>NC_090374.1:119915190-122315190 GCF_036365525.1 Heterodontus francisci
TAGAGAGTGGACAGACAAGAGAGAGAGAGTGGACAGACAAGAGAGAGAGAGTGGACAGACAAGAGAGAAGAGAGAGTGGACAGACGAGAGAGAAGAGAGAGTGGACAGACGAGAGAGAGAGAGAGAAGAGAGAGTGGACAGACGAGAGAGAGAGAGAGAGAAGAGAGAGTGGACAGACGAGAGAGAGAGAGAGAGAAGAGAGAGTGGACAGACGAGAGAGAGAGAGAGAGAAGAGAGAGTGGACAGACGAGAGAGAGAGAGAGAGAAGAGAGAGTGGACAGACGAGAGAGAGAGAGAGAGAGAAGAGAGAGTGGACAGACGAGAGAGAGAGAGAGAGAGAAGAGAGAGTGGACAGACGAGAGAGAGAGAGAGAGAGAGAGAGAGTGGACAGACGAGAGAGAGAGAGAGAGAAGAGAGAGTGGACAGACGAGAGAGAGAGAGAGAGAAGAGAGAGTGGACAGACGAGAGAGAGAGAGAGAGAAGAGAGAGTGGACAGACGAGAGAGAGAGAGAGAGAGAAGAGAGAGTGGACAGACAAGAGAGAGAGAGAGTGGACAGACAAGAGAGAGAGAGAGAAGAGAGAGTGGACAGACAAGAGAGAGAGAGAGAAGAGAGAGTGGACAGACAAGAGAGAGAGAGAGAAGAGAGAGTGGACAGACAAGAGAGAGAGAGAGAAGAGAGAGTGGACAGACAAGAGAGAGAGAGAGAAGAGAGAGTGGACAGACAAGAGAGAGAGAGAGAAGAGAGAGTGGACAGACAAGAGAGAGAGAGAGAAGAGAGAGTGGACAGACAAGAGAGAGAGAGAGAAGAGAGAGTGGACAGACAAGAGAGAGAGAGAGAGAGAGTGGACAGACAAGAGAGAGAGAGAGAGAGAGTGGACAGACAAGAGAGAGAGAGAGAGAGAGTGGACAGACAAGAGAGAGAGAGAGAGAGTGGACAGACAAGAGAGAGAGAGAGTGGACAGACAAGAGAGAGAGAGAGAGAGAGTGGACAGACAAGAGAGAGAGAGAGAGAGTGGACAGACAAGAGAGAGAGAGAGTGGACAGACAAGAGAGAGAGAGAGTGGACAGACAAGAGAGAGAGAGAGTGGACAGACAAGAGAGAGAGAGAGTGGACAGACAAGAGAGAGAGAGAGTGGACAGACAAGAGAGAGAGAGAGTGGACAGACAAGAGAGAGAGAGAGTGGACAGACAAGAGAGAGTAGACAGACACAGACCGCTCAAAACCCTACTCATCTGTTCAGAGGGGGACGTTCATGTTGCTCCTCTCGGTGGGCGCAGTCGCAGCAGTGGCCACTTCTCCCAGTGGCGCTGCTGGGACCGAGGAGCTGTCGGCCCACTGATAAACCAACAACTCTCAGAAGCACATCTTCCTGCCTCCAAGGGAGAAAAGTCCCAGCCAAGGCCAATTAAGTATCTGGGCCAGATATAATTACTGAGTGACTTGCAGGTCTGCTGGAGGTGGGCTCAACCCCCAACCTTTCAGCCAGTGGGCATGGCTGCCACACAACAGACAAGTTCCGGCCCAAGGATCTCAAACACACAGCATATAGGTTCGGGCTGCGCCACGCTACAGTTTCATCCATTCTGCAGAATTCCAACTATTCATCTTTTAAAGCTTGTCGAGTGGCATCCCTGGTCAAGTCTGCCAAACCGGTTTATTGACAAATTTGAGTTACTTGTGAGACCCCAATCCCATATCCAATAGCCGTCATTGCAAGTGTCTGCCACTGTGACAGTTTTCAACATCCCAGAACATTGGTCCTGTCATTAAAACGATTTTCTGAAGAATATTTGAAAAACTGTAGGCTAAAACCTGCAACATTAGCGTGTCCAAATAAACAATGAGCTTTTACAGCCATCTAGTTCTCAAGAAATACAATGATTTAGCTGGGAATTTGAACATTTGGCTCCGGGACAAAGCATTTACTTTTGTGTAACTTTTATGGCTCAATTACTATCCATTCATGGAATGTTTTTTTTCTTCTTTCATGGGACGTGAGCATTGACAGCAAGGCCAGCATTTATTGCCGATCCCTAACTGCCCTTGGGAAGGTGGTGGTGAGCAGCCTTCTTGAACTGCTGCAATCCATCTGGTGTAGATATACCCCAGTGCTGTTTGGAGGAGAGTTCCAGGATTTTGATCCAGCAACAGTGAAGGAACGGCAATATAGTTCCAAGTCAGGATGGTGTGTGGATTGGAGGAAATCCTGCAGAAGGTGGTGCTCCCAGGCAGCTGCTGTCCTTGTCCTTCTAGGTGGTAAAGGTCGCAGGTTTGGAAGGTGTTGTCGAAGGAGCCATGGTGAGTTGCTGCAGTGCATCTTGGAGGTGGTACACACTGCTGCCACTGTGCATCGGTGGTGCAGGGAGTGAATATTTAAAGTGGTCAATAGGGTGCCAATCAAGTGGGCTGCTTTGTCCTGGATGGTGTCGAGCTTCTTGAGTGTTGCTGGAGCTGCACTTATCCAGGTAAGTGGAGGGTACTCCATCACAGTCCTGAGTTACACCTTGCAGATAGTGGAAAGAATGCAGGCAGTCAGGAGGTGAGTTACTCGCCACAGGATTCCCATTCTCTGACCTGCTCTTGTAGCCAGTGTTTATATGGCTTGTCTAACTAAGTTTCTGGTCAATGGTAACCCCCACAGGATGTTGATGGTGGGGGATTCAGCAATGGCAATGCCATTGAACATCAAAAAGGAGAGGATTAGATTCTCGATTTAGAGATGGTCATTGCCTGGCACTTGTGTGGCACTGTTACTTGCCACTTATCAGCCCAAGCCCAAAATGTTGTCCAAGTCTAGCTGCATGCAGACATGGACTGCTTCAGTACCTGTCACGAATAGTACTGAACACAGTGTAATCAGCAAACATCCCCACTTCTGACCTCTGATGGAAGGAAAGTCATTGATGAAGCAGCTAAAGATGGTTGGGCCTAGGCCACTACCCTGAGGAACTCCTGCAGTGATGCCCTGGGGTTGAGACGATTGGCCTCCAACAACCACAACTTCCTTGGTGCTAGGTAGGACTCCAACCAGGATAAAGTGTTCCCCCTGGTTCGTATTAACTTCAGTTTTACTAGGGTTCCTTGGTGCGACAGTCAATCAAATGCTGTCTTGATGTCAAGGACAATAACTCTCATCTCACTTTTGGAGTTAGCTTTTTTTGTCCCTGTTTGGGCCACGGCTGTAATTAGGTCTGGAGCCAAGTGGTTATGATTGAGAGTAAACTAATAAGGGTGGTAACTGGCCAGATTAACTTTGTCCTGCTTTTTGTGGACATGATACATCTGGGCAATTTTCCACTTCATCAGGTAGATACCAGTGTTGTAGCTGTACTGGAACAGCTTAGCTAGAGGCACGGCTAGTTCTGCAGCACAAGTATCAGTACTACAGCTCGGATGTTGTCAGGGCCCATAACTTTTGCTGTATCCAGTGCCTTCAGCCATTTCTTGACATCACGTGGAGCGAATCAAATTGTCTGATGACTGGCATCGGTGATGGTGGGGACCTCAGGAGGAGACAGAGATGGATCATCCATTCAGCACTTCTGGCTGAAGATGGTTGCAAATGCTTCAGCTTTGTCTTCTCCACTGATGTGCTGGGCTCTGCCATCATTGGTTGGGGGGTGAGGGGTGCGAGGAGGAACAGTTGTGGAGCCTCCCATTAGGTGTTTAATTATCCATCACCATTCACGACTGATATGGCAGGACTGCTGAGATTTGTTCTGATCCGTTGGTTGTGGGATCGCTTTGCACTGTCTATCACATGCTGCTTCTGCTATTTAGCATGCATATAGTCCTGACCAAGCCCACCTTCTGCCAGCACTGTACCGACTTCATCTGGGAGCTCGGCGATCGTGAGTCCGGGGCCCGGTCTGGGAGTCGCATTTCGAGGGCTCGAAGAGCCGGGGTGCGGGGGGCAGTTTTGCTGGGGAAATGTCTCCACGTGAAGGCGGATTCTCTTCATTAGGCGCTCATTTGCCTCAAATTATGTCTGGGGGATAGCACGGACTTGATGGGTCGAGTGGTCGCAGATGTTCAGGGCTTTTGCTACGACTATTGTGGATGGTGTAGGGTATTTCAGCATAGAGTGCAGGCTCTACTTGTTAGGGCCCCTGCTCAGGGTTACGAGCTAACGAGCTAACAACCCCACCACTGCCTTGTGAGCGTCTCGGGAGAGACTAAGGCTAAGGGAGTAAACCCTAACAGAAAATCCGGAACGGAGCCCCTAAGGCGGTCATGTGTCACCTTTGGCATGATTCCGGCAGTTCCTGCAGCCAAACGTCATGCTCTGCACTCCTCTGGACCACACTAGGAAGGCCGAGAGGGGGGGTTTTGACATTTGGGCAACTCCCAACCTCCATACATCCGCCCAGGCATATGCCATGGACAGGTCATTTCATAGTCGCCTCACAGCGACCAAAACAATATGGAAGACAGCAGTTACGGATTTCAGGTCCAGCTCAATTGGCGTAGAGATTGGGCGCCATGGGTTGCCTTTGTTGGTGGGAGAAGTCGTCGCATCTCATTGGGTAGCTACCGTCCACCTCAAACCGGGCAGCCCCCGGTCAGAAAGGTTCTGTCCCACCACATACCACTGGCTTCAATGGGTGCTTGGAGTTCAGGGTCATTGCTTGACTAGTGGACTTTAATAACGCACCAAACAACACAACAACAAAAAATGAATGAAGGTACCAGCCCTGCATTTTGCAAGCTGGAACGTCAGAACTGTGTGTCCTGGCCTGTCGCAGGACCTTACACAAATCAGCGACTCTCAGAAGATCACCATCATTAACAACGAGCTCAGCAGACTCAATGTGGACATTGCAGCACTTCAGGAGACATGCCTCCCTGCATCACTAAGGGAGCAAGACTACACTTTCTACTGGCAGGGTAGGGATCCAGAAGAACCAAGACAGCATGGAGTGGGCTTCGCCATCAGAAACTTTGCTCAGCATGATAGAGCCACCTACAAATGGCTCGGAACGCATACTGTCCGTCCGACTGCTCACCGCCTCTGGCCCAGTACACCTACTGAGCATCTATCCTCCAACACTCTGCTCCCCACCTGAAGTTAAAGACCAGTTCTACGAGGAACTCCATAATATCATTAGTAGAATTCCTAATACTGAACATTTGTTCCTGCTGGGGGACTTGAATGCCAGGGTTGGAGCCGACTATCATTCATGGCCCTCCTGCCTCGGGCACTATGACATAGGAAGGATGAACGAGAATGGACAGAGACTGCTGGAACTGTGTACCTACCACAACCTCTGCATCACCAACTCGTTCTTTCAAACTAAACCCTGTCGCCAGGTTTCATGGAGGCACCCAAGATCACATCGTTGGCACCAGCTGGACCTCATCGTCACAAGGCGAGCCTCCATAAACAGCGTTCAAATCACAGGCAGCTTCCATAGTGCGGACCGCAACACCGACCACTCCCTGGTGTGCAGCAAAGTTAGAGTAAGCTCACATTCCAGGATGACTGCCAAGATGGCAGAATCCACAAACAGAAGTGGTCAAATCAGCTAGTCACATGACTAACCTGCTGGGCAACCTGGGGTTTTTGAATTGCACCAGAGAAAGGCAGAAGGCAGTTTGAACTGGAACCTGGAACAAGGAAGCCTCTCTCTCGCTTTCTCCCAAGCTACCGGACCCACAGAAGACATGTAAACTGCAAGAAAGAAAAGACTCCGACCTCGAAACAAGCTGAAGCGTGCACTGGGCCCCAATGAATTACAAATCTGACTGGCAACCAAAGACTTCACAGCAAACTCAAATGACAACAAAACAGAAACCTATCTACTACCTCAATCTTTTCTCCTATATTCTTTTCTACATTTCTGTCTCTAGCTGCGTGTGTGTTTATCGCATATGCATGCTAGCATTAACCGGATTAGAGTTTAAGATTAATAAACTTCCACCTTTCTTGTTTAAAATCTAAGAAAACCTGTCTGAATTATTTCTTTTCCTTACAACTGGAAAGCGGTAAACAAGGTTTCAAAGAGATCGTTCCCTCCGCAACCCCCTAGTCCACTCCTCCACCACCCCCAACACCTCATCTCCTTCCCATGAAATCGCAGGAGGTATAATACCTGCCCTTTTACCTCCTCTCTCCTCACTATCCAAGGCCCCAAACACTCCTTCCAGGTGAAGCAGTGATTTACTTGTACTACTTCCTTCAATATACTGTATTCGCTGCTCACAATGCAGTCACCTCTACATTGGGTGACTGCTTTGCTGAACACGTCCGCTCAGTCCGCAAGCATGACCCCGAGATTCTGGTTGTTTGCCATTTCAACACACCACCCTGCTCCCATACCCACATTTATGTCCTTGGCCTGCTGCAATGTTCCACTAAATATCAATGCAAGCTCGAGGAGCAGCACCTCCTCTTTCGATTAAGCACTCTACAGCCTTGCGGACACAACACTGAGTTCAATAGTTTAAGAGCATGACTGGCCTTTATTTTTTAATTTTTAATTTTAATTTTTAACCAGTTTTTCATGTTGTGCTTTTAGACAGAGCAGCTCATTATTCTGCCATTAACACTCTCTCTGGACTAATGCTTTGTCTTTCACCACAACCCTCAACATGCTCTTTGCCTTTGTCCTGTAACATCTTTGTTACTTAATCGCTCCTGCCCTCTGCCCTATCACAGACTTTCCCTTTTGTTCTCTTCCCCACCACCACAACCCACCCCCCCCTTCACTTACTTAAAACCGAATACTTTTCTAACCTTTGCCAGTTCTGATGAAAGGTCACAGACCTGAAACGTTAACTGTGCTTCTCTCTCCACAGATGCTGCCTAACGTACTGAGTATTTCCAGCATCTGCAGTATTTTGCTTTTACTTCAGTACAGTATTTGGAGTGCTGAATTGTCAGAGATGTCATCGTTCCGATATCTTAAACTGAGATCCCATCTCCCTGCTCAAGTAGACATAAAAGATTCCATGGCACTATTCTGAGGAGTGGGAGGTTCATCCAGTGTCCTGGCTAACATCTATCCTTCAACCAACAATAGCGAGAGCTATTTGGGCAAACATCTTGTGCACAAATTGTTTGCCTGTATTCCAACAGTTGCTGGATAGAGGAACTTTAAAAGTACCAGACTGGGTGACCGCTTTGCGGAACATCTCCGCTCAGTCCGCAAGCAGGACCCTGAGCTTCCGGTTGCTTGCCATTTCAACACTCCCCACTGCTCTCATGCTCACATCTCTGTCCTGGGATTGCTGCAGTGTTCCAGTGAACATCAACGCAAGCTCGAGGAACAGCATCTCATCTACCGATTAGGCACACTACAGCCTGCTGGACTGAACATTGAGTTCAATAATTTCAGAGCATGACAGCCCCCCACTTCACTTTCATTTTTAGTCATTTTTAGTTATTTTTTCTTCCTTTTTTTTTTTGCATTCCTTTTTACATTTTTTACAATCTTTTTTTGCATTTATTTCATTTCATCTGAGTTTGTTCAGTTTGCTTACCCACTGTTTTTTTCAGGTTGTTTTTCTTCAGGTTTGCACTTGCTGATGTTCAATATTCAGTATATTCACACCTAATCTGTACTAATGCTTTGTCTTTCAACACACCATTAACATATTGTTTGCCTTTGCTCCGTGACCTTTTGGTCAGCTATGTGGCCTGGTCCAATCTGCACCTTCTCCTTTGTTATCTCTTGCCCAACCCCCACCTCACTTGTTTATAATCTGTGACTTTTCTAATATTTGTCAGTTCCGAAGAAGGGTCACTGACCCGAAACGTTAACTCTGCTTCTCTTTCCACAGATGCTGCCAGACCTGCTGAGTGAATCCAGCATTTCTTGTTTTTGTTTCAGATTTCCAGCATCCGCAGTATTTTGCTTTTACTTAAAAGTACATTGTTGGCTGTGGAGTACTTTGGGTGGTATGAAAATTAAAAAAGGTGTCATATAAATGTAAATCTGTTCTCATAATTCAAACACTCACCATCTATAACTTGTTTTTCAAAGTCACGAGACATCATAACACAATTTGTACAAATCCCATGTCTCCACATTATGGCAGCAGCAGTATGTATGATACTACTTTTTCCACTACCATGGGCTGCACAATACTGATATCATTACCCTCTAGAATAAAATTTCAGGTTTAAAAAAAAAAGACAGGTGAGCACAAGAGTGAAAAAATACAAAGAGTGAAGTGAACATAAAAAGACTGGTACCCAATACATTGACATGGAAATCTGAATGGCTGGCATCCTTCTATCTATAAAAGATGTTGGGCACACAGCAAACAATCCATTTAGGTGGGGTGTCTATTCTTGGTGCACCTTTACTGATGGCTCTGAAGACCAATCCTTGAAAGGCAGGTTCTGCCACAAGTGCATACGTGCAGCTGCTAAGTGACGCTGTGAGGTGTTGGCACCTGATGCTAAGCTGCTGGAGCCCCTGGTCATCGTGGTAGTGCACACCCGTCCACAAGATGTGTCGTCATTTCCCTCTTTCGCAGCTAGTGACTCCCAGACTGTTGACATTTCGGGCCTTCATGTCACACTTGCAAGCATCCTCAAAGCTGAGCTTTGGGTGCCCCACTGGTCGTCTGGCCTGGGCTACCTCATCATCCAGAAGGTCCGTTGGTCTGTGACCATCTTCCATCCTGCGGACGCATCTGATCCACCAAAACCGCCTGTTTGATTAGTGTCAACATACTTAGGAGCTCTGCCTTTGAGGACTGTCGCTTATGTGATTTTGTCCTGCCAGGATTTATCCATAACGCATCGCAGACAGCGAATATGGAAATTATTGCACTTCTTTTCCTGGTAGCTGCAAGTTGCCCATATTTCACAGCTGTATAGCAAGGTGCTGGAAACACAGGTCTTATGGGAGGCGGTGGCATAGTTGTAATGTCACTGGACTAGTAATCCAGAAGCCCTGGCTAGTGCTCTAGGGGCAGGGGTATGAATCCCACTACAGCAGATGGTGAAATTTGAATTCAATTAATAAATCTGGAATTAAAAAGCTAGTCTAATGGTGACCATGAAACCATTGTCGATTATTGTAAAAACCCATCTGGTTCACTAATGTCCTGGTCTGGTCTACATGTGACTCCAGACCCACAGCAAAGTGGCTGACTCTTAACTGCCCTCTGAAATGGCCTAGCAAGCCACTCAGTTCAAGGGCAATTAGGGATGGGCAATAAATGCTGGCCTAGCCAGTGACACCCACATCCCAGGAACAGAATATTAAAAAAAAGCTTGGTCCCAAGGGTCAGCTTGGTGTTATCCCAGGGCATGAAAAATAAGTAAATTAAAATGCCTGTGCCATACACATTCACACTCTCCACTTAGATTTCCCTGCATGACACATCATGCTTACCAGTTATATTAAAACATGTTCCCAAATGAACATACTTACTATGCAAGGCTAGAGTAAAGCTGAAAGTGGACAATATTTGTTTCTGTTACAACTTTTTAAAAAGCACTCAACTTACTCCAGTTAGCCATTGCATAGTTAGGCAAGACTGTTTTTTGGGGGAAATTTCAGAGATGAAGCTAGTAGGTCAGGTGTCAGCCGTGGCTCAGCTGGTAGAAAATTCTCTAGGTCAGAAGGTTCAAGGCTCAAGTCCCACACCAGGAACTGAATATAAAAGTCAAAGCTGACACGCTGCTATCTTTTGGACGAGGTGTTAAACTAAGGTCCAGTCTGCCCTCGCAGGAGAATCTAAAAGATCCCTTGGCACTAACTGAAATAGGTGAGGTGAGAGTGACTGCCCTTGACATCAAGGCAGCATTTGACCAAGTATGGCTTCAAGGAGCCCGAGAAAAACTGGAGTCAATGGGAATCGGGGGGAAACTCTCCACTGGTTGGAGTCATACCCAATGCAAAGGAAGATGGTTGTGGTGTTGAAGGTTAATCATCTGAGCTCCAGGACATCACTGCAGGAGTTCCTCAGGGTAGTGTCCTTGTCCCAACCATCTTCAGCTGTTTCATCAATGACCTTCCTTCAATCAGTTGGTCAGAAGTGGGGATGTTCGCTGATGATTGCACTATGTTCAGCACCATTCGCAACTCCTCAGATACTGAAGCAGTGTAGAAATGCAGCAAGATCTGGACAATATCCAGGCTTGGGCTGTTAAGTGGCAAGTAACATTCGCGCCACACATTGCCAGGCAATGACCATCTCCAACAAGTGAGAATCTAACCATCTCCCCTTGACATTCAATGGCATTACCATCACTGAATCCCCCACTATCAACATCCTAGGAGCTACCAGAAACCAGAAACTGAACTGGAGTAGTCATATAAATACCGTGGCTACAAGAGCAAGTCAGAGGCTAGGAATCCTGCGGTGAGTAACTCACTTCCTGACTCCCCAAAGCCTGTCCACTATCTACAAGGAACAAGTCATGAGTGTGATGGAACACTCTCCACTTGCCTGGATGGGTTCAGCTCCAACAACACTCAAGAAGCTCTACACCATCCACGACAAAGCAGCCCATTTGGATGGCACCCTATCCACATTCACTCCTTCCACCACCGAAGCACAGTGGCAGCAGTGTGTACCATCTACAAGATGCACTGCAGCAATGCACCAAGGTTCCTTAGACAGCATCTTCAAAACCTGTGACCTCTACCAACTAGAAGGACAATGGCAGCAAATGCATGGGAACACCACCACCTGCAAGCTCCCCTCCAAGTCACACACCATCCTGACTTGGAACTATAATCGCCGTTCCTTCACTGTCGCTGGGTCAAAATCCTGGAACCCCCTTCCTAACAGCACTGTGGGTGTACCTACCTTACATGGACTGCAGCAGTTCAAGAAGGAAGCTCACCACCACCTTCTCAAGAGCAATTAGAGGTTTGGGCAATAAATGCTGGCTAAGCCAGCAATGCCCTCATCCTATGAATACATTTTTTTTTTTAAAAAGAGTAAGGGAGTTATCCCTGGTGCCCTGGCCAGTATTTATCCCTCAATCAACATCACTAAAAAAAAGATTATGTGGTCATTATCACATTGTTGTTTGTGGGAACTTGCTGTGTGCAAATTACTCCACTTCAAAAGTACTTCACCGGCTGTAAATGGGATGTCCTGTGGTCATAAAAAGGTGCTGTATAAATGCAAGGCCTTCATTTATTTTGGTATAGAATTATGTGTTAATACAGGATATAAAAGATCATGGGAGCCAACAGAAGAAAACCAATGTGGTTTAAAATTAGTTTATACCCTTTCCTGTCCTGAAAAGAAGCCCAAAGGCCTCATTAGCATATCACCAGCAAGCTGGAGGAGCCAACTGGGCAGCCAGACGCAGCTTGTCGTTGTCTCGGAGGACAAAATTGAGTTGGCTGCCTCCCTAGCAGATCCTGCGGGGAGGGTTTAGGAGACTGGGAGGGGGCTGAGCAGCTGCCAGCAATGATCTTCAGGAATGCTGTAAAGCTCCACATTCAAGTTAGCATTTTTTTTAAATTTATTTGAAAGGCCCTTAGTCAGGCCTCTTCATCATGATTATCTTCAGGGCAACAGGCCCACAACAACAACTTATTGTTATATAGCACCTTTACTGTAAGAAAATGTTCCAAGGCATTTAACAGGAGCATTATAAAACAAAATGACACAGCCACAACAGGAGATATTGTGTCTGATGACCAAAAGCTTGGCCAAAGTGGTAAGTTTCAAGGATAGTCTTAGAGAAGGAAAACAAGGTAGAGGGACGGAGAGGTGTAGAGAGTTCTCCAGAGCTTCGGGCCCAGGCAACTGAAGGCACTGCCACCAATGGTGGCGCGATTAAAGTCACGGATGCTCAAGAGGCCAGAATTAGAGGAGTACAGATATCTCAGAGGATTGTGGGGCTGGAGGACATCACAGAAGTAGGAACAGGCGAGGCCATGGAGGAGTTTGAAAACAAGGTTGAGAATTTTAAAATCAAGACATTGCTTAACCAGGAGCCAATGTAGGTCAGCCAGCAGAAGTAAACAAGACTTAGTGCAAGTTAAGACACAGGGTTTTGGATGACTACATTTACAGTGAATAGAATGTGGGAGACCAGACAGAAATGCATTGGAATAATCAAGTCTAGAGGTAATAAAGGCACGAAGGAGGATTTCAGCAGATGAGCTGAGACGTGGAAAAGTCGAGGGTTGTTATGGTGGTGGAAATAGGCAGTTTTAATGATGGCGCAGATATGAGGTTGGAAGCTAATCTTAGGGTCAAATGTGACAGCAAGACTGAACAGACTGATTTAATCTCAGACTGTTTTCAGAGAGGGAGTTGGAGTCAGTAGCTAGGGAAATTGAGTTTGGAGCAGGGACTGAAAACAGTGGTTTCAGTCTTCCCAATATTTAATTGGAGGAAATTTCTACTCATCCAATACTGGATGTTGGATGAGCAGTCTGATAATTTAGCAACTACGGAGAAACAAAGAGGTGGTGGCGAGGTAGAGCCGAGTGGCCCCAGTATCCATGTGCAAACTAACAGTGTGGTCTTGGATGATGTCGCTGAGGGGCTACATGTCCATGAGAACTGGCGGGGTGGAGAAGCCTAATTTACGTCACCCGTGAACCACCCAAACGTAAGAAAATGCAATTGGCCCTCATAATTTAATCCTTGAAGCACAATCATTCTGCTGAATCTGAGCTGTACTCCTTCCAAGTCAGTGTGTCTTACGCCAGGTTCGTGTCCAAAATTGAACACAATACGCCAGATGGGGATCTGACCAAGGTTTAGTACAACTGAACCATAATTTCCTCAGTTTATATTCCAATTCCGAAATAAAGGTCAATGTTCTATTAACCTTTTCGTATTTACACACTAACTTTTACATCGATTTGTACAATAATTCTTTTTCCCCTCCATCCCCTTCCATACATTTCTCCCCTCCCCCAGCATGCCTCACCTTTTCTTCATCGCAAATCCTGGCCTCGGACTGGAGCTGGTGACGGTGCAGTTGTCCGAGGTGACTCACTTCGTCCTTGTGGCTCTCGAGTTGACTGTGCAGCTGTAGCTGGAGTTGGTGCTTCTGCAGCTCGACCACGCTGATGTCGGCCGCCGCGCGCCGAACCTTGGCGTCCAGCAAGGCGACACGCGCCTGCAGCTCGGCGCTGCGCGAGTTCGACACCCAGTAACTGAGCGCGAGGAAGGCCAGGCACGCGCCCAGCGCCAACAGCAGAAACAGCAGCGGCGGAGAACGCGCGCTGCGCCGCCCGCTCCCCAGGCCCAGCATCGGCCAAACGGGCAGCGCTCCCACCCGGGGTGCCTGCGGTACCAACGGCCGGGGGAAACGCGATTCAAACTACCTTCACAGGCCCCTATCCAGCCAAAAGGAAGAGATGTTTTATTTTTTTTTTAAATAATCTACCGAGCTAAAAGGAGAGAGAAAAAAGTTCTGGATGAGGCGAACCCTCGATCAGCGCCAGCGACGCCCAGAAAAAACTAGAGAGAACCTGTTCATACCGGGGTATGAGCGGCGATATAAAAAAAAGACAAACCCTGCTAACCAGGATCCTACCACCGATTCCGGATCTGACCACCTGTCACCTCATGGTTACTTCCTTCCCGACAAAACCGTCACTCTACGTTCCTCCCCACCCCTACCCGACAAACTGTCGCTCCCCCTTCCCATATATGGTTTAAAGGAAGGCAAGTCTTCGAAGGAAGCATATCTTTCAGTCTGACAAACCTTAATTATTAAAGGTAACCAAACAAAACTCGGGTGCCTCCACGAAGTCACCATTCTTTATGTGTGAGCATGGCTAATCAGTAGCAATTCTGTATTCTTCCATGAGGAGCATCACCACCAATCTTAATTGCCTTAACTTGAGGTTCACAGATGTTCACTTTGTATGAGGGGTAACTGGCTACTGATCAGGTGCACAAACCCTGCCAGACTTTTCCTGCATTATAGCGTCTCAAAGCCTATTCGAGTTCCTTACAATGACCCCATCTGAGATCAAAACAGAACGTGCTGAAAATACTCAACAGGTCTTGCAGCATCTGTGGCGAGAGAAACAGAGTTATCGTTTCAGGTCGATGATCTTTCATCGGAGATCAGTTAGCTCAACGTAGACCAGAGACTTTCCCGTTTTGTATGACTCAGTGTTAGATCAAATAGTGCATCAGCAAAGTGCTCCTGTACATATTTTTCCTTCGAAGCTGATATCATCATTCCCTAACTGACAGGCAACCTGAGTATGTGATTCAACCAGTTAGTAAGAGATGTGTTGTACTTACCTTCTGATTTTCCATTCATCTCTCAGGATAAGTACCTTTTTCCTTGGATGAAATTGCATAAACAGAGCATGGCGTGACAAAAATGAAGCATTTTTGTTTAAGTTGCAGTATGATATTGGATCCTTTCTGTCACAGTACATTTGGTGTTAAAAACTAGACTCCCTCAGAATGGCCCATCTTGATTTGATGCAATACAGACAGTAACTAAATCTGCCCACCTTGGGATATTTTACAGTGTTAAAGGCACTATATAAATGCCAACTGTGGTTAATTTTCTGTGCATTTAAATTGATGGATGAAGATCGGGCAACTTCCCTGCCTAATTTTCCTCTGCACACCATCCAAGCATTTACTTATGCCCAAGCATAAGACAGAGATGAGGAGAATGTTTTTCTGTCAGAGGATCTTGAGTCTTTGGAACTCTCTTCCTCAAAAGGCAGTTGAAGTAGAGTTTGAATATTTTTAAGGCAGAGATAGATTCTTGATAAGCAAGGGGGTGAAAGGATATCAGGGGTAGGTGGAAATGTGGAGTTGAGATTACAATCAGATCAGTCATGATCTTGTTGAATGGTGGAGAAGGCTGATGGGGCTGAGTGTCCAACTACTGCTCCCAATTCGTATGTTTGTAAGCATAAAAGAGCAAAATATGCCAGAAAGAAACCATGGATAGTTAGCAATAAACCACCACATAACATTAATATCCATCCATGCCTTTGCTACCTCTAAACTTGACTACACCAACACATTCCTGGTCAGCCTTGCATGTTCTACACTGCATAAGGTGAGGTGAGTGTAACTGCCTTTGACAGCAAGGCAGCATTTAACCGAGTATGGCATCAAGGAACCCTAGCAAAACTGATGTCAATGGAAATTTGGGGAAAACTGTCTGCTGATTGGAGTTATACCTAGCACAAAGAAAGATGGTTGTGGTTGTTGGACGTCAATCATTCCAGTCCCAGGACATCACACTGGAGGAGTTCCTCCCGGTAGTATCCTTGGCCCAACCATCTTCAGCTGCTTCATCAATGACCTACCGTCCTTCGTCCATCATAAGGTCAGAAGTTGGGATGTTCGCTGATGATTGCACAATGTTCATCACAATTCGTGACTCCTCAGATACTGAAGCAGCCCGTGTCCATGTGCAGCAAGACCTGGACAACATTCAGGCTTGAGCTGATAAGTAGCAAGTAACATTCACATCAGACAAGTGCCAAGCAATGACCATCTCAAATGAGAGAATCTAACCATCTCCCTTGACGTTCAATGGCATTACCATCGCTGAATCCCCCATTATCATTATCCTAGGGGTCACCATTGACCAGAAATGGAACTGGACCAGCCACATAAATACTGTGACTACAAGAGCGGGTCAGAGGCTGAGAATTCTGCAGCATGTATCTCATCTGTCTCCCTAGTGCCTGTTCATCATCTACAAGGTACAGGTCAGGAGTGTGATGGAATACTCTGCACTTGCCTGAATGGGTGCAGCTCCAACAACACTCAAGAAGCTCGACACCATACAGGACAAATCAGTCCACTTGATTGGCACCCCATCCACCACCTTAAACAATCACTCCCTTCACCACCACCAACACACAGTGGCAGCAGTGTGTACCATACACAAGATGCACTGCAGCAATTCACCAAGGCTCCTTCGACAGCATCTTCCAAACCCAAGAACTCTACCATCTATGAGGACAATGGCAGCAGATGCATGGGAACACCACCACCTGCAAGTTCCCCTCCAAGCCACACACCATCCTGACTTGGAACTATATCACAGTTCCTTAGCTGTCTCTGGGCCCAAAACCCTGGAAATCCCTTCTTACAGCACTCTTGGTGTACCTACACCCCAAGGACTGCAGCAGTTCAAGAAGGCAGTTCACCACCACCTTCTCAAGGGCAATTAGGAATGAGCAATAAATGCTGACCTAGCCAGCGATGCCCGCAGCCCCTGAACAAAAAGAAAAAGAAACTTGAACTCATCCAAACCTGTGCTGCCCGTATACTACCTCGCACCTTCCATTTACACAACGGCCCTGTGCTTGCTGACCTACATTGGCTCCAGGTTAAGCATCGCTTCTATTTTAAATTTTTAATTGGCTGCACAGTGCTTTGGGACATTCTGAGGTCTTGAAAAGTGCTATACAAATGCAAGTTCCTTCTTTGTTTATTATTTATGGGGATGCAGCCTGACCTTAATAGGTTGCAATACTGTGAACCAAATTTTATCCCACCCCAGCACCTTTTCCATTTCTGTGACACCAGTCATTACTGTTAATTGTATATCAATTGTGTTTAATTATACGCAGGTGGAGGGCATTAATTGGCATTTTACTTGAGCACATATAAAGAGACACTTATTAAAGCAGTGTGTGTTTGAGTTAGGAAGTATCTGCTTGTAATAGTTTACTCTGTAAATAAATATATGACTGAATAAAGATTGGTTCCAGGATCATCCTTCACCAACTGGCTTTCTGGAATAGAATAAGAAAATGAACCCTTTTACCCCACATCTAGTGATCAATATATAAGACCTACATAGGGTGCAGAGGAGGCACAAAGTATTTCCCTAAACCTGTATCTGCTAAGTATGAGGCATTCGGATAAGCAAGGCTTGGAGAGAACGAGAAATTATTTTGCTATCACAAAAGAATTAGTACTGCTTATTATGAACACCTGTTTACAGAAGAAATAGAAGCAGGAGTAGGCCATTTGGCCCCTCGGGCCTGCTCCACAATTCAATAAGATCACAGCTGATCTGATTGTGGGGCCTTAACTCCACTTTTCCGCCTGCCACCCTTAACCCTTTACTGCCTTGTAGAGCAAAAATCTAACTCAGCCTTGAATATATTCCATGCCCCAGCCTCCGCTGCTCTCTGTGGTAGAGAATTTCAAAGATTAATGATCCTCTGAGAGAAGAAATTCTTCCTCATCTCCATCTTAAATGGGCGACCCCTTATTTTGAAACGGTACCCCCAAGTTCTAGATTCCCCCATGAGGGGAAATAGCCTCTCAGCATCTACCCTGTCAAGCCCCCTCAAAATCCTTATGTTTCAATAAGATCACCTCTCATTCTTCTAAACTCCAATGAGTATAGGCCCAACCTGCTCAACCTTTCCTCATAAAGTGACTCCTTCAACCCAGGAATCAACCTAGTGAACCTTCTCTGAACTGCCTCCAATGCAAGTATATCTCTCCTTAAATAATGTGACCAAAACTGTACGCAGTACTCTAGGTATCCTCATCCTGCATGTTAACTTTTTGTGATTCATGTACGAGGACATCCAGATCTCTCTGTACTGCAGCATTCTGCAGTTTCTCTCTATTTAAATAATCTGCTTTTCTATTCTTCGTGCCAAAGTGGACAACCTCACATTTTTCCACAGTATACTCCATCTGCTAAATTTCTGCCCACTCAATTAACCTATCTATATCCCTTTGCAGACTCTTTGTGTCCTCCACACAACTTGCTTTCCTACCTCCTTTGCACAGAAAGCAAATTTGGCTACCATATACTTCGTCCCTTCATCCAAGTCATGAATATGGATTGTAAACAGTTGAAGCCCCAGCACTGATTTCTGTGGCACTCCACTAGTTACAGTTTGCCATCCTGAAAATGCCCCATTTATCCTGACTCCCTGTTTCCTGTTAGGTAGCTAATCCTATATCCATACGAATATATTTCCCCCAATGCCATAAGCTCTTATCTTGTGTAGTAACCTTCTATGTGGAATCTTATCAAATGCCTTTTGGAGATAATAGATACACCACTTCTACTGGTTCCCCTTTACCCACCCTGCTTGTTCCATCCTGAAGGAACTCTGTCAGGAAAACCCTATATGCCAAATGGGAAATATTAATCTCATCGGTTGGAAACTTACATTAGACTTATAATGGGAAAAAGCCCTACAGTAACTTTGAAAAAAACTAGCAGCCAAGATGGCCAGTGCCATTTACATCTGAAATACCAGGAGATTGGACCGGAGACAAAAAGTCTAACAAGAAGCCCAGCAAGGCCAATGGCTTGCTCTAAGTGATTGAATTACCTGGAATGGCTTCATTCGCACAGCAGCCAAGTCCATCCCCACCCATTGACTTTGAAAAAGCCAACCCCCTCCAAGTGTGAATAGACATCCTGGGGTATGTAGAAACTTTGAATTTCATTGGAAGATTCCAGAAAAACCTCTTTAGAAACAAAGGGGATTGAGAAGAACCATGTGACTGCCTGTTCCTCTCTGAAGAAACAAGTTTAGTTACACAGACAAGTAAACAGGCAGTAACTGAGTGTACAGCAGCCCAGAAGGCTGCTGCTCCCCTATCTTTCTCTCTCTCTCTCTCTCTTCTTTCTCTCTCCCCAGAAAACATTAAGTGAAAACCGTCTGTGACTGCGGGACCCGCCAAGCCTCTTACTACCACAGCCAGCGATAATGGGAAGAGAGCCAACTGCGATACTGCTTTCAAGCAACCCTGAATGAAGCAGGCTAACCAAAGTGCAGTTTGATTAACCAAGGACTTCAAGAATACAGCTTCAGGCGAGGACTACTGGATCACCCATTTTACAGACTGTATTTAAGTTCCATTTATTCTGGACTTTAATCCAACCACCAAATCTATTGTCCCTCCTTCAATCTACTTTGTGTGTGATTCTCTTGTGAATGTGTATGCAAATGTGTAGCTTACTTTTAGTAAGGGGTAAAGTGTTAAGTATAATGTTTCTTGTTTAAACTCAAGAAAACCTGTCCAATTGGTTCTTTCGCAATCACAGTAAAAGTAAAAGATAAAACACTCACGGAGCTGGTAAGCACAACCACCGTTTAAAAGGATTAAACCCTGTTGCGGTCAAATAAGAGGAAGGGGCAAGAGGGCAGCCTGAGACCCCCTCCTCACCTGGTCGAAGCAATACTAATAAATTTTTCAAATACTATTTCGCTTTCATAAAACCATGTTGACTCTGCCTGATCCTGTTATGATTCTCTAAATGTCCTGCTACTACTACCTTAATAATAAATTCTAGCATTTTCTCAATGACCACTGGGACCTTTCCAGATTCTTTTTTCTGCTTTCATTTGTTTATTTTTCTGTTATTGTCATTGCACAAACAAGAATTGGGAGAACAAAAGATGAATACAAATATACATACGAGCATAGGAATTAGGAACAGGATGAGCTGGACATACAGCCAACCAAATCGGAACTCAGTGATGCCATTGATTCCCTAGCCAGCGGAAAAGCCCCTGGGAAGGACAGCATTACCCCTGAAATAATCAAGAGTGCCAAGCCTGCTATACTCTCAGCACTACATGAACTGCTATGCCTGTGCTGGGACGAGGGAGCAGTACCCCAGGACATGCGCGATGCCAACATCATCACCCTCTATAAAAACAAAGGTGACCGCGGTGACTGCAACAACTACCGTGGAATCTCCCTGCTCAGCATAGTGGGGAAAGTCTTTGCTCGAGTCGCTCTGAACAGGCTCCAGAAGCTGGCCGAGCGCGTCTACCCTGAGGCACAGTGTGGCTTTCGTGCAGAGAGATCGACTATTGACATGCTGTTCTCCCTTCGTCAGATACAGGAGAAATGCCGTGAACAACAGATGCCCCTCTACATTGCTTTCATTGATCTCACCAAAGCCTTTGACCTCGTCAGCAGACGTGGTCTCTTCAGACTACTAGAAAAGATCGGATGTCCACCAAAGCTACTAAGTATCATCACCTCATTCCATGACAATATGAAAGGCACAATTCAACATGGTGGCTCCTCATCAGAGCCCTTTCCTATCCTGAGTGGTGTGAAACAGGGCTGTGTTCTCGCACCCACACTTTTTGGGATTTTCTTCTCCCTGCTGCTTTCACATGCGTTCAAATCCTCTGAAGAAGGAATTTTCCTCCACACAAGATCAGGGGGCAGGTTGTTCAACCTTGCCCGTCTAAGAGCGAAGTCCAAAGTACGGAAAGTCCTCATCAGAGATCTCCTCTTTGCTGACGATGCTGCTTTAACATCTCACACTGAAGAATGCCTGCAGAGTCTCATCGACAGGTTTGCGTCTGCCTGCAATGAATTTGGCCTAACCATCAGCCTCAAGAAAACGAACATCATGGGGCAGAAATGCTCCATCCATCAATATTGGCGACCACGCTCTGGAAGTGGTTCAAGAGTTCACCTACCTAGGCTCAACTATCACCAGTAACCTGTCTCTAGATGCAGAAATCAACAAGCGCATGGGTAAGGCTTCCACTGCTATGTTCAGACTGGCCAAGAGAGTGTGGGAAAATGGCGCACTGACACGGAACACAAAAGTCCGAGTGTATCAGGCTTGTGTCCTCAGTACCTTGCTCTACGGCAGCGAGGCCTGGACAACGTATGCCAGCCAAGAGCGACGTCTCAATTCATTCCATCTTCGCTGCCTTCGGAGAATACTTGGCATCAGGTGGCAGGACTATATCTCCAACACAGAAGTCCTTGAAGCGGCCAACATCCCCAGCTTATACACACTACTGAGTCAGCGGCGCTTGAGATGGCTTGGCCATGTGAGCCGCATGGAAGATGGCAGGATCCCCAAAGACACATTGTACAGCGAGCTCGCCACTGGTATCAGACCCACCGGCCGTCCATGTCTCCGTTATAAAGACGTCTGCAAACGCGACATGAAATCGTGTGACATTGATCACAAGTCGTGGGAGTCAGTTGCCAGCATTCGCCAGAGCTGGCGGGCAGCCATAAAGACAGGGCTAAATTGTGGCGAGTCGAAGAGACTTAGTAGTTGGCAGGAAAAAAGACAGAGGCGCAAGGGGAGAGCCAACTGTGCAACAGCCCCAACAAACAAATTTCTCTGCAGCACTTGTGGAAGAGCCTGTCACTCCAGAATTGGCCTTTATAGCCACTCCAGGCGCTGCTTCACAAACCACTGACCACCTCCAGGCGCGTATCCATTGTCTCTCGAGATAAGGAGGCCCAAAAGAGTATACCACTCAGCCCCTCGAGCCAGATCCACCATTCAATAAGATCATGGCTGATCTGATTGTAACCTCAACTCCACATTCCCACCTACCCCCGATAACCTTTTACCCTCTTCCTTATCAAGAATCTATCTACCTCTGCCTTAACAATATTTAAAGACTCTGCTTCTGCTGCCTTTTGCGGAAGAGAGTTCCGAAGATTCACAACCCTCTGAGAGAAAATATTTCTCCTCATCTCTGTCTTAAATGGGTAACCCCTTATTTTTAAATAGTGACCCTAGTTCTGGATTCTCCCACAAGGGGAAACTGCCTTTTCACATCCACCCTGTCAAGGTCCCTCAGGATCTGAAACAAAAACAAAAAGTGCTGGAAATACTCAGCAGGTCTGGCAGCATCTGTGGAGAGAGAAGCAAAGTTAACGTTTCAGGTCTGTGACCTTTCATCAGAACTGGCAAAGGTGAGAAAATAATTTGGTTTTAAGCAAGTGAAGCGGGGGGAGGGGTGGTGGGGAGAAGAGAACAAAGGCAAGGTATTTGATAGGGTAGAGGGCAGGAGAGATTAAATAACAAAGCTGTCCTGGGACAAAGGCAAAGAGTGTGTTAATGCTTGTGGTGAAAGACAAAGTACAGAGAGATAATAGCAGTTAATACTCTGCTATTAACATTACTCTGTTAATAGCAGAGTAATGAGTAGCTCTGACAACATGAAAAGCAGGCACATGGTTAAAAAATAAAATATTTTTTAAAAGCCAGTCATGCTCTGAAGTTATTTAACTCAATGTTCAGTCCGCAAGGCTGGAAAGTGACTAATCGAAAGATCAGGTGCTGCTTCTTGAGCTTGCGTTGATGTTCACTGGAACACTGGAGCAGGCCAAACACAGAAATGTTGGCATGAAAGCAGGGGTGATTGTGTAAAAATGGCAAGCAACCGAAAGCTCGGGGTCATGCTTTCGGACTGAGTGGAAGTGTTCCGCAAAACAGTCACCCAATCTGTGTTTGGTCTCCCTAATTTAGAGGAGACCGCATTGTGAGCAGCGAATACAGTATACTAAATTGAAGGAAGTACAAGTAAATCACTGCTTCACCTGAAAGGAGTGTTTGGGGCCTTGGATAGTGAGGAGAGAGGAGGTAAATGGGCAGGTATTACACCTCCTGCGATTGCAGGGGAAGGTGCCGTGGGAAGGGGACGAGGTGTCGGGGGTAATGGAGGAGTGGACCAGGGTGTCACGGAGTGAACAATCGCTTCATAATGCGGAGGGGAGGGGAAGATGCGTTTGGTGGTGGCATCACGCTGGAGGTGGCGGAAATGGTGGAGGATGATCCTCTGGATGTGGAGGCTGGTGGGGTGGAAAGTGTGGACAATGGGAACCCTGTAGTGGTTCTGGGAGGGAGGGGAAGGGGTGAGGGAAGAAGTGCGGGAAATGGGCCGGACACGGTTGAAGGCCCTGTCAAACATAGTGGGGGGGTAATCCTCGGCTGAGGAAAAAGGAAGACATATCATAAGCGCTGTTGTGGAAGGATTGATGAGGGAAATGCAGTGGATGTGGATGACATGGACTTTAGTAAGGCATTTGACAAGGTCCCACATGGCAGATTGGTCAGTAAAATGAAAGCCCATGGGATACAGGAGAATGTGGCAGGTTGGATCCAGAATTGGCTCAGGGACAGGAAACAAAGGGTAGTAGTGGACGGATGTTTTTGCGAATGGAAAGCTGTTTCTAGTGGCATTCCACAGGGCTCAGTGTTGGGTTCCTTGCTGTTTGTGGTATATATATTAATGATTTGGATTTAAATGTGGGAGGCATGATTGGGAAATTTGCTGATAACACAAAAATTGGCCGTGTAGTTGATAGTGAAGAGGATAGTCATAGACTCCAGAAAGATTTCAATGGTTTGGTTGAGTGGGTGGAAAAGTGGCAAATGGAATTCTATCCACAAAAGTGTGAGGTAATGCATTGGGAGAGGGCAAATAAAGCGAGGGAATACACAATAAACAGGAGGATATTGAGAGGGGTAGAAGAAGTGAGAGACCTTGGAGTGCATGTCCACAGGACCTTGAAGGTGTCAGGACAGGTAGAGTGGTGAAGAAAGCATATGGAATGCTTTCATTTATTGGCCAAGGTATAAAATTCAAAAGCAGGGATATAATGCTGGAACTGTATAAAACGCTGGTTCGGCCACAGCTGGAGTATTGCGTGCAGTTCTGGTCACCAATTGCAGGAAGGAAATAATTGTTCTGGAGAGAATACAGAGGAGATTTACAAGAATGTTGCCAGGGCTCGTAAGTTGCAGCTATGAGGAAACATCGGATAGGCTAGGGTTGTTTTCCTTAGAACAGAGGAGGCTGAGGGGTGACTTAATTGAGGTGTACAAAATTATGAGGAGCCTAGATAGAGTAGACAGGAAGGACCTGTTTCCCCTAGCAGAGAGGTCAATTACCAGGGGGCACAGATTTAAGGTGATTGGTAGAAGGATTAGAGGGGACATGAGGAAAAACGTTTTCACCCAGAGGGTGGTGGATGTCTAAAATTCACTGCCAGGAATGATGGTGGAGACAGAAACCCTCAATTCTTTTAAAAGGGACCTGGACAAGCAGCTGAAGTGCTGTAACTGGCAAGGCTATGGACCAGGTGCTGGAAGGTGGGATTAGATTGGGCGGCTAGTTTGTTTTCAGCCAGCATGGACACAACGGGCTGAATGGCCTCATTCTGTGCCGTAATTTTTCTATGGTTCTATGGTACTTCCTCAAAAAACTCAATTAAGTTAGAAAGACATGACCTTTCCCTAACAAATCCCTGCTGACTATCCCTAATTAATCCGTGCCTTTCTAAGTGGTGGTTTATCCTGTCCCTCAGAATAGATTCTAACAATTTACCCACCACCGAGGTCAGACTGACTGGCCTATAATTATTTGGCCTATCCCTCGCATGCTTTTTAAACAATGGTATAAGGTTCGCAGACCTCCAATCTTCTGGTACCTCTCCTGTAGCTAGCAAGGATTTAAAGATGATCCTCAGTGCATCCGCTATTTCCTCCCTGGCTTCCTTTAACAACCTGGGATGCAATCCATCCGGCCCTGGCGATTTATTCACTTTCAGTAGTTCCTCTCTCATTGTGCTTATTGTATCTAATATTTCACACTCCTCCTCTTTAACTACAATGTCTACATCAACCCCCTCCTTAGTGAAGACAGAGAAAAAAAACTCATTAAGAACCCTGCCCACATCTTCTGCATCCACGCATAGGTTCCCTTGTACATCTTTGATAGGCCTTACCCTTTCCTTAGTTATCCTCTTGCTCTTGTCATGCAGGCCCTCACCTGTCAAGAATGAAGCACCTTAATTTTGCCACATTGACATTAAATCTCAAATTGTTGCTGGGAAGAAGAGCGGGCCTGTGACAAGGGGTTGCCATGCCACTGACTGGAAAGACATTTTTGCATATTAGCAGGCAGTGCTTGAAAGGACAAGACAATGCACAAAGCCAGAAGTGGTTAGACCAGTCAGTCACATTACTACCCTGTTGGCCAACTTGGGGAGTCTTAAATTGTCGAGAGAGTGTTTGAACTGGCTGAAAACAGAATGCTCCTGGACTGAAGAAGACCTCCTGTCTGCCTCCATCTCTTCATCATGGAACTCCAAAACCCAATGAAGACACATGAACCCCAACAAAGAAAAGACTTCTACAGTGAACAAGGTTTAAGAGGAATACTGGGCCCCAGCAAAAAGCAAGATCTACCTACAAGTAAGGAGTCTACAGTGAGCTCGAAGACCTGTAACAAAAACTCTTCAGATATTGCTTCAAACTTTTCCAATTTATTTCTTCTGCTCTTTTCTGTCCCTATCTGCATGTGTGTATCGCATATGCATGTTAGCCTGGGCATGTCGTGTATCTGTAAGCGTTAATTGAATTAGAGTTTAATTTTAATAAAATTTCTCTTTTCTTTAAACCTAAGAAAGCCTGTTTGTGCTGGTTTCTTTGCCTTATGATTGGAAAGCGGTAAACAAGGATTCACCTAGGGGGAGCACTAGGTGAAGGCTGAAAGGGAACCCTAGACCTCTTTCTCACCTGGTCGTAACATTCTTAATGAACTGATAAAACATCTTCAGGTTTTCCTTGATTTTACCTGCCAATAATTTTTTATGTCCTCTCTTTGCTTTTCTCATTTCCTTTTTTACTTCACCACTGCACTTTCTATACTCCTCTAGGCTTTCTAGATTATTAAGATTTTTGTGATTATCATAAGCTTTCTTTTTCTCCTTTAACTTACCCTGTTAGCTTCTAGATAACTTGGGGGCTCTAGATTTGGCAGTACCACCCTTTATCTTTGTGGGGACATGCCTACACTGTGCCTGTAGTATGTCGCTTTTGAATGCCTCCCATTGGTTTGCCACTGATTTTCCTTCAAGTAGCTGTATCCAGTCCATTTTCACCAGGTCACATCTCAGTTTCTTAAAATTTGCCTTCCCCCAATTTAGAACTTTTACTCCTGTTTTATCTTTGTCCTTTTCCATGATTATGCTAAAACTTACTGTATTATGGTCACTATCTCCAAAATGGTCACCCACTGTTACTTCCTCCACTTGCCAAGCTTCATTACCAAAGACTAAATCTAGAATTGCGCCCCCTCTCGTTGGGCTTGTTACGTGCTGGCTAAAAACGTTCTCTTGAGCACAGTTCAAGAATTTTGTCTCCTCTGTGCCCTTCACACTGTTTGTATCCCAGTTGATATTGGGGTAGTTGAAATCCCCAACTATTATTGCCCTATAGTTTTTGCACTCAGAAATTTGCCTACATATTTGTTCTTCTACCTCCCTCTCAGTATTTGGGGGTCTATAGTACACTTCTAGGAGTGTGGCTGCCCCTTTTTTATTTCTGAGCTCTGCTTTATATCCATCTGCAACCAAGCAAAACATTACTGAGAGTGGATCAAATTTTGCAAGAAATAAAAATGTTTCAATACATCTCTGCATTCGTTAACATTTCTACATCACCCGTGCCACCTTCGTGCTCAAAACAGTTTCAATTTTCGTTTCCTGCCACTATGTCAGATGCTATCCCGACAGCTGAGGTAGAGACAGTCTGTTCAGTGTGCTGCCCCATTGCTGTGAATGACTATGGCGGGCATCCTCTGGAGGAACGGGGCCTTGATGGCTCCATCCTACTGGGGTCTGCAACAATGGTAATTGAGTATCCCCCATATGCTTGCCTGCTGGAGGTAAGGTGGTCAATGTCGGGGGAGAGGACAAGACGCAACTTTCCCTGGGGGTGTCCTGAGAGGAAGGCCCTAGGCAGCTGGCATGCATGCCTCCTCCATCTGTGTGCACGATGGCACTTGTCTGTCTTTCTAAGGGGAAGGAGCACCAGGAGGGAGGTCCAGGTTCCTTGTCCCTTTCTCACTTAGACTCTGCTGCATGGAGCCCACAGCAACAGTGATGGAGTGCAGGTCAGATCGCATATGGCTGGCGAGGTCAACCAAAGTTCCATGGATCTCGGCAGACTCTCTACGGAAGAAGCCATACGCTCAAATGCCTGGGATATGGCTGAAGTCATGGCTTGGAATGGACTCCTCCATGGCATGTGTAAAGCCACACAGGCATCTCTGACATATTTTCCACATGGCTTTGCTGCACACCCAGCAGACATCTCGTAGCAACAAACCTTAGGATCATCATGAGTGTGGGACTGAGCAGAGGCCTGGTCCCCAGCAGTCCTTCAATAGTTAGGAGACCCGGCTGGCACATGCTCCCTCAGCTGCTGTGATGTGTCTGTGTCATGCACACCAGCTTGTGACCCAGATTCTAATCTTAAAACCCCCACAGACCGTGTGGATGTATCTGTGCTGGCGGAGGTGGCAGAAGAGGCAGGTGACGGTGCACCCTCTGGGGCAATGGCTTCTTCTTGCTCCCCAGAGTAGGATTCTTGGGCCACGTGGCATTCTGCTACTCAAGTGTGGGCACCTACAGTGGAGACACAATCAGAGGCTTCACATGAATAAACACAATTTCCTTCAGTTTCCACATAGGGCTGCGAGAGCAGAGATGACATTTCATCCTTATGCCTTGTAGCTTCTGCTTTGCCATCTCCGCTCGCCCTGCTTCCCTCCTCTCTCATGATCTACAAAGCCTCCTCCTCAGCCGTGTCCAACAACCTGATGTTAGGGCCCCTCCTCCCCTCTTAGCATGCTTGCGCTGGTTGTGGCTTATATTCTCCTGCAACAAACAGTGCAGATTTAATGACATGGCAAATGATGCATCACAACCATTGCATACACGCATCAACATCACTCATTCTGCATTGGCTTTCGCATGACACATCCAATCACGTAAACAATGTCAATCTTCATCATTTAGTAGATGGCACCAAGGCTGCTCATGCATTTGACTGCTTTCTTTGCATACCCTTTACCTTAAAGATACCTAGCCATGGAAGAAATCAATGGAGCAATCAATGGGTAGGCGGTGGTGTAGTGGTATTATCACTGGACTAGTAACCCAGAGACCCAGGGTATTCTTCTGGGGACATGGGTTCAAATCCCACCACAGCAGAAGGTGGAATTTGAATTTAATTAATAAATCTGGAATTAAAACTAGTCTAATGATGGCCATGAAACCATTGTCGATTGTTGTAAAAACCCATCTGGTTCACTAATGTCCTTCAGGGAAGGAAATCTGCTGTCCTTACCTGGTCTGGCCTACATTTGACTCCAGACCCACAGCAATGTGGTTAACTTTTACATGCCCTCTGAAATAGCCTAGCAAGCCACTCAGTTGTACCTAACTGCTACAAAGTCTATAAAAAAGAATGAAACCGGACGGACCACCCGGCATCGACCTAGGCACCGGAAACGACAACGGCAAACCCAGCCCTGTCGACCCTGCAAAGTCCTCCTTACTAACATCTGGGGGCTTGTGCCAAAGTTGGGAGAGCTGACCCACAGACTAGTCAAGCAACAGCCTGACATAGTCAGACCCACAGAAACATACCTTACAGACAATGTCCCAAACACTGCCATCACCATCCCCGGGTATGTCCTGTCCCACCGGCAGGACAGACCCACCGGAGGTGGTGGCACAGTGGTATACAGTAGGGAGTTGCCCTGGGAGTCCTCAACATCGACTCCGGACCCCATGAAATCTCATGGCATCAGGTCAAACATGTGCAAGGTAACCTCCTACTGATTACCACCTACCGCCCTCCCTCAGCTGATGACTCAGTACTCCTCCATGTTGAACACCACTTGGAGGAAGCACTGAGGGTGGCAAGGCACAAAATGTACTCTGGGTGGGGGACTTCAATGTCCATCACCAAGAGTGGCACGGTAGCACCACTACTGACCGAGCTGGCCGAGTCCTAAAGGACATGGCTGCTAGACTGGGTCTGCGGCAGATGGTGGGGAACCAACACAAGGGAAGA
Source organism: Heterodontus francisci (assembly GCF_036365525.1). NCBI lineage: Eukaryota > Metazoa > Chordata > Chondrichthyes > Heterodontiformes > Heterodontidae > Heterodontus > Heterodontus francisci. Next base: position 119,943,769 of record NC_090374.1, read on the forward strand.
ACATACTCAACCTCGTCCTCACCAATCTGCCTGCCGCAGAGGCATCTGTCCGTGACAGTATTGGTAGGAGTGACCACCGCACAGTCCTTGTGGAGACGAAGTCCCACCTTCACATTGAGGATACCCTCCATCGTGTTGTGTGGCACTATCACAGTGCTGAATGGGATAGATTTCGAACAGATCTAGCAATGCAAAACTGGGCATCCATGAGGCGCTGTGGGCCATCAGCAGCAGCAGCAGCAGAATTGTACTCCACCACAATCTGTAACCTCATGGCCTGGTATATCCCCCACTCTACCATTACCATCAAGCCAGGAGACCAACCCTGGTTCAATGAAGAGTGCAGGAGGGCATGCCAGGAGCAGCACCAGGCATACCTCAAAATGAGGTGTCAACCTGGTGAAGCTACAACCCAGGACTACTTGCATGCCAAACTGCGTAAGCAGCATGCGATAGACAGAGCTAAGCGATCCCATAACCAACGGATCAGATCTAAGCTCTGCAGTCCTGCCACATCCAGCCGAGAATGGTGGTGGACAATTAAACAACTAACTGGAGGAGGTGGCTCCACAAATATCCCCATCCTCAATGATGGGGGAGCCCAGCACATCAGTGCGAAAGATAAGGCTGAAGCATTTGCAACGATATTCAGCCAGAAGTGCCGAGTTGATGATCCATCTCGGCCTCCTCCTGAAGTCCCCAGCATCACAGATGCCAGACTTCAGCCAATTCGATTCACTCCACGTGATATCAAGAAACAACTGAAGGCACTGGATACTGCAAAAGCTATGGGCCCTGACAATATTCCGGCAATAGTACTGAAGACCTGTGCTCCAGAACTTGCCGCACCCCTAGCCAAGCTGTTCCAGTACAGCTACAACACTGGCATTTACCCTGCAATGTGAAAAATTGCCCAGGTATGTCCTGTACACAAAAAGCAGGACAAATCCAATCCGGCCAACTACCGCCCCATTAGCCTACTCTCAATCATCAGTTAAGTGATGGAAGGTGTCATCAACAGTGCCATCAAGCGGCACTTGCTTAGCAACAACCTGCTCAGTGATGCTCAGTTTGGGTTCTGCCAGGGCCACTCAGCTCCTGACCTCATTACAACCTTAGTTCAAACATGGACAAAAGAGCTGAACTCAAGAGGTGAGGTGAGAGTGTCTGCCCTTGACATCAAGGCAGCATTTGACCGAGTATGGCATCAAGGAGCCCGAGCAAAACTGAGGTCAAAGGGAATCAGGGGGAAAACCCTCCGCTGGCTGGAGTCATACCTAGCACAAAGGAAGATGGTTGTGGTTGGTGGAGGTCAATCATCTGAGCTCCAGGACATCACTGCAGGAGTTCCTCAGGGTAGTGTCCTAGGCCCAACCATCTTCAACTGCTTCATCAATGACCTTCCTTCAATCATAAGGTCAGAAGTGGGGATGTTCGCTGATGATTGCACAATGTTCAGCACCATTCGTGACTCCTCAGATACTGAAGCAGTCCGTGTAGAAATGCAGCAAGACCTGGACAATATCCAGGCTTGGGCTGATAAGTGGCAAGTAACATTCGCGGCACACAAGTGCCAGGCAATGACCATCTCCAACAAGAGAGAATCTAACCATCTCCCCTTGACATTCAACGGCATTACCATCGCTGAATCCCCCACTATCAACATCCTAGGGGCTACCATTGACCAGAAACTGAACTGCAGCAGCTGCATAAATACTGTGGCTACAAGAGCAGGTCAGAGGCTAGGAATCCTGCAGCGAGTAACTCACCTCCTGACTCCCCAAAGCCTATCCACCATCTACAAGGCAGAAGTCAGGAGTGTAATGGAACACTCTCCACTTGCCTGGATGGGTGCAGCTCCAACAACACTCAAGAAGCTCGACACCATCCAGGACAAAGCAGCCCGCTTGATTGGCACCCCATCTACAAACATTCACTCCCTTCACCACTAAGGCACAGTGGCAGCAGTGTGTACCATCTACAAGATGCACTGCAGCAATGCACCAAGGCTCCTTAGACAGCACTTTCCAAACCCGCGACCTCTACCAACTAGAAGGACAAGGGCAGCACATACATGGGAACACCACCATCTGCAAGTTCCCCTCCAAGTTACACACCATCCTGACTTGGAACTATATCGCCGTTCCTTCACTGTCACTGGGTCAAAATCCTGGAACTCCCTTCCTAACAGCACTGTGGGTGTACCTACCCCACATGGACTGCAGCGGTTCAAGAAGGCAGCTCACCACCACCTGCTCAAGGGCAATTAGGGATGGGCAATAAATGCTGGCCTGGCCAGCGACGCCCACATCCCATGAATTAATTTTAAAAAAGCTTCGCCAGGACCACATCCTCACTGATCTGAGCATGTCATTGATGCGCCTGCGGCACTGTACCCATGTTCTAAGAGTTACCCCACAGTTCGAGACCTCCTCCGTTAACCTCCATCCAGACCACCTTGGTAAGGCAGGAGGGTCTTCTGACTCCATCTGCAGGCAAGAGGACCTCCCGCCTTTCCCTGACAGCTTGGAGGAGAACCTGCAGGGGGGCCATCACTGAACCGTGGCCCAGCTTGCTGTCTGCTAGCTGCCATTTGATTCACTGGCTGTAGGGAAAATAAATGATATGAAGTTGGTGGCGAGTTTCACAAAATAAATGAGGCAAAAACATTTTGATTTAAATGAAAGCTTCAACGGAGTTATTCTGAAGATACAAGAAAGGAAGATTGCTGCTCCTCGAGGCTGTAAGCACAGAATGTTTTATATCTGGGGCGATCATGGTGCTTGGGGCAATGGCGCTGGTTCCACCAATGAAAGATTGCACCTGCCGCATGATCCCACATGTTCCCTATGCCTGTCGCCACATGGCTAATTTAAATACAAAATCGCGTGGGAAATGGGATTTGTGGTGGGAGCAGAAGTTACGACAACTTCCAGTCCCACCATCAGGAACACTGTGGCACTCATAAGATTCTATTCGTAGTAATGGTTGGATGAGACAGGGAGCCTAAAAGGAATGGAGTTTCTTAAATTCCTATGAGAAGGAACAGAGCATATAAGGAAAGTAAGCAATAATTGAGGAATTTTAAGGCATTAAATAAGTATGGGAAGTTTAAAAAGCTGTTAATGCTTGAAAGAATTAGGCTTATGTTAGAAGTTTGAATAGGACCATTGCAGGATGAGTTGAATATAAATGATGACATGACACTGGAGTTGAACAGTAACATTAAGAGTAATTTTAACCTAGCCCACTGTGCAGGAATCTGACTGGATTGAATTTAGCCATTCGTTTAACACCTTACCCAATTTCACTTACCATTGACTTCCATTTTGGTGCTTTTTTCAAAGTGCTTTTAGCCTTTGCAGAGGTGGGGCCCTGATTTTCTTTTAACTCTAAGCTCAGTGGAGGCATGTGGAATAGAAGCAAGTCACTTCAGAATGGCACTCAGTACATGGTTACCTGGGGACCTGGATAGTGACAGCTGAACAGGACTGGGAAGAGCTCAGCACACTGAGCTTACATGAGGATCCATGTGGGTCAAGTGGACAGCACTGACCTCACAGTACAGTAAGCGCTCCCAAGAAGTACTGTTATGTATCTTGCCTGCTCAATGGAAGGACAAAGGAAGTCATATAATTGGCACATTCGCTGTGAAAAGAGCAAGCTTTCTGTGGACATGACTGTGTCAGCCAGATTGTTGTCATGCAGGCAAGGTAGCTGACTGTGACTTTCTTAAAGCTTTCTGCTACTTGGTCAATCTGACCAGGCAAGGCTTGGTCCTTGGAGACCATTTTAATTTTGTCAGCTTACGCCATTTCTCGGTATAAGTGAGACAAGTTAACAGATTTCCACTTCCATCTTGCCACGCCTCTCTTTCAGTGTTGTGGGCCTGGATAGCACTCTACTGATAATCAGTTACTCGGGGTTTGCTCTTTTGTGTTTGGGTTAAGGCACAGCCTGCTGGAAACCACGACCTAGACTTTCCTTTAGTTTGTGCTTCATTTTTCAGCGCAATTCACCCAAAACAGTGCAAAATAATGGAATTTCATGTGCTAATTAATGTCCAACATAAATCAAGTTTTCGTGATCTTTTGCGCTAGTTTAAAAAACTTTGTGCTAAAAGTCAACTCCGCCCATAAAGCTGGCCACAACCCCAGAGCGAATTAATCAACATGGCAAGTTTCAATTAATTGTGTCTGCTTTGGGCCTTCGGGGAGGCTCTTAAAATTAACTTTTTTGGTGCAAGAACACTAATAAGCAGCTTTTACTTATTAAAAAATATTATACTCAGAAACTGAGTACTTTAAGTCAATGAAACTAGTAAATGGTTCTGTATGGTTTTTTAAAGTCATTTTCAATTATTTTAAATCAGGTACTCACAGGTAGAGAACTGGACATGTTGATTAAAATTGCTTATTTTTGTGATTAACCCATTTTCAGCTGTATCAATAAAACTGCATTAGGTTACCATTCTTAAATATATCAGGACTATTTTTAGTGCAAAGATTTAAAAAATTGTACTAAAACACTGCCCAATTGCGCTAGTTCATGGAAGATTTTATGTTTGGCAATATGCAAATGAGTTTGTATAGAAACTTGAGCAAAACAAAGTCACTTCTGAAAGCTGGCATAATTTTGAACGCAATTTGCACCCGGATTGCTGATTACACCCAAAGCGGAAACTCTGGGCCCTTATGTCTAAACTGCCATACCTCCATGTGTGTATGTGTATGCTACTTTCTCATGTGTATAAGAGGCAGAATAGTGAATGAACAAGGCCTCAGTGAGATTGAGGTATGTTTTGCCCGAAATAAATATTATGGCTGTGGTAATGGTCAATCTTGCTGGTGTTCTTCCTCATTCCCAGCCCTGAATGATTGACCCCTTATCCTGAGACTGTGTCCCCGTGTTCTTCATTCCCTGATCAATGGGAACAATCTCTCAGCTTCTACCCTCTCAAACCCTTTCAGAATCTTGTATGTCTCAATTAGGTCACCTCTCATTCTTCTAAACTTCAGAGAATATAGGCCCAATTTACTCCGCCTCTCATCATAGGGTAACCCCCTCATCCCAGGTGTTAGATCCCATCAGTTAAAAAGAGAGACGAGGTCCGACCATAAGTTTTAGAAACTTTATTGTAGTATGTGATTGTTACATTACAAGGATACAAAAAGAACAAAAAACAAAAAAGAACATGCAAAAGAACAAAACAAAAGAACATGCGCTCACTATAGCAAGCCTTTCTTATAGTTATTCAAACAAAACTAGTAACGCCCCTCCCCCCCCCTTGTTTCTGAGTGGTTTGCAGACTTCTGTTATCAGTGCATGATTGGTTCATTCGTCCCAGCATTTTATTTTTGCATTTTATTTCAGTAGTTTCACATCCCCCCTCTTTGAACTGTTAGGCTTATTATTAAACAATAGGCTACTATTAAGCTATCTGCAGCTGTCCTGTTAGCTTCTGCTTGTTATTTTTTATACATTGGCTCCACAGCTCCACAGTTCGTTTGTTAGTTGATTAGCTTACTTTTGATCTGTCCCCACAGTCCCCCCTTTGATTCTTCAAACTTCTTTAAGAATCATTCCATCAATCCCACCTAGGTGCCTTTAATGGTCTCTACTTGTCTAGAAACAGCCTTCAACACCCGGAGGGGTTGCGCTTAATACGTTGCCCACTTGTGCCACAAGAGGGGACGGTGGGAGCTCTGTAATGGCATAAGCTTGGCAGGGCTTCAGTTACTTGTTTACAACAGCACTTAATAAGAAAAAGCGTAAAATACAAAATTATGATTATAACAAAAAAGATCAAACCCAGTACCATTGAGGTCCCTATTGAGCCCAACCACCAGGTCACCCAACCCCTAAGGTGGGAGTTGGGGGTTGTTTGAGTTTCTCTATCTCCTTTTGGATGTGCTCCGCCAGATTAGAGGTCTCTTCGGAGCTATCTGGAATGTAGGTGCAGCATTCGGGCCCTATCAAGGCACATGTACCCCCCTTTTCTGCAAGGATAAAATCTAGGGCCATTCGGTTCTGAAGGGCCACCGTTTGAGTGGCTACCATTTCGGCATTTATCTTAACCAGGGCTTCGGAGGTGTCATTGGCCACCTTCTCTAGGACAGAGGCCATGTTAATAGACTCCCTGGCCAGCTTAGCTGTCCAGGCGTTGCCGATAGTTCTGTGCAATATTAGGGCGACTCCGAACTGAACTACGGGCCTGAGTCCATTTGAAATAATAACAGGGAGACCCATGTCTCTGCCGGGAACAATTGATTTGCGAAAAGCTGATTGTCACCTGATGAGTGACGCTCTACTAGAATATTTATTTATTTTGAGATACAGCACTGAAACAGGCCCTTCAGCCCACCAAGTCTGTGCCGACCATCAACCACCCATTTATACTAACCCTACATTAATCCCATATTCCTACCACATCCTCACCTGTCCCTATATTCCCCTACCACCTACCTATACTAGGGGCAATTTATAAAGGCAAATTTAACTATCAACCTGCAAGTCTTTGGCTGTGGGAGGAAACCGGAGCACCCATCGAAAACCCACGCGGTCACAGGGAGAACTTGCAAACTCCACACAGGCAGTACCCAGAATCAAACCCGGGTCGCTGGAGCTGTGAGGCTGCAGTGCTAACCACTGCGCCACCCAAATATTGTCAGAACCTAACAAATGCCATCAGTTCTGCTTCCTCGCAGGTATCAGCAGCTTGGGGTGACTCACCAGAAGGAGGGCATGACATCGTCCCAGGAGTCTGGGTCTACGTGAAGAAAATACAAAAAGAACCATTGGGTGCCAAGTGGGAGGGACCTTTCCGGGTGCTACTGACCACCCAGGCAGCAGTTAAGGTGGAAGGGAAGAAAGCATGGATACACGCCTCTCACATCAAACGAGCGATCCGTGACTAAACATCGACCTGCTATCAGGACAATTACCATTTACCTATATGTTATGAATTTTTATTATCCTCTTTGCATACATTTTAAGTATCTGCTTACTTTTGGCTAACCAAACCTTTCCACTTTGGGGAACTAATCGAGTGTTAAGGGAAATGCACGTTAACACTTTCCTTTACATGTTTTATACCTATGCCAAGGCAGCTAATATCTCTAGCATTGGGTATGTGCACACGTGCCCATCCATTCCAGAGGAGGCATTCCGTTACATCCCATACCTCTTAATACATCCCAGATGGGATGGTGGCTGACAACCCATAAGTTGGGACAGGGGGTTTGCAACCCCCCCCCCCTTCGTATAGGTTCGGGATTCGCCAAAACCTGATATCATCCGGGTATAACGATAGCATGTGGGGTTCGTATACACCTTCCTTTAATGGCTCGAGTACAGCTCCTTATCTTGCATTGACCAATACCTCAGGAGTGGGACAGCCAATGGGAATAGTGTGCATGTCCTGTAATTTGACCGATGGCTACCCCGTCGGTAATAGCATTTGCAACTATACAGTGTATATAGACACCCCAGGCGACAACGTCTCCATTTCCCTTTTTAATCACACAGGTCAAAGCGAGACGGTCGTAGTTGGCGGGGTCCGCAGGGTGGTCCCGGTCACTTCGGTTGGGTCGCCTGTCCGTCTTGTAATTGTTTTTTAAGTTCTTTAATTTCAGTCTGCAGCCTTTCCTTTTCAGATTGTTTTTCAGTCTCTAATTTTTCTAATTTAAGCTTTTCCTTTCTTAATTGTTCGCAAACCGCCTTCAGTTGGTCCTTCGCATTAGTCAGGTCGCGGTCGCGTTGAGCTTGTTGGATAATTGCAGGTTGGATGCGTACACGTTTTAGCCAAATTAAACTGTTGCTCTATATCTTTATCTTCGGAAATGTCTGGCGGGGCCCGCCCGCCTTTTACGGTGGTTGGCAACTGTCGGTTTCCTTCGTCAGTCATTGTACCAATTTTGTGTGGGGGAGGGGGTCTCAAGCCGTGGGGCTTCTTATACAGGTGCCGTGGAGCTTTTCAGCCAGGCTGGTGTATTACCATCGAACACCGCCGATTTAGACGTCTATAAAGGGGGTCTCGTGCCTCGGGAGAGTTCGGGATCGCATGGTGGAGTACCGAAACTAGACAACGGCCGAGGACTTTTTAAAGTAAAGAGGAGTCCTTACCTCCGGGGGCCAATATAGGTCCGATGACCAGGGCTTCGGTCTTTAATCCTCCAGCGATCCTGCCAACTACACCAAGTTGTTAGATCCCATCAGTTACAAAGAGAGACGAAGTCCGACCATAACTTTTAGAAACTTTATTGCAGTACGTGATTGTTACATTACAAGGATACAAAAAGAACAAAAAGCAAAACAAAAGAACATGCAAAAGAACAAGACAAAAGAACATGTGCTCACTACAGCAAGCCTTTCTTATAGTTATTCAAACAAAACTCGTAACGCGCACCCCCCCCCCCCCTTGTTTCTGGGTGGTTTGCAGACTTCTGTTATCAGTGTATGATTGGTTCATTCGTCCCAGCATTTTACTTTTGCACTTTATTTCAGTAGTTTCACATCTCCCCTCCTTGAACTGTTAGGCTGATTATTAAACAATAGGCTACTATTAAGCTATCTGCAGCTGTCCTGTTAGCTTCTGCTTGTTATTTTTTATAAATTGGCTCCACAGCTCCACAGTTCGTTTGTTAGTTGATTAGCTTACTTTTGATCTGTCCCCACACCAGGGACCCATTTAGTAAATCTTCGCTGCACTGCCTCCAGTCAAGTATATCCTTTCTTCAGTGTGGAGACCAAAACTGCACACAGTATTTCAGGTGCAGTTTCACCAAAGCGCTGTACAATTTTAGTAAGACATGTTTATTCCTGTACTCCAATCCCCTTGCATGAGGGGTAGGGAAGCAGTGCCTGAATTTTCCTTCATTTAAAATTCAAAGAAAACTAAGCCTTCATCATTGTTGACATTTTGTATATAACTCCAACAGAGTGTACCAACATTCATTTGTAATGCTTTTCAATGCATTTGGCTGTCTATTGAAGATGAACATCCATGAATGCTTAATGTGCAACTATACACAAAATGTTCTGCAATTATGAAGGCTTAGTTTCTTTTGAATTTTAAATGAAGTATAAAAAATTCAGGCATTTTTATTTACGTTTATTTTAGATAAATTAATAATGTATTGGAATGTCTGAATGAATACTTGCTTCCTCAATAGGAGCTGTGTCATGTAAGAGGCTACGTCTTGAAAAGCTAATTTCATATCATCACAGTTTGTGCATTCAGTCATGTGGCAGCAAAAATCATGCATTGTTCAGTTCTTGAGGACAACAATAAGCAAGAGTCTATTTAATGCAATTAATTACTGGCAATTCCTGTTGTCACATAGCTGTGATAATTCCTGGGATAGATTACAATCTATTGTCACGACTGAGGTGGGAGGAGTCCACTTCTCCACAGGTCACAACATATATTTAAATTTTCCCACTTACCGATATTGTCAATCTAGACTCTATTTTTATCCCAGAATAAAACACACCAATCAGGTTTCTTTAATAAACAACAAAATTATCAGTTTATTAGAAAACAAGTCTTAACCAGTAATGAAGCAAAGCATAAACACACAGATCGAAATAATATGTTTCTTTTTCCCTTAGCCCCTCACACACACACACACATACACCAGTTAACCGGAAAAATAAGGAGATTTACTCTTTAGAGCTCCAGTACAAAAAAACAAAAAAATAGGAAGTTGGCCAAAATACTTGCTAAGTCTTGAAGAAAAAAAGAGAAGATATGAAAAGATGTCAAAAGTCCATTTTGGTTTGGCGTCCCAAATACGCTGTCACTGGGATCTTCCTAGAACAGTTCTTGTCAGGCAATGTTGAAGATCAGTTTGGGCAGGCTTTCCAGGGAAAATGCAGTATCAAGGGTTTCAGGCAGTTTCTTACACTTGCTTCTCAGCTTCTCAAGAGATGGGTAATTAGCATGCTTTTTCAAAGAGCTGGAACAGACTGAGGTGGGGTTTTGCTCTCTTGTCAAGTTTTCTCCAGTTGTCTTTTCAAACCATTGTCCATATCCCAACTCACTGTCGAAAGCGAAACCATAAACAGTGTCACATGAGTCAAGCCTCTTGACCTCTATAAATCTTGACCTGTCACTTCTCTGTAAACCTCTTCCCCAAGTCAAAACAACCCCTGCTGGGTAATTATTTGAAGACTGGTGCCTTTCAGTAACTGTTTTCAGTCCAGACCTCTCAGTGACTCTTCGAAAAATAATCCATGGACTCCATTTCAGTATAAAACCACAAATCTTCAAAATTTAAGGAAAAAAATGAAAGCACTCATGACACTATCCTGTTTAGCTCCTAATATTCCAGTCAAGCAAATTTTTTGTATTTATTTTTGATCTGATATAAAATCAGTATGATTAGTGGGTAGTTTAGATATAACACCAATAATAATATACTCCTTTACCAAAGCACAGTTTAAATTCATTCTACACAATGGGATAGGCACACAATTCCCATCGATATCCTTTATCAGTACATTTTTATTCAGCGAACTCTTTGCCAAAAAGTCAAAATCTTTTGCTAACATTAAGCTCTGAGCTGAATCGGTATCTCTCAGGATAACAATCTTTTTGGGCCCTTCTTTGGACAAAAGTGGAGTGACTTCCCCTTCAAATATAAAACCTCCATAATCCCTTAGGTCCCTATTTACACCAACGGTAAATACATTACGGTACCAGTTTTTCACCAGCCTCTCCCCCGGCGCAGTATTCTCTGGAGAACCACTAGTCACGTTCACTAAAGCTACAGCCTTCAGTTTTAACTTCCAACACTCTGCTTTTACATGTCCAACCTTATGACATGTAAACATGTTGGTCTTTTTGATTCGTTCCTATCCTCTTAACTGTCTTTTTTACCATCTTGGGCAGTATCTGTCTTCTCATTTCTGCTATCCCTTCTCTGTAGTCAAAAATCTGCTCATTATCACAGTGCCTATTTCTCCAGCTCCTGTATGGGTTTGCAAATGAAGATTTACCACCCCCTAGATGCCTACATGAAGTATCATACCCATCTGCCAGAACTGCAGCTTCTCTTATTTTAGAAACCTTACGGTCTTCCAGGTGTGATCGAATAGCGATTGCAATGCTGTTCCTAAATGCTATTTTAAAATTATGACCAGATTTGAGGCACAAGAAGAAACAAAGGACACAAAATTGGCCTGTATAGCTCGGGGAACCAGTTGAGGAAAAGAATCATGGGGAATCCATTTCCGACTGGCCCATGCCGATTGCTATGTTGTGGAGGACAATAACACAGCCGTCCCATGCGTGCACCTGATGTATGCTGAGTGGGCATATCATGGAGCAGTCAGCATGTAACGTTAATTTGGCACCCGACCTGCTATTTTGGAAGCCACTGCTTCTGACAACACCCTCTTTTAAACACATACAGCTGTTTAAAGGCATCACCATTTAATTGCTGTTGAAGTGCTTTTGACTATCTACTTGATGTTGCAGTTAGTGAAAGTACTGTGTTGTTGGAGGAGTTGACCTTCAGTCAGCAGGGAATGGTTCTGGACCTGCAGCCTCAGAGCAGGGTGAGGATGGTGCTACCAGCAACCATCAATGTGATCATGGTCCTCAATTTCTACACCAGCAGGTCCTTCCGGTCTGGAGTTGGTGACTTCACAAACATAGTGTAGTTTGCCACCTATCGTTGCATCAGGGAGGACACCAAGGCCCTGTACGTCAGGAGAGGAAACTTCATAGTCCTCTCTTTAAGCAGCGAGAAGGAGCAGGCACCTGGCTTTGCCAGGATACTGCATGCACATGTCTATGAGGGTGCAACATCTCAATGAGGAAATGTATCTCAACTGCAAGGGGTAACATTCACTCAACGTGCAGCTGATGTGACCACACCCAGAACATCATGTTTGTGAATGCCTGCTATCCTGGCAGCAGTCAAGATGCTTTCATCCTGCTTCAGTCCGCAGTTCCAGCCATTTTCGAGACATCACATCAAATGTTGTCATTCTGAGAGAGGACAGCAGGTTGGTGCACCACAGAGGCACTGCCACTACCCTGGGGCAGCTCCTCGGCAAAACAAGTAATCTTCTGGAGCACAATTTGCTGGACTGCTATGAGACCCTGCAAGCCCCTTTGAGCAATGGTATCTGCAGCCATGATAGCAATAGATTGAGCCTGCATGGCACCAAGCTTAGCTTGCATGGAAACTAGCAGATATTTCATGACATCAGTCTGAGCTTCCACTGCACTGCTTAGACATTTGGCTTCATCTGCCTGTGTTGCAATGGAAGCTGAGACCTCATGGAATTAGCTACCACTTCCACACTGGAAATGATGAGCTCCAAGTTCTGTGCAAAGTCTGTGCTAAGTAAGTGACAATAAACTCGCTGGCAGACCTGCTACTGAACTAAACATTTCTGTTTGCAAGTTGTCACGATCCTGTGTTTTTTTTCTCCTCGGGAAATATTGCGGTGTGCCTTTTAAGCTGTAAAAGATCAGTACATCTTTAAGGCAGCCAGCTCCAGAGACTGAGTGAAGGTGCATTCTGGTTGCCTACCTACAACCATACAGCAAGGGAGAGCAGACATACAATGTATACATTTTGATTTTGAAAACTGGCTAACTGGTTTGTTCAGAGACAGACAGTCACAGCTGTGACAGCACGTGAAGGGATGAGGGCTCTCTGAGAGACAATTTAAACTGAAGGAAAAGAAGTTGATTTATTATCCTGTCTCAAAATTCTAAAGAAGCTTCAAGCCAGATTAATTTCTTAAAGAAATAACAAATTATTGATCGACTTTGCACATTGCTGAACTGAATTGCTGAACTGAACTGCTGAACTGAATTGTTGAACTGAACTGCTGAACTGAACTGCTGAATTCCCATCTTTGGAAAGATCTTCGGATTCATCGGACCTTGGAAGACTGCAAGTGAACTTGGAGTGTGTGGAATTTGAAGACCATTCGTCAGTAATTTACAAAGACTTTATTGTTTTCTATTTTTTTGAGCAACTAATTAAGACCAAATTACTGTGGTTTGGGTATATGTTTGTGAATACGGGAGTTAGATTTTTAAAAAATAAGTTGTGAGGTCTTTAGATATTGGTTTATCATAGTAGTGTTTAAGATTTTAGTTTTTTTAAAATAAATAGTTAATTTTATGATAACTGAACCAAACCTGGTTTGGTTTGCCTCATTCGGGGGAGGGGAGGGGGGGGGGGGGGTACTAGATTATTTCAATTCGACTGCTGCTTTCTTTGATTTGGAAAGCTTAAAGATATGTATGATGCGACCTGTGGACTGAATTGACAGTGTGTTGTTTCCACTGCAGTCAGAATCATATATATTGATTGGGGGCTTTGTCTTGAGCAGTCGTACCATAACATATTAATTGGGGGCTCGTCCGCGGTCGAATCAGATTTTAAGTAGGCGGCTTGCTCTGGGATCAGAATGAGACTAATATGGAGGGCTCGTGTTTGAGATTATATTAATTGCTCGCCTCTGGATAACATACAAATTGGGGTCTTGCGTCTGGCATCATATTAATTGCTCTCGAGTCTGGGATCATTTCAATTAGAAACTCGATTGTTGGGATCTAAATCTAATGCCAATTACAAAGAAATAAAAGGAACCAGGTCTCAGGTATAATAAGGTACAGTCTATACCATAGTAATGACATTAGCGGTTGCACCAGAGTTTTTGGGAAAGCAGAATGTTTCCCTGAGTGGCTTGATAACTTTAACTAAGAATAAATTAAAAGAATTGGCAGCAAAATTGGGGTTAGAATTGAAATTAGGTGCCAAAAAAGCAGAGAGAATTGACATAATAGCCCAACATCTGGAATTAAAAGAAGAAGAAGGAAAAGATGAGAGACAAGAAGGTCATAAGTCACAGAGTGATGCAGTAGAATTGGCTAGGATTCAGTTAGAAATGAAAACATTGAATTGGAAAAAGAGGAAAGGAAAAAGAAAAAGCAATAGCAATAAGAAAACTTGAATTGGAAAAACAGAAAAGAAAGAGAGAGCATTTCATAGAGTAAGTGAGAGAAGAGAGGGAATTCAAGTTAAAAGACATGGAATTAAGACAAAAGGGTAGTCTTGAATCCAGAGAAAATTCAGGTCTGGAAGAATCTGAATTCAGCTCAGGACCCAACAAAAAGTTGTTTAAATGTATACAGGCTCTTCCTAAGTCCGAGGAAAGGGACATAGAGGCATTTTTCATATCATTTGAAAAAATAGCCTAACAGATAAAATGGCTGAAAGAAAGCAGGACAGTGCTTATGCAAAGCAGGTTGGTCGGCAGAACTCCTTAAATTTCTGCTTCCTGAAGAGGCTTCTGCAGATTGTGAGATGGCAAAAAGGCTATTCTCGCTGTGCATGAGTTAGTTCCTGAAGCTTACCGTCAGAAGTTTAGGAACTTACGGAGATTGGCTGGGCAGACAGATGTAGAATTTGAGAGGGTGAAGCAAATTAATTTTGACCGTTGGATACGGGCATTAAAGATGGAAACCACATATGAGAACCTTCAAGAATTGATTCTCTTAGAAGAGTTTAAAAACTCCATTCCTTCAGTAGTGAGAACTCATGTAGACAACCTGAAAGTTTTGAATGCTAGGCAAGCATTGCTGATGATCTGAGCTTGCGAATAAGCCAACTTCCTTTGTCCCTCATCCCCATAAACCCGAGAAGGAAAGTGGGAGAGTGAAAAAAAGGCAAGTAGTCAGGGACAAGAAGGAACAGCTGGGAATGCCCCAGGATCACCTCCTCAGATCAGAAAGGGAGGTGCTGAGGGTAGAAGTGAGGTTCGCAAGCCCAAGTGTTATCATTGCCACAAAATGGGTATCTTCGTTCAGGGTGCTGGAAATTGCAAGGTAAACCCATAGGACTTGTTGGGGCACGTAAAGCTAGTGCAGAGGAAAAGACTGTGACTGAGAGTATAGCAGACCAGGCTATAGCTTTAACGACAGCTGTGAATGTGAAACCAGATACTAAAACTAAAAGGAGTGTCGAGGTTAAGAACAAAATATCCAAAAGCTATAACAAATTTTTGGCAAAGGGGTGAAAAACTTCAGATCCTGTAAGTGAGGCAGGAAAACGTATCATTATACTCAGGGATACAGGAGCAACCCAAACACTCTTGCTGGGAAAGAGATAAGGTTTCCACCAGAGAGTGCCTTGAACGCTAAAATTTTAGTTAATGGAATTGGTGGGGAGTATATACCCTTCCTTTGTATAAAGTATGCCTAGAGAGTGACTTAATATCTGGGATAGTAACTGTAGGAGTTGTCCACGGTTTGCCAGTAGAGGGAATTGATCAACTCCTGGGAAATGATTTGGCCAGATCAAAAGTATCATTTTCTCCTATAATTACAGAGGAACCAAGTGAAATTAAGGAAACGGAGCAATTACAGGAACAAATTCCGGGAATATTTCCTGTGTGTGTAGTCACCCCAACAATGGCTAAACAGGATCCATTGTCGGAGATAAAAGGGGCACCACAAATAGATAACCAAGTATCTGAAGCCTTATTTGGGGACGTAGATAATCCAGATGGGAAGTTTAACATATTGTCTATTATTACAGCACAGCAAGCTCTTCCAGAGATATACCGAATGGCACAGATGGCTCTGACAGAAGCTGAGGCGAAAGGAGTTCCGGAAGTCTATTATGTGGCAAACAGGGTTTTGAGGAGGAAATGGAGACTGCCTCATAGACCTGCCAATGAAGACTGGACAGTTGTTGAACTGATAGTGGTACCACCTAAATAGTACCAAGGATTATTCAGGTTAGCACACGACATTCCTTTTGCAGGACATAGGGGAATTCGGAAGACCAAATCGCACATAAGCCAACATTATTACTGGCCAGGTCTTACAAAGGATGTGAGACAATTTTATAGGACATGCCATACATGTCAAATGGTGGGAAAACCGCAAGCTACCATAAAACCGGCACCACTAGTTCCCTTACCAGTGATTGAGGAACTATTTAGCAGGGTATTGGTAGACTGTGTAGGACCCTTGCCAAAAACAAAAGCGGGACATCAATACATACTTACTATCATGGATATGGCTATTCGATTTCCAAAGACCATTCCTTTGAGGGCAATTACTGCTACAATAGTAGTAGAAAAGTTAACCCAATTCTTTATGAGATATGGGTTGCCACTTGAAGTTCAATCAGATCAAGGTTCTAATTTCATGTCTAAGCTATTTCAAGAAGTCATGGACAATTTGGGGATTAGACAGTTGAAATCTTCAGCATATCACCCACAATCACAGGGAGCTTTAGGGAGATTTCACCAAATTTTCAAAACAATGATTAGAACATATTGTCATGAATATCCACATGACTGGGATAAAGGACTAGACTTTCTTTTATTTGCCACCAGAGAGTCACCGAATGAGTCTACAGGCTTCAGTCCTTTTGAATTGGTTTACGGACATGAAGAGGTCCTCTAAAACATATAAAAGACAGATTCTTGGGAAAAAAAAGAATGAATCTTCGATACTAGACTACATAACTGTGTTCCAAGAAAGACTCACAAAAGCTTGCAGAGTAGACCAGGAACACCTTAAAGCATCCCAAGCCAATATGAAGAAATAGGCAGACAAGAATGCAAAAGCCCATGATTTTCAACCAGAGGATGAAGTATTAGTGTTGTTACAGTTACAGGGAGAACCATTAAAAGCGCGGTTCAGTCGCCCATATAGAGTGATCAAAAGAGTGGGTAAGGTTGTGATTTACACCCCTGATCGCTGGAAGAAGAACCGGTTGTGTCACATCAATATGATAAAGCAATATTATCGCAGGGAGGAGAATAAGCCAGTACAGGTACGTCAGGTAATTGGGACTGTTGAGAAGGAAAAGGATAGTGAGCATGAGGCAGAAGCAGGCCTAGGAAATTCTCAGATTGAACCTTCAACTATCAGATTAGCAAATACAGAATGGCTAATGGCTAGGAACATTAGACAATATGCTTTTGCACTTAAAGGCAAAACAGCGTGAAGACCTAACCAGGCTTTTCACAATGTTTCAAAGAGTTTGTAGGGATAAGCCAGGATGTACAACCTTAGCCACAGATGATGTGGTTATAAGGGGAACCATTCCTTTAAAACAACATCCTTGCCGCTTGGGTCCAGACAGACAGGCCCAAGTGGAAGCAGAGGTGCAATGCATGCTGAAGGGCAGCTTAGTTGAACCTAGTCGGGAGAGCTGGAATTCACAGGTGGTCTTGATGCCTAAACCTGGTGGATGGCTCAAACTTGTGTAGACTATAGAAAAGTCACTGCGGTAAAGAAGGCAGACTCCTACCCAAATTCTCATTTAAAGACTGTATGGACAGAGTGGGCAACACCATAAAGAGACAGATATGCTGGAGGGATACTGTCAAATTCCTTTGGCACCCTAAGTTAAGGAAAATCAGCTTCTTTTACACCAGACAGGGTGTTCCAGTATGAAGCAATGCCACACAGGTTAAGGGGTACTCGAGAAACTTTTCAGAGAATAGTGTTCAGTGCTCCTAGCTGTGCAGTTCACCTGGCTGAGGTGATAGACAATAGGGACACTTGGAAGGAAAACATGGAACAACTGGGAGACTATGCTTAGAAATCTGAAATGGGCTAATTGGGCCAACCTTTGTAAAGGTTAAAGCTGAAAATGTTCTGATGGAACATGTTGCTGTAATATTACCATTTTAGAAAAATTGTATATCTATATATCGGGGGAAAAAATGTTAGTGCTTTCAATTTCTATTTTTTACATTGTAATGAAATGCATTTCGGGAATGGGAACGCATTCCGGGGTGGAGGTGTCATGATCCTGTGTTTTTTCTCCTCGGGAAATATTGTGGTGCGCCTTCAAGGCTGTAAAAGATCAGTATATCTTTAAGGCAGCAAGCTCCAGAGACTGAGTGAAGGTGCATTCTGGTTGCCTAGCTACAACCAAACAGAGAGGGAGAACAGACATACAGTGTAACTATTTTGATTTTGTAAACTAGCTAACTGGTTTGTTCAGAGACAGACAGTCACAGCTGTGCCAGCACGTGAAGGGATGGGGGCTCTCTGAGAGACAATTTAAACTGAAGGAAGAGAAGTTGATTTATTATTCTGTCTCAAAGTTCTAAAAACCTAAAGCCAGATTAATTTCTTAAAGAAATAACAAATTATTGATCTACTGTGTACATTGCTGAACTGAACTGCTGAACTGAATTGCTGAACTGAACTGCTGAACTGAACTGCTGAATTCCCATCTTTGGAAAGATCTTTGGATTCATCGGACCGTGGAAGACTACAAGTGAACTTGGACTGTGTGGAATTTGAAGACCATTTGTCCGAAGTGTAATCTGCAAAGACTTTATTGTTTTCTATTTTTTTGAGCAACTAATTAAAGACCAAACTACTGTTGGTTTGGGTATATGTTTGCGAATGCAGGAATTAGATTTTTAAAAAATAAGTTGTAAGGTCTTTAGATAGTGGTTTATCATAGTAGTGTTAAAGATTTTAGTTTTTTTTAATAAATAGTTAATTTGTTGATATCTAAAGATACCTGGTTTGGTTTGCCTCATTCGGGGGGGGGGGGGGGGCGGAGAGTGGTGGCAGAGGGGTTAGAGTCATAGAGTTATACAGCACAGAAACAGGCCCTTTGGCCCATCATGTCCATGCTGTCCATCAAGCACCTAACTATTCTAATCCCATTTTCCAGCACTTGGCTTGTAGCCTTGTATGCTATGGCATTTCAAGTGCTCATCTAAATACTTCTTAAATGTTGTGAGGGTTCCTGCCTCTACCACCTCTTCAGGCAGTGCGTTCCAGATTCCAACAACCGAATGGGTGAAAAAATCTTTCCTCAAATCCCCCCTAAACCTCCTGCCCCTTACCTTAAATGTATGCCCCCTGGTTATTGACCCCTCCGCTAAGGGAAAAAGTTTCTTCCTATCTAACCTATCAATGCTAGATCAAAATCTAATCTAGGTTATTCGATTGTTTCAATTCGGCTGCTCCTTTCTTTGATTTGGAAAGCTTAAAGATATGTATGATGCAACCTGTGGAGCGGTGGGACTGAATTGACAGTGCGTCACTCCCAGCGCAGTCAGAATCATATATATTGATTGGTGGCCTTGTGTGGAGCGGTCGTACCATAACAATGTCCATTAGCCGTTACCTGTATGCCACCCCATCAAAGTCCTCATCTGAGTTCTCTGAAGCAGAATTCATCTGCAACCTTGACCTCAGGGGAGCTGGCAGAAGCATTATCCTTTTTCCTTGCTGTTATGACCAGGTGAGACAGGGGTCTAGGGGTTCCCTCTCAACCTTTGCCTGGTCTAACTGTAACAGGGTTTAATTTTAAAAACACCGTGTTTTAGCTCCCCCCTCGGTGAATCCTTTTCCACCATTGTCAAATTGTAAGGCAAAGAAATCAGACAGGTTTTCTTAGATTTAAACATGAAAGGTGGAAGTTTATTAATCTTAAACTTTAATTCGGGAAACAGCTTGGAATACGTGACGTGACCACGCTAGCATGCATATGCGATAAACACAAGCGCCGATAGAGACAGAAAAAGTAGAAAAGAATAAAGGGGAAAAGTTTGAGGCAATAGATGGGTTTCTATTTACTGTCCTTTGAGTTTGATGTTGAGTCTTTGATTGCCGGTAAGTCTTGCTGTTCGTTGAGGCCCAGTGCATGCTTTAATTTGTTTCGATGTCGGAGTCTTTTCTCTCTTGAGGTTTACGTGTCTTCAGTGGGTCCAGAGGCTTGTGAGAAAGTGAGAGAGAACCAGCCGGGAGAGGGGCTGTCTTATTCCAGTTCAGTTGCAAACTGCCATCTGAATTCAAACTGTCCTGTGAGCACAATTCAAACCTCCAAGTTGGCCAGCAGGTTAGCCATGTGACTAAGTTTTTCAACAAACTCTCCTGTGTCTTTTGTGGATGCCAAAGATCTTGGTGGCGGGGGGTGGGTGGGGGGGTGGTGGTGGTGTGTAGTGCTGTCTCTTACACTGACAAGATGTGGATCACCATTGCCCAGACCAATTTTTGTTAATTAAATCAGTGAGCAATTCTTTTGTCTCTCCAAGCACTGTCTCTAAGTATGCAAATGTTCTTCCAGCCACTGCTGGTCTCTTTAAACAAGTCATCTCTTCACTCTAGCAACAGTTTAAAATTGATGTTCATATGACAAAATTAATATGTTTAATTCTTGGCAGGTGGGGGCTTTCATGACACTTGCCCTGACTGCAACCCATTCATAGCGGCACAGTGGCGCAGTGGTTAGCACGGCAGCCTCACAGCTGCAGTGACCCGGGTTCAATTCTGGTTTGCAAGTTCTCCCTGTGACCACATGGGTTTTTGCCGGGTGCTCCGGTTTCCTCCCACAGCCAAAAACTTGCAGGTTGATAGGTAAATTGGCCATTATGAATTACCCCTAGTATAGGTAGGTGGTAGGGGAATATAGGAAAGGTGGGGATGTGGTAGGAATATGGGATTAGCGTAGGATTAATATAAATGGGTGGTTGATGGTCGGCACAGACTCGGTGGGCCGAAGGGCCTGTTTCAGTGCTGTATCTCTAAATAAATAAAATAAATAGCCAGTGACTCACCATGTGCAGATCCTGCCTCTATAGTACCCTGTAAGGCATGTGCAGTGCCAGTATCTGAGCTGGTGGCTGCAAATGTTAGATCAAGTGACGGTGTTTCTTCCTCAGAGGTCTGCTCTTCCTCTGGTCCTTCATCCTCAGGCACTACTGGCTGACTAGGCAGCAGTTCTTGGATATAATACATATATAAAGCATAAATACAGAGAGGGAGGGTTGGGGGTGAGGGAAGGGAGGTGGGGGCAAGCAAGATGTATGTGCTTACACCATCCACAGCTTGTACATCATACTGGATTGCGTGATGAGGGTGAATTGGCAGTTCAGAAGGTGTATAAGGCATGAACATACCATCATCCCGGATGGCTTCAGCAATGCCGTTTTCCATGGCCTCAATGATAGCTGCGCCAATATTGCCAAGCACCATCTTCTCCAAAGGGATGAGTACAGGCAGCTATGTCTGTTGCCCACCAGTTCATACTGCTGCCTCCTATTATGGGACACCTTGGCCTTCAAGAGAGAGGGAACAGTGTGTTTCAATGTATTTGGGTGATGTGCCTGTCATACCTAAATAGCTGGCAGCATGTGGCAGATGAGTGATGTGGGGTGAGGCTTGCAGCAGTGGTACGTGGGTGAGGTGGAGTATATGAATGTTAGGCATGTCTTGATCGTTGAGTGTTGTGAGTGTGATGCATTGATCAGTGTGTGAGATTGGTGGTGCAGTTGATAGAATATGGCATTTAAAGATGCATTCACTGACCTTGACCGGTTTCGTGAGGTCATTGAATCTCTTCTGAATCCAGTCCTCTGGGCCACACTTCTTGCATTGACTTTCATGGCTATCTGTTCTCAATGCCTTCCCAGTCTGCCTGGTGGGCTACCTGGACCCCTCTGGATAGATCCCCTGCAGATGGTGAGACTTCTGACTTTCCACCCAACTCCCCTTTTCTCACCCAACACTCCCCTTCTGCGTTTAAGCTTTCAAATATGCAAGAACTGCTGCCTGGCCAGCCAGTGCAGTCTCACAATGAAGGACGCGAACAAGAGCAGACATCTGACGAAGAAGTACCATCACTTGATCTGATACTCGCAGCCACCACCTCAGATACAGGCACTGCAAGTACTTTAGAGGGTAGTAGAGAGGCAGGAATCAGCATGTGGGGAATAACCAGCCAGGACAGGGGAAGGGATTCTGCATGTGGGAAAAATGACACACAGAATGTTGGGGTGCAGAGCCAGAATACTGGAATATAATCTGCCAAAGATATGCCGAGGGTTTGCAGTGCACTGGTTGACTTTCATATGCAATATTCTGCTGTCTTAGTCACCACATTTTAATTTCTGAAAAGAAAATTTAAAATAGATTTATAGAACAAAACATTACTCGAGATGATTTATCAGGGGAGTGCAATTAAAGATGGTACGTGAATTCAAGATGATAGGCCGGGAGAATTCAGGAATGAATTTGATGGGATAAATGTTTTTTTTTATGCTACTTTTCCGCATCTTTTGTCATCTTGCCAATTTTCTCCCCTCCATACTTTGTTTTTTATTTATTCATTTTTAGCCCAACAACAATGAAGGAACAGCAACATATTTTCACGTCAGGATGGCGTGTGATCTAGAGGTGAACTTGCATGTGGTGATGTTCCCATGCACCTGACACCCTTGTTCTTCAAGGCCGTAGAGATCGCAGGTTTGGAAGGTGCTGTTGCCTGAAGGGGGTGACCTTGCTGAATAGATTCCATAGACAGCAGTCACTCTCAGGTACCTTGTCCAAGTGGACATTACTCATGTGTGTGCCTTGACAGAGAGTCAGGAAGCCATTTAATTATCGGAGGGATTAAGGAAGTTTGGGTAGTATCAAAGCTGAACCCAACCCACTGCTCACCAAATGCCCAGTCTTATTAAAGGGGTTGCTGAGTAATGACTCTTCCCCAAAGCTGCTGAAGCCAATTCAAACAGCTCTATTGTTGCCCAGCTCCGATCAACTAACAAAGCACAGAACGTGGACTGAACTTTGCAACTCCCATTTAGCTCAACTCTTCCTGGATAAACTCATCAGAGTTGATTTTCAACTTGTTGCCTGGACATTAAACTGCCATTGCCAATTGGCCAGTCCTTTATAGAAAGTACCTGAGTTTCTTTTTTCATTGAAGTGAATCGAAATGAAAATAGTGCATTTTCTACAATAGGCGGCCAATCTGCAAAAGATTTTATGCCTGGGCGACAAGTCCAAAATCTACCCCAGTGAGCCATCAGTGGAATCAGATTATAATTCTCAAATTAAATGCTCATTTATTTGCTATAACTGAAGAACAGTGGCCATATTGAGATAATATTTTACACAAAAGTATCCTTTTCTCCATCAGGTGATTATTTCAAGCAAGCATATCAAGCATGTTTTGTAAGAGTCAGTCTTAGTTTAAAAGTTTAGCATTCATGTAAATTGTGGTGTAGCTGTAAAATTGTAGCAGTTAATTATTTTAAACATTACAATTTAAGAACCATACTACAAAGGTTACAACTTGATACGACACTATCAAATTACATCAAGTCAATAGCAGAATTCTGCTGCTACACTGATCAACCCTTTCCTTACAAATATCAAGACACTGGAAAATAATAAGCACAAACAGAATGTTGGGGTGCAGAGCCGAATATTGGAGTATAATCTGCAGAAGATATGCTGAGGCAACCAGTACACTGGTTGCCTTTCATTTGGAATAGTCACCACACTTTAATTTCTGAAAAGAAAATTTAAAATAGATTATAGAACAAAATGTTGCTTGAGATGATGTATCAGGTAAGGGAGTGCAATCAAAGATGGTAGGTGGGTTCAAGATGCTAGGTTGGGAGAATTCAGGAATAAATTGGATTGGACAATTGGGATACATTGAGATAAAATGTAACTAAGCAGATTTGTGTATATTGGGGATTTAGTAGGCTGGTTAGCACGGTGTGGCTAAATTTATATGGCGAGGTGTTTCGGTAGGCTATTTAATCATGAAGGACATCACAGTTCGAAACTTATCTTCCTCCAACATCCATAAACATACACTTTCCAGCACTGATGACTTGACAACAATCATAACGACTGATTGGTTTATTTCCCCCTAGCCTAGCCCAGTTGAATCCAATCCAAGAATCAGCTGTTCAACCCAATGAATGTGTAATTACTGTGGTTACTTCATCCCATTAAATGAGTTGCTGTTTGCACTAACCATGCAAACTGCCCTAGCAAACTTGGCTGGAATGAGAAAAGGGATGAGATTCAGCATGAAAATTGACTTCCTAAAGAAGATGGATGCCAAAGGTACAAGCTCGGGTTGGCTGCCTGAATTGCCAAAGATGCCAGCATGACCTAACACAGCATTTCCGTCTACTTGGAGAGGCAGTGTGACCAGTTATTTACTGAATTGCATCCCTGACAGAAAGAGGAAATGCAAGGCAAAGGACAGGGAAGTCAAGGAAGGAATGCTGCTCTGGTTTCAGAATGCACATGCGAGAGAAGCGCCTATCAGTGGCCCCTCTTCCAGCGCAAAAAGCCACAGTTGGCTAAAGCACTTGGTGAACTACAATTACATGCTCTATAATTATATGAGAAGTTACTGTTTTTTGACTTTTTTTAGCATTTGTAGCTCAGTTTGTGAGCCCGCAGACACGCTGGTTTACTTTGTCTACTGATGTTTGAGACAATATTCATGTCAAATCAATGTTTGAGAAGCGCACTTGTTTTACTAACCAGTTCATATAGCAGGCAAACTGTATTAATCATGTTAATGTGTGTCAGCAGTGTCTCATTTGCTAGCACTTTTACCTCTGATTCAGAAGGTTGTGGGTTCAAGTCTTACTTCAGCGCTCTTGAGCACAAAATCTAAGCTGACACTCTAGTACAGTACTGAGAGAGTGCTGCACTCTCAGAGCCTATACTACAGCAGATAGGATCACATTCCAGATAAACTGTTGGTGCTTCCTCCACGGAGAACCAATCAGAAATCTGGTCCAACCCTCTTGTGCTGCAAATAGACATGACCATAAGTCAATAAAATGATAAAACTTTAAAACCCTGAATTTATTCTAAAATACTCGATAAGGAAGGGACAGATTCGGGTCGATATGCATGAATTACCCCATTTTACAGAAGGCAGGTTAGGTTAAAATTGGTGTTTTAAAGTAACAAAAAGCAAAGACTTATTTGCATATGGGGACATTACTGCTGAACTAGATCCTATCCTCACGTGACATTCACTTCCAGTTTGGATCACTGGATAATGATCAAGTGCAGAAGCTAGGTCAATTTTCTCTTTCCCAACTGAGACTACTTAAACTGCTGTCCTAGCTGAGATCAGTTAACTCAGCATACAAAGGGAATCAAACCTGTGATTCTTTCAGTCTGGATGTTTCAGCTACTCATTGCCTTAACCACCGGTTCTGGAAAATTAGTGTTAAACTTGCAGCCTGCAATAAATTACTCACAGTGCACAAATATATTCCAACAGACTACAGATGCATGAAATGCTTCTCACTTTAGAATAAGAAGGTCAGCAGACAATTCAGATTTTCAAAGAACCATGATTTATTGGCTGCACAAAAATTGGCAAGAGAACAAGTCATACTTGTGTCTCTAGAACACTTCTATATATTTATTACCTTTGCAGATCAAAGGAACAGGAAGATTTCCTTTATGCTGTCTCTGTGTTAGGATGGGCTGTAATATGCATTTATGTTCATCCATTAGCACTTCAGGTGCTCTTTTTTTCACAGCTCCTTTATATAGCTTCCACTGTAAGTCTTTTAAGCCAATGAAAGGTTCATAACGCACTGCTCCTGAAAGTGAACACGAACACCTTAATTGACAGAACATTCAGAATTTCCTCTGGGTGTCTCCCGATTGGGCACAATAATTTCGGTGTAAGAAAAACTACTTAAGTGTCTATGCAGCTTTCTGCCAATCTTCTGCTGAAGTTACCGTCGCTTCATGGCTGACCCCTCCCCCACCCCAAGGAAATTCCTGACATAACTTTGTTTATTTATTAAGTGAATATACCAGCCTGGAATTTCCTGGAAGATTTCGGCATAACTATTGCTTAAGAGGGACGTTATGCCATTCACTGCTCCCCCGAGGAAATTGGCCCCTAATTGATTTACGTTGGCTTTACGCCAAAATCTCACTACCATAAATTTTCTTGATCATTTACATAGCACCACCCCCACAAAAAAGACCAGCTCACTCAAATTTCCTGCATTTACGTCAGTAATGTATTGGCGTAAATTTACTCCCAAATTTATATGAAAGACTCATTGCCACCTGATAGCAGTGTCACTGCAATTTTCAGTTCTGTAGCTTTTTTTTTTAGATTAGATTAGATTAGATTAGAGATACAGCACTGAAACAGGCCCTTCGGCCCACCGAGTCTGTGCCGAACATCAACCACCCATTTATACTAATCCTACACTAATCCCATATTCCTACCAAACATCCCCACCTGTCCCTATATTTCCCTACCACCTACCTATACTAGTGACAATTTATAATGGCCAATTTACCTATCAACCTGCAAGTCTTTTGGCTTGTGGGAGGAAACCGGAGCACCCGGAGAAAACCCACGCAGACACAGGGAGAACTTGCAAACTCCACACAGGCAGTACCCGGAATCGAACCCGGGTCCCTGGAGCTGTGAGGCTGCGGTGCTAACCACTGCGCCACTGTGCCGCCCCTTTTAGGAAAGATGCTTTTATAACTATTGATACTTCCTTGCTTTAAATAATTTTAACTACTGAATAGAAACTAGTTTCTATCCTAGAGATTCAAATACTTTTTCAAGCTCCCCTCCAATGGACCACCAACTTAAATTAGCAACCAACCTAAATACTTAAACTGCAAGATCCAGAGTATTCTCCATAGAACTTTATTAGTGCAAAGGTGTAATTTCTCATGAAGTTTCATTCTAGCACTTAGGTTTTGTAAATAACTACAGTTCTTAGAATTGCTTACTTTGTCATTTTCATGTCATCTGCTGAATTAGGAATCGATGCATTGGGTGGAACACATTTTGCAAATATTTATTTAATTAAATAATTACTGGTCTAATTCAATAATGCAATTATAAGGATGATTGTATGAAACCATGTGATCCAGTAGTAGCTACCAATCAAATCCACATTTGGGTTTCCTGAATTGGTGGCATTAACATAGTCAAGAACAACATTTAATTTATTAGCAAGTTTGATTATTTTTTAAATTTCTGTTATGACCAGGTGAGAAAGGTGTCTAGGGGTCCCTTTTAGCCATCACCTGGTCTTACTGTAACAGGGTTTTTTTTTAAAACACACTGTGTTTTGAGCTCCCCTTTGGTGAATCCTTGTTCACCGCTTTCTAATTCTAAGGCAAGGAAATGAGCACAAACAGGCTTCCTTAGGTTTAAAGAAGAAAAGTGAAATTTATTAAAACTTAAACTCTAATTTGGTTAATGCCTACAGATACACGCCGCGCCCATGCTAGCATGCATACTCAATATGCACATGCAAATAGAGACAGAAAACAGCAGAAGAAAAATAAAGTAGAGAGGTTTGAGGCAATCTCTGAAGAGGGATTTTTGTTACAGTGCTTCGAGCTCGCTGTAGTCCTTGCTTGTAGGTAGATCTTGCTATTCGTTGGGGCCCAGTATTCTTCTTAAACCTTGTTCACTGTCGAAGACTTTTCTCTCTTGGGGTTTATATGTATTCAATGGGTCTTCAGTTCCATGAGAAAGAGATGGGAGCAGACAGGAGAGAGGTCTTTTCCAGTCCAGAAACAAACAGCTTTCTGAGTTCAAATTCTCTGTGGCAAGTTCAAATTCAAAAAACTCGTGTGACTAAACTGGTCTGACCACATCTGTTTGTGTATTGGGGGAGCAGAGACTGGTTCCTTTGTTCCAACACTGTCTGATAGTCTGCAAAAAATGTCTTTCTGGTCAGGGGCCTGGCAATTCCTTGTGCTCGGCCCTCTTTTCTTCCCAGCAACTATTTTAAGTTTAATGTCTGTGTGGTGAAATTAAGGTGCCTCATTCTTGGCAGATGGGGGCCTGCATGACAATACTGTGACAGAAATCACACCTGCCAAATGGAAACATATTAATTTTATCATATGGAACACTAATTTGAATTGTTACTGGACATTGAACATAACTTGTTTAAAAAATACCACAGAGCAGTGGCTGAAAATATGGCTGCACATTTGCATTCTGAGAGACAGTTGCCCAGAGAGACAATGGAAGTGCCCCCTGATTCAATTAGTGAGTGGCTTTTGTCAATAGTGGTGATCAACATCCTTTGACTGTGTAAGAGCCAGAACTTCACCCTCCCCGCCACCCCCCCCCCCCCCCCCCCCCCACTGAGTGTGTCTGGAAAGCTTTGAAATCCATCAACCCTCAAGAAGCTGCTGTTGCAAACAAAGAGATGGTCACATGACCGACCTGCTGGTAAGACTGGGGCTTTTTGAATTGAGTCAGACACAGAAAGGGACAGACTGCTTGTTGAAGACCAAAGAGAAGCGAGGCCTCTCTCTCTCTCTCTCTCTGTCTCTCTCTCATGCCAAGTTCCAGGGACCCACAGAAGTAACTTAAGCCTCAAGATAGAAGACCCTGCAGCTCTCTGGTACCAACTAAACAAGTTGGAAAGTGTACACTGGGCCCCAACGAGAACTGCAAGACTTAACTTCAAGCAAAGACTTTACATCCACCCCAAAACCAGTAACTGAATTCCATCTACAACTTCAAACCTTCCCCCCTTTAATTCTTTCTCCTCTTCTGTATCTATTTGTGTGTGAGTGTATCGCGTATGCATGCTAGCGTGGTCGCATCGCGCATTTTTAGTAGTTTTAACTGAGTTAGAGTTTAAGGTTAATAAACTTACACCTTTCTTGTTGAAACCTAAGAAAACCTGTCTGGTTGATTCCTTTACAATTACAATTAGAAAGCAGTGAGCTAGGACTCACTGAGGGAAAGCTAAAAACACTGGGTTTTTAAAAGTTAAAACCTGTTACAGCCAAACCAGGAAAAGGCCGAGAAGGCAGCCCTAGACCCCTTCCTCACCTGGTCATAACAATACAATAAAGTGAACATGATAGCATTTGGGTGTACAGTTTGATCAATTTTATTGGAACTACTGAAGCAACCATTATTTTAAGTTGAGGTTCATCCATTTAGAATACTGAAATTAAAATGCACTGACCTCACTTATTTTTTTAAATATTCTGGCATAGGCAAATAAACTGCAGGGAATTTGGGTGTACGTTCCTGTCAGCCAAAATCCGTGCAGTAACAAGTGTAAATTTCAGCTTAAGTGCGATTGAGGAAATTCTGAGCCTTTTGTTTTAAACAAACCTTTCTCCCCCTACCACCACCACCATTTTTTAAAGAACATTACCCATTTGTAGTGTCTTTTCTATGAAAATCATTTTCTTTGAAAATTATTTTTTAAAACTACTATAGTATTAATTTGACTTTCATTTTTTAAAGTTTATAACAGACTTTTTTCCCACTCCACATTTTTCCTTGTTGCATCTCCTTGAGCCTCACAACTTGTGTGTTCCTAATTGGGCTACTTAAGCAGGCAGCCAAATATAACACATCAATAGTGCAATCTTGTTTCTGAGCCCAAAATCACTGGGATTTCCTGTAATGTAAGTTTTATTGAAGGGCTTTTCTACTCCTTGAGAATCTATTCTCAAGATATGCTGTTATTTTATAGAATTACACAGCAGTAATGAAGATTGTTTATATCACTGTACTTGTCAGCTTTTTTTAAAAAATCTAACTTTTTACTCTAAATGTTTTTCTTGAGTTTTCAACATTTACAGACTTACCTATCGCTCTGTAGAGATACAAAATAATGCTCACGTCTGCTGCGCTAAATTGCATTGCAAACTGTGCTCGCCCTTTAATTTTCTCTTTCTCTAGTTTTTTATAATCCCAGTTTTGTTTAGTTCTGCTTTTTATTTTCTCTGTTTCTCAGTTCGACTTATCAGCATTTCAGTGTCCATTAGAGGTTCAAAAATGTGTATATGCGGTACAAAAATGGATTTGAAACTTAGCAGTGAAATTAGCATAAAATAAAAAGTTAGAAATGAATGGTAAGGGTACTAACATGCTCAAAATAAAACTGCTGAACCTATGTCAAATGTTCCGGTAATTATAATAGTAGCAGGAGCAGCAGCTATGAATGTCAATTAGATCTATGTGTTATGGGGCAGAAACTGGAGGCTGAGGACAGACCTGAACAATCTTGAGGATACGGCTAAGAGATGTAAAAGAACCAAAATGGGGATTCCAGGGACAAAGTAAGAATGAGAAACAGAAAGATTATGTTGATGAAGTAGGGTGGGAAGAGGCTCATGTAGAGCAGAAACACTGGCATGGACAAATAAAAAAGAAGAACAAAAAGGAGGAGGAGTGGAGATGGAAGTTCCACAGGAAATTCCCTTTGAGCTCTGGGGACACAAGGCACCTGGGGAACGTTCTGGTACTTTAGCTCTCCACCACACCGCATTGTCCTGGGATTTCTATGAGTTCCCAAGATGGATAGTACTAATCCTGCCTCTGCAATAAGAGCAGGTCGAGCATAGTTGTGATATTGCTTTAAATATGTAAATAGTGAGTGTGCATCATCACTGCAGGAAGTGATGTTATACAGTATGTGACACAGTAGCAGGAGTTGTGTTGATCCCTAGTAAGGCATGTGTGTAGAGCTATCCTGTACCTTATATATAGCATTGTGAATCTTCAATAAAAAGAACCCAAAGTATTTGTTACCATTCATCATTGTGTGATTGGTAAGTTTGTGGGAAGATCCCAGTAACACAGCAAGCATAAGCATGCGAATGAAGTGAGGAGGACTTAACCAACCTCCAACTTTACTTTACCTCTTCATGCTCTTGTGGTCTGCCCAAAAGGTCAGCACCTCAAAGAGATTGTGGCGTGGATTGGAGCAGACTGGAAGGTCTGCAGGTGGTTCCGGGGCACCCCCAAGAAGGAGGTTTGCTGAAAATTATTTTCTTTGTATGGTGGGATTGTCTTTGGGCCTTGGATTTTTCAGCAGTGGGCAAAAAACTCCAATGGTGTTGGCCAGAAGCCCAACTGGAGACCTGTTCAGCTTACTGGTGCACCCATGTATTTGTTCCCACGGGGTGGGCCTCTGCCAGAAAGGCACCCAAACTGTGCAAAATGATCAGTGCCAGGAAATCAGCACCCGCTCCTCCCTCAGTAGGCACAGTGCACCTATATTACGCAGTGTTTGTCTGATGCTTAATTATGGGGAGGGAGGGAGGGAGCAAGGAGGAGAGAGGAAAGAAAATCAGTCCTATGCTTTATAGCTACAGCTATAGCTTACCTGCTAGTACTGACTGTTGAATCTGGGGCTGAAATAGAAATGGCTTGATGTTTGGACATGGTCTTCTGACTTGATTTGGCTTATCAGCACCTGTTCTCTTCTTGCTATTTTGTTCCGGTGGAAATGGTATTGACTGAGATGGAAGATTGTATTCTCCACCAAATACATTCGAATGAAGCGAAACGTTTCTCTTCCTTAGTGGACTAATTTCCCGATCAAATTGGATATCCAATATAGGTTTTTTGGGCCAATTACATACAAGCTTTGATTTTTGATTAACTTGCAGTTTAGTGTCTATGTTGCATTTAAGAGGTTTCGCATCCATGTTGCATTTAAAAATGCTTCGTTGAGGGCACGCTGAAAATGTAGTTCTTTTGGATAAGCCAGATTTAATATTATGTTCTGGTAATTTGGCAGTTTTTATATGCTGATTGTCATTAGTAGTTGATATCTCTACCTTGGGTAATTGGAGCCTCTGTGCTTTTGTTACTTTCTCCACACGATTCTGTTCATTGTAAGAATTCAGCCATCCCTGGCTTAAACTTTCAATGGCAATCAACAATTCTGATATCTAAAGAAAAAAAATTAAAAAAACAGAATTCCCATTAACTAAAATCTTGATAGATGTATAAACTTGAGATTTTAAGTCCAGCTGTGACATTACAAAGGAATACTGCTATCTTGTTAGGTCACATGGCAACTAGCCCATGTACAACATGCAAGAAATTTCATTCTGAATGCCTCGGCATCTGAGAGACATGCACTTGGGTGGTGATTCGTAGAATCAAAGAAATTTACAGCACAGGAAGTGGTGATTTGACCCATCATATCTGTGCTGACTCTTCAAAAGAGCAGTTGTGCTTACTCCCACATCCCTGCTTTTTGTCCATAATCCTATAAGTTCCTCATCTCAAGTACTTGTCCAACTTCCTTTTCAAATTATTTATGGATCCAGTTCCACCACCTTTTCAGATAGAGCACTCCAGATTCTGACAACTCTTGAGTGAAAAGAATTTCTCATGGCCCCTCTAGTTTTTTCTCCACTGGTTTTAAATCCATAACCTCTAGTTATTGACACTTTTACCAAAGGCAATATTTATTCCCTATTTACCCTACTAAAACCTATCATCATCTTGAGAACTTCTATTAAGCCACCTTGTAACCTTCTCTGTTCCAAGGAGAACAGTCCAACCTCTCCTCCTAACTGAAGTCCCTCATCCCTGGTAACATCCTGGTAAACCGTCTCTGCACTCTTTTTAATGCCTTTATATCTTTCCTGAAATGTCATGCCTAGAATTGTCCACAATACTCCAGCTGAGGCCTAACCAGTGATTTATAAATTATCATGGTCTATTTGCTTTTATATTCTATTCTTCTATTTATAAAATCAAATAACTTATATGCTTTTTAACCACCTTATCAGCTTTCCCAGCCACTTTTAAGGATATGTGTGCATGGACACCAAGGTCTCCCTGCTCATCTATACTTTTCAAAATTGTGGCATTTATAGTTTACTGTCTTTCCATATTAGTCCTTTCAAAGTGCATCACTTCACACTTCTCCACATTGAACTCTATCTGCTAGGCTTCTGCTCATTTCACAACCCCAAGTCATCCTGAAGTCTACAACTATCCTCATCATGATCTACTACTTTGCCAATTTTGTATCATCTACAAAACTTTATAGTGCTGCTCCCTATATCCAAGTTTAAGTCATTTATAAAAATTACAAAGAGTAATGAACCCAATTAAGAGGTTATTACCCTATTTAGCCATCTAGACTTTAGCTCTGAGATTCACACAAACCTCTCTGCCTCACTACCTCTTGCTCCTCCTTTAAGACACTCTTTAAAACCTAGCCCTATGAGCAATCTTTTGGTCACCTGACCTCATGTCTCCTTTAGCTCAGTGTCAATCTTTGCCTGATTACACTCCTGGAAGTACTTTGGGTGCAATTGGTCAATTTAATATTCTTCTGTTATGAGTATATGGGTAAACACACTCACTGCAACATAACAAGAATTTATCTGTCCTATTCAGTTAATTAGAATAGTTATATAATAAAAGCAAAATACTGCGGATGCTGGAAATCTGAAACAAAAACAAGAAATGCTGGATTCACTCAGCAGGTCTGGCAGCATCTGTGGAAAGAGAAGCAGAGTTAACGTTTCGGGTCAGTGACCCTTCTTCGGAACTGACAAATATTAGAAAAGTCACAGATTATAAACAAGTGAGGTGGGGGTTGGGCAAGAGATAACAAAGGAGAAGGTGCAGATTGGACCAGGCCACATAGCTGACCAAAAGGTCACGGAGCAAAGGCAAACAATATGTTAATGGTGTGTTGAAAGACAAAGCATTAGTACAGATTAGGTGTGAATATACTGAATATTGAACATCAGCAAGTGCAAACCTGAAGAAAAACAACCTGAAAAAAACAGTGGGTAAGCAAACTGAACAAACTAAGATGAAATGAAATAAATGCAAAAAAAGATTGTAAAAAATGTAAAAAGGAATGCAAAAAAAAAGGAAGAAAAAATAACTAAAAATGACTAAAAATGAAAGTAAAGTGGGGGGCTGTCATGCTCTGAAATTATTGAACTCAATGTTCAGTCCGGCAGGCTGCAGTGTGCCTAATCGGTAGATGAGATGCTGTTCCTCGAGCTTGCGTTGATGTTCACTGGAACACTGCAGCAATCCCAGGACAGAGATGTGAGCATGAGAGCAGGGGGGAGTGTTGAAATGGCAAGCAACCGGAAGCTCAGGGTCCTGCTTGCGGACTGAGCGGAGATGTTCCGCAAAGCGGTCACCCAGTCTGCGCTTGGTCTCCCCAATGTAGAGGAGACCACACTGTGAGCAGCGAATACAGTATACTACATTGAAAGAAGTACAAGTAAATCGCTGCTTCACCTGAAAGGAGTGTTTGGGGCCTGGGATAGTGAGGAGAGAGGAGGTAAATGGGCAGGTATTACACCTCCTGCGATTGCAAGGGAAGGTGCCCTGGGACGGGGACGAGGTGGTGGGGGTAATGGAGGAGTGGACCAGGGTGTCGCGGAGGGAATGATCCCTTCGGAATGCTGACAGGGGAAGGGAGGGGAAGATGCGACTGGTAGTGGCATCACGCTGGAGGTGGCGAAAATGGCGGAGGATGATCCTTTGGATATGGAGGCTGGTGGGATGAAAAGTGAGGACAAGGGGAACCCTGTCACGGTTCTGGGAGGGAGGGGAATGGGTCGGACACGGTTGAGGGCCCTGTCAACCACAGTGGGGGGAAATCCTCGGTTGAGGAAAAAGGAGGTCATATCAGAAGCACCGTCATGGAAGGTAGCATCATCAGAGCAGATGCGTCGGAGACGGAGAAACTGGGAGAATGGAATGGAGTCCTTACAGGAGGTAGGGTGTGAAGAAGTGTAGTCGAGGTAGCTGTGGGAGTCAGTGGGCTTATAATGGATATTGGTAGACAACCTATCCCCAGAGATGGAGACAGAGAAGTCGAGGAAGGGAAGGGAAATTAGAATAGTTGTTTCATTGATGAGCTTTGTTTGTTTTCTTTGTCATGTGCTATGTTATTCTTAGCAATAGCACTGCCTCTTTTTTTCTCCTCAATTGGGCATTTCCACATCATGCAATATCAACAACTGAGAGCTAAATCAGAGGGAGTGTCATCTGTACTTTTCTTTGGGATCTCTGCAGATGTTCAGGGTATTGATATTTCGAAATGCTAGTTTAACTTGTGTGACCTTGGAACACATTTTTCACTCAACTTTGAGGTGAAATTTCCTTACTATTGCCTTAAATGTTTCCTCAAAATAGAGTCAGTAGTCATACTTAATGGTAGGAACAGAAATGGCTAATGCTAATTAAACAAAGGCCTTTATAAACAAAATATTTCTTATCCATGATAGAAAATAAACCATCAAGACCACAGGCTTGGAGATGGCCTGTTCAGGAGACATTAAATATGGTGGTCCAAATTTTGCAGTCAGCAGCAAAGCAAGGGCACTCACCACTGACCTCAAAGAAAGCTGCCCACAAAAATCTAGCGATCTCTGTGGCAAGAATTTTCCCTCTCCCCACAGCAGTTTAAACCTGGCACCAAATCAAGGAAATGTCTTGGCGTGCAGCAGCTGTGATGTCAGCGAGCAGGTAGGTAACTGATCAAATTGAAGTATTCACACACAGCAAAGCAGGAAGTTAAAAGCACTTAAAACCTTTCAATTTCAATTTAAACTTGCAGAGATAAATGTATGACTGTATTAAGATAGAAGCTAAAATGAAGGTAAACACTTTTTAAAAGTAAGAATTTTATGTTTTTAAAATTATATGGCATTCTTTATCATTGTGGAGAAATTTGACATTCTGCAAATATAAAATTAACTTTTTAGGGCTAATAAGGATGCTTACCATAAATATGAAGTTAGTATGCTGTTAAAACCCCAGCTACAGCCTCATTCAACAAGGTGTTACTTTTTCTAGGGTTTTTACAATGAGGCTAAGAGCATTAGAGTGGAATTTCTCATCAATTCATGATTGCAGGGAAGATTGTGTCTGTGGGAACTTCTACAGTGCATCCCTACGGAGGAGCGTAGACTCACTGACAGCAACTCCTGGACTGATGTGTTATTCTCCATATGTCTGAACTCCCAAAGTTGCTGTCAGTTTCAGTAGAGCCATCATTGCCACAGAAAAAATCCAGGCCGTTGGCCTGGAAATTCAATTGTGCACCTGAAAACAAGCAGGGTGGGGTGTGTGCTGTGCATGGTCCCAGTGACCATGTGACATTGGTACTAGCACCTCATTATGGGCCATTTATATCTGTGTCCCATTTTCATGGCAGCACTACCATTCGAATTGATTTAGCGGTGCTAGGAATACCTTACAGCAAGTTAAGTAGAAAAACTACAGAAAAAAATTCCATTATCCTCGGTCTTAAAACGTCTCAAGATTGGGGTGGAAATTGCTTAGGGTATGACCCGCTCCGCTGCTGTAGCTTTGGTGGAAGTGTGGCAGAAACCCCATTTGCAGAAGCTGGGGGGGTTCTCTGACAAGCTTCTACTGAAGTTAAGTCAGTGGAGCTGGAGAAAGATTCCAAGGGAAGGAAGCACCAGCTGTGGCTCACTAAGGAAGTTAAAGATAGTATCAAATTGAAAGAAAAAGTGTACAATTCAGCAAAGAGTAGTGGCAGGTCAGAAAATTGGACAGAATATAAAAAATAGCAAAGCATGACTAAAAGAATGAGAGAAATTAGAGTACCAGAGAAAGCTAGCTAGAAATATAAAAATGGATAGTAAGAGTTTCTACAAGTATTTAAAAAGGAAAAGAGTAAGTAAAGTGAGTGTTGGTCCTCTAGAGAGTGAGTCTGGGGAGTGTTATGATCCTGTAGTTTTTTTTTACTTTTTTGGGAAGTATGCGGTGTGTCTTTATAGCTGTAAAAGGATCAGTATTGCTTTAAGACAACAAGTTCCAGGAACTGTGAGCAAGGAAAGTGCATCTTGGTTGCCATGGGATTCAGCCATACAGAGTGGAAGTACCAGCCAGCTTTAAATGTGCATTCTGGTTGCCCTTGGATACAGCCACTCAGAGACTGAGGATCGAGAGATGCAACGTTGCAATTTAATTTTGAACTGGCTTATAGTGGAAACAGACCTTTTTAACTCACAGACACAGATAGCTGGACCAGTGTTACGACCAGCTGAGAAAAGTATCTAGGGGTCCCTCTCAATCTTCACCTGGTCTTACCATAACAGGGTTTAATTTTAAACACACCGGGCTGGATTTTACCGCAGGTGGACAGGAATTTGCCACTGATGTAAAAGCCGGTGGTGAACCTGCTTCTGCCTAGCCCGGGGATCCGTCCTGCATTTCACGGGGCCCTGGGCCTTTAATTGTCCCAAGGCAGGACTTCCACCCGCTTGAGGGAAGAGGTCCCATGTCAGTGAGCTGCCAGCCGATCAGTGGGCTGGCGCTCCTCGTCGCAGCAGCACCACTGATGCCATGGAGCCAGGAGGGAAGGTAAGTTGGGCATGCCTCACCAGTGAGATCAGTTGTGCCCTTGTGAGGCTAGAGTGGTCATTTGGGATGTCTTGGGTCCCAGGGGTGGGTTGGAAGGTGGGGCAGGCCCTCAATTGGGCACTCTGTGCCTGACTGCCATGGCCCCGTCCCCGGTGCACAGAATGGCCAGCAGCTATTGCTGGGTGGCCTTTCATATCCCCAGCATGCCTGCTTGCCATGGGTAAAATACCCATGGAGGTGGGCGAGGGCCCTCAAGTGGCTGTTAAGTGGCCACTTAAGGGCCTTGATTGGCCTTGGGTGGGTGGCTGTTCCTCCCTCCAACCCCCCTGCCCGACTGCCGTAAAGTTGACTGGGGGCAGGAATGGGGTGGGTAGGCCTCACGGAGTCTCCCACAATTTTACGCCACCCCATCCTCCCCCATGCCACCATCTGACCTGCTGGGGCGGCGTAAAATTCAGCACACAGTGTTTTTAGCTCCCCCTTGGTGAATCCTTGTTCACCGCTTTCCAATTATAAGGCAAAGAAATCAACACAAACAGGGTTTCTTATGTTTAAAGAAGAAAAGTTGAAATTTATTAAATTTGAACTTAAACTCTAATTCGGTTGACGCCTACAGATATACGACGTGTCCATGCTAGCGTGCGTATGCGATACACACATGCAAATAGAGACAGAAAAGAGCAGAAGAAAAATAAAGTGGAAACATTTGAGGCAATATCGGAAGAGTTTTTGTTATGGTTCTTCGAGCTCACTGTAGAGTCCTTGATGTAGGTAGATCTTGCTTTTCTGGGGCCCAATATTCTTCTTAAACCTTGTTCGCTGTAAGAGACTTTTCTCTCTTGGGGTTCATATGTCTTCAGTAGATTCAGAGGCTTGTGAGAAAGAGATGGGAGCAGACAAGAGAGATCTTCTCAGTCCAGGAGCAAACAGTCTTTCTCAGTTTAAACTCTCTGTGGCTAGTTCAAAAGACCTTGGAACAGCCAGTTGGTCATGTGACCAGCTGGTCTAACCAGTCCTGGATTGTATCACCTTAGCAGATTCTGGAATTCTCCTCTTACACACAATACCTGGTGATCAAGGTCCATTATGGTTGAATGTGTCAGGGAATGGTCCTTTGTCCTTCCAAGCGTTGTCAGTTAATATGCAAATGTCTTTTCCATTCACAGCTGATCTGTTTAACAAGTAACAGTTCTTCGGTCCAGCAATAGTTTAAAATCAATGTTCATGACAAGTGGGGGCCTAGCATGACAACCAGCATGAATGGAACAGAGATCTCTGATCATTTAAACCGAAGGAAGATGACTTTAGACTGATCACTTTTTCACCCCTCAAAATTCTAAAGTGAAATTGATTCATTGAAGTGTTGGCGAGTTGTTGATCGGCTGAGGTCATCGCTGGATGAAAGAGGTGTTGAAGTTTCTGATGTTAGACATTTTTTTATCCCCATCGGACGGCTGTGAGGACTTCAAGCAACCTTGGACTATTCCATATTAGAAGATTCCACTTCAGCAGGAGCGTAAATCTGCAAGAACACTAATTTTTCTATTTTAAATGTTGTTTATCCTTTAGTAGTATTTAAGAATTTAGTTTTTTCTAATTAAACAGTTAATTTGTTGATCTAAAGACATCTGGTTTGGTTAGCCTCATTTGGGGGTTAATAGATGGTCAATTTGGCTGTTGTTTTCTTTAATTTGGAAAGTTTAAAGAGACATTATCTGTGGAGTGGCAGGACTGATTTGGCAGTGCCTTGCTCCCACCACAATCAGAATTATATAGTTTGATTGGGGAGTTTGTCTTGAGCGGTTGGTAGAATCATATTTAATTAGGTAGGTCGCGTCTGGGATCAGAATCAGACTAATTGGAGGGCTCACATTTGGGATCATATTAATTACTTGTTTCTGGGATAACATGTTTAAATTGAGGTCAATTGGAAACTCTATTGTTGGGATCTAAATCTAACACCAATTACAAAGAAATTAAAAGAACCAAGTCTCTTGTATAATAAGGTATAGTTTATACCATTGTAATGGCAATAGTGGTTGCAGCAGGGTTTTTGGGAAAGCAGAATGTTTCCCTGAGTGACTTGATAACTAACTAAGAACAAGTTAAAAGAACTGGCATCAAAATTGGGGTTGGAATTGAAATCAGGTGCTAAAAAAGCAGAGATGATTGACATAATAGCCGAACATCTGGAATTAATAGAAGATGATGATGATGCTGATGAAGGGCAATATGAGGAACAAAAAAGTAGTAGGTTCGAGAGTGATATTGCCTAGGATTCAGGTAGAAACAAAAAAAACTTGAAATAGAAAAAGAAACAGCAATAGCAATAAGTAAACTTGAACTTCAAAGCGAGCATGAAAGAGAGGGAATTTAAGTTAAAAGAGATGGAACTAATACAAAAGGGTAGTCTTAAATCCAGGGAAAATTCAGGTCAAGAAGAATCTGAATTTAGCTCAGGATCCAGAAAAAAAGTTGTTCAAATTTATACAAGCTTTTCATACATTCAAGGAAAGGGACATAGAGGCACTTTCATATCTTTTGAAAAAATAGCCAAACAGATGAATTGGTCGAAAGAAAGCAGGACACTGCTTATGCAGGACAGGTTGGTAGGCAGAGCTCATGAACCTTATGCCATGCTTCCTGAAGAGGCTTCTACAGATTATGAGATGGCAAAAAAGGCTATTATCACTCCGTATGAGTTAGTCCCTGAAGCTTACCGTTAGAGGTTTACGAACTTACAGAGATTGTCTGGGCAGACATATTTAGAATTTGAGAGGGTGAAGCAAATTAACATCGACAAATTAAAGATAGAAACCACATATGAGAACCTTCGAGAATTGATTCTCTTAGAAGAGTTTAAAAACTCATTCGTTCAGTAGTGAGAACTCATATAGATAACCTGAAAGTTTTGAAAGCTAGGCAAGCAGCAGAAATTGCTGATGATTTTGAGTTTGTGAATAAGCCAATCTATTTTGTCCGTCACTCCCATAAACCCAAGAAGGATAGAAAGTGGGAGAGTGAAAGGAAGGCAAGTAGCCGGGGACAAGAAGGAACAGCTGGGAATGCCCCAGGATCACCTCCTCAGGTCAGAAAGGAAGGTCCTGAAGGTAAAAGTGAGGTTTGCAAGCCCAAGTGTTATCATTGCAACAAAATGGGTCATCTTCGTTCAGAGTGCTGGAAATTACGAGGTAAACCCATAGGACTTGTAGGGGTATGCAAAGCTAGTGCAGAGGAAAAGACCCTTACTGAGAGTTTAGCAGACCAGGCCATAGCTTTAACAACAGCTGTGAAATCAGATACTAAAACTGAAAGGAGTATAGAGGTTAAGAATAAAATACCTGAGAGTTATAAAGAATTTTTGTCAAAGGGGAGAGTAATTCCATATCCAGTAAGTGAGGCAGGAAAAACTATCATTATACTAAGGGACACAGGAGCAACCCAAACACTCTTGCTGGGGAAAGATATGAGGTTTCCACCAAAGAGTGCCTTGAACCCTAAAGTTTTAGTTAATGGAACTGGCGGGGAGAATATACCCATACCTTTGTATAAAGTATGCCTAGAGAGTGACTTAATAACTGGGGT
The DNA here is from genome assembly GCF_036365525.1 of Heterodontus francisci. NCBI lineage: Eukaryota > Metazoa > Chordata > Chondrichthyes > Heterodontiformes > Heterodontidae > Heterodontus > Heterodontus francisci. The sequence goes on from NC_090374.1 coordinate 119,984,307, forward strand.
AGTAACTGTAGGTGTTGTCCAGTTTACCAGTAAAGGGAATTGATCTACTTCTAGGAAATGATGTGGCTGGATCAAAAGTATCAATTTCTCCTATAGTTATAGAGGAACCAAGTGAAGTTAAGGAAACGGAGCAATTACAGGAACAGGTTCCAGGAATATTTCCTGCCTGAGTAGTCATCCGAGCAATGGCTAAACAGGATCCATTATCGGAGGTAAAAGGGGCACCACAAATAGAGAGCCAAGTATCTGAAACCTTATTTGGGGATTTAGGTAATCCAAATGAGATGTTTAACAGATCATCTATCATTGTAGCACAGCAAGCTGATCCAGAGATAAACCGATTAGCACAGACGGCTCTGTCAGAAGCTGAGGCGAAAGGAGTTCCGGAAGGCTATTACATGGCAAACGGGGTTTTGAGGAGGAAATGGAAACCACCTCATAGACCTGCCGACCAAGACTGGACAGTTGGTGAACAGATAGTGGTACCACCTAAGTATCTACAAGGATTATTAAGGCTAGCACATGGCATTCCTTTTGCAGGACATAGGAAAATTCGGAAGACCAAATCACACATAAGCCAACATTATTATTGGCCAGCTCTTACGAAGGACATGCCATACTGTCAAATGGTGGGAAAACTGCAACCTACCATACAACCAGGGGATGAAGTATAAGTGTTGTTATTGTTACAGGGAGAACCATTAAAAACACGCTTCAGTGGCCCATATTGAGTGATCAAAAGAGTGGGTAAGGTAGATTACTTGATTGACACCCCTGATCGCCAGAAGCAGAACCGGTTGTGTCACATTAATATGCTCAAACAATATTACCACACGGAGGAGGATAAGCCAGTACAGGTATGTCAGATAATCAGGACTGTTGAGAAGAAAAAGGATAGTGAGGAAAAGGCAGAAGCAGGCCTAGGAAATTCTCAGACTGAATCTCCAACTATCCCAATAGCGAATAAAGAATGGCTAGGAAAATTAAACAATAGGCTTTTACACTTAGAGGCAAAACAGCGTGAAAACTAACCAGGGTTTACACAATGTTTCAAAAAGTTTGTAGGGACAAGCCAGTACGTACAACCTTAGCCACACATGATGTGGGTATAGGAGGGACCATTCCTTTGAAACAATATCCTTGCCACTTAGGTCCAGACAGACAGGCCCAAGTGGAAGCAGAGGTACAATGCATGCTGAAGGGCAGCTTCGATGAACCTAGTCAGGATAGCTGGAATTCGCAGGTATCTTGATGCTTAAACCTGTTGGGTTGGCTCAAACTTGCACAGACTATAGAAAAGTCACTGCAGTAAAGAAGGCAGATTCCTACCCAAATTCTCATTTAGAAGACTGTATGGACAGAGTGGGCAACACAATGTGTCTAAAAGAGACAGATGTGTTGGACGGATACTGTCAAATTCCTTTGACACCCTAGGGTAAGAAAAAGTCAGCTTCTGTTACACCAGACAGGGTTTTCTAGCATCAAGTGATGCCACATGGGTTAAGGGGTACTCGAGAAACATCTCAGAGAATAGTGAACCCAGTAGCGGTCAGTGCTCCTAGCTGGCTGAAGGGATGGTCAATAGGGACACTTGGAAGGAAAACTCAAAACAACTGGAAGACTATGCTTGGAAATTTGAAATGGGTTAATTGGGACAATCTTTGAAAAAACTTAAAGCCGAAAATGTTCTGCTGGAACTTGTTGCTGTAATCTTAACATTTTAGAAAAGTGTATGCCAGTAAATGTGGAAAAAAATATTTTAGACGTTTTTTTTCAAATTTTATATTTCACACATTGTAATGAAACGTATTTCAGGAATGGTGTTTCATTCCGCCAGGGGCGGAGGTGTTATGATCCTGTAGTTTTTTTTCTTTTCCGGGAAGTATGCGGTGTGCCTTTAAGGCTGTAAAAGGCTCAGTACTGCTTTAATTCAACAAGCTCCAGGGATGGTGAGCAAGGAAAGTGCATCTTGGTTGCCCCGGGATACAAACATAGAGTGTGGAAGTACCAGCCAGCTTCAAATGTGCATTCTGGTTGCCCTTGGATACAGCCATTCAGAGACTGAGGATTGAGAGATACAATGTTGCAATTTAATTTTGAACTGACTTATAGTGGAAACAGACTGTTCTAACTCAGAGATACAGACAGACAGCTGGACCAGCAAGAATGGAACAGAGATCTTTGATAATTTAAACTGAAGGAAAATGAATTTTAGACTGATCACTTTTTCACCCCTCAAAATTCAAAAGCCAAATTGATTCATTGAAGTGTTTGCGAGTTATTGATCAGCTGAGCTCATCGCTGGATGAAAGAGGAGTTGAAGTTTCGATGTTGGACATTTTTTGTCCCCATCAGATGGCTGTAAGGACTTCAAGCAACCTTGGACTGTTCCACATTGGAAGATTCCACTTCAGCAGGAGCGTAAATCTGCAAAGACGCTAATTTTTTTCTATTTTAAATGTTTATATCTTAGCAGTGTTTAAGAATTTAGTTTCTTCTAATTAATTAGTTAAATTTGTTGATCTAAAGACATCTGATTTGGTTAGCCTCATTCGGGGGTTCATAGATGGTCAATTTGGCTGTGTTTTTCTTTAATTTGTAACGCTTAAAGTGATATGTTAGGCAATCTGTGGAGTGGCAGGACTGATTTGACAGTGCATTGCTCTCACCGCACTCAGAATTATATATTTTGATTGGGGGCTTTGTCTTGAGCAATCGGTCGTAACAGGAATTAATAATGGAAAATAAGGAAATGGTGGAGGAATTGAACAGATTTTGTGCACCTGTCCTCACTGCCTCACTGTAGAGGATACAAATAACATCCTTGAAATAACCGTGAATCAAGAGTTGAAAGGGAACTTAAAACAATTACCATCACCAGGGAAAGAGTACTGAGAAAATTATTGGAACTAAAAGCTTACAAGTTCTCAGGTCCTGATGGACTTCATCCTAGGGTCTTAAAAGAGGTGGCTGTTGAGATGGTGGATGCATTGGTTTTAATTTTCCAATATTCCCTAGATTCTGGAAAGGTCCCATCAGATTGGAAAATGACGAATGTAGCTCCGCTATTCAAGGAGAAAGACAGAAAGCAGAAAGCTACAGGCCAGTTAGCTTAACATCTATCATAGAGAAAATGCTGGAATCTATTATTAATTAGGTTAAAGCAGGTCATTTAGAAAATCTCAAAGTAATCAGATAGGGTCAACATGGTTTTGTGAAAGGGAATTCATGTTTGACTAATTTATTAGAGTTCTTTGAGGCAGTGACAAGCAATGTGGATAAAGGGGAACCTTTGGATGTGTAATTGGATTTCCAGAAGGCATTTGACATGGTGCCATATCAAAGGTTACTAAACAAAATAAGAGCCCATGGTATAGGGAGTAACATATTAGCATGGATAGAGGATTGGTTAGCTAATAGGAAACAGAGTGTTGGCATAAAGGGTTGTTTTCAGGTTGGCAAACTGTAACTAGTGGAGTGCCACAGGGATCATTGCTGGGGCCTCAAATATTTACAATCTATATTAATGACATGGATAAAGGGACAGAATGTATGACTGCTAAATTTGATGATGATACAAAGATAGGCAGGAGAGTAAGTTGTGAAGAGCATATAAGGAGTGTGCAAGGGGATACTGATAGGTTAAGTGAGTGGGCAAAGATTTGGCAGATGGAGTATAATGTGGGAAAGTGTGAACTTGTTCACTTTGGCTGGAAAAATTAAAAAGCAAAATATTATTTAAATGGAGAGAGACTGCAGAACTCTGAGATGCAAAGGGATCTGGGTGTCCTAGTATACAAAACAAAAAAAGTTAGTATGCAGGCACAGCAAGTGATTAAGAAGGCAAATGCAATGTTGTTGTTTATTGCAAGGGGAATGGAATAGAAAAGTAAAGATGGTTTGCTACAGTTGTACAGGGCATTGGTGAGACCACATCTAGAGTATGGTGCACAGTTTCGGTCTCCTTACTTAAGAAAGGATATAATTGCAATGGAAGCAGTTGAGAGAAGGTTCACTGGACTGATGCCGGGGATGAGAGGGTTATCTTATAAGGAAAGGTTGAACCGGCTTGGTGTGTATTCGTTGGAGTTTTGGAGGATGAGAGGTGATCTTCTTGAAACTTATAAGATCCTGAGAGGACTTGACAGGGTGGATGTTGAAAGGATGTTTCCCCTTGTGGGAGAGATTAAAACAAGGGGCACAGTTTAAAAATAGGGGGTCTCCCATTTAAGACAGAGATGAGGAGAAATTTTTTCTCTCAGAGGGTTGTGAGTCTGTGGAACTCTCCTCCCTGGAGAACAGTGGAAGCAGTGTCATTGAATGGTTTTATGTGAGAGGTAGACAGATTCTTGACAAACAAGGGAGTCAAAGGATACCAGGCGTAGGCAGGAAAGTGGAGTTGAGTCCACAAATAGATCAGTCATGATCTCACAGAATGGTGGAGGAAATTCACCACAGACATCTTCAGTGTTTTGCAAAAACATTCACTTCAGCAATTAAATTGTACTACTACTTAATTGATTAGCCACTTAAAAGAATTGTCCAGTTTGATAAATTATATTTTTAATTTACTTAAAGAGTTGTAGAGTCAAAATGAGGAGACCATTGTTTTTCAGGTTGAGACCATTTGCCCATTGAGTCCATGCCGGCTCTCTGCAGAGCAATCAAATCAGTCCCATTCCCCGGCTCTGTCCCCATTGCCCTATAAGTTTATTTCCCTCAAGTGCCCATCCAATTTTTTTTTAAATCATTCATTGTCTCCACCTCCACCACTCTCGTAGGCGGCAAGATCCAGGTCATTATCACTCACTGCATACAAAAGTTCTTCCTCACATCCTCCTTGCACTTCTTGCCCAAAACATAAAATCTGTGTCTCCTAGTCCTTGCACCATCAGCTAATGGGAACTTCTTTTCTTTGTCAACCCTATCCAAACCTGTCAGAATCGTTTACATCTCTATCAAATCTTCCATCAATCTCCTTTGCTCCAAGGAGAACAAACCCAGCTTCTACTGCATAACCTTGTAGCAAAAATCCGTCATCCCTGGAAGCATTCCAATAAATTCCTCTGCACTGTCTCAAGGACCCTCACATTCCTTCCTAAAGTGTGAGTGACCAGAACTGGGAGCAATACACTAGTTATGGCCTAACCCAAGCTTTATAAAGGTTCAGCATAACTTCTCCACTTTTGTACTCAATAGCCCTATTTATGAAGCCCAAGATCCCATATGCTTTATGAACTATCCTCTCAATATGTCCTGCCACCTTTAATGATCTATTCACATGAACTTCCAGGTCCCTCTGTCCCTGCACACTCTTTAGAACTGTACCATTTAGTCTATATTGCCTCTCCCTATCCCTTTTGCCAAAATGCATCACCTCACAGATCTCTGTATTAAATTCCATCTCCACTTGTCTGACCATTCTGCTAGCCTATCTATGGCCTGTTTCTGTTGATTGGTGTTATCCTTACTGTCTGCCATACCTCCAATTTTGGTATCATTGGAAAGTTTTGAACTTTTACGCTGTATTCCAATATCCAAGTCATTTATGTGTATCAAAAAACACAGTGAACCTTGGAGAAACCGCTGTCTACCATCATTCAACCTGAAAAACAACCATTTATCATGACTTATTGTTTTCTGTCCTTAAGCTAATTTTTTATCCAAGCTGACACTGCCCCCCCTATTCCATGAACCTCAACTTTGGTAACCGGCCTTTTATGTGGTACTTTGTCAAAAGCTTTCCTGAAATCCATATAGACAACATCCATTGCTTTCCCGTCAAAAACCTTTTCTGTTAGTCAAGCATGATCTGCCTTTTACAAATCCGTGCTGGGTCTCCCTAATTAACTCCTATTTTATTTCTCACTAATTTTTCATCACCCCCGCCTGACCTGGAGTTGCCAACTACTTGCAGAGGAATAGTACCAAGGCTGCCAGTTCCCCTCCTGTACTGCTTATTTGGCTGCTAATTATGTATGAGCTTTGACAAAAAGTGTTGGTAGCTGCAGACACTTTGGTGTCCCCAGGTAGCTCGCTGGAAATATGGCCTTGAAGATCAAGATGCTGTGTCACCAGCAATGGCTCGCAGTTAATTTCTTGAAGGTGCCATGAGAGGAAGGCAACCAGGAGGGTAGTTAGTGGTGTCTGAGATTGGGATTGGTTGGGAAGGGTAATGCAGTAAGCAGAAGCCCATCTGGTTTAAATGTGGAGCTGGAGGGAGGCTCCACATCAAGATAAATATAATTTAAACACTTATGTTGTTGGTTGTGGCCTGCAGCAGTTCCCTTAGGTAAGAACATAAGAACAGCAGCAGGGGTAGGCCATACGACCCTGCGAGCCTGCTCCTCCACTCAATAAGAATGTGGCTGATCTGATCTTGGCTACAACTCCACTTTCCAGCCTGATCCACACAACCATTGTATCCCCTATAGTTCAAAAACCGGTCTATCTCAGTCTTGAATATATTCAATGATTCAGCCCCACCGCTCTCCGTGATAGAGAATTCCAAAGATTCATGACACTCTGAGATAAGAAATTCCTCCTCATCTCTGTCTTAAATGGGCAACCCTTATTCTGAATCAAATAGGACGCATGTAAATCTGCTTTTCATTCAAGGCAACCCAAAATCCCACAGGGTCTTTAAGTAGTCAGTGGGCTTCTTATTTAAATATGCAAAGGAACGAAAACCTGTTTCAGGCATGGACCCTGAATGCCTATTTTTTGACTACACCAATACGGTGGGCAGCACACTTTTAGCTTGTAATGAACATGTGCTTCCGGCCCACTGTATTAGAGACTTACGCATCTCTTTTGTGCCCAAAAATGAGGCACAGTGTCATCAAATTTCTCGGTCCACAGTTCCTCAACCAAGTGGATGGACTCAGGCCTATAGCCGTTTCATTGTTATCCAAAAAGAAGATTGCATGCACTGTTGGTTGACTTGCCATCTGAATGCAACATTTACATTTGCTCCACAAAGCTGCTCATTTTTAATGTAGTGATAAAACCCATTTCATCAGGTAATATTGACACCTCCAGATGCCTAATTACAACAGTAAACTGAAGCATGGCTGCTGTTAGGGACATTATCAATGTACAGTGGCACAAGTCTTTAGGTAAACTACGCAAAAGAATTATTAGTAGGCTCAGGAGACACATTAGCATATGCTAATTTGCTACTTGTATTTTTCCCATTTGGTTCTTACCCTAAAGGAGGAACTTTCAATTAGTCTGTCCTCTTCATCGCTCCATTCTTCTTCATTTCCTTTCATCTTAAAATTCTTCAGATTTTAAGCACTATGGAGAGATTCACCAGCTCTTCTTTTAGCAAGCAGCTAATATAAAGACAGCATAACATAAATAGGTTTGCCGTCCTGTTCATATTCTATACTACTTTTAGTAATCGAATTATGATGAAATGTTACTACACTCTACTCTAAATAATTTGCCACATACCTATTTCTTTTATGAATAACACAAGTGAAATTCAGACAGTGCTTTACTGTAGGCTTTTAATTCATTTTATCAGTGAATTCACTGATGCTTGTTGACACTGACTGCAAGCAGTGACCAAAGAGCTAAATCAGATTTATAATCCAATGTGATTTGAATTAGGGCACTTTTGGGCTAAATGACAAAAAAAAATTGCCCAATTTGAATAATTGTAGGTTTAGAATTAGATGACTAATTCCCATTATTTCAGATGATTAAATCTTAATGATTCACCAAAATCAATTTTAAAAAATGGATTTAGGAGGAATTGTAAAAATCAAAACTAGGGACAGAATTAATAAATTAAATTTCTTACACGGGTTTCATGATTCATTAATAAGTCTTCAACATAACAATGGGCTGAATTTTATCAGCTACACTGCGCTGTGCGGTTGCGCACTGTGAAGTCGGCAACCTTCCGACACTGAAGTGCCGCTGCAGAGCCCCCATGATATTACGCGTGGGGGCTCGCTTAAAAGGGGGCAGAATGGTTGCCCCAGATGACGTAGAGGGGGCAGCCACCGCGTACCTGGCAGCGGTGTCCGGCGCCACCGCGCAGGCGCCGTCGCCATTTTTAAAGGGCTTCAAGCCCTTCAGGAGAGATTTAAATATTTAAAGGTGCTGGTTTGATAAAAGTTTCAATAAAAGTTTAATTTAACTTTGAATCCCCTCTTCCACCACCCCCCCAATACTCAGTACTCAATACATAAATTGACCTATCCCCCCCAAAAAAACTTTTTGAAATTCTGAACTTTCCCTCCGAACTTCAGCATCTTTGACCCTCAAACCCTTCCCATCATCCCCTCAACCAATAGGAATAGTTTTCCCCGCTCCCACCCTGATAATTTTAGTCCTCCCTCCTCCCCACTAGTGTCTCTACTCAGAACTCCGTAGGATTTGTGGCCGGCTCCCGTAATATCGCCGTGGGCAACTGCTGGTCCAGGTAAGTTCATTACCATTTATTTTAATATATTTTAATATTTAAATGAAGTCTCTGCCACTGCTGTTAATATGTGGCGAGGCCTTCTCGGAGTCGTGGGGGGCCACTCCCTGCCAAGACCCACGGCATCGAGGGGCTGGTAAAATCCAGCCGAGTGTTTCCATCTACCTTGATTCCCTGTCATGCCACGAAGTGAATTTAATAAGATTTAAAATGTTAATCTGACCACTGGCTGGTCATAACTGCCTGTTATAACTACATGGTACTGTACTACCTATTCCCCAAAAATCACTCAAAATGTTTTCTGAAAATATGTCATCCACTTTTTAAAGCCCAAAAATGAAAAAAATCATATTTCACACTATTGGATTCATCCTTTACCCTTTTAACAGATTTGAAAATCTAGAGTTAGTAATATGTTTGATAATTCACTTAATTTATTATTGACAATACATTAATCTTAAAACCATACAACATAGCACACATCAGCCTCACTTCTAACACTCACAGGCATAGATTTAATGAGGAACTGTGAAAATGGCTTCTCCAAGCCTGTTCAAGACTCTGGGTCTTGAAGGTAGCAAAATGTCTTTGCAACTAAGGAAAACATTGCATCTCTTCTTATACCTTTTTTTTATGGTCTGATTCCTGCTGGATGCAACACTATATGATCTTTTATGGCCAATCACTGTTAGAATAGATTGTCAAAGAGAGATGAGAGGCCTCATGTCTTTTAATACCATACTGTTACTTCCTATCATTGCTTTACCCCAAGCCATAGCTTTGTTGTAAACAACCTTTGATGCATGCTTTAGAGCAGCATTTGCTTTTTATATTGCAGTAATCGCCTTCTCTCACACTATCTTGTACTGTGATGAAAAGTCTGTGTTTCAAAAGCCAATGGGGGCTAAATTCAACAGCTCCAAAAATGGGCACAAGGATCGCCCTGTGGAAAGAACCCTGACCCATTACTTCCGATGTCAATCTGCCTGCTAATTAACATCTAACTGTGCTGTTTAAGCCCCCCTCAGCAGGGGGCTTAAAATTATCGGAGGCTAGCGTGTTAAATCTAGCCTGCACTACTTAAAGCCTGTACCTCCTAAAAGGGATATAGATTGTGGTTGGAAGTCAGTGTGGAACTTATTCTGATGTGGAAAAAAATGTAATAAAGGCACAAATGGAAAAGCGCATCTTTAAAAGTCATATCCTCCCTGCAACTACACCACTAGCCTCAGCAACTGCTCAATACACCATAGAATCATAGAAAATTTAAGGCACAGAAAGATGCCACTTGGCCCATCATGTCTGTGCCGGCCGAAAAACGATCCACCTATTCTAATCCCACCTTCAAAGCATTTGGTCCGTAGCCCTGCAGATTACAGCACTTGAGGTGCATATCCAGACTCCTTTTGAATGAGTTGAGGGTCTCTGCCTCAACTACCCTTTCAGGCAGTGAGTTCCAGACCCCCACCACCCTCTGGGTGAAAATGTTTTTCCTCATCTCCCCTCTAATTTTTCTACCAATCACTTTAAACCTATACCCCCTCATCACTGACCTCTCTGCTAAGGTGAATAGACCCTTCACCTCCAGTCTATCCAGGCCCCTCAAAATTTTGTACATTTCAATCAGATCTCCCCTCAGCCTTCTCTGTTCCAAGGAGAACAACCCCAGCCGATCCAATGTTTCCTCAGAGTTGCATTTTTCCAGTCCTGGCAACATCCTCGTGAATCTCCTCTGTACCCTCTCTAGTACAATTATGTCCTTTCTGTAATGAGGTGACCAGAACTGCACACAGTACTCAAGTTCTGGCCTAACCAATAAGTTATACAGTTCCAGCATAACCTCCCTGCTCTTATATTCTACACCTCGGTTAAATAAAGGACAGGATTCCATATGCCTTCTTTACCACATTATCAACCTGTCCTGCTACCTTCAGGGATCTGTGGACAGTCACTCCAAGGTCCCTCACTTCCTCTTCGCTTCTCCGTATTTTCCCATTTCTCGTGTATTCCTTTGCCTTGTTTGACCTCCCCAACTGCATCACCTCACACTTCTCCAGGTTGAATTCCATTTGCCACTTTTTTGCCCATCTGACCAGACCATCAATATCTTCCTGCAGCCTATAGCTATCCTCCTCGCTATCAACCACACGGCCAATTTTTGTGTTGTCTGCAAACTTCTTGATCATGTCCCCTACATTTATGTCCAGATCGTTAATATATACTACAAAAAGTACTGAGCGCTGTGGAACGCCACTGGAAACAGTCCTCCAGTCGCTAAAACATCCGTCAACAATTACCCTTTGTTTCCTGCCATTCAGCCAATTTCGTAGCGACCTTGCTGCATTTCCCTGGATCCCATGGGATTTTATTTTTTTAACCAGTCTGCCATGGGGACCTTGTCAAAAGTCTTGCTAAAATCCATGTAGACCACATCAACTACACTATCCTCATCGATCTTCCTTGTTACTTCTCCAAAAATTCGATCAAATTGGTCAAACAAGATCTTGCCTTAACAAATCCATGATGACTATCCTTGATTAACCTGTGCTTTTCCAGGTGACAGTTTATCCTGTCTCTCAGAACAGATTTCAATAATTTGCTCACTATTGCGGTTAGACTGACTGGCCTGTAATTATTCGGTCTATCCTTCGCTCCCTTTTTAAACAGAGGATCAACGTTAGCAGTTCTCCAATCCTCCGGCACCACACCTGTATCCAGTGAGGACCGGAAAATGATGGTCAGACCTTCTGCTTTTTCCTCTCTTGCTTCTTTTAACAGCCTAGGATACATTTCATCTGGCCCTGGTGATTTATCAACTTTCAAGGATGTTAATCCCATTAATACTGCCTCGCTCCCTATGTTTATCACATCGAATACTTCACGCTCCTCCTCCTTATCTACAATATCTGCATCATCCCCCTCTTTTGTGAAGACAGATGCAAAGTATTCATTAAGAACCATACCAACATCTTCCGCCCCTACACATAGGTTACCTTTTTGGTCTTTTATGGGCCCTACTCTCCTTAGTTATCCTCTTACTCTTAATGTATTGATAAAACATCTTTGGGTTCACCTGGATTTTGCTTGTCAATATTCTTTCATCCCTCTCTTTGCTTTCCTAATTTCCTTTTTGATTTTCTCTCTCCATTTTCTATACTCCTCTCAGCTTTCTGTAGTATTGAGTTCTTGTTGTCGGACATAAGCTTTCAAAGAACAAAGAACAGTACAGCACAGGAACAGGCCATTCGGCCCTCCAAGCCTGCGCCGATCTTGATGCCTGCCTAAACTAACACCTTCTGCACTTCTGGGGCCCATATCCCTCTATTCGCTTCCTATTCATGTATTTGTCAAGATGTCTCTTAAATGTTGCTATCGTATCTGCTTCTACCACCTCCCCTGGCAGCAAGTTCCAGCCACTCACCACCCTCTGTGTAAAGAACTTGCCTCGCACATCCCCTCTAAACATTGCCCCTCGAACCTTAAACCTATGTCCCCTAGTAACTGACTCTTCCACCCTGGGAAAAAGCTTCTGACTATCCACTCTGTCCATGCCGCTCATAACTTTGTAAACCTCTATCATGTCGCCCCTCCACCTCCGTCGTTCCAGTGAAAACAATCGGAGTTTTTCCAACCTCTCCTCATAACTAATGCCCTCCAGACCAGGCAACATCCTGGTAAACCTCCTCTGTACCCTCTCCAAAGCCTTCTGGTAGTGTGGCGACCAGAATTGCACGCAATATTCCAAGTGTGGCCTAACTAAGGTTCTGTACAGCTGCAACATGACTTGCCAATTTTTATACTCTATTCCTCGACCGATGAAGGCAAGCATGCTGTATGCCTTCTTGACTACCTTATCCACCTGCGTTGCCACTTTCAGTAACCTGTGGACCTGTACGTCCAGATCTCTCTGCCTGTCAATACTCCTAAGGGTTCTGCCATTTATTGTATACCTCCCACCTGCATTAGACCTTTCAAAATGCATGACCTCACATTTGTCCGGATTAAACTCCATCTGCCATTTCTCCGCCCAAGTCTCCAACCGATCTATATCCTGCTGTATCCTCTGACAATCGTCACCATTATCCGCAACTCCACCAACCTTTGTGTCGTCCGCAAACTTACTAATCAGACCAGCTACATTTTCCTCCAAATCATTTAAATATACTACAAACAGCAAAGGTCCCAGCACTGATCCCTGCAGAACACCACTAGTCACATCCCTCCATTCAGAAAAACACCCATCCACTGATACCCTCTGTCTTCTGTGACCGAGCCAGTTCTGTATCCATCTTGCCAGCTCACCTCTGATCCCGTGTTACTTCACCTTTTGTACCAGTCTGCCATGTGGGACCTTGTCAAAGGCTTTACTAAAGTCCATATAGATAACATCCACTGCCCTTCCTTCATCAATCATCTTCGTCACTTCCTCAAAAAACTCAATCAAATTAGTAAGACGCGACGTGCCCTTCACAAAACCATGCTGTCTCTCACTAATAAGTTCGTTTGTTTCCAAATGGGAGTAAATCCTGTCCCGAATAATCCTCTCTAATAGTTTCCCTACCACTGACGTAAGGTTCACCGGCCTATAATTTCCTGGATTATCCTTGCCACCCTTCTTAAACAAAGGAACAACATTGGCTATTGTCCAGTCCTCTGGGACCTCACCTGTAGCCAATGAGGATGCAAAGATTTCTGTCAAGGCCCCAGCAATTTCTTCCCTTGCCTCCCTCAGTATTCTGGGGTACATCCCATCAGGCCCTGGGGACTTATCTACCTTAATGCTTTGCAAGACACCCAACACCTCCTCCTTTTTGATAATGAGATGACTGAGACTATCTGCACTCCTTTCTCTAGGCTCATCATCCACCAAGTCCTTCTCCTTGGTGAATACTGATGCAAAGTAGTCATTTAGCACCTCGCCCATTTCCTCTGGCTCCATGCATAGATTCCCATCTCTGTCCTTGAGTGGGCCAACCCTTTCCCTGGTTACCCTCTTGCTCTTTATATATGTATAAAAAGCCTTGGGATTTTCCTTAATCCTGTTTGCCAATGACTTTTCATGACCCCTTTTAGCCCTCCTAACTCCTTGCTTAAGTTCCCTCCTACTGTCTTTATATTCCTCAAGTGCTTCGTCTGTTCCTAGCCTTCCAGCCCTTACAAATGCTTCCTTTTTCTTTTTGACTAGGCTCACAATATCCCGTGTTATCCAAGCTTCCCGAAACTTGCCAAACTTGTCTTTCTTCCTCACAGGAACATGCTGGTCCTGGATTCTAATCAGCTGACGTTTGAAAGACTCCCACATGTCAGATGTTTCCTTTAATAAATAAAAACAAGAAATGCTGGAAATACTCAGCAGGTCTGACAGCATCTGTGGAGAGAGAAGCAGAGTTAACGTTTCAGGTCAGTGACCCTTCATCAGCATCTGCAGTATTTTGCTTTTATCTAAGCTTTCCTTTTCTGCCTTAACTTACCTGTAGGCTCCTTGACATCCATGGGGCTGTATATTTGGCCATCTCACCCTTTTTCTTTGTGGGAACATGTTTACTCTGAACCCCTTGAATTTTCCCTTTGAATGCCTCCCACTGTTCTGACACTGATTTACCTTCAAGTAGCTATTTCCAGTCCACTTTCGCTAAATCATTCCTCGGTTTAGTAAAATTGGCCTTTCCCCAATCGAGAATTCTAACTCCTGTTCTATCTCCTGCCACCCCTTCCACCTGCCCATCTTCATTTCCTAAAACTAAGTCTAAAACTGCACTCTCTCTTGTTGGACTTGCTACACACTGGGCAAAAAAGTTCTCCTGATTGCACCTCAAGAATTCAGCTCCCTCAATTCCTTTCACACTAAAGCTGTCCCAGTTAATATTGGGGCAGTTAAAATCCCCTACTATTACTGCCCTATTGTTCTTGCACTTCTCAGAGATTTGCCACATCCCAATCACTCACATATCAACAATCTCTATCATTCAGCACTCATACATAATATTCTTGGCTTCACCTCACTCTCACACACTTAGCACTGCTGCAAGCCTACACCCACATAATCGCAGCTTGAACACACAGCCAGCTATTCAACAAATACAGCCACATCACCCAAACAGATTTCACCACATACTCGGACACGCTTCCCTCTCTCTTGCAGGACAGGGTGGCGGATAACGGGAGGCAGCAAGACCTAACAGGCACAGATGCATGTCCTTACCCCCATGGAGGCGACGGTGCTCTCCATCATTGGAGGAGTCATGTCTGAGGTTGTGGTCAGCGGCGGGGCTGAAACCAAAGTTGACAGTATCCTCATATCTAATCTTCCTTCTCGCATCCCACTTTCCCTCACCCCACAATCTCTTTTTATTTACAAGATGCAGATGGTGTAAACATGCACCTCCTACTTCCCACCCCCAACTCTCTTTTACCACAACCCTACCCTTGTGCCTTTCTCCTTTCAGATACCCAAGAACTGCAAACTGGCCAGGCAGTGTGGAAGAAGAACAGGTGGAAGAGCAAGAAGATAGTGATGATGAAAAAAACACCATCACTCAATCTCATAGTCGTAGCCACCAGCTCGGATATTGACCGTGTAATTTGGAGGATAGCTTAGAGGCAGGATCTGCACATGGTGAGACACTGGGCACAAATATCCTACAACCAGAGCAGGGGAGCAAGTGTTGTGCAGCTTTCCAGAGGGCAAGGTTGCATACAAGTTCTGCTGCCGACGACTTCGATGGGGCAGGCTATAGAAAGTGATTGATGGGCATGCACAATAAAATTCTTGATACGTTGGCAGAAGGCCTGCATGCAATGTCAAGGAGTACAGAGGAATCCAACAACAACTTTGCACAAGGTTATGCACAGAACTTGAAGCCCATCTAGCATGGAAGTAATGGTCAACTCTATTAGCATGCTTGCAGACTGAGCCATGTTGCAGCGTCTATATCTCAGCTTCCACTGCAGCACAAACAGAAGCCACCCAACATTTGGGTACCACAGTGGAAGCTCAGATGTCAACTTCCTGCCATGCCAGCTCAAACTGCTGCCACCATGGCTGCGGATACCAGTGTTAAAAGGGGCTTGCAAGGTGTCACAGGAGCCCATCATCTGTCCTCCAACAGATTACTAGGAATGCTGAGGTGCTGACCTGAAGGAGTGACCGTGGAGCATGAAGCTTAGTTGCCTCCTTCTACTCCTCAGCTGCTTGCCGTATAACTGATGACAAAGGCGAGTTTGTGCAGGATGCAGCAGACCACCACAAATCTTGACACCCACTCTGCCAAGTACAGCAGGGCTCCTCCAGAGCAGTCATCCAGGCAGCGGAAGCATTGTTTCAGTATGCAAATGATCTGCTCTACAACATTTTGTGTGGTAGCATGGCTTTCTTTGTACACATATTGCCCACACATATGTAGGTTGTGCCACAGAGTCACAAGCGGTGATGTCAGCGAATAGTCCTATTGCCAAGTAGTTTGCCGTGGTGGTTCAAATGCAGTGGCGCAACAGAATGCCACAGAATGAAGATACCATGACTGCTGCCAGGATACCAGGCACTGATCTGCATGATTCTCTGCATACAGTCATACACCAGCTGGATTTTGAGGGAGTGGAATCCCTCTCAGTTGCGGTACCTCTCAAGAGTTGACATCCAGCGCTGCAAAGTGACGTGTGTGCAGTCAATGGCACCCTGCACCATTGGAAGCCTGCAATCCTAGCTAAGCTGCATGCATGATACCCCTGCTGCTCTTTAGCAAAAGAGAACAAAATGTAGTCAGCTCCCTTTAAATAGACAACTTTATACAACACTGGACAGCAAACAGATTTTGCAACTATCTCCAGCTCCAGCCTGGAAGGAACCGGCCACATAAAAGTTCATGGCCACAGCCACAGGCAATGCAGTCCTTGCCTTGCTTTGAGGTTGCAGATGTAGCTGCAGTAGGTGGCATATATCAGTGAGGATGTTCTCAGTGAAGTGCAGATGTCTCACATGCTGGCCGGAATTTTATGACACCCTCACCCCCACCACTGGGAGCAGGCTAGGAGACAGTGGGAGGTGAGACATAAAATTGTGTAGGCCATTTCAGGGCCTTTTCCTGCTGCTGCTGGGATTTTACCAGAGGCGGATGAGCACTTCGGCACCTGAGGAGGTCACCCAATAATACCTGGTGGCCTCCTTACGGGCTGGGAGTCCCTCCTGATCGGGCACCCTGATCGCCACAGAGGGCCCCCAAAGCACCATGGGCCACCTTGCTGAAACACCCCCTGCCCTATTGCTCAACTCTCACCCACCTCACCAGGGCCTGGCCAATTGTACCCGGAAAGGCCCAACCCCACTTACCTTTTCCGCGTCCATCATGGCTCCTCTCATTGGGTGCAGGCCCAGCAGTGACCACTGCTCTCCGGTGGCACCACTGGGACTGAAGAGCTGCCCTGATTGGCCGACAGTTCTTGGAGGCAGGACATCCTGCCTCAGAGGGGCGGAAGCCACAACTGCATAATAGCTGCGTGGCTTCCAGGCCCAGTGAGGCAGGCTCACCCCTGGCTTTCTAGCCGGTGGGCAGGGTCACTGTCTCCATGTAAAATTCTGGCCACTGTTCATCACTGAGGTTCAGGTAGGAGAATTGCTCCCTGAACGCCCTGGATGGATCATCAACTTTACTTCCAATTTCCAGCCTTCTCTCACCTTCACATGGTTCATCTCCAACATTTCCCTTCCCTTCCTCAACTTCTTTGTCTCTATCTCTGGGGATAGGCTGTCCACTAATATTCATTATAAGCCCACTCACTCCCACAGCTACCTTGACTACTCTTCCTCACAGCCTGCCTCGTATAAGGACTCCATTCCATTCTCCCAGTTTCTCCGTCTCCGACGCATCAGTTCTAATGACACCTCATCCCCTTCCCACAGCACCTTCGCATGCAATCACAGGAGGTGTAACATCTGCCTCTCCTCACCATCCAAGGCCCCAAATACTTCTTCCAGGTGAAACAGCGATTTACTTGTGCTTCTTTCAATTTAGTACACTGTACTGGCTGCTCACAATGCTTTCAGGCAGAGCTGTTCATTATTCTGCCATTAACACTTTGTCTGGACTCATGCTTTGTCTTTCACTACAACTATTAGGATTCCCTTTGTCTTTGCTTTTTGTTCCTTGACATCTCTACCATTAATTTCTCCTGCCCTCTGCCCTACATACACCTTTTTGTTCTTCCTCCCTTCACTTGCTCAAAGCCTATTACATTTCTAACTTCTTTTGCCAGTTCTAACGAGAGGTCTCTGACCTGAAACATTAACTCTGTTTCTCTCTCCACAGATGCTGCCAGACCTGCTGAGTATTTCCAGCACTTTCTGTTTTATTTCTGGGTGAATGTGGCCTGCTGCTGAGAGACCTTCTCCCCCTCCTCTTCTAGCAGCTTGGCCTGCTCTCATACCCTTTGCTTACTCTCCCAGTCATGCTGTATTCCAATGCCTATTACTGCACCCATGTCTGGGATAAAGCCTGGCTACCTGACCCGACCAAACCCAGCTACGTGGTGTCGGGTTCGGGTCGGGTCTATATTCTGTGTCCAGCATTCGGGCTTGGGTCAGGTTTGGGTTGGCTCTGGTCGGGTATGTTGTGTATTCTTTTCTTTTTAATCTACATTTTGACTCAATTTTTTTCTGTACTAATAACATGTTTGATATTTTTGGGTCGGGTTGGGCGTGAAAAAATATTGAAGGACTCGGGCCCGGGTTGGGTCCAGCTTGGCTGTGGTCGGGTCGGGCCTGGGTTTTAATTTTATACCCAAGCCAGGTTTTTGTCCGGGAGAAAGTGAGCTGTGCAAAATCTGTGAAGTCAGAAAAATGCCCTACAGCACATGCCACACCACTCCCTGTAGACGTTAGCAACTTTAAAGAACTCTAGAAAGGACCAAACACTTGACCAACTGAAGCAACAACCAGAAGAAATCAATCAGCAACTTATCTGAAAGTAGTTGCTGATTGCTTTAAATTGTGCTGGTAAGGGAAGGGTCAGGGTGCTTCCTGCTGCAGCCATGCGTGATTAAAACAGGTTTTAACTGGAGCATTGAGCTCGTAAATGGCAGTGCTGCAGTACAATTGAACAGCCTACTCAGCATACTTCCGGTGGACGCGCACATTAAGCCCTCACCTGCACTTGAACTATGTGCGCACGCTGCGGATCCTTTTGCATTTCTTAAGGTCACTCATCGTGCCAAAGAAATGCACGCTACGCATCCGAATTTTATGCCAAAAGTATTTCAATGCTAACAACTCTTTAAACTCAGTATTAATTACCAGGCTTATTTATTTAACAACATGCATGTTTTAAAGTGCAATGTCCTCTGTCCTGAAATTCATTCTTCTCCACTGTTATCATCACTTTGAGAAAAAGACAGGCTTTGAGAGAACTAATTTTGTCTACAATACTGTTCTGCTTTGTTCTGTTAGAATAATGTAAAAAAAATGCGTAGTCTTACATAGACTAACATAATGACATTGATATATTGAATTTTCTTTTCTTTCTTTTAATGTTGCATTTTTCCAAAAGTCCAAACTTTGACTTGGTATTTTTGCCCAGAGCTTGTGGGCAGCTTTCTTCAAGGTCAGTCGCAAAACCGTTCTTGGGTTGCTGACCGCAAAATCCAGGTAATTACATTTTCGTAAGCAGAGAGGCTGCTTGAGATCTATGTGCGAGTGTGTGTGTAGGGGGGAGAATGATTTATGATTTACTAACTTTTGTGTATTATAGACGTTACGTTTGAAATTTCCCTGTTATCTGCTCTGCCCTCCCTCACAATATTCAATAATTGAAGTTTGCACTATACCGTATCTCCGGCAACGTCCATGCAAGGCTTCGTGTTCACAAGCGCTAAGAACTGCCTATCCAGACTTAACTCGGAGATTCAATCTGCCATTGATGCACTTAGCACCAAATACACATGTCGGCGTCCACCCAATGCCTACCTAAATCAGTCACAATCAAGTCAGGATATCGTCACAATCAAGTCTTTCGCCCGAGGAACCCTTCCCAGCAGTGCAGGCGCGATACAGCTATACAGTGAAGCCAGCTCTGGGGGACTAACTGTTATGACGCTGGCTTTAATAGTTGCTCCACAAATGCCTCAACACCGTTTGTAGTTCACAGATTCATTTAATTGAAATTATTGGGAAAGGTGGGACAAATCGCGAGATGTTTTGTCTTCTGCAGTTAAAAATAGTTCAGACGTTTGGCCAAAAATCCTTTGGTGCTCACTTCATGGGTGACCTCTGCACGGGAAAGTTCGAATTTGCAACTTATGTACATTGAGTTACAAGAGGGATTTAAAATTAGTCACATTTAAGATATAGATATTAAATTAAAGGAGAACAACTAAGATTGGTCAAAAAAGCTTTCGCTTTACCATTTGATAGAAAGTTATTTTTGCACAGTAAATTTTTAGCATTTTAAATTAACAAGTAAAAGGTGTTAATGGTACTTTTATCACTGACCAACGCAAACAGATGGACCGCTGGGTTGAGCACTACCTAGAACTGTACTCCAGGGAGAATGCTGTCACTGAGACTGCCCTCAATGCAGCCCAGCCTCTACCAGTCATGGATGAGCTGGACATACAGCCAACCAAATCGGAACTCAGTGATGCCATTGATTCCCTAGCCAGCGGAAAAGCCCCTGGGAAGGACAGCATTACCCCTGAAATAATCAAGAGTGATTATGCCAGCCAAGAGCGACGTCTCAATTCATTCAATCTTCGCTGCCTTCGGAGAATACTTGGCATCAGGTGGCAGGACTATATCTCCAACACAGAAGTCCTTGAAGCGGCCAACATCCCCAGCTTATACACACTACTGAGTCAGCGGCGCTTGAGATGGCTTGGCCATGTGAGCCGCATGGAAGATGGCAGGATCCCCAAAGACACATTGTACAGCGAGCTCGCCACTGGTATCAGACCCACCGGCCGTCCATGTCTCCGTTATAAAGACGTCTGCAAACGCGACATGAAATCGTGTGACATTGATCACAAGTCGTGGGAGTCAGTTGCCAGCATTCGCCAGAGCTGGCGGGCAGCCATAAAGACAGGGCTAAATTGTGGCGAGTCGAAGAGACTTAGTAGTTGGCAGGAAAAAAGACAGAGGCGCAAGGGGAGAGCCAACTGTGCAACAGCCCCAACAAACAAATTTCTCTGCAGCACCTGTGGAAGAGCCTGTCACTCCAGAATTGGCCTTTATAGCCACTCCAGGCGCTGCTTCACAAACCACTGACCACCTCCAGGCGCGTATCCATTGTCTCTCGAGATAAGGAGGCCCAAAAAGAAAAAGAAAAGAAAGAAAAAGATCCTTGGCTTAAAAATGGCTGTGTTAGGTAATCAAAGTTATACAGGGTCTGGTTTAGGAGATTGTTTAGAGAGAAAATGTCAAAAGCAAAGCATTGAAATGAACTAAGAACAGTACAGCACAGGAACAGGCTATTCGGCCCTCCAAGCCTGCGCTGATCTTGATGCCTGCCTAAACTAAAACCTTCTGCACTTCCGGGGACCGTATCCCTCTATTCCCATCCTATTCATGTATTTGTCAAGATGCCTCTTAAACGTCGCTATTGTACCTGCTTCCACCACCTCCCCCGGCAGCACGTTCCAGGCACTCACCACCCTCTGTGTAAAGAACTTGCCTCGCACATCCCTTCTAAACTTTGCCCCTCTTACCTTAACCCTATGTCCCCTAGTAACTGACTCTTCCACCGTGGGAAAAAGCTTCTGACTATCCACTCTGTCCATGCCGCTCATAACTTTGTAAATCTCTATCATGTCATCCCTCCACCTCCGTCGTTCCAGTGAAAACAATCCAAGTTTATCCAACCTCTCCTCATAGCTAATGCCCTCCAGACCAGGCAACATCCTGGTAAACCTCTTCTGTACCCTCTCCACATCCTTCTGGTAGTGTGGCGACCAGAATTGCATGCAATATTCTAAGTGTGACCTAACTAAAGTTCTGTACAGCTGCAGCATGACTTGCCAATTTTTATACCCTATGCCCCGACCGATGAAGGCAAGCATGCTGCATGACTTCTTGCCTACCTTATCCACCTGCGTTGCCACTTTCAGTGACCTGTGGACCTGTACGCCCAGATCTCTCTGCCTGTCAATACTCCTAAGGGTTCTGCCATTTACTGTATACTTCCCACCTGCATTAGACCTTCCAAAATGCATGACCTCACATTTGTCCGGATTAAACTCCATCTGCCATTTTTCTGCCCAAGTCTCCAACCGATCTATATCCTGCTGTATCCTCTGACAATCCTCATCACTATCCGCAACTCCACCAACCTTTGTGTCGTTCGCAAACTTACTAATCAGACCAGCTACATTTTCCTCCAAATCATTTATATATACTACAAACAGCAAAGGTCCCAGCACTGATCCCTGCGGAACACCACTAGTCACAGCCCTCCATTCAGAAAAGCACCCTTCCACTGCTACCCTCTGTCTTCTATGACGGAGCCAGTTCTGTATCCATCTTGCAAGATCACCTCTGATCCTGTGTGACTTCACCTTTTGTAACAGTCTGCCATGAGGGACCTTGTCAAAGGCTTTACTGAAGTCCATATAGAGAACATCCACTGCCCTTCCTTCATCAATCATCTTCGTCACTTCCTCAAAAAACTCAATCAATTTATTGAGACACGACCTCCGCTTCACAAAACCATGCTGCCTCTTGCTAATAAGTTCGTATGTTTCCAAATGGGAGTAAATCCTGTCCCGAAGAATCCTCTCTAATAATTTCCCTACCATTGATGTCAGGTTCACCGGCCTATAATTTCCTGGATTATCCTTGCTACGCTTCTTAAACAAAGGAACAACATTGGCTATTGTCCAGTCCTCTGGGACCTCACCTGTAGCCAATGAGGATGCAAAGATTTCTGTCAAGGCCCCAGCAATTTCTTCCCTTGCCTCCCTCAGTATTCTGGGGTACATCCCATCAGGCCCTGGGGACTTATCTACCTTAATGCTTTGCAAGACACCCAACACCTCCTCCAAATGGTCGGGAACTTTTGAATAACCGTGTTCTATTCCCATTTTGGCTCACCAGATTTTTCAATGATGAGAATTATCTATTGTTGGCCATGAACAGGCTGAGAAGAAAATAGTTTTCAAAACCCAGAAATTGGTCGCATTAAATGAGTTTTTTATTCCATTCAACGTATAACATACCTGTTATAGATAAGGGGTTCAAAAGCCAATATCTGACATTTGGAGGTTAGTCAGTAAGATGAAGACCCAAATGTTATTGCGTTTTTGACATTATTGGGTATAATGGCAGCAGGCAATTCATTATCAAAGCTGAAACTGGCTCGAACCATTGCCCATGATGTCATTTCCACTGTGGGTAGGAGAGCCAAATCCTCCACCCATCCCTTAGGCTTAGGCTTTACATATATTGTGATGGAAATCCCACATGGAGGACAGCGAATGTGGTACCATTATTCAAGAGGGTAGCAGGGATAAACCAGGTAATTACAGGCCAGTGAGTATAACATCAGTGAAACTATTGGAAAAAATTCTGAGGGACAGGATTAATTTCCACTTGGAGAGGCAGGAATTAATCAGGGATAGTCAGCATGGCTTTGTCAGGGGGAGATCGTGTCTAACTAACTTGATTAAATTTCGAGGTAGTGAGTAGATGTGTAGATGAGGGTAAAGCAGTTGATGAGGTCTACATCGATTTCAGTAAGGCTTATGATAAGATCCCACATGGGAGATTGGCTAAGAAGGTAAGAGCCCATGGGATCCAGGGCAATTTGGCAAATTGCATCCAAAATTAGCTTAGTGGCAGGAGGCAGAGGGTGATGGTCGAGGGTTGTTTTTGCGAGTGGAAGCCTGTGACCAGTGGTGTACTGCAGGAATCGATGCTGGGATCCTTGCTGTTTGTCGTGTACATTAATGATTTAGAAGTGAATATAGGAGGTATGATCAGTAAGTTTGCAGATGACACGAAAATTGGTGGTGTTGTAAATAGTGAGGAGGAAAGCCTTTGATTACAGGATGATATAGATGTGCTGGTAAGATGGGTGGAGCAGTGGCAAATGGAATTTAATCCTGAGAAATGTGAGGTGATGCATTTTGGGAGGACTAACAAGGCAAGGGAATATACAATGGATGGTAGGATCCTACGCAGTACAGAGGGTCAGAGGGACCTTGGTGTACTTGTCCATAGATCACTGAAGGCAGCAGCACGGGTAGATAAGGTGGTTAGGAAGGCATATGGGATACTTGCCTTTATTAGCCGAGGCATAGAATATAAGAGCAGGGAGGTTATGATGGAGCTTTATAAAACGCGAGTGAGGCCACAGCTGGAGTACTGTGTACAGTTCTGGGCACCACACTACAGGAAGGATGTGATTGCACTGGAGAGGATGCAGAGGAGATTCACCAGGATGTTGCCTGGGCTGGAGCATTTCAGCTATGAAGAGAGACTGAAAAGGCTAGAGTTGTTTTCCTTAGAGCAGAGAAGGCTGAGGGGGGACCTGATTGAGGTATACAAAATTATGAGGGGCATTGGTAGGATAGATAGGAAGAAACTTTTTCCCTTAGCGGAGGGGTCAATAACCAGGGGGCATAGATTTAAGGTAAGGGGCAGGAGGTTGAGAGGGGATTTGAGGAAAAGAATTTTCACCCAGAGAGTGGGTGGAATCTGGAACACACTGCGTGAAGGGGTGGCAGACGCAGGAACCCTCATAACATTTAAGAAGCATTTAGATGAGCACTTGATACGCCATAGCATACAAGGCTATGGGCCAAGTGTTGGAAATGGGATTAGAATATATAGGTGTTTGATGGCCGTCACAGACACGATAGGCTGAACGGCCTGTTTCTGTGCTGGATAACACTATGACTGTATGCCAAATGGAAAATAATAATTTTGTCGTATGGAACTTTGCTTGAGACTCTTCCTAAAATTGTTACAAATAACTTTGAAAAGGCAGAACAGCATCTAAAGATGGCCACACACAAATTTGCACATGAAAATCCAGAGGCTGTCTGGAGGTGATTACCCAGTCTAATCAGAACAATGGGGGTACTATCTGATTAAATTACGTAGAATGGCTTTGTCAATGTTGATCTTCAAAAGCCATCGACACCCATTAACTTGGAAAGAGGCAAACACCCACCTACCAAGTATGTCTCAACAGCCTTGAATTTCAAAGATCCTTCCAGAAGTTGCTGTTTCAAACAAAGAGGCGGTCACATGACATGACTACCTGTGTAACTCTGAGAATTTGTGAATTGTGTCTCAAAAAGACAGTAACTGAAATCCTGGAAGAAAACAGCACCACTCTCTCTCTCTCCAGCAAAGTCCCATGGAAGCCTTGGTGGCAGCTACGAAGCCTCAAGACTACAGATCCTTACAGTCAACAACCAGAAGGACATGAATAAAGCCCCTCTCCTGTCTTCCGGAACCAGAGAAGCAAGCTCGAATTGTGCACGTGTCTCAGCGAAGTCTTCAAGACTTTAACTTCATCTAAAGACACTGACACTCAAAGAACAAAGAAACAAAGAAAATTACAACACAGGAACAGGCCCTTCGGCCCTCCAAGTCTGCGCCGATCCAGATCCTCTATCTAAACATGTCGCCTATTTTCTAAGGGTCTGTATCTCTTTGCTTCCTGCCCATTCATGTATCTGTCTAGATACATCTTAAAAGATGCTATCCTGCCCGCGTCTACCACCTCCGCTGGCAGTGCGTTCCAGGCACCCACCACCCTCTGCGTAAAGAACTTTCCACGCATATCCCCCCTAAACTTTTCCCCTCTCACTTTGAACTCGTGACCCCTAGTAATTGAATCCCCCACTCTGGGAAAAAGCTTCTTGCTATCCACCCTGTCTATACCTCTCATGATTTTGTACACCTCAATCAGGTCCCCCCTCAACCTCCGTCTTTCTAATGAAAATAATCGTAATCTTCATAGCTAGCGCCCTCCATACCAGGCAACATCCTGGTGAACCTCCTCTGCACCCTCTCCAAAGCATCTACATTCTTTTGGTAATGTGGCGACCAGAACTGCACGCAGTATTCCAAATGTGGCCGAACCAAAGTCTTATACAACTGTAACATGACCTGCCAACCCTTGTACTCAATACCCCGTCCGATGAAGGAAAGCATGCCGTATGCCTTCTTGACCACTCTATTGACCTGCGTTGCCACCTTCAGGGAACAATGGACTTGAACACCCAAATTTCTCTGTACATCAATTTTCCCCAGGACTTTTCCATTTACTGTATAGTTCACTCTTGAATTGGATCTTCCAAAATGCATCACCTCGCATTTGCCCTGATTGAACTCCATCTGCCATTTCTCTGCCCAACTCTCCAATCTATCTATATTCTGCTGTATTCTCTGACAGTCCCCTTCACTATCTGCTACTCCACCAATCTTAGTGTCGTCTGCAAACTTGCTAATCAGACCACCTATACTTTCCTCCAAATCATTTATGTATATCACAAACAACAGTGGTCCCAGCACAGATCCCTGTGGAACACCACTGGTTACACGTCTCCATTTTGAGAAACTCCCTTCCACTGCTACTCTCTGTCTCCTGTTGCCCAGCCAGTTCTTTATCCATCCAGCTAGTACACCCTGGACCCCATGCGACTTCACTTTCTCCATCAGCCTACGTTGGGGAACCTTATCAAACGCCTTACTGAAATCCATGTATATGACATCTACAGCCCTTCCCTCATCAATCAACTTTGTCACTTCCTCAAAGAATTCTATTAAGTTGGTAAGACATGACCTTCCCTGCACAAAACCATGTTGCCTATCACTGATAAGCCCATTTTCTTCCAAATGGGAATAGATCCTATCCCTCAGTATCTTCTCCAGCAGCTTCCCTACCACTGACGTCAGGCTCACCGGTCTATAATTACCTGGATTATCCCTGCTACCCTTCTTAAACAAGGGGACAACATTAGCAATTCTCCAGTCCTCCGGGACCTCACCCGTGTTTAAGGATGCTGCAAAGATATCTGTTAAGGCCCCAGCTATTTCCTCTCTCGCTTCCCTTAGTAACCTGGGATAGATCCCATCCGGACCTGGGGACCTGTCCACCTTAATGCCTTTTAGAATACCCAACACTTCCTCCCTCCTTATGCCGACTTGACCTAGAGTAATCAAACATTTGTCCCTAACCTCAACATCCGTCATGTCCCTCTCCTCGGTGAATACCGATGCAAAGTACTCGTTTAGAATCTCACCCATTTTCTCTGACTCCACGCATAACTTTCCTCCTTTGTCCTTGAGTGGGCCAATCCTTTCTCTAGTTACCCTCTTGCTCCTTATATATGAATTAAAGGCTTTGGGATTTTCCTTAACCTTGTTTGCTAAAGATATTTCATGACCCTTTTTAGCCCTCTTAATTCCTCGTTTCAGATTGGTCCTACATTCCCGATATTCTTCCAAAGCTTCGTCTTTCTTCAGCCGCCTAGACCTTATGTATGCTTCCTTTTTCCTCTTAGCTAGTTTCACAATTTCACCTGTCATCCATGGTTCCCTAATCTTGCCATTTCTATCCCTCATTTTCACAGGAACATGTCTCTCCTGCACGCTAATCAACCTCTCTTTAAAAGACTCCCACATATCAAATGTGGATTTACCTTCAAACAGCTGCTCCCAATCTACATTCCCCAGCTCCTGCTGAATTTTGGTATAGTTGGCCTTCCCCAAATTTAGCACTCTTCCTTTAGGACCACTCTCGTCTTTGTCCATGAGTATTCTAAAACTTACGGAATTGTGATCACTATTCCCAAAGTAGTCCCCTACTGAAACTTCAACCACCTGGCCGGGCTCATTCCCCAACACCAGGTCCAGTATGGCCGCTTCCCGAGTTGGACTATTTACATACTGCTCTAGAAAACCCTCCTGGATGCTCCTTACAAATTCTGCTCCATCTGGACCTCTAACACTAAGTGAATCCCAGTCAATGTTGGGAAAATTAAAATCTCCTATCACCACCACCCTGTTGCTGCTACATCTTTCCATAATCTGTTTACATATTTGTACCTCTATCTCACGCTCGCTGTTGGGAGGCCTGTAGTACAGCCCCAACATTGTTACCGCACCCTTCCTGTTTGAGTTCTGCCCATATTGCCTCACTGCTCGAGTCCTCCATAGTGCCCTCCTTCAGCACAGCTGTGATATCCTCTTTGACCAGTAATGCAACTCCTCCACCCCTTTTACCTCCCTCTCTATCCCGCCTGAAGCATCGATATCCTGGGATATTTAATTGCCAATCATGCCCTTCCCTCAACCTAGTCTCAGTAATAGCAATAACATCATACTCCCAAGTACTTATCCAAGCCCTAAGTTCATCTGCCTTACCTACTACACTTCTTGCATTAAAACAAATGCACCTCAGACCACCAGTCCCTTTGCGTTCATCATCTGCTCCCTGTCTACTCTTTCCCTTAGTCACGCTGACTTCATTATCTAGTTCCTTACAGGCTTCAGTTACTACCTCCTTACTGTCCACTGACCTCCTCATTTGGTTCCCATCCCCCTGCCACATTAGTTTAAACCCTCCCCAACAGCGTTAGCAAAAGCACCCCCAAGGACATTGGTTCCAGTCCAGCCCAGGTGTAGACCGTCCAATTTGTAATAGTCCCACCTCCCCCAGAACCGGTCCCAATGTCCCAAAAATCTGAACCCCTCCCTCCTGCTCCATCTCTCAAGCCACGCATTCATCCTGACTATTCTTTCATTTCTACTCTGACTAGCACTTGGCACTGGTAGGAATCCTGAGATTACTACCTCTGAGGTCCTACTTTTTAACTTGGCTCCTAACTCCCTAAATTCTGCTTGTAGGACCTCATCCCGTTTTTTACCTATATCATTGGTGCCTATGTGCATAACGATAACTGGCTGTTCACCCTCCCCTTTCAGAATGTTCTGCAGCCGATCTGAGACATCCCTGACCCGTGCACCTGGGAGGCAACATACCATTCGGGAGTACTAAAAGCAAAATACTGCGGATGCTGGAAATCTGAAATCTGGAGTTCCAAAGAAGGGTCACTGATCCGAAATGTTAACTCTGCTTCTCTTTCCACAGATGCTGCCAGACCTGCTGAGTGATTCCAGCATTTCTTGTTTTTGATACCATTCGGGAGTCTCGTTTTCGACCACAGAACCGCCTATCTACTCCCCTTACAATCGAATCCCCTATGACTATAGCCCTTCCACTCTTTTTCCCGCCCTTCTGAACAGCAGAGCCAGCCACGGTGCCATGAACCTGGCTACTGCTGTCTTCCCCTGGTGAGCCATCTCCCTCAACAGTATCCAAAACGGTATCCCTGTTTTGGAGGGAGATGACCGCAGGGGACACCTGCGCTGCCTTCCTGCTTTCTCTGCCTTTTGGTCACCCATTTCCTTTCTCCCTCAGCAATCCTACTCTGCGGTGTGACCAATTCGCTAAACGTGCTATCCACGACCTCCTCAGCATCGCGGATGCTCCAAAGTGAGTCCATCCGCAGCTCCAGAGCCGTCATGCGGTCTAACAAGAGCTGCAGCTGGACACACTTCCAGCACGTGAAGGAGTCAGGGACAGCAGCCATGTCCCTGAGCTCCGACATTGAGCAAGAGGAGCATAACACGGGTCTGAGATCTCCTGCCATTTTTAATCTCAGTATTTGAATTCCATTTATTATGAACTTTACTTCAAGCTCCCAACTCTGTTTTCCCTCTGTAATCTATTTATATGTGTGCGTGTCTCTCGTGTGAATGTGAGCATGGATGCGTCATGTATTTTTGTAATTTTAACCGGTTTAGAGTGATCAAGTTAGTAAACTTACATTTCTTTTTTAAACTCAACAAAACCTGCCTGATTAATTTCAATTGCAAATGTACCAGAGGAACAGGAGCAAGTGCTCACTGAGGTGGTAAGCTAAATCATTGTGTTAAAAGAATAAACCTTGTTGCGGTCAAACCAGAGAAACAGCGAAAGGGGAGCCTGAGACCCCTTCCTCATCTGGTCGTAACAACAGACATACTGATACAAAAGTATGGTGTCATATGTCAGGCTTTTGCTTGACTAGTCTGTGGGACAGCTCTCCCAGTTTTGGCACAAGCCCCCAGGAGGACTTTGCAGGGTCAACAGGGCTGGGTGTGCCATTATCATTTCCGGTGCCTAGGTTGCTGCCGGATGGTCCGTCCAGCTTGATTCCTTTTACATTTTTCTCAAGTAGTTTTGGTAAAACTGAGTGGCCATTTTAGAGGGCATTGCTGTAGGTCTGGAGTCACATGTAGGCCAGATGAGGTAAGGATGTCCTGCCACATCCAGCCGTGAATGGTGATGGACAATAAACAACTAACTGGAGGAGGTGGCTCCACAAATATCCCCATCCTCAATGATGGGGAAGCCCAGCACATCAGTGCGAAAGATAAGGCTGAAGCATTTGCAACAATCTTCAGCCAGAAGTGCTGAGTTGATTATCCATCTCAGCCTCCACCTGAAGTCCCCAGCATCACAGATGCCAGACTTCAGCCAATTTGTTTCACTCCGCGTGATATCAAGAAACGACTGAAGGCACTGGATACTGCAAAAGCTATGGGCCCTGACAATATTCCGGCAATAGTACTGAAGACCTGTGCTCCAGAACTTGCTGCGCCCCTAGCCAAGCTGTTCCAGTACAGCTCCAACACTGGCATCTACCCTGCAATGTGGAAAATTGCCCAGGTATGTCCTGTACACAAAAAGCAGGACAAGTCCAACCCGGCCAATTACCGCCCCATCAGCCTACTCTCAATCATCAGTAAAGTGATGGAAGGTGTCATCAACAATGCCATCAAGCGGCACTTGCTTAGCAATAACCTGCTCAGTGACGCTCAGTTTGGGTTCCGCCAGGGCCACTCAGCTCCTGACCTCATTACAGCCTTGGTTCAAACATGGACAAAAGAGCTGAACTCAAGAGGTGAGGTGAGAGTGTGAGTGCCCTTGACATCAAGGCAACATTTGACCGAGTATGGCATCAAGGAGCCCGAGCAAAACGGAGGTCAATGGGAATCAGGGGGAAACCCTCCGCTGGCTGGAGTCATACCTAGCGCAAAGGAAGATGGTTGTGGTTGTTGGAGGTCAATCATCTGAGCTCCAGGACATCACTGCAGGAGTTCCTCAGGGTTGTGTCCAAGGCCCAACCATCTTCAGCTGCTTCATCAATGACCTTCCTTCAATCATAAGGTCAGAAGTGGGGATGTTCGCTGATGATTGCACAATGTTCCGCACCATTCGTGACTCCTCAGATACTGAAGCAGTCCATGTAGAAATGCAGCAAGACCTGGACAATATCCAGGCTTGGGCTGATAAGTGGCAAGTAACATTCGCGCCACACAAGTGCCAGGCAATGACCATCTCCAACAAGAGAGAATCTAACCATCTCCCCTTGACATTCAATGGCATTACCATCGCTGAATCCCCCATTATCAACATCTTAGGGACTACCATTGACCAGAAACTGAACTGGAGTAGCCATATAAATACCGTGGCTACAAGAGCAGGTCAGAGGCTAGGAATCCTGAGGCGAGTAACTCACCTCCTGACTCCCCAAAGCCTGTCCACCATTTACAAGGCACAAATCAGGAGTGTGATGGAATACTCTCCACTTGACTGGATGGGTTCAGCTCCAACAA
Organism: Heterodontus francisci; assembly: GCF_036365525.1. Taxonomy (NCBI): domain Eukaryota; kingdom Metazoa; phylum Chordata; class Chondrichthyes; order Heterodontiformes; family Heterodontidae; genus Heterodontus; species Heterodontus francisci. The sequence goes on from NC_090374.1 coordinate 120,015,404, forward strand.
CACTCAAGAAGCTCGACACCATCCAGGACAAAGCAGCCCGCTTGATTGGCACCCCATCTACAAACATTCACTCCCTCCACCACTGAAGCACAGTGGCAGCAGTGTGTACCATCTACAAGATGCACTGCAGCAATGCACCAAGGCTCCCTCGACAGCACCTTCCAAACCCATGACCTCTACCAACTGGAAGGACAAGGGCAGCAAATACATGAAAACACCACCACCTGCAAGTTCCCCTCCAAGTCTCACACCATCCTGACTTGGAACTGTATCGCCGTTCCTTCACTGTCGCTGGGTGAAAATCCTGGAACTCCCTTCCTAACAGCACTGTGGGTATACCTACCCCAAATGGACTGCAGCGGTTCAAGAAGGCAGCTCACCACCACCTTCTCAAGGGCAATTAGGGATGGGCAATAAATGCTGGCCTGGCCAGTCACGCCCACATCCCATGAATGAATAATAAATTTTAAAAAATCCTACCCTAAAGGTCATTAGTGAACCAGATCGGTTTTTATGACAATCCACATTACTGAGACTAGCTTTTTAATTCCAGATTTAATAATTGAATTTAAATTCCACCAGCTGCCATGATTTGAACCTGTGACCCCAGAGCAGTAGTTTGGGCCTCTGGATTGCTAGTCCAGTAACATTGCCACTATGCCACCACCTGCCCTGAGGAGTGATGGAGAGGATAGTGCAATACAAGAGGTAATTTATAGGAATGGAATGGCTAATGAGAAGGAAGCAGTAAGGTGGTGAAGGGTAGTGGATCTAATAATAATACAGAAGCTGTGTTAAGTATTATTAGGGTTTATCATTATTCATAAGGTTTACTAATAGTCGTACGGTTTATTAGTATTGGCAAAGCTTTATTAGCATTGGTACGGTCTATTAAACTGACGGTGTGCGGATTGCAAACTGAGTGTGGAGATTCAAGTTCGGTGAAGGGAGAGGAGGTACTCCATTTTTCTACTTTTTTAACCCTCCAGTATTTGGTTCCTGCTTTGGTGCAATGGAAGCAGCTGTTTGGTGATTACCTGGTAAGCTATTCTACTGATAGTAAATAGTCTGTAAAGTTAAGGTATGGCAGGACAGCTCTGCCAAATGGAATGTACAGGCTGTGGCATGTGGAATGTCACAGAAGCACCACATATCTTAGACAAACACATCTGCAGGAAATGTCACCGGCGCAGACGCTTGAGCTCCTGATTTTGGAACTCGAGCGGCAGCTGTAGTTACTGTGTTGCGTCTGCAAGGTGGAGGACGATGTGGATAGCACGTTTAGGGAGATGGTCACACCACAGGTTAGGAGCATGCGGGCAGATAGGGAATAGGTGATCCCCAGGCAGTCTAAGGGAACCAGGCAGGTAGTGCAGGAATCCCTTCTGATCTCACTCGCTAATTGATTTTCCATTTTGGATACATGAGAGGGTGATGGCTCCTCAGAGGAGTGCTGTCAGAACCAAGTTTGTGACACCACATGTGGCTCAGCTGCACAGAAGAGGAGTGGAAGAGCAGTAGTGATAGGGGATTCATAGGCCATTTCAACACCCACTCCCTTTGCTGTCATGCCCACCTCTCTGTCCTGGGATTGCTGCAGTTTTCCAGTGAACCTCACGCAAGCTCGAGGAACAGCATCTCATTTACCAATTAGGCACGCTACAGCCTGCTGGACTGAACATTGAGTTCAATAATTTCAGAGCATGATGGGCCCCCCTTTTTATTTTTAGTTATTTTTTTCTTTTTCATTTGTTCTATTTTACTTTTTTAATTTGGAAAATGTAAAAATGTTAATGGCATGACAAATGAAATGGAAGGGTTGTGAGGCAACTCATGATTGTATAGAAGGAAACTGATCTCCCTTGCACTTTGTATTTTTTGGTGCTGTTTGAAACTGTTTGGCAATGTAATTTTTACAGATTTTTATGAATAAAGTATATTTTGGAAATAAAAAAAGTGAATCATGATCTTAACTGCCCTTATTGTATTTTTTTTTCAAGAAGAATTTAAAGCATTGAGAAAGCATCACCAGCAATAGTTCTCTCATCCTCTGCTGGCAACAATCCGATTTCGTTTACATTACAGTATTGATGCTGAAATCAAGCTGTAGTCAGCTGTATGCAAATGTTATGGAGACTTTCAACCAGTAAAAAAAAAGTATACTTTTCCTCAAAAAGTGGCATTCAGACTGAGACTTGCTATGTTTTCACCCCTATTCCCCACTTACTCATGCGAGTGTCCCATCATCAAAAGGTGGGACACTTCACTAATATATTTAAACCCGGCTTCCAAAGTACAATTAGGAGCCTGATTTAAATTTAACGGCTTCCAAGTGGGTTTCCCAGGACCCTCCTGAGGCTGGTTTCCTCACCGGGCAGCCAGTCGACCGGTCAATTTGGCTGGCTGCCAAGAGGAAAACAGGAAAAAAAAAGCCCTGGAGGTCTGCTGATAAATTCGGCAGGAGCTCAGCGTCACCAGCCACAACTTCCCTTCCATATTGGGACGAATGGTTATTGTACATTTAGGACGATTACAGAGCTACACTAATGCTATTTGTCAAGCGGATGAATACTGTAGCGGGGACAAATAACTTGTATTGAATGTAAATGCCACTTAGATAAGATTTTTAAAATTCCTTTTTGTGGGATGTAGGCGTCGCTGGCAAGGTCGGCATTTATTGCCCATCCCTAATTGCCCTTGAACTGAGTGGCTTGCAAGAGGGCAGAGGGCAGTTAACAGTCAACCACATTACTGTGGGTCTGCAGTCACATAGGCCAGACCAGGTAAGGACAGCAGATTTCTTTCCCTAAAGGACATTAGTGAACCAGATGGGTTTTAACAAATCAATGATAGTTTCATGACACTAGTACTGAGACCAGCTTTCAATTCCAGATTTTTATTAATTAGCCTGGGCCTCTTGATTATTAGTCCAATGATTATAATCACTACACCATCTCCCTGATTACAAGATTAACAGAAGAATGAAGTGGGAGGTTGAATACTTTACCGCCAATGGCTATTGAGTTACAGAGTACATCATTTAAACATATTTGGGTAAGTCTATAAAAGGGAAGCAAAGTAAATGCATGAGAATGGAATTTGAATAGATAGCTCTGGTTGAAGAGCTACTAGCACACGTATATTGGACTGAATGGTTTCCTGTGCTGTAATTTCTATGATTTTATGATGTTGGAGCTTTCGCTTAACCTACCCAGGTATTGATCACTTTATGTGAAGTACTACTTTCCTAATATTAGTCTCAAATTTGACTTTTACCAATTCATGCAGTTTTGAAATCCTTTTTAAGATCAATGTTTTCTATTAGTATCATACTCAAGGTAACAATATAAACGTGATTAATTTTTGCTTCGTCCCATATTTCTGGGCTAATCCATTATCTCACCGAAAATATAATAATCCACTGTAACAGCCATTTAATATGAAGTTTTTGTACAATTTAGCATTTTGTGTTTTTTTAAATACATTCACTACAGTCCTGGGGAGCATAACACTTTCACTTTCAATAAAAACAAGAAATGTTGGAAATACTCAGCAGGTCTGGCAGCATCTGTGCAGAGAGAAGCAGAGTTAACGTTTCAGGTCAGTACCCTTCTTCAGAACTGACCTAAAACGTTAACTCTGCTTCTCTCTGCACAGATGCTGCCACACCTGCTGAGTATTTCCAGCATTTCTTGTTTTTATTTCAGTTTCCAGCATCTGCAGTATTCTGCTTTTACTTTCACTTTCTATTTTGGACTCAATCTCAGCATCACTCTTAACTCTGGTATAAACAGCCAGACGCAATGTAATGTTTTCTAACCATCCTTCAGGGTTCGCCAATTCTGCATTTATATTACAGTGCCACCTTCTGCAGGTCAGGTGAATCAGGCAGCAGAGACACACCTGTTCATGTGCTGCTGCATGGCCACCAGCCATTGCAAAGGTCCAGGAGTCAGAAATGAAAATCATACGTGTGACTTTCAAGCAATGGCATGTGCAAAACCTGGTTTATATTTCTCCCAATGTTATAGAATTTGTCATGCAATGTAAATGGGGCAGACTGCACAGCACCAGCAATCAAGAGAAACTGTCAAATATGAGTTGGCCATGAGTTAGTATCGACTTAATGCCAAGTATTGAGTTCCATGTCGCAGGCTCACAACCATTAAGTTTGACCTAAATTACTGGCAGATTTGATTTAGTGTAGCAAGTCATAAATTTCTACTTGCTCTTAAGCCAGGCAGATCTTCAGTGAACTTCTGAGATTCTACATACACAGCACATCTACTATTAGACTTTAATTAAAAAATAAATAAATACAACTTTTGTTTTAAAAGGAACCTAAGAAACGGGGAACCTATGTGAGCACAAACAATAAATTACAGAAATTTTAGACTGAAAATCCTGAATTACAATGTGCGTATCAAGTTACAAAATGATTAAATATTTGACCATTTAAAATACACTTTATACATGTAATTTCTATTAAAACTTTTCATATTTCATGGAGATGAAAAGTCATGGATTACTGGAAATATCTCAATGTTCAAAGCATTATCTCACAATAGTTAATACTCACATCCAACAGCTGCACTGGAACCAAACAAATAAAAGCTGTGCACCATCAAGAATTTAATAACTTGATACTAATTCTGGATATATAGTAAACAGAATACATTTCAAAGCCCCAAGGATTTACATCCCTCTAATGGGGCACAGCATAATTTATGAACTTATTGCTCATGAAGTATCAGATCTGCCCAATCATGAGATATAAATCACCAAACAGCAATAATCATTCACATCTCTTAGGTGCATTTTTATCTGATGAAAAAACCTGAAAGGGGTCAGGCTCCAGACAACTCGTGGATATTTTAGAGTTTCATTAATCTGAAAGAAACAATCTTGTATCCAATTTTGATGGTGCCACAGCACATTGGACTGCATGTGTGGCATACAGTGTAGAATGTAGATACTTCAATTTATTAAGCTTCCAATATCAGCCTTACTTTCATTTTGCACCCTTAGTAGTTGGCAGTGGAAAAGAAGGATGCAGACAGCAAAAAGATGCTAATTACAGCCTGTTAATAGCTTTGTCTTTGACATAGAGTATAAAAATTGGCAAGTCATGCTGCAGCTGTACAGAACTTTAGTTAGGCCATACTTAGAATATTGCATGCAAGTCTGGTTGCCACACTACCAGAAGGACATGGAGGCTTTGGAGAGGGTACAGAAGAGGTTTACCAGGATGTTGCCTGGTCTGGAGGGCATTAGCTATGAGGAGCGGTTGGATAAACTCGGATTGTTTTCACTGGAACAACGGAGGTGGAGGGATGACATGATAGAGATTTACAAAGTTATGAGCGGCATGGACAGAGTGGATAGTCAGAAGGTTTTTCCCACGGTGGAAGAGTCAGTTACTAGGGGACATAGGTTTAAGGTGAGAGGGATAAAGTTTAGAGGGGATGTGCGAGGCAAGTTCTTTACACAGAGGGTGGTGAGTGCCTGGAACTTGCTGCCGGGGGAGGTGGTGGAAAGAGGTCCAATAGCGACGTTTAAGAGGCATCTTGACAAATACATGAACAGGATGGGAATAGAGGGATACGGTCCCCGGAAGTGCAGAAGGTTTTAGTTTAGGCAGGCATCAAGATCGGCGCAGGCTTGGAGGGCCGAATGGCCTGTTCCTGTGCTGTACTGTTCTTTAACATTAATGAAGCTGAAATAATAAAAAGGCCAAAACAAGCCTTTAATTCTATACATTTTCAAATTCTGTTTATGGCACAGTTTGTAGTGACTATAAATATATGAGCAGAAACAACAGTATAGAAGATTTGAAGATATCAAATGCAAGCATCTTTTTCCCCCAGAAGAGAATTGTATTTATCTGAATCAGGCACAAATTTATTAATCTCACCAGCTAACACTTCAGTTACACAAACTTATTATCCATTATATCATGATTGAACAGAAATGAAAGTATATTATTTTACACCATAACCTCTTGTGCAAAACTCCCCATCAGGAGAAAGATCCATTGCTAGTGCTAAAATACCAGAAATGCATTTTCAGTTTCTTCCCCCTTCAAAACTCATTAAAACAAAGATTCAGCTACACTCAATGGCCTAAATGTTGTGTCTCAACACAATAATGCTCTTATTAGTATTCACTTTTCATCGTTGGTTTCAGTTAAACATGAAAACTCTCTCCACAGCCACAGGTTCCTTTGATGTTAGGATTGTGGAATACAAATTCACTTGCGAGTTTATTTTCAGTATAGTCCATTTCTGTTCCTAAAAGTGTCAACTGTGCCTTCTTTTCAATGAATATTCGAACACCTGTAAGAGAAAATGAAAAGCAAATATATCCCCATGCCATGGGAAAACTAGAATATATGCCACCTTTTTATACATTGTACCACACTGTTACCTCTGGAGTCTGCAAGGATCTATCCTTAAGCCACCTCTTATTTCTCACCTGCATGATACCCCTTGAAGACATCCAAAAACCCAATGTCAAGTTGCACATGTAGCTCTACCTCACCATCACCCCTCTTGACCCATCCACTGCCTCTGATTTGTCATGCAGCTGAACCAAAATTAGTACTGGATGAGCAGAAATTTCATTCAATTACATATTCGGAAGACCGAAGCCACTGTATTCAGCTCCCACCGTCATGATCCTGTTGGTTTTTTTGGGGAAATATACGATGTGCCTTTAAGGCTATAAGAGATTAGTACTTCTTGAAGGCAGCAAGCTTCAGAAGTTACTGAGTGAAGGTGCATCTTGGTTGCCCTGGATACAAGCAGAGATAGAGAACAGGACATACAATGTTGCATTTCAATTTTTTGAACCTGATGTTGGAGACAGTTTGAGACACAGACTGCTCTGACAGACAGCTGCGTGCTAGCACCTAAAAAGAGATTTCTCAGTCAATTTAAATTGAAGGAAGTGAATTTAGAATATTTATTTTTACCTTTCAAAATTCTAAAAGTCAAGCCAGATTGATTCTTTTGAAAGTGATTGCGAATTGTTGATCTGCTGTGGTCATCGCTGGAAAGAAGAGTTTGATGCTTCAAATGTTGAACTGAATTACCGAATTCCTATCGTTGGATTCATTGGACTCTAGAAAATTGCGAATGGACTTTGATTCAGAGGACTGTTCGTGAGGAAGTGTAAATCTGCAAGGACTTTACTGTTATTTCTATTTTTAGATATCGGTTTATCTTAGCATTGTTAAAGATTTTTTAGTTTTTCTAATAAACAGTTAATTTGTTAATGTCTAAAGATATCTGGTTTGGTTCACCTCAATCGGGGGTTATTGGATTGTTCAATTTGGCTGCTGCTTTCTTTGATTTGGAAAGCTTAAAGATATATGTTATGTGATCTGTGGGGCGGCAGGACTGAATTGACAGTGCGTTGCTCCCACTGCAATCAGAATCATATATTTTGATTGGGGGCTTTGTCTTGAGCGGTCATGCCATAACACCACACAAACATCGCTCTCCCTGGCCACTGTCTGAGGTTGAACCATACCATTCGCAATACTGGCATCCTCTTTGACATGAGCTGAGCTACTGACCCCATTCCACTTTTTTTTTAATTATTTAGTTACAGTTACAGAGATCCAGCACTGAAACAGGCCCTTCGGCCCACCAAGTCTGTGCCGACCATCAACCGCCCATTGATACTAATCCTACACTAATTCCATATTCCTACCACATCCCCACCTGTCCCTATATTTCCCTACCTATACTAGGGGCAATTTATAATGGCCAATTAACCTATCAACCAGCAAGTCTTTGGCTTGTGGGAGGAAACCGGAGCACCCGGAGGAAACCCACGCAGACACAGGGAGAACTTGCAAACTCCACACAGGCAGTACCCAGAATTGAACCCGGGTCGCTGGAGCTGTGAGGCTGCAGTGCTAACCACTTTATTTGTTCATGGAATGTGGGCATTGCTGGCAACATCAGCATTTATTGCTCATCCCTAATGAGGAGGAGGTGGTGAGCCATCTTCTTTAACCGCTGCAGTCTATCTGGTGTCGACACACCCATGGTGCTATTAGAAAAGGAGTTTCAGGATTTGATTCCAGCGACAGTGAAGGAATGGCAATATATTTCCAAATAAAGATAGTGTGAGACTTGGCAGGAACTTGCAGGTCATGGTGATCCAATGTGCCTGCTGCCCTTGATCTTCTGATGGTAGAGGCTGTGGGTTTGGAATATGCTGCCAAAGGAGCCTTGGCGAGTTGATGCAGTGCATTTTGTAGATGGTACACACTGCTGCCATGATGCACCAGTGGCTGAGGGAGTGAATGTTTAAGGTGGTGAATGTGGTCCTGCTTTGTCCTACATTGAGTCACGCTCCATGAATGTTGTTGGAGCTGCACTCATCCAGGCTAATGCGGAGTACTCTATTACACTCCTGACTTGTGCCTTGCAGATGGTGGACAGGCGTTGGGGAGTCAGTAGATGAGTTACTCACCGTAGAATTCCCAGCCTCTGACCCGCTCTTATAGCCATAGTATTTATGCGGCTGGTCCAGTTAGGTTTCTGGTCAATGGTTACTCCCAGGATGTTGATGGTGGGGAATACAGTAATGGTAATGTCATTGAACATCAACGTGAGGTAGTTGATTGTCTCTTGTTGGAGATGGTCATTGTCAAGCACTTGTGTAACATGAATGTTACTTGCCACTTATCAGCTCAAGCCTGAATGTTGCCCAGGTCTTGCTGCATACTGGCACAGACATTATGAGGACTTGCGAATGGAACTGAACCCTGTGCAATCATCAGCGAACATCCTCACTTCTGACCTCATGATACAGGTAAGACAACTGATGAAGCAGCTGAAGATAGTTGGGCCTCAGACACTGCCCTGAGGAACTCCTGTGGCAATGTCCTGAGGCTGGGATGATTGACCAACAGCCACAACCATCTTCCTTTGTGTGAGGTATGACTCCAACCAGTGGAGAGATTTCCTGATTCCCACTGACTTTTGTTTTACTAGGGCTCTTTGATGCAACACTCTGCCAAATGCTGCCTTGATGTCAAGGGCAGTCACTCTCACCTCACCTCTGTAATTCAGGCTTCTGTCCATGTTTGAACCAAGGCTGTTGTCAGGAAAACACTATATGCCAAAAGGGACATATTAATTTCATTGGTTGGAAACTTACCTTAGACTTTTAATGGGAAAAATCCTACAAGTTAACCTTTAAAAAAAACTAGCAGCCAAGGTGGCCACTGCAAATTACATTTGAAACACCAGGAGATTAGACTGGAGACAAAGAGTCTAACAAGAAGCCCAGCCAGAACAATGCTTTGGCTAACCGAGTAGATTAGCCAGATGATCCTTGTTAGCGAGCCAAAGCCATCCTGAGGCATTCATAAGTGGAGACGTCCCTCCGGGGGATGCACACTAGCAACCCCACCTAAGAGGAGTTTTGGGTTTTAGACTTTGGACCTCATTAGAAACAAAGGGGATTGATAGAACCATGTGATTACTTGCTCATCTCTGAAGAAACTGGACGTTTTGTCACAGACAGCAGACAAGCAGTACCTGAGTATACAGCAACGAAGCCGGAGGTTGCTCTCTCCCCACAAAATATCAAAAGAACCAGCCGCGACTAGGGACCCTCCAAGCCTAAGACTGCTAAAGCCAGCAACCAGGGGAAGAGAATCAACTACCAATTCTGCCTTCAGGAAAACTATGACCAAAGCAAGCCAACCAAAGCACACTTTGACCAGCGAGGATTTCAAGATTACAGCTTCAACCGAGGACTACTGGATTTACAGACTGTATTTAAATTCTATTTATTTTGGACTTTAATCCAACCATCAAATCTGTTTCTCTCTGTAATCTACTTGTGTGTGAGAGATTCTCGTGTGAATGCGTGCATGAATGTGTAGCGTATTTTGAGTGTTTAAATCGGGGTTAAAGTGTTAAGTATAATAAACTTACCTCTTTCTTGTTTAAAGTCAAGAAAACCTGTCCGATTGGTTCTTTTGCAATAACATTAGAGGAAAAAGGAGTGCAGGACACGACGTTTGGCACCAGTATGGCTGCAGGAACTGCCGGAAACATGCCAAGAACCCCACCAGAAAGGCCGAGAGGGGGGTTTTGACGACTGGGCAACTCTCAACCTCCATAAATTTGCCCAGGCATGCGCCATGGAGAGGTCACTCCACTGACCACCTCCAGGCGCGTATCCATTGTCTCTCGAGATAAGGAGGCCCAAAAGAAAAGAAAGAAAGAGGAAAAAGGTAAAACACTCAGAGGTGGTAAGCACAACCACTGTTTTTAAAAAGGAATAAACCCGGTTGCGTTCAAACAGGAGGAAGGGCAAAAGGGGAGCCTGAGACCCCCTCCTCACCTGGTCGTAACACTGTAATGAGGTCTGGAGCCAAGTGGTCTGTGCAGAACCTAAACTGAGTGTCGGTGAGCAGGTTATTTGGGAATAAATGCTGCTTGATAGCCCTGTTGATGACACCTTCCATCACTTTGCTGACGATTGAGAGTAGACTGATGGGGTGGGAATTGGCTGGATTGGCTTTTTGTGAAAAGGACATACCTGGATAATTTTCCACATTGTGGGGTAGATGCCAGTGTTGTAGCTGCACTGGAACAACTTGGCTAGGGGTGTGGCTATTTCTGGAACATTAGTCTTCAGCACCAAAACCGGAATGTTGTCAGGGCCCATAGCCTTTTCTGTATCTGATGCATTCTGATGTTTCTTGATAAATTGTTGAGGACACAGCTCTGATCCTTGATTGCATTCAGCACCGTAAACATTCACTCTTGCCACCACTGGTGCACTACGGCAGCAGTACGTGCCATCTACAAGATGCAGTGCAGCAACTCAAGGGTTCTTCGACAGCACCTTCTAAACTCACAACCTCTACCTTCCAGAAGAACAAGGGCAACAGGCACATGGGAACGAGCACTACCACCTCCAAGGTCCCCTCCAAGTCACACACCATCCTGACTTGGAAATACATCATCGTTCCTTCACTGTTGCTGGTTCAAAATCCTCCCTAACAGCACTGTGGGTGTACCTACACTACATGGACTGCAGTGGTTCAAGAAGACAACGCACAACCACCTTCTCAAGGACAATTAAGAATGAGCATTAAATGCTGGCCTTGCCAGCGATGCCCACATCCCTTGAACAAATAAAAAAAGTCATTTTGACTACTCCTTTTGGTGCAAGTTCCATGTTCTAACCACTTTCTGGATAAAGACATTAAGGGCTCTAGTTCTAGTCTCCTCTGCAAGTGGAAACATCTCTGAATCTACCCAACTAACCCCTTTCATAATCTTGAAGACCATCATCAAATCAAGTCCAGTTTTCCTCTTTTCTAAAGAAGAGTCTTAGCCTCTTCCATCTTTCCTGATTCTTTCCTCTCAATTCTGCTATCTTTCTAATGAATCTTTATTGCACCTTCTCTAGTGTTTCTGTATCCTTTTTATGTTATGGAGACCAGAACTGTTCACAGTAGTCGAAGTGTAGTTTAACCAAGGTTATATACAAGCTTAGCATAACTTTTCCACTTCTCAATTCCATCTCTCTAAAAATGAATCCCAGTGTTTTATTTAAAATAGCTTTACGTGAATAATGTTTTGCTGCTTTTAGTGATTTGTGTAACTTGACCCGCAGATCCCTTCTGCTGCTCTATCCCATTAAGACACTTATTTTCCAAGAAGTATGTGGCCTCATCTCTTCTTGGCCTTTTGGCCACGATCAAGTGTGTGTAGTATCCTTATTCTTCCTAACAAAATATATCACCACACGCTTGTCTATATTGAGGTTCATTTGACATTTACAAACTCATTCCGAAAGTTTATTAATGCCTTCCTGTATTTTGTCGCAGTCCTCGATATTAACTACAACCCCCAAATTGACGGCGTCTGCAAATATTTAAGTTGTACTTCTGATTCCCGAGTTCACATCGCTTATGTTAACGGTAAACAACAGTGGTCCTAGCACTGATACTTGTGCAATATCCCTTTCCACCTTGTGCCAGTCTGGGAAACTACCTTTAACCCCTACTCTCTAATTTCTGTCAGCCATTGTAGAATGGAATGTATCCATTCTGCTACTTGTCCCACCTTCACATGCTCTGACCTTAGTCATGAGTCAACTAAGTGTTAACTTATCAAAGGCCTTTTGAAAATCCATTTAGTATATTACCCTTATCCACCCATTCCATTACTTCTTCAAAGAATTCAGTAAGGTTGGTCAGGCCTTCCCTTTTGAAATTTGTACTTTATTATATTTTTAGTTTCTAGATGTTTTTCTATCGGCTGCATTTGCTGACAACACAACCACTAGGTGGCGTACTGCTGGCACATGCACAAATGCATCCTCACCGACTGAAATGTCACTGCCGGCAACGTCTCAAGAAGCTGCGAGTAATAAAGATGCAGTACCCAATTAGACACAAAAAAGTGAATTTAGCCCAAACCACCTCACCCCTCAATGGATCGCTGCCTCCAGCCCCCTCCCCCAACAGTACCCCGCTCTCTCCCGCGATTGCCGCCTCCATCCCCAACAGTTCCCTGCTCCCTCCTGCAATCACCGCTTCAATTGCTGCAATCAGTTTCCTGCTCCCTCCCGCAATCGCCGCTTCAATTGCTGCATTCAGTTCACCACTCAGAGTTTTACAGCACAGTAAAAGTCCTGCGATCGTCACCTCCATCCCCAACAGTTCCCTGCTCCTTCCCGCAATTGCAGTGGCAATCAGTTCCCCATTCCCTCCCGTGATCGCTGCTTTCTCTTCCCTGCTCCCTCCGCAATCGTCGCTTCTCTTACCCGCTCCCTTCCGCGACTGCCAACTCAATTGTTGCTTCTCTGCCCCGCTCCCTCCTGCGTCCATCTGCTTGCTGTTCTCTCCCATTTCCAACTGCTCACCACTCTTCCCCACACCGCCCCAACTTCTCCCACTTGGCCACTTGCTGCGTGGTTACGTCATTACATGCGGATGTCATTACGTGGTGACATCAGTGCACGGTATCAGAGGAAGGTATATGCCCATACCTTTATATCAGGTGCACCTGGAGTGCAACCTTGTTTTAGGACCGGTAACCATGGGGATTATCCAGTTTACCTGCGGACGGGACCAACCTGCTCCTGGGTAATGATCTGGTGGGGGCAAAGGTGGTTTCCCCAGTGGTTTCAGAGAGACCGAAAGAGGTCAGGGAGACAGAGCAGTTGCAGGAGAAGGTCACGGCATTTTCCGACTGTGTTGTGACCTGGTCCATGGTCAAACAAGCTCCGTCAGAGGTGGCTGAACTGACACTGCAGACAGATGACCCTACTGTCTGGTTATCTGAAACGTTCTTTGGGAAGTTAGAGGACCCAAAGGATGTGTTCAACAAGTCTTCCTTGGTTGAGGCTCAGCAAGCCGACCCAGTGTTAAAGTTAGCACAGACTGACCAAACTGAAGTTGAAGCAAAGGGAATCTCAGAGTGCTTTTTGGAGAATGAGGTGCTGATGAGGAAGTGGAGACCTCCTCACAGACCTGCAGACGAAGAGTGCACAGGAATTCACCAGATAGTGGTGCCGCTGAGGTACCATAAGGAAATACTAAGAACAGCCCATGAATATCCAATGCCTGGACATGTCGGTATATGGAAAGCCAAGCCCACATAAGACAGTGTTTTGACTGGCCACAACTCCATAAAGATGTGGTGGAGTTCTGTAAAACTTGCCACACATGTCAGGTCGTGGGGAAGCCCCAACCTGCAAGAAAACCTGCACCCCTAATTCCCATACCAGCTTTTGGGGAACCCTTCAGCAGAGTGCTGGTGGATTGTGTGGGATCACTGCCAAAAGCAAAAGGGGACTACTAGTATCTTCTTACCATTACGTATGTGGCTATCTGATTCCCAGAGACCATCCCCCTAAAAACTATCTCTGCTAAGGTAGCGGTGGAGGGGCGAACCCAATTCTTTACCCAATGTGGGCAGCCTGCCAAGATCCAGATGGATCAAGACATGAATTTCATATCTAGTATCTTTCAAAAAGTCATGGGTAAAATGGGCAAAATACAGCTAAAGTCCTCAGCCTACCACCCACAGTCACAAGGGGCTTTGGAATAGTACCACCAGACCCTAAAGGCAATGATCAGGGCATACTGCTTTGGAGTACCCCCATGACTAGGACAAAGGGCTGGGATTTCTCCTGTTTGCTACCAGGGACTCACCCAATGAGTCCACTGGCTTTAGTCCCTTTGAATTAGTTTATAGACACAAGGTGAGAGGTCCTCTTAAACTAATCAAGGAGAGGTTTTTGGGACACAAGGATGAGCCTTCCTTGTTAGACTATATTTCCACATTCTGGGGCAGCTTACGAGAGCCTGTGCAGTGGCTCAGGAGCACCTAAAAATCTCCCAGACAGTTATGAAAAGGCAAGCAGATAAAAATGCCAAGGCCAAAACATTTCAGCATGGAGATCATGTATTAGTACTACTCTCAATACAGGGTGAACCCGAGAGCCTGGTTCAGTGGCCCCTACAGAGTAGGGTGAACTATTTCATTGACACCCCAGACTGTAGAAAAAAAACAAAGGCTGTGCCACATTCATATGTTAACACACTATCACAGCCGGGAAGAGGTCAAACAGCCCAGGCAGTCAGGAAAGAGGAGGACAAAAAGGACAGCGAGGAAGAGTTAAAGGAGGGCCTGGAGGATTACCAAATTGAACCCCTTACTGTCCGATTGGCCAACACTGAAATGTTAGGAAAATTAGACACTGTACTCTCCTATTTAAATGCAGAATGAAGAGGAGTCCTAACAAGGCTGCTCACAGCATTTAAAGAAATCTGCAGGGACACACCAGGGTGCACAACCCTAACCCTACATGATGTGGATGTAGGAGAGACCCCTCCCATAAAACAAAAACTCCTATCGCCTAGGTTCCAGGAAACTGACCCAGGTTAGAGATGAAATTCGGTATATGCTATAAAAACAAGCTGATTGAACCCAGCCAGAGCATCTGCAGTTACCCAGTTGTGCTGGTGCCCAAGCCCGATGGCTCATCAAGGCTCTGCATTGATTGCAGGAAGGTTAATGCAGTGACCAGAGCTGACTCCTACCCAATTCCTTGCCTGGAAGACTATTGATAGAGTAGGAAATGCCCCCTGCATAACCAAGATAGACTTGCTAAAAGGATACTGGCAGGTTCCCTTACCAACTCAAATCAAAGAGATCTCAGCTTTTGTCACCCCCAGATGGCCTATTCTAGTGCCAAGTGATGCCCCTTGTATTAAGGAATGCCTCAGCCACTTTCCAATGGCTGATGAACCAGGCAGTGGCTGGTCTTCCCAACTGTGTCGTATACCTGAATGATTTGTTAGTGTACAGTGAGACCTGGAGGGACCTAGACCTATTAGAAACCCTCTTCTAAAGGTTACAGTCAGCTGTCCTTGTGGTAAACCTTGCAAAAAGTGTTTGCTAAAATTTAAGTACCCTACCTAGGGCATGTTGTAGGTCAGGGGTGAATGCTGCCCAGAGCAGTAACAGTACAGGCGCTGATGGATTTTCCCGTCCCCATGACCAAAAAGGGGAAATAATGCGATTTTTGGGGATGTGTGAGTTTTACCGCAAATTTGTCCCAAACTTCAGCACTATAGCTGCCCGACTGACAGACTTACTGCAAAAAAGAGCAAAGTTAGTGTGGTTAGAGAGGTGCCAAACAGCTTTCGAGAGGCTAAAAGCCATCTTAACCAATGAGCCGGTGCTTGCAGCTCTGAATTTTAATAAACCATTTAAACTGGAAGTTGATGCTAGTGACCTAGGGTAGGTGCCGTTCTGCTCCAAGATGTTGAGTCAGGCATTGAAAGAACAGTTGGGTACTTCTCCAAAAAATTAAATCGACACCAAAACAGGTGTTCCACTGTGGAAAAGGAGGTGCTGGAAATGTTGCTAGCTCTCCAGCACTTTGAGGTCTATGTCCAAAATGGATATAGGGAGATTATAGACTATATCAACCATAATCCTTTAACCTTTGTAGAGAAATTCAAAAATCAAAATACACTAAAAAGGGTGCGAGGGATAGGCCAAATAACTACAGGCCGGGTAGTCTGACCTCAGTGGTGGGTAAACTGTTAGAATCAATTCTGAGGGACAGGATAAACTGCCACTTAGAAAGGTACGGATTGATCAGGGATAGTCAGCATGGATTTATTAAGGGAAGGTCATGTCTTACTAACTTAAATTCGTTGAGGAAGTAGCAAGGAGGATTGATGAGGATAGTGCAGTGGATGTGGTCTACATGGATTTTAGATAGGCACTGACAAGGTCTCGCATGCAGACTGGTCAGTAAAACGAAAGCCCGTGGGATACAGGGGAATGAGGCAGGTTGGATCCAAAATTAGCTCAGTGACAGGAAACAAAGGAATAGAAAGCTGGGCTCAGTGTTGGCTCCCTTGCTGTCTGTATTAATGATTTGGACTTAAATGTGGGAGGCATGTTTGGGAAATTTGCTGATGACACATAAATTGGCCATGTAGTTGATAGTGAAGAGGATAGCTGTAGACGCCAGAATATCAATGGTTTGGTTGAGTGGGCGGAAAAGTGGTAAATGGAATTCAATCGAGAAAAGTGAGGTAATGCACTTGGGGATGGCAAATAAAGCGAGGGAATATACAATAAACGGGAAGATATTGAGATGGGTGGAAGTGAGACTTTGGAGTGCATGTTCACAGGTCCCTAAAGGTGGCAGGGTAGGTAGACAGAATAGTGAAGGCAGCATATGGAATGTTTTCCTTTATTGGCCAAGGTATAGAATACAAAAGCAGGGATGTAATGCTGGAACTGTATAAAACGCTGGTTAGGCCACAGCTGGAGTACTGCGTACAGTTCTGGTCACCACATTTCAGGAAGGACATAATTGTTCTGGAGAGAGTACAGAGGAGATTTACAAGAATGTTGCCAGGGCTTGAAAGTTGCAGCTATGAAGAAAGATTGGATCGGCTAGGGTTGTTTTCCTTAAAACAGAGGAGGCTGATGGATGACTTAATTGAGGTGTACAAAATTTTGAGGGGCCTAGATAGAGTACACAGGAAGGACCGGTGCCCCTTAGTGGAGAGGTCAATTACCAGGGACACGGATTTAAGGTGATTGGTAGAAGGATTAGAGGGGACATGAGGAAAAACTTTTTCACCCAGAGGGTGGTGGGTATCTGAAATTCACTGCCAGGAATGGTGGTGGAGGCAGAAACCCTCAATTCTTTTCAAAAGGTACCAGGACATGCACTTGAAGTGCTGTAACCTGCAAAGCTATGGACCAGGTGCTGGAAGGTGGGATTAGATTGGGCAGCTAGTTTTTACGGCTGGCACGGACAAGACGGGCTGAATGGCCTACTTCAGTGCCGTAATTTTTCTAGGGTTCTATGGTTCAGGCTACTTCGATGGAGCCTGCTTTTGCAACCCTACCACATCGCAGGAAAAAACAATGTGATAGCTAATGCGTTGTCCAGAGTCTAACTCATTGCAGAATCATCCCAGATGAAAATTAAACCAGAGCATAGCTATGGCAGTGTGAGACTGAGAAGTGATTGTTTGAGAATGAATGTGTACGCACAGTTCCTTTCTTTTTAAAAATCTAATAATGAAATGCCCCTGTTGTCACATCTTATTCCACATGGCGTGGAGGTGGCATGAATGTGCTATGCTGAATGATGATTTTAATTCATCGGTTGCGAACCTAAGTTAAACTTTTAATAAGAAAGCTGGAAACCTACATTCAACTTTTAAAAAGAAAGCAGCTAAGATGGCCACCGCAATTTGCATTGAAATACCTCACATTCCAAGGTATCGAGGTAGAGATGCATGTCTTAATAGCCCTCATCCAGAACAAGGGCTTGAGCAGTTTGAATGAGCTCCCTGGTATTGCCTTCATTAGCAAGACATTCAAAGCCATCTTGGATTATTAACACTAGTGGAGACATACCTCAGAGTGGAGAAACAATGAGACCTGAGAGAAACTGGAATTCTTAGACTTGGATATCATTAAAGTGCAAAAGAGAATACACTGGGACAATCATGTGACAGTCTCTCCATCTGTATGAAAACTTGGAGTTTCTTTCAGACATCAGACAAGCACTTGAGTTTTTTTTAAACCAGTGCAGGACTCAAGTGGTCTGTCTGTCTCCCCTAGGCAACACTAAATTTTGAACCCTGTCTGCGGGCTGCAAAACATCCAAGTCTATCGTTGCTGCAGGCAGAGACTCTGGGGGGAAAGCCATCTGCAATACTATCTCAAGGAAAACCTGAACCAAGTGGCCACCTCTACCAGCCAGAAACTTCAGGACCACAAGTTCAGCGGGAAGACCACTGAATTACCAGACTCCACAGACTATATATTCTTTTAATTGTTCTGGACTCTAATCCAACCAATCTATTCTTCTTCACTCTGTAACCTATTTGTGTGTGCGGAGATTCTCATGTGTGAGAAAGTTGGAGCATGGTTTATTATTTTACTTAGATCAGGTTTTGATTTTAAGTATAATAAATTAACCAGTTTCTTGTTTAAACTCAAGAAACCTGTCCGATTGATTCTTTTATGATCATAGCACATTAAGGGTTAAACACTCACTGAATTAGTAAGCACATCCACTGTTTAAAAGAAATAAAGCCTATTGCAGTCAAACAAAGATGGATAAGAGAAGTGCCTTTTGACCCCTCCTCTCCTGATCATAACACAATATACCACAGATATTTACAATAGTGTACAGAAACTGATGGAAAATACTTCTAGAGTGTGTATATAACTAGTATACTTACCATCCTGGATTACTTCTTCATCTGATTCTGTTTTCTCCTTTGTGTATTCTAAAGTATAAGACAGGCCATTGCATCCTCTGGTTCGAACACCGATCTTCAATCCAATCTACCACATTTACATAATTTACATAGTTGTAATAGATTATTTTGCATTATATAAGTAGCATCACTATATAACTTAAGCTGTAAAGAAAAGTTTTTTTTTTAAACCAACACTCACTCTTGCCAACACTCACTCACTGTCCATCTTTTATCTATTTTCGACAGACAGGCAAGGGTGTTTTTTTTAACCTGATGATACTCACATATTCAGGCTTTTCCTGAAGCAGCTGCTTAATTTTATTAACAGCCAAAGGAGTCTAGGGAGGAGGAAAAAACATGTTTAAATGTTTAATAATTGTTTCAATTTTTAAATATCATGCACATAATTTAGAAGCCCATCATTTTTGTAGGAACATATTGATAACATTGAACTCTATTTACTGTACTGAATCTGGGAACTGTGGATATTTCTCATATTTCCTCCAGTGACATCATAATTAATCAATTGGAGATCAGGACTACTTTATTAGCTCCCACCGATTTTCCACAATTGAATTTATCCATTTCCTTCCACTCAAAGCCTACTTGAATCTGTAATTGTCATCTTAGTTTGAGAATACGAAAGATTAATGGGATACAAACACAATATCCCTTTGAAGCGGAGGCTAGTTTTCTCTTTATCGTGTCGACTATTTGACATGCATTGAAACCCGTCACGATAGCTAAAAATCTGCAAACCAACCTACACGAAAAAATCTACAATTTTATATTTGCCAATAATGAATGTACACTCGGGGACACAACCACATTATCCAAGTCCAGAGAGCTCAGGTGCAGTTCTGCCAAACTGCACCTGCACTGCGGCGCAGGGGTTAGCACCACAGCCTCAGAGCTCCAGCGACTCGGGTTCGGTTCTGAGTACTGCCTGTGCGGAGTTTGCAAGTTCTCCCTGTGACCGCGTGGGTTTTCGCCGGGTGCTCTGGTTTCCTCCCACAGCCAAAGACTTGCAGGTTGATAGGTAAATTGGCCATTGTAAATTGCCCCTAGTGTAGGTAGGTGGTAGGGAATATGGGATTACTGTAGGGTTAGTGTAAATGGGTGGTTGTTGGTCGGCACAGACTCGGTGGGCTGAAGGGCCTGTTTCAGTGCTGTATCTCTAAATAAACATTGGTACCCTTGACACACTCGTGGATCCCTAATCATTATTTTTTATTATTTATTTAGAGATACAGCACTGAAACAGGCCTTCGGCCCACCGAGTTTGAATAGCTAAAACTGCACTGTTTACAAGCAGAGAGCGCTGGTATGCTTCCCACTGCTTGTCTATCTCCTTGTAAGATCATTGGTTCGTGGAGGTTTTTGGACTCAACTGGAAAGAATTCCAGCTCCCAGTGACCAGTCTACACTTCAGGTTCCTTTAGTCAAATGACTAACAGGGTCCGACAATACTGCAGACCTGCCTGTTTCAGGTATCAGATTTATCAAAAGACAATTTCAAACTTGCATCACCAAGAATGTTATTTTGCAATCATTTCAACTGCTAAGGGAGGGGGGGGGCGGTGGAAGAGGAGGACGGGGGGGCGGTGGGAGAGGAGGACGGGGGGGCGGTGGGAGAGGAGGACGGGGGGGCGGTGGGAGAGGAGGACGGGGGGGCGGTGGGAGAGGAGGACGGGGGGGCGGTGGGAGAGGAGGACGGGGGGGCGGTGGGAGAGGAGGACGGGGGGGCGGTGGGAGAGGAGGACGGGGGGGCGGTGGGAGAGGAGGACGGGGGGGCGGTGGGAGAGGAGGACGGGGGGGCGGTGGGAGAGGAGGACGGGGGGGCGGTGGGAGAGGAGGACGGGGGGGCGGTGGGAGAGGAGGACGGGGGGGCGGTGGGAGAGGAGGACGGGGGGGCGGTGGGAGAGGAGGACGGGGGGGCGGTGGGAGAGGAGGACGGGGGGGCGGTGGGAGAGGAGGACGGGGGGGGGTTGGGAGAGGAGGACGGGGGGGGTTGGGAGAGGAGGACGGGGGGGGTTGGGAGAGGAGGACGGGGGGGGTTGGGAGAGGAGGACGGGGGGGGTTGGGAGAGGAGGACGGGGGGGGTTGGGAGAGGAGGACGGGGGGGGTTGGGAGAGGAGGACGGGGGGGGTTGGGAGCGGAGGACGGGGGGGGTTGGGAGCGGAGGACGGGGGGGGTTGGGAGCGGAGGACGGGGGGGGTTGGGAGCGGAGGACGGGGGGGGTTGGGAGCGGAGGACGGGGGGGGTTGGGAGAGGAGGACGGGGGGGGTTGGGAGAGGAGGACGGGGGGGGTTGGGAGAGGAGGACGGGGGGGGTTGGGAGAGGAGGACGGGGGGGGTTGGGAGAGGAGGACGGGGGGGGTTGGGAGAGGAGGACGGGGGGGGTTGGGAGAGGAGGACGGGGGGGGTTGGGAGAGGAGGACGGGGGGGGTTGGGAGAGGAGGACGGGGGGGGTTGGGAGAGGAGGACGGGGGGGGTTGGGAGAGGAGGACGGGGGGGGTTGGGAGAGGAGGACGGGGGGGGTTGGGAGAGGAGGACGGGGGGGGTTGGGAGAGGAGGACGGGGGGGGGTTGGGAGAGGAGGACGGGGGGGGGTTGGGAGAGGAGGACGGGGGGGGGTTGGGAGAGGAGGACGGGGGGGGGTTGGGAGAGGAGGACGGGGGGGGGTTGGGAGAGGAGGACGGGGGGGGGTTGGGAGAGGAGGACGGGGGGGGGTTGGGAGAGGAGGACGGGGGGGGGTTGGGAGAGGAGGACGGGGGGGGGTTGGGAGAGGAGGACGGGGGGGGGTTGGGAGAGGAGGACGGGGGGGGGTTGGGAGAGGAGGACGGGGGGGGGTTGGGAGAGGAGGACGGGGGGGGGTTGGGAGAGGAGGACGGGGGGGGGTTGGGAGAGGAGGACGGGGGGGGGTTGGGAGAGGAGGACGGGGGGGGGTTGGGAGAGGAGGACGGGGGGGGGTTGGGAGAGGAGGACGGGGGGGGGTTGGGAGAGGAGGACGGGGGGGGGTTGGGAGAGGAGGACGGGGGGGGGTTGGGAGAGGAGGACGGGGGGGGGTTGGGAGAGGAGGACGGGGGGGGGTTGGGAGAGGAGGACGGGGGGGGGTTGGGAGAGGAGGACGGGGGGGGGTTGGGAGAGGAGGACGGGGGGGGGTTGGGAGAGGAGGACGGGGGGGGGTTGGGAGAGGAGGACGGGGGGGGGTTGGGAGAGGAGGACGGGGGGGGGTTGGGAGAGGAGGACGGGGGGGGGTTGGGAGAGGAGGACGGGGGGGGGGTTGGGAGAGGAGGACGGGGGGGGGGTTGGGAGAGGAGGACGGGGGGGGGGTTGGGAGAGGAGGACGGGGGGGGGTTGGGAGAGGAGGACGGGGGGGGGTTGGGAGAGGAGGACGGGGGGGGGTTGGGAGAGGAGGACGGGGGGGGGTTGGGAGAGGAGGACGGGGGGGGGTTGGGAGAGGAGGACGGGGGGGGGTTGGGAGAGGAGGACGGGGGGGGGTTGGGAGAGGAGGACGGGGGGGGGTTGGGAGAGGAGGACGGGGGGGGGTTGGGAGAGGAGGACGGGGGGGGGTTGGGAGAGGAGGACGGGGGGGGGTTGGGAGAGGAGGACGGGGGGGGGTTGGGAGAGGAGGACGGGGGGGGTTGGGAGAGGAGGACGGGGGGGGTTGGGAGAGGAGGACGGGGGGGGTTGGGAGAGGAGGACGGGGGGGGTTGGGAGAGGAGGACGGGGGGGGTTGGGAGAGGAGGACGGGGGGGGTTGGGAGAGGAGGACGGGGGGGGTTGGGAGAGGAGGACGGGGGGGGTTGGGAGAGGAGGACGGGGGGGGTTGGGAGAGGAGGACGGGGGGGGTTGGGAGAGGAGGACGGGGGGGGTTGGGAGAGGAGGACGGGGGGGGGTTGGGAGAGGAGGACGGGGGGGGGTTGGGAGAGGAGGACGGGGGGGGGTTGGGAGAGGAGGACGGGGGGGGGTTGGGAGAGGAGGACGGGGGGGGGTTGGGAGAGGAGGACGGGGGGGGGTTGGGAGAGGAGGACGGGGGGGGTTGGGAGAGGAGGACGGGGGGGGTTGGGAGAGGAGGACGGGGGGGTTGGGAGAGGAGGACGGGGGGGTTGGGAGAGGAGGACGGGGGGGTTGGGAGAGGAGGACGGGGGGGTTGGGAGAGGAGGACGGGGGGGTTGGGAGAGGAGGACGGGGGGGTTGGGAGAGGAGGACGGGGGGGTTGGGAGAGGAGGACGGGGGGGTTGGGAGAGGAGGACGGGGGGGTTGGGAGAGGAGGACGGGGGGGTTGGGAGAGGAGGACGGGGGGGTTGGGAGAGGAGGACGGGGGGGTTGGGAGAGGAGGACGGGGGGGTTGGGAGAGGAGGACGGGGGGGTTGGGAGAGGAGGACGGGGGGGTTGGGAGAGGAGGACGGGGGGGTTGGGAGAGGAGGACGGGGGGGTTGGGAGAGGAGGACGGGGGGGGTTGGGAGAGGAGGACGGGGGGGGTTGGGAGAGGAGGACGGGGGGGGTTGGGAGAGGAGGACGGGGGGGGTTGGGAGAGGAGGACGGGGGGGGTTGGGAGAGGAGGACGGGGGGGGTTGGGAGAGGAGGACGGGGGGGGTTGGGAGAGGAGGACGGGGGGGGTTGGGAGAGGAGGACGGGGGGGGTTGGGAGAGGAGGACGGGGGGGGTTGGGAGAGGAGGACGGGGGGGGTTGGGAGAGGAGGACGGGGGGGGTTGGGAGAGGAGGACGGGGGGGGTTGGGAGAGGAGGACGGGGGGGGTTGGGAGAGGAGGACGGGGGGGGTTGGGAGAGGAGGACGGGGGGGGTTGGGAGAGGAGGACGGGGGGGGTTGGGAGAGGAGGACGGGGGGGGTTGGGAGAGGAGGACGGGGGGTGGGGGGGGAGAAAGGACGGGGGGTGGGGGGGGGAGAAAGGACGGGGGGTGGGGGGGGGAGAAAGGACGGGGGGTGGGGGGGGGGGAGAAAGGACGGGGGGTGGGGGAGAAAGGACGGGGGGGGGGGGGGAGAAAGGACGGGGGGTGGGAAAAAGAGGACCCAGGTGAGGGGGTGAAGACGGCGGAGGGGGGGGGGTGAAGACGGCGGAGGGGGGGGGGGTGAAGACGGCGGAGGGGGGGGGGGTGAAGACGGCGGAGGGGGGGGGTGGAGACGGCGGAGGGGGGGGGGGGTGAAGACGGCGGAGGGGGGGGGGGTGAAGACGGCGGAGGGGGGGGGGGGGTGAAGACGGCGGAGGGGGGGGGGGTGAAGACGGCGGAGGGGGGGGGGGGGGTGAAGACGGCGGAGCGGGGTGGGGGGCAAGTACAGGGATGAAGAGGAGGAGGGGAGATTTAGGATGGTTTGTGGGGGGAAAGATAATGAGTGTTCGCTCGATGATTATGCCTGCCTGGACAATCTTTGAACAGTTTTACTGATGGAGACATAATCCAATAATGCTTTAAGCGGTCTAACGAGATCTGGTGTTTGTCAAAGACGTTCTCGCTGCCGAGATATTCATGATGAATTAAAGGCCAAAGACTAGATAGTTGGAAATTTCAGAGTGCAGAGGTAAGTGAGTTGAGGAAAGAGTTTATTTCCAGGGTAGATACTTTTTCAGAAAAATGTGAATCATATAATGTTTAAAAATAATTGTCCATTACTCTCAAAATGGGGGAGGCGTTATTAAAAGGGACTGCGACTTTGAAATCTATTGCCGGAGCTACGTAAAAATGCATTAGATTCTCAAAACATCCTAAGTTGCAGTTTGTGATGGAGCTCTGCAATAACCGGAGCCGCAGCATCTCGAACGCCCGCTCCCCGGGACCCCCGCGAGCCCCCAGCCGTTTGTTTGTTTATCCGGGAACCCCGCGAGCCCCCAGCCGTTTGTTCACCCGGGACCCCCGCGAGCCCCCAGCCGTTTGTTCACCCGGGACCCCCGCGAGCCCCCAGCCGTTTGTTCACCCGGGACCCCCGCGAGCCCCCAGCCGTTTGTTCACCCGGGACCCCCGCGAGCCCCCAGCCGTTTGTTCACCCGGGACCCCCGCGAGCTCTCGGGCTGGGGTTGGACGAAAGTGTGTGGAAACGGTGAGACTTAAAATTGGAGTGGTGTCTTCTCACTTACCAAAGTAAGCGCCACTCTGGTCGGGACCAGCTTTCTCCTGGCACTGACAGCTCTAATAGAGGCTCTCAATATGGAGCCAGACATATTGTAAGGACTGGGGGAGGGAATGAAGGAGGACCTTGGGGAGGGAGGAGAGGAATAAAGAACAGACACATTGGGGCATACTGCTACCCACTCTGCAGTATTGGACAATCTGATTGGTAAGGCCAATAATCAGCCCCAATATCAGCCAATGGGGAAGCTCTATAGTAAGACGTGCCTATCTTGTCAAGGTTACAGAATCAAAACAAGTGTTATTTAAGGCGAGTGCCTCAACGGGTTTGAATGCTACTCTCATTTACATAATTTAATTCAGAATTTTTAACTATATATAATAATCAGGAGTTTAATGAGGGTTGAAACTAACTTGGCAGGGGCGTGAGAAATAAGAGGTAATGTTAGAGAAGAAAAACAAGATGCACAGAGAATTCGGAGAGATATATAGTACTCAAATAGGAAATTATAAGGTATTAGGTGGGTCAGAGTAAGAGGGAATGCAATAAGGCCTAAATTAGAAGCAAAATACTGCAGACGCTGGAAATCTGAAATAAAAACAAGGAATGCTGGAAATACTCAGCAGGTTTGGCAGCATCTGTGGAGAAGCAGAGTTAATGTTTCAGGTCAGTGACCCTTCAGCAGAACTGACCTGAAACGTTAATTAGAATCATGCAAGAATTATAGTCTAGATATAATGGGGGACTTTGTCTGAATTTAAACTGGGATAGTAATAGTGTGAAGAGCAGAGAGGGGGAGGAGTTTATGAAGTGTGTCAGAAGAATTTTCTAGATCAGTAAGTCTGGCCCAATGAGGAAGGAGGGATTGTTGGATCGGGTTCTGGGGAATGAAGCGGGTTAAGAGTCAGCAGGGAACATTTAGGGGACAGATATAATATCATAAGGTTTAGGTTGGCTATTGAAAAGGACAAGGAGAAATCCAGAGTAAAAATAATTAATTGGGTGGGTGGGTGGGGGGCAATTTCAATGGGTGGCATGGATTTTGCCCAGGTAAATTAGAATCAAAGATTGGCAGGCAAAACTAACAGAACAATGGGCTGCCTTGACAGAGGAGATAGTTTGGGTACAGTCCAATTACATTCCCACAAGGGGGAAAGGTAGGACAAGCAAAGCTAGATCTCCCTGGATGAGGAAAGAGATAGAAAGTAATAAGAAGCAGAAAAACGTTGCATATGACAGATGTAAGTTGATAATATAAATGAGAACCAGGATAAAAATATAAAGTTCAGAGGGGAAATGAGAAAAGGAACAAGTAAAGAGAGACAGTATGACACTGGCAGCTAACATAAAAGGGAATCCACAAGTCTTCTATAGGCATATAAATAGTAAAAGGGTGGTAAAAGAAAGAGTGAGGCCGATAAGGGACCAAAAAGGGGATTTATGCATGGAAGCAGAGGGCATAGCTGAGGCACTAAAAGAGTACT
Organism: Heterodontus francisci; assembly: GCF_036365525.1. NCBI lineage: Eukaryota > Metazoa > Chordata > Chondrichthyes > Heterodontiformes > Heterodontidae > Heterodontus > Heterodontus francisci. The sequence goes on from NC_090374.1 coordinate 120,041,783, forward strand.
TTGCATCTGTCTTTATCAAGGAAGAAGATCTACCTAAGTCATAGTGAAAGAGGAGGTAGTTAAGACACTAGATGGGCTAAAAATTGATAAAGAGGAGATATTAGATAGGTTGGCTGTACTTAAAGATGATCAGTCACCAATACTGGATGAGATGCATCTGAGGATACTTAGGGAAGTAAGGGCAGATATTACGGAGGCATTGGCACAATCTTCCATTCCTCCTTAGATACAGGGGTGATGCCACAGGACTTTATTTGAAGAATTGTAAATGTTACACCCTTGTTCAAAAAAAGGAGTAAGGATAAGGCTAGTAACTACAGGCCAATCAATTTAATCTCAGTAGTGGGAAAGCTTTTAGAAATGATAATCTGAGACAAAATTAACAGTCACTTGAACAAATGTTAATTAATTAAGGAAAGCCAGCATGGATTTATTAAGGGCAAATTGTGTTTAACTAACTTGATTGAGTTTTTGATGCAGAAACAGGGTTGATAAGGGCAATGCAGTTGATGTGGTGTACATGGACTTCCAAAAGGTGTTTGATAAAGTGCCACATAACAGGCTTGTCAGCAAAGTTAAAGTCCATGGAAGAAAAGGGGTAGTGGACGCAAGCATACAAAGTTAGCTGAGTGACAGGAAACAGGGAGTAGTGGTGAACATTTTTCATACTGGAGAAAGATATATACTGGTGTTCCCCAGAAGTCGATGTTAGGACCTCTGCTTTTCTATGTTAATGGCCTAGGCTTGGATATGCAGGGTACAATTTCAAAATTTGCAGATGACACAAACCTTGGAAGTAATGTGAATTGTGAGGAAGATAGTGATAAACTTCAAGAGGATGTAGCTAGGCTAGTGGAATGGGCAGATATGTGGCAGATGAAATTTAATGCAGAGAAGTGTGAAGTGATTTATTTTTGTAGGAAGAACAAGGAGAGGCAATGTAAAATTGTTAAGGCCATGTGGTGAGATTAAGGTGGTTCCTACTGTTCAATTCCCACCTGATCACAGCAAGTGTGTTTGATTAGGGTTTAACCTCTGTTTTTTTTAATTTGTCAAATAAACAGACAGACAGGTTTTCTTTAGGTTAAAAACAGAAAATCAATTATTTAGTGAACAATACACCTTATCCTGAAATTATTGCAACTCCATCCGCTCATTCATTCGTACACACCAACAGCATTGTGGCTGTACCTTCCTCACATGGACTGCAGTGGTTCAAGATGGCAGCTCACCACCACCTTCTCAAGGGCAATTAGGGATGGGCAATAAATGCTGGCCTTGCCAGCGATGCTCACATCCCATGAATGAATAGAAAAAAACACACAAGAAGAGACAGAGAGAGGAAAAGGGTGAAGTTTAGGGAGGTGGTGGCATAGTGGCATTGTCACTGGACTAGTAACCCAAAGACCCAAGGTAGAAGGTGGAATTTGAATTCAATTAATAAATCTGGAATTAAAAAAGTTAGTCCAATGTCCATTGTCATAAAAAATATCTGGTTCACTAATGTCCTTTAGGGAAGAATCTCTGCTGTCCTTACCTGGTCTGGCCTACATGACACCCACAGCAATGTGGTTGACTCTTACATGCCCCCTGAAATGGCGTAGTTGTATCAAACCACTACAAAGTCAATAAGGAATGAAACGAGACGGACCACCCAGCATCGACCTAGGCACCGGAAACAACAACAGCCCAACCCTGTCGACCCTGCAAAGTCCTCCTTACTAACATCTGGGGGCTTGTACCAAAGTTGGGAGAGCTGTCCCACAGACTAGTTAAGCAGCAGCCTGACATAGCCATACTCATGGAATCATACCTTGCAGACAATGTCCCAGGCACCGCTATCACCATCTCTAGGTTTGTCCTATCCCACCGGCAGGACAGACCCAGCAGAGGTGGTGGCACAGTGGTATACAGTCGGGAGGGAGTTGCCCTGGGAGTCCTCGACATTGACTGCAGATCCCATGAAGTCTCATGGCAGCAGGTCAAACATGGGCAAGGAAATCACCTGCTGATTACCACCTACTGCCCCCCCCCCTCAGCTGATGAATCAGTACTCTGCCATGTTGAACAGCACTTTCAAGGGCACAGAATGTACTCTGGGTGGGGGACTTAAATGTCCATCACCAAGAGTGGCTTGGTCGCACCACTGCTGACCAAGCTGGCCGAGTCCTAAAGGACATAGCTGTTAGACTAGGTCTGCAGCAGGTAGTGAGGGAACGAACAAGAGGGAAAAACATGACCTCGTCTTCACCAATCTGCCTGCCGCAGATGCATCTGTCCATGACAGTATTGGTAGGAGTGACCACCACAGTCCTTATGGAGACAGAGTCCCGTCTTCACATTGAGGATACCCTCTGTCATGTTGTGTGGCACTACCACTGTGCTAAATGGGATAATTTCAAACAGATCTAGCAATGCAAAACTGGGCATCCATGAGGTGCTGTGAGCCAACAGCAGCAGCAAAATTGTACTCAACCACAATCTGTAACCTCAAGGTCCTGCAAATCCCCACTCTACCATTACCATCAAGCTGGGGGACCAACCCTGGTTCAACGAAGAGTGCAGGAGGGCATGCCAGGAGCAGCACCAGGCATACCTCAAAATGAGGTATCAACCTGGTGAAGCTACAACACAGAACTACTTGCATGCCAAACAGCATAAGCAGCATATGATAGATAAGTAATTCCATAACTAACGGATCAGATCTAAGCTCTGCAGTCCTGCCACATCCAATCATGAATGGTGGTGGACAATTAAACAACCAGCTGGAGAAGGTGGCTCCACAAATATCTACATCCTCAATGAAGGGGGAGCCCAGCACATCAGTGCAAAAGAAAAGGCTGAAGCATTTGCAACAATCTTCAGCCAGAAGTGCTGAGTGGATGATCCATCTCGGCCTCCTCTTGAAGTTCACAGATGTCAGTCTTCAGCCAATTCGATTCATTCTGCGTGATATAAACAAACAACTGAAGGCACTGGATACTGCAAAAGCTATGGGCCCTGACAACATTCCGGCAATAGTACTGAAGACCCGTGCTCCAGAATTTGCTGTGCCCCTAGCCAAGCTGTTCCAGTATAGCTACAACACTGGCATCTACCCAGCAATGTGGAAAATTGCCCAGGTATGTCCTGTACACAAAAAGCAGGACAAATCCAACCCGGCCAGTTACCACCCCATCAGTCCACTCTCTATTATCACTGAAGTGATGGAAAGTGTCATCGACAGTGCTAACAAACGGCACTTGCTTAGCAATAACCTGACCAGTGATGCTCAGTTTTGGCTCGCCAGGGTCATTCAGTTCCTGACCTCATTACAGCCTTGGTTCAAACATGGACAAAAGAGCTGAACTCAAGAGGTGAGGTGAGAGTAAATGCCCTTGACATCAAGTCAGCATTTGACCAAGTATGGCATCAAGGAGCCCAAGCAAAACTGGATTCAATGGGAATCAAGGGGAAAATTCTCCACTGGTTGGAGTCATACCTTGAGCAAAGGAAGATGGTTGTGGCTGTTGGAGGTCAGTCATCTCAGCTCCAGGACATTACTGCAGGACTTCCTCAGGGTAGTGTCCTCGGCCCAACCATCTTCAGCTGCTTCATCAATGACTTTCCCTCCATCATCAGGTCAGAAGTGGGGATGTTCACTGATGATTGCGCAATGTTCAGCACCATTTGCGACCCCTCAGATGCTGAAGCTGTCCGTGTAGAAATGCAGCAAGACCTGGACAATATCCAGGCTTGGGCTGATAAGTGGCAAGTAACATTTGTGCCACACAAGTGCCAGGCAATGACCACCTCCAACAAGAGAGAATCTAACCATCTCCCCTTGACATTCAATGGCATTATGATTGCTGAATTCCCTGGGGGTTACCATTGACCAGAAACTGAACTGGAGTAGCCATATAAATACCATAGCTACAAGAGCAGGTCAGAGGCTAGGAAATCTGCGGCAAGTAACTCACCTCCTGACTCCCCAAGGCCTGTCCACCATCTCCAAGGCACACGTCAGGACTGTGATGGAATACTCTCCATTTGCCTGGATGGGTGCAGCTCAACAAAACTCAAGAAGCTTGACACCATCCAGGATAAAGCAGCCTGCTTGATTGACACCCCTTCCACAAACATTCACTCCCTCCACCACCAACGCACAATAGCAGCAGTGTGTACCATCTACAAGATGCACTGCAGCAAGGCACCAAAGCTCCTTTGACAGCATCTTCCAAACCCACGACCTCTACCACGTGAAGGACGGGCATCAGATGCATGGGAACACCACCACCTGCAAGGTCCCCTCCAAGCGACACACCATCCTGACTTGGAACTATATCACCATTCCTTCACTGTCGCTGGGTCAAAATCCTGGAACTCCCTTCCTCTCAGCACTGTAGAGGTACCTACCCCAAATGAACTGCAGCGCTTCAAGAAGGCAGCTCACCACCACCTTCTCAAGGGCAATGATGAGGAAAAAACGCTGGCCTAGCCAACGACGCCCACTTCCTAGGAACAAATAAAAAAAACAAAGGACGTCTAACATCTTTCCATATCTTTTCTTTTTTCTTCAAGAATTAGCAAGTATTTGGACAAAGTATTCTTTTTGTCTGTTTTTTTTGTAATAGAGCTCTAAAGAGTAAATCTCTATTTTTTCAGTTAACTAGTGTATGTGTGTGTGTGTGCGATGGGCCTAAGGTAAAAAGGGAACTTATATTTCAATCTGTGTGTTCATGCTTTGGCTTAATTTCTGTTATATCTTGTTTTATAATAAACTGATAATTTTGTTGTTTATTCAAGAAACCTGGTTGGTGTATTTTATTCTGGGCTAAAAATAGAGTCTATGACTGACCATAACGGTAACTGGAAAACATTTTATGATATGTTGTGACTTGTGGAGAAGTGGAACGAGAAAAACAGTGCACTCCTCCCGCCTTGGTTGTAACAATGTGGTCGGTGCAATTTTCATATCAAATGGCATGACTTTACACTGGAACAGACCATCAGGTGTCACAAAGGCAGATATTTATTTAGCTTGGTCAGACAGGGAACTGGCTAATATCCTTTAAGCAAATCAATCTTTCTAACAAAGGCCCAGTTTCCCACACTATCAATACAATCTTCAAGCCTTGGGATTGGATAGGAGTCCATCTTAGTTACTGCATTAAACTTTCAGTAATCTATACAGAATCTTTGAAAACTGTCTGGTTTTGGTACTAAAACCACAGGAGAACACCAATGACTTTGACTAGGTGCAATTACATCAATTCTTAGCATGTACTGAACTTCCTCACTGACTTTAGCCAATTTACTGGGATTGAGTCTGTATGGGTTCTGTTTAATGTGTTTGACTTCCTCTACATCACCCTCATGAATCACCAGAAAAGTATGACTTGGCTTATCTACACATACTAACTTATACTCCCTCAATAGGTCAATTATGTCTTTCCTTTGGTACTCAGGTAGGTGTTGTAGCACCTCATCCAGGCCCTCTAACACCTCTGTGTTCACCAGTTTTACCGCAGAAGGTTCAATCTGGGACACTCAGTCTTAGACTCATCATCTGGTATATGGCATGCACCAGTCTCACCTCTACATTCTGTACCACCGGTGCTGCAGCTACACAATCCACAAGAACCCTACTAAATGACTCATTAAATTGATATTAATGGTGCTGGCTTAATCAAAGGCTGTGGCTTCCCAATGATTTGACATGTGTGGTATGTCTTACAGAAGTCAACCACATTCATGTGCAGTTTTGGCCAGTAAAAATGCATCATTACCCTAGTCTGTGTTTTCTGGATACCCAAATGACCTGTGACTGGTATCACATATACAGTTGTCAAAATTTTACTGCAGTAGCTAGGAGGGACAACAATTTGATGAACCACAGCCCAATCCTCTTCAGCGGGCTTCTGGGGAGGTCCCCACTTCCTCATCAAAATGTCATTCTAAACATAATAACACTTAGGGACCTTTTCAGTCTCTGCCTCAGAACCCATTGTCTGAGACAAGCTTCTCAAGTCAGGGTCTGCCTGTTTTGCCTCAATCAAAGAAGATCTGCTAAACAATTCAGCATTGTTAGCCTTGGAACCTTTGCCACCATCTCCATCCAAATCCTTTGTTATGGCGGTGCTTCTATATTTTTTGTTAGGTTTCTTTTGAGGACTCATGTATTACAGAGTTATGGACAATGTTTTGTTTGGGAAAACTGAAAAGGATTCCATGGTTGTTTTTTTCACTGGGGTCATTGAAAAGACACTGAGAGGTCTTGTTTGAAGATAATATTTACTGGAAGTTACCTGTGTTTATATAAATACCCAGCAGGGGCTTTTTGACTTGGGGGAAATAACAAAGAACAAAGAACAGTACAGCACAGGAACAGGCCATTCGGCCCTCCAAGCCTGCGCCGATCTTGATGCCTGCCTAAACTAAAACCTTCTGCAGTTCCAGGGACCGTATCCCTCTATTCCCATCCTATTCATGTATTTGTCAAGATGCCTCTTAAACGTCATTATCGTACCTGCTTCCACCACCTCCCCTGGCAGCAGGTTCCAGGCACTCACCACCCTCTGCGTAAAGAACTTGCCTTGCACATCCACTCTAAACTTTGCCCCTCTCACCTTAAACCTATGTCCCCTAGTAACTGACTCTTCCACCCTGGGAAAAAGCTTCTGACTATCCACTCTGTCCATGCCGCTCATAACTTTGTAAACCTCTATCATGTCGCCCCTCCACCTCCGTCGTTTAAGTGAAAACAATCCGAGTTTATCCAACCTCTCCTCATAGCTAATGCCCTCCAGACCAGGCAACATCCTGGTAAACCTCTTCTGTACCCTCTCCAAAGCCTCCACGTCCTTCTGGTAGTGTGGCGACCAGAATGAGATGTTTAAAGAGAAGTGACAGCTCAAGGTATATAGGGGCCAGGAGGCTTGACTCTTGAGATACTCTTTTTGGATTAACTTTGGACAGTGTGTTGGTGTGTGAACTGTTTTGAAGGCAGTTGGAGAAAACCAGCCAAGAGATCAGTCACCATCACCACCCTCTTTCATCTCTTGGAGAACTTCCTGAGAATCAAGTGTAAGAAATAGAGAAACATTTCTCCTGAAAAGCCTACCAGAAACCCCTGTTTCTGCATTTCTCTTGGAAAGCCTGCCAAACTGATCATCGCCTGAAAAGAACTGTTCTGGAAAGATCCCAATGACAGCCGTCCACGTGTATTTGGGATGCCAAACCAAAAAGGGACAACTGACATCTTTCCATATCTTCTCTTTTTTTCTTCAAGAATTAGCAAGAATTTGGCCAAAGTATCCTTTTTGTCTTTTTTTTTGGAACAGAGCTCGAAAGAGAAAATCTCTATTTTTCAGTGAACTGGTGTGTGTTTTTTTTTATTCATTCATGGGATGTGGGTATCGCAGGCCAGGCCAGCATTTATTGCCCATCCCTAATTGCCCTTGAGAAGGTGGTGGTGAGCTGCCTTCTTGAACTGCTGCAGTCCATGTGGGGTAGGTACACCCAGAGTTCTGTTAGGAAGTTCCAGGATTTTGACCCAGTGACAGTGAAGGAACAGCGATACAGTTCCAAGTCAGGATGGTGTGTGACTTGGATGGGAACTTGCAGGTGGTGGTGTTCCCATGTATTTGCTGCCCTTGTCCTTCCAGTTGGTAGAGGTCACGGGTTTGGAAGGTGCTGTCTAAGGAGCATTGGTGCGTTGCTGCAGTGCATCTTGTAGATGGTACACACTGCTGCTACTGTGCGTCGGTGGTGGAGGGAGTAAATGTTAGTAGATGGGGTGCAAATCAAGCGGGCTGCTTTGTCCTGGATGGTGTCGAGCTTCTTAAGTGTTGTTGGAGCTGCACCCATCCAGGCAAGTGGAGAGTATTCCATCACAGTCCTGATTTGCGCCTTGTAGGCGGTGGAGAGGCTTTGGGGAGTCAGGAGGTGAGTTACTCGCCTTAGGATTCCTAGCCTCTGACCTGCTCTTGTAGCCACGGTATTTATATGGCTACTCCAGTTCAGTTTCTGGTCAATGGTAGCCCCCAGGATGTTGATGGTGGGGGATTCAGTGATGGTAATGCCATTGAATGTCAAGGGGAGATGGTTAGATTCTCTCTTGTTGGAGATGGCCATTGCCTGGCACTTGTGTGGCACAAATGTTACTTGCCACTTATCAGCCCAAGCCTGGATATTGTCCAAGTCTTACTGCATTTCTACACGGACTGCTTCAGTATTTGAGGAGTCATGAATGGTGCTGAACATTGTGCAATCATCAGCAAATATCCCCACTTCTGACCTTATGATTGAAGGGAGGTCATTGATGAAGCAGCTGAAGATGGTTTGGCCTAGGACACTACCCCGAGGAACTTCTGCAGTGATGTCTTGGAGCTGAGATGATTGACCTCCAACAACCACAACCATCTTCCTTTGCGCTAGGTATTGCTCCAACCAGCGGAGGGTTTCCCCCCTGATTCCCATCGACTACAGTTTTGCTCGGGCTCCCTGATGCCATACTCAGTCAAATGCTGCCTTGATGTCAAGGGCAGTCACTCTCACTTCACCTCTTGAGTTCAGCTCTTTTGTCCATGTTTGAACCAAGGCTGTAATGAGGTCAGGAGCTGAGTGACCCCGGCGGAACCCAAATTGAGCGTCACTGAGCAGGTTATTGCTAAGCAAGTACCACTTGATGGCACTGTTGATGACACCTTCCATCACTTTACTGATGATTGAGAGTTGGCTGATGGGGCGGTAATTGGCTGTGTTGGACTTGTCCTGCTTTTTGTGTACAGGACATAACTGGGCAATTTTCCACATTGTAGGGTAGATGCCAGTGTTGTAGATGTACTGGAACAGCTTGGCTAGGGGTGCGGCTAGTTCTGGAGCACAGGTCTTCAGTACTATTGCTGGAATATCGTCAGGGCCCATCGTCTTTGCAGTATCCAGTGCCTTCAGTCGTTTCTTGATATCATGCGGAGTGAATCGAATTGGCTCAAGTCTGGCATCTGTGATGCTGGGGACTTCAAGAGGAGGCCGAGTTGGATTAGCAACTCGGCACTTCTGGCTGAAGACTTTTGCAAATGCTTCAGACTTATCTTTCGCACTGATGTGCTGGGCTCCCCCATCATTAAGGATGGGGATATTTGTAGAGCCACCTCCTCCAATTAATTGTTTAATTGTCCACCACCACTCACGGCTAGATGTTGCAGGACTGCAGAGCTTTGATCTGATCCGTTGGTTATGGGATCGCTTAGCTCTATCACATGCTACTTACGCAGTTTGGCACGCAGATAGTCCTGTGTGTAGCTTCACCTGGTGCTGCTCCTGGCATGCCCTCCTGCACTCTTCATTGAACCAGGGTTGGTCTCCTGGCTTGATGGTAATGGTAGAATGGGGGATATGCCGGGCCATGAGGTTACAGATTGTGGTTGAGTACAATTCTGCTGCTGCTGATGGCCCACAGCAGCTCATGGATGCCCAGTTTTGCATTGATAGATCTGTTTGAAATCTATCCATTTGGCATGGTGGTTGTGCCACACAACACGATGGTGGGTATCCTCAATGTGAAGGTGGGACTTCGTCTCCACAAGGACTGTGCAGTGGTCACTCCTACCAATACTGTCATGGACAGATGCCTCTGCGGCAGGCAGGTTGGTGAGGACGAGGTCAAGTATGTTTTCCCCTCTTGTTGGTTCCCTCAATACCTGCCACATACCCAGTCTAGCAGATATGTCCTTTAGGACTCAGCCAGCTTGGTCAGTAGTGGTGCTACCAAGCCCACTTTTGGTGATGGACTTTGAAGTCCCCCACCCAGAGTCCATTCTGTGCCCTTGCCACCCTCAGTGCTTCCTCTAAGTGCTGTTCAACATGGAGGAGTACTGACTCATCAGCTGAGGGAGGACAGTCGTTGGTAATCAGCAGGAGGTTTCCTTGTCTATGTATGACCTGGTGCCATGAGACTTCATGGGGTCCAGAGTCAATGTTGAGGACTCCCAGGGCAACTCCCTCCCTTATGTGCCGCCACCTCTGGTGGGTCTGTCCTGTCAGTGGGACAGGACATACCCGGGGATGGTGATGGCAGTGTCTGGGACATTGTCTGTCAGGTATGATTCCGTGAGTATGACTATGTCAGGCTGTTGCTTGACTAATCTGTGGGACAGCTCTCCCAACTTTGGCACAAGCCCCCAGATGTTAGTAAGGAGGACTTTGCAGGGTCGACAGGGCTGTGGGTCTGGAGTCACATGTTAGGCCAGACCAGGTAAGGACAGCAGATTTCCTTCCCTAAAGGGCATTAGTGAACCAGATGGGTTTTTACAACAATCGACAATGTTTTCATGGCCATCATTAGACTAGCTTTTTAATTCCAGATTTATTAATTGAATTCAAATTCCACCTTCTGCTGTGGTGGGATTTGAACCCATGTCCCCAGAGCAATACCCTGGGTGTCTAGGTTACTAGTCCAGTGACAATATCGTGTGCGTGCGTGCGCGTGTGTGTAAAAAGGGAACTTTCGTATTTCAATATTTGTGTTCATTACTGGTTAAGTCTTGTTTTATAATAAACTGATAATTTTTTTGTTTATTAAAAAAACCTGGTTGGTCTATTTTATTCTGGGATAAAGAGTAGACTATATGATCGACCGCATCGATAACTGGGTAAACATTTAAATATTTGTTGTGACCTACGGAGGAGTGGAACTAGAAAAGACAGTGCACTCCTCCCAGCTCGGTCGTAACAGCTTAAAAAAAGTATCAGCCAACCAAACACCTGAATTGTCCTCCGCGACAACAGAATCCTTTTAATCTTGTTTAACCCTATGAGACTGGGATCTAGTGACAACACAATTTGGGAATATTCCAGGATATTCTTCCTGCAAAACCTCAGTTTTGGTAGCCTCAGCTGGCTTTTCCAAAACTACTGGAGATACTAATACCTTATCCTCAGCCAAGTCATTTTCTAGCAGAAAATCTACCCCCTCAATGGGCAAACTAGGAACGACACCAACGATAACAGGACCAGTGACCATGTCACATTTTAAATTAACCTTATATAAAGGAATGGGTAAATAAGTTCTATCTATCCCTTGGACTAATACCTTCACATTCAGCGAACTACCGGGAAGAAATTCATGTCACCTGCCAACATTAGTGACTCTGCTGCCCCTGTATCTCTAAGGATAAAAATTGGCTTGCCTGCCTCACCAGATAACTGTGGAGATACTTCACCCTTAAACAGAAAACTTCTATAGCCTTCTACAACTTTATTCACTCTATCAGTGAACGTAGGAGTAACTACCTGCTTGTCGTGAATGTTACCCACTAAGACAGTATTTCCTGGGGAAGCACCCTTCAACATGCAACCACGCAATGGGCTTGTTTTTCCACTTCCAACACTCAGCCTTCAAGTGTCCTTTCTTATGACAGAAATAGCATGACGGTTCCCTCGAACCAAACCATTCCTCCTGGCTTTCTCTTTTACTAACCTGAGGTGTGTCTGTGTATTTACTTTTGTCATATTTCTCAGTAGAACCAGATCTTTTTTCATTATCAACCTTCCTATCTCTCCAACTTCTCTGAATGCTTCCAAGCTGGCCCTAGTAACTATTGCTTTTGTGGGTCAATTGGTCATCATCTGCCATTACTACAGCGTCCCTTCCTTTACCAACTTTATGTTTTTCCAGGTGGGACCTTATTTTTGAAGGGACACTATTCTTGAATTCTTTCATCAGAATTACTTTCCTAAGGCTCCCAAAATCTTGCACAATCTTTTGTCAATCTACATCACCTATCAAACACCATTTTGTTCTCCCTCGCAAATTCCATTTATTTATGGCCCTGTTACTTTTTTAAATTTCAAATTTTTTGTCTGCAGGCCTCTGATCCCAACCCACAGGCATTGAGAACAGCTGTCTTTACTTTGTCATTGTCTCGTGAGGATTCATCTGAAAGAAATGAGGACACCTTCAAAGCTTTCCCTACAAAAATACTCTGTAGGAGCATTGTCCAAGATGATTTAGGCTACTCAAGATTCATGGCAATCTTCTCAAATGACACAAGATACATTTCTATTCCCATTCACTAAATTTAGGTACCAAGCGTATATTTTTTGCCAAATCAAAACTACGAGGAGTTTCATCTGGGTCATCCTCAATTTTTACACCCGATGCATGCCCACTGGCTTTGAGACTTTCCATTTTCATTTTGTGGTTTAATACCATTTTTTACATTTCTTGTTCCCTTTCGTTTTCTTTCTCTTCCCTTTCAAGTTTAATCCTCTTCAGTTCAAAATCAAGTTTTCTCATTTCAAATTGTTTTTGTCTTTTTCTTCTTTTTCCACTCTCATCTTCTCTAATTTGAATTGCCCCCTTTCTCTTTCTCTTTCTTTTTCTGATTCAATTTTGGCTAGTTCTACTTGAATACTAGCAGAAACATTCTTTTCTTCCTCAAGCTTCTGGCAAGGAATCAATTCTTGGACTTTTCCGGGAGCGGACTCCGCTCCACAGAGATGGGCAGCCAATTAAGGCCCCTCTTTAGGGGCCTTTTGGTGCTGATGCCAGTATGTACCAGTATTTTACCAGCATCGGAGTGGCACCCCACTCCCCAACCCCCACTGTGCGTGTGGAGGCTGCCAGCTTATTCAAGGTGTCCTCCCAGTGGTGAGCAAAGGGCCATCAGAGCCAGAAGCTCCATGTCCCAATGACAGGGCCCTGCCCTCCAATCTGATGGCCCTACCGGCTTTGGGCTTCGTGATTTAATTAATTCTATGCAGGCAGCAGAGGGAGCCTTCTGGTGATGCTGCTGGCCTGACATAGCTGCGGGCTCTCTGTTTGGGCCTGCAGCGTCTGGCATCCTCTGGCTGTCCTTAATAGCAAGCTGGAAGCGTCCATCAGGAGGTTGCCTTCTGGAAGGTTGAGCCAGTGAATGCGCTAACGACATGGGCAGGCTCAAAAACCCATATGGACCTGACAACGGGGTCCCAACACGCACTGGAAAATCCAGCCCGTGGTGTCTAAGGAACTAGTTAACCAAAGCCAACTTCAAGCTGTCTCACCCACTTTTCAGGCACAATTAGGCTGAATTTGAAGCTACCGGGTTTGATGTGGTGAACTATATGTAAATGAACTAATGGCATCAACATTTCGAATGAAATATGGCTCCGGTACCAAACTTTTTTATGTGAAGCTGTGAAGCATTTGTCATAATTATTACCTTGGTTGCATATTTAATGAAAATCATTACATTGTACACCAAATTTAATATTAGATTTTGCTACCTCTTTTCAACAACCATGCAAAGAAAAAGGATGTGAGGTAAATTTTAGGTATTCAATATCATATGAATGTACACTATAAATTATTTATTTAAGAGATAAAAGAACTATGAATCTAAATTAAAAATATGTTGTAAATATACTCGTTCTGATGAAGAACGTCTATCCAAAACATTGTTCGGCAGCATATTTAAAGAGAAAAGATAAGTTCATATTTTGGGTGTTGACTGTTGGTGGACTAAAGATATTCTGACTGTGTGAACAAGATAGGGTTGTTGTTTATGAATTAGCAAATAGATAGCTTCCCTTTGACTGGGTGTGGGGAGGAAGAGAGAGAAGGCAGCATGATTAAAATGTTAAAGTATTAAACTTTTGTCAGACCAGTGCGTAATTTGTAATTGTTATCCTGTGCTAATACAATCTGCTTCAATTATAAAGTAAATGCAATTATTAACTATTATTCCAATGTTTACCAAAGTTTGAAAATGGTTAACATTTGGATTGCTAGGCTTCTACAAAGAAATTGCTTGAATTTCAAAAAGGAAAATATCATAATTTGAACATTATTTGGCTTTCATGTGTTCTGTCAAAGACACACCACGTTGCACGGCCAGTGGAGTCTCATGTATTCCACTATTCAAGAAGAGAAGACTAATTTGATTCATCATATATACAGTTTAATTCCTAGGAACTGCAAAAAAATGTTGCGAGTAACATGCATGGTGGGCTGTTTCTGGTTCTTGTATACAAGTATTGTGGCTGTTTGTGTTTTGCCCATATTTTTGCTATTATGAATTATTATTAATTGTTAAAACGACCAATAGTTTAACCCGGACGAAGTGTGCTAGGGTTGTGATGTTTTAAAATCTTTGAGTTGGCAAGAGATATACTAGGCACCCTTCTTGTTCTCAGAATCACAGAAACAGGCCATTTGGCCCATCAAGTCTGTACCAATGTTTTTCTCTACCTCGTCTGATTCTACTCTCCTGCACATTCCCCATACTCTAACATTGCTTTTTCATGCAAATATCTAGTTCCCTTTAAAATGAATTTACGGGCTTTGCTTCAGCAATGGTTTGTGGCAGAGCAATCCACATTCTAACCATCCTCTGTGCTTAGAAATATTTTAACATATCCTTTAGATCACTTTGTGATTATATTAAATTTTCCCCCTCTCATTGTTGTCTTAAGTCTGAAGCTGAGGAGAATCATCAAGCATTTGAGTGGAAACAATTTATCACTATTTACTTATCTCAACCTCTCATAACCATCAGGTCACCTCCTTGACCTTCTTGGTTCATGTGGAAAAAGCTCTAATTTCACAATTCTCTCTTCATCATAACCCCTCATAACATCTTAGTGAATCGACACTGCATATTTTTATTGTTTTATATTAATCCACTAAGGGTGTGTCTAAAACTGTACAAAGTACTCCAACTGGAGCCTAAGATCTTGTACAAATTCAATATTACATCCTTACTTTTGTATTTTTTGCATTAATATGCAAACCAAGGATTCAATTTGCCTTTTTATGACCATATCTACTTGCTACCTTTAATAAATGTACCTGTGCTCCACTACCCTATTTAAAATCTTACCATTTAAGCTGCATTTCCTTTTTCCCTTACTTTAAAAATGTATTATTTCACATTTTCTCTAAAGTGAATTACATCTGCTGTCTACCTATCCTGCTAGCCTGTATAATGCCTTCCAAAATGGTAACATTTTCCATAATCTTTAATTTGATGTCATCAGCAAATTTTAATACTGTCCTCTCACTTCCAAAGTTCAAATTATTGATGTACATAATAAATAAGAGCAGTCAAACCAGAGCTTTCCAGTTGAGAAACTACCTTTTACTCTTGGTTTCTATCCTCCAACTATATTCTATCATGTTATCACATTCTCCTTACTTGCTTTTGCCATTATCTTTTACATTAACATAGGCCTATCATGTCTGTGCCGGCTCTTTGAAATAGCTCTCCAATTTAGCCCCACACCCCAGCTTTTTCCCCCATAATCCTTAAAGTTAGTCCTCTGCAAGTACCAGCCTTTTGAAAGTTCCCATAGTATCTGATTATACCACCCTTTCAGGTAGTGTGTTCCAAATCTTAACAACCCACTGTGTGAACAAAATTTCTCATGCCACCTCTAGTTCTTTTGCCAATTATTTTAAATCTATGACATCTGGTTACTGACCCACTTGACACAGAGAACAGCTTCTCCTCACTTGCTTGATCAAAATGCCTCATTATATTGAATACTTCTATTAGGTCTCAATATCAACAACATGCATTTACATAGCACTTTTATCGTAATGCCAACATCCCAAGGTGCTTCACAGGAGCGTTATAAAGCTAAAGTTGACACGAGCCACATAAGGAGATATTAGGGTAGATGACCAAAAGCTTGTTCAAAGAGATAGGTTTTAAGGACCGTCTTAAAGGAGGAAAGTGATATATAGAGGAAGGAAATTCCAAAGCTTAGGGCCTACGTAGCTGAAGGCACAGCCACCAATGATGGAGCAATTAAATTCAGGATGTTCAGGAGGCCAGAAAGTGTGGATATCTCAGAGTTGTGGGACTGGAAGAGATTACAGAGATAGGGAGGGGTGAGGCCATGGAGGGATTTGAAAACAAGGATGAGAACTTTGAAAGTGAAGCATTGCTTAACTAGGAGCCAGTGTAGGTCAGCAAGAACAGAGTGATGGGTAAAGGGAACTTGGTGCAAGTACGGACACAGGCAGCAGAGTTTTGGATGAGCTCAAGTTTACGGAGGGTAGAATGTGGGAGACTGGCCATGAGTGCGCTGTAATAGCCAAGTCTATTGGTAACAAAACATGCATCAGAATTTCAGCAGCAGATGAGCTTAGATGGGGCAGAGTCAGGTGATATTTCTGCCTCCATGTAAGAGGTTGTCTTTGTGATGCAGCAACTATGTGATTGGAAGATCATCTTGGGGTCAAATATGACACCAAGGTTGTGAAGAGGTTGTTTCAGCCTCAGACAGTTGCTAGGGAGAGGGATGGAGTCGGTGGCGAGGGAACGGAGCTTGTAGTGGGAACTGTAGACAATGGCTTCGGTCATCTTCCAATATGTAATTGGAGGAAATTTCTGCTTATCTAGTACTGGATAGCGGACAAGTATTTGACAATTTAGAGATAGCAGAGGAGTCGAGAGAGGTGGTGACGAGGTAGAGCTGGATGTCATTCAGCGTACATCCCGGGGGCAGGATAGACTGATGATGGCCTTCCCGCTCAGAGGCCAACTGAGGCCCTTAAGTGGCCTATGACCTCATAAAATGAGGCACCTTCCCTGTTGTCTTGGGGGGGTTCTTCCTTTGTAGTTAGTTTGTGGCACACGGAGGACTCTCACTAGGAACAACTTTACCCCTTGGGACTGCCCACCCCCCCTCGCAGGGACTATCCGGACTAGCCCCGGCGACCCTGCCTCACCTACCTCTGTTCTGGGGTTCCAGTGCTGGGCCTGGGTCCAAGGCCTCTGCAGTACTGACAGTGGCCATCGCTCCCGGTGGTGCTGTCAATACTGCTGAGCGGCCAGCCCTCTGATTGGCTGGCAGTTCTTAGTGGTGGGATCCCTGTCCCTTTAAAGAATTTAAAGGGACAAGGATCCCACCTCCTGAAACTTTGCTTTAAAAAGACCGGACAATCGCTCTGGGGGGCACGACAAGGTCGAGGCTGGGCTCCCGCCCCCCCACTTCTTCGGTCTAGCGCCTGAAGCCCCCATCTCCAGCACAAAATCCAACCCATGATTTACCTTTAACAAATCTTTGTTGGGTATCTGTTATTAACCCATGCCTCTCCAAGTGAGAATTAATTTTGTCCTTGACAATGGTCTCCAGTAGTTTCCCCACCACTGAGGTTAGACTGACTGGCTTGTAGTTACCAAGTTTATCCCTCACCCCTTTTTTTGAATAAGAGTGTAACATTTGAAATCCTCCAGCCCTTTGGCACAGTGTCATAACCAAAGAGGATTGAAAGATTGTGGTCAGAGCTTCTAATATCTTCACCCTTGATTCTCTTAGCAACCTAGGATGCATCCCATTTGGACTGGGTGGCTTGTTAACTTTGAGTGATGTCAACCTATTTAGCATGCCCTTTTTATTTATTTTTTGATCCTATCCAATATCTCTACTCCTTCCTTTCTCCTCTACTGTGACATTAATGTCATCATCTTATTTTGTGAAGACTGATGCAAACCTGCCTCCACAAGATTTTCGTTTTTGTCCTTAATTGGCCCCATCATTCCTTTAACTAACTTTTTACTTTTTATATGTTGATAAAGATTTTTGGGTTCACTTTTACATTATCCACTAATCTTTTCTCATTCTCTCTTTGCTCTTATTATCTTTTTCCAATTTCCCCCTGCGCTACCTGCATTCTGCATGGTTTTTGATTGTATTCTGTACCTGACTTTTGCCATAAAACATTTTATATTTTATTTTAACCTTTATTTCCTGTCATCCAGGGAGCTCCAGCTTTGGATGTCCCATCTTTCCTCCTAAAGGAAATATGCTTGATTTGCACCTAAATATCTCTGCTATTGCTCATTTACTGCAGCATAAATTGGCTAAGTTCTGGAGATTTGTAACTCACCTTGTATCTCTTCATCTCCTGTATTTGTTGGCCATTATGTTTCCAGGAAAATTTGACCCCTTCTGTCTTTTGGAATTCCACATGGACTGGTCCTAATTAGCTCATATTATTTCAAGTGCATAGAAATTTCATCTGATGCAATAGACTGGGGGCTAGAATTTCCACTAGGATTCCTTGATATCCTGTTGTAACCTTGGCAGATGGCAGAAACCCCAGAGAAACATAATGCTCTGGAGACATGAGTTCAAATCCCACCACGGCAGCTGATAGAATTTAAATTCAATAAATTAATAAATCTGGAGCTTCAGCGACCTGGGTCCGATTCTGGGTTCTGCCTGTGTGGAGTTTGCAAGTTCTCCCTGTGACCGCGTGGGTTTCCGCCGGGTGCTCTGGTTTCCTCCCACAGCCAAAGACTCGCAGGTTGATAAGTAAATTGGCAATTGTAAATTGCCCCTAGTGTAGGGATGTGGTAGGGAATATGGGATTAATGTAGGATTCGTATAAATGGGTGGTTGATGGTTGGCACAGACTCAGTGGGCCGAAGGGCCTGTTTCAGTGCTGTATCTCTAAATAAATAAATATAAATAAATAAAAAGTTAGTGTCAGTAATAATGATCATGAAACTACCAGATTTTCGTAGAAACCCATCTGATTCACTAATGTCCAACAGGGAAGGAACTCTGCCGTCCTTACCTGCACTGATCTACATGTGACTCCAAACTCACATCAATGTAGTTGATTTTAACTGCCCGCTGAAATGACCTAGCAAGCCACTCAGTTGCGTCAAACTGCTACAGAAAAGTCAAAGAAGAATAAAACCAGTGGACCACCCGATATCGACCAAGGCACCAGAAACGACAGAGGCGCACCCTGCAATGTCCTCCTTGCTAACATCTGGGGACTTGTGTCAAAATTGGGATAGTTGTCCTCAGACTATTCAAGCAACAGCCAGACATAGTCATCCTCACCGAATCATACCTTACAGCCAATGTCCCAGACTCCTCCATCACCATCCCTAAATCTGTCCTCCCACTGCAGGACACACCCATTAAGGATGGTGACACACTGGTATACAATCAGGAGGAAGTGGCACTGGGAGTCCCCAACATCGACTGTGGACCCCATGTAGTCTCATGGCATCAGCTCAAACATGGGCAAGGAAACCTCCTGGTGATTACCACCTACCGCCCTTCCTCAGCTGATAAATCAATACTCCTCCATGTTGAACGCCAATTGGAAGAAGTAAGGGTGCACAATGTACGCTGGGTGGGGGACTTCAATATCCATCACCAGTAGTGGTAGCACCACTACTGACCGAGCTGGCTGTATCCTGAAGGACATATCTACCAGACTGGCCTGAGGCAGGTGGTGAGAGAACCAACAAGAGGAAAAAACCTACTCGACCTCACCCTCACCAATCTATCTGTTGCAGATATATCTGACCATGACAGTATTGGTAGGAGTGACCACTGCACAGTCTTCGAGGAGATGAAATCGCATCTTCACATTGAGGATACCTTCCATTGTGTTGTGTGGCACTACCACTGTGCCAAATGGGACAGATTCAGAACAAATCTAGCAGCTCAAAACTGGGCATCCATGAGGCGCTGTGGGCCATCAGCAGCAGAATTGTATTCGACCATAATCTGTAACCTCATGGCCCAGCATATCCCTCACTCTACCATTGCCATCAAGCCAGGATCAACCCTGGATTCAGTGAGGGGTGCAGAAGAGCATGCCAGGAGCAGCACCAGGCATACATTAATTGAAGTCCAAACCTGGTGAAGCTACAACATGCATGTTAAACAGCGCAAGCAGCATGCAATAGATAGAGCTAAGCGATCCCACAACCTACGAAGCAGATCAAAGCTCTGCAGTCCTACCACATCCAACATCCAGCAGTTAATGGTGATGGACAATTAAACAATTAACCAGAGAAGGCGGCTCCACAAACAGCCTCATCCTTGATAATGGGGGAGCCCATCACCTCAGTGCAAAAGACTAGACTAATGCATTTACAACTATTTTAACCAGAAGTGCCGAGTAGATGATCCATCTCGGTCTCCTCCTGAGTTTCCCAGCATCACAGGTGCTAGCCTTCAGCTGATTCAATTCACTCAAGAAATGCCTGAACGCACTGGACACAGCAAAGGCTACAACATCCTGGCTGAAGATTTGTGCTCCAGAACTAGCCACAACCCCAAACCAAGCTGTTCCAGTACAGCTACAACATTGGCATTTACCGGACAATGTAGAAAATTGCCCAATCTGGTCAATTGGCGCCCCATCAGTCCACTCTCAAACATTAGCAAAGTGATGGAAAGCATCAACAGTGCTATCAAGTGGCACTTACTCAGCAATCACCTGCTCAGTTAGGGGTCCACCAGGACTTCAGACCTCAATACAGCCTTGGTCCAAACATGGACAAAAGAGATGAATTCCAGAGGTGAGGTGAGAGTGACTGCCCTTGACATCAAAGCAGCATTTGACTGTGTTGCATCAAGGTGACAAGTTCCCCTCTAAGCCACACACCATCCTGACTTGGAACTATACCACCGTTCCTTCACTGTCACTGCAATAATCCTGAAACTCTGTTCCTCACATCACACGGGCTGCAGCGGTTCAGGAAGGGAGTTCCCCACCCTCTCTCAAGGGCAATTAGCAGGGATGAGAAATTTTTGCCAAATGGCAGATATTGGGGTTTCGGAAATCTGCCATTGGCTTCTCCTTTTCCGACCTTAAAAGACTGGCTTAAAAAAAATCGTAACTACAGTTCCATTTCTTTTTTAAGTTGCCAACCATGAAGCTGCCCGAGTTCAATGGGTTACAGTGTGCGCGTGTGTGGGGGGATGTTGGATGGAGTACTCTGTGTATGTTGGGGGGGGGGGGGGGGTGTGTGGTGCGAGTTGGATGGAATACAATGTGTGCGCGCGCCACGGAATTGCATGGCTACAGTGTGTGGGGGGAGGAAGTTGGAGGGGGTAGTGTGTGTGTGTGTGTGTGGGGGGGGGGGGGGGGGGCAGTTGTTTGGGGTATAGTGTGTGGAGGGCAGCTGGATGGGGTATAGTTCTGATGAAGGGTCACTGACCTGAACCGTTAACTCTACTTCTCTCTCCACAGATGCTGCCAGACCTGCTGAGTATTTCCAGCATTTCCTGTTTTTATTTCAGATTTCCAGCATCTGCAGTATTTTGCTTTTATTATATGGATGGGCTAGAGTATGTGTGTGGAGGGCAGCTGGATGGGGTAGTGTGTTTGGGGCAGCATTAGATGGAATAGTGTGTGTATGTGTGGGTGAGTGTTAGATGGGGACAACTTCTGAGCTTCAATCTGGAGGACAGACAAATCCATATAGACAAACAGTTGCCCCTAGATAAGAAGGAAGGTTAGACTTATGGCAGAATGAAGTAACAAGGGGGGCAAGTACAACACTGTCTGCTGACTTATATTTGCTCTGATGAGCTGCCTCCATGGACCTATGGTTGAAGGTTCTTTCAGCACCATGGCTAATATCATTGACTCAGATCATTGACTCAGGGTGAATGTTAGAACATGCAGTGCCATCCAAGAAGACACAAGACTAGCGATCCTGTCAGTGGCAAACTGGACAAGATGTAGGCTGAGGAGAAACATCAGGGGAGAAAAGAAAAAGAGGAACAGATGAAAAGATTAGAAATCACACACCAGAAACTGACTACAAAACACTCTGCCAAAGCAGTTATGATGGCTAGAAAGGCCCATGTTACAACTCTACATTCATCAGCTAAAGGGAAAACCTAACCAGTCAATTAGCAGTGTTTGTTACACTTTAGCACAGATTTGTTTACAAAGCCAAGAATATCTCAAATTGTGTGATGTGAAGAAAACCTGTATAAAAGCCAACAACAACTGGCTGAGCATAAGAGCTGAAGCAGAGGAAACTTTCAAGAATGGTCATAGCTGGAAAGATATCAAGGACGAAAATGCAGACTTGTTATACAAGGACAAGATCAGGCTGAGATGGGAAAATGCAGGAAACTGCTTGAAGAACCAGAAAAGATAAAAGATATAAAGTTAAAAGAAGATCTAGAACCTGAGGTACTGAAAGATAAGAAAAGCTATAAAGAACATCGAATGGAAAAGCAGAAGGACAAAATCAGTTACCAGCAGAAGCACTAAAAGTGAGAGGTGAAACAGTAGTAGATGCAGTGAAAGAAATTATTGATGATATATGTACAATAGGTGAATGTGCTTGCAAGTGGACTATATCTGAGATGGTCACAATGCCCAAAATAGCAGGCATCCCAGGACTATCCAAAACATTGTACACTAAGTTTCAGTCATGCATCTAAAGTACTGCTTGATGTCATCAGGCAGTCACCCCCGAGTGAACAGAGAAGTGGTAGAGGAGCAGTTTGGCTTCATTCCAGGAAAGGGTACAACTGAAACTATGCTCAGAAATCTCATGGAGAAATGTGAAAACAAGCAGTAAGTCCAGCTTTGGCTCATGTTCATAGACCATGCCAAAGCTTTCAACACTGTCCAGCTTGATGCTCTATAGAAGACACATATAGACTTTTGAAGAGCTATACAGAAATGTTTCATGAGTTATCAGAGTCAGCAATGAGCATACAAACCAATTCAGTTTGAGAAGGGAGTCAAGCAGGGGTGTCTTCTGTGACCTACACTGTTTAATGCTGTGGGAGAGAAGATAATGAGGATGGTGCAGGAAGAGAGTACTAGAGAGATGTGCCTGCATCATAGGAGATTGTAGCATATGAAATCTCAGGTATGCAGATGACACCACACTCATAGCCAGAAAAAAGGAAGAGCTAGAGACTATGGCAGGCCTGGTCAAAAGACATGGAGAGTCTTTTGAACTGAACATAAATGAGGCAAAGACCAACATTAGGGCTCTAAATCACCGAGTTAGAAGCAGTGGATAAATTCAAGTACCTTAACTTGATGATAACCAACAAAGTTACATTCAAAAATGAAATACAGGTTAGATTAGCTATAGCAAGAGGCGTGACCAGCGACTTAAGTAGCATCTGGAAGTCCAAAAGCATCAACATTATATCTAGTAGCCACTAGTGTGGAGTGTTGCATTTTAAGGATGCGCGAGTTGGACTCTGAAGAGGATAACAGCTTATGAAATGTGGGTGTGGCGGAGGATGCTCAGAATCAGCTGGAAGGACAAAAAAGTGGGTTAGGTCAAGAATAGAAGTTCAGGAATCAAAAGAGTTGCCAAATACAGTTAGAGAGAATAAATTGGCCAAGTATGAACATCGGAAATGAAGATCCGACAAGCTTTGTCTTGGCAACAATTGAAGGAGAATTTGAGGGAAAAAACAAAAAAGAGGAAAAATCAGATCGGTGGATGACATTGAGAGGTGGACTGAGGGAGGCTTGAAGAAAGCCAGAGAAGAAGCAAGACGATGCCAATGGCCCCACTAAGGCTATGGTGACAATGAATGAACTAGCAGAGATTTACAAATAAGTTTTCAAGGTCATGTTCTGGTGTTAAAATTTACTTCATCCTTCATAATTACACGATGAAGAGGCTTGGAAGCATTTGCATTCATTACAGATCATTAACAGTACTATAATTACATGATTGCTTGTCAAAATCTTTTTGACTTTTTTTTGGCTTCGGCCACTCTCACCCGAATTAGGGAGGAGCAACAAATGCTGGCCTTGTTAGTGATGTTCACATCCCATGAATGAAAAAAAAAGCAATGGCCATTTATGCAGTTTTCGCTGATCATTGACTAAAATTGTGGCAGGAGATAGGTAGAAGCTCCTGAGAAATTCCAGACATAGTTTAACAATATTTGAAGAAAGATTAATTGTTCTGTACTTTTCCTGGCTTATCCCAGTCTCTCATTTGAAAAGAGTCAAAGTTGCCATCCTTCAATCTTCTGGCACAATCATCCTTTTTTGAAACGATAGTTAGACTCTCAGCTATTTCCTGCCTCGGAAAAGGTGAATAGCTACATTTATATCAGGTATGGCTCAGTTGGTAACTCTTGCTTCTTAGTCAGAAGATTGTGGGTTCAAGTCCCACTCCACAACCTGGAGCTCAAAAATCAAGGCTGAGACTCCATTGCAGTACTGAGCAAGTGCTACACTGTTGGAGGTGCTATTTACTCGAAATCAAACTTGGAGGAGTGGCAAACAGTAAGGATGATATGAACCACCTACAACAGGACACAGATAGGCTATCAGAATGGGCAGAAAAGTGGCAGATGGAATTTAATACAAGAGTGAGGTGATGTATTTTGGCAGAAAGGATAGGGTGAGGCAACATAGACTTAATGGTACAGTTCTAAAGCGTGTGCAAGAACAGAGGGACCTGGGAGTGTATGTGCATCGATCTTTGAAGGTGGCAGGACATAGAGAGAGTGGATAGCAAAACATATGGAATCTTAGGCTTTAGAAATAGAGGTATAGAGTATAAAAACAGGGAAGTTATACTGAATCTTTATAGAGCTCTGTTTAGGCCACAACTCGAGTACTGTATTCAGTTCTGGTCACCACACTTTAGGAATAATGTGTAAGTTCTTGAGAGGATGCAGAGGAGATTTACCAGAATGATTCCAGGGATGGGAGCTTTTAGTTACAAGGTTAGGTTGGAAAAGCTGTGGTTGTTCTCCTTGGAGCAAAGGAGATTGAGGGGAGATTTGATAGGTGTATAAAATTATGTCAAGCTTAGATAGGTTAGACAGGCAAAACTGTTCCCATTAACTGATGGCGCAAGGACTAAGAGACACAGGTTGAAGGTTTTGGGCAAGAGATCCAGGGGGAATGTGAGGAAGAACTTTTTTACGCAGTGAGTGGTGTTGATCTGGAACCCGCTGCCCACGAGGGTGGTGGAAGCGCAGCCGATCAATGATTTCAAGAGGAAATTGGATTGGCATTTGAAAAAAATATACTTGTAGGGCTATGGGGATCGAGTTAGGGAGTGGGACTGATTGGATTGCTCTGCCGAGAGCTGACATGGACTCGATGGGCCAAATGGCCTCCTTCTGTGCCATAAATGTCTATGACTCGACCTCCCTCTTTGGGAGGCCAGAGAAAACCCATTTCTTGTTCTTGGGATCAGTACAATGCAAAGCTTGGCAGACCAGTGGGCCTGACACCAAAAAGCAAAGAATGGTTGTGTTTTAAATTCTATACAGGAGTATTATCATCCAAGAGTTGAAGTTCTTAAATTATAACTCCTTATATATTATATGCTGCTAGATATGCATCACAACATTCTGGTGGTGATTTGCTGCGTAATCATTGGCAGTGAGTACTTAGAAAATTAGCCTCTGTCACTATTTAAAAAAAAATCTGCACAGCATACCAAAGGCAAAACTCCAGACAGCTTCTCCTTATGTTCCACTTTCCTAAACAATGTTGTTTTCTGAAACTCTATTCTGTCCATATAGAAAGTCAAATGCTGAGCCAAGGATGCTTAAATTGACTTGTTTTAGACTGCTACATAATGCATTCCAAAGGAAACTGGTCATTGCCCAAACCAGATCTATCAGCAGGACCACAGTGAAGTGCAACTTAACTCTTACTTAAGAGATATCAAAGACAAGAGATATTAGTAACATTCCAAATGCAAGTACAACTATAATTGGAAGGTCATTGATCCTATCACAAGGTAAGCATTAATTATAGTAGAGATAAAGTGATTCTTAACAACAAATGAGTGCCTAAATCCTTATAACAGTATCTTAGCTATACGTTTCAAAATATCTCGGATGGAAATTCTGGAGGGGATAGTCTTCCCATGGTGTTGTTGCTCTGGTGTTTTTCAGTGGTACTGGGACTGGGAATTGCTTTCAAAATGCCACTGTCTACAAATCATAGCCTAGGAATTTATATAATGTCACCATGAGTCACCATAAATGCTAGCAGGTAAGTCAGCTGCCTTCTTTTACATAGTAAACCACAAAATGTCCATAATCGGAACAGTAACAGCACTTACAAAAAAGTTACATTGTAGCTGATGCAGAAGGATTTGTAACAAAGCCCAAGGAATTAAACCTAAGGATTCATTTATTTATTTACAGTATTTAACTAAATGATAGAATAGGAGTTACTTAACTTTAAAACATTAGGAATTAATAAATAAGAGGCAAGGGCAAAAACTGAACTATTAGCTGTAAATAAGTCACCAAAGACGTACTAGGCTAAATAAACTAAACTTAGCAAGAGAAGTAAAAGAATCAGGTTAACTCCATTTGTTAATCATAATTTATTAAAGTTAGCACTAGAAATAACTGCTGTACAATACAATAGGTAATGGCACTACTGTGTCAGGAGTGCAGAATATGGGAATTTGTGGACAGTGAAACTGTCTAGGATGACCAATGGGTGAATTGAGAACAAGGGAGGATATAGCCATTAACAGATCAAATAAAGAATTTAGGAAAAATGTATTTACAGAGTGGTTAGAATGTTGAATGTGCTACCACGTAGAGTGCTTGAAGCAAAATAACTGACATTTAAGGGGAAGCTTGATGCATGCATGAGGGGAAAGAGAATAGAGGTGACTGGGGCATTTTATCAGGATTACTTGCAAATAAACATATAATCAATGCAAAATTACAGTAAAGTAAATTGAGTAACAAAGTCCAATTAGTAAATAGCAATATTGTGGACTAAAAATCTGTTCAATACAAAAATGTTTTGAATAATTGGGGGACTGGGCGGTCAGAATACTGTCCCTTCCTAAAATCCGGATAAAACCTTCCTCTTTTGGTATGAAGACACTTTGTTGCAGCCCTATCCTGCAATTGTTCCGCTAATAATGAACAAGGTGACCATCAAGTGCATCTGCTGTCTGCCACCTATTATTGCATAACTAATACATTTTTGTTTTCAACTCAATGCCATACAGCTTTTATTTTTGCTGCACTTCATAGAAAAAACCATTAGGGTTTAACTACACCAGAGAGATCTATAAGTGTTCTGTAGAAAAAAACTACCATGGTGTAATTAACGACCAGTGGACTTACTTTATATCCTGACTATTGCAGACCAATTATGTTTTAAGGAGATTTCTGTCTCTTGAGCTGTTTAAAGGTGTTTGTGAATTTGAAAAAAAGTTCATGCATTGTGCACAAAGACATCATGCTGAAATACTTCTTCCCACATCCTTAGAAAATTTAGTTGGAATATCTTATTCCTAGACAATGCTCATTTCTGAACAAATTGTTTATAATTATAGTTCAGGTACTTAAGTGTTTGGTACAAATAAAAAGTTATGAACACAATTCAAAATGGCCAAACTTTACCTTTTCCACATAATTAGAAACTCAGTTAAGTTTTTCTACGAATTTTATTTGTTGCCACAAGACAGTAGTTGAGAGATTTTGA
The DNA here is from genome assembly GCF_036365525.1 of Heterodontus francisci. Classification (NCBI taxonomy): domain Eukaryota; kingdom Metazoa; phylum Chordata; class Chondrichthyes; order Heterodontiformes; family Heterodontidae; genus Heterodontus; species Heterodontus francisci. The sequence goes on from NC_090374.1 coordinate 120,069,003, forward strand.
ATGTATATTTACCACATATGTACAAACACAAGATATCTGGTTCACATTTTTTATACAAGCATCATTGTTTTAAACAGCTGGGCAACTGAAGCAGCAAATCCTCAAAAACATACATTTATTCAAAAGCAACATATCACAATCATACAGTATCAAGCATATTCAAGATTCCCTTCTCCTGATGTGTGACTTGTGGATTACATAAAACAAGTCATTGTATAATTTTCTTAGTTGTATTTTTTCAAAAATAACACTGTAAAAATATCACTGGTACAATAATTCAAGGTACTTACTTTTTGGGTGTAATTAATGGTTCAAGGTAAATGAATGTAAGTGTAAATAAACAGAATCCATCCATTCATCTTTGCCATATAACCAATGTCCAAGATTGATTTTATTGTTTAGAAACAATGATACATTTCTTCTATTGTTCACATCTATAGTAATTAAATAACTTTTGAATCACTGTTGTGATATTTCTGTGTTTTAATAAATTTACCAAATATGACAAGTTTTTGTACAAACTTTATTCCCCCCGACAAATTCACAAATATGGCACTGCAAAACGAAACAAAATAAAATTCAAGATTGAATAGAAAAGTAATTTATGAAATTAGATACATACTTGCCTGAACTTTGTTAATTGCTTTGAAATAATTTAACAGTGAATGTGCCACCTTTTTATCTATTCAATTTGCATAATAATTAGGAAGTTAGTAAGTTGTAATTTGGTTTACAGTAAAGAAAAGGCGTCAGATCAGTCAAAAAAATTAAAATATGGCTTGAAATTTACACTTGATATAACAAAGGAACGTTTTAAACAAAGAGTGTGATTTAATGAAAAACTCAATAAGATCCCACTGCGGCAACATTTTACGGAACATAAAATCACTCTATTCCTTTAAGAACAAGCATAAAACATTTACTGGGTTGCCTTAACTGTGGCAGAATTGCAGAGGATTTCCACAAAGCTGCTGGTTTATAACCATCAATCAAATGAAATGCAAATATACCATTTTCTCTCCCTCCTTTGAAATTTATTCTGGTTGGGTCCTTTTACGTTGCGATCTTCCCTGAGTTGAAGAACTTGTTGAAAATTTACTGCTAAGACCTGTAAGCAGATTTATTTATTTTTGAACAGAAATGTGAAATTTTAAATAAATCATGAAAATGCTAGTATTACAGCAAAACGAGTACTCAAAAAGATGGGAAATCTGGGGGGAGTACTCTGTATTCAAACTGTATTCAAAGTACAACCCCTTACATCTATTGTCACACACACAAGAATTGCAATGATACATCAATCATGAACAAAATCTGAGGTTATAAAAACTGACTTTGTCTTTTAAAAATGGCCACTGAAGAAAATGGCTTTGCCTTTGTGTATTCGAACAGTCTGGCAAGGATAAAGGGCAAATCTTCAAAGCTAAGAGATGTCAACTGAACCCATCCTAGAACATTCCAGGATTTAATGTATTCTTCTGAAACAAAGCAGGTGTGAAGTAGCCACGTCCTGAGCTATTGTGCTATCACCCTGGGGTAGAGACCAGAGCGTCTCCTACCAGGAGGTGAGAAGTAACACAGCTTTACCTTAAAAAAGACAGCCGAGAGAAATAGACTCCAGAGAAACAGAGAAGAAAAACAACTTGTTTTCCAGCAAACCAGAAGCCCTGCTGTAGAATCCTGTATCCAAACTAGACAGCAGTGAACTAGAAGCGATCCACCATCTTCAACTGAACTTTCAATCGAGAGAGAAATCTACAATCATCTCAGGCCTGCATCCGAGAACTTGATGTCCAAGAGAATTCAATAGGTTTATCGTGACCTCCCCCCACCTCTAAAAATCACTTTCCTCTTTTCCCTATCTGTCTCTTTTCGTGTGTGCGCGCATACCAGCAAATGTGTGAATGGATGCAGTTGTGACAATTTCGGGATAAGGCGTATTGATCAATAAACAATTGATTTTCTGTTTTTAAACCTACAAGGATACCTGTTGCTGTTTGTTTTTCTGAAAAATAAAACACCAAGGGGTTAAACCCTAATAACAAAACACACTTGCTGCAGCCAGGTGGGGAACTGAACAGTGGGAACCACCCACATCACACCATATGGCCGTAACACTATGAAGTGGGAAGGGGAATAGGTTAAAAAATCAATTTCCTGCTCTCAGAAACGCTTGGGTGATACAGCTGACTGGAAAGTGTGTCCGGGGAGTGGTTCCATTTGAGTCGAATTAAAGCTTCTATCCAGCCAAGGCACCAAACCAGAGCCATCCAATGCCAACAAAACACACCAGCTAGGCACAATGAATACTTTATATACATAACTCATAAGAAAATACAATGCAGTTCACTCTTTCTACCTTCTAAAGCCTTAAATTGTAGTGGTCAGATTAATGCTGTTGTAGGTTTTGCAATGAATTCTTTCTAATTAAAATTGGGCTTTGACTGGGGTGGGGGGGGGGCGTAAAGCCAGAAAATGCCTCCAGCAGAGGTCCACCATGGGCACCAATGCCGGGAAGGTCTGGCCCGATATTGCCAGCGGCGGCGAGGCCTCGTGGTGGCACCCCCCACCACTCAGCGACGGGAGCACAATTTAAGTATGTAAAACAATGCAAATTAACGAGTTAATCACTTACCTGCTCCCACCCGCTGTCCTGCTCTGATAATTGGTGCCGGTGGCTGACACTCCCGTGCCTTCAGATCTCCTTCCGGAGATCTGATGCGCGACACTGGTGGGGAGGGGGAGCAGGTATGTATTCCAGTGCAAGGTTGGGGGGGTGGGGGGCAGGGGGAGTGGGAAGAGCAGCATCAACCTATTCTGATTGGTGTAGGGGATGGTGGGAAGGGGTTGAAGTTAAAAATTTATAAACTTGGGGGGGGGGGGGGAAGAGAAGGTCAAGTTAAGAATTTTGGCGAGGGGGGGGTGGGGAGAAGAGGGCAAGGAATGAACTGTATGGTTATGGGGGGCAGGGTGTGAGAGGGGCTGGAAAAATTTTTTTTTAAATTAAATGTAAAATGCCTATTTCTTTAAATATGTAAACTAAATGGAAGGGCTGGAATCACTTAAAAAATGGGATTGGCGCCTGTGCAATGGCACCCGACGCTGTTGCTGGGGATGCACCACCTGCCCCCTCCACGTTATTGGGGTGTGGGGGCGATCCGCCCAAGCCATTTAAATGAGCTGCTGTGTTTAACATCGTGAACATATCAATAACTTACATTAACATAGCACTTTAAACTTAAAAATGAATGCAGAGCCAAAGGAAACATGACCAAAGGCTTGGTCAAGCATATCAGAGGGTCTTAAAAGAGGAGAGTGAGATGGGAAGGCAGAGGAGAACAGAGGGGGAATTCCAGAATTGGGGCCTAGGCAGCAGAAGGCATTACATCCAATAGTTGGGAAAAGAGAAAGGAAAATGTACAAGAGGCTAGAGGCAGTGGAGATTTGAAGGTGGGTGGTTTGTAGGGCTAGGAGGAGATTACAGAGATAGGGAGCAGAGAGGTGAAGTAAACACTTAAAAGCAAGGATAGGATTTTAACATTTGAGGCTTTGGCAGCCAGGATCCAATGTGAGTCAATGAGAACTGGGATGATGGGCAAACAAGATCTGGATACGGCATGGACAGTTTGAGACTGAGCCCCAGGAAGGGGAAAATGCAATAGGGCTCAAGGGTATGGAATTCACAGCAAAAGCCAAAGGCAGTGGCATTGGTCTTCACAATGTTTAAATGGCAGAAATCACAGACTGGATAATGAACAGGAAGTCTGATTACTGAGACGTAGCAGAGTAGTCGAAGGAAGTGGAGGGCAGGTAAAGCTGACATGTGAAAGCGCACTTCAAGTTTGCAGAAGATGTCACAAACGCACAGCATGTAGATGAATAAAAGGTGGGGGTGGGGCAGGTGAGAGGGCAAGGTTAGAATTTTGGGGACTCAAGGTGGCAGTGCAGATCAGGAAGAAAAGTCATTGTTGGAGATGCTTTGACTACAAATGGTTAGATAAGAGTGCAACCAAGTGAAAGTAGTCCTTTTTTAATTCTTTCATGCGATGTGGGTGTCACTGGCAAGGCCAGCATTTGTTGCCCATCCCTAAATGCCCGTGAGAAGGTGAAGGTGAGCTGCCTTCTTGAAGCGTTGCAGTCCATCTGGTGCGGCTACACTCTTAGTGCTGTTAGGGAGGGAATTCCAGGATTTTAACCCAGCAACAGTGAAGGAACGGCGATATATTTCCATGGCAGGATGGTGTGTGAGACTTGGAGGGGAACTTGCAGGTGGTGGTGTTCCCATGCATCTGCTGCCCTTGTCCTTCTAGGTGGAAAAGGTCAAGGGTTTGGAAAGTGCTGTTGAAGGAGGCATGGTAAATTACTGCAGTGCATCTTGAAGATGGTACACACTGCTGCCATTGTGCGTCACTGTTGGAGGAAGTGAATGTTTAAGGTGTTGGATGGGGTGCCAATTAAGCAGGCTGCTTTGTCCTGGATGGTGTCAAGTTTCCTCAGTGTTGCTACAGCCGCACTTCATCCAGGCAAGTGGAGAGTATTCCATCACACTCCTGACTTGTGCCTTGCAGATGGTGAACAAGCTTTGGGCAGGCAGGAGGTGGGTTACTTGCTGCAGAATTCCCAGCCTCAGACTTGCTCTTGTCGCCACATATTTATGTGGCTGCTCTACTTCAGCTTCTGGTCAATGGTAATCCCCAGGATGTTTTTAATGGGGCATTCAGTGATGGTAATGCCATGTCTGTCAAGGAGGGATGGTTAGATTCTCTCTTGTTGGAGTTCATCATTGCCTGGCACTTAGGTGGCACGAATGTTACTTGCCACTTATCAGCTGAAGCCTGAATGTTGTCTAGGTCTTGCTGCATATGGACACAGACTGCTTCAATATCCGAGGAGTTGCAAATGATGCTGAACATCCTACAATCATTAGAAAACATTCCCATCTCTGACCTTATGATGGAGCTTAGCTCATTGATGAAACAGCAGAAAATGTTTGTGCCTAGGACACTACCCTGAGGAACTCTTGCAGTAATGTCCTGGGGCTGAGATGATGGGCCTCCAACAACCACAACCATCTTCCTTTGTGGTAGGTAGACTCAAACCAGTGCACAATTTTCCCTGACCAGTTTGGTTAGGGTTCCTTGATGCCACACTCGGTCAAATGCTGCCTGGATATCCACGGCAATCACTCTCAGCTCACCTCTGGAGTTCAGCTCTTTTGTCCATATTTAGAGCAAAGGCTGTAATGAGTTCAGGAGCTGAGAGGCCCTGGCAGAACCCAAACTGAGCATCGGTGAACAGGTTATTGGTGTTTAAGTGGCACTTGATAGCACTGTCGACGACACTTGCCACCAATTTGCTGATGATCGAGTAGACTAATGGGGCAGTAATTGGCCAGATTGGATTTGTCCTGCTTTTTGTGGATAGGACACATCTGGGCAATTTTCCACACTGTCGGTGCCAGTGCTGTAGCTGTACTGGAACAGCTTAGCTAAGGGCACGGCTAGTTCTGCAGCACATATCTTCAGTACTATTGCCGGAATGTTGTCAGGACCCATAGCCTTTGCAGTATCCAGTGCCTTCATCAGTTTCTTGATATCACATGGACTGAATCAGATTGGCTGAAGACTGGCATCTGTGATGCTGGGGACTTCAGGAGCAGACCGAAATGGCTCATCCACTCAGCACTTCTGGCTGAAGATGGCTGCAAACGCTTCAGCCTTTTCTTTTGCACTGATGCGTTGGGTTCCCCAATCATTGAGGATGGGATATTTGTGGAGTCTCCTGTTCATTGTTTAATTGTCCACCACCATTCATGATGGATGTGGCAGGACTGTAGAGCTTTGATCTGATCTGTTGGTTCTGGGATTGTTTAGCTGTGTTTATATTGCATGCTGTTTCCAATATTTGGCATGCAAGTATCCTGTGTTGTAGCTTCACTGGGTTAACACCTAGCTGGAGGTGTTGACAGAGACGTTGATGATGTCAAAGGCTGCAGAGAGGATGAGGAGGAATAATATACCATGGCTACAGTCAAACAGGATGGCATTTCTGACTTTGATGTGGGTCGTTCCGATGCTGTGGCAGGAATGGAAACCTGATTGGCGAGGTTCAAACAGAGTGTTGCGGAAAAGATGGGTACAGATTTGTGAAGCAACAACATATTTAAGGTAATAAAAACAAGAAATGCTGGAAATACTCAGCAGGTCTGGCAGCATCTGTGGAGAGAGAAGCAGAGTTAACGTTTCAGGTCAGTGACACATTTAAGAACTTTGGAGAGGAAACGGATGTTGGAGTGAGGCAGTAGCTTTCCAGAACAGAGGAGCTGATAGTTGCTTTTTTGAGGAAGGACATGATGAAGATGGTTTTGATAAGGGGTGGGTCTTTGTCTGAGAAGAGGGCACCATTTACAATATCAGTTAGCACGAGAGACAGGTAGGGAAATTGGGTTATCAGTTTAATGGGAATGGGGTCAAGAGAGTTGGAGGTGGGTCTTATGGGTGAGATGAGCTGAGAGGGAATGTAGATTGATGGGAAAGAAACTAAAGGAGGAGATGCAGGATCGTGTCTATGGCAAGGAGGTTTGGCTTCATAGGCAATGCGAACGGTGGAAGGGAAAAAGACAGCTGAAAAGATGGTCTCAAATCATAGTGACAAAGAGGTCCATGAGCTCCTCACACTCATTGTTGGAAGTGAGGTGGAGGGGGCTGAGGAAATAGGTTTAAGGACATGGTTGGTAGTGCAGAAAAGGGTCTTTTTTTCCCCCAGGAGCATCCTGGAGCAGTGGACAGTTTTGGAAAAGGAGACAGCAATAACAATTTTATGGATAGCTTACTAGATTTGTAATAGGTATGTAGACCATGTTAAATTTTAAGGTGGCACACCTGATGTTATTACATATTTTGATACTCTAGTTATTAAGTAATATCAAAACACGATTGAAACTTCCAAACCTGCTTGGGACTTTAAGAATCCTTTTTGTTTTCTCTTCTCTTTCTGTGAAGAATATAAAAATTTATGAATTAGTAGCCAGACAAGTTTTTTTCATAAACTCAGGCACACCTCCTCCTTCCCTCCACCCCCATCCCCTTTTTTGTTCTACTTGATAAGCTGACATATACCCAACTGTATGATATCAGACATCTGACACTTTAAATTATCTATGCAAATTTCTAGTCTGTAACGCAGCAATTATTCTCTCCCTTACCACATTTACTTTGGTGTACTCATTTCCAATGTTGGATGCTGAGGATGCAGCATTCATTTGTAACAATGCAGCAAATTCAGCACTCGTCACACCTGCAGCAAAGCAGAACATACATAACTCCTCAGGCAAATGTTAAGTACAAAAAATTAATTCTGGAAAATGGCATAATGAAATGTAGGTCTTGAAATCAAATTTTCCTCACTAATGAATTACTACTCAAAACAAAATAGAAAGTATTCCAAATAGGTTGAAAATTATTTATTTGAAAACAAAACTGTCCAATATTTTGTAGAAAAGAGGTATTCAAGAGTAATACTGTAGTTAATTGTATTATAGCTCTATGGTCTGATTCTAAGAAGACAAATGTATGCTCACGAAACTAAACATGTACTGGTAAGTGTGAATGAGTTACAACCACTTCAATGCCTTCCAGCATTGCACTCAAAAGCTTTGGTGACATTGCTGCAAGGCAATGAGGCAAGTTGTCACTGTCTCCAGAAGTGTGGGATTTTTATGCCAAATTAGCCACTTGCAGTGGTAAAATAATAGCTGTTAAAAAACATGGCAGCTGCTCCTTCTAACATTTGGCTGGCTGTATGGCTAAGCTTTTCATAATGAGTAATTCAGCAGTTTATAATCTGTATAGATTCTTCAGTCATCAGATCAGAAAATAAAGTTGTGAACTAAGACTTTGGAAGTGAATATGCAAGTGCAGTTGCTCTTGGTGTTGCAATTATATTGAATCAGTTCCATTGAATTCTATTGCACTGGTATCTTCGAGCTGTATTACAGAACCATAATGTAAAACAATTAATTAGTAGTCATTTAGTAGTACAGAACTAGAGTATTGCTGAAAATAGAGACATGTTGTTGAAGCTTTTCGTCTTGCACTCATCAGGACAATCGCAAGAATAACCAATGTAAGGGAAAACAACTTATACTGCATGAGAAGAGAGTGCTGATTGGTTGGCAAGTGAACTCTGATTGGTGGAGGCATTTCCATGGAGAATGCATCAGTTTACAGTGACTGACAGTTAAATGCCAAGCTTGGTTTGAAATTTAAACCAGGCAGCTTGACTCTGATTGGTCAAGGCATTGCCCTGAGGAATGAACCAGCGAATGGCTGTCCACATATTTTGTTCAGCTGAAACAGGCGCAATGTTTGTACATATTCTTTCTGTCTGCAAAGAACAGGACCCTGTGTATTGATATACGTAGCTTCCAGTACGTGCAAATGCGCCACGCTGTGATCCCTACTGACAATGTTAAATTGGTTGTCAGCATAATTCTTAGCACACTGTGGATTATTTAGCAATGTTGTCCAATTGCGGAAACACACCTAATATTGGACACTGTGATTTGAGTTTTGCAAGCATGGGCTAGTTGGGTACAGCCCGTTGCGAACAGCAGAAGGAACATGTTGTTTGATACAGTCTTTGGGACATACAGCCTATATACCTAGCATCACACTGGCATTGAAATTCATATATCACATTACTCATTTGTGTGATAGGCTGGCTGGACATCTTTTTGGCTTGACGGCAGCATCCTGTTAGTGGTGAACACCACACGTGTCACGCTGCTACAATGCAGTAGCAAAACAGCTAGCTTTACCTGTTGCTCAAATTTTTGGGATACATTACCCTTCCAGGGTAATTTGAGGTAGACTGGGCACTTTTCAGGGCCAAAAATGATGGCCTTAGGCCCATTCATAAGTTTGCGTGATATACAGAGAGAAATGATCAGATCAGGGTGGCCATTGTCACGCAGGATGTCTTTGATTCGCCCTATTTTAGCATCAAGTTTGCATGGTGAGCAAATGGCTCGGGCCCTATTTATGAGGTTGCGGAGAAGGCCAATCTTATAGCACGTGGAACTGTAAGAATCCCAACGCGTGTATTTACCACTGAAGGTAGGTTTGCGGTAGACTGTGGTAGAGAACCCCTTAACCGATCTCCCAACTAATACGTCAAGGAAAGAAAGCTCATTTGACTGCACCATTTCAAAGGTGAATTTGAGCGCAGGATGGAGCCCATTAAGACGTGTAAGGAAATAATTGCATGCAGCTGCGAATTCAAATGTAGATAATACGTTTGCTATATTTCAGAAATATGCCAGAGGTAGGAGGTTAGGTGTCATTCCATCAAAGACATGTTTGTCATGGAACCCAACAAAGATGTTTGCGAGAGCTGGGCCTAGAGGGGATCCCATGGCAACACCATCTATTTGGGCTTACATGGTGTTGTTAAAACTGAACTCAACTGTGCGAGTTGCCGAATTCATAAGTTCAATGAATACTGATTCACGCAATGGCCGTTTCACGCTGCTACTACACAATGGCAACATGTGTGATGTTTGTCACTAACAGGATGCTGCCGTCAAGCCAAAAAGACGTCCTGCCTATCACACAAATGAATAATGTGATATATAAATTTCAATGACAGTGTGATGCTAGGTATATAGGGCATACGTCCCAAAGACTGGCAGATCATATCAAACAACATGTCCCTTCTGCAACGGGCAAGGTGTGGGCCTTACCCAACCCAACCAGCCAGTGCTTGCAAAACTCAAAACAGTGTCCAACATTAGATGTGATTCCGCTATTGGACAACATTTGCTAAATAATCCACAGTGTACTAAGAATTACATTGACAACCAATTTAAGATTGTCAGTAGGCCTCGCAGCCTGGCACATTTGCGCATACTGGAAGCTACATATATTAATTCACAGGGTTCTGTGAACGAAATAAGTGACAGCCATTCACTGGTTCATTCCTCAGGGCAATGCCTTGACCAGAGTCAAGCTGCTTGGTTTAAATTTCAAACCAAGCTTGGCAGTTAACTGTCAGTCACTGTAAACTGGTGCATTCGCCATGGCAATACCTCTGCCAATCAGAGTTCACTTGCCAACCAATCAGCACTGTCTTCTCATGCAGTATAAGTTGTTGTTTTCCCTTACATTGATTATTGTCCTGATGTGTGCAAGACGAAAAGCTTTGACAACAGGTCTCTATTTTCAGCAATACATAACCAATTAGAATCAGGCTGCTAATGACCAACAGTTAAAACTCAACCTCAGTATTTAATTAGTACCTTTGTGATGGGGACATTCCTTTTTGATGTGACCTTCCTTCCCACAGATAAAGCAACATTTATCTCTGTCCTCCTGCTTCCTCCTTTGTTCTGGATATTGCTTGGAAGTTCTGTCCCTGAGAATTTCATTTGTTGTTCGGTCTTCCTTTGATTTCCTAGGTGGACGAACCTCTGGGTATGCCTCTCCCTCTTTTTGTGGAATATCCTTTAATCCTTGTCGATGCAGCTTTGGCACTTCCTTGTTTGGGGATCCTTTGTCTTCAGGTTTTCTTTTTGCTTTGGTTTCAAAGGGTCTTTGAAATTTGTCATTGAAGCCCGACTTGGATCTAATATCATCGAGGTTTTGTCGTCTTGTTTTGCTGCTAACAATTAAAGAAAAAAGAATTCTTTGTTAGGTGACAATTACTTGTGACTATTGAATTGGATGTATTCAGAACAAAAAAATTAATTTAGTCGCATTGGTGGCAATGCATCAGAAATTCAGTACTTTTTCTTTGCTCAAAACAAAGATCAAGAAGTGCTACCGGCAAAGAGCTTTATATGGCAAGAGCACATGGCTGGAATTTTGTTGCGGGGCAAGGGGCAGGGGGAATGAGGGGGTGATGGTCACATTACTCATTTGTGTGATAGGCAGGACGTCTTTTTGGCCAAAATTTCTCACTCAACAAAATTAATGTATAGAAAATTGTATTTATTGGTTCAAAAACAGTATACTGCCATGTGGAAGACTAAACAGAAAAGGTTTCTAAAAATTGCCCATGATTGCCTTTCTGCATCACTAACTTATAAGAAAAAATATGCAGCGCTAATGCAATTTTATTTTTTTCCTTATATATCTCAATAATATATGGTGGTCAGGGAGGAAGATGGATTGGGACAAAAACATATGGAGTTTGTGGCAGGAGACAGATACAATGCTATCAGTCTTCCCATTGCTTATGTTCAATTGTGGTCAATGTAAGAGGATGCCAAGCCCTTGGAGAGGGTGTTGAGGGGATTTACTAGAATATCGCCAGTGATGAGGAACTTTAGTTATATGGAGAGACTAGAGAAGCTGGGATTGTTCTCCTTAGAACAAAGCAGGTTAAGGGGCCATTTAATAGACATATTCAAAATTGAGGAGTTTTGATAAGATTAATTAAGGAGAAACTGTGGCGCAGTGGTTAGCACCGCAGCCTCACAGCTCCAGGGACTCTGGTTCGATTCTGGGTACTGCCTGTGCGGAATTTGCAAGTTCTCCCTGTGTCTGCGTGGGTTTTCGCCGGGTGCTCCGGTTTCCTCCCACATCCAAAGACTTGCAGGTGATAGGTAAATTGGCCGTTGTAAATTGCCCCTCGTGTAGGGAGGTGATAGGGAATATGGGATTACTGTAGGGTTAGTATAAATGGGTGGTTGTTGGTCGGCACAGACTCGGTGGGCCGAAGGGCCTGTTTCAGTGCTGTATCTCTAAATAAATAAAAAACTGGTAGAGGATCAATATCCAGAGGACATAAATTTAAGATATTTGGCAAAAGAACAAGAGGGGAGAAATTTTTTTTAACACACAGCAAGCTGTTATGGTCTAAAAGGGTAGTGGAAGCAAATTCAAAAGTAACTTTCGAAAGGGGATTGGATATCTACTTGAAAGGGAAAATATTCAGGGAGATGGGGTAACAGCAGGAGAGTGGGATTAATTGGATAATTCTTTCAAAGAGCCGACACTGGCATATGACCTCCATCTGTGTTGTATGATTCTATGACATAACATTTAGCTTTCATAAAAACTAAGAATAACGAACATTGTTATGAAAGTGCTTCCATTTTTGGATTTTGTTTTTTGAGGTCTTGTGTTAAAACTGAAAATATTCCATGAATTTTTTTTGTTACTAAGTTTACTGAAAGGACAACTGAATTGTTGTTTGAAAACAACCTGTGCTGGAAATCAAGTGCTTTAAGCTCAATAAACAACAGAAACCTTGATGACCTGGGGAAGACTTTTACAGAGAAGCCACATGTCAAGGGGAGATCAGGAGGTTGACTTTCTGTTTGGGGAAGATATTGTTTTCAGTTCAGATAGGGTGTGAACTGTTTTGAAGACAGTTGGAGATCAACTTGCCAAGGAAAAACCATCCAGCTCAGCTATTTCTCTACCTCTTTGAAGAAACCCTGCAAAGATCCAGTGTTGGACAGCTAAAATCCCAGATGCTGCATCTCTCCTAAGCTGGAAAAAACTGCCAGATTAATTTTCAATACCGCCTGAAAAGAACTGCTTCAGAAAAGATCTCAGTGACTCATCTCCGTATACCCAGACGCCAGACCAAAAGGGACAAATTACATCCTTCCATATCTTCTCTTTTTTTCTTCTTCAACAATTAGCAAGTATTTGGCCAACTTTTTTTTGTAACAGATCTCTGAAAAGAGAATCTCTGTATTTTTTCAAAGTATATGAGTGTGTGTGTGGTGGGGAATTTAAAAAGGGAACTTTCACATTTCAAACTGTGTGTTAATGCTTTGCTTCGTTACTGGATAAGTCTGGTTTGATAATAAACTGATAATTTTGTTGTTTATTAAAGAAACCTGGTTGGCGTATTTTATTCTGGGATAAAGAGTAGAGTATATGATTGACCGAATCGGTAACCGGGTAAACATTTTTAAAATATATGTTGTGACCTGCGGAGAAGTGGGACTAGAAAAGACAGTGCACTCCTCCCACCTCGGTCGTAACAACATTAAAAAAGGGAATGAGTGAGAAGAGTTAGGATATTCCCTCTTCAGTGTCCCGTTCCTCATCTTTTTAATCATCTTTCACTATGGGCTTTGGTCCTTCATCCTGGTTTTTCTAATAAAAGAATAATTTAGAGAAAAGTGGTACAACTGTAACTGTCACTGCAATTAATTCATGGACTCGTTATCTTTTCCTCCACTCTCTCCTAAGGGCACTCACTCATGATAAGCAGGGTCCCACATTCGCTGGCAGTGACTACTTTTCATGTCTGATAACATTTCCACTATTTGTAAAGCAAAAGAAGATACCTTTGCAGTACAGATGAAGTGAGCAGGAATGGGGAGGAGTTTTTGTTCTATGATCTGAATTAGAATTACTTACATGGCAAGCACTATGTTTGAAGATTAGGCACCTCAACTGCAAAAAAACAAAGATCAGGAGTTTATGGTGTAAACTTTGCTCTTCAGTGCTAGCAGCAAAGAGCTTTGCTGATAGGAGCACATGTCAGGAATTGGGGGTGGGGGTGGGAGGCACCCCCACAATTTCCACTCATCAAAACCAATGGGCAGAAAACTGTGGAGAGCATTTGCTCAAATTCTTAATATGCATTCCCAGTAGCCAAATATGTGCGCTGAGCGTGCCAGGGTTGAAAATTTATTTTGTTTAATATATGCCTTCCTGGCTTCAAATCTGAGGCATTACATTGGATCTCGAAAAAAGGCAAACTTCATTAACTTTAAGGGAAAAATGCAAACAGAATGAAAAAAGTTCATCAGCCCTTATGACCTGATCCTTTCAGATAAGTATTTTTATTAAATATCGAGCGTAAGCAATGTTAACTTTTGGCAATAGTGTAAACAAGGCGACATTGGATTGACCATCCGTTTTTCACCTCGTCTAATTTTCGTATCCATTGATTTCAAACTGCCGATCAGGTTCTGCATAATGAACGGCTGACCCAAATCAACCATTCACACCTTTGCCAGAAGATAAAATTACCCCCAGTATTTAAGAGTCTAATTGTCCTGCCTGAAACACTCTTCCTGGGAATCCACTCCAGTGGTGAAACTTCCAGGTATCTGTTTTAAATTCGCTGTTCACAACCATGAACTTGCACCACCTTGTCTTTATTTATTTAGAGATACAGCAATGAAACAGGCCCTTCGGCCCACCAAGTCTGTGCCGACCATCAACCACCCATTTATACTAATCCTACATTAATCCCATATTCCTACCACATCCCCACCTTCCCTCAATTCCCCTACCACCTACCTATACTAGGGGCAATTTACAATGGTCAATTTACCGATCAACTTGCAAGTCTTTGGCTGTGGGAGGAAACTGGAGCACCCGGCGGAAACCCACGTAGTCACAGGGAGAACTTGCAAACTCCACAAAGGCAGTACCCAGAATTGAACCCGGGTCGCTGGAGCTGTGAGACTGCAGTGCTAACCACTGCGCCACTCTTTCCCTTTTTGTTTCTTCCATGCATCAAAAAGGCCGCCTTTGCTAGGTCTGCTTTGAAGCTGAAGAATTCTGACTTACCGAGACATTGCATCCCTTCTGACACTAGGGATCAGCCTCATTGCACCCCTCCTCATTGCTTCTTGGGCTTTTTTAGGAATCAGGATTCTACAGACTACTCCAGTTTTCAACCTAACCAGGTACTGACCAAAGGTTATCGACTTGAAATGCTAACTTTGTTTCTCTATCCATGGATGCTGCCTGACTTGCTGAGTATTTGCAGCATTTTCTGTTTTATTTCAGATTTCCAACATCCACAGTATTTTGCTTTTGTACAGCTTCAACAATGACTTCTATGAACACCAGCTATTACTATTTCCACTTAGGGAGTTCATACTTTTTTTTTCTCCTTTCAATGTCATGGAAGTGATTCTGCTTAAAATATTTTTTTAAAGGAATTTATAGTTAAACTGAATAAATGTTGGACCAGTTTTTTTTTAAAGAGAGCCATCAAGAGGACACAGAAGGAGCCGGATTGGCAACAATGTTACTGTTTGTCACATGACTCAAGTTAAAGATAGAACAGAAACTCTGCTAACAGGGGCAGAGAAATGACAAGCGCCCCTTTGATTGGACAAACTCAACAGCAGCAGAGAACACCTGGGATGGGCAGAAAACTCAAGCTTTGTGTGTCAATGTGTGTTTTACTTTCTGGAGTGAGATAAAGTCAAGTCTGCTCCTGAAGTCAGGGAAGGACAGAAGACCACAACACAGCTCGCTTTCCAGAAATTCCCTAAAAGACCCTTAGAAGTCCACTGTGTCAATTCATCTCGTTTCCTGTCTTTGAAGAAAGCCTGCTAAAATTAATTCTCAATGCTGCCTGAAAAGAACTGTTCTAAAAGATGTCAGTGACCTGTATAGGTGTACTCAGAAGTTAGACTGTATGCTAGTTTTGGAACAACATATCTCATCTGCTGTTTACATCAAAAAATGAGCAAGTAATCTGCCCAAGTTATTTTTGTCTGTAACAGAGCTCTGAATTAAAATAAAATCCCTTTTTTCAGTTAACTGATGTATATATCAGTGAATGTGAAGGGATTAAGGTAAAAACGGAAGTTTAAAATCTGTGTGTTTATATTTTACGTCATTACTAATTAAGACTTGTTTTATAATAAACTGATAAGTTTGTTGTGCAACAAAGAAACCTGGTTAGTGTGTTCTATTCTGGGACAGAGTATATGATTGACTTGAGCTTGAGGAAAAATTGACAAAAAAAACTTGAGCTAGAATTGCAAAGAGAAAAAGAGAGAGAAGAAAGGGAAGTTGAGATTAGAAATCTGGAACTAAGTTAAAAGAGTACAGTGAAAGTTCTGGTGGGGAAAGATCGGTCTTCAGCTCCAGGCCCAGTGGAGAGCTGTTTAAATTTGTGCAAGCCCTCTCAAGTTTGAGGAAAGGGATGTAGAGGCATTTTCATTTCTTTTGAAAAGATAGCCAAACAGATGAAGTGGCCAAATGAAAGCTGGACACTGCTTATGCAAAGCAGGTTGATGGGCAGAGCTCATGAGGTTTATGCCATGCTTTCTGGGGAGGCTTCTGCAGATTAAAAAATTTTTTAAAAAAAATTCATTCATGGGATGTGGGCATCACTGGCTATGCCAGCATTTATTACCCATCCCTAATTGCCCTTGAGAAGGTGGTGGTGAGCTGCCTTCTTGAACCACTGCAGTCCATGTGAGGTAGGTACACCCACAGTGCTGTTAGGGAGGGAGTTCCTGGATTTTGACCCAGTGACAGTGAAGGAACGGCAATATAGTTCTAAGTCAGGATGGCATACGACTTGGAGGGGAACTTACAGGTGGTGATGTTACCATGCATCTGCTGCTCTTGTCCTTTGAGGTGGTAGAGGTCGCGGGTTTGGAAGGTGCTGTCGAAGGAGGCTTGCCGCGTTTGAGATGGCAAAAAAGGCTATTCTCGCTGCGTATGAGTTAGTCTCTCAAGCTTACTGACAGAAGTTTCAGAACCTCCGGAGATTGGCTGGACAGACATATAGAATATGAAAGGGTAAAGCAGAGGTTCCTGGGGCTATATGTGTGCAAATCGTTGAAAGTCAGGGCAGGTTGAGAAAGCAGTTAATAAGGCACATGGGATCCTGGGTTTTATAAATGGGGTATAGAACACAAAAGTAAGGAGGTTATGATGAACCTTTATAAAACAATGGTTCGGTCTCAACTGGAATTTTATGTCCAATTCTGGGCACCAAACCTTAGGAAGGATGTGAAGGCCTTAGAGTTGGTGCAAAAAAGATTTACAAGAATGATTTCAGAGATGAGGGGCTTCAGTTATGAGGATAGAATAGAGAAGCTGAGCTTCTTCTCCTTAGAGAAGAGAAGGTTAAGAGGAGATTTGATAGAGGTGTTCAAAATTACGAAGGGTCTGGACAGAGTAGCTAGGAAGAAACAGTTTCCCTTGGCAGAAGGGTCGAGAACCAGAGGATACCAATTTAAGGTGAATGGCAAAAGAACCAAAGGCGACCTGAGGAAATCTTTTTTGGGCAACGAGTGGTTAGGATCTGGAATACTCTGCCTGAGAGTGTGGTGGAGACAGATTTAAATATGGCTTTCAAAGGGTACTGCATAATTATCTGAAGAGAAAAAAGTGCAGGGCTACGTGGAAAAGGCAGGAAAGTGGGACTAGCCGAGTTGACCTTGTAGAGAGCTGGCACCGGCTCGATGAGTTGAATGGCTTCCTTCTGTACAGTAACCATTCTACGATTCTATATTATAGAGTATTAAGCATAGTAGGTTATGGTATGGTTGAACATAGATTAATGAGTATTAACCATAGTAAATGTAAATGGGGATTTGACTGTGGATTAAGCATAGTATGTAGTTATGTGGTATATTAAGGTATATGGACTATGGGCTGAATTTTACCGGCCCCTTGATGCTGTGGGTCGCGGCGAGGGGGCCGGTAAAATGCTGCGGGGAGAGGCCTGCCTTGACCTACGACGGCAAGAACTGCCCGTCGCATATTATCAGCAGCGGTGGGACCTTGGTGCGGCCCCCACCCCCAAGTGGCAGGCCCTTTATCTCCATATTAAAATTAGGCCTAATGAAATGCAAATTCACCTACCTGCAGGCGGCGGCCATCCCACTCCGATATTGCGGCTGCCGTTTGAGCTCCGCGCACCTTCGGAACGCCCTATGGAGTTCTGGGTGAGAAACTGGTGGGGAGCGGGGAGTAATAAAATTGTCAGGGTGGGACAGGTGGAGGAGTGGGGAGGACACTTTTTTATTGGATGTGGAGATGGTTGGAAGGGGTTAGACGCCAAATGTACAAAGGTATGGGGGAAAGTTCGGGAAGGGAATAAATTATTTTTTGAGAATAAATGCCACTTAAATGACCATTGGGGGAGTTGGGGAAGAGCATCAACATCTTTATTCATTGCTAATAAAACTTCCTGATGATAGCGCCGTTAAAAATTAAAAGTACATTGTAAGGGCTGAAAGCCCTTTTAAAATGCCGCTGGCGCCGGGGACACGGCGGCTGCCCCCTTACGTCATCGGGGGCGGCCATGCCGCCCCCTCTATTTAAATGAGCCCCCGCGCATAATATCACGGGGGTTCAGGGACGGCGCATCCGTGCGGATGCACGCCGTTTTTAAGAATGTGCTGCTGCAAACTGCAGCGCACTCATAAAATTCAGCCCTTTATCATTAATACAGGCACTGCAAACGTGCATGGGTGGGCAGTGCTCCCTCTGCAGTTGCAGCATCACCAAATGTAGCCTTTTTTTAATGTCTTCCTTCCACTAACTTTTGATTCCATCTCCGTGAAACCTTCTGAGATTGGCCAGGCTACATTTTTCTCCTCTTAAAAATGGAATAATATTTGGCATTAAACGGCATTTCAAAAATGAGTGGGCCATGTTGATTTTAAGTTACAGAAGGAGGAAGCTTGGGTGCTAGGAATAGCAGAGTGTAGGGCGTCAGAACAGGAGGGCTCAGGATTGGGTAGCCAGGACCTAGATCTGGAAACATCGGTGCACAAGGCTGGATACTCCTGTTATACTTAAAGAAAGTGGTATTTAAGGTATTAAAGTGGAACACATTTCTCTATGTAACACCAGATTATTGTATTGCATTACACAGAATAAAAAAATAAATCTGTCCAATCATCCCATCTCAGCGTTGAAGCTCCACTCGAGCCCCCTCTCATCATTCCTCATCTAATCCATGATCATAATGAATGGCGGAGCAGGCCTGAAGGGCCGAATGGCCTACTCCTGCTCCTATTTTCTATGTTACTATCAGCACAACCCACTATCCCTTTTTCCCTCATATGCTTGGCTAGCTTCCCCTTAAATGTATCTATTCGCCTCAACTACTCTCTGTGGTACAGAGTTCCACATTCTCACCACTCTGTGGGTAAAGATGTTTCTTCTGAAACCCCAATTTGATTTTTTGATGACTATCTTATATTGATAGCCTCTAGTTTTGTTCTTCCCCACAAGTGTAAACACTGTCAGTATCTACTGTATCAAAACCTTTAGTAATTTTAAAGACCTCTATTAGGTTACCCCTCAGCCTTCGCTTTTCAGTGAAAAAAGACTCAGACTTGCCTGATAACAGAACTGAGATTATCCTATCATCTTATAAATCATTTTTGCACCCACTCCAGTGCCTCAATAACCTTTTTGTAATATGGAGACCAGAACTGTACACAGTACGCCAAGTGTCGTCTATGCAAGGTTCAATACAGGTTTAGCATAACTTCTCTACTTTTCAATTCTATCCCTCTAGAAATAAACTCTACTGCTTGATTTGCTTTTGTTATGGCCTCATTGACTTCCATTGCAACTTTTAGTGATTTGTGTATTTGTACTCGCAAATCCTTTTGTTCCTCTAATCCATTTAGATACTTATTTTCCAACATTATTTATTTAGAGATACAGCACTGAAACAGGCCCTTCAGCCCACCGAGTCTGTGCTGACCAATAACCACCCATTTATACTAATCCTACATTTATCCCATATTCCCTACCACATCCCCACCATTCTCCTACCACCTACCTACACTAGGGGCAATTTACAATGGCCAATTTACCTATCAACCAGCAAGTCTTTGGCTGTGGGAGGAAACCGGAGCACCCGGCGGAAACCCACGCGGTCACAGGGAGAACTTGCAAACTCCGCACAGCCAGTACCCAGAACTGAACCCGGGTCGCTGGAGCTGTGAGGCTGCGGTGCTAACCACTGCGCCGCCCTTCTTCACTAAAATTTCACTGCAGCACTGAAAGAATAAATAACTGGTTGGGCTGCTGTTAGAATATGGTATCCAGTTTTGTATCCTACTTTAAAAGGATGTCACGGTCATGGAGTGTATATAGGAGAGATTCACTAGATAAGAGGTTTTAGTTATGGGGAGAGACTGGAGAAACTGGGGATATTATCAGAATAGGTAAGGTTAACAGAGATCTGTTCAAAGTTATTGAGGGTATGCTAGTGTAGTAGCTATGTTTCTGTGCGAGTAATTCAGAGGCCTGAAATAATAATCCAGAAAACACGAGTTTAATGGCCACCAAGGAAGTTTGAAAATTTCAATTCTATTTAAAAAGAAAATCTGTAAATAAAAAGCAGGTATCAGTAAAAAATGACCATGAAGTTACTGGATTCTTGTAAAAACACAACAGGCTTGCTAATGTCCATTAGGGAAGTAAACATGCCATCTTTACTATGTCTGGCCTATATGGGACTCCAGTCCCTCAGGAACGTGGTATTACTCATCTGTATCAAACCACCTTTTTTTTCAAGAAAGCAGCCCAGAACTAGAAATGGGCAATAAATGCAACTTTGCCAGTGATTTCCACATATTGAGAATGAATTTTTTTGAATAACCGAAATAGGGAAAACCACTTCCACTTTGGTGAGTTGGTAATTTAAGAGTTTAAATTCCTCACCAATAAAAATAAACAGAAGAGTTATTTTTTTTTAAAAACACAAAAGGGTTGTTCAAACTTAGAATGCCCTAGTGGAAATATTGGTGGTGGAAGCATTAAAAAGGAAAATGAATAAATATTTGAGGAAGAAAAAAAATACAGAAGGGGAAAAAGCAGGGAATATGACTAAGAGCCAGAAGAGGCATGCTAGGCCAAATGACCCCTTTCTCTAATGTGAAATTCTTTGATCTATACAATGAACCATCATTTTTTAAAATTGAGTTAATGACAGAAGAATCAAGATTCTAAAAAAAAAAGTACATTTATAACACATGTGCACTTAAGTTGGCTCCCTTACCTTCTCCGCATGGGGCAGTCTTTCATAAAATGACCAATTTTCCCACAAATTCTACAACATCTGTCATTTGGAGCTACCTCCCCTTCAGTCAGAATTTCTGGATCAAAGAAATACTCCTTCAATTAAAAAAAAATCAATAAGTTAAACACAAGAACAATCATTGCATCTGCACAACTGATAGTATTTTTAGTAACACGGCTTCTTTTTGAAACCAAGATGAAACTTCTGATAACTTTACACAATGAACTGAAAATTTCAAACACTCATTCTCTCTGTCTGCCATTACTGATGCATTAGACAGGCTCTTTTTTGCTAAAAATATTTCCCATCAAGAACTTTTTACAAAGCTCGAGCCTGTGGAAAACTTGAATATGACTCCCACATTTGAGAAGACTCTGAACTATTCTCTTGCAATCCTGAAGAGGATATAATAAAACCATTTTGTCTGTTGATGATTCTTTGTTAACCCATGCATTTTATTCTGTCCATATTTAATAAAGGTGACTCTGATCAAAGACATGCGTGTAGGAGAGTTGAGCTTCTTCATCCTACTACTTTCCTGTTTTGGATCAATTAAACCAAGTGTATCATTAAAATCAAATGTTTTTACTATAGAAGGTTAGTGGCCTATCTGTATCAGAGCTGAGCAAGTGTTACGTCAGGGATGCCTTTCCAATTTTGGCATTTGGAGAAACCTCTCAAGATTCCGTTTTGTAATAAAGATTCTTCTCTTTTAAAAGGGAGCCCTAACAGCTTTAGAAGTCTTAAAGGAGATAGGAGATTGCTTTGTCTGGCATTTTTATAATTTTAGTAAATTGAAAGAATCTTGAAGATTGGTATGTGGTTGAGCGCACTATTTAAAGGCAAAAGAACCAAAGGTGATGAGAAAACTTTGACTTTTTAAAAAATGCGTGTAGTTAGGATTTGGAATGCACAGCTTGAGGGGGTGGTGGAGGCATATTCAACTGTGGCTTTCAAAAGAAAATTGGAAAAGCATCGGAAGATAAAGAAATTTGCATGGTTACAGTGAAAGGGTGGGGATGTGGGACGAGCTGAATTCCTCTTGCAAAGAGCTGGCATGGACTCGATAGGTTGAATGGCCTCCTTCTGTGCTATAACCATTCTATAATTTTAAGGTGTCAACAGCCATACTTGGAAATTACAGATCAGCAAGATTAACAGCAGTTTTACACAAAGTCTTTAAAATGATGTGAGAGATTTAGTAAGTGATTAAATGGAAAAATATAACCTATTAAAGTATCGTCAGCATGGTCTCAGTAAAGAAAGATCATGCTTTGCTAGCCTGTGGAGTTTCTCCTGAGAATTTTTGGCATTGTGGACAGATTTGGACAAAGTTCCACATTAGCAATTAATAGCCAAGATAAAAAGTCATGGAATTGGAGGATAGTACTGATTACAAATTTGGGTTAAAAACAGGGACCAGCTATAAAGAATTTATGAGCTGAGTACACTCTATGGGTTGGTTTTACTATTTTTAATATCAATTGCCCAAATTTTGCTGTGGTAATGATGGCAAAACCGTCAGCGTTAGTCATCATTACGCCACTGAAATTGACAAATTTGGGAGTTTGGACAGGCGCAGAAGATCGCGCATACCCACAAGGTGCTGCCAGTGCGTGTACTGAAAGAGGTAGTTTAAATCTGGTGCCAGGTCAAGGGGAAGTCTTGGCAGTAATAACAGTAGGCAGAGGAAAATTTAAGGCAGTTTTGAGAATTTGATCTTCACACAAAATATTAGCAATGCCTGGAATGGAATTTTGGGTAGAACAGTGGAGGTGAAAGCCCCGGAATAGTTTAAGTATCAGCTAGATGCCCTGACATTGATGGTGGTGGGGGGGGGGGGGGGGAAACAGGAGAGGAGAAAAAAAGTCTTTTTTTTTCAGATTACAATAGGTCAAATCACTCTCTTCTGGCAATTTAGACAGAGTCACTGGATAAAACAGATTTAACTTACGAACATAGGAGTAGACCACTTGGCCCCTCAACAACGCACCAATTATCTCGCTAGCCACTTCTTTTAGTTCCCTAGGATGAAGTCCATCAGGACCCGGGGACTTGTCAACCCACAGCTCCAACAATTTGCTCAGTACCACTTCATTGTAATTTTGAGTTCCTCCCTCCTTTCCATTTCCTGATTTACAGCTATTTTTAGGACTTTACTTGTATCCTCTATAGGGAAGACTGATGCAAAGTACCTGTTCAATTCATCCACCATCTCCTCATTTTCCCTTAATAATTCCCCAGACTCACTTTCTATAGGACCACTCACTTTGTTAACTTTTCTTTTTAAAATATCTATAGAAACTCTTACTATCTGTTTTTATATTCCTAGCTAGCTTTCTCTCGTACTCTAATTTTTCCCTCATCAATCTTTTAGTCATTCTTTGCTGTTTTTTATATTCTGTCCAATCTTCTGACCTGCCTCCCATCTTTGCGCAATTATATGCTTTTTCTTTAAGTTTGATACAATCTTTAATTTTTTTTAGTCAACCACGGATAGTGGGTCGTCCCCTTGGAATTTTTCTCTCTCATTAGATGCATCTATTCTGTGTATTCTGAAATATCTCAAATATCTGCCACTGCATCTCTATTGACCTATCCCTTAAGCTAATTTGCCAGTTCACTTAAGCTAGCTCTGCGTTCATGCCCTCATATTTGCCCTTATTTAAGTTTAAAATACTAGTTTTGGATCCATTCTTCTGTCCTTCAAACTGAATGTAAAATTCAATCATATTATGGTCACTGCTACCTAGGGACGCCTTTGCTATGAGGTCATCAATTAATCCTATCTCGTTGCACAATACCAGCTCTAGTATAGCCTGCTCTCTGATTGGCTCCAGAATGTGCTGTTCTAAGAAACTATCCCAAAAATATTCTATGAACTCCTCATCTAGGCTACCTTTGACCCTCTGATGTTTCCAGTCTATATGCAGATTTAAATCCCCCATGATTATCACTGTACCTTTCTGACAAGTTCCCATTATTTCTTCCTTTATACTCTGTCCTAGCATTTGGTTACTGTTAGGGGGCCTGTACACCACTCCCAAGAGTGACTTCTTTCCTTTATCATTTCTCATCTCTACCCAAACTGCTTCTACATCTGGTTTCCTGAACTTGGGTCATCCCTCTCCAATGTGCTAATACCATGATTAATTAATTGAGCCACCCCTCCACCTTTTTCCGGTTGCCTATATTCAAAAGGAAAACAGGCACAGGAACAACAAACTCATTAAGCTTCCTTCAATCCTGTGTAAAATAAATTGATCAAGAACATATTTAAGTATTATCTGTACAATGCTGACCCATCCAATAAATGCTGGCCTGGCCAACGATGCCCACATCCCATGAATAAATAAAAAAAAAAATCCACAAAAAACAAGGCAAATATAGCCTCGCCAACTACCACCATATCAGCCTCTTCCCAAACATCAGGAAAATGATGGATGTAGTCGCAATTGTTCACCAGTAACTTGCTGAATGATAATCAGTTTGGGTTCCAGCAGAACCAGTCAGCTCCAGGCCTCATTAAAAGTCTTGATCTAGATATGGACAAAAAAGCTTAAATGCCAGACAACAAGCAAGAGCAGCTATCTTCAACATCAATGCAACATTCGATTGAGTATGGCCCAATGGAATCTTATCAAAACAGTGATCAATGGAGTCAAAAGAAAAGGTTTCCACTGCAGTCATATCTGACACACAGGAAATTGGTTGTGGTTATCAGAATCTAATCACCACAGCCCGAGGACATCACTGCTGGAGTTCTTCAGAACAGCATTGTTAGCCCAACAAAAGAACAAAAAGAAGAACAGTACAGCACAGGAACAGGCCATTCGGCCCTCCAAGCCTGCGCCGATCTTAATGCCTGCTGAAACTAACACCTTCTGCACTTCCAGGGCCCATATCGCTCTATTCCCTTCCTATTCATTTATTTGTCAAGATGTCTCTTAAACGTCGCTATCGTATCTGCTTCCACCACCTCCCCTGGCAGCAAGTTCCAGGCACTCACCACCCTCTGTCAAAAACTTGCCTCGCACATCCCCTCTAAACTTTGCCCCTCGCACCTTAAACCTATGTCCCCCAGTAACTGACTCTTCCACCCTGGGAAAAAGCTTCTGACTATCCACTCTGTCCATGCCGCTCATAACTTTGTAAACCTCTATCATGTCGCCCCTCCACCTCCATCGTTCCAGTGAAAACAATCGGAGTTTTTCCAACCTCTCCTCATAGCTAATGCCCTCCAGACCAGGCAACATCCTGGTAAACCTCCTCTGTACCCTCTCCAAAGCCTCCACTTCCTTCTGGTAGTGTGGCGACCAGAATTGCACGCAATATTCTAAGTGTGGCCTAACTAAGGTTCTGTACAGCTGCAACATGACTTGCCAATTTTTATACTCTATGCCCCGACCGATGAAGGCAAGCATGCTGTATGCCTTCTTGACTACCTTATCCACCTGCGTTGCCACTTTCAGTGACCTGTGGACCTGTACGCCCAGATCTCTCTGCCTGTCAATACTCCTAAGGGTTCTGCCATTTACTGTATACCTCCCACCTGCATTAGACCTTCCAAAATGCATTACCTCACATTTGTCCGGATTAAACTCCATCTGCCATTTCTCCGCCCAAGTCTCCAACCGATCTATATCCTGCTGTATCCTCTGACAATCCTCATCATTATCCGCAACTCCACCAACCTTTGTGTCGTCCGCAAACTTACTAATCAGACCTGCTACATTTTCCTCCAAATCATTTATATATACTACAAACAGCAAAGGTCCCAGCACTGATCCCTGCGCAACACCACTAGTCACATCCCTCCATTCAGAAAAACACCTATCCACTGTTACCCTCTGTCTTCTGTGACTGAGCCAGTTCTGTATCCATCTTGCCAGCACACCTCTGATCCCGTGTGACTTCACCTTTTGCATCAGTCTGCCATGCGGGACCTTGTCAAAGGCTTTATTAAAGTCCATATAGACAACATCCACCGCCCTTCCCTCTTCAATCATATTAGTCACTTCCTCAAAAACCTCAATCAAATTAGTAAGACACGACCTCCCCTTCACAAAACCATGCTGTCTCTTGCTAATAGGTTTGTTTGTTTCCAAATGGGAGTAAATCCTGTCCCGAAGAATCCTCTCTAATAATTTCCCTACCACTGATGTAAGGCTCACCGGCCTATAATTTCCTGGATTATCCTTACCACCCTTCTTAAACAAAGGAACAACATTGGCTATTCTCCAGTCCTCTGGGACCTCACCTGCAGCCAATGAGGATGCAAAGATTTCTGTCAAGGCCCCAGCAATTTCTTCCCTTGCCTCCCTCAGTATTCTAGAGTAGATCCCATCAGGCCCTGGGGACTTATCTAACTTAATGCTTTGCAAGACACCCAACACCTCCTCATTTTTGATAATGAGATGACTGAGACTATCTGCACTCCCTTCCCTAGGCTCATCATCCACCAAGTCCTTCTCCTTGGTGAGTACTGATGCAAAGTACTCATTTAGCACCTCGCCCATTTCCTCTGGCTCCATGCATAGATTCCCATCTCTGTCCTTGAGTGGGCCAACCCTTTCCCTGGTTACCCTCTTGCTCTTTATATATGTATAAAAAGCCTTGGGATTTTCCTTAATCCTGTTTGCCAATGACTTTTCATGACCCCTTTTAGCCCTCCTAACTCCTTGCTTAAGTTCCCTCCTACTGTCTTTATATTCCTCAAGTGCTTCGTCTGTTCCTAGCCTTCCAGCCCTTACAAATGGTTCCTTTTTCTTTTTGACTAGGCTCACAATATCCCGTGTTATCCAAGCTTCCCGAAACTTGCCAAACTTGTCTTTCTTCCTCACAGGAACATGCTGGTCCTGGATTCTAATCAGCTGACGTTTGAAAGACTCCCACATGTCAGATGTTGATTTACCCTCAAACAGCCGCCCCCAATCTAAATTCTTCAGTTCCTACCTAATATTGTTATAATTAGCCTTCCCCCAATTTAGCACCTTCACCCGAGGACTACTCTTATCCTTATCCACAAGTACCTTAAAACATATGGAATTATGGTCACTGCTCCCGAAATGCTCCCCCACTGAAACTTCATCCACCTGGCCGGGCTCATTCCCCAATCATTCCCAAATGCAGCTGCTTCATCAATAGCCCTCCCTCCCATCATGGGGTCAGGACTGGGACTGTTTGCTGATGATTTCCAAGTATCTACTTCCATTCACAACTCTTCTAATAATGAAGCAGCCTATACCAGCCTACAACAGAACCTGGCTAACATTTGGCTTGGGATGACAAGTGACAGATAACATTCGCACCACATAAGGTAATGTTCATCTTGAACAAGAGATAGCTCAGTTATCTCCCACTGACCTTCAACAGCACCATCATCGCTGAGTTCCCCATCATTAACATTTTGAAGGTGATCTAGGATTGTGATGATTGGACTCTGACAACCACAACCAGTGGCCAACTTTGTGTTAGCTATAATTCCAGCCACTGGAGGGTTGTTCCTTTGATTCCACTGTTCTGACTTGGCCATACATTGCTTTTTCTTCATTGTCACTGGGGGAATAACCTAGAATTCCATAGCTAACATTATGGGAGCACCATCATCATGAAGACTGCAATTATTTAAAGAGAAGATCCACCTTTATCTTCTCAGGGAAATCAGGAATTAAATGCAGCCTTGCCAATAGTACTTATGCCCCGAGAACAAATTTCAAAACCCCCTAAACATTTGAGTGTTCAAGCATTGTGAAAGATTACTTTATGAACGCTGCTACACCACATTCTTTTATGTCTCCTATCTCTCCTTGAAATGTTATAACCACAAATATTAAATTCTCACACAGGTCCAAACCAAGTCTCTGTCATAGCTACTGAGCATTCTCCTCCGTTGTTACTAATGCATGTGATCCTATTTTGAACGCTTTGTGCATTTGATTATATCATTCAATCTTGATTCCAATTTTTGATGATCTTGCTTTTTAAAGCTCTTCCTCCCTCTGAACTACTTTTGATTACGTTCCTATACCACGTTAACTACCTCATCTTTCTTTTCCCCTACTCCTGCAAATTAGGTTAACCATCTCACAAAGTATTGCTGGTAAAGAGATTGGTCCCAGCCCTGTTCAGATGAAGTCCATCTATCCTAGACAGACCACACATACCTCAAAAAAGTTATTTTATTTAGTGATATAGCACTGAAACAGGCCCTTCGGCCCACTGAGTCTGTGCCGACCATCAACCATCCATTTATAGTAATCCTACACTAATCCCATATTCCTACCACATCCCCATCACCTTCCCTATATTCCCCTACCACCTACCTATACTAGGAGCAATTTATAATGGCCAATTTACCTATCAACCTGCAAGTCTTTGGCTGTGGGAGGAAACCGGAGCACCCGGCGAAAACCCACACGGTCACAGGGAGAACTTGCAAACTCCGCACAGGCAGTACCCAGAATTGAACCCGGGCCGCTGGAGCTGTGAGGCTGCGGTGCTAACCACTGCGCCACTGTGCTTTTAATGTCCCAGCAATCTGAACTTCTCCTCTGATGCTATGGCCCAGCTTTTGCAGTAGTAATGACAGTGAATCTGTCATCGTACGCCATCATTACTCCCCTGAAATGGGCACAAACCTCTACAGTCCACAAAAGCATAAACGCGGAAGTTCAGAAGTTGCTGTCAGTGATTCTATGCTTTTCCATCAGATGCGCTGTTGAAGTCCTTACTGACTGCAATCAACTGACGAAAACTTCCATTTTCATGCTAGTAGTCCCACTGTAAAAACCCTCGAAAAAAAGTCACACCTTGTTGAATTAGGTCTAACTGCGTTTTTAATGGCATACAAACTTCATAATTTTACTGCTGAAAACCTCTCTGGTCCTGAAAAACAAATTTTATATTTGTGGAATGTCAAATTTCTCAATGATAAAAGATTCTATATTTTTAATTTTTTTTTAAAGTTTATGATATTGTAACTTCTATCTTCCTCCCTTGTGTATCTCACAATTTTTATTTGGCTCTCTGTAAAATGATTAAAAAGTGAAGGATACTAAGTGCTTTTAGCTTCCTGGTTTGCTGTCCGTGAAACTACTTCAATGTGACTCGCTGCTTACCCTACTTGATGACATCATTCTTGCTGGACACCTGGAGACCCCCCCACCCCGACTTGTAGCTAGATTCATATTAATGTTGGGAAAAATGAAATCTACATCACAGAGATTGCTAGAGGTTTGTGGGCAACTTTCTTCGAGGTCTGTGGTGAGCTCCATTGCTTCGCCGCTGACTGCAAAATCTGGCCTGATGACTCCAGTCACACCTTTACCTTTGTTATCTTATTGTTCCTGTACTGACTAGCATGTAGCATTGGGAATAATCAAGAGATTATTACACTTGAGGCCCTACTCTTTAATGAGTCTCATTTTACAGGATCTAAATTCTATTTCTTTCCATGTTCCTACACGAACCACATCCTCTGGCTGTTCTCTTTCCCTCTCCAAGTTTTGACACCTGCGCCACCATTTGGAACTCTGAGCTGAGACTAGAAAAGTGCCAGTTTGTTCTGATAATTATGGCACCCCCATTATTATTGAGTTTCTTTAGTTCATTCCCTACCTCTTTGGCACTGTGGTTTGCTTATGGTTGCCTTCCTCAAAGTTGTCATGATCACAGGTATTTAGTACCATATGCCTATCTGTCAATTAAACACACTCGGGAGGATCCCTGCATTGCCTCTTGTCTCCTCTTTCTAGCTGATGGATAGTCATTCACTTCCCTTCCTCATTAACTGACCGTGTACGTGATGACCATCTCCAGGAACTTTACAGCCTCTGGTAAGCAATGGAATAATGGCAGATGTTTTTCAAGCTCAGAAACCTTAAACTTCAGTGAAAACAGCAAGGGACAGTCCTGGCAGATACTGCACCAGTTGTTCCCCCATATAAGACTAAACTGTTTTCTCTTAAAAATTTATTAGATTTAAACACAACAACTTAGTGATTCAACCCCTCTTATCATTTTAGGCCAACTGTACCTCAAGGCTGAACTCCCTCTAAGGCTGAACTCTTGCTGACGCTAAACTCCACACACTCTTGGCCTTTTGCACTTCACTGGTCTCTCGCTGCTCAATGGTGAAAGCAGTGGTGGCATACCAGATGACACTAATTAAAAATTAGGATGTGAGAAATAAATAGGGAGGCAGAATGTTTTCTTTGAATGTCTAAAAGATTTCTGCAGTAGGTTATCAAAGAAGGCCACTGAATCAGATAGTATAATAGACAAAAAGTTATGTTTATGGAGAAATAAGGGTTATGATGACCAATTTTATAAGCCAGATTGATCATTAAAAAGTGATAGGTATATTGTGCTCTTAATGGCCTACAAATTCTTACATTTCCTACGATACTAGCTGTAAATGCTTTGTTAAAATTATATTAGAGGATTTTTTTTTTTAAAGTATCGCCTGGTGTTAGGAAATTAGGGTACAAACAGCCTTTTAAAGGAAACATGTTACTCTTATAATTAAGGAATGATTTTCTCCCATTATCCAAAATAAAAGGATAACCAATTATTCCATTTGCATATATAGAAAGATTAGTCTTTTTCATGCCTATGTCAAATAAAGATGTCACGAGTGGAGTAAATTACTTTAATGCAACAAGCAGAATTGATGTTGAGAAGTATATATGTGAATTGCAGACAAAAATACAAAACATACCATAATAGTGGGATATTCCATTGGGATGAATTTAATTGGAGTTCCAAAAACTTTTCTCCCATTGATGAAAGCTTTCATGATAAAATTTGTCACTAGAAAAATAAAGAGAAACCATCTATATATCAGAACCACATAGCTAATACTGAGAGCTATTTAACAGGAGACAAAATGTAACTTACTCTTTCGGGACAATCCAGCTCCAAGGTTATGGTTGAGGTCAAATGGATCTATTACAAACAAAATCTTTTGATTACATTGAGAAAACTACTTTTTGTTTATACTTAAAACAATCACGATTTGAAAATTCAATGCCCATCTGACTGTCAAAAAAATGTTCAAAGTGTACATAATCAAAAGCAGTCACCAGTGAGGGGTCAAGTAAAGGCCACACAGCCTGCCCATACAAACAATGTGCAGCATAAATGTGCCTTGAACTGGCTGTCAGCTCATGCAGTCTCCTGCAAGAGGCAAAAAAAAGCATAGGCCAATTTGGGAAATAATTCTGGAAAATTCCTCTCCTATCCCTGAAGTTCCATACCCAATATACTAATTACTGCTGGCTCACTAGCTTCTATCACTCAAGTCGCCTTCTACATAAAGGCTGATCCAAGTTCCTTTTGAAAGGCCTACAGTGAGTCAATACTCACTACACATTCCAGCAATCTATTCTAGAGGCCAGAAGGCCAATGAATTTCTGCAAAAGGAAGTATTTTCTAACATCTAATCTAACTTTTTTTTTGTCCTAGGCCTCTCCTCACTATCTAGTTCAAATAATGAAGCAATTGAACATAATCTGAAAGATCTCAATCATATCTACCAGAAGTCTAAATTTCTGAAATGAAATAAGCTCCAGTTCCTCAAGCAGTGTGTCAAATCTGGAGCCCTCGTCTGGACTTTCTCTAGGGTGTCAACATCACCACCATTTGGGACCAAAATTGTACACAGTACTCAAGATGCAGCCTCCCTTACAAGATTCTTATAAACTGTAAGTACTGTACTCCTGGCTTTGTATTGGTGTCTTTGATAAACATTGTAAAATTAGATTCACTCTCTCGACAACTGTGCAATACTGGCCAATACTTGTCAAAAATTCTTTTGAAGGAAGAAGCTGCACACAATCAAAAGTAGGGAACAGTAGTGTG
Organism: Heterodontus francisci; assembly: GCF_036365525.1. Taxonomy (NCBI): domain Eukaryota; kingdom Metazoa; phylum Chordata; class Chondrichthyes; order Heterodontiformes; family Heterodontidae; genus Heterodontus; species Heterodontus francisci. The sequence continues at coordinate 120,100,647 of NC_090374.1, forward strand.
AAAAGAACAAGGCACTTACAGTGTTTCATGAACTATGACCTTTAAGTCTCTCTCCTGCTTCACCATCTTCAGAGTGTAAGCCTCCATGAAAATATTTGCAGCAGTAACCTGGCTAATTAAATCTAATCTGATATTTTGGTCACTGTTGCCCAGGTGTTCCACCACATGGAGGCGCACTACCATTTTCAGATCACTGCTAAAAAAATATCCAATCCAGTAACTGATTTTTTCCTAGCTGTCACGCACACTGGAAGTGCGATGATATGGATCAATTCTGAAGAGTTATGAAAAACTGACAGTCTTTAAAAAATGAACCTTTATTTTAAAAAAAGTGAACGGTCCCAAAATGGCCACTGTAGGAAAGGGACTAGCCTTTGTGTATTCAAACTGTCTGACAAAGACGAAGGACAAGTCTTCAAAGCCAAAATGTGTCAAATGCACCCCATCCTAAAAACATTCCAGAATTGAATGTCTTCTTCTGAAACAAAAAAGGTGTGAAATAGCCATGTCCTGGGCCATTGTGTGATCACCATGGGGAAGAGTTGAGAAGTCGAGAGGTGACATAGGTTTACCTTAAAAAATGACAGCCAGTGGGAGAGAAAGAGAAAGAGAGAAAAGTAGAGAGAGAGAAGCAACATCCTAACAGCTTGTGTTTCAACCAAGCCAGAAAGCACGTGCCCTGCTGAAGAATCCTACATCTACATTAAACAGCAGTGAGAACTGGAAGTGACCCACGTCTTCAACTGAACCTTGAATCAAGAGAGAAATCTACAATCATCTCAGGCCTGCACCCATTGAGGACTTGTTTTCCAAGAGAATCAACAGGTTTATCGTGTCCCTCCCCGACTAAAAGTCACCTTCCTTTTTCCCTTCTCTATCTGTCTCTTTTGTGTGTGTACGAGTGAATGTGTGAATGGATGTGTTTGCCACAATTTCAGGATAAGGCGTACTGATAACAATTGATTTTCTGTTTTGTTTAAACCTACAAGAAAACCTGTCGCTGTTTACTTGAGAAATACAACACCAAGGGGCTAGACTCTAATAAAAATACACTTGCTGCGATCAGATGGGGAGTTGAACAGTGGGAACCACCCATGTTGCATCATGTGGCCGTAACATAGCATTCTCTCCTAAATGCTGCATGAGAAAAACAATTAATAATATTAACAACTATTTTGGACCGTCCCTCTCAACACTTCGCTGTCTTTAATAAGACTTCTGAACAACTGGGTAATTAAAATCCCCATTAAATATACACCATTTAATTCTGTAGTCATGAGGGTAAGGGCTGTTACTGTGCCCTTCAACCCTCTCAGACACAGGCACACACTTATAGAAAACACAAATATACCTTTTAAAAATATAACAAATTGTATCATGCAAGTCACAATGAATAATTTTTGCAAGATTTACCTTCTATAACTATATATTTAGAAGTCCACTGCTTCTTGAAGGTTGTGAGTAGAGCCTTTCGCCTGATGCTGATAACATGTTCTTTAAAATCAAACTCCTCTGTGTAGAACCTGAGAAGCCCCAGCCACAATTCTCCTACAGACTCTTTATTCTTTCCATAGTCTGGCCATTTTCTTTTCTACAATAATACATTTTGAAAGGACTGCATTAGTTTTCAGCCATACAATGGTTTCTTTGAAGTTGAGCTTAGCAACAAGCCCCACCAAAAAGACTCAAATGTTATTCTAGAATAAAATTGACAGAAGAAACTAATGATGCTTGGTTTAAAAATAACCTACCAGTTCATCCAATTTATCAAAGTAATAGACATTCCAACCATCAATGAATAGTTCTGTTTTTTTCATCCCATCGTATATCTGAAAATCAGTGGAAGTTTAATTGTGATAATTCTACAAAACAAACTCAATTCTTATACAAACCAAGAATTATTAATTGAGTTCTTAGCTTTTTATGAAGTGAACTTGATAATTCTTTTACCTAATTTAGAATATAGAAACTGTATATATTTTCTGTATTTTCAATACACTGTGCATATATCTTCTTTCAGTTTACTACACAATTCAGCGCTGTTCTGATGTATAAAAAATAGATTTCCAGACAGTTGAAATATTAGTGACACCTTGTTCTAAAAAGCAACATGTATTCCTGTACAAGAGTTTGAAGTTAATAAGTAAGTTTAAACAAGTGTGTACTTCTGGTGAGGATCTTTGTTAATTCTTGCATACCTCTTGAAGGACAGGAATTACTGGTGGCTTCCTTTGCTGTAGGAAATAAAGTGCCATTAGGGTATATGCATATGAAGAAAGGCTGCCTCTGGATGCATCCCCAATATCGCACACCTGTTTTAAAATGAAACACATTGCTAGTACTTGACGTGTAGTTAATTGACTCCAATAAAGGCTCCAGGACAAGTCAAAATGCAATTTAGCATAACAAGCTGTCACAGAATATACCAATACAATTATTCCAAAGCTCACTATCATGTTTTTACACCAAGTGAATCCTGACAACGCACAGGCCTGCAACGTCATCAGAGTGCGCGCTTGCGCAGCAACATCTTGCCAGGACTTAGTGGCGCATGTGCAGATGACATCATCACGCAGCGCTAATGTCATCGCATATCTGCGCTAGATCCATCTTCGCGCATGCGCGATAAAGTGTCATTGGGTATCCAGCCCCTCACTTGGCTGGAGGAAGCGGCAGAATGGGAGACTTTGAGGCTGGAGTACGACCCCCTTGCTCCAGGCCTCAACACTTCCTCCCTTCAGCCGCTCGCCGCTCCCCTCCACTCCCCTGGCTGATCGTTCCTCGCTTTGCGCCACCCCACTCTCCGGCTGCTCGCTCCTCCCCCCACCCCCTAGTGCTACACCGTGCCACTACCCTCCTCTCGGCCACGCGTTCCTACGCCATCCTACGTCTCCTACATGGAGACTGATGAGACGTGGGAGCGAGTGGACGAGAGAGAGGAAGCAGCGTGGTCCAGAGCTCGCGGCTATGGGGGTGGGCAGGGGGAGCAAGTAGCTGGAGAGTGGGGTGGCAGGGAACAATCGAGGTCTGGAGCTAGCGGCGGGTAGTGGGGGGGGGTGGTGGAGGGGAGAACGGCCAGTGGGACAGGAACTAGTTGCTGCGTTCGGGTGAAATCGGTCCTGGTCAGTCTTCTAAACGAATCATAATAACGAACTGGCAGCACATTTTATACTCTGCCCGATTTTCCACCGGGGTGTCAATTCACTATCTTCCAATGGAAATACAATCATAAAATTCCTTTTGTATTTAATATTACTGGAATAGTAAATGGATCTGAGAATTACAGTTAGTATCCTATAACTACATAGTAGTGTATTACTGGGCTTCCACCCAACTTAATGTAAGGTTAGTTTGCTAGAACAATCCAGCCATGAGCATTTCCTGTGATAAATTGAGCAGCGCCATCTTTAATCCTGGCAGCTGCCTGAACGTCGCAGACACTGAAGTTCCAGTTGAAGAGCCTGCATCTGCGCATGTGCAAGCACTGCGCCGTCAGCAAACGCAGCCTTTTTTAGATTAGTATTGTATTAAAATAGATGCACAGAACAGGATTAAACTAGATGACTACTTCTAAGCCTTCAAAGCCCAAAGATAATGTCAAATAATGGACAGCCTCAAAGCATTATCTCTAAAGAAACACACACAAAACTTTAATCAATTCTGATATATAAAAATAAAAGTATAGTTACCTTGGCGAAAACCTTCATAGTATATCCTAAGTATTTCACTCTGGGGTCAATTGCTGCGTAACAGGCCAATAGTCCAGTGTTATGCAAGGCCTGCAGAAAGAACACAGATTTGTTTTGTTGAGTCAAATCAATCAGACTGCAATTAACTAAAACTGTACATACATATTTATGTAGAAAACACTGAAGCAATTGTGCAAAGTTGATTATAGTCTTAAAAATTATCAAATACCCAGTGGTGTAATTAGTCAAAATCTGAAATTTAGTTAATTATTTTCATTGTCTTTGGTAGATAACAATGATCAGATGCACAAAAACAATTGGCCTTGAAATCAAATATTTAATTCTTTACAGGTCTAATGAACAGTATTTATTAATACTGCATCTAATTAAAATGTGTTTCTTACCAGAGTGTTATACAAACTAATGTCTCCCTCAAGGCCACTTCTTACGTGGTAAAATTTAACGATCGGAACTTTTGCTGTTGTAATGGGCAGAATGCTCTTTAAGCCTAAGATTACATTTTAAAATCAGAGGTTACAATTTCAAAATGGCAAACAATGCTGTTAGCAATTATGATAATTAACGATAAGAAACAAAAATAACAAGTGCTCAAGATCTGAAAGAAAATCATACATCAACATGGAAGCATACAGCAAGTCAGTCAAGATGTGGAAAAAACAGACAAGTCAATATTTCTGGACAGGCCCTTCACTCACCAAACAGTTTGGCCTACTAATGGAACAGCTCCAAATAACCATGCAGGCCAAAACCCTAATGGGTAGAATGGCCCTAGCTGGACAAACAGGGGGAAGCTTACCAGTGCCCTGTTCTGGTAAGTTGTGTGACTTTAGCAAGCTAAACTCCAGCAGTATCTCTGATTACATGTGGGCAGCCCCAATACTTGAGCATGCACTCAAGTTCTCTGGACTTTGGGTAACAGGTATGTCCTTTTGAGAAGACCACGCGCACTCCGTATTGAGGAAAAAGAAATCCTACAGGTCGTTATATATCTCCGAGTGGCTTACATTAAAGACTGTTAAACATGGTGATGAGTTTACGTGTATCAAGACATCCAGCTGATCAAAATAAATGTCACTTACCAAGAAAATTTTTTATATAAAATACATTGAATTTGCTGCTATGTTGTACGACAGTCAGCAACAGGGATTCAGGAGAATACCAAGGAAGCAGAGGAAGGCTGTGGGCTTGTTCAAGAGGGACTTGAGTTTGGGGAAATAGCATGAAAGGTAGGCTGGGAACTTGTGCCACATCAGGGAGAAGAATCAAGTGGAATATGATCCTAGAAAAAGGAGAATGCAGGCAGGTCTGGAGGAAATAAAGTTAAGGAAAATGCAGAGAGAGCAGGCTCAAATGGCCCAAAACAAAAGAGGAACTGGTAGGCTGGGGTCCTGAATAGTAACCAACGTAGACACAAATACATACAGAGGGAGACCTTAAAGTAAATAGACCAGTGACAAAAGAGCTAGACATGGTAAGCTAGATTCTTAAGAGTAAGAGCTGATGCAAGGACCATGTCTTGTGGGCCTATCTTGATTGGGACGCCTCAGGGCAACATCGGAGAAGTTAAGTTTGAGGACAAGTAGTGGAATGAAGGTTCAGCTTGGAGCCAGTGCAAGGTCAAGAGATGTTGGAAGGCCATTCTTAAAATCAAGGTGCCATTGCAGAAGTGTATTGATGGGTCAAAAGCTAGAGGAACAGAGCAAGGTCCAGTTCGCAGATGAATGGCGAGGAGTCCAGAAGTGAGTGCAAGAGCACAGTTTGATCTGGAAAACCACTGAAGCTTGATCCACACCAGTGGAACAGCACTTGATCTAGAAGACCAGCAAAGTGAAGTTCAGGAATCCAGGAGCACGTTCTTGCCCAGAGCCCAGTGGTGGAACACAGCACAGCCCATGAGCCAGGGGAGTGACATGGTGGTGGTGGGGAACGGTATGGAGTTTTGCCCAGGGGCTCACGAAATTCAACCCAATAAAACCTACAGAGTAGCTTCGATGGAGCCTGACAACAGAGGGCCCGATTTCCTGTAATTTGCAGCGAGGGAGAAAGATCAAAGGCTGAAGCAATGGTCCTAGTAAGTGAAGATGTTAGCTAACAGGGAAGAGCAGAGCCTGAGATTGGACTTGGTAGCCAGTGCAGTGCAAAGCACAGATGGCTCAGTACCTCTAGATGTGCGAAGATTCAGAAAAGGACTGTTCGGCAGAAGTGGAAATAGATCTGATTCGTGTAAAGATACCAAGGGGAGCAGCACCAAACAGAGTGAAAGAAGCCACCAAAGGCATAGTTTCATTTTGTGAGCCAGTGAACCAACTTGTTTCAGGTGAGGTGAGAGTGACAGGCCTTGACATCAAAGCAGCATTTGACTGAGTCTGGCATCAAGGAGCCCTAGTAAAAGTGAAGTCAATGAGAATCAGGGGGAAAACTCTCTGCTGGTTGGAGTCGTACCTAGCACAAAGGAAGATGGTTGTGGTTGTTGAAGGCCAATCATCTCAGTCCCAGTATATTGTCGCAGTAGTTTCTCAGGGCAGTGTCAAAGGCCCAACCATCTTCAGCTGCTTCATTATTGACCTTCCCTCTATAAGGTCAGAAGTGGGGATGTTCGCACAAATATTCAGTTCCATTCTCAACTCCTCAGATAAGGAAGCAGTCCATGCAGCAAGACATGGACAACATTCAGGCTTGGGCTGATAAGTGGCAAGAAACATTTGCAACACGCAAGTGCCAGGCAATGATCATCTCCAACAAGAGAGTCTAACTATCTCCCATGACATTCAGCATTACCATTGCTGAATCCTCCACCATCAACATCCTAGGGGCCATCATTGACCAAAAACTACAAGAGCAGATCAGAGGCTGGGAATCCGCACCTGGGGAAGGAAGAAATGTGAATGCTGGTAGGTGGCTACAGATGTGGTCCATAGAAGAGGAACTCAATGGGGTTTATTCATTGCAGGCAGTAAAGTTGAGGAGACACCATCTATCGCTTTGTTCCTCTAAAAAGATGAAGCTATTTTTTGACAAATTACCTGTAAATTATTGCCATGAATTGACATTCAATCAAGCTGATAGGACAAAGTTTAATTAAAGGTACCTTCAATTCAGAGCTTTAGCTGACAGAGAAGAAAATCTAATCCAGGTCTTAAACAAGGAGAAATTCCAACCAAAACCTTATTTAGTTCTATTTCAAGTTGTTTAAAAATATAAGATTGTCTGGGTAGCACAGTGGGTTAGACGCTGGCTTTTTACCAGACTAAAAGACGGATGATGTGGGTAAATGTAATTGGGGGTACTCTTCTGAGATTCGGGTTTCCTCTCTTTTATGGCATTGTGCGCGCCCAAGTGGCCCATGGGGAGTGTGAAGGATCACATGACATCCGGTTTAAGGCCTTCCTTGATCAGTGGGCACTGCAGGATATTAATTGTATTATTAATGAAACAAATATTATGAATTCGTTTTTATTTTCAATATATATTCATTTGGGTAGACCATTTGTGTACAAATATTAGAGGTGACCTCCTAGGGGGTTAGCCCAGTGCCATTCTATTGGCCCACTCCAAAATAACTCAGGTTGGGGCTGACACATTTTTGGGGTCAGAGCAGAGGTTGCTTTGCTTTCCATCTGGCTGTGCTACATTTAAGCTCGAGTGCTTAGTCCTGAAATGAAAGGTATTTCTTTTTTCAGCACTGACCTCTTTCACCTCGATGAGTCGCGTTTTCTTTTTGAAAACAGGGTTTTAATTGATATTAACTGAGCTGTGCAATACCTGTATGCTTTCTGAGCACTCTTGCCAAATCCTCAATAATCTTTATGCAGTTTAATCCCTGCAAAAAACGTAAAGAAAACTGTTACTTTTGTCTCCCCTTTTATCCTCATTTGCTGGATAGGATTGATAGATTTTCAAAAAGGTTCCACATTAGGGATCAACAACTAAAGTAGAGCCACATGATGGGGGTAAAATATTATGCTCAATAAATAACAAACTTAAAAAAAAAATTAAATTTATAGATTAAACCAAAATATGAGGCAAAGCAAATATTGAGAAAATGCAGAGATTCTGGCGGGTAGATTTAGGTAATTGGGCTAGTAAATGCAGGTAAATATATGTCCTGCCACTTTCAAAGATCAATATACGCACCCCCAGGTTCCCTCTGTTCCTGCACACTCTTTAGAACTGTGCCATTAAGTCTACACTATCCCTTCTGCCAAAACACAACACCTCACACTTCTCCGTGTTAAATTCCACCTGCCACTTGTCTGCCCATTCTGCGACCCTATCTATGTCCTGTTGCAGACGATTCAGATCATCCTCACTGTTTGCTACTCCTCCAAATTTAGTATCATTGGCAAACCTTGAAATTCTACCCTGTATTCCAAGATCCAAGTCATTTATATACAGCAAAAAAGCAGTGGTCCTAGCACTGACCCTTGGGGAACACCACTGTCTACCATCCTCCAGTCTGAAAAATAACCATTTACCACGACTCGCAGTTTTCTGTCCCTAAGTCAATTTTTTATCCAATTGGAGACTGACCCTCCTACTCCACGAGCCTCAATTTTGTTAACCAGCCTTTTACGTGGTACTTCATCAAACGCTTTCTTAAAATTCATACCCTTCATCAACCTTCTCTGTTGCTTCAAAAAATTCAGTTAGACTAGTTAAGCATGATCTGCCTTTTACAAATTTACATTGACCATCCTTAATTAACTCAAACCTCTCCAACTGCCTGTTGATTTTTTCCCTGATTATTGTTTCTAAAACCTTACCCACCACTGATATTAAACTAACTGGCCTATAGTTGCCTGTATAGGGCACATATCTGAATATGATTATTCCAGGTATCAGGGATCAATTTTGAGGAAAGATTCTCTTTGGAAAAGAGAAACCTTCAAAAAGACGGATTTAGAGTTTTCAAGATAATGAAGGGGATTGACAAAGTTCAAATTTGAAGGGTGGAGTTAAAAATTAAGGATAATTTGATAGTAACAAGGTTCTAAGACATTCCATGTTCAGTACATATTACACAGCAATAAATTAAACTTTGAAACTTATCCAAATGCCTTTTAATTAAAGAAAACTACTAAAAGTCAGAGTTATTAAACACACCTCTGCTGTTTCCCGATCTTCAAATGTCATACAGATATCAAGATCACTTTGTCTAAAACCAAACCCATTCTTGGAGGACCCAAACAAGCAGAGTTTTGCTTTAGCTGCAAAATAATAAACAGCACTGAATTTTACAAATAACGTTTCTTCAATTGTAAAAAATTCTTCTGAACCACATTTGAGGAACCACCTGAGGAATTGTATTTTCTCCAATTTGCAGTTCATCATGGTGTTTTTAAAGAAAGCTTGGGGAATATGCTACATGATTATGATGACTAAAACAAATTGAGTAAATCCTCTGTGGGTGTCTAAACACACCTAAGTGTCGGGAGTAATAGATTTGCTCCAGTGGTGAAAGAAATGCATTTCAGCCTTCCTTTCTCCACACTAGCACATTGTTCGGATCACTTGGTTAAGGATTTTATTTGCAAGCAAGCAGATCAAGTACAACCTTTAAAAACAGTTTAGAATTTTGCTTACATACTTCAATAACAATGTCAAAATGCAACAGTACTTTTCTATTGAAAGTAAACACTGAACACATCTTGCAAATTTCAAGGTCTTATTCAAAAAAAGGATTCTTACTTTAGAAAATATATAGGCTGATTTTCCTGGCCCTTCCCCCTGGGAACTTCATCTTCTGCAAGCGCAAAGGCCAGGAAACGGAACAGAGACCTGGATTGCAAAAGGCACAGGTCAGCCAGAGCTGTGTCATAAGGGAGGTGGTGGAGCAGACAGCTTCCAACCTGCTGTCTCTTTCTTTGGATGCTATGCATGCTGGGTGCCCAAGTGTGTCTGGGAAAAGCTGGTGCTGCAGTCTGCCCAAATCCCTGTTGACCAGAGGGTCCAGGACAGGCCAAAGATCTACTATATTTATTTGGTGCTACACTCCTTCCTGAATATTTGCATTTCAATCAGGTCCCAATGTCTGTGGCCAGAAAGGCAGTATATGGGACTGTGCTGGGACTGCCCAGGCCATTTAAATTCCTGTACTTTTTGGAACTGAACTTTGGGTGTGCTATTAGGGTTCAGGCAGGGGAGGCAGTCTTTGTCTCTAAAAACATGATCACATTTCATAAAATAATTTTGGTTTCTAATACTAATTATTTCTCACACCAAAAGACTTATTCAATATAGTAAATTAATAACTAAAGACATACAAATGGTAATCATACCATCAAGTTCCCTCCTGATAAATGCCTCCAGTTTTATCAATATATGTTCACGTGCTTGAATTTCCAGAAAATCCGGGGCAAAATCATCTGTTTGTAAAGGGAAGATGTTTAGTTTCCATAGTTTATTTGATGTCTTGGAACTTCAAGGTTACCAGTTGAAAATATACTACACAACAGATTTCTCTTTACAAATCTAATAATTGCACTTGCGCTTAGAGGCCCTTTTTAAAAAAAAATGGAGTGTAACCAGCACATAGAGTAAGATAGACCCAACTGGCAAAAAGACCATCTATTTTTAAACAAAGAGAGCTCAAACTTTCTTCCAAGAGTCATGATCTTCCCTGTGGTCCCATACTATATAATAGTTTTTGGTTCTCAGTTCTTTACATTGGAAGGAGCCCACAGAGTTCATCATGCTTACACAGCAAAAGAATATTTTTTTTAATAAAAAGTCTTCCCTGGTGCTAAATGCAGGGAGAGAATATGCTGTTTTATAAGGAAAGGAACATTACAACAACATTAATTCATATAGCACTTTTAAAACAGTAAAATGCCTCAAGGTGGTTCACAGGAGTGTTAACATTCAGCATTTGACACCGAGCCACATTAGGTGGTGTTAGGATAGATGATCAAAAGCTTAGTCAAAAAGGTAGGTTTTAAGAGGTAGCTTAAAGGAGGAGAGAAAGATAGAGGCAAAGACGTTTAGAGAGGGAATTCCAGAGCTGAGAGCCTAGGCAGCTGCAGGCGTGGCCGGCAATGCTGGAGTGATTAAAATCGGGGATGTGTAAGAGGTCAGAATTGGAGAACCGCAGGGATCTCGGAAGGTTGGGGTACAGAGATAGGGAATGGTGAGGCCATGGTGGGATTTGAAAACAAGGATGAGAATCAGTGAGCGCAGATGGGTGAACGGGACTTGGTGCAAGTTAGGATACAGGCAACAGAGTTTTGGCTATGTTCATGTAGGGTGGAAGATGGGAGGTCAGCCAGGAAAGCATGAGGTTAGTCAAGACTGAAGTTAACAAACCATCTCCTTTTCACTATGGCGTTCAATCCTTCTACATCTCCATCACTCACCACGACGGCCTGAGGGCCAGCGCTTCTTCTTTGAACAGAGGCCCAACCTGTTCCCATCCACCACCACCCTCCTCAACCTGGCTGAACTTGTTCTTAACATTGAACAACCTCTCCTTTGACTCTACGCCTTTCCTCCAAATAAAAGGTGCTGCTATGGGAATCCGTATAGGTCTAGCTATGCCTGCCCATTCATGGGATATCTGGAACATTCTTTGTTCCAGTCTTACTCATCTCTTTTACAGGTGCACTGATGACTATATCAGTGCAGTTTCCTACTTTTTTCCCCCGAAGTGGAAGATTTCATCAACTTTGCGTCCAATTTCTACCCTCCCCTCACATGCTCCATTTGACTCCTCCCTTACTGACTTCTCTATCTGCATTTCTGGGGATAGGCTGTTCACTATTGTCTACTATGACCCCACCGAATCTCACAGCTACCGCGACTACACTTCCAGTAAGGATTCTATTCGATTCTCTCAATTTCTCCGTCTCTGTCGCATATGTTCTGACGATGCCACCTTCCATATGCGTCTTCCCTTTTCCTCAACCTTGATTCCCCTCCAGCGTAGTTGACAGAGCACGCAATTGCATCTGGCCAGTTCTTGCACTTCTGTTCTCACATCATTCCCTCCCTCCCAGAACCACAATAGGGTTATCTTTGTCCTTGACCATTCTGCTGTTCAAATGTGTAACTTGGCATGTCATGAAATGCATCAAGTTCTAATTGTTGTATACTCTGGATGTTAATTAGAAAATAAAATTGATCAGAGCACTCAAAAATGAACCAGAAGGATCCAGTAGAATGGACCAGACAGAGGATTAACTACATGCAAAGCCAACCATATTGAAGGCAAGTAATCAACAACCTTCATTTGTCCTCCACCTGAATTAGGATAATTAGGAGAACTAGCCACACCCCTAGCCAAGCTGTTCCAGTACAGCTACAACACTGGCATCTACCCAGCAATGTGGAAAATTGCCCAGGTATGTCCTGTACAAAAAAAGCAGGACAAATCCAACGCAGCCAATTACCCCCCCCCTATCAGTCTACTCTCGATCAGCAAAGTGATGGAAGGAGTCATTGACAGTGGTATCAAGCGGCACTTGTTCAGCAAAAACCTGCTCACTGACGTTCACTTTGGGTTCTGCCAGGGCCACTTAGCTCCTGACCTCATTATAGTCTTTGTCCATACATGGAAAAAAGGGCTGAACTCCAGAGGTGAGGTGAGAGTGACTGCCCTTGACATCAAAGCAGCATTTGACCAAGTATGACATCAAGGAGCCCTAGCAAAACTGGAGTCAAAGGGAATCAGAAGGAAAACACTCTGCTGGTTGGAGTCATACCTGGCACAAAGGAAGATGGTTGTGGTTGTTGAAGGTCAATCGTCTCAGTCCTAGGACATCACTGCAGGAGTTCCTCAGGGTAGTGTCCTGGGCCCAACCATCTTCAGCTGCTTCATCAATGACCGACCTTCAATCAAAAGGTCAGAAGTGGGTATGTTCGCTGATGATTGCACAATGTTCAGCACCATTCATGACTCCTCAGATACTGAAGCAGACCGTATTCCAGATGCAGCAAGATGTGGACAACATCCAAACTTGGGCTGATAAGTGGCAAGTAACATTAGTGCCACACAGGTTCCAGGCAATGACCATCTCAAACAATGGAATTACCATCGCTGAATCCCCCACTATCAGCATCCTGGGGGTTACCATTGACCAGCCACATAAATACTGTGGTTACAAGAACAAGTCAGAGGCTGGGAATTCTGCAGCAAATAACACCTCCTGACTCCCCAATGCCTGTCCACCATCTACAAGGCACAAGTCAGGAGTGTGATGGAATACTCTCCACTTGCCTGGTTGGGTGCACCTCCAACAACACTCAAGAAGCTCGACACCATCCAGGACAAAACATTCATTCCCTCCAACACTGATGCACAGTGTGATTTGGACAGGTTGAGCGAGTGGGCAAATATAGTATAATGTGGATAAATGTGAGGTTATCCACTTTGATGGCAAAAACAGAAAGGCAGATTATCTGAACGGTGATAGATTGGGAAAGGGGGAGGTGCAGCAAGACCTTGGTGACCTTGTGCACCAGTCGCTGAAAGTAAGCATGCAGGTGCAGCAGGCAGTTAAGAAAGCAAATGGTATATTGGCCTGCATAGCGAGAGGATTCGAGTACAGGAGCAAGGATGTCTTGCTACAATTATACAAGGCCTTGGTGAGACCACATCTGGAGTATTGTGTGCAGTTTTGGTCTCCTTATCTGAGGAAGGATGCTCTTGCTGTGGAGGGAGTGCAGCGAAGGTTTACCAGACTGATTCCTGGGATGGCAGTACTGATGTATGAAGAGAAATTGGGTCGATTAGGCTTGTATTCGCTAGAGTTTATATGAGAGGGAATCTCATAGAAACCTACAAAATTCTAACAGGACTGGACAAACTAGATGCAGGAAGGATGTTCCCAATGGCGGGGAGTCCAGGACCAGGGGTCACAGTCTAAGAATAAGGTGTAGGCCATTTAGGACCGAGATGAGGAGGGATTTCTTTACCTAGAGAGTAGTGAACCTGTGGAATTCTCTACCACGGAAAGCAGTTGAGGCCAAATCATTAAATATATTCAAGAAAGAGTTAGAAATAGTTCTTAGGGTTAACGGAATCAAGGGATACGGGGAGAAAGCGTGAAAAGGGTGCTGAGTTTGGATGATCAGCCATGATCGTATTGAATGGCGGCGCAGGTTTGAAGGAACGAATGGCCTACCCCTGCTCCTATTTTCTATGTTTCTATTAGTTGTAATCTTCCAAAATTCCCTAGATTCTGGAACGGTCTTAGCAGATTGGAAAACCATAAATGCAATTCCTCTATTCAAGAAAGGAGGGAGACAGAAAGCAGGGACCTATAGGCCAGTTAGCCTAATTTCTGTCACTGAAAAAATTCTGGAATCCATTATTAAGGAGGTAGTAGCAGGAAATTTAGAAAATCATAATACAATCAAGCAGAGCCAACACAGTCTTATGAAAGGGAAATCTCTCAAGGATGTAACAAGCAGGGTGGATAAAAGGGATATCAGTAGATGTCATATATTTGAATTTCCAATTAGGTGCTACATAAATGGTTACTGCACAAGATTAGAGCTCATGGTGTTGGGGGTAATATGTTAGCATGGACAAAGGATTGGCTGACAGAAAAGAGAGTGGGATAAATGGGTCATTTTCTGGTTGGTAAACTGTAACTAGTGGGGTGCCACAGGGATCAGGGCTGGGGTCTCAACTATTTGCAAACGATATTGATGACTTGGATGAAAAAGCTGAGTGTATTGTAGCCAAATTTCCTTACGATACAAAGATAGGTGTTAAAGCATGTTGTGAGGAGAACACAAAGAATCTGCAAGGGATATAGATAGGTTAAGCAAAAAATTGGCAGATGGAATATAATGTGGGAAAATGTGAGAAGAAAAGAACATGAAAACATAAGAAATAGGTTATCCACTTTGGTAGGAAGAATAGAAAAGCAAAGTATTATTAAATGGAGAGACACTACAGAATGCTGCATTACAGAGGGATCTGGGTGCCCTCGTACATTCAACAACAAAAGGTTGGCATGCAGGTACAGCAAGTAATTAGGAAGGCAAATGGAATGTTGCCCTTTATTGCAAGGAGGATGGAATATAGAAATAGTGAAGTCTCGCTACAACTGTACAGGGCGTTGTCGAGACCACACCTAGAATATTGCATACAGTTTTGGTCACCTTATTTAAGGAAGGATATAGTTGGACTGGAGGGAGATCAGAGAAGCTTGACTAGGCTGATTCCTGGGATGATGGTGTGGTCTAATGAGGAAAGGTTGAGCATGTTGGACTTATGCTCATTGGAGTTTAGAAGAGTTAGATGGTCAGTCGGGCTCGCAGTATGGCGCATTTGCGCGTACTAGAAGCTATGTCTATTAATACATAGAGCCCTGTTTTTTGCAGACAAAAAGAACATGTACACACGTTGCGCCTGTTTCAGCTAAACAAAATAAGTAACAGCCATTTACTGGTTCATTCCTCAGGGCAATACCTTGACCAACAGAGCCAAGCTGCCTGGTTTAAATTTCAAACAGAGCTTGGCAGCTAACTGTCAGTCACCATAAACTAGTGCATTCTCCATGGCACGCCTCTATCAATCAGAGTTCATTCTCATACAGTATAAATTTGTTGTTTCCCGTACATTGGTATTCTTGCAAATTGTCCTGATGAGTGCAAGACAGAAAGTTTCGACAAAATGTCTCTATTTTCAGCAATATCACAATTCTGTTCTCTAAGCATAAAATAGAAACGACGGTGACTTAGAACCATATCATATTGGTATTAAAAGATTGTTAAGGAGGGAAAAATTAGAGCATGAGAGAAAGCTAGCTAAAAATATAAAAACAGTAAGGGTTTCTACAGATATTTAAAAAAGAAGAGTTAACAAAGTGAGCGTTGGTCCTATAGAAAGTGAGTCTGGGGAATTAATAAAGGAACATGTACACACGTTGCGCCTGTTTCAGCTAAATAAAATAAGTAACAGCCATTTACTGGTTCATTCCTCGGTAGATGGCAGATGAGTTGAACAGGTATTTTGCATCGGTCTTCACTGTAGAGATACAAGTAACATCCCAGAAATAGCTGTAAATCAGGAAATGGAAGGGAGGGAGAAACTCAAGAAAATTACAATCACCAGGGAAGTGGCACTGAGCAACGTGCTGGAGTTGCGGGCTGACAAATCTCCAAGTCCTGATGGACTTCATCCTAAGGTCCTAAAAGAAGTGGCTAGTGAGATAATTGATAAGTTGGTTTTAATTTTCCAATATTCCCTAGATTCAAGAAAGGTTCCATTAGACTGGAAACCAGCGAATGTAACTCCTTTATTCAAAAAAAAGAGATAGAAAGCAGAAATTTCAGACCAGTTAGCTTTGCATCTGTCATAGGGAAAATGTTAGAAACTATTATTAAAGACGTTATAGCAATGGCACTGAGAAAAATTCAAGGTAATCAGGCAGAGTCAACAGGGTTTTATAAAAGGGAAATCATGTTTAACCAATTTATTGGAGTAACATGTGCTGTGGATAAAGGGGAACTGGTGGATGCACGATACATAGATTTCCAGAAAACATTTGATAAGGAAAATAAAAGCTCATAGTGTAGAGGGTAACATATTGGCATAGGTAGAAGATTGGCTAGCTAACAGGAAACAGACTGCAGGCACAAATGAGCCATTTTCTGGTTGACAAGACGTAACGAGTAGTGTGCCACAGGGATTAGTGCTGGGGCCTTAACTTTTTACAGTTTACAGGAATAAAAAGAAGCATATTATCTAAATGGTGAGAGATTGCAGAGCTCTGAGTTGCAGAGGGATCTGGGTGTCCTGGTGCATGAATCACAAAAGGTTAGTATGCAGGTACAGCAAGTAATTAGGAATGCGAATAGAATGTTATCTTTACTACGAAAGGAATTGAATACAAAACTAGGGAGTTAGTTATACAGGGCATTGGTGAGACCACATCTGAAGTACTGTTTACAGTATTGGTCTCCATTTACGGAAGGATGTAAATGCATTGGAAGCGATTCAGAGAAGGTTTAATAGACTCATACCTGGAATGGGCGGATTGTATTATGAGGAAAGGTTGGAAAGGCTAGGCCTGTATCTGGTGGAGTTTAGGAGAGTAAGAGGAGGCTTGATTGAAACATACAAGATCCTGAGGGACCTTGACAGGGTGGATGTGGAAAGGATGGTTCCCCTTGTAGGAGAATCTAGAAATAGGGGTCACTGTTTAAAAATAAGGGGTCACCCATTTAAGACAGAGGTGAGGAGAACATTTTTCTCTGAGGGTTGAGTCTCTTTGGAACTCTCTTCCTTAAAAGGCAGTGGAAACAGAGTCTTTGAATATTTTTAAGGCAGAGGTAGATAGATCCTTGATAAGGGAGTGAAAGGTTACTGCGGGTAGGCAGGAATGTGGTGTTGAAGTTACAATCAGATCAGCCATGATCTATTGAATGGCAGAGCAGGCTCAAGGGGCCGAGTGGCCTACTCCTGCTCCTAATTTGTATGTTTGTATGTATGTCATACGAATCTCAAACACCATAAAATGCTAACGATTGAGAAAAGTGCAACTATATACATGAGCTCAGTGTGCTCAGGAACAACAAACTGGATAGGAAAGGAATTGGAAAGATGAACATTGCATATAGAAGCAACAGGTAAAGGAAGTAGACACATTGGTACAGAATAACCTTTCCAACAAGATATTGGGGTGAAAGGTTATAGGGGTGAAAGGTTATGACGGTAGGCGGGAATGTGGAGTCAAGGTTACAATGAGATCAGCCAAGATCATATTGAATGGCGGGACAGGCTTGAGGGGCCAAGTGGCTTACTCCTGCTCTTAATTCGTATGCTCTCTATCATTGGATGGTAGAATGCAGTTTTCTGTCAAGTATCGTAAATAGTGAATTTTCGTTCCACTCCAATCCTAGAGTTTTGAGGCGGAGAGAGGAAAGGCACCTTTTCAATTAGGGAAATAGCAAGTACTGTAGAGGACTAATTTTTGCAGCAAGGGTGATGAGGAAAATTCTACTTTCTATCTTCTTGACAAACAAAATTAAGACGTTGAATTAGCACATGGAGATAAAATGCCATGATTTCTCAATCCACATAACTAACAATATGATACAGCATTATGCTAATACACTATGACCGGTGGTACTCAAGTTTAAACCAGAGAAAAACAGCTTTTAATTTCTTTAAAAAAATGAGGAATCTGATTTTTCTTAAGTACTAAAAAATAGTTTAAAAAAAGACTATACTTACAGCAACACTGGGTAGAAACTTGATCCAAGACATTCAGAAACCTTGGAGTCATTTGTGGTAATGGGTCAAGGTCAACTCTTTTGAAGTCCTCTGGACAATCATGCTTTAAGTGCCCTTCTCGCTTACATAAGCTGCATACAATTATGGAAGCCTATTCAGGAGAAATGGTGACAGTAATTTTTTCTTTGCAAAAAACTGCACACCATTAACACAATCTAATATGCAGTTGTTGAACGGAATAAGCTTAACCAAATCGTGAAAGTTTGTGCAATTACTTTTTCTATGCTCGAACCATTCTGATCAACAAACTCTAACACATGCATGCAATCGATCAAAATACAGCATCAGTTCCAGGAAAAAAAAATGTTTCTGAAGGTGGTATTACCTTGCCCTTTGTGAAAACAGCTTTACTGAACATATAAAACATATTGTCATCGCTGCTCTGCGATTCATGTCCACGCAAGGTTGTTCCAATTTCCCCAAGAACAATTTCCTTATTTATTTCATGCTGAACTTCTTGATTCTGCTTCATAGTTACTTCACTTTCTGCAGTATGTCTGACGAGCTGAGAAGTCATATCATTTCCACATTTTGCTGGTGTATGTCCCTTCCATTTCACCAACTCATCATCAACCACTCCATCTTCATCAAACTGATTATCTTCTTCACTAGACTCAGTATATAGATTCTCAATTTCTTCTTCAGCTGTAAGACTGTCCTGGTGAACTCGTGGGGTGATATTTAGATCTAATTCATCATCACCATCATCTTCCTCATCCTCCTCCTCCTCTTCATTCCGGTTTAGGGTTCCTTCGTGGTGCTGCATTGGCTTTTTAGAGAAATTATGTAATTCATCTGCACTGTCAGAGCTTTCTCTAACTTCATCATTCAATTTTGTTTCCTCATCTTTCACTTCTAGTTGACTGGAGTCTTCTACACCAAAATCATCACTTTCCATATTATGAGGATTCAGAAAACTCTCAGAATCTGAAAGGCTTTCAGAATAAAAGTTCTCTCTGTAACAATTTATATGCTTTACACTTATTTCATCATCACTAGAGGTCTCATTATCTGCTTCTGTAGATTGTTCAAATTTGCCTTCCTTTATTATCCTGCCAGTAATGGTTGAGTTGTCTTTCCGCTCTCCAGATGGATCAAACAGTTCCTCATCATTTCCACTTTCTAAAAGTTCATCACTGTGTTTATCTTCACCTTCTAGTTGATTTTCATCATCCTCATAGAACTCATCTCCAGAAATTCCAATCTTTTGTACATCAGATATCAGCTCTTCCTCGGTGAAGCTTCCACTCCCACACACTTGTACTGTTTGTAGATTTCGATAGGAATCTTCAGAAGGCAGATTTTCACCATCTTCACATAAAGCATGATCATGCAACTGTGGACATTCTCCATCACGGACCCCTGCTGAGATAGCAGATGTCATACTACGTAGCTGGGTCTTTGGAGTAGAACGGTCAAGCAATTCCTGTTGGTCTACTGCAACATTAGATGCTCTTTTAGAATTAACTTTTTCATTGTCTCTTCTGTTATACTTTGCTGACTTGTACTTAGGCAATGCAAAATACTTGTATGTTGCCCTTAAACAATGAATGATGTAGTCATATACCATTTGGCTATTAAGGGTTCGTGCAACATTTCTCTTTACAGAGTATGGATCTGGAGGGAAAAAGACATGATCAATGATGGTCAGTAACTACATTGTTCAGCAAAATAACATCATCAACTGAATTTTATAGCTGATTTTCAGGTGAATTCCAGGAATGTTTTAGCAATTTAGAGCAAGAGTATATCTAGGGGCCAGTGTTACATTTTGATGGCACTTGAAATAATCAAAGAATCAAACCATACAAAACATATTTTGCACACGTGCATTGTATAAACATACACACGATAAAACCAAATAGGGCAGTAGGCTTTGTACAGGCTATGAAATTAATATAGATCTGTCGGAGAAAAAGGTTAAGTTCTATAATTTTCATTACCTCAGAACATCTAATCCTATATTAGTTATGGTTCTAAATATTTCCACAATTTTCTTTGCAAGAGATTGATTACTAATCCATACTTATTGTCTAGATGTTTCATTTTGTTCTAAGATTGTCTTTTATGCATTCTGCTGTAAATACAAAACTACATTCATATAAGTATAAAAACTTTCTTTCCTTATCATACACTTTAAGTAGTTTACAATACCTTTGTACCTACTCAAATTATGTAAGGCTAGGCTAATTAAAGTATAGGAAAGGTATTGATGAAAAGGCTATAAGATGATTACTGATATAAGCAATGTCAACCAAAAGTGAATAGGCAACTACATATTAGGTGTTTAGGAGTCAGTGGTCTTCTTTAAGTTTTGCGTCAATGTGCTGTGAACTGGACAATTAAGAGAAAGCCTTGCCATGTCCTCACAAACTGCAATGGAACCACTATCGTCGAGTTCCGAACAGCAAATCTGAGGGTCTCCACTAACCAGGAACTTAAACGGACCAGCTATATAAATAACATGGCTATAAAAACAGGGCACAGGCTTGTTACAAAGTCAGTAAAGCAATGGCATATTTACCACTAACCTGGATGAGTACAGCCACCACAATATTGATGAAACTTGACAGTATCTAACCTGCTTGATCAATGTTCTTGCCATTGCAGACAATATGCATTGAGTCATACAGCACAGAATCAGGCCCTTTGGCCCATCGTGTCTATGCCAGCCATCAAGTACCTAACTATTCTAATCCCATTTTCCAGCATTTGGCCCGTAGCCTTGTATGCTATAGCGTTTCAAGTGCTCATCTAAATACTTCTTAAATGTTGTGATGCTTCCTGCCTCTACCACCTCTGCAGGCAATGAGTTCCAGATTCCAACCACCCTCTGGGTGAAATTTCTTTCCTCAGATGCACTCTCAACCTCCTGCACCTTACCTTAAATCTATTCCCCCTGGTTATTGACCCCTCTGTTAAGGGAAAAAGTTTCTTCCTATCTAACCTATTAATGCCCCTCATAATTTTGTATACTTCAATCTTATCTCCCCTCAGCCTTCTCTGCTCTAAAGAAAACAACCCTAGCCTTTTCAGTCTCCCTTCATAGCTGAAATGCTCCAGCTCAGGCAACATCCTGGTGAATCTTCTCTGCACCCTCTCCAGTGAAATCACATCCTTCCTATAGTGTGTACACAGTACTCCAGCTGTGGCTTAACTAGCATTTTATACAGCTCCATCATAACCTCCCTGCTCAAATATTCTATGCCTCGGCTAATAAAGGCAAGTATCCCATATGCTTTCCTAACCACCTTATCTACCTGTGCTACTGCCTTCAGTGATCTATGGACAAGTACATCAAGGTCCCTCTGACCCTCTGTACTTCCTAGAGTCCTACCATCCATTGTATATTCCCTTGCCTTGTTGGTCCTCCCAAAATGCATTACCTCACAGTTCTCAGGATTAAATTCCATTTGCCACAGCTCCGCCCATCTTACCAGCCCATCTATATCGTCCTGTAATCTAAGGCTTTCCTGCTCATTATTTACGACACCACCAATTTTCGTGTCATCTGCAAACTTACTGATCATACCTCCTATATTCACGTCTAATTCATTAATGTACACTACAAACAGCAAGGGTCCCAGCACCGCTTCCTGCGGTACTCCACTGGTCATAGACTTCCACTCGCAAAAACAACCCTCGACCATTACCCTCTGCCTGCTGCCACTAAGCCAACTATGGATCCAAATTGCCAAATTGCCTTGGATCCCATGGACTCTTACCTTCTTAACTAATCTCCCATGTAGGACCTTTTCAAAAGCCTTACTGAAGTCCATATAGACTACATCAACTGCTTTATACCCTCATCTACACATTTCGTCACTGCCTCAAAAAATTCAATCAAGTTAGTCATACACGATCTCCCCCTGACAAAGCCATGCTGACTATCCCTGATTAATCCCCGCCTCTCTAAGAAGAGATTAACCTTGTCCCTCAGAATTTTTTCCAACAGTTTCCCAACCACTGATGTTAGACTCACCGGCCTGTAATTACCTGGTTTATCCTTGCTACCCTTCTTAAATAATGGTACCACATTCGCTGCCCTCCAATCCTCTGGTACCTCACCTGTGGCCAGAGAGGATTTTAAAATTTGTGTCAGAGCCCCTGCAATCTCTTCCCTTGCCTCACATAACAGTCTGGGATACATCTCATCTGAGCCTGGGGATTTATCCACTTTTAAGCCCACTAAAACAGCTAATACTTCCTCCCTTTCAATGCTAATATGTTCAAGTATATCACAATCCCCCTCCCTGATCTCTACACCTACATCGTCCTTCTCCATAGTGAACACAGATGAAAAGTAATCATTTAAAACCTCACCTATGTCCTCCGGCTCCACATACAGATTGCCACTTTGGTCCCTAATGGGTCCTACTCTTTCCTTGGTTCTCCTCTTGCCCTTATTATACTTATAAAATGCCTTAGGATTTTCCTTTATCTTGCCCGCCAGTGTTTTTTCATGTCCCCTCTTCGCTCTCCTAATTACTTTTTTAGTACCCCCTACACTTTCTATACTCCTCTAGTGCCACCACTGTTTTCAGCACTCTGAATCTGCCGTAAGCCTCCTTTTTTTTTTACTGATCCAATCCGCTATATCCCGTGACATCCAGGGTTCCCTGGACTTGTTGGTCCTACCCTTCACCTTAATGGGTACATGTTGGCTCTGAACTCTCACTATTCCCTCTTTGAATGACTCCCACTGATCTGATGTCGACTTTCCTCCAAGTAGCTGCTCCCAGTCCACTTTGGCCAGATCCCGTTTTATCGTCTTAAAATCGGCCTTCCCCCAATTCAGTACATTTATTTTCAGTCCATTGTCCTTTTCCATAACTACCTTAAATCTTAGAGTTATGGTCACTATCCCTGAAATGCTCCCCCACTGACACTTCTACCACTTGTCTGGCTTCATTCCCTAGGATTAGGTCTAGTACTGCCCCTTCCCTTGCAGGACTGTCTATGTACTGGCTCAAAAAGCTCTCCTGTCTGCGTTTTAAGAATTCCGCCCCCTTTAAGTCTTTTGCACTAAGACAATCCCGGTTGATACTGGGGAAGTTGAAATCCCCTATTATTTTTACACCTGTCTGAGATTTGCCTACATGTCTGCTCCTCTATCTCCCCCTGACTGTTTGGGAGCCTGTAGTACACCCCCAGCCAAGTGATTGCCCCCTTTTTCTTTTTAAGTTCTACCCATATGGCCTCATTTGAGGAACCTTCTAAGATATCATCCCTCCTTACTACAGTAATCGACTCCTTGACCAACAGTGCAATGCCACCTCCTCTTTTACCCCCTCCCCGGTCATGCTTGAAGATTCTATACCCTGGAATATTGAGCTGCCAGTCCTGCCCCTCCCTCAACCATGTCTCTGTGATAGCAATATCATAATGCCATGTGCTAATCAACGCCCTCAATTCATCTGCCTTACTAGTCAGACTCCTTGCATTAAAATAGATGCAATCCCTTAGCAGGTCTATATTTGCTCTGCCTTCCAGACTGACTCAGTTTCTCTTCCATATTTGACTGTGCAGTATCCCCTACTGTAACTCCACTCTGCCAAATTAGTTTAAACCTCCCCCCAACAGCATGAGCAAACCTCCCAGCCAGGATGTTGGTCCTGTTCTGGTTCAGGTGCAACCCGTCCAACTTGTACAGGTCCCACCTTTGCCAGAAACAGACCCAGTGATCCAGGAAACTAAAATCCTCCCTCCTGCACCACCTCAGCCACACATTCATCTCCTCTATCCTCCTATTCCTATACTCACTTGCATGTGGCACCGGGAGTAATCCAGAGATTACAACCTTTGAGATCCTGCTTTTAATCTGCTACCTAGCTCCCTAAATTCTTGTTGCAGGACGTCATCCCTCTTTCTACCCATGTCGTTGGTACCAATGTGTACCACGACCTCTGACTGTTCACCCTCACCCTTCAGAATGTCCTGTAGCTGCTCCAAGACATCCTTGACCCTAGCACCAGGGAGGCAAAATACCATCCTGGAGTCTCGTTTGCGGCCACAGAAACGCCTGTCTGTTCCCCTTACGATTGAATCTCCAATCAGTATGGCTCTCCCACTCTTTTTCACCCCCTCCTGTGCAGCAGAACCATCCATGGTGCCACGAACTTGGCTGTTGCTGCTTTCCCCTGGGAGGCTATCCCCCTAACAGTATCCAAAGCAGTATATCTGTTTGAGAGGGGGATGGCCAAAGGGGACCCCTGCACTATTTGCCTGCGCCTACTACTCCTGCTGGTGGTCACCCCTCCCTTTTCTGCCTCTGCAGCCATTACCTGCGGTGTGACTACCGCGCTAAACGTACTATCCATGACGTCCTCAGTATCTCGGATGCTCCACAGTGAGTCCATTCGCAGCTCCAACTGCGCAATGCGCTCAGCTAGTAGCTGCAGCTGGACACACTTCCTGCACACATGGTCGCCAGGGACACTGGAAGTGTCCCTGATTTCCCACAGAGTGCAGGAGGAGCATGCCACAGGGCTGAGCTCTCCTGCCATGACTTAGCCTTAGATTAAGCTCCTTAGTTACTCCCTCTAATTTAGAGTACTAATTACGCGAGGGACCTTATTCTACTCCAAACGCTACCTACTACAATCTAAATTCCCTACCTTTACTTCGGCTATTGAAAGTAGTAAGAAAGGGTAGAAATACCCACCTGTTCCTACTTACCAATCAGCTGCCTCCCCTTGCAGCGCATCACTTTCTGAACTGTGACGTCAGTCTTGGAAATCTCTCAATGTCCCTGTGAGAGCATGCCTCTTTTAAACTGCTGGAACTCCCGCTCGATGGTGCCTGTCTCCTCGTAGATCTGCTCGGTCTCGCTCTGTCCCTGGTCTCTCGCAGCCTCTTTTAAACTGCTAGAACTCCCGCTCGCTGGTGCCTGTCTCCTCGCAGGTCTGCTTGGTCTCGCTCTCTGCGACTGCCATCACACCTTGCATTTATAGAAAAATACAGGTGCTAAGCCAAGGAGGAGTTACTGGGAAGGTGACCAAAAGCTTGATCAAGAGTTAGATGTTAAGGAAGATCTTAAAAGGAAGTCAGTGTGTAGAGAGGTGCAGGAATTTAGGGAGAAATTCAACATGATGGGACCTAGGCGGCTGAAGTATGGCCACCTATGGTGAGGTAAAAAGATGGAGAAAATGTGCAAGGTCAGAGTTAGAGAAAGGAAGAGCTGGGGGATATTTTAACACAAGAATAAAAATTTTAAGTGAGTCGTTGGAGGAGCCAATGTTGGTCAGTAAGGACAGCAGTGATGAGCAATTAGGACATCATACACGATAGCATATAGGCAACAGAGTTTTGGATGAGTCTAAGTTTAAGGAGGGTGGTGCATGGTAGACTGGCTGAGAGAGCATTAGAATAGTTGAGTTTGAAGCTGACGAAAACATGAATGAGTGTTTCTAAAGCAGACAGGCTAAGAGAGGGACACGAGTGGGCGATGTTATGGAGGTGGAAGTAGCCAGTCTTTATGACGGAGTAGTATGGGATCAGAAAATCAGCTTGGGGTTGAATAGGATGCCAAAGTCACGAGTCTGGTTCAGCCCGAGACAACAGAGAGAAATGAAGTTGGTAGCAAGAGTAAGGAGTTTGTGGTGGGGGCCAAAGACATTGGCTTCTGTCCTTCTGAGGTTTAGCTTGACAGTACTGTGACTCATCTAAGGCTAAATGTTGGACGAGCAGTCTGACAGCACAGAAGCAGCAGAGGACCCATGAGCGGTGGTGAAAACAGTGGAGTGTCATCAAGGTACTTGTGGAAAGTAATCCCATGTCTGTAGATGATGTTGCCAAGAGGAAGCATATAGATTAAGAGGAGGAAAGGGCTGAAGATGCAGAAGTGGGAGGAGAAGTCACCCACTTCACCACTGGCATGCTGTGGCTCCAGTATGAACTATCGATAGGATACAATTCGACATTAACAGGAGAGCAGGGCTCTGCAACATTTTGGGAAAAATTGGCTGTCCACCGAAACTCCTCAGTCTCATCCGCTCCTTCTATGACAACATGCACTGCACTGTACAGTTTGATGACTCCACTTGCAACAATTTCAGAGTGAAGAATGGAGTGAAACAGGGTTGTATCCTAGCCCCCACTCTGTTTGGTATCATCTTCTCCATGCCCCTGACCTTCGCCTTCTCTGCAGATATGGAAGGCGTCCACTTGCACACCTGGTCAGACAGCAAGCACTACAATCTATCAAGGCTGAAAGTGAAGACAAAAACACATCGCGTTCTGAAAAGGGAACACCTCTGTGCTGACGATGCTGCACTAGTCACTCACATGAAAACTCAGCTACAAAATCTCGGACTGGTTCTCCCATGCCTGTAACTTATTCTCCTTGATCATAGGTGTCAAGAAAACCTTGGTCATGGGACAAGATGTTGCATCTTTGCCCCTGATCACACTAAACAACACCCCACTGAAAGTGGTTAGCAAATTTTGCTACCTTGAGTCCAGGGTGACAGACAATCTGTCCCTTGATGCAGAGCTCAATACACGCATCGGGAAAGCAGCTACCACTTTTAGCTGGGATAACATCAAGCTGACCCTTAGGACCAAGTTGATGGTTTCTAAGGCTTGTGTTCTCAGCACCTTGCTGTTTGGCTGTGAAACATGGGCGACTTACAGCTATCAGGAAAAGAAGCGAGTTGGCCATGACGAATTGGGAAACATTACTTAAAGGGATGACGGTGGATAGGCAATGGCAAACATTTAAAGAGTGCATAGACGAATTGCAAAAATTGTTTATCCCTGTCTGGCGCAAAAGTAAAACGGGAAAGGTAGCCAAACCATGGCTTACAAGGGAAATTAGAGATAGCATTAGATCCAAGGAAGAGGCATATAAATTTGCCAGGAAAAACAACAGACCTGAGGATTAGGAGCAGTTTAGAATTCAGCAAAGGAGGGCCAAGGGATTAAGGAGGAGAAAATAGAGCACAAGAGCAAGCTCGCGGGGAACATAAAAACTGACTGTAAAAGTTTCCATAGGTATGTGAAGAGAAAAAGATTGGTGAAGACAAAATTAGGTCCCTTACAGTCAGAAACAGGGGAATTTATTATGGGGAATAAAGAAATGGCTGACCAACTAAATTCATACTTTGGTTCTGTCTTCACAAAGGAGGACACAAAGATCATACCAGAAATGTTGGGGAATACAGGGCTTAGTGAGAGAGAGGAACTGAAGGAAATCAATATTAGTAGAGAAATTGTGTTGGGGAAATTGATGGGATTGAAGGCCGATAAATCCCCAAGGCCTGATGGTCTGCATCCCAGAGTACTTAAGGAAGTGGCCCGAGAAATAATGGATGCATTGGTGGTCATCTTCCAAGATTCTACAGACTCTGGAACAGTTCCTACAGATTGGAGGGTAGCTAATGTAGCCCCACTATTTAAAAAGGGAGGTAGAGAGAAAGCAAGGAATTATAGATCAGTCAGCCTGACATCGGCAGTGGGGAAAATTCTAGAGTCCATTATCAAAGATTTTAAAGCAGAGCACTTGGAGGACAGTGGTAGAATCAGACAGCATGGATTTACGAAAGGGAAATCATGCTTCACAAATCTACTAGAATTCTTCGAGAATGTAACTAGTAGCATTGATGAGGGGGAGCCAGTGGATGTGGTTTATTTGGACTTTCAGAAAGCTTTTGACAAAGTCCCACATAAGAGATTAGCATGTAAAATTAAAGGGTACGGAATTGGGGGTAGTGTACTGCGACGGACAGAAAATTGGTTGGCGGACAGAAAACAAAGAGTAGGGATAAATGCGTCTTTTTCCGAATGGCACACGAGTGACTAGTGGGGTATTGCAGGGATCGGTGCTAGGACCCCAGCTATTCACAATATATATTAATGATTTAGATGAGGGAACTAAATGCAATATCTTCAAATTTGCAGATGACACAAAACTGGGTGGGAGGGTGAGTTGTGACGAGGATGCAGAGAGGCTTCAGGGTGAATTGGACAAGTTGAGTGAGTGGGCAAATGCATGGCAGATGCAGTATAATGTGGATAAATGTGAGGTTATCCATTTTGGTACCAAAAACAGGAAGGCAGGTGATTATCTGAACGGCTATAAACTGAGAGAGGGGAATATGCAGCAAGGCCTGGGTGTTCTCGTACACCAGTCGCTGAAGGTAAGCATGCAGGTCCAACAGGCGGTAAAAAGGCAAATGGTATGTTGGCCTTCATAGTGAGAGGATTCAAGAACAGGAGCAGGGATTCTTGCTGCAATTATACAGGGCCTTGGTGAGGCCACACCTGGAATATCGTGTGCAGTTTTGGTCTTCTTATCTGAGGAAGGATGTTCTTGCTATTGAGGGAGTGCAGCGAAGGTTTACCAGACTGATTGCTGGGATGGTGGGACTGATGTATGAGGAGAGATTGAGTTGGTTAGGATTATATTCGCTGGAGTTCAGAAGAGTGAGGAGGGATCTCATAGAAACCTATAAAATTCTACAGGACTTGACAGGGTAGATGCAGGAAGGATGTTCCCGATGGTGGGGGAAGTCCAGAACCAGGGGCCACAGTCTAAGGATACGGGGTAAACCTTTCAGGACTGAGATGAGGAGAAATTTCTTCACCCAGAGAGTGGTGAGCCTGTGGAATTCGCTACCACAGAAAGCAGTTGACGCCAAAACATTGTACGTTTTCAAGAAGGAGTTAGATATAGCTCTTGGGTCTAAAGGGATCAAAGGTTATGGGGCGAAAGCGGGAACAGGCTACTGAGTTGGATGATCAGCCATGATCATAATGAATGGCGGAGCAGGCTCGAAGGGCCAAATGGCCTACTCCTGCTCCTATTTTCATCTTCACTGTCTGTGGCGCATTATGGGTATAAACTGGCAGGACTAAATCACAAATGCGGCAGTCCTCTCAAAGGCAGAGCTCCGAAGTGTGTTGGCACTAATCAAACAGAGGTGGCTTTGGTGGATTGGTCACATCCGCAGGATGGGAGATAGTAGCATACCCAAGGACCTTCTGTATGGTTAGGTAGCCGGGGCCAGTGGGAACCCAAAGCTCCACTTCAAGGATGCTTGCAAGCATGATATTAAGGCCCTAAATGTTGACTATCACACCTGGGAGTCACTAACTGGCGAAAGGGAAATGCAACACATCATGTGGACTGGTGTGCATTACCATGACAGCCAGTTGCTACGAGCTTGACAACAGGCGCCAATGCCGAAAGCAACAACTCTGTGTCACTGACAGCTTCATGTGTGGTACTTGTGGTAGAACTTGCCTCTCAAGGATTGGCCTTCACAGACATCAGCAAAGGTGCATCAAGAGAAGACAGCCCACCTAAATCGTTTGCTTGCTCTGTGCCCATCATCTTTCGTAGATGGAAGGATGCTAACCAACCAACCACTAGGATGCACTGCAGTAAATCAACAAGTTTATTTCGACAGCACCTTCCATCCCTGCAACCTCAACCACCAAGAAGGACAGAAGCAGTAAGATCACGGGAACAGCATCACCTCTAAGCACCCCTCCTAGTAAAACACTATCCTGACTTGGACAAACATTGCTACTTCTATATTACTGCTGGGCCAAATTCCTGGAATTCTCTACCCAGCACTCTAGGAGCACCATCAGCATAAAGACTGCAAAACAACAGCTTATATTTCGATCGCACTTTTAAGAGAATAAAGCATTCCAAGGTGCTTCACAGGAGCATTATAAAGCAAAATTAGACATTGAACTGCAAAAGGCGATATTATGGCAGACGGCCAAAAGTTTGGTCAAAGAGGTAGATTTTAAGCAATATCTTAAAGGAAGAAAGAGAAGTAGAAGGGCAGGGAGGTTTAGAGAGGGAATTCCAGAACGCAAGTCCTGGGCAGCTGAAGGCACAGCCACCAAAGGTGGATCAATTAAAGTCAGGGATGCTCAAGAGGCTAGAATTAGATAAGTACTGCTACCTTGGAGGGTTGTAGGGGTTATATAGATAGGGAGGGGCGAGGCCACGGAGGGATTTGAAAACAATGTTGTGAATTTTAAAATTGGGACACTGCTTGAGTGAAGCCAATGTACATCAGCAAGCATAGTGACGACAGGTGAATGGGACTTGATGCAAGTAAGGACCTGGGCAGCAGAGTTTTGGATGACCTCAAGTTTACAGCAGGTAGAATGTGGGAGGCCTGCCAGGAGTGTATTGGAAAAGCCAAGTCTGGAGGTAACGAAGGCATGAATGAGTGATTCAGCAGAAAATAAGGTGAGGCAGGGGCAAAATCAGGCAATGTTACAGAGATGGAAATAGACAGCCTTAGTGATGGAGAGGATGTGTGTTTGGAAGTTCATCTCCGGGTCAAATATGACACTAGGGTTGCGAACAGTGTGGTTTAGTCTCAGACAATTGCCAGAGAGAGGAATGGAGTTGGCAAATAGGGAACAGAGTTTGGAAAGGGGACCAAAGACAATGGTTTCAGTCTTCCCAATACTTAATTGGAGGAAATTTCTGCTCATTGAGTACTGAATGTCAGATAAGCTGCCTGATAATTTAACAACAGTGAAGGAGTCAAGAGAGGTGATGGTACGGTGGAGCCAGGTGCTGTCAGCGTACATGTGAAAATTAACGCTGTGGTTTTAGATGACGTCGCCGAGGGGCAGCATGTAAATGCGAAATAGGAAGGGGCTAAGGATAGAGGTAATGGTGCAGGAGTAGGAAGAGAAGTCATTGCAAGTGACACACTGACGACGATTAGACAGATCAGAATGGAACCAGGTGAGTGCAGTCCCAACTAACTAACAGCGGAGAAGCCTTGGAGGAGGATGGTGCGGTCAACCACATCAAAGGTTGAAGACTACAGAGAAGGACGAGGAGGGATAGTTTACCTTTGTGGCAGCCACATAGAATGTCGTTTGTAATTTTGATAAGAGCTGTTTCAGTACCCTGGCAGGGGCGGAAACCCAATTGGAGGGATCAAACATGGAGTTCCAGGAAAGACGGGCATGGATTTGGGAAGCGACAACAGGGTAAAAGCACTACCATTTTTTCCAGTGCAACCTGGCTTTGCCACACAGCCCTATCCCAAGAATAAATTAAGAAAAAAAAGTGCCTCATCTAATTTTGTACTTAGAACAATGCACTGACCTATAGCTATCAATAGTTGTCGTGCATATAAGAAGTGCAATGATGCAATAATCATGAACAAAATCTGAAGAGTTATAAAAACTGATTCTCTTTTTAAAAATTAACCTTTCTTTTAAAAAGTGAATAATCCAAAATGGCCACCGAAGAAAAAGGCTTGGCATTTGTGTATTCACACAGTCTGACAACGACAAAGGACAAATCTTCAAAGCTAAGAGATGTCAACTGAATCCATTCTAAAACATTCCAGAATTGAATGTCTTCTTCTGAAACAAAGAAGGTGTGAAGTAGACACGTCCTGGGTTATTGTGCGATCACCTTGGGGAAGAGACCAGAGTGTCTCCTACCAGGAGGTAAGATGTAACACAGCTGTATCTTAAAAAAGACAGCCGAAAGAGAGACACTTAAGGGAAAGAAAAACAGCAACATCCAGCAGCTTGTTTTCCAGAAAATCAGAAGGCACGTGCCCTGCTGTAGAATCCTACATCTGCATTAGACTGCAGTGAACTAGAAGTAATCCACCATCTTCAACTGAACTTTCAATCAAGGGAGAAATCTACAATCATCTCAGGCCTGCACCCAACGAGAACTCGATGTCCAAGAGAATTCAAAAGGTTCATTGCAACATCCCCCACTAAAAATCACATTTCCCCTTTCCCTCTCTATCTGTCTCTTTTTGTGTGTGTGCACGCGAGTGAATGCGTGAGTGGGTGTGGTTGCGACAATTTTGGGATAAGGCGTATTGATCAATAAACAATCAATTTTCTGTTTTTAAACCTACAAGAAAACCTGTCGCTGTCTGTTTATTTGACAAATAAAACACCAAAGGGGTTCAACCCTAATAACAAAACACACTTGCTGCAGTCGGATGGGGAGTTGAACAATGGGAACCACCACATCGCACCATGTGGCCATAACAGTGTAATTAGGGACAACTTAGTATTCACAAAATATTGGCCTCCAACAGAACAACAAATCCTCGATCCCCCGACCAACTGTGGGGGGAATAGGGGCAGGTTAGAAAAACAAACAATAATTAGAGTCACAATGAGAATGGATTATTAAATTTGTAGGTGTTTTTGTATACCTTCTACAGCAATTCTCCTTTTGGGCCAGTCTTTCGCTTCCCGAGAAAGCGGTTCTTTGATTCGTATACAAATAACGTAATCCGCCAGTGGAAATTCCAGTGCATAAAATCGAAGCAGTTCAACCCACAGCTGCCCCACCGGTACAGAATTTTGCTGATCTCGTCCAAATACAAGTGGAACCTATCAAAGGAATTTGGTTAAAAAGTTATTCAATTACTATGACTGTTTAAAGAAATTACTGAAATCCATCCACAAGGTAGAAAAACATACCTTTCCTTCATTTGAATTTCCATCATCCCCACTGGCAGGTTTGAATTCCCAGATAACCTCGTTTTTTTCTACACCTTTAAGATTGAAGTTGGCTAGGTTATCCACCAAAAAACCTTCAACCTTTAAAAAAAATAAAAGTTTTAGTAAGACAGTTAAGATATCACAGTTATATTATTTATATATTTCAAACAGCATACATACAATTATATTGAATGCCCAAATTTTAATATGCCACTGGATCAGTGATTCAACTCTTTTTACATAGGTTGTATTGTCCTGCTGTTAGTGGCCAGATACAGGGCACATTCGTTAGTGTTTATTCAGATGCCCCTCTTCCTCCTCTGCTAAACATAAAGTCAAAAGATTGAATATGAAGCTGGAAATGAGAGAAAGCTAAATAAGATCAAGCTCACAACCACAATTAAGAAAGCACAAAAATAACTGGCCCGATAATGGTGATAAAACTGACTAACCATGAAAATGCTGGTGCCAATATTCTTACAGCGATTTTTAAGAAATCAAACCAATATTTGTTCCAGTTTTTCTTTCAAAATATATCAGTCATGTTTATTTAATATGGTATTAACTCTGGTCATAATTCTCTGCTAACAACTTAAAAGTTTACTCATCAGAATACTCCAATGGTACTCTTTACAATTCCCTTTTTAGCAGACTGAACATAAAACAAAGCAGATTAAGTTATAAAAGCACATAAATATTTTCAGGTCTCAAACGCTGCTTGCAATTATGTAGAACCTCCTGAATAGCAAATAGGAAGTAATAAAACAACTAAATAAAATTTGAGACTTAGGCATCTCACCCATAATCCCAGATATACAGGCAGAATACATTCCTTCCTTTGCTGCAGAAAGTAGATTACCATCAAAGCAAATGCATAGGGTGGCAGTCCTCCTTCATCTGGACTATCAATGTGACAAAGCTGAAAACAATAAGAAGTTTCTTTGATTTAAAAAATTCACACATTTACAATCATAGAAGCACAGAAAGCCATTTGGCCTGTTGTGCCAGTGCTGACTCTTTGAAAGAGTAGTCATGCTTAGTTCCACACACTTGATTTTTGTCTGCAATCCTGTAAATTCTTCACCTTCAAGTACCAGCCCAAATGCCTTTTAAAATATTTACGGAATCAGCTTCGATTACATAAATAGGAGGAGTAGGAGTAGGCCATTTGGCCCCTCGGGCCTGCTCTGCCATTCAATAAGATCATCGCTGATCTGATTATGGCATTAACTTCATGTCCTTGCCAGTCCCCCTTAACCTTCGATTCCCTTGTAGATCAAAAATCTGCCTAGTTCAGCCTTGAATATATTCAATGACCCAGCCTTCACTGCTCTCTGGGGTAGAGAATTTCAAAGATAAGTGACTCTCAGAGAAGAAATTTCTCCTCATCTCGGTCTTAAATGGGCGATCCCTTATTTTGAAACTGTGCCCCCTATTTTTAAGATTCTTTCACGAGGGGAAACAACCTCTCAACATCTATGTTGTCAAGCCCTGTCAGAATTTTATATGTTTCAATAAGATTACCTCTCATTCTTCTAAACTCCAATGAGTATAAGCCCAACCTGAGCAACCTTTCCTCATAAGACAACCCTTTAATTCAAGGAATCAACCTAGTGCACCTTCTATGAACTGCCTCCAATGCAAGTATAACCCTCCTTAAATAGGAGACCAAAACTGTACACAGTACTCTAGGTGTGGTCACACCAATGCCCTGTACAGTTGTAGCAACTTCCCTATTTTTACACTGTATTGCCCTTGCAATAAAGGCCAACATTCCATTTGCCTTCCTAATTATTTGTTGTACCTACATGCTAATTTTCTATGATTCTTATACGAGACACCCAGATCCTTCTGTACTGCAGCATTCTGCAGTCTCTCTCCATTTAAATAATACTCTGCTTTTCTATTCTTCCCACTGGGGGTCAGTTAGCAAAGTTGGCTAGATGGGTAGACTGTGTTGCACAAATACGCCAACAGTGTGGATTCAATCCCCGTACTGTCTGTGGTAGTTCATGGAGGCCTGCCTCCTTGCCTTGCCCTACACTTGGAAGCTATACATTACCAATGGTCTCTCTCGCTAATGGAGAGAGATGCCTATGGACCCTTGGGACTATGGTTAGAACCAAAGTGGACAACCTCACATTTTCCTACACTATGAGCTGAACTTTACAGACGCCCGATGTAGGGGGTCATGGTGGACGGGGCCGGAAAATGCCTCCGGGGGAGGCCCGCCATGGACCTCGACACTGGGAAGGCCTGGCCCCATATTGCCGGCAGTGGCAAGGCTGCGTGGCGGCCCCCCTGCTGCTCGGCAACGGGAGTCCAATTTAAATATGTTAATTAATGTCAATAAATGAATTGATAACTGTTGTGCTCCTGCCGTCCCTCCCAGAGCGGTATTGGTGCGGTGGCCGGCACTCCCACGCCTACTGGGGATCCGAAGCGGAACATGGTGGGGAGGGGGGAGTAGTTAAGTATTTCAGTATGGGCTGGGGGGGGTGGGAGTGGCGTCAGAATCATTTCATTGGTTAGTTGATTAGGGGATAGAGGGAAGGAATAAAATTTATGAACTTTAGGGGTGGTGAGGGGGAAGGTCAGGAGCACAGGGTAATTATTTTGGTGGTGGGGAGGCGGGGGGGTGGGTGGGGGGAGAAGGCTAAGAAATTAAATCTATGGCTGTTGGGGCGGGGGGGGGGGGGGGTGGTGGGAGAAGGACAAGATCAATTAACTTACATTTTTTTCAAATCTATTCTCCTTTAAATATTTAACTGTAATGACAGGGCTCAAAACCCTTTAAAAATGGCATCAGCACCTGCACAAAGGCAGCTGGGGATGCACCGCCCACCCCCTCCACATCATTGGGGGGGTTGGGGCGGTCCACTCCAGCTGTTTAAATGAGCCGCTGCGTTTAATATCGCGGTGGCTCTGCGACGTGCGGTCCTCTATAAGGTCACCGCTTAACTGTCTCTGTTCAAAGGAGAACTGTCCTAACTTTTCCAACCTCTCCTCACACCTGAAGTTCCTCATCCTAGGTGGGAATGCAAGTTGCAAGGTGGATGCAAGGAGTCCTCAAGGCGACCTGGACAGTCTAAGTAAATGGGCAAGAACATGGCAGATGGAATATAATGTGAATAAGTGTGAAGATATCCACTTTGGTAGAAAAAAAAACAGAAAGAATATTTCTTAACTGGTGAGAGGTTGTGAAGTGTTGATGTCCAAAGGGACCCGAGTGTCCATGTTCATGAGTCACTAAAAGCTAGCATACAGGTGCAAGCAATTAGTAAGGCAAATGGTATGTTGGCCTTCATCACAAGGGGTTCCGAGTACAGGAGTAAAGAAGTCTTGCTGCAATTGTATAGCGCCTTGGTGAGACTGCACCTGGAGTATTGTGAACACTTTTGGTCTCCTCATCTAAAAAAGGATATACTTGCCATTGAGGGAGTGCAAAGGAGGTTCACTAGACTAATCCCTGGGATGGTGGGATTGTCTTATGAGGAGAGATTGAGGAAACTGGGCCTGTATTCTCTAGAATTTCCAAGATTAAGAGGTGATCTCATTGAAACTTACAAAATTCTTATAGGGCATGATAGGATGGATGCAGATAGGATGTTTCCATGACTGGTGAGTCTAGAATCAGGGGACATAGACTAAGGGGTAGGCCATATAAGACTGAGATGAGGAGGAATTTCTTCTCTCAGAGAGTGGTAAATCTTTGGAATTCTCTACCTCAGAGGGCTGTGGAAGCTCAATCATTGAGCATGTTCAAGACAGAAATTGATAAGATATCTGGATACTAATGACTTCAAAGGATATAGGGATAGTGGGGTTGAGGTAGATGATAAGCCATCATCTAATTGAATGGCGGAGCAGACTCAAAGGGCTGAATGGCTCGCTCCTGCTCCAATGCATCCCGGAAAAACTACCTTTTTAAGGCCTCTACATTTTTCCTGAAGTGCGTCATCCAGAATTATCCACAATACTCCAGCAGAGGCCTCATCAATGATTTCCACCATTTTAGCATGATCTCTTTGCTTTTACATTCTATTCCTCTATTGAGAAACCCAAGCAACCCATATGCTTTTTTTTAACCATGCAGGAACATATGAATTAGGAGCAGGAATAGACCACTCAACCCCTCGAGCCTGCTCCGCCATTCAACAAGATCATGGCTGATCTGATTGTAACCCCGACTCCACATTCCGCCTACTCCCTATAACCTTGCTTTTCAAGAATCTATCTACCTCTGCCTTAAAAATATTCAAAGACTCTGATTCCACTGCCTTTTGAGGAAGAGAGTTCCAAAGACTCACGATCCTCAGAGAAAAAAAATTTCTCATCTCTGTCTTAAATGGGCGACCCCTTATTTTTAAACAGTGACCCCCTAGTTCTAGATCCTCCCAGAAGGAAAAACATCCTTTCCACATCCACCCTTTCAAGACCCCTCAGACCTTATATGTTTCAATCAAGTTGCCTCTTACTCTTCTAAACTCCAGTGGATACAAGCCTAGCCTGTCCAAGCTTTCCTCATACGACAACCCACCCCCATTCCAGGTATTAGTCTAGCACACTTTCTCTGAACTGCTTCCAACGCATTTACATCCTTCCTTAAATAAGGAGACTAATAACTGTACACAGTACTCCAGATGTGGTCTCACCAATGCCCTGTTTAACTGAAGCATAACCTCCCTACTTTTGCATTCAATTTCCCTCACAATAAGCGATTCATGGACTAGATCCCTCTGCATCTCAGAGCTCTGCAATCTCTCACCATTTAGATAATAAGCTTCTTTTTTATTCTTCCTGCCAAAATGGACAATCTCACATTTCCCATATGATACTCCATTTGCCAGATCTTTGCCCACTCACTGAACCTATCTATATCCTTTTGTAGCCTCATGTCCTCTTCACAACTTACTTTCCTACCTATCTTTGTGCTATAAGCAAATATAGCAACCACACCTTCAGTCCCTTCATCCCAGTCATTTATATAAACTGTTAGAAGTTGAGGCCTTAACACCGATCCCTGTGGCACACCACTCGTTACATTATCAACTTTCCCAGCCCTTTAAATATTTGTGTATACAGACACCAAGGTCTCTCTGCTCATCTTATACTTTTCAAAACATGCCATTTATACTTCACTATCTTTCTATATTATTTTATTTATTTAGCGATACAGCACTGAAACAGGCCCTTCGGCCCACCGAGTCTGTGCCGACCAGGAGAAATGCCGTGAACAGCAGATGCCCCTCTACATTGCTTTCATTGATCTCACCAAAGCCTTTGACCTCGTCAGCAGACGTGGTCTCTTCAGACTACTAGAAAAGATCGGATGTCCACCAAAGCTACTAAGGATCATCACCTCATTCCATGACAATATGAAAGGCACAATTCAACATGGTGGCTCCTCATCAGAGCCCTTTCCTATCCTGAGTGGTGTGAAACAGGGCTGTGTTCTCGCACCCACACTTTTTGGGATTTTCTTCTCCCTGCTGCTTTCACATGCGTTCAAATCCTCTGAAGAAGGAATTTTCCTCCACACAAGATCAGGGGGCAGGTTGTTCAACCTTGCCCGTCTAAGAGCGAAGTCCAAAGTACGGAAAGTCCTCATCAGAGAACTCCTCTTTGCTGACGATGCTGCTTTAACATCTCACACTGAAGAATGCCTGCAGAGTCTCATCGACAGGTTTGCGTCTGCCTGCAATGAATTTGGCCTAACCATCAGCCTCAAGAAAACGAACATCATGGGGCAGGATGTCAGAAATGCTCCATCCATCAATATTGGCGACCACGCTCTGGAAGTGGTTCAAGAGTTCACCTACCTAGGCTCAACTATCACCAGTAACCTGTCTCTAGATGCAGAAATCAACAAGCGCATGGGTAAGGCTTCCACTGCTATGTTCAGACTGGCCAAGAGAGTGTGGGAAAATGGCGCACTGACACGGAACACAAAAGTCCGAGTGTATCAGGCCTGTGTCCTCAGTACCTTGCTCTACGGCAGCGAGGCCTGGACAACGTATGCCAGCCAAGAGCGACGTCTCAATTCATTCCATCTTCGCTGCCTTCGGAGAATACTTGGCATCAGGTGGCAGGACTATATCTCCAACACAGAAGTCCTTGAAGCGGCCAACATCCCCAGCTTATACACACTACTGAGTCAGCGGCGCTTGAGATGGCTTGGCCATGTGAGCCGCATGGAAGATGGCAGGATCCCCAAAGACACATTGTACAGCGAGCTCGCCACTGGTATCAGACCCACCGGCCGTCCATGTCTCCGTTATAAAGACGTCTGCAAACGCGACATGAAATCGTGTGACATTGATCACAAGTCGTGGGAGTCAGTTGCCAGCATTCGCCAGAGCTGGCGGGCAGCCATAAAGACAGGGCTAAATTGTGGCGAGTCGAAGAGACTTAGTAGTTGGCAGGAAAAAAGACAGAGGCGCAAGGGGAGAGCCAACTGTGCAACAGCCCCAACAAACAAATTTCTCTGCAGCACCTGTGGAAGAGCCTGTTACTCCAGAATTGGCCTTTATAGCCACTCCAGGCGCTGCTTCACAAACCACTGACCACCTCCAGGCGCGTATCCATTGTCTCTCGAGATAAGGAGGCCCAAAAGAATCTTTCTATATTATTTTATTTATTTAGCGATACAGCACTGAAACAGGCCCTTCGGCCCACCGAGTCTGTGCCGACCAAGAACCACCCATTTATACTAACCCTACAGTAATCCCATATTCCCTACCACCTACCTACACTAGGGGCAATTTACAATGGCCAATTTACCTATCAACCTGCAAGTCTTTGGCTGTGGGAGGAAACCGGAGCACCCGGCGAAAACCCACGCAGTCACAGGGAGAACTTGCAAACTCCGCACAGGCAGTACCCAGAATCGAACCCAGGTCCCTGGAGCTGTGAGGCTGCAGTGCTAACCACTGCGCCACATAATAGCTCGTCCAAAGTACATTACTTCACACTTCTCCACACTGAACTCCATCTTCTATGCTTCTACTCATCTAACAATCCTGTCTATATCATCCTGAAGTGTACAACTATCATTATTTACTACATTGCCAAGTTTCCTATCAGCAAACTTTATAATGCTGCTTCCTACACCTGAACATAGGTGATTTATAAAATTTAACAGTAATGGACCTAATATTTAGCCCAGTAAACCACTTCCTAGTCTTAAAAACATCTACCTACCACCACCCTTGCTTCTCGTCTTGAGCCAACTCCATATCCATACTGCCATAATAATGTTTGATGAAATATGCTGCCTGATGTGGCAAAATGATTTACCTTCTTCAGACTTTTATACACAAGTCTCTGGAAAATTAACATCTT
This sequence comes from Heterodontus francisci, assembly GCF_036365525.1. NCBI lineage: Eukaryota > Metazoa > Chordata > Chondrichthyes > Heterodontiformes > Heterodontidae > Heterodontus > Heterodontus francisci. The sequence goes on from NC_090374.1 coordinate 120,140,415, forward strand.
AATTAAACTTAGTAGTCTATCTTCAGGCAAAAAATGCATTATGTGGAATGGTTATTGACTAGAATGTCTTGGCTGCACATCCCTTTTTGAATTATGCATCAGAAGATAAGTGTTGGAAGGCTGCTCATGTCCGATAAACTACATTAATAATGTAGTGAAAAGCTGTATTAAGTCAACACCTGGAATGAGCATCCAGGCAGGGGAGTGAAGGCAAAAAAACTAGAATCATTCAAGAAAAAGCTGGAAACTGTAATGGTTGAACTATAGTTTTTTTGAAAAACATGGATGATAAACTAATTGGGTGTCCTCATCCTTAATTATGTTATGATCTATGAAAGTGATTTTTTTTGTTAAAATGTTTTTTGAGGAATTCATTGCTGTCATGCAGGCCCCCAAGAATGAGGCATATTAATTTTGTCATATGAACATTGATTTTAAACTTGCTGGAAAGAAGAGAAGGCCTGTTACAAGGGCTGCCAGACACTTAGCTGAAAAATCTGGATGCTCATTCCAGGTGTTGACTTAATACAGCTTTTCACTACATTATTAATCAGACATGAGCATCCTTCCAATACTGTTATCTTCTGATACATAATTCAAAAAGGGATGTGGAGACAAAAGGACCATTCAACCCACAATGGATTTTGATCACCAGACATTGAAGGTGTAAGGAAGAGCATTCCAGAGACTGCTAAGGTGATACAATCCACAAAAGCCAGGACTGGTTAAACCAGCTGGTCACATGACTAACTGGCTGGTCCAGGGTTTTTTGAACTAGCCACAGAGTTTTTGAACTCAGAAAAACTGTTTGCTCCTGGAGTGAGAAGACCTCTCCTGTCTCCTCCCATTTCTTTCTCACACGCCTCTGGACCCACTGAGGCCACATGAACTTTGAGAGAGAAAAGTCTCCTACATCGAACAAGGTTTAAGAAGAATACTGGGCCCCAACGACCTACCTACAATCAAGGACTTTACAGCAAGCTCGAAGAATAGTAACCAAAACCATCTTCAGATATTGCCTCAAACTTTTCCACTTTACCTATTCTGCTCTTTTCTGTCTCTATCTGCATGTTTGTATCATGTATGAATGCTAGCGTGGGCGTGTCGCACATCTGTAGGCGTTAACCGAATTAGAGTTCAAGTTTAACTAAGTTCAACCTTTTTTCTTTAAACCTAAGAAAACCTGTTTGGCTAGCTTCTTTGCCTTACAATTGGAAGTTAGTGAACAAGGATTCACTAACGGGGAGCTTAAAAAAATGGTGTGTTGAAAATTAAATCCTGTTACGTGAAGAACAGGTCAAGGCTGAGGGGGAACCCTAGGCCCCTTTCTCACCTGGTCGTATCAATAGTCGAACTGAACAAATGTTGGACAAGTTTTTTTTCCCCAGGGGCACTGAAAGAACTCATTGGTAACAATGTTTAATGGTTATCACATGATTCAAGTTAAAAACAGAACAGAAACCCTGGTAACAGGAAAAATGTGGGCAGAGAAGACAGTAGCACCCTTTGATTGGACAAGCCCAGGGAGCAGCAGAGTGCACCTGAAAGGCAGCAAACTCACAAGCTTTTGGTTGTGTGTGTGCGTTTTACCTTCTGGAGAGAGTGGCTGATAAAGTTACTGTTTAAAAATAAGGGGTCGCCCATTTAAGACAGAGATAGAGAGAAATTTTTTCTCTGAGGGTCATGAGTCTTTGGAACTGTCTTCCTCAAAAGGCTGTGGAAGCAGAGACTTTGAATATTTTTAAGGCAGAGGTAGATAGATTCAAGACTGCTAAATTACTTCTCAACACCGCCTGAAAAGAACTGTTCTAAAAGATCCCGGTGACCTGTCTACGTGTACTCGGAAGTTAGACTGAATGCCAGTTTTGGAACAACATATCTCATCTGCTGTTTTCTTCAAAAATGATCAAGTAATCAGCCCAAGTGCTTTTTTGTCTGTAATAGAGCTTTGAACTTAAAAAAAAATCTTTTTTTTGGTATGTATGTGGGCTAAGGTAAAATAAAAGGGACTTTAAAAGTTGGTTAAGGTAAAAAGGGAACTTTAAAAATTTACTTCATTACTAGTTAAGATTGTTCTATAATAAACTGTTAATTTTGTTGCTCATTAAAGAAACTTGGTTAGTGTGTTCGATTCTGGGAAAAATAGAGCATATGACTGGCCATATCGGTAAGTGGAAAAATTTTAAATATAGGTTGTGACCTGTGGAGAATAAACAGTGCACTCCTCCACCTCGGTCGTAACAATAATGAGAAATATTGTATCCATCTCCATCTTTGAAAACTAATTATCAAGATGCATATTACTTGGTACAAAGTCAATTTGATTTTGCAGACTCATGGAGATCTGCCATATCTGGTTTCTGCTACTCCTTGGAACTACTCCAGTGGTGGGACATTACCCATGCATCATAGTGTGGTTCCTTTCATTTTGATAGGAGCTGGCATTTTGCAATGTTTTGAGATCCATTCTGGAGTTACCTGACCCCTCAAAGTCAACAACTTTAGCACTTTTAACATAATAAAATGTCCCTGCGTGCTTCACAGGAACAAAGAAAAAGGGTGGGACTCACAAATCTAGACGATTCTGGATGTAAAAGAGCATACACAGTAGGATAAGGCAAAAAAAAAAACTTAAGTCAGCTACCAAAAGCTCAATATTGCAGAAAGCCAAGGGGAGTATAGAAAGTGAAGGGGTGAAATTGAAAAGGAAATTAGGAAAGCAAAGAGAGGGCATGAAAAAAATATTGGCAAGTAAAATCAAGGAAAACCCAAAGATGTTTCATCAATACATAGAGCAAGGGGATAACTAAGGAAAGAGTAGGGCCAATTAGAGACCAAAGAGGTAACTTGCATGTGGGGAAGCAGAAGACCTGGAAATGGTTCTTAATGATTTTGAATTTGTTTTCACAAGAGAGAGGGATAAAGCAGACACTGCTGTTAAGGAGGAGGAGTGTGAAATATTGGATGGGATAAACATAGTGAGGGAAGAAATAGCAAAGTGGTTAGCATCCTTGAAACTGGATAAATCACCAAGCCCAGGTGAAATATATCCCAGGCTGCTAAGAGAAGCAAGGTAAGAAATAGTAGAAGCTCTGATGATCATTTTCCAATTCTGTCAGGCTACAAGCATGGTGCTGGTGGATTGGAGGACTGCTGACATTGCATCATTGTTTAAAAAGGGAGGAAGGGATAGCCTGAGTAATCACAGCCTAACCTTGGTGGTGGGCAAATTATTGGAAAAAGTTCTGACAGACAGTATAAATTGTTAATTAGAGAGGCACGGATTAATCAAGGATAGTCAGCATGGGTTTGTTAAGGGAAGGTCATGTCTGACTAATGATTGAATTTTTTGAGGCGGTAACAAGGAGGCTCGATGAGGGTAGTGCATTTGATATAGTCTACTTGGATTTTAACTAGGCTTTTGATAAGGTCCCACGTGGCAGACTGGTCAGAAAATTAAAAGCTCATGGGGTCCAAGGAAAAGTGGCAAGTTGGATTCAAAATTGGCTCAGTGGCAGGAGGCAAAGGGTAATAGTGGAAGGCTGTTTTCAATGTGTTTCCACAAGCATGCAATAAAATCTATGTGCCCCCTCTCCCACCAGGGTTTTGCAGCACCTGTTTGGATCCTAGACCCTTCTTTAATATCCACTCCCACTGGGGTGTATAAAGCTGTTCTGAGACAAAAGCAGCTAAGGTGAGAAGGAGGGAGCCAAATGGCAGGTTTCCACAAGGTTACAAATTCAAAATGAGGTAGTGTTCAGTTTGACATGAGGGATGAATTTCCTCAGGGGTTTTTGTGTCCCACTGTTGCAAATTTGTTGGAAGCTTGCCACAAATCTCATTTGCACATGTAAAATGGGATTTCCACCACAGTTACAGAACAGGGATTGGGGGTAGTGGGGTGAAGGATGGTAAAATTTACCAACAGAAAATACACTCGCCAGATTTTTCTTACAATTTATGCAGTGATGCTGAGCAACTCTTGGATGTCAATGGCACATTTATGGAAAAAAGTCACCAGCAGCACCTGAGAGAAGAAATACCCATTCTGACTGGCAACATCACTTTTTATGTTCATATGCATCTTTTACTCACTATTAGTGGACACGAATCACCCCCCTTTAGTTGCAGCAAAAGAGTAACCTAGAATGTACCTTTAGATTTTATCTATCTCGAAATTCTACAACCCTGTATTCTGGAATTGTCTTCATAAACCTCTTTGCCATGTTACGTCTTTCATTTTTAAAGTCTCCTCTAAATTTAACCGACTGCACCTTCACCCTCCTTCCTTAATCTTTTCACCTTGCTTTTGTTCACCTCCCAGTAAAGCATTTTGGACATTTCATTACGTGAAAGGTAATAACTAAAAGTAGTATGTTGTTCTTAACAATGGACAGAACTCAGTCAATACTACTGCAAGTTTTCTCTAAATATGTCAGGGATTTAGAGTAAAGGATGCAATCATTTCCGAATTAGGAAAGGGAAGAAAAGTTAAAATCTGCCAGATACCTGAAAATACTTACCCTGAAACAAAGCAAGTAAATGACTAAAAATGAAGTCAAAAGCAAATTAAATGCAAACTAAATTAAAAAGAAAAGCATTTATATTAATTTAAAAATTGAGGAAAGAGTGTAGCATAAGAATTTAAAATGAAACATTTACTGTACTTATCAAACCACTAGTCTAATAAAATAATGAATTTCTTACCTTTCCCCAAGATCTAAAGGCAATAACCAGTGGAGTAAGACAAGGTTCCAACTTCTCCAAAGCAGCTAAGTGACATGTTGTGAGCCATGCATTTTCATTACCTGCACTCACTTTACATAAAAGGTCACTGAAGGGAATAAAAAAATTACATAATTATCATAGAATCATAGACTGGTTACAGCACAGAAGGTGGCAATTCAGCCTGTGTCCAAACTGGCCCTCTACAAGAACTCAGCTATTCCCACTCTCCTGCCTTTTCCCTGTGGCCCTGCAAATGTTTTCTCCTCAGGTACTTATCCAACTCCTTTTTGAAAGCCCCAATTGCATCAGTCTCCACCACAGGCACTGCAGTCCAGATCCTAACCACTCACAGTGTAAAAAATGACTCCACTGGTTCTTTTGCCAATCACCATAAGTCTGTGTCCTGTGGTTTTTGACCCTTCTACCAGTGGGAACATTTCCTCTCCGTCTAGACCCCTCACGATTTTGAACACTTTTACCAAAGCTTCTCTAAGGAGTGCAAGTCCAGCTTCTCCAATCTACCCACATAACTGAAGTCCCTCATCCCTGGAACCATTCTTGTAAATATTTTCTGCATCTTCTCTAATGCCTTCAGATCCTTCCTAACGTGTGGTGCCCAGAATTGGACACAATATTCCAGTTGAGGCTGAACAAAAATTTTATAAAGGTTCACCATAATTTGCTTTTGTACTCTATGCATCTATTTATAAAACCCAGGATCCTGTATACCTTTTTAACTACTTTCTCAACCTGCCCTACCACTTTCAACAATTTGTGCACATATACCCCCCAAGTACCGCTGCTCCTGCACCCCCTTTAGAGTTGTGCCTTTTCTATTGCCTCTCCTTGCTTTTCCTACCAAAATGTACCATTTCACACTTTTCTGCATGAAATGTCACCAGCCCGACTATGTCCTCTTGAAATCTATCAATATCCTCCTCACAGTTCTCAATATTTCCAAGTTTTGTGTCATGTGCAAATTTTGAAATTGTGCCCTGCACATAGTTATGTAGTCAGATTTATTGCACAACATCCAGTGACAAAGGTAAGGCAACTTTGTATACATTAGATTAGATATTGGATTCTTTCTTCTTGGACACCACACAGAGGGTTAAGGCCAGTTTCTGCTAGCTGTTTCTGCACAGAATATACATTACAATCTAACTAATTTTCACACCTCAGAACAAAGGCAGAATCATGTATATTTCAAGACGACCTTGGTTTGTAAGGTTTGATTGCTGCTGTTATATGTGGATGGAGGATCTGTATAATAGATTATTCAAAGAATTTGCCACATATCCACAAATTAAGCATCAAGCCAGTGTATTAAACCCATCCTGTGCTTGATGCCTTCAGTAAAGGGGAGGGGGGTGCTTACTGGGGTACGGACTTTAATTGGCAGCTGTGTATGAGGTGAAGACATGGGTAAGAGCCTTTTTTATGTAATGCCTTTGACGGACAGTTCTATGGCCAGGAGCTTCAGTTTGAGCACCCACTTAGTTTATGGGAGTCAGGGGCCCCCTGCTATTTACAAGCTCCCTAGTAAGAAATCAGTGAGTGAATTTCAAAGACCAATTTTATGTTAAGGGCTAGCGCAGGACAAGCATCTTTGCTGTTTTGGCATTGAGAATAGTAAAGGTTGTAATTACTATAAGTGTACTGCTCCAACTGAATACAATTTATTTACCTGTTCAATAACATTATCAAAATTTGTTGGGTTACAGTCCGAGTCTTGGTTAGGGAAGTGTATGTTCTTCTGCCTACCAATGCTCAGATCACATGGTGGCACATGATACATTCTATGAAGTCAGAGCAAAGTGGCAAGGATTCTCTGTTTGACCTCTGGGTGTCACTACAGTTACCTATGGGCACACAAGGACATAACTCTCATTCAAGAGAGATGCAAGGTCTGCTTCTAAGCATAGTCAGTATGGCTAAATCCAAGGAAAATATTTATGAAATCTTCAAAACATTTTTTTTTAAAACTGCATTTCACCGAAGATTTACCAGCTTTATATTTACATCTTCAGTACAACTAATTAAAAACAGGCATTTTTCTACATTCTTACTATGATCATGGATATTACAATGTTTCAAAACAATCTATTGATTCAGGGACTTACTTTCAAGGTATCACAGACATATATAATTTAATTTTTGATAACAAGTTAACCTGGAAAGTACACAATCTAGGTTTCTACTTTGCTGAATGTGTGGATGGGACTTTAGGTAAATTGCTTTTGCAAAATCGAACACCTTTTTAAAAATGGAAAAAGGCCATGATATCCAACAAGCCTGACCCTTTTAAATTTGTACGAGTACAGAAAACGACTTTGAATTACCAAAAGACTATACCGAGAAACAAACCTAAGAATCATCAGTTGGTAAGGCTACTTGCACAAAAATCACAGGCTGAAAGCAATCAGCATGAGACTGGAGCAAGAAAAAAGTTTTTCCCTATTTAAAATAAAAGAACATAAGAAATAGGAGGGAGTAGGCCATTCAGCCCCTCAAGCCTGCCCCGCCATTCAATAAGATCATGGCTGATCTGTCCCAGGCCTCAACTCCTCTTTCAGGCCTGCTCTGCAAAACCCTTGACTCCCCGAGATTTCAAAAATCTATCTTCCTCCTCCTTAAATACATTTAGTGATCTAGCCTCCACAACTCTGAGGTAGAGGATTCCAGAGATTCACCACCCTCTGAGAGAAGAAATTCCTTCGCATCTCAGTTTTAAATGTGTGACCCCTTATTCTGTAACTATGTCCCCTAATTCGAGATTCCCCCATCAGTGAAAACATATTCTCAACATCTACCCTGTCAAACCCCCTTAGAATCTTATACGTTTCAATAAGATCACCTCTCATTCTTCTAAACTCCAATGAATAAAGGCCTAACCTGTTTAGCCGTTCTTGATAAGACAACCCCTTCATCCCAGGAATCAGCCTAGTGAACCTTTTCTGAACTGCCTCCAATGCTAGTATATCTTTCCTTAAATACGGGGACCAAAACTGTACGCAGTATTCCAGGTGTGGCCTCACCAACACCCTGTACAGTTGTAACAAAACTTCCCTATTTTTAAACTCAAACCCCCAAGCAATAAAGGTCAAAATTTCATTTGCCTTCCTAATTACTTGCTGCACCTGCATGCTAACTTTTTGTGTTTCTAGTATGAAAGCTATATTAATTATACGTATAGAAATAGAAGGGTTTTACTGATTAAGGCAAATCATAAAAACACTAGCTTTCACTCAATTTCCAACAAGTTATAGTTCAATCACAGCTTCTACTGTGAAATTAAGAGAATTGTGAACAAAGAAGAAATTAAGCATTATAACTGAATACAAGTCTTCCTGCATACCAACTCAAGAATGGTACTGACAGTGTTCAGCAAGTCACCTTCCCAGTTTCTTAATCAGGGAATGGTGAACACTGCTCGTCTCCAGGGAGGAGAGGGAAAAGAGAAGAAAAAGACAACCTTGATACACATACTGCAATGAAAATAGTAAGTACTTAAGTTTAGCATGACTTCTGCTGGTGTGTTAAAATTCACATAATTAAGTTTAGGTTCACGAGTACTCAATGGTTAGTCTTTTACAAATGGCTGAGCTCGCATTACATGTTATAGTACAATAATTACATTCAGATGAAGAAAAGTAAGTCCCAACAAACCTTTGCTTGTCTCTGCATAGTACGACAGGCACTCTGGCATGGAACTCCGCCTCAACATCAATGAAAGAAACTGAATAAATTTGGGAAGAGCAAAAAAATCTATTTAACAATTCTTCTGACCGTTAAACTGTTCTTTCTGCTCATCATTGGGAGATTCAATATTTATGAACCGAGCTAATACTAAACTAACTTGAACAACACATTTACTAGGGACTGTGTTGACAAACAAAATGCAGATCCTTCAAAAGGACCATTTGTTCAGGCCCAGTTACAAATTCTTTTGAGGTAGAACTTTAAGCATTACTTGATAAACAATTAAAAGGCACACAATATTCGTCACTGTATAAACATGGTGACTCACTTTTAGTGGGCAACAGTCTTCTAGAAAATTTTGACGAAGAACCCCTATTCTGATTTACTGGACCACTAATGATTAATTTTAGTATTTGTAAATTAGCTCCTGGGATAGCACCTAGGCTCTTCTAGTTTTGACCTATTGGAAAAGGACAAAAATATTACAAAATGTGGCTAACTTTTAATTTGCTGCTGGTATTAGGTTCAAAACAATGTACATTGCCATTGTTTAAATGTGTCAAACTTAAGGCAGCAAAATACATTTCTGTAGGTTTCATGTCTGTTTTTATCTCCAAGGCAAAAGATAGGTAAACACAATTCAACAATCTACTTACAAAATACCTGTATAACTGATAGTCATACATATATACATATAATTGTAGAATACGTAATGGTTTCTAAAAACAGGGCAAGCTGATTATGCATGTAATAATTGAAGGATTGTTCTCATCATTTGAAAAACTTACTGCTATTCTTAAGGCTTTCCTGAACCAGCAATAGCACATCTGGTTGATTCATCTGAGAAACAAAAAGGACAGGTGTACTGATTTATGAAGCAAATTCTTCACCTACTGCTTTAACTTAAAACTCATTTCCCTCCTTTCTCCCATCACAAGAACTTCAAAATATCACTCCAACCTTCATAAGGGTCATGTTGTTTGCAGAGATAGCTCCAACAAGAATTTTAGTTGGAACATACTGACATACATGCTCTATGCAGTTCTGGTATACATATTAAATCTTTTCATGTATACTTTTGCTCCAGAATCAACAGTTTTGATCAAAAGTAAAACATCTAAAGCTTTTTATTTTATTCAGAAAATTAACAGAAAAATCCCTGCTGTTACTAAGTTTTTGATGATATACAGAGTAGAGGGTAACTTAGTTTTGGGATCCTGAGTTTCAGTCCTGGGAGGATTTATTTCAAGATGGATAAAATGAGTTTGATGTTTTAGCAGGATCTGGAGAGAAGGTCACAAAGCAACACAAGGTGGTAGGGAAAGAATGTAGTGCTCGATAACTATCAGACACCCAGTCTAGGCTGTTGGCAACTGCAACAGAGGTCAGCAATCCCAGATGGTGCGAATGAGACAAGTCTCTTTCTGCAATCAGAATTCACAAAATATTTATGTCAGAGAGATTGCAAAGCAGACCTTATATTCGGGTTTCAAAAGTAGCCTGGAAATTCAGCATTCAGAAGGTCAAACAAAAAACGTTCATGCTTGACCAATTTTAATATCCGACTTATTATCTAAAACAGGGTACTCAAAAACTGATTGCATACATAGCTGATGTACAGAGTTCTTTGTTCAGTGTTTAGAAACTTACATGAGCTGGAAACTGTATGTCAATGTTAAGGTCAGAATCTCTAAAGCCAAATCTTGTACAAGAGGAGCCATATAGTCTAAGTGAGCAATCTGGATGATAAAAGAAAACCATTATACAGACTCTATATGGCTTATTTGAGTATTGCAGTGAAATAAAACTACTACTCCAGTATATTACCAAAAATATTTTAAGTTTATACCAAGAGTATACCTGAAAAATTATTGCAGAACAAAGCATTACAAAAAAGAATTTTGTGTAACAATTTATATCAAAAGTAAAAATGTAAAGCATTACACAAGAAAAATAATACTGTACCTGGCAATAAAACCTGAAAAACCTTTTCCATTCTTCTTGTAATTTCATGCCTTTTGCTCACATCTTCTTCAGTTATGCCATGCTCCTGTACCAGTTTGTTAATGGCAGCATCAACTGCTCTTACTTGTGCGAGATTTGGAGGAGGAAGCTTTGTGAGCATTTCTTCTTCTTGCTTTTCCTAATATCACACACCCAAGTTAGCTAACCAAATATTCTCTGTTCCAAACACAATATCTCATCTTTTGCATTTATTCCAGAATCTTATGGAGAACCCCACAAATATTTAATACTCTACACAGACTTTTCATTTCCAATAATTTAGCCATTTTAGGCTGACATTTCAATAGAATCACTGATGCCATTTAATGTTAAAGATAGGGAACTGAAAAAAAATTCTACCATAATGCAATCCTGTAAAACATCTAATCAACTGTCTAATATAAAAGCAAAATACTGCAGATGCTGGAAATCTGAAATAAAAACAAGAAATGCTGGAAGTACTCAGCAGGTCTGGCAGCATCTGTGGAGAGAGAAGCAGAGTTAACATTTCAGGTCAGTGACCCTTCTTCAGAACTGGCAAATATTAGAAATGTGAAAGGTTTTAAGCAAGTAAAGTGATGGTGGGGCAAGAGATAAGGAGAAGGTGTAGATAGGACAAGGTCACAGAGAATAACCGACAAGGTGGTCATGGAGCAAAGGCAAACAATATGTTAATGGTGTGTTGAAAAACAAAGCATAAGTACAGATAGGGTGTTAACAGACTGAAACTGAACAGCCACAAGTACGAACATGAAAAAAAAAGTGGGTAGGCAAACTGAACAAACTAAGATAAAATAAAATAAAACAAACACAAAAAAAAAGAAAGAAAAAAAAAATAACTAAAAATAAAAGTAAAATGGGGGGCCCGTCATGCTCTGAAATTACTGAACTCAATGTTCAGTCCGGCAGGCTGTAATGTGCCTAATCGGTAAATGAGATGCTGTTCCTCAAGCTTGCGTTGATGTTCACTGGAACACTGCAGCAATCCCAGGACAGAGATGTGAACATGAGAGCAGGGGGGAGTGTTGAAATGGCAAGCAACCAGAAGCTCGGGGTCATGCTTTCAGACTGAGCAGAGGTGTTCCGCAAAGCGGTCACCCTGTCTGCGTTTGGTCTTCCCAATGTAGAGGAGACCACATTGTGAGCAGCGAATACAGTATACGACCTTGAAAGAAGTACAAGTAAACCGCTGCTTCACCTGAAAGGAGGGTTTTGGGTCTGGGATAGTGAGGAGAGAGGAGGTACATGGGCAGGTATTACACCTCCTGCGATTGCAGAGGAAGGTGCTGTGGGAAGGGGACGGGGTGGTGGGGGTAATGGAGGAGTGGACCAGGGTGTCGCGGAGGGAATGATCCCTTCAGAACACTGACAGGTAAAGGGGGGGGAAGATGCGTTTGGTAGTGGCATCACGCTGGAGGTAGCGGAAATGGCGGAGGATGACCCTTTGGATATGGAGGCTGATGGGATGCAAAGTGAGGACAAGGGGAACCCTGCCATGGATCTGGGAGGGAGGGGAAGGGGTGACGGTAGAGGTGCGGGAAATGGGCTGGACACGGTTGAGGGCCCTGTCAACCACAGTGGGGGGGGGGGGGGGGGGAATCCTCGGTTGAGGAAAAAGGAAGACATCTCAGAAGCGCTGCCATGGAAGGTAGCATCATCAGAGCAGATGCGTCGGAGACGGAGAAACTGGGAGAATGGAACGGAGTCCTTACAGGAGGCAGGGTGTGAATAAGTGTAGTTGAGGTAGCTGTGGGAGTCGGTGGGCTTATAATGGATATCAGTAGACAGCCTATCCCCAGAGATGGAGACAGAGAAGTCGAGGTAGGGAAGTGTCGGTGATGGACCATGTAAAGGTGAGAGAAGGGTGGAAATTAGAAGCAAAGTTGATAAAGTTTTCCAGTTCGGGGCAAGAGCAGGAAACGGCACCGATACAGTCATCAGTGTACCGGAAAAAGAGTTGGGGGAGGAGGCCCGAGTAGGACTGGAACAAGGAATATCCGACATATCCCACAAAAAGACAGGCATAACTAGGACCCATGCGTGTACCCATAGCAACACCTTTAAATTGAAGGAAGTGAGTGGAGTTGAAGGAGAAGTTGTTCAATGTGAGAACAAGTTCAGCCAGGCAGAGGAGGCTGGTGGTGGAATCAACTGTCTAAATAGTTAGAATGAGGGTTAAAAAATAAAATGCCAAGCATTTAAAATGGGACAAATATTGCATTTGAATGAAGATTACTGGATCGACAACAGCAACATTTGTCAACTGTGGCAGATTTGGAGGCGAAGCATTGTGATGTTCAAACAGGAATTTTAAACATTGTGCATGTGAATATTTTTATCACTCTGTTTGAAAATATTGCAGTTCCCTTTGCAGCAATAATCTATTCCCCCGACAAAGAAAAATGGAAGAGTCATATTTTAAGCTAAGTAACACCATTTTTTTAAAACTTAAAATACATAAATTACTAAATCAATATTTCACACTTATGAGGTAACGTGATTAAGCGCCAATAAAATCATTAACTAAAACAGGGCTCCAGACCTTGATCTTTAACACAAGCTTGCACAAACACAGTGATAACAAAGAGGTTCTCTCCAATTTCACTCCTTTCCTTTTCTCCCAGTGTGCCTATCCTTCATGAATATGGTGCAATTTGCAGGTAGAGCAACAGTTTCACCTCACACAATCAATATGAAATTCTAAGTTAATTTTGCAAATGTAGAACATGTGGATTATGAAGTAGAAATATTTCACAGATCTTCAATATTTAAACTCAGCTTAAAATCATTAAACATAACCATTGCCAGCAAGGTTCAGCCCTGCTTCGAGGAACTGATTTTAAATTTATGCAGTACCCAAAACTTAAGTTACGACACCAACAATATCATATATTTGAAAGCAAGTCCTTAAAATGAATTACAACAGTCTTTACATAACAAAGCTCATCATCACTGGGTTTTTCCCATTCATAAGTACTGATTTCCTGATAGATGCTTAGAGAAGCATTCCAAGATCAAATGTTGAGTTAACAGCTAACTGTCTGCAATTTAGAATGCATATTAGAAGTGAACAAAGAAAATTACAGCACAGGAACAGGCCCTTCGGCCCTCCAAGCCTGCGCCGATCCAGATCCTCTATCTAAACCTGTCGCCTATTTTCTAAGGGTCTGTATCTCTTTGCTTCCTGCCCATTCATGTATCTGTCTAGATACATCTTAAAAGACGCTATCGTGCCCGCGTCTACCACCTCCGCTGGTAACGCGTTCCAGGCACCCACCACCCTCTGCGTAAAGAACTTTCCACGCATATCCCCCCTAAACTTTTCCCCTCTCACTTTGAACTCGTGACCCCTAGTAATTGAATCCCCCACTCTGGGGAAAAAGCTTCTTGCTATCCACCCTGTCTATACCTCTCATGATTTTGTACACCTCAATCAGGTCCCCCCTCAACCTCCATCTTTCTAATGAAAATAATCCTAATCTACTCAACCTCTCTTCATAGCTAGCGCCCTCCATACCAGGCAACATCCTGGTGAACCTCCTCTGCACCCTCTCCAAAGCATCTACATCCTTTTGGTAATGTGGCGACCAGAACTGCACGCAGTATTCCAAATGTGGCCGAACCCAAGTCTTATACAACTGTAACATGACCTGCCAACTCTTGTACTCAATACCCCGTCCGATGAAGGAAAGCATGCCGTATGCCTTCTTGACCACTCTATTGACCTGCGTTGCCACCTTCAGGGAACAATGGACCTGAACACCCAAATCTCTCTGTACATCAATTTTCCCCAGGACTTTTCCACTTACTGTATAGTTATGAATAAAAGGCTTTGGGATTTTCCTTAACCCTGTTTGCTAAAGATATTTCATGACCCCTTTTAGCCCTCTTGATTCCTCGTTTTAGATTGGTCCTACATTCCCGATATTCTTTCAAAGCTTCGTCTTTCTGCAGCCTCCTAGACCTTATGTCTGCTTCCTTTTTCCTCTTAGCTAGTCTCACAATTTCACCTGTCATTCATGGTTCCCTAATCTTGCCATTTCTATCCCTCATTTTCACAGGAACATGTCTCTCCTGCACGCTAATCAACCTCTCTTTAAAAGCCTCCCACATATCAAATGTGGATTTATCTTCAAACAGCTGCTCCCAATCTACATTCCCCAGCTCCTGCCGAATTTTGGTATAGTTGGCCTTCCCCCAATTTAGCACTCTTCCTTTGGGACCACTCTCGTCTTTGTCCATGAGTATTCTAAAACTTACGGAATTGTGATCACTATTCCCAAAGTAGTTCCCTACTGAAACTTCAACCACCTGGCCGGGCTCATTCCCCAACACCAGGTCCAGTATGGCCCCTTCCCGAGTTGGACTATTTACATACTGCCCTAGAAAACCCTCCTGGATGCTCCTTACAAATTCTGCTCCATCTAGACCTCTAACACTAAGTGAATCCCAGTCAATGTTGGGAAAATTTAAATCTCCTATCACCACCACCCTGTTGCTCCTACATCTTTCCATAATCTGTTTACATATTTGTACCTCTATCTCACGCTCGCTGTTGGGAGGCCTGTAGTACAGCCCCAACATTGTTACCGCACCCTTCCTATTTCTGAGTTCTGCCCATATTGCCTCACTGCTCGAGTCCTCCATAGTGCCCTCCTTCAGCACAGCTGTGATATCCTCTTTGACCAGTAATGCAACTCCTCCACCCCTTTTACCTCCCTCTCTATCCCGCCTGAAGCATCGATATCCTGGGATATTTAGTTGCCAATCATGCCCTTCCCTCAACCAAGTCTCAGTGTGGGGCAAGTATGATCTAAAGACTAATACATTATTAGATGTCAACAATTAAACAAAGCAAATACTTTTCAAACACATAGTAGAAGCCACCATAATGAAAATGCAATAAGATCATGGCTTTATGGGGAGATGGCGGTGTAGTGGCAATGTCACAGCTAGTAATCTAGAAGCCCAGGCTAATACCCCGGGGACACAATTTCAAATCCCACCATGGCAGCTGGTGGAATTTAAATAATTTTTAACAAAAATCTGGAATTGAAAGCTAGTTCCAGCAATGGAGCCATGAAACTATCATCGATTGTCGTAAAAACCCAACCGGTTTACCCTAACACATTCCATGTTCCACACTGCTATCACAAGTAATTTACCCACAAGTCAAAAATCTTTGGACTCTTAAAGGCTTCTAAAAACAAGTATTAAGCATTATATTGCAGTAATTAACTCCAGAAGAACACACATTATTGTGAATATGGTGTTTTCTTTCAAGAATGTACACTGGTGAGTTTGAACTGTATAGTCATAATTCATGAAATTAGTACTGTAATTCTGACCCAGTTTCATTTTGTAAACAACAGATCCCAAAGTAGACAGCTGATAGAAAAAAATATATAAAACTTTAGTACCAACTCACCTTTACACACTTTTTGTGTCGCTTCTCCTTAATGTGCTTATAGGCAGATGAGACAGTTTCAATTAGCACATCACAAAGCTTACAGGTGTACTTCGCAGCAGGGCAGCTTCGGGCACGCTGAAAAAAATTGCAGCACAAATTAGAAATGGAGGAGTTTTAGAAATATGCAAGGATTTTAGTTTGTTATATCAAAGATAAATGCAACAACCAATATAGTCAGCACGGCTCATAATATTGCAGATATTTCAACATCATTCTGTGGTATAAATTCTGTGGAACTTTTGCTCCACAATGTATTGCTCTAATACCCCAAATTTTCAAGTCTTAAAAAGATGACTGAATATGGTTTTGAAAGAATTAAAAACATGCATGGAGTTAGGTACAATTTGGTATGCTTTAGCTATGAGCAACACAGCTTCTGACTTGTACTTCTTAAAATGAAAAAGATGAAATGCTCTCAAACACCAACAAAGGCTGCTACAAACAGAAAATTCAATCCATGAACTTTCAATCACAATCAAAATGGTTTCTAGGGGTAAATGCCAAGAGTTGACAAGTTTGGAGTTCTCCAACAATTTGTAGGATATAGAAAGAATATTACCCAGAGTTGGTGTCTGTATCAACTGTCCATTCCAAGGACCCATCTACTTGGAGATCTGATAAATTGGCAATATGTCAGTACACTGAAGGCCTCAATGAACTAGTTTGAATAGAGGCAGGGAGCTCTCCACAGTGTCTCCTAGCAGCCTAACAGGTATGGATGATATATATGTCAAATTCCTTAAAGTTACTGTAGGAGCAAAGGATTGCTCGACAGCAAAAACTAAAAAATAAACAATTATGGAGTTGTCGACTAATCATGGCAATCATTCTCTATCCCATTACCAATAGGCGTACTGTGGCTGCAGTGTGTAGTATCTACAGGTTGCACTGCAGCAAGTCACCAAGGGTTTTTGAAAGCAACTGTCAAACCTGTGATCTCGACCATCGAGAAGGACAAAGGTAGAAGGTACATGGGAATACCATGGGAATTTGCCTCTAACTCAGACAACATCCTGACATGCCTATTTATCACCATTCCTTCATTGTCAATCGGTCAAAATCATAGAACTCACCACCTTTCAACCAGGTGAAGGAGCCCAATACCTTCACCACATGGACTGCAGTAGTTCAAGAAGATGGCCCACCATCTTCTCCTCAAGGAGTGGGAAATAAATGCTGGTCTTGCCAGCAATGCCCATATTTAGAGTATGATTTTTGTTTTTAGAATTAGTTTATAGCAGACCTAGTCATGAAGAGGAAAACCCCAGATAGTGGAAGGCTTTGGGAACCACTTGGTCCAAAGTTACATGTTTTGCTCAAGCATGCTACACTTACCATATGCCATTTCTCAAATTACCCATTTAGTGTATCCCAAAATAATATTCTCTGAAAGAAATCTAATTTGCATTTGAAGGAATCAACACGCTATATCTCTTTTCACTATCTCACTAGGGAGCTTGTTCCGTAGATTTACTACTCCCTCACTGAAATGACGTTTCTGCAGAAAAGTTTTGAATTCACCCTCTTCAAGTGTAGGCTGCATCCTCTGTTCTGTTCTGGATAAAGTGAAACAGCTTGTCATGGTTGACATTATCTAGTCCCTTTAGATTCCTAAAAACATTAATCCTGTCTCAGTATCCCCATGTCCAGTGAGAAAGTAACCAATTTATGCAATTACTCGTTATAATCCAATCCCTTGAACCTCTCAAAACATTCTGGTTGCCCTCTTCTGTATTCTTTCACGAGCTGCAATATCTTGCAATGCAATGGCCAGAACTGTATACAGAATACCAAGTGCACATGCACCAATGACTTATAAAGTGGTAGGATTATCTCACTGTTGCAGCTCAATATTGACCATTTAATACATTTGAAAACCTAATTTGCTTTATTCACCGAGCATTCCTGTGTTAGCTTCAACTTGTCATACAGGAGCCCCAGTTTTCTTCCATTTTCCATACACGAGAGAGAGGGTGGGGTTTTTATTCTTGCCTCAAACTTCTCCATATCTGAAAACTCTCATTGTAGATATTGGAGGCAAAATTTGTTGGCCCCTGAAAATAGGCATGGGGATCGTGATGTGGGATTAACCTGTGCCTATCCCTTCCAATGCAGGCTGTACTCAAATTTTGTGCTGCCTGCTAATTTAAATTATACTAAGTGTTGATTGACTGCACCCCTCAGCAGCAGGCCCGAGCTTGTGTGAGGCTAGGACCACTTAAAGCTTGCCTGCACTTCCTAAAAGGAAGGGGCATTGTGGCTGCAGCAGGAATTGGAAGTGGCTGGAGAAGAATGCCTGACCTGCAAGAAGAGTGAATTTGGTGCTACAGGGGAGACAGCTTGCTCAAAGGTTCTCTGATGGAGCAACTGGGGCCTTGATGCAGGAGATGGACAAGAGGAAAGATGTTCTTTATCCACCAGGGCCAGAAGGCCCTCCAGACAAACTTTGTGAAGGCAGTGGGACCAGATAGTCACAGCTGCCAATGCAGGCAATGTAGCCGAGAACCTGGATGCAGTGCTGGAAGAGGTTTCATGACCTCATGAGTGGTCAAGATCAGCAAATTAATCATCAAATGCCATATCCTTACAACTGAAATCACTAGCCTCACACATTGCTTAATTCACCATATCCCATCACTCAACTACCAACAATTTCCATCAACTGTGACTCATGCCTAACTTTCATAGCCTCACCTCACCCTCACACACTTAGCACTGCTGCAAATCTCACACCCACATCTCAGTTTGTACACATTGCCAGTTTTTCACCATGACAAGCTTATCACCCAAACATACTGCAACACACTCGCTAACAGAATTCTCTCTCTGTTGCAAGACAAAGTGGTCCACAAACGCAAGCAGCAGGAGCAAAGTGGCAGAGGACAGGCACGGCTGCATGCCCTCACCCCGATTGGGGGAGACAGTGCTCGCCATCATTACAGCGGCCAAGAATGAGGCTGTAGCCAGCGGTGGAGCTGAAACCATACAAGAGAAGGGTATGCTTATACGCAACCCTGCTCATTCCATTTCCTCTCAAGACTGCAACCTGGCCAAGAGTGGTGCAGGAACATAAAGTGATACAGGAAGAGACTGATGAAGAAGAAACACCATCACGTGCTCTCACACTTGCAACCACCAGCTCAGACACTGACACTGCGCGTCCTTGAGACGAAAGCTTAGAGGCGGAAGCTGAAGATGCAGTGAGACTCTGGACATGAGTGGGCAGCAGCTAAGGAAGGGAGAAAGGGTAACACAGATGCCAGAGCGCTGGAGGGCAAGATCACACGAGTTCTACCGAAGAGGACTCTGATGAGGACTTCAAAGGGGTACAAAGAAAGGCTGACAGGAATGCACACTGAAATGCTTGGTGCATTCAGGCCTGCCGGAAAGCCCTGCTGTCACTGTCTAGGAGTCTGGGACCAACCTTGCACATGGCTTTGGACAGAGCTTGTTCTTTCCAGCATGGAAGTAGCAGCCAACTCTATGAGAACACGTGCAGACCCAACTACGATGCAGCATATGATGGCTGATGTTCCAGCTTTCAACACAGCACATGCAGAAGTCACACAATGTCTGAGTGTTGAAGTGGAAGCTCAGACTGAAGTCATGCAAGCTGCCGTGCGGGCTCAGACTGCGGCCATCATGGCCATGGATACTAGTGCTCAAATGGGCTTGCAGTGTCACACAGCAGTCCAGCAATCTGACCTCCAGCAGATTACTAGGATTGCTGATCCGCTGCCACTGTGGAGTGGCTCCTGGAGCACAAACCTGCTGTCCTCTCTCAGGAGGACAGCATTCGTTCTCCCACCCCAGCCACTCCATCAGTGCCCTTGCTGTTGCCTGTTAGCCAGCCAGGTCAGACTGCTGCCGCCCAAAGCGGAGCCTTCTAAGGCCAGAGCTGCACAAGGTGGTCCTGGAAGGCCATCTGCCGTCTCCCCCGTTGAAAGTCTTCCGTCAGCCATGTGGCAGCCACTGCGGAAGCACTGTGTAGGAGCACTAGGCCAGGCAAAGGCACATGAAAAAGAGGGACTAAGGGAACGCACAAGAATAATTAGATGACTTTAGTATGGGGTATTGGATGGTTTGTTTGATAAAGTTGGTTTGGAATGTTTGCTTTGTGATGGCTATTATTTTAGCACTGTGGGCAAGAGGATGCCTTGATGGTCCGTAACAGAGGGTTGTTAAGATGCGACACAGTTGCTTTTCTTCTGCTCATGTTTAGTTTAGAGATACAGCACTGAAACAGGCCCTTCGGCCCACCGAGTCTGTGCCGACCATCAACCACCCATTTATACTAATCCTATACTAATTCCATATTCCTACCACATCCCCACCAGTCCCTATATTTCCCTACCACCTACCTATACTAATGGCAATTTATAATGGCCAATTTACCTATCAACCTGCAAGTCTTTGGCATGTGGGAGGAAACCGGAGCACCCGGAGGAAACCCACGCAGACACAGGGGGAACTTGCAAACTCCACACAGGCAGTACCCAGAATTGAACCCGGGTCGCTGGAGCTGTGAGGCTGCGGTGCTAAGCACTGCGCCGCCCATGTACGTAACAAATAGAAAATATGTACACGTCTAACACAGGGCCTGAAGACTATAGATTTCCCAACACCTTGAAACAATGTAAAATCCTTTGACCAAATAACAATGGTACATATGTCACTCTTTAAAAAATAGATTAAATTCCCTGTATGTATAGAATCTAAATGTTTTAAGCATACTAAAAATAAATTTTATCTTATCAGTGTATCAAAACCAGTCTAATAAATAACTGAATTACTTTTTTGAGTCTGAAGATAAATTCTCGATGTAGCCTTTCTTCAACCTGATATAATCCAAGCCGTTGTTCTTTTGTTAATTTGGATTCATCAATAACAGGTGCGCTGAAGTCTTGCAATTGTTCATTTCTTTTCATTTTCTTGGGCTTCTTTTGGCCTTCAAAAAAAAAGTCTCAAATCACAAAAGTCTCAAATCACAACCACTGCACACAGATAATACAGTTTCAAAAAGGATTCTGTCATTAAACAATCTGAAAAGCTAAACAAAATCTTTTAGAATGTCATTTTGACACAGAAGGAGACCATTCGGTCAATCAGGTCCATGCCAGCTCTCTGTAGAGCAATCCAGTCAGTCCCAGTCCCTTGCTTTATCCCCAGAGCCCTGCAGGTTTATTTCCCTCAAGTGACCATCGAATTTCCTTTTGAAATCATTGATCGACCATCCTCATAGGCAGTGTGTTCCAGGTCCTTACCACTCGCTGTGTAAAAAAGTTCTTCCTCACATCTCTCCTGCATGTCTTGCCCAAAACCTTATATCTGTGTCCCCTAGTCTTTGTACTTTTAGCGAACGCGAACAGCTTTTCTTTGTCTACCTTATTTAAACCTGTCATAATATTATATACCTTGACCAATAATCTCCCCTTAACCTCCTTTGCTCCAAGGAGAACAACCCCAACTTCTCCAACCTAACCTTGTAGCTTAAATCCCTCATCCCTGGAGCCATTCTGGTAAATCTCCTCTGCACCCCCTCAAGGATCCTCACATCCTTCCGAAAGCATGGTGACCAGATCTGGATGCAATACTCTAGTTGTGGCCTAACCAGAGCTTTATAAAAGGTTCACTATAAATTCCCTGCTTTTGTACTTAATACCTCTACTTATGAACTGTATACTGTATGAACTGCATAAATCATTGGTTAGGCCACAACTCGAGTACTATGTGCAGCTCTGGTCATCTCCTTACAGAACGGATGTAATTGCACCAGAGAGGGTACAGAGGAGATTTACGAGGATGTTGCTGGGACTGGAAAATGCAGCTATGAGGAAAGATTGGATAGGCTGGTGTTGTTCTCCTTGGAACAAAGAAGGCTGAGGGGAGATTTGATTGAAATGTACAGAACTGTGAGGGGCCTGGATGGAGTGGTGAACAGCCTTAGCAGAGAGATCAGTGACTAGGGGGCATAGATTTAATGTGATGGGTAGAAAGATTAGAGGGGAGGTGAGGAAATGTTTTTCCACCCTGAGGGTGGTGTGGGGTCTGGAACTCACTGCCCGAAAGGGTGGTAGAGGCAGAAACCCTCAACTAATTTAAAAGGTGTCTGGATATGCACCTCAAGTGCCGTAATGTGCAGGGCTACGGGCCAAATATTGGAAGGTGGGATTAGGCTGGGCAGCTCGTTTTTTGCCAGTGCAGATACGATGGGCCAAGTAGCCTCTTTCTGTGCTGTAAAGTTTCTATGAAGCCCAAGATCCCATATGCTTTGCTAACTACTCTCTCAAAATGTCCTGCCATCTTCAGAGATCTATGCACATGAAGACCCAGGTTCCTCTGTCCCTGTGCACTCTTTAGAACTGTGCCATTAAGTCTGTATTGCCTCTCAATAAATTTGCCACCCTCTAATCCTCTGGTACCTCCCCTTTATCTAGGGAAGATTGGAAGATTATGGCAAGCCCTTCTGCTATCTCCATCCCCAGTTCCCTTAGCAACCTCAGATGCAAGCCATCCGACCAGGCGACATATCCACTCTAAGCATAGGCAGCCTTTCCAGTATATCCTGACCATCAATTTTCATCCATTACCTCCACTTCTACTGATATTTTGTCAGCGTCATCTTCCTTAGTAAGCACCAATTAAAAAGTACTCATTAAGTATTCTAGCCTTTGCCCTGTGCCTTTGAGCATATATCACCACCTCTGTCCGTAATAGACCCCGACCTGCCTCTTAATACCTGCTTACTATTTACATGCCAGTCGAAGATTTTTGGGTTCCCTTTTATGCTAATTGTCATTCTATCCTCATATCCTCTCTTTGCCAGTCTTATTTTCCTCTTCACATTCCCTCTCAACTTACTGTATTTGGCCTGGTTCTCACTTGAAAAATTCACCTGACATGCATCATACACCCTCTTTTTATTTTCGATCTCCCTCATCATCCAAGGAGCCCGGTTTTGGCTCCCCTACCTTTCCCTCTTGTTGGAATATACCTAGCCTGTGTCTGAAACATCTCCGCCTTAATGATCACCCATTATTCGGTTACAGCTTTTCCTGTCAGTCTTTGGTTCCACTTTCTTCTGGCCAGATCTCTCATCTCATTGAAGTTAGCCCGCTTTCAAATTAGAAATTCTACTTTAGATTGTCCCTTGCTCCTCTCCATTACTAATCTAAACCTTTTGATAGGATGATCACTCTTACTCAAGCATCCCCCACAGACACTTGGTCCACTTGGCCCACCTTATTTCCCAAAACCAGATCCAGCAATGTCTTCTTCCTAGTTGGATCGAGAATGTACTGGTCCAGGAACTTCTCTTGGACGCATGGACTGCAGCGGTTCAAGAAGGCAGCTCACCACCACCTTCTCAAGGGCAATTAGGGATGGCAATAAATGCTGACCTAGCCAGCGATGCCCACATCCCATTGAATAAAAACAAAACACATTTCAGAAATTCCTTTCCCTCCTTACCCTTCACTCTAACATTACTCAAATTTTGATTGGGATAAAATCCCCCAACCTCATGACTCAATAATTCTTGCACACCAGTGATTTCACTGCAGATTTGCTCCTCTGTGTCTCTCACTCACTATTTGGAGGCCTATAAAATACCCCCTGTCATGAGATCATACCCTTTTTGCTTCTCAACTCTCACAAAATGGATTTTGTCCTTGCCCCCTCAAGGACATCCTCTCTTTCCAACACTGTAATGTCTCCCCAAATTAGTACTGACATCCCACCTCCTTTTTCTCCTTGCCTATCTTTTCTGAATACTTTGTAACTGTGAATATTAAGCAGCCAGTCCTCTCAACTTTTAAGCCACACTTCTGTTATTGCCACTACGTTATTGTCCCACATGGCTATTTGTACTTGTAGCTCACCAACTTTATTCACCACACTTTGTGCGTTTACCTACATGTATGCATTCTAAACGTCTCTTTGCATTCCTCGTAGTCCTTCTTAGTCTGCTCCTATCCAATATGGTACTACTTCCTTCTCTAGTACCATCGAACACTCTCACTCCTTTATGCACCTTATTCCTCTTTTCTACTTCGACATACTGGTACCAAAACCCATCCCCTCACCTGCCCTAGTTTAAATCCTTCCTAATGCCATGCCTGCCAAGAACGAGGCACATTCATTTTGCCACATGGACATGAAATTTCAAATTGTTGCTAGGAAGAGAAGGCCTATTACAAGGGGTTACAGGGCCCTGGCTGGAAAGACATTTTTGCATACTAGCAAGCAGTGTTGGAACAAAGGAGCTATCCACTGCTCCCAATACACAGAATAGACGTTGTCAGACCAGTTTAGTCACATGACTAATTGGCTGTTGCAGAGTTTGAACTGATTGTTTAAAATTGGAGAAAGAGTGTTTGAAGACAGAAAGCTCTTTGCTCCTGGATTGAAAAGACCTCTTGTGGCTGGCTCGCCACAGCCTCTCCTGTATGCTCCCATCTCTTTCTCATGGAACTTAAATCCACTCAAGACATATGAACCCCAAGAGAGAAAAGTCTCCTACGGTGAACAAGGTTTAAGAAGAATACTAGGCCCCAACAAAAAGCAAGAATTACCTATTAGCATGGACTCTAGAGTGAGCTCGAAGAACCGTAACAACTCTTCAGATATTGCCTCAAACCTTTCCACTTTATTTTTTCCTTCTGCTCTTTTCTGTCCCTATTTGCATGTGTATCGCATATGCATGCTACCATGGGCGCGTCATGAATCTGTAGGCGTTAACCGAATTAGAGTTTAGTTTAAGTTTTAATAAATTTCACTTTTCTTCTTTAAAGCTAAGAAAGCCTGTTTGTGCTCATTTCTTTGCCTTATAATTGGAAAGCGGTGAATAAGGATTCACCAAGACGGAGCTCAGAACACTGTGTTTAAAAATAAAACCCTGTTACAGTAAGACCAGGTGAAGGCTGAGAGACACCTTTCTCACCTGGTCGTAACACTAACCACAGTAGTGAACCTCCCCACAAGGTCATTGGTCCCAGTCCTGTTGAGGCGCAACCCATCCCTTTTGAATAGGCCACTCCTGCCCCAGAGCTGATCCCAATGCCCCAAGAATCTGAAGCCCTCCCTCCTGCACCATGCCTCAAGCTACACATCGCATCACCACTGTACAGTAATTTAGAATCTAAGCAACCAATAAACACTGATTCTTAAATAAAACTCACCTTTTCCAAACCTCCAATTAAAAAATTCAAAAACAAAAAGCACACATCTAAAATAACAAAACGTTTTCATATCTACATCCCAGTCAGAGCAGCTATTTTATAACTTTCAAAAGTTGCATGCTTCGAGTTAAGCAGGGAACTTCTCCTGTTATACTGACAGATATTGAGACCCCAACCAACACCTAAAACAGATGATCTGGCCATTTATTTCATTGTTGTTTATCAGTGCTGGCTGAGTGAAAATTGCCTGCTGCTTTCCCTGCATTACAACAGTGACTAGTGACTGAGTGAGACCAGCGGTGTTTAAAAGAGCAGAGACAGCGGGAAAGAAGGAGACTGAGTGAGACCAGCAGTGTTTAAAAAGTGCAGCGACAGCGCGCCTGAGTTTTGAAAAAAAGCCAACAGTGACATCACAGGAGAGCTGCAAGGTGATTGGTTGGTGAGTTGCAGCTGTTAGAATATCTTTTTTTTAAAAAAGGGTAAGTTTTTTTTTGTTGAAAATAAAATCTCTGGTGATAAGGCGAGTACTACTAAAGTGTTCTTTTTTTCAGGACTTTAGATTGGAGTGGGTAGAATAAGGCCCCTAGTATAATTAGTATTTTTTAATTAAGGGAGTAACTAATTAACCTAAGGGTAAGTCATGGCAGAAGAGCTCAGCCCCATGATATGCTCCTCCTGCGCTATGTGGGAAATCAGGGATGCTTCCAGTGTCCCTGATGACCATGTGTGAAGGAAGTGTATCCAGCTGCAGCTACTGGCCACCCGCATTACGGAGCTGGAGCTGCAGGTGGATTCACTGTGGAGCATCCGCGATGCTGAGGAAGTCGTGGATAGCACGTTTAGTGAGGTGGTCACACCGCAGGTAATGGCTGCACAGGCAGAAAAGAGATGGGTGACCACCAGACGGAGTAGTAGGCGCAGGTAGGTAGTGCAGGAGTCCCCTGTGGCCATCCCCCTCTCAAACAGATATACCGCTTTGGATACTGTTGGGAGGGGGATGACCTCCCAGGGGAAAGCAGCAACAGCCAAGTTCGTGGCAGGGGAGGAAAAGGGTTGGAAGAGCTATAGTGATAGGGGATTCTATCGTAAGGGGTGCAGATAGGCGTTTCTGTGGCCACAAACGAGACTCCAGGATGGTATGTTGCCTCCCTGGTGCTAGGGTCAAGGATGTCTCAGAGCGGCTGCAGGACATTCTGAAAGGGGAGGGTGAGCAGCCAGAGGTCGTGGTACATATTGGTACTAACGACATAGGCAGGAAAAGAGATGAAGTCCTGCAAAGTGAATATAGGGAGTTAGACAGATAGTCAAAAAGCCGGACCTCTAGGGTTGTAATCTCAGGATTACTGCCTGTGCCATGTGCTAGTGAGGGTAGGAATAGGAGGATTAGGCAAATGAATGCGTGGCTGAAGAGCTGGTGTAGGCGGGAGGGCTTCAGCTACTTGGATCATTGGGATCTCTTCTGGTGCAGAGGTGACCTGTACAAGGAGGACGGGTTGCATCTAAACTGGAGGGGGACCAATATCCTTGCGGGAATGTTTGCAAGCACTACTCGGAAGGGTTTAAACTAGTCTTGCAAGGGGGTTGGACCCAAAGTAATAGTCTCTCAGATGAGATAGTTGAGGCAAATGTAGAGGTTAAAGCAAGCAAGTCCAGTAGGCAGGCCAGGGAGGGGCAGGACAGGGAGCGTGGAAGGTCTGGTAGGCTAAACTGCATTTACTTTAATGCAAGAAGCCTTACAGGTAAGGCAGATGAACTCAGAGCATGGATCGGTACATGGGATCGTGATATGATAGCTATTACGGAAACGTGGTTGAGGGACGGGCAGGACTGGCAGCTCAATGTTCCGGGGTACTGAGCTTTCTGGCGTGACAGAGGTGGAGGTAAGAGACTAGGGGGAGTTGCACTATTGATTAGGGAAGACATCATGGCGGTACTTAGAGAGGATATCCTGGGGGGAATGTCCAGCGAGGTCATATGGGTAGAACTTAGAAATAAGAAACGGGTGATCACTTTGATGGGATTATACTATAGGCCCTCCAATAGTCAGAGGGAAGTGGAGGAGCATATATGTAGGGAAATCACAGATAGGTGTAGGAATTATAGGGTTGTAATAGTAGGTGATTTTAACTTCCCTAATATTGACTGGGACTGCCTTAGTGCTAAGGGATCAGATGGGGAAGAATTTGTTAAGTGTGTCCAGGATAGTTTTCTGAAGCAGTATGTGGTCCTACGAGAGAAGGGGCTACACTCGATCTCCTCTTAGGAAATGAGGATGGGCAGGTGGTTGATGTGTCAGTGGGGGAGCACTTTGGGACCAGTGACCATAACTCTATTAGCTTCAAGATAATGCTGGAAAAGGATAGGTCCTCAGGTTGAAGTCCTAAATTGGAGGAAGGCTAATTTCGATGGCATCAGACAGGAACTCTCAAAAGGGAGAGGCTGTTTACAGGTAAAGGGACGTCTGGCAAGTGGGAGGCTTTTAAAAGTGAGATAGGAAGAGTTCAGGGCCGGCATGTTCCTGTTAGATGGAAGGGCAAGGCTGGCAAGTTTAGGGAAACTTGGTTGACGAGGGATATTGAGGGTCAGGTCAGGACAAAGAAGGAGGCATACGTCAGGTATAGGCAGCTGGGATCGAGCGAGCCCCTCAAGGAGTATAGGGGATGTCGGACTACACAAAGAACAGTACAGCACAGGAACAGGCCATTCGGCCCTCTAGGCCTGCGCCGATCTTACACTTAAGAAGGATATTAGGAGGGCGAAAGGGGCCATGAGATTTCCCTGGCAGATAAGATAAAGGAGAATCCTAAAAGATTCTATAAGTATATTAAGATGAAAAGGGTAGCCAGGGAGAGAGTAGGTCCCCTTAAGGATCAGTGTGGCAATCTATGTGTGGAGCCACAGGAAATGGGCAAGGTCTTAAATGAATATTTCTCATCCGTATTTACCGTGGAGGTGGTCATGGAAGCTAGTGAGTTCAAGGGAGGGAACACCGATATCCTGGAGCATATCAACATTACAAAGGAGGTGGTGTTGGAGGTTTTGAAGCGCATTAAGGTGGATAAATCCCCAGGGCCTGACCAGGTGCATCCTAGGATGCTATGGGAAGCAAGGGAGGAGATTGCTGGGGCCCTGGCAGAGATTTTTGTATCATCGTTAGCCACGGGTGAGGTACCAAAAGACTGGAGGATAGCTAATGTTGTGTCTTTATTTAAGAAGGGCGGCAGGGATAAACCAGGGAACTACAGGCCGGTGAGCCTTACATCAGTGGTGGGAAAGTTATTGGAAGGAATTCTGAGACAGGATTTATATGCATCTGGAAAGGCATGGTCTGATTAGGGATAGTCAGCATGGCTTTGTGCGTGGGAAATCATGTCTCACGAATTTGATTGAGTTTTTTGAGGAGGTGACCAAGAGGATTAATGAGGGCAGGGCGATGGACGCTGTCTATATAGACTTTAGCATGGCCTTTGACAAGGTCCCGCATGGTAGGCTGGTCCAGAAGGTTCGAACACATGGGATCCAGGGTGAGCAAGCAAACTGGATACAAAATTGGCTTGGTGATAGGAGGCAGAGGGTGGTAGTGGAGGGTTGTTTTTCAGATTAGAGGCCGGTGACCAGTGGTGTGCCGCAGGGATCGGTGCTGGGCTCTCTGTTTGTCATATATATTAATGACTTGGATGTGAATGTAAGGGGCATGATTAGTAAGTTTGCAGATGACACCAAAATTGGTGGTATAGTGGACAGTGAAGAAGGTTGTCTAAGGTTACAACAGGATATAGATCAACTGGGAAAGTGGGCAAGGGAGTGGCAAATGGAATTTAACACAGACAAGTGTGAAGTCATGCATTTTGGGAAGTTAAACCAGGGCAGGGCATCACCAGTGAATGGCAGGGCCCTGGGGAGTGTTGTTGAGCAGAGAGACCTTGGGGTGCAAGTACATAGTTCCCTGAAAGTGGCAACACAGGTAGTCAGGGTGGTGAAGAAGGCGTATTGCATGTTTGCCTTCATCAGCCGAGGCACTGAGTACAAGAGTTGGGACCTCATGTTACAGTTGTACATAATGTTGGTTAGGCCGCATTTGGAGTACTGTGTGCAGTTCTGGTCACCGCACTACAGGAAAGATGTGATTAAGCTGGAGAGGGTGCACAGAAAAGATTCACAAGGATGTTGCCTGGTTTGGAGAGCTCGAGTTTTAAAGAGAGATTGGATAGGCTGGGTCTGTTTTCCCTGGAGCGAAGGAGGCTGAGAGGGGACATGATAGAGATAGCCAGAGTCTGTTTCCCATGGTAGGGGTGACTAAAACTACAGGGCATAGATTTAAGGTGAGAGGGAGGAGGTTTAAAGGGGATCAAAGGGGTAAATTTTTCACACAAAGAATAGTGAGTATCTGGAATGAGCTGCCTGAGGCAGGAACAGATGCGACATTCAAGAGGCATCTGGCCAGGTACTTGAATGAGCAAGGCAAAGAGGGATGTGGAATTAATGCAGGCCGGTGGGATTAGTATAGATAGGCATTATGGTCGGCATGGACGCGGTGGACCGAAGGGCCTGTTTCTATGCTGTCCGACTCTATGACTACACTTTGGGATATCAGAGTTTTAGAAAGGCACAATATCAATGCACATCTTTCTTTTGTCAATCTCCTTAATACTTATTATTTAAAAAATAAAGTTCTTGATAACCATGATTAGGATAAGGAGGAGGACAAACACAGAGACATATGGAACTTAGGAAAAGAAGTGGACCATTCAGGCCCTCGAACCTGTTCCACCATTCAATGAGATTCACCTGTCTTGGCTCCATATTACTTCATACCCTTGGCAAGCAAAAATCTATCAATCTCAGATTTAAAATTATTAATTGAGCTAGCATCTACTGCTTTTTGTCAGAGACTTCCACACTTCCACCACCCTTTGCGAGAAGTGTTTCCTAACTTATTTACTGAATGGTCTGGCTCTGATTTTAAAGTCACGTTCCCTTGTCCTCGACACCCTTACTTGCAGAAAAGGCTTCTCTATCCCTCCTATCAATTCCTTTCAAAATCCTAAAAACATCAATCAAATCATCCCTAATCTTATATATTCCGGGAAACACGAGTCGTCTATGTAACCTCTCTCTATAATCTAACCCTTGGAGCACTGGGAACATTCTGGTGAATCTGCGCTGCACTCTTTCAAAGGCCATTATATCCAATGGTGCGATGCCCAGAAATATACAGATGTGGTCTAACCAGGGTTTTGTGTTGCTGTAGCAAAACTTTCTCTCCTTTATATTCTAGCCCTCTAGTTATAAAGGCTAACATTCCATCATCCTCTTTTGAGTATTTTTTGTACTTGACTATTACATTTTAGTGATCCGTGTACATGGATCTCTAAATCCCTTTGGATCTCCATTGATTCCAGCTTTTCACCATTTATATAGAAACATAAAAAATAGGAGTAGGCCATTCGGCCCTTCAAGCCTGCTTTGCCATTTATTATGATCATGGCTGATCATCCAACTCAGTAACCTGCTCCCACTTTCACCCCAGAACCTTTGATCCCTTTAGACCCAAGAGCTATATCTAACTCCATCTTGAAAACGTACAATGTTTTGGCCTCAACTGCTTTCTGTGGTAGCGAATTCCACAGGCTCACCATTCTCTGGGTGAAGAAATGTCTCCTCATCTCAGTCCTGAAAGATTTACCCCGTATCCTTAGGCTGTGACCCCTGGTTCTGGACTTCCCCACCATCGGAAACATCCTTCCTGCATCGACCCTGTCGAGTCCTGTTAGAATTTTATAGGTTTCTATGAGATCCCCCCTCACTCTTCTGAACTCCAGCGAATATAATCCTAACTGACTCAATCTCTCCTCTTACATCAGTCCCGCCATCCCAGGAATCAGTCTGGTAAACCTTCGCTGCACTCCCTCTATAGCAAGAACATCCTTCCTCAGATGAGGAGACCAAAACTGTACACAATATTCCAGGTGTGGCCTCACCAAGGCCCTGTATAATAAGCAGCAAGACATCCCTGCTCCTGTACTCTAATCCTCTCGCTATGAAGGCCAACATACCATTTGCCTTTTTTACCACCTGTTGCACCTGCATGCTTACCTTCAGCGGCTGGTGTACGAGAACACCCACGTCTCACTGCATATTCCCCCCTCTCAGTTTATAGCCATTCAGATAATAATCTGCCTTCCTGCTTTTGCTACCAAAGTGGATAACCTCACATTTATCCACATTATACTGCATCTGCCATGCATTTGCCCACTCACTCAACTTGTCCAAATCACCCTGAAGCCCCTCTGCATCCTCCTCACAACTCACCCTCCCACCCAGTTTTGTCATCTGCAGATTTGGAGATATTACATTTAGTTTAAAAATGCTTGGATCTATACCTTTTTAGTCCAAAATCCATGATCTCACACTTACCTGCATTGAAATCCATCTGCCACAGTTTTACTCACTCATTTAATCTATAAACATATCTTGTAATTCTATCCACTATAACTCTCCATTGTGTGATCTAAAGTATTTAATAAATATAGTGAATAGTTAAGGCCCCAACACACATCCTTGTGGGACGCCACTAGTCACTATCTTCCAATTCAAGTCGATACCTATTATCCCCACTTTCTGTGTTCTACCACCAAACTAATCTCCTAACCAGGGTAATAATTTACTTTAATTCCATGGGCTTTAACTTTAGTGAACAGTCTTTTACGTGCAACATTATTTAACGCTTTCTGGAAGTCCATATAAACTAAATTCATAGACATTCCCCTGTCAACTATTTTAGTTACTCATTAAAAAATGTAATTAGGTTGGTTGTACATGACCTACTGTTTACAAATCCATGTTGGTTGGCTCTCTCTAATCAGCTCATAATTCTCTTAGGTCCTCAGTCAATTTGTCCTTAATTATAGATTCCAATAAGTCCTCACAAAAGATGCAAGATTAACAGGTCTATAATTTCCTAGTTTCCCTCTCTCTCCTTTCTTTATTAATGGAGTTACATTTGTAGTTAAGGGAGAGTAACAACACCACGGAACAATGGATTACATATGGGAGTGGGGAAATAATTTTTTTCTAGCTTTCATGAGAACAGGGAAAAATATTCTGTGCAATTATGGAAGACAAAGCATAAGATTAGTCAAGGCTTCTTTGGAAAAGAAGATGGTGCATAATTATGGTATTAGTAGCAAATGTTTCTTAAAAACAATGTCAGAATACTATAAAGGACCTATATAGGCAACTAAAGGATACTACAGGGTAGATTCAAAAGGATTCTTAATCATTTTAAACCAGTCTATACTTCTGCAGATGATGCTCATTTTCTAAATGAGGGGCACTCAGCATTCAATAGCATTGTTAATATTAAAATAGATAATAATGTCACCTTGGATAGATTGATAGGGGCCCATGTCTGGAAAATATCCATCCAAGCCTGATTAAAGAAATGGGACAGTATCTTCAAAGTCTGGAGAAATTCCCTTAGACTGGAAGCTAGCTCATGTACTTCCTAGTTTCAAAAAATGGGCCAAGGAACTACAGGCCTATCAGCCTGACATCCATTACTGGAAAAATAATAGAGGAGATCATAAGAGTTGCCCTTTATGATCACTGAGAAAGGGAAGGGCCATTAGGAATTCACAACACAGTTTCCAAAAAAACCAAAAAATAAGTCATGCCCAACATATTTGATAGCTTTTGTGAGGATGTCACTAAGGTAATGGATGAGGGAAATCCATTCGACATTCTCGACATTCTAAAAGCCTTTGATAAGGTAACTCACACTAGGTTACATCGCAAGATAGAATCTTGTGGGATCAGTAGAAATGTTGTAGGGCCAACCCAGAATACACATCATTTGAAGGGAATAATGAAAGAGGTTGTGAGAGAAAATGATCTAGGTGCTATTGTGCAAAGATCACTAATGGTTTATAAATAATGTAGAGAACTGTAGCTAAAGCTAAAAAGGTACTGGGTTGTATGAAAAGAACCATTCAGTATAAATCAAAGGACACCATTTTGACACTCCACAGATCACTGGCCAGATCGCATCTAGAGTACTGTGGCCAAATTTTGGTCTTCCCAACTGGTGGGTGACATAATGACCTTGGAAACGGTCCGAAAGAGAACAAAAATGATTCCTAGCTTAAAGAACCTCAGCTCCTTAGATAGGCTCAAGGATCTTGGTCCATTTACTTCAAAACACGTGGACTTACAGGTGACATGATAGAGGTCTATAAAATAATTAAAGGGCTGGATATTGTCCCTATTGATGGATTATTCCAGTTTACCAGATTGGGAAAGACCAGGGACAAAAGTTTAAACTATGCAAGAGTAGGAATAGACTGGATGCTAGATGGCTCTTCTTCCAGAGAGTAGTGAGCCACTGGAATACATTGCTGGCTGGTGGGGTATGTGCTAACTCTCTGTTTGCTTTCAAAACAGAACTGAACCGGTTCCTGACTGGGCAGGGATTGCATCATATTGAAGTTAAGTGTCTGTATAGGTTAACACTTGGCCCATGTGATCTCCTGAACTGGTTTAATCACCTGAGGTGTTTGGAGAAGAATTTTACAGAGTACTTTTTCCCTTATCGGCCCTGGGTTTTGTCACCACACCCAGGAGATTACATGGCTGTGTTGGTGAGTGGATGGAGGGAAGTCGTGTTTAACCATCACAATCTGGCCATCATGGTGTGGGACAGGCTTGATGAACCAGCTGGTCTTATCCTATCCGACAATTTTGCCTGTTCATATATACAAGAACAAGTGTGTGTGTTAGTAGGGTGCAATTCCACCATTAAGGCAATAAGGAACCTTATCTGTTACCTTGACCTGAATGCTATATTACCTGTTGCCATCGTAATGGATAGAATGTAGTGGGTGATAAAACAACTGGCAACGAAACAACCAAAAAGTGTGGCCCAAAAATAAATCAATGACACATTATGACAAGGATCTTGCAAAGGCAACTTGAGCAGTTAGATTGTAGAATGTTTTTGGAATAGCAAAAGATCTCTAGGATCTTAGTGCCATGCACCAGACTGGTTAGGTAAACTGATTAGATACAACAAAGTGTGATGGGAAACATAGTGTAGAACAGAGGGCTATTGATCCTCAAAACTTTGGAACAAGCTGTTCAGAGGAGACAGGTTTCAGCTAAACTGGATTGGTACCAATGTTCTTGTAAAGAAGGTAAACAGGGAGAGGATTAAACTGATAGGGAGAAAAGTAAAGATAAACAAATTAAACCAAAAAGAAACTTATAGCTGATGCAGATCTATCAAAAAATTGAACTTTCCTATAGTGCCTTTAATGTAAAAAAAAAACAAAATATTATTTCTAACATAATAAAAGCAATACTTTGGAGGACAGGCCTTTTAAGTGCATACATGTGATTACTGAAAACATTCGCAACAAGATGACTGAATGTGAGGCTAGGTTGGTAATTGTAAACTATGATAGGTAGGACAGGGTATAAAAGAAAAAACAACGGGTGCTTGTCAGAAAGGTACAGCGATAATCATGGGGGATTTTAAAATCGATAGATTGGAAAAATCAGATGGACAAAGGTAGCCTAGATGAGCAGTTCATAGAATGTTTTCAGGATAGCTTCTTAAAACAGGACATTCTGGAGCCAGAGAGCAGGCTATACTAGACCTGGTATTGTGCAACGAGATAGAATTAATTAATGATCTCATAGTAAAGGCACCCCTAGGCAGCAGTGATCATAATATGATAGAATTTTACATTGTTTCAGGGAGAAAGGAGTGGGTGAGTATTTTAAACTTAAATAAAGGCAATTATGAGGGTATGAAAGCAGAGCTAGCAAAAGTGAATTGGCAAAATAGGTTAAAGGATAGGTCAATTGAAATGCAGGGACAGACACTTAAGGGGATATTTACAAATACACAGAACAGACACATTCCAACGAGAAAGAAAAATTCCAGGGGTAGGACCCACCATCTGTGGTTAACTAAAAAAGTTAAAGATAGTATCAAACTTTAAAAAAAGCATATAATTGCACAAAGATGGGTGGCTGGTCAGAAGATTGGACAGAATATAAAAAGCAGCAAAGAACAACTAAAAGGTTAATAAGGAGGGAAAATAGCCGTTTGTAGGTACAGAGCTTTAGTATTGCTGAAAAGACATTTTGTCGAAGCTTTTCGTCTTGCAATCAAGACAATGTGCAAGAATACCAAAGTAAGGGAAACAACAAATTTATACTGTATGAGAAGAGTGTGCTGATTGGTTGGCAAGTGGACTCGATTGGTAGAGGCATTGCCATGGAGAATGCACCAGTTTATGGTGACTGATGCAATGAATTTGGCCTAACCATCAGCCTCAAGAAAACGAACATCATGGGGCAGGACGTCAGAAATACTCCATCCATCAATATTGGCGACCACGCTCTGGAAGTGGTTCAAGAGTTCACCTACCTAGGCTCAACTATTACCAGTAACCTGTCTCTAGATGCAGAAATCAACAAGCGCATGGGAAAGGCTTCCACTGCTATGTCCAGACTGGCCAAGAGAGTGTGGGAAAATGGCGCACTGACACAGAACACAAAAGTCCGAGTGTATCAAGCCTGTGTCCTCAGTACCTTGCTCTATAGCAGCGAGGCCTGGACAACGTATGTCAGCCAAGAGCGACGTCTCAATTCATTCCATCTTCGCTGCCTCCGGAGAATACTTGGCATCAGGTGGCAGGACCGTATCTCCAACACAGAAGTCCTCGAGGCGGCCAACATCCCCAGCTTATACACACTACTGAGTCAGCGGCGCTTGAGATGGCTTGGCCATGTGAGCCGCATGGAAGATGGCAGGATCCCCAAAGACACATTGTACAGCGAGCTCGCCACTGGTATCAGACCCATCGGCCGTCCATGTCTCCGCTTTAAAGACGTCTGCAAACGCGACATAAAATCCTGTGACATTGATCACAAGTCGTGGGAGTCAGTTGCCAGCGTTCACCAGAGCTGGCGGGCAGCCATAAAGGCGGGGCTAAAGTGTGGCGAGTCAAAGAGACTTAGCAGTTGGCAGGAAAAAAGACAGAGGCGCAAGGGGAGAGCCAACTGTGAAACAGCCCCGACAAACAAATTTTTCTGCAGCACCTGCGGAAGAGCCTGTCACACTAGAATTGGCCTTTATACCCACTCCAGGCGCTGCTTCACAAACCACTGACCTCCTCCAGGCGCTTACCCATTGTCTCTCGAGATAAGGAGGCCAAAGAAGATGGTGACTGATAGTTAACGGCCAAGCTCTGTTTGAAATTTAAACCAGGCAGCTTGACTCTGATTGGTCAAGGCACTGCCCTGAGGAATGAACCAGCGAATGGCTGTCACTTATTTTGTTCAGCTGAAACAAGCGCAATGTGTGTACATGTTCTTTCCATCTGCAAAGAACAGGGCCCTTTGTATTAACATATGTAGCTTCCAGTACGCGCAAATGCACCACACTACGAGCCTGACTGACAATCTTAACTTGGTTGTCAGCAACATTCTTAGC
This sequence comes from Heterodontus francisci, assembly GCF_036365525.1. Lineage (NCBI taxonomy): Eukaryota > Metazoa > Chordata > Chondrichthyes > Heterodontiformes > Heterodontidae > Heterodontus > Heterodontus francisci. The sequence continues at coordinate 120,177,001 of NC_090374.1, forward strand.
GCACTGAGGATTATTTAGCAAACGTTGTCCAATCACTGAATCACATCTAATGTTGGACACTGTGTTTTGAGTTTTACAAGCACAGGCTGGTTGGGTACAGCCTGTACCTTGCCTGTTGTGAAGAGCGGAAGGGACATGTTGTTTGATACAGTCCGCCAGTCTTTGGGACGTACGGCCTATATACGTAACATCACACTGGCATTGAAATTCAAATATCACATTACTCATTTGTGCGATAGGCAGAACGTCTTTTTGGTTTGACAGCAGCATCCTGTTAGTGGCCAACATCACATGTGCTGTTACTGCAGAGCAGCAGCGTGAAACAGCTAGTTTTACCTGTTGCTTAGATTTTTGGGATACATTACCCTTCCAGGGTAATTTGAGGTCAACGGGGCACTTTTCAGGGCCGAAAATGACAGCCTTAGGCCCGTTCATAAGTTTGCGTGATATATAGCGAGAAATGATCTGATCGGGGTAGCCATTGTCACATAGGATGCCTTTGAATCACCCAATTTCAGCATCAAGCTTGCATGGTGAGCAAATGGCTCGGGCCCTATTTACGAGGCTGCCGATAAGGCCAATCTTACAGCATGTGGAACTATAAGAATCCCAACGCATGTATTGACCAGTGAACAAGAAATGCTGGATTCACTCAGCAGGTCTGGCAGCATCTGCAGAAAGAGAAGCAGAGTTAACGTTTCGGGTCAGTGACCCTTCTTCGGAACTGAGTTCCGAAGAAGGGTCACTGACCCGAAACGTTAACTCTGCTTCTCTTTCTGCAGATGCTGCCAGACCTGCTGAGTGAATCCAGCATTTCTTGTTTTTGTTTCAGATTTCCAGCATCCGCAGTATTTTGCTTTTATTGACCAGTGAAGGTAGGCTTGCGGTAGACTATGGTAGAAAACCCTTTAGCAGATTTCTCAACTAGTACGTCAAGGAAAGGGAGCTCATTTGACTGCTCCATTTCAAAGGTGAATTTGAGCGCAAGGTGGAGCCCATTAAGACGTGTAAGGAAATTGTTGCATGCAGCTGCAGATTCAAATATAGCAAACGTATCAACATATCGGAAATATGCAAGAGGTGGGAGGCTAGGTGTCATTCCCTCAAAGACGCGTTTCTCATGGAACCCAAAAAAGATGTTTGCAAGAGCTGGGTCTAGAGGGGATCCCATGGCAATGCCAACTATTTGGGCATGCATGGTGTCGTTAAAACTGAACTCAACTGCGCAAGTTGCCAAGTTCATATGTTCAGTGAATACCGATTCACGCAATGGTGGTGGGTCTAGTTTGCCATGATATAGTGCTGCAATGAAAATATCTATGGCTTCCTTAAGTGGTACACTAGCTAACAGGAAGCAGACAGTAGGCATAAATGGGTCATTTTCTGGTTAGCAAGCTATAACGAGTGGTGCGCCACAGGGATCTGTACTGCGGCCTCACCTTTTTACAGTTTATATAAATGACTTGGATGAAGGGACTGAAGGTATGGTTGCTAAATTTGCTGATGACACAAAGATAGGTAGGAAAGTAAGTTGTGAAGGGGACATATGGATATAGGTTAAGTGAGTGGGCAAAAATCTGGCAAATGGAATATTATGTGGGAAAATGTGAAATTGTCCATTTTGGCAGGGAGAATAAAAAAGCATATTATCTAAATGGTGAGAGTTTGCAGAGCTCTGAGATGCAGAGGGATCTGGGTGTCTTAGTGCATGAATTGCAAAGGGTTAGTATGCAGATACGGCACGTTATTAGGAAAGCTAATAGAATGTTATCGTTTGTTGTGAGGGGAACTGAATACAAAAGTAGAGAGGTTATGTTTCAGCTATACAGGGCATTGGTGAGACCACATCTGGAGTACTGTGTACAGTACTGGTCTCCTTATTTAAGGACGGATGTAAATGCATTGGAAGTAGCTCAGAGAAGGTTTACTAGACGAATACCTGGGATAGGCAGGTTGTCTTATGAGGAAACAGTGGACAAGCTAGGCTTGTATCCTCTGGAGTTTAGAAGAGTAAGAGGCGATTGAAACATATTAGATTCTGAGGGGTCTTGACAGGGTGGATGTGGAAAGGATGTTTCCCCTTGTGGGAGAATCTAGAACGAGGGATCACTGTTTAAAAATAAGGGGTCGCCCATTTAATACAGAGGAGGAGAATTTCTCTCAGAGGGTTATGAGTCTTCGGAACTCTTGTCCTCAAAAGGCGGTGGAAGCAGAGTCTTCGAATATTTTTAAGGCAGAGGTAGATAGATCCTTGATAAGGGAGTGAAAGGTTACTGCGGGTAGGCAGGAATGTGGTGTTGAAGTTACAATCAGATCAGCCATGATCTATTGAATGGCAGAGCAGGCTCAAGGGGCCGAGTGGCCTACTCCTGCTCCTAATTTGTATGTTTGTATGTATGTCATACGAATCTCAAACACCATAAAATGCTAACGATTGAGAAAAGTGCAACTATATACATGAGCTCAGTGTGCTCAGGAACAACAAACTGGATAGGAAAGGAATTGGAAAGATGAACATTGCATATAGAAGCAACAGGTAAAGGAAGTAGACACATTGGTACAGAATAACCTTTCTAACAAGATATTATGCCTGGAGCTATGCCTGGCAAAGACAGCAAAGAATTCAAGGGTAATAAAATGCTAGAAATACTCAGCAGGTCAGATGGCATCTGTGGAGAGAGTGCAACAGAATTAACGTTTCAGTTCTGATGAAAGGTCAACAACCCAAAACACCTGCCCATCCTCCCACACCACCTCCCATCATACCTTCCAGGGCTCCAAAAACTTCTTCCGGGTGAAACAGTGATTTACTTGTACTTCTTTCAATTTAGTATACTGTATTCACTGCTCATGATCTGGTCTTTTCTACACTTGGGATACCAAATGCAGACTGGATGACCGCTTTGCAGAACAGCTACATTCAGCTCATAACGGTGACCCCGACCTTCGAATCGCCCATCATTTTAATTCCCTGCTGCACTCATACTCTGACCACTCTGTTGTCAGCCTCCAATGCTGTTCCAATGAAGCTCAACATAAGCTTAAGGAACAGCACCTCATCTTTCAATGAGGCACTTTGCAGCCTTCCAGACTCATTGAGTTCAACAATTTCAGATCATAACGAATGCCCCATTTTTTCCAGAGGCAGCTGTTGGTAATTCTGCTGTTCCCATTTACACCGTCTCTAGGCCAATCTTTTGTTTCTTTACTTGTCTCATTACCATCTCCTTTTGCCCAGTATCATCATCATTTCTGTCATTTAATCTCTCCAACCGTCCACCATATCACAGACCATCCCTTTTGTTCTTTGCCCCTCCCCCATTCTTGCTTAAAACCTGTTACTTTTTTAAAAATTCATTCATGGGATGTGGGCTTCGCTGGCTGGGACAGCATATATTGTCCATCCCTAACTGCCCTCGAGAAGGTGGTGGTGAGCCGCCTTCTTGATCCGCTGCAGTCCATGTGGGGTAGGTACATCTACAGTTCTGTTAGGAAGGGAGTTCCAGGATTTTGACCCAGCGGCAGTGAAGGAACGGCGATATAGTTCTATGTCAGATGGTGTGTGACTTGGAGGGGAACTTGCAGGTGGTGCGCTCATGCAACTGCTGCCCTTGTCCTTCTCGTGGTAGAGGTCGTGGGTTTGGAAGGTGCTGTCTAAGGAGCCTTGGTGCATTGCTGCAGTGCATCTTGTAGATGGTACACACTGCTGCCACTGCGTGTCGGTGGTGGAGGGACTGAATGTTTATGGATGGGGTGCCAATCAAGTGGACAGCTTTGTCTTGGATGGTGTCGAGCTTCTTGAGTGTTGTTGGAGCTGCATCCATCCAGGCAAGTGGAGATCATTCCATCACACTCCTGACTTGTGCCTTGGAGATGGTGGACAGGCTTTGTGGAGTCAGGAGGTGAGTTACTCACTGCAGGATTCCTAGCCTCTGACCTGCTCTTGTAGCCACCATATTTATGTGGCTACTCCAGTTCAGTTTCTGGTCAATGGTAATCCCCAGAATGTTGATAGTGGAGGATTCAGCGATGGTAATGCCATTGAATGTCGAGAGATGGTTAGATTCTCTCTTGTTGGAGATGGTCATTGCCTGACACTTGTGTTGCACGAATGTTACTTGTCACTCATCAGCCCAAGCCTGGATACTGGATATTGTCCAGGTCTTGCTGCATTTCTACACAGACTGCTTCAGTATCTGAGGAGTCGCGAATCATGCTGAACATTGCGAAATCAGCAGCGAACATCCCCAATTCTCACCTTATGATGGAGGGAAGGTCATTGATGAAGCAGCTGAAGATGGTTGGGCCTAGAATTTCAGTTTTGCTAGGGCTCCTTAATACCATACTCAGTCAAATGCTGCCTTGACGTCAAGGGCAGTCACTCTCGCCTCACCTCGAATTCAGCTCTTCTGCTCATGTTTGAACCAAGGCTGTAATGAGGTCAGGAGCTGAGTGGCCCTGGCGGAACCCAAACTGAGCGTCACTGAGCAGTTTATAACTAAGCATGTGCCTCTGGATAGCACTGTCCACGATACCTTGCATCACTTTGCTGATGATTGAGAGCAGATGGGACAGTAATTGGCAGATTGGATTTGTCTTGCTTTTAGTGTCCAGGACATACCTGGGCAATTTTCCACATTGCCGGGTCGATGACATCTCTAACTTTGTCCAGTTCTGGTGAAAGGTTAGCGACCGAAAGCGTTAACGCTGTTTCTCTTGTCACAGATGCTGCCTGACCTGAACATTTACAGCATTTTCTGTTTTTATTTCAGATTTCCAGCATCCACAGTATTTTGCTTTTGTTTCAGTAGGATAGAAGTCTAATGCAGTCATGCTAAAGCTGCCTATTTGTTGAGTTCTGGTTACCAAGAAATAACCAAGCCCTACAAGTGGTACAGAGAAGGGCAATGAGGCTAATCCCTAGTGTCAGAGAACTAAAACTACACTTTTCAACCATGAAAGGAGATGAATGCCAGAGTATCTTCGAGGTACACAATGAAATGGCATTTCAAGATAAACTACGACAGCAGGGTATGGGGACACAGATAAAAGGCAAGTCCAGCATTGATGATAAAACATGTCTTATCGTGCTCAGTGATTAACACCTTGAATAGTCCTGAAATTTCAGAAGGCCCAATGCACTGCCAAAACTGAGGCAGCACAGGGCTCCCATCCACTAATTTGCAATGGCACCCAAACCTGTGCCTAATCCTGGAGATGGGAGTCATTTACAGAATGGCATTCACAGCATTACTAGGAGCCTGCCCCAAAGGGATACTTGGAATAGGACATTGTGGCTCTGCTGGAGGGTCATGGGCCTGCCTGACCTATATAACCATGTATATATTACAAATTTTCACTTTCAGTTGCTCCCTTTTGGTTATGACACTCTCCAAACTCTCACTCTGACTATAGTTTAGCCATGGCACCGTGGGGTCCACTTTCAGGGACTGAACTATTAGTAATCCCAATTCATGCCAGAATACTACTGCTAACTGCACACTGGACAGAACTGGCAGGATTTCAGAAGAATTCTAGCACCCCATCACTTCCTCCTCTCAAGATAGAAAGAACTTGCATTTATACAGCTCATTTCATCACCTCCCAAAGCATTTCATAGTCAACAAAATATTTTTGAAGCATAATCAATATTGTAATGTGGGGTAATGTGGTGGCCAATTTGCACACGGTAAAGTATCAGAAACAGCAATCAGATACATGGCAAAATAATCTGTTTTAGTGGTACGCACTGTTCAGGACAAATATCTTGGTTAAATTTGCAGTTAAGTTCCTCCCATCTTGCTATTATAATGCTCAAATTTTCTTTAAATACAGAATGAAGTGCTGTTAGTTTTCAATCAGAGCGTTAAGAAAGAAAATCAAGTTCACTTTCAGTTGCTCCCTTTTGGTTATGACACTCTCCAAACTCTCACTGACTACAGTTTAGCAATGGCACTGTGGGGTCCACTTTCAGGTATTGAACTAACAATAGAATAATTAGCATTCTGAAAGTGAGATTTAGAATAATTAACATTCTGAAAATGAGATCTAGAGCAGTGGTGCCTAAGCTTTTTGCCTTTGTGAGCCACATAGGTGCACAGAGCCTTTGGGCCAATTATAAAGTTTAAATTCATTTCCATTAATTTGCATATATAGTATATTTTGCTCGTACTAACAGATCTTGGAGTTTTGGTTTTGGGTTTGTTCAATGAAATAACAGCACTAAAATCATTCTTTTCCAACATATAAAATCACCGTACGACTCTTGATCATCAGATTATCTTGATACAATACTTATTGAAAGATTATAAAATTCATCACATACCAAAATTTGGTTAATAATTTTTTTTCAAACATCACCACTGCTTACAATTTTATTTGTGAAAGTGGTTGGTAACACTTGATAGTGCCAAACATGTGGCATTTCTGCAATTGGGTACGTTGCTAAATATTTGGTAACCTCTTCATCAGTGGCTGCCCATTGACAAAGGAAGTATTACTTTATAGAACGGTATTCAAATTCTGGAAACCAGGGTTTACGAAACATAAACTGAGAGATGAGTAACTGGGTACTAACTGGAAAGGACAGAATAATAAACATAGATGATCCTAAAAAGAAACATACCTTCTGTTTGCTTTCCAGACATTTCATTATTTACATATTCCTTACGGAGCTGTTTTCTAACATTCCTGACTTTATCACCACTACTTTGAGTCTTGCAGTTCCATTCTGTTTTACTGCATTCAAGGTCCTTTGCTGGAGATTTATACTTCAACTCAAAAGCACTGTCCCTCCATTTCCTCTCCATGTTCTGAACTGGAGAACGCTGCTGCTCACCAGATATCCATTTTCTACCTTTTTCCTTGCGCCCATCAATGGACCGTGTCCCTGCACTGTAACCTGCTCTTATGAGTGCATTTGGGCTGCTCGTGATGACTTGAGCGCCCTTCCTTGGACTAGTACCATTGTTCTCTTGCACTTCTCTTGGCTTTTGGGTTTCTGTTCTTTTATTAAAACCCTTTGAGTAGCTTCCAGGTGCAAAATGATTTTCTTGGTAGAGAGTGCTCCTCCAAGAGTTAGTTTCTTCCTTGCCAATGACCACCTCTTTGCTCCTTCTGGGAAAATTAGGCCTTTCCTCCATTTCAGTTCATTAAAATACAAGAGCCTGTAATTTGAGAATGAACAAAAAGGTTAATTTTGATTTTTCTGTAAAATAAATCTTTTTACAATTTCTTACCACACCCCAACACAACTAACACCTGGTGCAATACAAGTTCATGAGCAGTGGTCATCCTTTGCTAGCTTGTCCAAATGGCCTTTCTTTATGTGTAAGCCTGTACAGCGACTGTCAGCAGGTCATTTGACTATGGGGATTATCACAGCTGAATCCCATTCTTTACTCACCTGATATCCATGACCGGAGTGGACATTTTGTCTGAATTTTTCCCAACCCTAAGCAGAGTGCTGAGAACAAGTGTAGAATAAATCTTGTTCAACTGTTTAAATTTCATCAGCACAAGATGTTTGCTTTTAATAGAGAAAGCAGAATCAGCTAACATTTTGCAATATCCTAGAACACAGGAAAAGGAGTATGTCATTCAGCTCCTTGAGCCTGTCCTACCATTCATGACTGTTCTGTATCTTAACTCCATCCATCTGCCTTGATTCCATAACCCTCAGTACCCTTGCCTAATCTATCAATCTCAGTTTTGAAATTTTCAATTAACCTAACCTTTCTGTAGCTTTTTGGGAAGGGAGTTCCAGATTCCCAATATTCTTTATGGCATCACCCCTGAATGGCCTAGTTCTAAATTTAAGATTATGTCCCCTTGTTCTGGACTCCCCCACCAGAGAAAATAATTTCTCGCTATCTACCCTATCAACTCCTTTAAACACCTCAATTAGGTCACCCCTTAATCTTCTATACTCAAGGGAATATAAACCTGGTCTTTGCAATCTGTCCTCATAATTTAACCTTATTAGCCCCAATATCATTCTAGTGAAACTCTGCTGCACTCCTTCCAAGACCAATATATCCTTCCTGAGGTGCAGTACTCAGAATTGAACACAGTATTCCAATCCCTTTATGAGAAAAGTCAATACTCCATTAGCCTTTTTAGCACCGCAGCCTCACAGCTCCAGCGACCCGGGTTCAATTCTGGGTACTGCCTGTGTGGAGTTTACAAGTTCTCCCTGTGTCTGCGTGGGTTTCCTCCAGGTGCTCCGGTTTCCTCCCACCGTCAAAGACTTGCAGGTTGATAGGTAAATTGGCCATTAGCAATTGCCCATAGTATAGGTGGGTGGTAGGGAAATATAGGGACAGGTGGGGATGCGGTAGGAATATGGAATTAGTGTAGGAATAGTATAAATGGGTGGTTGATGGTCGGCACAGACTCGGTGGGCCGAAGGGCCTGTTTCAGTGCTGTATCTCTAAACTAAACTAAACAGTACCTCTCCACTCACTATCTTTTAGTGATTTCTGTACCCAGACTTCTAACTTTCTTTGCCCCTTCACAGTTCCTAGCATTTCACCAATTAGAAAACACTCAGATCTATCTGTGTGGAGACAAAAGTTGTTTAAAGTCAGAGGTGTATTGAATAGGGAGGTCCTATCAGTATGAAGTTTGAAGCAAGCAATGAGTTGGTAAAATTTTACTTGCATCAAAAAGTTATTTAACATGTAGTATTGAGTTTCTATCTAAGTGGATTATATTGAAAGAAGTCAATATCATGACAAAAAAATTAGAATAAGTGAATTTTTACTTTCAAATTTTTTTGACCGAATACTCAGAAATGGAGGCCTTATTGTTTTTAATTCTTCAAATTAGTAGGCATGTGTCAAGAACAGCAAAAGCTAATACCACAATATGATCAAAAAGACTACCCACGTTTGAATTACCTATGTTTTTTAGTTGGAAATTTATTTTGCTTTGGCCACAGGCCCATTATACTTACCAATCATTCATTCCTAGAACCATCCCTTAAAATTTAGCATCCAGTGCTAAGATTAGGTTACAAAATAATATTTTAGTTACCTGCAACAGACTTCTTTTCAAGAGGCAGATCAAAAAAGACAAAGCTACAATTTCTTACATACACTAGAATCATACAATGGATACAGCACAGGAGGAGGCCATTCAGCCAATCATGCCTGTGCTAGCTCTCTGGTCGAGCTATCCAATTAATCCTGCTCCCCTGCTGTTTCCCCATTACCCTTTAAATTTTTTCCCTTCAAGTACTTATCCAATTCTCTTCTGAATATTACTATTAAATTCTCTTCCACCATCCTTTCAGACAGAGCATTCCAGATCACAAAAACTTGCTATAAAAAAAGTTTCCTTATAATGCTGCTTGTTTTTTGACTAATCATCTTAAATCTGTCCCCTCTGGTTACCGATTTTTCTGCCAATGGAAACAGTTTCTCCTTATGTACTCTATCAAAACCATTCACAATTTTGAACACCTCTATCAAATCTCTACTTAACTTCTCAGCTTTAAGAACAGCCCCAGCTTCTCCACGTAACTGAACTTCCTCATCCCTGGCCTGACATTCTCCTTAAGAGCAGTGCCCAGAATTGAACACAATACTCCTGTGGTACTGTGGCTTAACTAGTGTTTTATAAAGATTTAACATAACATCCTTGTTTTTGTACTCTATGGGTCAGGTGTACTCAGGTCGGATGGTGGCGTGGGAGAGGATGGGGGCAGCGTAAAATTGAGCGAGAGGCTCTGGGAGGCCTACCCGCCCCGCTACTGCCTCTGGTCAACTTTACGGCAGTTGGGTGGGGGAAACTGCTCGCCCGAAGCCAATCAAGGCCCGTAAGTGGCCACTTAAGGGCCCTCGCCCGCTTCCACGGGTATTTTACCCCTGGCAAACAGGCGCGCCGGTGACGTGAAAGGCCGCCCAGCGATAGCTGCTGGTATTTCCGCGCGCTGAGGGGGCAATGGCAGTTGGGCACAGGGTGCCCGATTGAGGGCCGCCCCCACCTTCCAACCCACCCCCGGGGCCAAAGACACCCCCTCCCCCCCAAACGACCACTCCAGCCTCTCCAGGGCACGACCGATCTCCCCGGTGATGCATGTCCAACTTAACTTCCCTCCTGGCTACCTGTTGTCAGTGGGGCTGCAGTCGCAGCAGTAGCCACCACTCCCAGTGGCGCTGCGGGAACTAAGAGCTGCCGACCCGCAGCTCACTGATGCAGGACTTGCTCCCTCAAGCGGGTGGAAGTCCCGTCTCGGGATAATTAAAGCCCGGGGACCCGTAAAATGTGGGACGGATCCCCGGGCTAGGCGGAAGTGGGTTCGTCACCGACGAATTCCCGTCTGCCTAAAGTAAAATCCAGCCCTATGTTTCTATTAATAAAGCTCAGGGTCCCATATGCTTTTTCAACAGCCTTCTAAACTAGCCCTGCCATGTTCAAAGAGTTTTGCAGATACATCACCCTACCCCTATGCCTCTCTGTTCCTGAACCCACTTTAAAATTGCACCATTTAGTTTATATTGCATCTCCTTACTCTTCTTACCAAAATGTATCACATAATACTTCTCTGTTAAATTTCATCTGCCATGTGTCTGCCCATTTCACCAGTCTATGTCGTCCTGAAGTCTGCTCCTAACCTGCTCATTGTTTACATCTAAGTATCGTATCATCGCAAACTTTGAAATTATGCTCTGTATACCCAATTCCACATCAATATATCGGAAAGAGCAGTGGTCCCAAAACTGACCCCTGTGGCGCACCACTGCATACAACCCTCCAGTCTGAAAAAGTAAGTTCACCGTTACTCCTCACTTTCTGTCCCTCTGCCAATTTCATATCCTCGCAGGCACTGCCCATTTAATCCCAAGGACTTAAAAGTTTGCAAACAAATCTATTATGTGTTACTCGTCAAATGCCTTTTGAAATTCTATATACTTATTAAATGCACTACCCTCATCAACCCTCTCCGTTACAACAAAGTCATTGATCAAATCGGTCAAACGTGATTTGCCCTTAATAAGTCCCTGCTAACTTTCATTCATTTTACTTCTCTAAATGCCAATTAATTTTGTCCCAGATTATTGTCTCAAAGTCTGCTCTCCACTGGCGTCAGGCTGACAGGCCTGTAGTTGCCAGGTTCATCCCCCTTCCCTTTTTTAAAAACAGAGGTGTAATATTTGCAATCCTCTAGTCCTCTGGGACAACCCACATATCCAAGGAGGATTGGAAGATTGTGGCCAGACCCTTTGCAATTTCCACCCTTACCTCCTCTGTAACCGAGGATGTATCCCAACCGGACCAGGTGACTTTTCTACTTTCGAGGACTACAAATGTTTGAAGTACATCCTCTAACTATTTATATCTGATCCAGTATCGCTACTGCCCTATCTTTACTGCTACATTGGCAGGATCCTCCTCGCTTGTGAAGAGGGAGGTAAAGTTCTCATCTAGTACCTCAGCCATGCCCTCTGCCTCCACACAAAGATCCTCTTCTTGATTCCTAATTGACCACAACCTTTATTTGACTACCCTTTTACTACTTGTGCGCGCATAAAAGTTTTCCTCTGTACTTTCTATATTCAGCTTGGTCCACTCCTGCATGACAAACCTTAAAATTGGCACAAGCCTCTTTGTTTCTGTCTCATTTTAATCTCTATATCTTTAGTCATCCAGGACTCTCCAGTTTTGAATGATCTTCCTTTTTCCCCTCGTGGGAATGAACATGATCAGCTCCTTTTATGAGGGCCTCCTATTGTTCAATTACTGATTCGTCTACCAATTTTTGATTCCAATCTACCTGGGCCAGATTCTTCTTTAACTCACTGAAGGTAGCCCTCCTCCAGTTAAGAATTTTTATGCTTGATTGCAACTTGTCTTTTTCCATGACTACTCTAAACCTGAGGATACTGTGATCACTATTTCCCAAATGTTCACCCACAAAAACATGCTCCACTTGCCTCACTTCTTTCTCCAGAACTAGATCCAGTACTGCTTCCTTCCTCATCGGGCTGCTAACACCTTGGTCAAGAAAATTCTCTGTTTTTGCCAGTATATCGTAGTTTCATGTGGCAACTTGTGTCTACAATTCACCAACCTTATTTACCACGCTCCATGCAATTACATACATGCATTCCAAACTCATCTTAGATTACCTTGCATTTGCCACCCCCACCCCGCTGTTTGATCCCTCCTATTTCTAAATTGTTCTTTATTCTAGTGCTGTCTGTCTCTCCCAGTCCTTTGTGCACCGTGTCTCTTCTCTAATGTTTCATCCTGGTGCCCACCCCCTTACCATAGAGTTATCAGTCTAAATTACTGCATAAACAAAAAGAAAACTTTTACTGTCCAAAACTAGGGAAATATGTGATTAGATTTGAACAAATGAAGTTTATTAATTTTATCAATAAATTAGTTAAAAGAAAAACAATTAATTTTTACCAAATTCAAGTTTTCTATTCCTCCAGGTATATGAAAACATTGTTACAATGACTACTACAATGTTACAATGACGAGTGGTATTCAAATGATTTTTTTTTAATGAATGAACTTGGGAGTATAACCTACTCTGAATATTCCCCATAGTTTTTGTCATTTCCTCCAACTATCAATTCTACAAACCAATCTACCTCTGAATTCAAACAAACCCATACGCTCAAGCAATTCTCAAACACTTCTGCATAAGAGAATTATCCATAACTGAAAAATGGACAGTCTCCTTTTAAAAAAAAAACAAAAAAAAAAACCTCACCATACAACCCTTAATTAAATACATCACATACTGGTGTGTTCGGAGAAACAAGATTTGATCTTAATTCTTCAAGTACAATTCTTCCATTGTGCTGATGAAACTATTAATGCCACCGACATTAACAGTTATGTACTAAAATGTTTACCCCGTTCTATCAGATTAAAGGTTGAATTTCCCTGAAGTATAGTTTTGATAGACCTAGCCAATCTTAATGTAGATAATCCTGGTGTTTACTTACAGCAATTAAACATCCTGGCTTTAATAGCCTACTAAATACAGCTGCAATTCAGCATATTGTGCATTACATGGTGTAATTTTCCTGCGCTTCTAAAACAATACACCCTCTGACTTGCCACGAACAGTAGCACACGTGACTCAATTTAAATACCCAACTTAACAGAGAGAGCTTGCCTCTAGTGCTCTTTCTCATGGATGAATGCTTGAAGACAAGTCCTATTGAAGTGCAACAAACCTGTTTTTGTAAAAGTCTGATCTTCTGCCCCTGCCAAACCTTCTGCACTTGAGACCAATTCTTTTTCCTTCCTTGGCTACTCACTGAATCAGACAATATGCAACCTTATTTCCCTGTATAATCATAAACTGAGTTTCAAATTCCATGTCTTACCCATCAATAAGAGGAACTATTTCCACTTTTGTAGCACCATCTATATACTCCCCTATCCTTCCCGCAATACTGCTGAAATCCTGATCAATGCCTTAGATGCCCCCAGCCTCAACTCCTTCGATACTTTCCTTGCCAGGCTCTTGAACTACAACCATCATAAACAACTAGTTCAAAACTTCACCACCACCACCTTGCTCTTTTATCATCCCTTTCTGGGTCAGCATTCATTGCCTCCTAATCTCTCAATACATTGGAATTCATAATCCTCTTTGCTATGCCCCTCGCTACTTTTGTAAACACCTGCAGCCCTGTGTGCCAGCATGTGCTCTCCACTCCTCTGGCCTCCTTTGCATGTTGTCCTCCTAAGCTCTTATTTCAGTGGAAGGGCCTTCAGCCCATTTGCCCCATAGTCTGGAACTGTTACCCTAAAGTGTCCCCCTTTCTACCTCTTTTGACTCCTTCAAAAGTCACCTCAAAACCGGACTATAATCATGCCTTTGCTCACCTCCCTTAATTATTTGCCTGTTATTGCCCAACATCTTTCTTCACCTCTGTGAAAGGCCTTGGAACATTTTACTATGCTAAGGATGCTACGTAAATACAAGCTGTTGTTGTAGCAATGAACTACATGAACGAGAAAAGTCTCAAATCACTTCTTTGTCTGTCTGTGCTGATTTATTTGACGTCAGTTCAGGTCTTAGCATCCCTTGGAAGTGAAAGAAATTAGCTATTGTCGAGACTCAGAAATTAATAAAGCCCCTTGGAGATGGTCCAGGACATACAGAACCTCACTCCAGTCATCAGGAGTGGTAGAGAGAAACTCAAGGGGAAAGGTTGAAGCTGAATAGAAGAGACAAACACTACAGTGGAGAAAAGGAAAAAGGTGACACTTCTGGCAAACATTTCACATTTTATCATTTTTCTTCCTGTGGTGATTGTATTTTTGCAGCTTCCCAACTTTCCCCAAACCTTAATTAAACCACATCTTTCCAAGTGAGTATTAATTTTATCCTGTAACATACCCTTGGGAACCTTATCCATTACCAACACCATTATTCTGACTGCATGGAGCATCGTGCCTTTTTTTTATATTCGTTCTTGGGATGTGAGCATCGCTGATAAGGCCAGCATTTATTGCCCATCCCTAATTGCCTTTGTGAAGGTGGTGGTGAGCCACCTTCTTGAACTGCTGAAGTCCATGTGGTGTAGGTGCACCCACAGTGCTGTTAGAGAGAAAGAAAAAAGACTTGCATATATACAGTCATTTTCATCAACAGTGGACATCTCAAAGTGCTTTAGCCATCCAAGTACTTTTAAACTGTTGGCACTGTTGTAATGAAGGAAACGCATCAGCCAATTTGCACACAGCAAACTCCCACTAATAGAATGTGATAATGACCAGATAATCTGTTTTCCTTTGATTTTGATTGAGGAATAAATATTGGCCAGGACACCTCCAAGCTCTTCTTCAAAGTAGTGTCATGGTATCTTTTATATCCACACAGGCAGGCAGATTGTGCCTCGGTTTAACATCTCATCCAAAGGACAGTACCTCCGATAGTGAGGCACTCCCCTCAGTACTGCACTGGAGTGTCAGCCTTGATTTTTGTGCTCAAGCCCTGGAGTGCACTTCAACTCAGAACCTTGTGTCTCAGAGGAGAGTGCAACCAACTGAGCCACAGCTGACACGCTAGGAAGGGAGTTCCAGGATTTTGACCCAGTGACAGTGAAGGAACGGCAATATAGTTCCAAGTCAAGATGGCGTGTGACTTGAGGAAACTTGCAGATGGTGGTGTTCCCATGTGTTTGCTGTCCTTGTTCTTCTAGGTACTGGAGGTCACGAGTTTGGAAGGTTATTGAAGGAGCCGTGCCAAGTTGCTGCAGTGCATCTTACAGATAGTGCACAGAGCTGCCACTGTGCACTGGTGGTGCAGTGAGTAAATGTTTAAGGTGGTGGATGGGTACCAATCAAGCGGGCTGTTTTGCCTCGGATTGTTGTTGTTGGAGCTGCACTCATCCATGCAAGTGGAGAGTATTCCATCACACTCCTGACTTATTCCTTGTAGATGGTGGACAAGCTTTAGGGAGTCAGGAGGTGAGTTACTTGTTGCAGAATTCCCAGCCTCTGATCTGCTCTTGTAGCCACAGTATTTACTTATATGGCCGGTCCAGTTCAGTTTCTAGTCAATGGTAACACCCAGGATATTGATGGTAGGGATTCAACGAAGGTAATGCCAAGGGGAAGTGGTTAGACTCACTTGTTGAAGATGGTCATTGCGTGGCATAAATGTTTCTTGCCACTTATCAGCCCAAACCTGAATGTTGGCCAGGTCTTGCTGCATGTGCGCACAGACTGCTTCAGTATCCAAGGAGTTGCGAATGGTACTCAGTACTGTGCAAACATCAGTGAACATCCCCACTTCAGACCTTATGTTATAGGGAAAATCATTGACAAAGCAGATGAAGATGGCTGAGGCTAGGACACTACCCTGAGGAACTCCTGCAGCAAAGTCCTGGTTGTGAGTGACTGGCTTCCAACAACCACAACCATCTACCTTTGTACAAGGTATGACTCCATTTAGGGAGAATTTTCCTCCTGATTCCTATTGTCTTCAATTTTGTTAGGGCTCCTTGATATCAAAGGCAGTCACTCTCACCTTACCTCTGGAATTCAGTTCCCTTGTCCATGTTTGGACCAAGGTTGTAATGAGGTCTGGAGCTGAGGGGCCCTGGCAGAACCCAAACTGAGCACTGAACAGCTTGTTGCTAAGTAAGTGCTGCTTGACAGCACAGTTGATGACACCTTCCATCACTTTGCTAATGATTGAGAGTAGATTGATGGGTCAGTAATTGTCCTGCTTTTTGTGGACAGGACATACCTGGGCAATTTTCCACATCGTCACGTAGATACCAGTGTTGCAGCTTTACTGGAACAGCTTGGCTAAAGGTGCAGCTAGTTCTTCAGGAGCACAAGTCTTCAGTACTACAGCAGTAATGTTGTCAGGGCTCATAGCCTTTGTTGTATCCTGTGCCTTTAGCCATTGCTCGATGCCACGTGGAGTGAATCGAATTGTCAAAACACTGGCATCTGTGATGGAAGGGACAGAAGGTGGCCAGAGACGAATCATCCACTCGGCACTTCTGGCTGAAGATGGTTGCAAATGCTTCAGCCTTTTCTTTTGCAATACATGATCTATTATTCGATCTAATTTTAAGAACTGCTCACATGTACTCCTTAGTGTGCATTATAAAGTGGAACGATCAATTTTAAGGTAACAATCTTATTCCAGAGTTCAGATAGGTCATGAAACAAATAAGCTTTGCTCCCGCACTTAATCAGTTCAACAGAGAATCTAAGATTAGATTATTTTGTAATAATTTTACAAGTACAATAATGCACATCAGTATTGCTTGGAATGAGCTCATTAAAATGACATGGCAAAGAAAAAAAATTAAAATTAATGTGACATAATTAATAAAGAATGTGATACTGCCACGCAACAAGTTAACTCAGGGTATATTTTTGAAGTAAAATACACCTTGAAGAAGGGTCACTGACCTGAAACTTTAACTCTGTTTCTCTCTCCACAGATGCTGCCAGACCTGCTGAGTTTTCCCAGCACTTTGTTTTTATTTCAGATTTCCAGCATCTGCAGTATTTTGCTTTTATTTTAGTATATTTTTGGAGGTTTGGGCGTTATCATTTCATGAACTATTCCATTATCGACTTAAGACACCAAAACTAAAATACAAGAGTATTACACATGACTAAAGAATCCTTCATTGAGTCAGTAAAGTTATCCAGTGAGTAGTTCTGCTATAACATCTTGGGTCTGATAGTCAGTCTACGCTGATTTATTTGAACAAAAACAAAATACTACAGATGCTGAAAATCTGAAATGAAACAGAGAATGCTGAAAATACGCAGCAGGTCAGGCAGCATCTGGGAGACAGAAAGAAAAATTAACGTTCTAGGGCGATGACCTTTCGTCAGAACTGGAAAAAGTTATAGATGCAACATATTTGAAGGCAGTGAAAGGGGTGGGGGGGGGGGGGGGCGGAAAGAACAAAGGTGGTCTGCAATAGGGTGGAAGACAGGAGATATTAAATGACAAAAAGGATGATGGTACATCTCTCCTGGCTTCCAGCTTAACACAGACGCTTCCCTTTGTTCATGCTTGCTAGCACCACCACCCCCCCACCCCCCCTTCAACTCTGCCTCTGATTTATTTGATTACAACTTCCGCCAGGACCGCTCAGCTCCATTACAGCCTTGGTCCAAACATGGACCAAAGAGCTGATTTGAGAGTGACTGCACTTGTCTTCAAGGCAGCATTTGGCCAAGTGTGGCACAAGGAGCCAGAGTAAAATTGAAGTCAATGGCAGTGAGGACGAAAACCCTCCATTGGCTGGAGTCATGCCAAGCACAACGGAAGATACTTGTGGTTGTCAGCAGCCAAGCATCTTAGCCCAGGACATCGCTACAGGATTTCCTCAGGGTAGTGCCCTAGGCCCAACTATTTGCAGCTGCTTCATCAATGACCTTCCCTCCATCATTAGGTCAGAAGTGGGAATGTTCGCTGATGATTGCACAGTGTTCAGGTCCATTCACAAATGCTCAGATAACGAAGCAGTCCATGCTGTTATGACGGAGGCAGGAAGAGTGCACTGTTTATTCTAGTTACATTTCTCCACGGATAACAGCATACATTTAAATGTTTTTCCACTTACCGATATGGTCAATCATGGACTCTATTTTTATCCCAGAATAAAACACACCAACCAAGTTTTTTTTGATAAAGAACAAAATTATCAATTTATCATAAAACAGGTCTTAACCAGTAATACAGTAAAGCATAAACACACAGATTGTAACATCAAGGTTCCCGTTCCACCGTAGCGCGGGCATGTGCACACACGCACGCACAGGTTAACCAGAAAAAATAAAAGGGAATTTCGCTTTAGAGCTCCATTCCAAAAACCCCACAAAAAAACACCGACTGAAAACTTGCACATTCTTGAAAAAAAAAAGATATGGAAAGATGTCCTTTGTTTTGGTTTGGCGTCCCAAATGCGTATAGACGGCTGTCACTGGGATCTTCCTAGAACAGTTGTTTCCAGGTGATGTTGATGATTAGTTTGGTTAGGCTTTCCAAGAAATGCAGCTACAGAGGCTTCAGATAGGCCTTACAGCAAAAATGCAGCAACAGGGGTTTCAGTTCCCACGGATTCGATACACAGGGTTTCTTCAAATACAGGAGGAAAGAGGAGACTGATTCACTGGACATGCAGGGTTTCTTTCAAAGGGAGAGAAAGCGATGAACTGGGTTTTCTTGGCAGGCAAAAAACAACTGTCTTCCAAACAGTATACACTCCAACTGTCTTTTTAAAACTATTTTCCATATACCATCTCATTGTCCGAAGAGAAACCATAAACAATGTCACAATAAACAAGCCTCCTGACCTCTATAAATATTGACCTGTCACTTCTCTGCAAACAACTCGCCCCAAGTCAAAAACAGCCCCTGCTGGATAATTATCTACAGACAGGTGCCTTCCAGTAATTCTTTGCTTTCAAATTCGGTCCAAAAACATTCTGGTGATCCGCCTTAAAAAAAATCACTACGTTCAGCATCTCTTCAAGCTTCCAGATGAACCAATGTCTATAACTCAACTATAAGTCCTTAAAAACATATTTTACAAAAATAGAAACACTCGTAACAGTGCCTACATGCAGCAAGACCTGGACAATATTTAGACTTCGGCTGGTAAGTGGCAAGTACCATTCATGGAATGGTTACAGCACAGGAGAAGTCATTTGGCATATCGTGTCTGTGCCGGCTCTCGAAGAGCAACTCAGCTAGTCCTACCCCCCGTCTTTTCCCTGTAGCCCTATAAATTTTTTCTCTTCACAATTTCTCCTTAACAAATCTGTGCTGGCTTTCCTGAATTAATCCACATTTGTCCAAGTGACTGTTAATTTTGCCCCAAATTATTGTTTTTAAAAGCTTTCCACCACCGAAGTTAAACTGACTAGGCTGTAGTTGCTGGGTTTACACTTATTTCCTTATTTGAACAAGGGTGTAACATTTGCAATTCTCCAGGCCTCTGGCACCACCCCTGTATCTAAGGAATATTGGAAGATTACGGCCAGTGCCTCCGCAATTTCCACCCTTGCTTGGTTCAGTATCCTCTGTTGCATCTCATCCGGACCTGGTGACCTATCAACTTTAAGTACAGCCAGCCTTTCTAATACCTTCTCGTTATCAACTTCTAGCCCATCCATTGTCTCAACCACCTCCTCTTTCATTGAAACTTTGGCAGCAGCATCTTCCTTGATAAAGAAAATCATTTAGTACCTCAGCCATGCCCTCTTCCTCGATGCGCAAGTTCCCTAATCGGCCCCACTCCTCATTTTACTACCCTTTTACTATTTATATGCTTACAGAAGACTTATGGATTGCCTTTTATGTTGGCTGCCAGTCTCTTCCAATACTGTTTCTTTGCTGGTTTTTTTCACTTCCCCACTGAACTTTCTATATTCAGCCTGGTTCTCGATTGTATTATCAACCTGGCATCTGTCATACACACCTTTTTTTCTCCGTCATCTTACTTCCTATCTCTTCCCTCATCCAGGGAGCTCTGGTTTGTCTGTCCTACCTTTCCCCTCATGGGAATGTACCTTAACTTTAGACTAACTATCTATTCTTTAAAGGCAGCCCATTGTTCCCTAACAGTTTTGCCTGCCAATCTCTGATTCCAATGTACCTGGGGCAGGTCCATTCTAACGCCATTAAAATAGGCCCTTCCTCAATTACTTACTTTCACTCTGAATTGCCTATCATTTTCCATAGGATCATAAGGTTTCAGTTAGTTTATGATCATTGTCCCTTAAATGTTCTTCTATTTACACGTGATCCACTTGTCCCAGCTCATTCCCCAGAACCAGTTCCAGCAATGCCTCCTTCCTCATCGGACTGGAAACATAATGATGTAGAAAATTCTCCTGAACTCACTTCAGAAACTCTGACCCCTCGCTACTCTTTGCACTATTACTATCCAGTCTATATTAGGAAAAGTGAAGTTCCCCATTATAACTACAGGTTTTGTAACTCTGTAATTCCCTGCAAATTTGTTCCTCTATATCTTTCCCAATAGCAGATGCTGGCCTGTAGAATACACTCAATAGCACAAAGGTACCTCTAGTGCTTCTTAGTTCTAAGCAAATAGATTCTGTCCTTGACCCCTCTAGGACAGCATCTCTCTCCAGCACTGTAACATTATCCTTAGTCAAGAGTGCTACCCCTCCTCATTTCTCTCCTTCCCGATCTTTCCTCAACATCTTGTATCCAGGAATATTTAGCAGTCAGTCCTGCCCTTTTTAAGCCAGGTCTCCATTAATGCCACATCATATGCATACATATCTATCTGCACCAGCAGTTCACCAATCTTATTTACCACACTCCGTGCATTCACATACATCACCGTAAACCCAATTTTTAAAAATTCATTCATGGGATGTGGATGTCACTGGCTAGGGCTGCATTTATTGCCCATCCCTAATTGCCCTTGAGGAGGTTTAAGGCCTTATTGGATTCTTACTCTGACCCCATCATACTCTAGAGCTATGTTTCTCCCAATTCTCTGTGCAACGTCTTTGCTCTCAAAATCCTACCTCCTGGATCTCATCACCCACCCCGCCAACAGCACCCCCCACCACCAAATTAGTTTAAAACCTCCCAAGTAGCACTAGCAAACTGCCCTGAAAGGTCAGTGGTCCCAGTTCTGTTCAGTCTGTCCAACCTATACAGGTACCATCTCCCCCAGAAACAGTTCCAATGTCCCAGGAATTTAAAGCCGTTCCTCCTGCTCCAGCTCTCCAGCGATGTATTCATCTTCTTTATCCTCCTATTTCTACACTCACTAGCGTGTGGTACAAGGAGTAATCTGGAAATTACTATCTTTGAGGTCCCGTTTGTTAGGGAACTAGGAAAGAAACTAAAATCTGCCTGCAGGACCTCATCCCTCTTTCTACCTATGTTGTTGGTACAGATACGGACCACGACAGCTGGCTGTTCACCCACCCCCTTAGAATGCTCAGCTGCCGCTCAGTGACATCCTTGACCCTGGCATGAGGAAGGCAACACACCATCCTGGGTTAATGTCTGCGGCCACAGAAACACCTTTCTGTTCCCCTACTTATTGAATCTCCTAACCCTATTGCTTTCCCAAACTTTCTCCTGCCCCCCCTGTACAGCTGAGTCAGCCATGGTGACATGGACTTGGCTCTACTCCATGCCCCATATGAAAGATCTCGCTCACCAATATTCCGAACTGAACACTGTTTGGAGAGCGAAATGCACTCAGAGACTCTTGCACTACCTGCCTGGTCCTCCTTAACTGCCTAACAGTCATCTATTCACTCCCTCCACCACTGGGTACCCACGGCTGCGGTGTGTACCATCTACAAGATGCACTACAGCAACTCACCAAGGCTTCAACAGCACCTTCCAAACCCACAACCTCTACCACCTAGAAGAATGCAAGCAGCAGACCCGCACGAACACCACCACCTACCGGTTCCCCTCCAAGTCTCACACCATCCTGACTTGGAAACATCTTGCCATTCCTTTACTGACACTGGGTCAAAATCTTGGAACTCCCTACCTAACAGTACTGTGGGTGTATCTACATAACATGGATGGTTCACCACCACCTTCTCAAGGGCAATTAGGGATGGGCAATAAATGCTGGCCTTGCCAGTGATGCTTACATCTCATAAGCAAAATTTAAAAAATTGTAGAAATGTTAAATTGGCTCCTTTATGCTTCAGTTAGATGATGATTCAATCGGGCTCTGTCTCCTGATCACTAGGCAGTAGCATCTGTTGGAAATTGTCTGTGTGGGGACACCAATTGACACCAGAAGTAGGTTTATCTGTGATGTACCAGCAATCAATAGCCTGCTGATACTCAATAAAGCCTCTACAAACAGCAGCCACATAGACAAAGTACCGGAGGGCACCCAATGCTCCTGGAACTGCACCCCCAACAAATAACAGAGACAACTGGCCAAAATTAAAAGGCATAACAGTAAGAAATGCAGTAATTCCGTTCCTAGTCTCTACTCTTTGATCACTGGCCCTGATATTTTGATATCAAACAATTCTATAAAATCAGTGGATAATATATTACCATATAAATAAATGTGAAAATGCGCATGGGTCTTCCTCCTCCTCCTTGCTGCTTTATTTCACTTAGTATCAGTTTTCGGAGTGGGACATTGATTGGAGGCAGGACTCGGAGATAACCGAACCCCTGCCACCCCATGAAGTCCAACACTCATTCCCACAGTAAACCCTCTGTTCTGATTTTATCCAAAAGTAAATAAAGTTCTCACATCAGCTTCGGCTCCCCTCGGTGCCCTCCTTGAACCACATCATCTCAAGTTCAGCTTTTTTTTAAAAACTCAATAACTTGCGTCCTAAGAAGTTAAGGAGCGAGCATATTGTAAATGTGTGAGCAGCGGGCTGAGTGTGGTAGTAGGAGCGGTGAACGTCCACAGCAGCAGGGCCCAAAGTCCAGGGCCTACCGCTCACACAAACGTTACCTACCGAGCGAGCGACCGTTTAAAGCAGCGACTTCCGGCTTCTGTCTGCACAAGGCGCCGCATCTTCGGGGCTGGAGGTCAAGGTGAGGAGTGAGAGAAACTAACCTGTGGCTCCAGTCCCTGTCTCCTTGCTGCTACTCTGACTGCTCGCCCGTCGCTGCGCATTCCCCTCA
Organism: Heterodontus francisci; assembly: GCF_036365525.1. NCBI lineage: Eukaryota > Metazoa > Chordata > Chondrichthyes > Heterodontiformes > Heterodontidae > Heterodontus > Heterodontus francisci. Next base: position 120,200,138 of record NC_090374.1, read on the forward strand.
GTCAAACAGAGAGAGAAACTCAAACACAAATCTCCAGAGGAGAGCTTTCCTTCCGTGCCAACCTCCAGAAAAACTGTCCCTGCAGGCCACTAACCAAACTGCAAGAAGGACTCAATAGAGGAGGGAAAAAAAGCACAATAGAAAGAAAATAACTTTTACTTGACCTAAGAAAGTCTCATGCACCCCATTCCTCAGTGGGAATCTGTCAATTTTTGTTTAACAGTGCTGCATTAATAATTTATTGGGGTTATTTTTTGGGCTTCAAAGTCAGCTTGGATTATTAGTTGGTAGAGTCATAGAAAGTTTAGATTTAGAGATGCAGCACTGAAACAGGCCCTTCGGCCCACCGAGTCTGTGCTGACCATTAACAACCCATTTATACTAATCCTACACTAATCCCATATTCCTACCACATCCTCACCTGTCCCTATATTCCCCTACCTATACTAGGAGCAATTTATAATGGCCAATTTACCTATCAACCTGCAAGTCTTTTGGCTGTGGGAGGAAACCGGAGCACCCGGAGAAAACCAACACAGACACAGGGAGAACTTGCAAACTCCACACAGGCAGTACCCAGAATTGAACCCGGGTCGCTGGAGCTGTGAGGCTGCGGTGTTAACCACTGTGAGTGTGTGTGTTTTGGGGGGGAGGGTGTGTGTGTGTGTTATGGGGGGGAGGGTGTGTGTTTTGTGGGGGAGGGATAGACGCCACTTGGTCCATCATGTCTGCCAGCCGAAAAATGCTCCACCTATTCTAATCCCACCTTCCAGCTTTTGGTCCGTAGCCCTGCAGATTACGGCACTTGAGGTGCATATCCAGACTCCTTTTGAATGAGTTGAGGATTTCTGCCTCAACTACTCTTTTAGGCAGTGAGTTCCAGATCATCACCACCCTCTGGGTGAAAAAGTTTTTCCTCATCTCTCCTCTAATTTTTCTACCAATCACTTTAATCTATGCCCCCTTGTCACTGACCTCTCTGCTCAGGTGAATAGATCCTTCACCTCCACTCTATCCAGGCCCCTCAAAATTTTGTACATTTCAATCAGATCTCCCCTCAGCCTTCTCTGTTCCAAGCAAAACAAACCCAACTTATCCAATCTTTCCTCATAGTTGCATTTTTCCAATCCTGGCAACATCCTCGTAAATCGCCTCTGTACCCTCTCATGCAATTTCATCCTTTCTGTAATGAGCAGAACTGCACACAGTACTCAAGTTGCGGCCTAACCAATGAGTTATACAGTTCCAGCATAACCTCCCTGCTCTTATATTCTATACCTCAGCTAATAAAGGAAAGGATTCCATATGCCTTCTTTACCACCTTATCGACCTGTCCTGCTACCTTCAGGGATCTGTGGACAGTCACTCCAAGATCCCTCACGTCCTCGACACTTCTCAGTATTTTCCCATTAACTGTGTATTCCTTTGCCTTGTTTGACCTCCCCAAATGCATCACCTCACACTTCTCCTGGTTGAATTCCATTTGCCACTTTTCTGCCCATCTGACCAGACCATCAACATCTTCCTGCAGCCTACAGATATCCTCCTCGCTATCTATCAGACGGCCAATCTTTGTGTCGTCTGCAAATTTCTTGATCATGTCCCCTACGTTTTTGTCCAAATCGTTAATATATACAACAAAAAGCAGGGAACCCAGTACTAGCCCTACGGAACGCCACTGGAAGCAGCCCTCCAGTCTCTAAAACAACCATCAACAATTACCCTTTGTTTCCTGCCACTGAGCCAATTTTGTATCCACCTTGCTGTATTTCCCTGGATCCCATGGGATTTTTTTAAACCAGTCTGCCATGTGGGACCTTGTCAAAAGCCTTGCTAAAATCCATGTAGACCACATCAACTACACTATCCTCATCTATCTTCCTTGTTACTTCTTCAAAAGGTTCAATCAAGTTGGTCAAACAAGATCTTCCCTTAACAAGTCCATGCTGATTATCCTTGATTAACCTGTGCCTTTCTAAGTGACAGATTATCCTGTCTCTCAGAATAGTTTCCAATAATTTGCCCACTACTGAGGTTAGACTGACTGGCCTGTAATTATTCGGTCTATCGCTCGCTCCCTTTTTAAACAGAGGTACAATGTTAGCAGTTCTCCAATCCTTCAGCACCACAACTGTATCCAGTGAGGACTAGAAAATGATGGTCAGACCTTCTGCTATTTCCTCTCTTGCTTCTTTTAACATTTCATCTGGCCCTGGTGATTTATCAACTTTCAAGGATGCTAATCCCATTAATACTTCCTCTCTCCCTATGTTTATCAAATCCAATACTTCACACTTCTCCTCCTTAACTACAATATCTGCATTATCCCTCTCTTTTGTGAAGACAGATGCAAAGTATTCATTTCGAACCATACCAATATCTTCCGCTGCTGCACATAAGTTACCTTTTTGGTCTTTTATGGGCCCTACTCTCTCCTTAATTATCCTCTTACTCTTAATGTATCGATAAAATATCTTTGGTTCACCTTGATTTTACTTGCCAATATTCTTTCATGCCCTATCTTTGCTTTCCTAATGTCCTTTTTGATTTCACCCCTCCACTTTCTATACTCCTCTCGGCTTTCTGCAGTAATGAGCTCTCAGTATTGGACATAAGCTTTCCTTTTCTGCCTTATCTAACCCTGTAGGCTCCTTGACATCCATGGGGCTCCAGATTTGGCTGTCTCACCCTTTTACTTTGTGGGAACATGTTTACTCCCTTGAATCTCCCCTTTGAATGCCTCCCACTGTTTTGACACTGATTTACCTTCAGGTAGCTGTTTCCAGTCCACTTTCGCTAAATCACTCCTCAGTTTAGTAAAATTGGCCTTGCCCTAATTGAGAACTCTCACTTCTGTTCTATCTCTGTCCTTTTCCATAATTATGTTAAAACTGACTGAATTATGATCACTACCACCAAAATGCTCTCCCACTGCCACTCCTTCCACCCGCCTATCTTCATTTCCTAAAACTAAGTCTAAAACTGCACCCTCTTTTGTTGGACTTGCTACATACTGGGCAAGAAAGTTCTCCTGAATGCACGTCAAGAATTCTGCTCCCTCAATTCCTTTCACACTAAAACTATCCCAGTTAATATTGGGGTAGTAAAAATCCCCTACTGTTACTGCCCCATTGTTCTTGCACTTTTCAGAGATTTGCCTACATATTTGCTCTTCTATCTCCCTCTGATTGGGGGGTTTGGGGGTCTATAGTACACTCCTAGCAGTGTGATTGCCCCTTTTTTGTTCCTTAGCTCAATCCATACGGCCTCATTTGATGAATCTTCCAAGATATCTTCCCTCCTCACAGCTGTAATAGTTTCCTTGACCAAAATTGCTACTCTCCCTCCTTTCTTATCTCCTTCCCTATCGTGTCTGAAAACCCTGTAACCAGGAATGTTGAGCTGCCATTCCTGTCCCTCCTTAAGCCATGTTTCTGTAATAGCTATGATATCATACAGCCACGTGTCTATCTGTGCCCTCAGCTCATCTGCTTTATTGGCTATACTCCTTGCATTGAAATAAATACCTGTGAGCACTGCCAAAGTCTTTTTGTTATTTTCTAACCTTTCTTTCCTCTGTCTTCCAGACGCATCCATTAATTTTCTGCCTTTCATTTTTATTTCTGATTTTAGTCTACTCTCAGGTCCCCATCCTCCTGCCAAACTAGTTTAAACTAGTTGGTAGCACACATGCTCCTGCTTCAGAAGATTCGAGTCCACTCCAAGAACACTGATGGAATTAAGTATTCCTGTATATTTTGATGAGGCTGAGGTCCCCATTCCAAGAGTTTTAAGTATTTCTAAGAAAAGCAATAAGTTTCCTTTTGTTTCTGAGAAGCATTATTCTGGAAAAAAAATTCAAAAAGGGAGAATAATTTTTGAAAGGAAATGTAAAATAATGGTTACAGAGAAGGTCTGCCTTATGCATTTACTCATATCCATTGCAGCTCCCTTCCTCAATGTTGTTCCCATTCTACCCAAGGTCACCAATTCTCTCCCCAACACTCCTGCTTGGATCCTAAGTGCATTGCTGCTCTTCCCCAGTATGGTTGTTGTCCATCTCAACTCATACCAACACATTTGCTATATTTTTTTATTCGTTCATGGGATGCAGGCTTCACTGGCTAGGCCAGCATTTATTACCCATCCCTAATTGCCCTTGGGAAGGTGGTGGTGAGCTGCCTTCTTGAACCGCTGCAGTCCATGTGGGTTAGTACACCCACAGTGCTGTTATAATCCCAGTTCTAATTTTGTCTTTGCCACAATTCTTATCCTTTTCAAGATTACCACTCCTCTCCCAATCCTGTTTCTATCCTTCCAAGATATTGGGCTGAATTTTATCAGCACGCCCGCTCTGCAGCGGCACACTGTGAGACCTTTGGTCTTCTGACATGGAAGTGCCGCCGCAACGCGATATTATACGCAGGGGCTGATTTAGATAGAGGGGGCGGAGCGGCCACCCCCGCTGACGCAAGGAGGCGGCCGCTGCGTCCCTGGCAATGGCGCCTGGTGCCAACGCGCAGGCGCCGGCTCCATATTTCAAGAGCTTCAAGCCCTTCAGTAATTTTTTAATATTTAAAGATCCCGGTCTCCGGGAAATAAAAATAAAATTTTATTTCGACTCTAAATTCCGTCTCCCACCCCCCCCCAATGGGTAATTTATATATAAATTGCCCTCTGCCCCACAATAAACCTTTATTGATATCCTGAACTTTGTCCCCCGAAATTTGTTCCCTTTGACCCTCAACCCCTTCCCACCATCCCCACAGCCAATAAGAATTGTTTCCCTGATTCCCCACCCCACCCGACCCGCGCTGAAAATTTTATTCCTCCCCCTCTCCACCAGGTTCTCAACTCGGAACTCCATACGGAGATCCGAAGGCACGCGAGCTGTTTTCAGCAGCCGTAAAATCAACATGGGACAGCTGTCGTCTGCAGGTGAGTCAATTGACATCTTTTTATTGTTAATTTAAATATTTAGATGAAGGCCCTGCTGGCCGCACCAAGATTTCTCCGCCATCGGTAATATGCGGCGGACCCTTCCCGACTCGGGAGTCGAGGCGGGCCTCTCCCCGCAGAATGTTATCGGCCCCCCCGCCGCGACCCACGATGTCAGGGGCTGGTAAAATGCAGCCCATTAACTATCTGGTACTGTGGCCTGTTGTGAATGTTGCTTTAAGAACATGTATTGAAAGTGGGTGTGATTATCACAAAGGGAAGTGATCTCATGTAGCATGTGACCATGCAGTTGTGAGGTGTGGATCCCAAGCTTCTTTATTGACTCTCTTTCTCCCTCTCTGGTCTTCGCTTGGCTTTGAGCTTTTTTCCCTTTGCTTTGAATTTTCTTTTTAAAGTTCTGCTGTGTGGTCCAGTCTTCTAACTGCACTGTTGCTACCCTATAATGTTTGTTTGCTGTACATGGAGATACCAGACAATTGGTATTGTTATGAAGATGCTTCTATAGTTTTTGTAAAAAATTTTTTGAGGACTCATATTCAAATTGTGGAGATGAATCCATTGGAATTCATTGGGCGGCACAGTGGTGCAGTGGTTAGCACCGCAGCCTCACAGCTCCAGGGACCCGGGTTCAATTCTGGGTACTGCCTGTGCGGAGTTTGCAAGTTCTCCCTGTGACCGCGTGAGTTTTCGCTGGGTGCTCCGGTTTCCTCCCACAGCCAAAGACTTGCAGGTGGTAGGTAAATTGGCCATTGTAAATTGCCCCTAGTGTACGAGGTGTTAGGGAATATGGGATTACTGTAGGGTTAGTATAAATGGATGGTTGTTGGTCGGCACAGACTCAGTGGGCCGAAGGGCCTGTTTCAGTGCTGTATCTCTAAAGAAAGAAATAAAGAAAAGGAAGGCTGAAGATTTCATAAATGCTGGACTTTGCTTTGTTGTTGACAGTTCACTGAAAGGACACTGAGATGTTGTTTGAAGACAACCTGTGCTGGAAATCATGGGCTTTAAGTTCAATGAACAACAGAACCTTGGTGACCTGGGGTAGATGTTCACAGAGAAGCCACATGTCAAGTTTTATGGAGGTCAGGAAGTTGACTTTCTGTTTGGGGAAGATATTGTTTTCAATTCATGTGGGGTGTGAACTGTTTTGAAGATAGTTGGTGTTTTGCCTGCCTGGGAAAAAGAAACCACCCAGCTCAGCTCTTTCTCTACCTCTTTGAAGAAACTCTGCAAAGATCCGGTATGGGAGAGCTAAAATCCCTGGTGTTGTATCTCTCCTGAGAAGCTGGAAAACCCTGCCAGATTAATTCTCAATGCTGCCTGAAAAGAACTGCTCTCGAAAAGATGCCAATGACCCGTGTCCGTATACCTGGATGCCAGACCAAAAGGGACAAATAAAAACAAGAAATGCTGGAAATACTCAGCAGGTCTGGCAGCATCTGTGGAAAGAGAAGCAGAGTTAACATTTCGGGTCAGTGACCCTTCTTCGGAACTGGTTCATTGAAATGGTTCATTCGGAACCCAGTTCCGAAGAAGGGTCACTGACCTGAAACATTAACTCTGCTTCTCTTTCCACAGATGCTGCCAGACTTGCTGAGTATTTCCAGCATTTCTTGTTTTTATTTCAGATTTCCAGCATCCGCAGTATTTTGCTTTTACAAAAGGGACAAATGACTTCCTTCCACATCTCTTTTTTTTCTTCAACAATTAATAAGTATTTGGCCAAAGTATTCTTTTTTTGTCTTTGTTTTTGGTAACAGACCTCTGCAGAAAGAATTTCTGTATTTTTTTCAGTGTATGTGTGTGGGGCATTTAGAAAGGGAACTTTCAGATTTCAATCTGTGTTTATGCTTTGCTTCAATACTGGATAAGTCTTGTTTAATAATAAACTGATAATTTTGTTGCTTATTAAAGAAATCTGCTGGTGTATTTTTTTGGGATAAAGAGTAGAATATATGATTGATCACATTGGTAACTAGGTAAACATTTAAATATATGTTGTGACCCGTGGAAAAGTGGAATTAGAAAAGTGCACTCCTCTGACCTTGGTTGTAACAGTGTGAACAAAAGTTAGACATGTTTTATTTGAGAACTCAGACTTCTGCAGATATATTAAAACTATGTTACAGAGAGCTCAAGAGGCACGCTCTTGGCGAGCCACACCTTACAACTGGCATGGTCACGTGCTTTGAGATCACTTCCCTTTGTGATGATCATGCCCATTCTCTGTACATGTTCTTAAAGCAACATAACACAACCTGGCCATTTTCTCCTTGAACCATAGAGCAATTACAGCACAGAAGGAGGCCATTTGGCCTGTTGAGTCTGTGCCAGCTCTCTGAAGAGCAATTTAGTTTGAACTAATTTAATTCTTTGCCTGTAGCCCTGCAATTTTTGTCTCTTCAGCTGCTTATCCAGTTCCCTTTAAAAGCCGCAATTGAATCTGCCTCCACCACTCTTTCAGGCCAGATCCTAACCACTCAGTGTGTAAAAAAGATTTTCCTTATGTCACCTTTGGTTCATTTGCCAATCACCTTAAATGTGTGACCTCTGGTTCTCAACCCTCCTGCCAATGGGAACAATTTCTCTCTATCTACTCTGTCTAAACCCCTCATAATTTTGAATAGCTCTGTCAAATCTCTTCTCAACCTTCTCTTCTCTAAGAACGGCCCTGGTTTCTCCAATCTATTCACAGAACTGAAGTCCCTGATTGCTGGAACCATTCTTGTAGATTTCTTTTGCAACCTCTCTAAAGCCTTTACATCCTTCCTAAAACATGGTGCCCAAAATTGGACACAATACTCCCGTTGAGGTGGAACCAGTGTTTTATAAAGTTTCATCATAATGCTAGAAACACTCAGCAGGTCAGGAAGCATCTGTGGAGAGAAGAGCAGAGTTAACATTTCAGGTCTGTGACCTTTCATCACCACTGACGTGTCAGGATTCTGTTTCCTCTTTAGCTGTTTAAATTAAGTCATACAAAACACGTACATTACAATATATGTGCCATTCAGATTGGTTAATGATGACATTAAAGTGTTTTATTTTAGCACTGTGCTGCCTGACAACACAGAGTATGCGCAGAGCGATCACCGACACTATCAGTTTGACTGAACACTTGCCAGCTTGCCAGTATGAATCCATGCATTCAAGCATTGACATCACCACATAATGACATCTGCACGTTATAATGCTACCATGCACCAAGCGGGCAAGTGGCCAACCGGGGGGAAGAGAGCGACAAGGCAGGGCAGTAGCGGGGGGTGCGGGAATTGGCACGCTGGGGAGCAAGCAGTGACTGGGGGGGGCAGTGGTGAGGCGGGAAAGCAGTGGGGGAGGGGGAAGTGGCAAGCTGGGGAGCGAGTGGCAAGGGGGGAAGCCACAAGGTGGGGAAGCAGTGGGGAGGAGTGAATGGTGAGGCAAGGAGCGAAGGGGGAGTGAGCGGCAAGGGGGAGAAGCGGTGAGGGTATGCGAATGGCAAGGCAGGGATGCGGTAATTGGGGTGCAAACGGGAAGAGGGGAAGTGGCAAGCGGCAAGACGGGGAAGCGTCGCGAGTGGGGAGTGAGCACTGAGGGAGAGAAGTAGTGAAGGGGGAGAAGCAGCGAGGCAGGGAAGTGGCAAGGGGGTGCGAGCCATGAAGCAGGTAAACAGGGAGCGAGTGGTGAGGGGGAGAAGCAGCAAGGCGGGGAAATGGCGAGTCGGTGTGATTGGCGAGGCGGGGAGTGAGCGGCGAGGGGGAGAAGTAGCGAGGTGGGGAAATGGCGAGGGGGTGTGATTGGCGAGGCGGGGAGTGAGCGTCGAGGAGGAGAAGTAGTGAGGTGGGGAAATGGCGAGGGGGTGTGATTGGCGAGGCGGGGAGTGAGCGTCGAGGAGGAGAAGTAGCGAGGTGGGGAAATGGCGAGGGGGTGTGATTGGCGAGGCACTGAATGAGCGGCGAGGGGGATGCGAGCAGTGAGAGAAGTGCAAGCAGTCGGGCACGGGAGAGAATGGCGGGATGGAGTGGTGAGCAGTCAGGAACAATGGGAGGGAATAGCGAGCAGACGGATGCAGGAGGAAGCGGCGAAGAGAAGTGGTGATTGCAGGAAGGAGTGAATGACTGAATGTGACAATTGAGGTGGTGATTGCGGGAAGGAGTGAGGAACCGAATGTGGCGATTGAGACAGCGATGGCGAGGGCGAGTGGGCAACTGAATGCGGCAATCGAAGCAGTGATCATGGGAGGGAGTGGGGAACTGTTGGGGATGGAGGTGGTGATAGCAGCTATTGAGAGGTGAGAGGGTTTAATTTGGGTTAAATTTGTTTTTTTGTGCCAAATTGAGCAGTGCCATCTTTATTACTAACAGCTGCCTGAGATGTCGCAGACAGTACGGGCTGAATTTTACGGCGGCACGCTTTGAAGATCGTGGTCCAATCGCACGGATTGCCCATCGCTGAGCTCTCGCTATATTCAGCGCGGTGGCTCATTAGCATCACGGTGACGCGCCGCCCCCGCAAATTACCTGGCGTGGGGCAGGACATCCGGTGCCATGATCGTCATTGATTCAGCTGAGGAGCAGGTGCTGGGGCCCTATTTAAATGCCCCTGCACCTGCTTTCTGACAGCTGCCAAATACTTAGCTCAGAATACTGTGGATGCTGCCAATCTGACAGAAAAGCAGAAAGTGCTGGCAGAAAGGTCTGTCACCTTTCATCAGAACTGAAAGTTAACTCTGCTTCTCTCTCCACAGATGCTGCCAGACCTGCTGAATTTCTCCAGCACTTTCTGCTTTTCTGCCACATACTTACTCTGCTTTACCCTATGCAGTTGAGATCCTCTTCTTCCACTCAAGTGGAACATTTCTTCTTGTAGGCTTGCTGCACTTGGGTAAGAAATCTTACTTTTGCACATATGAGAAAGTGAGACTGAGTTGTATCATAAAAGGCAAATACACTCTCAGAAATAAAACCATCATTTAATGATATCTACATACTATGGGCTTTTAATTTCCTGAATGTGAAAAGCCACAGACTAATATGCATTTGGATTCTGCATTCATTGCGTAGCTGACTGTTATGTGAAAAGACACGGTAACTGGAATTGAAATTATCTCTTAAAGAACCAGGAAATTCTGTTTCTCTTCTAGCAGCATTGCCAACCTGAAATATAACATCAATAATTATGATTAACTGGTGCAGAATTAGAGTGTACGTTTACATGTATATCTGTGTCGATCTGTCATAGATGAAAAACCAGGACAACAGCACAAATTTCCCCATTAGCCGTGCATTAGTTTTAAAACATGTGCAAAAAGAACCTTGCAGCCAGAAGTTAGAGCAGTTACACTGTGGAATAACCTTTGCTTATAAAGGACCAGACCAAAAACTGAAGATGGCAGAGGGGCACTCCAGGGTGGCCTTCAGCTCAGTGATGCTTCCCTGCACACTTTCCTCCAGGCTGTGTGGGCAAGGCGGGAATTCCTTTTCCCCAGCGATGGTAAGACCAAGGCAGCCTGGCTGGAGTTGACAGAGGAGGTAAGTAGCCGTGGGGCCATCTGGTGTCAAAGGGTCCAATGACGAAAGAGGATGAACTATCATTCCCCCAGCCAGCCGGGGCCCTCCAGGCCTCATGCGCACAGAGTATGACCGCCAAGGTCATCTACAGCCAAAGGGCAATCTGATCAGCAGCCTTCCTCCAGTCAGGCTGCTAGTGCAGATGTGGCACCGCAAAGGAGCATCCACAAGCATTTCCAAAAACCGTGGCACAAATGGGTCTGCACAAGTGACACAACTCTGTAAAAAGTTCAATCTCTAAATCTTCTTCACTAATATGCATGTTGCTTTTACTGTATGAATGAAGTGTGCCAGCATGTACTAGTTGTGCCTCCTCCCATTACATCATTGGCCTTTCAGAACTGCTAACGTTTGGAATAACATCATTGCCATGCCAGTATTCCTCATGTGCGTCTCCACGGATGCAGTAACTTGGACAATGGCTCAGTCTGCTGCTGCCAGTAATGGTGGATGCAAAGATGTTGCAGATACAGACTGCTGCACAACAGGTGAACGAAGGTGCTATGTGGCTTGCAGAGCCCATGGTGGTTGCTATGGCATGGAGAACCTTTGATCAATAAACCCTGCATGCGGTGCCTGGATGCTCTCTGTCCTCCTATGCGCCTTTCCTGCTGCAAGTTCTCAGCATCCTCATTGTCAGAGGAGGAGTCCTGCTCATGTCTGTCCTCATCCTGCAAGGCCTCTCCGCTGTTGAGTGCGTAGTTGTGTAGAACACAGCAAACAGCAACGATACAAGCTGCCCTTTCCAGCTTCTACTGCAGGGCACCACCTGATCTATGCAGGCAGCGGAAGCACATTTTCAGCATGCTTATCACCTGCTCAATGGTGGCTCTTGTAGCTCCATGGCTGGCGTTGTATCTCTCCCTTGTAGCAGTGGTGGGGTGTGTCACTGGTGTCAGGAGCTATGTCTGCAAGGGTTAGCCCTTGTCTCCAAGAAGCCAACCCTCCATCTGAGCCAGTTCAGTGAACAGCAGCGCCAGCTAGGACTGGCGCAGGATGAAGTCATCATGGCAGCTGCCTGGAAAGCGGGCACAGATGTACATAAATCAGTTACAGTGATCACATACTAACTGAATGTTGAGTGAGTGGAAGCCCTTATGGTTTACTTATGCAGCTGATCGCCTGGCAGGAGCCTTGATGGCCATATGGGTGCAGTCTATGACCCCTTGCACCTGTGGGAATCCCGCGATGCAGCCGAAACCAATGGCCCTCTTGGCCTGGCTCCCAGGGTCCGTACTGAAGCGGACATAGTCACTGGACCTCTGGTACAGGGCATCCATGACCTCCCTGATGCAGCAGTGCACTGCTGACTGAGTGACCCCACAAAGATCTGAAATGATGCAGAGGTTTAAACGTTAAGAGCCGCTGTGACTTTGAGGGCCACAGGCATTGGATGTCCACTGAAGCCCATGGGCTGCAGGTCATCGTCGAGCAGGGCACAGAGATGTGTCACCACCTCTCTGACACCTGCAGTCGCCTCTGACACAGGCGCGCAGACATCTGCAAGTATGTCATACGGAACCTGTAGATGCCCGGCGATCTGTAGTGGCGAGTTCGCCTTGGGGGCTGCTGCTGCTCGCGATTGGGGGTCTCTATGTGGGATGTACCTGCCTGTTGGTTTTGCCTGCGGTGCATATGCATCCTCACTAGAAGTGGATCAAATAATATAGGATGAACCATATCCATCTCCAAGTGACAATTAAACTTGGTTTCTTCACTTCTTTGAAGGTTCCTAACAGGGCAGCCATTGATGTTGACTGGTACATCAGGTGCTTTCATGCATCAACAATATGGCATGACATGGCATTGCCCATATTAGCTCCCACTAAGAGTGCCACAGCATGACCACATTAAGATTGTAACAGCTGTTACCTGGCCCACCAGCCAGATAACCTTTACACGCCTACCGTTTCTGGCACCCTCCCCACACACAGGTTGACTGGAGTACCATTGCTCCTCCACTCACACAAACAAACAGTGGCACAGAGCAGCCACCGCTTACAGAGGGAGGGTATGCAGTACCTCCCTTCATACCTGCAGAGCTGATCCCCTGGTAACACCATCCCCCCTCCCACCTCCCTTCAAGTCTGCAGAATTGAGACCCTGGTATATCCAGACTTAACTGCACTTCCCTTGAATCTGAAGAAGCAGAAGACGTGTTAGAAGCAGACCCAGACAGGGTACTGCTAGCAAAGATACAATTGGAACAAAGGAAACTTGAATTAGAGGAAAAAGAGAGAAAGAGGCAGGAGATGGAGAAAGAAAGAGCCTTCCAAAAGGAACGTGAAGAAAATGAAAGATAGGAGAGGGAAAAAGAGAGAGAGGAGAGAGAGAAAGCAAGACAGGGGAGAGAAAGAGAAAGAATATTCCAGAAAGAATGCGATGAAAGAGAGCTGAAGTGGCTTGAGTTAACTAGGGGGTGACAGAGTAACCCTTGTCAAAGCATGGCCAATATGGAGGAGCGTAATTCAGGGCTGGGTACAGAATTGTTAAAACTAGCTCATCTAATCCCAATATTCAATGAAGAAGATGTGGAGGAATCTTTTGTGTCTTTTGAGAAACTGGCAAGGCAGCTAAAATGGCCTGCTAAAACCTGGTCTCTTTTACTACAAAGCAAGCTAACTGGAAAAGCCCATGAGGTTTATTCACTGTTGCCAGATGAGAGTTCATCAAATTACGAACTGACCAAAAATGCTATTTTTGGGGCATATGAATTAGTATCCAAAGCCTACTGCCAGAAGTCTAGAACCCTCAAAAAGCAAGCTAATCAAACTTATCTGGAGTTTTAAAGAAGTAAGCAGCTGGTTTTTGACCAGTGGCTGAGCGCTTTTAAAGTACAGCTCAGCTATGAGAATCTCAGGGAAATAGTTCTGTTAGAGGAATTTAAAAACACTCTCCCACTCTCAATAAAGACCCATGTAAAGGAGCAGTGGGTGCAGGGAGCCCCGCAAATGACCACTCTGGCCGATGAGTTTGCTTTAATTTATAAGTCGGTTTCCCAGGGGAGAACCTTTCCTAATCACCTCCACAAATCCGAAAAGGACAAAGGGTGGGAAGTTGATCTCCCCCCCAGGCAGTCCTGGGAGAGAAAGAAAAGCAGGAGACACAGAGGGCCCTCCTCCAGCCAAAAAAGAAGGTGCTGTGAGCAAGAATGAGAGCTGGAGATGGCACAGTGGTGCAGTGGTTAACCACCGTAGCATCACGGCTCCAGCGACCCGGGTTCAGTTCTGGGTACTGCCTGTGCAGAGTTTGCAAGTTCTCCCTGTGACCGCGTGGGTTTCCGCTGGGTGCTCCAGTTTCCTCCTACAGCCAAAGACTTGCACGTTGATAGGTAAATTGGCCCTAGTGTAGGTAGGTGAATGGTGGGGATATGGTAGGGAATATGGGATTAATGTAGGATTAGTATAAATGGGTGGCTGTTGGTCAGCACGGACTCAGTGGGCCGAAGGGTCTGTTTCAGTGCTGTATCTCTCTATGAGACCTGCGTGCTTCCATTGTAATAAAGCAGGACATTTAAAAACTGACTGCTGGAAACTAAAGGGAAAACCAGTAGGTTTAATCAAGGTACACCTGCTCAGTGAAGATGAGGACCTGATGGAAAGCACAGCAGAACAAGCTGTGGCTTTAACTGCAGTAAGAGTGCAACCCAGGAAGCTTACTATGGCCATTGCAGGAAAAGCTAATAGGATTCCTGAGGTCTATCAGGGTTTTGAGTTTGAAGGGAAAGTAACCCCATATCCCTCGGGGATACAAGGGCCACTAGATCCCTTTTACTGGGAAAAGGCCTGACCTTTCCTCCAGAGAGTGTAGCAAACACCAAAATGGTGGTGAATGGTATCGGAGGGCAGTGTATGCCTATACCTGTACACCGGGTGCACCTGGAGTGCGACCTAGTTTTGGGACCGGTGACTGTAGGGATTGTCCCTAGTTTGTCTGTGGACAGGGTTGACCTGCTCCTAGATAATGATCTGGCAGGGGTGAAGGTGGTGGCCCCCCCAGTAGTGAAGGAGAGATCGCAGGAGGTCAGAGACAGGGCAATACCAGGGGACGGACTCCTGCAGTTTTCCTGAATGTGTAGTCGATCAGGCCATGATCAAACCAGCTCCCCCAGAGGAGACTGCATTAGCACTACAGGCAGATGACCATGAGGCCTGCCTGTCCGAGACTTTCTTTGGAAAGTTAGGAGACCCAGCGAATGAATTAAATGGATTTTCTCTAGCTGAGGCTCAGCGAGCCGACTCAGTATTGCGAGAGTTAGCACAGGCTGCCCAGTCTGAAAGTGAAGCAGAGGGAGTCCTTGATTGCTACTATTTAAAGAATGAGGTACTGATGAGGAAATGGAGTTCTCCTCACAGACCTGAGGGCCAGGAGTGGACAGTAGTTCACCAGTTAGTGGAGCCACAGAGGTATCGGAGAGAAATATTAAGAAGGGCCCACAAGACTACAATGGCTGTACATGCATGTATACAAAAGACCAAAGCCCGCATAAGACTGCAGTTTAACTGACCAAAACTCCACAAAGATGTGGTGGAGTAGTGCAGGAGTTGCCACATGTGCCAGGTTGAAGGGAAACCCTAACCGACAGTGAAACCTGCACCCCTAAGTCCTGTACCGGTGTTAGGAGGACCCTCCAGCAGAGGGCTGGTGACCTGTAAGGAACTCCGGCTGAGAACAAATGGGACAGTCAGGCACAAGGCTGGCAAAGTTTTGACAGTGAAGGGGAAAAAGTGACCAAGAGGGCAGGTTAAAGGAAGTCGGGGAGGAATCCTAGATGAAAACCCCAACTGTCCGGTCAGCCAACCCCGAAAAATGTGAAAAGTTAGAACCCACATCCTCTTATATAAATGCAGACACTAGAAGCACCCCATCAGAGTTGCTAACAGCATTTACAGGAACGTGCAGAGACAAAGAAATACCTCAAGGGGACAGAGAAACCGGGAGGGTGATGCCTCACCTAGTCGAAGTGCTGCAGTGGAGTGCAGCAATACCTGCAGGCAAGAATGTCCCAGAGCACAAAAGGGAGGTTAACAAAGACTCCTCCCCAACAGTGAGAGGAAAAGGGAACCACCCATCCCCTGAAGTCAAAAGCCTTTGCATGACTCAGCAAGGCACTGAAAGAGAGTTCAGGATGGACCTGCCCACTACTAAAACAGTCCTGGAAAAAAAATTACCTCAGCAGGAACAAAGGCCTTAGGCAGTCATGGAAAGGGGCGAACTGTAGAAAGACTTCACCAAAGAACCACATGTTTACTGGGATGCCAAAAAAGGGGGAAATTAAAGCAGCACTGGCACCAAGAAAGGACAGTTTAATAAGTTTTAAGATTCATGAATAAATGGGACTGAATGAGAAGAATGCATGGTTTTCTGTATCATATATATTTCTCTCACCCCTTTTAATGCAATGCGCCTTTTTTTCAAATTGCATTTCATTTCCTTGGGTGTGGAGGTGTCATGCAGGCACCCACCTGCCAATAATGAGGCATAGTAATTTTACCACATGGACATTACATTTCAAATTGTTGCTGGGAAGAAGAGAAGGCCCGATACAAGGGGTTGCCAAGCCACCTGGCTGGAAAGACATTTTTGCATATTAACAGACAGTATTTGTAGACAAAGGACCATTCTCTGATCCACCCAATACACAAAGCCAGAAGTGGTTATATCAGTCACGTGACTATCCTGCTGGCCAACTTGGGGAGTTTTAAATTGTACAGACAGTGTTTGAACTAGCAGAAAGCTCTGTGCTCCTGGATTGAAAAGACCTCCACTCTTCCTGTCTGCTCCCATCTCTTTCTCACGGAACTGAAACTCACTGAAGACACGTGAACCCCAAGAGAGAAAAGTCTCCTACAGTGAACAAGGCTTAAGAAGAATACTGGGCCCCAACAAGAAGCAAGATCCACCTGCAAACAAGGACTTTACAGTAACAAAACACTCTTCAGATATTGCCTCAAACCTTTCCATTTTATTTTTCTTTTGCTCTTTTCTGTCTCTATTTGCATGTGCGTATCGTGTATGCATGCTAGTGTGGGGCACATCGTGTATCTGTAGGCGTTAACCGAATTAGAGTTTTTAGTTTAAGTTTAATAAAATTTTACTTTTCTTCTTTAAACCTAAGAAAGCCCGTTTGTGCTCATTTCTTTGTCTTATAATTGGAAAGCGATGAACGAAGATTCACCAAGGGGGAGCTCAAAACATGGTGCTTAAAAATTAAACCCTGTTCCAGTAAGACCAGGTGAAGGCTGAGAGGGACCCCTAGACACCTTTCTTACCTGGTCGTAACAATGTCATTGGTGCCAATGTGGATCAAAACGTCCGGCTGTTCAACCTCCCCCAGAAGGATGTCCTGCAGCCGCTCCATGACATCCTTGACCTTGCAGCAGAGAGGCAACACACCATCCTGGAGATACGTTTACTACCGCCTGTCTGATCCCATGACTATCGAAACCCCTATCATTATTGCTCTTCCACTCTTATTCCTCCTCTCCAGTGCAGCTGAGCCACCCGTGGGGCCACGGACTTTGCTGAGGATAGGGAAAAACTGTTCCCACTCATGAAAGGATTGAGAACTAGAGGGCACAGATTTAAAGCAATTCGCAAAAGAAGCAAAAGTGACATGAGGAAAAACTTTTTCACACAGTGAGTGTTTAGGATCTGGAATGCACTCCTGAGAGAGTGGTAGAGGCAGATCCAATCGAGGCATTTAAGAGGAATTGGACTGTTATCTGAAAAGGAAGAATGTGCAGGGTTATGGGGAGAAGGTGGGCGAATGGCATTAGGTGAATTTCTCATTCGGAAAGCTGGTGTGGACAAAATGGGCCGAATAACCTCCTTGTGCACTGTAACAATTCTGTGATTTTGTGATTCTGTGATGTGGAACCTGATGAGCATTTGGCTGGTGTTGCTGAGGGTAGTATGCAGATGAGAAATAGGAAAGTGTGTCGGTATAGATTCTTGGGAGTCTAAAGGTAAATGTGCGGGACTGGGAGGAGCAGGAGAAGATGCCATTGCAAGTGATACTCTGGCTATAACTGGATAGATAAGAATGGACCCAAGTGAAGTCAATGACACCCAGCTGGACAATGGAGGAGAAGTGTTGGAAGACAATGTGGTCAACCATGTCAAAGGCTGCAGACAGATTGCAAGGGATGAGGAGAAATAGTTTACCAGGGTGTTTGGACCGAGGCAGGAGGAATGCACTGTTAATTCAGTCCCACTTCTCCACAGGTCACAACATATTATTTTAAATTTTCCCACTTATCGATATGGCTAATCATATACTCTACACACCAACTAGGTTTCTTTAATGAGCAACAAAATTAACAGTTTATTATAAAACAAGTCTTAACTAGTCATAAAGTAAAACATAAATGCACAGA
Organism: Heterodontus francisci; assembly: GCF_036365525.1. Taxonomy (NCBI): domain Eukaryota; kingdom Metazoa; phylum Chordata; class Chondrichthyes; order Heterodontiformes; family Heterodontidae; genus Heterodontus; species Heterodontus francisci. The sequence goes on from NC_090374.1 coordinate 120,218,025, forward strand.
TTAAAACATTTTAAAGCTCTAACATTAACTTTTAAAGTCCCTTTTTTTTACCTTAGCATCTCACACTCAATCACACACATATATGTAGAACCATAGAACCATAGAAAAATTATGGCACAGAAGGAGGCCATTCAGCCCGTTGTGTTCGCACCAGCCGAAAAAACCAGCTGCCCAATCTAATCCCACTTTCCAGCACCTGGTCTGTAGCCTTGCTGGTTAACCCCAAAAAAAGAGGGATTTTTGGATAAGAGCTCTATTACAGAAAGAAAAAACCACCCGGGCAGATCACTTGCCCACCCCTGAAGAAAACAGCAGATGAGACACGCTGCACCAAAACTGGCATACATTCCAACTTTGGAGCACATGCAGATAGGCCATCAAGATCCCCCTAGGACAGTTCTCTTCAGGCAGCATTGAGAATTATTTTTTAAGCAGGCTTTCTTCAAATACAGGAAACAAGACGAATCATCACAGTGGACATCACAGAGTCTTTTATGGAATTGCTGGAAAACGAGTTTGGTTGTAGTTTTCCGTTCTTCCTTGGAATTCTCTCCTCCGTCTGCAGCAGACTTGACTTTTATCTCCTTCCAGAAGGTAAAACACACACATACACTGATACACAACCAGAAAGCATGTCAGTTTTCTGCACTCCCAGGTGCTCTCTGTTACTACAGGGCTTGCCCAATCAAAGGAGCGCTTGTCACTTCTCTGCCCTTTTACCAGGGTTTCTGCTCCAAGCCTAACATGAGCCATGTGACAATCAGCAACACTGTTGCCAATCCACCTTCCTCAGTGTCCCCTTGATGGCCCTCTTTTTTAAAAAAACCTGGTCCAACATTTATTCAGCTTAACTATAAATTCCTTTAAAAAATATTTTTAACAAAACAGAATCACTTTCATAACAATGGTCACAATCACATCAGATGTCATTTGTGAATTTAATAAGGGCCGTCCCAGTGCTGTGGCAGGGGTGAAAACCTGATTGGTGATATTCAGACATGGGGTTATGGGAAAGATGGTGATACTGCAGCTCAGGATTTGTTTCCAGCCCTCTTGGAAGATGTGATCGAGGTCAATTAAAAATGAATGAGTTTACTCAGCCATATGGCAATTTTGTCCTTAAATTTACCTTTATATTTCTTAATTATTGCATAGATTATCCAATCAGAAACAGCTGGCAGATATACTTTCTTTTTCATTAAGACACAATTTTACGCAGCTTCAAGTATTTTCCTTGATTTTTCAGCAGAATATCTCTAGGAAAACCCAAGAAACAGCATTTTGCTTCAACTAGAAATGGCAAATGTTCCTAAAATTTTCTAGACTTACATATGACATATGACCAAACTGCCTACAGTGATGCAACAAAATAGGCATTTCTGTCAAGCTTCTGTTCTAGTTCCATAAGAAACAAAGAACGAAGATCTTACATTGATGTAATGACCACAGGGCATCCCAAATTGCTTGACAACAAATGACTATTTTTGCAGCATGGTCGCTATTATCAAGTAGCAAACTCCAGCAGCTAATGCTTGTGTGCACAGTAAGGATTCACAACCATTAATGAAATTAGTGAGGCAATCTGTTTTTTGGTGATGTTGGTTAATGAATAAATATTGACTAGGATGCCAGGAGAACAGTAAATTGACTTATATTCCATAAGTTTCATTTGTGCTTTGGAAGCAGTCAGAATCATATGTTGAGGCTTGTGATGAGCGTGATTGCCACTGGCATTGTCATCCCTTTGCTCAAGGTTGTCTGAAAGTCTGTTTGCAATAGATGGTACTACTCTGTATGTGCCTCCCTGGTGAATTGGAGTTTGTGAAGGCAGCATTTCCTGCCATAATTGTGCCTGGGCCTCTAAGGATGGTTAATCAGGTAATGGTGGGTGCAGGCAATGGGTCTCTGATGCAATCTGACCTCCATGACACAAAAACAAGAAATGCTGGAATCACTCAGCAGGTCTGGCAGCATCTGTGGAAAGAGAAGCAGAGTTAACATTTCGGGTCAGTGACCCTTCTTCGGAACTGACAAATATTAGAAAAGTCACAGATTATAAGCAAGTGAGGTGGGGGTGGGGCGAGATAACAAAGGAGAAGGTGCAGATTGGACCAGGCCACATAGCTGACCAAAAGGTCACGGAGCAAAGGCAAACAATATGTTAATGGTGTGTTGAAAGACAAAGCATTAGTACAGATTAGGTGTGAATATACTGAATATTGAACAGCAGCAAGTGCAAACCTGAAAAAAAACAGTGGGTAAGCAATTAGAAAACTGTATGTCTCTTGCCCCACCCCCACCTCTCTTGCTTATAATCTGTGACTTTTCTAATATTTGTCAGTTCCGAAGAAGGGTCACTGACCCGAAACGTTAACTCTGCTTCTCTTTCCACAGATGCTGCCAGACCTGCTGAGTGATTCCAGCATTTATTGTTTTTGTTTCAGATTTCCAGCATTCGCAGTATTTTGCTTTTGTATTAAATGAATACTTTGTATCTATCTTTATCAAGAAAGAAGATGCTGCGCAGGTCATGGTGAAAGAGGAGGTAACTCAGACACTTGAAGGGTTTAAAATTTATAAGCAGGAGGTATTGGATTGGCTAGCTGTACTTAAGGTTGATAAGGCACCAAGATCGAATGAGATGCATCCGAGAATACTGAGGGAAGTGAGAGTCGAAATTGCAGAGGCACTGGCCATAATTTTCCAGTCTTCCTTAGATTCAGGCGTGGTGCCAGAGGACTGGAGAGTTGCAAATGTGACAACCCTGTTCAAAAAGGGTGTCAAGATAAGCCCAGCAAATACAGGCCAGTCAGTTTAACCTCAGTGGTGGGAAAACTTTTCGAAACGATAATTCAGGACAAAATTGATAGTCATTTGAGAAAATGCTGGTTAATTAGGGAAAACCAGCACAGATTTGTGAAGGGCATTTCATGTTCAACTACCTTGCTGGAGCTTTTTGATGAGGTAACAAAGAAGGTTGATTAGGGTAATACTGTTAATGTGGTGTACATGGACTTCCAAAAGCTATTTGATAAAGTGCCGCACAACAGACTTGTGAGCTCATGGAATAAAAGGGACAGTAGCAACATAGATGCAAAATTAGCTGAGTGACAGGAAACAAAGAGTAGTGGTTAATGGATGTTTTTCGGACTGGTGGAAGATTTGTAGTGGAATTCGCCAAGGGTTGATGTTAGGACCCTTGCTCTTCCTGATATATATTAGTGACCTAGACCTTGGTGTGCAGGGCACAATTTCAAAATTTGCAGATGACACAAAATGTGGAAACATTGTGAACTGTGGGGAGGATAGTGTAGAACTACAAAAGGACATAGACGGGTTCATAGAATGGGTGTACAAGTGAAGGATGAAATTTAGTGCAGAGAGGTGTGAAGTGATTCATTTTGTTAGGAAGAGCCACATGGAACTCTGCTGAACTCCCTGTCCCCCCACACTTCCCCTGTGTGACAGTGGACAGCTTTGCAATTGTCCTCTGCCAGCAGCCAGCCTGCTGCCTCTTTTACACCTACTTCAGGCAGACAGCAGGCTGACTGGCTGTTAATGAGGCCATCCGTTAAAAGTGGACAGGACACCCCTGGGTGGGAAGTTCTGCAGCTGCCCAGGCTTTCTGCTTGGGAGTTAAAATTTACACTTTGGAATTTCTCTAACGAGTCAATCTGCCAGTTAGGGATGAGTGTTCAAATAAATTCAGACTTCAGGTTTGGATTCAACATCAGGGGATTTGAAATTAAAATCAAGCCCTAACTTTAATACAGCAGTTGTGATCAGGAACATCCGCCAAATTTCTGTATTGTTCTTAATGTAGAAAAACATGCTAAGACACTTTACAGAGGTGTGTGGAAATTGGGCACTGAGCCAAAAGAAGAAATTAGGAAGGTTGACCAAAAGCTTGGTTAGAGGAAGGTTTTAAAGAGGGTTTTAGAGAAGAGAATGTGGAGAGATGAAGAGATTAGGGAATTTCAGAGATTCACTATCCACCCTCCACCACCAGAATATTTGCATTTCCTTATACCAGGCAGCAAATTTATACTGTTGCTTCTCTATTCATTCGACATCCTTCCTATATTGTTGAGTCCTAAACCACACACAGTGCTCCAACTGTGGTCCTACTAAGATTTTCCATAGATCCACCAATATATCCCAACTTTTATATTCTACGCCTCTTACTATAAAACTCAGCATTCTATTATATTTTTTTAATGGCCTTATCCACTTATGGTGTTGCCTTTAGTGTCTTGCGTCCTGTGTCCTGAGTTCTCAAATCCATCTCCTCCCCCACACCTCTCAGCAATCCCCCATTCAAAGAATAATGATACTTCTTTAACGAAAATGTATTGTCACATATTTACTGATATTGTATTCCATCTTCCACATTTTTATCCATTCCACCATCTTATCAATTATCCCTGTGTGGCTTCTTTTGGCCCTCAGAATTATTTACTATGCCTCTTACTTTAGTATCATCTGCAAATCAGGACACCACTCCTTCTAGCCCTATATTCAACAGTGAATGGAAGTGGTCCCAGAACAGCAGACCAGCAGCCATTTCACCATCACTAGTCGCTCTTTCAATTACTGCACTCTTGCCCTTTGGAACTCCCTTCATAGATCCTCTGCCTTGTTACTTTCTTCCCTGCTTTCAAAAGCTCCCTCAAAACCCTTCTGTTTGACCATTGCTGTTGTCCGCAGCACAAATATTTCCAGTCTCTCCTTTTTTTAAACACCTATTATCAATATCTTTCCTCCACTTCATAAAGCCTCTCGAGATGTCTCTATGAGAGGAACACTAATTAGTTGTTGCAGCTGTAGTTTAATGGTTTGAACACTAATTCAGTAGCTGTGATGACCAATGGTTTATTCACTATCTGGTCAGCAAGATCTTGAAATGAGTTTACATTCGTTCATAATTTCTTAAAATTAATTGTCTAACTAGATGCCATGAAATTGCTAACATAATGGCAGAATCTTCTCACTTTATTCCTCGCTGGAACGGCAGGACCGTTTTTGGGTCAGGAACCCCACTGACTGATTTGTGCATCTAGCCATTGCTCTTTCCCAGAGCAAACTAATTATCACCCTGCCTCCAGACTCCCTGACCAATCAGGGAGAGCAGACTGGATGACGTGTCCATTCTGTCAAAGGATGGATTTCTAATTAAAGGGACCATGGCACGGGTTACAAGAGCTCACCAGTACTTGGACTTTTGAGGCTGCAGCAACCACAGGAATAGAGAGGAGACTTTGGATGGCTGCTCCCTGGAGGTCTTGCTCTTATCTAGAGGTCTTGCCGTGGGATCTGAGGGGTTGCAGTGAGGAAGGCCCTTCCTGCCACAGTATACCGAGGGGCTGGAAACCATGTAAAACCCATCAGGCTGTATGCACAAGAGAATATTTGACATGAAGTGTAAATGTACATTGTAAATATAAACTGAAATGGCAAGTGTAGTGAGAAACTGATTTATATCACACTTTTTGTAATGTCAAATTTGAACTGTTATGTAATGTACCTTTACAAATTTTATGGATGAAGTATATTTTTGAAAAATAAAACGCTCCCAAATGGGAGGAAGTGGATAACCTCACCAAAAAGCAGGAATGGATGGAAGTGGCCGAGGAAGTCAGCAGAAGTGTGGTCTCTCCAACGTGGAGATAGTGAACTGGGGATCCAGGACCTTACAGGTGCCAAGTCCCACACTCTGACTTGCCCAGCATTTTCCTGCACAGCACACCTCAGGGCAACACACCTTGTTGCTCCACTCATTCCTCTCTGCGGGCACCTCACATCCCCACCCGAACAGCCAACACTCACACTCATCCTCAGCCTCTTCACCCATGCCTCAGTCATCCTCCAAAATGATGTCCCTCCCTCCTCTCCACACAGGCAATTACGAACACTCACACCTCTCTGCTTTCTCTCCTTGCAGAAGAGAGACCCAGAGGGGCGGGGGGCATGTGTGAGGGCTCGTGGTTGGACCTCCAGTGACCTTGTCGGCCATTTGCAGTGCATGCCCACCTGCTGCACTGTGAAGGAGGCTCTCTCCAGGATGCGGCAGATGTCAGCAGTGACCTGGCGTTAGAGCCTGAGCTTCCTCAGACACTGGTGCTCAGACATATCGAGAGAGCTGATCCCCTGTCTGTAGACTCTGTGTTGCGGGTCTCGCCTTCTTCCAGCTGGATCTCTGAGTCCATCCCATCTGCCCTGTGGCGTGCATGCGATTGAGGAGAAGGCATCTGGCGCTGTTGCTGGTATTGCTCCTGCTGCTGCTGGAGAAGTTGGCAGTGGTGTGGCCTCTGCTCTTGCCTCTCAGCAGAGGCAAAAGGTAGAGCTGCGTAAGCTGCATCCATGCTGTGGTGAAAGCTAGGAGCAGGAAAGTGTAGCTGAAGGTGAGTGAAGTGCCTTCCAAGAAGTTGGCAATCACCTGTCAAGCAGTGAAAGCACTCTGTGAGAGAAGAAGTGCCTTGAACAGCAGTCTCTCAATGGCGTGGCTAGAGCTCTTGGTGTAACTGATCAAAGCCTTCTCAGCTTGTCAGTTTCACTGAAGAATCTCTTCCCACTATGCACTCACCTTGTTGACCCTGGTGAGGGGCAGACAGGTCTGGAATCAGGTCCTCTGGCTGGAAAATCCAGCATTCAGGGTTAAAACAGTTCTTAATTGCCTTCTTAACTACCTCAACCACTTTTTAATTACGTACCCAACAGATCCAAACGGGTTCCCCGTTTGCCTTCAATCCTGCCCTGAGGAAAGCCAGAAGCGGGTTGATGTCAGGATTCTGACCCAACATCAATTTCCAGGACCTTCCCACCCCACATGCACTGGACCTCCACTGGGCTGGGAAAATTCTGCCTCATATAACTATTTGTATTTTGGTATATTCATGCAGTCAGCAAACCATGGAAGCTGGTTGATGAATTATTAGACTTTCTAATTTCATGTATGCCTAAATGATGCAAAATACATGAATTGGTTAATAATTCAAGACTGCCAGCAAATCTTTTAATTCAATATAAACAGGTTAGGTTAATGATTTTTTCTCTCCATATTGACTTGGTTGAAATTAGGAACTAAATAAAAAGACACTACCAACTTCCTGTAAACACAGACACTTCTGGAAAAAAAAACTTGACTAACTTACTTAACATAATTTGTACTTACCCCAATAATTGTTACACCAAGAGAATGTGATTAAAAATACACAGAAATCCCACTGGTGAGAGTCATTTACCAGAACACCACTAGGTGGCAACATAATAAAACACTTTACCCTCTGCCAGTTTATACACATTTTAAAGTAATTAAAGTATATTTAAAAATTATACATTCAAATTAATAGTATCAACATTCCCAATTTCATAATAAGCATGTTTTAAAGATGGTTGCTTTATGAATTTAGCCAAATTTTAATTTCAAGACTTCTGTTTGAAAGTTCAGCACAGGAAGCTCTTATGCTTCTTCATGCTTTGTGCAACCTTGCCACGTTTCCCGGGTGCCCAGTTGTATGTAAACATCCAACAATTCACATTGAGGTGAAATAGACAACAGTTATCTTGGGATCTCAGTCAGTAACTTAAAGAACAGTAACAAAATATGACATTTAATAAATTAGAAAATAATATGTTGGGGTTAGAGAATAATATAATTTAGTAAAAAGTACATAAATAAAGTTCATTTAATGTTCCCAAATGAACACAGAGTAACTAACAATGTTTTAAGAGATCTTAAGAGTAACAGAAATTGGATCAGTGCAAGTAGGTACAGTGGCTAGGAATCCTGAGGCGAGTAACTCACCTCATGACTCCCCAAAGCCTGTCCACCATCTACAAGGCACAAGTCAGGAGTGTGATGGAATACTCTCCACTTGCCTGGATGGGTGCAGCTCCAACAACACTCAAGAAGCTCGACACCATACAGGACAAAGCAGCCCTCTTGATTGGCACCCCATCTACAAACATTCACTCCCTCCACCACCAACGCACAGTGGCAGCAGTGTGTACCATCTACAAGATGCACTGCAGCAACGCACCAAGGCTCCTTAGACAGCACCTTCCAAACCCGCGACCTCTACCAACTAGAAGGACAAGGGCAGCAAATACATTGGAACACCACCACTTGCAAGTTCCCCTCCAAGTCACACAACATCCTGACTTGGAACTATATTGCCGTTCCTTCACTGTCGCTGGGTCAAAATCCTGGAACTCCCTTCCTAACAGCACTGTGGGTATACCTACCCCAAATGGACTGCAGCAGTTCAAGAAGGTAGCTCACCACCACCTTCACAAGGGCAATTAGGGATGGGCAATAAATGCTGGCCTGGCCAGTGACGCCCACATCCCATGAATGAATTAAAAAAAAAGTGGCTCCCAAGTTGCCATGAAGGGGTTCAGTGACAGCCGCCCTTGTGAAGCAGAGGCAGCCTTCCTTTGGCTCACTTTTATTCCTGCTGAAAAAAATAAGATGTGCAGCAGCTTGAACCTGTGCATACCCAAATGCTAATCCTGCTCGCCAATGCCTGGACCATGGGCTGCTACCAGTGCAGGCCCCCAAATCCGGGACTGGTATATCAACATTCCGAAGTAATTCCAGCCTGGCTGATGCCAGAAGCAAGCTTTGCAGAACAACAATTGTTCCTGTGCCCAGATGTGTTGGATAATTTGTCAATACTCTGCTGATAATTTGAAATATTGTCTATACAAAGATAAAGACACTCTATCAGGTCCAAGCCATCCAGATAGCTGAACTACTATTGTATTCCTAAATATCTTTTGCATATTCACAAATTTCTCCCTCAGTTGCAGATCTGCCAGGGCCACTTGTCTTGAACAAAGAACAAAGATAATTACAGCACAGGAACAGGCCCTTCGGCCCTCCAAGCCTGCGCCGATCCAGATCCTCTCTCTAAACATGTCGCCTATTTTCTAAGGTTCTGTATCTCTTTTCTTCCTGCCCATTCATGTATCTGTCTAGATACATCTTAAAAGACTCCATCGTGCCCGCATCTACCACCTCCGCTGGCAATGCGTTCCAGGTGCCCACCACCCTCTGCGTAAAGAACTTTCCACGCATATCCCCCCTAAACTTTTCCCCTTTCACTTTGAACTCGTGTCCTCTAGTAATTGAAACCCCCACTCTGGGAAAAAGCCTCTTGCTATCCACCCTGTCTATACCTCTCATGATTTTGTACACCTCAATCAGGTCCCCCCTCAACCTCCGTCTTCTGACCTCATTACACCCTTGATCCAGATGTGGAGGTAAAAGCTCAATTTCAGATGTCATGCTCATGCAATATGAACTTATGAACTATAAATATGAACTTATGAAGTATAAACCGGAAACGGACACTTTCCTGTAAAACAAAATGGAGTTGAGAGGTCAAGTGACCTTTTCTTTCCTGCCAATACACATGGAACTTCAAGAACCCTGAGCTAATTTTCATGTCTGGACAAGCCGTGGTGAAGTCATTAAAATGCAAACGACCCTTCCTGTGGTAATGGCTGCATGTCTCCAACTAATTTTTAAAAATGGGTTCACAATACTGTTGCAGACTCTTCGACTCCAAACTTGAAATCCAGAAAATGGGTGTGAAAAGCTCTATTTTATCAAGATGGTATGTGTAGGAGTGATACAATTGTCTGACAATGGCCGAACTATCTATGGGGGCAATGGAAGGAGATGCTCTGGTCACATGACAGAAACTAGGTATCTGATAAGGGGATTTAATATGGCACATTCTGGGCCTTGAGAAAAAAGCATCTATGCCAATGAAGAGAAAAGACCCTGCCTAAGACCACCGGCTTTAAGCCACTTGTAGGCAGAGACTCGAGTTGGCCCTGAACTCTCCACCTGAGGTACCATAACAAGCTTCACCATTGAAGCTTGACAGGAGTATATATAACAAGACAAATCTGCTGCTGCGAACATAAAACAAAAGCGAATCCATCCTCCTAAACTTGCAGAGCTTTTCTTCATTGGACAAAAAAAATTATAGGCCAACCATCATTTCAAGTCTTCACCCAGGGAAAAGCAAATGTAACAGAGAACTCTTGAAATCATAAGAGCTAAATGCAGGCTACCTTTACAAGCACAGTCTTTTCTTGGGTGTGTGTGTATCTGCATGAATGTGAGAGTGAGTGTAGTCGCATTTATTCTGGCATTGAACAATAAACATTTATCTTTCTTTTAAAATTTATGAGAAAGCCTGTTATTTGCATGTTCCTGACAATTAAAGCACTCAGGAGCTAAAACACCTTTTTTAAACACGCTGTCTTCGGTCAGTCAAGAGGTGAAAATGTGGAGCCATCCCTATCATCTCTCACCTATCCGTAACAGAATCGCACCCATGATCCACAGGTGGTGGTAAAAGCTCAATATCAGAGGAGAGGTAAGAGTAGTTGCCCTTGATATCAAGGCAGCAATTAACTGTGTATGGCACTGGGGATCCCTGGCAAAACTAAGGTCAATGAGGATCAAAAGGAAAACCCTCCAGTAGTTGGAATCATAGAAACCACAAAGGAAGATGGTTTTAGGTGTTGAAATTTAGTTATCACAGCCCCAGAATATCACTGCAGGAGTTTTTCAGTAAAGTGGCCTTAGCCCAACCACCTTCAGCTACTTCATTGATGATTATACCTCCATCGTAAGGTCAGGAGCACAACTTTTCACTGATGTTTCCACAGTATTCAGCTCCATTCAAAACTCCTCCAATACTGAAGCAGTCCATTCCAGCCTATTAAAGGACCTGGATAACATCCAGGCTTGGGATGACAAGTGACAGGTAATGTTTGAGCTACAGAAGTGCCATATGCCTTCTTTAACAAGAGATAGCTGTGCCCTTTCCCCACGACTTTCAATGGTATTACTAACTCAGCAATTAGGGGAGGTGGAAAATGGCTTTTTGAGCATTTTTAAAAAGCACATTTTAATGAATATATTATACTTGAATCAGGATTTTGGATTTAAATATTTTTCGGATCATGGATTCAGTACAGTTTGGACTGTGAATAAAAATTAACAGGAAATGGATTGTTAAGTTGGAATTCCATGCTTGGTTTAGGTGTGCAATCACTGAAAGAAGAAATTTGCATTTATATAGCACCTTTTATGACTTTATTACAACCAATGAAATACTTTTGAAGTGTAGTCACTGCTGTAATATAGGAAATGTCGCAGCCAATTTGTGTGAAGCAAGGTTCCACATACAACAATGAGATAATGACCAAATAATCTGAACAGGCAATAAATATTGCCCAGGACACTGGGGATAACTCCTTGCTCTTCTTTGAAATTGTACCATGGAATCTTTTATATACAGAGGGCAAATGGGGCCTTGGTTTAACATGTCATCCAAAAGATGCCACCTTTGACAGCACTCCCTCAGTATTGCACCAAAGTGTCATGTTAGATTATATGCTAAAAGCCCCTGGAATGAGACTTGAACCCACAACTTCCTGAGTTAGAGGGTGAGAGAGCTACCAGTAAGCCAAGGCTGATATTGGCTGATGTCTTCAAATTAGGCTAAACTCTGGAATAGCAACTGCATGTCCATAAAATGCTTCCATCATTATTTTAGTAAATTAGTTAAACAATTATCAATGGGCTGTGTGGTAACATAAGTGCACAACATTGATTCACTTGCAGGTTTTTTAGTTAATTTTTGACTGTTGAATTTCCAGCATTAAATGACAATGAATAATTCAGTAGTTCTCATTGTTCAGTTCCTTCTTCTGTTGTGCAGATTTAGAAAGTGGTAAATATGTCAGACAGCCCATGTTGCATTGACTTTGGCAATTCTCACTGCTTTTTGATCCTGATCTTGCAATCTCACTGAACACATCCCAAACATCATATATTTTTAAAAGCCCACAATTATTATTGTTTTATGTTTAACTGAATAGATTTATACTATGATTTTGCAGTTTGCACATATAACAAAAATTGGCCAGTGAACTGTCATTGTAAGAACAATTTTTAGTGTGGTGAGAATCTTGGGGTTTGGTTCATTTGTTCCAACAATCTCACTGTAACTTACTTCAGGCACCTCTGACTTGCAGCTTTATAGATTCATTGTGATTTGTTATTTTCTGTCTCCTAAACTTTTGTATCCCTTACACAGATTGAAGGCTTTGTTTGCTTCTCCTGTGTGCAGCCAGCCAACTTGTTTAGTGTGAATGTAATACAAAATAGTTAAAGTTTCACTTCCAGGCTGTCCTGCTCGATTAGTGGTAACAGAAGCCCACAATTCTGTGGTCACTAATTCAATCCCCTGAGAAGTCTGGCATTCTGCTCCGGCAGCTGTGTGCAATGGTTTCCATGGTAACTTGATCCAGTTCTTTGGCATCACTTTATGGGCACAAATTACTGGCACTTCACATTGTGCCACTGCAATGAGTGCATTTCCTGTCAGCTGTTCACAGGGCACGATTGGCATCACTGTCCCTGAGGTCAGGCATTAACTAAAAATCATTGCAGAAAAGTGAAAATGGGTCTCCGTCCTTCAGACTTTTTGGAAAATAGTACGATGCAAAGATGGAAGTTCAGATGAATTCAGAAGTTGGACTCCTATTCAGCTTTCCCTAAAATTCAAAGAGCTGCACAGAGAAAGAGAGACAAATTAGGGCGGGAATATCTTCCTGAAACTGTAGAAATAGAAAGAAATAGCAATATAAAGTATAGAAGCCACAGAGAGAATCTGAAGCAGGTGGGTGTGAAGACAGAGTGTAGTAACAATACAAAGACTTAAAAGACAGGAAAGACAGTGACCATTCCTCTGAGTTCCTGTGTGTAACACCATGGTTGATTGACTAGTATATACAATAAATTTGCTTTATATGTTGCCCACTCCTTATTTAGGCATCACCATCCTGTTATGCCTTTTGATGACACCTCAATAGGATTTTTCTGTGATAAAGTTACCTGACACACAGCAGCGACGCACTTTTTATCACGAAGGTGTCTAGCATGCCACTTCCCTAGCTTTCTGAAAAATTCCAGGGATTTTTTTTTCACCTTGGATCTCTTTCTTTGGCCTCCTTGTCTCGAGAGACAACGTGGAGCAACGCCTGGAGTGGCTATAAAGACCAATTCTAGAGTGACAGACTCTTCCACAGGCGCTGCAGATAAAATTGGTTGTCAGGGCTGTTACACAGTTAGCTCTCTCCTTACACTTCTGTCTTTTTTCCTGCCAACTGCTAAGTCTCTTCGACTCACCACACTTTAGCCCCGCCTTTATGGCTGTCCGCCAGCTCTGGCAATCACTAGCAACTGACTCCCACGACTTGTGATCAATGTCACATGACTGCATGTCGCGTTTGCAGACGTCTTTAAAGTGGAGACATGGACGGCCGGTGGGTCTGATACCAGTGGCGAGCTCGCTGTACAATGCGTCCTTGGGGATCCTGCCATCTTCCATGCGGCTCACATGACCAAGCTGGCTCAGTAGGGTGTATATGCTGGGGATGTTGGCCGCCTCGAGGAGTTCTGCGTTGGAGATATGGTCCTGCCACCTGATGCCAAGGATTCTCCGGAGGCAGCGAAGGTGGAATGAGTTGAGATGTCGCTCTTGGCTGACATACGTTGTCCAGGCCTCGCTGCCGTAGAGCAAGGTTCTGAGGACATAGGCTTGATACACGGACTTTTGTGTTCCGTGACAGTGCGCCATTTTCCCCCACCCTCTTGGCCAGTCTGGACATAGCAGCGGATGCCTTTCCCATGCGCTTGTTGATTTCTGCATCGAGAGACAGGTTACTGGCGATAGTTGAGCTTAGTAGGTGAACTCTTGAACCACTTCCAGAGCATGGTCGCCGATATTGATGGATGGAGCATTTCTGACGTCCTGTCCCATGATGTTCATTTTCTTGAGGCTGATGGTTAGGCCAAATTCGTTGCAGGCAGCCGCAATCCTGTCGATGAGTCTCTGCACACACCCTTCTGTGTGGGATGTTAATGCAGCATCATCAGCAAAGAGGAGTTCCCTGATGAGGACCTTCTGTACTTTGGTCTTCGTTCTAAGACAGGCAAGGTTGAACAACCTGCCATCTGATCTTGTGTGGAGGAAAATTCCTTCTTCTGAAGACTGTTCTTCTGAGAACAAGGGTGATCGGGGTGACTGCAACAACTACCATGGAATCTCCCTGCTCAGCATAGTGGGGAAAGTCTTCACTCGAGTCGTTTTAAACAGACTCCAGAAGCTGGCTGAGCGTGTTTACCCTGAGGCACAGTGCGGCTTTTGAGCAGAGAGATCCACCATTGACATGTTGTTCTCCCTCCGCCAGCTACAGGAGAAATGCCGTGAACAACAGATGCCCCTCTACGCTGCTTTCATAGATCTCACCAAAGCTTTTGACCACGTCAGCAGACGTGGTCTCTTCAGTCTACTAGAAAAGATCTGATGTCCACCAAAGCTACTAAGGATCATCACCTCATTCCATGACAATACGAAAGGCACAATTCAACATAACGGTGCCTCATCAGACCCCTTTCCTATCCTGAGTGGCGTGAAACAGGGCTGTGTTCTCGCACCTACACTGTTTGGGATCTTCTTCTCACTGCTGCTCTCACCTTGGATACCCTACAATTAAGTTTTAGTTTTAGATTTTAACCTCTTTTTACAGTAAATTTTAAATTTAAAATTAATTTTCCTTTGCTTTTTTAGATTCTAAAATTGGGTTCCTATCTTTTTAAAGTTTGTCACTGTATGTCTAGGAGTTGAAGGAGCATACAACCTGGGGACATGTATGGGAGAGGAGAGAATTGTCTATTCACCTCTGAGACATGGATTTGAATCCACTTGAGTGAAAAGAGTTTGGATTATTTTTACCCTGCTCCTAGTGGGTGAAAATCCAGAACATATCAAAGTGTTCATAATTGTGATTGACAATAAATCAGCATTTTGTACAGATAGTGCTTGCCTTTGGGGCGGCACAGTGGTACAGTGGTTAGCACCGCAGCCTCACAGCTCCAGGGACCTGGGTTCAATTCTGGGTACTGCCTGTGCAGAGTTTGCAAGTTCTCCCTGTGACCGCGTGGGTTTTCGCCGGGTGCTCCGGTTTCCTCCCACAGCCAAAGACTTGCAGGTAATAGGTAAATTGGTCATTGTAAATTGCCCCTAGTGTAGGTAGGTGGTAGGGCATATGGGATTACTGTAGGGTTAGTATGGTTATTGGTTGTTGGTAGGCACAGACTCGGTGGGCCGAAGGGCCTGTTTCAGTGCTGTATCTCTAAATACAAATGGATGTGCCACTCACGCACAGTAAAAGGTGTTTATTTCAGAGGGGTTATGACACATTGTTGAGCAATGTAGTGGGAGCTTTACTCTCACCATCATGTACGATTCCTTAGGAGTGACAATCATTCAAATGTGATCTATTTCAATCTTAAAAATAAACAGCTTCATATTATTTAAATGAGTTTTTGAAAATTCACCTCAAGAATCTTTGTCCTTGAGAGCCTCTTTGCCCTACACAAATTCTAATTGATCCAGAACACCATGCCCATGTTGTATCTTCCATAATGCCCCACATACCCAACGTCCTAGCATTGCTACCCTCCCCAGCTTCCCTATCCTCCATCATGAATTTCAGAATTCTCATACTAATCTACAAATTCCTCTATGCCTCACTCTGTAGTTTTCTTCAGCCCTATGTTGGAGTGTGCATCTTCTGATTCTGATCTACTGCAAACCCCATTTCCTTTTGCTCTTCCATCAGCGGTAAAGCCTTCAAAGGCCTCCTCAAGACTTTCTTTTTCAATCATGTATTTGGTCACCTCCTCCTACTTCCTACTCTGTGCCCATTGCTTTTCTCTAAAGTCAGTTCATGCTATACCTGACCTCAGAGTAACTGATGATGATACTGGTTGAAATGAATTCATCCCCAAAAATGTTAAAACTGCAGCATCTGCCATGAAGATATTTAAGATTTTATAGCATATTCAATTTTAAGACTGCACTTTTTGCATAGCCACAGAGCTGAATTCTGCTTTTTGTCCCTGGATTTTTGTTTTGTGATTAACGCTGTCATGGAGTAAAGAACAAAGGTTGGAGTTCACAAACTGCATATTCTTTAAATTGAACTCCACTGTAGAAAGTTGTATCTCTTCACAATGTATGGGACCGAAAAGAACATTTTGTAAACAAGTCTGCTAATTTTGCTGAAAACGAATTATTGACAGAAGTCATTAATTTTGTGACAGTGTAGAAAACATAACCTGTAAAGACATTTTGTCATCACCCAGGAAGATAAATCAAACAAAAAGTTATAAAGTAGCATGAAATATCACTAATTAAAACAGGTTGTGCAAATTGCCACTAGGAAATTCTTAAAATGAAACTAATAATTACTCTCCTTTTTGAAAAAAAATTGGAGCAGTTTTTGGAAATGAAGATAAATCCTGAAATACTTGCCAGATCTCTATTGTGTTGTTAAATTCAAGATGGATGCAATATAAGTCAGCAGTAAAAAGGGTAAATTATGCAAATTGTACACTACCTTTGGCCTAATAGTTAGATTTTGTCCCTTCCTGGGATAGGGTTCACCAGGCACTAGAGTCACCAATACTCCAGGACTATCCTGGGGTCTCCAGAAATTAATTAATCTCCTAACCATTGCTACAAGCAACCTGTGAGAAAAATATATTTTTTTATTTGTTTGTGGGATGTGGGCATTGCTGGCTAGGCCAGCATTTATTGCCCATCCCTAATTTCCCATGAACTGAGTGACTTGCTAGGCCATTTCAGAGGGCATTTAAGAGTCAACCATATTGCTGTGGGTCTGAAGTCACATGTAGGCCAGACCAGGTAAGGACGGCAGATTTCCTTCCCTAAAAGACATTAGTGAACCAGATGGGTTTTTACAATAATCAACAATCGTTTCATGGTCACCATTAGACTAGCTTTTAATTCCAGATTTTTATTAATTGAATTCAAATTTCTCCATCTGGTGTGGTGGGATTTGAACACATATCCCCAGAGCATTAGCCTGGGCCTCTGGATTACTCATCTGATGACATTACCACTATGCCACTGCCTCCCCAATCATAGGGGCATTAAAAACAATGGCGTGTTTTTCTTTCTCTTTCATTTATTGGTTAAAGGCGATCAGAGATTGGGAAAAAAGGCTGACAATCAAGACTCAACCAATCAGGTAATTAAGAGTCTGTTTGCTTTCCAATTGTTGTGGAAAGGCAGTGCATCATGAGGCTGGATGTGTTGAGCAACCAATGGCGGGAGCATGAGGGCAGGACAGTTGGAGGTGGAAGTTCATGTGATGAAACCTCCAGGAATATGTCCAACTGGAGTTGGTAACCCTACCGGGCACAGCTATCTTCCTGTACCCCAGTGGTCATTCTTCTCATGTGGGTCCAGACAGTAAATCTCCAAATTGGCAATGTGATCAAAATTGGGGCTGCACTGCTTGTTGCATGGGCATGCCAACAGCAGGGAGAGCTGTTGTAAAAGAAAGTGAAATTGAGCACTAGAATTATTTGATGTACTTTTTGAGGCTGTAATCAGGCAGTATATATAGCCTCTTGTAAACAGTTACTTTCTTCATCACAAGACGTGGCAGGCAGTGAATCGGTTGCTTGCCTGACGGCCCATCATTCCAACCCATGCTGATCCCTGGGCAAGCTCCTTACAGTCATTGGTGTTGTGTGATTGCCTGAAGAGTGATGTCCCTTTAAGATCTCAGTATGCTAATGAGCTAAGTACCAGGATGTCGTCATGTGCCTACAAGCCAGAGTCGCTCTGCAACTGTGACACTCAGATGAAGGTTCTATAAATAGTTTGCTCTGTACTGTGTATAATAGTTTAGCTGTTAATAAACCTGTTAGAGATCTTCAGCAAACTGGATTCCACACATCTCATTTAAGTTGCACAAGACAACATAAAGAACTCATTACAATTGGAACCTCGCAATTTCAGGTCTTAAGTGTCGGCAAACTATTCAGTCAAAGGGGATATTCAAGCAAAACTATCCCGTCCATTACAGACTGCTTGCTGGCCTATGCATGTTTTCTATTGATAATGTTGTTTCTTAAACCCAAATAAATTTTAATGCAATATTCTTGCATGTTCACACTAGTCTGTCTGCCATATATTGCTTTATTCAGGTCAGTTCACATCAGTCCTTGTTCACTTCCAGCAATTCCCTGGCAGTGTCTTCTTTGGCCTCCTTATCTCGAGAGACAATGGGTAAGCGCCTGGAGGTGGTCAGTGGTGTGTGGAGCAGCGCCTGAAGTGGCTATAAAGGCCAATTCTAGAGTGACAGGCTCTTCCACAGGTGCTGCAGAAAAATTTGTTTGTCGGGGCCGTTACACAGTTGGCTCTCCCCTTGCGCCTCTGTCTTTTTTCCTGCCAACTGCTAAGTCTCTTCGACTCGCCACACTTTAGCCCCGCCTTTATGGCTGCCCGCCAGCTCTGGTGAACGCTGGCAACTGACTCCCACGACTTGTGATCAATGTCACAGGATTTTATGTCGCGTTTGCAGACGTCTTTAAAGCGGAGACATGGACGGCCGATGGGTCTGATACCAGTGGCGAGCTCGCTGTACGATGTGTCTTTGGGGATCCTGCCATCTTCCATGCGGCTCATATGGCCAAGCCATCTCAAGCGCCGCTGACTCAGTAGTGTATAAGCTGGGGATGTTGGCCGCCTCGAGGAATTCTGTGTTGGAGATACGGTCCTGCAACCTGATGCCAAGGATTCTCCGGAGGCAGCAAAGATGGAATGAATTGAGACACCGCTCTCGGCTGACATACGTTGTCCAGGCCTCGCTGCCATAGAGCAAGGTACTGAGGACACAGGCCTGATACACTTGGACTTTTGTGTTCTGTGTCAGTGCGCCATTTTCCCACACTCTCTTGGCCAGTCTGGACATAGCAGTGGAAGCCTTTCCCATGCGCTTGTTGATTTCTGCATCGAGAGACAGGTTATTGGTGATAGTTGAGCCTAGGTAGGTGAACTCTTGAACCACTTCCAGAGCGTGGTCGCCAATATTGATGGATGGAGCATTTCTGACGTCCTGCCCCATGATCTTCGTTTTCTTGAGGCTGATGGTTCGGCCAAATTCATTGCAAGCAGTCGCAAACCTGTCGATGAGACTCTGCAGGCACTCTTCAGTGTGAGATGTTAAAGCAGCATCGTCAGCAAAGAGAAGTTCCCTGATGAGGACCTTCCGTACTTTGGACTTCGCTCTTAGACGGGCAACGTTGAACAACCTGCCCCCTGATCTTGTGTGGAGGAAAATTCCTTCTTCAGAGGACTTGAACGCATGTGAAAGCAGCAGGGAGAAGAAAATCCCAAAAAGTGTGGGTGCGAGAACACAGCCCTGTTTCGCGCCACTCAGGATAGGAAAGGGCTCTGATGAGGAGCCACCATGTTGAATTGTGCCTTTCATATTGTCATGGAATGAGGTGATGATACTTAGTAGCTTTGGTGGGCATCCAATCTTTTCTAGTAGTCTGAAGAGACCACGTCTGCTGACGAGGTCAAAGGCTTTAGTGAGATCAATGAAAGCAATGTAGAGGGGCATCTGTTGTTCACGGCATTTCCCCTGTATCTGACGAAGGGAGAACAGCATGTCAACGGTCGATCTCTCTGCACGAAAGCCACACTGTGCCTCAGGGTAGACGCGCTCGGCCAGCTTCTGGAGCCTGTTCAGAGCGACTCGAGCAAAGACTTTCCCCACTATGCTGAGCAGGGAGATTCCACGGTAGTTGTTGCAGTCACCGCGGTCACCTTTGTTTTTATAGAGGGTGATGATATTGGCATCGCGCATGTCCTGGGGTACTGCTCCCTCGTCCCAGCACAGGCATAGCAGTTCATGTAGTGCTGAGAGTATAGCAGGCTTGGCACTCTTGATTATTTCAGGGGTAATGCTGTCCTTCCCAGGGGACACAGCAAAACACTGTCATGGCAGACAACAACATTTTCATCTGTATGTTACAAGCCACGTATTAAACTCATATGATTCAATTCATTTGCCACCAATTTGTGAACACGAGAACTGGGCTGCCAATTGTATAAATTCAAACTAACCACAAATGCCACAGCGATGACAACCTGTTACTAATTTTATTGTAGTTTTGCAGTTGACAGCTGCAGGTAACTCTGATTCTGTTCCAAAGGTTTGTATAAATCTTTGATATCTGTCAGGAAGTTTTGTTCTCTTCAGTTTTTTTTCCATGGTCTGTGACTCAGCCCTTTCTATTCAGATCGAATTGCAGAAAACAGAGCAAGGTGTAATGATTCTTTAATTAGCTATCATCTAGTTTTTGTGATTTCCAAACACGAACAAAGCTTCAATACCTGCTTCAACCTGTAGAATTTTTTTCATTCTGTAAAGTGAGTAACGTGGCAAAAGAAATAATTCTGAAATTGACTTGTTGCAACATGATGATAAACAATGACCAGAGCTGCTCATTGTAATGTTACTTTCATTTATCAATTACAGTGACACATTGGGCAGTTAATCCTACTTTTGTATAAGGAAATTACTGCAAGTTCATACTTTCTACATTTAATTAAACATAGTCATAATGAATCAGCAAACAATAATCAAAACATCAATTAAACCAACAAACCTGACCTGACTAAAACAAGCCAATCTTCATCTTTGGTGCGCTCAGCAAATCATATCTGAAGCAGTGTCTGAAACCTCCTTTGCTATTTGACTGTTGCTGAGTCACAGGTCTCCCATAAATATTTCATGTATGAAACAACTATGATTTATAGAATTATAGGGATTTATTGAAATCCACAATGATCCAATTACAGATTACCCTGGAGATTTTAAAGCAATCTATGACATATACTGTAATTAGCACATTATAGAGTAGAATTGATTTATTCAATTGACTTAATTTTTTTAATTTCAGTACACAAATAAAACCTACTGTTGAGCAGGAAGAGAAGAAAATAACAAATATATGAAGATAAATTATAAACTGTTGATTCTTTTATGATTTATTTGGCACGATACACAGCACTTTTTATATTAATTGGTTAAGAATCCAGAGGATAAAAGCGTGTGACAGAAGCCAGAACACTACAGAAATTATACCAGAAGACACAGGGCTAGCTTTAAACATACATTCCTGGGGGAATAGTTTTGTTATTTGCTATTTGTAGCAAAATTTTAAATATGTTCACAAAAAGGATTTTTTAAACATTCTGGCTGTAAAATTCAATTCTGTTGTGGCAGTAGTTTCTGCGCTTTGGGTGCTGTTTTGGTTCCAAAATGGCATCAGTGCTGTGTGTGCACACCTCCGGTGCAGGCCATGCCAAATGCTGTTTTAGGGAGGTCAGTATCGTGGGCGATAGGAGCATGCATAGAAAGACAGGTTGTGTCACCAGTCGCTGTTAATGCAGATTTGATGCAGTGGTGCCATTTTCAACCTCACCTCTCCAGCTAAAGCCCTCTCTTAAACATACACAGCGGAACCCACCACCAGACCTATTTAAAGGGATCATTAACAACTTGCAAGTTAGTTGCTGATTTATCTTTACTGGCTCAGTTTGAGTTTGTGGAGTGTTTGCTGTTTTGTGGAGTTGGTAATAGTTGGTGAAATCTGCAGGCAATGGTGCTGCACGTGGAGAAGGCCTTGGTTGTGACTTCAAGAGTTCTGGTCAAGTGACTTGCTCCAGCCATGGGTGCTATTGTTGCAATTCCCTTTGGGCTACAGCAGGAGAGGGAGATTGAGCAGAGGCAGCAAAGAGGAAGACAAGCTACTTGCGGAGGGAGGAGGAGGAGGGTAGAAGGTGTCTCAGCAGAAGGCTTTTTCCACTCAGGGTCTTTTGGGAGCAATTCTCTTACCTCAACTTAAGGCAGGTGCAGTGTGTGCCATGTACATTTTATGATGGAGGTGCTCACAGAATTCTGCCACCTCTTGCAGGCAGACCTGCAACCCCAAAGCAGAGTAAAGACGGCACTGCCAGTTGCTGTGAAGGTGACCGAGACCATAAATTTGTTCGTATCAATATCCTTCCAGACTGGAGCTGGTGACATCTATAATATCTCCCACCATCCACTGCTGCATAAGAGAGGTGACTGACACACTGTATGCCAGGAGAGGAGTGTTCATTGTGTTTTCTCTGACCATAGGGAAGCTGGTAGAGTGAGCACATGTCTTTGCCGGGATAGTGGGTTTTCCCATGATGTAGTGCTATTGACTGCACACATGTGGCTTTGCAGATGCAGCATCTAATGCTGAGATGTACCACAACTGCAATGGGTTCCACTCTCTGAATGTGCAGTTGATGTCTGAGCATGCTCAGCACATCATGCTGGTGAATGCCTGATCTCCTGGCAGCAGTCATGATGCATTTGTTCTGTGCCAGTCAGGGTTTTCTTAGCTTTTGAGCTACCATGTCAAACCAGAGGGTTTGTTGTTGGGTGACTAGGGCTATCCAATTAACAATTGGCTCATGACTCCAATGCATAACCCAAACACACGGGGCCAGCATATATATAAGAGCCATGCCACCACACAAAACATCATAGAGCAGTCCATTGGGATGCTCAAGTACTTTTCCCCTGCCTGGACTGCTTTGGAGGAGCCCTCCAGTACATCCTAGTCACATATCCTGATTTGTGAGGTCTTCTGTGCCCTGCACAATCTCGCCATCATACAGACACAGTACCTACCACCAGGGATATGGCAGGAAGGCCGGGAGTGGACCTGCGGGAGGAACATGGAGTGGGCAGCAGTTAAATAAGGCCTGAGGATCGCGGCCTACAGCACTTACCTGCCAGGAGAGCAGTGGACAGAAGCGGACCTGCAGGAGGAACACGGAGTGGGGAGCAGTTAAATAAAGCCCGAGGATCGCGGCCTACAGCACTTACCTTCTGGGAGAGCAATGGCCAGGAGCGGATCTGTGGGAGGAACACAGAGCAGGGAGCAGCTAAATAAAGCTCGAGGATCGTGGCCTACAGCACTTGCCTTCCAGGAGAGCAGTG
Organism: Heterodontus francisci; assembly: GCF_036365525.1. NCBI lineage: Eukaryota > Metazoa > Chordata > Chondrichthyes > Heterodontiformes > Heterodontidae > Heterodontus > Heterodontus francisci. The sequence goes on from NC_090374.1 coordinate 120,240,990, forward strand.
GACAGAAGCAGACCTGCGGGAGGAACACGGAGCAGGAGCAGTTAAATAAAGCCCAAGGATTGCGGCCTACAGCACTTACCTTGCAGGAGGGCAGTGGACAAAAGTGGACCTGCGGGAGGAATACGGAGTGGGGAGCAGTTAAATAAAGCCCGAGGATTGCGGCCTACAGCACTTACCTTCCAGGAGAGCAGCGAACAGAAATCCAGGCACGCCTGAGTTTGAAAAAAAGTGAACAGAGTGACATCACAGGAAAGCTGTGATTGGAAACTGGTTGGTGAGTAACTGCTGTTCGGGAGTATCAGTAAATAGCTGGGTTAGTACATTACTGTTCGGGTGTGTGTGCGAATAGCTACAAATTAGAAAAAAAACTAAAATTAAAATTTAGGTAACTACCTTATAATTAAGGCACACAAACAGAAGGGAAAAGCTGGTGAGTCTACTGTTCTGTTTTATTTTCAAGCACTAAGGTTTATTACTGAGGTTATTACTACTCTTGATAACAGTTTAGTATTGGTAGGGCATATTAATAATGGTAAGGTAAATTAGTTTTGGTAAGTGGACATCACAGGGAAGCTGGTAGGTGATTGGCTGGGTGAGACTTCAGAGTCACAAACAGCGCAAGAGGAGAGAGAGCGACGAAGCACAAGGAACTAGCTGGTGAGTATCTGGCGGGTATTTTCTTACTTTCTTATTTCTGCTGATTTTTATTTTTTCTCTAACATTTAAGTCTATCTACTAAATAGAAGCTGAAATACCAGTAGTCAGTAGATGGTTACTCATTTGTTTATTTTATTTATAACCATTTTATTGTGTTCATTTGTCTTCCACTTTTAGTGCAGTAAATAAATAATTTGAGGCACGGCAGGGCTGCTCACACCCATTGAATTCACATCCTGTGGAGACTCCAGGACCCTACCCGTGTCCTGGACAAATACATGTGCAGAAAATGCTACCAAATGCAAAAACGTGAGCGCTGACTCTTGCAACCTAAGGAGCAGTTAGTGTCACTGAGGTGCATTGTGAGGATGAGAGATAAGTGGATAGCCCGTTTCAGGAGGTGGTTACCCTGCAGCTTAAGAGAGCGTAGGCAGAGAGGGACTGGGTGGCTGCCAGACAGACAAGATGGACAAGGCAGGTAGTGCAGGAGACCCTGGAGGGGATTCCACTTTCTAACCAGTATTCAGTTCTGAATACTGATGGGAGAGAGGATTCCTCTGGAGAGTGCAATGAGAGTCATGACCAGAACACCATGGGTGGCTCAGCTGTGCAGGGAAGGAGGAGGAAAGCAGAAGAGCAATAGTGGTAGGGGATTCCATAGTCAGAGGAACAGACTGGCGTCTCTGTGATCGCAGACGTGATTCCAGGATGGTATGTTGCTCCATAGTGCAAGGGTCATGGATATCGCCGAATAGCTACAGAGTATTCTGGAGGGCAAGGGTGCACAGCCAGAGATTGTGATCCACATTGGTACCAATTATATAGATAGAAAAAGAGATGAGGTCCTGCAGGCTGAGTTTAGGGAATTAGGAAAGAGATTAGCAAGCAGGATCTCAAAGGTAGTAATCTCTGGATTACTCCAAAGGCCACGTGCTAGTGAGTATAGAAATAGAAGAATACACCAGATGAATGTGCAGCTGGAGAGATGATGCAGGAGGGAGGGCTTCAGATTTCTGGGGCATTGGGACTGGTTGTGGGGAAGGTGGGACCTGTACAAACGGACGGTCTACACCTGAACAGGACTGGGGCGAGTATCCTTGCAGGAAGGTTTGCTAGCTCTGTTGGGGATGGTTTAAACTAGCTTGGCAGGGGGATGGGAACCTGAGGGCAGTTTCAGATAGAACAAATTCAAGGCCGGGTATTGGAGGCAGGAAATTAGCGAGTGTCTCTGAAAGACAGAAGTAGCAAAGGTTAAAAAGTGTGCAGCACAGGCATTTGGCAGTGTTAAAAGGTATTTATTTCAATGCAAGGAGTATAGTAAATAAAGCCGATGAGCTGAGGGCACAGATAGACACATGGCAGCATGATTTCGTTGCTATAATGGAAACTTGGGTTAAAGAGGGGCAAAATTGACAGTTTAACATCCCTGGATATAGAATTTTCAGGCAGGATAAAGAGGGGGATAGAAAAGGAGGGGCGGTAGTATTATTGATTAAAGAATCAATTACAGCTGTGAGGAGGGATGATATGCTAAATGAATCATCAAATGAGGCCATAGGGTTGAGCTCAGAAATAAAAAAGGGGGAGCCACACTACTAGGAGTGTGCTAAAGACCCACAAATAGTGAGAGGGAGATAGAAGAACAAATATGTAAGCAAATTTCTGAGTGCAAAAACAATAGGGCAATAATAGTTGGGGATTTCAATTACCCTAATATTAACTGGGATACAAACAGTGTGAAAGGCACAGAGGGCACAAAATTCTTAAAGTGCATTCAAGGGAACGTTTTTAGCCATCACATAGCAAGCCCAACGAGACGGGGTGCAATTCTAGATTTAGTCTTAGGAAATAAAGCTGGGCAAGTGGATGATTATTATGGAAAAGGACAAGGATAGAACAGGAGTGAAAGTTCTAAATTGGGGGAAGGCAAATTTTATGAAGCTGAGAGGTGATCTGGCGGAAGTGGACTGGATTCAGCTACTTGAAGGAAAATCAGTGGCAAACCAGTGGGAGGCATTCAAAAACGAGATTCTACAGGCACAGTGTACACATGACCCCACAAAGAAAAAAGGGTGGTACTGCCATATCTAGAGCCGCTGGTTATCTAGAAGCATGTAGGGTAAGATAAAGCAGAAAAAGAAAGCTTATGGCAGTCACAAAAAATTAATACTTTAGAAAGCCTAGAGGAGTATAGAACATGCAGGGGTGAAGTAAAAAAGGAAATTAGGAAAGCAAAGAGAAGCCATGAAACATATTGGCAGGTAAAATCAAGAAAAACCTAAAGATGTTTATCAGTACATTAAGAGCAAGAGGATAACGAAGGAAAAGGTAGGGCCTATCAGAGGTGTACAAGGTAACTTATGCATGAATGCAGAAAATGTGGTCACGGTTCTTAATGAGTACTTTGTCTCTGTCTTCATAAAGGAGAGGGATGATGCAAAATTTTAATAAAAGAGGAGTGTGAATTATTAGATACAATAAGCATAATGAGAGAGGAAGTACGAGAGGCTTTGACATCCTTGAACTTGGATAAATCACCAGGGCCTGACGGATTGTATCCCAGGCTGTTAAAGGAAGCCAGGAGGAAATAACGAAAGCTCTGAGGATCATCTTCAAATCTTCAGTAGATACGGGCAAGGTACCAGAGGATTGGAGGTCGCAAACGTTGTACCATTGTTTAAAAAGGGTGCGCGGGATAGACCAAATGATTATAGTCTGGTCAGTCTGATCTCGATGATGGGCAATTTATTAGAATCAATTCTGAGAGATAGGATAAATTGTCACTTAGAAAGGCACAGATTAATCAGGGATATTGAGCATGGATTTGTTAAGGGAAGGTCGTGTCTTACCAACTTAATTGAATTTTTTGAGGAAGTAGCAAGGAGGATTGATGAGGGTAATGCAGTGGATGTTGTCTACATGGATTTTAGTAAGGCATTTGACAAGGTCCCACATGGCAGACTGGTCAGAAAGTAAAAGCCCATGGGATTCAGAGGAATGTAGTGAGTTGGATCCAAAATTGGCTCAGTTCCGGGAAACAAAGGCTAATGATCGACCGATGTTTTTGCGAATGAAAAGCGGTTTCCAGTGGTGTTCCACAGGGCTCAGTGTTGGGTCCCTTGCTGTCTGTGGTATATATTAATGATTTGGACTTAAATGTGGGAAGCATGATTTAGAAATTTGCAGATGACACAAAAATTGGCCGTGTAGTTGATAGTGAAGAGGATAGCAGTAGACTCCAGAACGACAGCAATGGTTTGGTTCAGTGAACGGAAAAGTGGCAAATGGAATTCAATCTGGAGAAGTGGGAGGTAATGCATTTGGGGAGGGCAAACAAAGCAAGGGAATACACAATAAATGGGAGGATATTGAGAGGGGTAGAGGAAGTGAGAGACCTTGGAGTGCATGTCCACAGGTCCCTGAAGGTGGCAGGACAGGTAGATAGAGTGGTGAAGCAGGCATATGGAATGCTTCTCTTTATTGGCTGAGGTATAGAATACAAAAGCATGGATGTAATGCTGGAACTGTATAAAACATTGGTTAGGCCACAGCTGGAGTATTACATACAGTTCTGGTCACCACATTACAGGAAGGATATCATTGTTCTGGAGAGAATACAGAGGAGATTTACAAGAATGTTGCCAGGGCTGAAAAATTGTAGCTATGAGGAAAGATCGGATAGGCTAGGATTGTTTTCCTTAGAACAGAGGAGACTGAGGGGTGATTTAATTGAGGTGTACAAAATTTTGAGGAGTCTAGATAGAGTTGACAGGAAGGACCTGTTTCGTCTAGTGGAGTGGTCAATTACCGGGGGCACAGATTTAAGGTGATTGGTAGAAGGATTAGAGGGGACATGAGGAAAAACGTTTTTACCCAGAGGGTGGTGGGTGTCTGGAATTCACTGCTTGGATCGGTGGTGGAGGCAGAAACCCTCAACTTATTTAAAAGGTACTTGGACATGCACCTGAACTGCTGTAACCTGCAAGGTTATGGACCAGGTGCTGGAAGGTGGGATTAGAATGGGCAGCTAGTTTTTTTCAGCCAGTGCAGACATGATGGGCTGAATGGCCTCTTTCTGTGCCTTAACTTTTCTATGGTTCTATGGAGTAGGAGGAAGGGAGGAGACAAACAACACATTCTCTTTCTGGTTGGGCTGGCCGAGTTTGCCTCATCTGACTACAGTTCCACTGAACACAACCCCAAATCCCCATTGTATAACAGTCACACACCTCACCTTCCCTGCGTCACTGACCATCAGAGCCACCTCTTGGCCACAATGCTGAAAGAAAAGTTACCACAAAACAGCCATTCCAAACTTACTTCATCAAACAAACCATCCATTATTCCATACAACAGCCAACTAACCACCTTTGTGCATTCCATTAGTGCGTGTCTTGTAGGTGCCTTTGCCTGTCCTGGTGCTCCTATGCAGTGCTACCCCAGTGGCTGCAGCATGGCTGGTGAAAGGCTGCTGACATTCAGTTTATGGGCACTGCAGATAGCCTTGCAGGACAATCTCGAGCAGCTCTGGGCCTAAAAAGCCTGGCTTTGGACTGTATCACCCCTTGTGAGTAGAGGACCTCTCTCCTCCTATCCATCTCCTGCACTAAGGCTTCCATCACTGCATCAGAGAACTCCAGAGCATGCTCTCTGCCCTGTTGCACCATTTGCATTATTCTTCCTGGTCTAAGACTCTTCTCCAGCCACTTGCAGCACCTTATACAGACAGAATACATCTCCCCTTTAAGAGAAAGCAGGCTGACTTTAAGTATTGCAGGCTAGCTTTAAGTGGTGCTAGCCTTGTACAAACTTGGGGACCCTGGTGACGCGTGCAGCCACAACAGCACATTTCGTGCTGGGCTCCATGCTGCTATCATTAGGGTGAACAGGCAACGCGAGGCATGCATGCTGCCTGCATTACTACAAAATTAATTACGTATTGCTGTCTTGGTGCATCATGAACCCCATGCCCGTTTTCGGGTTTTATCCAATATTTCTCTCTCTGCACTTTTTAAATTCCACTGCAGTTTAGTGCAACCAAATGATCTTCGGATACTTCAGAAATGCTATTTGTTTAAAAAATGTGATTTTAAATAAATTACAATGTATCTGATTCATTTTAACTGAAATAGATGTATATTTTCCCGTGTTTATAGCTATGCCAGCTTGGAGACATATATACACTATTACAGTCTACAGGCTTCTGTCAGTGTAAAACTTTAAAGTGTGAGTGTTCATGTGCTCAAGTTGAGCACTTAAATGGGAAGCAATCCATATTGTAGCAGCAGTGTGTTGCTGGTGCAATGCATTTTCCTCGCACAGATGAAAATTACTGGAGATGCTGCAGCGAGAAAAATGTAATTGTCAATTAAATGCTAGTGCTTATTTCTTTCAGTCTCCTAGATTGTTTTGCACCATTGGAACTGCAATCTGTACTGCGATGGTGCTGGACTTAGCAATAGTGGTTGAACAACAGCAGTAAAAGGCTTGCTGTAATGTCAGGTGGCACACATTGTGTACCGTTACTCTGCTAAACAGTGGGGATTAGGGGTGGGCTAAATGTTCCTCCAGTGATGCCATCCCACCCAATCTTGACGCCGTCTCACTGTCCTGATTCAGGGCTCATCAAACTCCTGGCAGGGTCTCCACCACACGGAGGGAGCCTGCAGCTCCTGCCCAGCAACATTCAGTGACCTTGCAGTGGAAAGGAAGTGCTGTCTTTGAGTTATATCCATCCAGTATTTTGTATGAATTTTGAGGGGCTTTCAAGAGATGCTGAAAATATTTTTTATATATATTTTATGGATTTTTATAGAAACCCCCCATCAAGCATATTTAAACTATTGTTAAACCTTCACAGAGATGTGATAATTTTGCATTCCCTTGACTGTTTCCATCTACTATTGTAATTCACAGAATTGTTACAACGCAAAAGGAGGTCATTTGGCCCATCGTGCCTGCACCAGCTTGTCCAGCAAGTACTCAGTAACACAACTGAAACTTGGAACAGTTTTCAGATCTGGTACCCAGCATAAGTCCATGTTATATCAGGTTCATGGGCAGTTCCAACAATAGCTGAGGCAAGGCACCAATTGCTTTTGAAAGTGATAGCTATATAGAAAATCTCTACAGTTTGTGCATTGTCCTAATCTGAGTGAGACACTTATTATTTCAATTTGAGCTGATACATTAGGACCGAGTATTGCTGAAAACCGAGACATTTTATTGAAGCTTTTCATCTTGCCCTCATCAGGACAACTGGCAAGAATACCAATGTAATGGAAGCAACAAATTTATACTATGTGAGAAGAAAATTCGGACATTTGGACATTAGGACTGGTTAAAGTTTTCTTTAAGTAACACCAGGCAATTTTTTTTTACCTATTAAACATCTTCTGGAAATCCCTTGTTGTACAAGTTTCAGCTTTACAGAATTCTACTGGGGGGTGGAGACTTAGTGCACGTGGTGACAATAGCCATCAAGTCATCGCAGAGGTACACCTGCAGTTAATGTGTTTGCATCATTCACAATGAAAACAATGTTATTTGTAAGAGCCTCTCAACAAAAGAAATTCAGGCTGTGTTGCTCAAAGCTTTCAAAAAGGAACTGAAAAAATATCTGGGAATGTGGTTGGAAGTTAACACATAGGTATAATCTTCATTAAACCTAACAAAGTACTCCAGGCAAAGGTTGAACATGAGGGACGTATGAATGGATAAATACTCTGAAGTTTTCCCTGATGGCCTATGGTATGGTCAGGAATGTTTTATGCAGAGTTTTCAGAAAGCAAATTAAGTGGGTGAAAAAGAGATAGTTTCTTTTTTTTAAATTTTTAACCAGGCTGGCTTTGATTATTCATTGTGGTCACCCAGCTTATCTTCGTTGGGCTCCTAAAAGCTGATTTTACTTAAGAACATAAGAAATAGGAGCAGGAGTAGATCATTCGGTCCCTCGAGCCTGCTCTGCCATTCAGTACAATCATGGCTAATCATAAGATCATAAGAACTAGGAGCAGGAGTAGGCCGTCCGGCCCCTCGAGCCTGCTCCGCCATTCAATAAGATCATGGCTGATCTTTTCGTGGACTCAGATCCACTTACCCGCGCTCCCACCGTATCCCTTAATTCCTTTATTGTTCAAAAAGATATCTACCTTAGCTTTAAAAACGTTTACTGAAGAAGCGTCAACTACTTCACTGCGCAAGGAATTCCATAGATTAACAACCCTCTGGGTGAAGAAGTTCCTTCTCAATTCAGTCCTAAATCTGCTCCCTCTAATCTTGAGGCTATGCCCTCTTGTCCTAGCTTCACCTGCCAGTGGAAACATCCTCTCTACTTGTATCTTATCTATTCCCTTCATGATTTTATATGTTTCTATAAGATCCCCCCTCATTCTTCTGAACTCCAATGAATATACTCCCAATCTACTCAGTCTCTCCTCATAAGCCAACCCCCTCAACTCCGGAATCAACCTAGTGAACCTCCTCTGCACCCTCTCCAGTGTCAGTATATCCTTTCTCAAGTAAGGAGACCAAAACTGCACACAGTACTCCAGGTGCGGCCTGCAACATAACCTCTCTGCTTTTAAACTCAATCCCTTTAGCAATGAAGGACAAAATTCCATTTGCCTTCCTAATTACTTGCTGTACCTGCAGACCAACCTTCTGCGATTCATGCACAAGGACACCTAGGTCCCTCTGCAAAGCAGCATGCTGCAACTTTTTACCATTCAAATAATAATCCTTTTTACTGTTACTCCTACCGAAATGAATGACTTCACATTTATTAACATTGTATTCCATCTGCCAGACCTTTGCCCACTCACTCAATGTATCTATGTTCCTCTGCAAAGTTTCACAGTCATCTGCACACTTTGCTCTGCCACTCATCTTAGTGTCATCTGCAAACTTTGACACCCTACACGTGGTCGCCAACTCCAAATCATCTATATAAATTGTAAATAATTGCGGTCCCAACACCGATCCCTGAGGCACACCACTAGTGACTGATTGCCAACCAGAATAGCACTCATTTATCCCCACTCTCTGCTTCCTGTTAGTCAACCAATCCTCTATCCATGCTAATACTTTACCCCTAACGCCATGCATCCTTATCTTATGCAGCAGCCTCTTGTGCGGCACCTTGTCGAAGGCTTTTTGGAAATCTAGGTACACCACATCCACTGGGTCACCATTGTCCACCTTGCTCGTAATGTCATCATAGAATTCCAAAAGATTTGTCAAGCATGACCTGCCCTTCATGAACCCATGCTGCGTCTGCCCAACGGGACAATTTCTATCGAGATGCCCTGCTATTTCTTCCTTGATAATAGACTGAAGCATCTTCCCCACTACAAAAGTTAAGCTAACCGGTCTATAATTCCCCATCTTTTGTCTACCTCCCTTTTTAAACAGTGGCGTCACATCTGCTGTTTTCCAATCTGTTGGGACTACCCCAGAGTCCAGCGAATTTTGGAAAATTACCGTCAGTGCACCTGCTATTTCTCCCGCCATCTCTTTTAGTACCCTGGGATGCATTCCATCAGGGCCAGGAGACTTATCAATCCTTAGCTCCATTAGCTTGCCCAACACTACCTCTTCCGTAATAATGATTGTTCCCAGGTCCTCACCTACGTTCATCTCTTTGTCAATTACTGGCATGTTATTAATGTCCTCCACTGAGAAGACCGATACAAAATACCTGTTCAATGCCTCGGCCATTTCATCATATCCCATAACTAAATTCCCCTTCTCATCCTCTACTTTTACCTCAACTCCACTTGGGTGCAATCCTTCTTTTGCCCTGTGTGCATCAGCAGCTATTTACATGCTATTGACATTGAAAATCCTATTCATGCAAACTCAGCATCCTCCTTGTATATCATGAGTAATGTGTTGACAGCAATGTTTAAATATTAGGATGAGCTCAAATTACATTATCATACAAGGTCAGCTCATTTGTGCAGAAATGCCTAAGCAGTACAGTGCTGGAACTATATTTTTTTCTCCTTTATATTATATATGTCATGCTTTACACCTTTTTTTGATGATGTTTTCCTTTTGCTGCTTCTATCTAAATTTATTTCAGAAGCAACAAGAAAGTAAAAGTTCCACTGGGTTAATGTCAGATGTTAAGAAACATTTTTAGCTACTCTACCCAGTGTTTTCAATTTATTTTTAGTAATGCTGTTAAGTAGTTTTAGATGCTTCACATATGTTCTTCCAAGAAAAAAGTTACACAGCTGTATTTTATTTCACAAATGAAAAACAACAAGTGGCAAAAAAAACCTGGGCATGATGTCAACTATTAACCTAAGTCTGCAAGGACATGTACAGTCATCTCAACATTGTGTTATCTTCATAATACAATTTAACGGATTTTTATTCTTGATTTAGAGCACAGAATAACAGTAACATTGTAGCGAAAGAAATTCTAGTCCATAGGCTGCACTCTTGGGCATATTGTTATAATACCACGCCCTTACTCTGGTTTTTAGATCAGGAACCAGATCACATAAGATGGGATAAGATGAGGAGAAATTTTTTTCTCTCAGAGGGTCGTGAGTCTTTGGAATTCTCTTCCTCAAAAAGCGGTGGAAGCAGAGTCTTAGAATATTTTTAAGGCAGAGGTAGATAGATTCTTGATAAGCAAGGGGTGGAAGGTTATCGGGGGTAGGTGGAAATGTGGAGTAATCAGTTCAGCCATGAACTTATTGAATGGCGGAGCAGGCTCAAGGGGCTGAGTGGCCTACTCCTGCTCCTAATTCATACGTTCGTACATATTATCAGGGACTTTGCTAAGTCCATATTTCAGAGTACCCAGATACCTGGAAACTCCTGTCTCTAATATCAGAGTTCTAATGTTTCAAATTTTTAAAAAAGGTATATTCGGGATATGGGCAGGGTTGCACCTGTTCCCTATGTGCCATGAGAAGGTGGTGGTGGGTCTTATCTTTGAACCGCTGAATGCTTCAAGCTACCACAATGTTGTTGGCTAGGGAATGTTAGGATATTGAGCAGTGATGTTGAAGGAATGGTGATATATGTTCAACTTGGGATGTGCCTTGGAGGTGATGATGCTCTTATAACATTTCAGCTCTCGTCTTTCATGGTGGTAGATGAATTAATTCAATGAACTGTGTTATAATCACTGAAATTCATCTTAACATATAAGGGGTTGCAGCGTTGAGTAAAGAAGCTATTACAGTGATAGAAAGACAGAATGTTCTTGAGGTGCCAAAGTCAAAATTTATTTGTTTGAAGTTAAGTGATCCCACAACCAATGGATCCGATCAAAGCTCTGCATTCCTGCCACATCCAGTCATGAATGGTGGTGAGCAATTTAACAACTAACTGGAGGAGGAGGCTCCACAAACATCCCCATCGTCAATGATGGGGGAGCCCAGCATGTCAGTGCAAAAGACAACGTTGAAGCATTTGCAACCGTCTTCAGCCCGAAGTGCCAAGTGGATGATCCATCTCCACCTGCTCCTGAGGTCCCCAGCATCACAGATGCCAATTTTTAGCCAATTCAATTCACTCCACATGATATCAAGAAATGACTGAAGGCACTGGATGGTGCAAAGGCTAAGGGGCCTGACAACATCCTCATAATAGTACTGAAGACTTGTGCTCTAGAGCTAGCCACTCCCCTTGTTAAGCTATTCCAGTACAATTACAACCCTGGTATCTACCTGAAAATGTAGAAAATTGCCCAGGTATGTCCTGTCCACAAAATGCAGGACAAAACCAATCATCATTTGGCAGTACAGAACTTGAGTATTGCTGAAAATAGAGACATGTTGTCGAAGCTTTTCATCTTGCAATCATCAGGACAACCCACAAGAATACCAATGTAAGGGAAATAACAACTTTATACTGTATAAGTATGCAGAAGCAGACAAAATGCATAGAATGGCAGCAAAAGCCAGAATAATCCAGCAACTAACCTTTTTACGAGGGTTTCCATTATTTGTTAAAACTTGAGAGTCTATATTTTAAAAACTGAAAAGGATTCCATGGATGCTGGAATCTTGAAGAAGCTGTACTTTGGGTGTTTTTCTTAAAAGGAAGGTCAACAGAAGGTTGACCAGTAAACAAATCTTACTGGAAAGCATCTGTTTGCAAATAACCCAGCAGGGGGTTTGTGCTTGTGACTCTGAAAAGGATGTTTAGAAGGGAATGACAAACCAAGATTAATGGTTGTCATACAACTTGCTTCTGGAAAGGTTTTAGTTTCATTTTTGAACTGTTAAAAAGCCAGTTGGTGTTTGGCCTGAAAAAAAAAACAGAAATGAGAAGTTGCTGTGTGCCTGCCAGGAGGAGACAGCTGATCTCTCTCTCTCTTTGAAAAATCCCTTTAAAGAATTCCTGCATCAAGTTGCACTGTTTGCAGAAACCTTGCATCTTTGAGGAACTTTGCATCGAATGTATGAGAAATGAAACCTTTGTTGCACACCTGATGTAAGACCTATGTGAAGCCTTCTGTAGCTGCATCTCTTGAGCCTACCCAGACTGTTCTTCAACATCCTCTACATTAGAGTGACCCAACGCAGACTGAGTGACCGCTTTGCGGAACACCTCCGCTCAGTCCAAAAGCATGACTCCAAGCTTCCGGTTGCTTGCCATTTCAACACATCCCCCTGCTCTCATGCCCACATATCTGTGCTGGGCTTGCTGCAGTGTTCCAGTGAACATCAATGCAAGCTCGTGGAACAGCATCTCATTTACTGATGAGGCTCACTACAGTCTGCCAGATTGAATATTGAATTCAATAATTTCAGAGCATGACGGTCCACCCTTTTTATTTTTAGTTCTTTTTTCTTTTTTCTTTGTTTATTTTATTTTAGTTTGTTTCATCATTCATTTTTTTAACATGTGCCTACCCACTGTATTTTTCATGTTTGAGCTTTGGGCCAGGGCTGTTCAATTTTCTGTCAATTAACACCCTCCCTGTACCGACGCTTTGTCTTTCAACACACCATTAACATACCATTTGCCTTTGCTCTATGATCTTCTGGTCAGTTATTCTCTGTGACCCACTGTCCTATCAACACCTTGCCTATTGTTATCTCTTGCCCCACCCCTACTTTATTTGCTTAAAGCCTGTTACATTTCTAACATTTGCCAGTTCTGATGAAGGGTCACTGACCTGAAACATTAATTCTGCTTCTCTCTCCACAGATGCAGCCAGACCTGCTGAGTATTTCCAGCATTTCTTGTTTTTATTTCAGATTTCCAGCATCTGCAGTATTTTGCTTTTATTTTATGTTCTCAATATTGCCTGGAAGATTCCTAGTGGCAGCCGCCTATGCACCTTTGGGATACCTCGCCAAAACAAAGGACTTCCTTCCATACCTTCTTTTAACCCTAAGTGTTTTTGTATTCCTTCTATTTCTTTGTAACAGCTAGTACAATTTTGTGTTGTAAGCATGATCCTATGTTTCCGGTCGCCTGTCAATTTAATTCTCCACCTTGCTCTCACACCAACCTCTCTGTCCTTGGCCTCCTGCAGTGTCCCAATGAAGTTAAATGTAAATTCGAGGAACAGCACCTTATCTTTTGATTAGGCATTTTACTGCCTTCTGGACTCAACATTGAGTTCAACAATTTTAGACCGGAATCTCTGTGCCATTTTGTTTCCTTTTTCTCCGCAGTTTTCCGTTTTAGTCTGGTTTTTCCCTTGTTTTTTCTTTCGGATGGCAGCTGTTCCTTATTCTGCCATTCATATCTCCTCCTGATGCATCTTTTGTTCCTTTACTTGTCCCATTAGCACTTCCTTTTTCCCTGCACCACAAACTCTGTCCTGTCTTCCACCCTATCACAGACCTTCCCTTTTTTTCTTTTTCTACTCTCCCATCTCACTTACTTAAAACCTATAACATTTCTAACTTTTCCCAGTTGTGATGAAAGGTCACTGAACTGAAATGTTAACTCTGTTTCTCTCTGCAGAGATGCAGCCAGATTAACTGAATATTTCCAGCATTTTCTGTTTTTATTTCAGATTTCCAGCATTCACATTATTTTGCTTTTGTATTCAACCAGAAATGGCTACTTGGCAATGAGGATTATCCGCAGACCCTCTGATTCCATTGTTCAACCCAAGCACATGTGGACAGCATGCATATAATGAGAGCCGCTGTGCTACACAGAATGTCATTGAGCAAACCACTGGGGTGCATAAACAATGCTTCCACTGCCTGGACCACACTGGAGGAGCACTGCAATACTCTAGAAAATGCATGTTGTGATTCTGCTGCATTCTGCACAACCTTGCCATCATGAGGGCACAGCCCTTACCACGAGCGATACAGCAAGTAACTGGGGAGGAGGAAGAAGTAGAAGGAAGGAGGGAGTCAATAGATCCCCTTTCTGGCTTGGCTGTCTGTGATTGGCTCATCTGACAGTGGTACTAGTGAACGCAACCCCAATTCCCCATTCAGCAACAGTCCCACACCATTCAATCCTTCTGATACGGGCCATCACAGCATCCTATTTGCTACAATGCTAAATTCAAAACCATCACAAAACACACATTGCAAGCCAACTTTATCAAACAAACCATTCACGATTCCATGGAGAAGCCAACTAATCACTGTTGTATGATCGCCTTAAGAGTGATGTCCCTTTAAGATCTCAGTATGCTAATGAGCTAAGTACCAGGATGTAGTCATGTGACTCAAAGCCAGAGTCACTCTGCAACCAGATGAAGGTTCTATAAATAGTTTGCGCTGCACTGTATAGAATAGTTTAGCTGTTAATAAACCTGTTAGAGACCTTCAACATAACTGGATTTCATGCATCTCATTGATGTTGCATCAGACAACATAAAGAACTCATTACATGGTGACAGCTATGGTGAAAACACAAGATCTAAGCTTGAAGACCACAGGTAAGACAGCTTTGAGAATGGCCCTTCCTACAGCTATAAGTTCAAAAGAATTACTGGCCAAAAAGTGGAAAGAAGAAAGGACTTACTTCCAGCTGTAGGAGCCAGAGCACAGAATGACAGGCTGCAATTGGGTGAGTCATTGTGCTGATGTGGTAGAGGGATACTGGTTTTAAAAAACAAGCTTTGAAGTGCTTAAAAGATTGATTTTTTTTTCTCAAACACTCCTTGTGAGAGAATAAAAACAGGGAAAACCCGATTCCTCTCCCAGGCTGATCGAGGTTGGCGCCATTACATGAGACGTCCAATAGCAAAAGCGTTGGAAAACCCCGAGAGCAGCAGAGTCTCCATTCGCACAGCCAAAGTTTAAAAAAACCATTAAACCACTCGAGCGTGAAGAACTTCATTTTATTCATTCATGGGAATGTGGGTGTCGTTGGCTAGGCCAACATTTATTGCCCATCCCTAATTGCCCATGAGAAGGTGGTAGTGAGCTGCCTTCTTGAACCGCTGCGGTCCATGTGAGGTAAGTACACCCACAATGCTGTTAGGAAGGGAGTTCCAGGATGGTGTGTGGCTTGGAGGGGACCTTGCAGGCGGTGGTGTTTCCATGCAACTACTGCCCTTGTCCTTTTAGGTGGTAGGGGTTGTGGGTTTGAATGCTGCTGCCGAAGGAGCCTTGATGTGTTGCTGCAGTGCATCTTGTAGATGGTACACACCACTGCCACTGTGTGTCAGTGGTGGAGGGAGTGAATATCACCCCATTCACAAACAATCAAGTGGGCTGCTTTGTCCTGGATGGTGTCGAGCTTCTTGAGTGTTGTTGGAGCTGCATCCATCCAGGCAAGTGGAGAGTATTCCATCACACTCCTGACTTGTGCCTTGTAGATGATGGATAGGCTTTGGGGAGTCAAAAGGTGAGTTCCTTGCCACAGGATTGCTAGCCTTTGATCTGCTCTTGTGGCCACGGTATTTATATGGCTAATCCAGTTCAGTTTCTTGTCAATGGTAACCCCCAGGATGTTGATAGTGGGGGATTCAGCGATCGTGATGCCATTGAATGTCAAGGGGAGATGGTTAGATTCTCTCCTGTTGGAGATGGTCATTGCCTGGCACTTGTGTGGTGCAAATGTTACTTGCCACTTATCAGCCCAAGCCTTGATATTGTCCAGGTCTTGCTGCATTTCTACATGGACTGCTTCAGTATCTGAGGAGTCGCGAATGGTGATGAACATTGTGCAATCATCAGCGAACATCCCCACTTCTGGCCTGATGATTGAAGGAAGGTCATTGATGAAGCAGCTGAAGATAGTTGGGCCTAGGACACTACCCTGAGGAACTCATGCAGTGACATCCTGCAAGATGACTGACCTTCAACAACCACAGCCATCTTCCTTTGTGCTAGATATGACTCCAACCAGTGGAGAGTTTTCCCCCTGATTCCCATTGACTCCATTTTGCTTGGCTCCTTGATGCCATACTTAGTCAAATGCTGCCTGGATGTCAAGGGCAATCACTCTCGTCGTACCTGTGGGGAGGTGATGGCATGTGGTATTGTCACTGGACTAGTAACCCAGGGACCTAGGGTATTGCTCTGGGGATATAGGTTCGAATCCCACCATAGCAGAAGGTGGAATTTGAATTCCATTAACAAATCTGGAATCAAAAGCTACTCTAATGATGACCATGAAACGATTGTGGTAAAAACCCATCTGGTTCATTAATGTCCTTTAGGGAAGGAAATCTGCTGTCCTTACTTGGTCTGGCTTACATTGACTCATGACGCACAGCAATGTGGTTGACTCTTAAATTCCCTCGGAAATGGCCGAGCAAGCCACTTAGTTGTATCTAACCACTACAAAGTGGATAAGAACATAAACAAACTCTAGCAAAAAAAGGTAATTGAACTGCCTATTGAACAGCTGTGTAAACAGACAAGCTTAAATGCTGCAAGCAAAATAAACAGAGTGCGCTGCAAAACACCTGCTCCTCTCCATAAAATCAGCCTGTCTAAATAACAGAGAATTTCTTAAAGGGGAAACAGTGCAGAGTCATAGAACAAGTTTTAGGCAAAAGAACAGCAGAAAGATGGATACTAATTTTTCAGCATGAACTGGAAGGCCAATGATATACTGTCTGAGTTTTAAACAAAGAATGCAGTTATGCTTCACAGACCAAGTGATTGTAAGACTAGAGAAGCAGGCTTTAAAAATACTGATAGCTGTTGAAATGAGGGATTACTCAGAATCAATACCTCTGACTTATCTGAAGTGGACCAGATAGATCTCACAAAGATATGGAACGTGCTAGAAGATAAGCTCCGATTAAGAATGAATTTTAGAATTCACTGGCTGGAATTGATGTCCTACAGGCAGCACACACAGGAATCAATAGATTAATTCATCAGTAGATGCTGCAGTACGGGCAACGAAGGCGATTCTTCAGAAACTGAGCTGTTGGAACGACTAATGGAGCTGGTGATTGTCTTAACACCTGTTGAAGCATTTCAGAAAGACATCTTGGGGAAAAAGAAAGACCACAGCATTGGTGCACTGCTGGAAGATGGCAGGAAATATGAAGCCATTGTAGCTGGACAACAGCACCTGCAAGCCCTAAGTGCAGCTAACAGTTTTGGCATGATAACCAGGTCGAAAAGAGCAAGCAAGCTGTGTGGTTGGTTCCACACCATGAAGTTGTGCTGGATTTCAAGACCTGTGCGAGGCGTGCGGTTCAAAAGGACACTGGGCTCATCTATGCAAGAAATCTGTCTCCAAAGATGCAGCCAGAAGTCACAGTTGGACACAAACAAATAGATGACAGATGCAGCAACGGCAAGCCAACACATGAAATCCACAGTGAACTTGACTTGAGACAGGACTCAGAGCACAGCAATTCTCAGCCAGAAGATGAGCAGGCATTTCACATTGTGAACCTGACACATAGTGTTGATGAAGTCTAACAATTGGAAGCTTTCGCCACTATTAACATGTGCCCAAAGAAAGTTGGCAAACATACACTTAGGGTTAAGATTGACATGGGAGCTATTGCAAATATCCTACCAGTCCAAATCCTGAAGGATATGTACCGGAGTCGTTGGAAATCAATGATACAATCGACAACTGCAAAGTTATCTGCATATAATGGGTCGCCCATCCATTGCAGTGGCACACTGACAATACAATGCAGCTATGGCAAGTCAGCATGGAAACCACAAATATTCTACCTGGTAGACATCAGTGGACCAGCAGTGACAGGGCTACCAGCGTGTAAGGACCTCCATATCATGACTATCCACGAGATCACCAAGTTACCCATTACAGCAGAAGAGACCGAGGGTATCTGTATTGAGTCAGTCCAGGGCTCACAACAAACATACCCGGACAGGTTCAACATCATGGGAAACTTCTCAGAGACACCACACCATGAGAATGAAGATCCAAATTCAGATGGTGTAAGTTCTTTGTCAACAGGCAGTGTTTCCTCGTACTCCGGCAACTCAGAAGAAGGGATTGGCAGTCACTACTGAGAGGCAAAGGCTGGCAGTGGGGAGCATTGCCAAGAGGAAATCTCCAAGGACCGGAACCCGCTCGCAGACTCTGGCCAGCATCAAATGGTGCAATCAGGAAACCCAGCAAGAGTACAATTATGCCGCGCCTTCACCTCTGCTTTCTAGAGAACCGCCAGCACCGACATGAACCGGAACAGACAGGTACCTCTGTGAGGCCAAGTATTCCTCCCCCACCAATTCCTCGATCTTGAACCTCAAGCATTTAGGCACAGAGGATGTGGAGAGGCAGAGGACACACAATGATCTGTGAAAGCAGAGGGGGAATGAGTTGAAGCATTGTTTGTTGGCTCTTTGAAAAGAGGTGCTGGAATTTTCCAAGAATGAGAAGGCCTCAGAAGTGGTCATCCTGAGGAAAGCAACAGAGTATCTTAACAGGCTGAAGGCAGGGCAACAGAAACTGAATGCAGAGCGGGAGAAACTTCAGAAAAAACAGCAGCATCTTAGACGCAAATTCTCTGACACACCACCAAAACAATATATGGACATTTAAGCCTCTGCACTTGTAAATTTCCCAATCCCTATCCATGTACCTGTAAATGTTATAATCTATATCCCGTATAACTAATTTTGATGTTATGTTATGTGTTTTTACTTGTAGCATACGAGACCTATCTTTGGAAAAAAAAGGGGATGTTGTATGATTGCCTTAAGAGTGATGTCCCTTTAAGATCTCAATATGCTAATGAGATAAGTACCAGGATGTAGTCATGTGACTCAAAGCCAGAATCAATCTGCAACTGCAACACCGAGACGAAGGTTCTGTAAATAGTTTGCTCTGTACAGTACAGAATAGTTTAGCTGTTAATAAACTGTTTGAGATCTCCAGTATAACTGGACTCCATGCTTCTCATGTATGTTGCATCAGACATCATAAGGAACTCATTTCAATCACCCTTGTGAAATTCCTCTGTGCCTGCCTTCCATGTGCCTTTGCCTGTCCTAGTTCTCCTACACAGTGCTACCCCAGTGGCTACATCATGGCTGGTGGAAAGCTGTAAACTCTCAGTGGGGGAGACTGCAGAAGATCCTTGCAGGACAACCTCGAGCAGGTTTGGGCCTCGAAAGCCAGGCTATGGGTTGCACCACCACAGCAACCTTGGAGCATGCTCTCTTCCTTGTTGCACCATTAATCACTCTGCTTTCAGGTTAGATTCTCTTCCTTGGCCACCTCCAGAACCTGCTCCAGCAAGAATGCATTTTCCCTTTAGGGAGTGCAGGCTAGCTTTAAGTGCTGCTTGCCATTCATGATATTGGCCCTCTGCTGATGCACCCAACCAATGAACAGTGCATTTAGCACTGGTTGTGTGCAGTTATCATGTGAATGAGCAAACGACACCATGTTTGAGTGCTGCCTGCATCAGAAGGGACAGGGTTAGTCGCACACCACAATCCTCATGCCTATTTTCGGGGACTATCCAATTTTGCTCCCTATAGCTATGCTGCACACCCTACATGTGAAACAACAGCACAGAAAATCCATTAGTAGTCTATAAATAATTAAACCTTGCTGAGCATGCGTAAGAAAATCGGGAGTGGTTTTCTGACATAGGATGCATTTAAATAAAAGCCATGTAAATCCTTCACCTCAGACACATGAAGCTTCTTGTTGAAAAGCTCACAATTTAATACAGGAAATCAAAATAGCTTTATGAAAAGTTTTTTGTTTGTCGAAATATGTGATTGTAGTAACCCTTTAACAAATTAGATCTCAAAAGCAGGGACTTTTGTCCCTTCAACCTTTCATGTCCCTGATCTTTGACCAATCAGATCCCAGAATGAGGGCTGACTCATGAATCATAAAAGCATTCTAAAAGAGTGGGTTTATGATTTTGCTGGAAACGGTATTTGAAAGAAATTTCACCCCGAGATCTACATTGTACGTGGCACTGAGGAATACATTTCAGTGGCTTGTAATTGCCATGGTAATTGCTCCCTCAGTGAAACATCCACCGGGCTCAATGTTCACTGCTGTCCATTGCTTCGGGCCCCAGCCCAGACTCCAGGCTCAACTGTCACCATTCGATGTGGCTCAAGCCCCACCCTCAATGTATCCCAGCTGCAGGAAATGCAATGCCACTCTCCATGCCTCTCCCCTTGCTACGGGTTGCAATGTCCAGCCCCAGAACTTGTTCCCAGCTGGCTTAGAACATAGAACATTACAGCGCAGTACAGGCCCTTCGGCCCTCGATGTTGCACCGACCTGTGAAACCATCTGACCTACACTATTCCATTTTCATCCATATGTCTATCCAATGACCATTTAAATGCCTTTAAAGTTGGCGAGTCTACTACTGTTGCAGGCAGGGCGTTCCACGCCCCAACTACTCTCTGAGTAAAGAAACTACCTTTGACATCTGTCCTATATCTATCACCCCTCAACTTAAAGCTATGTCCCCTCGTGTTTGCCATCACCATCCGAGGAAAAAGACTCTCACTATCCACCCTATCTAACCCTCTGATTATCTTATATGTCTCTATTAAGTCACCTCTCCTCCTCCTTCTCTCTAACGAAAACAACCTCAAGTCCCTCAGCCTTTCCTCGTAAGACCTTCCCTCCATACCAGGCAACATCCTAGTAAACAAAAACAAGAAATGCTGGAATCACTCAGCAGGTCTGGCAGCATCTGTGGAAAGAGAAGCAGAGTTAACGTTTTGGGTCAGTGACCCTTCTTCGGAACTGACAAATATTAGAAAAGTCACAGATTATAAGCAAGTGAGGTGGGGGTGGGGCAAGAGATAACAAAGGAGAAGGTGCAGATTGGACCAGGCCACATAGCTGACCAAAAGGTCACGGAGCAAAGGCAAACAATATGTTAATGGTGTGTTGAAAGACAAAGCATTAGTACAGATTAGGTGTGAATACACTGAATATTGAACAGCAGCAAGTGCAAACCTGAAAAAAACAGTGGGTAAGCAAACTGAACAAACTAAGATGCAATGAAATAAACGCAAAAAAAGATTGTAAAAAATGTAAAAAAGAATGTAAAAAAAAAGGAAGAAAAAATAACTAAAAATGAAAGTAAAATTGGGGGGCTGTCATGCTCTGAAATTATTGAACTCAATGTTCAACACCACTAGTAACTAAACTCCAGGATGAACATTTGCCATCAACCACCACCCTCTGTCTTCTTTCAGCTAGCCAATTTCTGATCCAAAGCACTAAATCACCTTCAATCCCATACTCCCGTATTTTCTGCAATAGCCTACCGTGGGGAACCTTATCAAACGCCTTACTGAAATCCATATACACCACATCCACTGCTTTACCCTCATCCACCTGTTTGGTCACCTTCTCGAAAAACTCAATAAGGTTTGTGAGGCACGACCTACCCTTCACAAAACCGTGCTGACTATCGCTAATGAACTTATTCTTTTCAAGATGATTATAAATCCTGTCTCTTATAACCTTTTCCAACATTTTACCCACAACTGAAGTAAGGCTCACAGGTCTATAATTACCAGGGCTGTCTCTATTCCCCTTCTTGAACAAGGGGACAACATTTGCTATCCTCCAGTCCTCCGGCACTATTCCTGTCGACAATGACGACATAAAGATCAAGGACAAAGGCTCTGCAATCTCCTCCCTGGCTTCCCAGAGAATCCTAGGATAAATCCCATCTGGCCCAGGGGACTTATCTATTTTCACACTTTCCAAAATTGCTAACACCTCCTCCTTGTGAACCTCAATCCCATTGAGCCTCGTAGTCTGTATCTCAGTATTCTCCTCGACAACATTTTCTTTCTCTACTGTAAATACTGACGAAAAATATTCATTTAACGCTTCCCCTATCTCCTCTGATTCCACACACAACTTCCCACTACTATCCTTGATTGGCCCTAATCTCACTCTAGTCATTCCTTTATTCCTGATATACCTATAGAAAGCCTTAGGGTTTTCCTTGATCCTATCCGCCAATGACTTCTCGTGTCCTCTCCTCGCTCTTCTTATCTCTCCCTTTAGATCCTTCCTGGCTAGCTTGTAACTCTCAAGCGCCCTAACTGAGCCTTCACGTCTCATCTTAACATAAGCCTTCTACTTCCTCTTGACAAGCGCTTCAACTTCCTTAGTAAACCACAGCTCCCTCGCTCGACAACTTCCTCCCTGCCTGACAGGTACATACTTATCAAGGACACGCAGTAGCTGCTCCTTGAATAAGCTCCACATTTCGATTGTGCCCATCCCCTGCAGTTTCCTTCCCCATCCTACGAATCCTAAATCTTGCCTAATCGCATCATAATTTCCTTTCCCCCAGCTATAATTCTTGCCCTGCGGTATATACCTGTCCCTGCCCATCGCTAAGGTAAACCTAACCGAATTGTGATCACTATCACCAAAGTGCTCACCTACATCTAAATCTAACACCTGGCCGGGTTCATTACCCAGTACCAAATCCAATGTGGCATCGCCCCTGGTTGGCCTGTCTACATACTGTGTCAGAAAACCCTCCTGCACACACTGGACAAAAATTGACCCATCTAAAGTACTCGAACTATAGTATTTCCAGTCAATATTTGGAAAGTTAAAGTCCCCCATAACAACTACCCTGTTCCTCTCGCTCCTGTCGAGAATCATCTTCGCTATCCTGGACTTCACCACCTTTGCTGCCTGACACCAATTTTCATTACTGCTGCTTCCTGGCCCTGGACATTGCTGATTCTGACAAAATATTAGACTATATCACTGAAGTGAAAGCAGGTGGTGATGCTGGGGCCGTGAGGTGATCATGGAGTGAGGGTTCTCTCCAAAGTGAATACCTACTGAAGTCCCAACACTGGTATAATTTCAAAAATTACAAGAGTAGTACTTTTAAAATAAAATCTACATTATAAAATCATACTTAGACCCAAAGACTGTAGTGGTATTAAAAAATGTATGACTGCTTTAACTTTTATGCTGATGTCAGTTATGGTGCACTATTCTACATTAATATGGAGAGGTGAGGGTGCACTTTAACACTGAACACCACAAGTCCATAACCTCCCTGTTTGTTGGTCTTGGTTCTTGGTGTTATATATTGTTATACCATCTGTAACGAGCTAGGAAATAATTGTTAAGTGCAAGTGTTCCAGGGGGGCCACATATTTGGCAGCACTCGAGTCACGTGTCACTTAACAGTACACCAGTCTATAAGCAGTCCTTACCAAGCAGCAGGGAAGCTGAATGAAATAAACAAAGAGCTCCAGCCTTTCTGTGTATAAAGTGTGATTGTTTCTAACTTTTGGGAAACAAAATACATAATATTGTGGCAGCAGGTGTCTGTGAGTAAGTCTAAAACATTTTCAACAAATTTAATGCTGTATTAGATTGGAAAAAGTCAACCCAAATTAGTGCCAAAGAGAGAGAAAAAAACTGAGTGAATTGTGTGAAAATGACATTTCGGCCAGCACAGCAATGAATGCACAGCTACAGCCCGTAATAAACTGGGAAGCTGATAACGTCATAGACACATTTGAGAACTTTAAACAAAAGGGCAGATTAATCTTCAGTAGTTTTCTAAAAAGAGCTAGTGATGAAGAGAAGGTCAGCTATATCCCAGAAGATAAAGGATTAAATTTGTTCAATAGCTGGGTGCTGAGTGAAGAGGACACCAGAAATCCAGACAAACGTTTTGAAAAATTCAGCACCCATCTCCAGCCAAAATCAAATCATTGGATCTACCGATATGAATTTCAAGGCCTCAGACAAGGATTAGGTGAGCGTATTGACAATTTCGTAACAAGATTGAAAAATGCAGACAGAAAATGTAACTTTAAGGACACAGATGAAAGGCTGATAGATCAGCTAATCTGGAGTTCTGCACACCCACAAAAATCTCTTGTTGGAAAGGACAAGCTCACAATATTGCAGGCTGTAGACACTGCTAGAGCACATAAAACCACGAGCAGACAGATGAAGACACTGCCTACCCAAATGCCTAGCCTTCTGTTAAGCCAAGAGAAAAGCAGCAGGGTCGATGCAGTGAAACAGCAACAAAAGAATGCGTACCAGACAGAGGGAAAGATGTGCAGGAGCTGCGGGTGACCATATGAATTCATAGACAGAAGGAAATGGATCAATCTACAGAGCCATTAGAAAGGCCAAACATTGAGACAAGGTGTGCAGAACAAAGGAAGAAGGTGGTAGATGAGTCATAGAGACAAAGCAACAGGGCAAATGAGTAGGAAAATAAACCATACCCTGGAAGATGACAATGAGTTTGGGAACATGGTAGGCATAGGAACCATATAACTGCATGAAATGTCTGGATGCAACAATTCCCAGAGAAAAGAAATTCACACAACCATTCAGATCAGCAAGAGAGTGCGAAATAAGCCCACAATGATATATCTGAAGGTGAAGATTGATACCGGAGCACAGAGTAACATCATCCCGCTCAGACCATACCATCAGATCTTTCCTGAAAATTTGGAAGAAAATGGATATCCAAGGAATGGTGCTCTGAAACTGAACAATGTCATGACAATGGCAAATGGGGGAACTGAGATTTGACAGCTAGGAACAACCCAAATCAGAGGACTCACTACCCTATTCCAACACTGGAAGAGATCACACCAGGACTGGCAGGGACAAAAGTTTTCAGTAAGCTTGATGCCAGAAATGGCTACTGGAACATGATGTTTGACAAGGAATTTTTGCTGTTGACAAGGTTCAACGTACCCTTTGGACGGTACAAATTCCTACTTCTAGTTTTTGGCCTTCAAAAGAGCCAGGACTTGTTCCAGCGGAGAGTAGATGAGACATACCGAGGATGTAAAGGAGCAGTCGGCATAGTTGATGATATCCAGATAAATGATGTAGATGAAAACGATCATGACTACCATCTACATGAAGCCATGGAGAGAACCAGGAAAGCTGGGATCAAGCTAAATGCGGACAAATACATTGTGAATGTGGCTGAATGGCAGTTCTTCAGAATGATGTACACACTTGCAGGAGTCAAGCCGAGTGCTGAAAAACTCACAGCTATCTCTGGGATGGAAGCTCCAAGAGATAAGGGAGAGTGAGAAGTTTCCTTGGCTTGATCCAATACATGAGCTCATACATACCTCGTATGTCGTAACACACAGCAAACCTGCAGGAGCTGATGAAAGAAGATGTAGAGTACCAGTGGTCAGAGTCCAACGACAGGAGTTTCAACAAATTCAAAAAGGTAGTATGGAAGGAGATATGTCTGTCATACTACAACAGACCTGCCACTCTGCAAGTAGCTGCTTCTACAAAAGGACTGGGTGAAGCCCTGGTACAAGAGGGAAAGTCAATAGCATTCGCATCCAAAGCTCTAACCTTAGCTGAGACAGGATATGCCAACATAGAAAGAGAACTTTTGGGAGTCATGTATGGATGTGAGAGGTTCCACACATATCTTTATGGCAGAAAGATCATAGTGGAGAGTGATCATCGTTCACTGGAACAGATCTACAAGAAAACTCTATGTAAAGCACCAGTAAGACTGCAGAGGTTACTCTTGAGGCTTCAAAATTATGATTTCACTCTGAAGTACAAGCCAGGAAGAGAAATGGTGTTGGCAGATACCCTATCTCGATTGTCGCCACAGGAGAAACAGGAGGTAGAAGATTTAGGGATAAAGATTCATCACCCAGTGAACGTAACACCACTGAAACAGAGTCAAATTACAAATGAGACCAGCAAAGATGAGGAGTTACAGGTGCTGGTCTCAGCAAGTGACCCAAGGATGACCTGATAGGATACAGAAAATACAGCCAGCAATATGGCAGTATTGGTCTATCAGAGGTGACATCTTACTAAAAGATGGTGTTCTGCTGGCCGGATCCAGAATAATCATATCCAGAACAATGCAGGAAGAACTTCTCCAGAAGGTACATGAAGGCCACATGGGGATGGAGAAGTGTAAGCTCAGAGCCAGATCAGCTGCGTACTGGATAGGCATATACAAAGACATCAAAAATATGGTGTCTACATGCAATGTATGCCAGAGGTACAGAAACACACAGCAGAAAGAGAAGATAGCAACTGAAGTACCACCCAGACCATGGCATACTGTAGGAGCCAATTTATTCACAAACAATCAAGAATGCTGGGCTGGATTGTTAATTTTCTTTAGCTTAGAAAAAAGTTGATTGATATGGAGGAATTTTTTTGAAAGAAAGAAGGATGTTACATTTGGTTATAGTATCTGTAAAGAGCTAGGAACTAATTAGCTAGGAACTAATTGCTAGGTGCAAGTGTTCCAGGGGGTCACATTCAAGCTGCACTGGAGAATCACATGGCATGTAACACTACACCAGTCTACAAGCAGTCCTTACCAAGCAGCAGGGAAGCTAAATGAAATAAACAAAGAGCTCCAGCCTTTCCAAGTCTAAAGTGTGATTGCTTCTAACCTGTGGGAACCTGGCAAGCTCCAGCTTTCCCACTTGCTATCTCCCCATCAGCTCATCCTTAGCACTCCCTTTGCTGCCTTCTCGCTCTGGTTCATCCTGTTTTGGTTGCCTTGCGGGCCAGGCAGACCCCTGTCTCCACACTGAAATGGTTTTCTATCCCTTGTTTTTCTGCAGGCTATGACCTTACCTTGCTGCTTTCTCTCTTCATGTCTGGAAGACAGTGATTTATGAGCTGGGGGAAGGGGGCATACCTTGGGGCTGAGACAAACATGCAAATTCAACAGGTCACTGATACAGGTCTCTTCTCCTTAGGGAGAGATGCGATCACTTCAACAACCAGAACAGTTTATATATTACCTTTAATGTACAGGACGTGCCAAGACATTTTACAGAGCAACAATAAGAGGAATGGGAACTGAACCATGGGAGAAAGGCAGGGGGTGGGGGGGTGGGTGGGGTGGGGGGGGGCGGTGGTGGTTGGTGATTAAAGGCAAGATCAAAAGGATGGGTTTTGATTGGCCAGATATAGAGACAGCATCAATGGCAGGAGAATGGAGTTTATGGTCAGCGCCAAAATCAATGACTTGTTTTCCTGATATTCAGTTGAAAGGAGAGCTTTGTGTCATTTAAAATGTGATGCTGGGGAGGCAGTAGTTGTGGAATTGAGAAGTGGTGCAGAGGTACAGCTTGGTGTCATCAGTATACATACGGAAGCTGACCCCATGTTTGTGGAGGGTGGAAATGTATGAAAGGAATTCTGGCTCTGATGACAGACTAAGCTCAGATGTAAGTTCTTCTGAATGTCATCATGAAATTATATCTAGTTCACAGTGACCTTTGAAAGACCAAAATGAATCTCCCCAGGGTTCTGGCCACTCTGTGGCATCATCATCAGAAACCGTTGTCATCAGATAAGGCTACTTCATCCATGGGAGCTTGTTTATCTTGAGAGGCTGGAAAGACACACAGAACTAGATAATCTGATACAACTGAAGAATTCTCTTTTTAAATAACATGTCATAAATTATTGGGCCAGCAGATGATTGATTACAAGAAGTGTTTCCCTCATACTTGTATAACAAAATATTCCAATAATCTACTTCTTGAAACCAACCAAGCACACAGGTGAAACATTGTAAGTGTGTGTTTTATTCATAGATAGGCTTGCTCAAGTTATTTATATTACCATGAATTACTGCACAGTTTATGTAAACTAGAATAGCTTAATAAATAGGGCTGAGTACATTCCTAATTCAACACATATAAGATAAGTTTGGGTTACGAAGAAGTCTTTTCTCACACATTCAATCTGTAACATTTTTGCTTGAGATGGTAAAAAGGATAGAACCCAAAGGTAGAATATTATTGGAATGAGATGATGATGAATTGAGTGCACTTGGCCTCTGGGAATGATGGATGATAATCAAGCATCAGCATTGAAAAGTGTGTTTACATTTCAACTGCTAGTTTAATCTACCATAGAAAATTCTACCCTAATCCATAGCAAACTGAATCTGTCACAGGGCAGCATGACAGCAGGATAGAAAAAGAAAGGTGGATCAGTTAGCAAGTATTGAGCTGATTATTAACAGTGATGCAGGCAATTCCTGCTAAACATAGAGTCATACAGCACCGAAACAGGCCCTTCGGCCCACCAAGTCAGTGCTGACCAACACCACCCATTTATACAAATCCTACATTAATCCCATATTCCCAACCACATCCCCACCTTCCCTCAATTCTCCTACCACCGACCTACACTAGGGACAATTTACCATGGCCAATTCACCTATCAACCTGCAAGTCTTTGTCTGTGGGAGGAAACCGGAGCACCTGGCGGAAACCCACACAATCACAGGGAGAACTTGCAAACTCCACACAGGCAGTACCCAGAACTGAACGCAGGTCACTGGAGCTGTGAGGCTGCACTGCTAACCACTGCGCCACTGTGCCACTCTTACATACAAAATGTATACTGTGTTAATGTACAGACCCTCCATTTGATATGCTTAACTAAAAGAGGTAATAAAGTTTCATGGCTGAGGGGCAAATTCAGCAAGGTTTCTTTTATTCTGATTATCAATCACTTCTGCTATGCAGTGAATATATGTGGGTGTCAGATGAGGACACGACCAGGTTTGGTTGTGATGCTCTCTATAAATGAATAACTGTTGCTTGCTGACACTCACTGTTGAGTGTCATACCCCAGCATGATTCAGCTCCTTCACAAGAGGAGGGGAAAATTAAAGAAGAATAAATAAATAGTCTAGTATCTACTATATTTCAGCATATGTGACAAAATCAATCCATGTGAAAGAAAGAAATGTATAAATTAAATACCGTTCAGATTTTTTTTCAAACTGAAATACTTTCCTGGAACATTAATGAGACATTAAATGCTAGGGGCCTTGACTAGGATATCCTATACTACAACTAATCTAGGTAGGCGAGAGCAGCCTGTCTACATCTGAAAATACAAGGCCGGCTCCTATTAGACATGCATGGAAAGATTGGAAATACTGCAAAAGAAAGTTGTGTGCAAAGAGCAAAGTAATTTCCGTCAGTTTGGTTGAAATAAGAGTACAGTGTGTGCGAAATCATTATTCAACTGCAGACATAGTCCATTCTTTCAACAAGCACTGTGCCCTTTTGCTTGCATGTACAGACATCAAGGGGAAATTTTTACGACAGAACATGAGTGGATTTGGATTGGGTGGGGCGGGCAGGGTGGTTAAAGTCTTAGAAATCAAAAACCCAACCCAAATTTGCCTCCGACCTGCCCGCTTCGACTTTAACTGAAGTGGAAAGGTGGGTGGATGATCAACGCACTCCAAGGAACAAAGAACAAAGAACAGTACAGCACAGGAAAAGGCCATTCGGCCCTCCAAGCCTGTGCCGATCTTGATGCCTGCCGAAACTAACACCTTCTGCACTTCCGGGGCCCATATCCCTCTATTCCCTTCCTATTCATATATTTGTCAAGATGTCTCTTAAACGTCGCTATCGTATCTGCTTCCACCACCTCCCCTGGCAGCAAGTTCCAGGCACTCACCACCCTCTGTGTCAAAAACCTTGCCTCGCACATCCCCTCTAAAATTTGCCCCTCGAACCTTAAACCTATTTCCCCTAGTAACTGACTCTTCCACCCTGGGAAAAAGCTTCTGACTATCCACTCTGTCCATGCAGCTCATAACTTTGTAAACCTCTATCATGTCGCCCCTCCACCTCCGTCGTTCCAGTGAAAACTATCGGAGTTTTTCCAACCTCTCCTCATAGCTAATGCCCTCCAGACCAGGCAACATCCTGGTAAACCTCCTCTGTAACCTCTCCAAAGCCTCCACGTCCTTCTGGTAGTGTGGCGACCAGAATTGCACGCAATATTCTAAGTGTGGCCTAACTAAGGTTCTGTACAGCTGCAACATGACTTGCCAATTTTTATACTCAATGCCCCGACCGATGAAGGCAAGCATGCCGTATGCCTTCTTGACTACCTTATCCACCTGCGTTGCCACTTTCAGTGACCTGTTGACCTGTACACCCAGATCTCTCTGCCTGTCAATACTCCTAAGGGTTCTGCCATTTACTGTATACCTCCCACCTGCATTAAACCTTCCAACATGCATTACCTCACATTTGTCCGGATTAAACTCCATCTGCCATTTCTCCGCCCAAATCTCCAACCGATCTATATCCTGCTGTATCTTCTGACAATCCTCATCAGTATCCGCAACTTCACCAACCTTTGTGTCGTCCGCAAACTTACTAATCAGACCAGCTACATTTTCCTCCAAATCATTTATATATACTACAAACAGCAAAGGTCCCAGCACTGATCCCTGCGGAACACCACTAGTCACATCCCTCCATTCAGAAAAACACCCATCCACTGTTAGCCTCTGTCTTCTGTGACTGAGCCAGTTCTGTATCCATCTTGCCAGCTCACCTCTGATCCCGTGTGACTTCACCTTTTGCACCAGTCTGCCATGCGGGACCTTGTCAAAGGCTTTACTAAAGTCCATATAGACAACATCCACCGCCCTTCCCTCATCAATCATCTTCGTCACTTCCTCAAAAGACTCAATCAAATTAGTAAGACACGACCTCCCCTTCACAAAACCATGCTGTCTCTCGCTAATAAGTTCGTTTGTTTCCAAATAGGAGTAAATCCTGTCCCGAAGAATCCTCTCTAATAGTTTCCCTACCACTGACATAAGGCTCACCGGCCTATAATTTCCTGGATTATCCTTGCCACCCTTCTTAAACAAAGGAACAACATTGGCTATTGTCCAGTCCTCTGGGACCTCACCTGTAGCCAATGAGGATGCAAAGATTTCTGTCAAGGCCCCAGCAATTTCCTCCCTTGCCTCCCTCAGTATTCTAGGGTAGATCCCATCAGGCCCTGGGGACTTATCTACCTTAATGCTTTGCAAGACACCCAACACCACCTCCTTTTTGATAATGAGATGACTGAGACTATCTGCACTCCCTTCCCTCGGCTCATCATCCACCAAGTCCTTCTCCTTGGTAAATACTGATGCAAAGTACTCATTTAGCACCTCGCCCATTTCCTCTGGCTCCACACATAGATTCCCATCTCTGTCCTTGAGTGGGCCAACCCTTTCCCTGGTTACCCTCTTGCTCTTTATATATGTATAAAAAGCCTTGGGATTTTCCTTAATCCTGTTTGCCAATGACTTTTCATGACCCCTTTTAGCCCTCCTAACTCCTTGCTTAAGTTCCTTCCTACTGTCTTTATATTCCTCAAGTGCTTCATCTGTTCTTAGCCTTCCAGCCCTTACAAATGCTTCCTTTTTCTTTTTGACTAGGCTCACAATATCCTGTGTTATCCAAGCTTCCCGAAACTTGCCAAACTTGTCTTTCTTCCTCACAGGAACATGCCGGTCCTGGATTCTAATCAGCTGACGTTTGAAAGACTCCCACATGTCAGATGTTGATTTACCCTCAAACAGCTGCCCCCAATCTAAATTCTTCAGTTCCTGCCTAATATTGTTATAATTAGCCTTCCCCCAATTTAGCACCTTCACCCGAGGACTACTCTTATCCTAATCCACAAGTACCTTAAAACTTATGGAATTATGGTCACTGCTCCCGAAATGCTCCCCCGCTGAAACTTCATCCACCTGGCCGGGCTCATTCCCCAATACCAGGTCCAGAATGGCCCCAACCCTAGTTGGACTATCTACATACTGTTTCAAGAAGCCCCCCTTGGATGCCCCATCCAAGCCCCTAGCACTATGTGAGTCCCAGTCAATACTGGGGAAGTTAAAATCACCCACCACTACAACCCTGTTACCTTTACATCTTTCCAAAATCTGTCTACATATCTGCTCCTCTACCTCCCGCTGGCTGTTGGGAGGCCTGTAGTAAACCGCCAACATCGTGACTGCACCCTTCCTATTCCTGAGCTCCACCCATATTGCCTCGCTGCATAACCCCTCTGAGGTGTCCTCCCGCAGTACAGCTGTGATATTCTCCTTAACTAGTAATGCAACTCCCCACCCCTTTTACATCCCCGTCTATCCCGCCTGAAGCTTCTAAAGCCTGGAACATTTAGCTGCCAATCCTGCCCTTCCCTCAACCAAGTCTCTGTAATAGCAACAACATCATATTTCCAAGTACTAATCCAAGCTCTAAGTTCATCTGCCTTACCTGTTATACTTCTCGCATTGAAACAAATGCACTTCAGATCACCAGTCCCACTGTGCTCAGCAACATCTCCCTGCCTGCTCTTCCTCTTAGTCCTACTGGCCTTATTTACTATGTCCTCCTCATTTACTTCACTAGCTGTCCTACTGCTCTGGTTCCCACCCCCCTGCCACACTAGTTTAAACCCTCCCGAGTGACGCTAGCAAACCTTGCAGCCAGGATATTAGTGCCCTTCCAGTTTAGATGCAACCCGTCCTTCTTGTACAGGTCCCTTCTGTCCCTGAAGAGATCCCAATGGTCCAGATATCTGAAACCCTCCCTTCTAAACCAGCTGCTCAGCCACGTGTTTAGCTCCACGATCTTCCTATTTCTAGCCTCACTGGCACGTGGCACAGGGAGTAATCCAGAGATTACAACCCTAGAGGTCCTGTTTTTTAACTTACTACCTAACTCCCTAAACTCCCCCTGCAGGACCTCATCACTCTTCCTGCCTATGTCATTGGTACCAATGTATACCACAACCTCTGGCTGTTCACCCTCCCCCTTCAGAATGCCCTCTGTCCGTTCAGAGACAGAGGAGGCAGTTTGGCACTTTAAATATTATAATGAGGTTGTGAGCCTCATTGTTGTTCATTTTTATGAATTTAATTATGAACGGCCGAGTTTCTCGCCTTCGGAAACCCAACAGCAACATCCAAGTGAGGGGCTGCCGGACCTCGGAAATGAGTGCCTTCACACCTACCTGCTGGATCCAGTGTGTCTGCCTGGTCAACCCACAATGGGGCACCCTTCTCTCAGACTGCCCTCCCATCCTCCCACTCTCAGACCTTGTTGTTTGCAGAGTGATATACAAATTCATTGCCTGGTCAAATCAGGTATACAAAATTAGGTAACCTGGTTCATATCACCCAGTTGGGCTGTGTGACTTTAGGATAGTGCTCCTTCACAGCCTTCTCGTGCATGCTGAGTGTTTAATGTTTAAAATCATGAAGGGTTCAGATAGTGTAAATAAAAAGAAACTATTTCCAATGGCTGAAGGAACGATAACTGGAGGGCGCAGATTTAAGGGGAGGGGCAAAAAACCAAAGGCGACATGAAGAAAAATTAGTTTACACCACCAGTTATTAGGAATTGAAATGCACTGTCTGGTACAAATTCAATGGTAACCTTTAAAATACTTGAAGGAGAAAAATGTTTCAGGAAGATGTGACAAGAGCAGGGGTGTGGGATTAACTGGATTGCTCTTCGAAAAGGTCAGGTCAGACTTAGTGGGCCTCCTTCTGTGCTGTACTATTCTATGATCTTGGGTTTCCCACACATTACCGATCCCCCTGCTTCTGGCAGGCTATCAAAGTTAAAATCCAGTCCCAACTGTCTGCTTCAATGTTACTTTGCAGTGGTGGATGTCTTGCCTAAAACTGAGTGAACTTTGAGCAGTAATTCATGTTGTTGTAGAAATCTCCATCATCTCACTACAGCTACAGATACATGGACAAGAAACAGATCATTGATTCCTTCCAATTGTCTACTTTTGAATACAAAGAAAGGGAAATAAAAATGACAAAATACTGGAAATACATACCAGGCTAACCAGCATCTCTCTCTCTCTCTATGTAGTGTCCTCATTGTCCAAGGGCAGCTATTCATGGTTAATAACACTTTATCACTATGGGGCAAGGTGAGGAGGCAGGCCCCAAGAACTACCTCAGCTGGTACAGAGATTGAACCCACACTGTTGGCATTATTCTGCACTACACTCTAGCCATTTAGCCAACTGAGCTGAGCAATTGCTAAGCAGAATCTCAAGGAATAAACAAAGTCTTCGTCTCATTAGTCTGTGCGGAATTCAAACCCAGGTCCCAAAGTTGAATAATTTCTCTGAATAATCCAACCCACCCTCGGAACACAAATAGATATGATAAGGGCAGCCTTGCAACAGAATGGTTGTACCTGCATAGTCACCTTTAAACCAGAAGAAGAACAACAGTTTGTATCTATAAAGTGCCTTCAATGTAATAAAATATCCCAAGTTGCTTCACAGGAATGTTATAAAACTGGTTTGCAGTAGAGATAAGAAGCTGGGGATTATCTTTGCATTGCAGGATGATTCTGGAATAGTGAGCGGTTTTGACAGGCGAGGGCTTTATGTAGTCTAGCCAAATCTGGCGGTGAATGGCTGAACCAATTGTCTGCTATATCTGTTCAAGTTTGCATACCTTGGACTCAAGGGAGATGAGATGGGAGCTGTACTGGGGGAATGGCTAGGGTGAGACAGAGTAATGGTTTTATTGGGGAATAGGGCATTGAAGGTGGAGGTGAAGGTCGAGGTTGAGCAGTTCAGTAGCTACAGAAATATCATGGTGAATAGAGGGCCAAAGGATCTTGAAAGTGCAGTTATAAGTGAATTGGGAGATTTATTTTCCAGGGGTGCACACAAATGTTACAGGGAAGGGGAATGTGGGTGTAGAGTGATAAAAGGAAGTGATCAGAGATGACCTTATCTGTGTTGATATGATAGCAGTAGTGAGGCCATGTGAGTTAGCAAAGTCATGGGGGTGGCCGTGAATATAGGTTGGGGAGTTTATATGGAGGGAGAAAGTTAGTGACGATGAGAAAGAACTCAGAGGAGCGAGAGCATGATGATTTGAAATGGAGGTTGAAGTCACCAAGGATGAGAAGTCACTTGGTGCAGAGACTGAGGGAGGAAAGCAGTAAAGATATCTCAGTGAGAAAATTTTTATGGTACTTGAGTGGGCGGTGGAGAATGAGAATTTAATGAGAGGTGAGAGGGGTGGAATAAAGTGAGGTGCTCAAAGAAGGAGAAAGTGCCAGAGGAATAAAGTGGCAGGCCAAGATGTGATTTGATGATAAGAGCCATGCCAGCACTGTGATGGTCTTGGCAGGGTAAGTATTGAAAGGTATAATCAAGCCAAATCATCCAGGAAAACATCCAAAGACTTCTGAAATCAAGGTCAAAACAGCAAAGAAAACAGCAACAGCTTCAGATCTGATGGATGCACATCTATCAGTGACATTAGTCCAAAACACAAATGAATAAAATCAAACTCAGTTTGGTTTAGTTTAGTTTAGAGATACAGCACTGAAACAGGCCCTTCAGCCCACCGAGTCTGTGCCGACCATCAACCACCCATATTATACTAATCCTACACTAATTCCATATTCCTACCACATCCCCACCTGTCCCTATATTTCCCTACCACCTACCTATACTAGGGGCAATTGCTAATGGCCAATTTACCTATCAACCTGCAAGTCTTTGGCATGTGGGAGGAAACCGGAGCACCCGGAGGAAACCCACGCAGACACAGGGAGAACTTGCAAACTCCACACAGGCAGTACCCAGAATCGAACCCGGGTCGCTGGAGCTGTGAGGCTGCGGTGCTAACCACTGCGCCACTGTGCCGCCCACTGTTTCTCCAGCTTCTCTGTTCCAATTCTGATGCAGCAATGCACCTGAAAAGTTAACCGACCTTTCTCGTTTGGGTGCTAAATGGGCTGCTGTGCATGACCAGCATTTTCTGGTTTTACTCCAGATTTCCAACATGCTCCCAAACAAACTTGCAGCATTGCCCATTTTCTCAATTAGTCGAAATAAATATCCTAGCACCAACAATGTGCAAGCAGGCACACCCCAGTGTAAATGATTTCTAAAGGGACCATCGTTAGTTTAAAAAAAGGCCTTGCCTATCTTTTCTTTGGAGTTTTGGCAAACAATCCCAGCCTGGACCCTCAGGTAGGCACCACATCTGCCGTTTGGAGGCTTGTATTCTTAGCCTCATCGGTTGAGCCACCTGCCAATCCTGGTACCTGCGAACTGAGAGACTGCGGACATGGTAGCTCTAACATACAATACCCTACCACCTGTCCCAACACCACCTAAGCCATTGGCCTTGTTAAAAGTGGGAGGAGGAGTCCAGCACCAACCTGGCACTGTGCTTTTCGTAGAGCTTGGAGACCATCCTTTCCAACATGGAAGTGGTAGCAACTCCGGTTGCATATTTATGGACGCAACCATGATGCAGTGTCTGATGGCTGAAGTCACAGCATCCATTGCAACACAAGCAGCAGCCACCCAATGTCTGAGTGCTGCAGTGGAAGTTTAGACTGTTGTTTGCCTCTTATAAGCTGTGGGATTCCTGCACATCTGTATCCAAGTCCCAGGCCAATTTGGATCCTTCCCGCAGTCTCCTGTTGAAGTCATCTCAAGAGTACACCCGAATAGCTACAACTATTCATCTTTTATGCTTGATGTTTTGCTATTTCCCTGTTTTTAAATTCTTGGGCAAAGTGGCCATGTTCAACCACTATTTTCATAAAAGAAGCCAGGTGTTATGATTTGAAAAAATTGGTCAGATATTTACCTTTAATAACTTTCAGGGTCATATGACAAGAATTTTGTGGCATGTGATCTTGGGGGAGATTTTCATGAAGCAGTGGATTATCTGGATGCAGTAAATATCAGAAAATACAGCTGTTTCTGGTTGTCATTTTAAAAAAAGTGTCTTTTTCTTTGCAATTACTCACCTTGCAATCAATTGCACAGGCTTTCTGGACCTTTAAAATTGTTGCAAGGCGACCTCCCTGCGTGGCAGAGGCTTCTTCCGCTGCTGGTAAGCTCTCAGCAGCGTGGCAAGAGGTCTTTAATTGGCAGTTAATAGGCCACTTAAGGGCCTCAATTGGCCTTTGGGCACGAAGACTGTCATTGGCTTATCCCGCTCCTGGGAAGATCACTTGGCGACGGGAAGGCGACAGGCCCTCCACCACCACCCCCCCAGCCACCCGTCGCAATACTCCGTGTCCCCCAGCCTCTGACCCCGGCTCAGGGGGCAGCACAAAATCCTGCCCTTTGTTTTTGCCTCTACAGATGCTGCCTGACCTAGTGAGTATTTCCAGCATTTTCACTTTTTATATACATATACCTTGTTATTCTCAGCAAATAGTATCCTATCAAAGAAATTCTTCAAAATTCTGTTTTGTGTTTCGAATGAGCAGTTTCCATCATTTTTCCAAATTATTTAGTTAAAACGGCACTATTTTTGTGAGTATGCACGAAAATCAGGAAAAAATTGTCATTTGGGAAAAATCTGTTCCTATATGGGTTTGCTTCAAGCAGGTTTAGGTTTAGGTTATTAGTCATAGAACAACAAGTCACTATTTGTGGTAATGGATGCATTGCTTCATCTCATTGTTTAATAGAGGTTGATTTAGTCAAAGCTCCTTACAGATGTGCATAGTGTTATTGGAATTGTATAAATATGGAGAATTAAAGTGCCTGTCAGACTAAACTGATCTCAGTTTCACACCTCTGAAGAATGTATTTGTCTCAGGGATGTATACAGTTAAAGGAATGTGGTTAAAATATTTGTGAATGTCATAACATTAAGTGGAATTGGTCCCAAAAAATATCAAATGTTCTGTTAGTTCCCTTCAACTATACTACTTTATGTGTTGCAACTCTGCATACACTTTCAAATTCTCTTTGTTGGTAAAGACAGGTATTTGCTACAAGTATTAAAAAGTATGAATGTGACCTATCGTGTGTGACGTTTAACTCAATCACTGGATTGTCTACCCATCACATTTTTGCAGAACCATTTCTTAAAAATCATTTTTACAAATTATGATTTTAAAAAAAATTAAAAGGCTAGTATGGTCCAAGAACAAATTGCATTAAAACAATCAAAGAAAAATGAAAACACTGCAGATGCTGGAAATCTGAAAAAGACCTTAGCATTCTGTTTGATCTGAGCTAAGCTTCCAATCCCATATCCTCTCCATAACTAAGACTGCCTATTTCTATCTCTATAAATTCTGTTTTTACATTGTACCATCTGCCATCAAAACACTTCGTCATACCTTTTCACTTTGAAACTTGATCATTCCAATGCTGTCCAGACTGGCCTTCAATCCTCCACCTTTTGTAAACTTCAACCCACCTAAAACTCTGCCACTGTAACCTTTCCCACACCAAGTGTTGCTGGTCCTTCACCTCCATTCTTGCTGAAATATAGTTGTGTTTAGTCCCCCGACAAATGCTTTCAATTTAAAGTGTTAAATTTTGGTGTTTAAATCTATCCATAGCCTTGCCCCTTCTTATCTATGTAACCACCTTCAGCCCTATAACCCTTCCCCGCAAACGGTGCCTCCTGCTCTCTTTTTACCTTGCCATTGGTGGCCATGGCTTCAATTGCTTAGGCTCAACATTTTGGAATTCCCTCTGTAAACCCTCCTGCCTCTTCACCTGCTTGACCCTTCTTAAAACACAGCTCTTTGACCAAGTTTTGACCATCATTCTTAACCTTTCTTTCTATCATAGCATCCATTCTATTACATCTCTGAAGTGACGCGGGATGCTTTTCTACATTAAAGGCGCTATAGAAATCCAAGTTTTCACTGTTGCTTTGTAACTCATGACGGAAGTCCCAAGCTCAAAAATAGACCTCATGCAGATGTAGATGAATTTGAAAGCCCCTGGAAATGGGGGGATTACGGTGCGTTATTAATCTGTGTCAGTTGATTGCATTGCAGGCAGCATGCCACTTCGTGACTCCTGCTCATTTCCATGATCTCTGCATTTAACCAGTGCTAACTGCACCATTCATTGGCTGGATACATCAGCAGGGGGTTCAATGTTGTAAGTGGCTGGCACCATTTAAAGCTAGCCTGCGCTGATTAAAGCTAGCCAGGACCTCTTAAATGGGATGTGGATTGTGACTGGAGCAGATGCTGAGAGTTGTGATTGAAGAGAATCTGAACTGGGAAAGAGTAAGAATAGCACAACATGGGAGAAGGTGGGCTCCAAGGTTTTCAGATGCTCCACTTGGGCTCTTGATGGAAGAGGTGGAATGGAGGAAACATGTCTTTTACCTCCAGGGGCCAGGAGGCCCGTCAGAGATGGTCAGAAGGTAATGGGAGCAGACAGCTGTGGAGGACAATGGCAGGAGTGAAACTGTGAGAACCTGGATGTAATGCTACAAGACGTTCAATGATCTCACAGAAGTAAGTGGTCAAGGCCAGTGAATGTATCTTCAAATGCCATATCCTATCAACTGCAACAGAAGCCTCAGCCATTGCTCAATTCACCACATCCCTATCATTCACCTACCAACAATCTCTATCAATCAGGACAGTAACCTAAAATTCATATGCTTCACCTCTCCCTCACATGCTTAACACTGCTGCAAGTCTCACACCCACATCTCACAGCGTACACATACTGTCAGCTATTCAACCATGGCAACCACGTCACCCAAACACATTGCACCACACACTCTGACATACTTCCCTCTCTCTTGCAGCACAAAGTGGAATACAACAGGAGGCAGCAGGAAATAACTGGAGAGGGACAGGCACGCCTTCCTGTCCTAACACCCGGGGTGGAGACATTACCGGAATAGTTATGAATGAGGCCATGGCCACCAGCAGGGCTGAAGCCAGAGCATTGGTGAGACCACATCTGGAGTACAGTGTACAGTATTCGTCTCCTTATTTGAGGAAGGATGTAAATGCGTTGGAAGCAGTCCAGAGAAGGTTTACTAGACTAATACCTGGAATGGGAAGGTTGTCTTATGAGGAAAGGTTAGACATACTAGGCTTGTATCTGCTGGAGTTTAGAAGAATAAGAAGCAACTTGATTGAAACATATAAGATCCTGAGGGGTCTTGACAGGTTGGATGTGGAAAGGATGTTTCCCCTTGTGGGAGAATCTAGAACTAGGGGTCACTATTTAAAATTAAGGGCTTGCTCATTTAAGACAGAGATGAGGAGAAATGTTTTCTCTCAGAGGGTCGTGAGTCTTTGAAACTCTCTTCCCAAAAGGCAGTGGAAGTAGAGTCTTTGAATATTTTAAGGCGGAGGTAGATAGATTCTTGATAAACAAGGGGGTGAAAGGTTATCGGGGGTAGGTGGGAATGTGGAGTCGAGGTTACAATCAGATCAACCATGATCTTATCGAATGGCGGAGCAGGCCCGAGTGGCCTACTCGTGCTCCTACTTCGTATGTATGTTTGTATGTTCATATGGTTACCTTGTACCTAATCCTTCTTTTCATATGCCACTTATCCCTCATCCCATGCTGTCTCCTGATTAACAAGCTGAAACTGCTGTACGCATGCACCTTTTACTTTCACCCCCTCTCCCACCACAACCTTACCCTTGTGCCTTTTTCCTTTCAGATACCCAAGAGGTGCAACCTGGCCAGAGAGTAAAGGAGCAACAAGAAAAGAGTGATTATGAAGACACAGCACTGTCACTTGATTTCATACTCGCAGCCACCAGCTCAGGTACTGACACTGTGAGTATCTTGGAGGAGAAATTAGGGGTGGGATCTGCAAATGGCAAGACACCAGGCATGAATGGGCTGCAGTCAGGGTAGGGGGCAAGGATGGTGCAGGTGCCAGCTCACCAGAGTGCAAGGTCACACACAGATTCCACTGCAGTGACTCAGATGAGGACTTCGATGGAGCCGCCTACAAAAAAAGCTGATGGGTATACAAAACAAAATGCTTGGTGCATTGGCAGGCCTGCCAGCAAACCTGTGGTCAATGCCAAGGAGCATGGAGGAATCCAGCATCAATTTGACACAGTGCTTTGCGCAGAGCTTGAAGCCCATCCTTTCCAGTATGGAAATAGTGCCCAACTCCGGATGCACACTCTGGACACTACTACAATGCAGTGTTTGATGGCTGATGTTGCAGCTTCCATTGCAGCACTCACAGCAGCTACCCAAAGTTTGAGTGCTGCAGTGGAAGTTCAGACTGCTGTCAGGGTATCACAGCAGTTCAGCAATCTGCCATTCAACAAATTTTTTGAATTGCGGAGGCACCACCCCAGGGGAATGGCAGTGGCTCCATGGAACAAAAATTTGCTCTCTCGGAAAGATAGCACCGTTCCTTCCATCCCTGCCACGCTTCCAGTGCCCTTGCTTTTGCTTGTCAGCCAGCCAGCCCAGACTGCCAATACTGAGATGGTGCAGTCTGCAGCAGGGACTTCTAGACTCAGAGCTGTTCGAGGTCTTTCTCCAATGCCATTTGCAGTCTCCTGCACTGAAAACCAGCAGCCATGCTGCAGCCACTGTGGAAGCACTGTGCAGAAGCACTTGAACAGGCAAAGGCACATGGAAGACAGCAACTAAGGGAATGCACAAGGTTGAGCAGTTAACCTTTGAATGCAAGATGGCATGATTTTATTTGTAAGTTTAGTTTGAAATGTTTATTTTCTGGTGGTCTTAACTTTTGATTATGGCCAAATGGATGCTGTGACGGTCAGTGATAAAGGGAAACTAAAATGTGAGAATATTGTTGAATGGGGATTTGACGTTGAGTTTTGTGGTATTGCACTCAGATGAGTTCTTCACAGACAGCCCGGCAAAAGGGCTGTCTAGATTGCCTCCTCCCTTCCTCTTCTACCATGAATCTTGATAGCCACTCTGCTGAGTACTTTCAGGGCTCCTTGAGAGCGGTCGACGCAGTGGAAACATTGTTTTAGTATTCCAATGGTCTGCTCTATTATTTTGAGTGGTAGCATGGATTTCATTGTATGCATGCTGCACATGTGTGCATGGATTGCTCATGTGTGCATGGGTTACGCACTGGAGTCATCAGTCATGTTGTCAGCGGATAGGCCTAGTCACCCAATAGCCACCTTCTGGTTTGTTCTGGTGGCTCAAATACAGCTAGCATAGCAGACTGCCACAAATGAATGCATCATGACTGCGATCAGGATAACCTGCATCATTTGCTGCCTATGGTCACATACCAGCTCGATGTTGAGGAGTGGAATC
Organism: Heterodontus francisci; assembly: GCF_036365525.1. Classification (NCBI taxonomy): domain Eukaryota; kingdom Metazoa; phylum Chordata; class Chondrichthyes; order Heterodontiformes; family Heterodontidae; genus Heterodontus; species Heterodontus francisci. Next base: position 120,282,930 of record NC_090374.1, read on the forward strand.
CCTTTTGAGTAAGGTATAGATGACATGCAGCACCCACAGAATGATATGTGTGCAGTCAGATGCACCCTGCACCATGGGAAGTCTTCAATCCTAGCGAAGCCGTGTGCTCACTCCATTTTCTTGTTTCTGGGAAGCAAGAATGAAATGCAGTTACCTCTCATTGAGTCGAGAGTCTCAGTGCAATAATAGCAAACTGTGAGATGTTGTAAATATCTCCAGCTCCAGCCTGGAAGGAGCCAGATGCAGAAAATGTCATTGTCATCTTCACAGCCACTGGCAATGCAGTTGTTGCCCTGCTCCAAGGTTGCAGTTGTGGCTGCAGCAGATGGCAGATTTCATACTTAGTGAAATGCAGATGTCTCACACATTGTTCCTCATTGAGTTTCAGGTAGGAGAATTGGTGCCTGAACAGCCTGGGTGGATATGGCATCCTGCTGAGAGCCTTTCTCCCCTCATCCTCCTTCTTCTCTCTCTTCCAGCTTGTCTTGCTCTAAATGGGCTCTGTTCATTCTCCCAATCATGCTGTATTCCAAGGGAAATGCCTACTATGACTCCCATGTCTGGGAGCAACTGGTTTGTGCACAAGCCTAGAAATCAGCAAAAAGTCCTACAGCACCTATCACACCACTCCGTAGACTTTTGGAACTTAAAATTATAGAAAGCATCCATATTTGTAAATCATAACAACAGCCAGAAGAAATCAACCAGCAAATAACCTTTAAGTAGTTGATGACCCCTTTCAATAACGCTAGTGGAGTGGAGTGGAGTGGGGGCTCCTTCCTGTTGCTGAAAGCTGGAGTGCTGAGCTCCAAAATGGCACAGCTGGTGACAAATCAGCATTGTATGCTGAGTGATGTCATGACCTATCTGCTCTGCATACTTCCTGTGGACGTGTACTGTGTGCCCCAGCACTTGTAGCCAATATGCTTTTGGTGCACTTTACCTTATAAGTGTCCGTGTGTGCTGTTGACGCCATTTTGGAGGACTAAGGGCATTTGTAATGCCTCCAAAACTGGCACTAAAGAGCCCAATTTCTCACCCATCTGCTTTATCTGTGAAATAGTTTTGATTTTGCATAATATAGGAAACAGCATTTAACTGGAGCACTTTGGAAGAAATTGATTGATCCTAATTATCCTGCCAGGCAGAAGCTGACTATTCAGTTTGCGTACTGATAAACCATTTACATCTGTGCCTTTCAAGTGGGAGAATGCCTCAAACTGCTTAACAATTAAGAGAAAGAAAACACTAAGCAGGGATAGAAATAATGAATGCAGAGATATGAAGGTAAATTTTATGAACTTGCACTCTTAGCATGGAGCTTGACCTGCTGGGAGTACATTTTGTGATGTTGCAGGAATTTTTAACCCATTGATCTCTGCACCAGCTTCCCAAAATGTGCTCGTGTTGGGCAAAGCTCAGCGCAGAAAACGTATATTTGTAAAATGATCCCAAATATTTTAACAGCCTTTTGAAGTGACAGAAGTGGCCAGGTTGGGTGATATTACAGAGGTGGAAGTAGATTGTCCTTGCAATGGAGAGGATGGAGGTCAGAAGCTTGGATCAGGGTCAAATAGAACAAGGAGGATGCAAACAGTTTGGCTCAGCCTCAGACAGTGAACAGGGAGGGGGATAGAATCAGTGGCTAAGGAATGGAGTTTGTGACAATGGCTTTGGTCTTCCCAATGTTTTCATAGAATCATAGACTGGTGACAGCACAGAAGGAGGTCATTCAGCCCGTCATGTCCATGCCAGCTCTCTGAAAGAGCAATTCACCTAGACCCATTCCCCCACCATTTCCCTGTAGTCCCACAAATTTCTTCTCTTCAAATAATTATCCAGTTCTCTTTTGAAGGCCTTGATTGAATCTGCCTCCACTATATTCTCAGGCAGTGCATTTCCGATCCTAACCACTTGCTGTGTAAAAAATGTTTTTCCTCATGTCACTGTTGCCAATCACCTTAAATTGATGTCCTCTGTTTCTGGATGCTTCAGCCAATGGGAACAGTTTCTCCCCATCTCCTCTGTCCAGACCCCTCATGATTTTGAACACCTCTATCAAATCTCCTCTGAATCTTCTCTTCTCCAAGGAGAACAGACCCAGCTTCTCCACCCTATCCATGTAACTAAAGTTCCTCATCCCTGGAACCATTCTCGTGAATCTTTTCTGCACCCTCTCTAATGCCTTAACATTGTACTGAAAGTGTGGTGCCCAGAACTGGACACAATACTCCAGTTGAGGCCAAACCAGTGTTTTATGCAGGTTTATCATAACTTGCTTGTTTTTGTACTCTATGCCCCTATTTATAAAGCCCAGGATCCCATATGCTTTATTCAGCACTTTCGATGATTTGTGCACATGTACCCTCAGGTCCCTCGGCTCCTGCACCCCATTTAGAGTTGCAGCTTTTAATTTACATTGCCTCTCCTCATTCTTCCTACCAAAGTGAATCACTTCACACTTCACACATTAAGTTTCATCTGTCACTTGCCGCCCATTCCACCAGCCTGTCTATGTCCTCTTGAAGTTTATCACTACCCTCCTCACAGTTTACAATTCTTCCAAGTTTTGTGTCATCTGCAAATTTTGAAATTGTGCCCTGTACACCCAAGTCTAGGTCATTAATATAGATCAAGAAAACCAGGTGTCCCAACACTGATCTATAGGGACATAGGACTTGGGAGCAGGAGTAGGCCATTCAGCCCATTGGGTCTGCTCTGCCATTCAATAAGATCATGGCTGATCTGGTTGTGGTATCAACTCCACTTTCCTGACTGCCACCCAATAGGAACATAGGACTTAGGATCCCGGGGAACCTTCCTCCAGTCTGAAAAACAACCGTTCACAACTACTCTCTTTCCTGTCACTCAGCCAATTTCGTATCCATGCTGCTATTGTCCCTTTTATTCCATAGGCTCTAACTTTGCTGACAAGCCTGTTATGTGGCACTTTATCAAATGCCTTTTGAAAGTCCATGTAAACCACATCAACCACATTACCCTCATCAACCCTCTCTGTTACCTCATCAAAAAACTCAAGCAAATTAGTCAAACACAATTTGCCCTTACAAATCTGTGCTGGCTTTCCTTAATTAATTATTCTTTCTAATACCTTTCCCACCATCGAGGTTAAACTGACAGGTCTGTAGTTGCTGGGCTTGGCCTTACACCCTTTTTTTGAACAAGGGTTTCACATTTGCAATTCTCCAGTCCTCTGGCACCACACCTGTATCTAAGGAGGATTGGAAGCTTATGGCCAGTGTCTCTGCAATTTCCACCCTTACTTCCCCCAGTATCCTTGGATGCATCTTATCCAGTCCTGGTGACTTATCAACTTTAAATACAGCCAGCCTTTCTAATGCCTCCTCTTTAACAATTTTTTGCTCATCCAGTGTCTCAACTACCTCCTCTTTCATCATGACTTGAGCAGTATTTTCTTCCTTGGTAAAGACAGATACAAAGTAGTCATTTAGTACTTTAGTTATGCCCCCTGCCTCCATGTGTAAATCTCCTTTTAGGTCCCTAACCAGCCCCACATTTTCTTTTCCCACCCTTTTATTATTTATATATCTATAGAAGACTTTGGATTTCCTTATATGATGCTGTGAGTCTCTTCTCATACTCTCTTTGCTTCTGTTATTTGTTTTGATACTTACCGTCTGAACCTTCTATATTCAGCCTTTTTTTCAAGTGTATTATCTATCTGAAAATTATCCTATGCACCCTTTTTCAGCTTCGTCCTACTCTCTATCTCTTTCGTCCTCCAGGGAACTTAGGATCTGTTTGCCCTAACTTTCTGCCTCGTGGGCATGTATTTTGACTGTACCTCTTTAAAGCAGACCATTGTTCAGTTACAGCTTTGCCTTCCAATCTTTGATTCCAATTTACTTGGGCCAGATCCATTCTCACTGAAGTTGGCCCTCCCCCAATTAATTATCTTTACTCTGGATTGCTCCTTGTCCTTTTCCGTAGCTAACCTAAATCTTATGATTCAGATCCAATTTCGTCTTATCTCCACGAAGGACAATCTTGTCCCAGAGAACAACCTGGTTCAGTGCATTATTCTTAGTTTTGTACTCCGCTGATAAGTAAAGGAACAGTTGCTTAACATTCCCGTCAAATATTGGTTTCAAATCTGCAGATAGGTCAAATTTGATCAATCCCAAGTCACTTCTTTCTCTGGGTCCCGTAAAATCTTCCACGTTTTTCAACATGACTTTGGAGCCTTGGATGTGCACTGGGACGGTCTGGTCCTTGAAGGCGGTGGTCAGGAAGCTGTCCCCCAAATATTCCCCTACTGACACTTGATTCACTTGACCCAGATCCATTCCCCAGAACCAGATCCAGCAATGCCTCCTTCCTCTTTGGACTGGAAACATACTGATCTGGAAAATTCTCCTGAACAGACTCTAGAAACACTTGCCCTTCTCTACCCTTTACACTATTACTATTCCAGTCTACATTTGGATAACTAAAGTCCCCCATGATAACTACTCTATAATTCTTGCAGCTCTCTGTAATCTCCATGCAAATTTGTTCCTCTATATCCTTCCCACTAGTTGGTGGCTTATAGAATACCCCTAGCAATGTAATGTTTCTTAGCTCTAACCATATAGATTCTGCCCTTGATCTCTTTAGGACATCCTTTCTCTCCAGCACTGCAACATTCTCCTTAATCAATACTGCTACCCCTTTGCCTTTCCTTCCTTCCCTATCTTTCCTGAACACCTTGTATCCAGGAATATTTAGTACTCAGTCCTGCCCTTTTTTGAACCAGGTCTCTGTTATCTCCACGACAACATATTTCCATGTGGCTATCTGCACCTGCAGCTCACCAACCTTATTTACCACACTCCGTGCAAGCATATACATGCACAGTAAACCTAATTTAGACCTTATTGTATTATCTCTTACACTGATCCAACCTAATGCCTTGCTATTTCCTACTCTAGTGCCAACTGTCCCTCCCATTCTCTGTGCACCTTGATTTTCCTCCCTAATATCTCCTGGTTCACACACCACTGCCACGTTATTTTAAACCCTCTCTAATAGCACTGGCAAATCACCCCACAAGGTCATTGGTTCCACGCTGTTCAGGTGCAACCAGTCTGGCTTGTACAGGTCCCATCTCCCTAGAACTGATTTAATTGGAGGATATTGTGGCTCTGCCAGGCTGGAAGTCAGACAAGCAATTTGACAACACAGATTTGGAGGAGGATAGTGTGGTCCACTGTGTCCAAGGCTGCAGGCAGATTGAGAAGGATGAGGTGGGATAGTTTACCTTGGTCTCAGTCACATAGGATGTCATTTATGACTTTGGTTAGGGTCGTTACAGTAATGTGGCAGTTGCATAACCCTGGTTGGAAAGGTTCAAACATAGAATTGCAGGAAAATGGAATTTGGAAGGTGACAACACGTTTCAGGACTTTGGAGAAGAAACAGAGGTTTGAGATGGGGCTGTTGTTTGCAAGGACAGTGGGGTCAAGAGTGTTTTTTTTTGTTCAGGGGGTTAATTATGGCAGACTTGTTGAGGAGGGGAACAGTACCTGAGGAGATGGAATTGTTTACAATATCAGCTAGCATGAGCGTCAGGAAGGGAAGTGGTTAGCAGTTTAGTGGGAGTAGGATTGAGAAAGCAGGAGGTGGAGCTCAAGTTGAGCTTGGAGAGGAAATATAGGGAGGTAGGACAGAAACTAGAGAAAGATGTGGGTTCAGGGTTAGGTAGGGGGAAGCCTAGAGGATGTTTGGCTTTGGCGGGCTTGGGGATACTAAAGGATTATGTACTCGGTTCCTGCCAAAATTATGCCCCCTGCCAGTCAATTTGGCCAGCATTGTGCCCTGCCCACAATTTGAATTTTGGGATCGCAATCTCTTGGAGAATCATGGAATGGGGGGATTGGGTGGGTGTATGCCTATGATATGTACTCCTCATGGGTGAAACTCCATGCTGGGAGCGGGATTTTTAAAATTTGCCTCCTGAAGATTAATTACCATTTCCTCGGTTTTCTGAATCAGAACAGGGACTATTACTTATATACCTTCCTTTTGTTTTGATTTTTAAGATTACATTTTGTTGCCAGAGCATGTGTTCTATTATTTCCCATTTTGCATTCTCCTTTCTGTGGTTACTTAACTTCTGTGGCTGCGTGGAGCTCTTTGTTTCATACTATCAGTGTGTCAATACAGGCTGGCTACCAGAAAGTGTATAAGAGGGTCCCAGTAAAGACTCTGCCCAATTTTCCCTTCCACTCTCTGGGAGTGGTAATTGGAGCAGGCAGGGTGGGGGAGGGGGAGTGGGAGACTCCACAACATAAGCAGGGCGGTTCTTCGCTCAGCATGGCTTGATTGGACAGCCTGTCATGACAACAATGTACCCCTAATTGGTGTGACACCCTGGAGGAGGCTGGACGTTGGTCCTCAAAATGCGTGACCTTGAGGCTAGAAGAGTGGCCAGGGTCAGGAGCAAATCTCCATGGTGGATGGAGCTTCTCCCCCTCACAGAAGCACCCCAAATGAAGGAGGACAGAACATTCCACCCAATAATCAAAAGGGCTTGGAGGCTGGGATTTTGTGAGGCCCCCTGAGGCGGGATCGGCAGCGAGGGGGCACGGAGTATCGCGACAGATGGTGGGTGGGGGGGCGGTGGGGCGGAAGGCCCGTCACCTCCCCATCGTCCAGTGATCTTCTTGAGGGTGGGATAGGCTGATGACGGCCTTCCTGCCCAGAGGCCAATTGAAGCCCTTAAGTGGCCTATTAATAGCCAATTAATGGCCTCTTCCAACCGCCAGTACGATCCTCCCAGCGGCAGGGGGGCCTCCACCACACAGGGAGGATGCCTTGTAAAACAAGGTGCCCTCCCTTTGGCTTGGGAGGTCTCTCCTTCGTGGGCAATTTGTGGCACATGGAGGATGCCACCAGAAACAACTTTACCCCTCAGGATCCCCCCTCCCCCTGGACTGCCCTATTATCCCCCACCCCCCCTCGCGGAGCTGTCTGGACCGGTCTCCGCAACCCCGCCTCACCTACCTCTGTACCAGGGTTCCATCCCTGTGCCCGGGTCTGAGGTCTCTGCAGTACTGGCAGTGGCCACCGCTCCCACTGGTACTGCCGATACTGCTGAGCTGCCTTTAAAGGGACAGGGATCCGCCTCCTAAAACGTTGATTCAAAAAGATTGGAGGATCGCTCCGGGAGTTGGGGGGGTGGGCAGTGTGGGCGGGGGGAGGCGGGCACGAAAAGGCAGAGGTGGGGATCCCCCCACCTTTTCAGCCTGGTGCTGGGAGCCCGCCTCCTATACAAAATCCAGCCCGTAGATTTGAATAATGGCCGCAGATTTCTCTTTAGGTGTCTTAATGTATTGCCAATTATAACTCAGGATGATGTTTTGCACAAATTACTTTTTAATCAGCTTCATAAATATTCCCAATATTCTTTAAAACATGTTATTTTTCTTAAATATATCTCTTTAGTTCATACTTTGGACAAAAAGCAGACTGTTTTCGTGGCATTGTTCCATCAATGAGGGAACTTGGCACTCCCAAATAATTAGACTCAGGCATATTTTCTTTCCCTTGTCAGTTTTTCCTTTTCCATTTATTACAGAAAATTTGACTAAGTTGTGGCTTTTTGCTAGCTCGGCTAATTTCCAGATTGCAACGACTTTGTTGCTATGTTGCTCTTATCATTGCCCAATCTGTTACCAGTAACTCAATGAAAATTTTTAGTAACCATATCATGTATCATGGCTCATCCGAGTTGATATCAGAACTGGCAAAACTGGCTAAAAGCAACATGTTTAAAAGTTCCAACCGTGTTGGAACTATCTTCTATCCAGCTACTTCAGGAGTTATCCATTTGTCTTCAGTAGTCTTGGTTTAATGAAGTTTGGTGTCATTAGGTGCTTGTCCACACAGATTAGCAGTAAAATATTCATGAGCTAATACAACATTACTAACCAACTTAATAAAGAAGAATAACTAATGCTCCAGTACAGTAATAATAGTCAGGCCATGTACTTCTCTGTGTTTGAGTAACTCTGTTTTGATTATATTTATTGAATTATTGTAAAGGTTAAATAATTCTACAGCCATGCTGCGTGAAACACGATGTACTACACTGTATATGGTATGGGGACAGTTGTTAGAGCAAATTTAATGAAACTGTGAAGTTGGATGGGTGGGTGGTAACATGTGATGTTTTCTTTTTCTTCTGGAGCCGTTTATTTTAGACTCAGTGTAGGAGGCTTGTGTAGCTGATGGTGCCCACAGATCACTTGCTGCATGAAGTTGATGAAGGCAGTCTGACAGCTGAATAAATCACTGCTAGATGCCAGTAAAACATTGCTGCATAAAATCTGCTTGGGACCACCCACGCAGATGGGAGAGTTAGTTTGGAAACTTTTGCATGAATAACAGTAAAGACGTATCTGGACTTAGCTCCTCGCTTTCTAATTGAATACGTCATTTCTCAGCCTTTAATAAACACAGTCAAATTCACTGCACTGCTCCCTCTCCATAAGGCCAGGAAACCATACCAATGTGTATTATATTGCAGGCCAAGTTACAGAGAGTGAGTTCTGTGACGGGGGGGGGGATGTAAATAAAACCTATTATATTTAAAGTTTTGGGATATCAGAGACCATTATGTGATGGCACTGTAAATGGATACCTAAAAGTTTTAAGAGGATCTAATGCAGGTTTCATCCCAAAAATAACTGGAAAGCACAAATATGCTCATGTGTGTGATGAAGTCTAATCTCCAGCAATGAGATAGCTGATCTCAGCCAGGGTGGGAATCAGAATGCTACAATTGACCTCAGTGCCCTGGACTAAAGCGGGGAATAATTAATCAGGACTGCAAATCCTAGGCTGGAATTTTGCACCCCCTCCCCACCCCGCCCGCAGGAGCTGGCTGGGGGCAGGGTGGGGGGGCGGTATAAAATTGAGTGGGGGGTGCGTTTCCTTCGCCTTCCCGCCCCCGCTGCTATTTTACGAGCGGTGGTGGTGACGAGAAGCGGCCCACCCAGCCCAGGCCAATTCAGGCCCTTAAGTGGCCAATTAAGGGCCTCCTCCTGTTGTTGCTGGTATATTACCAGTGGTGGGCGGGAGGCTCAGGACCCCCAGGATGCTGCTCGGTAAAACCTGGTGGCTTCCTTGTGGGCTGGGGGTGGCCCTCCTGATCAGGCACCCTGTGCCCCATGAAGGCCCCCGCACTAAAGGCCTGCTACCTGACCTGAACCCGACGGGACCCGATGACATGTGTCGGGTTCGTGTTGGGTCGCTCTTCCGGGTTCGGCTTTCAGGCGTGGGTCGGGTCGGGCCGGGTCCGGGCCGGACACACACAGCAAGAAGTGTTAAAAGTAAAAAACCTACCTGAGCTGGGAGTCTGGGACATCAAGGAGGGAAACTCTGAGTCTGCGCAGTGAGCGAGTGAGCGTCTCTATGATGTCATCACGCTCATGCTACAGCTTCCTGCAGACTGAGAGTCGCAAGGTAGGTAAAGGGAACATTCCAGTGGTCGGGTTGGGCGAGGGAAAAAACTGGAGGGACTCGGGCCGGTTCGGGCTCGGGTCTCATGTGGTTTTGTTGGTTTGGGTCCGGTTTTTTTTCGTGACCTGAGCAGGCCTTTACCCCCCCACAGCACAAGTTGCCCCCACTGCACTACATTCCCCCCTCCTCCAACCGACCCCCACTTGCCTTGCTGAGGCCCGGCCGAATGACCCCGGCGAGGCCCCACACACACATTTACATTCATTCTGGGGCCGGTGTGCTTGCTCTTCTCGCTGGGTGCAGTCCCATCCCAACAGTGGCCACTGCTCCCGGTGGAATGCTGGGACTGAGAGCTGCCGGCCCACTGATTGGCTGGAAGCTCTTGGAGGCAGGACCTCCTTCGTCAGAGGAGCAGAAATCCCGCTCGAGGCCACTTAAGGGCATGGGCTACATAAAATCATAGAGTGACTTCCAGACCTGGTGAAGGTGGGCTCGCCCCCAACTTTTTGGCCAGTGGGCGGGGCCTCCAGCTAAATGTAAAATTCCAGCCCTGATTAGTATCCAATGACTCCAGCTGCAAAGTCTGCATGTGTGAACATTGGGTGAAGACAGGATAGGCCTAAATGATGATATTCCCCACAGTGGAATAACTTGCTGATATTTACTAAACTGAGCTTTAGCCTCCAGTCTTGAATATTTTCATGGTCTAGGGTGGAGTGTCAATGTAAAAGGGGTAGGAAAGTACATGTAGGTGCAGAAAATGGGCATCATTTGGAAAAGCCTGGTTTCTGCCCTGAAGATGGTATTCCTGCTGAGTTTGGGGACTGGTTAGAAATGCTATCAGTCTCATTGATGACCTGATGTTGAGATAGTGGTAGGGCTAGTGGTAGCATGTAACCTGTTAGATTGTCCACTCTTCCCACCTCCTCTGCCCTGAATGAACTGGACACTGCAAAGATATGGATGCCCAGGTCAATTGTGCAGAGTAAGTGATGCCGACAAGGATGTCCCCAGCCATGATCCTGGATCTGGAGCACTGCTGAAGATTGCAGGCAGTCAACCATGAAATCTTACCATTTTACGTCAGCTCTGATAGTGATACGATGATATACTCAAGTCAGGATTGCTTAAATCAGGTTTCTTTTCTGGTTCATATATGATCCACAGGAATACTGCACCCCCATCACTTGCACTGCGTTAGTACTATGCCACGAATTATGCTAAGATTACTCACTTGAATGGACTTTAAAGCATTTGACCAAAATTGGAATGTGAAATGACAGAAGTACATCATTCTGCATCCCATTGAATAGCACAATTGACCCTTATTTTTCATAGTTGGTTACAACCAGAATGACAAAGGGCACTATTTTATAATAATTGCAACAAAACAATGCCATGAATGCATTCTTCAAGAAAAATAAACATTCTGCAATGAGAACAAAGTGAAAAAGAAAGTGAGAAACACAATTCAACTGACCCATGAGCACAAATGAATTAAAGCATAAATCAATATTTATCTTTTATATATACTTCATAATAATTTAAGGGCATGAATTAATTTATGGACTTCTCTGAATAATGAAATGGTTCTAGCCTTGCATGCTATTCAAACAGTTTTAAGTTGCACAATTTTAATTTGAATTCTTGGAGAAAGTATTTTGGAGATGATTCTCAGTGTTTATGATGCTAAATCAGTCTTTTGTGTGCTGGTGCCAAACTCATGTCTTTGGCAGAGGAGATTGAGGCCTCACAGTGCTTGATGTGGTCCAGTCAGTTCTAGGACTTACACCTAGGACTTTCGTAGCTTGATGTCAAATTTTGTTTGATAATGCCCCTGTGAAGTGCCTTTACTATTTTAAAGGCACTATATCAATGCAAGTTGTTGTTGTTGTATTCCCACCAAACTGCTGAGTACCCAACTTCCCTTCCTGGCCCACTGCGCCTCCCCATCAAATCTGCCATCATCATCCCTATCCTCAAAAAGAAAACACCCTTGAGTCCTTTGCCTTGTAAACTATCACCCCATTTTCAATCTCTCTTTTCTCTCCAAAGTTGTTGAATGTGTTGTTGCCTCTCAAATTGGTGCCCATCTTTTCTGCAACTCAGTGTTTGAATCTCTCCAATCAAGTGTTCACCCCTGCCACAGCAAAAAAATGACCCTTATCAAAGTCACAAATGACATACTATGTGACTGTGACAAGGTTCTCTCAACCTGCCTGCGGCCTTTGACATGGTTGACCGCACAACCCTCCAATACCTCTCCTACATGGTACAGCTTTGAGGGACTGCCCTCACTTGTCATTTCTATCTGTCCGGTCATAGCCCGAGAATCACCTTCAATGGCTCATCTAACCGCTTCTGCACCATTACCTCTGGAGTGTTCCAAGACTCTATCCTATTTCTAATTCACATGCTGCACCTCAGTGACATCATAAGGAGACACATGTCAGGTTCCACACATGTGCAGGCGATGTCCAGCTCTACCTCACCACAACCTCTCTCAACCCCTCCACTGCCTCTGATTTGTTACCCGCTTGTCTGAGATTCAGTATTGGATGAGCAGGCATTTCTTCCAACTAATATTGGGAAGACAGATGCCATTGTCTTTGGCCCCCGTCACAAACTCAGTTCCTTAAACACTGATTCTATTCCTCTCTCTGACCACTGTCCGAAGCTGTACCAAGCCGTTTGCAGCATTGTCATCCTCCTATTTGACCCTGAGCTGAGCTTCCAATCCCATATCATCACCATCACCAAGATTGCCTACTTCCACCTCCTGTAACATTGCCTAGCTCAAACTGTGCCTTAGTTTATCTGTTTCTGAAAAGCTCCTCTATGCCATTGTTACCTCAAGACTCGACTATTCCAATGCTAACCTGGCTGACTTCCCACCTTGCACCCTCTATAAACTTGAACTCATCTAGAACTTTGCTGCCTGTATTCTAACTCGCACCAACTTCCACTCAGTAACATCCCTGTGCTTGCTCAACTACATTAGCTGCTGGAACCACTCAGCAGGTCTGGCAGCATCTGTGGAAAGAGAAGCAGAGTTAACGTTTCGGGTCAGTGACCCTTCTTCGGAACTGACCCAAAACGTTAACTCTGCTTCTCTTTTCACAGATGCTGCCAGACCTGCTGAGTGGTTCCAGCATTTCTTGTTTTTATTTCAGATTTCCAGCATCCGCAGTATTTTGCTTTTACATTAGCTGCTGGTCTGACGATGCCTTGATTCTAACATTTGCAGTCTCTGAGCTCTTCCAATTCTAGCCTCTTGACCATCCCCGATTTTAATTGCTCCATCATTGGTGGCTGTGTCTTCAAATGCCCAGGTACTAAGTTCTGGAATTCCATCCCTAAGTCTCTCCACATCTACCTCTCTTTCCTCCTTTTAAGATGTTCCTAAAACTTACCTCTTTGACCAAACTTCGAGACACCTATCCTATTATCTCCTTATATAAAAACAAGAAATGCTGGAACCACTCAGCAGGTCTGGCAGCATCTGTGGAAAGAGAAGCAGAGTTAACGTTTCGGGTCAGTGACGCTTCTTCGGGTTCCGAGGATGAGGATGAGTGGTGCTCCACCCATTCCTTGCACTGCAAAATATGTCCACGGTGCAACACTAAATTGTGCAGTGCACAGCAGACTATGACTATTCGTGACAGCCTCAGTGGTGCATACTGCAGAAACCCTCCAGACCGGTCATAGTGTCATAGAGTCGTACAGCATAGGCCCTTTAGCCCACCGCGTCCATGCCGACCATAATGCCTATCTATACTAATCCCACCTGCCTGCATTAATTCCATATCCCTCGATGCCTTACTCATTCAAATACCTGTCCAGATGCCTCTTAAATATTGCTACTGTTCCTGCCTCCACCACATCCTCTGGTAGCTCATTCCAGATACCCACTATTTTTTGTGTGAAAAATTTACCCATTTGATCCCCTTTAAACCTCCTCCCTCTCACCTTAAATCTATGCCCTCTAGTTTTAGTCACCCCTACCATGGGAAACAGACTCTGGCTATCTACCCTATCCATGCCTCTCATAATTTTATATACCTTTATCATGTCCCCTCTCAGCCTCCTTCGCTCCAGGGAAAACAGACCCAGCCTATCCAATCTCTCTTTATAACTCAAGCCCTCCAAACCAGACAACATCCTTGTGAACCTTTTCTGCACCCTCTCTAGCTTAATCACATCTTTCCTGCAGAGCGGTGACCAGAACTGCACACACTACTCCAAATGTGGCCTAACCAATGTTATGTACAACTGTAACATGACGTCCCAACTCTTGTACTCAATGCCTCGGCCGATGCAGGCAAGCATGCCATACGCTTTCTTCACCACCCTGTCTAACTGTGTTGCCACTTTTAGGGAACTATGTACTTGCACCCCAAGGTCTCTCTGCTCAACAACACTGCCTAGGGCCCTGCCATTTACTGTATATGTCCTGCCCTGGTTTGACTTCCCACTTGTCTGCATTAAATTCCATTTGCCAATCCCTTGCCCACTTTTCCAGTTGATCTATATCCTGTTGTAACCTTAGACAACCTTCTTCACTGTCCACTATACCACCAATTTTGGTGCCATCTGCAAACTTACTAATCATGCCCCTTACATTCACATCCAAGTTATTAATATGTATGACAAACAACAGAGGGACCAGCGCCGATCCCTGCGGCACACCACTGGTCACCGGCCTCCAATCTGAAAAACAACTCTCCACTACCACCCTCTGCCTCCTATCACCAAGCCAATTTTGTATCCAATTGGCTAGCTCACTCTGGATCCCATGTGTTCGAACCTTCTGCACCAGCCTACCATGCGGGACCTTGTCAAAGGCCTTGCTAAAGTCCATGTAGACAACGTCCATCGCCCTGCCCCCATAAATCCTCTTGGTCACCTCCTCAAAAAACTCAATCAAATTCGTGAGACATGATTTCCCACGCACAAAGCCACGCTGACTATCCCTAATCAGACCTTGCCTTTCCAAATGCATATAAATCCTGTCTCTCAGAATCCCTTTCAATAACTTCCCCACCACTGATGTAAGGCTTACCGGCCTGTAGTTCCCTGGCTTATCCCTGCTGCCCTTCTTAAATATAGACACAACATTAGCTATCCTCCAGTCTTCCGATACCTCACCCGTGGCGAACAATGATACAAAAATCTCTGCCAGGGCCCCAGCAATCTCCTCCCTTGCTTCCCATAGCATCCTAGGATACACCTGGTCAGGCCCTGGGGATTTATCCACCTTAATGTGCTTCAAAACCTCCAACACCTCCTCCTTTGTAATGTTGATATGCTCCAGGATATCATTGTTCCCTCCCTTGAACTCACTAGCTTCCATGACCTTCTCCACAGTAAATACAGACTAGAAGTATTCATTTAGGACCTCGCCCATTTCCCGTGGCTCCACACATAGATTACCACACAGATCCTGAAGGGGACCTAGCTACCCTTTTACTCTTATTATACTTATAGAATGGTACTGCTCTCTCGTCCCAGCACAGGCAAAGCAGTTCGTAGAGTGCTGAAAGTATAGCAGGCTTGGCACTCTTGATTATTTCAGGGGTAATGCCGTCCTTCCCAGGGGCTTTTCCACTGGCTAGAGAATCAATGGCATCGCTGAGTTCCAATTTTGTTGGCTGTACGCCCAGCTGATCCATGACTGGCTGAGTCTGGGCTGCATTGAGGGCAGTCTCAGTGACAACTCCCTGGAGTACAGTTCTAGGTGGTGCTCCAACCAGTGGTCCATTTGCTTGCGTTGGTCATGCGCGATACCAATATCATCACCCTCTATAAGAACAAGGGTGACCGGGGTGACTGCAACAACTACCATGGAATCTCCCTGCTCAGCATAGTGGGGAAAGTCTTCGCTCGAGTCGCCTAAAACAGGCTCTAGAAGCTGGCTGAGCGTGTCTACCCTGAGGCACAGTGTGGCTTTCGAGCAGAGAGATCCACCATTGACATGCTGTTCTCCCTTCGCCAGCTACAGGAGAAATGCCGCAAACAACAGATGCCCCTCTACGTTGCTTTCATTGATCTCACCAAAGCCTTTGACCTCGTCAGCAGACATGGTCTCTTCAGACTACTGGAAAAGATTGGATGTCTACCAAAGCTACTAAGTATCATCACCTCATTCCATGACAATATGAAAGGCACAATTCAGCATAACGGCGCCTCATCAGACCCCTTTCCTATCCTGAGTGGCGTGAAACAGGGCTGTGTTCTCGCACCTACACTGTTTGGAATCCTCTTCTCCCTGCTGCTCTCAGATGCGTTCAAGTCTTCAGAAGAAGGAATTTTCCTCCACACAAGATCATGTGGCAGGTTGTTCAACCTTGCCCATCTAAGAGCGAAGTTCAAAGTACGGAAAGTCCTCATCAGGTCACTCCTCTTTGCTGACGATGCTGCATTAATCTCACACAGAAGAGTGTCTGCAGAGACCCATCGACAGGACTGTGGCTGCCAGCAACGAATTTGGCCTAACCATCAGCCTCAAGAAAACGAACATCATGGGACAGGACGTCAGAAATGCTCCATCCATCAATATTGGTGACCACGCTCTGGAAGTGGTTCAAGAGTTCGCCTACCTAGGCTCAACTATCACCTGTAACCTGTCTCTCGATGCAGAAATCAACAAGCGCATGGAAAAGGTTTCCACTGCTATGTCCAGACTGGCCAAGAGAGTGTGGAAAAATGGCGCACTGTCATGGAACACAAAAGTCCGAGGGTATCAGGCCTGTGTCCCCAGTACCTTGCTGTACGGCAGCGAGGTCTGGACAACGTATGTCATCCAAAAGCGACGTCTCAATTCCTTCCATCTTCGCTGCCTCCGGAGAATCCTTGGCATCAGGTGGCAGGACCGTATCTCCAACACAGAAGTCCTCGAGGCGGCCAACATCCCCAGCATATACACCATACTGAGCCAGCGGCGCTTGAGATGGCTTGGCCATGTGAGCTGATGGAAGATGGCAGGATCCCCAAGGACACATTGTACAGCGAGCTCGTCACTGGTATCAGACCCACCAGCCGTCCTTGTCTCCGCTCTAAAGATGCCTGCAAACGCGACATGAAGTCCTATGACATTGATCACAAGTCGTGGGAGTCAGTTGCCAGTGATTGCCAGAGCTGGCGGGCAACCATAAAGGTGGGACTAAAGTGTGGCGAGTCGAAGAGACTTAGCAGTTGGCAGGAAAAAAGACAGAAGCGCAAGGGGAGAGCCAACTGAGTAACAGCCCCGACAACCAATTTTATCTGCAGCACCTGTGGAAGAGTCTGTCACTCTAGAATTGGCCTTTATAGCCACTCCAGGTGCTGCTTCACAAACCACTGACCACCTCCAGGCGCTTACCCATTGTCTCTCGAGACAAGGAGGCTAAAGAAGACTTATCGAATCTTTTAGGATTCTCCTTTATCTTATCTGCCAGGGAAATCTCATGGCCCCTTTTCGCCCTCCTAATTTCCTTCTTAAGTGTAGTCCTACATCCCCTATGCTCCTCGAGGAACTTGCTTGATCCCAGCTGCCTGTACCTGACATATGCCTCCATCTTTGTCCTGACCAGACCCTCAATATCCCTCGTCAACCAAGGTTCCCTAAACTTGCCAGCCTTGCCCTTCCATCTAACAGGATCATGCCGGCCCTGAACTCTTCCTATCTCACTTTTAAAAGCCTCCCACTTGCCAGACGTCCCTTTACCTGTAAACAGCCTCTCCCAATCAACTTTTGAGAGTTCCTGTCTGATGCCATCGAAATTAGCCTTCCTCCAATTTAGGACTTCAACTTGAGGACCAGTCCTATCCTTTTCCATAACTATCTTGAAGCTAATAGAGTTATGGTCACTGGTCCCAAAGTGCTCCCCCACTGACACATCAACCACCTGCCCAGCTTCGTTTCCTAAGAGGAGGTCGAGTGTAGCCCCTTCTCTCATAGGACCATCCACATACTGCTTTAGAAAACTATCCTGGACACACTTAACAAATTCTTCCCCATCTGATCCCTTAGCACTAAGGCAGTCCCAGTCAATATTAGGGAAGTTAAAATCACCTACTATTACAACCCTATAATTCCTGCACCTATCTGTGATTTCCCTACCTATATGCTCCTCCAATTCCCTTTGACTATTGGGGGGCCTATAGTATAATCCCATCAAAGTGATCACCCCTTTCTTATTTCTAAGTTCTACCCATATGGCCTCACTGGACGTTCCGCCCAGGATCAGGGAAAACCCTAAGGCTTTCTGTAGGTATATCAGGAATAAAAGAATGACTAGAGTTAGATTAGGGCCAATCAAGGATAGTAGTGGGAAGTTGTGTGTGGAATCAGAGGAGATAGGGGAAGTGTTAAATGAATATTTTGCGTCAGTATTTACAGTAGAGAAAGAAAATGTTGTCGAGGAGAATACTGAGATTCAGGCTACTAGGCTAGATGGGATTGAGGTTCACAAGGAGGAGGTGTTATCTATTTTCACACTTTCCAAAATTGATAAGTCCCCTGGGCCAGATGGGATTTATCCTAGGATTCTCTGGGAAGCTAGGGAGGAGATTGCAGAGCCTTTGGCCTTGATCTTTATGTCGTCATTGTCGACAGGAATAGTGCCGGAGGACTGGAGGATAGCAAATGTTGTCCCCTTGTTCAAGAAGGGGAGTAGAGACAGCCCTGGTAATTATAGACCTGTGAGCCTTACTTCGGTTGTAGGTAAAATGTTGGAAAAGGTTATAAGAGACAGGATTTATAATCATCTTGAAAAGAATACGTTCATTAGCGATAGTCAGCACGGTTTTGTGAAGGGTAGGTCGTACCTCACAAACCTTATTGAGTTTTTCGAGAAGGTGACCAAACAGGTGGATGAGGGTAAAGCAGTGGATGTGGTGTATATGGATTTCAGTAAGGCGTTTGATAAGGTTCCCCATGGTAGGCTATTGCAGAAAATATGGAAGTATGGGGTTGAAGGTGATTTAGAGCTTTGGATCAAAAATTGGCTAGCTGAAAGAAGACAGAGGGTGGTGGTTGATGGCAAATGTTCATCCTGGAGTTTAGTTACTAGTGGTGTACCGCAAGGATCTGTTTTGGGGCCACTGCTGTTTGTCATTTTTATAAATGACCTGGATGAGGGTGTAGAAGGGTGGGTTAGTAAATTTGCGGATGACACTAAGGTCGGTGGAGTTGTGGATAGTGCCGAAGGATGTTGTAGGGTACAGAGGGACATAGATAGGCTGCAGAGCTGGGCTGAGAGATGGCAAATGGAGTTTAATGCGGAAAAGTGCGAGGTGATTCACTTTGGAAGGAGTAACAGGAATGCAGAGTACTGGGCTAATGGGAAGATTCTTGGTAGTGTAGATGAACAGAGAGATCTTGGTGTCCAGGTGCATAAATCCCTGAAGGTTGCTACCCAGGTTAATAGGACTGTTAAGAAGGCGTGTTAGCTTTTATTAGTCGGGGGATCGAGTTTCGGAGCCACGAGGTCATGCTGCAGCTGTACAAAACTCTGGTGAGACCGCACCTGGAGTATTGCGTGCAGTTCTGGTCACCGCATTATAGGAAGGATGTGGAAGCTATGGAAAGGGTGCAGAGGAGATTTACTAGGATGTTGCCTGGTATGGAGGGAAGGTCTTACGAGGAAAGGCTGAGGGACTTGAGGTTGTTTTCGTTGGAGAGAAGGAGGAGGAGAGGTGACTTAATAGAGACATATAAGATAATCAGAGGGTTAGATAGGGTGGATAGTGAGAGTCTTTTTCCTCGGATGGTGATGGCAAACACGAGGGGACATAGCTTTAAGTTGAGGGGTGATAGATATAGGACAGATGTCAGAGGTAGTTTCTTTACTCAGAGAGTCGTAGGGGCGTGGAACGCCCTGCCTGCAGCAGTAGTAGACTCGCCAACTTTAAGGGCATTTAAGTGGTCATTGGATAGACATATGGATGAAAATGGAATAGTGTAGGTCAGATGGTTTCACAGGTTGGCGCAACATCGAGGGCCGAAGGGCCTGTACTGCGCTGTAATGTTCTAATGTTCTAATATCCTCTCTAAGTACTGTCGTGATGCCTCCCTAATCAATAGTGCAACTCCCCCTCCTCTCTTAACTCCACCTCTGTCACGCTGGAAGCATTGGTATCCTGGAACATTGAGCTGCCAGTCCTGCCCATCCCTCAACCACGTTTCTGTAATAGCTATAATATCACAATCCCATGTACCGATCCATGCTCTGAGTTCATCTGCTTTACCTGTAAGGCTTCTTGCATTTAAGTCAATGCAGTTTAGCCTACCAGACCTTCCACGCTCCCTGTCCTGCCCCTGCCCGGCCGGCCTACTGGATTTGCTTGCTTTAACCTCTACATTTGCCTCAACTATCTCATCGGAGAGACTACTACTTTGGGTCCCATCCCCCACCAGACTTGTTTAAACCCTCCCGAGTAGTACTAGCAAACCTCCCCGCAAGGATATTGGTCCCCTTCCAGTTCAGATGCAACCTGTCCCTCTTGTACAGGTCACCTCTGCACCAGAAGAGATCCAAATGGTCCAAGTAGCTGAAGCCCTCCCGCCTACACCAGCTCTTCAGCCACGCATTCATTTGCCTTATCCTCCTATTCCTACCCTCACTAGCATGTGGCACAGGGAGTAATCCTGAGATTACAACCCTAGCAATCCTGCATTTTAACCTTCTGCCTAACTCCCTATAGTCACTTAGCAGGACCTCATCTCTCTTCCTGCCTATGTCGTTTGTACCAATATGGACCACGACTTCTGGCTGCTCACCCTCCCCTTTCAGAATGCCCTGTGCCCGCTCAGAGACATCCTTGACCCTGGCACCAGGGAGATAACACACCATTCTGGATTCTCGCTCGCGGCCACAGAAACGCCTATCTGTGCCCCTGACTATAGGGTCCCCTATCACTCCTGCTCGCCTACACTTTGACCTTCCCTGCTGTCCAATAGAGCCAGACGTGATGCCATTGACCTGGCTCCTGCTGCTGCTTTCCCCTGAGAGGCCATCCCCCCCCAACAGTATCCAAAACAGCAGAAGTACATTTTCAGCAAGTCAATGGTGCCTTCGATGATGGCTCTGGTGGAGGCACGAGCTAATTGTATTGCTCTTCTGCTGCACTTTGGGGATGCTTCACTGGTGTCATCAACCATGTCTAAAGCAGATAACCGTTGTCACCCAGGATCCAGCCATCAACATGGGCTGGTGCTTTAAAAATTTCAAGGGGTTGTGAGTCTCACAAGATGTATATGTGATGACAGCTCCCTGGAAAACGAGCACAGATCTGCATGAGTTTTCACCTGTGGTCGCAAACCAGTTCAACGTTCAAAGAGTGAAAGCCTTTTTGATTCAAAAATGCAGCAGGCTGGTCCCAGAGAGCTATAATGACCGCATGAGTGCAGTCGATCACCCCTTGCACTCTAGGGAAATGAACGATGGTGCTGAAGGCTACTGACCTTGCTGTCTGGCTGTCCTCGTCTACTGGGAAATAGATGTAATCATTGGCACGACGGAATAGGGCACTGATCATCTCTTTTTTGCACTTGTGAGTTGCAGCCTGTGAGATGCCACATATGTCACCCGTTGAGCCCTGGAAAGCACAGCTGGCGAAAAAACTGAGTGCTGCAGTCACCTTCAGGGCAACTGGTATGGGGTTCCCACCAAAACCACTTGGTTGCCAGTCCTGCTGCATGATCCCACAAATCTCAGTAACCATTTCACCTGACATCCTCAGGCATCTCTGGCATTGCATCTTCGACATCTGAAGGTAGTTAGTCCTTGTCATGAGGATGTGTTGATGCACCAGTGCCCATCTTCTACAATGCCTTCCCTGGATGGCATCATTCTGAGCATTCTCCCCCTCTTGTGCTGCCTGCTGCTGGCATTGCAGCATCAGCCGCTGCGTGGCAAGAGCCCTCCTCAGTCGTATCCTCTTCTCTTGCTCCCGAGGCTCCAAAAATATTGAGACCCATGTCATTGCAGCTTTATAACTGTTTGAATGCGACAAATATTGAAATGAAAACTTGTTTGCCTGTGATGTTCAACCATTGAACTCATGAGCAGATAGGTTCTATGTGCCTTCCATTGTGCACAGCAGCAACTCCACCCACTCAACACTGGCCTCCTCCCACATTGATCTGCACTCCTAGCATGCCCACATGATTTATCGTCTCATTTTGCAAAATGGTCCAGGTCCAATTCTTGGCTCCAATTTGGTCTCCCTATTTAAAGAAGGATGTAAGTGCATTGGAAGCAGTTCAGAGAAGGTTGACTCGACTGATGCCGAGAATGGGCATGTTGTCTTCGTGGGAAAGGTTGGACAGGCTCGGCTTGTATCCGCTGGAGTTTAGAAGAGTAAGAGGCGACTTGATTGAAACATTTAAGATCCTGAGGAGTCTTGACAGGTTGGTTGTGGAAAGGATGTTTCCCGTTGTGGGAGAATCTAGAACTAGGGGTCACTGTTTAAAAAAAGGGATTGCCCATTTAAGACAGAGATGAGGAGAAATTTTTTTCTCTCAGAGGGTTGTTCGTCTTTGGAACTCTCTTCCTCAAAAGGCGGTGGAAGCAGATTCCTTGAATATTTTTAAGGCACAGGTAGATATATTCTTGATAAGTAAGGTGGGGGGGGTGGAAAGTTATTGGGGGTTGGTGGGAATGTGGAGTTGAGGTTACAATCAGATCAGCCATGATCTTGTTGAATGGTGGAGCACGCTCGAGCGGCCGAGTGGCCTACTCCTGCTCCTAATTCGTACTTTTGTATGTATGTTCGTATGAGGCAAGATCCTCCACCTTCCACCCTCCTCCTGCCCCATCACCCTTGACCTTGCACATTCCCTCTTTGACCTTGAACCTTCCCCTATTACATTGGCCCAGGTAATTATTAACATCTACATGCCATCTCTCCCCCTATGCCTATACCCAGCCCCATCGAAATGTCCACTGTCAACCTAGATCCTCCAGTCATCAACCTGAATGTAGTCATCCAATCCCGTGCCCCACCTTATGAGGCCTTCCAATACCAAACCAATGGCTCTGGACCTGTTCCCCCCTACCTCTTCACACTGCCCCCTGTGACTGACTGTTCGCTCTGCCAGCCAGCATTCTGATTGCCTCACAGGACCCCAGTGTAGACAGTACTGACCCCTCCCTTTAGGTCCATCATGCACCTCACTTTTATTATCTGTTCCAAACCCCCACCCCCCCCAACCACCACTACGACTGACTCCAAACTCAGAATGCTAGGCCCTTCCCTCCTCCGCAGCTCCAGGCACCCAAACCCCAACTCTGCCTATCCCGGCTTCCCTCCTCCACACCTCCATGCACCCAAACCCCCACCGTCTGCCCTCCCTGGCTTCCCTCCTCCACACCTCCAGGCAACCAAACCCCACCTTTTCAAACCCCTGACCCCCCCAACACAATTTGTCCTTGCTGGTCCCGAGCCTGGAGCCAAATATCCATTCCAATGTTGGCCTTCCTTGTGCCGACGAGTTCAAGAAAGAAAACCACTGAATTCAGATACAACTGCACAAAGCTGACTAGTGCACACCACCTTTAAACGAATGTTAACCGGGTGCCACGGGATTCTCGTGCTCCACTGACTGAATCTGGCTGGTAGGACCTAATTTCAATGAATTATAAGGTAATGAGGATTCATGGTATACAAATGTATTAAAAGTTGGAATCCACCATAGACAGTGTGAGGCCCGATCCGCAGAAAAGCGCTCCGGATTTAATCACTAAATTTGAACCTGCTATCAGGAAATCGAAATATCAACTCCCACCTAATTAATGTACCCCGCGCACCACAAAATCTGTTCTTGTAGGACCTATAAAATCCTCCCCACAGTGTTCAAAATATTAACAGCACTCTTTGGCTAAGAGGAACACAGGAGAGAATTGTTCATTGACTCATTTTTTAATGTATTATTTTTTGAAGGATTTTAAAATTGGACCATAGAGTCAAATTGAAAACCCAGAGCTTTCTGTGATGAAGTGTTATATGAAGAAAGTGGATCTAGTACAAAGTAGTTCATAATTACCTTTCAATGGATCTATTGGAGGAGGATTATGTTAATACATGCCCTGTTTATGGGCTTGTGGCTTTTGAAAAATATTTAAAAGATTTTAGAGATAACCCAAATATCAGCACCACATTTAATTGACGTCTACCAAAATAAACCTACCTTCCAATCTGGGCCGTTTTACAATTGACTCAGAATTAATATTCAACGGATGTATTTTGTAAATACTATCACAACTGTTTAACTTTGGTTTTACATCATTTGGAAGCCAATGAGAATTAAAAATAGATGGGTGCAGGGTGATGTTATTTGTCTTCGCAAGAGCTCCCAGCAAAAGCTAAAATTATCAAAAACCACATGTCTATAAGTCAGACAATTTTCTTTTTCTAAATTTGGAAGATGGTTTTATGAACTCATTAAATCCATTAAGTGGTTCTGAGTGCTGAGCTTCATAGATACATATGGATGATTGAAACAAACACCGAACCTTTGAGTTGGCATTGCTGTGTTGTATCAAATGTTCTCTGATAAAGCTCCTTTTTTAATTTGTTTGTGGGATGTGGGTGTTGCTGGCTAGGCCAGCATTTATTGCCCATCCTTAATTGCCCTTGAGAAGGCAATGGTGGTGAGCTGCTTTCTTGAACTGCTGCAGTCCATGTGGGGTAGGTACACACACAGTGTTGTTAGGAAGGGAGTTCCAGTATTTTGGCCCAGCGACATTAAAGGAATGGCGATATAGTTCCAATCAGGATGGTGTGTGGCTTAGAGGGGAACTTGCAGGTGGTGGTGCTCCCATGCATCTGCTGCCCTTGTCCTTCTAGGTGGTAGAGGTCGCAGGTTCTATATAGTTCTATAGGTGCTGGAAGTTGGGATTAGAATGGGCGGTTAGTTTTTTTCAGCCAAGATGGGCTGAATGGCCTCTTTCTGTACCATAACTTTTCTATAGTTCTATGGTTCTATGAGTTTGGAAGGTACTGTTGAAGGAGCCTTGGTGTAGATGGTACACACTACTGCCACTGTGCAGCGGTAGTGAAGGGAGTGAATGGTGAAGGTGGTGGATGGGGTGCCAATCAAGTGAGCTGTTTTGTCCTGGATGGTGTTGAGCTTCTTGAGTGTTGTTGGAGCTGCACCCACCCATCAAGGCAAATGGAGAGTTTCCCATCACAATTCTGACTTGTGCCTTGTAGATGGTGGATAGGCATTGGGGAGACAGGAGGTGAGTCACTCACTGTAGAATTCCCAGCCTCTGACCTGCTGTTGTAGCCACAGCAGTCTGCCACAAACCTTTCTGTGAGACACAGTTCGATCAATTTCCAGGTTGGCCAGCAGGTTAATCATGTGACCATCTATTTGTTTGAAACATCAGCACCTGCAAGGGTTGTTGATTCTTCAAAGCTTATTGTACACACTCTGTGGGGGGGGGGGGGGGGGGGGTGTTGCAGGGGGAGCAATGGAGTGCTGGTTCTTACACAGCCAATGGCTCTCAATGTCTTTTGATCATCACTACTGAATTGAATCGGGGGGAGCAGTTCCATTAACTCTCCATGCAACCGTCTCTCAGAATGCAAATGTGAAGCCATGTTTTCAGCCATTCAGCTGTATGGTCTTTTTGAACAAGTTATGTTCAGTGTCCAGCAAAAGTTCAAATAGTGTTCCATATGACGAATTTGATATGTTTCTATTTGGCAGATGTGGTTTCGTCACACCTCCACCTCTCGCCGAATGAAATGCGACATTAGGGAGAGCATTTCATTATAAATTAGATGGAAGAGAAAGTACAAGAAAACACACATGCATTTCTCTCATTCATTCAGAAATCTTCACATTGTTACAGCCTGTCTTTCCTTTGTAATAGTGCTGCATTAAACTGTCCCTTTTTCCTTGAGGCGAGTCTGAGACAGTTATGTGCTACCCAAGGGGTTTAAAGTTTCTTCACACTCAGCCTGCAATGAATGGTCATCCCAATAAATATATGATTTTTGGGGAGGTTTGAAGTTTGCACATTTCCATGATTGTCTAGGGTGCCTTTGTTCCTGTTGGGGTCTGCAGGGAGATGGTTAGATTTAATTAGCCCTGGTTTGGAGCTCTGATCATGGGAGTCAGCAGTGGGTGGATCCTCTCTGATTTCTCTTCAGTGCTCTGGTGAGTCATGCAAGTGCTTTTTACTTTAGGGTATTGTGGGTTCCTTTTTCTCCTGACTGTGGGGGTAGCTTCTTTGCTAATCTTCCCTTTGTCCTCTGAGACATTCCTGCTTGCAGGTATTTGTCCAGATTCGACTGCACGCCACTGCGGCACTTCGACTAGGTGAGGCATCACCTTCATGGTTTCTCTGCCGTCCTGAGGACTTTTGTTGTCCCCGCATGTTGCTGTAAATGCTGTTAGCAACTCTGGTGTGGTGCTTCTGGTGTTTGCATTTACATAGGAGGATGTGGGGTCTAATTTTTCCAACATTTCAGGCTTGGCTGTCTGGCCAGTAGGGGTTTTCACTTGGGAATCCTCCTGGACCTCCTTTAACCTGTCCTCTTTGTCCCTTTTCCCCTTTCCTCTCTACCTTTTTGCCATCCCCGTGCCTGTCTGTCCCCTTTTGTTCTCGGCAGGGGACCCTTATAAATCAACAGCCCTCTGCTGGAGCATTTCCCAAAAGTCGATACAGGGGAATTACAGGTCCAGATTTCACTAAAGTTTGGGGCTTCCCCTCAACCTGGCACATGTGGCAACTCCTACATTACTCTACCACATCTTTGTGGAGTTTTGGCCAGTCAAACTGCTGTCTTATGCAGGCTTTGGTATACCGACATGTACAGCCATTGTAATCTCATGGACCATTCTTAATATTTCTCTCTGGTACCTCTGCAGCACCACTAGCCGGTGAACCGATGTCCACTCTTTGTCCTCAGGTCTGTGAGGCGAACTCCATTTCCTCATCAGTACCTCATTCTATAAATAATAGCAATCAGGGACTCCCTCTGATTCAATTTCAGTCTGGGCAGCCTGCGCTAACTCTCTCAATACTGGGTCAGCTCGCTGAGCCTCAGCTAGGGAAGATCCATTTAATCCATTCCTTGGGTCTTCTAACTTTCCAAAGACAGACAGACCCCATGGTCATCTGTCTCCAGTGCTAATTCAGTCTCCTCTGGGGGAGCTGGTTTGGTCATGGTCTGATTCACTACACATTCAGGGAAACTGCAGGGGACCATCTCCTGCCACTGCCCTGTCTCTCTGACCTCCTTCGGTCTTTCTTTCACTACTGGGGAAGCTACCACCTTCGCCCTGCCAGATCATTACCTAGGAGCAGGTCGACCCCGTCCTCAGGCAAACTAGGGATGGTCCCTATGGTCACCGTTCCCAAAACTAGGTCGCATTCAGAGTGCACCCAGCATAAAGGTACAGGCATACACTGCCCTCCAATACCATTCACCACCATTCTGGTGTTTACTGTACTCTCTGGGGGAAAGGTCAGGCCTTTTCCCAGCAAAAGGGATCTGATGGCCCCTGTATCCCTGAAGATTACTATGGGCATGCCTGCCCCACTCGAGGGGTATGGGGTTACTCTCCCTTCAGATGCAAAATCCTGATAACCTTCAGGGATCTCATTAAATTTTCCCGCACCCACAGCAGTATTTTTTCTGGGTCTTACTACTGCTGCAGTTAAAGACAAGCTTGTTCTGCTGTGCTTTCCAACAGGGTCGCTTCTCCTTTACTGAACGGGTGTGCCCTGATTAACCCTGCAGGCTTTCCCCGTAGTTTCCAGAAGTCAGCTCTTAGATGACTGTCATATTACAATGGAAGCACACAGGTCTCCGGGTCTCACTCCTACTTACAGCACTATCCTTTTTGGTTGGAGGAAGCCCCCCTGTGTGTCCTGCTTTTCTTTCTCTCCCAGGACTGTTTGGGCTCCTATCACCTTTCCACCCTTTGTCCTTTTTGGATTTGTGGGGGTGACTAAGAAAGGTTTTCCCCTGGGGAACCGACATGTATATTAGAGCAAATTCATCAGCCAGAACTGCACCTTGCCTCACTCTATGTACTTTTTGTTCCGCCACATGGGTCTTTATGGAGAGTGGGAGCGAGTTTTTAAATTTCTCGAGGAGAATTACCTCTCCAATTTTTCCTCTACCTTCATCTTTACTGTGATATTAGCAACCTCTGTTTCTTGGTGAAATAGGTGCAAAATATTCATTTATCACTTCTGCCATGCCCTCTGCCTCAACAAGAATGCAAGTTGTCTAATATGTACAACCATCCAGCTGTAATGACTGCTCAGGTTGCTGCATTGAAAATGAACCCTGAACTATTTTTTCCCCTTGTAATGCCTGTAATAAGGCATTAATTGAGGCCAGCTGTATCTAAGTTTTATGAGATACTTTTGGAGAATGTGGGGAGATATTTTTGTTTGATATGTGCCAATATTTCATGAAGAATTTAAGCAAGTAAGTCCCTTACTTTCTAACATATGATTAATGTAAGGGTTTGAGGGAGGAAGGAAAAAGCAATTTTCTTGTAGTATAGCATAATATATTTCAGATATGTAGCACAACAAAATGGATGGAGACATGAAATGTGACACAAATTTGTTTTTACTGTCATGTAGATTAAGTTAAATTCAGCCTTGTATTTCAGGTGTGATAATAAAGATCCATGAGTGCATTTACAACTGGTTCCAGGTTAAGCCCCTAAAAAGGGCTTGGTGTGAATTGTATTAATTTGCACAACATTTTTCCTGTAAAAACTGTTTGCATGATGCATACCACTTAAATTTGTTTGGCAATTAATATTTATGCCCCGAACATAACCAGCGTGTTGTGTGATAATGAAAGACGAGGCAGTTCAAGCTGTAGTGAGATTAGTGGAATTTGTTTATTGAAATGAGTGGACCCATAAGCATTATGAGTCACTTCTTTGGTTCTTTAAAATTCAACTCAGATTCCATCTTAATATTTCCATTACAGTAATATTTCTTATATTTTTCAGACAGTTTAATATCAACATGGCATTTTTATTGTATTATTCTTCTGTTGTACCATTTGAGTTTTTTGTATTCATACCCAGGGTTTGGGCATTGCTGACATTTATTGCCCATCCCCAGCTGCTCTTAGAAGGTGGTTTTGGGCCTTCTTCTTGAACCACTGCAGTCACATTCTTTCTAGTTAATTTTTTCAGACAACTGTGTGGCTTGCCAGGCCAATTCAGAATGCAGTTAATAGTCAACCACATTGGCGTGGGACTGGAGTCACATATAAGTAAGATTGGGTAAGGATAGTAGGTTTCCTTCCCTAAAGGACATTAGTAAGCTGTTTGAATACTAAATCTCTCACATTTCCCTATTTATACAACATAGCAATTTAGTGATTACTGTACCCAGTAAAATATATGGACGAAGGATGCCATTTAAAAAAATAACATATCATTTACATGTTGTTTTAATTTTCTTCTGAGGTTCCTTGAACTTTTCCTTACAATAAAAGTGCAGCCGCCCAGTAACTCTTCCCTTTGCTAAATATATCTGGATAGCAGTAACTTTTGAGCTGGGACCAGTTATTTTTTAAATTGAGAAACCTAAGTGAAGGCCAGTAACCTCTGTGGATATTAGTGTCCTGTGCACCTAGCGTGCCAAGGCTTTGTGAAGCATCAGTTAACAAAGCAAACAACACGCTGGTTTATTTTGCCATATCAGTATGGTAGTAGTCGGTGGAGATTACACTGAAACTATGGGAAACATTTTAACATGGGCGAGCAGGTGGGATTGGGTGGGGGTAGAGGTTAAATGGACAGAAATTCTGACGCATCAGGAATCCAGTTCCCACCTGCTGACTTCTGAGTTTTACTGCGGCAGGGCAAGGGGCGGGCAGTCAACCTGCTCCCAGAAGGCAGGTTGCATTTTAAATATGTTAATGAGACTGGAAGTCTTGGAATTAACTTGCTTTTCTGGGCCTCAGGAAACCTGGCAGCGACACGAGGACAGCCTCGGGGAGAAGGCAAGTGCCTTCACAGCATTCCTTGTGGGCCAGGAGGAGCAGGAGTACTCTCTCCCGCGCTCCTCAAGCTCCCCATACAAAGCCCCACACACCAGAATTGGACTCCCCACTTCCAGGATTGGGGATCAAACGACCAATGGGATCTGACCCCCCACCCTTGCCCCGGGGATGGGGATTGGACCCCATTTGGGATCAGACCACCACCCTCAGGGGTCAGACCACCCTTCAGGATTGGACCCCCAATCAGGATTCGGGGATTGGACCTACCTGTTCCTGTTCTGGCTTCTCACCCCCACCTGACCTGGAGGCCAACCCAGTCAATCAGGCTGACTTTGGACTGTGAACGTTTTCAGGGCCAAAAGCTGCACCAGATTTCTGGATTTCCCATGTGCTACCAGAACCCCCTGTGTCCAGCATGTCAGTAAGTAAAAAAAATTCCCCTTACATGATTCTCTGGTCAGACTGTACCTTGACCATTGTATCCAATTTTAGTCATCAGGACACAAGGTAGTAAACTTTCATCATCTATGCTGTTAGTGCTGAGTTTGAGTGACAGGAGTGCATATTGGGAATTCAGACACGCACCTTCATGATTTTTTTCATCCATGTAAACTAATAGATAGAAAATTGAGGGAGGTCAAATGCTAAATCCCTGTGGGATAGATTTTCCAAGTCCTGGGATATCTTGACTTGAAATAGACTATTCATATTCAAAAATCTAGTATCAATCATACAGAAACTGAACCAACCATTGTTTAAATTTGAATTAGGTGGCTAGGTTGTTCTCTCAAAGCTGTGACCATGTTAAAAAAAACTGAATAAAATCTTTTACTAGCTGAATTTTAACTATGGTTTGTTTTCAAATTGCTTATGTACTGTGACCAGATTTGAGGTGATAGCCATTAAGCCAAACAAACAAGCACTTTACTGTTAATTTCAATGGATGGAATATCATGTACAGGGTAACCCTGAGATTTCCTGATGTGTATTCCCAGCATATGAAGTACCAACCTTTGGGAGAAGACTCAGAAATTCTATCCTAACGTGCATTCCAGGTGCACAAAGCTTTACAACATGGGGGCTAAATTCGCTAGCCCTTGAAAACAAATGAGGGGATCGCAACACGCGATTAACATATGCCCGTTGATTGCAATGCAGATAGTACACCAACTTCATGCTGCCTGCTGATTTCAATGATTTCAGCAACCAGTCACACTACCCATGCCTTTGATTGGCTGAATGCATCAGCAGGGGACCATTAGTATGAGAGGTTAGCACAACCTGTAACCAGCATGCACTGTTTAAAGCTAGTCTGCACCTCTTAAAGGGGAGGTGCATTGTTGGTGGAGAAGGTGCTGACAGTCATACAAGAAGTGGCTCTGACCTGGGAAACATTGAAGAATGGTACAACATAGGAGATAGCAGGTTTCAAGGTGGCACATTCCAAGGTCTATGACTACGTGCTGAGGGATGCATTAAATCTTGGGGCAGCCGCTGCAAAGCCTCAATGGGGAATGGCCACCATTTAAGATCCTCCTGCCATTGTATACTGAGGGGCTGGAAACCATATAAAACCCTTTGGACTGCATGCAACAGAGAATATTTGACATGAAATGTAAATGTACATTGTAAATGTAACCTGTAATGGCAAGTGTAGTGAGGCACCTCATTGTACTGTATTGAAAGAGACTGATCTGTATTGTACTTTATGTTATGTCAAATTTAAACTGTTATGTATTGTACTTTTACACATTTTATGAATAAAGTATATTTTTGGAAAACCAGCATAGCAAAGAGCAGGCTCCAAGATCTTTGGACACGAGATTGGAGGCCTTAATGGAGGACGTAGAATGGAGAAAACATGTCCTGTATCCGCAGGAGGCCCTCCAGATACGCATTCAGGAGGCAGTGGGAGCAGATCGCCGTGGAGGTCAGTGCAAGAAGTCAAGCCTCAAGGACCTGGATGCAGTATCACAAGAAGCTGAATCACCTCACACAAGTGGTCAAGGTCAGTGAATGCATCTTTAAATGCCATATTCTACCAATTGCACCACTAGTTGCACACACTGCTCAAATCACCACAGCCCCGTCATTCACTTACCAAAAGTCTCTTATCAATCAGGACACAAACCTGACATTTCTATGCTTCACTGTGCCCGCACACACTTAACATGGCTGGAAGCCTCATACCCACATTTCACAGCTTGCACATGCTGCTAGCTATTCAACTATGACAGCCACATAACCCAAACAAATTGCACAACACTGAAACACTTCTCTGTCTCTTGCAGGATAAGCGACACACAAACGGACACTGCAGGAGCTAACCAGAGGGACACAGCTGTGACTGTTTGTCTTAACTTCCATGGAGGAATCGGTGCTGGTTATTATGGGATGGCCATTTCTGAAACCATGCCGGGGGGAAGGCTGGAACCATTGAAGATGACGGTACCCTCACATCTAATCCTGCTTCTCACATCCCACCTCCCTGTCATACCTACTAGTGCATCCAAGTCTGGGAGAAACTGATTTGTGCAGAAGTTTTAAAGTCAGCAAAAGCTCCTTCAACACCTGTCACACTACTCCCTGTAGACTTGTGTAACTTTAAAAAAACCATAGGAAGTACAAAACACTTGTAGAAGCAAAGCCACAGAAAGAAGCAATTAACCAGCAACAAACCTGTAAGTAGTTGATGATTGCTTTAAATAGCACTGGTGGGAGCTGCTTTCTGCAGCTGAATACATGTTCAGCTGTGTGAGGTTAAGGGAGGGTGTTAGCTGGAGCGAGGAGTTTCAAAATGCATTACACGCAGATTGATGTCATGATCTGCATATTTAGGGCAGATGTTCGCTGCATGCATGCATCAATGCCCTCATCAATATGGTGCCCAACATGATTCGGTGCAAAAGTGTGCCCACATGCCATGGATGCCATTCTGGAGCTCTAAGAACGCGCATAGCACCCAACAAATGGGCACTAGTGACCCCAATTTCTCATCCTGTTAGTTCTGAAGATGAAAACTTACCCCAAGTAAAATATTCAAGTTGTGGAGCTCAAAGAAAAACCTTGAGGCTGATCACTAGTATAAAAATATTGATCTATGAGAGCACATAAGAGAAACTGGAGTTTTTTAGCCTAGAAAGTGCCTGGGGGATCGAGGGCTGGGGGTGGGGGGGACCTTATAGAAATAAAGAGGAGAATTTTAACTTCCCTGGATAGATGGGAAGGGGTGAGGAGTTAAAAATTAAAAATCTGATATCCAATTCCAACCTGCCTGTAACATGCCCACATCCGGTTTTAACAGAGGTAAATTTGAAAATCGGGTGACTAACCTGCTCTCCAGAGGCAAGTCCATCATTTAAATATTTTAATGAGGCTGTGTGCCTCAAATTTTAGCACAGTTTAAAATTTAATGGCTGTGAGCCAATTTTCCCAGGGCTCGGGAAACCACACAGCTGAAGGAAGGCAAGAATGGTTGAATCCAGTGCCTTTGCAACAGTGGAAATGGAGATAAAAAACTTAAATTAGGCCTTGCTGTTAACTTTCCCAGGACTAATGGTATTTTTGGACTTCCCAGCTGCTATGAGGTCACCCAGCCCCCACTCCCTCCTCCCCTCTTGTATTGAGGCCAAAGATATTAGAAGGTAAGGGGTTATTTTAATGTAATGCACCTCACGGGAGTCTAATGGGATCAGATTGTCTTCCCGTTTAACACGTCGCTTGATTTTATCAATGGAAAGTAAAACTGGGCAACATGTATAAGGCAGACGATCTGATCTCATCCGTTTTCGGTGAGGTGGGTTAGGTTCAAATTATTCCTACTTTTTAATATTTGGGCCAAATTCCACACCATTTTGTGTGGAAGGAATGAAGTTTGGGGCAATGAAACCCAAATTAGGAGGAAAAGCATGGAGATATGGACATGCAAACACATGACATAGATAGAAAAAGACCAGCTGGGCCATTGAGTCTGTGCTATTCAGCCACGTAGCAACTAAGCAACATGCTTCCCAGTGCTCCCCACTCATCAACATCGACATAATTTCCTGGGATCAGCAAAAAAATGAAAAATAGCATCATGGCAATTGAGGGAAAAAAATCTGGGAAGTTTCTCTCTGACCTCTGAATGTATTCAAAGGCAAGTTGCAGGAGATAACAATAACAAGATCATCCCACCCACAATTTGTGGGCAGTGATATCAGCTTCCTCCAAAAACTTGTCTAGCTCCCTTTTGAAAATTTTCTGTGTGTCTACACCCACTGCATGAGCTGACAACCTATTCCAAAGATAGATGACTGTCTGGGAAAGGAAAAGCCTCCTGACATTTAACCTAGTTCTATGCTTATGTAATATGCATGCATGTCAATACATGTTCCCTATCTTATGTAATTCAAATGATCTGTTCACTTGAGTACAGTCTAGTCTCTTCATTGTTTTAAATACTTCCTCCAAGTCTCCCTGAGCCCATAAGATGTGGGAAAGTAAACAATTAAGGCATAAAATGGTTCATGTGATTATGATAGCATATAGCCATAAAGACGGGGCTAAAATGTGACGAGTCGAAGAGACTTAGTAGTTGGCAGGAAAAAAGAAAGAGACGCAAGGGGAGAGCCAACTGTGCAACAGCCCCGACAAACAAATTTCTCTGCAGCACCTGTGGAAGAGCCTGTCACTCTAGAATTGGCCTTTATAGCCACTCCAGGCGCTGCTTCACAAACCACTGACCGCCTCCAGGCGCGTATCCATTGTCTCTCAAGATAAGGAGGCCCAAAAGAAAAGAATATTTTTATATGTTTATTGTCAGTGTCCTCAATGGCATTCTTCCACTATACCTCTTGTGTTACCTTCCTAATCCACAGTCTTGAAGTCACTGCATGGGATTCCTCTCATTATGTCCACAAGAATTCAATTACTTAAATGTCTGCCACTTTCAGGCATAAGTAGCCTTCTTTTCATACTTTGTCCTTCAACATACTCTTTGATTTTCTTCCTTTATCCCTCCTCTTATGAAGGTGGTTATGCTGAGGTCTAGTTCCAGGAATGCTGGCAACTCTCCTGCCCAAACAGCCATTTTTCATTGGTGAATGTAGACAGTGAGAGTCCAGAAGCCATTCAGAACTGGGAGCAAGGGGCCTTACTCAATGTCCACACATATGCTTTTCCAGCAGAGGTCACCAAATAGCAGTGTAGAGCAGGATAGTTTTCCCCTCACAAACTGGGATATTGAGGCCAGTTCTACTGCCCATCAACTCCCCCACTGAGACAGATCTCAGCAGTTTATTTTCTAAACCTTGAGAAATTGCTCTGAAAACTATGCATTTGTGTATCACCAGAAAACTGTTTTATGGTAAACAAAAAATACACGTTTTTCATCAAAACACTGCTCTCATTTGGTATCTAATAGTTGAAGTCAGCGTTATACTCAGTGGTACCATGTTCACTGGGACTAATTTCTTAGGAACAGTATACCCACGCTTTTATAAGTCTCTCCTTTATTTATGTCTCTGCTCTTTGTATTCTGAGTTAAAAATATTAAAATATTAAATATTAAAAATTATGTTTGGAGTTGGGGGGGGGGGCGGGGGGGAATGGGGGGTGGTGGTGGCGCGATGGTCTCGAAGTAACTGGCAACTGGTGAGATGATTTTTGTGGAACCAGAAGGAACACTCATGCTTCTCCTGACTGTACAAAAATCAGCAGTGCTGTGAGTGGCCTGCAGCAGTCCCTTTAATGACCACTCTACACCCAGTACTCATGGGCAGAGTGTGCTTGACACACTCTCCATCCATTGGCACCAGAAAATTGCATTGGGGCCTCCAAACTGCATAGGGTGCCAAATTATATATTTTAAGAAGGTTCCAACCCACTTCAGGTGAGAACGTTTTCTGCCCATTCTGAGTCTCATTTAAGAATCAGGTTAGGTTGGCCTCAGGCAGTCAGTGGTAGCTTCTGAAAAAAAATTGTCAGCCTACCGTCCCACTTATCGGTATAAACAGGGCAGTGAGGGGATGAAAATTGCCCCCAGTAAATATTTACACCTTTTTTGAGGGGTTTATGTGACTCTTCCTCTGAAGTTACGGTAGATAACAGGGTGGTAATTTCACCTCTGATGATTATAACCAAATGCAAGTGTCAGAATGAAACAACAAAGGGTGACCCAGTTCTGATGAAGGATATACACCTGTCTTCTGTTTTATTTTTACAAATGCTGAAAGACTGGTTGCATATTTTGAGCCTTTGCTGTTTTAATTTCAGATTTGCAACATTTGCTACAATTTTTGTTCCTTTTATTTAATCAGTCTCGGCCTGATCTGCTGAATCAATGAAGAGCCAAATTTTGAAATCTGGAACCCAATATAAAAATTTGTTGAAGATAGTCTGCCTATGTCAAACCCTCATGGTCATACTGTCTGCATAGTTTCATTGCAGACTGTTAATCCCTAGGGTTTGTTGTTAAATCCAATTTTCTGTTGGCTTTTTGTTTGTTTTGTTTGTCACTAAGCTTCCTCTTCATCCTGTATACCTTGCAGCTACTTCCTTCTGTCAGGAGGTAAGGCGGAGAGCCCCTGCAGTCTGCTTGGACAAGATCCTCTCGCTTTGGCTGCTTGATGCATCATTTTGAACAGCTTGGTTCCTTACACACAGCAGGTACCTCATTCCCTCTAAAATCAGCCTGTCCCTTTAGAGCTAGATTAAACTCAAGAGAAATGCAGCAGATTAATATAACATAAAAAACAACACCTAAGTTTTGCATCTATGCTTTGTATTGCTGTGTTCAGATATACACATTGTTAGTAGCTATTTTGCAGCTGGAACTTACTATGTGTTTATTTTGCTAAATATCATCAAGTAAAATGGTGCTGTTCTTAAATTGAAAGCAAGCAGGTGGAGAAATTGATCCAGTGCCAGAAATGGTGTGAAGTGGGCATCCTGGAACATACACCTGAAGACATAGGCCAAAGGCTCACTGCAAGTTGGTCCTTGGCCTCATCTACATAAAACTGGCGAGCTGCAGATGTCAACCTAGTGCCTTGATGCAGCTTGTGGTTGGGCCCCTGAAAAACTTGTCTCAGTAGGGAGCTGATCAGCATGTGCTAATAGCTTGTGATGCAGCCAGCCCTCTGTTCTTAAAGGGAAGCTGCACTGCATTACAGGAGGCAGCTGCTGAATACTTTTGTTGTAATTGTAAACAAGGAAATTGGAACAACAGGGGAGGAGAGGGTTCCAGGGCCACTGATGCGGCGCTGGAGGCCTTAGCAGTGGAGGTGGATAGGAGGAGAGGCGCCATGGTTTTGTAGAGGGTCAGGAGGCTCTTAAGGACAACCTACAGAAAAATTTGGGAGCAGGAGGCCAGGGAGGTCAATTCAGAGCATCTGGCCCCAAAGACCTGGTAGCAGTGCCACAAGAAGTTGAATGACCTTATACGGGTGGTCAAGGTCAACTTCACATGACATCTCCTACCCAACCTCTCATGCTGTTCAATACCTCGCACCTGCATAATGCACCCAGTACCAGTCCCTGGCATTTAAGTCTCACACTGAACATCCAGATCCTCCACATCATCCTCACACATACCTACCAAAGCTGCCAGCCTCACATCCCTCCAGCTATTCAGCTATGGCAGGCACATCACCCAATGACAGTGCAACACAATATTCTTCTTTAACTCTTGCAGGACAAGGTGGCACACAAAAGAATGAAAGAGAGCAGAACTGGCGGGGGACAAGGACACCTGCATCTCCTGAGCCATATGGAGGAGAGGGCTCTCAGCATCATGGGACCGGCTGCAAC
Organism: Heterodontus francisci; assembly: GCF_036365525.1. Lineage (NCBI taxonomy): Eukaryota > Metazoa > Chordata > Chondrichthyes > Heterodontiformes > Heterodontidae > Heterodontus > Heterodontus francisci. The sequence continues at coordinate 120,320,193 of NC_090374.1, forward strand.
AGAACCCATGGCATCCAGCGTTCCTGAGAACATTGAGGAAGATGGCATGTTTTTGCCATGTGCCCCTTAACAACTCCCAGCACACCCTCATCCTTCTATCTGGCATGATGAGCAAGTTGCAAATGATGTGAGCATGGACCTCCTGCTTTCCACCCCACCGCCCTCCTTAACACCAAACTTCCTCTTCTGATTTTCTGATTTCAAACACCCAAGAGGTACTGCCTTCCCAGCTGCAGCATTCCCAGGAGGAGGAAAGAGAGCAACAGCATATTACTGATGAAGAGGCCCGGTCATTTGATTTGACATGCAGCCACCTGCTCAGATACTGGCACTGCACATCGCTTAGAGAGTGGTATAGAGTTGGAATCTGCACATGGCAAGTCATCAGGTATGAGTGGGTTGCAACCAGGCCAGGGGTAAAGGATGGTTTCTGTGCCAGCTCACTGGAGGGTGAGGTTACAGATGTGTTCTGCTATAAGGGACTCAGATGAGGACCTTGATGAGGCAACATACAGGAGAACACTGATGGGCATGAATGTAGAAATGCTGGTACATTGGCTGGCCTTCCAGACAGTCTCCTGTTACTATCAAGGAGTATGAAGGAGTCTGACTCCAACTTGGCAGAGAGCATCACACAGAGCAACCCCTCTCTACAGCCTCTGCTCCATTTCCCTGACATGGTGCAGACCCAGAGGCACTGCCACTGCTACCCCATACCTGTTGCAGCCTTTGTGTGAACAGGTCATCAAACCCTCTGCCATCCCTGTCAGGATGCAGCAACACTCCCTACCAAATCTCACAGCTCACCACAACGCCTCCAAAAACACTCTACTGTACTCCAGAGACTTTACAACAGAAGAAGTTATTCAAAAATACCATACCTGCAAGTTGGATGCCTGGCCCTTTAAGTAATGCTAGTGCTGGGTTCCTCTTGCAGCAATTTGATACAGTGCCACACAACAGACCTGTGAGCAAACTTATAGCTCATGGAATAAAAGAGATGGTAGCAACATGGATACGGAATTGGCTGAGTGACAGAAAACAAAGAGTAGTGGTTAATGGAAGCTTTTTGGGCTGGGGGAACGCTTGGAGTGGAGATCCCCAGGGGTCAGTGTTGGGACCTTTGCTCTTCCTGATATAGAGTAATGACCTAGATCTTGGTGTACAAGGCACAATTTCAAAGTTTGCAGATGATACAAAATTGGAAGCATTGTGAACTGTGAGGAGGATAGTGTAGAACTCTGAAAGGACATAGACAAGTTGGTGGAATGGGCAGGCAGGTGACAGATGAAGTTCAATGCAGAGAAATATGAAGTGATTCATTTTGGTAAGAAGAACATGGAGAGGCAATATAAAATAAAGGGTACAATTCTAAAGGGGGTGCAGGAACAGAGGAACCTGGGTGTATATGTGCATAAGTCATTGAAGGTGGCAGGACAGGGTTAGAGAGCGGTTAATAAAGCATACAGTATCCTGGGCTTTATTAATAGGGGCATAGAGTACAAGAGCAAGGAAGTTATGTTGAACTTGTGTAAGACACTAGTTCAGCCTCAGCTGAAGTATTGCATCCAGGTCTGGGTGCTACACTTTAAGAAAGATTTTTAGATTAGATTAGAACATTACAGCGCAGTACAGGCCCTTCGGCCCTCGATGTTGCGCCGACCTGTGAAACCATCTGACCTACACTATTCCATTTTCATCCATATGTCTATCCAATGACCACTTAAATGCCCTTAAAGTTGGCGAGTCTACTACTGTTGCAGGCAGGGCGTTCCACGCCCCTACTACTCTCTGAGTAAAGAAACTACCTCTGACATCTGTCCTATATCTATCACCCCTCAACTTAAAGCTATGTCCCCTCGTGTTTGCCATCACCATCCGAGGAAAAAGACTCTCACTATCCACCCTATCTAACCCTCTGATTATCTTATATTATTAAGTCACCTCTCCTCCTCCTTCTCTCCAACGAAAACAACCTCAAGTCCCTCAGCCTTTCCTCGTAAGACCGTCCCTCCATACCAGGCAACATCCTAGTAAATCTGCTCTGCACCCTTTCCAAAGCTTCCACATCCTTCCTATAATGCGGTGACCAGAACTGCACTCAATACTCCAGGTGCGGTCTCACCAGAGTTTTGTACAGCTGCAGCATGACCTCGTGGCTCCGAAACTCGATCCCCCTACTAATAAAAGCTAACACACCATATGCCTTCTTAACAGCCCTATTAACCTGTGAAGGCTTTGGAGAGAGTACAGAAAAGATTCATGAGAATGGTTCCCGGGATGAGGAACTTCAGTTATGAAGATAGATTGGAGAAGTTAGGACTGTTTTCCTTGGAGAAGAGAAGGCTGAGAGGTGATTTTATAGAGGTATTCAAAATCATGAGGAGTCTGGACTGAGTAGACAGAGAGAAACTGTTACCACTTGTGAAAGGATCGAGAACAAGAGGGCACGGATTTAAAGTATTTGATAAGAAAAGCAAAAGTGACATGAGGAAAAACTGTTTCACGCACAGTGGTTAAGGTCTGGAATGCACTGCCTGAGAGTGTGGTGGAGGCAGTTCAATTGATGCATTCAAAAGGGAATTAGACTGTTCTATGAAAAGAAAGAATGTGTAGGGTTACTGGGAGAAGGCGCGGGAATGGAACTGAGTGAATTGCTCTTTCAGAGAGCCAGTGCAGACACGATGGGCTGAATGGCCTCCTTCTGCACTGTAAGAATTCTGTGATTCTGTGAATACTAGATCTTTGGCGAGTGACAAATGAATTAGTTGAATGGATTGCATGGAGCAAATTTGGAACATGGGCTTCACATCATCTAGGAGGGCTGTGTGATGTCATGATAGGACCACTTCAGCTGCTTTTGGGGCTCGCAGGGGAGGCTCGCGTGAGCACGCTTCTCAACATGGTGTGCTGCACTGGTAGCAGCTGATGGAGCAATGAGTATCCCCAAGAAGGCATTCAGCTTATGTCGTGCTGTCTCCAGCGACACTATGGGTCCAAATTGTGCACCAACAGACTCTGCATCTCACCCAAAATCATGTCATCTCCTGGAACTGGTGAAAAACCAGATTAAAAGCCCAGGTCGATTTGGGGAAACAAAATCTTGAAAATTCCTCTCCGGTCGCCTTGGGTGATCAAAACTAGACCGAGAGATCACTCTGGCCCTTTGCAGTACCTAGCTTTTGTAGGAGGTGAACTTCGCCCCAGCCAGAAATAGGTCCAACTCTCACTTGAAGGAATTCAGTGAATCAACGTCAACCATACGAACCAGCCGCCTGTTCCAGAGGTCAATCTCTGAGTATAGAACCACCTCCTGATTTACAGGTAGAGATTGAATTTTGTGATATTAATGCATTAACAAATACACTAACATATTCATACGAAATTCCTTCATCTGTATTTAATTCAGGGTAAATATCTTTCCCAATATCAGAGGTAACATTAACACATTTGTTACTATTATCATGAGGAATGATCTCTAGCTAATTGATTTTAGCCATTTTGCACATTTTAAATTCTAAAGCAAGTCGGATGTGGGCGTTGGAGTACGTTAATGAACAATGAGAGATAGGCACAGTTACTGCCAACTGGTCACTTTCCACAGTTTCACAAGGCAGATAGTATGTTAAGTCATCCAATTATATGTTGGTTGAAATTATGTATATCCAGCCCCTTTCAACATGGTGTGACCCAGCTAATCTTTGAAAATGCATCTCACAGCACACGGGCAGTAAATAGTTGAAATTAATTTCTAACATAAACAAATGTTGGAATTGTATTTTAAGTAACTTAAGGTTCATCTTTTGGACAACAATTTTTAAACAGAAAACAGTATAAAATGGGAATCAAATACAAATGGCCAAGAAGCATCGGGTCAAAATGTTGGGCAGTAATAGTCCCTAATGTTAATAAGGTCTGCACAACTCTGAGAGATGCAGAATAAAGGCAAACCACAATACAAATTGTGCTAAAAGGAAAGGTTGTGTGTATCGGCAGTAAACAGTCAATGACATTATTATCATGTGGCTCTAAGTCTTAAAATGCTACCAATCCCAAAATAATCTACTCAGTTGCCTTTGATATGTGTCCTTAGCAGTAAAAAATGTTGACAAAATATTTTGACAATTGTTACATTTGTATCTAATTTAGAATGATGAAGTTATTCTAAAAGGCAGCCCTATTTTGCAATAATTGCTAGGAAAGTTCGTCACTGCCAAAATATTTTAGGGATTGCATATCATTTCCTGCTTAAACTACACTTAAAAAGTTTGAAAGTATAACTCAATAAAACCATTCTGAATTAAATTAACCAACTATACACTGTGAAAGCTTAGGGCGCCTTTAGGCACCTATCATGTCTTGGTCTTATTTGCTTACTCTTTGGTTTAGCTAATGATGAATGGCCTTAAAGCTTCTCTTCCTCTCCATTTATGCTTAATCCCTTGTGTTGCTTTCTGTGATGCTGAAGTGTTTGTTTAAACTTGGCAGAAACTGTCTGAAGTACGATCTCTTCATATTTGGTATACTGCCGAAGGACATTTCTTCATTGAAAACTTTAGAATACCTCTGTTTTTCAAAGGATTAAGCAGCAATCGGTTTCTGCGTAATAACACCCCACCCACAAAGCCCAATCGCAGGTACTCTTCAGTAAGAAATGCTCTTTCTCCCACCACCTGTCCCTTCACTTTCCAAAACTTTCAGTTGTCAAGATTTCCCTCGCCTGCTTTTGGATGGCAATTTAATTCAGCTTCTCTTACTCCTTATTTTAAAAAAAATCAATCTATATGTTTAAATCCATTTCTAGTTGGTCTCCCTCACTCTGCTGTTTAAAGGGAGCCAGTATTCACAGAGCTTGACTACTAACAACAGAAAATACCTGTCATTCTGATTTTCTTTTGAGAATCCTATGCAGCTGCTGTTTATCTGCTGCCAAAAAACTGACAAGGTTGATAACATCCTGACATGTAGTTGTTTGTCTGATTTTTACCATTTTCATGGATAAAATCACATTTGTAAAACTGTTTTCTGCTCAAGGGAAAGCTAGGCAAGTATATGAGGGAGAAAGAAATAGAAGGTTGTGCTGATAGGGTGAGATGAAGGAGGGTGGAAGGAGGCTCATGTGAAACATAAACACAGTCAAAGACCAATTGGGTCAAATGGTCTGTTTCTGTGTTGTAATTTCTTTGTAACTGAGTTGAGGCAGGAAGTTTAAGCAAGTGTGGGGAAGTGAGAGCCCAGATGTACTCTTCTCAGAACTGCTGCAGTGAAAAAATCTTGCCCTAGAGAACAGATGAGAATAATTTTTAAAATTTATTCCCAAGATGCAGGCATCACTGACAACGCCAGCATTTGTTGCCCATTTGTAGTTTGGTACAACTCAATGACTTGCTAGGCCACTTCAGAGAACAGTTAAGAATCAACCTTATTGGTGTAGAACTGGAGTCACATATAGGCCAGCAGGTTAACCCTAAAGAACAGCAGTGAACCAATTGAGTTTCTATAACAATCCAATAACTCAAGGTCACTTTTACTGATATCAGCTTTTTAAAAAAAAAACTGAATTCAGGTTTTAAAACTGCCATAATAAGATTTGAACACCTATTCCACTGGATTATTAGGTCAGGCCTCTGTATTATTAGTCTATTAATAACCACTACACTAATGTACTGAGCCATACATCAGTGAGAATTGTTATATGTGACTGGTGATTTGAAGGTGATACAAACTACAGGCATGTATCATGCCTAGCTGTAGTCCTGGACATGAACTGTGTGATTTTTCTTTGCTTATAAAGTGACCACCTTATTAAATGTGCTGATCCTAACCCCTTGCAAAACAATAGAAATTCCACATTGTCTGAAATAACCAGATTGTGCAGAATCCTCCTCCATGGCTGTTCTGAATTAACCTCCACAGACCATGAATTTAAAGTCTAAACATGTCAACTTGGACTTCAGCTAAATTACATAATCATGATGTGGCACAGCCTTCAAAGTACCAGAGCCTTCTTCTACCCTTTTCTTTCAACATTTATGTCGACATTAAACAGAAACAACATGACATACAACAGAGGTCCAATAGCTCACAGGGGGTTGGGTTTGGGAAAAGCTTTGGCCATCTCCCAAAAACTTTAAAGTCCAATCTTAGCTTCTATTTTAGGTTTTGTGTGCGTTTTTAAATACGTTCCTATATTAGTGAGATTTTTTTTGTCTAAAACAAAATTGCACTCAATAATGAGACTGTCAAAACTGGATTCAGAGTCTTTTAAAAAATTCTTCTACTGTACCTTTTGCACTACGATTGTGACAAACCAAAAATTAATGTTCTGGCTCTGAAATGGCCCATAGCTTGGCTGAAAAATGCCATTGATTTGATGTTTAATTTCCTGATTATATGTTGTTCATGATGCCACTAAACTACATATCAGTGCCATAATGTGACACTGATACCGTTTCAGTTCCATCACAGGTGTTGCTTTAGCTTCCATTTACTTGGTGCTCAGGTAGTTCATTCTTTCTGTCCGGGGGAGAGGTTGAGACAATTTAAACACCATAATGTTTACAGCTCTGTGAAGCAAGCACATTTTTGTGATGGTGCACAGACTTGGCGGTGCATTCAGGACATTTACATCAGCAAGTTTTAACCTTTCATTCGGGTATAAAGTTCATGATTATGTTTGGCACATCACATTAAAATTAAACAATTTGTGGGAGGGGAGGGGGAAACCAGCTCCTCATGCTATTGCGCAGGCTGTGTGATATTGATAATGAATCTGTTAGCACAAATATGCAATTCCTTTTAAGAGAAGCTTCTAATCCACTTACTTAATTCATATTTTGAAGAACAATTTCAACTCCATATGTCATTGACTCTTCAGTGCCACAGAGAAACATTAACCAGTGATTACGAAGTTTCAATAATGTCATGTAAAGACAGATTGCTGCTTGGCATGAAAAGCACAAACTCTTAGCACCAGCAATCAAACAACTTCAACCTCAGAGTGGAAAGAAAAAACCGTCATACCAACGACAATGTTAATACCAAATATGAACTCAGGCCCTATGTGTACTGGAAGCTAAAAAAAAGATAGCTCTTGATTATTTGCAAACCCAGTGCTGTCAGTGTGGTCTTCTTTGCTTTGTGACATTACTTGGATTTAAAAGCTGCATAATTTTGGTAGCTGCAGCTGGGAGGAGGACCTGTCCTATTAATGTTTGGCTTTAAAAGTCAGACTGTTTTACAAGCTGTACGCTGACTGAATTATGTGGCAGTGGTATTTTGAGATGATAATGGCATAAACAGGTACGTATGTTTTCTTTTAAATGCACATTGATGTCCATGGCTGCGTGGGAACTTTTGTTTTGCAGTTGACACTAACAGTCGCTTCATGGGGAGCTCCAGGTTATCTAATTCTGCTGTGTTTACCTTCAAAAATCATAACTTCTAAATCTGAAAGTTTTGTTACTTGTTTTAGCCGCTTTGCCTGAAAAAAAACATTCCCATCAAATTACCCTCTCTTTTGAAAAAACTAGCCATGCTTAACCCAAATGTTAAGTGTCCAGAATTCTTATTTTAATGAAAAAGGGACAATGCCTGCTTTTCTCCGTAACTGGCAACCTTGTAATGAAATTGCAGGAAGATGCAACTGTGAAATGTGCAATTTTTGTGGCTTCAGCATCACACTACTGCTGAAATCATGTAGTGTAAATTGGGTGTCAAGACCTGAACTAACTCCAAAGCGAAGGAGAGTAAGATTCCCTCCAAAGGTTTTGTGTCAGACCTCGGATCCAGATTCAGACTGCATTTATCACAGAATTGTTACAGCACAGAAGGATGCCATTCAGCCTGTCGCGTCTGCACTGGCTCTCCGAATGAACAATTTACCTATTGCCACTCCCCGGCCTTCTCCCCGTTGCCCTGCACATTCTTCCTTTTCAGATAACAATCCGATTCCCTCTTGAATGCCTCAATTGAACTTGCCTCCACTACACTGTGAGGTAGTGCATTCCAAATCCTAACCACTCGCTGTGTGGAAAAGTTTTTCCTCATGTTGCCATTGCTTCTTTTGCCAATTACCTTAAATCTGTGCCCTTTTGTTTTTGATCCTTCTACCAATGGGAACAGTTTTTCTATCTACTCTGTCCAGATATCTCGTGACTTTGAATACCTCTATCAAATCTCCTCTCAACCTTCACTTCTCCAAGGGAAACAGTCCCAACTTCTCTAATCTATCTACATAACTGAAGTTCCTCCCTGGAACCATTCTCGTAAATCTTTTCTGCACTCTCTCGAATGCCCTCACATCTTTCCTAAAATGTGGCGCCCAGAATTGAACAAAATACTCTAGTTGAGGCCAAACCAGTGTTCTATACATGTTCAATATAACTTCCTTCATTTGTACTCTATGCCCCGTCCTGGGATGCTGTATGCTTTATTAACTGCTCTCTCAACCTGTCCTGCCACCTTCCATGATTTATGCACATATACACCCAGGTCCCTCTGCCCCTATACCCCTTTAGCATTGTACCCTTTATTCTATATTTTTTCTCTGCATTCTTCCTTCCAAAATGAATCCCTTCACACTTCTGTGCATTATATTTCATCTGCCCATTCCACCAACCTGTCTATGTCCTTTAGCAGTTCTACACTATCCTCCTCACAGTTCACAATGTTTCCACATTTCGTGTCATCCACAATTTTTGAAATTGTGCCCTGTAAACCAAGGTCTAGGTCATTAATGTCTATCAGGAAGAGCAAGGGTCCTAAAACTGACCCCTGGGGAACTCCACTACAAACTTTCCTCCAGTCCGAAAAAAATCCATTAACCACTACTCTTTGTTTCCTGTCACTCAGCCAATTTCATATCCATGTTGCTACTGTCCCTTTTATTCCATGAGCTATAACTTTGCTCACAAGTCTGTTGTGCGACACTTTATCAAATGCCTTTTGGAAGTTCATGTACACCACATTAACAGCATTACCCTTATCAACCCTCTCCGTTACCTCATCAAAAAACCCCAGCAAGTTAAACACGATATGCCCTTAACAAATCCTTTCTGACTTTCCTCAATTAACCTGCATTTGCCCAAGTGACTATTAATTTTGTCCCATATTATTGCTTCTAGAAGGTTCCCTACCACCGGGGTAAAACTGACTCTCCTGTAGTTGCTGAGCCTATCTTTACACCCTTTTTTGAACAAGTGTGTAACATTTGCAATTCTCCAGTCTTCTGGCACCACTCCTGAGTCTAAGGGAGACTGGGAAACTATGGCCAGTGCCTCCGCAATTTCCACTCTCACTTCCCTCAGTATCCATGGATGCATCTCATCTGGTCCTGGTGCCTTATCAACTTTAAGTACAGACAGCTTATTCAATACCTCCTGCTTATCAATTTTAAACCCTTTGTCAAGAAAACACAATATGGCAAATGAGGAATTTTTAATTCATCGGTGGAAAACTTACATTAAACTTTTAATGGGAAAACCCCTGCAGTTAACTTTTTAAAAAACAGCCAGCCAAGATGGCCACTGAAATTTGCATCTGAAACGCATTTTCATATTTAGAACGATCCACCTGGAGCCAGAGATTTGAGCAACATGGACCCAGGACAATGGTTTGCTCTAAGTGATTGAATTACATAAAATTGCTTCATTAGCACAACACTCAAGGCAATCCTAACACCTTGACTTTGAAAAAGCAAACCTCCTCCAAGTGTGAATTGGCATCCTGGGGCCTGTGGAGCCAATTCCTAACCTTGAATTTCATTAGAAGGTTCCAGAAAGCAGCCATGTGACTGTCCATCTTGGGAGAAGCTGTTTTTTTTTCCCCTGTGGAAAAAGAGACAGGCAGTAACTCAAATTGTGCAGCAGAAAAAGGCTGTGTGCCTCTCTTTCACTCTCTCTCTCTCCAGATAACCCAAATTGAAAATCGTCTGTGACTGTGAATCCCTCCAAGCCTACTAATTGCTACAGGCAGAGACCAGAGGAAGAGAACCAATGACAAGTCTGCCTCCAAGAAAGCCTTCAGTCAAGCAGACCAACCACAAAGATCACTTTGACCAGCCAAAGACTTCAAGAATACAGCTTCATCTGGAAGACCACCGAATCATCCACTTCACAGACTGTGTATTTAAGTTCCATTTATTCTGAACTCTAATCCAACCACCAAATCTATTTTCCCTCTGTAATCTATTTGTGTGTGTGTGATTCTCATATGAACAGGTGAGTGAATGTATAGCGTATTTTTTAAATCATTTTTAGATTAGTTTTAGATTGTTAAGTATAATAAACGCACCTCTTTCTTGTTTAAATTCAAGAAAACCTGTCCAAATGGTTCTTTCACGATCACATTAAAGGTAAAAGGTAAGACACTGAGGTGGTAAACACAACCATGGTTTTAAAAAAGGAATAAACCATGTTGCGATCAAAAGAGGAAGGACAAGAGGGGAGCCTGAGTCCCACCTCTTCACTGGGCTGTAACACCTTCACACATCTGAATTACCTTCTCTCTCACCAGGACCTGCGCAGCATCTTATTTCTTGCTAAAGACAGGTGCAATGTATTCATTTAATACCTCAGCCATGCCCCCTGCCTCCATGTGTAAATCCCCTTTTTGGACCCTATTTGGCCCCAGTCCTCCTTTTACCACCCTTTTGCTATTTGTATGCCTATAGAAGATTTCTGGATTTCCTTTAATGTTAATTGTCAGTCTCTTCTCACACTCTCTCTTTGCTTCTCTTATTTGCTTTTACACTTCCTCTATGAAGCTTCTATATTCAGCCTGGTTCCCAGTTGTATTAGCCACCTGACATCTGTCATAAGCGCACTTTTTCTTCTTCATCTTAATCTCTATCTCTTTTGTCATCTAGGGAGCTCTGGATTTGTTTGCCGTACCTTCCCCTACATGGGAATATAACTTGACTGTGCCCGAACTATCTCTTCTTTACAGGCAACCCATTGTTCAGTTACCATTTTGCCTGCCAACCTTTGATTCCAATTTATCTGGATCACATCCATTCTTACCCCTTTTTTTATTCGTCATGGGATGTGGGCATTGCTGGCTAGGCCAGCATTTGTTGCCCATCCCTAATTGCCTTTGAGAAGATGGTGGTGAGTTGCCTTCTGGAACCACTGCAGTCCTTGGGGTGTAGGTACGCCCACAGTGCTGTTAGGAAGGGAGTTCCAGGATTTTGACCCAGCGACAGTGAAGGAACAGAAGGAATAGTTCCAAGTCAGGATGGTGTGTAGCTTGGAGGGGAACTTGCAGGTGGTGGTATTCCTGTGCATCTACTGCCCTTTTCCTTCTAGGTGGTAGAAGTCGCGGGTTTGGAAGGTGCTATCTAAGGAGCCTTGGTGCTTTGCTGCAGTGCATCATGTAGATGGTACACACGGCTGCCACTGTGCGTCAGTGGTGGAGGGAGTGAATGCTTGTAGGTGGGGTGCCAATCAAATAGGCTGCTTTGTCCTGGATGATGTCGAGCTTCTTGAGTGTTGTTGGAGCTGCACTCATCCAGGCAAGTGGAGAGTATTCCATCACACTGCTGACTTGTGCCTTGTAGATGGTGGACAGGCTTTGGGAGTCAGGAGGTGAGTTACTCGCTGCAGGATTCCTAGCCTCTGACCTGTTCTTGTAACCACAGTATTTATGTGGCTGGTCCAGTTCAGTTTCTGGTCAATGGTAACCCCCAGGATATTGATAGTAGGGGATTCAGTGATCGTAGTGCCAACTTTTACCTGCAGGACTGCAGACCAATGCTTCAAAAAACTAACTGACCTGACAAGGGAAGGCAAGGTAACGCATCAGTCACTCTCTCTTTTCTTCCTTGGGCAGCCTTCTAAAAGTAACAGCTGTACAACTAACCCATCACAATGCACTCTGGTTATGGAGGAGCACAACCTCAGGACCTTACAGGATGGTTGCCATCTCTCCTAAGAGCTATTACTTGTATACATACCCTTTAAACCCCACTCTAATAGTGCCGATATTGTATGTTGCTGCAATGACAGAGCTCGCTATGTTTTGAGACATTGTTTTTAATTGAGTACAATCATTGGCACAGTGAGCATATGTGATAATCATGCTGAAACCATGATCATGGTTGGACCCAGAAGCTTCCACATCCCAATATATTTGATGGCGTCCTTGTAGAATGTAAGAGCTTTTCTTCACCATGTTCTCACATACCTGTTGAAGGCCGTCTTCTTCTGCAAAGGAGAGTACAGAATACATTGCACCAGAGGAAATTTCTCAGACACAGAGAAATTGCAGCACAGTTTTTATTTGTTTTTAAGCATCTTAGAATAAAATTTCAAGCAGCTTGCTAGCTAAAGCTCAAAGACCATTACTGTCAATCTGTGCATAACGATACATAGGCATAAAGCTTCCTCACCTGCATCTTCACATGACTCCTGTTTTCTCACCTGCTTTAATACTTCAGAAATATTTTCATTATTTCTCTTTGTGTTCTATTTTCAGCATGCAGATGGATAAATTTGAGATAAGCACATTCTTTGCTAAAAAGTATTCAGACAAATATGTCTGACAATTGTAACCTCCTTGCATATCTAGAAAGGGATATCATCACATAGTATAAGAAATTGGGGTGGGGTGGGGGACAGCAGGGGTAATTACAGCAGGGAAGCCTATGTACCAAAAAAAGGAAACATGAAAACATGACCATCTCACCCCTCACTCTTTGCTTGTTCCTGAATAACCATATATGTCAGATTAAAAAAAAAGAATTTAACTAATGTTCTTTGCATCTTCATGATATAAGTAGATGGTCATACAAGTGCCAGGCATTGAGCATCTCCCACAAGAAAGAATCGAACCACCTCCCCTTGATACTTAATGGCACCATCATCACTGAATCTCCCTTCATCAACATCGTGGAATTTACCAGTGACCAGAAAATGAACTGGAACACCCATGTAAATATCATGGCTACAAGAGCAGATCAGAGGCTGGGTATTCTGTAGCGAGGGATTCACTTCCCCACTTCACATCTGTGTGAAATGCCCCATCACAGCATCCCCTTTATCACCATCCAACAATAAAAGCCACCAACAAAAACCTTTCCATAATATTTTTATCTAACAACTCACCCAATTATACAAACAGAAATAAACTAATCACCCTTGTGCATTCTCTTAGTGCCTGTCTTGCCTTTGCTTGTCCTGGTGCTCCGACACAGTGCTACCCCAGTATGACTAGTGGAAGGCTGCTGCGTTTCACCAGTGGAGACTGCAGATGGCCCTGCAGGACACCCTCAAGCAGCCCTGGGCCTTGAAGGCCCGGTTTCAGACTGCACCACCTTGGCATGGGTGGCAGCAGTCTGGCCTGCTGGATGAATGGCAACATCAAGGACTGTGGAGTTATCGACCTGAAACGTTAAGTCTGTCTCTCTCTCCAAAGATGCTGCCAGACCTGCTGAATATTTTCAACATTTTCTGTGTTTATTTCAGATTTCCAGCATCTGCAGTATTTTGCTTTTGTATGGCTATCATAACCTCAGTCAGAGCTTCCAGCACAGCAATGAGATGTTGGCCGGCTTCTGCCTATGCTGCAGTGAAAGCTGAGACAGCAGCCAGCAGATGCTCCATCATGTGCATGTCCGTAAGTGCTGCCATTGAGTTTGCCACTACTTTCATGATGGAAATATTGGGCTCCAAGCTATGTGTGGTGCCCTGTTCACCTTTGGAGCTGGACTCCTCCATGCTCCTTGACAGTGACGGGAAGCTCTGTGGCAGGCTTGCCAATGTACCAACATCTCTATGTGCATCGTCATCAGCATTCTGTATATAAGAAAATGAACTGGAACACCCATGTAAATATCATGGCTACAAGAGCAGATCAGAGGCTGGATATTCTCATGTATGCCACTCCATCTGAATCTGAATCTCCTGCAGCATAACCCGTTAGCAACTTCACCTTCCAGTGAGCTGGCAGACAAACTATCCCTTCCCCCATAAAAACAGAAAATGTTGGAATTACTCAGCATGTCTGGCAGCATCTGTGGAGAAAGATCTTTGGATCTTTGGAATTCTCTATCCCAGAGGGCTGTGGTAGCTCAATCATTGAACATGTTCAAGACAGAAATTGATAGATATCTAGATACTAATGACATATGGGGATAATGCGGGATGGCCTACTCCTATGTTCACGTGTTCCTACGATACAAAGCACCATCTCCTCCATTGGGGTGAGTGGATGTAGTTATGGTTTCCCCCCGTCGCTTCTCTGATGTTCCTTCCTGTTATGGATGCCCTTCTCCAGCAAGAGAGAGGGCAAAATTTTAATGATTGTGTGAAACTGTGTCTGGGTCATGTGCTTGCCATAGCTGAATAGCTGGAGGTTTGTGGACTGAGAGGTGAGTGTGAGGCTGGCATTATTGGAAGGTGTGTGTGGGTGAGGTGGCATATGTGAATATTAGGCATGAATCCTGAGTAACAGGGATTGTTGCTGGGTGAGTGATGTGGGTGTGGTGCATTAAGCAGCATGAGATGCTGATGCTGTGGTAGGTATGAAATCTGATGTGAAGATGCAGTCATTAACCCTGAATACCTGTGTGAAGTCATTAAGCTTCTTTTAGCACTACTGATAGGTCCTTGGGACCAGACTCTGGGCATTGACCTCATTGGCCATCTGCCTCCACTCCCTTCTGAGGAAATACCTTGAGGACCTGCTGACCACCGCTCCCCACCCCCCCCCCCCCCCCCCCCACCACTGAGGAAAGATGGCGCCTCTCCTTCCATCCAGCTCCATCACTAGTGCCTCTAGAGTGGCATTGGTGAATCTTGGAACCCTCTTCCTGTGCTGGTGCTTCATTTTCCTTCACCTTGAATGTTTCTGCTTTAGTTATTTTCAGAATAGATTGTTCCAGTGCAGAGTCCCTTTAAGAGCTGGAGGCTAGTTGGCACACAAGCTAGCTTCACGCACTCTTAGGCCCCACATTATGTATGCTGCCAGCCAGCAGTGTGGATTGTGCTGTGCTGCATGAAGAAATCATGTTAATGAGGAGGCAGCTGAAAGTTTACATGCTGCTGACCTCCAGTGAAACCAGTGCTGGCAGGTTGCAAATTGTGACCCACTCATCCAATTAACGTTGTATGATCGCTTTAAGAGTGATGTCCCTTTAAGAACTCAGTATGCTAATGAGCTAAGTACCAGGATGTAGTCATGTGACTAAAAGCCATAGTCGTTCTGCACTGTAACACCCTGGACAAAGTTCTGTATATAGTTTGCTCTGTATTGTGTGTACTAGTTTAGCTGCTGATAAACCTTCTGGAGGCCCTCAAGGAACTGGAATCCACATACCTTATTGTGCTGCTTACGATAACACAAAGGAAACTCATGACAATTAACGACACAGTTGAATTTCAGCCCTGAATGTTTAAGGAATGCTTGTGGTACTCATGTGATTCCAATGTTGCCTAAATAAAGTCATTTTGTTTTTAAAGTTTTCCAGGACAGATCTGATATTTCCCTTCAAGACATTTAAAAAATAATCATGCAAAGTTGTAATGCATTGGTGGAACAACAGCTATTAACATCAAGGGACAAGTGAAGTATTAGGGTGCTTTAGTATCATGCAAGGGGAACTGATAGGAGTGATTTAATTGTTTGTTGCCTCAAAATTTACTTGTTTGATATAGCATTTATCCATTACTGCCACTTCAGTGCCTTAACTGCTTTGATTTATAATGCTTTTTGTCCCCTTACAAATTCCAAACGTAGTATGAAAGTCACGAAAAAGGATGCTGGCTCTTTAATCTGTGATGGATTTTTTTCTGTAAATGGTTGATAAACAGACTTTGTAAGATGTTGTGGGCAGTGGTGCAACATACTCTGACAGCTGCAGGCTGGTGAAAAGTGAGCCCATTGTTTTGCTGCCTTATCTTAACGAATGTATACCCCTTGCAAAGGTTCTAATTTTAAATATGTCACTCAGAAACTGGCAACAAATTCACCATAATTCATACATTGAACTTCTATTAAGTTTCAGAAAAGGATGGACACAGATATAACTACTATGGAATTCTGACCTCATTTTTATGTTTACTGAGAATGCATCAGCAACAGTTGAAATGATGTTAATTGCAAAGAGGACCATGGTAAGACAATCTACAGAGAGAATAGTTTACTTTCTGCAACTTAAAGAGTGAGATTGAGTTACAACAAGGATGAGAAAGCTTTAATAATTTCTTTGTTCTGATTTTCACTCCTCCTACCCTGAAGCTGCTGTCCTGGAACCTCATCTTAGTGGCTATTTTTAAAGTATTGTCCAAAATTAGTTGCTCTTAAAATTTGGGGCGCACCTCATGGATAGTGTGAAGGCTGTAGTCTGGGTGCAAACTTACAATGTTGTCCAATTTTCTAAGGTCACTCTTGATTTTGCAATACACTGCTGCAATCCCATGACACTTGAAAATCTTGTTGAGTGTCAATGTTTAAATTTTTGAGTGTATCCGTCTCCTAACAGCATAAGACTCACGAGTGTGCTGCCATGGTTGCCTTCATATGTCTTGGCCAACATTGGCAAAACAAAAAAACTGCTCTTCTCCCTGCTCTATAACTCAAGGTAAGTATTTACTTTTCCTGATTTATGATTGCAAAGGCTAATATCTCCTGATTCTGTAGGTTTTAAAAGTGTAATCACCCTCCAGCAGCATCTGGGACCAGGGCCTATGGCTGATCCATGGGCCTAGGACCGATGTCAAATCATTTCCTATACTACCAACCCTAACCAGCTGCTATAGAGTTTATGTTGTTTCAAAAAAGAAAATGCCAGGTAATCTGATCCAAAAACACGGCCAGGTAAAATATTTAGCAAGTTTATGTTTCAAAATCATTGTAGCTGTTTTTGCTTACTTTTTAAAATTATGATAATAGAGTGGGGGAAGTGTGACTGTGTTTAAAGAAAGGGACAAACATGTGCTCAGATGTGCTGCTTCTTAGTCCTCCTTCTTATCATGGTAAAACCAGCCTTGCTCAGGAATTGTGCCAGTATACACAGCTAGTGAGACACTAAGCACAAGAGGAATATTTTGCTGGGGCTTATTCTAAAAGCGTCTGAAATGGTGGGACCTAACCTGAAAAGGTCCAGCAAACACTAACCGAAATAGTGAGTGGCAGCAGAACATTCAATGGATATCATGACCAAGTTCCACCCCTTGTTCAAAGAACAAAGAACAATACAGCACAGTAACAGGCCATTCGGCCCTCCAAGCCTGTGCCGATCTTGATATGCCTGCCTAAATTAAAATCTTCTGCACTTCCGGGGACTGTGTCCCTCTATTCCCATCCGATTCATGGATTTGTCAAGATGCCTCTTAAACGTCGCTATCGTACCTGCTTCCACCACCTCCCCCGGCAGCAAGTTCCAGGCACTCACCACCTTCTGTGTAAAGAACTTGCCTCACACATCCCCTCTAAACTTTGCCCCTCGAATCTTAAACCTATGTCCCCTAGTAACTGACTCTTCCACCCTGGGAAAAAGCTTCTGACTATCCACTCTGTCCATGCTGCTCATAACTTTGTAAACCTCTATCATGTTGCCCCTCCACCTCCGTCGTTCCAGTGAAAACAATCTGAGTTTATCCAACATCTCCTCATAGCTAATGCCCTCCAGACCAGGCAACATCCTGGGAAACCTCCTCTGTACCCTCTCCAAAGCCTCCACGTCCTTCTGGTAGTGTGGCAACCAGAATTGCACGCAATATTCTAAGTGTGGCCTAACTAAACTTCTGTACAGCTGCAGCATGACTTGCCAATTTTTATACTCTATGCCCCGACCGATGAAGGCAAGCATACCATATGCCTTCTTGACTACCTTATCCACCTGCGTTGCCACTTTCAGTGACCTGTGGACCTGTACGCCCAGATCTCTCTGCCTGTCAATACTCCAAAGGGTTCTGTCATTGACTGTATACTTCCCACCTGCATTAGACCTCACAATTGTCCGGATTAAACTCCATCTGCCATTTCTCCGCCCAAGTCTCCAACCGATCTATATCCTGCTGTATCCTCTGACAATCCTCATCACTATCCGCAACTCCTCCAACCTTTGTGTCGTCCGCAAACTTACTAATCAGACCAGCTACATTTTCCTCCAAATCATTTATATATACTACAAACAGCAAAGGTCCCAGCACTGATCCCTGCGGAACACCACTAGTCACATCCCTCCATTCAGAAAAGCACCCTTCCACTGCTACCCTCTGTCTTCTATGACAGAGCCAGTTCTGTATCCATCTTGCCAGCTCACCTCTGATCCCGTGTGACTTCACCTTTTGTACCAGTCTGCCATGAGGGACCTTGTCAAAGGCTTTACTGAAGTCCATATAGACAACATCCACTGCCCTTCCTTCATCAATCATCTTCGTCACTTCCTCAAAAAACTCAATCAAATTAGCGAGACATGACCTCCCCTTCACAAAACCATGCTGCCTCTCGCTAATAAGTTTGTTTGTTTCCAAATGGGAGTAAATCCTGTCCCAAAGAATCCTCTCTAATAATTTCCCTACCACTGACGTAAGGCTCACTGGCCTATAATTTCCTGGATTATCCTTACTACCCTTCTTAAACAAAGGAACAACATTGGCTATTCTCCAGTCCTCTGGGACCTCACCTGTAGCCAATGAGGATACAAAGATTTCTGTCAAGGCCCCAGCAATTTCTACCCTTGCCTCCCTCAGTATTCTGCGATACATCCCATCAGGCCCTGGGTACTTATCTACCTTAAATGCTTTGCAAGACGCCCAACACCTCCTCCTTTTTGATAACAACATGACCCAGACTATCTACACTCCCTTCCCTAGACTCATTTTCCACCAAGTCCTTCTCCTTGATGAATACTGATGCAAAGTACTCATTTAGTACCTCACCCATTTCCTCTGGCTCCACACATAGATTCCCTTCTCTGTCCTTGAGTGGGCCAACCCTTTCCCTGGCTACCCTCGTGCTCTTTATATACGTATAAAAAGCCTTGGGATTTTCCTTAATCCTGTTTGCCAATGACTTTTTATGACCCCTTTTAGCCCTCCTGACTCCTTGCTTAAGTTCCTTCCTACTGTCTTTATATTCCTCAAGGGATTCGTCTGTTCCTAGCCTTCCAGCCCTTACAAATGCTTCCTTTTTCTTTTTGACTAGGCTCACAATATCCCGTGTTATCCAAGGTTCCCGAAACTTGCCAAACTTATCCTTCTTCCTCACAGGAACATGCCCGTCCTGGATTCTAATCAACTGACGTTTGAAAGACTCCCACATGTCAGATGTTGATTTACCCTCAAACAGCCGCCCCCAATCTAAATTCTTCAGTTCCTGCCTAATATTGTTATAATTAGCCTTCCCCCAATTTAGCACCTTCACCCGAGGACTACTCTTATCCTTATCCACAAGTACCTTAAAACTTATGGAATTATGGTCACTGTTCCTGAAATGCTCCCTACTGAAACTTCGACCACCTGGCCGGGCTCATTCCCCAAATACCAGGTCCAGTACAGCCCCATCCCTCGTTGGACTATCTACATATTGTTTCAAGAAGCCCTCCTGAATGCTCCTTACAAATTCTGCCCCATCCAAGCCCCTAGCACTAAGTGAGTCCCAGTCAATATCGGGGAAGTTAAAATCACCCACCACTACAACCCTGTTACCTTTACATCTTTCCAAAATCTGTCTACATATCTGCTCCTCTACCTCCCGCTGGCTGTTGAAAGGCCTGTAGAAAACCCCCAACATCGTGACTGCACCCTTCCTATTCCTGAGCTCCACCCATATTGCCTCGCTGCATGACCCCTCCGAGGTATCCTCCCGCAGTACAGCTGTGATATTCTCCTTAACCAGTGTTGCAACTCCCCCACCCCTTTTACATCCTCCTCTATCCCACCTGAAGCGTCTAAATCCTGGAACATTTAGCTGCCAATCCTGTCCTTCCCTCAACCATGTCTCTGTAATAGCAACAACATCATATTTCCAAGTACTAATCCAAGCTCTAAGTTCATCTGCCTTACCTGTTATACTTCTCGCATTGAAACAAATGCACTTCAGACCACCAGTCCCTCTGCGCTCCGCAACATCTCCCTGCCTGCTCTTCCTCTTAGTCTTACTGGCCTTATTGACTAGTTCCCCCTCATTTATTTCATTTGCTGTCCTACTGCTCTGGTTCCCACCCCCCTGCCACACAAGTTTAAACCCTCCCGAGTGACGCTAGCAAATCTTGCAGCCAGGATATTTGTGCCCCTCCAGTTTAGATGCAACCCACCCTTCTTGTACAGGTCCCATCTGTCCCTGAAGAGATCCCAATGGTCCAGATATCTGAAACCCTCCCTTCTACACCAGTTGTGCAGCCACATGGTTAGCTGCACTGTCTTCCTATTTCTAGCCTCACTGGCACGTGGCACAGGGAGTAATCCCGAGATTACAACCCTAGAGGTCCTGTCTTTTAACTTTCTACCTAACTCCCTAAAATCCCCCTTCAGGACCTCGTCACTCTTCCTGCCTATGTCGTTGGTACCGATGTGTACCACACCTCTGGGTGTTCACCCTCCCCCTTCAGAATGTCCCCTGTCCGTTCAGAGACATCCTTGACCCTGGCACAAGGTAGGCAACATACCATCCTGGAGTCTCTTTCACGTCTACAGAAGCACCTATCTGTGCCCCTGACTATAGAGTCCCCTATAACTATTGCTCTTCTGCGCTTTGTCCCTCCCTGCTGAACAACACTGCCAGCCATGGTGCCACTGCTCTGGCTTCTGCTGTTTTCCCCTGATAGGCCATCCCCCCCAACAGTATCCAAAACGGTATACTTGTTAGAGAGGGGGATAGACACAGGGGATTCCTGCACTGACTGCCTGTCCCTTCTAGTGGTCACCCATCTATCTGCCTGCACCTTGGGTGTAACCACTTCTCTAAAACTCCTGTCTATGACGCTTTCTGCCACATGCATGCTCCTAAGTGCATCCAGTTGCCGCTCCCACCGATCCATGCGGTCTGTCAGGAGTTGCAACTGGGTACACTTCCTGCAGATGTAGTCGTCAGGAACGCTGGAAGCGTCACGGACCTCCCACATCTCACAGGCGAATCACTTCACCCGTCTAACTGACATTTCTAGCACTAATTAATAAATTAATTAAAAATAAATAAATACTTATTAAATCCTTACTAAATTGTTATAATTAACTATATGGTCCCTAGTGCTTGATTCCTACTATAAATATTAAATGCTAACTAAATACAGTAATCTCCTCCCTCTGATTTAGTTACTCTACTTGTTAATTAGTTAATTAGGGTTTTAATCAATTTTTATCAATGTTTTATTTTCAAATTCAGTAAAAATTCCCTGCCAGCCAATCAGGACACAGCTTTCCTGTGACATCACTTTCAGTTTTTTTTACCAGAGGTAAGCATTTTATACTTACCGGTCTGGAAATCCGCCCTCCAAGTCTTCTCCTTGGATGCAGGCCACAAAACCCCGGGGTAAGTTTTTTATACTTACCGGTCCGGAACTCTGCCCTCCGAGTCTTCTCCCAGTCAGCTGTGCTCTTTGGAAGCTCTCAGCTCCCCTCACTCTGAGGACAGGTAGGAAATGAAAGGAGTTCCTCGCTCCCTCCTCACCGAACTTCCTCAGTTACCAAACTTCCACTATAGCACTCTAATGCAACCCAAGTCAGCACTCCAATGCAAACAAAGTCAGCACTGTAAGATGGCTCACTTTTATACTGACTGACTCTAACCCCTGAAAACTGGTTTAAGCCAATTCTCTAATTAACAAAGTGCAGCTGCAAGCAGAGCCTAAGTGAACCCTGTTTAAAGCTGGTCTAAAACTCACCTTCTCCAATCCTCACAGCAACTGTTAATCTGCTAAATAAAAGACAGATTAGATTAAAAATAAAATTAACCCTTAATTATCCTCAGTTACCAAACTTCCACTATAGCACTCTAAAGCAACCCAAGTCAGCACTCCAGTGCAAAAAAACCCCTCAACATCCACACTTTCTAATGAGGCTCACTAGATAGTGATAAACAGGAACTGGGGTTGATTTTTTTTGACCATCTCAAATTTAAAGATGAAGAGACCAATTGTAGTGCCTCTACCATCACCCAGCTGAGGTCAACTATCTCAGTATTTGCCGGGATTGAATTTGCTTTTTCTCATCTCTCATTAATACCATGCCATGTAGTAATTTATCCAGCAGCCATCAGAAGTGCTTTTCCTACATTGCAATGGTGATAACACTTCAGAAGTCCTTTATTGGCTCTAAAGTGTTTTGGAATGTCCTGAGGTTGCAAACAGTGCTATATAAATATAAGTCTTTCTCTTTTCTTTTTATGCATAATTTCCTATATTGGTATTGCTTTGCTGCCTCTGGCAGGGCAGTGCAATTAGTTTTGTACTGCTGTAGCAAAGAGCTGGCACCAAAGTTATGGACTGAATGGCCTCCTTTTGTGCTGTAAATTCTTGTGGTTCCATTGCAGTAAGTTAATTCATCCAATTAAGTAGAAGAGAAAGTCAGGCAAATAAGCAGCTCGGGTGGTAATTTTCGGAAAATTGAAAGGAAGACCATTTAAGAAGGAAATTGCATTTCAGGAAGGAAGACCTTTCCACTTTTCCAAAGGATTTTTTTTTTGAGGCAATTATTTACTTCAGAAACTATCTGGGTGTGATGTAGCCAGACAAAACCTTTTCACAAAATAGTCATAGACCAGAAGTCATGTCAAGTTGTTAAAACTTGCTATTTCATCAGCCCTGTTTGACTGAAGTTGGCTCATTTGCATTTTAGAATGTCCTGAGGCTGAGGTAGGCATGTTGTAAATGCAAGTTCTTTCCTTTTACACCATAACGATCTGAGGTGCAACATTAAAGGGAATTGAGAGAAAAAGAATGTGATGTTATTGTCTAAAAACTGGTGGGGGGTGAGGTTGGGTGGGGGTGAAGGAGGAGGAGTTGGAGAAGACAAATTATCACTGAGGAAAGGACCATTCAGGAATGTTGCAGTCAGTATGTTTGAGTACAACACCAGGAGTATCTTTACCCCATGGCCATTGGAGGAGCTTTGCAATCATTTAAAAATTACGACAATAGAACACAAATGTGTCTGCCAAATGATTCACTTAACAAGACATGCACTTACTGCAGGGCAAGAAGATTTTAAAGGAGCTGAGTTTTTTTTACAATATCTATTTATGTTTATGTATGACAGGAAAGGGAATAGTGATGACCTTGAGGATAAAGATGAAGGAGAAAATGTTCCTTAAAAAGCAATAGGAATGCAGAACCAGTCTGCACAGTAGAACACTGTGCAGTCTCTAAAATTGGATAACATACTGTGGCAGTCATGGAAAACATTTGTAATAGAAACAAGTGTTCATCGTGAGACTATATGAATGCAAAGCAGTATCTGGTTATGCAGAGTAACACTAGCAGTGATATCACTGTACTATAAATCACTGAACACAAGTAAAAGGAGAATAGAAAAGGAGCAGGAATGCAATCAACAGTAGAAACTAGCAGAAAACTGTGGGAAGTGGCAATGCAGGAAAAGGGTTGTGGAGGAAATCAGGTCCCATTGAGACAGGGTGCCTACCTGCCAATTGGTTGAATTAGCTTTGTGCTCAACACAGCTACCTCTTGTGAGCCTTGTCTCAAAGATATACTCATGAGGCTAAGGCAGACTCCAACCTGGAAATCTCATCAGTTTAAAAGGTTTGTGACAAAGTCTTCCAAGAAAACAGCCTTTCCCTGTCCTTTGTCAATTTTGCAGTGGTGGTAAAAGAATTTTTTCATTGCCAAAACTG
Source organism: Heterodontus francisci (assembly GCF_036365525.1). Taxonomy (NCBI): domain Eukaryota; kingdom Metazoa; phylum Chordata; class Chondrichthyes; order Heterodontiformes; family Heterodontidae; genus Heterodontus; species Heterodontus francisci. Next base: position 120,343,986 of record NC_090374.1, read on the forward strand.
AAATGAGGTAAACCTGAACCAGAACAAAGGAGAGTACAGTGTGCTGAAATGATGTTAGCAAAAAGAAGGGTGAATGCTTGTCAGTGTTGCCTTTTATTCTGTATCACAACAGCAATTTTGTTTGAATAATTTGTCCCATACTGCCCCAATCTAATGCAAAGGTAACAACGCACATTTTCTTTCATTGAATGGTCCTTTGTGTTACATTGTTTTGTGGGTCCAATTTTTCAATGTATTAAATTTCAACATTTTAAAAACATTGAAAAAAAGGTTTTTTACCACCTGTCAAAAAAAATTCCTTTTTATTTTACATGTTCCAGTCTGTGTGATAATTGGAAAAATCAAACTAATAAATGATATACATTTTCCCAAGTGAAAACAACTTTCAACAGGCTGCAGTTCTGAAACAAACAAAGCAAATTAAAAACAAATCTAGGGAAGTGGCTTGATAACATGCACTTAAAGTAGTAATTAAGGGGGAGGTGAAGTACACAAGAGCACACAAGAAAGATTTTCTATTGACAACAGAAAGTCCATAGAAAGCATATAATTTAACCTCATGGTTCTGTGTATTGAAAGACCTGATTAGAGTGGGTTTAATTGCAGCCTGCGAGAAGCTGTGAGGAAGGGTCCAGCGGAGCACACCAGCCCCTGGCACAGGATTATTACTGCAAACACTGGAAACCCTTCCAGTCTGACCTCAGAAGTCATTAGTCTGTAGCAAAGTTCTCAGCGACAACTATTCAGGGGTTGTGACATGATGTGACATTACAAAGATTTCCCCAAGGCCTCTTCTACTCCAGCACATTGACTAAATGAACAGTGCACTATTTATTGTTATGTACACAAAAAGATGGGCATCCACTGCCAACTTCTTATTAAAAAACATACAGTGCTTTGCTGTTTTATACATCATCATCCATATAATCATCTGAAACATAGTACATACAAATCTGTTCATTATAAATAAACGTATAAACGGATCTGGCATATTTGGAAGGAGCAGTGAAGGGAGACCAAGCCATTTTGGTCCCACACATTTGTAGACTGAGGTGAAGATATCTAACTTTGGCAGATGTTTAGTGCATGCTATGTTGCCTATTGCCAAATGAAGTTGGGACAGCAGAAGTGATGACATCACTAATTGTATAATTTGGATCCCTAATAATAGTCTGCCGTGCTTTCATAGAAAGTTTAAGGCACAGAAAGAGGCCACTTGGCCCAGTGGCACTGTGTGAAGGAAGGCGTGCCAGTGTAATCGAGAGCCTAAGTGTGTAGTCTGATTAGTTGCACTTGCCAAAATGCAACCAACCATTTCTGCAGTCTCTAGCATACTTAACTGGCAATGACATAAAGAACTGTCTCCTTAGTAGAGAAGCAGATACAGGGCAGAGCCAACTTCACTTCTGCAAGGACATTTTTTTTAGATTAGAGATACAGCACTGAAACAGGCCCTTCGGCCCACCGAGTCTGTGCCAAACATCAACCACCCATTTATACTAATCCTACACTAATCCCATATTCCTACCAAACATCCCCACCTGTCCCTATATTTCCCTACCACCTACCTATACTAGTGACAATTTATAATGGCCAATTTACCTATCAACCTGCAAATCTTTTGGGTTGTGGGAGGAAACCGGAGCACCCGGAGAAAACCCACGCAGACACAGGGAGAACTTGCAAACTCCACACAGGCAGTACCCGGAATCGAACCCGGGTCCCTGGAGCTGTGAGGCTGCGGTGCTAACCACTGCACTACTGTGCCGCCCATACTTCATACGAATGGCACATCCAGTGACAGTATTGATCAGCTGTAGCCTGAAGCTTGTTGCTTGCTGCAATGTTCTTATGTGGGACCAGTGCAGTGACCGGGCCCACCATCATTGCAGCACCATCTCCACATCTGCAGTCATCAACAGGGAGTTGGGTGTTGGGTTGGTCCATTGCTTACCTGCAAACTTATACCTGTACATGGGATTTGCTTTTCCTTAATTTTTGTCTGTCTCTTTGTCTCCTGGTCCTACGGCCTTGGCAAAGATCGTTAATCAATCTTTCAAAATTTTTGCCACACTACTGTGACTCTCTTATTAGAGCATGGCTACCCGACCCAAACCCAATGAGACCTGACGATATGTGTCAGGTTTGGCTCAGGTTGGGTCGCTCTTCCGGGTCCAGCATTCGGGCTCGGGTTGGGTCGGGCCTGGTCGGACACACTCTAACAGCCTTGTGTTACAATTGTGTTAGTGAAACACTGGAAACTGCAGATCTTTTGAAGTGTGCTTCCTACTCTGCTTGGTATTTCAACTTACTGTGTACTAATCAATAAACAGTTCTTGCGTACATTGTAGCAATTTAAACAACCTTTCAAGTCCAGTTACAGTTTTTGTTGCTTATCTGCACAAGCTTAAAAAGTGAAAAACGGAAGTTAGATTAACTGAACATTCCGGTGGTCGGGTCGGGTCGGGCGCGGGAAAAAGTGAAAGGACTCGGGCCGGGTTGGGCTCGGGTCGGATGTGGTTCTGTCAGGCTCGGGTCGAGTTTCATTTGCAGATCCGAGCAGGCTTTTATCTCTTATCGTCTTCACCTAATAAATTTCACTCACACAGAATTTTCTGCTCCCGTTCTAGTGTGCATCTGAAGGCATCCGAATGTGCTCAACTCAAACATTGGGTGTGAACAGGTCACTTCCATTTCCATTTGTCTAAAAGCTGCCAATAACCACTCTGGTGTCAAAAACACCCGCCGTCCTTTTGTTTGGTGCATTGTAAAGGGCAGCCAGAGCACTTGCCTGAAACAGGCAGGCTATTACCATGTGTAAATTGAAATCCTATGACATATATTCCCGACACAATTTCCAGGTATCAATGGGCAGAGAATAGCTAAATCTGTGATCCTTAAAGGAATTGCTACAGACCTTTAAGAAAAACAACAAAGGTAAATTGTTTATAGGTTTCTGTGTGACCAGGAGGAGCATCACTGTTCCTCATGAGATGTAAACATTTTTGCCACCTGCTGTTCCCCTCCAGTGAATGCCTCCCCCCACCATCCCCAATTAACTAATTACTTCTGGCTGAGCTCCACATTAGAGGTGCTGCATTTCCTACCTCTCCCTCTGAACAGCCAGCTATTTGTAAGAGTTGGGTTACAGGTGTTCCGCCACATGTCCAAATTGGCTCACAAGACTCAAACTAATCAAGTCTTGCAACCAGTGATTTTGGCAATCTGCAGGGCAGAGTTCAGGTATAGTTGTGGTGAGGGGTTGCTGGGGGTGGGGGAGGGGTGGGGGTTGGAATCTACATTTAGAGCTGAACCTGGATCCACTGGAGTTCCGTCCCATCTAACTTAATCTACAAATTCCACCTGGAGGAGTACATATTCTGTCCACTTCTGTTATGTCTCAGAAACATTTGGAGTGGGGGGGGGGAGTTTTTGGAGTTTCCCTGGATTCCATACAATTATATCCATTGCACCCTTCTTCCATTGAGGAAACACACTGTTCAAATGTTCTCATGGAATTTAAAAAGTCTGCCTCAAACTTTGGCCCCAGAAGGGTCTTCGGGGGCCCTTCTTGGGTTGGCCAGGTGCTGCTCTGAAATTCCATTGGCACAATGGAGAAAGCACCTCTGTTCTCTCACTGCAGCCACCAATCATTCACCCTGATTATTCATCTGATTCCATTGCTGTGATTTAGGACTTTCTCTACAGAACAGTGTGATGCCAATTAACAATTCCGCTTCATTTCTGTGCATTACTCATATCTTATTTGCTGATTGACAATCTGTCTAATGGAAGTCCTTCTTTTTCACACTTCTGAACCCCCCACCCCTTGCCCAACCTAGGACTCAGAAGGAGGGAAATTTTAATTTGTGTGGACATTGGGTTGTTAGTGAGTGGGCTGATCGTGTTGCATGCACAATATTATCGACATGAGCTGTTTTGAAGATCGGGCGTTATTTACTTAACTGGCAAAGATGTGAATGCTATCGTGGTGCTCACAGGCAGCTCACAAGTTGGGAAGGGTGGGAAATCTTGCGACTTCTTCACTGAGCCAAGTAGGAAGTAATGGGTGAAAGGTGGGCAGGGGGATGAAGAGGATCTGAATCATGGAAAAAGCAAGAATTTTGTGAATGCTTCTCCCTGTCCCACAAAAATCTGGAAAGCATTGCCACTCACTTTTTTGCATTTAAGGGATGATGGTAAGGCAATTGAATGCCAGGTATCCATGGGTGGAGTGTGCGCAGTGCAGAATTGAGCCACTATTTTTGCCGGCTGAGGCCCTCAAAATCGACCCAGTACATGTTTGGAGAATTTTAGGGTGCAGACAACAAGTATACCCATTGAAATATTATTTTGTAATAGCAGATTTAAGGATACTTGATGCTAACAGGCAGCACTTAAATGTTTTGGCGTTTAGTATCTAATGATGTTCGTTTTTAATAGTTATAGATTTCGTCATTTTATTTTACAATTGCAGACCTCATAAAGTATTATCATTGGACTAAGTAACTAAAAATTAAACTGCACACACGTGATTAGCATTTCCAAGAAATCTGTCAAGTAGAATTGATACTGCAAATTAGACTGGATCTGAGACTGGTTTAAGCAAGTTGCTGTGGAGAACACTAAAAAAGTCCAATTACTGACCTCAGAGGGAGTCGCATTCCAGAGATTAGAGTCAGTGGGAATCTGCTTCAGAAACTCACTTCTCATAATTTAGACGATCATTAATCTGCATTTAGTCAGTCAGCAAATAAGATATGACTGGAGGCAAAAGGGTTGTGCACAGGAATAGAGCTGAATTGTTAATTGGAATCATACAGTTGTGTCAGAAAGAAATTCCGGCAGTGGAACCTGTAGGCAGTTGTGGTATGTTGGGAGATGAACTTTAGATTTTTTAATGAGTGTTGCCAGGAGAAAGGAGGGCTCTGTTCGGAAACAAGTGCAGTCAGAACTGACACTGGCTGTTACCCAGATTAATATGAGAGAAACAATAAAAGTATGTTATGTAATGGCAAATGATAATTGTGTAAGCTACAAAATAGCATCATAAACACATAGGTGTTTTTCAGAGAACCCTATTTGCTATTCATATACCAACATACTGGCTACCTGTAGCAAAATATCCTTGGTTTAGTTTGTTATTAAAACAAAAAACTATAGAATCTTGTGGATTTGAGAGACAAATAATATGGATTCTTATGAATGCAATTTCTACAGAGCTTGATGGCTTTATGTCATCTAATGCAATTTTCTGCAGCAGTTTCGAAGTTCTCTTGGATTTTTTGTCATTTAGTAAATGTCTATCCCAAATCTGTACTGTTTATCAAACTAAGCATGTGCAAAATACTAATCAGGACCATTTCTTGATTGATTGGGCAACTGCATTGCCCAGTTTGGTGATAGCCATACAGATGCTAGGATTGATCCCTGATTTTTGCTGTTACCTGAGCTCACCTACAGCAATGATGAGATCATTCTCAATGGGATCATCATTAGATTTGAAAATGGCGCACATCTGGCACCCGTGTAACCTTGGCATGAATCAGCTCCTTCAGGAGAGGAGGGAAGAGAATTCCCAATTTCTTTTTCAGAGGTTACCAGGCCCTGTTTAGTGGTAGTGCTTGGGGGATTGTAATAAATTATCTGCAACATCAGAAGTGAGAAGTTTTGCTGAAGAGACATTTCTCAAGTTTTGCCATTGCAAATCAATCAGAATAAGCTGTTTTAACATGTCTGATCGTTGGTGTTTCTTGGCCCTATAATTAGTCAGGTTCTGGCTGTTTTCTTGCATGACAAAGAAGCAAAGGCAGTTGGCAGTAACTTCTGCCTAGGTTTACAGTTTCATAGGAACAAAAAAAGTTTGAAAAATCTGATCTGTCTCTACAGGGTTTGGTGTCACATGTATTATAAAGAAAATGATCTGGAAAAAATTGATTCAATCGGGCTCTGTTGAGTATACGTCATATCGCGTGGACATCCAAGAAAGTAGCATGTGTGAATATATTGTAATTTTCTAGACTTTATGGTACCTGGTGCTAGTCAAGTGAGGCTGATGAAGCAGCCCAGAAAAAAATGAGAGATTCAGGGAAGTTTAAAACGCTCTGACCGTTTTGGATGGTTTTTCTCCATAAACAGGTTTATGAAAAATATTCTGTTCCAATATTCCAAAGAGTTTTGTTCTCCTACAGTGAAGCAACACTTAAAAGCTTCTTCATCCAGGCTGCGACGAATGTTGTTTGGTTCAGTTTGTTGTTCATCAATTCCTATTAAGGTCTGGCAATAGAATACACTTGAATTCATCTGAAAAAGATAGAAACCAATGAGATTTTGAAGTAAATAAGTAAGACCCGAAGTTTTGTCACATTAAAATTTCCACCTAACTGCCAGTATTTTATATACTGGTGCATCTTGAGCGGCTCTTCATTATTTCACTCTAAGTGCTCTGAGATGTAAGCAGAGTGATGTTAGTTATACAGTTTTGTGGACTAAGCAATGCAATCCACAGGCGAGGATTATGGGCTAAATAATGTATAAAAGTTAGCAAGTACGTGGCAGTCTTTATTTCAAGGCAATTTGATACAAATTTAACTATGCTATAGCCTATGCTCCATCTGACAATGTAGATGATACAGTTTCTGCTGTTTATAATAATCCTGAGGTAAGGAAATCCTGCAAGTGAAGTAAATAGTAAGCAGGAGTGGAAATGGCTCAGTGTATACTGAAATTCCATATAATTCATCCTCCTATATTATTACTAATATGTTACCTATGTTATTCTAATTTCATTACATTGACTTTCTGGTGATAGAGCAGCCACGATGAAGTCATGAAGAATGAAGCAAAAGTGCAGATCAATAACAAATCTCTCATAGAGAAGTCTCCATAGTAATTGAAACATCTGTGTTGAATCTAACATCAGGGATCTGTATGAGGAACTCAGATCCAGTCTCTCCAGTTCAATATAAGTTGCATAGTAAGCCAAAATCACTCCAGCAGAAATAAACTTATTCCCGGTTAAATCTTTCTGTCCAAAATGAATCAAATGGCCCATGAAGTATACCAAGCAATATTAATTCAATTGAGTGGTGTCAGTTGCATTTCATGCCACATAATTGATATTAGTCTCTTACTGTGTACTGTGGTGACTATGGGGATTCTTACCGTAAGCAGGCACCAAAACTAAATGCTCATCCCCATCCTCTACACTGTGGTAAAGAAGGTCTAGAAGCTTAACATCTAAGAAACCTTTCTTACACCTTATCTATGATACTTGTTTTGACAATGGCAGTGAGCTCTTTTTAATTCAAACACAGCAACTGGAGGAAACCGAAGATCATGTAAGCACTGTATTATAATTAAATCTTACTGCCAACTGCAGAGCATCAACAAGGCTGCTTGATTCGTTAAAAGAGAGGAGTATTCAAGAGACGATTTTGAATGCTATGTCTTGAATTCTAGTAGCTATTAAACTGAAACTATTCACATTATTCGCAATAAGAAATAACACAGCTTTAAACAAAATTATCCATTGGTTAGGATAAAGAGAATCTTATCTGTTCAATATGTGTTCAAAACAGGGCAGGCATATATTGGAACCAAATGAGCAGAGATATCCAAAAGTAAACTCATATACACTGTAGAAGCACCCAAAAAGTTCTCAGATCTTCTCCCTTTTCTGGCTATATGAAACTGACAATATACATTTTTGACATATATGCAAGGTTGGCCCCCTTGCCTGGAACCTCCTCCCCCACCCCCCACCCCCCAACCACTCCATTGCCCAGGATGGAACCTACATATCCATCTGGAGGTGCATCTCTGACACAATTGGCTTTGAAAGGTGGGTGGGGGGGTGGGGGGTGGTGGGGGGAGAGAGGTTCTGCCCCTTACAAGGCTAGCCAGGAATTCTGTGGGGTAAACAACTCCATGTTTTTACATGGAGCCAGCTGCCAGACCTGCTGAGTGAATCCAGCATTTCTTGTTTTTGTTTCAGATTTCCAGCATCCGCAGTATTTTGCTTTTATTTTAGTGTTTAATTCACTGCCACTTCTCTTCCAGGAATGCCTACCTTGAAGAAGTTCTGCTCTTCTCTCCGACGGGATTTTCGTTTGTCTCTTTTACCTTGTTCACCTTCATTGCTTTCTATTTCCCTCCTGGTGTTTGATAAGGTATCTACCAAAACTCGTTTTCACAGCCACATCTCCTTCCTCAGTGACTGTCTCCGGCTCCGACTGATTCCACGTGGATTCCAACTGCAGTTTCACCCATCATGCTTTGAAACCACCCAGGATCACAGGTATCTCCGAGAATTACAACGTTCCTTGGACTGCTACTCTCGCCGCATCCTGAGATCCACACTCAGTGCTATGCGCCGCCATATGCACACACTGGACCTCTCTCTCCAGCAGCACCGTCTCACCTTATCTCAAATCTGTTCTACTCCGCAGTTTCATCTCATCTTACGTCTCATCCGACGCATTAACAAAAAACTTTTTTTCTTCCTTTCAGGTGTTAAGGAACGCAAGCTCCAGCAGCTGATGGGGACTAATGCCCCTCCAGATCCTCCTTCCGCTTCACTTCCCTCTGACCCCACCCCTTCTGATCTGACCCCTTGCCGTGTATTCACTATACCCTCTGACCTCCCCCTCTCTGATGCTGAGCGTTCTGTACTCAGCAAAGGTCTCAGTTTTATCCCCTTACGCCCCCACCTCAATGAATTTCGCGCTCGGCATGACGTTGAGCTCTTCTTCCGTCGCCTCCGCCTCCGGGCTCACTTCTTCGACCAGGAGTCCTCCCCCCGACCAGCAGACCCATTCACCCGCCTCCAGCATTCTCCCTCTACCTGGACCCCTCACCCTGGCCTCTTACCCGCTCTTGATCTCTTCATTGAAAACTGTCGGCGAGACATTGGTCGTCTCAATTTCTCTGCCCCCCTCACTCACTCTAACCTGTCCCCCTCTGAACTTGAGGCACTCCGTTCTCTCAGGTCTAACCCCGACATGGTCATCAAACCTGCAGACAAGGGTGGTGCTGTTGTTGTATGGCGTACCGATCTCTACCTTGCAGAAGCTCAACGCCAACTCACAGACACCTCTTCCTACCTCCCTCTGGACCATGACCCCACCACCGAACATCAAGCCACCGTCCAAAGGACTGTCACTGACCTCATCTCCTCTGGAGATCTTCCCTCTACAGCTTCCAACCTCATAGTCCCGCAACCCCGGACAGCCCGCTTCTACCTCCTTCCCAAAATCCACAAACGGGACTGTCCCGGCAGACCCATTGTGTCAGCCTGCTCCTGCCCAACTGAACTTATTTCTTCCTATCTAGACTCTATCTTTTCTCCGCTGGTCCAGTCTCTTCCCACCTACATCCGTGACTCTTCTGACGCCCTACGTCATTTTGACAATTTCCAGTTTCCTGGTCCCAACCGCCTCCTCTTCACTATGGACGTCCAATCGCTCTACACCTCCATCCCCCACCAGGATGGTCTGAGGGCTCTCCGCTTCTTCCTGGAACAGAGGCCCAACCAGTCCCCATCCACCAACACCCTCCTCCGCCTGGCTGAACTTGTTCTCACATTGAACAACTTCTCCTTCAACTCCATGCATTTCCTTCAAGTAAAAGGTGTCGCTATGGGTACCCGCATGGGTCCTAGTTATGCCTGTCTTTTTGTGGGATATGTCGAGCATTCTTTGTTCCAGTCCTACTCAGGCCCCCTCCCCCAACTCTTTTTCCGGTACATTGATGACTGTATCGGTGCCGTTTCCTGCTCCCGCCCCGAACTAGAAAACTTTATCAACTTTGCTTCCAATTTCCACCCTTCTCTCACCTTTACATGGTCCATCTCTGACACTTCCCTTCCCTTCCTCGACTTCTCTGTCTCCATCTCTGGGGATAGGTTGTCTACCAATATCCATTATAAGCCCACTGACTCCCACAGCTACCTCGACTACACTTCTTCACACCCTACCTCCTGTAAGGACTCCATTCCATTCTCCCAGTTTCTCCGTCTCCGACGCATCTGCTCTGATGATGCTACCTTCCATGACGGTGCTTCTGATATGACCTCCTTTTTCCTCAACCGAGGATTTCCCCCCACTGTGGTTGACAGGGCCCTCAACCGTGTCCGACCCATTCCCCGCACCTCTACCCTCACCCCTTCCCCTCCCTCCCAGAACCGTGACAGGGTTCCCCTTGTCCTCACTTTTCATCCCACCAGCCTCCATATCCAAAGGATCATCCTCCGCCATTTTCGCCACCTCCAGCGTGATGCCACTACCAGTCGCATCTTCCCCTCCCTTCCCCTGTCAGCATTCCGAAGGGATCGTTCCCTCCGCGACACCCTGGTCCACTCCTCCATTACCCCCACCACCTCGTCCCCGTCCCAGGGCACCTTCCCTTGCAATCGCAGGAGGTGTAATACCTGCCCATTTACCTCCTCTCTCCTCACTATCCCAGGCCCCAAACACTCCTTTCAGGTGAAGCAGCGATTTACTTGTACTTCTTTCAATGTAGTATACTGTATTCGCTGCTCACAGTGTGGTCTCCTCTACATTGGGGAGACCAAGCGCAGACTGGGTGACCGCTTTGCGGAACATCTCCGCTCAGTCCGCAAGCAGGACCCTGAGCTTCCGGTTGCTTGCCATTTCAACACTCCCCCCTGCTCTCATGCTCACATCTCTGTCCTGGGATTGCTGCAGTGTTCCAGTGAACATCAACGCAAGCTCGAGGAACAGCATCTCATCTACCGATTAGGCACACTACAGCCTGCCGGACTGAACATTGAGTTCAATAATTTCAGAGCATGACAGCCCCCCACTTTACTTTCATTTTTAGTTATTTTTTCTTCCTTTTTTTTGCATTCCTTTTTACATTTTTTACAATCTTTTTTTGCATTTATTTCATTTCATCTTAGTTTGTTCAGTTTGCTTACCCACTGTTTTTTTCAGGTTGTTTTTCTTCAGGTTTGCACTTGCTGATGTTCAATATTCAGTATATTCACACCTAATCTGTACTAATGCTTTGTCTTTCAACACACCATTAACATATTGTTTGCCTTTGCTCCGTGACCTTTTGGTCAGCTATGTGGCCTGGTCCAATCTGCACCTTCTCCTTTGTTATCTCTTGCCCAACCCCCACCTCACTTGTTTATAATCTGTGACTTTTCTAATATTTGTCAGTTCCGAAGAAGGGTCACTGACCCGAAACGTTAACTCTACTTCTCTTTCCACAGATGCTGCCAGACCTGCTGAGTGAATCCAGCATTTCTTGTTTTTGTTCCATGTTTTTACCGGTGGGTTACACAGGATGGAGATACCATGGGGTTCCAGTGCAGCTCAGAAGTAAATTTAAGGCCATACTCCTTTGTGTTAGATATCATCCTGTGTACTTTTCATATGTACCATTAAAACCTATACTATAGTTCACTAATAAGATATGAAAGTCCTTTTAACTGGTACCTTTTTTAGCTGAGTCAAGCCAGTTTGTGGAGTTGCTGAGGGTTGTGCTAAGTCTCAATGGGTAATTTTAACTTTCACTGACAGTGTACAATGGGTGATATTGCATCGACTGTCCATTAGATATCACGACTGATTTCACTTTACATTGACACTTATGGAAAGGAAAATCAGGATGGGTGTCTAATGGTTGGCTGATCGAATGTTGCCTGTTATATACCACCGCTGAAAGTGAAAATTACCCCTTCTTTGTATGTAGTTAGTTCCCTTAGAAGTGTTCAGCAGAAATGAACCACTGTGGTGTGATTGTGCACTGCACTATTTTACTTCTATCAAATAATCAGTATATGGAGTAATTGTGATTTCAGTTTTATTTGAATCCAATATACAATTTGGAGTAGATTTTGTGAGGCTCCGCCCTGCAGAACTGTTTTCACTTGTCACCATATTATGGTGACACTGCTCTCAATTGGCATCCATTGATTTCAATGAAGGGATAATCATGGGCAACGCATCCATGATTTTTCGATGCATACTGCTGTGTGTGAGACCCCACCAGTGGCACAAGTCAGACTTCCCGATTTAAGTGCTGCTATAACATGCATGGAAATATTCCAACTTTGGTGTTATTTTGTGAAGTAATATGTTTCAAACTTAGTTACCGGTCAACTAGCCACTGACAGTTATTGCGAAAAATATAACCCTTAAGTGCTCTACGTGGCCCTTTCTCTGATCTGGCTCACAGCAGCTGGGGGAGGGATTGACCAACATGAGGTGAGGGACCATATGGTCTCTTTGCAAAGTAATTTTTAAGTGTGGTTTTCCTGTGCACCCATGATTCCCCATGGAAACAACTATCCCTGCATCAGCAAAGAACTCATGTTAATTTTTGTATGAGTCATTACCTTCAGAAGGATGAAGAAAACAAGAAAAACATTGATACACAACTTGATATATTGGAAAGATTTTGAAATTCTTGGCAGGTCTTTACAGCAGTAATTGGACCTTCAGGGTGAGGTGAGGTTCTGGGAACATTGAAAATTGCTCTCACCGTTTATGATGTCATGAGAAGCTCTTCAATTCAATTAGTGCCTTGTATCTTACTGCTAGTCATCCATCATCCTATAGCAGCTGTTGGCTAAACACATCACAACTTTATTTGACTCCTTTGTTTCCAGTGAGAGAGTGAATTTGCCATAGAATCAACTCTTGAATAAATATAGTGTAAATGACATTTAAAGTAATAACTTCAGAGCCAATCCATCTTGGAAGGCCACCTTAGCAGTCAGTCATGGGTTTCAAATTGGTTACATTGGAGTAAAGCCAGTGTAAATGTCTCCTGAAGACTCTCCAGTCTACTTACTGCCAGGTTTTGCTGTTGCCTAGTGAGGCTAATACAAGCAGACTGATATCAGTGATGCATGACATCAGGCTCTTGGCATCAGGTTATTCTATAATTTGGTACAGGTGTGCAACTTGATGCTGCTCAACTGTGAATGTAACAGCAGGACAGCTATTATTATCATATCTATAGTATATTGTGTCTGCTTTGGTGAAAATTGGTCTCTATTACTTAAGGAACAAACTTATCAAACTGTAGCATTGATTATGAAGAAATCACAATTGCTTCCACAAAGCACAGATGTATTAATTTTCCGGAGCTCGTGGCAATATATTTGAAAGAAGCAGAAGAACAAAAGGCCTGGTTTTCATAAAGTACAGATGAGTCATACATATTTGTGGAAGATCTCCCCAATGTTATTATTTTTTGACTAATTTGCATTGGCTTTGAATTGTCTGCATTCTTGTGCAATAACTGTTCAGTGCATGATACTGTAAATTCAATGTGAAAATACAAAGCAGGCTTTCTCCTGAACATTCGCACTCTTTTCCGGCAGCTGTCAATGCCGAGTGGAAAACGCACATAGACATTTACAAAGCTCAAATAGATCTCCTTGTATTGGTATCAGTGGAGGGAGTTGGTGGCTTAAGAGTAATCATGGTAGCACTGATTTAGGGAGACAGCTCTAAGCATATATAAATATGTACTGTAACGATCAGGTGAGGAGGGGTTGAAGGACTCCCCTCTTTTCCCTTTCCACAACAGGGTTTATTTCTTTTTAAAAGTGAATGTACTTGCCAATTCACTGAGTATTTCACTATTTGCGTGCAATGACTATAAAAGAAACAATCGGACAGGTTTGCTTGCATTTAACAAAGAAAGAGATTAGCTTTATTGTACCTAAACTGATCTGAGTAAAATAATAAATTACGCTCCAATTCACACACACACACACACACATGCGAGATTCACACACACAAATAGGTTATAGAGTGGGGAAGGATAGATTGGTTGGATTGGAGTCCGGAGCAATAAAAAGGGTTATACAGTCTGGGGAGTTTGATGACTTGGTTGTCTTCCAGATGAACTTGGTGGACATGAGGCTTCTGGCTTGTAGAGGTGGCTGGCAGATTCGGGGTTTCCTGCAGAACAGAGATGCAGATGGTTTCCTTCTCAGGGTCCCTGTCTGCAGCAATGATAGACATAGGTGGTCACAGCCAGCAGGCAGGGTTCGCAACTTGCCAGGTGGACTGGAGAGAGAGTGTGTGAGAGAGAGGGACCCCATTTGGGTCTCTTCTGATCAATGTCCAGTTGATTGTCTGCTGCAGACAGAGAAAAGCTAGCCTAAAACACACAGATGGTGGGTCAGTCACATGATGGCTCAATGTGTATTTCCTCTTGCAACTTAATTAGCTCATTGTAGGAAAGTGTGAGGTCATGCACTTTGGTAGGAAGAATCAAAAGGCAGACTATTATTTAAATGGAGGGAGACTCCAAAAAAGTGCAGCACAGAGGGATCTGGGTGTTCTTGTGCGTGAAACACAAAAAGTTAGCATGCAGGTGCAGCAAGTAATTAAGAAGACAAATGGAATTTTGGCCTTTATTGCTAGGAGGTTGGAGTTTAAAAATAGGGAAGTCTTGTTACAACTGTATAGGGTGTTGGTGAGGCCGCACCTGGAGTACTCTGTACAGTTTTGGTTCGCGTATTTAAGAAAGGATATACTGGCATTGGAGGCAGTTCAAAAGAGATTCACTAGGCTGATTCCTGGGATGAAGGGGTTGACTTGTCAAGGATGGATAAATAGCTTAGGCCTTTATTCATTGGAGTTTAGAAGAATGAGGGGTGATCTTATTGAAATGTACAAGATTCTGAGGGGGCTTGACAGGGTAGATGCTGAGAAGATGTTTCCACTAGTGGGGGAATCTCGAACTAGGGGACATAATTACAGAATAAGGGGACACACATTTAAAATTGAGATGTGAAGGAATTTCTTCCCACAGAGGGTAGTGAATTTCTGGAATTCTCTACCCCAGAGAGTTGTGGAAGCTAGATCACGGAAAGTATTTAAAGAGGAGGTAGTTAGATTTTTAAAATATCAGGGAGTTGAGGGCTATGAGGAGCTGGCACGAAAGAGGAGTTGAGGTCTGGGGCAGATCAACCATGATTTCATTGAATGGCAGGGGGGCTTGAGGGGCCGAATGGCCTACTCCTGCTCCTGTTTCTTATGTTCTTATGTCTAGGACCTCCCTTCCCTCCATCAGGGTTCCATTGTTCAAGTGATTACCTTTGAGTGGTCCGTCTCCACCAGTTTACTGTCTCAAGATTGCCTTTAATGTCTTGTTAATGGCAATTGGCCAGATGAGGCACTTCAAACTCTCAAGTCATTGTTCCGGAGAAGACTGGCCAGACATCTCAACTCCCTGTCAATGCTGTGGAATGCAAGGGATTTTGATGCAAATTTTAATGGTCATTTTAGCTGTTAGCAGTCACGTTTAAAAAACAAAATTCCAGGTTTCCAGCCGACGGATTTAAAAAAAATCATCATTCGGCATAGCAATTGTTCGTGACACTAAAAACAACAAAGCACATTCCTCAGAGGGAACAAAATAACTATTAGCCACTTGGTACCCATTATGTAGTTCAGTTGGCTAGATGGCTAGCAAGTGGTTCCGAGCAATGTCAACAGCGCAGTTTCAATTCTTGTTCCGGTCTGAGGAAGGCAATGGGAAACCACCTCATAAATTCTCTTCCCCAGTCATGCTCATCTCTCCTGCATGGAAAAAAAGAGCAGTGGACCTGCCCTTGGGCAGAACACTGACACAGCATGGTACCAGTTTACAGGTCATAGCTTATGTGACTGATAATCTTTGGTAATATATGTAATGATGTAAACATTATCAGAAAATGCTGGAAATATTCAGTAGGTCTTTTGTGGAGAGAGAAACAGAGTTCATGTTTCAAGTTGATAACCTTTCCCCAGAACTGGAAAAGGTTAGAGCTATAACAGGTCTTAAGCAATACGGAGGGAAGAAAAATTGCTAGGGGGAGGGGAAAAGAACAAAAGGGAAGATCTGTGATAGGTGAAAGGCTGGCAAGATTAAATGACAAAAGAGATGTTGGTGCAAGGCAAAAGGAGATGAATAGATAAGCATTCTATTTTTCTAAGGGGTCTAATTTTCTCTGTTTGCAGATCAACCAGGACCAGCAGATTTTAAAGGCAGCAATTGCAATTTCTCAGTCCATAGCACCAGCACAACCAGCATGGCATCCACCATGACTCACTTATATGCTATTCAGGAATCTAGCTTTGCAGGAATTGAGGATATGGGGCATGACCTGCTACACATTCTGTCTTGACTTAACTGAATAATAGCTGTGTGTTGTGCTATGTTTTAGAGGAGAATACTTGACAATTATTTTTAAATTGGTCAAAGACAGGTGGGTGAGAGCCTTAATGCTATTCAAATCATAGAACAACAACAATTTGCATTTATATGGCACATTTAAGATAGTACAATGTCCCTTGGCATGTCACAGGAGTGTGAACAAACAAAAATTTTATACTGAGCCACATAAGATATATTAGCATAAGTGGTCAAAGAGGTAGGTTTTAAGATGTGTCTTAAAGGAGGAGGAGAACAGAAAGATGGCGGGATTTCATAAGATCATAAGATCATAAGAACTAGGAGCAGGAGTAGGCCGTCCGGCCCCTCGAGCCTGCTCCGCCATTCAATAAGAGCATGGCTGATCTTTTTGTGGACTCAGATCCACTTACCCATGATGTCACCATATCCCTTAATTCCTTTATTGTTCAAAAAGATATCTACCTTAGCTTTAAAAACGTTTACTGAAGAAGCGTCAACTACTTCACTGGGCAAGGAATTCCATAGATTAACAACCCTCTGGGTGAAGAAGTTCCTTCTTAATTCAGTCCTAAATCTGCTCCCTCTAATCTTGAGGCTATGCCCTCTTGTCCTAGCTTCACCTGCCAGTGGAAACATCCTCTCTACTTGTATCTTATCTATTCCCTTCATAATTTTATATGTTTCTATAAGATCCCCCCTCATTCTTCTGAATTCCAATGAATATAATCCCAATCTACTCAGTCTCTCCTCATAAGCTAACCCCCTCAACTCCGGAATCAACCTAGTGAACCTCCTCTGCACCCTCTCCAGTGCCAGTACATCCTTTCTCAAGTAAGGAGACCAAAACTGCACACAGTACTCCAGGTGCGGCCTCACCAGTACCTTATACAGCTGCAACATAACCTCTCTGCTTTTAAACTCAATCCCTTTAGCAATGAAGGACAAAATTCCATTTGCCTTCCTAATTACTTGCTGTACCTGCAGACCAACCTTCTGCGATTCATGCACAAGGACACCTAGGTCCCTCTGCATAGCAGCATGCTGCAACTTTTTACCATTCCTTTTTACTGTTACTCCTACTGAAATGAATGACTTCACATTTATTAACATTGTATTCCATCTGCCAGACCTTTGCCCACTCACTCAATGTATCTATGTTCCTCTGCAAAGTTTCACAGTCATCTGCACACTTTGCTCTGCCACTCATCTTAGTGTCATCTGCAAACTTTGACACCCTACACGTGGTCCCCAACTCCAAATCATCTATATAAATTGTAAATAATTGCGGTCCCAACACCGATCCCTGAGGCACACCACTAGTCACTGATTGCCAACCAGAATAGCACTCATTTATCCCCACTCTCTGCTTCCTGTTAGTCAACCAATCCTCTGTCCATGCTAATACTTTACCCCTAACGCCATGCATCCTTATCTTATGCAGCAGCCTCTTGTGCGGCACCTTGTCGAAGGCCTTTTGGAAATCTAGGTACACCACATCCACTGGGTCCCCAATGTCCACCTTGCTCGTAATGTCATCATAGAATTCCAAAAGATTTGTCAAGCATGACCTGCCCTTCATGAACCCATGCTGCGTCTACCCAACGGGACAATTTCTATCGAGATGCCCTGCTATTTCTTCCTTGATAATAGACTCAAGCATCTTCCCCACTACAGAGGTTAAGCTAACCGGTCTATAATTCCCCATCTTTTGTCTACCTCCCTTTTTAAACAGTGGCGTCACATCTGCTGTTTTCCGATCTGCTGGGACTACCCCAGAGTCCAGTGAATTTTGGAAAATTACCGCCAGTGCACCTGCTATTTCTCCCGCCATCTCTTTTAATACCCTGGGATGCATTCCATCAGGCCAGGAGACTTATCAATCCTTAGCTCCATTAGCTTGCCCAACACTACCTCTTCCGTAATAATGATTGTTTCCAAGTCCTCACCTACGTTCGTCTCTTTGTCAATTACTGGCATATTATTAATATCCTCCACTGTGAAGACCGATACAAAATACCTGTTCAATGCCTCGGCCATTTCATCATATCCCATAACTAAATTCCCCTTCTCATCCTCTAAAGGACCAACGTTTACTTTAGCCACTCTTTTTAGTTTTATATATTTATAGAAACTTTTGCTATCTGTCTTTATATTCTGTGCTAGTTTTTTCTCATGTTCTATCTTACTTTTCTTTATAGCTCTTTTTGTGGCTTTCTGTTGACCTTTAAAGTTTTCCCAATCCTCTAGTTTCATGCTGTTTTTGGCCACTTTGTATGCCTTCTCTTTCAATTTGATAGCCTCCCTTATTTCCTTAGACACCCATGGCAGATTACCCCTTTTCTTCCAGTCCTTCCTTTTCACTGGAATATACTTTTGCTGAGCACTTTGAAAAATTGCTTTGAAAGTCCTCCACTGCTCGTCAACTGTCCCACCATAAAATCTTTGTTTCCAGTCTACTTTAGCCAAGTCCTCCCTCATTCTATTGTCGTCCCCCTTGTTCAAGCGCAGGACCCTGGTATTGGATTTTATCTTCACACTCTCCATCTGTATTTTAAATTCAACCATACTGTGATCACTCCTTCCAAGAGGATCCCTAACTATGAGGTTATTAATTATTCCTGTCTCATTACACAGGACTAGATCTAGGATAGCTTGCTCCCTCGTCGGTTCCATTACATACTGTTCAAGAATACTATCACGGATACACTCAACGAACCCCTCCTCAAGGCTACCCTGACTGAGCTGGTCCGACCAATCTACATGTAGATTAAAATCCCCCATGATAATTGCCGTACCATTTTTACAGGCATTAGTTATTTCTTTGTTTATTGCCCGCCCCAATGTGATGTTATTATTTGGTGGCCTATAGACAACGCCTATCAATGACTTTTTCTTCTTAGAGTTTCTAATTTCCACCCAAATGGATTCAACCTCATTCTCCATAGAACCTATATCATCTCTAAGCACCGCCCTGATGTCGTCCTTGAATATCAGAGCTACACCACCTCCCTTACCTTTCCTCCCACATGCCAAAGACTTGCAGGTTGATAGGTTAATTGGCCATTATAAATTGCCCCTAGTATAGGTAGGTGGTAGGGAAATATATAGGGACAGGTGGGGATGTGATAGGAATATGGGATTAGTGTAGGATTAGTATCAATGGGTGGTTGATGGTCAGCACAGACTCGGTGGGCCGAAGGGCCTGTTTCAGTGCTGTATCTCTAAACTAAACTACACAGGCCTCACATGGACATTGAGCACACTAGAAGTCTGGCGAGAGAAACAATATACTGGCCAGGGGCCAGCAGTGATATAGAAGACTGTGCGAAGCATGTCAGGCACACCAGAATTGCTACAGATCTATTTAGTGTTCACAATGACGATTTTCTACTAGTGATGGACTATTTTTCCAAATTTCTGATCATTCGACAACTACACAATACATTGAGTGCAGCCATTACCAATACACTGAGTGCCATTTTCAGTCTGTTTAGGATGCCACAAGAAATTGTTTCAGACAATGGTCCTCAGTACATGGACAAGCTATTTCGAGACGTGTGCAAAGTGGGGTATTGATCACATTACGTCATCACCATATTATCCTCGATCAAATGGCCTAGCAGAGCGCATGGTTGTACTGTTAAGTCTTTGATTATGTAATGCCAGAAAACAAAGCAGGATTTCCAGGTCACAATGCCACATCTAAGAGTGCACCATTGGATGCAAGTTTACCCTAATCTGCTGAGCTCATGTTTGGGAGGCAAGTCCGAACGACTCTTCCAAGCCTCACCTATCCAAATTTACAGTTGTGCGAGATGAGTAACTGGAAAAACAGGGGAGGATGAAGGACATGCATGACCAGCATGTAGGTAAAGAATTGCCAAGTCTGACCATAGGGTTCTACATCCGACAGAGGGAATCTGGTTTCCAGCTGAAGTAGCTAAGGTTTGTCGAGAGCCGGATCATATGAAGTAATAACACCAAATGGAATGAAATTATTTATTTTTTTATTTTTATTTAGAGATACAGCACTGAAACAGGCCCTTCGGCCCACCGAGTCTGTGCCGACCAACAACCACCCATTTATACTAACCCTACAGTAATTCCATATGCCCTGCCACCTACCTACACTAGGAGCAATTTATAACAGCCAATTTACCTATCACCTGCAAGTCTTTGGCATGTGGGAGGAAACCGGAGCACCCGGAGGAAACCCACGCAGACACAGGGAGAACTTGCAAACTCCACACAGACAGTACCCAGAATTGAACCCGGGTCCCTGGAGTTGTGAGGCTGCAGTGCTAACCACTGCGCCACTGTGCTGCCCATTATGCAGTAATCGATGTCAACTTCGGGAGATGCCCAATTATGCAACACCCAGCAGTCCTATCGCAAATAGATCATGTTCAAGGGTGAAACCTGATCATAGCACTGTGGAAGATCATGGTGAAGACAACCAACATGAATGTCTTTGTGCAAGACAGGAGCACACCTACAAATCAAGACCACTGTGATAACAGTCAGAGATCTCAAAGAAGTTTCACTATGACCCGATCAGGTCATTTAAGCAAACCACCTTTACACTTCAGAGACTTGTAAACTCATATAATTGTGAACTCACAATGCATGAAAATTTTATTGTAATATAAATAGTGCTATTCCATCCTTGTTACTAACTGTTTATTTGTTATATGAGTGTAATCTCAACTTTAGAAAAAAGGGGATGTTGTAGTATGTCTTTAAGTGGGTATGTCCATAATCTGAGTTATATATTGTTATATTAGTTGTAAAGAGCTAGGAACTAATTAGCTAGGAACTAATTGGCATGCATAAGTGTGTTCCAGAGACCACATTTCACTGGTGCACTGCAGTCATGTGATGTGTGACACATTCTATTGGCAGTCTTTACCAAGCAGCATAGCAAGCTGTATGAAATAAACCAAGAGCTCCAGCCTTTCCAAGTCTAAAATGTGATTATTTCTAACTTATGGGAACCAGGAGACATAATAACATGGCAGCAGGTGTCTATGAGTAAGCCAAAAACATTTTAAATGAATTTAAATGCTGAATTAGATTGAAAAATTGACCCAAATTAGTGCCAGAGAGAGAGAGAATAAAACTGAGTGAATCGCGTGAAACAAAATGACACCAGCACAGCAATGAATGCACAGCTACAGCCAATAATGAATTTGGAAGCTGATGATGTTGTAGAGGCATTTGAGAAGTTTAAACAAAAGTGCAGATTGACATTCAGCAGTTTTCTAAAAGGCACTAGTGAAGAGGAGAGGGTCAGCTATATCCTTCTGAGGGCAGGCGATAAAGGATTAAATAGTCATTTGGTAATACAGAACTTGAATATTGCTGAAAACAGAGACATTTTGTCAAAGCTTTTCATCTTGCACTCATCAGGACAATTTGAAAGAATACCAATGTAAGGGAAACAACAAATTTATACTATATGAGAAGAGAGCGCTGTTTGGTTGGCAAGTGGACACTGATTGGTAGAGGCATCCAGCGAGAGAACATTAACATCACCAGCAAGTGATGCACAGTAGCAACAGCAAACACGACTCCTACAACACCAGGAGCAACACACACAACATCGTCTGTGCAGTGTGCCAACTCACCACTGAGAGCGACAAATGTCAAATCTACAAGATGCAGGCACAATATCTTTCCACCCAAGCCATACCGTGAATAATATTTTTGGAAAAGTAAACAAGCTATAAAAGACTCTAAAAGGAGTTCAGTTTTTTTCTAAAAGTTGATTGTTAATCTTCTTTAGTTTAGAAAAAAAAGTTAATAGTTGGAACAGTTATATCGGTTAAGAAGCAGTGTGCTTTTTAAAGAAGGAGGGATGTTATATATTGTTATATTAGTCGTGAAGAGCTAGGAACTAATTAGCTAGGAACTAGTTGTCTTGTGTAAGTGTGTTCCAGGGGCCACATTTTACTTCTGCACTACAGTCATGTGATGTGTAACAGTACACCAGTCAACAGGCGGTCTGTACCAAGCAGCATGGTGAACTGTATGAAATAAAAAAAGAGCTCCAGCCTTTCTACGTCTAAAGTGTGATTATTTCTAACTTATGGGAACCAGGAGACGTAACAATCTTTATACAGCATCAGACAAGATATGATGTCATCTGTCACATGACACAATTGTTGGAATATGTTAGTTGACCAAGCAAGACTTACTAGTAAGAGTTCTCCATCAATATGTATATACTACTGCAATCTTTGAATAAAGACTTCACAATATAGTTTACCTGTCCTCCCTGAGTGATTGGTGAGTTTATGTTTGAAAGATCGAAGAAACCGCAACACAAACCACCTGTGTATTTGTGGAGTTGAATGTTTAATTCTGTAAGTAGTTAAAGGTATTTTGAGTTGATGACGTGGGCTGAATTTTTCAGATTATCTGCAAGTCCCACTGCCGGGGCTGAAATCAGGAGGTAACCCCACTTCGGCAGGCGGTGGGGACTTGGGGTGGCATATTCCCAGCGGCGGCCAATTAGCAGGCTGTCACCAAGGCTGCCATCCAATTAAGATGGTGGACCGCCTCCAAGAGCTGCTGGCTCAATCAGAAGGCTGGTGTTCTGAAGTCTCACCAGTGCCACTGCCATCGGTAAGTGCACCTCAGTGGCAGGGTTCCCTTGAAGAGAGTTCAGGTGGGTTGGGGGATAGGCCCCGGCGATTGGGGGGGTGCGGGTTTGTGAAGCACCAGCGGCACTATTGCCACGAAGGCAGCCATTGCCACCAGGAGGGCCCCTCCGTGTGCAACAGAGTGCCATAAAGTTGGGCACTCCCCTCCGGAGCCTGCTGGGGGGCCACCAGGATTCATTGGCAGTCCTCCCGCACGGTGATGGGCCCTTCTAACGCAGGCAAAGTGACCGCGGAGGTGGGAAGTGGCCCTTAATTGACCACTCAATTGGCCACCTGGCGGGCGGCCAAGGCACCAACGTTCCCACTGCAGGCAGTATGGCATGGTGACAGGAAGATGCCGGGCTCTCCTCCTAATGCCTTCCCTTGCCATTTTGCCAGCCCTCCCGGCTCCCAGCCTGTCGTCAATGGGCTGGGAAAATTTTAGCCTGTGTCTTGACACAAGTGTAACTGATAGCACAAGGTACCCTTGTACACCACCAGGGTTGCAGGCAGGAAATTTGTAATTGCTGCTTTTAGATGCCTACTGGTTGTGCATTTCTAGGTGGCGCAAGCTTTCATAAAACATTGTTACATTAAAAATGGTGTATTCTTGTAAATACTTTTTCACTTACTACATTGGAATCTAATAAAATATAAGAAAAGCGCTATTTGAGTTTATCCATCGTTAGAAAACTAACCAGACTAACAATTCCCAAAAGCTACTTTTTTCCTTTCATATAGGAAATTTCCACCTTCACAGAGGCGTTCTTTTCCTCTAATTGCCTCCTCTCAGTTCACATTGCCATTCCCCTCCAATTTTCATCCCATTCACAGAGACACACTTTTCCTCTAAACTCCCAGTGCTTCAACTCTCTTTCCCTGCAACCTACTCTCCACCTCCAACGATCCCAAGTTCATAGAGACATGAGGTGGAATCTCACTGCCTTAGTTTTTTTGGATATCAGGACCATTTCCGGATCAGCATCCGGCATACTAATATGCGGGACTTCCAATCCAATCTTCCAGGAGGTGTCCAATTAAAAACACCTCCAGGGTCGCCGTCCAATTAGGGATAGCGGGTAAGACGTCGAGTCGGCAACATGCCTGAGTGCGCAAGATTTAAAGGGCTACCAGCAGCCTTCACAATGGCTGCACTGAGAGAACTGAGGCGTTGTTTTACAGCAGAGAAACCTCCGACACCTCCTGAAGATATTGCAGGTGGTGAGGGCACAGAGGCAGGTGCTGTTTCTGGAGGACGGGAAAAGGAGGTCAGCCAGCATTACCAAGCAGGTGTGGCTGGAGGTAGCTGAGGAGGTCATGAGCTGAGATGTCATCAAGGGCCTGGATACATTGCAGGAAGCGCTTCAATGATAGGGAAGGAAGAAAGGGAGTTACTGATTCGGAAAGACATTGTAGTCTTGGAAAGAGAGGATGTCTTGAGGGGGCAAAGACAGAATCCATTTGGTTAGAGTTGGGAAGCAAAAAGGGGATGATCACACTATCAGAGGTATTCTATAGGCATCCAAATAGTGAGAGAGATAGAGGAGCAAATCTGCAGGGAAATCACAGAAATGCGCAATAACTATAGAGTGGTGATATTGGGGGACTTTGATTATGCAAATATTGATTGTAATAATGTCAAAGTAAAGGAAAGGGAGGGGGAGGAATTTCTGAGAACTTCCTTGGCCAGTGTGTGCTCGATCCAACTAGAAAGGAAGCATTACTGGATCTAGTGCTGGGGAATGAGGTGGGTCAAGTGGACTAAATGTCTATGGGAGAACACCTGGGTAAGTGTGATCTTGGTGTCATGAAATTTAGATCAGTAGTGGTGAAGACCAAGGAACAATCTAAAGTAGAACTTCTAAATTGGAAGAGGGCTAACTTCAACGGGATGGGGGGAATCTAGCCAGGGTAAAATGGAACCAAAGATTGACAGAAAAAACTGAAACTGAGCAATGGGTGATCTTTATGGAGAAGATGTTTCAGGTACAGGCTAGGCACATTCCAACAAGGGCAAAAGGTAAGGGAACCAAAGCCAGGAATCCTTGGTTGATGAGGGAGTTAGAGAATATGGTAAAACAAAAAAAGGTGTATGATGCATGTCAGGTGAATTCTTCAAGTGTGAACAGGCCATATACAATAATTTGAGAAGGGAAGTGAAGAGGAAAATACAACTGGCAAAGAGAAAATATGAGAATAAAATGGCAGTTAACATAAAAGAAAACCCAAAAATCTACCACCGGCATGTAAATAGTAAATAGGTGGTAAAAGGTGGGGTGGGACCTACTGGGGCAAAGAGGGTGATATATGCTTAGAAGCATAGGACAAGGCTGGAATACTTAATGAGTACTTTGTACCAACATTTACTAAGGAAGAAGATGCTGACAAAATATCAGTAGAAGCGGAGGTGGTAGAAGTAATGGATGAGGTGAAAATTGATAGGTGGATGTACTGGAAAGGCTAACTATGCTGAGACTGTAAGTCACCTGGTCCAGAGGGCTTGCACCCAGGTTGCTAAAAGAAGTGGGGGTGGAGATAATGGAAGAGCTTGTCATAATATTCCAATATTCCCTAGATACAGGGAGGTGCCTGAGGATTGGAGAGTGGCAAATGTGACATCTTTATTCAAGTAATGGTGTAAGGACATTCCTAGTAACTACAGGCTGGTCAGTTTAGTATCTGTGGTTAGAAACAACAATCAGGAGAAAAAATCAACAGGCACTTGGAGAGGTTTGAGTAATTAAGGAGAGCCAGCACAGATTTGTAAAAGGCAGAATGTGCTTGACTAATCTAATTGAATTTTTTGATGAAGTAACAGAGAAGGTTGATGAAGGGAAAGCAATGGATGTTATCTATATGGATTTTAAGAAAGCCTTTAATAAAGTACCACATAAAGGGCTGGTTAACAAAATTATAGCTCATGGAATAGAGGGACAGTGTCCAATTGAATAAAAAATTGGCTTAAGGACAGAAAACAGCAAGTCATGGTAATTGGTTGTTTGCAGACTGGGGGATGGTGGAAAGTGAGGCTCCCCAAGGTTCATTGCTAGGACCACTGCTTTTTTGATATATATATATTGGAATACAGAGTAGAATTTCAAAATTAGCTGATAATACCAAACTTGGAGGTGTGGCAAACAGTGAGGATGATTCCAATTGACTACAACTGGACAAAGATAGGCTAGCAGAATGGGAAGATAAGTGGCAGATCAAATTTAATATGGAGAAATGTGAAGTGAAGCATTTTGGCAAAAGAGATAGGGAGAGGTAATACAGACTAAATGATACAGTTCTAAAGAGTGTTCAGGGACAGAGGGACCTGAGGTGGTTCATATGCGTAGATCTTTGAAAGTGGCAGAACCTATTGAGAGAGTAAAATAAAAGCAAAATACTGCAGATGCTGGAAATCTGAAATAAAAACAAAAAGTGCTGGAAAATGCTCAGCAGGTCTGACAGCATCTGTGGAGAGAGGAGCAAAGTTAATGTTTCAGGTCAGTGACCTTTCATCAGATCTGGCCAAGGTTAGAAATGTAATAGGTTTTAAGCAAATAAAGTGGGGGTGGGACAAAAGAGAACAAAAGAGAAGGTGTTGATAGGACAGAGAATAACTGACAAGGAGGTCATGGGGCAAAGGCAGAGTGTATTAATAGTGTGGTGAAAGACAAAGCATTAGTACAGAGAGGGTGTTAAATGACAGAATAATGAAAGCCCTAGCCAAAAGCACAAATATGAAAAAAAAAGTGGGCAGGCACATGGTAAAAAAAATTGAATGATGAAACAAACTGAAATAAAATGAAATAAAAATAAAAAATAAAAAGTAAAACTAAAATAAAAATGGGGGGCCAGGCTGTAGTGTGCCTACTCGGTAAATGAGGTGATGTTCCTCGGGCTTGCATTGATGTTCACTGGAACACTGCAGCAAGCCCAGGACAGATATGTGGGCATGAGAACAGGGCAGGGGGGTGGGGGGTGGGTGGCTGTTGAAATAGCAAGTGACAAGAAGCTCGGGGTCATGTTTTCAGACTGAGCGGAGGTGTTCCGCAAAGCGGTCACCCAATCTGCATTTGGTCTCCCCAATGTAGATGAGACCACATTGTGAGCAGCGAATACAGTATATTAAATTGAAAGAAGTACAAGTAAATCACTGCTTCACCTGAAAGGAGTGTCTGGGGCCTTAGATAGTGAAGAGAGAGGAGGTAAAAGGGCAGGTATTACACCTCCTGAGATTACATGGGAAGGTGCCATGGGAAGGGGATAATGTGACAGGGGTATTGGAGGAGTGGACCAGGGTGTCACGGAGGGAACGATCCCTTCGGAATGCTGACAGGGGAGGGGAAGATGCGTTTGGTAGTGGCATCACACTGGAGGTGGCGGAAATGGCAGAGGATGATCCTTTGGATGTGGAGGCTGGTGGGGTGGAAAGTGAGGACAAGGGCAACCCTGTTGCAGTTCTGGGAGGGAGGGGAAGGGGTGAGGGCAGAGGTGTGGGAAATGGTCCGGACACGGTTGAGGGCCCCCGAACCAGAGTGGGACTGACTGAATGGTTCTGTGGAAAGCTGGCATGGACTGGATGGACCGAATGTCCTCCTTCTGTGGCACAAACGACTTTATGACTCTATGGGCTGGATTTTACTTTAGGCGGACGGGAATTCGCCACCAACATAAAAGTCGGTGGTGAACCCACTTCCGTCCAGCCCGGGGAGTGGTGGCCACTGCTGAGACTGCAGCCCAGCCGGCCAGATGGAGCCAGGAGTGAAGGTAAGTTGGGCAGATCAATCCTTCCCTGGTGAGGCTGGAGTGGTCGTTTCAGGGGAGGGGGGGGCATCTTGAGTCCCAGGGTGGGTTGGGAGGCGGTGGCGGCTCTCAATCGGGCACCCTGTGCCCGACTGCCATGGCCCCCCACCCGGCATGCCGAAAGGCCGGCAGCTATCGTTGGATGGCCTTTCAGATCCCCAGCACACTCGCTTGTCATGGGTAAAATACATGGAGGTGGGCAAGGGCCCTTAAGTGGCCGTTAAGTGACCATTTAAGGCCCTTGATTGGCCTCGGGCCAGCGTGCTGATTTCACCCCCCCACCGCCCGACTCTCGTAAAGTTGACCGGAGGCAGGAGTGAGGCGGGTAGGCCTCCTGGTGCATCCCGCTCAATTTTACACGGCCCCCACACCATTCGACCCGCTGGGGCAGCGTAAAATTCAGCCCTATGACTCTAGGGAGCACACCGGACGCCATCTTGGTAAAGGGGTTGTACGTGCACATCTAACGACCACTGGCAGCAAACAGAGCAGGCAGATTATGATGTCAATCAGTGTACAAGACCAGTGCTGCCTTTTTTGATACCACTCTCCAGCCTATACACTGTCTTAACCTCACACAGCTGGACACAACATTAAATGATATGAAGGACAACCCACCAGCAAGAGTTAAAGGGATCATGAACTACTTACAGGTTAGGTGCTGGATTATTTCTTCTGGCTGCTGGGACAATTGTACCCACTTTTGGAGCTTTTCTATACTGGGCTAAAATGTCAATAGTCTTCAGGGAGTGGTCTTGAAGGACAATAAGGGGTAACTCCTTGTTTGAGATTTTGTTGAAGTTATAGGTTTTCAGTAGAAACAGACAGTTGCATAGCCCAGTCAAAAATCAAGGGCACAATAAGCATATATGTCTTGCAACTCCAATATAAGAAGGGATTGGCACCTGATGACCAGAAGAACCAGACAATGGAAAGAGATGGGCTCAAGTACTGTGTAAGTCTAAGGATTGAAGAGGTGTGAAAGACTGGCCTTCCTGAAATCGATTATCAGCAGGAAATAAGCAATAGTGTCTTTCACAGATGACCTTTTTTTTGAAAAAAAACGTGTATCAACAATGAGGACATAAGTTGCCAATCAGAACTAAAGGGTTGGAGCTTTGCCAAATTTGGAGATGAGATGGCCCAGCCAGGAGCAAGAAATGTATAAATGTGCGCGGAGGTCAGGGTACATTACTGTTCCTGCAGGCAGTCAAGGAAGATGGTGGAGCTTGGTCAACTCCACCGAGGGACCTACCAACACCATTGGCAGACCAACCGAGGAGTATGTATTAAGTTAGGAATAGGGAGTTTAACCTATGTTTAGCCTCTAGCAGGACAGGGTCCTGGGTCATGTAACTGTAGTTGCAACTGTAGCTTGTGATTGCCGAGTGTAACCCTTCTCTAAGGATTGTGGATAATTCAATAAAGTAATTGTGAGTTATCAGAAGAAATTTGACTCACTGGTTATTCTGTTCAAGTCATACATTTGTAATTCTGGTGTCACGAACTAGAATGTGGGGTGGTGGGGGGTGTCTTTGAGTGAGGAAGAGAATCCCCTACAGTCTGGCTGCTGCAGAATTACTTTTTGTTGATTTGAAAGCTTGTACTCAAACAAGTTGCATACAGACATGAGTGGCCTGGTAAGCCTTCATCTTGGAAATGAGCACAACAAGAAATTCAACTTCAGTGAAGATCAATGCTTGAAATGTCTTCACTTCACTAAGGAGGCCATTACTGAAATCTGCCAACTTCTGCAGTCACAACTGCAACCTCAGATTAAGGCAAGGGCTGCATTGCCTGTGGCTGTCAAGGTGACCGTGGCTCTTAACTTTTATGCATCTGGTTCTTTCCAGGATGCTATTGGAGATACAAGCAACATCTCACAGTTTGCAGTACATTGCTGCATAAGGGAGGTTACTGAGGCTCTCGACAGAAGGAGAGGCAGCATCATCTCATTCCCTCTCCCTAGAAGCAGAACAAGCATGAGGATTTTCACAGCATGCAAGCTTCCCACGGTGCAGGGTGCCATTGACAGCACGCACATTATTTAGAGTGTGCCTCATGTCAACTTGGTCATTTTAATTAACTGAGAGAGATTCCACTTCCTCAGTGTGCAGCTGATGTGCGTCCACAGGCAGCTCATCATGCCTGTTATCATGGCAGCAGTCACAATTCCTTCATGCTGTGGTGAATCCACCATGACAAGTCAAAGGCTGGCTACTGGGTGACAAGGGTTATCCACTCATGACATGGCAGAGCACATGATTCTGGTCTAGAACCAATACACACACATGCACAGCAGGCCTACAGTGTGAACCCTGCTGCCACAGCGAACATTATACCATCGATGTCCTCAAGCAATGCTTCTGCTCCCTAGACCATTCTGGAGGAAAGCTGCAGAACACAGCTGAGCGATATCAAGATTTGTGTTAGTATGCTGCATTCTGCACACAACCTGGCTATTATGAGGGAACAGCCCTTGCCAACACCTATCAGGTGAGAAGCTGAGGAGTAGGAGCATGAAGGAGAGAAGAACGAGGAAGAAGTGGAGAAGGAGAAGTGCAACAGGAAGTGGAGGAATAGGAAGAGGGATGTTGCAAAGTAGATAACCTCTTTCTGCCAAGGCTCTACATAATCAATTAATTTATGAGCAATACCAGTAAACTCAGTCGCAACTCCCTTTAGCAGTCGTATTGATCTGTTGGAGAACAGATTGATGGACTGCTGTGATGCCCTGGAAGCCCTTTTGAACAGTAGTATTCAGAGCTGCGAGGGAAGCAGTCTGAGATTCCACTGCAGCACTCAGATCTGTGATGGAAGCTATTTTTGCTGCAATAAAAGTTTTGACATCAGCCATCAGACAGGGGTCAACAGGTATGTTGATGGAAGTAACCACCTGTTCCATGTTGACTCCAAGCTCTGTGCAAAGCCCTGTGCCAAGTTTGTGCTGAACTCCTCCATGCTGCTTGATATTGAGCACAGCTGTCTGGCAGGCTTTCCAATACACCAAGCAATTTGTTGTGTACACCCATCAGCCTTCTTCTGTAGCCTGACCAATTGAAGTCCTCATTTGAGTCCTCTGCAGCAGAAATAAAGTGCAGCCTTGTCCTCTAGTCAGTTGGCACCTGCAATATTCTTTCCCCCTGCCCTGGCTCCTGCACACTTGAGCCTGATGTCTCACTACGTGCAGATCCTTTTCTATCCGAAACTCTGAAATACATGCAGTGTTCGTATCTGATCTGGTGGCTGTGAGTGTAAAAACGAGTGCTGGTGTCTCTTCATCTTCATTATCTTCTTTCTCTTTCTTTACTGACTGGGAAGGCTCCAGTTCTTGGGTACCTGAAATGTAAAATGTAAAAGGTTGGGTTGTGATAATGATAGAGGAGAAAGTAAGAAGTGTGCGCTTAAAATATCTACAGCTTCTAAGTCAGAAAAAGTTGTGGGATGAGAGAGAAGTGGGATGACAGAAGGAGAATTACATATGTGGATAGCCCCATCATCGATGGCATCAGTGTCACCAGTGGACACAGCTTCAGCGATACGGCTTTCCATGGTGACCAGCACTGTTTCCTCTAGGGGTTAAAACACAAAATCTCACATGCCCTTCTCCAGATCTTTAGTGCTGCCTCCTGCTCTTGCAAGAGAGAGGGAAGTATGTCAGTGAGTATCCCGCAATATGTTTGGGTGATGTGCCTGTCATGGTTGAATAGCTGGCAATGTGTGTGAGTTATGAATTGTGGGTGTGAGGCTTGCAACAGTACTAAGTGTGTGAGGGTGAGGTAAAGCATAAAAATTGAGAGGGTTGAGTACTGATTGATAGAGATTCCTGGTAGGTGGGTGATGGGGCTGTAGTGATTTGAGCAGTGGATGAGAGTAGTATGCAGTTGGTAGGATTCCATTTGAAGATGAACTTACTTACCTTGACAACTCATGTGAGATTTCTGAAAACAGAGACATTTTGTCGAAGCATTTCATCTTGCATTCATCAGGACAACTGCAAGAATGCAAATGTAAGGGAAAGCAACAAATTTATACTGTATGAGAAGAGAGTGCTGATTGGTTGGCAAGTGGACTCCAATTGGTACTGGCGTTGCCATGGAAAATGCACCAGGTTATGGTGACTGACAGTTAATTGCCAAGCTTTGTTTGAAATTTTACCAGGCAGCTTGACTATGATTGGTCAAGGCATTGACCTGAGGAATGAACCAGCGAATGGCTGTCACTTATTTTGTTTAGCTGGAACAGGTGCAACGTGTGTACATGTTCTTTCTCTCTGCAAAGAACAGGCCCCTGTGTATTAATATATGTAGCTTCCAGTAGGCGCAAATGCACCACACTGTGAGTCCTACTGACAATCTTAAATTGGTTGTCAGCATAATTCTTAGCACACTGCGGATTATTTAGCAAATGTTGTCCAATCGAGGCATCACCTATAATATTGGACACTGTGTTTTGAGTTTTGCAAGCATGGGCTGGTTGGGTGCGGCCTATACCTTGCCCGTTGCAAACAGCGGAAGGGACATGTTGTTTGATACGATTCGCCAGTCTTTGGAACGTACGGCTTATATACCTAGCATCACACTGGCATTGAATTTCACATATCACATTGCTCAGCTGATGTATCAGTACTCCTCCATGTTGAACAGCACTTGGACGAAGCACTGAGGGGGGCAAGGACACAGAATGTACTCTGGGTGGGGGACTTCAATGTCCATCACCAAGAGTGGCTCGGTAGCACCACTACTGACCGAGCTGGCCGAGTCCTAAAGGACATAGCTGCTAGACTGGGTCAACAAGAGGGAAAAACATACTTGACCTCGTCCTTACCAATCTGCCTGCCAGAGGTGCATCTGTCCATGACAGTATTGGTAGGAGTGACCACCACACAGTCCTTGTAGAGACCAAGTCCCACCTTCATATTGAGGATACCCTCCATCGTGCTGTGTGGCACCACCACCTTGCTAACTGGGATAGATTTCAAACAGATCTAGCAATTCAAAACTGGGCATCCATGAGGCACTGTGGGCCATCAGCATCAGCAGAATTGTACTCAACTACAATCTGGAACCTCATGGCCCAGCATATCCCCCACTCTACCATTACCATCAAGCCAGGAGACCAACCCTGGTTCAATGAAGAATGCAGGAGGGCATGTCAGGAGCAGCACCAGGCATACCTCAAAATGAAGTGTCAATACTCAAGTTCTGTACTAACAAACGACTCATGTGAGATTGTTAAACTTCTTCCTGTGATGCATCGAACCATAGAACTATAGTAAGGTTACGGCACAGAAAGTGGCCAGCCAACCCATCATGTCTGTGCTGGATGAGAAATCTAGCCAGCCATTCTAATCCCACCTTCCAGCACCTGGTCCATAGCCTTTCAGGTTACAGCACTTCAAGTGCAGGTCCAGGTATCTTTTAAATGAGTTGAGGGTTTCTGCCTCCACCATCAATCCGGGCAGCAAATTCCAGACACCACTACTCACTGGGTGAAAAAGTTTTCCCTCATGTACCCTCAATCCTTCTACCAATCACCTTAAATCTGTGCTGCCTGGTAATTGATCTCTCTGCTAGGGGAAACAGGTCCTTCCTGTCTACTCTATCTAGGCCCCTCATAATTTTGTGCAACACAGTTAAGTCACCCCTCATCCTCCTCTGCTCTAAGGAAAACAACACTAGCCTAGTGCAATCACTGCAATTTTCCAGCCCTTGCAACATTCTTGTAAATCACTTCTCAACTCTTTTTACAGTAATTATGTCCTTCCTGTAATGTGGTGACCAGAACTGTGGGCAATACTCCTGTTGTGGCCTAACCAGCGTTTTATACAGTTCCAGCATTACATCCCTGCTTTTGTATTCTATACTTCGGTCAATAAAGGGAAGCATTCCATATGCCTTCTTCACCACTTTATCTGTCTGCCACCTGTGGACATGCACTCCAAGGTCTTTCACTTCCTCTACCCCTCTCAATATCCTCCCGTTTATTGCATATTCCCTTGCTTTTTTTGCTCTCCCCAAATGCATTATCTCACACTTCTTCGGATTGAATTCTATTTGCCACATTTCCACTCACTCAACCAAACAATTGATATCAGTCTAGAGTCTCCAGCTATCCTCTTCACTATCAACTATGCGGCCAATTTTTGTGTCATTTGCAAATTTCCCAATCATGCCTCCTACATTTAAGTCCAAGTCATTAATATATACCACAAACAGCAAGGGACCCAACACTGTGGAACGCCACTGGAAACTGCTTTCCATTCGCAAAAACATCCATCGACCATTAGCCTTTGTTTCCTGTCACTGCGCCAATTTTGGATTCAACTCGCCACATTCCCCTGTATCCCATGGGCTTTTACTTTTCCAACCAGTCTGCCATGTGAGACCTTGTCAAATCTCTTATTAAAATCCATGCAGACAACATCCACTGCATCACCCTCATCAATCCTCCTTGTTACTTCCTCAAAAAATTCAATTAAGTTAGTAAGTCACGACCTTCCCTTAACAAATCCATGCTGACTGTCCCTGATTAATCCGTGTTTTTCTAAGTGACAATTTATCCTATCTCTCAGAATTGATTCTAATAATTTGCCCACCACCGAGGTCAGACTGACCGGCCTATAATTATTTTGCCTATCCCTCGCACCCTTTCAAAATAATGGTACAACATTCACAGATCTCCAATCCTCTGGTACCTTGTCTGTATCTAGTGAGGATTTGAAGATGATCCTCAGAGCATCTGCTATTTTCTCCCTGGCTTCCTTTAACAGCCTGGGATACAATCCATCCGGCCCTGGTGATTTATCCACTTCCGTGGATGTCAGGACCTTTGGTACTTCCTCTCTCATTATGTTTATTGTATCTAATATTTCACACTCCTCTTTAATTACAATGTTTGCATCATCCCTCTCCTTTATGAAGACAGAGACATAGTACTAATTAAGAGCCTTGCCCACATCTTCAGCATTCATGCATAAGTTACCTTGTACATCTCTGATAGGCCCTACCTTTTCCTTGGTTATCCTCTTGCTCTTAATGTACTGATAAAATATCTTTGGGTTTTTTCTTGATTTTACCTGCCAATATGTTTTCATGTCTTCTCTTTGCTTTCCTAATTTCCTTTTTTACTTCACCCTGCATGTTCTATACTCCTCTAGGCTTTCTAAAGTATTAATTTTTTTGTGACTGTCATAAGCTTTCTTTTTCTGCTTTATCTTATCCTGTTTGCTTCTAGATAACCAGGGGCTCGAGATTTGGCAGTACCACCCTTTTTCTTTGTGGGGACATGTGTACACTGTGCCTGTAAAATCTTGTTTTAGAATGCCTCCCAATGGTTTGCCACTGATTTTCCTTCAAGTAACTGTATCCAGTCCACTTCCGCCAGATCACCTCTCGGCTTCATGAAATTTCCCTTCCCCCAATTTAGAACTTTTACTCCTACTTTATCTTTGTCCCTTTCCATAATAATGCTAAATTTAACTGTATTATGGTCACTATCTCCAAAATGATCACCCACTGCTACTTCATCCACTTGCCCAGCTTCAATTCTCAAGATTAAATCTAGAATTGCACCCCCTCTAGTTGGGCTTGTTACGTGCTGGCTAAAAAAAGTTCTCTTGAATGCAGTTCAAGAATTTTGTGCCCTCTGTGCCCTTCACGCTGTTTGTATCCCAGTTGATATTAGGGTAGATACATTCCTAGTAGTGTGGCTGCCCCTTTTTTATTTCTGAGCTCAACCCATATGGCCTCATTTGATGATTCATTTAGCATATCATCCCTCCTCACAGCAGTAATTGATTCTTTAACCAATGCTGCTACAGCTCCTCCTTTTATTTATCCCCCTCTCTATCCTGCTTGATAACTCTATATCCAGGGATGTTAAGCTGTAATTTTTGCCCCTCTTTAATCCAAGTTTCCATTATACCAATGATATCATGCTGTCATGTGTCTATCTGTGCCCTCAGCTCATTGGCTTTATTTGCTATACTCCTTGCATTTAAGTAAATACCTTTTAACACTGCCAATTTCCTGTGCTGCACACTTTTTAACCTTTGCTTCTTCTGCCTTTCAGGGTCACTAGCTAATTTTCTGCCTCCCGTTCCATCCTCTGAATTTATCCTATCTAAAACTGCCCTCAGGTTCCCATCCTCCTACCAATCTAATTTAAACCATTCCCAACAGTACTAGCAAACTTTTCTTCAAGGATATTTGTCCCAGTCTTGTTCAGGTGTAGACAGTCCAGCTTGTACAGGCCCAACCTTCCCCAGAAGCGGTCCCAATGCCCCAGAAATCTGAAGCCCTCCCTCGTGCACCATCTCTCTGGCCATGCATTCATCTGGTGTATTCTCCTATTTCTATACTCACTAGTACATGGCCTTGTGAGTAATCTGGAGATTACTACCTGTGAGGTCCTGCTTGCTAATCTCGTTCCTAACTCCTTAAACTTAGCCTGCAGGACCTCATCCCTTTTTCTTCCTATATCATTGAGACCAATGTGGACCACATTCACTGGCTGTGCACCCTTGCCCTCCAGAATGCTCTGTAGCCGCTCGGTAATATCCATGACCCTTGCACCAAGGAGGCAACATACCATCCTGGAATCATGGCTGCGACCACAGAAACGCCTGTCTCTTCTCCTAACTATAGAATCCCCTACCCATATTGCTCTCCTGTCTTTTCTCCTCCTTCCCTGAACAGCTGAGCCACCCATGGTGCTCTGGTCATAACTCTCGCTGCACTCTCCAGAGGAACCCTCTCTCCCATTGATACTCAGAACTGAATACTGGTTAGAAAGTGGGATGCCCTCCGGGGACTCCTGCACTAGCTGCCTTGTCCTTCTTGTCTGTCTGGCAGTCACCCAGTCCCTCACTACTTGCACTCTCTTAAGCTGTGGGGTGACCACCTCCTGAAACGTGCTATCCATGTATCTCTCATCCTCACGAATGCATCTCATTGACATCAGCTGCTCCTCGAGTTCCAAGATTTGGTGCTTGAGCTTTTGCATTTGGTGGCACTTTCAGTACATATAGTTGTCCAGGACATGGGTAGGGTCCTGGACTCTCCACATGGCATAGGATATGCATTCGATGGGTGTGAGCAGCCCTGCCATGCCTTGAATAATTTATTTATTGCACTAAAATTGAAATTTAAATAAACACAATAAAATGGTTATAAATAGAACAAATGAGTAACCACGTACCAACTACTGGTATTTTAGGTTCTCCTTAGTAGATAGACTTAAATGTTAGAGAAAAAATAAAAATCAGCAGAAAAAGGAAAACAAGAAAGTAAGAAATTACCCACCAGATACTCATCGACTAGCTCCCTGTGCCTCGCTGCTCTCTCCCCCCTCTTGCACTATTTGTAGCTCCGAAGTCTCACCAGACCAATCACTTACCTGCTTCCCTGTGATGTCACACCTTGATTTTTCTTTCCGATTGCATGCTGTGCTGTTGGAGATGTAGAGATGTGCTCTGCTGCTGTCTCTCTGTCGGTGGTTCCTGTGTTCTTTTTAAACTCCTCTCTCCCGATGTGCTGTGCCGCTGTGTCTTCATGTTTTTGCAGCTGCACACCTATCATTGACATCCATTGCTACTTCTTCCCACTGCCTCCTCAGCATCTATCTGGAAGGTCTCCTACCCACTGTAATATTCTGGGTATTCTTAGCTTAATAAAGAATATCTAAAACGTGTGCTGGGTTAAAAGAATCAGGAGCTTTGTTGAAACACATTTTACTGCTATGGTTTACATTTCCAAGAGACTGCACAAGAGATCCATACCACATGGTGTTGCATAATTTCCTGTGATGAGACATACAGTATCATTAGCACATTAATCCATTAACAACCCACTGTCCAGTATAACACATTATATCACATCTCCCCCCTAGTCTCTGATTTCAATTACTACATGTACAATCGCTGTGGCAATTTCACAAGTCTACCATAACGAGTCCTCTTCTCCTTTGGAGGGAATTGAGGTTTTAAGTCTTCCCATTTGAAGTTCATATGGTGCTTGACCATTTTAGAGTGGAGTTGAACAATAGCACAGAAGTGCAAGTTGGACGTCTTCGTTCTTCTTCAACAATGCTTTCATTATACGTACTTCTCCTTCAGCTTCACCATTGGCTTGAGGGTATAATGGTGAGCTGGTGGAATGGACAAATCCATAAGATGCTGTGAACTCTTTAAAGTATTCATTGGCAAACCGTGGTCCATTGTCTGAGATTACAAGGTCTGGGATTCCATGTGTTGCAAATATCTCCTTCAGCGATGTAATTACTGCTTCAGAAGTGTGACCCTGCAGCTGCTTGACTTCTATCCATCTTGAATAATAGTCTTTCACAAACAGGAACATTTTACTTCTGTGTTTGAAAAGGTCCATTCCAAGATGTTCCCATGGCCGTGATGGAAAGAAAGATGACATCAACGATTCTCTTGTTTCCTGAAGATGAATAGCACAAGTAA
The DNA here is from genome assembly GCF_036365525.1 of Heterodontus francisci. Classification (NCBI taxonomy): domain Eukaryota; kingdom Metazoa; phylum Chordata; class Chondrichthyes; order Heterodontiformes; family Heterodontidae; genus Heterodontus; species Heterodontus francisci. Next base: position 120,382,062 of record NC_090374.1, read on the forward strand.
TACATCTTGATGTCATCTCTTTTCGTGATATTGAGAGACCTGGCCACTAAACAAAATATCTTGCTCTGTTTTGACATTTTGTGGTGCCCAAATGTCCTTGGTGCAATCTTTGTAGTATGTCTAGTCTCAGAATCTCAGAATGACCACTCTCTCATCATAGATGAGTAAATCAACAACTACATGGAAATGTACACTCTGTTCATAGTAATGTCTGAGAGTGGGATTGTGTGGCATGTATGCTGGCCATCCTTTGACACAGTACTCTCTGACCTGAACACATTCTTCATCAGATTTCGGTGCATCTTTGATTTCATTCAGTCGTAGAGTTGTTGCTGGTAGAGTTGTGGTTGTTGTTGATGCAAAGGTTTCTACCACTTCAACAAGGGATACATCACCTTGTTCAAGCCTTGCCACTGGGATACGAGACAAAGTATTTGCTGTGATCTGCTGTTTCCTGGAACATACTCTGTCTTTGCATGAAACCTCATCATCCTCAGTCTGAATCATTGTACTAGTAGAGGCATTTTTTCTAATTCCTTTGAATTTAAGAGAGTCACTAAGGGTTTGTGGTCTGTCTCTATCTTGAAGTGAAGACCTAGAATGTAATCTGCAAACTTTTTACAAGCCCATGTGGCCTCTAGTGCTTCTTTCTCTATCACTGCATATCTCTGTTCAGTGAACAGGATATGTCGTAAACTAATCTGTGCTTTCCATCTGTCTGTATCTGGAAGATTACAGCTCCCAGTCCTGTAGAAGGTACATCTGCAGCAATGATAGTGGGTAGCTCTGGGTCATAGTGAGCAAACACATCAGGTAATATCAGCCTCTCTTTGATTTTCTCAAAAGATCTCTGTTGTGCTTCCTCCCAGCACCATGTATTGGTCAGAATATAAAGAACGGCAGAAAATGACTACAAGGTTCATCAAGAGAAAGAAATTAGAGTATAAGAGGAAGCTAGCTAGAAATGTAAAAACAGATAGCAAGAGATTCTACAGGTATTTAAAAAGGAAAAGAGTAAGTAAAGTGAGTGTTCGTCCTCTAGAGAGTGAGAAGGGGAGCTAATAGTAGATAACAAGGAAATTGCAGATGCAATGAACAAATATTTTGCTTCTGTCCTCACTATCGAGGATACGAAAAACATTCCAGCAATAGCTATAAATCAGGAGGTGGAAGGTAGAGAGGAATTTGGTGAAATTATAATCACCAGGGAAGCGGTACTGAGCAAACTGATGGAGCTGTAGGCTGATAAGTCCCCGGGTCCTGATGGACTTCATCCTAGGGTCTTAAAAGAGGTGGCTTATGAGGTAGTAGATGCGTTGGTGTTAATTTTTCAAAATTCACTAGGTTCTGGTAAGACCGGAAAGTAGCAAATATAACCCCTCTATTCACGAGGGGGCAGAGGCAGAAAACAGGTCAGTTAGCTTGACGTCTGTCGTGGAGAAGGTGTTAGAATCAATCATTAAGGAGGTTGTAACTGGGCACTTAGAAAAACTCAAGGTAATTGGGAATAGTCATCATGGTTTTGTGAAAGAGAAATCATGTTTAACCAATTTATTGGAGTTCTTTGAAGGAGTGACATGTGCTGTGGATAAAGGGGATCCCGTTGATGTACTGTACTTGGATTTCCAGAAGGCATTTGACAAGGTGCCACATAAAAGGTTATTGAGCAAAGTAGGAGCTCATGGTGCAGTGGTTAACATATTAGCATGAATAGAAGATTGGCTGGCTGGAAGAAAACAGAGAGTTTACATAAATGGGTCCTTTTCTGATTGGCAGGATGTTACGAATGGAGTCCCACAGGGGTCTGTGCTGGGGTTTCAACTTTTTACAATTTATATCAATGACTTAGATGAAGGGAGCAATGGCACGGTAGCTAAATTTGCAGATGACACAAAGATAGGTAGGAAAGTATGTTGTGAAGAAGACATAAGGAGCTTGCAGACTGATATAGATAGGTTGAGTGAGTGAGCAAAAGTCTGGCAGATGGAGTATGATGTGGGAAAATGTGAAGTTGTTCACTTTGGCAGGAAGAATAAAAAGGCAGAGTATGACTTAAATGGAGAACGACTGCAGAATTCCGAAGAGCGGAGGGATCTAGGTGTTCTAGTGCATGTGTCACAAAATGTTAGTATTCAGGTACAGCAAGTAATAAAGAAGGCTAATGGAAAGCTATCCTTTATTACGAGAGGAATTGAAAATAAAAGTATGGATGTTATGCTTCAGTTATACAGGGCATTGGTGAGACCACATCTCGAATATGGTCTCCTTATTTAAGGAAGGATGTGAATGCGTTGGAGGCGGTTCAGAGGAGGTTTACTAGATTGGTACCTGGAATGAGCGGGTTGTCTTATGAGGAAAGGTTGGACAGACTGGGCTCGTTTTCACTGGAGTTTAGAAAAGTGAGGGGAGACTTAATTGAAGTTTGTAAGATCCTGAACGATCTAGACAGGGTGGGTCTGGAGAGGATGTTTCCTCTTGTGGGTAAGTCCAGAACTAGGGGGCACTGTTTTAAAATTAGGGTTCGCCCTTTTAGGACAGAGATGAGGAGAAATTTTTTCTCTCAGAGGGTTGTACGACTTTGGAACTTTCTGCCTCAGAAGAGGCTGCAGGCAGGGTCATTGAATATTTTTAAGCCGGAGGTAGGTAGATTCTTGTTAGGCAAGGGAATCAAGGATTATTAAGGATAGATGAGAGTGTGGAATTCAAAACACAAACAGATCAGCCATGATCTTATTGAATGACAGAGCAGGATCGAGGGGCTGAATGGCCTACTTTTGCTTCTAATTCATATGTTCGTATGTATTGTCCTGTCACAATAGTTGATGTAGTGGCTCATTGGCTACAGCCAGGTTGGGAAGAAACTTTATGACTTGGGTTATCATACCCATGCACCTCTGGAGTTCAGTCACATTCCTCGGAGCTGGAAACTCCTTGATTGGTCTTGTCTTCTGTGGATCAACTCTTATACCAATCGATCCACAACATGTCCAAGGAATTTGACAGTCGGCTGCGTGAATTCACATTTGTTACTGAGTGCAAGTGTTACTTTCTCTAAGCATTGCAGCATTGCTCACTCTAGTGTCATGTTCCGTCTGCATGGATCCATGGATCAGGACATCATCCATATGACATACATCTCCATTCAGTCCTCCTAGGAAGCTTGACTTTGTCCTCTGGAAGATTTCAGGTGCTGTTGTGATACTAAAGGGTAGTCTGTTGAAACAAAACCTTCCAAATGGAGTAATGAAGGTTGTGAGCAACTTAAACTCTTCACAAGGGGTAGTTGCCAAAAAACACTATTTGTATCTAGCTTCTTGAAGATGAAACTCTTTCCCAATTTAGCTAAGCTCTTGCCTACAGATGACATAGGATGAACTTTGCGTTCAACTGTTTTGTTCAGCTGTGTAAGATTGACACAAATTCTGATAGATACATTGGGTTTTGGCACTGGGCTCATCTCTGGACACCAGCTTGTAGGCTCTTCCTTCTTTGCTTTTGGTGAGATAGGTGAGGACATTTTCTGGGTGTAAACAGGCACACTGGTTATGTGGTGTGCTGTCTTCAGCTTCCCTAGTCCTGTGAACAGCTGTGGGAATTCAGCTCTGATGTTTCTGGGCTGATCTTCTTGGCTTCCAGTTCCTCTACTCTGCAAATCAGATGCAAGTTAGTACAAGTTTTCCTTCTCAAATGAGCAACTCTGGTTTTGGATCATGTACAATGTTTCTGTGATTTATTTTTCTCAATATTGGAGGGTTGCCCTCAGTTTTCCTATGACTTTAAGTTCTATCACTCCTGGCCTGTATAATTGTTTGCCTAATGGCTGAAGAATGCTTCTCTCTATCCAGGGTTCAGCACCAGAAAGAACCAAAACTGCTGCTCCAGTGTCTAACTTAAAACGCATCTTTTTTCCTCTTCTAGGATCCCTGCACTGCAGTAACTTCTGCTTGCTTCCTGGATCTCTCTCAGGAAAGGTACCTCAACATTGTTGTCATGAACACGTGCTCGGCGAATTATGATTTTTTAATCCATCGGCTGGAAACCTGGATTAAATTTTTAAAAAGGAAAAAGGAACAGAAAAAGGTGACTGCTGGCAGCAAAAATTAAATTTGCATCAAAATCCCTTGCATTCAACTGCATTGACAGGGAGTCAGGATGTCTGGCCAGTCCCCTCCAGAACAATGACTTGAGACGTTTGGAGTGCCTCACGTGGTCAGTCTCCATCAACAAGACATTAAAGGCAATCTTGGGACATGAAACTGGTGGAGACGGACAACTCAAAGGTAATCACTTGAACAATGGGACCCGGATGTAGAGAAGGGAAGTCCTAGACATGAACTAATTAAGTTGCAAGAGGAAAAATACATTGAGCCGTCATGTGACAGGTCCACCATCTGTGTGTTTTAGGCTGGTTTTTCTCTCTCTGCAGCAGACAAGCAATTGCACACTGATCGTAAGGGACCTAAGTGGAGTCCCTCTCTCTCCCCAGTCCACCTGGCAAATTTCAAACCCTGCCTGCTGGCCGTGACCACTTAAGTCTATCATTGCTGCAGACAGAGACCCCATGAAGAAAACCATTTGCATTGCTGTTCTCCAGGAAAACTCCGAATCTGCTGGCCACCTCTACAATCCAAAAACCTCAGGCCCACTGAGTTCATCTGGAAGACAATCGAGTCATCAAACTCCACAGACTCTATAACCCTTTTTCTTACTCCGGACTCCAATTTGACCAATCTATCCTTCCCCACTCTGTAACCTATTTGTGTGTGCATGAACCTCATGTGTGTGTATGTGTGTAGTTTATTATTTTACTTAGATAGGTTTAGGTACAATAAAGCTAACCTCTTTCTTTGTTAAACTCAAGAAAACCTGTTTGATTGGTTCTTTTATGATTATAGCACTTAAATAGTGAAACACACACTGAATTGGCAAGTATATTTGCTTTTAAAAAGAAATAAACCCTGTTGCGGTCAAACAGGAAAAAGGAAAAGAGGGAAGCTCTTCGACCCCTCCTCACCTGATCATAACATCATGAATATCCTCTACTTCATGGATCTCGCCACCTTTCGAAGGTTTCTCTTTATCTGTATTCTATACTGGCTTTTTGCTCCAGCACACCACCTGGAAGTGGTCCATCTTTCCACATGAATGGCATTCAGCCTCTTTGGCGAGGAAGTTCTCCTGCCTGTGACTCTCTCAGCCACACCTACTGCAGTTAGCTTGGGTTGCCGATGGATGCTCCTCCTGTCTCCCCTACTTTTTTATGCCATCTTTCCCTTTCTTATATTTTAAAAACTGAACTGAGTTTTCGAGATGGGGCTCTCCCTGTTACCTCAAACCACAGATTGATTCTGTTTCCTGACCTCCGCTTATCTGTTCAGCTGGATTGTCTTTGCATCATCTCTTGACTGCAAGTGGTCAGACAAGGCGTCATCAAAGAATCCAACAACAATTCTGTCTCTGATCCGTTTGTCTTTCAAGCCGCCATCCTCACAGCCCTCTGCAAGTTTATACATGTTGTTTATAAATGCATCAACACTTTCCCCTTGACATTGAGTATGTTTGTTTAATTTGGAATGCTCCACAATAATATTCTGGGCTGAATTTTACCAAGCCCATGACGTTGGGCTGTGTGGTCGAGGCAGGACGGAAGATGGTTGTGGCAGAGACCCGCCTCGGAAGCCCAATCTTCCCAATGGCGGCAAGGTTCCGTGGCAGCTCTGCCGCCGCTGGATGATGGGACCCCAATTTCCATTTTTAAATCATTAAAACAAATTCATTTAAATATAACTACTAGCAATCTTCCGGTCCTTCAGCAATCTTCAGCGCGGCGGCTGGCACTCCTGTGCCTTCAATTCCCCGTCTGGGGAAAGCAGGCGTGACACTGGTGTGGGGAGGGGGTTGGTGAGGAGTTAATATTTCCAGTGCGGGGGGTTGGGGGTCAAATAAGCATCATCAGCATAATAGATGGTAGGAACGGGTGAACTTTCAACTTTGTGTAGTCTGGGTGAGGGGGAAGGTCAGAATTCAAAGGTTAAGTGTTTTGGAGGGGGGAAAGGGCAAATACTTAATTATAATTTTTATTGGGGGGATTGGAAAGAGTGTTACGATTTTATTTTGTAAATTTTGTGGGGGTTCACTTTAAAAATTCAGATTTGCCGGCAGGGCTGGCTGCCCTTTAGAAATGGTGCCAGCGCCTGCACACAAGCAGCCGATGCCATTTCCGGGGCAAACACCTGCTTGTGGAGGGCATGCCGCCCCGGCTATTTAAATGAGCTGCTGGTGGGAGATCACGGCGGCTCTTCAGCGTACAGCGGGCTCTTAAAATCCAGCCCTCTTTCTCAGATTAAAGTACGTATCGAGTGTTTTGATTACTTCATCGTACATGGCTTTCTCCTCATCAATAGCTTGCGTGTCGAGAATATCATCAACATAGTCAGCCATCGCATATAACAGTGTACTGACCTGCTCACTGCTCAGCTTCGCAGCAAGGTCTGATGTGGTGTGATACCTGGCAAATCTCTGATACCAATTTGGCCATGCTTCAGCTTGATGTAGTCCTGCAACTTTCTCAAAGCTTTCTGACAAAGTTAGGGACTTTTCCATCATTATTTTGCACCATTGCCACCATATAATATTCTGGGTCTTCTTGGCTTAATACAGAATATCTAAAGAGTGTGCTGGGTTAAAAGAAACAGGAGATTTATTGAAACATGTCTTACAGCTATGGCTTAGGCTTACATCTTCCAAGAGACTGCACAAGGGATCCACATCACGTGGTGTTGCATCATTTCCTGTGATGAGGTATACAGTATAACTAGCATTTTAACCAAATAACAACACAATGTCCAATAAAACACATTATACTACACCCCATTGTGGATACAGGACATCTCTCCTCCTTTCCACTTTTTCCGTCAAGTGCAGTGTCTGAAAGTCTTGATGCACACTCTCTTGCATGCTCAGCCATTGCTCAAAGTATCGGAGCACGGATTCAGTTTTCCAATGGCTCGCACCTCTTCGTGCAGTCTCAATGCAGCTCCCTTTAAGTAGCACTATCCACTTGCAATATTGAGCCCCGCACTGATGCGTGCAGCCAAAGAGCAGTGTGAGCAGCACTGACTGTGCACAGCAATCATTTAAAACAGCAGGCAACATGAATTTAATGTGCTTCCTACAATGCAATGGACCAGCGTGGATTAATCACATACTGCTATCCCCATGCCTGTTTTCAAGGTTTAGCCAATTTCTCCCCCCATATCTCCATTGGGAGTGAACACAGCACAGAAACTGTTGTTCTTTTCACATCAATTAGTTGTTTTTAGTCAGTAAATTCATTAAAAAAAATAATGATTCCTCCTCCATATTCCTCTACTGCTTCCTATGTTCTCCCTCTGCTGCTGTGAGACAGATGCTACCAAGCACGCATTTTGCACACTATCAATGTGGCTAAAAGATTCTGTTTGCATAAATACCACTTAACTGCACTTCATGTATATCTGTGCTGTATGATTCTATATTGCATTAACTAGGCACTTGACTTATCATAGTCAGGTCTATCCCTTAAAAATTGATTTATTGGTGTTTTATTTTTTGTGCAGCAGTTTTTTGAACCTGCCATTGCCTAACTGAGGAAAATGCAGGCCCTACAGCAATTGATGTCAAAACTTGGATTAAACTAGAATAACTATTCCAGTACACATGATAAATTGGTAGTAATACAATTAAAAATTGTGTTTTTTCATCAACTATTTGTCCATTTCCCTCCCCTCCCCTCAAAACAAAGGTAGACCATGCATTTACACGAAGATTTAATCAAAAGAACCTTTCAAAGCACAATTTTAAATGGCCTTCACCAAATGAATAGAGTTCAATGAACCTTCAGTTCTGTCAAACACTGCCTGCAAATCACACGTTAGAGCACAGATGTTAGCCCACAATACTTGGGTGCTGGAATACTGTATATGTGACTTATTGACATCATTGGCAGTACTTCTGAAGCTTTCAGACCTCAAGCATTCAGCCCACATACTTCCTGAAGTTAAACTAGCACACTGAGAAGTCTTACATGAGTAACCAGTTGTTGTTTGCATTCATGATAGTCCGATACAAATCCTAGATCAGCAGTGAGGTCACACAGAGCAATTCTAAAAAAAAACTACCAGTCAGTGGACAGAGTCAAAAGCAAGGAGGGCAAAATGTCTATAAATGTCATTCTGAGAAAGCAAATATTCCAATGGTGAAAGAAGCACACTGTGCAATTCTGCCCTTCACCAACCCCAATCCATTGGAATCTTTCTGGAATAGCTCTTACTGCATATATTAACATTGGGCTTTAGAGGGTTTCAAGTAGAGACCCATATTTATCTTAAATATGATTGTAGAGCATATGTAGCTGAGCATTTGACTCTATAATAAATACAAATGTGATATGTCACCATTCAGTTTATGAAGTAAGTTAATAAGGACAAAGTTGATGACTGGAAAAACAAAGAAAGAGAGCCTAACAAAAGATATTAATGCAATAGGGCTGTAGGGCAGATGTTGTACTATATTGTAATAATTTATTTTGCCTTTTAGTGTTCAGTTTTTTTAATCCCATTAGGCACCTTAACCTTAGGTATATGAGTGGGAGTTTGCCTCCCACATTTAGACACATATTTTAGCTGTGTGTAACACAGTATTACATAGTGAATATATATAGCAACTTGCATTTCCCAATAACCCAAGTCAGCAGTTTCCAATGGTAACCAGATTTAAGTGGACCTCATTATTTCTGATGCTACCAGTATCCAAATTCTACCCTTTACATATTGCAGGCCTTTCTGTTATTTGGATGCTTCAGTTTTAGAAAAATAGATTATTTCCTGATTGTTACCTTATAATCTATCTTATAAAATAAGACTGGCAAAGAGAGAGCATACGAACATACGAATTAGAATATAAGAATAGAATGATAGTAACATGAAAGGGAACTCAAAAATCTTCTACCTGCATGTAAATAGTAAGCGGGTAGTAAGAGGTGGAGTGGGGCCTATTAGGGACAAAGAGGGTAATATATGCTTAGAGGCACAGGACATGGCTAGAATAATTAATGAGTACTTTGTATCGGTACTAAGGAAGTGGAATCTGACAAAATATTGCTAGAAGCAGAGAGAGTCGAGGCAAATTGAGAGAGAGGAGGTACTGGAAAGGTTGGCTATGCTGAGGATAGATACATCACCTGGTCTGGATGGCTTGCATCCAAGGTTGCTAAAGGAATTGGGGGTGGAGATAATGGAAGGGCTTGCCATGATCTTCTAAACTTCCCTAGCTATGGGAGAGGTGCCAGAGGATTAGAGAGTGGCAAATGTGACACCCTTATTCAAGAAAGGGTGTAAAGGACAGTCCGAGCAACTACGGGCCTATTAGTTTATTATCAGTGGCGGGTAAGGTTTTAGAAACAATAATCAGGGTGCTTGGAGAGGTTTAAGATAATCAAGGATAGTCAGCAAGGATTTGTAAAAGGCAGATCATGTTTCATAGTATCATAGAAAGTTTAAGGCACAGAAAGAAGCCACTTGGCTCATCGTGTCTGTGCCGGCCGAGAAATGATCCACCTATTCTAATCCCACCTTCCAGCATTTGGTCCATAGCCCTGCAGCTTACAGCACTTGAGGTGAATATCCAGACTCCTTTTGAATGAGTTGAGGGTCTCTGCCTCAACTACCCTTTCAGGCAGTGAGTTCCAGACCATCACCACCCTCTGGGTGATAAAGTTTTTCCTCACCTCCCCTCTAATTTTTCTACCAATCACTTTAAACCTATGCCCCCTAGTCACTGACCTCTCTGCTAAGGTGAATAGACCCTTCACCTCCACTCTATCCAGGCCCCTCAAAATTTTGTATATTTCAATCAGATCTCCCCTTAGCCTTCTCTGTTCCGAGGAGAACAACTCCAGCCTATCCAATCTTTCCTCATTGCTGCATTTTTCCAATCCTGGCAACATCCTCGTAAATCTCCTCTGTACCCTCTCTATTGTGCAATTACATCCTTTTTGTAATGAGGTGACCAGAACTGCACACAGTACTCAAGTTGTGGCCGACCCAATGAGTTATACAGTTCCAGCATAACCTCCCTGCTCTTGTAATCTATACCTCGGCTAAAAAAAGAAAGGATTCCATATAATAAAAGCAAAATACTGCGGATGCTGAAAATCTGAACTAAAAACAGAAAGTGCTGGAAAAACTCAGCAGGTCTGGCAGCATCTGTGGAGAGAGAAGCAGAGTTAACATTTCAGGGCAACGTTCGGAAAAAGGGTCATTGACCTGAAACTTAGATCTCGGAATACAGAGTAAAATTTCAAAATTTGTTGAAGATACCAAACTTGGAAGTGCGGCAAACGGTGAGGATAACATGAACTGCCTGCAACAGGACATAGACAGACTAGCAGAATGGGCAGACAAGTGGCAGATGGAATTTAATACAGACAAGTGATGCTTTTTGGCAAAAGGGATAGGGTGAGGCAATATGGACTTAATGGCAGAGTTTTAAAGATTGTGAAGGAACAGAGCGACCTGGGAGTTATCATGTCCAGTACAGGCATGTCCTATTCCTAACTTTAAACATGGACTATCTTCAGCATAGCATCTTCTGGAACTGAATTTTCCTTTTGTTTTAAATGAACCAATGGACATTAAAAGTGGACATGGGTTGCAAAGATGGCCACTGAAGGTCAGATGACCTTGCCTTGTGTATTCAAGAACTGACTCACTATGTGCGAGGACAGAAGAGTACCTTCCAGACTATCAACGCCCATCTTGAAATCATAGCGAGACATTCTGAATTGAATGGTTTTCTCCTCAACAAGGAAAGTGATTGTCTTAACCTACTTCAGGATGAATGCCTTAGAACAATAAACAGGATGAGGCTAATCAATCTAGACCCCCACCATGTTTGGAAAAGGAGCTGTGAGAAGTCATATGGTGGGGCAGCCATGTTGGTCTCCTTTTAAAAATCTTTAAAATACAGACTGCAGAAAAAGCAGAAGGCAGACAACGCAGCACCATCGTGCCTTAAAAGAACTGGAGACTAACATCTTAGAGTCTCCAAACCTGTTCCTTTTCAAGTCCACCAGTACAGGAAACCAGCCTTCTACTCATAAGTCTACACGCAACTAACTTCGTGACCTGCTGAAAACCTACCTCTTTGAGAGAATCCTGCAACGTATTCCATGTACAACTCTGGCTATTGAATCCATCTAACTACATTTCAGGAGAGAAAACACCTTCTTTACCGGGCCACAATGCATGCCTTTTCCCCAAGACGAGCCTTTTACTTGTAATTTGTTAAAGAGCACTATTCTATTTAACAGCTTTCTTTCTCAAGTGTGTGTGTGTGAGTGGTGAGTGAGTGACATAGCATTAGATTTTCAAGGTGAATGTGTGAATAAATATAATCCTCTTTATTTTAACAATGCTGCTGGTTATTCAAATTGGCCATACACTCAGGGGTTAAGAAACATACACATCTTCCTTTTCATACCACAGTGATTATGGACAGAAAAGGGAAAAAGAATTGGGTTTCTGTTCTCTTTCAATTCTGGCCATAACTGAATTGGGGGCTGCATCTGGGATCTGAACAAATTGGACTATAACTTGTTGAATCAGACCTTAAAAGAATTAATTGGAAGAAAGAGGGAAAAGTCTGTGAATTTTTTCTTAACAAAAAGGACTACAGCAGCAAGCTTCAAGTATATTAACAGTAGAAAATAGAATGGCTGATTTAATGTGAAATCATTTGTAGAACAGGATGATTTAACTTGGCATAAGTTAGCTACCTTAAACATTAAACAGCTCAGAGCAGTAGCTGACCAGGTGAAACTTAATGTGAGGAATAGGGCAAAAGGACCCCAGGTTCAAAAAGGCTTCCTCACCCCAGAATTGGAACAGGCAAAAGATATAGAACCTGAAACAGACCAGGTTACCTTAGCCAAGATACAGCTGGAACAGCGGAAACAAGAGCTAGAATTCCAAGATAAAGAAAGGGAAAGGGAGAGACAGGAATGGAAGGAGGAGAGAAATTCCAGGAACGGGAGGGATAGGAATGGAAAGAAGAGAGAGAAAGAATTTCAGGAAAGAGAGAAAGAAAGAGCTTTCCAGAAGGAGAGGCAGGAAAAAGAGTTAAGGTAGCTCGAACTGAATAGGGGAAGACCCAGTGAAGGCACTGCTAGTGAGGGAACTACCCCTCGCTCAGGTCTGAGTGTTGAGCTCTTAAAGTTTTTTTTATTCATTCATGGGATGTGGGCGTCACTGGCTATGCCAGCATTTATTGCCCATCCCTAGTTGCCCTTGAGAAAGTGGTGGTGAGCTGCCTTCTTGAACCGCTGCAGTCCATTTAGGGTAGGTAGACCCACAGTGCTGTTAGGAAGGGAGTTCCAGGATTTTGACCCAGCAACAGTGAAGGAACGGCGATATAGTTCCAAGTCAGGATGGTGTGTGACTTGGAGGGGAACTTGCAGGTGGTGGTGTTCCCATGTATTTGCTGCCCTTGTCCTTCTAGTTGGTAGAGGTTGCGGGTTTGGAAGGTGCTGTCTAAGGAGCCTTGGTGCATTGCTGCAGTGCATCTGTTCTCCCAATTGATATGAAAGTTCGATGAAGGGGATGATTTTTCATTTTATTTGAAAAGCTTACAAAACAGTTGAAGTGGCCAGCTGAGGGCTGGACCCTGCTACTGCAAATCAAATTAACAGGAAAAGCCCATGAGGTTTATTTCCTATTTTCTGATGAGAGGTTGTCAAAGTACGAGATGGCCAAAATGCTAATCTGAGAACATACGAGCTAGTACCAGAAGCATACCGCTGGAAATTTAGGAAGACTTGCACAATACTCCAGTTGAGGCCGAAACAGTGTTCTGTACAAGTTTAACATAACTTCCTTGCCTTTGTACTCTATGCCCGTATTAACGAAGCCTAGGATACTGTATGCTGTATTAACCGCTCTCTCAACCTGTCCTGCCACCTTCAATGATTTATGCACATTTACACCCAGGACCCTCAGTTCCTGCAGCCGCTTTAGAATTGCACCCTTTATTTCATCTTGTCTCTCCACGTTCTTCCTACCAAAATGAAGCACTTCATACTTCGCTGCATTATATTTCATCTGCCACTTGTCCGCCCATTCCACCGCTCTGTCTATGTCTTGTTGAAGTTCTACATTATCCTCACAGTTCACAATGTTTCCAAGTTTTGTATCACCTGCAAATTTTGAAATTATGCCCTGTACACCAAGGTCATTAATATATATCAAGAACAGCAAGGGACCTAACACCGACCCTTGGGGAACTCCACTACAAATCTTCCTCCAGTCCGAAAAACATTGATAAAGCTCTGGTTAGGCTCCAACTATTGCATTCAGTTCTAGTCACCACACTTCAGGAAGGATGTGAGGATCCTTGAGAGGGCGCAGAGAAGATTTACCAGAATGGTTTCAAGGATGTGGGATTTTAGTTACAAGGTTAGGTTGGAAAAGCTGCAATTGTTCTTTCTGGTGCAAAGGAGATTGAGGGGAGATTTGATAGAGGTTTACAAGACTATGACAGGCTTAGGTAAGTTAGACATAGAAAAATGGTTCCCATGTATTAATCTTCCTCAGAAACTAGAAACCCCGATATGCAGCAAGTCTATTTGTGTGTTAAGGATGAATCAGGTTAGAGCACATACCTGAGAAGTTTTATGGTGTGTTTCAGCTGTTCAAGAACAACAGTAATAATAATAATATATTTAAAAAGTGTGTGTTGTAATTTGGGCCTGCAAGTTCCTGCAATATTAAATTCTTATACATTCGCACATGACAGAATCGATGCTAAATGTCATTGTCAACACTCATACATATAAAACGCTAAACTATTTAGTCAAAATAATGCAGTATATTGGAAGAATTTGCGCTACACTTTTTCTGTGCTGTGGCCTCACCAAACCTTGAGCACTTGAGTTCTGATGAAACGTTAACTCTGCTTCTCTCTCCACAGATGCTGCCAGTCCTGCTGAGTATTTCCAGCGTTTTCTGTTTTATTTCAGATTTCAGCATCCACAGTATTTTGCTTTTATTTTACTTGAGAACTGGACCCTGTTTTGGTTACTAAGACAAGGGAGATTTTGAATCCCAGGATTTACTGCATGAGACTGATCCCTGGGGGCATAGTACTGAATCTGGAGAAAAGTTGGCAGAAACCTTGGCTTTTCATTGGAAATGGAAGACTAACATATAAGGGTTAAGTAAGTGAAGGGGTGGGAATGGTCAAAGTAGACTAAGTCAAAGTGGCAAAGGGCAAATTAACTTTAATGTCAGGAATTTCATCACACAAAACACAAAGAGTGATCAACGCTTAGAATGGACTTCCAGGTCAAGCAGTTGGCGCAAAATTTTCTGGAATTGTTTAAGAAGCGTTTGGAGGCTGCGATGAGTGACCTGTAGGATTGTTTTATGGATGGATGAGCTAAGATGGATCATTGGCCTTTGTTTATCTTGCAGGAGACTTCATGACCCAAAAGCAGCCATCTTTTGATCTGCTCCTGTTCTCACAATTAGAAACCCAGTGCTGGGCTGCTCTGGAGGAGGCTGGTCTGCTGGATGCAAAAATTAACAGTCACTTGGACAAATGTGGATTCATTAAGAAAAGCCAGCATGGATTTGTTCAGCGTAAGTTGTCTTTAAGCAACTTGATTGAGCATTTTTGATGAGTTAAGAGAGGGTTGATGAGGGTAATGTGTTAGATGTGGTGTACGTGGACTTTCAAATGACGTTTGATAAAGTTCCACATAACAGGCTTGTCAGTCAAGTTAAAGGTCATGGAATAAAAGGGACAGTGGCAGCATGGATAAAAAGTTGGCTGAGTGACAGGAAACAGAGAGTGGTGAACGGTTATTTTTTAGACTGGAGGAGGGGGTTGTATAGCAGGGTTCCCCAGGAGGTCAGTGTTGGGAGCTCTGCTTTTCTTCATTTATATTAACGACTTAGCCTTGGAAGTGCAGGGCACAGAGTCATAGATATAGCACTGAAACAGGCCCTTCGGCCCACCGAGTCTGTGTCGACCAACAACCACCCATTTACACTAATCTTACATTTAATCCCATATTCCCTACCACATCCCCACCTTCCCTCAATTCTCCTACCACCTACCTACACTAGAGGCAATTTACAATGCATTCAAGCGTTCAAGTCTTCAGAAGAAAGAATTTTCTCCACACAAGATCAGGTGGCAGGTTGTTCAACCTTGCCCGTCTAAGAGCGAAGACCAAATTAGGGAAAGTCCTCATCAGGGAACTCCTCTTTGCTGATGATGCTGCATTAACATCTCACACTGAAGAGTGTCTGCAGAGACTCATTGACAGGATTGCGGCTGCCTGCAACGAATTTGGCCTAACCATCAGCCTCAAGAAAACGAACATCATGGGACAGGACGTCAGAAATGCTCCATCCATCAATATTGGCGACCACACTCTGGAAGTGGTTCAAGAGTTCACCTACCTAGGCTCAACTATCACCAGTAACCTGTCTCTCGATGCAGAAATCAACAAGCTCATGGGAAAGGCTTCCACTGCTATGTCCAGACTGGCCAAGAGAGTGTGGGAAAATGGCGCACTGTCACGGAACACAAAAGTCCGAGTGTATCAAGCCTGTGTCCTCAGTACCTTGCTCTACGACAGCGAGGCCTGGACAACGTATGTCAGCCAAGAGCGACATCTCAATTCATTCCATCTTCGCTGCCTCCGGAGATTCCTTGGCATCAGGTGGCAGGACCGTATCTCCAACACATATCCTCGAGGCGACAGCATCCCCAGCATATACACCCTACTGAGCCAGCGGCGCTTGAGATGGCTTGGCCATGTGAGCCGCATGGAAAATGGCAGGATCCCCAAGGACACGTTGTACAGCGAGCTCGTCACTGGCATCAGACCCACCGGCCGTCCATGTCTCCGCTTTAAAGACATCTGCAAAAGCAACATGAAATCCTGTGACATTGATCACAAGTCGTGGGAGTCAGTTGCCAGCGTTCGCCAGAGCTGGCGGGCAGCCATAAAGACGGGGCTAAAATGTGGCGAGTCGAAGAGACTTAGCAGTTGGCAGGACAAAGACAGAAGCGCAAGGGGAGACCCAACTGTGTAACAGCCCCGACAACCAATTTTATCTGCAGCACCTGTGGAAGAGCCTGTCACTCTAGAATTGGCCTTTATAGCTACTCCAGGCACTGCTTCACAAACTACTGACCACCTCCAGGCACTTATCCATTGTCTCTCGAGACAAGGAGGCCAAAGAAGAAGAAGAAGAAGACATTTAATCCCATATTCCCTACCACATCCCCACCTTCCCTCAATTCTCCTACCACCTACCTATACTAGGGGCAATTTACAATGGCCAATTTACCTATCAACCTGCAAGTCTTTGGCTGTGCGAGGAAACCGGAGCACCTGGCGGAAACCCACGCAGTCACAGGGAGAACTTGCAAACTCCGCACAGGCAGTACCCAGAACTAAACCCGGCTTTCTGGAGCTGTGAGGCTGCGATGCTAACCATTGCGCCACTGTGCTGCCCTAATTTCAAAATCTGTGGATGACATAAAACTTGGAAGTACTGTGAACTGTGAGGACGATAATGATAGACTTCAGGAGGACATGGACTGCTGGAATGACGGACAAGTGGCAGAAGAAATTTAATGCAGAGAAGTGCGATGCCATACACTTTGGTGGGAAGAACAAGGAAAGGCAATATAAAATAAAGGATACAATTCTAAAGAAGGTGTGGGACAGAGGAACCTGGAAGTATATATGCACAAATTGTTGAAGGTGGCAGGGCAGGTTGAGAAAGTGGTTAATAAAGCTTATGAGATCCTGGGCTTTATAAATAAAGGTATAGAATACAAAAGCAAGGAAGTTATGGCAAACCTTTATAAAAATACTGGTCTGGCCTCAACTGAAGTATTGTGTCCAATTCTGGGCACCACACTTCAGGAAGAAAGTGAAGGCATTAGAGAGGGTGCAGAAAAGATTTACAAGAATGGTTCCAGGGATGAGGGACTTCAGTTACGTGGAGAGATGGGAGAAGCTGAGGTTGTTCTCCTTACAGAAAAGAAGGTTGAGAGAAATTTCATAGAGGTGTTCAAAATCATGAGGGGTCCGAACAGAGTAGATAGGAAGAAACTGTTCCCATTGGCGGAAGCGTCGAGAACCAGAAGACACCAACCTAAGGTGAATGGCAAAAGAACCAAAGGCTACATGAGGAAAAACTTTTTTCCGCAGTGAGTGGTTAGGATCTGAATGCGCTGCCTAAGAGTGTGGTGGAGGCAGATTCAATCGTGGCTTTCAAAATGGTATTGGATAATTATCGGAAGAGAAAAAATTTGCAGGTCTACTGGGTAAAGGCGAGGAAGTGGGACCTGGTGCGTTGCTCTTACATACAGCTGGGACAGACATGATAGGACAAATGGCCTCCTTCTGTGCTGTAACTATTCTATGATTTCTCTGTGATTAACTGATCGTACAAAGACTAGGACACACAGATTAAAGGTTTTGGGCAAGAGATGCAGGGAGAATGTCAGGTGAGAGTGACTGCCCTTGACATCAAGGCAGCATTTGACCGAGTATGGCATCAAGGAGTCTTGGCAAAACTGGAGTCAACGGGAATTAGGGGGAAAACTCTCATCTGAATGGAGTCATACCTAGCGCAAAGGAAGATAGTTGTGGTTGTTGGAGGTCAATCATCTCATCTCCAGGGCATCACTACAGGAGTTCCTCAGGGTAGTTTCTTAGGCCCAACCATCTTCAGCTGCTTCATCAATGAACTTCCTTTAGTTATAAGGTCAGAAGTGGGGATGTTCGCTGATGATTGCACAATGTTCAGCACCATTCACGACTCCTCAGATACTGAAGCAGTCCGTGTAGAAATGCAGCGAGACCTGGACAATATCCAGGCTTGGGCTGATAAGTGGCAAGTAACATACGTGCCACACAAGTGCTAGGCAATAACCATATCCAACAAGAGAGAATCTAACCATCTCCCCATGATGTTCAGTGGCATTACGGTTGCTGAATCCCCCACTATCAACATCCTGGGGGTTACCATTGATCAGAAACTGAACTGGAGTAGCCATATAAATACCGTGACTACAAGAGCAGGTCAGAGGCTAGGAATCCTGTGGCGAGTAACTCACCTCCTGACTCCCCAAATCATGTCCACCATCTACAATGCACAAGTCAGGGGTGTGATGGAATACTCTCCACTTGCCTGGATGGGTGCAGCTCCAACAATACTCAAGAAGCTCGACACCATCCAGGACAAAACAACCTGCTTGATTGGCACCTCGTCCACAAACATTCACTCCCTTCACCACCGACGCACAGTGGCAGCAGTGTGTACCATCTACAAGATGCACTGCAGCAATGCACCAAGGCTCCTTAGACAGCACTTTCCAAACCCGCGACCTCTACCACCTAGAAGGACAAGGGCAGCAGATGCATGGCAAAACCACCACCTGCAAGTTCCCCTCCAAGCCACACACTATCCTGAATTGGAGCTATATCGCCGTTCCTTCACTGTTGCTGGGTCAAAATCCTGGAACTCCCTTCCTAACAGCACTGTGGATGTACCTACCTCCCACATGGACTGCAGTGGTTCAGGAAGGCAGCTCACCACCACTTACTCAAGGGCAATTAGGGATGGGCAATAAATGCTGGCATAGCCAGCTATGCCCACATCCCATGAATCAATGAAAAAAGGAAAAACGTTTTAATGCAGTGAGTGGTAATGACCTAGAACTCACTGTCCACGAGAGACAATCAATAATTTCAAAAGGAAATTGGATGAGAACTTGAAGGAAATAAACTTACAGGGCTACAGGGATTGAGTGGGGGAGTGGGACGACTGGATTGCTCCACGGAGAGCTGGCATGAACTTGATGGGCCGAATGACCTCCTTCTATGCCGTAAATGTCTCTCTACAATTACAGCCATCCAGTTTATACATACCCAATTCATACCCAATCTCATCTGGAGGACATCGACCATCCCTTAAGCCACAAATATACTGGTGCTGTTTTAGTTCTTGGTGGGTTTGGCACTTTTGCACTCCTCGTACAGAGCAAAGAGCATGGGGAACATGTAATGTAATGCCAAAGGAGGAGGACAGCAGTCCCATTACGCAGTTCGTCTGATTTTCTGTCCATTAAGCTTAATGAGCATACATGCCTCATAATACAGAAGCAATATACTGCGGATGCTGGAAATCTGAAAGAAAAACAGAAAATGCTAGAAATATTCAGCAGGTCAGACAGCATCTGTTCGAGAGAAAACCAAGTTAATGTTTCAGGTCTGTGTGACCTTTCACCAGAATGCCTCATAATAAATGTGCTGGAAACAGAAAATGCTGGAAGTACACAGTAGGCCAGTTGACATTTGCAAAGGGAAAATGCAGCATGCGACATGTCAGGTGTGTATCCTTTATCAAGCAGATGAAGGGTGAGACACTGGAAACATCATCACCTGTCTTTTCTTTGGTCTAATGCTGACTGACCTGCTGTATATTTCCAACATGTTCTGCTTTTATTTCAGATCGCTAGTGTTTGCCTCTTTTTCTTATGATTTGTGCTTCTGGTACATGCTACCCTACTCTGTTGCTGCGAGTGCAAAGGTGAAAAATTAATTCTTATTTTACTAAATCCAGCTCCCTTGTCCTGACAGCAGACTCATAAACCCATTTTTTTAAACTCAAAGGTGAACTTAAACAATGCCAGTATAAAAGTTAATTAATATTCAACAACTTTTCTTTTATCTTGTGTAAATTAAAGCTGCCTTCTCTCAGTTATAAAATTCAATATCAAACTTTTATAAAGTAACTTAATTCTAATTACAGCATTATATATCACTGCTGCTGAACATAGTGATTCACTTTGCAAGAAGGGTGTAGTGAATGTGGGGCTCTTTCTTTTTGAAGCTGTCAATTTAAAAGTAATTCTCCCAATCAGATGAATTAATAAAATTATCTGTTAATGGAATAGGGTAGGTTCAAAGCCTTTTAACATAGGCAGCAACATTTACATTGGATTTGTCACAATTATTGCTTTGTAAGAGAGCAGAAGCACAAAGGATGGAAAACCTCAGAAGAATTATCTGCATTTCTTCATTACAAATTAGAACCAGCAATTTTGCAATTGTCAGGAAATGAAAATAGGCCATTGAATGAAATAAAACTTGCAAGGCTGGCATGTTGATGAAGCCCATTCTTAAACCTTTTAAACTGTAATTCATTTTTTTTCCTCCACAACGTTTCCACTTCTCAAGTCCCCTATGGTGATGACATGCAGTGAGGTTCAGTCCCTCAAGTATCTTGACTAAGCAACCAATCTTCAGTACGTGCATTTACTAAGAAATGAACATCGTCAGGCTGAATTTGTTATTGCAGGAGAATATTACAGCTACTCCAATTCAAATGTCATGTGACGTCCACACATCTGCCATTACAAATCTGCAAAATAGTCATGAGTGAGGGGAAATAAATTGAATAGCTCCTGATAACAGGCACGGAGATTATAATGTATGGCCAACCCCTGCCCATTGATTGCAATGCAGGCAGTACGCAACTTTGTGCTGCCTGCTTGTTTCAATGATCTCTGCATCCAGCCTGTGCTAACTGTGCTGCTCACTGGCATGTCGCATCAGTAATATCATGGGTGGCTAGCATTACTTAAAGCTAGCCTGCACTGCTTAAAGCTATCCAGCCCCTTGTGGCAGGAGCAGGTGCTGGGAGTCAGGGTAGCGGAGAATCTGACCTGGGAAAGATTGAGGAATGGCACAACAGGCCCTGCACCGGAGGTCTTGGTGGAGGAGGTGGAAAGGAAGAGAGATGTCCTGCATCCGCAGGGAGGAAGGAGGCCTTCCATATACACTGTCAAAAGGCAGGGGAGTAGAAAGCCATGGTGGTCAAGGACAGGAGTCAGGCCCTGAGGACCTGAATGCAGTGCAGCAAGAAGTTCAATGACTTGATATGAGTGGTCAAGGTCAGTGAATGCATCTTCAAATGCCAAATCCTACTAACTGCACTCATAGCCTCAGCCACTACTCAATGCACCACACTGCCATCACTCAGCAACCAACAATCTCTTATCAATCAGGCCTTATACCTAACATTCATCTGCTTCACCTCACCTATATCTCACAACTGGCACATACTGCCAGTGACAACAGCAAAACAGATAGCTCAACACTCACTGATACACTTGCCTTTCTCTTTCAGGACAAGGTGGAGTGCAACTGGAGGCAGCAGGAGCTAACTATCCTAATCTCCATGGAGGAGATGGTGCTGATCATTATTGGACAGCCATTGCTGAAGCTGTAACTTGCGGCAGTGTTCAAACCATCGAAGATGATGGTGTCCTCATACCGAATCTTCTTTCTTCTTTCCCACTTCCTCCTCATCCAATGCTCTCTTTTGATTTACAAGCTGTAGATGGTGTAAGCATGCATCTCTTATCTTTTCCCCACACTCCTCCCCCCCGCACCACCCACCCCCATCAACTCAACCCACCATGACCTTACACTTGTGCCCATTTCTTTTCAGATCCTCAAAAGGTGGTGCAACCTGGCCAGGCAGTGGAAGAACACCAAGAAGAGAGTAATGATAAAGATACAGAACTGTCACTTGATTTCACACTCACAGCCACCAGCTCAGATACTGACACCGCACGTATCTTAGAGGATAAATTAGAAGTCGAATCTGCACGTGGTCAGAGAGTGGGCATGAAAGGGTTGCAGCCAGGACAGGGGGCAAGGATAGGGTAGGTGCCAGTTTGCTGAAAGGTGAGGTCACAAACAAGTTTTACTGCAGAGGACTGAGATGAGGACTTCAATTAGGCAGCTAACAGAAGAATGCTGATGGGTATGCACAATGAAATGCTTGGTACTTTGGGAAGCCTGTCGGAAAGTCTGCAGTCAATTTCAGGAAGCATGGAGGAGTTCAGCAACAACTTAGCTCAGGCCTTTGCACAGAGCTAGGAGCCCATCCTTTCTAGCATAGAAGTTGTGGCCAATTCCATTCACACACTGGTGGACCCATCCACGATGCAGTGTCTGATGACCCAATGTTGCAGCTTCTGTTGCAGCATGAGCAACAGGCACCCAGGGCAGAATCTTCCCAGCCCCGCAGAGGTGGGTTTGGAGCTGAGAGCAGGAGCAAATTCCAAGAGTCGCACGTCGAGTCAGCTCCCCGACTTGTTCCTACCTCCGAGAGATCTTGCCAGAGGCGGTTGCACAGCTGCAGCAGCTACCCACCTGGTAGTGGCAGAAGTCAATTAGGGCAACTTGAGCAATTAATTGGGGGAAAGATGTTGCCACTGCCAGGATCATCCTGACATCGGACGGGCCCCCTTGCTGAGGCCATAGCCCGGCAAGTACCTGGAGGCAGCCTCCTGGCACTAGGCTGGAGTGGCATCAACAGGCTCCTTCTAATCCCCCTCATCCTGGAGCCATGGGGATTAGAGGGCTACAGCCGCAGCCACAGCAATCCTGTGAAGGAGTTTCCATTCCACAATGATGGTCTCCATCTTGAGGTGCCCTCGCTGTCTCCTACATTCTTCAGTAGCGCCCATATCTCCCGGTGGGGCTGCCAGCCATCTGCATCTTCGGGCCCTCTGATTGGGCCTCCTGTCTCAGGAACCCACCCGCTGTCCTTAACTGGACAGCAACATGGAGGTGGCCTCTTAATTGGCCACCTCTGGGAAGATCGTGCAGGTGGGCAGAATGAAGACACCATTGGGTAGGGACCTGGAAATTGTCCTGATGCCTTATAATCTTCTAAAAGCAGAATATTCTGCTCCCAATGTCTACTCCCAATATCAGATTGAGGTCAGCTTGCTGCCATGCAAGCTCAGACGGCTGCTATCATGGCTGTGGGTTACAGTGTTTAGCAGATTACTAGGATTGCTGAGACTCTGCCCCAGACAAGTTGCTTCAAGGATCCAGCTGTCCTCTGTCAGGATCACAGCATTCATCTTCCCGCCCCTACCACTCCACTAGTGCCCTTACTGTTGCCTGTCAACCAGCCAGCCCAGACTGCTGACACCTATCTCTAGATGGTGCAGTACACAGCTGGGCCTTATAAGCCCAAAGTTGCTCAAGATCATCCTCCAAGATGTACTTGTGTACAGTTTTGGTTTCCTCATCTAAGGAAGGATCTACCTGCCTTAGAGGGAGTGCAATGGAGGTTCACCAGACTAATCCCTGGAATTGTAGGATTGTCTATCAGGAGAGATTGAAGAAACTGGGCCTGTATTCTCTAGAGTTTTGAAGAATGAGAGGTGATCACATTGCGCATGTGTTCATGATTTATGCACTGGAGTCATCAGCCATATTGTCAGCGAATAGTCATCCTCTGGTTTGCTGTGGTGGCTAAAATGTAGCTGGGACAGCAGACCGCTACAAAATGAAGGCATCATGACTGCTGTCAGGATACTGACCATTGACCTGCATGATTCGCTGCTGTGGTTACACACCAGCTGGATATTGAGGGAGTGAAATCGCTGTCAGTTTCAGTATAGGGCAAAGCTGACATGTAGTGCCCGCAAAGCGATGTACATGCAGTTAATGGCACCCTGCATAATGGGGAAGCATGCAATCCTGGCAAGAGGGAATGAAATGTAATTAGTTCTCTTTGAATAGAGAGCCTCAGTGACCTCCCTTATGTAACAGTGGAATGCAAACTGCGTGATATTGCAAATATCTCAAGCTCCAGCCTGGAAAGAGCCAGACCTAGAAAAGTTCATCGCCACAGTCACCTTCACAGTCACTGGCAATGGGATTCTTGCCCTGCTCTGAGGTTGCAGTTGTGGCTGCAGCAAGGGACAGATTTCAATGAGGATGTCCTTAATGAAGCGCAAAGGTCTCAAACATTGTTCCTCACTGAGTTTCAGGCAGGAGAATTGTTCCCGGAACACCCTGAGCAGATATAGCCTCTTGCTGAGAGTCCTTCTCCCTTTCCTCCTCCTCCCTCTTCCAGTAACTTGTCCTGCTCTGCATCTCCTCTGTTCATTCTGCGGTTATGATGTAGTCCAAGTCTAATATTGCACCCATAACTGGGAGCAACAGGTTTGTGTAGAAGTCAGCAAAAACTCCATCAGCACCTGCCACACCATTCACTGTACACTATGCAATATGAAACAACTATAGAAAGCAACAAACACTGGTGGAATCATAGGGGCAGCCAAAAGAGATCAACCAGCAACTAATCTGTAAGTAGTTGGTGATCTCTTTAAATTGGGCTGGTGAGGAGTCTTTCCTACTGCATGTTCAGTTGTTCAATGTTAAGAGAGTTCATTGGCTGGAGCAGCGACCTCCAAAATGGCACCACAATGGACAGCCCAGGAATTATGAGGTTAATTGTAGTGACTCACTACTACTGATGCTTGGGCTTTCCTGGTTTGTACATCCGAGCTCCATGTCACCCAGTGTGCTTATTCACTGAGCTATTAAAGAAGTCCTGTCTTTGAAGGTTTCAAATAAAACACCTACAAACCCATATTTTCCTCTAAGTAAAGTATATTTTTAGGCTTATCTTAGGTATAGTTATAAAAATGTGGTTCCAACTTAAGTTTAGGGGTGCATTTTAACCAACTCCTTGGGCAGGAAACCCACGGATTGTTTGGAATGCTGGTTTTACACCCCATCCAGTTTAGTTCAATGCAGCGATAGAGATCAGATGCTGTGTAAAACCACATTCAATTCATGTCAGTTTACTGGTGGGTGGGTTGAGATGAAATTATGTGATCTAAACAAGCAAAGCAGAAGCTAACCCATCACTTTTCATCTGCATTGGTCCTTAAGCAACTAACATGAAAGGCAGTGTGCTCGTAGGAAACACACTGACAGATACTAGGCTGGGGTTTTGCTCCAATGTTCCACCCAAAATGGAGCAGGATAGAATCAGAAAAGGCTGTTAATTGGACTGGTGAGGCCTATCACTGCTTCCCTGTCCTGACCTCAATTTTCCTCCCCCATCCCCCAGCTCTGACACTTGCTGCCTTTTCCCTACTGTCACATAAATCTTGACAGGGAATACAGCCCTCTCATTGAGTTTTCCTGGCATTCACCTCTGTTGCTGCCACTCCCCAGGGCTTCCTGGCGAAATATGGTGATTGGCCAGGGGTAGCTGAGCAAATATGCATAAATGGAGGAAGAAGGCTTCAACTCCCTTCCATCTCGCCTCCAGGAGTTATCCTTATAAGCTTTGGTTTCTGCTGAAGTTTACAAAGTTGCAGTGCTTGTCTCTTGAAGGTCCCCTGCCACGTCTTGAGTTCTGCTATGTTGGTGAAGGAAAATCCATCCAACATCTCTACAGTCTGCATCATGTAGAGTACCGTGTCTCAAAGCTCAATAACAGAATGCTGGAGAAAAAGATGAAAGGGGAAACTGTGGTTAGTGAGACAAAATAGAGTCCCACTCAAAGAGAAAGGTTTTAACAGGTTTTTGAAAGGAGGGAGAAGAGGATGAGGCAGATTGATTTTGCTAAGGAGTATCAGAGATGGGGTGTACTTGACCCTGAACTGAGTTTCCGACCCCATACCGTCTCCATCACCAACACCGCCTTACTCCGCCTCCGTAATATCTGCCTCTGCCTCAGCGCATCTGTTGCTAAAACCCTTATCTATAGCTTTGGTACCTCTAGACTTGGCTATTCCAATTTTGCCCTGGCCGGCCTCTCATCTTGCAACTTCCGTAAACTTTAGCTCATCCAGCTGCCTGTATCCTAACTTGCACCAAATCCCATTCATCCATCAGCCCTGTGCGTGCAGCCCTATGCTGGTTCCCAGTGCAAGAACATCTCTATTTCAAAATTTTCCATGGCGCTGCCCTTTATAATCTCCCCAGTCCTACAACCCTCCAGTTTCTCTGCGCTCCTCCAATTCTGGCTTCTTGTGCATCCATGGTTTTCATTGCTCCACTGTTGGCCGCTGTGCCTTCAGCTGCCTAGTTCCTAAGCTCTGGAATTCTCTCCCTAAACATCTCTGCTTCTCTACCTTTCTCTCTTCTTTAAGACCTCTTTGACCAAGTTATTGGTTACCTGTCCTAATATTTCCTTATGTGTCTTGGTGTCAAATTTTGTTTGTTAACACTCCTGAGAAGCTCCTTGGAATGTTTTACTACATTGAAGGTGCTATATAAATATAAGTTGTTGTTGTTATATAGTGGTCAAAAGGACAGCTGCCAAATATGGAGGAGTGAGAGCAGGAAATGAGAAGTAGACTGGTATCTGATCAGAAATGGGTGTGTGCGGCAACATGAGATTGAAGTGATAATACATTTCAGTTAATTGCCTTGCGTAGTCTTCATCCCATTCTTGCTAACAGTCCTCATTTCTCACCACCTAGGTGTCTTCAGTTTCCTCAGTGCTAGAAGCTTTCAGCTGAGTCCTGCTAGAAGGTTTGAATGCAGTCCCACTGCCATTACACGGATGAATCCCTGCTGTGCCTGCCAGCCGCCTACTCAATTTGCCAAATCAGCTCTGATGACAGGGCACAAAATGAGGTTACAGCTGACAAGTCAGCTCATTCCTTTCTGTGTGTGGCATTTATAAATTCTTGTCATATATTTCTGTAACTAATATTTATAAACCAAACCTCCAGCTATTCATCTTAGGTATGACTGACCTGTCCATGAACTGACAACTGAGGAGTCAGTTATTCTTAGATGGACTGAATGACTGTAAATGGGGAATGAATGTTAGCTTTAGCAATATGTGGATGTCAGATACCTACAAATGACTCGCATAGAAAGGAATTAAATTACAGTTGACCTGAGATTTCATTAATTACATCCAGCCCATTGAGAGGAATTGTGATAAAAGCAAAATACTGCGGATGCTGGAAATCTGAAACAGAAACAAGAAATGCTGGAATCACTCAGCAGGTCTGGCAGCATCTGTGGAAAGAGAAGCAGAGTTAACGTTTCGGGTCAGTGACCCTTCTTCGGAGAGGAATTGTGACTTTGTGTGGGAGTGTGAAACTGGTGACAGTGAAACAGCAGCCAGTTTTCATCAATGGAAATAAAAATCAGGAGAGATGTTAAATGGCTGCCAATTTGCCATCATCTGCTTTATACTGACACAAAAAGTCATAATCTATCCTGTTGTGGCTAAACAACAACAATTTGTATTTATATACAGCCTTTAAACATAGTAAACCATCCCAAGGCACTTAAAATGGGTGGCACAATGGCGCAGTGGTTAGCACCGCAGCCTCATAGCTCCAGTGACCCGGGTTTGGTTCTGGGTACTGCCTGTGTGGAGTTTGCAAGTTCTCCCTGTGACCACGTGGGATCCGCTGGGTGCTCTGGTTTCCTCCCACAGCCAAAGACTTGCACGTTGGTAGGTAAATTGGCCATTGTAAATTGCCCCTAGTGTAGTTAGGTGGTAGGAGAATGGTGGGGACGTGGTAGGGAATATGGGATTAATGTAGGGTTAGTATAAAATGGGTGGTTAATGGTCGGCACAGACTTGGTGGGCCGAAGGGCCTGTTGCAGTGCTGTATCTCTATATATTAAAAAATGTTAAGAAGTGATGCTAGATCTGCCTAAGCACTGATATTTTAATAGTACTTGCATGGCCTGAGTCACTTGCATCCACAGATCCAGTTGCTAAGTCAGCTGAAGATTGGTCCAGCATGGTATCTAGACAAGCCTTCACACATACCCATACCATTTCAACCTATCTTGGTAGTTAGAGGCTGTACCTGCTTTAAACATCTGCCAAAGTGAGTCAGGCCATGTTCTGCAGATGTGGGTATGTGGATCATGACAGGTGGTTACAGAACACATCTTGTGTATCATAAACCAGCTGCCATTCTTTTGGAATATTCCTCTTCTTTACAGGTCCTCTTATCTGTGCCCATTTTATCTTACTATGGTGCCTTCAGAATTGGTGCTGATGAGGCATTGAAATAAGGAAAATCAGCCCCAATTGCATCCTAAGTAAAGCAGCACAACTTGCTCAGAATTTCTCTTGAACAAGACCATGTAAAACATTATAGCTTAGAAATTGGTTTGGATGTTGCCTTTTTTTTGGGCTCTGGTTGAACTACTAAGGCTCCAATATGGTGAGCAGGAAGCATGCACAAATTTCCTTTCGAAAGTGTGGCGCCAGCCAAACTGAGTAAGGAAAAACAAGAAACATCCATTACCTTGACCCCCACAATATCCAACACTGACGACTGTGATCCTTGACCTGACCCCAACACAGGCCTGGACCCCTACACAGGCCTGAAGCCCAACTCCCAATCCAGGCTCCGACCCGCAACCCCCAACCTAGGCTCCGATGCCCAACCTTTGACCCAGGCCCCGGCACCCAAACCAGGTCCCAATTCCTGACCCCCAACTCTGCAACCCAGAACTCAATCGCCAACACCCAACTCCAGTTCAGATCTCGACCCCAACCCTGACCAATGCACCCATTCCAATCCCTTACCCAGGCCCCCTGATAGCACTTACTTGAGGGCTGCTGTGATGCTAGTGGCAGCCCAAACCAGGACGCCGCTTCGCAGGTGGGCTTGTCAAGCTTTGCCAACAACATTGAAATGAAACCTAAACTAAAGATTCTCCCCTCCATCGTGCATCCAAAACTGGCCCTAACCCAATTTCTAGGCCTATTTTTATTTGCTTTCTTTCTATTATTTGCATTGAAGGAATCCAAAGAATAAAGCTGGCAACACGTCTTCTACTCGATTGTCACAAAAGGTTTTTCTTCCATAGCTTTGAAATGTATCAATTCCTCCAATCAGATTTCCTCCCCTGCCACAGTACCGAAACGGCTCTCATCAAAGTCACAAATTAAATCCTATGTGACTGTATCAAAGGTAAACTATCTCTCCTTGTCCTTCTCGACCTGTCTGCAACCTTTGATACAGTTGACCTCACCATTCTCCTCCAATGCCTCTCCACTGTTGTCCAGCTGTGTGGGATACACCACCTGGTTCCATTCTTATCTATCTAACCGTAGCCAGAGAATCACATGCAATGGCTTCTCTGCCCACTCCCTCATTACCTCTGGTGTCCCCCAAGGATCTATCCCTGACTCTGCTACCCTTCAGCAACATCACTGAAAAACACAGGATTCGTTTTCACATGCTTGTCCGACATTCAGTTCTGGATCAGCAGAAATTTCTTCCAATTAAATATTGGGAAGACTGAAGCCATTGTCTTTGGTCTTCGCTACAAACTCCATTCCTCAGCCCCCGGCTCTATCCCTCTCCCTGGCAACTCTGAGGCTGAACCTGACTCTTCGCAACTTTGGTGCAGTGAGGGAGGAGGTGTTGTTCTGGTCTTTTACAGAACTAGTAATGATACGAGAGAGGGAGCCGAAGACAGTGAGACCTGAGATCTGAAGCCCAGAGGCATTAATTAGGGTGCGCAGGTAGGTGATTGGTTGGTGAATTTTGAGGTTTTCTTTCCTTTCTAAACTGGGGTAGTAGATTAAACAGATATGGGGGACAAATAAGAATTGTAGTAAATTTGTAGCTTAAGGAGTTAAGCTACTTAATGTAAATTCAAATTATCATTCAGTGATATTTCTAAACTTGAAACCTCTTCTTTGGCATCCTTGTCTCGAGAGACAATGGGTAAGCGCCTGGAGGTGGTCAGTGGTGTGTGGAGCAGCGCCTGGAGTGGCTATAAAGGCCAATTCTAGAGTGACAGACTCTTCCACAGGTGCTGCAGAAAAATTTGTTTGTCGGGGCTGTTTCACAGTTGGCTCTCTCCTTGCGCCTCTGTCTTTTTTCCTGCCAACTGCTAAGTCTCTTCGACTTGAAACCTAATTAGTTAAATAAAACACAATAAAGATGGTAGGGCAGGTGATGTGTTGCAGCTGTAGCCTGTGGGAGCTGGTGGACACCAGTGTGATCCACAGCAACCACATCGGCAGTAAGTGTCTGCAGCTTGAGGAACTTCGGTTCAGAGTTGATGAGCTGGAGTCTGAGATTCAGACACTGCGATTCATCATGGAGGGGGAAAGTTACCTGGACACTTTGTTCCATGAAGCAGTCATACACCTTAGGCTAGGTACTTCAGATTTGGTCCATTCTCAGGGACTACGAGTGAGGCAGGTATGGGGATCAGAAAGTAGCAATGGAAGAGACTCAGCCCTTGCACTTGTCCAACAGGTTCAAGGTTCTTGCAGCTTGTGTGGATGAGAGCAGGGACTGCAGGGAGAATGAGCAAACTGACCACAGCACAGGGTGCAGGGGGCCATTCAAGTGGGCGGAGTAAAAAGGAATGTTGTAGTAGTAGTCAGATATAAGTATAATAAGGGGGATAGATACTGTTCTTTGCAGCCATGAGTCCCGAACACTGTGTTGCCTGCCTGGTGCCAGGATTAAGGACCTCTCCTTGGGGCTGGAGAGGAACTTGAAGTGGAAAAGGAAGGATCCAGTTGTTGTGGCCATGTGGGTACTAACGACACAGGTAGGACTAAGAAAGAGGTTCTGCTGAGGGAGTATGAGCAGCTAGGGACTGAATTAAAAATCAGAACCACGAAGGTGGTTTACTACCTGAGTCACGAGCACATTGACATGAGGCAAATAAGATCAGAGAGTTGAATGCATGGCTCAAAGATTGGTGTGGGAGAAATGGGTTTTGATTCATGTGGCACTGGCACCAGTACTGGGGAAGGAGGGAGCTATACCGTTGAACCATGCTGGGGCCAGTGTCTGGATAAATTGTATAACTAGGGCTGTAAACAGGGCTTTAAACTAAATAGTTGGGGAAGGGTTCAGGTGAGGGGAAATTTAGAAAGTTAACGAGAAAAAGCAAGGCAATAGTGCAGGGTAGCGATATTGCTAATGATAACCAGAGTGTGATAGGAAGGGACAGAGCTTACAAACATAAGAGTGCATCAGCAAATAAGGTCAGAGTAGGGAAAAATGGTAAAAAGACAGAATTAAAGGCTCTTTATCTGAATGCACACAGCATTCATAACAAGATGGATGACTTGATGGCACAATAGAAATAAATGAGTATGAAATGATAGCCATTAAAAAGACATAGGCTGGAATTTTACAATGGGCAGCAGGCCCCACCCATTAACCAATAGATCAGGGTGAGCCTGCCTCCGCTGGGCCTGGGGAGCCACACCAGGATTTTACCCCAGGCCCTTAACTGGAGTTGAGTGGGACTTTCACCTCTCTGTGGCAGGAAGTCCTGCCTCGAAGAGCTGCCGGTCAATTAGCGGACTGGCAACTCTCAGTCCCAGTAGCGCCACCAGGAACAGTGACCACTGCTGGGACTGCACCCAGCCAACAGCTGGATCGTGGACATTGGCCTTGGAAGAGGGGTAGGTTTTGGGGCGTCGCTGGGGACAATCGGCCGGGACCCGGCGAGGCAAGGGGGGCTGGTTGGGAGGGGGGACGACTTTATTTCAGTGGGGACGGTTGAGGGTTCGGGGAGGATCTCTCCGTGGGGCACAGGGTGCCAGAACAGGAGGGCACCCCTAACCCACAAGGAGGCCGCCAGGTTTATTTTTATTCATTCATGGGATGTAGGCATCACTGGTCAGGCCAGCATTTATTGCCCATCCCTAATTGCCCTTGAGAGGGTTGTGGGGAGCCGTCTTCTTGAACCGCTGAAGTCCATGTGGGGTAGGAGCACCCACAGTGCTGTTAGGAAGGGAGTTCCAACATTTTGACCCAGCGACAGTGAAGGAACGGCAATATAGTTACAAGTCAGGATGGTATGTGGCTTGGAGGAGAACTTGCAGGTGGTGGTTCTGCTGCATCTGCTGCCCTTGTCCTTCTAGGTGGTAGAAGTTGTGGGTTTGGCAGGTGCTGTCTAAGGAGCCTTGGTGCATTGCTGCAATGCATCTTGTAGATGGTACACACTGCTGCCACTGTGCGTCGGTGGTGGAGGGAGTGAATGTTTTGTATGGGATGCCAATCAAGCGGGCTGTTTTGTCCTGGATGGTGTTGAGCTTCTTGAGTGTTTTACTTGGTGGCCTCCTGGGGGACCTCAGCCGCCCACCTACTGCTGGTATTTTACCAGCAGCGGCGGTAAGAGGCTCTTAAATGTAAGTTAATTGGCCACTTAAGGGCCTTGATTTCTCACTGCCACCACCGCTGATAAAATTGCAGTGGAGGCGGGAAGGCATCGGGAATGGCACCCCCCCCCCCCACCTCCTGCTCAATTTTACAACACCCCACTACCACCAACCCGCTCCTGTGGGCTTGTGGGGGGGGAGGTGTAAAAATCTGACCATGGTTACAATTACTTGGTCTCTAAAGCATAGTTGCATTCTCTGTTTAAAAACTTGGAACTCAGATAGGATATCAATGGCCTTCCAGTTCATGCAGGGAAATTTGGTATCCATCTTCCTGCTGTTCTCTTGCTTAAATCTTGCTTTAAGACTTATTCTATGCGTCTGTACTGTTTCCCCTTCAAAGAAACTCTCTTGTCTGTTTTGATTGACAGGAGCAGGTGTTTAGCAGTGCTTGTCTGTTTATCTAGCTTCCAGCACTCTAGTCTGTCTGTTTACACAGTTGTTCAATAGGCAGTTCTTCACAGTTGAGGGATGTTATGTTTTTTTTTAATTTTGGCTGAGTGAATCAAAGATCTTCATGCTCAAGTGGCTTGATGTTTTTTTTCAAGCTTTGGCTGTGAGCTGTGTGAATCGAGGGTTCTCGAGCTTGTTGCTGTCAGACGCCTCCTGTAATGGCACTGATGCGACCAGCCTAGGAGAGGGATCGAGTCTCCCTGTATTTTTTTTATTGAGTCTTTAAAAAAGGATCAACTTTGCAAGCACCTTGAAGCATTTTTTAAACAGGGATTCCTGGACCGTTGGGACAATGACTCACCCGATTGCAGTGATTGCTTTGCAGCCTGTTGTACAGCGTTCTGTCTTCGCCTTGACAAGTCCCCGGGACCTGATATTCTACATCCCAGAGTGTTGAAAGAGGTAGCTATGGAGATAGTGGATACATTGGTGATCATCTACCAAAATTCTATCGATTCTGGAGTGGTTCCTGCAGATTGGAAGGTAGCAAGTGTCACCCCACTATTTAATAAGGGAGTGATAGAGAAAACAGGGAACTACAGACCTGTTAGCCTTACATCAGTAGTAGGGATAATGCTAGAATCTATTCAAAAGGATGTGATAAATGGACAACTGGATAATAATGATCTGATTGGGCATAGTCAACATGAATTTATAAATGGGAAATCATGTTTGACGAACCTGTTGGAGTTTTTTGAGGATGTTACTTACAGAATTGATAAAGGGGAGTCGGTGGACATGGTATACTTGGATTTTCAGAAGGCTTTTGATAAAGTCTCCCACAGGAGGTTGGTTAGCAAAATTAAAGCACATGGAATAGGAGCTAATATACTGGCATGGATTAAGGATTGGTTAACAAGTAGAAAATAGAGGGCAAGAATAAACGGGTCATTCTTGCGTTGGCAGGCTGTGACTAGTGGGGTACTGCATGGATTAGTACTTGGGCCCCAGCTGTTCACAATATATCAATGATTTGGATGTGGGGACCAAATGTAATATTTCCAAGTTCGCAGATGACACAAAACTAGGTGGGAATGTGTTGTGTGTTGTGAGGAAGATGCAAAGCAGCTTCAAGGGGATTTGGACAGACTTAGTGAGTGGGCAACAACATGGCAGATGGAATATAATGTGAAAAAATGTGAGGTTAACCACTTTGGTAGGAGGAATGGATGTGCAGAGTATTTCTTAAATGGTAGGAGATTAGAAAGTGTAGATGTACAAAGGGACCTGGGTGTTCTCATCAATAAGTCACTGAAAGCTAACATGCAGGTGCAGCAAGCAATTAGGAAGGCTAATGGTGTGTTAGCCTTTGTCACAAGAGGATTTGAGTACAGGAGTAGCAAAGACTTGCTTCAATTGTATAGAACCTTGGTTAGACCACACCTGGAGTACTGTGTGCAGTTTTGCTCCCCTTACCCTAGGAAGGATCAGATCATTTCTCGCTGTATATCACGCAAACTTATGAATAGGCCTAAGGCCATCTTTTTTGGCCCTGAAAAGTGCCCAGTCTATCTCAAATTACCCTGGAAGGGTAGTATTACCCAAAAATTTGAGCAACAGGTAAAGCTAGCTGTTTCACGCTGCTACTATGCAGTAGCAACACATGTGGTGTTCGCCACTAACAGGATGCTGCCGTGAAGCCAAAAAGACATCCTGCCCATCACACAAATGAGTAGTGTGATATATGAATTTCAGTGCCAGTGTGATGTCAGGTATATAGGCCGTACGTCCCAAAGACTGGCATACTGTATCAAATAACATGCCCATTCTACTGTTCACAACGGGCAAGGCACGGGCTGTACCCAACCAGCCCATGTTTGCAAAACTCAAAACAGTGTCCAACATTAGATGTGATTCTGCAATTGGAAAACATTTACTAAATAATCCATAGGGTGCTAAGAATTACGCTGACAACCACTTTAAGATTGTCAGTAGAGCTCGCAATGAATTTGCACATACTGGAAACTACATATATTAATACACAGGGCCCTGTTCTTTGCAGACGGAAAGAATATGTACAAACATTGCACCTGTTTCAACTGAACAAAATAAGTGACAGCCATTTGCTGGTTCATTCCTCAGGGCAATGCTTTGACCAATCAGAGTCAAGCTGCTTGGTTTAAATTTCAAACAAAGCTTGGCATTTAACTGTCAGTCACCGTAAACTGGTGCATTCTTCATGGCAATGCCTCAACCAATCAGAGTTCACTTGCCAACCAATCAGCGCTCTCTTCTCATGCAATATAAGTTGTTGTTTTTCCTTACATTGGTTATTCTTGCAGATTGTCCTGATGAGTGCAAGACAAAAAGCTTCGACAACATGTCTTTATTTTCAGCAAGACTCAAATATATAAAAAGGAAGAGAGTGGCTAAAGAAAGAGTTGGCCCCTTAGAGGATGAGACTAGGAAATTAATAATGGGAAACAAGGAAATGGCAGAGATTTTGAACAAGTATTTTGTATGTCTTCACAGTAGAAGACACAAAAAGCATCCCAAGAATAATAGAAAATCAAGAGGCAAAAGGGAGGGAGGAACTTAAAACAATCACTGTCGCTAGAGAAAAAGTACCAGGGAAACTAATGGGACTAAAGGCTGACAAATACCCTGGACCTGATGGCCAGTATCCTAGAGTCTTAAAAGAGGCGATCTTATTGAAACATATAAGATTATGAGGGGGTTTGACAGGGTAGATGCTGAGAGTATGTTTCCCCTCATAGGGGAATCTAGAATTAGGGGGCACAGTTTCAAAATAAGGAGTCTCCCATTTAAGATGGAGATGACAAGGAATTTCTTCTCTTAGAGGGTCATTAATCTTTGGAACTATCTTCCCCAGAGAACAGTGGAGGCTAGGTCATTGAATATTGAAGGCTGAGGTTGAGAGATTTTTGATCTACAAGGGAGTCAAGGGTTATGGGGGACAGGAAGGAAAGTGGAGTTAAGGCCACAATCATATCAGGCATAATCTTATTGAATGGAGAAAGCAGGCTTGAGGGGCTGAATGGTGTACTCCTGCTCCAATTTTTTATGATCTTATTATGATCTTATTTGACCCCATGATAAGCTTCCGACCATATATCTGCGACATCACTAAGCCCACCTACTTCCACCTCTGTAACATTGTCTGAGTCAGCACCTGCCTCAGCTCATCTGCTGCTGGAACGCTTATGCCTTTGTTACCTCTCGACTTGACTATTCCAATGCACTCTGGCTGGCCTCCCTCATTTTACCCTCCGTAAACATGAGGTTATCCAAAACTCTGCTGCTCTCTGCTCACTGACCTGCATGGGCCCCCAGTTAAGTAACAACTCAATTTCAAAATTATCATTCTTGTTTTCAAATCTCTCCTTCACCTCACCCTCCCCTATTTCTGTAATTTCCTCCTGCCCCACAACCCTCCAAGATATCTGCGCTAATCTAATTCTGTTCTCTTGACCATCCCCAATTTCAGTTGCTGTACCATTGGTGGTCGTGCCTTCAGCTGCCTGGGCCCTTAACACTGGGATTCCCTCCCTAAGCCTCTCTGCCTCTCTACCTCTCTTTCCTCCTTTAACACGCTCCTTAAAACCTACGTCTTTGACCAAGCTTCTGGTCATCTGATCTAATATCATCTAATGCGGCTCAGTCTCAAAATTTGCTTTATAACGCTGTGTGATGCTCCTTGGGACATTAAAGTTGCTATATCAATACAAGTTGTTGTTGTAGAAACATTTTCATTAGTCTTAATGACAGAGCTTGATATCAAAGTGTCTTTGAACAAGAGGATTTCTGTTTTAAAACCTTGCTTGAATATTATCATTGTAATTGTAATTTAAAACTTCTGCTTCAGATTGAGTGTTGGGGAGGGGGGATTCAAGAACTTGCCATTGGTGAGCTGAATAAACAGATTTGTGTGTCACCAGCTGTACGCATTGTCACCAAACTATAGGGGTAGGTATTAGTACCTCTGCCACAGAAATCTCAGAAATTCCACAGCATACCACATATGTACAACACTGAGAAAGAGTCCCCTCCCTCACACTTAGTGCACATTCTCTTTCACAGGCAATCTCGCTTGATTTATGGCATTGCAGAGTCACCTTTCATTGCCTGGTCCTGTAACAATGGACAGCCTTTTGTTTTGGAAGTCACCCAATTGTTTAAAATGTCACGCTAACAGGAATACAGGTACAGAAATACAGGTTATTAATCAGGAATAATGGCAGGAAAGAATTCAACAAAGTAGTTCTCACATTCTCATGTAACACATTAAATCCCCTGTGAGAATCTTTGGTTTAATTGGTAGGCAAAAATACTCCACGTAACTTTTTAAAAATTGATACCTCATAATGCAGTATATGAACTGGGTTGGGGACAGCTCAGTGACATTCATCTCTCTTTGGCTCACTGTCTATTTGACTGCTTTACTCTCCTTTCCCTCCAGAATGAGAATCCATTTTTCAATGTAACAAGCTTCCACCTCTCCCTTTGTATTTTTCTCCCCTTTTTGTATTTCCTTTCTATGTGCTATTTTTTTCCCTTGTATAGGGAAACATCTTCAATGTAAAAAGTGGAAAATTTTATTTCTCTATTACTGCTCTAATTTATATATCCACTTCTTTTATCATTACCTTTCATTCTTTAATTTTTCATTATTTTATTTGCTTTTTTGTTTCACTTTGTTTTACTGCTTCGCTTTGACTCACTGCTTTCTTTTCCTATTTTTAGAAAATCTTTATTTCCTTTCCTCATAATGTTGCATTATTTCCTATGGGAAGCTATGGCTTATAGGTTAACTGGTCCGCACAGACTAATACATTAGCCCCCATTTTAACTCGGGTGCAAGTGGGACATGCAGGGGACAAGGTGGGCAACAAACTGCCCAACCCCCTGCAGTGTGAGGCCTGAGAGATTTTAACTCCTGGGCATCATTTAAATGATTTGAAGAGACTACCACCCAGACACAGGTGGAATCTTCTGCTGGCCCACAAGGAAACTTCTAAGTTAAAAAGTGAAATTTACCTGGGCATCTTCTGACCATGGTGTTGCCTGCTGCCAGGTTTTATTGACGGTTCAGGCTCTGAGCATTACTGTCATAATCAGCAGTTAAGATTGTGTTGGGATTTGAATGATATAATCAGACCCCAAAATGTAAATCCTTATGAGGTCCCACATGCGTGAGGCAGACAGCCCTGATGCTGCTGGAAACCTGGCTGTTAAAATGGTGGTAGGAATGAATGAGCCAGGAATGCAATGGAAAGCACCCAATCGCCATTTTAACCACTTGATTAACACTGAAGGAAGAGGTTTGGGAATCGTAGGAACATAGGAAATAGGAGCAGGAGTAGGCCATTCGGCCCATCAAGCCTGCTCCACCATTCAAACAGATCATGGCTGATCATTTACCTCTGTGCCATTTTTCCTCACTATCCCCATATCCCTTGATGTCATTAGTATCTAGAAATCTATCAATTTCTGTCTTGAACATGTTCAATGATTGAGCTTCCACCACCCTCTGGGTAGAGAATTCCACAGATTCACCACCCTCTGAGTAGAGAAATTCTTCCTCATCTGAGTCTTAAATGGCCCGCCCCTTATTCTGAGATTGTGACCCCTTGTTCTAGACTCACCAACCAGAGGAAACATCCTATCTACATCCACCCTGTCACACCCTGTAAGAATTTTGTAAGTTTCAATAAGATCACCTCTCATTCTTTGAAACTCTAGCGAATACAAGCCCAGTTTCTGCAATCTCTCCTCATAAAACAATCCCGTCATTCCAGGGATTAGTCTGGTGAACCTCTGTTGCACTCCCTCTATGGCAAGTATATAAGGAGACCAAAACTATACACAATACTCCAGGTGCAGTCTTGCCAAGGCTTTATATAATTGAAGCAATACATCTTTACTCTTATACTCAAATCCCCTTGCAATGAAGGCCAACATACCATTTGTCTTCTTAATTGCTTGCTGCACCTGCATACCAGCTTTCAGTGACTCATGAACAAAGACACCCAGGTCAACACTTCCCAACCTCTCACCATTTAAGAGATGCTCTGCCTTTCTGTTTTTTCTACCAAAGTGGCTCACTTCACACTTATTCACATTATGTTCCATCTGCCATGTTCTTGCCCATTCACTTAGCCTGTCCAAATCCCCTTGAAACCTCCTTGCCTCCTCCTCACAACTTACATTCTCTCCTAGTTTTGTGTCATCTGCAAATTTGGAATTATTACAAGAACTTTCCTTTGTGTTTTGTCTTTTGTAATAAATTAGTGGGACAGAGATCTGGAGGAAAGATTAAAATGATTTCAAAAATGGGCTGAGGGTACCTTTTTAAAAAATTGTAGGAAGTATTTACATTGATTGTGAGACCTCTGAAAGGATAACCCACCCTGTGGCTGACCTACCACTCATTAAAGACAGGAGTCTCTTTTTAAGACTACAGCATTTGCTAATACTTGAAATTAAATGTTGTTGGTTAATCAATAAAGCATGTGAATTTATTATTAAATTCCACATTAATTTCAGTCAGAAATGCAATATGGCCAATTGGGAAATAGAGACGTAAAACATTGGCTTCTCTCTTTAATTGCTGCGTAAACAACAAAAGTATGAAGGACCCTGAAAAGCATGGAGAATCCTAGGGATCAGAGCTCTCTTTTGAGGTTGGTAAGCTATGTTAAGAGTTTTTATTATGTGTTCATTTAATATTATAGCCTAGAAATGTGTTTACATGACCAAGACATTTGTATGAAATTTCTTTGTCCACTCTTTTAACAGAGATGTTAACCCATTTCAGATTAATGCCTCCGTTAAAACAGCAAAGTCTTTTTGTACAAATGCATTAACCACATGTACATATTTCCCACCTGTAATATAAATCGAACACATCATTAAAAAACTTTTAAACTCGCCAACTATCCTCTAAAACTAACTCTGACTTTAGGTATATCATTAATGTGGGTAAGGCAAGAAAGCTCAGTTGGTTGAGCAGCAGGTTTGGGGCCAGAAGGTCTTGGGTTTGAATTCTTGCACAATTCACCCAACATGTCGTCAAAATGAAGACCATGTCATAGGGTGTGGGGTCAGAGACAGGGCACTGCAGCAGCAAAGTTGTGCCTGCCATATTGTTGCAGTATCTCCTGGCAATAAATCAGTGAAACATTTAGTAGACACTTCACACCTAATGGAGATTGACCTCCCTAGGTAATCTTTCTCTTCATCAGTTTTGTACGTTAAATATATCATTTACATCTATTATTTCCCACAGAAATACAAGACTAAGTTCAAAATTACAGGGCTTTTGTGTTTAACTGCCGATATTATTAAAGGCTACGCAGTTAAAAGCATCTGGTACTAATAAAAGCTGACTCTTCAGGTGACCAGCAGTACAAAGATTATAGCCTACTCTAATTAATCATGATTTATAGCCAATTATGAGCCAATACATTAATAGTTTGTTCTTTGCCCTTTTTTATGGGCATTTGCTTCCTCAGTTCCCAAAAGAAACATGCTGGGTATTGTGTAAAAATCACAAAAATTAAATGTTGTCCCTTAATTTGACTTGAGTTGTGGCGGAAAGGAACAAAAGGTCTCAGTGAAAGTTCAGGTAATGATTTTGACACATGACCACTGTCTCCTGGTAATTTTCAGACTTCAAAGGCTGAGACGGGCAGTTGTTCAAGATTCCAAAAAGTGGTCTTCATTAGACAAAGCAGGGAAAATGTGAAACAGATGATTGATTATTACAGTGCTGCCCTTGAAATGTCTACTACACTGAATGTAAGGAATTCCATATGTTCAGGAGCTTTACAACCAGCAGAGCAGGGGTGCAATCCTCTCTCCTCCCGGCATAAAGTGCACTGCCAACAGATTCATAAAAGCAAAGTTCAAATTATTCATTGCTGTTACACTCAATGTGGAGTGGGTCACCATTTCCTCTTTCTCTTCTCTGTTCAGTTAACCCTTGCAATGGCAAGATCCCAAGAAAACTTTGTTGAAGATTAGCTCTGCACATTCGCAAGCTCTCCAGTGTGAAGGCAATGGGCTAAGAACGCTTCAGAAGGATGGTGCTTTTTCAATAAGCTCACTGCAAACAATAGGCTGAATTTTCTCCTGAGGGTGGGATCATGGCAGCGGCACCAGAAGCAGCTGCCATTTTCGTATGGGCGTTAGACAGCTGGCTGCAAGTGATTTCGCAGCCGCGGCTAGCCAATTAAGGAACGCGAGGCACAGGAGGTGTCCAATGAAGGAATGTGAAGTGCGGGGGCCATCCAATAATGAAGTTCGAGCCGGGTGGGGGCCGTTCAATCCTGGGCCCAAGGTCAGCATCAGTTGATGCCGAGGCAGGCACTGGCGCCATCTTTAAAGGGCTGCCAGCCCTGCATTTGTTGCTGCCTGAATAAAAGACTTCTTCCTGTTCCCACTGCCTTGAGTGGTCCTGTTTCGGCAGCCTTGAGACATCCTGCTATTGCTGCCTTGAATCATCCTGCTGCTGCTGCTCCCCTTACTGAAGACTTAAAAGTATCATGGAGATCAGTGGAAGGTAACACCAACAATGGCAGAAGGAAGACCCTGGGTGGCCCCATGGTTTAGCAATGCCTCCCTGCAGGTTCACCTCCAGGCTACAAGGGAAGGTGGGAGGTCCTCTTCTCCGGGGATGGGAGGGAGGAAAGGGCCCTACCTGACCAAGAAAGCCTGGACAGAGATGGCAGAGGAGGTCAGCAACCATGAGGTCACCCCACCGAACGTGGATCCAGAAACGCAAGTGCATCAATGACCTCTTTCAGTCTGCCAAGGTGAGTACTCCATAGCTATTTTCCCTTTGGGGCTTGTAAGTTGTACTGTGATAGGGTTTTGGTTGGTGCTGAAGGAGTGACCTCCCAGTAGGTAGCAAGGGGGGACAGGCAGCAGCATATTCTGTCACAGGCATGCTGGTGAGAGGTGCCTATCTGTCATTGCTAACTCCTACAACGCCCCTCGAGAGTGAACGTATGCAGGTAGCATTCGCGTGCTCCCATCATAGATCACTATGCCCCCACCAACATAGGCATTGTGCTTGTCTTTATGGGGAAACTAACAGTCTTCCTGTTTGTGCTTGAATGAAAAGATGCGACAACAGAGGAGGGTCCTGCAACTGTACAGCAGCCCATCAACATGTCGGGTCCCTCCAGGCCTCAGGGAGCCAGAGGACAGCTGCCAAAGTCATCCCAAGCCACTGGATAGCTAAATCAGCAGCCTGCTTCCACCTCAGCTGCAGGTGCAGGGGTAGCATCTCAGAGGTGCACTCGTAAGGGAGTTAAGAAGAGCACTTGGGGTTCACAGGTGATTACAATATTGAGATGTTAAATTTCCTTTCTGTTGTGCATCTCAATAAATCTGTCTTCCTGCTTTTCATTCTAATTTTTGCTGCCCTGTGAGATTGCATCTACACCCTTGCTCCGTCAATGTGCAAAATGAAGGCAGGACTGATTAAAGGTAAGGCTTTATTGGAATGTTTCTGAAAGGGCTCAAGGGTCACAGGAAATGACTATGTAACAGAGCTTCCTGATCCTTCCTTGTGCGTATCCCATTGCTCCTTACCTGTGGTCCAAGGGGGCTCCTCAACTTGCATTGCCTGATCAGCTGGCTCTTCCACATCCTCATCATCAGAGGTGCCATTGTGATCACCAATGTCCTCATCATTCAATGCCTCCCCCCTCTGCAGCACTATGTTCTGCAAGGCACAGCAGACCACCATTATACATGAGCCCTTTACTGGGGACACTGAAGGTGTATGCACCTGAATTGTGTCCTTAGAAACCCAATGGCCTGCTCAATGGTCCCTCGAGATGACCCAAGGCAGGTGTTGTACCTCTCCTCTGCATCCGTATGTGAGTTCCTTACAGGCGTGAGCAGCCATGTCTTTAGTGGGTAACCTTTGTCTTCAAGTATTCATCCCTGAAGGCGAGCAAGGGGCCGGAAGAGCTGTGGGACCTGGGACTGCTGAAGTATGTATGCGTCGTGGCTGTTTCCCGGGAACCTTGCACACACCTGAAGGATGCGTTTTTGGTGGTCACAGAGCAGTTGGACATTGATGGAATGGAAGTCCTTCCTGTTGATGAAGGCTGCTGGCTGCTCCATGGAAGCCTTGTTGGCCACATGTGTGCAGTCTATGACTCCCTGCACCTGGGGGAATCCAGCGATGGCCCTGAACCCAATGAACCTCTCCACCTGACCTTCTGGATAGGTGTGTTGTACACATAGTCACCAGTCCTCTTAAATATTGCATTGGCCATCTCTCTGATTCACTGATGGGCTGCAGACTGGGAGATACACAGATGTCACCAGTGGATCCCTGGAAGGTGCCGGAGGCATAGAAGTTGTGAGCCACACTGATGTTCAGGGCCACTGACATTGGTTGTTCACCAAATCCCTTCGGTCTCAGCTTGACCTGCAGCATGGCGCAGAGATCAGTGACGGCCTCCCTGGAGAGCCTCAGTCTTCACTGACAGTGCCGCTCAGACATTTGGAGATAGTTCAGCCTCGGGCAGTAGACTCTCTCCTGGGAATAGGGTCTTATGCGCACAAGTGGCTGTTGGCGTGCCTCTCCGCACCCTTCTGTGCTGTGCCCACCCCAAGTCTGGCCTCTTGCTGGTCATGATGTGCCTGGTGCCTGGACCTCCCTCCCTCTGAGCTGCCTCTCCTCCTCCACAGGGGCTATGAGGCCTGGGTAAATGAGGCCCATGGCAGGTGGCTTCTCTCTGCATCCTAGGCTTTTTACCAGGATGCCCCTCCCCCACCCTGCTCAAAACCAGTCCCTGAGTCCTCTCCTTGAGGAAAGTGCCACCGCCCAGTTGTGACCCTGGCCACATGCCTCCACACTCCTGGCATCTTCTTCCACCTTCTGCCAATGTCTGGCAGTTTCCTTTGCACACCACCCTTCCAGCCACTGCTACTGGCTCTCCCAACGGCTTCATTAGAGAGCCAGCACTTACCCCCACGTCCTTGCCATTCCTTCACTTCCTTCCCATCTCGTCGCACAATGATAAAATACAAATCACCCGTAAAATTTGAGTTAATTAGCCTTTTAAATGCCTCAATTGGTGTCCCGTCACCTCGATGTCAGAAGTCTGCCCTCCATGATTCCTGTTGGCAGTAAAATGCAGAAGTGACGTCAAGACGTCAAACTTCCAGCCAAACGTGGTCTGCTCCCATTTTACAGCGCCCACCCCCCCTCCCCCCACCCCCGCACCACCACCTCCAAAATCTCTCTTAATGGCCTGTTAAAATTCTGGCCAATAACTTGTTGTGAAAGAGTGTATTTATCATGAGCAACAATGCAGAAGATTTGCTGTGTTATATCTTTAAGGCTGTGTTTATTTTTTGACAGTGCACAGAATATACTAGATAAGATG
Source organism: Heterodontus francisci (assembly GCF_036365525.1). Classification (NCBI taxonomy): domain Eukaryota; kingdom Metazoa; phylum Chordata; class Chondrichthyes; order Heterodontiformes; family Heterodontidae; genus Heterodontus; species Heterodontus francisci. The sequence goes on from NC_090374.1 coordinate 120,425,983, forward strand.
TTTGTAGCTCCTCAGGATAAACAGGAGCAAACACGAACATTCTGGAATCCGTCATGGCTCCTAGTCAATTTGTGAAAGCCAGTATGGCTAGACTGATTTTTGTGTTTGTGAGTAAAGTAAAAAAAATTAAGTAGATGGTAATGAGAAAGATTTTGCTGCCTAAGGATGGCTGAGAATGTGGCATGAGGCAGACATTTCATTCAGCGATTCTGATTGAGATGGCATGGTGAATTAGGGTTGGAAAATCTTCTGTCTTTCGAGGTCACTCCTGTTGCATATCTGGTGGAAATCCGATGGAAGGGCTAAGACCCATGTAGACTAGGTCCTGGCTTTGCATGGGATTTCCCCATGCAAACACCTCTGAAGAAGACTATTGACACAGAAAGGGATGGTGCTGGAAGTGAGGATTTCCAATGTTGGGCACTCTCAGCTCTCAGAGGGACGCATGTCTGGTGAGATCGGGTGTGCCAGGAAGCCATAGAACAGAAGTATGCCATATACAGGGTTAAAGATGTAAATATTTTCAAAACGTATTTATTTAGCTGTGACCCCAAACCAAGGAAGCCCCCGAGGAGTTGCCACAGAAGATGTTTCAGCATCCCCGCACCCGGAACCGGCAAGTTGTGTTGGACATTCTGGCCTGTGGGGCAAAGTGATATGCTCCTGGTGACATGGTTTCCCACGGGGTCCATTCAAATGAGGTGACTTTTCACTGACACCACAAACACGGACAGGATTAGTGCCAGAGGTCACTAATGTGCCCAGTCTCAGCGGAATTGCCAGGACCGTTGGTCCACATAGTTTCTGGGCCACAATATGTTATGTCATAGTGTAATAGAATTTGATTATGCCTGAATTTCTTTAAATGGTAATCTCCAGATCCCAGCTGTGCTGTATGTAAAAAGATCAAGTTGAAGGCAAGCAAATTCCACAGGGGAGGAAGGAAAAATCAAAAGGCAGTCACTGCTGGCTGCTTTCGTGTGCCACCAGTTATAGATTGGCACTGGCAAAGGCGTGAAAGCAGGTTAGCTGGCTGTTCTCTCGACTGGGTAAGTATGTAGAATAGGCAGAACACAGTACTGGAAATGGAGGAAAAAAGAAGCAATACTTTCCCAAGTAAAACAAGATATCCCTGCTTCAATCCATTTCTCAGGCACACCCACACAACAGCATGCTTCCAGTTGTCCTCTCAGCGCAAATTCTTCAGTTGAATTGTGTTAGCAGTGGTTATTTTCGTAACACGCAATCAAGTATTTGAATCCTCTAGTGTGATTATTTTGATGGCAGTTCTTTACTTGTTATTGACAGGTGAGGAGCCGAGAATATTATTCAGTGCTTGCCAACAATAAGTAACCATTCAGTTTGCAGCCAAATGTGTTCAGACTTTGGCTAGGTTTTCATTTTATTTGGCAAACTGGATTGAGCAAAAAAACTTCCCAGAATACTGTGCTGCTTACAGTGAAACCATCACATGTTCCTGTGTGGTGTCATATTATAGCACACTTACCCATTGTCTCTCGAGACAAGGAGGCCAAAGAAGAGAGAGATTAACACTGATTGGAATCTATACACATGGCAATAGTCCAACATTCACAATAATTGCCTCTATTTTTCTGCATTTTACACTAAATATTGAACACACCTCAATAGGAACAGCAAATGTTGAATACCTATTAGAACACCAATTAAAACCAATTATTGGGTGGAGGAAAATCTCATTTGAATGAGCTGGACTGAGATTGTCTGATCTTTCTAAGAGCATTAAAAGATATGCCAGTTAAATCGAATTGGGAGCATTTATTAGTTTCCATTTTGCTCAGAGATTATAATAATCTGGAGCCAGAAAAGAGTCGGGGGGAGGGGTGTTGGTGGTATGGCAATGCATGGGATAAATGGGACATCGCGGGGTTAGATGGGCTATCGTGGAGGGTAAATGGGACTTTGCAGGGGGTGAATGGGTCATCGCAGGAGTTGAATAGGACATCGCGGCATGTGAAACTAATTCAGATTGTTGAATGGAACATCGCGGGGATAAATGGGACATTGCGGGGGTGAACGGGACATCGGGAGGGGGTAAACAGGACATTGAAGGATGTGAATGGGACATGGGGGGGTAAACGGGACTTCGGAAGGGGGTGAAAGGGACTTTGGGAGTGGTGAACCGGATGTTGTGGGGTGTGAATGGGACATTGGGAGGGGGTAAATGGGACTTCGGGAAGAGGTGAAAGGGACTTCGGGAGGGGTGAACGGGATGTATTGGTGTGTGAATGGGACATCACGGGCTGGGTGAATGGATATCGCAGGAGGTGAATGGGACATCATGGGGGGGGCGGTGAATGAGACATCGTGGGGGGTGAATGGGACATCATGGGGGGGGGGGTGGGGGGGTGAATGGGACATTGTAGGGGGTTGTCAAACAAACCGAAGTAGGCAGGTTTAGGGTCGAGTTTCCTCTTTTTTATTTTTAAGCCACCGAGTTTAGGGAGTTAGGTAGTAAGTTAAAAAACAGGACCTCTAGGGTTGTAATCTCTGGATTACTCCCTGTGCCCATGCCAGTGAGGCTAGAAATAGGAAGATAGTGCAGCTAAACACGTGGCTGAGCAACTGCTGTAGAAGGGAGGGTTTCAGATATCTGGACCATTGGGCTCTCTTCAGGGACAGATGGGACCTGTACAAGAAGGATGGGTTGCATCTAAACTGGAAGGGCACTAATATCCTGGCTGCAAGGTTTGCTAGCGTCACTCGGGAGGGTTTAAACTAGTGTGGCAGGGGGCTGGGAACCAGAGCAGTAGGACAGCTAGTGAAGTAAATGAGGAGGACATAGTAAATAAGGCCAGTAGGACTAAGAGGAAGAGCAGGCAGGGAGATGTTGCTGAGCACAGTGGGACTGGTGGTCTGAAGTGCATTTGTTTCAATGCGAGAAGTATAACAGGTAAGGCAGATGAACTTAAAGCTTGGATTAGTACTTGGAAATATGATGTTGTTGCTATTACAGAGACTTGGTTGAGGGAAGTGCAGGATTGGATTCTTAGAGGATACAGCAGGATATAGATCGGTTGGAGACTTGGGCGGAGAAATGGCGAATGGAGTTTAATCCGGACAAATGTGAGGTAATGCATTTTGGAAGGTCTAATGCAGGTGGGAGGTATACAGTAAATGGCAGAACCCTTAGGGGTATTGACAGGCAGAGAGATCTGGGCGTACAGGTCCACAGGTCACTGAAAGTGGCAACGCAGGTGGATAAGGTAGTCAAGAAGGCATTCGGCATGCTTGCCTTCATCGGTCGGGGCATAGAGTATAAAAATTGGCAAGTCATGTTGCAGCTGTACAGAACCTTAGTTAGGCCACACTTAGAATATTGCGTGCAATTCTGGTCGCCACACTACCAGAAGGACGTGGAGGCTTTGGAGAGGGTACAGAGGAGGTTTACCAGGATGTTGCCTGGTCTGGAGGGCATTAGCTATGAGGAGAGGTTGGAAAAACTCGGATTGTTTTCACTGGAACGACGGAGGTGGAGGGGCGACATGATAGAGGTTTACAAAGTTATGAGCGGCATGGACAGAGTGGGTAGTCAGAAGCTTTTTCCCAGGGTGGAAGATTCAGTTACTAGGGGACATAGGTTTAAGGTGCGAGGGGCAAAGTTTAGAGGGGATGTGCGAGGCAAGCTTTTTACACAGAGAGTGGTGAGTGCCTGGAACTTGCTGTCAGGGGAGGTGGTGGAAGCAGATACGATAGCGATGTTTAAGAGACATCTTGACAAATATATGAATAGGAAGGGAATAGAGGGATATGGGCCCCGGAAGTGCAGAAGGTGTTAGTTTCGGCAGGCATCAAGATCGGCACAGGCTTGGAGGGCCGAATGGCCTGTTCCTGTGCTGTACTGTTCTTTGTTCTTTGTTCTTAGTTCTTGACCCACTTCCTTCCCCACCCATCCTGAGGGAGGGTTAAAATGATGCCCGCTTGCCCTTTGTGCTTTTCATAAAATTGAATCAATTAGTCGCACAATAATACAATTTTCTTTCACTTTGATATACTTTAGGTACTTCAACCAAAATGTGATCGTTGAAAAACGACAAATCTGATTATAGTAAATGGTACAATTAGTCATTAATAATCATAATTTAAAAGCCAAGAGGTAGAAGTTGGACCCCCAATTATAAGCACAATGAGGCCCAATTTTAGAGCCCCTTGTCCTATCCCCAAAAGATAACTGAAAAACCCAAAATTTGATCAGACTATTCTTCAGGCATCCCTGGTGGCTGCCTAAAAGAGACGTTCGACCCCTTACATGTGAAAGACTGAGCAGCCTTTCTTAAAAGGCAAGGGCAGTCACACTCACCATGTTTGAGCTGATGCCATGAGACTTCATGGTGTCTGGAGTTGATGTTGGTTGGAGTTGTACCATCACAAAGGAAGGTGGTTGTGGTTGTTGAGGGCAATCACCTCAGCTCCAAGACATCACTCCAGGAGTTCCTCAGGGTAGTGTCCTAGGCCCAACCATCTTCAGCTGCTTCATCAATGACCTTCCTTCAATCATTAGGTCAGAAGTGGGGATATTCACTGATGATTACACAATGTTCAGCACCATTCGCCACTCCTCCGATATTGAAGCAGTCCATGTAAAAATGCTGCAAGACCTGGACAATATCCAGGCTTGGGCTGATAAGTGGCAAGTAACATTCATGCCACACGAGTGCCAGGCAAAGACCAATTCCAATAAGAGAGAATCTAATCATCTTCCCTTGACATTCAATGACATTACGATCGCTGAATCCCCCGCTATCAACATCCAGGGGGTTACCATTGACCAGAAACTGAACTGAAGTAGCCATATAAATACTGTGGCTACAAGAACAGGTCAGAGGCTAGGAATCCTGCAGCGAGTAACTCACCTCCTGACTCCCCAAAGCCTGTCCACCATCTATAAGGCACAAGTCAGTAGTGTGATGGAATACTGTCCACATGCCTGGATGGGTGCAGCTCCAACAACACACAAGAAGCTCGACACTAGTTAGGCCACAACTGGAGTACTGTGTACAGTTCTGGTCACCACACTATAGGAAGTATGTGATTGCACTGGAGAGGGTGCAGAGGAGATTTACCAGGATGTTGCCTGGGCTGGAGCATTTCAGCTATCAAGAGAGACTGGATAGGCTAGGGTTGTTTTCCTTACAGCAGAGAAGGCTGAGGGGTGACCTGATTGAGGTATACAAAATTATGAGGGGCATTGATAGGATAGATAGGAAGAAACTTTTTCCCTTAGCGGAGGAGTCAATAAACAGGGGGCATAGATTTAAGGTAAGGGGCAGGAGGTTTAGAGGGGATTTGAGGTAAAAAAATTTCACCCAGAGGGTGGTTGGAATCTGGAACACGCTGCCTGAATGGGTGGTAGAGGCAGCAACCCTCACAACATTTAAGAAGTATTTAGATGAGCACTTGAAATGCCATAGCATACAAGGCTACGGGCCAAGTGCTGGAAAATGGGATTGGAATAAATAGATGCTTGATGGCTGGCACAGACACGATGGGCCAAAGGGCCTGTTTCTGTGCTGTATAACTCTATGACTCCATCCAGGACCAAAGCAGCCCGGTTGATTAGCACCCCATCCACAAACATTCACTCCCTCCACCACTGACACACAGTGGCAGCAGTGTGTACCATCTACAATATGCGCTGCAGCAACGCACCAAGGCTACTCACGCAGCAACTTCCAAACCCACAACCTCTACTACCTAGAAGGACAAGGGAAGCAGATGCATGGGAACACCACCACCTGCAAGTTCCCCTCCAAGCCACACACCTTGGAACTATATCGCCGTTCCTTCACTGTCACTGGATCAAAATCCTGGAACTCCCTTCCAAACACCACTGTAGGTGTACCTACCCCACACGGACTGCAGCGGTTCAAGAAGGCAGCTCACCACCACCTTCTCAAGGGCAATTAGGAATGAGCAATAAATGCTGGCCTGGCCAGCGACGCCCACATCCCAGGAACAAATAAAAAAAACATGAAATGGTATCTGGATGTCTGCATCAACGAGAAAAGGCCCAGACATCCAGGTATGAGAAACATTTGAATTAAATAAATTTTTAAAAATTAAAATAATGGTTACTGTAACCATTTTTGACTCTTCCCCACTATAAATTATTAAATAGTTAAAGGAAAATGTAAAAAGTAAGAGTTCAGTGTTAAAGGGTTGGGCACGCCTAATGTTGTTGGAGCCAAATCTTGAAGCTCTGGAGCAAAGTAATTTTATTTTCACATTTTGTAAGCATATTCATGCAATGCAACTCATCCGTGACCATAAGTAATTTAAAAAAGCAATCCCTGTCCACGTGTGTATTTGTGGTGCCAAGTATCATTTTGGTTCAGCTGATAGTGCTCTTGCCCCTGACATTGTGGGTTCAAACCCTACTCCAGGACTTGAGCACATAATATAGTTTGACACTTCAGTGCAGTAATGAGGGAGTGCTGCATATGGGGTGCACCTTCAACCAAGTAAAGCAATTGTTCAGACTGTAACATCTACCCCCATTTTGTTTCCTTTTTCTTTGCAGGTTTTGGTTTTACTCTCTCGTTTTTCTCTTTTTTTTTGCTTTCAGACAGCAGCTGCTATTCACACCTCCTCTGGACACATCTTCTGATCCTTTGCTTGTCCAATTACCACACCCTTTGGCCTTGCACTACCAACCCTTTGGTCACTTAATCTGTCCTGCCATCCACCCTATTAGAGACCTTTCTTTTTGTTCTTTTACCCACTCTCCCCCCTTTCACTTGCTTACAACCTATTACATTTCCAGCTTTTCCCAATTCTGATGAAAGGTCATCGACCTAAAATGTTGGGTAGAATTTTATGGGCTGCGCAAGAGTGGATTTTGTAGCGAGTGGAGTGGTTTAATTAGGTGGGAGGTGTTTTCTCGGATTCCCGAAAGCGGGATATTTTAGAGACATTAAGTTGGCGGCATGTTTCCGGCGTTCCAGGGCTCCCCCCACACGACGGCGGATTGCAGCTTTGCATTCATTTACATGCCATGAATACTCATTACCCTACACTTAGTTACAATTCAATCCTAAGTGCCAAGTTAATGGTAAGTTCTATTCCCATGCCACCCAGTTCACGATGGTTTCACTGTGGCATGCAACAGCTGGATTTGTGCAGTTGAGTCTAAGGTCTGTGTTGTTCTATCTTTAACTCATCGGCAAAACAAACACCAGCATTGGAATGAATGTTTAGCTGCAGGCTCTGCACCAGCAAGGGTGAATCATCTTAGGGGATGGTGGCGAAGGCATGGGGAGTCTACATGGAGAAGCAGGGGAGGGTACTTGGGGAGGACAGGGTGGGGTACTCAGGTGCATGGAAGAGCAGGGGAGGGAGGAGCGGAGTATCCAGGGTGTGTAATGGTTGTTATTGCTGCTGAAGCTAGATGTGAGTGGCTGCGGGATGGTGGCTTGATTAGAGCATTACAGTCAGAATATAGTTGGCAATGGCAATGGCAATGGGAGGGATGAGTGCTGTCAACATTGGGGATCTGTGGAGCAAATTGAGGGCACTGGCTAGCAGAGGGAACACAGTCAATAGGGGGAATATCAAGACTAATGGGTGGGTATTCTACAACATCATATGGAGGGAACAGGACTCAGCAACAATGGTCAGGTCAATTTGAGGAGGATCAAGGGTCAGAGTTGGCATGTCAATAGCAACGGGAGTAGGAACGGGGGAAGGGATGGCATGAATACGTTGATGATTACACTGTGCATGGTAATGGGGGGGAGGTTCAATAGTAACGGAGGGAAGGGTAACAGTAACATTGGGTGGATCAAGGGTGATGGGTTCAGGCTGGAAGTTTGCAGGAGGAGGTTGGAAGGTGGGGAGACTTGCCCTGAATTCCACGCGCACCATCTTCTCCAACAATAATGTAAACCACATGACTACTCAAGGATTGCAAGGAGAGTGGGAGGAGACAAATGACAGTGGGTTTGTCTTCTACCTGGTTACAATTTTAAAGCAGATATAAGGGAACCGCTCATTGCCTCAATGTTTTAGCTCACTGGCAAAAGAGGGCTGAATCGCCATGCTCTATTTATTGTTCAGAAAAGCCACAGCGACATGGGTCTCACACACCCAATTTGTCGAGTACCACGGGACAATGAACAAAGAGAGAGACTAAGGAGGGCTTTTTTCACTCAACTCACGATGCCTGAACGTCAGCAACAGGCGGAACAAGAAGGTGAGGATGCTCCGAATGATAACATCCAGGAACGGCATTATTGAAGACTGGCTCGTCATCACATCCTCAGGACAAGGGCAAATTACCTTCAAATATCAGAGAGGCAATGCCAGAGACACCTAAGGATGTCACATAAAATAGTCACAGAAATTTATAGGATCCTGCAGCATGACCTGCAGCCGCTTGGGTTTTGTGGGAATCCCTTCCCAGTTGCCCTCAAGGTGACTGCTGCGCTCAATTATTTTGCTAGCAGGTCCTTCCAGGGATCCATGGGTGACATATGTGGCATCTCGCAGTCTGCAACCCACAGGTGCATCACAGAGGTGACCAATACCCTTTCTCGATATGCCAATGATTTCATCTACTTACCTACAGCTAGGCAGCACGGTCTGTGGTCTTTGGCACCATTACTGGGTTCCCTAGAGTGCAAAGGGTGATCAACTGTACTCATGTGGCCATTAGAGCTCCCTGGGACCAGCCTGCTGTATTTGTGAATCACAAAGGCTTCCTCAGCTTAGTAAAGTTGGCCTTGCCCCCATTGAGAACTCTAACGCCTGTTCTATCCTTGTGTTTTTCCATAATTATGTTAAAACTGACCGAATTATGATCACTACCACCAAAATGCTCTCCCACTGCCACTCCTTCTACCTGCCCAGCTTCATTTCCTAAAACTAAGTCTGAAAATGCGTCCTCTCTTGTTGAGGCAGCAAGCACAGATTGCTTTACAGCCGTGGGCATCATGGTTCTTGGCCCAGTGATGGTGGGTTCCACCAATGAAGGGCCATGCCCACCATATAATCCCATGTATCCCCCATGCCTGTCGCCGCACGTTTAATTTGCATATTAAATCATGTGGGAAATGGGAAAAATGGCAGAAGTGGAAGTCACGCCAACTTCCAGATCTGCTATTGGGAATGCCGTGGGCTTCATAAAATCCCAGCCATTGACTCTGTTTCCTCTCCATTGATGCTACCTGACCTACTGAGTAGTTTCAGCATTTTCTGTTTTTATTTCAGATTTACAGCGTCTGCAGTATTTTGCTTTTGTACATAAACTGGTCATTTATCTCACTGCTGAAAAATTACTGTGTGTCAGTTGGCTGTTTTGTTTGCTGTGACGACATTTCAAAAGCACTTTATTACTATGAAGCACTTTGGGATATTCTGATGACGTGAAAGATTTTTTTAAAAATTTGTTTCATGGGATGTGGGAGTCACTGGCTAGGCCAGCATTTATTGCCCATCCCTAATTACCCTTGAGAAGGTGGTGATGAGCTGCCTTCTTGAACCACTGCAGTCCATGTGGGGTAGTTACACCCACAGTGCTATTAGGAAGGGAGTTCCAGGATTTTGAGCCAGCGACAGTGACAATGGCAATATAATTCCAAGTCAGGGTGGTGTGTGGCTTGGAGGGGAACTTTCAGATGGTGGTGTTCCCACACATCTGTTGCCCTTGACCTTCTAGGAGGTACTCCAAGCTTTTGATAAATATTTTAATCTCCGTACCAATAAAATCTTGGAAAGAGACAAATTTAATAGCAGATGCAGATGATTGGTGTATCTGTAGACTCCTATATTAATGACCTGTACAGATTGGCAGGTTGCAAATACAGCAAATTAAAGGCAGAGCTAATCAGGGACAGGGTAGTCATCGGCATAGCGGATGAATCCTTGTCAGGCCTGTTGCAATCCAAGGAAGACCTTACACTGGAAAAGGTCATTCAAATTGTAAGACAGGTTGAAGTTCGCAAACAGAATATGGACATCCTATGAGCTGAAGCCAAGCTGTGGATGAGAAGGAGTCCAATGCCCGTTCAACTGGTTAAGCCAAAGTCAGGGAAACAGTTTGAGGAACAGATAAAACATACAGGTGAGAAGGCGCATGATGTAGGAAAACCTTGCCAACATTGTGGAGCCAAGAAGACCCACAGACGAGAGCAGTTCCCAGCAAGTAAAATAAAAAGCAAAAGGGTCACTGACCTGAAACGTTAACTCTGCTTCTCTCTCCACAGATGCTGCCAGACCTGCTGAGTATTTCCAGCATTTCTTGTTTTTATCCCAGCAAGTATAGCTGAGTGTTTTAAGTGTGGAACAGCTGGATGCTATGGGAAGATGTGCCACAACACAATTTCTTCACTTAAAGGTACAAAGTAGAAGATTTTACGCAAAGAGCAGTGAATCAAGTACAGCAGTACCCACAAGAGAAAGGATCAGGAGAGTTCTTGGGAGAAATCAGTAATCCAGCCCAAGATTTCTGGACAGCAGACATCGACTTGAATGGACACCGCATGAATTTTAAGCTTGACACAGGGGCTAGAGTCACGGTATTATCTGACCAAGAGCCTTGGATGAAGACACATTACCTGGAGCCAACAGATATACAGTTGCATGGTACAGGCAGGACACAACTGCAAGTAAAAGGCAAATTCCAAGCAACTTTTCAACATAGACACCTTTTACATCTCACACAATCAAGCATTTTCTTTACTGAGCAGGAATGCACGCTCACAACTGCAGCTGATTAAAAAGGTAGCTGAGTTAAGCAAACAAAGGTAAACAATTCCTTTTAAACAGGATTCCTGAAGCTGTTCACAGGGCTCGGAAAACTAAAGACCGAGTACAGGATCACTCTGAAGGAAGGGGCCAGACCAGTGAGTATCTTCACACCAGGAAAAATATCTTATCCCCTATTAGCCAAAGTCCAAGAACAATTGGAGGAGATGACAAGAATGTGCATTATTTCTCTGGTAACACAACCAACGGACTGGTGTTCAGCTACAGTTCCTATCCTGAAGCCAAATGCAACTCTGCGCATATGCGTGGACTTAACGCAGCTCAACAAAGCAGTAGTGTGTGAGATTCACCCAATGTCTACAGTGGATGACAGTTTATCAAAACTCTCTCAGAGCACCATGTTTACAAAGCTCGATGCCACTAGTGGGTTTTGGCAGGTACCCCTGGATGAAACCTCAAGGTTATTGACTGCATTCATAACACCATTTGGGTGGTTTTGTTTTAATAGGTTACCATTTGAAATAACCTCCGCACCAGAGATTTTTCAAGGATCAATGTCCAATATCCTAGAAGGGCTCACAGGAGTGATATGCCACATGGATGATATTCTGATACATGGAAAGTCAGTGGAGAAACCCGACCACAAAGTCAGAGAGGTTCTAGAGACTTCAAGAAGTGGTACTGACTTTAAACAAGAAGAGTGAATTTTCCAAAACTTCAATTTGTTTCTTGGGTCACATTGTGAGCAGAGAAGAAATAATGGCAGATCCTCAGAAAACAAGGGCCACTAAGGAATTTCCTATCCCTACAAAGGTTCAGCAACTCCAGAGATTTATCGGAATGGTAAATCAACTAGCAAAGTTTTTACCTCACTCAGCCTAAATAACTGATCTGCTGAGACAACTTCTAAGAAAACAGTAAGCATGGTGTTGGAATGCCCATCAGGAACAAACGTTACAGAAAATGAAAGAGATGCTAATTTTTCCGGATGTGTTGGTACAGTACAATCCTACATGGCCTACGATGATAGCAGCAGGCACATCTTCAGATGGCTGGGGAACTGTTCTTTTTCAGGAGCACCCTCATGGTTCCCGTAGACCCGTATTCTATGCATCAGGAGCACTGTCAGATTCAAAGACACGCTAGACAGTTATCAGAAAAGGAGCTGTAGTTGTCACACGGGTGTGTGAAGAATTTTCAGATTACATAATTGGAATACGTGTGGTTATCGAGACAGACCACAAGCCATTGATTTCCTTATTAGACGAAAAATAGCAAAAATGCCTCTGCGTATGCAAAGGTTTCAGATTAATGAAGTACACATACGAAACTGTATATGTCCAAGGGAAGTTCCAATTGTTAGCTGAAGCACTGTCAAGGTCAACTGTAGATCATCCATCATAGGAAGATGTGAATTTTGTATGTGACATAGAATCATACTCGCAACACACAGCACAAAGTTGACCAGCAAGTACACAGATGTTGCAAGAAATACAACAAGCACAGAAGAATGAAGACCAGTACATTCACATTAAACAATATTGTACATATGGGTGGCCACAAGAAAGTCCAGGAGGGAGAACAATGAAGACATTCCATGAGTATAGGAAATACTTTATCATAATTCATCAAGTGGGGATGTTCACTGATGATGGCACAATGTTCAGCACCATTTGTGACTCCTCAGATACTGAAGCAGTCCGTGTAGAAATGCAACAAGACTTGGACAATATCCAGGCTTGGGCTGAGAAGTGGCAAGTAACATTCGCACCACACAAGTGCCAGGCAATGACCATCTCCAACAAGAGAGAATTGAACCATCTCCCCTTGACATTCAACGGCATTACCATCGCTGAATCCCCCACTATCAACACCCTAGGGGCTATCATTGACCAGAAACTGACCTGGAGTAGCCATACAAATACCGTGGCTACAAGAACAGGTCAGAGGCTAGGAATCCTGAGGCGAGTAACTCACCTCCTGACTCCCCAAAGCCTGTCCACCATCTACAAGGCACAAGTCAGGAGTGTGATGGGATACTCTCTACTTGCCTGGATGGGTGCAGCTCCAACAACACTCAAGAAGCTTGACACCATCCAAGATAAAGCAGCCCACTTGATTGGCACCCCATCTACTCCCTCCACCACCGAGGCACAGTGGCAGCAGTGTGTACCATCTACAAGATGCACTGCAGAAATGCACCAAGGCTCCTTAGACAGCACCTTCCAAACCCGCGACCTCTACCAACAAGAAGGACAAGGGCAGCAAATACATGGGAACACCACCACCTGCAAGTTCCCCTCAAAGTCACACACCATTCTGATTTGGAACTATATCGCCGTTCCTTCACTGTCTCTGGGTCAAAATCCTGGAATACCCTTCCTAACAGCACTGTGGGTATACCTACCCCAAATGGGCTGCAGCGGTTCAAGAAGGCAGCTCACTACCACCTTCTCAAGGGCAATTACGGATGGGCAATAAATGCTGGCCTGGCCAGTGACGCCCACATCCCATGAATGAATAAAAATAAAATTGATGACTTATTAGTTTATAAAGATAAAATTGTTATTCCTACTTCAATGAGATCCAATATCTCAGATCAATTACACCAAGGCCATTTGGGTATAAGCAAGTGCAGAGCGAGGGCACAATCTTCTGTATGGTGGCCTGGGATATCTAAGGATGTCGGGACCATGGTCAACAACTGTCAGACATGCATGTTACTGAGGCCAGAACAGCGCAAACCGCTGTTGACTACCCAATTTCCAACTAGACATTGGCAAAGGCTAGGCTTGGATTCATTCATGTTTGGTGGGAAGTCATGTATCATCGTTTTCGACTACTTTTCCAGGTGGATAGAAGTCATACGATTACATTCTACGACCGCCGAGGTTGTTATGAGAATCCTTTAGGACATCTTCGTGACACATGGGATTCCGGATGAAATATTATCAGAAACGGACCACAGTTTGCGAACTAATGTTTTACCCAGTTTGCCATGAAGATGGGCTTTCAGCATCTTATGAGCTCACTGAGGTATCCCCAGTCTAATGGCGAGGCCAAGCGAGGTGTGAGAACCATAAAATCTTTACTCAAGAAAAATGAAGATCTTCCTATCTCACTCCTAGTTTATCATTCAATGCCACTGCTGTGTGGACTATCACCAGCAGAATTACTAATGGGAAGGAAGTTAAGAACACAGCTTCCTGGATTGAAGGCGTAAAACTACGAGAAAGCTCGAGAAAGAGAAAACTCCTACAGAAGGAAACAAACCCAGAATTACAATAGGGGATTTTGAGCAAGAAGCTTACCCAAATTAAACAATGATCCAAAGTTTGGATACGTGACCTGGAACGAGAAGGCACAGTAATCTATAAACATGAGGACTATCAGCGATCGTATGTTATACGAACGACTGAAGGGAACATATGAAGGAATCAGAGGAATATCATTCCTATTCCGAAAAAGCAATGGCCAGTAATCCATCTGCAAGATCCAGATGAAGAGGAACAAACAAAAACCAAATGGAATATTACAACCCATAGAAACGAAAAACCAAGTCAGCAATCCAGATTTCCGACGAAGACTACTGATTGTCCCAAACAGATTACAACCAGATCGTGGAGAGTTATCAAACCTTTGAAGTCTCTGAATCTCTACAGTCAGAGAATTGGGGGGAAAGAGAGTAGTAGAGAAGTCATAAATGCATACATGTATGGAAAAATGTTGGATAAAGACTTGGGGGGAGATGTAGTATAAGGATGTAAAGGGTTAATACCGAAGACAGTGAGAGAGACCCTCCCACTGTACAAGCGATGATGTAACAGTCACATGAGATAGACTTGAGAAGAAGAAGGAATAGCAACATGGAGGATGCTAGCTTAGGTGGTTTGCAGAGCGTGTATATAGTAACTGTAAATAATAAGAGTTGTTTGTTAGCTTTTAACCAAGTCTAAGACTTTCTCTAGAATGCCCTGCAATGCTACTAATACAAATACAACTGAACCCAACACATATCTCCTCCCTCATTTTTCTTAGAACTCTGAGATTAATAACATCCATCTTGCACATTTTTATGTTTTGATCCCTCTTAACCAGTCTAGGACTTTCTTTTCATTTACATTGATATTGTTAGTTTTACTTGGTTATTCCTATTTAGGGAGGGCTTGTTGCTTATGTCTCCCCTCGTGAACACTCAGAGAAAGTAATTTAATATATTAACTATCACATGCTTATCATTAGTTTCACTTCATTGACATCTTTGAGTGTGTTCACATGCTACCTGACTGCCCTTTTATTGTTTCAGTCCTGAAAGAATGTTTTACTGTTATTTAACTACAGTTGTGATTTTTTTCCAGGTTCCTCTTTGCTTCTCTGATTATACTTGTCAATTTTGGTATCTGGCATCTAAGAAACCCAAGGTTGCCACTGCACAGCCGATCCACAAGTTTCTCAGTAAAGGGGGAGGGGAGGAGATCCTGGGTGGGGCCATGGGGAGACTGCCAGTGGGTGGGAATATTTATGGCCCGATGAAAAAAAATCAAGTAAAGACTTCTTTGAACCAGCCTGTGGCAACCCCTGTAAAAACCACACGTTCTGAGCATTCTGCATTCAATTTCACTCGTCAATACGTTTGCACCGGATTTAAATCAGATCACAGAAGTAAAAGAGACATGTGTTAACTCATTTTTTCACCCAGTGCTGATTTCATACCAATGCTCGTACATGAGCCAGAAGACGTGAGGATCTTCAAATTTCAACAGCAAGACTGGAATGCACAACAACTACAATTCTCTCCCTCTAGAGAAATAGCTTGTCTTCCTCCTCTCTTTTTAAACTGACACTTGTTCAATACTGTTTCAGGAAGCCTCCTGCAGTATGTTAGATGCAAATATTGATTTATTCATTATTTCTAGGTGCATCAGGAGATGGAGATTGTCCATTGGATCATCCACGTAGATCCTTTCATGTTTCTGCATCAATTCAACAGAATAAGAACGTCGCATAATCCATTCCATCTGGTTTTACACTAACTGAAGGAGCTCAGTAAATAAACACTCTTTGAAATGGGTAATGTGTTAAAGCCTGCTGCTTTAAAGGATTGATTACAAAGAATATGACTTTCAATTTACTGTGGCCAGTAACTCTGTGCACACACATGTAATCTCTCTTAATTACCATGAAAAGAATACCTGACCTAAATCAGATTCTGGCAAAACACCAACAATTCCTCAGGAGAGAGGTTCAATTTTCATCTGTTGTTAAGTACAGACGATGTACATTTTCCATCTGTTCACCAGGTTTGGAATTTTTTTATTTTTCTTATCTGGCCCTGATACTTGTAACTTTTCTTTTTTTGAACATGTAGGGGGGAGAAATTTGTGTAGCATCGGAAATCAGCGCAAAATTGGCATTCCATACCTGGCACAGGCACTTGAAGCTCACTGGAAATTCGGCCTCAGGCCTCAGCTGCATAAAACCGGCAAGCTGCAGACACCATCTGAGTGTCTCGATGCCACTCACTGATTGGGGTCTTAGAAAATTCGGCTATCTCCGACACTGATAGATCCCAGGTAGAGTGGGGGGGTGACAAACAGGAGGGGTGCAAGCCCAGGCTGACAGCACCTACAGTATTTTGTGAAGCCAGGAGAAAAGTATAAAAAACTTCACTTTCTTTTCATGGGCAGCCTGCAGTGGTTCCTGTAAGGTCAGTTGGTTAAATTACTGAAGACATGGAGTAACTGAGTGGAGCATGCAGTTGATGCCAAATTTGGAGTGGGATCCTAAAACAGGTGTTGGGACCATGATTTGCAATTCAAGTTGCCTAAGCCCTGTTTCAGGCGGGCATCCTGCACACTTAGAAGTTGCCAGATTTCAATATGGCAACTGGCGCACTTCTGGAGGAGATAGAGTGCAAGATATCGCGATCTGAGATCGATCCCCACATTGCTAATTTATCATCCAAACATGGATGCGACAAGAATAAATTTCTTCCCCGTAAAATCCAATGTATATGTCACACCTGTGTGTAAGTTGCTCTCTTATTTTATGATCATCTTTTTAGTGAAATCTCTACAAGATGTATGCATTTCTCGATCCATTTAAAATCATGCTTGAAATTGTGAGTTATATATAAAAGTTGGAGCATAGTAGATTAAAAAAGTACATTGTTACCAGTATTGTAGCATCTGCATATGATTCATGCTGCTTCGAAAATGCAGATATCACTGTTATTATACATGGACACTGAACATGTTCAAACACATAGATTAATGTTGAAAAGAAAAACTGAAATCTCCACAACTTTACTGGTGAAATATTGACAAACAGTTGCAGAAAGATATTATGCAACTTGCCAACACTCTTGTTGTCTCCAACTTTAACATCGAAGATGTAAGGAGAAAGTACTCACAGCTACTTTTATACTAAAATGAACGGACACAGGTGTATCAACCTAATGTGTATACATGAAGGCTGAATTTTATTTGGGCGCTGCGCTGGGCGGTGGCGCCTTTTCAGCTCAGCGGGGTGCCCGCATTTAGCGGCCACCGCACAGCCCCCGCGATATTATGCGCGGGGGCTCATTAGAATCACGGCGCCAAGCCCCCCTCCCCATATTACGTGGAGAGAGGCGGGACATTCAGCGCAGCGAGATAGTTTTTGCCAGTTGTGCAGCAAGTGCTGGGGCCCTATTTTAAGCGCCCCAGCATGTGCTTCCTGACAGCTGTCAAAGAAATACTTAGCTGAAGAGTGGGGCTGCTCTCAATCTGGCAGCAAAGCAGAAAGTCTTGCAGAAATCCAGCAGGTCAGGCAGCATCTGTGGAGAGAGAAGCAGAGTTAACTTGTCCAAATTCACAGACCTGAAAGTTAACTCTGCTTCTCTCTCCACAGATGCTGCCAGACCTGCTGAGTGACCCCAGCACTTTCCGCTTTGCTGCCACATACTTACCCTGCTGTGTCCCAGTGTCCTGTGAAGTTGTGATCCTCTTCTCCCACTCAAGTGTAACATTCTTTCTTGTAGGCATGCTGCACCTGGGTGAATAATCTTAAATTTGCACATTCCAGGATGTGAAACTTAAATAGACCATAAAAGGAATTACAGAAGTTTACAGAGAACACACTGACACAATTGGGAACGCATGGGTGTCACGCTAATGTAAATACTTCTTTCACTAAATGTTTCTCACCAACATGTGTGTCCTTTTCTCTGTGTGAATGATGTGTGCCCAGATGTAGTGCCAATGTCACATCCCTTTGTACCGTTGGCCCTTCAGAAGAGCCAATGTAGGCAATAACATCGTTGCCATGCCACCATTACTCATGAGCGTCTCCACGGATGCAGTGACATGGACATTGTCTCAGTCAGCTGCTGCCTCTAATGGTTTACACAGGGATGCTGCAGAAGTGGACTGGTGCACAGCAGGTGAGAGAGGGTGATGTGTGTCTTGCAGAGCTCATGTCAATTCCTATGGAGCAGACTGCCTTTGTCTGTACAGCCCTAGCTCACTGTTAGCCCTGCATGCAGAGCCTGGGTGCCATCTCCCCTCCCATGCGTCTTTCATGTTGAAGGTCCTCAGCGTCCTCATAGTCCGTGGAGGAATCCTGTTGACGTCTCTCCTCATCATGCCAGGCCTGGCCCCTGTTGGGTGCGTAGTTGTGCAGAGCAGCAAAGAAAGGACCTGGCCTTTTCGGCCCATAGTACAGGGCATCACCCTATCCATACAGGCATTAGAAGGGCTCTTTCAGCATGCTGATCTCCTGCTCAATGGTGGTACATGCAGCTCAGTGGCTAGCGTTGTATCTCTCCTCGGCAGCAGTGGTGGAGTGTCTCACTGGTGTTGGGAGCCATGTCTGCAAAGGATAGCCCTTATCTCCAAGAAGCCACCCCTCCATCTGAGCCAGTTCAGCGAACAGCGGTGGGAGCCGGGACTGGTGCAAGACCCAGGTGTCATGGCAGCTGCCTGAGAAGCGGCCACGCATTCGCTGCAAGCATCTGCGGTGTTCACATACCAGCTTCACCTAGATTGAGAGGGCTCCTTTAATGGTGACATCTGCAGGTGGTAACCTGGCAGTAGGCCTGATGGCCACATGAGTACAGTCTATGAACATTACAACCTATGGTCCTCCGGCAATGGTGCCAGAACCAATGGCCCTCTGGGCCTGACTGTGAGAGTCCGTCCTGAAGCGAACAATGATCCTCCGGTGCAGGGCATTGGTGACCTCCCTAATGCAGCGGTGCACTGCTGACTGTGTGACCCCACAAAGGTCTCTGATGGGCCCCTAAAATGGTGCAGAGGCGTCAGGCTTGAGAACCGCTGCCACTAAGAGGAACAAAGGCATGGTATGTCCACTGGAACCCATGGGCTGCAGGCCATCCTTGAGCAGGGCACAGAGACGTGTCACCACCCTCTCTATATGCGCAATCTCCTCTGACAGTGGTGCTCTGACATCCGATGGCATGTCATGTGGGGCTTGTTGATGCACGGCAAACGTAATGGCGAGCTCCCCTTGGGGGCTGCTGCTCACGACCGGAGGCCTCTAAGTGGATTGCACCTGCCTGTTGGTATTGCCTCTGGTGCATACGGATCCTTACATGCAGAGATCACACAATGTAGGATAAGTCATACCTATTTCCACGTGATGAATAAAGTTGAACCCTGCATGTATTCGAAGGTTCCTAACAGGACATGGATTGGTTTTAACGGGTACATCAGCTGCTATGTTGCGTGCCATGGCATTACCCATCTTGGCCAACACTAAGAGTGGCACAACATGACCACATCAAGATCCTACCAGCTGAATCGATTGCCCCCACCATCCATAAAACCTTAATGCTCCTGCCCTTTCTGGAACCCTCCCCACACACAGGGTGCCTACTGTGCCCTTGTCCTCTCACAAACACAGAGCGTACACTGTTAACGGAGGGATGGTACATGATATCTCCCTTCATGCCAGCACAGTTTTCCATCCAGTAATCCCAGATCCCCTCCATTTCAGAATGCAGAGTGAGACCCCTGTGTATCCCACACCTCCTCCCTTTCAGAATGCAGAGTGAGACCCCTGTGTATCCCCCCACCCTCCTCTCTTTAGGAATACAGAGTTAGACCCCTGAATATCCCTTTTCCCTTCCATAATGCAGAGTGAGACCCCTGAATAACAGAACTTACTTTCGCTGGCGACAACTTTGGACTCTTGAGGACCCGCCGGCTTTTCAAATCGTGAATGGGATGGCACGTGACAGCCGCCCGTTCAGC
This sequence comes from Heterodontus francisci, assembly GCF_036365525.1. Lineage (NCBI taxonomy): Eukaryota > Metazoa > Chordata > Chondrichthyes > Heterodontiformes > Heterodontidae > Heterodontus > Heterodontus francisci. The sequence goes on from NC_090374.1 coordinate 120,445,980, forward strand.
AAAAAATCCGGAAGTGTCAGTGGAGAGGTGGTGGGCTGCATAATCAGCAAAGGTAAGTACTCTTTACCATATGCTAATTGTGGTGCCACCGTCGTGCGGCGGGGGGAGGCCTCACCGAGGTCCCGCCGCCACCGGTAATATGTGGCGCGTCCTTCTCGACGTCGCGGGTCGAGGTGGGCCTCTCCCCGCAGCATTTTACCGGCCCCCGCGCCGCAACCCGCGGTGTTGAGGGGCCGGTAAAATTCAGCCCGAAGAATGATTGTTTAAATGAGGTTCTGGAGGTCTGTTGCCACCTGTGAAACTGCACTCGACATGAGTCAGAACCTTTCAAAGAGAAAATGATGAAAAATTGGTAAGAACATTTTTAAACAGTTATGTAGATTTACTATTGTGTGTATACATGAGTAATAATCATCAGTTTTTCACATTAATCAATTTTAGGTTGGCAGACACAACCAGTTAGTAAAACCAAGAGGAAGCTGTCGGGCCGCAGTGATGCAGGAGCTGCTGGTTAGGGCTGAAGCAGAGACAGAGTAAGAAAGGAAATGTGGTGGAAAGAGGTAGCTTTTGCTTTGGTTCTGCTGGTTCCCAATTTTTTTCAAAATTTAAGGAATCCACCACAGTAAACTACAGAAAATGAAGTTTATACTGAAATTTGCTGAGCCGAAAACAAAAAAACTCTCTTTTTATTCATGTGTTGCTTACACTTCAGCTGATCAATCAAATCCTTGTACCAAACATTCAGAAAATCCAAACCATCCAATTCTTATTTTTAAATTGAGCACAATTGAGTAATTGATGATAAATTGAGTAATCATACACATTTGATTTAATCTCTGTAGTTATGAATCTTGTAAGTGAATGTGGGAAAAGTCAGAGAAAAAAATAAAACAAAGAATTTCTGAAGGTGGGTGGAACTTCTGCCACGATAAAGATACACTGAGATCCAGGCAAGGAAGAAAATCCTGGCCCTCTTCCTGTAGGCTGCAGGTTCTTTAGAACAAACAAGGCTCTGGGACACATGCAATTATATGGGGAGCACAAAATATTCCTGCATATTACAGGTAAATTCATTTACCACATAGATCAAATTCCATTAAGCCAAATTCCATTCTCATTGAGCGGGTTTATTTTTCCATTGCTTGTACTGATTAGTTTGTGATGGAAAAAGGAAGTATTCTTCATTAGGCAGAAGAAAGAACAATGCTCAGAAGTGTATCAGGATAATTATCAACACTATTGGTGTGGAGAGCAGGCAATCCCACGACATTGGAATTTAACTTTTAGGAATTCTTCTAACATTTCTACAGAGAACTTTAATTCAATGAAGGTGGGGCCTGAATTTCCATGGGTCTTCAGTGCACACCTGCCATAATCCAGGTAGGAGTGCAGCAGAAGTCCCAATAATTATATTGGGTTCCAACCTTTGCTGCCAATTTCCAAAGGTTATTGTTTGGGATAGAGCTCCATCTTTCTCAAACAAGATCACACACATCGGAAGACCAATAGCTGAGGAAGAGGGGACTCCCAGAACAGAAGCTTTGCCATCTTCTGGCTGGAATCTTCTGGACAGCCAATATACCCAGTGAGATAAGGCGTACTGGCTACCTGGCTGGTAGATGTGGGCCCATCAAAAGTCCAGGCCTGGGTATTGGCCTAGATCCTCAAAGAGAAAATGAAGATGGCCTTGACTAGAAGTTGTTGGTTCTGGCATTTCCTAATGGTGGGCATCCATTGCTTTTCCTTTTCCACTGCTATGGTAAGTACCCAAGATGCACTGATGGTGGTGCTGGTGCTCCCACCATAATCCAGGTGGGAATGTAATGGAATGCCCAGGAATTAGACTGGGACCTAATAACACTGGGCCTATTTCCGAGGGACCTTGTTTGGTGTGAAACATGCAAAATATATAAAACAGCAAATATTTGCTTGACCCTGCAGCAGTGGACAATCCTGGTGTGCATAGTCCAGTCTTTACACCTGGTTGTTAAGCCCCATGACCCCGTTTCATTGGAAAGCATTTTGCGTGTTGTACCTGCAGTTTCAGGAGTGCAGCAAATGGCTGCTTACCAATCAGTTGCTGAAGGCATGGATGCACTCCTCAAATTTCCAGTCAAAATCCTCAGCTGCCCCCTCTGGATGTAATGATAAGTTCTGTTACAGTGATTATTTGGGGACCTTTAGGCAATAACAGTCCCTACAGCGTTAAAACATTTCACTGTCAAAAATCGAACGTAACTAATAGACACTGACTCAACCTCCAAATATCTCTGCTACATGCTGCAGGCAGCATCACTGCAGCACACTGCCTTCTCTATGAAAGGCTAGCACTAAATTGGCTCCATGGGCAATAGTTCACATACTATAGCTTCACATCTGCAGTAATATTTTCCTGCCACATGCCATTTATTAAACCAAAATACATGTCACAAGTGAAATGAGTTGTGTGTGTCTGGATCCAGTTTGTTTAAATGGATTTGAGCCCTGTCTTTAATCTGGCACCCTGCTTCTAACTGTGTGTCCAGGCAGTCAGGAAGTCTTCGAGCTGTTATGAAGAGAGTAAATTGAATTTATATTTTCAGTTGACTTTTTAAAAAATATTCCTAGCATCTAGCTACATACAACAAATTTCATGGAAAAGAGTAAAATCTAATTATGTTGTATTGTAGATTTGTTATATTACATTTTTATAATGATGCACAGCGATTCCACTTTCACATCACACAAACAGTGCATTGTAGCTTGGTTGTGAATTTGCCCAAATTGTATCAAATAAAATGGAGTAATGGTCTCACACTAATTTGCCTTTATATCAGCCAGTACCCCAGCGATTTAACATCCGCAGCACTTAAAGCAGCCAGAAGTACTGCACAAAGAACAGCTAGGCGTTGCGCAAACGACTACTGGCAACACCTATGCAGTCATATTCAGCTGGCCTCAGACACCGGAAACATCAGAGGAATGTATGATGGCATGAAGAGAGCTCTTGGGCCAACCATCAAGAAGATCACCCCCCTCAAATCTAAATCGGGGGACATAATCACTGACCAACGCAAACAGATGGACCGCTGGGTTGAGCACTACCTAGAACTGTACTCCAGGGAGAATGCTGTCACTGAGACTGCCCTCAATGCAGCCCAGCCTCTACCAGTCATGGATGAGCTGGACATACAGCCAACCAAATCGGAACTCAGTGATGCCATTGATTCTCTCGCCAGCGGCAAAGCCCCTGGGATGGACGGCATTACCCCTGAAATAATCAAGAGTGCCAAGCCTGCTATACTTTCAGCACTACATGAACTGCTATGCCTGTGCTGGGACGAGGGAGCAGTACCCCAGGACATGCGCGATGCCAATATCATCACCCTCTATAAAAACAAAGGTGACTGCGGTGACTGCAACAACTACCGTGGAATCTCCCTGCTCAGCATAGTGGGGAAAGTCTTTGCTCGAGTCGCTCTGAACAGGCTCCAGAGGCTGGCCGAGCGCATCTACCCTGAGGCACAGTGTGGCTTTCGTGCAGAGAGATCGACCATTGACATGCTGTTCTCCCTTCGTCAGATACAGGAGAAATGCCGTGAACAACAGATGCCCCTCTACATTGCTTTCATTGATCTCACCAAAGCCTTTGACCTCGTCAGCAGACGTGGTCTCTTCAGACTACTAGAAAAGATTGGATGTCCACCAAAGCTACTAAGTATCATCACCTCATTCCATGACAATATGAAAGGCACAATTCAACATGGTGGCTCCTCATCAGAGCCCTTTCCTATCTTGAGTGGTGTGAAACAGGGCTGTGTTCTCGCACCCACACTTTTTGGGATTTTCTTCTCCCTGCTACTTTCACATGCGTTCAAATCCTCTGAAGAAGGAATTTTCCTCCACACAAGATCAGGGGGCAGGTTGTTCAACCTTGCCCGTCTAAGAGCGAAGTCCAAAGTACGGAAAGTCCTCATCAGAGAACTCCTCTTTGCTGACGATGCTGCTTTAACATCTCACACTGAAGAGTGCCTGCAGAGTCTCATCGACAGGTTTGCGGCTGCCTGCAATGAATTTGGCCTAACCATCAGCCTCAAGAAAACGAAGATCATGGGGCAGGACATCAGAAATGCTCCATCCATCAATATCGGCGACCACGCTCTGGAAGTGGTTCAAGAGTTCACCTACCTAGGCTCAACTATCACCAGTAACCTGTCTCTAGATGCAGAAACCAACAAGCGCATGGGTAAGGCTTCCACTGCTATGTCCAGACTGGCCAAGAGAGTGTGGGAAAATGGCGCACTGACACGGAACACAAAAGTCCGAGTGTATCAGGCCTGTGTCCTCAGTACCTTGCTCTATGGCAGCGAGGCCTGGACAACGTATGCCAGCCAAGAGCGACGTCTCAATTCATTCCAAGTTCGCTGCCTCCGGAGAATACTTGGCATCAGGTGGCAGGACTATATCTCCAACACAGAAGTCCTTGAAGCGGCCAACACCCCCAGCTTATACACCCTACTGAGTCAGCGGCGCTTGAGATGGCTTGGCCATGTGAGCCGCATGGAAGATGGCAGGATCCCCAAAGACACATTGTACAGCGAGCTCGCCACTGGTATCAGACCCACCGGCCGTCCATGTTTCCGCTTTGAAGACGTCTGCAAACGCGACATGAAATCCTGTGACATTGATCACAAGTCGTGGGAGTCAGTTGCCAGCGTTCGCCAGAGCTGGCGGGCAGCCATAAAGACAGGGCTAAATTGTGGCGAGTCGAAGAGACTTAGTAGTTGGCAGGAAAAAAGACAGAGGCGCAAGGGGAGAGCCAACTGTGCAACAGCCCCGACAAACAAATTTCACTGCAGCACCTGTGGAAGAGTCTGTCACTCCAGAATTGGCCTTTATAGCCACTCCAGGCGCTGCTTCACAAACCACTGACCACCTCCAGGCGCGTATCCATTGTCTCTCGAGATAAGGAGGCCCAAAAGTAAAAAAGAAATAGTTGCAACCATTATAATGCAAAGCTTATAATAATAATGCCCTTTTAATTAATCACAAATGTGTGAATAGACTGTGGACTTTTTCAAGAATTTTGTCAAATTTCTACATGTAAAGATTTCAAGAAATGAAAATCAAGTCCTTATACCAGATCAGCTGGCGTGCACTCTGGGCAGGATTATTGGAGCAGGCAGGGCTCCTGGCATTGGACCAAAAAGACAGTGGAACCCCACGGCCATTCAGAGCAACCCCCCCCTTCCCCCACCCCGCCCCCCCCCCATCACTTCCAACACAGCCCTGGGTCTATTTAACAGCACTTAGGCACTTAAGTGCCTGGTTCCAGGATCCCCGTCCCTTTAAAGATGGGGATATTGCCTCCGAGCTGCTGGCCAATCAGAGGGCTGGCAGCTCAGTAGTATCGGCTGTACCACCAGGAGCGATAGGCACTGCCGATACTACAGGAGGCCGTGGACCCAGGCCCATTGCTGAAGACATGGACCCAAGGTAAGTGAGGTGGGTTTGCTGGGGCCAGTCTGGCAGGCCCTGGTGATAAGGAGAGTTTGGGTGGGTGTTGAGTGCAGGGGGGACGAGGTGTTCAGGAAGGTGGGTGGTTTTTTGCCGGGGGCCCTCTGTGGGCCACAGATTGCCCACAGAGGAGGACTCTCCAATCCCGCAGGGAGGTCACCTCGTTTTACTGGGCAACCTCCCCGCATGACGGAGGACCCCCCCCATTGCTGTTGGTGTAATTCCAGTGACGGCAAAAAGAGCCCTTAAGTGGCTGATAATAGGCCTCTTAAGGGCTCAATTGGTCTCTGGGCAGGAAGGCCATCTTTGGCTTATCCTGCCCCCCCAACTAAATTCCAGTGCAACGGAAAGGTAATGGTCCCTCCACAACCACCCCCACCGCCCCTCCCCTGCCCCCACCTCCTCCGATTGCAATTCTAAGGCCCCCCCCCACCCCCCCACCTCCAATTCTGTTTCCAGGGGCTCCATTAAATCCAGCCCGGTAAATTATATACCAGAAAGTAGGAGATGTAATGTGTTTAGTCTCCAGACTCAGAGAACTTCCCAATTTTCTTTTATTCATTTGCAGGATGTGGGCATGTCTGGCTAGGCCAGCATTTATTGCCCATCCCTAATTGCCCTTGAACTGAGTGGCTTGCTAGGCCATTTCAGAGGGCATTGAAGAGTCAACCACATTGCTGTGGTTCTGGAGCCACATGTAGGCCAGACCAGGTAAGGACAGCAGATTTCTTTCCCTAAAGGACATTAGTGAACCAGCTGGGTTTTTAGAACAATCGTAGCGCATATTACAAATTCGAGCTCATACTCCAATGATTCTTTTGTTTATTATTGCCAAGAGTCCAAACCCATAAAATTACCCCTTTTCTTCACAGGGCCAGTGATCCTGGAACAAATGGTACCGGAATTGGTGTATTCATTCACGTAATTAGAAAGGAGAACTGAATTTGGTAGATTCAACTTGATCAATTGATTATAATAATGTGAACCTGCTTCCTGCACATTTTTCATGAATGCAAAGATCACATTGAATGGAAGAGGTAGGGAATGCTGACAGCAACTGCTCTCAAAGAGCAGCAGCTGCTCCATTTGAACATTTTGGTTTGCTGTGACTGCATTGAAACTTTGAAAAGTAACTGTGACCCCAGATAACCACTATGGTCAGCTGGGTGTGCAGAAACCCAAACTAAAGTAAACAGTATCCAAACCAAGATACTGTGACCACTACACACAGCTTCAAGGGTTTCCAATATGGAGTACATAGTTCCCATAGTGACACATCCCACTTACCTACGTTACTTACCGAGAGAACTTAGATGCAGGTTAAGAACATAAGAAATAGGAGCAGGAGTAGGCCATACGACTCCTCGATCCTGCTCCACTATTCAATAAGATCATGGCTGATCTAATTTTGGCCTTAACTCCACTTTCCTGCCTGTTGCCCATAACCCTTGATTCTCTTTAGTTCAAGAATTTGTCCATCTCAGCCTTGAAAAAATTATGACAGCCTCATAAGCTCTCTGGGACAGAGAATTCCAAAGATTGACGACCCTTTGAGAGCAGAAATTCCTCCTCATTTCTGTCTTAAATGGGAAAACCCTTATTCTGAAACTATGGGCTAAATTTTATTCAACCCTTGGAGGTGGGCATGGAGGCAGGGGGGAAAGGAATGGCAGGGGGCATCGTTTCTGATGTTGCCCGGGCCCCCTGCCATTTTGTCTGGGGCAGACCCCAGGCCAGTTGAGGCCCTTACGTGACCAATTAATGGCGACTTAAGGACCTCCCCTCATCTCCACCTCAATTTTGTAGAAGGCGGAGGAGTCTGCCATCGCAGGGAGAAGTCACCGGGTAAAGCCTGGTGGCCTCCCAGTGGGTGGGGGGGGGGGTCCCTCATTTGCAGCAATCCAGGGCCTCCGGAGGGCCCCATGCGGCGATTGCCACCCTGCCGGGAAGACACCCCCACCCTCACCAACCCCATCCCCACCCCGTCACCAAAGCCTGGCTGAATGGCCCCAGGGTCCCAGTCCCAGTCACTTGTCTCTCCTCGATGCTGCAGGGCCTCCTGCAGTACTGGCAGTCGTCACTGATCCCAGTGGCGATGCCATTACTGCAGAGCTGCTGGCCATCTGATTTGCCGGCAGCTCTGGAGGCAGGTGCTCGTCCCTTAAAGGGATGGCATCCCCGACAGCAGGAAGCTAATAGCCTGCCCACTGTCAAATGTCTTCTGGGGTCTGATGGAGGACTGAGGCAGGGTCTCCCCTATCTTCCACCCCACTGCTGGGACCCCATCACCAGAATAAAATGTAGCCCTAAGTCTCCTATTTCTAGGTTCCCCCATGAGGGAAAACAATCTCTCAGCATCTACCCTTTCAAGTCACCTCAGAATCTTATATGTTTCAATAAGATCACCACTCATTTTTCTAAATTCTATTGATATAGGTCCAACCTGCTCAACCTTTCCTAATAAGACAATTCCTTCATCCCAGGTAAAAATTACTGAGTCTTCTCTGAACTGCCTCCAAAGAAAGTATATCCCTCCTTAAGTAAGGAGAGCAAAACATTATGCAGTATCGAGGGGCTGCATTTTACCAGCTTGCCGCCGATCGGTGGCGAGCTTCAAAGATGGCGGGGCGCACGTGTGGGATTTACTCCACGGAGCCGCTGCGATATTAAATGCAGTGGCTCATTTACATGGCCGGGGTGGACTGCCAGCACCCCCCCCCCCCCACCCCACCCCCTCGATGGCGTGCAGGGGGCAGGCGATCCGTCCCCGGCAACGGCGTCCACGCCACTGCGCAGGCGCTGGTGCCATTTTTAAACAGTTTAGAGCCCTAAATGACTATTTAAATTTTTAAAGGCACAGTTAATTTAAAAATATTAGAAATGATGAAATAAATCTTTCCAGCATCTCTCCCACCCCACCTTAGCCTTACATTTCATTCCTTGCCCTCTACCCCACAAGATACTTACCTTCTGTACCTGACCTTCCCCCCACCTCAAGTCCAGAAACCTTTAACATTACCCCTTCCCATCACCCCCTCGACCAATCAGGTAAGTTTGACCCCACTCCCCAACCCCCACACTGAAATACTTACCTCCTCTCCTCTCCCCACTAGTGTCCCGCATCGGATCTCTGGATGGAAATCCAACGGTGTGGCCACCGATCATAATTTCAGAGCGGGATGGCCGGCGCGACGAGGTTATAATCATTTGTTCATTTACATTTATTAACATATTGGAATTTTGGCCCCGTCGCCGAACATGGGGGAGCCTGTAAAATTCAGCCCTGAGGTGTGGTCCCACCAATATCCTGTACAGTTGTAGCAAGACTTCCCAACTTTTATACTCCATCCCCCTTACAATAAAGGCCAACATTTGCTTTCCTAATTATTTGCTGTACCTGCAGGGTAACTTTTTGTGCTTCGTGTATGAGGAAACCCATGCTGCAGCATTCTGCAGTCTCTCTCCATTTAAATAATATTTTTCTTTTCTATTCTTCCTGCCAAAGTGGATAACCTTACATTTTCCCACATTATACTCCACCTGTCAAATTCTTGCCCACTCACTTAACCTATATATATCCCTTTGCAGACTCTCTGTGTCCTCCTCACAACTACTTTCCCACTTATCTTTGTATCACCAGCAAATTTGGCTACAATACAGCCAGTCCTTTCATCCAAGTTATTAATATAGATTGTAAATAGTTGAAGCCCCAGCGCTGATCCCTGTGGCACTCCACTAGTTACAGTGTGCCAACCTGAAAATGACCCAATTATCCTGGCTCTCTGTTTCCTGTTAGGTAACTAATCGTATATCCATACTCAGTAGACTCAATGTGGACATTGCAGCACTTCAGGAGACACGCCTCCCTGCGAGCGGATCTCTAAGAGAGAAAGACTACACCTTCTACTGGCAGGGTAGGGATCCTGAAGGACCAAGACAACATGGAGTGAGCTTCGCCATCAGAAACTCTTTGCTCAGCATGATAGAGCCACCTTCAAATGGCTTGGAATGCATACTGTCCATCCGACTGTTCACCGCCTCTGGTCCAGTACACCTCCTCAGCATCTATGCTCCAACACTTGCTCCCCACCTGAAGTTAAAGACCAGTTCTACGAGGAACTCCATAATATCATTAGTAGCATTCCTAATACCGAACATTTGTTCCTGCTGGGGGACTTTAACACCAGGGTTGGGGCCGACCATGACTCATGGCCCTCCTGCATTGGGCACTATGGCATTGGAAGGATGAATGAGAATGAACAGAGACTGCTGGAGTTGTGTACCTATCACAACCTCTGCATCACCAACTCGTTCGTTCATACTAAACCCTGTCACCAGGTTTCATGGAGGCACCCAAGATCACGTCGTTGGCGCCAGTTGGACCTCATCGTCACAAGGCGAGCCTCTATAAACAGTGTCCAAATCACACGCAGCTTCCACAGTGCGGACTGTAACACTGACCACTCCCTGGTGTGCAGCAAAGTTAGACTCAAACCAAAGAAGCTACATCACTCCAAGCAGAAGGGCCGCCCGCGCATCAACACTAACAGAATTTCTTATCCACAGCTGTTACATAACTTTCTAAGCCCTTCAAAACACTCCTATAGGGGATGCAGAGACCAAGTGGGCCCACATCAGTGATGCCATCTATGACTCAGCAATGACCACCTATGGCAAACCTGAGAAGCAGAATGCAGACTGGTTTCAATCTCACTTTGAAGAGCTGGAACCTGTCATAGCCGCTAAGCGCACTACACTGTTGAAATACAAGAAAGCCCCCAGCAAGCTAACATCTGTAGCACGTAAAGTAGCCAGAAGCACCGCACCAAGAACAGACAGGCGCTGTGCAAATGACTACTGGCAACACCTGTGCAGTCGTATTCAGCTGGCCTCCGACACCGGAAACATCAGAGGAATGAATGATGGCAATAAGGGAGATTTTGGGCCAACCAACAAGAAGATCGCCCCCCCCCTCTCAAGTCTAAATCAGGGGAAACGATCACTGACCAACGCAAGCAAATGGGCCGCAGCAGTACCTAGAACTGTCCTCCAGGGAAAATGTTGTCACTGATACCGCCCTCAATGCAGCCCAGTCTCTGCCAGTCATGGATGAGCTGGACGAACAGCCAACAAAATCGGAACTCAGTGATGCCATTGATTCTCTAGCCAGTGGAAAACCCCCTGGAAAGAATGGCATTGCCCCTGAAATAATCAAGAGTGCCAAGCCTGCTATAGTCTCAGCACTCAATGAACTGCTTTGCCTGTACTGGGATGAGGGAGCAGTACCACAGGACATGCGCAATGTCAATATCATCACCCTCTAAAAGAACAAGGGTGACCGCAGTGACTGCAACAACTACCGTGGAATCCCCCTGCTCAGCATAGTGGGGAAAGTCTTTGCTCGAGTCATTTTAAAGAGACTCCAGAAGCTGGCTGAGCGTGTCTACCCTGAGGCACAGTGCGGCTTTCGAGCAGAGAGATCCACCATTGACATGCTGTTCTCCCTTCGCCAGCTACAGGAGAAATTCAGCGAACAACAGATGCCCCTCTGCATTGCTTTCATAGATCTCACCAAGCCTTTGACCTCATCAGCAGACGTGGTCTCTTCAGACTACTAGAAAAGATCTGATGTCCACCAAAGCTACTAAGTATCATCACCTCATTCCATGACAATATGAAATGCACAATTCAGCATAGCGGTGCCTAATCAGACCCCTTTCCTATCCTGAGTGGCGTGAAACAGGGCTGTGTTCTCGCACCTGCACTGTTTGGGATCTTCTTCTCACTGCTGCTCTCACATGCGTTCAAGTCTTCAGAAGAAGGAATTTTCCTCCACACAAGATCAGATGGCAGGTTGTTCAACCTTGCCCGTCTTAGAGCGAAGACCAAAGTACGGAAAGTCCTCATCAGGGAACTCCTCTTTGCTGACGATGTTGCATTAACATCCCACACACGAGAGTGTCTGCAGAGACTCATCGACAGGATTGCGGCTGCCTGCAATGAATTTGGCCTAACCATCAGCCTCAAGGAAACGATCATGGGACAGGATGTCAGAAATGCTCCATCCATCAATATCGGCGATCATTGCTCTGGAAGTAGTTCAAGAGTTCACCTGCCTAGGCTCAACTATCACCAGTAACCTCTCTCTCGATGTAGAAATCAACAAGCGCATGGGAAAGGCGTCCGCTGCTAAGTCCAAACTGGCCAAGAAGGTATGGGAAAATGGCGCACTGGCATGGAACACAAAAGATGGCAGGATCCCCAAGGGCACATTGTACAGCGAGCTCGTCACTGGTATCAGACCCACCAGCCGTCCATGTCTCCACTTTAAAGACGTCTGCAAATGCGACATGAAGTCCTGTGACATTGACCACAAGTCATGGGAGTCAGTTGCCAGTGATCGCCAGAGCTGGCAGACAGCCATAAAGGCGGGGCTAAAGAGTGGCGAGTCGAAGAGACTTAGCAGTTGGCAGGAAAAAAGACAGAAGTGCAAGGAGAGAGTCAACTGTGTAACAGCCCCGACAACCAATTTTATCTGCAGCACCTGTTGAAGAGTCTGTCAATCTAGAATTGGCCTTTACAGCCACGCCAGGCACTGCTCCACAAACCATTGACCACCTCTAGGCGCTTACCCATTGTCTCTCGAGACAAGGAGGCCAAAGAAGATACTAATATATGTCCCCCAATAGCATAAGCTCTTATCTTGTGTAGTAACCTTCTATGTGGCACCTTAGGGCGGCACAGTGGCGCAGTGGTTAGCACCGCAGCCTCACAGCTCCAGGGACCCGGGTTCGATTCCAGGTACTGCCTGTGTGGAGTTTGCAAGTTCTCCCTGTGTCTGCGTGGGTTTTCTCCGGGTCCTCCGGTTTCCTCCCACAAGCCAAAAGACTTGCAGGTTGATAGGTAAATTGGCCATTATAAATTGTCACTAGTGTAGGTAGGTGGTAGGGAAATATAGGGACAGGTGGGGATGTTTGGTAGGAATATGGGATTAGTGTAGGATTAGTATAAATGGGTGGTTGATGTTCGGCACAGACTCGGTGGGCCGAAGGGCCTGTTTCAGTGCTGTATCTCTAATCAATCTAATCTTATCAAATGCCTTTTGGAAATCCCGATCACGACATCTACTGATTCCCCTTTATCCACCCTGCTCATTACATCACCAAAGAACTCTAATAAGTTTGTCAAACACGTTTTTCCTTTCATAAAACCATGTTGACTCTGCTCAATTGTATTATGATTTTCTGGATGTCCTGCTACTACTTCCTTAATAATGGATTCTAATATTTTCCCAATGACAGATGTTAGGCTAACAGGCCTTTAGTTTCCTGCTTTCTGTCTCCATCCTTTCTGGAATAGAGATGTTATATTTGCGGTTTTCCAATCCGCTGGGACCATTCCAGAGTCTAGGGAATTTTGAAAGATGACAACCAATGCATCCATGATCTCTGCAACCACTTCTTTTAAGACTATAGGATGCAGGCCATTAGGTCCAGGGGACTTGTCACTCTTTGGGCTGGATTTTAAGGAGCCCTTGACATCAGGATCTATGGTGGGGGGTGGAGGGGGGCCTGAAGATGGCCCCGGATGAGGCCTACCATGGACTTCAACGCCGGCGGGGCCCAACCCAATCCTCCTGGCGGTGGCGAGGTACCGTGGCGGCCTCCCTGCCACTGGGCTACGGAACCATAATTTGAATATTTAAATCAATTAAAATAATTAATTTAAATACACTTACCTCGCCTCCTGATGTCCCGGTGCGATCGTCGGCCTGGCGGATAGCACTCCCACACCTTCTGATCCCCGTCCGGGGAAATGAGGCGCAGCACTATGGAGAAGGATGATGTAGGTATAGAGATCAGGGAGGGGGATTGTGATATACTTGAACAAATTAGCATTGAAAGGGAAGAGGGATTAGTGGTTTTAGTGGGCTTAAAAGTGGATAAATCCCCAGGCCCAGATGATATATATCCCAGGTTGCTATGTACGGCAAGGGAGGAGATTGCAGGGGCTCTGACACAAATTTTCAATTTCTCTCTGGCCACAGGAGAAGTGCCAGAGGACTGGAGGACAGCAAATGTGGTACCATTATTCAAGAAGGTTAGCAGCGATAAACCAGGTAATTACAGACCAGTGAATCTAACATCAGTGGTAGGGAAACTATTGGAAAAAATTCTGAGGGACAGGATTAATCTCCAATTGGAGAGGCAGGGATTAATCAAGAATGGTCAGCATGGCTTTGTCAGGGGGAGATTGTGTCTAACAAATTTGAATTTTTTGAGGAGGTGACTAGGTGTGTAGATGAGGGTAACGTAATTGATGTAGTCTACATGGATTTCAGTAAGGCTTTTGATAAGGTCCCGCATGGGAGATTGGTGAAGAAAGTAAGAGCCCATGGGATCCAGGGCAATTTGGCAAAGTGGACCCAAAATTGGCTTAGTGACAGGAGGCAGATGGTGATTGTCGAGTGTTGTTTTTCGATTGGAAACCTGTGACTAGTGGTGTACCACAGGGATTGGTGCTGGGAGCCTTGCTGTTTGTAGTGTGCATTAGTGATTTAGACACGAATATAGGAGGTATGATCAGTACGCTCTCAGATGACATGAAAATTGGTGGTGTCGTAAATAGTGAGGAGGAAAGCCTTAGATTACAGGACGATATAGATGGGCTGCTAAGATGGGCAGAGCAGTGGCAAATGAAACTTAATCCTGAGAAGTGCGAGGTGATGCATTTTGGAAGGACTAAGAAATCGAGGGAATATACAATGGATGGTAGGACAATAGGAAGTACAGAGTGTCCGAGGGACCTTGGTGTACTTGTCCATAGATCACTGAAGGCAGCAGCACAGGCAGATAAGGTGGTTAGGAAGGCTAATGGGATACTTGCCTTTATTAGCCGAGGCATAGAATATAAGAGCAGGGAGGTTATCATGGAGCTGTACAAAACACTAGTTAGGCCACAGCTGGAGTACTGTGTACATTTCTGGTTGCCACACTATAGGAAGGATGTGATTGCACTGGAGAGGGTGCAAAAGAGATTCACCAGGATGTTGCCTGGGCTGGAGAATTTCAGCTATGAAGAGTGACTGGATAGGCTAGGGTTAATTTCCTTAGAGCAGAGAAGGCTGAAGGGGGACCTGATTGAGGTATACAAAATTATGAAGGACATAAATAGGGTAGATAGGAAAAAACCTTTTCCCTTCGTGGAGGTGTCAATAACCAGTGGGCATAGATTAAAGGCAAGGGGCAGGAGGTTTAGAGGGGATTTGAGGATAATTGTTTTCATCCAGAGGGTGGTTGGAATCTGGAACACACTGCCTGAAGGGGTGGTAGAGGCAGGAACCATCACAACATTTAAGAAGTATTTAGATGAGCACTTGAAATGCCATAGCATACAAGGCTACGGGCCAAGTACTGGAAAATTGGATTAGAACAGATAGGCTTGATGGCTGGCACAGCTACAATGGGCCGAAGGGCCTGTTTCTGTGCTGTGTAACTCTATGACTCTATGACTAACGTCATGGGTGTAGGGTGTAGGGGATGGTGGGCTATAGTTTAAAGTTTGTGCAGCTGGGGGGACTGGTCAGATGGTAAAGCTAAGTGTTTGGCGGGGGAAGGGGAAATAATTAATTTATTTGTTATGGGGGGTTGGGTGGGAGAGGAGCAAAGGAGATGTATTCATTTAATTTCTGCCGGTCGGGCTAACAGCCCTTTAAAAATGGCGTCAGCATCTGCGCACAGGCAGCTGATGCCATTTCCAGGAACGAACAGCCCACCCCCCTCCACGTGATCAGTGGGGGTGGCCTGCCCTAGTATTCAAATGAGTCATCACGCTTGGACAGCTCTTTGGCGTGCGGCCTGCTTAGGCGGACCACCTGAAATCGGCGGCAGGCTTATAAAATTTAGCCCTTTAGTTTCAACAGTTTGCCTTGTCATGCTCGAAAGGAGCCGGGATGAAATAAACAATGAATTGAAGGAATTATGAGAATAAAAGACAACAGTTAACTGAGCAAGGACACTTGTACCACAGACAAAATGGAGTAGTGGTCATGTGACCTTTTCTGTACTGGAAATACACACCTTTGTCTGTTGAGGATGAAACTCATTAACCTCATCTGAAGTAGCTCTGGGGAGAACCCATTGAAATTGAAAGGAGCACCATTGCATATCAATAACTCCTATCTACATGCATGAACTAATAAAAGATTCTGTAGACAGACTGATTTGCAACCCCAAACCAAAATGAATAGGCATCAAGTAGTGCCATCATAACAGAATGGTCCCCATTCAGACATCAATAGGTAGCCATTGTTTCCATAACATGGTCCATTGTGTGATCACATCAGGGGAGAGGGCCCTGTGCCACCTAGCAGAAACTCAAATGTGATGGATTTCTACCTCAAGAAGTTAACCTTCTGGAGAGAGCGAGATCAAGCCAAGACCACAGAAAGCCAGTTTCCAGTCAGAGGCTAAGAAGATGATCCAACTAAACAGAAGAACCCTGCTGAACAAGAACTGAACAACCACTACAGCAGAGAAATTGCAAAGTGATGCATAATGAAGCTAAACCAAATTCACACCACCAACGTTGGGTGAGTTTAACCACTGGAACTCTGCAACACCTCAGCAAGTTCAACACTGCAAACAACCAGGCCTGCACCTTTAAAAAATGACTTTCCTCCTGAGAAGACTCAACAGTATTGTGTAAACCATGAACTGTTACATCACCTTGGACTTTAATTGAATCATACCCTTTTCTCTCGATCTATCTATTCTTGTGAATGCATATGTGTATGAATGTGAGTGGGTGAAGGTTGCAACCATTTTGGAAATTGTTTAAAAATAGTTATCTTCCTCTTTTTTAATGTATGAGAAACCTGTCATTTGTCTGTTTGGCACAAAAAACATAATTTTTAACAAAAGAAACGATGGTGGTCAGCAGGGAGGTGAAATGTGGAAGCCACTCACACTACTATCGCCTGTCCGTAACAACCTAGTACTTTCCCTCATGTGATAATGATTGTTTTAAGCTCCTTCCTCCCTCTTGTCCCCTGATTTTCTACTATTATTGGGATGCTTTCAGTGTCTTCTACCATGAAGATAAAATATTTGTTCAAAGTCTCTGCCATCTCCTTGTTTCCCATTAATAATTCCCAATCTCATCCTCTAAGGGGTCAATGTATACATTCACTACTTTCTTCCTTTTTATATACTTGTAGAAGCTTTTACTGTCTGTTTTTATATTTATTGTTAGTTTACTCTCATAATCTATTCCTCCTTTTTTTGTCATCTTTTGCTGTTTTCTAAAATTTTTCCAATCGTCTGGCCTACTACTAATTTCGTAACATTGTATACCTATTCTTTCAATTTGATACCATCCTTAACTTCCTTAGTTAGCCATGGATGGTGCATCCTTTTGCAGAATTGTTCTTTCTCAATGGAATATATCTTTGTTGAGAATTATGAGATATCTCCTTCAATGTCATCTGCTGCTTATCTACTGTCTTACAATTTAATCTATTTTGCAGTCCACTTTAGCTAACTCTGTCTTCATACCTTTGTAATTGCAATTATTTAAGTTTAAGACACTAGTTTCAGATCCAAGTTTCTCACCCTCAAATTGAGTGTGAAATTTTATCATGTTATGATCACTCTTCCCAAGAGGATCCTTTACTATGAAATTATTAATTAATCCTGTCTCATTACACATTACCAGATCTAAAATAGCTTGGTCATTGGTTGGTCCCACACTGTTCGAGGAAACTATCCCAAATACACTCTATGAACCTCTACTCTCAATTTGATTTGTCCAATCAATATGAAGATTAAATTCACCCATTATTAGTGTAGTAGTTTTCTTCCAAACCCCTATTATTTCTTGATTTATACTCTGTTCTACAATGTAGCTACTGTTAGGGGGCCTATAGACTACTCCCACCAATGACTTCTTTCCCTTGCTATTTCTTATTTCCAGTCATAGAGTCAGTCACAGCACTGAAACAGGCCCTTCAGCCCACCGAGTCTGTGCCGACCAACAACCACCCACTTATACTAATCCTACATTAATCCCATGTTACCTACCACATCCCCACCTTCCCTCATTTCTCCTACCACCTACCTACACTAGGGCCAATTTACCTATCAACCTGCAAGTCTTTGGCTGTGGGAGGAAACCGGAGCACCCAGCAGAAACCCACGTGGTTACAGGGAGAACTTGCAAACTCCGCACAGGCAGTACCCAGAACTGAACCCGAATCGCTGGAGCTGTGAGGCTGTGGTTCTAGCCACTGTGCCGCCCCCAACAAAACAGTTCTGAGCAAAATCATTTCTCATGACTGTACTGAGCACATCCTTTATTAAGAGTGTTACCCCACCTCCTTTTCCTTTCTGCATATCCTTCCAAAATGTCAAGTACTCCTGAATATTCAGTTCCAGTCTTGGACTGAAGCACAATTCTGTAATGGCTATCAGATCATCAGATCATACCCATTTATTTCTATTTGTGCCATCGGTTCATCTAATGTCTTATAAATGCTGCAGTCAGAAAAAGTGCCCTTAATTTTTGTCTTTTTACCATTTTCCCTACTCTGACAATATTTGCTGGTGCACTCTTATGTTTGCACGCTCATTCCCTTCCTGTCACACTGTGGTTACCATTACCCATATCAGTACCCTGCACTATTGCCTGGCCCTTTCTTATTAATTTTCTAAATTTCCCCTCATTTGAACCCTCCCGCACAGCAGTTTAATTTAAAGCCCTTTCTACAGCCTTAGTTATTCAATTTGTCAGGCCACTGGTCCCAGCATGGTTCAGGTGAAGGCTGGCCCAACGGTCAGCTCCCTCTTTCCCCAGTATGGTGCTAGTGCCCCATTAATTGAAACCCATTACTCCCATACCAATCTTTGAGACATACATTCAACTCTGTGATCTATTTACATCATGCTAATTTGCTTGTGGCTCAGGTAGTAATCCAGAGACTATTACCTTTGTGGTTCTGCTTTTTAATTTAGCCCCTAGCTGCTCAACCTCCCTCAGCAGAACCTCTTTCTTAGTCCTACCTATGTCATTAGTACCCACATGGACCACGACAACTGGATCCTTCCTCTTCCACTCCATGTTCCTCTCCAGCGGCAAGGAGATATACTTAACCTTGGCACCAGACAGGCAACACAGCCTTCGGAACTCACATTCTTGGTTGCAGAGAACAGTATCTATCCCCCTAACCATACTGTCCCCTACCACTACTACATTCCTTTTTACTCCACCAATTTTAACAGTGTTACGACTGACTGCTCCAGTCAAAGTCCCCAATCAAAATATATGATTCTGATTGTGGTGGGAGAAATGCACTGTTAATTCAATCCCATGACAACGGCTACCCTGATCAGATCATTTCTCACTGTATATCACACAAACATATGAACGGGCCTAAGGCCATCATTTTCGGCCCTGAAATTGCCCAGTCTACCTCAAATTACCCTGGAAGGGTAATGTGTTCCAAAAATTTGAGCAACAGGAAAAGCTAGCTGTTTCATGCTGCTACTATGCAGTAGCAACACATGTGGTGTTTGCCACTAACAGGATCCTGCCGTCAAGCCAAAAAGACGTTCTGCCTATCATACAAATGAGCAATATGAAATATGAATTTCAATGCCAGTGTGATGCTAGGTTATATAGGCCATGCGTCCCAAAGACTGGCAGATTGTATCAAATAACATGGCCCTTCCGCTGTTCACAACGGGCAAGGTACAGGCCGTATCCAACCAGTCAGTGCTTGCAAAACTCAAAACACCGTGTCCAACATTAGATGTGATTCTGCAGTTGGACAACATTTGATAAATAATCCGCAGTGTGCTAAGAATTATGCTGACAACCAATTTAAGATTGTCAGTAGGGGTCACAGTGTGGTACATTTGCACCTACTGGAAGCTACATATATTAATACACAGGGCCCTGTTCTTTGCAGAGAGAAAGAATATATACACACATTGTGCCTGTTTCAGCTGAACAAAATAAGTGACAGCCATCTGTTGGTTCATTCCTCAGGGCAATGCCTTGACCAATCAGAGTCAAGCTGCCTGGTTTAAATTTCAAATTTGGCAATTAACTGTCAGTCACCGTAAACTAGTGCATTCTCCAAGGCAACGCCTCTACCAATCAGAGTTCACTTGCCAACCAATCAGCAGTCTCTTCTCATGCAGTATAAGTTGCTGTTTTCCCTTACATTGGTTATTCTTGCGTACTGTCCTGATGAGTGCAAGACGAAAAGCTTCGGCAACATGTCTCTATTTTCAGCAATTCCTTACCTATTTGTTTATTTTTTATATATATCAAGCAGCGCCTCTTACCCCACCTCACCAAACTCCCACACCCACAAATTCTCTTGTACTCTGGTGAAATCTGCACTCAGGTGAAGTTGCTCTGTGCTAATTCTCCTTATTAATTCACTTACTGTTTTGCTTATCCCGATTGAATCTTTTAATTTCCTGGCTCTTAGTTTAAACCAATGCCCTAGTTTAGAGAGAAAAAAAGAGGAAAAAAGGGAAATACTCACCAACCAATCCCTTACCTGCTTTCCTATGAAGTCAGACTTTGATTTTCTTTTCCCCTGTTTTTCAAATTCTTGATTCGAAAGTGGTCCGTCAGCTCCAGCTGCTGCCCCAAATGACTCCCAACGGACTGAAAGGGCCAAAGCTAAATGTCCACAAGAGTATAGCTGGAATGTAACCAGCTAAAACCACACAGTTTACTGAAGCTGCTTCCTGTTGCTTGTCCAGCAAGGACCACCCTACCCACTGGGACTTTGGCTTTCAGGGTGTTCTGGAATCAAGTGGAATGAATCCCAGGCCCCAGTGACCCCAGTCTACTCCTCCAGCTTCCATTAGTGAGACAGACCAGTTGAATAATCATTAAGATAAAAAGGGTCTGTCCTGTATTTATAGCATTTACTGTTTTGTATGGCCTATCTTTAGCAGCACCATGAAGTATTCCAGACTAACCTAGTGTACTGCAATGGGTTAACTTGGTTTCAAGCTTCTGAGCCATTTGTTAAGTCTTTTTGTTGGGTAAGGGTATCAAGGGATGTGGAGCAAAGATGGATAAATAAAGTTGAAGTACAGATCAGCCAAAATCTATTTGAATAGGCTAGAGGAACTGAATAGTACACTCCTATTTCTATATTCCTAAGTACCAGATCTGTAATCTTGGAGCCACTTTGACCCCAGAACAATATGGTTTAATTTGAATGAGTAGGCAGCTTATCAAATCTTGGGAGCTGAGACAGTTGAGGGTGTGGAGAAGGGAGGGTACTACAAGATTTGAGTCTGCCTTAGATATCTTCTCGGTTAAATGGGGTAGGTCCTTCCTGTAGCAGTATCAGCATTATACATATAAGGGCATGCCTAGAATGCCCAATATCTAACTATACCTATATAGCCTGGGCTATGTATAACAATAGGAGCCATTTGTGTTCCAAACTGAATATTGTAGTGGAGCTATCTAACCTATGTTTGCCTGTTTTTTGGGTGCAAAACTGATGTTGAGTCTGCAGATTAAGGACAGGTAATAAAGTGCTCCTCACTAGGCTTAACAAAGTCAGCCTTTCTCCATGGAGGCAGCACAGTAAGAAGAAAGAGCTGTTGCCTTTGCCAGAATAGCAGGCTTCTCACAGGCACATCATTGATTCTATCCACAGAGCTCCAAATGAAGACCATGGACTGTTCCGAAACAGGATGGGCTTCCACTCACTCAATGTGCAGTTGGTGTGTGATAATAGGCATAGCATCATGAAGGTCTGTGCCCAGTTTCTTGACAGTTGTCATCATGCCTTTATCCTGTACCAGTGTATAAAATGGGAAGTGTGAAAATCAGGCAGCGTGTAAAACTGGTAGTGTGTAAAACAGGCAGTGTGCAATATTCACCTCCATGACCATGAAGCCCTCTTTCTGCACTGGTGCTCCATTTCCATCCTCTCCATTTGCAACAGTGACAGTCAACAATAGCCTCCTTTGATTCAGTGCAGCTTCCCTTTAACAGGGACAATTTGCCTCTAAGAGCCAGAGACTAGCTGGAATGCTATTAGGCCCCTGATAGTGCATGCAGCCAACCAGAAGTGTGGGTTTCACTGAGCTGCATGGAAATGAGGAGGCAGCACAAAGTTTGCTTGCTGCCTGCATCAACAGAAATGAGCTCGGGCAGATCGCAAATTGTGACCCCTGCACCCGAAAAGGAGCCTTAACAAATTTTTGCCCTGATATCTTTCAGATTAAAAGTTTAACAAAGGCTTCCTCTGCCTGTTCAAGTTCATAGTACAGATCGAGCTACACGAAAACAAAAAGAGAAGTTTAAATCCAATTCAGAGCTGTTAATCACACCTTCAGGAACCAATCTTAAAAAGGCCAGAAAAGGAAAACCCAGCAGTACTAAAAGAGCAAACAAAGAAAAAAGATTGTGATATAGACACAGGCCCAATTTATACAGAAATAGAAACAGAAAATGCTGGAAATACTGAGCAGGTCTGGCAGCATCTGTGGAAAGAGAAGTATAGTTAACATATCAGGTCTGTGACCTTTCATCAGAACTGGCAAGGGTTAGAAATGTGATAGGTTTTAAGCAAGTGAAGTGGGGGTGGGGAAGAGAACAAAAGGGAAGGTGTGTGATAGGGCAGGAGAGATTATATGACAACAATGTCATGGGACAAAGGCAAAGGGAGTGCTAATGGTGTGGTGAAAGACAAAACATTAGTCCAGAGAGAGTGTTAATGGCAAAATAATAGCCCTGTCCAAAAGCACAAACATGAAAAACCAAGTTTAAGGCAGGCATATGGTTAAAAAATAAAATAAAATAATAATAAAAAAGGCCAGTCATGCTCTGAAATTATTGAACTCAATGTTAAGTCCAGAAGGTCATGATTTGTGATGAGGTGATGCATTTTGGGAGGACTAACAAAGCAAGGGAATATACAATGGATGGTAGGACCCTAGAAAGTTACAGAAGGTCAGAGGGATCTTGGTGTACTTGTCCATAGATCACTGAAGGTAGCAGCACAGGTAGATAAGGTGGTTAGAAAGGCATATGGGATACTAGCCTTTATCAGCCGAGGCATAGAATATAAGAGCAGGGAGGTTATAAAATGATGGAGCTGTATAAAATGCTAGTTAGGCCACAGCTGGAGTATGTGCACTTCACAATAGGATGGATGTGATTGCACTGGAGAGGGTGCAGAGGAGTTTCACCAGGATGTTACCTGGGCTGGAGCATTTCAGCTATGAAGAGAGACTGGAAAGGCTAGGGTTGTTTTTCTTAGAACAGAGAAGGTTGAGGGGGAACATGATTGAGGTATACAAAATTATGAGGGGCATAGATAGGTTAGATAGGAAGAAACTTTTTTCCTTCGTGGTGGGGTCAATAACCAGGGGGCATAGATTTATTGTAAGGGCAGGAGGTTTAGACGGGATTTGAGGAAAAATGTTTTTACCCAGAGAGTGGTTGGAAACTGGAACACACTGCCTGAAGAGGTGATAGAGGCAGGAACCCTCACAACATTTAAGAAGTATTTAGATGAGCACTTGAAATGCCACAGCATACAAGGCTACGGGCCAAGTGCTGGAAAATGGGATTAGAATAGTTAGGTGCTTGATGGCCGGCATGGACACAATGGGCCGAAGGGCCTGTTTCTGTGCTGTATAACTCTATAACTCTAAGGCTGTAGAGTGCCTACGGAACATGAAGTGCTGTTCCTTGAGTTTGCGTTGATGTTCACTGGAACACTGCAGCAGACCAAGGACAGAAATGTGTGTGTGAGAGCAGGGTGCTGAATTTAAATGGCAAGTAACCATTGGGAACAGCACCTCATTTTCCTATTAGGCACTCTACAGCCTTCTGGACTCAACATTGAGTTCGATAATTGCAGAGCATGATTGGCCTTTTTTTAAATTATTTTGTTTTATTTTATTTTATTTTTTAACCATGTGCCTGCCTTAAACTTTGTTTTTCATGTTTGTGCTTCTGGACAGAGCTGTCTCTAATTCTGTCATTAACACTCTCTCTTTCACCACACCATTTGCCCTTGTCCCATGACATCTTTGTCATTTAATCTCTCTTGCCCTCTTCCCTGTCACACACCTTCCCTTTTGTTTTCTTCCCCCCCACCCCCACCTCACTTGTTTAAAACCTATCACATTTCTAACCTTTGCCAGTTCTGATGAAAGGTCACAGACCTGAAACATTAACTCTGTTTCTCTCTTCACAGATGCTGCCAGACCTGCTGAGTATTTCCAGTATTTTCTGTTTTTATTTTAGGTTTCCAGCATCTGCAGTATTTCACTTTTATTTACCCAATTTATACAGATTGCCTTTAATGACGAGGATCCCGCCTTCAACAGCTGCCGGCCAACCAAAGAGCCGGCAGCTCAGTAGCATCGGCAGTGCCAATGGGAGCAGTAGCCACTGCCGGTACTGCAGAAGACCATGGAACCAGGCCCAGCACTACAGACTGGGACTCCAGGTAAGTGAGGCCGGGTTGCCAGGACCAGTCCCACAGGCCCTGGCGATGGAGGGAGGGAGGTTGGGTGATCAGTACGGGGGTGTTGTTAAGGGAGGTGACTTGTTTGCTTCCGATTACCCTCCGTGGGCCACAGATTGCCCACAGAGGAGGGCCACCCCCAAGCCCACAGGAAGGTCGCCTCATTTCCGACCTCCCCCTGTGGTGGAGATCGCCCCGACGCTGGCTTAATTCCAGCAGCAGCGGGAAGAGGCCTTCAGTAGCTAATAATAGGCCACTTAAGGGTGTCAATTGGCTTCTGGGTGGGAAGGCTATCTTCGGCCTTTCCTGCCCCAACTTCATCGCGTTGCAATGGAAAGGTGCCCACCCGCCTCCCATCGCATTTCTATTGCCCCCACCGCCCCCCCCCCCCCCCCCCCACCTCCCAGCCCATCTCTAGGGGGCCCACTAAATCCATCCTCTTGTGTGCAATTCTGGGCATCACCCTTTAGGAAGGATGTGAAGGCTTTAGAAAGGGTGCAGAAAAGATTTACAAGAATGGTTCCAGGATGAGGGACTACAGATACCTTTCTTGATTGGAGAAGCTGGGGTTGTTGTCCTGAGAGAAGGTTGAGAGAAGATTGATCGAGGTGTTCAAAATCATGAGGGGTATAACCAGAGCAGACAAAGAAAAATTGTTCCCATTGGCTGAAGATCGAAAACTAAAGGACACAGATTTAGGGTGGTTGACAAAAGAACCAAAATCGGCGTGAGGAGAAGTTTTGTTACGCAGGGAGTGGTTAAGATCTGGAATGCATGGCCTGAGAGGGTAGTGGAGGCAGATTCAATCATGGCTTTCAAAAGGGAAGGATAAGCACCTGAAGAAAATAATTGCAGGGCTACGGGGAAAGGGAAGGAGAGTGGGACTAGCTAAATTGCTCTTGGAGAGAACTGGCATGGACTCGATGGACCGAATGGCCTCCTTCTGTTCTATAACCATTCTATGATTCTATATTAGAATATTGTCTTCAAGAGACATAGCTTACATTACAAATATCTGTGTGTATGTTTGCAAGGGAGTGAGTGAGAAGGGACGCAAGACAGAACAAGAGGAGGTGCTAAGGCTAAGCTTCAGACTGGTTTCTGGTTTCAGTTTCTTCCACTCTCTCAATCTTTCCATAAGTAAGGATGTTTAGGGTGGACTTTGTCAAAAGATTGTAATTTCTCAGTCATCTCCAGTTAGGATATGGTCCCTTTATATGAGATCTCGTCAAGCAAGAAATTTTTTTATTTATTTCCAAAATATACTTTATTCATAAAAATCTGTAGAAATTACATTACCAGTTTCAAACAGCACCAAGTCAAAAAATACAAACAGTGCAAGGGAGGTCCGTTTGCTTCATTACAATCATGAGTTGCCTCACAACCCTTCCATTTCACATTTGTCATGCCAATTACATTTTTACATTTTACAGCAAATGAAAATTTTCCCGATGCAGTTCGAGGGGTTTCCCATGGATCCAGCCCCTCAGTTCAGCTTGGTGGGGGGACCTTACACTGTGGTCTTTCCCCATTGAGCCTTTGCTGCAGCTGCCCCAAGCTTTAGTGCGTCCCTCAGCACGTAGTCCTGGACCTTGGAATGTGCCAGTCTGCAACATTTGGTGGTGGACAACTCTTTGCGCTGGAAGACCAGCAAGTTTCGGGCAGACCAAAGGGCGTCTTTCACCAAGCAAGAAATTATGTAGCTTTGAGCTGCAAGCTGAAGAACCACATACGTTAATAGGTGTGTACCTGCACCCTATCTTGCTTCTCAATAGCTGCATTATGCAGCTAGGTGTTAAATAATTTGCTGTGTGTAGCGCTTTAAAAAATGTCAGTATGCCAAATGTTTCATTTATAAGTTGCAGAAGTGGCGAGAGTAATTCACTGAAGTCAAACTGTTCTTTTCAATGAAGGGGAAATAGAGAATGAACTACTAGGGACTGAATGGTCTTTCGCATCCATAATTATCTTGTGACCTCACATTATGGGAGTTTATTTACATAAATCATGTCGCTGCTCATTTCAATGGATTATCACAATGATTGGTTGGTTGCGGAGCAGTAACTTCAGAGAAGAACCAAGCCACTCAGTAAAACTATAAACATGCTGTGACTTTTTTTCTAGGTAAGTGTCCATTTGGCAGATTTTGAATTTAGCGGACATTATTATTTAAATTATGCTTGGCTCTGGTTTCTGTTTATGAAGGGATTTATCAGCTTGCCTCTTCAAACCAATTAGTCTATCTGAAGCTTTTAAAGATACAAACAGCTGCCTATGATCTTCAAATCTACCTGAAATTTCTGAAAAGTTCCAGTTACCCAGCCAGATACCACTTGGTAGGAAGATAAAAGAATAGCCATGTGTAAAGAAAATAAAATTTAGCTTAGCATAGAAGCTGTAAACCATTTCTTATTTTCTATTACACTCCATTGCCAGTCTCTTTTCCCTTTCCAAGTCCTTGAATGCATTGTCAAATCCCAGATCCATACCCACCTTTACTATACTCCCTTTTGAAGTCCTGAAAACAGGATTCCACCCAATCCAATATTAAAATAGCCTGAACCAAAATCATAAAGGAACTATTCTGTGATTTATGCCCATGTTTCATTATCCCTCCTTGATCTCTCTGCAACCTTTAATACATCTGACCACACCATTCTCCTCCAATGCCTTTCCTCAGTTATCCAATTCTGTTATGACCCAGTGAGAAAAAGGTCTAGGGTTCCCTTTCAGCCTTCACCTGGTCTTACCCTTAACAGGGTTTAATTTTTAACACACCATGTTTGTAACTCCCACCTGGTGAATCCTTGTTCACTGCTTTCCAGTTATAAGGCAAAGAAATGAGCACAAACAGGCTTTCTTAGGTTTAAAGAAGAAAAATTTAAATTTATTAAACTTAAACTTAAACTCTAATTCGGTTGACGCCAATGGATACATGACGCACCCATGCTAGCATCCATATGCGATATGCACATGCAAATAGAGACGGAAAAGAGCAGAAGAAAAATAAAGTGGAAACGTTTGAGGCAATATCTGAAGAGTTTTTGTTATGGATCTTTGAGCTCACTGTAGAGTCCTTGATTGTCGGTAGATCTTGCTTTTCATGGGGGCACAGTATTCTTCTTAAACCTTGTTCGCTGCAGGAGACTTTTCTCTCTTGGGGTTCATGTGTCTTCAGTGGATTCAGAGGCTTGTGAGAAAGAGACAGGAGAGATTTTCTCAGTCCAGGAGCAAACAGACACTCTCAGTTCAAACTGTAAATACAAATTGTTAATACAATTCAGAAAAGCCCAGATTGCCAAGCAGGTTAGTCATGTGACTAACTGGTGTGACCACGTCTTGGATTGTATCACCTTAGCAGTCTCTGGAATGATCCTCTTACACACAATGCCTGGTGATCAAGGTCCATTGTGGGTTGAATGTGTCAGGGAATGGTCCTTTGTCCTTCCAATCACTGTCTGTTAATATGCAAATGTCTTTTCAGCCACTGCTGATCTGTTTAACAAGTCATTTCTTCACTCTAGTAACAGTTTAAAATCAATGTTCATGACAAAATTAATGTGTCTCATTCTTGGCAGGTGGGGGCCCAGCATGAAATATTTGGTAGGACGATATTCACCTTGTTACATTCTTAATTATCTGCTCATGGCCACTGTCTCAAGTTATAGCTAATTTGCTCACCCTCAAACTGCCACCTTGGGATCTTCCTCGTATAAATGATGCCCTTAGCAACATCATCCATAGACATGGGATTAGATTCCACACACATGCTGGTGACACCCAGCTCTACCTCTTCACCACCTCTCTATACCAGTTCACTGCCTCTGAGCTGTCAGATTATTTGTCTGATAAACCATAATTTCCTCTGACTAAACATTGGGAACACAAAAGTCATCGACTTTGACCGTAAGCACAAACTCTGTATCCTATTCATTAACTTCATCCACCTCGTCAGCGATTGCCTCAGACTGAACGAATCACATTGCAATCACATTGTTCTATTGGGCCCTGAGCTGAGCTTCTGAATCCATATTCTCTCCATCACACCTCCTCCTCTGTACCAGTGCCCATCTCTACCTCAGCCCAACTGGTGCTGAAATTCCCACCCATGCCTTTGTCACTTCCAAACTTAATTATTTCAATGCTCATCCAGCTGACAGAAAAGTTAAGTGTAATAGAATGGAGAAATAACACACTGGCAAGGTTAATTATGGCACTGGACTAGCAAACCAAAGGCTATCAGTCTATTCCCATCAGTTGTGAAATTGAATTCAATAAATCTGGTAATTTGTGGAATAGCACCAGACAAAACGATGATAAAAGCTCCCAGATTATTGTAAAAACCTAACTTGCTTACTAATGTCCTTCAGGGAAGGTTCCTTCCACTCCTACCCAGTGTGGCCTACATAGCTGACTCTTAATGCCCTCAGGGCAACTAAGGATAAATACTGGCTTGCCAGAGTCACCCACATCCCACAAAGAGCAAACAAACAATAAAGCTAGGAAGTGAAGACGATGACCATGGAAATATTGTTTGATTTTTAAAGCCATCCTTAGATCATTAAGAAGCCATTAGCCATAATAATAAAAAATGTCAAATGCAACAGCTGTATGTAAAAATGATCTTTTACTTGTTATTGCTAATGGATTCAACATGTGGCTGAACAAATTACTGATCCTGGGAAACTGTGGTTTGAGCCTGGTTAGTGATAGCCTATATGTATATAACCCTTTGAAGCCGGCAATGAGCGTGAACAAAGTCCTTCAGAACTATTCAAAGTTTAAAATGTTCCTTTTTTCAAAAAAAGTATTATTTGCAATAGATTCAACCAAATGCAGAGTGCAGCAATATTGCCTTTCCAATCCAGCATTGTCACCAGTGAATTCCCTGATATTTACCTGCAAGGCAAATTAAAGTGGCACTGCTGCCTCTGGAGGCACTAAGTCATACATTGTTTTCCTTATTCCCCTGGAGACAACAGAACATAACACAAATTTAAATGCTTTGTCCCCAGCGACACTCGCCATCATTTTATTTTTAATGGCACCTGTCCATTTTGACTAGTGATGTGCTTCATTTAAAATAA
Organism: Heterodontus francisci; assembly: GCF_036365525.1. Taxonomy (NCBI): domain Eukaryota; kingdom Metazoa; phylum Chordata; class Chondrichthyes; order Heterodontiformes; family Heterodontidae; genus Heterodontus; species Heterodontus francisci. Next base: position 120,475,086 of record NC_090374.1, read on the forward strand.
TTGAGTTACTAAATATGTTAAGATAGCACACAGGGGTACTACCAGGAGAAATTAAACGCACTTGCACTCCTGTTGCTCTTGTTATTTTCAAGTCATTAGAAAAGGACAAGAAATGCATGAAAGTTTGTTTCATTTCCCACAGATTAAATAAGTTTTCAGTCCACAGTGGGTCAATCAAGCCAGTTGCTTGGAGCATTTGCCATTTGTGCCAGCTGTGCTATAACACGTGTGTATGGAACAATTGACTACAGTATGTGTCACCCTCTGTACCTCCTAAGCCGAAACAGCTGCATTTCAAAGCAGTCAGAAAAAAAATTTGTGCCACTATTCCCCTCCAACACCCCACCCTCCCCAATCAACCCCTCCCCCCTCCATGTCAACCCAAACTCATTCTTGTTTTTCATTTTTGTACTAATAACAGGACATTATTATTGAAGAACAATATTGTAAATGTCTCACAAACCAGGAAGGTTTCCTTTACCATCCCTGATTAACGTAACTTGGAAGAGCACCCACCTGTATCGGTGTGACTACATTTCTCACACCAGTCATCCTTATGGCTTCTCTGGGTGTCATATTTAGTACCAGTCAGAGCCAAATTGTAGGCACATTTGGGCCATGAATTCACACCTTCATTGCACCGGGTATAACTATAAACTAATTTCCTGTCGGAACTTTTATGCACAACGGAAAGGAAACCTTCAACACATCAGTCTGGTCTGGAGTCGGATCCAAGTTCCAGAGATGAAAAGACAATGTTTTAATTGTATTACAAGTTGTCTGCTTCAGTTAAGTTCTAGTTTTTACAAATTGTTTAAATTGATGTTTCACCCTCTATGAGCTGTTGGAAATACATTTTGCCCCAAGATTTAGAGAAAGAAATGGTGGTTTATTTTTTTTTTCAAGACAAATTACGTCTCATTTCAGAAAACTATGGCAGAACTAAGCTAAGACAACTGATGAGAAGTGGTTGAGTGTGAAATAAACCACTGCATGCCAGCAGGAAGCATAGCCAACTCATTCTCAGGTTGGCAGGCTGTGACTAGTGGGGTACTGTAAGGATCAGTGCTTGGGCCCCAGCTGTTCACAATCTCTATCAATGATTTGGATGTGGGACCAAATGTAATATTTCCAAGTTTGCTGATAACACAAAACTAGGTGGGACTGAGAGTTCGGAGGAGGATGCAAAGAGACTTCAAGTGGATTTCAACAGGCTAATTCAGTGGGCAAGAACATTGCAGATGGAAAAATGTGAAGTTATCCAATTTGGTAGAAAAAACAGAAATGCAGAGTATTTCTTAAATGGTGAAAGATTAGGAAGTGTTGAAGTACAAAGGGACCTGGGTGTCCTTGTTCATAAGTCACTGAAAGCTAACATGCAGGTGCAGCAAGCAATTAGGAAGACAAATGATATGTTGGTCTTTATTGCAAGAGGATTTGAGTACAGGAGTAAAGAAGTCTTACTGCAATTGTATGCAACCTTGGTGAGACCGCACCAGGAGTATTGTGACTCCTTACCTAAGGAAGGAAATACTTGCCAAAGAGGGAGTCCAGGATTGTTTTATGAGGAGAGATTGAGAAGACTGGGCCTGTAGTCTCCAGAATTTAGGACAATGAGAGGTGATATCATTGAAGCAAACAAAATTCCTGCAGGGCTCGACAGCGTAAATGTAGGAAGGATGTTTCCCCTGGCTGGGGGGCGGGGAGTGGGGGGGATGTGGTGGATCAGAATAAGAGGTAGGCTGTTTAGGACTGACATGAGGAGGAATTTCTTCACTCAGAGGCTGGTGAATCTTTGGAATTCTCTACCCCAGAGGGCTGTGGAGGCTCAGTCATTGAACATATTCATGACAAAGATCGATAGATTTCTAGATATTAAAGATATCAAGGGATATGGGGATAATGTGGAAAAATGGCATTGAGGTAGAAGATCAGCCATGATCTAATTGAATGGCAGAGCAGGCTCCAGAGTCCGAATGGCCTACTCCTGCTCCTATTTCCCATGTTCCTATGATCAACTCTGGGATTGTGTTCATAGGGGTTTATTTTGCAGTAAATTGTAATTTGACTCAATGCAGGGCTACAACTCCCTGCATCTAAAAGTAGCACATTCGAAGATTTTAATTTGCTTCATGGCTCAGTAGTATTATCCAATGAGTGGGTGAGTAGCACAGGCCAGAATAGTTCTCAGCCTATATTGAATTGGCTAGTGTCAGCTTGGGAAGTGATAGGTGCACCAACAACTTGTATTTATATACTGCTTTTATCATGGTAAGACATCCCAATGTGCTTCACTTGAGCGTGATCAAACGAAGTTTAACACTGAAAACACATAAAAAGACATTAAGACAGATGACCAAAAGCTTGGTCAAGGAGGTAGGTTTTAAAGAGCATCTTAAAGGATAAGAGACAGATAGAGAGCAAAGAGTTTTCAGGAAATAATTCCAGAGCTTAGGTCTTTGGCAGCTGAAGGCACAGCCACCAATGGTGGAGCAATTAAAATTGGGATGTTCAAAAGGCCAGAATTGGAGGAGCGCAGAGATTTTGGGGGGTTGTAGGGCTAGAGGACATTACAGAAATAGGGAGGAGTGAGGCCATGAAGGAATTTGAAACAAGGAAGAGAATTTTAAAATCGAGCGCTGCCGGACTGGAAATCAACCTACGTCCGTGAGCACAGGAGCGATGGGTGAATGGAACTTGGTGCAAGTTAGGATACAGGCAGTAGAGTTTTAGATGAGTTCAAGTTTATGGAGGGTGCAACATGGGAGGAAGGCCAGGAGAGCTTTGGAATAATTGGATCTAGAGGTTACAAACGCAAGGGTTTCAGCAGCAGTTGAGCTGAGGCAGGTGCAGAGTTGGGTGATGTTATGGATATAGAAATAGGCGACCTTGGTGATGGAGAGGATATGGGGTCATTAGCTCAATTCAGGGTCAGATAGAACGCCAAGTTTGCAAATGGTCTGGTTCAGCCTCAGACTGTGGCCAGGGAGAAGGATGGAGTCAGTGGCTAGGGAATGGAGTTTGTGACGGTGGACAAGACAATGGCTTCGCTATTCCCAATATTTAATTGAAGGAAGTTTCTGGTCAACCAATACTGGTTAGGTTTACTACAGCATTCTTGGGTGAGGGGAGCGAAAATCAGCCAGAGTTCCCACTCCTGATCACTATCTATTGACCTCTGCTGGATATGTAAGTCAGGGTGGATGGGTCCTGTGATTACAGAGGACCCCTGACTAAAGGGCATCCAAATACATAAAGTTCTGATTTATTTTGCTAGATTGGTTCAAGTTGGATTGACATATGTTCACTCAAACAGGTCTCTCCTGATTCCCAGTCCCAGAACAAGACTCCACGTGAATCAATCTACTGCTATTTGCATGGGAGATGCTGTATGTTGACAGGATGTCATTACCATAGTGGAGGCCTATCTGCTTTTTCCGAAAATCATGATTGATGTTTTTTTATACTAATCAGCTGTTCAGTGACTCATAGAGTTGAGGAGTGTCTTATGCAGCATACATGTCCTGATCACCTGTTCAGGGTAATGGAGTTGGAAGGCATCGCAAGAGCAAAAGGTCACAGTTGGGATATCTCATTGCAGTTGGCAGCCTAGATCGTGTGCTCAAATCTCTGGAGTTGGACCTATTGGGAGAGTGGACATGTCTGGCAAAACTCAGTCCATTTATCTGGGAGTGGTGGTGTAGTGGTATTGTCACTAGACTAATAATTCAGAGGCCTAGGTTAATACAAAAGTCCGAGTGTATCAGGCCTGTGTCCTCAGTACCTTGCTCTCTGGCAGCGAGGCCTGGACAACGTATGTCAGCCAAGAGCGACGTCTCAATTCATTCCATCTTTGCTGCCTCCGGAGAATACTTGGCATCAGGTGGAAGGACCGTATCTCCAACACAGAAGTCCTCGAGGCGGCCAACATCCCCAGCTTGTACACACTACTGAGTCAGCGGTGCTTGAGATGGCTTGGCTATGTGAGCCGCGTGGAAGATGGCAGGATCCCCAAAGACACATTGTACAGCGAGCTCGCCACTGGTATCAGACCCACCGGCCGTCCATGTCTCCGCTTTAAAGACGTCTGCAAACGCGACATGAAATCCTGTGACATTGATCACAAGTCGTGGGAGTCAGTTGCCAGCGTTCGCCAGAGCTGGCGGGCAGCCATAAAGACGGGGCTAAAATGTGGCGAGTCGAAGAGACTTAGTAGTTGGCAGGAAAAAAGACAGAGGCGCAAGGGGAGAGCCAACTGTGCAACAGCCCCGACAAACACATTTCTCTGCAGCACCTGTGGAAGAGCCTGTCACTCTAGAATTGGCCTTTATAGCCACTCCAGGCGCTGCTTCACAAACCACTGACCACCTCCAGGCGCGTATCCATTGTCTCTCGAGATAAGGAGGCCAAAGAAGAAGAAGAAGACAAAAGAAGGTTAATATTCTGGGGATATGGGTTCAAATCCCACCATGGCAGCTAGTAAAGTTTGAATCCAATTAATAAAAAAAAATCTGGAATTAAAAAAATGCTAGTCTAACAGTGTCCATGAAACCATTGTTGGTTGTTGTTAAAAAACCATCTGGTTCCCTAATGTCCTTTAGGGAAGGAAATCTGCTGTCCTTACCTGGTCTGGCTTACATGTGACACCTAGCCCACAGCAATGTGGTTGACTCTGAAATAGCCTAGTTAGTCACTCAGTTAATGGCAGTAGGGATGGGCAATGAATGCTGGCCCAGCCAGCAATGCCCACATCTCATGAGCAAATAAAAGAAAATGTCACACCATGTAGCAAATTATAGGTGATGTGAAAACTTTAGAAAGAATTTTGAATTCGTTCTCATATTTTATCAGATCCTCAGAATCCTATTATAGTGATGCAGACATGCGCAGTAACATGCTCCTGAAAAGCTATCATTCATCATATATCACATCACCTGGTAAGGTAACAGCTGCTGCCACTATCTTTGTTAATAACAGGTGCCTGATAATCTGGCTGCAAGATGAAGACCCCCTCCCCCCACCCAACCTAACATATGTAATTCCAGGGTAGTTGTGTTTGAAAGTTTGAGTGTGTGACCAGTTGAACAGTGGAGATGCGTTTGGGCTGAGGGATTGATAGTCAGTATGGAAGATCGAGGAGATTTGGGCATATTGTACTCTCACACATAACTCATGTCCACCTAAAATTCTGAAATTCTTTGGGCTGCATAATTGATTTGCGCCCCAGTTAAACTTCTCCAATTTTGCCCTCATGCGTATTCGCGATTCCTTTGCTCTACCATTGATGGCTATGCCTTCAGCTGCCTAGGTGCTAAGCTCTGGAATTCCTTCCCTAAGCCTCTCTACTTCTCTCTCCTTCTTTAAAATGCTTTGTAAAGTCTGTCCCTTTGGTCAACTGTCCTAATGTCTCCTTCTGTGTCTCGGTGTTGAATTTTGTATGATAATGCTCCTTTGAAGCACCTTGGGATGTTTTACTGCATTAAAGGCACTATATAAGTGCATGTTGTTCAGAGCACAAGAAATAGGAGCAGGAGTAGGCCATTTGGCCCTTTGAGTCTGCACAGCCATTCAATATTATCGTGGCTGATCTTCTACCTCAATTCCACCTTCCCACACTATCCCAATATTCCTTAATTCCCATAATATCCAAAAATCTGTCAATCTCTGTCTTGAATTAACTCAACAACTAAGAATCCACAGCCCTCTGGGATAGAGAATTCTAAAAGTCCACAAACCTTTGAGTAAAGAAATTGCACCTCATCTCAGTCCTAAATCGTTGACCCCTTACTCTGAAATTGTGACGCTTAGTACTAGACTCCCCAGCCAGGGGAAGCATACTTCCAGAATCCACCCTATCAAATCTTTTAGGAATTTTATATGTTTCAATGAGATCACCTCGCATTCTTCGAAATTCCAGAGAATATAGTCCCAGTCTACTCAATCTCTCCTCATGGGACGATCCATTCGTCCAGGAATCAGTCTGTTGAACCTTTGTTGCACTCCCTCCAAGCCTAGTATATCCTTCCTTAAGGCAAGGAGACCAAAACAGTACACAGTACTCCAGGTGTGGTCTCACCAAGGCCCTGTACAATTACAATAAGACTTCTTCATCCTGCTTCTCTATTTTTCCTGCCAAAGTGGATAATGTCACACTTCCCCACATTATATTGCATCTGTCATGTTGTTGCCCACTCACTCAATCTGTCTATATTCCTTTGCAACCTCTTTGCATCCTCCTCATAACTTACTTTCCCACCTAACTTTGTACCATCAGCAAACTTGGATACATTACACTCGGTCCCCTCATCTAAGTCGTTAATAAAGATTGCAAATAGCTGAGGCTCAAGCACTGTTCCTTGATGTACCTTGCTAGTTACAATCTATCAAGCCGAGAATGATTTGTTTATTCCTACTCTGTTTTCTGTCCTTTAGCCAGTCCTCAATTCATGCTAATATATTACCCCCAATCTCATGAGTCCTAATTTTGTGTAATAACCTCGTGTGTGGTACCTTGTCGAATGCTTTGTGAAAATCCAAATACACCACATCCACTGGTTCCCATTTATCTACTTTTCTATTTATAACCTCATAAAACTTTTAACAGATTTGTCAAACATGATTTCTCTTTCATAAAACCATGTTGACTTTGCCTAATCATATTATGATCTTCTAATTGTTTTGTTACCACATCTCTAATAATAGATTCCAGCATTTTCCCTACTATTGATGTCAGTCTAAATGGCCTATAGTTCCCTCCTTTCTTGAATAGCAGCATTCTGTTTGCTACCGTCCAATCTGTGGGGACTGTTCTAAAATCTAGGGAATTCTGGAAAATCAAAACCAATGCATCCATAAATGTGTAAAACCTGTGTAAAACTTTTAAAACCCCAAGATGCAGGCCATCAGGTCCAAGGGATTTATCAACTTTAAGTCCCATTAATTTCAACAAGACTATTTCATTACTAATAATAATAAGTTCCTCATTTCCACTAGACCCTTGATTCCCCACTGTTTCTGGAATGTTTTTTGTGTCTTCTACTGTGAGGACAGATACAAAGAGTGGAATTTTCTGGACGTAGTCCCTGCCTGAATGGCAGGACCATTTGTGGGTCTGAAACCCGTTTTACTAATTGCTGGGCTTTGCTGAGGCTCTTTCCCTGGGCCACGGCATTATTAGCCCATCGCCAGGTTCCCTGACCAATCAGGGAGGGTGGGAGGGATGATACTTTCATTCTGTCAAAGGACAGGTTTCTAATTAAAGGGACCACAACATGGGTTACAAGGGCTCACCAACACTTAAATTTTTGAGGCTGCAGTGACCACAAGAATGGAGAAGACACCTGGGAAAGCTACTCCCTGGGTCCCTCACTCTTACCTGAAGGTCCTGCTGTTAGATCTAAGGGGCAACAGTGAGCTGATCTCACCCAAGGACGGGAGGAAGAGGACAGCCTCTCCAACTAAGCAGGCGTGGATGGAAGTGACTGAGGAAGTGAGCAGCAGAAGCATGGTCCCTCCAACCTGGAGGCAGTGCACCAAGAGGATCCAGGTGAGTGGCGTAACACTTTCAAGTGCCATGACCACACTCTGACTTTCCAGGCATTCTCCTACACAGCACTCCTCAGGACAATGCACCTTTCACTCCACTCATTCCCCTCCTTGCAGGCACCTCACATCCCCATTCCAGCAGCTAACATTCAGACTCACTCTCAACCTATTGCCCTCTTACACTCATGCCTCGTAGTCACCTTCCACAAATGCTGTCCTTCCGTTTTCTCCACACAAGTCATTATGAACACGCACGGCTCTCTGCTTTCTCTCCTTTCTGGAGAAGAGAACTTGATGGGAGGCAGAGACCCAGGAGAGGTGAGAGGGTGCAGGGAGTGTAGCCCTCCAGTGACAGGCATCTTATCTGCCACTGGCAATGTATGCCCACCTGCTTCAGGAGCTGCAGATGTCCACAGCAACCTGCCATGAGAGTCTCCTGATGCTCAAACATATCGGGAGAGCTGATCCTCTGTTTGTAGACACTGCATCAGATTCCAGCTGGATCTCAGTGTCCATTCCCTTTGCCATGTAGAGGAGCATGGGACTGAGGAGAAGGCAGCTGGTGCTGCTGCTGGTATTGCTCCTGCTGCTGCTGGTACCGTTAGTAGTGGTGTTGCTTCTCCTCTTGCCCCTCAGAAGAAGTGGAAGGCGGAGCTGCATAAGCTGCTCCCATACCGTGGTGAAGGCCAGCAGCAGGGAAGTGCAGCTGAAGGTGAGCAAAGTGCTAGACAGGTGAAGTGTCTTCCAAAAAGATGATAATCACCTGTCAAGTAGTGAAAGCACTCTCTGAGAGAAGAAGTGTTTCAAACAGCAGTCACTCACCTGGCCATGGCTGAAGCTCTTCAGTTTCACTGATCAAAGCCTTTCCAACTTGTCCTGTCACTGAAGGAGCTCTTCCCTTGGCAAGTTGCTGACAGGCCAGGAAACTGGTGCCTTAGCTGGGAAATCCAGAATTGAGAGTTAAAACAGTTATTAATTGGCTTTCTAAGTACCTTAATCACTTACACAATGGATCGAAGGGGTTGCCTGCTCACCTTCAATCCCACCCCAGTTAAACTTGGAAAAGGGCAGGATGATGTCGGGATCCCAACCCGATATCACTTTTAGAGGATTTAACTCCCCACTGCATGCAAAACCACCTCCCTTACCTGGGAAAATTCCCCCCAATGTATTAATTTAATGTCTCTGCTGTTTTCTTATTCCCCATTATAATTTCTCCTGTCTGTGCCTGTAAGGGACTCACATTTATTTTGGTTAATCTCTTCCTTCTTATAGACCTATAGAAACTTTTACAATCTAGTATGTCTCTTGCTAGTTTACTTTATTTTCTCTTTCTTTATCAACAGATTTTTGAATTTTAAAATCCTCCTAATCGTCAGGCTTACTACTCTTTTTGGCAACATTATAAGCCTCTTCCTTTAATCTTATACGATTTTAAACTTTTTCTATTAGCCATTGTTGGAATTTATATGTGTTGCAAATTAGGTATTAATTCTTGAAATGTTTGTCATTGATTATCTCTCATAATATCTTTTAATCTATTCCCAATCTATTTTAGCCAACTTTCCCCCTCATTTGCTTTAATTCAGAATTAAGACCCTGGTTTTAGGTTTGACTAATTAACTCTCAAATTCAATGTAAAATCCTATCATATTATTATCACTCTTCATTTTACTATAAGGTTATTCATTTATCTTTTCTCAATGAATAATACGAGATCTATAATAGACTGTTCCCTCGTTGTTTCCTCAACATACTAATCTAGAAAACTATCTTGTTTACACTCCATAAACTCATCCTCCACACCATGACTGCAAATTTGGTTTGTCCAGTCTAAATGAAAATTAAAGTTCCCTAATTTACTGTATTACCCTTGTTAGATTATTGCCCTTGTTGTTATTGCTGGTGTTGCAGTAATCAAGAAAGAGATAGGAGCAATTGGATAGAACAACCAACAAATTACCTCAGAGGTGAAGAGGCAGATTATCAAAAACTAAGGAAGAGAGGAACATTGACACACACAGAAAGAGGGAATTAGAGACCAATAACAGAGGAGATAAAGCACAGAAAGTTGGGAGAAAGTATCAGAGACATGGGACATCTGACATTTTTGTCATTGTTGAATTAAAAACCGCTTCATTAACACATTTTAATTTTTTTCTTAACTAATGTTAGTCAAAACAGAAACTTAATCTCAGAGAATACGAAAAAGAGAAACAGAATGAGAAACAGAGAAAAAAGGAAAGAATAACAGACAGAGAGAATAACAGAGAAAGGGAGATACAGAGGGCTCAAAATTTGTGTGCCCCGGTTTTTGGGTGCAGGGATTGCGATTCGTTACCTGCCCACACCAATTTCAATTGAGGAAGGCAGCATGCAAATTTGGTGCACTCATCTCATCTGCATGGTTGTAGTATGTGGCAAAATGAGCTCCGCGCTGCTTCCTTCATCTTCATGCTGCCAGCTGCCTCTCCATTCAGCAGGGGGCCAAACACATGATATCATGTGGTGCTGCCAGCTTGCTCTTCTTAAAGGCAAGCTGTCCCTCTTCCAGTAACTGCACGGAAGAATATTGGTCGAATTAATATGATGGAAAATTGAATACAAGAGCAACGTGAGGGTGCCGGGTGATGGATATGGCATTGGAAGCATTAGTGGTGGAACTAGTCAGGAGGAAAGATACTGTGGTTATGAAGGGGGGGGGGGAGGCTAGGAGGCCCTGAAGAACCACCCTCAGAAAGGAGTGGGAGCAGATTGCCCAAGTGGTCAATTCCCAGCATCAGGACTTGAGGACCTGACAGCACTGCCACAAGAAGTCTAATGGCCTCATGCAGGTGGTCTAGATCAGTGAATGCATCTTCACATGACATTGCCCACCCAATGCACCACCAATCTTGCATGCTCCTCAATGCACCACACCCCCATCGCTCAACCAACAGCATTCACTGGCACTCAGGACTCATGCCTATCATCCAGATACTCCACCTCACATGCCTACCAAAGCTGCCAGCCTCACACCCACCTCTCACTCTCTGTATATACCTCCAGCTATTCAGTTATGGAAGGAACATTAACCAAATACAGTGCAACACAACCACCAACATTCTGCCCACTCTCTTGCAGGACAGGGTGACACACTATGGGTGGAATTTAATGGGCCCCAGGAGATGGGCCAGGATGTGGGGAGAGCCTATAGAATTGCAACAGAAGGTGGGGACAGAGGGCCCGTCGCCTTCCTGTCACACTACAATTTAGTTGGTGGCAGGGAAGGCGGAAGATGGCAGGGAAGGCGGAAGATGGCCTTCCCACCCAGAGGCCAATTGAGGCCCTTAAGTGGCCAATCAATAGCAACTTAAAGGCCATTTCCTGCCGCCGGTGGAATTAAACCAGCGGCGGGGGGCCGCCGCCACATGGGAGCTCGTCCAGTAAAACAAGGCAGCCTCCCTGTGGGCTTGCGGGGGGGCAGGGCCTCTTCCGTGGTCAATCTGTGATTCACAGAGAGGGCCTGGAGGCAAAGGCCACCCCTCCACTAACGCCCCTCCTGCCCTCAAAGGCCACCTTCCCTTTTTCGCCAGGGCCTGCTGAACTGGCTCTAGCGATCCCTCCAGGGCTCCACTCCTACTCCTGGTGTAATACCAGCAGTGACCACCGTTCCCAGTGGCGCTACCGATACTACTGAGCTCCCTGATTGGCCAGCAGCTCTTGGAGGGAGGATCCTGTCGCCAGGCAGTTAATTGCCCGAATGCCGTTAAATTGCGCTGGGGGGTCCAAAGGGCCGAGGCGGGGCTCACTTCATCTTTTTGGCTCGGCATCAGGACCCCTGCTGACTCCTCTAAATTCAGCCCAGTAGAAGGGACCAGTGCAGAACTGACGGGGACAAGGATGCCTGCATTTTCTGAGCCTTACGGAGTAGATGGCTCTTAGCACCTTGGGGCCGGCAGCATCAGAGATTCAGGGCAAGGTATGAATGTGTGGAAGCGATAGACAGTGTAAGAACTTCAAACCTATGTAGCTGATTTGCAAATTTACAATTGTAAACATTGCATAAATTTCTGTGTCGATCAACATATGAGAAACACTGGACTCATGGGTTCACACATAGGTTCCAAATAGCAGCTGTGCCTTTTAATGGTTTTACCCTTGAAAATTGATGATCCTATGCACAGATACACCAGCATCACAATAACAGGCATTTGAGAGTCAGGCTGACTATTTGCAGTACAGCAAATTTACATGTGTGAAAAAGTTATATTTAAAAATAGTTTATTTTAAATATGCCTGAGAAAGAGCCAGATTTCATCATTTTACATGGAAAATAATTTCCATGGATCCACGTCCCTCTAGAATAACAGCCCAGCCATTCAGTGCTTTATTTTCCTGGGCCAGGAGGATAGGCCAAAGAGCAGTTGCTTGAGAGGCCTCCAATCCTCTTATGATGGCCCTGAGATTCAGGCTCGGGCTCTCACAGCTTTCTGGCACTCTCTGTCATGACTCACAAAATTCATAATAGTCCTGAGTAAAATATTGGCGGACAACCAGCGACGAAGACAGCATACAGCAGCAAGCATCAAACAGAGAAAGTTTGAAGTTCTAGTGACAGGTCACATGTATATTTAGGCTTTCCATATTCCAGATCTAATTACTTTAATGCAAGCACAGGAGGCAAAAGAAATGTGAACTGTGACCATAATCAATGGGTTCTCCTCTCTGAGCTGGTGTCATAGACTCTTATTCAGGGATGTCTAGCACAGTGGCGCAGTGGTTAGCACCGCAGCCTCACAGCTCCAGGGACCCGGGTTCGATTCCGGGTACTGCCTGTGTGGAGTTTGCAAGTTCTCCCTGTGTCTGCGTGGGTTTTCTCCGGGTGCTCCGGTTTCCTCCCACAAGCCAAAAAGACTTGCAGGTTGATAGGTAAATTGGCCATTATAAATTGTCACTAGTATAGGTAGGTGGTAGGGAAATATAGGGACGGTGGGGATGTTTGGTAGGAATATGGGATTAGTGTAGGATTAGTATAAATGGGTGGTTGATGTTCGGCACAGACTCGGTGGGCCGAAGGGCCTGTTTCAGTGCTGTATCTCTAATCTAATCTAATCTAATTGCCCATATGTGGCTGTGACTGTTATATTAACATAGTGTTCAGACAACTGCATTTGAATGATGCTTTTAACCCCATGTACCTTAACAATAAAATCATAAACACGAGTAGTAAATTCAATGTGCAAGTTCTGTGAGGGATTATCTAAATCTTTAGGGTTGAGAGACACTTATTAAGCAGTTTGAAACTGCAGAAAGACCTTGAACAAGTTCATGATGTATTCCACAAAAGTCACCCCATTTATTTCATATCTTTCCAAAATTCTCCCTTTTCTCTAATATCTCTCTTACAGTACACATTCATCCTGTGCATATGCCCACAGGTGATGCTCCGCCCTCTGCCTCAAAGTGAGATTCCCCCTCAACTGGGTTATTTGACCAAGCTGCCAATGGGAAAGCTAAGGAGGAATTACTTTAACTGCTTCCTAGTGATCTACCCAATCAGTACTGATAGGACCCTCTCACCCTTCTAACAGAGGAGACTATGGTGCAAGGGAGTGATAAGGAGAAAATAAGGAAAACAAAACTATTACAAGTAAAACCTTTTAAAATATTATTAATATAATGCAAGAAATTAAAAAGCAAAGAACTTGCATTCATATAAAACATCCTAAACACATCCCAAAGCACTTTCTATCAAATAAATTGGTTTTAAGTATAGTCAATTTTGTTAGGCAAACACAAATAATAATTATGCACAGTAAGTTCCCACAGCAGCAAATGAGATGAATGAGAAGTTAATCTATTCTTTTTGATTGAAGGATGAATGTTGGCCAATATACTTGGAGAATACTTTTCCTCAGGTAGTGCCATGGGATCTATTACATCTACTTCAATAGCCAGACAGGACCTCGGTTTATGGTTACCTGCAACAATGCAGCACTCCCTCAGTACTACATGAAAGTATCATCCTTGATTTCATGAGGTCAGATCTTATACTTACAACAGGATTGTTCCCACTGATGCTGTCCATGCTGGCCCCACCAAATACCTTAGGGTAAGTTGATGCCCATGCCACTGCAGGCTGGATTTTGTTCCTAGCCCGACGCCAGGTTCCATGGCGGGGTGGGGGTGTGGTGTAGCCGAGGAATCGGAATGGCAGCGGCTGCCACAGAATCCAACACCAGGATTGCCTAGCCCGATCTTCCCGGCGGTGGGGAAGCTCCGTGGCAGCCCCTTTGCCACTCTGCAACGAGACCCTGCTTTCCATATGCTAATTAGATCTTTGCATTAATTTAAATGTAACCCGCAGCAATTCTATCTTCAGTTCCCAATTTACAGCACAACGTGCGGCACTCACACCCTTTCACTTTCCTGTCCAGGGAAAGCTGGCGCCACCAAGGTGGGGAAGGTTTCACCTCTGTACTATGTACTGTATGTGGGGGAGGGGAAGGCGTAAACTTTGCACGATGTACTGTATGTGGGGGAGGGGAAGGTGTAAACTTTGCACGATGTACTGTATGTGGGGGAGGGGAAGGTGTAAACTTTGCACTATGTACTGTATGTGGGGGAGGGGAAGGGGTAAAGTCTGCATTATGTAGTGTATGGGGGGGAGGAGAAGGGGTAAACTCTGCACTATGTACTGTATGTGGGGGGAAGGGGAAATGGTAAACTCTGCACTATGTACTGTGCCGGGGGGAGGGGAAGGGGTAAAGTCTACACTATGTACTGTATGTGGGGGAGGGGAAGGGGTTAAACTCTGCACTATGTACTGTATATGGGGGAAAGGGGTAAAGTCTGCACTATGTACTGTATGGGGGTGAGGGAGGGGTGAGGGGAAGGGGTAAACTCTGCACTATGTACTGTATGTGGGGGAGGGGAAGGGGTAAACTCTGCACTATGTACTGTATGTGGGGGAGGGGAAGGGGTAAATTCAGCACTATGTACTGTATGTGGGAGAGGTGAAGGGGTAAACTCTGCACTATGTACTGTGTGGGGGAAGGGGTAGACTCTGCACTATGTACTGTATGTGGGAAAGGGGAAGGGGTAAACTCTGCACTATGTACTGTATGTGGGGGAGGGGAAGGGGTAAACTCTGCACTATGTACTGTATGTGGGAAAGGGGAAGGGGTAAACTCTGCACTATGTACTGTATGTGGGGGAGGGGAAGGGGTAAACTCTGCACTATGTACTGTGTGGGGGGAGGGGAAGGGGTAGACTCTGCATTATGTACTGTGTGGGGGGAGGGAAAGGGGTAAACTCTGCACTATGTACTGTATGTGGAGGGATGGGGAAGGGGTAAACTCTGCACTATGTACTGTATGTGGGGGGATGGGGAAGGGGTAAACTCTGCATTATGTACTATACAGGGTGGAAGGGGTGAACTCAGTCTTATGTTGTATTGTTTACGGGGCTGGCAGTCTTTTGGAAATGGCGCCAGCACCTCCTTCTTGTGAATGGCGTCACCAAGGCCTCCCGCCATGTGATTGGGGGAGGGGTGCGGCCGCTGTGCATATGCAAAGTGCTTGCCAGGTGCAAAATCATGGTGGCGCGGTGGTGTGGGGCCTGTGCACGGCAGCTGCCATTTTCTGAAGCCACTGCCACTCCCAGAAGCGGGAGAACAAGATCCAGCCGTACAGGTGTATCTTAGGCACCTACCTGTTCCAGGTGGCTGCAAAGTATGGCCTTGCTGGCCAGGTCATTTGGAGATATGGAGGGCTTCGGCCATCCCCAGCCCCAGCTTGGAAATATCAAACTGCCTGAAAGGTTGAGACCCCGCCGAATTTTCCACCCTAGCCAACCCAAGTGCTATCATTAAAATGGCATCAAGACAGGAAAAACAAGACAAACATGAATTCTGATGAAAGGTCACAGACCTGAAACATCAACTCTGTTTCTCTCTCCACAGATGCTGCCAGACCTACTGTGTATTTCCAGCACTTTCTGTTTTTATTTCAGATATCCAGCATCTGCAGTATTTTGCTTTTATCATTTTAAAAAGTGTGTTTTCAATGTAGTCATTTTTGTTTAACAGTAAAATAAAATTGATGCTATCCTTAATTATCCTGTCAGACTTCTGCCATGTACACTTACAGGACCCTGCCATTGCAAAGCTCTAGCGCTTTAGATGTAAAGAAGACCCAGCAGCAGCCTTACTCCACAATATTTACTCAGTAAGAATCGCTAGTTGAAAATAAAATGGGTGGTGGAAGTTTCTGTGGTGTTTGTAAAACAGAACACACAAAGTGGAACTTCTCTATTGAAAATCAAATCTTCAGAATGAATAGATGGGATACACTGTATAAATATAGCACGGTATCCATGTCCAGTACTAATGCAGTACTGATAGATTGTCAATGTATCACAACAGTTAACAGCAAAGTTTCCACTGATTTTTTTTGTGAGTCACAGTTTTTGAGACAACTTCAAACTTCAACTGCACTGCAAATACGAACCTCACTCTGGTTTTGTAAGTTGAAATCCTGCATTGTAAATTTTTATGCCCATGCTTTGGAAAGGTATCTATAATATCTAATAAGTATCAAATTTCCCAGTACTCAGTTGCAAATTATTTTTGCGAGTTTCCAATAATGCTATCTTGATGGTTATTTCTTAAATGTGAATGCTGTAATGCGTTGATGACACAGAAAGCACAATAGCAGCTGCGGTGGGGGGAAAATGGACCCAAATTGACTCAAATCACCCCCAACAAATGAACAGCATAGATTTCAGAAACTAGCTATCTTCCAGAGTTAACATCCAGGCAAGTCACAAGATGGTTGCAAACCACTTGAGGTAAATATTTGTGGGTTATGAAGTGTCTGAAACTCATAAGTACTGTCTTGTATTCACTCTGCAGTTATCTATCATCATACAACACAGTTAAAGCTTAGTGAGGGAAATCACTCCAATAGCAGATAAAGAATTATTTCAGCACTGAATATCCTTCAGTGGGGTGAGAAGAAGATCAAGTTTGATTTTGGTCAGAATATTTATTTTTGGAATTTAGCAGCTCTGTTAAAAAATAATCCATATGGATACAATACTTTGGTATCTACACTTAACTCTGGCTGCTATATAGTTTGAGTGAAAATGAATATGACACTTAAGAGCACCTGAAATGCTTGGGAAAAGCAGAATCACAGAATAATACAGTGCAGAAGAGGCCCTTCGGCCCATCGAGTCTGCACTGATGCATTAAAGACACCTGACCTGTCTACCTAATCCCATTTGCCAGCACTTGGCCCATAGCCTTGAATGTTATGATATCAAAACAGGAACCAAAGCAAGCATCTGATAGCAATTATCAATGGATCATTATTATCAACCTGACCACCTGGGTAGGCTGTAAACTGGCAGCCCACTACCAATATAAAACTCTTACATTATCAACTGACATCAATGGAATTGAACAAGAATTAGTTGCAACTTCACGCCAGCTGACATCCTCCTGCAGAACAGTTTTTCCAGACAGTACCTTTTTTAAGATCAAGCTTGAAGAATGAGTTGAAGGAAGGGCTTGGATGCAAACATAAACTTTCTGTGGCACAGTGGCTAGCATCACAGCCTCACAGCTCCAGTGACCTGGGTTTGGTTCTGGGTACTGCCTGTGTGGAGTTTGCAAGTTCTCCCTGTGACCGTGTGGGTTTCTGCCGGGTGCTCCGGTTTCCTCCCACAGCCAACAACTTGCAGGTTGATAGGTAAATTGGCCATTGTAAATTGCCCCGTGTGTAGGTAGGTGGTAGGGGATTGGTGGGGATGTGGTAGGGAATATGGGATTAATGTAGGATTAGTATAAATGGGAGGTTGTTGGTTGGCACAGACTTGGTGGGTTGAAGGGCCTGTTTCAGTGCTGTATCTCTCTATAACAGGACAAAGGCAGCCTGAGAGCTTCAAGCTTGCAGACAATTTTGTTCAGTAAGAACCAATGGAGAGTTTTTTTTTATTTTGAAAGTCCCAGAAATTCTACAACTCTCTGTTGTATTTTCTGGTTTCCAGAGAAATGATATTGCCAGTGTCTAACATCATACTTGGCAAGACAATGAAAGTTGCAGCTTTAAAGTGAAGTTGGCAAAAGTACAAGGTCAAGAGCTTATGTGGAGAGGAAGGACAAAGATTGTGGAATTTTCTTAACTGCTGTAATTGTTTTCAGATTAAATGGGTTACTCCCTCTGTGAAAGTACAGAGATTAACCTCTTCAACAAGTAAAGAGCAAAATACTGTACTTGCCGCAAATTTGAAACAAAAGTGCTGAAATAAGCAATAAGCAATAAGCAATAGTCAGCAGCTGTGGAGCAAACACACAGGATGATAGGATAATGTTTTGGCTGTGGAAAAGGGATGATAGGATAATGTTTTGGCTGTGGAAAAGGGATGATAGGATGATGCTTTGGCTGTAGAAAAGGGTCCATATCTGAATCATTAACTTGTCTGTTCTCTCCACACATGCTGACTGACTCTTTGCGTGTTTCCAGCATTTTCTATTTTATCACCTCTTTAACACTTTCGAGCAACCAGCTGCACAGTTTGGAGAACTTGTGTTGCAGTCACAGCAAACATGTTTTACTGCATGAATTAGAACTAAAGGTACAATTGGACCATCATTTGCCATTTGGCCTAGGGTTGCCAGCTCTGTTTAGATGTATTCCTGGAGGCTTCATCACATCAGGCGGTAGTGTAGTGGTAATGTCACTGGACTGGTAGCCCAGAGGCCCAGTCTAATGCTCTGGGGACGTGGGTTTGAATCCCACCACGGCAGATGATGAAATTTGAATTCAATTAATAAAAATCTGGAATTAAAAAGCTAGTCTAGTGTGACCATGAAGCCATTGTCGATTGTTGTAAAAACCCATCTGGTTCACTCGTGTCCTTTAGGGAAGGAAATCTGCCATCCTTACCTGGTCTGGCCTACATGTGATTCCAGATCCACAGCAATGTGGTTGACTCTTAAAATGCCCTCTGAAATGGCTACTCAGTTCAAGGGCAATTAGGGATGGGCAATAAATGCTGGCCTAGCCAGTGACGCCCACATCCCATGAACGAATAAAAAAAAAATCACCCCCTGTCTTCATCTACTCCACCTGGTCAAACAGCCATTTTTCCCCATCTGCAATATTTTTATCACTAATAAATGAATTGTTCAAAGAAAATAAGAAAAACACACATTTTTAATGCCCCTGTAATATTTTATCATGGGTGCTCACAGTGGTGTCCAGGAGATCAATCTTTAATTCCAGGAGACTTTGGGACAATTCTGAAGGGTGGCAACCCTTTCTTGGCCTCCCATTTCACAAATGAAGTCAGGACAGAGTTTGTTTTGTAATTGTTATTTCATTTCACTCATATGATAGCTGATGATTTGAGTTGTGGTGGTGGCTGATTCATTCTGCCCTAGATTTTCTTCCAGTAACCTTTAGAGCATGTAAATATCTACCCTACGATATTCTGGAAATATTAGACATCTTTTGCAGCCACTGCTGACAAACAGATTGGAATTTATGCTGAAGTTATAAGTGACAAATGTTTTATGGTTTCTTGGAGTGAAATGTCTTTTTTATATCTCCTCAGTATCAACAACCCGGACTTGTATAATGGTGTTAAAATAATAAAACATTCCAAGGCACTTCAAAAGCTCAAAATAACTTGATACTAAGCAGTGGTGGGAGAAGGATTAGCGGTAGTGACTGAAAAGGTTTTGAGAAGATTTTGAAGGAAGGTAGTGTGAAGTATGGTTTATCAAAACTGTTCCAGGCTGTGTGGCAGAGATGGTTGAAGGCTCAGTAAGTGAAGGTAAATGGAGATAGGGTAAGTGGGGGGGGGGGTTGCAAAAGAGGTCAGATTTGGGAGAACGGAGGAACATAGAATTAAAGAAGTTTGCAGAGGTAGGGAGGGATTGAAGTTGTGAAAATACTTATAGTTGAGCACAAAGATTTTGAAAGTAATGCAATAGGGGAGCAGAGACAAAGAAGTTTGGTGACGGCCAGGTTGACAGGATTGGAACATGGTCCAGAGTATTGGACAAGTTGCAGTTTATGAAGGGCAGAACCCATGAGGTTAGCAGGGAGAGCATTGATGTAATAGAGTCTTGAGGTAACAACCAGATGGATAGGTCTTTCAGTGGCAATGCGGGCAAGTGGAGACAAAGGTTATATGTATGTACATATATATGTATATATAGTATGGAAATAGGTGGTACTGATGGTGGCTAGGACGTAAGGTTTGATGCTTAGCTCAAGATCAAACAGAATGCCAAATGATACACTGATGGGTTCAGTTTTGGTGAACTGTCAAAGAGAGGGGTGGAATGGAGGAATAAGGTGTAGTGTTTTAGGTGGGAACCAAACAGGATGGCTTTGGTCTTGCTTGTTTTGAGTTGAAGAAAGGTCTTGCACATGCACAAGCTAAACAGTTAGATGATGATAGTTGAGGAGTCAAGGTAGGTAGCTCTACAAGAAAGGTAGAGCTGGGTATCATCAGCATACATGTGAAAGCTAAATACAAATAACGTTATGAGGACAACATGCAGACAAGAAAAAGAAGGGGGTTAAAGATGGAGCTTTGCAAACTATCCATTATAATGTGTATTGTTACGACCAAGACGGGAGGAGTGCACTGTCTTTTCTAGTTCCACTTCTCCACAGGTCACAACATATATATTTTTTAATGTTTACCCAGCTACCGATGCGGTCAATCATATACTGTTTTCTTTATCCCAGAATAAAATACATCAACCAGGTTTCTTTAATAAACAACAAAATTATCAGTTTATTATAAAACTAGATTTAACCAGTAATGAAACAAAGCATTAACACACAGATTGAAATACAAAAGTTCCCCCTTTTAAATTCCCTACACAGAAACTCACACACACACTGAAAAAATACAGAAATTCTCCCTGCAGAAGTCTATTTAAAAAAAAAGACAAAGAAAAAACTTTGGCCAAACACTTGATAACTCTTGAAGAAAAAAGAGAAGATATGGAAAGATGCCAGTTGTCCGTTTTTGGTCTTGGGTCCTAAATATGCATAGACGGCCGTCACTGTGATCTTTCTAGAGCAGTTCTTTGTAGACGACGTTGAGGATCAGGTGGGCAAGCTTTCTAGGAGAAATGCGGCATCAGGGGTTTCTGGCAGGCTTTTCAGGAGATATGCAGCATCAGTTTCTCTATTTCTTACACTTGATTCTCAGGAAGTTCTCAAAGAGATGAAAGAGGGTGAGCTGATGGTGGCTGCTCTCTTGGCTGCTTTTCTCTAACTCTTAAAAACAGTTCATACCCCAGCACACTGTCCAAAGTTAAACCAAAAACAATATCTCAAGAGCTAAGCCTTCTGACCCCTATAAATCTTGACCTGTCACTTCTCTGTAAACACCTTTCCTAGGTCACTAAGGTTTCTGTTGTTTATTGCTTAAAGCACATGACTTCCAGCTAGGTTGTTTTTAAACATCTCAGTGTCCTTTCAATGAACTGTCAATAACAAAGTAAAGTCCAGCTTCTATAAAATCTTTAGCTTTCCAATGAATCCAGCTCCACAATTTAAATATGAGTCCTCAAAAACATATACTTAAAAAATATAGAAGCACTTTTGTAACAGTATGAGTAGGGGAAGATGCCATTACAGGAGTTGAACAAGTACAAGTAGAAAAATCTAGGCTGCTGCCACAGAGCTGAATCATAAAGGAGACACAGAAGAGCAGATTACAATGGTCAAATGTATGGAATGTTGTGGAGAGCTCAAGAAGGATGAGGATTTGTACAAGTGACTGCAAGCAGAAAAGCTATCTTTGATGACTTTGACCAGGTCATTCTGAGTGTTGTAGCAGGACAAAAACTATATTGAAAGGATTTAAAGAGAAAGCAATGAGAGGATTGTCATGGAGTTGTATTTTTGTTAAGTATATGTTTTGGAGGACTTATATTTAACTTGTTGAGATGGATTCATTGGAAGGCTGAAGATTTCATAGAAGCTGGACTTTGCTTTGTTGTTGACAGTTCATTGAAACGACACTGAGATGTTGTTTAAAAACAACCTTACTGGAAGTCATGTGCTTTAGCATTGCTGTAGTGAGAACAGTGAACATACTCTATAGATGTCTTTAATAAAACATTTGTTAAATCTTTGTTGAAGATAAAGCTGTGATTTCAAGTGTGATTCATTTCAGCCTGAGATGTGGCATTGGCAATGAGGTTATCAAGACAAACAGTACAGAGGTAAATTCGGAGATATTTAGGATTGTGCCATAGCATTTGCTGGAGCTGATATGTCTGCAGTCCGGGGAATTGAGCCATTTGATCCGACGGGTGATGTCAGTTCCATCAGTGTGAACTGGAAAGCATGGCTGGAGGAGTTTGAAGTGTATGCTGACAGTTGCAGTTTGTTTTTGGATGTTCAATGGTGAGGGAGAAGTTCAAGACGTTGCTTGACATGGAAGACAAGGCGGATTTTGAATGTGCAGTGAAAGCTTTGAAGGACCATTATGTGGTCACACCAAATGTCACATTCCAAAGGCATTTTTCCATCAAATGAGACAGAAAGAGGGGGAAACAGTCACCCAAT
Source organism: Heterodontus francisci (assembly GCF_036365525.1). NCBI lineage: Eukaryota > Metazoa > Chordata > Chondrichthyes > Heterodontiformes > Heterodontidae > Heterodontus > Heterodontus francisci. The sequence goes on from NC_090374.1 coordinate 120,497,222, forward strand.
TTGTGACCTGTTTGAGGCAGGCATCAGATGGATGCAATTATGTTGCGACGAATTTGGCCTAACCATCAGCCTCAAGAAAACAAACATGTTGGGACAGGACATCAGAAATGCTCCATCCATCAATATTGGCGACCACGCTCTGGAAGTGGTTCAAGAGTTCACCTACCTAGGCTCAACTATCACCAGTAGCCTGACTCTCGATGCAGAAATCAACAAGCGCATGGGAAAGGCTTCCACTGCTATGTCCAGACTGGCCAGGAGAGTGTGGGAAAATGGCGCACTGACACGGAACACAAAAGTCCGAGTGTATCAAGCCTGTGTCCTCAGTACCTTGCTCTACAGCAGCGAGGCCTGGACAATGTATGTCAGCCAAGAGCGAAGTCTCAATTCATTCCATCTTCGCTGCCTCCGGAGAATCCTTGGCATCAGGTAGCAGGACCGTATCTCCAACACAGAAGTCCTCGAGGCGGCCAACATCCCCAGCTTATACACACTACTGACTCAGCGGCGTTTGAGATGGCTTGGCCATGTGAGCCGCATGGAAGATGGCAGGATCCCCAAGGACGCATTGTACAGCGAGCTCGTCACTGGTATCAGACCCACCGGCCGTCCATGTCTCCGCTTTAAAGACGTCTGCAAACGCGACATGAAGTCCTGTGACATTGATCACAAGTCGTGGGAGTCAGTTGCCAGCAATCGCCAGAGCTGGCGGGCAGCCATAAAGGCGGGGCTAAAGTGTGGCGAGTCGAAGAGACTTAGCAGTTGGCAGGAAAAAAGACAGGAGCGCAAGGGGAGAGCCAACTGTGTAACAGCCCCGACAGCCAATTTTATCTGCAGCACCTATGGAAGAGTCTGTCACTCTAGAATTGGCTTTTATAGCCACTCTAGGCACTGCTTCACAAACCACTGACCACCTGCAGGCACTTACCCATTGTCTCCCGAGACGAGGAGGCCAAAGAAGATCTGAATAACCATATAATGGATCAGGTGGTCCAACATTTCAGGTCGGATAAGCTGAGATGCAGACTGCTGGAAAGAAGAGGTGACTTAACGTTAGACGACACTTTGAAGATAGCGGCTGCATTGGAAGCTGTGGATTGGCACGGTCACAGCATGAAACTTGGCCCCACTTCCGCCATCATCATGACAGATCTGAGGTTAATTGAGTGACACAACGGAATCTAGGTACGCGTAAATGTAAACAGCAGAAGTCTGAGAGAGAGTGTTTCAGATATGGCAACTTGGGGCACTAGAGAAGAGATGACTGCTGCCCTGCCAAGGGAAAGATATGCAGAAAACGTGGGAGCAGAGATCATTTTGCCAAGAAGTGCAGGAGCAAAGTTGAACAGAGTGGGAAGCCTGGCAAACCATGTAAAGGAAAGAGAGATGAAAGTAGTACAACTGTGAGACAAGTTAAAGAAGATGCAGTGAGTGAGGACACGAATAGAAATTGTGGATACATGGTTTCTGTCAATGGAAGCAACAATGAGAAAGTTCCAGTGATTGTTGCGGGGGCATGGTGGTGGGGGGGGGTTGAAGTGAGCATGATTGTAGATTCAGGAAGTGACAGTAATGTCATCAGTAGAGCACTGTGGGAGGAACTGAAGACAAAGAGAATCACGTGCACATCTCAAAAATGTATCAAAGAACTTTATCCTTACACATCTGAAACCCGACCAAACTGTTGGATGCATCACAATGAGTGTAAGAGCTGGAGATCAGAATGTGGAGGTAGAATTCATAGTGATTGAGGAGGATGGTGACCTAAAGGCCTACTCGGGTCTGCAAAAAAAAAACCCGACACGAGCCCAACCCGGCCCGAGTCCTTCCACTCGTTCCCACGCCCGACCCAACCCGACCCGACCCGACCCAACCATCAGTTAACTTACCTTCTGTTTTTCACTTTGTTGCTGATCTGCACAATCTTAAAATAATAAAAAAACAGCTTTATAGTCCAAAAATTAAATTAACATTGGACCTATTTACCTGTGATAGAGCGTGTCCGACCCAGCCCGACCCAAGCCCGAGTGCTGGACCCGGAAGTGCAACCCAACCCGACCCGAACCCGACACATGTCGTCGGGTCCCATCAGGTTCGGGTCGAGTAGCAGGCCTTTATGTGAGCCTCTTCTGAGTAGAAAAACTGACCGAGCCTTGGGGGTGCTTCACATTGGATTGAAAGTGAATTCTGTGAAATCCCACGAGGAGCTTCGAGAGGAGTTTGGATCAGTGTTTCAAGGAATTGGGAAGTTGCACAACCACCAAGTGAGATTAACAATTGATGAGAATGTGCAGCCTGTAGCTCAGCCTGTATATAGAACACCTTTTGGTCTGACAGGGAAAGTTGAAGCAAAGATCAAGGAACTGGTTGATCAACACATCATAGAACCAGTTGAAGGACCAACACACAGATCTTCACTAGAAAAGGAAGCTGAATCATTCGTGTGGTTCGTGGCAGTTCATGCTGAGAGCAATTACAACTAGAGAGATTGGAAGAGAGTCAGACAAAGATTCAGAATTGAATGACATCAGACAGAGAATCCAAGCTGGAAATTGGGAGACTTGCCCATTCAAGACATACATTGTTATCTGAGATGAACTGTGCACGATTGGAAATTGTATTATCAGAGGTAAGAGACTTATAGTGCCACAAAAGCTTAGGCCTAGACTAGTGATGCTAGCTCATGAGGGTCACTTGGGAGTGGTTGATACTAAGCACACCTTACGAACCAAAATATGGTGGCCAGGGATGGAGAAAGATGTGGAACAGTTTGTCAAAACAGTTTTTCAAAGTATGTCGAACATTCCTTGTTCCAGTCCTACTCAGGTCCCCTCCCCCAACTCTTTTTCCCATACATTGATGGCTGTATCGGTGCCGTTTCCTGCTCCCACCCCGAACTGGAAAACTTTCTCAACCTTGCTTCCAATTTCCACGCTTCTCTCACCTTTACATGGTCCATCTCCGACACTTCCCTTCCCTTCCTCGACTTCTCTGTCTCCATCTCTGAGGATAGGCTGTCTACTAATATTCATTATAAGCCCACCAACTCCCACAGCTACCTCGACTACACTTCCTCACAACCTGCCTCCTGTAAGGACTCCATTCCATTCTCCCAGCTTCTCCGTCTCCGATGCATCTGCTCTGATGATGCAACCTTCCACAACAACGCCTCTGACAGGTCTTCCTTTTTCCTCAACTGAGGATTCCCCCCCACTGTGCTTGACAGGGCCCTCAACCGTGTCTGGCCCATTTCCCGCACTTCTGCCCTCATGCCTTCCCCTCCCTCTCAGAAGCATGACAGGGTTCCCCTTGTCCTCACTTTCCACCCCACCAACCTCCACATCCTCCGCCATTTCTTCCACCTCCAGCGTGATGCCACCGCCAAACGCATCTTCCACTCCCCTCCACTGTCATCATTCCGAAGTGATCGTTCCCTCCTCGACACCCTGGTCAACTCCTCCATTACTCCCGACACCTCGTCCCCTTCCCACAGCACCTTCCCATGCAATTGCAGGAGGTGTAATACCTGCCCATTTACCTCCTCTCTCCTCACTATCCAAGGCCCCAAACACTTCTTTAAGGTGAAGCAGCAACTTACTTGTACTTTCAATTTAGTATACTGTATTCGCTGCTCAGTAAACTAAATATAGTATATATTTATTATACTATAATATATATATTTATTATATTATAATATAATGCGGTCTCCTCTACACTGGGGAGATCAAACGCAGATTGGGTGATCACTTTGTTGACACCTCCGCTCAGTCCGAAAGTGTGACCCCGAGCTTCCGGTTGCTTACCATTTCAAAACTCCCCCCTGCTATCTTGCCAACATTTCTGTCTTTGGCCTGCTCCAGTGTTCCAGTGAACATCAACGCAAGCTCGAGGAGCAGCGCCTGATCTTTTGATTAGGCAATCTGCAGCCTTGTGGACTGAACATTGAGTTCAATAACTTCAGAGCATGACTGGCCTTTATAATATTTTATTTTTTAACCATGTGCCTGCTTTTCATGCAGTCAGGGCAGCTCATTATTCCGCTAATAACAGTCTCTCTAGACTAATGCTTTGTCTTTCCCCACAAGCATTAACACACACTTTGCCTTTGTCCCAGGACATCTTTGTTATCTAATCTCCCTCTGCCCTATCAAACACCTTCCCCTTTGTTCTCTCCCCACCCCCTCCCCTTCACTTGCTTAAAACCTAATTCTTTTCTAACAGTCAGGCAAGCCCGCCACCTGCCAAGACTGAGGGACACATTATTTCGCTACATGAACAGTAAAACATAAAATTGCAAGCCTCTGACTGAAAAGACATTTGCATGGTAACAGGCAGTGTTGGAACAAGGGACAAAGGACCATGCCCTGACACATTCAACCAACAATGGACTTTTGATTACCAGACGTTGAAGCATTCCAGGTTAACTACTAAGATGGTCGAATACACAGAAGAAGTGGTCAGACCAGTTTTGGTCACATGATTGACTGTTGCAGTTTTTGAATTTGAACTTCCAACAGAAGATTTGAACTCAGAAAGCCGTGTGCTCCTGGTTGGAACAGAACCTCCTCTCCAGTCTTACCTGCATCTCTTTCCCACAGAACTGAATCTTGTGTAAACACGTGAACCTCAAAGAGAGAAAGAGAGAAAGAACTCCTATGTGAACAAGGTTTAAGAAGAACACTGGGCCCTGACGAACAACAAGACTACCTACAATCAAGTGAGCTCAAAGCACAGTAAACAAGAAACACTTCTGATATTGCCTCAAACCTTTCTCCACTGTATTTTCTTCTCCTCTTTTCTGTCCCTACTTGCATGTGTGTATCGCGTGTGCATGCTAGCGTGGGCGCGTCATTTAGCCGTAGGCATTAACCGTATTAGAGATTAAGTTTAAGGTTTAATAAATTTCACTTACCTTTTTTAAACCTGAGAAAGCCTGTTTATGCTAATTTCTTTGCCTTATAATTGGAAAGCTATGAACAAGGATTCGCAAAGGGGGAGCTCAAAACAAGGTGTATTTAAAAATAAACCCTGTTACAATATGACCAGGTCAGGATAGTAACACCTTTCGTACCTGGTCGTAACAGAAATTTGGGTGCTAGCATCCGGAATTTTATGCACAGATGAACAAGTGAAATTGGAAGTGTGAAGCCAAATTGTTCCCAATCAAAAAGAACAAAGATTAATACAGGTTTTCTTGCGGTTGTGTGTGATTGAATGCTAACATATCTGCAACTGAAGTGAGTAGCTCTCCAAACCGGGTGAAGTAACGTGGGATAAGTTAAAAGCAACCCCACGATCACCCCCACAAATTGGAAAAGGACAAAAGATGGGAAGGTGACAGAAGCCCAGCAAGTCCTGGAAGAGAAAGGAAAACAGGAAACACAGGGGGTCATCCTCCAGCCAAAAAGGAAGGTGCTGTGAGCAAGAGTGAGACCCGGAGACCTGTGTGCTTCCATTGTAATAAGGTAGGGCATTTAAAAGCTGACTGCTGGAAACTAAAGGAGAAACCAATAGGTTAATCAAGGGAAGTGAAGATGAGGGTCTGATGGAAAACGCAGAATAAGCTGTGGATTAACTGCAGTAAGAATGCAACACAGGAAGCATACTAAGGCCAGTGCAGGAAAAGTTAATAGGATTCCTGAAGGTTATCAGGGTTTTGTATTTGAAGGGTAAGTAACCCCATACCCCTCGAGTGGGGCAAGCAACCCATAGTGATTCTCAGGAACACAGTGGCCCCCAGATTCCTTTTACTGGGAAAAGGCCGGACCTTTACCCCAGAGAGTGCAGTGAACACCAGGATGGTAGTGAATGGTATTGGAGGGCAGTGTATGCCCGTACCTGTACAGTGGGTGCACCTGGATAGCAACCTAGTTTCAGGACCGTTGACTGTAGGGATTGTCCCTAGTTTGCCTGTGGATGAGGTGGAACTGCTCCTAGGTAATGATCTGGCAGGGGTGAAGGTGGTAGTCCACCCAGTAGTGAAAGAAAGACCACAGGAGGTCAGAGAGACAGGGCAGTGGCAGGAGACGGTCTCCTGCAGAGTCCCTGAATGTGTAGTGGACCAGGCCATGATCAAACCAGCACACACAGAGGAGATTGAAATGGCACTGCAGGCAGATGACCATGAGGTTTGCCTGTCCGAGACTTTCTTTGAAAAGTTAGGAGACCCAGGGAATGAATTAAATGGATTTTCCCTAGGTGAGTCTCAGCGAGCCGACCCAGTAGTCCAAGAATTAGCACAGGCTGCCCAGTCTGAAAGTGAAGCAGAGGGAGTCCCTGATTGCCACTATATAAAGAATGAAGTACTGATGAGGAAATGGAGTTCTCCTCACAGACCTCAGGCCGAGGAATGGACAGTAGTTCACCAGTTAGTGGTGCCACAGAGGTACCGGGGAGAAATATTAAGAAGGGCCCACAAGACTACAGTAGCTGCACATGCCGGTATATGAAAGACCAAAGCCCGCATAAGACAGCAGTTTGACTGGTCAAAACTCCACAAAGATATAGTGGATTATTGAAGGAGTTGCCACATGTGCCAGGTTGAGGGGAAACCCCAACCTACACCACTAAATCCTGTACCGGTGTGAGGAGGACTGTAAGGGACCCCCACCCCCTGGAACAAAAGGGGACAGGCAGGCACATGGCTGGCAAAAGTTTAGAAGAGAAGGGGAAAAAGTGACCAAGAGGACCGGTTAAAGGAAGTCCGGGAAGATTCGTAGATGAAATCCCCTACTGTCCGGTCAACCAACCCTGAAAAAGGTGAAAAGTTAGACCCCACATCCTCCTATGTGAATGCAGGCTCTAGAAGTATCCCACCAGAGCCTCTAACAGCATTTACAGGAACCTGCAGAGATAAAGAGAGACCTCTAGGGGGCACAGAAACCGTAAGGATGATGCCTCACTGAGTCGAAGTGCCAGAGGAGAGTTTAGCCAAGTCTGCACATATACCGACAGGTAGGAGTACCCCAGAGAACAAAGGGGAGAGTAACAAAGACTCCTCCCCCATAGTGAGAAGAAAAGGGAACCGCCCATCCCCTGAAGTCAAAAGTCTTTGCATGACTCAGAGTTCTGGATAGACCCGCCCATTACTACTCTCCTGAGAAAAAAAGGGAAATTAAAGCAGACCTGGCACTCAGAACAGACTATTTTTAATAAGCTTTAAGATTTGTGAATGAATGGAAATGAACGAGAGAAATGCATGGTTTTTCTTTCTGTATTTTATATTTCTCTCAAACTCTGTAATGAAATGTGCCATTTTTCTTCAAATCGCATTTCATTCCCCTGGGTGTGGAGGTGGCGGGCAAGCTATGAACAAGGATTCACAAGGGGGGAGCTCAAAATGCAGTGTGTTTAAAAATAAACCCTGTTACAATAAGACCAGATGAGGATAGTAACAGACTCCTAGACACCTTTTGCACCTGGTCATAGCACTAACCTTTGCCAGTTCTGATGAAAGGTCACAGACCTGAAACGTTAACTTTGCTTCTCTCTCCAGAGATGCTGCCTGACCTGCTGAGTATTTCCAACATTTTTTGTTTTTGTCAAAACATGGCATGGCTGTCAACTTGTCGGTAGACCCAATCCACCTAAACAAATACACAGTACACTGTTACCGACTGGACCATGGGTAGATGTAGCAGTTGACTTCTTAGGTCCATTTCCATCAGGAGGGTCTATACTAGTGGTGATTGACTAATACAGCTGTTATTATGAATATGTCGTAATGACGTCTACAATTGGAGAGAAAACAGTGTTTGCATTGACTGAAAGATTTGCAAGGCATGGTCTACCAGTCACATTGTATTCAGACAATGGACCACAATTCATTTCACAGACCATTGAAGATTACATGCAAGTCACAGGTATTCGCCATCACAGAGTAACACTTAAATGGCCACAGGCAAATGGGGAAGTGGAAAGACAAAACCAATCCTTAGAGAAATGGATGAGGATTGCTCAAGCTGAGGGTAAAGACTGGAAGGAGATGTTGTTGTCCTATGTGGCCATATATAGAGCAACTACACACACTATGATGGGAAAGAGCCCAGCTGAGTTGTTATTTGGACACAAAATACACACCAAGATATCAGAGCTGAGGGACATTAGAGCTGATCAGGAGGTTCGAGATCATGATGCTGAGAAAAAGGGTGCTGCGAAGTTTTATGCAGACCACAGAAGGAGAGCTAGACAGTTTGATGTGATGCCAGGTAATGAAGTATTGCTGAGACGGGAGAGTCCGAGTAAGATGGATACATCATATTATCCCAAACTGTACACTGTTACTGCCAAGAAGGGAAACAGTGTGACTGTGCAGTCACCAGAAGGAGGACTGTATGACAGAAATTCTTCATACATTAAAAAGTGTCATGGTGACAAAGACACAACAGTGGATGAACCAGATGTAGGAGCTGAGGTGAAGCTGACATTCTGCAATTCAGATGTCCAAACCAGTGATGCTGTTGGCAGGCAGACAGCTTGTTATCCAGAGGGAGAAACGTTGGTTCCAGAGGAACCAATGACATTTCCTAATCCTGACATGGTGACCAGAGTTCCTGAGACAGCAGGAAGACCATGGCATGAGAGGAGACCACCAAAATGATATGAAAATTTGTGTTGTGATTATGTTCAAAAATCATGGACATGTTTTAGTCTGATAAGGGAGGAATGTCATGATTGTATATTGGGCTTGAGTATTAGAGAATATATGGTACTTGAAAAGAAAACTGAAAGTAGCTTTGTGCTTTGGGGAAAACACCTGACCTGGGGGTTGTCGTAAGGTCGGATAAGCTTAGGCTGCTGTAGTGAGAACAGTGAACAGAACTCTACAGAAGTCTTTGATAAAACACTTGTTAAATCTTTGTTAAAGTTAAAGCTGTTATTTCAAGTGTGATTCATGTCGGCCTGAGATGTGACAGGCCTGGGAGCAGATGGGAGAGCAATTGTAGAATAGCATGGGCTCAGGGAAAGATATTGGGTTGGTTGAGTCTGCAACAGGGGATGAAACGGTTGGGACAGCTGAGTGGTTGATCTCAAACTTTTCGAAAAACAAGATCCATGAGCTTCTCACATTTGCTTTGGAGGATCTTCACTGTTCACAGAACTCCATACTGAGGCTAGCAATGGAGCAGCCTCAGCCAGTAAGCATTTCAAGCTAAATGTAGTCCAATCTCCACAGGCAATCTCTTTCTTTAAAAACCCTCCAAAGATGCTGTGCCATCAGGCTTTCTAACTTGCAAGTAAATCCTCTTCAAAGTTGTGTATCTGTTTAACAAACACAGTCTGATGTCCATTGCATTCAAAATGACAGTTTTCACCTTCCCATTGCACATACGCACACACACACACACCCCCACACACACGCGCACACACCAATCCTGGACGTTCTCCTTGTCAGAAAGGAAGAGTTGTTCTAGCGAAGCCTGATGGACACTCAGAACAATGTAACGCATAGCATGAAGAAAAACAAAGTTGTTCAGCCTTTCTCACACATGGATGAAATATTGTTTCTGCACCATACAGTGTCTGCAAAAACGTTACTGCATGCGGTAATGTCTCACTTCTTCAAAAAATCCCTTTTTCCAGTCTCTCAACAGGACATTACAACTTTTATAATAACTGTCAGTATTATGACAGTAAGCTGATCATACTTAAATCAAAGGCAAGATTACTGACAATCCTTTGGCATAAACTGGCACATAGTTGGCTGAAAAGAGAGAAAATCCCTTTTTTTTCCAAGAATAACTGTTCAATAAAATTGGGATAGTGCAGTATTTGCAATGCAACATGGATGAACCAGCATTTTTAAACACCTTCAGCCTATCTCATTATCAAGTTCTTGTATTATCTGGTTGTCATGGGCAAGACATTTTGCAAAGCGCTCTGTATATGTGTCAAAATAATGATAGCTTTACTATGGCACTTCGCCTAGTTTGATTGGAATGAGATTGCATTGAAGCAGCAGCTCTGGTTTATTTGGAAATTAGAATAAAGATGAGAAAGCCTATATGAAAAAAGGAAGCTTGTAGATATATAAACTAGTATTCATTCACAGCATCAACTGGAAGCAAAAACACTTGCCAGCTTATGTGCTGTTTGTCATTTCACACACTGCCTTCCAACGTGCCCTCTCAACATGGGTATCAGCACGAGGATGCAGGAGATATGCAGTGCAGTAGGTGATAGTACTAACAGTGGCTCGGAACAGACAGATAAATTGCTTATGCTGTAAGGTAATAAATACTGGTATCAAATTTCACAGCAATCAACTGTAGGTTATCTGGTGCATAATTACCAACTGTTAAAATCATCTCATGTTAAGGACACAGAGCACATAGATAGTTATGTTTACGTGCATGACTGGTGATAGCACACGATTTAATTTTTAATAAAATTCTGAAAGAGAAACGATTACAATTAGCCTCAGGCTCCTGGATTAGGGAGGAGAAAACCTCAACCAAAGTTCATACTCATAATCACTTTCCAGTGAACGCTCCTGGAACAGTGTGCAAGTATGAATGTCAGGTCAAGAGAGGATTAAGCTCCAGTGGTTGTACTGGCTGCTGAAACATACCATCTAGGCTCACCTATGAAGGCTAGCTGCCAGTGTCAGCTTGGCTTACTTGGTATCAATCCTGGCTCTAAACTAGGAGATTTTGAGTTCAAACCATACTCCAGGATTTGAGTGTTACCTGACATAGTGTGCTCACTGGTAGAGATGCAGCCTTTCAGATTGAGAAGTTACAGTGAGGTCCTATCTGCCTGTTCAGGCAGATATTAGAGATCCCATGGTAATATCTGAAGAGCAGAAAGTTCCCTCAACCTAAAACTGTGTAATTTGTTCTCCATCTCACTGATATTTATGGAATTTTCTAAGCACAAAAAGACTTCCATGCTTTCTTATTAAACAATCCACTGTATTTTGAAAAAAGTAATTAAATGTGAAATAGTTTGAGATGTTACACAGAAATATAATAAGGTGATATATATATATGTATTTCATTTCTTTACCTGGGCAAAGTTAGCCTAAAATTAAGTTGATTGTACTACAAAACTGTATAATCCTTTCTTTCCATAATCCTTTATCATCCTGAGCTGAAAACTCCCCGGTGGCCCAATGGATAAATGTACCATTACCTGATCTCAGTGGAAGCTGTGGTACATGTGATACAATTGGTATCAGTATTCCTGGGCTAGTGAGGGATTGCAAAAACCAGCCATTTCTGATTGCTATCAATTGACCTCCATCCTCCCATTTGGAAAGTGCACGTGTGTACATAGGTAAAGACAGGATCAGGCTTGGCTGTGACTCTCCCAACCCACATGGAAGATTAGCCAGCTGAAATTTACTGCCTAGACATAGAGATGAAAAGGTCCATTTGTAAGATATGGGAGCCCTTTCTGTACTCATTGTAACTGCATTCGAGCAAGAGTCAGCACCTTCAGAGGAGGAAGAAAAGTTGAAAAACCCAAGCAAATGCAAATATAAGTGCTAAAAGTTTGTAGGAGTGAAATGATAAGCTGGTAGTAATAAAGTATTAAAAATTCTGCACGGGTTAGCTACAGTATGCCATGGAGAAATAGGGTGTGTGTGTGATATGATTGGGTGTCGAGTGTCAGAGGGACATACAAAATGGGAGTGAGGTGCTTTTACAGTGACAGGGAGACCAGTTCTAATCAATCCTCATCTATCTCCTCCAACTTCTAGTATTTGATTCAAGCATAACATCATCAAAGGCCTGGGGGCCCTGTGTGTCATGATACATCAAGGAATTTAAAAGAACAGTTGAAAATTGGCATGCAAAATGGAGGGCAACCAGAAAGAAGTGTACAGATAAAATAAGGATGTGCAGCAAACAATAAATCAGCCACTGCAAGTACGTTGACCTTAGTTTTAACTTATATCCACTCTGGCCAATATTCAAATGGATGGTAAAATTAATACAAGAAAATTTAAGTTAGCTTTTATAAATGAAGGAATGGCGTGGGTGCAGTTTTCTCAAATATGATATCATACATCATCTGTGGCAGTCAGATGTCTGATTATGCACTACTATCATTTTAACATCATTTTCCGGCAAGATTCTGGCTTTCGTTTTAGGGAATTAACTCTGGGTTTGAACAAACTCAGCTGCCAAACCAGTCTTTGACGTGCCTAACTCATTGCAAATGTGCACTGTATCTCTAAGCTACTTTTCAGCATTTATGATATAGCACATATTCTGCAGCAGCAGTACATCCTTTCTCATTTATGAGTCTTCCCTTCAATAAATTTTCTTGTCATTGTAAGACTACTTCAAAACAGTCAGTGGGAGGACTATCTTCCTCTCAAGTGTAAAATTGATTTTCCACAAGTTTTGTACTTAGCTGAGGTATTGATTGAGGTTCAGGCAATATACAGTAAAATATAGTTTGAAAACAGACTTGGTTCAAAAAATTCTTTTATGTTTGCAATAGTCAGACGATTTAGGACTCAATTATATTAACTCTGGCTAGAGTCAGATACTAAATTATTAAAAACATTTTGCACATTTATTTTATTTCCTCATGTTTGGTTCCTTTCAATATTCATGAATTAGAGGAGGGACGGGTAACTTACTCACAGGACAGAGCAGAGACCAAACCTGGAAAACTAGGTTGCATGGCTTAGTATTACAATTAACCTTTTCATATTATTTTCTTGACTTTTTGTTCGGTGAATCCTTTGCTGATCAAGATTTGGGATGTTGGTGGCCAACTTCAAAAAGAGCAGCTCCTACTGCACCAGTGCAACATTTTTTCCAGCAGCCATCCTGTGGTCTTTCTGAGTGAGATCAATAACCTGGTAGCAATTAAGCCCCAATTATGGACAGTTCTGATCAGTGGGCCCATGCCCATTGGAAACTTGATTGAAACTGTCTACATTTATCTCACATAGGACCCTTACAGGCAACAGACCACAGTGACTTTTGACCAATAGTCAGGGCCAGATTTGAACCCGCAGTCCCATACTTATCTCCTAATTTTCAAAGTATGCTAAGAATTGAGGCATCTGATGCAGTCAGTGTATGACTATCTGCCAAAGTTCTGTTCATTAACATTTAAAGAAAAAAAGACATGCATTCATATAGCATCTTTCATGTCCCAAAGTACTTTACAGCCAATTAATTACTTTTTAAAGTATAGTCACTGTTGTAATGTAGGAAACGCGGCATCCAATTTGCACACAGCAAGGTCCCACAAACAGCAATGGGGTAATAACTGGATAATCTGCTATAGTGATGTTTATTGAGGGATAAATATTGGTCAGGACACCAGGAGAATTCCCTGGCAATTCATTGAATAGTGCCATGGGATCATTGCTGTTTGAGGGGAGGTGATGGCATAGTGGTAATGTCACTGTTTTAGTAATCCAGAGCCCAGGCTAATGCTCTGGGGACATGGGTTCAAATCCCATCATGACAGATGGTGAAATTTGAATTCAATTAATAAATCTGGAATTAAATCTAGTCTAATGATGACCATGAAACCATCGTTGATTGTTGTTTAGAACCCATCTGGTTCACTAATGTTCTTTAGGGAAGGAAATCTGTTGTCCTCACCTGGCCTACATGTGACTCCAGACCCACAGCAATGTGGTTGACTCTTCAAATGCCCTCTGAAATGGCCTAGCAAGCCACTCAGTTCAAGGGTAATTACGGATGGGCAATAAATGCTAGCCCACATCCCACAAAAGAATAATAAAAACAAATATCCCACTAGGGCAGACAGGGCCTTGGCTCAACTTCTCATTAGAAAGATGGCACTTCCAAGAGTGCAGCGCCCCTTCAGTTGAGGTAAATAACACATATTTGTTCTCTTACCATTCAGTTTTTAAACTTGCAGAAATTTGTTTTCAGTAGAATCTACTCCAGTAAACTGAAGTGCATTAAAAACAGAAAATTGCTGGAAATACTCAGCAGGTCAGGCAGCATCTGTGGAGACAGAAACAAGAGTTAATGTTTCAAGTTGATGACCTTTCATCAAAATTAAAGTGTATTGTTTGCTTTTTAACTGAAAATTCCTATATTCTTTTTGTTAAATCTAAAGTAACAATGTCCTTGTTAAGTTTTTCAGTCCACATTCCTTTGCTTCCTCCAATGTTATACTACCATTGAAAATCCGCTAATTATTCACCTATCTAATATCTGTAAACAATTTGATTAAGCTTAAAGAGTCATGATTTCAAATATGAAGTATTTTTCCAACAAACATATAATTTTATATGATCACATGTACCATTTCACTACACTGAAAATTCTGCAAAAAAAAAGTCATGTGCTTAATGAATGTGATGAATCCTGAAACTTGGTACATGTAAAATTAGTAGCTACAATGCCCTGAGTTTTTCATTGTGATGTATGGTGCAAATATCTACAACACTATGCTGTCTTTGGGCTAGTTTATCCTATCAGTTTGGAATGATGTACAAGCAGATGAAGCAAGTATGCTTTCTTTCAGTTCAAGCCAACAAAATTCAAAGGCCATCTTTCTGGAAAATGATTCCACTCTCTCATGGAAATAAAATATCGGCATTTAATAATGGACATGGATACATTAATCTAATGTCTGCCACATGCGTGCATAGTTGTACTCTTCAAATGTTCCACTTATGTTCATAGCAGACTTTGAAGTTTATCAGAGTTACATAAAGCTTTTGGCAAGTGACCAGTCAGCATTAGCTTCCAGACCATGTAATGTGTTGCAGATCTTCTCTAGCCTCTAGATTTCTGGTCAACCGGGAATATATTCTTACCAGGAGTCTGACTCAGTTCCTTTTTCCAAATGATTATTTAAAAAGGAGGCTTCTTCAAAAAGCATGAACTAAAAAAGAACAGTGAATCCCAGCTATGCAGATTGAAGTATATTCTGATAGACACAGTACAGTCCGAATCTGATCACCAGAGAGCAAGAATATTACATTCTTAGATGTCTCAATTCTGGAAATAAATCTATTTTTGAGAGTTCCCAGTAAGTTCACTTTGAGTCTGAAAGGATCATATCATTGCTATTTACTTCAGAATGCGTATCGTTATCAAATAACATCTTACAGAAAAAAAAACATCACTTGCATGTCGCTCAGGCCAGCTGCATGTTTGAATACCATAAATTAAAACAATCACTGCTTGTTCTTTCTTTCATAGCAGTTCCCAGTCGATATAAGTCAGTGGTAAAACATGATTAGTTCATCTCTGTACATTCAAATAATTACCTGTTTAATATCCTAACCACAAATGGTAATGCTTTATATGAAGAGACATCCAACATATAAAATGAAGAGCATTTTTTTCAGCAATGTTTCATGGTGAACAAAGTCTTGTGGAGCACGGCATTAATCATGTAACAAAATATGCAAGAAACAATGGCAACAATGATTTATTGAAAAGAATAATCATCAATGTGGAGTAACCAACTATTATTATTACAGGATTATTATTGATGATAAATTTTAACACACCCCCACTGCACATTTGCAGCTGACATCAGTTTCTATGAATATCCAGCCAGGCCTCTGGTTTTGTGCACTGCTACTAATAACATTCTATTCACATGGTATTGATAAAGAATAGACAGGTCATCCCGGAGTACCTAACATACCCCCAATTAACCATCCAACTCATCAGGGTTGCATTCCGTAAAATGAGAATTTTTTCAAGATTCCAAATTCAGGCCATGATTTCACATACAAACACACACACACAAGCACATAGGCCCACAAACACATACACAAACACATACAGAAACATGTACACATACAAACACACACACAGAAAGATACACCAACACACATACACACACACATGCAAATACAATCACATGTACAAACACACACACACAAACACATACATACAAACACACACATACACAAATGCATACACACACGCACAAATACACACGCAAACACATGCATACACAAACACACACACAAACACACAAATGATAAATAAGACAACCCTTGGTGTCTTTTTGTTTTTACTGTTGAATGCACCTTCTCTTTCTGTCATAAAGCTCGGTGTTGTGAAAGCCATATCAAGGCAACAGTGGATGCCAGTTAACCAGTCAATCCAGACCACTTCTTCCCCAAATTTGCCCTGTTCCTTTTGTCTTTAGGAACAAATTATCCTCTTAAGGGAGCAATGAAACATATGTGCAACATTTTACTTTTCATTTGACTATCTTCAAACCAGACAAAAGTTTCTAAATAAATGAGAATGCGAGTGAAAATTTAGCCAACCCAAAGAAATCAGAGAATTTCATGTGATGACAGGTTCCATGTGAAGCTCTGGGCTAAATTGACTTTCTGCATTTCATTCCCCTCACACCCGCATGACATACAATAGCAGTCTGAAGTAATTTTAATTCAAATCAGATAGTTTTTTTACAATAATGTTCCCCACATACAGATTGCGGTTGAATTCCTTATTGGGGGGGAGCGATGGTGATGATAGGCAGGGGTCTACTCTGCCCACCTGATGAAGATGGTGGGATGCCCAAGCCATTTTCATTAACATGCAGGTAGTGAGCTGTCAGCACTAATCTCTTGGCAACTCACTGATTAGGTGAACAGGAAATCCTATGAGGTGGCTGAGACTTAAAGGCGGTCTGCATTCTTTTCAAGGGGAAGGGGACGTGCACTTTTAAACAGTGGCTAGTGGAAAGGACTTTTCTGAAGCAGCAGGCAGCATGACTTTGCCTAGGGTGCCCCAGGTTCTCAGATAGGTAGGAAAGTAAGTTGTGAAGAGGAAATAACAAAGCTACAAAAGGATATGGATAGGTTAGCTGAGTGAGCAAAGATCTAGAAAATGAAGTATAATGTGGGAAAATGTGAAATTGTCTATTTTGGCAAGAAGAATAAAAAAGTATATTATCTAAATGGTGATAGATTGCAGAGCTCTGAGATGCAGAGGGATCTGGGTGCCCTAATGCATGAATCGCAAAAGGTTAGTATGCAGGTACAGCAAGTAATTAGGAAGGCTAATTAAATGTTATCGCTTATTGTGCGGGGAATTTAATACAAAAGTAGGGAGGTTATGCTTCAGTTATACAGGGCATTGGTGACACCATATCTGGAGTACTGTGTACAGTACTGGTCTCCTTATTTAAGGAAGGAGGTGAATGCATTGGACGCAGTTCAGAGAAGGTTTACTAGACTGATACCTGGAATGGGTGGGTTGTCTTATGAAGAAAGGTTGGACAGGCTAGGCTTGTATCTGCTGGAGTTCAGACGAGTAAGAGGCGACTTGCTTGAAACATATATGATCCTGAGGGGTCTCGACAGGGTGGATGTGGAAAGGATGTTTTCTCTTGTGGGAGAATCTAGAACTAGGGGTCATTGTTTAAAAATAAGGGGTTGCCCATTTAAGACAGAGATGAGGAGAAATTTTTTCTCTCAGAGGGTTGTGAGTTTTTGGAACTCTCTTCCTCAAAAGGCAGTGGAAGCAGAGTCTTTGAATATTTTTAAAGCAGAGATAAATAGATTCTTGATAAGCAAGGGGGTGAAAGGTTATTGGGGGTAGATAGGAATGTAGAGTTAAGGGCACAATCAGATGAACCATGATCTTGTTGAATGGTAGTGTAGGCTCGAGCGGCCAAGTGGCCTACTTCTGCTCCTAATTTGTATGTTCATATAAAGCTACTGCCCTCATCGCTGCTGTCCTCACAGCTCCTGCCCTCACAGTTACTGGCTTCATAACTACTGCCCTCAGAGGGGAGCCTGTGAGGCTCAAGTCAGGAATGTGATGGAATACTTCCCACTTGCCTGGATGAGTGAATTAGAATTAGAATTAGAACATTACAGCGCAGTACAGGCCCTTCGGCCCTCGATGTTGCGCCGACCTGTGAAACCATCTGACCCACACTATTCCATTTTCATCCATGTGTCTATCCAATGTCCACTTAAATGCCCTTAAAGTTGGCGAATCTACTACTGCTGCAGGCAGGGCGTTCCACGCCCTTACTACTCTCTGAGTAAAGAAACTACCTCTCACATCTGTCCTATATCTATCACCCCTCAACTTGAAGCTATGTCCCCTCGTGTTTGCCATCACCATCCGAGGAAAAAGACGCTCACTATCCACCCTATCTAACCCTCTGATTATCTTATATGTCTCTATTAAGTCACCTCTCCTCCTCCTTCTCTCCAACGAAAACAACCTCAAGTCCCTCAGCCTTTCCTCGTAAGACCTTCCCTCCATACCAGGCAACATCCTAGTAAATCTCCTCTGCACCCTTTCCATAGCTTCCACATCCTTCCTATAATGCGGTGACCAGAACTGCACGCAATACTCCAGGTGCGGTCTCACCAGATTTTTGTACAGCTGCAGCATGACCTCGTGGCTCCGAAACTCGACCCCCCTACTAATAAAAGCTAACACACCATATGCCTTCTTAACAGCCCTATTAACCTGGTTAGCAACCTTCAGGGATTTATGCACCTGGACACCAAGATCTCTCTGTTCATCTACACTACCAAGAATCTTCCCATTAGCCCAGTACTCTGCATTCCTGTTACTCCTTCCAAAGTGAATCACCTCACACTTTTCCGCATTAAACTCCATTTTCCATCTCTCAGCCCAGCTCTGCAGCCTATCTATGTCTCTCTGTACCCTACAACATCCTTCGGCACTATCCACAACTCCACCGACCTTAGTGTCATCTGCAAATTTACTAACCCACCCTTCTACACCCTCTTCCAGGTCATTTATAAAAATGACAAACAGCAGTGGCCCCAAAACAGATCCTTGCGGTACACCACTAGTAACTAAACTCCAGGATGAACATTTGCCATCAACCACCACCCTCTGTCTTCTTTCAGCTAGCCAATTTCTGATCCAAAGCTCTAAATCACCTTCAACCCCATACTTCCGTATTTTCTGCAATAGCCTACCGTGGGGAACCTTATCAAACGCCTTACTGAAATCCATATACACCACATCCACTGCTTTACCCTCATCCACCTGTTTGGTCACCTTCTCGAAAAACTCAATAAGGTTTGTGAGGCACGACCTACCCGTCACAAAACCGTGCTGACTATCTCTAATGTACTTATTCTTTTCAAGATGATTATAAATCCTGTCTCTTATAACCTTTTCCAACATTCTACCCACAACCGAAGTAAGGCTCACAGGTCTATAATTACCAGGGCTGTCTCTACTCCCCTTCTTGAACAAGGGGACAACATTTGCAATCCTCCAGTCTTCCGGCACTATTCCTGTCGACAATGACGACATAAAGATCAAGGACAAAGGCTCTGCAATCTCCTCCCTAGCTTCCCAGAGAATCCTAGGATAAATCCATCTGGCCCAGGGGACTTATCTATTTTCACACTTTCCAAAATTGCTAACACCTCCTCCTTGTGAACCTCAATCCCATCTAGCCTCGTAGCCTGAATCTCAGTATTCTCAACAACATTTTCTTTCTCTACTGTAAATACTGACGCAAAATATTCATTTAACACTTCCCCTATCTCCTCTGATTCCACACACAACTTCCCACTACTATCCTTGATTGTCCCTAATCTAACTCTAGTCATTCTTTTATTCCTGATATACCTATAGAAAGCCTTAGGGTTTTCCCTGATCCGATCCACCAATGACTTCTCGTGTCCTCTCCTTGCTCTTCTTAGCTCTCCCTTTAGATCCTTCCTGGCTAGCTTGTAGCTCTCAAGCGCCCTAACTGAGCCTTCACGTCTCATCCTAACATAAGCCTTCTTCTTCCTCTTGACAAGCGCTTCAACTTCTTTAGTAAACCACAGCTCCCTCGCACGACAACTTCCTCCCTGCCTCACAGGTACATACTTATCAAGGACACGCAGTAGCTGCTCCTTGAATAAGCTCCACATTTCGATTGTGCCCATCCCCTGCAGTTTCCTTCCCCATCCTACGCATCCTAAATCTTGCCTAATCGCATCATAATTTCCTTTCCCCCAGTTATAATTCTTGCCCTGCGGTATATACCTGTCCCTGCCCATCGCTAAGGTAAACCTAACCGAATTGTGATCACTATCACCAAAGTGCTCACCTACATCTAAATCTAACACCTGGCCGGGTTCATTTCCCAGTACCAAATCCAATGTGGCATCGCCCCTGGTTGGCCTGTCTACATACTGTGTCAGAAAACCCTCCTGCACACACTGGACAAAAACTGACCCATCTAAAGTACTCGAACTATAGTATTTCCAGTCGATATTTGGAAAGTTAAAGTCCCCCATAACAACTACCCTGTTACTCTCACACCTGTCGAGAATCATCTTCGCTATCCTTTCCTCTACATCTCTGGAACTATTTGGAGGTCTATAAAAGACTCCCAACAGGGTAACCTCACCTCTCCTGTTTCTAACCTCAGCCCATACTACCTCAGTAGACGAGTCCTCAAACGTCCTTTCTGTCGCAGTAATACTCTCCTTGATTAACAATGCCACACCCCCCCCTCTTTTACCATCTTCTCTGTTCACACAACACTCAGTTCCGACAACACTCAAGAAGCTCGACATCTTGGATAAAGCAGTTGATTGGCACCCCATTCACCACTTTAAACATTCACTCCCTCCACCACCATGCACAGTGGCAGCAGTGTGTACCATCTACAAGTAACTTGCCAAGGCTCCTTCGACAGCACCTTCCAAACCTGTGACCTCTACCACCTAGAAGGTCAAGGGCAGCAGTTGCAGGGAACAACACAACCTGCAAGTTCCCCTCCAAGCCACACACCATCCTGACTTGGAAGTATATCGCCGTTCCTTCACTGTCGCTGAGTCAAATTCCTCGAACTCTGACCCTAAAGTACTGTGGATGTACCTAAACCACACAACTGCAACGGTTCAAGAAGGCAGCTAACCACCACCTTCTCATGGGCTATTAGGTATAGGCAATAAATGCTGGCCTAGCTAGTGACATTGACATCCATGAACAAATTGTAAAAAAGCTACTGCCATTACAGTTACTGCCTAGTCTAGGCAAGAAATACTGATTCTTCTTTCCCTGAAGCACACAATGCTAAGCTGCCTCAGACATATTCAGCAAAGCACAATCTAAAACACCTCCACTCACCTTGCAGGAGGAGGAAGAACACAAGATGGAGTATACAGGAACAGGAGGTGGTTGTTTCTGTATACACATATGACAGCAATGGAAAAGGCATGCAGCATTGGAGATGGGAAAGCCGGAGACAACGCACAGTAAATTATCATTCCTTCATTTTCTCTTTATATTTTGCTGTCACATTCATGTACTCAACATGACAACCTGGTGGTGCAATGCACAGCTGCTGCTTACCCTTGCTACTATGGGCTAAGCTGTGCCCGTCTTCCCTTTTTCTAGGACCATCAGATGTTTCATGCTTTGTAGGGGCACAGATTCACTTATTGGTGCAGGGGGTGGCACAATCTGTGACAACCTCCCTAGAGAAGTGCAGCCTCCTTGTGTTCTACTCCTCAGGGAACTGCAGCTATGTTGTCCTAGACCTATAAACGCTGCTGGGAGGGAAAAGATTCCTTATTAGCTCGACCCCTTCTATTTCGGCCCCTGCAGCTGCAGCTTCATTTTCCTGGGTCACTGGCATTTTGCAGCAGCGAAGCAGCCCCCTGCCGCATGGGGAGGCCGCCAGTTGCATGAGGGTTCCCTTCCAACGGCTCCCCGGGGGGCAGGGAGGCAGAGGCTCTATTTCCCGAAGATGGGGCCATGGCAAGGAAAGGCCACCCCGCGTCCCAAAGGTGCATCCGGAGGATCTCCCCTCCATTCGACAGGGCCTACTGCCCTCGGTTACCTAATTTTTAAAAATCAAATTACCTTCTCAAGAATGCCTCCATGTTGAGATTTTCTCCTGTTCTTCAGCCTGCCTCAACACTGGCCACCCCTCCTGGTGGCGCTGCTGAGGCTCTAGAGTTGCCAACCCTCTGATTGGGCCAGCAGCATCAGCAGTCCACCTGCCATCCTTAATTGAAAGGTGGGCCTGGCGGCAACCAATTAAAAGACCGCCTCAGGAAAATTACTGATGCGGTCCTGATGCTTGCCCATGCAGGCTCGGGACCTGCATATGGTCCTGACTTCGGGACTTACCCCTTCCGATTAAATTTCACACAATGCTTTGGTAAGTAAGCGTTGGAAAATTTTAAAGTAAGCAACTTGGGGGACAGTTTTTTTCTTTTCACAGATGCAGAAGGAAGTCAGGTTGGAAGTGGGTAGGGGGATCTGGTCAGAGATGGCTTTGTTGGCAATTGAGCTCACAAGAATAGGGAGCAGAGAGTTCACCAAAAGAGTCTTTCTTTAGACAACATCTGGTCGACATCTCCTGCACTGCTCATCACTAAATCTCTGTTATTTCCCTCCAGTGCTATATTGCCAGCTTCAAATGGGAGAAATTAGCATCAATTAACACTAAACCCACAACTTATTCCCTCTCAATGCACCGGAACATGTGCATTAACTGTAATGCAAAGAGCAAATTGAACCTCTTCCTCGGGAATCCCACTCACAGAAGATAGAAAGACAATTAATGGAGGAAAATGAAATGGCTATCTGCATAGATGGTGCACATGGTGGGGGTGGGGTGGGGGCGGTGGTAGGGTGGTGGTGTTGATCAAGACAGGTTATTACAGCAGACGAGTAACCGCATGATTGTATATCGGTCTGTGATATACCTGAATTGGAACTTTCTGTTCGCACGGGAGCTGTGATTTCAACTGTGAGTGAATTTCCATTCAATGCTGCCCTCCATCCTGTAGTCAGCATCATTCCTGCTGCTCTCCCTTCTTAGACATTGAGAACTCACCATACAGAGATTTGTAGTAGGGATTCTTCACCTCATCTCTTGTACTGCTTTACCCATAACACCTATGCAGTCATATTCAGCTGGCCTCAGCCACTGGAAACATCAGAGGAATGTATGATGGCATTAAGAGAGCTTTTGGGCCAACCATCAAGAAGATCGCCCCCCTCAAATCTAAATCAGGGGACACAATCACTGACCGACGCAAGCAAATGGACCGCTGGGTTGAGCACTACCTAGAACTGTACTCCAGGGAGAATGTTGTCACTGAGACCGCCCTCAATGCAGCCCAGCCTCTGTCAGTCATGGATGAGCTGGACGTACAGCCAACAAAATCAGAACTCAGTGATGCCATTGACTCTCTAGCCAGCGGAAAAGCCCCTGGGAAGGACGGCAATACCCCTGAAATAATTAAGAGTACTAAGCCTGCTATACTCTCAGCACTCAATGAACTGCTTTGCCTGTGCTGGGACGAGGGAGCAGTACCACAGGACATGCGCGATGCCAATATCATCACCCTCTATAAAAACAAAGGTGACCGCGGTGACTGCAACAGCTACCATGGAATCTCCCTGCTCAGCATAGTGGGGAAAGTCTTCGCTCGAGTTGCTTTAAACAGGCTCCAGAAGCTGGCCGAGTGTGTCTAGCCTGAGGCACAGTGTGGCTTTCGAGCAGAGAGATCAACCATTGACATGCTGTTCTCCCTTCATCAGCTACAGGAGAAATGCCACGAACAACAGATGCCCCTCTACGTTGCTTTCATTGATCTCACCAAAGCCTTTGACCTTGTCAGCAGACGTGGTCTCTTCAGACTACTAGAAAAGATCGGATGTCCACCAAAGCTACTAAGTATCATCACCTCATTCCATGACAATATGAAAGGCACAATTCAGCATAGCGGCGCCTCATCAGACCCCTTTCCTATCCTGAGTGGCGTGAAACAGGGCTGTGTTCTTGCACCCACACTTTTTGGGATTTTCTTCTCCCTGCTGCTCTCACATGCATTCAAGTCTTCAGAAGAAGGAATTTTCCTCCACACAAGATCAGGTGGCAGGTTGTTCAACCTTGCCCATCTAAGAGCGAAGACCAAAGTACGGAAAGTCCTCATCAGGGAACTTCTCTTTGCTGCTAATGCTGCATTAACATCTCACACTGAAGAGTGTCTGCAGAATCTCATCGACAGGTTTGCGGCTGCCTGCAACGAATTTGGCCGAACCATCAGCCTCAAGAAAACAAACATCATGGGACAGGACGTCAGAAATGCTCCATCCATCAATATCGGTGACCATACTCTCGAAGTGGTTCAAGAGTTCACCTACCTAGGCTCAACTATCACCAGTAACCTGTCTCTCGATGCAGAAATCAACAAGCGCACGGGAAAGGCTTCCACTGCTATGTCCAGACTGGCCAAGAGTGTGTGGGAAAATGGCGCACTGACACGGAACACAAAAGTCCGCGTGTATCAAGCCTGTGTCCTCAGTACCTTGCTCTACGGCAGCGAGGCCTGGACAATGTATGTCAGCCAAAAGCGACGTCTCAATTCATTCCATCTTCGCTGCCTCTGGAGAATCCTTGGCATCAGGTGGCAGGACCGTATCTCCAACACAGAAGTCCTTGAGGCAGCCAACATCCCTAGCTTATACACCCTACTGAGTCAGCGGCGCTTGAGATGGCTTGGCCATGTGAGCCGCATGGAAGATGGCAGGATCCCCAAGGACACATTGTACAGCGAGCTCGTCACTGGTATCAGACCCACCGGCCGTCCATGTCTCCGCTTTAAAGACGTCTGCAAACGCGACATGAAATCCTGTGACATTGATCACAAGTCGTGGGAGTCAGTTGCCAGCGTTCACCAGAGCTGGCGGGCAGCCATAAAGGTGGGGCTAAAGTGTGGCGAGTCGAAGAGACTTAGCAGTTGGCTGGAAAAAAGACAGAAGCGCAAGGGGAGAGCCAACTGCGAAACAGCCCTGACAACCAATTTTATCTGCAGCACCTGTGGAAGAGTCTGTCACTCTAGTATTGACCTTTATAGCCACGCCCGGTGCTGCTCCACAAACCACTGACCACCTGCAGGCGCTTACCCATTGTATCCCGAGACAAGGAGGCCAAAGAAGAAGAAGACAGTGCATTTCTTAACTCTGCATGATGCTTAGAATGAATCCCAGTTCTACTTAGAACTGGAGAGTAGAAATTCTCCACACTTTATAAAGTGATATTTTGTGCCTCAAAACCCTTTGGATATTGTTGTTTGTACAGAGTATAGAACAAAGGGTTTCACAGAGGCACTGTATTCCTGCAACCTGACATTCTTTTCCAGTAACGCGATGCTTTGAAATCCAAAGCACAGAGTACCTTGGGCAATGGGCAACAAGACAAATGAATTCCTCTTGTCTTCTGATTGGGAGGCTTCCGGACCTCTAACTTTATCTGTGGCTTCAAGCAAAACAGCAAAACTTTTCTCTTTTCCCCAAGTAATGTTCACATAGGTTTTACTTTCCGTGAACCGAATAGAGCCTGGCACCTGTCCCTGAAGCAGTGGGATCGCATTTCTCTGTGTGTCAATTGATCTGACCATCAGGACGCCAAAGGGGCAGAGCAAATGGTTCCTGAACAGTGATATCAGCAATGAAGATTAAGGCTGCAAATGGGAAAAAAATGACTGAGAACAGCAAGAGGACACACTTGCAGCAAAGATCAGAGCCTATTCTGACAGCTGACCCTCTTGACCTTCAAACTGCCTTGCCACCTTTTTCTAATTTTGTTTCTGTGGGGAAACAATCAGCTGTGAACAGAACAACTGAATTGCCAACGATGTTTTTCAACAATTTGGAAACATTTTTGCAAAGGTTTGCACATTTTGCATGACTCCAGTCAGCAAGAATACTGGTTACCATGTTTCGATTAAGCATGCCAAAGGTTGACAGTGTTAATACAGATTAAAGAATAATTCTTTATTCACAGGAATTTTATGACAGAAAGTCCTTTGAAATTAAATAAAACATGAATTAATAGATAAGAAAAATACTGCACAGGAGCTAATCTGGTTCCTTGTTGTTTATTCATAAACAATGTAGAAAGGAGATATATCTAATCGATTTGCAGATGTAACCAAGCCAGTTGTCTAGTGCAAAGCAGATTGATAGCATTCAAAGGAACCTGGGCAAATCAGGTGACTGTGCTAAGAAATAGATTTTAACATTGATAGATGTAAAGTTATGCACATGAAACAGGAAACGTATGAAACATGTTCACATTCAATGGGTGTTTAGTGGTAAAGGTGGAAAAGGAAATGGATTTGAGTTTGATTATTAAGCATTCACTGCAAAGTATTCAGTTGTGAAGCGGTCAGCAACAAAGGTAATCTAGTAGTGAAGGTATCTCAAGGGCATTTGATGATAAGTAAAAACAGCTTATTTTAACCTTCTGTAATGCTCCTCTTTAGCTGTAACCAGATAGCAAAAATATGTGTATTGTTACCAGGCTCTGAAGCATGTAACCAGCCATTTGCAGTAATTTGTCTGCCACCAACTTAAAATGTTACTGGGCATGGAACAGAATATTTTCTTAAATTATCTTGTGCAGCTGTTTGCAAAGTAAACCTTGCTGAAACAGACCTAATTATGTATATTGTCAAATCTGATTCCATGACATGTTGTCCTGTATTGTTTTATGTAATAGTGTCCAGACTTCATCCTTATCTGTTCCTTCACTCCTTTCTAGTCCCCTTATTCCTATCCTTTTTCCCATGTTGCTGCCAAAAAGGCCCCAATAATCTGCTTGATGTGTCTGTGGATTGACATTTGACTGATGTGACAAATGTCACAGTGGTGACTTGAATGTGGCGTAAAAGTTCAATGCTGTGTGGCTTTTACAGCAATAGGCAGGGCTGTCACTATGGTAGATCTTGGGTAAATTTAACCAAACTTGCCTGTTCATAGACTGATGCGATCAAATCGGCTGTCTAGTTTATATGCTGCCCTATTATATTTCCTACTGACTTCAGTCGGGAATAAAGTCAGGCAGGGTGTAAAACAGTTCCGATGAAGGGTCACTGACC
This sequence comes from Heterodontus francisci, assembly GCF_036365525.1. NCBI lineage: Eukaryota > Metazoa > Chordata > Chondrichthyes > Heterodontiformes > Heterodontidae > Heterodontus > Heterodontus francisci. Next base: position 120,524,058 of record NC_090374.1, read on the forward strand.
CGAAATGTTAACTCTGCTTCTCTTTTCACAGATGCTGCCAGACCTGCTGAGTGGTTCCAGCATTTCTTGTTTTTATTTCAGATTTCCAGCATCCGCAGTATTTTGCTTTTATTATATTATTGTAAAACATGTGGTTGATCTAACGCCATCAGTGTCCTGCCAGGCAGGTTAGGTTAAAATTACCTTCCTTGTCTGCATGTCAGGATTCAGTAGAACACAGTGACATGATGGTGCAACATGATGAGCTGCCCAAATAGCTGTGCCTAGGTTAGAGAGGTTAAGTTCTAGGCTGACTGTAGGTAGGCACCAATTACCTGGGGTCAAAGTACACCTGGTTTTCCTTACTTTGCTGGAATGCCTCTCCCAGCCTTAAATCCAGAACAGTTCCTGGCAGGCCCAACGGAATGACCATGCTGAGCAGTGTAGTTATTGATGAGATTGATGGCTAGCTTAACCCAGGAAGAGTCCTGTATCGCAGAAAGCCACCAGCAAAAAGTGCAGGCAAAAATTCAGAGCCGCCACTGTAGAAAGAGCAGCATGGCAAGTTAAAACAAGCTGGAAATGAAACGCATCCAGGATTCGTCTGTTCCAGCTTGAAGAAACGCCATATTCTCATATTCATCATGTCCAATTCTTATTTCAAATAGGCACATGATGAATGCTGCAACAAACCAAGGACCAAACCTATTAAATTACCTTAAATTTATAAGATATAATGAGGCCGAGAGGCACTCTCAGCACAGTTTCAATATTTCCTCAAACTTCATGGCCCTGAAAATTCATAACTATTCTCATGTACTCCAACTGCCTTTCTGGCAGGAGTCTGGTGGAACAGCTGGGAACTAGGCCAGGATGTGGGTTCCTGGCCTTGTACAGAAGTATTCACGATGGACTACTAAAGGCAAAGGTTATCCCTGTCCCAAAAATGATCACCTTTGCAAGAGGGGTCAGGGCCTCAAGCGGGACTCCTTACCTTGAAAGTTGTTGGCGGAGGTACAACCAGATGTACAACCCTGACAACTGGCACTTGTGGAGGCCACCTTGTGGCCTGGGCCCTCAAAAAATTGGAAGGCTATATTTTTGGCGGGGGGGGGGAGAATTTTTATAGTGAACCCCCTTAACCAGAGGGTCACAGGGAGAAGACATAACTTACTTCTTGGAGGAGCCTAACACCTGGAATTTCAAAGCTGGTTTTCCTAATCCTGGGACAATCCAGTCATCATGATCAGTTAATGTCTGCATTATAATTGCACTTCTCAGCTGATCATGAGGCTCATTGCTTCTTCTATTTCATTAAGTGGCATACATGTTTTAGTGCACTCGCTGAAAGCAAGAAAAGTCATGTGTGAAGTAGATTTTTTGTCATCTTCAAAAATTCAAAATAACTCTCAGTTAATCCCTCAATATAGCACCAACAACTATTTCTAAACTTTTTGTCTATTAAAATGAACTATTTTGAAATTATCGGCTGTTCAATAAGAAGACTTGCATTGTCAATTGTGTTCCTATGCTAATCTTGGCACAGTGAAATCTTAAGGTCATAGAGTTATTTGAGGGATAAAACACTGGGGTAAGAAATCCTCTGGTTAGTATGTATTTCAACCTTACAACAGTGGCAACACTTTGATAAAAGTGTTCATTGGCTTTAAAGCACTATTGGATGTGTTGACATCGTCAAAGGCGCTATGTAAATGCAAATCTTTTTCAGAGAAATCCTAAATGTCTTCTAACACAATGGGAGTCATTTTCACCTTTGCTGCCACAGGGGCAGTAATATGGTGGAGAGGATCACCCACCCACTGTAGAACCTGTGCAATGTTCATCCCATTGAAATAAATGGGCTGAAAACCAGGCATGTTCTTCGACAGGCAGATGATTCGCTCGAACAGATTATTGTCTCTAAGGCGACAAAAGTGAAAATGACCTCCATTGTGTTAGGATATATTTATGATTTCCCCAGAAAAAGGCTTACATTTATACTGCACTTTCACAGCCTCAGCGCTACCTCATCTTTATGATGTCATTAGACATACCCAACAGAGGAAATCATAGCAAACACAATTTGTCATCACACCAGAGGAAGTCCTGTCCCACTGTTATTACATCATCATGTTCTATGAATAATGGAGTTGAATTTTTCTTTTCTATTATCAGGATAACTAGATTAAACCCCACTTCAACAATTTTACCAAAAGGAATTGGCTCCAGCAGTGTAGTATTCTCCCAGCATGCATTTCAGTAGACGTATGAGCTGAAAGTAAAGTCTACATAAAGTCCTTCTTTGGCCTCCTTGTCTCAAGAGACAATGGGTAAGCGCCTGGAGGTGGTCAGTGGTTTGTGAAGCAGCGCCTGGAGTGGCTATAAAGGCCAATTCTAGAGTGACAGGCTCTTCCACAGGTGCTGCAGAGAAATTTGTTTGTCGGGGCTGTTACACAGTTGGCTCTCCCCTTGCGCCTCTGTCTTTTTTCCTGCCAACTACTAAGTCTCTTCGACTCGCCACACCTTAGCCCCGTCTTTATGGCTGCCCGCCAGCTCTGGTGAACGCTGGCAACTGACTCCCACGACTTGTGATCAATGTCACAGGATTTCATGTCGCGTTTGCAGACGTCTTTAAAGCGGAGACATGGACGGCCGGTGGGTCTGATACCAGTGGCGAGCTCGCTGTACAATGTGTCTTTGGGGATCCTGCCATCTTCCATGCGGCTCACATGGCCAAGCCATCTCAAACGCCGCTGAGTCAGTAGTGTGTATAAGCTGGGGATGTTGGCCGCCTCGAGGACTTCTGTGTTGGAGATATGGTCCTGCCACCTGATGCCAAGTATTCTCCGGAGGCAGCGAAGATGGAATGAATTGAGACGTCGCTCTTGGCTGACATACGTTGTCCAGGCCTCGCTGCCATAGAGCAAGGTACTGAGGACACAGGCCTGATACACTCGGACTTTTGTGTTCCGTGTCAGTGCGCCATTTTCCCACACTCTCCTGGCCAGTCTGGACATAGCAGTGGAAGCCTTTCCCATGCGCTTGTTGATTTCTGCATCTAGAGACAGGTTACTGGTGATAGTTGAGCCTAGGTAGGTGAACTCTTGAACCACTTCCAGAGTGTGGTCGCCAATATTGATGGATGGAGCATTTCTGACGTCTTGCCCCATGATCTTCGTTTTCTTGAGGCTGATGTTTAGGCCAAATTCATTGCAGGCAGCCGCAAACCTGTCGATGAGACTCTGCAGGCACTCTTCAGTGTGAGATGTTAAAGCAGCATCGTCAGCAAAGAGGAGTTCCCTGATGAGGACTTTCCGTACTTTGGACTTCGCTCTTAGACGGGCAAGGTTGAACAACCTGCCCCCTGATCTTGTGTGGAGGAAAATTCCTTCTTCAGAGGACTTGAACGCATGTGAAAGCAGCAGGGAGAAGAAAATCCCAAAAAGTGTGGGTGCGAGAACACAGCCCTGCTTCACACCACTCAGGATAGGAAAGGGGTCTGATGAGGAGCCACCATGTTGAATTGTGCCTTTCATATTGTCATGGAATGAGGTGATGATACTTAGTAGCTTTGGTGGGCATCCAATCTTTTCCAGTAGTCTGAAGAGACCATGTCTGCTGACGAGGTCAAAGGCTTTGGTGAGATCAATGAAAGCAATGTAGAGGGGCATCTGTTGTTCACGGCATTTCTCCTGTATCTGATGAAGGGAGAACAGCATGTCAACGGTCGATCTCTCTGCACGAAAGCCACACTGTGCCTCAGGGTAGACGCGCTCGGCCAGCTTCTGGAGCCTGTTTAGAGCGACTCGAGCAAAGACTTTCCCCACTATGCTGAGCAGGGAGATTCCACGGTAGTAAACCATAAAGTATTGTTCACTGAAAAAGGTAGTTTGATTAGAGCACTGTGGGGTAGATTTTAACTTTGTGCAATAGTATAAAATGGGTAAGAATGAAAATGCAGCCCCTTTTACATCTCTTACATTGAAGTCAATGAAAATAAAAGAGATTTAAAACAAGCTGCCAATTTACAGTTGTGAGTTTCACATTATTAGATAGTTACAATGATTCCCTATGTCTGCTGAAATGATATATACTAAACATTAACAAAATATACAAAAGTCATCCATTACCCAAAGGCTGTATTTGTACCAAACCAGTAAGTCTGTTTTCAAAAGCAAAATACTACAAATGTTGAAAATAGAAATAAAAACAGAAAATGCCGCAAATACTCAGTCGGTCTGACAGCATTTGTAGAGAGAGAAACAAGTTAATGTTTCAGGTCTGTGACCTTTCATCAGACCTGGGAAAAGTTAGAAATGCAACAGGTTTTGAGCAAGTGAAAGGGGGGAGGGTGGGAAGAACAACAAAATGGAAAGTCTGTGATAGGGTGGAGGGCAGGAAAGATTAAATGACAAAAAGTTTCATGGTGCAAGGCCAAAGGGAGTGGTAATAGATCAAGTAAAGAAACAAAAGATTCATGGAGAGGAAGTGTGAATGGCAGAATAGCTGACGTCCAAACGCAAAATAAAGGAAATAAGAGAGAAATGAGAGAAAAAAGTAAAACCAGCAAAGAAAAATGAAACAAATGGGGGCAGAGATTAAGAATTAAAACTGTTGAACTCAATGTTGAGTCCAGAAGACTGTAAAGTGCCCAGCCACAAGATGAGGTGCTGTTCCTCAAGCTTGCATTAAGCTCCATTAGAACACTGTAGCAGGCCAAGGACAGACAGGTCATAGTGGGAGCAAGTTGGAAAATTAAAATGACAGGCAACTGGAAGCTTGCGGACTGAATGGAGGTGTTCTGCAAAGAGGTCACTCAGTCTGCATTTGTTCTCCCCAGTTTAAAGGAGACCGCATTGTGAGCAGCAAACTGGGCACTTAAAACCATAGATCCATAGGAAGATTATGGCACAGAAGGAGGGCATTCAGCCCATCGTGTCTGCGCCGGCCGAAAAAACTAGCCCCCCAATCTAATCCCACCTTCCAGCACCTGATTCGTAGCTTTGCAGGTTACAGCAGTTCAGGTACATGTCCAGGTAACTTTTAATAGAGTTGAGGGTTTCTGCCTCCACCACCATCCCTGGCAGTGAATTCCAGACACCCACCACCCTCTGGGTGAAAAAGGTTTTCCCGTGTCCCCTCTAAGTCTTCCACCAATCATCTTAAATCTGTGTCCTCTGGTAATTAATCTCTCGGCTAGGGGAAACAGGTTCTTCCTGTCTACTCTATCAGGGCCCCTCATAATTTTGTACACTTCAATTAAGTCACCCCTCAGCCTCCTCTGTTCTAGGGGAAACAACCAGAGCCGATCCAATCTTTCCTCATAGCTACAACATTCAAGCCCTGGCAGCATTCTTGTAAATCTCCACTGTACTCTCTCCAGAGCAATTATGTCCTTCCTGTAATGTGGTGACCAGAACTGTACGCAATACTCCAGCTGTGGCCTAACCAGCATTTTATACAGTTCCAGCATTACATCCCTGCTTTTGTATTCTATATCTCAGCCAACAATGGAAAGCATTCCATATGCCTTCTTCACCACTCTATCTACCTGTCCTGCCACCTTCAGGAACCTGTGGACATACACTCCAAGGTCTCTCACTTCTTCTACCCCTCTCAATATCCTCCCATTTATTGTGCATTCCCTTGCTTTGTTTCAAGGAAGGGCATGATTGGCAACTAAATATCCCAGGATATCGATGTTTCAGGCGGGATAGAGAGGGAAGTAAAAGGGGTGGAGGAGTTGCATTACTGGTCAAAGAGGATATCACAGCTGTGCTGAAGGAGGGCACTATGGAGGACTCGAGCAGTGAGGCAATATGGGCAGAACTCAGAAATAGGAAGGGTGCGGTAACAATGTTGGGGCTGTACTACAGGCCTCCCAACAGCGAGCGTGAGATAGAGGTACAAATATGTAAACAGATTATGGAAAGATGTAGGAGCAACAGGGTGGTGGTGATAGGAGATTTAAATTTTCCCAACATTGACTGGGATTCACTTAGTGTTAGAGGTCCAGATGGAGCAGAATTTGTAAGGAGCATCCAGGAGGGTTTTCTAGAGCAGTATGTAAATAGTCCAACTCGGGAAGGGGCCATACTGGACCTGGTGTTGGGGAATGAGCCCGGCCAGGTGGTTGAAGTTTCAGTAGGGGACTACTTTGGGAATAGTGATCACAATTCCGTAAGTTTTAGAATACTCATGGACAAAGACGAGAGTGGTCCTAAAGGAAGAGTGCTAAACAAGGGGAAGGCCAACTATACCAAAATTTGGCAGGAGCTGGGGAATGTAGATTGGGAGCAGCTGTTTGAAGATAAATCCACATTTGATATGTGGGAGGCTTTTAAAGAGAGGCGTGCAGGAGAGACATGTTCCTGTGAAAATGAGGGATAGAAATGGCAAGATTAGGGAACCATGGATGACAGGCGAAATTGTGAGACTAGCTAAGAGGAAAAAGGAAGCATACATAAGGTCTAGGCGGCTGAAGAAAGACGAAGCTTTGGAAGAATATCGGGAATGTAGGACCAATCTGAAACGAGGAATTAAGAGGGCTAAAAGGGGTCATGAAATATCTCTGGCAAACAGGGTTAAGGAAAATCCCAAAGCCTTTTATTCATATATAAGGAGCAAGAGGGTAACTAGAGAAAGGATTGGCCCACTCAAGGACAAAGGAGGAAAATTATGCCTGGAGTCAGAGAAAATGGGTGAGATTCTAAACGAGTACTTTGCATCGGTATTCACCGAGGAGAGGGACATGACGGATGTTGAGGTTAGGGATAGATGTTTGATTACTCTAGGTCAAGTCGGCATAAGGAGGGAGGAAGTGTTGGGTATTCTAAAAGGCATTAAGGTGGACAAGTCCCCAGGTCCGGATGGGATCTATCCCAGGTTACTGAGGGAAGCGAGAGAGGAAATAGCTGGGGCCTTAACAGATATCTTTGCAGCATCCTTAAACACGGGTAAGGTCCCAGAGGACTGGAGAATTGCTAATGTTGTCCCCTTGTTTAAGAAGGGTAGCAGGGATAATCCAGGTAATTATAGACGTCAGTGGTAGGGAAGCTGCTGGAGAAGATACTGAGGGATAGGATCTATTCCCATTTGGAAGAAAATGGGCTTATCAGTGATAGGCAACATGGTTTTGTGCAGGGAAGGTCATGTCTTACCAACTTAATAGAATTCTTTGAGGAAGTGACAAAGTTGATTGATGAGGGAAGGGCTGTAGATGTCATATACATGGACTTCAGTAAGGCGTTTGATAAGGTTCCCCAACGTAGGCTGATGGAGAAGGTGAAGTCGCATGGGGTCCAGGGTGTACTAGCTAGATGTATAAAGAACTGGCTGGGCAACAGGAGACAGAGAGTAGCAGTGGAAGGGAGTTTCTCAAAATGGAGACGTGTGACCAGTGGTGTTCCACAGGGATCCGTACTGGGACCACTGTTGTTTGTGATATACATAAATGATTTGGAGGAAAGTATAGGTGGTCTGATTAGCAAGTTTTCAGACGACACTAAGATTGGTGGAGTAGCAGATAGTGAAGGGGACTGTCAGAGAATACAGCAGAATATAGATAGATTGGAGAGTTGGGCAGAGAAATGGCAGATGGAGTTCAATCCGGGCAAATGCGAGGTGATGCATTTTGGAAGATCCAATTCAAGAGTGAACTATACAATAAATGGAAAAGTCCTGGGGAAAATTGATGTACAGAGAGATTTGGGTGTTCAGGTCCATTGTTCCCTGAAGGTGGCAACGCAGGTCAATACAGTGGTCAAGAAGGCATACGGCATGCTTTCCTTCATCGGACGGGGTATTGAGTACAAGAGTTGGCAGGTCATGTTACAGTTGTATAAGACTTGGGTTCGGCCACATTTGGAATACTGCGTGCAGTTCTGGTCGCCACATTACCAAAAGGATGTGGATGCTTTGGAGAGGGTGCAGAGCAGGTTCACCAGGATGTTGCCTGGTATGGAGGGCGCTAGCTATGAAGAGAGGTTGAGTAGATTAGGATTATTTTCATTAAAAAGATGGAGGTTGAGGGGGGACCTGATTGAGGTGTACAAAATCATGAGAGGTATAGACAGGGTGGATAGCAAGAAGCTTTTTCCCAGAGTGGGGTATTCAATTACTAGGGGTCACAAGTTCAAAGTGAGAGGGGAAAAGTTTAGGGGGGATATGCATGGAAAGTTCTTTACGCAGAGGGTGGTGGGTGCCTGGAACACGTTGCCAGCGGAGGTGGTAGACGCGGGCACGATAGCGTCTTTTAAGATGTATCTAGACAGATACATGAATGGGCAGGAAGCAAAGAGATACAGACCCTTAGAAAATAGGCGACAGGTTTAGATAGAGGATCTGGATCGGCGCAGGCTTGGAGGGCCGAAGGGCCTGTTCCTGTGCTGTAATTTTCTTTGTTCTTTGTTTGCCCTTCCCAAATGCATTACCTCACAATTCTCCGGATTGAATTCCGTTGGCCATTTTTCCGCCCACTCAGCCAAACCATTGAGATCATTCTGGAGTCCACAGCTATCCTCTTCACTATCAAATACACAGCCAATTTTTGTGTCATCAGCAAATTTCCCAATCTTGCTTCCCACATTTAAGTCCAAATCATTAATATATACCACAAACAGCAAGGGACCCAACACTCAGCCCTGTGGAATGCCACTGGAAACCGCTTTCCAGTCACAAAAACATCCGTCGGATACGACCATTTGTTTCCTGTCACTGAGCCAGTTTTGGATCCAACCTGCCACATTCTCCTGTATCCCATGGGCTTTCATTTTTCTAACCAGTCTGCCATGTGGGATCTTGCCACCCAAATTAGTGAAACATGATCTTCCCTTAACAAATCCATGCTGACTATCCATGATTAATCCGTGCCGTTGTAAGTGGCAGTTTATCCTGTCTCTCAGAATTGATTCTAATAATTTACTCACCACCGAAATCAGACCGACCGGCCTATAACTATTTGGACTATCCCTCGCACCCTTTTTAAACAATGATACAACGTTCGCAGACCTCCAATCCTTTGGCACCTCGCCCATATCCAGTAAGGATTTGGAGATGATCCTCAGTGCATCCACTAGTTCCGATGAAGGGTCACTGACCCGAAACGTTAACTCTGCTTCTATTTCCACAGATGCTGCCAGACCTGCTGAGTGATTCCAGCATTTCTTGTTTTTATTCCACTATTTCCTCCCTGGCTTCCTGTAACAACCTGGGATGCAATCCATCTGGCCCTGGTGATTTATCCACTTTCAAGGATGTCAGACCCTCGAGTACTTCCTCTCTCATTATGCTTATCGTATCTAATATTTCACGCTTTACAGCCTTCTGGACTCAACAATGAGTTCAACAATTTTAGATCATAAACTTGCCCCCATTTTGTTTTGTGTTTCTTTGCTTTTGTTTCTCTCATTTCTCTCTTATTTCCTTAACTTTGCTTTGAATGGCAGCTATTCAGGATCCTGCCATTCACACCTCCTCTAGACACATATTTTGTTTCTTTACTTGTCCCATTCCCACTCCCTTTGACCTGGCCCCCTAAAACCTTTCATCATTTAATCTCTCCTGCCCTCCACCAATCACAGACCTTTGTTCTTCTTCTCACCCTCCCCTTTCACTTGCTCAAAACCTATTACATTTGTAACTTTTCCCAGTTCTGCTGAAAGGTCACAGACCTGAAACATTAACTCTATTTCTCTCCGCAAATGTTGCCAGACCTGCTGAGTATTTCCACATTTTTTATTTTTATTAAGTCTCCTTTTTTGTTTAAGTTTAAATAAGATCCACTTTACTGAAAAAGCACAACATGCCAGCAACTGTTTCTGATCTTTCTATGCTGTTAGCAAGAAAATGTACCATTATTTCATTTATTTCAAAATTCATATATCAAGGAAACATTTGCTAATTCAGACACTGAATCATTCTCTGAGTCATTTTGAACCTATCTCTTAGACTGTTTAACCTCACACTTGCAACAGAGAGTCTGCATTATGGCCAAAAAACCAAACTATGAGACAAAAACAACTCAGCAGCTCTCAAGAGGAAAACAAAGTTATTCAGATGTTAAGCAGGTTCTGTCAGTGCAAGCATAGTAATTGCCTGCCAGCAGAACAAACTAGTGAACTTGAAACCAGTGAATATGAGGATGCCAATTCCAATTGCTAGGTTTGAATTACTTTCACAATTCAAGGAAAACATCGAAAAAAAACTTGGTGCAGCAGGTTCTTTCCAACTTTCACTTACACTGTATACCTTTGGGTCTGATTTTTAAAAAATCAAGTTGTAATTCTATCTTAATAGCAACAAGCAAACATTGTTCCCAAGTGGTTCAATTGGTAGATACACTGCCTGGTCTGGAACTCAGCAATACTGATCAAGAAGATCCCAGTTTAATCTTCGCTCTGTCCAGAGATGGCTGCAGAGCAATGGCAGCAGCCTACAACTGGCCTCAGTGCCTCTGGGCTGGGAAGAGTTAAAAACCAGCCAGTGTGCCAGCTCTCAGTAACTGCACCTGGAATCATACTGGAAAATGCATGTGTGAGTGTCAATCACTGTTGTGGTGCACCACACGTCAAATAGCTCAGTCCTCATTATTTAGGATCACAAAAGTAGAATACCCACTTGGGACAGGAAATAAGGATCCAATTTTGTTTATGCGCTGTTTTGTTATTATAAAATCATAGCTGTGAGGTTTCTTATAGACATTCAAATGGCTTTGTTTTGAAATATTTCAGCTTTGAGAACAATGGCAGCATTGAGAAGTGCCATCACTTTTGCCAATTATTTTTCCCAGGACTGAAAAATATTTGGAAGAAAAATTTTCACTGTAGAGACACCACGTGGAAGGCGTCAAAGAAGGCTCACTTTATTTTTGTGTTTAGTGTCACCATTTGTGAGAGGTTAATAAAAAAAGACTTGTATTTATATAGCACCTTTCACGACCTCAGAACATCCTAAAGTGCTTTACAGCAAATGAAGCAATTTTGAAGTGCAGTCACTGTAGTAATGTAAAAAACACAGCAGCCAGTTTGCACCCTGCAAGCTCCAACACACAGCAATGTGGTAATGAGCAGATCATTTGCTTTTTTGGCTATGTTGGTTGAGGGATAAACATTGGCCATGACATTGAGGAGAACTCGCTTGCTCTTTGAATAGTGTCATGGGTTCCTTTACCTGCAACTGAGAGGGCAGACAATGGTCTCGGTGTAACATCTCATAGAGAGATACAGCACTGAAACAGGCCCTTCAGCCCACCAAGTCTGTGCCAACCATCAAACACCCATTTATACTAATCCTACATTAATCCCATATTTCCTACCACATCCTCACCTTCCCTCAATTCTCCTACTACCTACCTACCTACACTAAGGGCAATTTACAATGGCCAATTTACCTATTAACCTGCAAGTCTTTGGCTGTGGGAGGAAACCGGAGCACCCGGCAGAAACCCACACAGTCACAGGGAGAACTTGCAAACTCCGCACAGGCAGCACCCAGAACTGAACCCGGGTCGCTGGAGCTGTGAGGCTGCACTGCTAACCACTGCGCCACTGATGGAAAGAATGGCCTTTCCAACAATGCAGAACTCCCTCAGTACTGCACTGTACTGTCAGCCTAGATTTTGCATCGCAGTGAAATGTCACTTTTCATTTCCTCATGGCATATTTTGCTCTTTTTGAGATTTTGTATTCATCAAGATCAGTGCCAAGGAAAAAACATTTTGTTTTTTCTGCACTCAGTGTCGGCAGCAAACAATGTCAAATCAGTTATGGCATTGGGAGTGTATAAAGTAAAGCAACTCCTTTTTTTTCACAAGAATGAACCTTAATTTCAAACCTCAGAAGAGCTCTCCTACTGGACACCAATCTGAGTGCCAAAACTAGGGGCAGTTTTGTGCTGTGACTTCACATCCAGTAGGAAATAAATAGAGACTGCCTAAATACATTTTAGCAGGCATTGTAAGACTGCAAAGAGAAGAGATATTCATTCTTAGTCTGGTGATGATACTGCAATACCTAGTTACACCTCCTCTAGCCATATATTTTCTTTCTTTACTTGTCCCATTACTAATCTCCTTTTGCCTTGCGCAGTCATCCTTTTGTCATTTAATCTCCTCTGCCTTCCACCTTATCATATATCTGATGTTTTGTTCTTTCCTCCCCTCTCTCTTTCCCTATCTCTGTACTTGGTTAAAAGGTGTTTTTTTTCCAGCTCCAATGATAGGTCATCGTCCTGAAACTTTAACTCTGTTTCTCTCTCTCTACAGATGCTGCCAGACCTGCTGAATATTTCCAGCACTTTCAGTTTAGATTTCCAGCATCTGCAGTATTTTGCTAATGCATTCTTAGTCTAGACTGGATTCAAATCCAGGTCCAAGAGAATGTTACAGCACAAAAGCAGGCCATTTTGTCCACTGCAGCTGTGCTGGATCTCTATTAGGGCTATCCTCTTAGCCTTGTTCTCCTGCCCTGTCAATTGAAAGTCTCCTCCAAAAAACTGCACCTCAGGAAATGCAGCACTCCCTCAGTATTGGACTAAAGTGTCAGCCTAGATGATTTCCTCAGGTCTCGAAGAGTAAGCACACCTGCCGTTTTTTCCCTTCTCTATTTCAGGAGTTCTGAATGCAATTGTATTGCCTAATTGGCAACAGCCCCCACCCCCTCCCCCAATTTCAGCCACTCCCCCCTCCTCCCCCACCACTGAGATTGGTGAACTCAGCATAATCCAAAAGACAAGCCTGGGACCTTCTGGTGTGTCTGGAGCTCAAATATAGCACTTAACCCAACTCCAGAATATCACACTCTATCAGGCCAAACTAAATGTTTTCAAATTCATCTTTTAGGTCTACCAAGGTGAGACTGTTCATTTTATGCCAATTGGGTGTCAAATTATGTGTGGTTTGATGATATGAATTTGTATTTAATTTACACCAAATAATCACTAGATTCAGACTGACCAAACTCATTTACACTGATCTGAGAAGAAGGAGCACATCAATCTGTTATGTGTTCAAATCCAGGCCCCAGAGGCAAGATGCTACTGACACAACAAAAGATGATGGTGTAAATTTTCATTTCACCACCTGGCTGCTAATCTGATGGATTAGATTGCTTTTCTGTCATAGAATCTATCTTATTTCCAATCCATTCAGAATGAAAATTGGGCAGGTTTTACAACAGGGGTGTGACTCCTCCACCTGATTACCAACCAATTGGTGAAGGCAAAAATTTTTTTTTTTTTAGAGATACAGCACTGAAACAGGCCCTTCGGCCCACCGAGTCTGTGCCAACCATTAATCACCCATTTATACTAATCCTGCACTAATCCCTTATTCCTACCACATCCCCACCTGTCCCTATATTTCCCTACCACCTACCTATACTAGGGGCAATTTATAATGGCCAATTTACCTATCAACCTGCAAGTCTTTGGCATGTGGGAGGAAACCAGAGCACCCGGAGGAAACCCACGCAGACACAGGGAGAACTTGCAAACTCCACACAGGCAGTACCCAGAATTGAACCTGGGTCGCTGGAGCTGTGAGGCTACGGTGCTATCCACTGTGCCACTGTGCTGCCCTTGCCTCAATATAATACATGGGAACATTGGAACAGGAGTAGGCCATTCAGACCCTCAAGCCTATTCTGCCAATCAACGAGATAACACCATTCACCTACCTTGGCTCCATATCTTTATAGACCCTTGGCTAGTAAAAATCTATAGATCTCAGATTTAAAATGATTAATTGAGTTAGCATCTACTGTTTTGTGTGTGAGAGTTTTACACTTCTCCCACCCTTTACATGAAGAAGTGTTTCCCAACTTTTCTGCTGGATGGCCTGGTTCTGATTTTAATGTTATGTTCCCTTGTTCTAGACTCTCTTGTCAGCAGAAAACATTTATCTCTGTCTGCTGTACCAATACCTTTCAAAATCCTGAACAATGCAATCAAGTCACCCCTTAACCTTCTTTATTCCAGGATTACAAGCCTAGATTATGTAATGTGTCCTCATAATCTAACACTTGGAGCCCTAGTAACAAGCTGGTGCATCTGCACCGCACTTTCTCCAAGGCTAATATATTCTTTCTAAGTTGTCATGCCCTGTACAATGCATTGGCCTTCTAAAACACTATTTCATGGAGAAATAGAACATGGTTTCAGAACTTTGATTTTCTTCATCTCATGTCAACCATAGCATCTGACTAATCAGATCATGATAACTGTGTGTGAGGAAGTAGATAGCAGAAGCTATTGTTCTGGTAGACTGGAATTCAGCTTGCGGAAATTAGTGGTTCTCTTGTCAATGATGGACACGAGCCTTAACATCCTTTCTAAGATGTGATGCCCAAGGAGCTAGAGGCCTTTGCTATTTCAGAACCTGCATTTGACTGCCAGTGGGATATGCGGGTTATCCCATATAGGCAATGCCACTAATAGCCCTCTAGGGAAATAAAGTATTGCCTTACCTTCTTTCCATAATCACAAAGCACACCAGACAAGAAGTGTGCCCAAATCATGAGAATGGAGGACATTGAGATAGAGACATAAGCAAGCTGGGAGGGAGTTGGCAGTATATCTACTCCTTTTCTATCCAATGTTTGTTTTGGGTCCTTTGCTAAAGGAGCTACTAACAGGTTTTCCCAGAATGGCAGATAGGCCCCAGAGTTTCCAGTAGTGTGAGGCTGATAGATGCCTGAGATGCGCCTGTAGTGGAACTGGCACCTGCTGATCCTTTGTAAAGCAGGTACCATCCCATAGATGCCACATACTCTGCGGGTCTGCTGGAGAGTACTGGTGGACATCATCCTGGTATAACTGGGATCATGGGATCTTAGCCATGGATTTTCAGTCCCTTAACTGCTAAATGTGTAGTTATGCCATGGTGTACCAGTGCACTCTACATTGCTATCATCACAATGTTTAGAAATATAGAGAATAACAAACACTGCTTACACAAGGTGCTGCATGTTCACGCACCCACAAAAAACAGTAGATGCTAAATCAATTAATAATCTTAAGTCTGAAATCCATAGATTTTTGCCAGCTAAGGACATATAAAGATATGGAGCCAAGGTCGGTGAATAGGCATGTGGGTCACGTGTAACTTCTCAATTATTCCTCACTCTAGCATTCTGTTCTTTACCTACCTACTTGCAGGAGAAGACAAATGGCTCCAGTCCATTTTGGAGTGGGGTAATCTAAACCTCCATATGCATAAGAGGAGGGGGTCTGGAGAGTTTGGGTGTGAAAACAATAAAGCATTTGAGGAGGGGGAGGTCTGAAGCCTCGCTAAAGCTCATGGCTAGTATCAACATTTTCTTTCCATTCCTTCACTCAGTTACTTCCTCACACACAGGCAAATACAGGAGCATTGCAATGTAGCACATTACAGTGTCTCACCATTTAAAAGTTTGTCTCAAGCACTATCTTACTGGTAATATTTTGAAATATATTCTTATTTGCTCCTCTAAGTGTCCAAGAGGAGGAGGTGACTAAGACCAATAGCTGGTTTCAACCAACACCTTATTTTACTCACTCACTCCTACAGTGCAAGTGCCAGACTAACAATCTCTATTCCTGGGAATGGGTCAGTTAATCAGGGCGGCACAGTGGCGCAGTGGTTAGCACCGTAGCCTCACAGCTCCAGCGACCCGGGTTCAATTCTGGGTACTGCCTGTGTGGAGTTTGCAAGTTCTCCCTGTGTCTGCGTGGGTTTCCTCCGGGTGCTCCGGTTTCCTCCCACAGCCAAAAGACTTGCAGGTTGATAGGTAAATTGGCCATTATAAATTGCCCCTAGTATAGGTAGGTGGTAGGGGAATATAGGGACAGGTGAGGATGTGGTAGGAATATGGGATTAGTGTAGGATTAGTATAAAATGGGTGGTTAATGGTCGGCACAGACTCGGTGGGCCGAAGAGCCTGTTTCAGTGCTGTATCTCTAAATCTAAATCTAATCAGCTGAAGAAGAGATCACTTAGTGAAGCATGGAACCCAAGTGAGGGGTGGGTACTGCTGGAAGAATTAGAGGAGCCACAACATTTGGCCACAGAACTGGTTTGAGGACTCCTTCAGTTATTGAGCTCATATATTTGGACTTCACAGGGCCTGCCACAAATGCAATTTGATAGGATCAATTTGATAGCATAGGATCAGCAACTGATACAGATATTTGAGAACCTACCAAGCAGTCTGTACAGCTTGGGCTGTCTATTGAAGAGTCAACAGCCAACATCTGCATGACCATTTGACAGAGCTGCAGCCTATTAAGGACAGGCTGATCACTCCATGACACACTGTAGCAGAGCTCCCTTGGCTAAGGACCTAAGCTTAGGGATTGAGTTCAACACAAATGTTTTTGACTGTAGCGCTCAAGACCTTGGGCATCAATATACAACACAGGGGAATCAGATAACACAAAGATTCAACGACATCATTGCTGTCCATTGTTTTCTGGTTGTATCAAAGAAATGTCCAGCAGCCGGATAACAGCAGGGGCTGGCATGGACTATGGATATGACTCTCAGAGCAAACTCATATCTTTAATATTCATTTGTACTCAAACAACTACAGCTATGTCATATAGCATAAATACCTGAACTTTTACTGTATGGTTGAGTTCTCCAAAGTGCTGGTTCCTATTCCCAATGCCACCCTCTTTATGAACACAATGGGATTCCATTCCAGCAACGTGAAACTGATTTGTGATTATCAGTACAGAATAAGACATGTGAATGACTGATACTCTGGTAATTGTCATGTTTCATTCAGCTTGCACTAATTGCTTCAGGATACCAATGGTAGCAGCAAGCAGTTCATTATATCAATTATATAGTTCATTAGGGCATTAGGTCAAACATGGGCAAAGAAACCTCCTGCTGATTACCACCTACCGCCACCATCCCCGACACCCTTCAGCTGATCAGTCAGTACTCCTCCATGTTGAACACCACTTGGAGGAAGCACTGAGGGTGGCAAGGACGCAGAATGTACTCTGGGTGGGGGACTTCAATGTCCATCACCAAGAGTGGCTCAGTAGCACCACGACTGACCGAGCGGGCCGAGTCTTAAAGGACATAGCTGCTAGACTGGGTCTGCGGCAAGTGGTGAGGGAACCAACAAGAGGGAAAAATATACTGACCTCATCCTCACCAATCTGCCTGTTGCAAATGTATCTGTCCAAGACAGTATTGGTAGGAGTGACCATCACACAGTCCTGTGGAGATGAAGTCCTGTCTTCACAGTGAGGATACCCTCCATTATGTTGTCTGGCGGTACCACCGTGGTAAATGGGATAGATTTCGAACAGATTCAGCAATTCAAAACTGGGCATCCATGAGGCGCTGTGATCCATCAGCAGCAGCAGAACTGTACTCAACCACGACCTGTAACTTCATGGCCCGGCATATCCCCCACTCTACCATTACCATCAAGCAGGGGGACCAACCCTGTTTCAATGAAGAGTGCAGGAGGGCATGCCAGGAGCAGCACCAGGCATACCTCAAAATGAGGTGTCAACCTGATGAAGCTACAACACAAGACTATCTGCATGCCAAACTGCATAAGCAGCATGCGATAGACAGAGCTAAGCGATCCCATAACCAACGGATCCGAGCTAAGCTTTGCAGTCCTGCTACATCCAGTCGTGAATATTGGTGGACAATTAAACAACTAACTGGAAGAGGTGGCTCCACAAATATCCCCATCCTCAATGATGGGGGAGCTCAGCACATCAGTGCAAAAGATAAGTCTGAAACATTTGCAAGAATCTTCAGCCAGAAGTGAGCGTTGATGATCCATCTCAGCCTCCTCCTGACATCCCCAGCATCACAGATGCCAGTCTTCAGCCAATTCGATTCACTCCACGTGATATCAAGAAACGACTGAAAGCACTGGATACTGCAAAGGTTTTGGGCCCTGACAACATTCTGGCAATAGTACTGAAGACCTGTGCTCCAGAACTTACCGTGCCCCTAGCCAAGCTGTTCCAGTGCAGCTATAACACTGGCATCTACCCGGCAATGTGGAAAATTGCCCAGGTATGTCCTGTACACAAAAAGCAGGACAAGTCCAACCCGGTCAATTACTGCCCTATCAGTCTACTCTCAATCATCAGCAAAGTGATGGAAGGTGTCGGTCAACAATGCTATCAAGCGGCACTCGCTCAGTGACACTCAGTTTGGGTTCCGCCAAGGCCACACAGCTCCAGACCTCATTACAGCCTTGGTTCAAACATGGACAAAAGAGCTGAACTCAAGAGGTGAGGTGAGAGTGACTGCCCTTGACTTCAAGGCAGCATTTGACTGAGTATGGCATCAAAGAGCCCGAGCAAAACTGGAGTCAATGGGAATCTGGGGGAAAACTCTCTGCTGGTTGGAGTCGTACCTAGTGCAAAGGAAGATGGTTGTGGTTGTTGGAGGTCAATCATCTGAGCTCCAGGACATCACTGCAGGAGTTCCTCAGGGTTGTGTCCTAGGCCCAACCATCTTCAGCTGCTTCATCAATGACCTTCCTTCAATCATAAAGTCAGAAGTGGGGATGTTCGCTGATGATTGCACAATGTTCAGCACCAGCGAGAGGATTTGAGTACAGGAGCAGGGATGTCTTGCTGCAATTATACAGGGCCTTAGATATAGGACAGATGTCAGAGGTAGTTTCTTTACTCAGAGAGTAGTAGGGGCGTGGAATGTCCTGCCTGCAACAGTAGCAGACTCGCCAACTTTAAGGGCATTTAAGTGGTCATTGGATAGACATATAGATGAAAATGGAATAGTGTAGGTCAGATGGTTTCACAGGTCGGCGCAACATCGAGGGCCGAAGGGCCTGTACTGCGCTGTAATGTTCTAATTCTAATGTTCTAATTCTAATTTGCAACTCCTCAGATACTGAAGCAGTCCATGTAGCAATACAGCAAGACCTGGACAATATCCAGGCTTGGGCTGATAAGTGGCAAGCAACATTCATGCCACACAAGTGCCAGGCAATAACCATCTCCAGCAAGAGAGTATCTAACCATCTCCCCTTGACATTCAGTGGCATTATGATCGCTGAATCCCCCACAATCATCATCCTGGGGGTTACCATTGACCAGAAACTGAACTGGAGTAGGCATATAAATTGTGTGGCTACAAGAGCAGGTCAGAGGTTAGGAATCCTACGGCGAGTAACTCACATCTCACTCCCCAAAGCCTGTCCGCCATCTACAAGGCACAAGTCAGGAGTGCGATGGAATACTCTCCACTTGCCTGGATGGTGCAGCTCCAACAACACTCAAAAAGCTCGACACCATCCAAGACAAAGCAGCTTGCTTGGTTAGCACCCCATCCACAAACATTCACTCCTTTCACCAACAACGCACAGTGGCAGCAATATGTACCATCTACAAGATGCACTGCAGCAATGCACCAAGGCTTCTTAAACAGCACCTTCCAAACCCACGACCTCTACCAACTAAAAGGACAATGGCAGCAGTCACATGGGAACATCACCACCTGCAAGTTCCCCTCCAAGCCGCACACCATCCTGACTTGGAACTATATCGCCGTTCCTTCACTGTCGCTGGGTCAAAATCCTGGAACTCCCTCCCTAACAGCTCTGAGGGGTGTACCTACCCCAAATAGACTGCAGAAATTCAACAAGGCAGCTCACCACCACCTTCTCAAGAGCAATTAGGGATGGGCAATAAATGCTGGCCTACTCAGCGACGCCCACATCCCAGGAACGAATAAAAAACAAATCTTTCTTCAGGTCTTATCCCTGGGTATCTCAACAGGGTAATTAGTCACAGACGTCATCCAGCGTTCCTGGTTCTAGAAAAGATGGTGGCACAGAAGATTGGTGCAGACTGAATAAAACCTGACAACTTCCTGTTATGGAAGTGATTTCCAGGTCTGGCTGCAAGAATGTGCACACTTCTATTGGATGAGATGTTAAACCAACACCCTGTCTCCTCTCTCAAGTGGACGTAAAAGATTTCATGACACTATTTCAAAGAAGAGCAGGTGAGTTACCCCTGGAATCCTGGCTAATATTTATCCTTCAACCAATAGCACAAAACAGATTATCTGGTCATTGTCACTTTGCTGTTTGTGAGAGCTTGATGTGTGCACATTGGCAGCCAGGTTCCCTATGTTACAGCAGTGACTACACTTCAAAAGTATTTCATTGGCTGTGAAGAGCTTCGAGACATCCGGTGGTCAGGAAAGGCGCTATATAAATGGAAGTTCTTCTTCTTCTGTGATGACCTCCTTCAGAAACTCACCATGCAGGCATCATCAGACTTGGCCAAGTAAAATTAGTGAACCCTGCACACATAGGGCTGGATTTTATTTTCCCATCGCCGGGAGTGGCGGCAGGTGAAAAAAATGGCTCACAAGCTTGAGCGTGGCAACTCATTTAAATCTGCAGAGCGGCTGCCCCCCCCCCCCCCACCCCCATTCATGTGGTGGGGTTGGCCTCGGCGATGCCTTGAACGCGTCAGCTGTCTCTGCAGAGGCGCTGGCGCTGGAGCCATTTTTAAAGGGCTGCCAGCCCTGCTCAGAGAATGCAGAGTTGCCCCCCACCACTATACTGAAAATAAATGTTTGGCTTGTCTCCCCCTCCCACCAATACACTGAAAATGCAGAGTTGACCCCTTCTCCCCTCAACTGCACAAAATGCAGAGGTCACCCCTTCCCCCCACCAGACTAAAAATGCAGAGTTGACCCCGTCCCCGTCCCCGTCCCCACTACACTAAAAATGCTCTGATCCCTCCTTCCCTACCTCAGTGGCACCAGCTTTCCCTGGAAAGGAATGTGAAGGCGCGTAAATGCCACACGTCACACTGAAGATCTGGATCTGACAGTAAGATCATGTGGAATTGGATTTAAATGTATGCATCAAGTTAATTTCAATATTTAAAGTCAGGTCCCATCGCCGAGCAGTGGGGGTGCCACCACGGAACCTCACCACCACGGGTATCGGGCCCGGCACTGGGCTTCATGGTGGGCGGCTGCTGCTGCAATCTTCTGGCCCCACCTGCTACGGAGCCCGATGTCAGGAGCTCAGTAAAATTCAGCCGTTAGATGGTGTTGCAGGGGTAGGTCCTAACTGAATGTCCAAGGTGCAAACACAACTGTCTGGCTAGCCTCATATGATCTTTCTCCTCCTTCTCCTCTAAAACTTGCACATACTCATGTAAGCAGCACAGAATCAAATATTCCTGGTGGAACAGACAAAGGTAGCAAATGGAGTGCAGCTTTAAGGAGCTGACAGTATGCTGATTTCTGGCACAAAAAATAGTTAAACATAAAAAAAGCACTGAAATAGGCATAAAGATATAAACTAGGTTCTCATAGCAAATCCCTACAAGGCATACCCCTTTAAGAGCTAAGAC
Source organism: Heterodontus francisci (assembly GCF_036365525.1). Classification (NCBI taxonomy): domain Eukaryota; kingdom Metazoa; phylum Chordata; class Chondrichthyes; order Heterodontiformes; family Heterodontidae; genus Heterodontus; species Heterodontus francisci. The sequence goes on from NC_090374.1 coordinate 120,545,403, forward strand.
CCAGTGTGATGGAAGAAACCTGCCTCCCTGGTAGCACCTGTTTTCTATATTGCTGCACTGTCTTGGCTCTCTGCCTGTATTATAGGGGCTGGCCCCAATTTACAACTTTTATGGAGCCTTAATGAGTCTAGTGCACAATAAGCACACAGGTTCTCAGCGTTAGAAACACTTCTTATTGCAACGTGACACGAGCTGTGCAGTGGGCACAGAGCAGTCCTCAGCACGACATAATAGGCACAATAGAGTCCAATGCACCAAACCCAAAATATAATGAGGATTGCAGTATCAGACCCAGAATTTGCACTATAAATACTGGGGAGAGCGGGAAATTATACTGGTGCAAAAGTTTAATATGAACAAAAATAGTGACTCAGTATTTCCAAGGTGTTTCAGTAGAACTGTCTCTTTTCAAGAAACTTACCGAGCTCCCAGATACCACAGAGATTCTTGTGGGCACAACATGAAACTTTCTCTGCACAGAAACAGATAATCCTTTCCACAACTCCAAGCCAATTGTCTCTTAATGGGTATGAAAACTCCATGAATCTCACAGCAATGGACTAGACAGCATGATCTAGACAGGTGATTTCTTTTCAAATGTTAAATATGAATAATCAATAAATATGAAACACATGTCCCCCAACAATTGACTGAAGAGTACAGCTACAGTCTTGTCAGTGTTAAGATGGAGAAAGCTCTAGCTTATCCATGTCCTGATATCTGTTAAGCAGTAGCACAGCACAGTAATAACTGTGCATTGAAGATTGATGACAAAGAGATAAGACTTGAGTATTGGTAGCGTCTATGTAGAAACTGGCACTACCGTTATAGGTGGCTTTGCCAAGGGATAACATGTGGATAAGAAATAGGACCGAGCCAAGGCTTGGGAAATTCCAATATTAACTATGTGGCTGGAAGCAGACAATCTATTGTCGCAAAATGTGCTGGCTATGTTGGGCCAAAACCCACGCTGAAGGGAATTGAACAAGGTGCAGTGATAATGCCTGGAGCTGAATGCTGGTGATTCATTTAAAATCCATTGAGAGGAAACAGGGGTTAGAGTTGGGGAAATAGGTGGAAAGATGTTTAAAACAGAAAAAACAGGAATATTTTGGTAAAAGACCAAACAGGAGCCGAAAGTCCTAACTTAAAAAGTGGCTGGCCAATCGAAAGGAACAACATGTTCATGTAAAACTGCAAACCAAACCAAGCCTTTGGATTAAAAATGCTTTACAGGCACTGAACATTGAAGTATTTGCCATATGATACTGTGCAAAACCCTTTAAAATGTTTTAAAGAAATGTGATACCCTTCAACAAATGACCACAATCATTAGTTTAAATTTAGGAGAAAAAGACACCTGGCATAAAACTGGTTTTCAGTGGAGATAAACAAGGTGGTGAGGTTTCTAATACCTTGATTAAAATAGTTTTTCCTTGTCCTAATTTTCCAGTTCTCTCATCAGATGAATCTTAAGAAGCCAGTCACATACCCGATAATTACCCCAGATTTCTTTCCTATCCTTCATCGGGGCCTGTAATGAAGGGCAGTGAGTTGAGCCCTGATCTTGCAGGCATGATGGAATCTAACTGAGGCTGAAAGCTGACACCATTGCTAAAGCAAAGCTGTGGCAAAGGATGTAACCATGACAACTGTGTTTTTTTCTCTCTATGATGTACTTTAAAGAGCAGGGGTAAAGTGTTGTAACACTGCAGCTGTTGAAGTATTGTATCAATTACATAATCTCATTATTATTAAAGCATCTGTTAATTTGAGCTGATAAGTGTCTTATAAATTACAAATATGTAGCCCGTAGGAAGCCTACTTGAGTAATTCTTACACAAAAGCAAGCCTACACAAAGGGGAAAAGAACAAGGGAAAAGAGTAACTTCAATTCATCTGCAAATACTCATCTCCTTTCAGAAAAATTCTAGATTTCATTTGACACTGCAGTCTTAGTGGATATTCGATCAGCATTTTATGATATAAGCATGATTTGTACATATATTTACTGTTATTCACCTCCTAGTGACTTGTGGGTTTGAATGACGTGATTTACAGTAGGTCTGCTCCATAAGAAATGTAGTTTATAAATATATGGGATACAGTTAATTTATTTAAAATAACACAAAGAAATTTAGCTAAGAATGCACCTTTGCTTATTGTTTTCAAACCTTCCATACCCTTGCTGATATTAACTTTTCAGGTCCACTAAGCAATAGGAACGTGCCAGGAGCTGAGCCAAAAGCTAAGCATAAGTTTAGAAAAAATGTAAATTTAAATGTAATAGTCTTAATTTTTCATTTAGAGTAAAGATATTTGCAGTGCACAAGAAGGTATTGTAGGTGGAGTAGTGTTGAATGTTTCTTTAACAGCCAGGTTGGAGATTTGTCACTTATTACATATCCTGTAGAAAATTACATGATTGCCTATAGCTATGCATATGGTCCATTTCTGGCTTTGTTGTAAAAATCTACTCTTTCTAGGTTGCATGTAAGGAGGATTGCATTCACTGAACATTAGCAGTACTATATGTACTTAATGAACAAGGAAGTCAAAATGCACAGCATTCTCCTTAAAACCCATAAAGAAAATCCTTATTGATTGCTGTGGATTCCAAGCTGCAGACATCTTCTGCCTGCGGGACTTCCCCAGCAGTGGATATTTCGACGTGACATTCAAGAACGTGGCGGGATGCATCAAGTTCCTGAAGGTGTTGAAGGAGAAGGGAAACCGGGCGCCGCTGTCAATCCTCACAGTGGATTCACTCTTCACTCTGCCGTCGCAACGTGACCGGGTGGTGACAATCTACCTCTACAATCCCCATGTTCCTGTCGTGGATGTGCTCACCTTCCTCGCCAGGTATGTCGAGGTGGCCGGCAGCAGCACTGATGTCAAGGACCCATTTGGGATTTGGACCAGCAAGCGGCAGGTCAAGGTGACCTTGAAGGTCGATGCCAATGGAGCCATCATCCATCCTCCCTCCAGCTTCGCTATCGGGGGAAGTCAAGGCTTCTTGGTCTATGCAGGGCAGCCCAGAGTTTGTCGCGCCTGTGGAAAATCTGGTCACGTGGCAGCCAAATGCAGCACAGTCGTCTGCAGGAACTGCAAGAAGGATGGCCATCAGACCAAGGACTGTAAGCAGAGTAAGTGCTGCAATCTGTGCGGTGAGGCAGGCCACCTCTACAAAACCTGCCTCAAACGCTGCCTCAGTAATGCTCAGGCGGCAAGGTCCAAGGAAAAGCCAGGAGAAGGAAAGGTGAATGCGTCTGGTGCGGGGAAGGAGACAGGCAACCCTCTCCACAACAAGGAAAGTCTACCTGAGAAGAAAGGGGAGGCAGCTGCAACCAGTGACCCAACACCTACCCCGTGCCCGGAAACCCCTCCTCTACAGAGAGAGTCAATGGAGGAGGAGCAGCAGATGGACAAACTGGTCAGTGGCAAATGGTACAAAGGAAAACCACAAAGAAAAAACCTCCAAAAAAGGAACAGGCCACCACCCAAACCAATGGCCAGAGGAGGCTACCGTCTGAGACAGACTACAGCAGCTCCTCCGCATTGGACGAGGAAGGGCCGGAATGACGGCACCTGCAAAGGAAGCGGCAGAACTCAAAGGAGCTGGAAGATAAAGCCCCCCAGCTCCGGGGCACTGGAAGCTGTGATGAGCCCAGGGCACCCCAGCTGCGGGACACTGAGAGCAAAGAAGCGTCTGGCACACTCCAGCTCCGGGAAGCCATGAGCAGTGATGTCTTCAAGGAGGAACAGAGGGGAAAGACACCAACAGCAGAGAACAGCCCAAGCCTTGGTGCCTACAACCCCCCCCCCCACCCCCCATGAGAAACCAGGAGGGGTTTCTGAGCCTAACAAATGTGAAACAGCTTGCGTACACTATGGGTATGCAGGAACATACCGAAGGACTGGGACTAGCAAGGACAACTGGTGTGGGAAGCAACAACTAACTTAAAAATGGGTATAAAGATTGCGTCGATTAACGTGCGTAGCATTAAATCCACTATGCGATGTGTTTCAACCTTGGATTACCTCGCCAAGGTCAAAGCGGACCTGCTGTTTCTGCAGGAGTGTAAAATACCACACCTCAGCACCTACAGGCAATGGTTACGATGGTGGTTCCACGGGCCATCAATCTGGTCGGGGGTAATGATTCCTGTTCCTCTGGCCTCGGTATTCTGCTGCGGGGAGGTAACTTCACCATCTCCGATGTTAAGAAGGTGGTGGGCGGTCACCTCCTCGTAGCAGATGTAATGTACAACTATGCTCCGCTCCGGTTGATCAACGTGTACGCCCCGGTTCAATGCGGCGAGCGGCTGACTGTCCTCCAGGAGCTCCCACTGCTGCTGCTGATGTCCAGGTGGTGACTTCAACTGCATCATTGATGCAGCTGGACGATCCAGCAGAGACGACAGCAAACTAGACGCTACGTCCAGATTCCTAATGGAAACAGTAAAAGATGCCAAGCTGCACGACGTCTTCAGCAAACCTGCAGACAAAGCACAGCGTATATACATCTGCTCAAGATCGGACGGATCTGCCCCTTCCAGGATTGACTTCCTGTTTGTGTCCTGTGCTGTCACAGTCAGATCCATTGACGTCAAGCCGGTGTTCTTCGCTGACCACTGCTTCTTACTGGCCGACTGTCACTTACAGGACAACCAGCGGGTTGGCAGGGAGATATGGAAGCTCAATGTTACACTGCTAACCCCAGAGAACGTTGAGGAAGTTAAAAGGGATTACAAAGGTTGGAGAACCGTGAAAACCCTCTTTGAGTCTCCAGTTCACTGGTGGGAGGCGATCAAGGAGAACATCAAGAGGTTCTTTATCTTCAAAGGTGTTCAGAGAGCGAGAAACAACTCCAGAAAAGAATGCAAAATCTGCTCCGGCTGCAATCGATGGGGGTCGAGGTCAAGGAGGATCTCCAAGAGGTGAAGAGCCAGCAGGCCTCGCTCTTTGCCACGGAGGCCTCCAAGATCATCTTCCGGTCCAGAGTCCAATCGTTGAGCAGGATGAGATGTGCTCGCGTTACTTCTTCCAAAAGGTACACAGAGAGAGCTCTGTTATCAGCAGCCTGAAGGAAGAGGATGGCTCGGTAACGTCTTCGCAGTCTGACATACTAAAGATCAGCAAATCATTTTATGCTGGGCCATACAATGTGAAGCCCACGGACAGCACGGCCTCCCAATCCTTGCTGTCATCTATCACGGAGGTCTTAGATGACAGCATGCGGGAGAGTCTGGACAAACCGCTAATTCTGGATGAGCTGACAAACGCCGTCAGGTCCTTCGAGACGAGTAAAACTCCTGGAAGTGACAACTTACCGTTTGAGTTGTATTCGGCTCTGTGGGACTGGGTCAGCCCAGACCTGCTGGAAGTATACGAGAGTATGCTTCTGGCTGACAGCATGTCAGAATCCATGAGGAAAGGCATCATCACCCTCATCACAAGCGGAAGGGGGAGAGGGCAGAAATCAGAAATTGGTGGCACATCTCACAGCTTAATGTTGACTACAAGATTCTGTCCAAAAGACATCACCATTATGGTCAAGTCTGCTCTGAATTTGGTGATTCACCCTGACCAGACCTGCACTCTACCCGGCAGAAAGATCTCTGATAGATCGCCTATGTACGGGACAGGAGGGTGGACACCTGCCTCATCAGCTTGGACCAGGAGAAGGCTTTTGACAGGATATCGCACACCTACATGATGGACGTGCTTCCCAAAATGGGGTTTGGGGAGGGAATCTGCAATTGGATCAAACTACTCTCCACAAACATCAGTAGCGCAGTCTCAATCAATGGGTGGGAATCAGAAAGTTTCCTGATCCAATCTGGAGTCAGACAGGGCTGTCCTCTCTCTCCTGTTTTGTTTGTTTGCTGTAGCGAACCTTTTGCTGATTCCATTAGGAAGGATGCGAGCATAAGAGAGGTGACAATCCCAGGCAGCGGAGGCACTCAGGTCAAAACCTCCCTGTACATGGATGACGTCGCCGTCTTCTGCTTGGATCCGCTGTCTGTTCGCAGACTGATGAGCATCTGCGACCAGTTCGAACTGGCCTCAGCAGCCAAAGTCAACCACAGCAAGAATGAGGCCATGTTCTTTGGGAACTGGGCCGACTGATCCTTTGTCCCCTTTACTGTCAGGTGAGACTACCTGAATGTGCTGGGGATATGGTTCGGAAGGGCTGAGACATGTGCCAAAACCTGGAAGGAGCGAGTAGCCAGGATACACCATAAACTGAGCATGTGGGAGCAGCAATCTCTCTCCATTGTGGGTAAGAACCTGGTCATCAGGTGCAAGGCGCTCACGTTGTTGCTGTATGTGGCGCCTGTCTGGCCCATACCCCACTCCTGCACCGTGGCAGTCACCCGAGCCATTTTCCGCTTTATCTGGAGATCCAAAATGGACCAGGTCCGGAGGAACACGATGTTCAAATAAGGGCGGGAAAAATATACCCAACGTTGCCCTCATCCTGATGGCCACCTTCGTGTACGGCTGCATCAAGCTGTGCGTAGACCCCCAGTACACAAACACCAAGTGTCACTACGTGCTGAGATTCTATCTGTCCCCGGTGTTGCGAAGGATGGGTCTGGTCACATTGCCGTGGAACACTCCATCCAGTTGGACCGTGCTGCACCACCTATTCTTCCTGGGAAAGTTTCAGCGGGAAAACACCTTTGACCACCAATCCATCAGGCAGTGGTCTGCATGGAATGTCCTCAAGGCCATACGAGAAAAGGAGATGGTGGATCCTGTCGGATGGTTCCCCGAGCAGACTGCCAAAGTATTTTGGCAGAATGCTCTATCACCAGAACTTTCAAACAAGCACCAAGACGTAGCTTGGCTGGTGGTGAGAAGGGCCCTCCCTGTCAGATCCTTCCTGCACGCCCGGAGTCTCGCTCCCTCCACACGATGCCCTCGAGGTGACTGCATTGGGGAAGAGACAGTTGCCCACCTCCTTCTGGAATGTGTTTTTGCAAAACAGGTGTGGAAAGAGATGCAGTGGTTTTTGTCGAGGTTCATCCCAAGCAGCTCTGTAACACGGGAGTCTGTGCTCTACAGGCTGTTCCCAGGGACGCACACCGAGATAAACATCAACTGCTGCTGGAGGACCATCAATTTAGTGAAACACACTCTTTGGTCTGCCCGAAACTTGCTGGTCTTCTAGCGCAAAGAGTTGTCCACGACTGAGTGTTGCAGACTGGCACATTCCAAGGTCCAGGACTACGTGCTGAGGGACGCACTAAAGCTTGGGGCAGCTGCTGCAAAAGCTCAATGGGAAAAGACCACTGTGTAAGATCCTCCCACCAAAGTGAACTGAGTGGCTGGACCCATGGGAAACCCCTTGGGCTGTATACACCAAATATGGGTTTGCTGTAAAATGTACATGGCATGTAAAATGGACTGGAAGGATTGTGAGGCAACTCACTCCTGTATTGAAGAAAACTGATTTCCTTTGCACTCTTTGGAATGTCAACTTGGTGCTGTTTTGAACTGCTTTGTCATGCATTATTTACAGATTTTTATGAATAAAGTATATTTTTGGGAAAAAATAAATAAATTGTACTTGCCCTAGTGTCCTTCCCATTCTTACATGCACCTGCTGCCTCCTATCCTTGCCAACTGTGAAGCAGGTTGGGACTTTTTCTACTTGAAAAGGTACATAAATTGTCTTATTGTACAGGCAATGTAAACTAAGAGCTTTAATTAACAATCCAACAACAACAACTTGTATTTATTTGGCACCTTTAATGTAATAAAATATTTAATTAGTGCCTTTAATGTATTAAAATGCTCCCAAGGCACTTCACAGAAGTGTTATCAAACAAAATTTGACACTGAGCCACATAAGGAAATATTAGGGCCGATGGTCAAAAGCTTGGTCAAAGAGGTATGTTTTAAGGAGCTTTTTGAAGCAGGAAACAGATGTAGAGGTGAAAAGGTTTAGGGAGAAAATTCCAGAGTTTAGGGCCTCGGCAGCTAAGGCACGGCCACGAATGATGGAGTGATTAAAATTAGGGATGCTCAAGAGGTCAGAATTGGAGGAATGCAGATATCTCGGAGGGTGGTGGGATTGGAGGAGATTACAGAGATAGGGAGGGGTGAGGCTATGGAGGGTGAGAATTTTAAAATTGAGGTGTTGCTTAACTGGTAAACTAAATTATCACAGATCATCGGTAAATTGGACAGGCTTATATTTTGATATCTATTTACAAAACACTGAATGTTTCTGCTATCTATGCTTAAAAGTTAACAAAGCTTGTTCTTTTATCATTCATATTTTCCTTCTTGAAATTAGGTTTTTCGTTATTTGGATTATCATTGGAAGAACATGAGTTTTCAAATACACTTAGGTTCCAATAAATAAATTTGATGACATCATAATTCTTTTGGACAACATGGGGAAGATTTGTTTTGTGTATGAGTTGTAACAAAATCATAAATGCATTCTTTATAAATTAGTTTAGAATTTCACTACATCTACTATTCAGAACATATTTTGCTCCATGTATTTAGTAAAGTTCTATTCTATATTTCTAGTTTACTATAGTTCATAATACAAAAATGTTGGAAGAAAAAATACAATAGATAAATATTGTGATCAGAATGAAAGTAAAAAAAACTGAAATTTATATAGCACCTTTCACAGCCTCAGTACATCCCAAATTGCTTTACAGCATTTATGCACATTGAAGTGTAGTTTCTGTTGAAATGTTGGATATATGGCAGCCAATTTGTATACAGTGACCCGCACCATGCCCCCCACCAACACCCCCCCCACCCGCCCCCCAAACACACAAACAGAAGTGATTTAAGTGACCAGACCATCTGATTTAGCTGTTGTTTGATAGATATATGTTGGTCAAGACACTGGGAGATCGCCTCTGCACTTCTTCGAATGGTACCATAGAACCTTTTATATGCACCTGAGAGGGCCGATGGGGTATGGGTTTAACGCATCATCTGACAGACGATACCTCTGACAATGCAGCACTCCTTCACCAGCAATAACATCAACAACTTGTATTTATCTAGCACCTTTAACATAATAAAATGTCCCAAGATGCTTCACAGAAGTGTTATAAAGCAAAATTTGAAACCAAGGCGTATAAGGTGATATTAGGGCACATGACCAAATGCTTGGTCACAAAGAGGTAGGTTTTAAGGAGCGTCTTAAAGGAAGAAAGAAAGGTAGGGAGGTGCAAAGGTTACAGAGCCAGGGAGTGGTGAGACCATGGGGGGATTTGATAACAAGGATGAGAATTTTAAAGTTGAGGCATTGCTTAACAGGGAGCCAATGTAGGTCAGCAAGCATGGGGTGATGGTGAATGGGACTTGGTGCAACTAAGGACATGGGCAGCAGAGCTTTGGATGACCTCAAGTTCACACAAGGTAGAATGTGGGAGACCAGCCATGAGTGTATTGGAACAGTCAAGTCTAACAGTAATAATGGCATGAGGGTTTCAGCAGGAGATGAGCTGAGGCAGGGCAGAATCAGGCGATATTAAAGAGGTGGAAATAGACATAAATATGTGTTTGTAAGCTCATTTCAGGGTCAAATATGACACCAAGTTTGTGAACAGTCTGGTTCAGCCACAAACAGTTATCAGGGAGAGAGATGGAGTTTTTAGCTAGGGAACGGAGTTTGTAGTGTGAACTGAAGGCAATGGCTTTAGTCTTCCCAATGTGGATGTCAGACAAGCAGTCTGATAATTTAGAGACAGTGGAGGAGTTGAGAGAGGTGGTGGTGAGGTAGATATAGGTGTCATCAGCATGAATGTTAAAACTGACACTGTTTTCTGATGGTGTCATCAAGGGACAGCATGAAGATGAGAAGTAGGAGGAGGTCAAGGATAGATCCTGAGGGGACACCAGAGGTAATGATGCTGGAGTGTGAAGAGAAGCCTTTGTAGGTGATTCTCTGACTATGACTGGATAGATTAGAAAGGAATGGGTCAAATGCAGTCCCACCCAACTGAAGGTTGGTGGGAAGGTATTGGAGGAGGATGGTGTGGTTAATCATGTCAAAGGCTGCAGACAGGTCCAGAAGGACCAGGAGGGTTAGCTTACCTTTGTCACTGTCAACTAGGATGTCCTTTATGACTTTAAGAATCGGAGAACAGAGTGCTTTGTGAAACAAATGCTAATTCAGAAATTTGGTGCAAGTGGGAATACAGTGCAGAGAAAGGAAGTGTTGCTTTATATTCTTATTATTTTACCTCCAGTAGTTGGTGAGTGTTCTTCTTTTGTCTCCAAGCTAGAAAACCGTAACATGCTATTACTAATTTAGTAAAGTAATTAAATAATAAATAAGGTTATTCAGACATGGCCGGGCAGGTGGTGCGCCATAACTGCAGAATTTGGGAGTTTCGGAACGTATTGTAGTCCCAGACAACCATATCTGTGGTAACTGTCTGCAGCTGGAGCATCTTTGGCTCAGAGTTGCTAAGCTGGAGGCCGAGCTGCAGATATTGTGGGGCATCAGGGACGGGAGAGTTACCTGGACACTTTGTTCCAAGGAGGCAGTCACACCCCTTAGGTTAAGTAGAACTTTAGAGTTGATCATTGGTCAGGGACAGGAGGGTGTGACTGTGAATTAGGCAGGTATGGGTACCCAGGATGTAGCAATGGAGGAGTCTCAGCCCTTGACTTTGACCAACAGGCACTTGCTATCTGTATGGATGAGAACAAGGACTTAGGGGTGGATGAGCAAACAGACCATGGCACCTTGGTGCAGGACACTATTCAAGTAAGGGGAGTGAAAAGGAATGTGGTAGTGATGGGGGACAGTATAGTCAGGGGCATTGATAAAGTTCTCTGTGGCCGTGACCGGGAATTCCGAAGGTTGTGTTGCCTGCCTGGTGTCAGGGGTAAGGACATCTCCTCACAGCTGGAGACGAACTTGGAATGGGAGGGGCAAGATCCAGTTGTCGTGGTCCATGTAGGAGCAAACGACATAGGTGGTACAAGGCACGATATTCTGCTGAGAGAATTTGAGGAGTTAGGGTCCAAATTAAAATACGGAACCTCACCAGGTAATAATCTCTGGATTGTTACCTGAGCCACGCACCAATTGGCACAGGGTCAAGCAATTAGAGAATTAAACACATGGCTCAGTGTTCTGGGAAGAAGCGGTTCTGATTCATGGGGCACTGGCACAAGTACTCGGGAAAGAAGGAGCTGTTCCGTTGGGATGGACTCCACTTAAATTGGGCAGGGATCAGTGTCTTGGTGAATCGTATAACTAGGGCTGTGGATAGGGCTTTAAACTAAAAGAAGTGGGGGAGGGTTCAGGTGAAGGGAGATTTAGAAATCTAAAGGGAAGTGTTGAGACAATAGAACAGTGTACCGATTTGGGTAAAGACAAGCAGAGGGGGACAGTAAGGAACAGAGTGTTTAACAGTAATTGTGCATCAATGAATAAGGTCCATGCAAAGATTTGTAGTTAAAAAAAAATGGTCTTTATCTAAATGGACGAAGCATTTGCAATAAGACAGATGAATTAGTGGCAGAAATAGAGATAAATGGTTTAGATCTAATCGCCATTACAGCACCATGGGGCTGGATTTTATGCAGGCACAGGTGTCCCACCACCAGACAAGAAAGGCAAGGGGAACCCCTCCTTGGCTGTTTTGTGGACCTCCAGCAGCATTTTATGGCACTCAGACAGTTAACTGCTCAGTACCGAGGTCACTGCCCCTTTAAGGACAAGGATTCTGACTCCAGGCACTGCCGGCCAATCAGAGGGCGGCAGCTGAGCAGTTTCAGCAGTGCCACCAGGAGCAGTGGTCACAGTTGGTACTGCTGGTTCTGGGTTCTTGGAGTAGTATTTTGAAGAACCAACTAGGGATTGGGCTATTTTAGAATCACTATTATGTAATGAGAAAGGGTTCATTAATAACCTTGCTGTAAAGGAGCCTTTGGAAAATAGTGACCATAATATGATAGAATTTTACATCAATTTTGAAAGTGACATAATTCATTCTGAAACTAGGGTCTTAAATCTGAACAAAGGAAACTATGAAGGTATGAGGGGCAAGTTGGCTATGGTGGATTGGGAAAATACACAAAAAGATTTGACAGTAGACAGGCAATGGCTAGTATTTAAAGTATTACATGGTCTACAACAAATGTACATTCCTCTAGGACAGACAAACCCAACAGGAAAGATGAATCAACCATAGCTAACAAAAGAAGTTAAAAATTACATTAGATCAAAGGAAGTGGCTTATAAGGTTGCCAGAAAAAGTGGTAAGCCCAGGGATTGGAAGAAATTTAGAATCCAGCAAAGAATGACCAAGAAACTAATAAAGAAAGGGAAATGAGAGTATGAATGCAAGCTAGCTAGAAAAGTAGAGGTGAACTGTAAAATCTTCTTTAGGTACGTGAAAAGGAAAAGATCAGCAAGGACAAATGTGGGCCCATTACAGGCAGAGACAGGATAATTTATAATTATATATTTAGAGATACAGCACTGAAACAGGCCCTTCGGCCCACCGAGTCTGTGCCGACCAACAACCACCCATTTATACTAACCCTGCAGTAATCCCATATCCCCTACCACCTACCTACACTAGGAGCAATTTACAATGGCCAATTTACCTATCAACCTGCAAGTCTTTGGCTGTGGGAGGAAATTGGAGCACCCGGCAAAAACCCACATGGTCACAGGGAGAACTTGCAAACTCCGCACAGGCAGTACCCAGAATCCTGGAGCTGTGAGGCTGCAGTGCTAACCACTGCACCACTGTGCCACCAGTGGAGAACAGGAAAATGACAGAGAAACTAAACAATTACATTGTGTTTGTCTTCACAGAGGAAGATACAGAAAATCTCCCAGAAATATTAGGGAATCAAGGGACTTGTGAAAATGGGGAACAGAAAGAAATTAGTATTAATAAAAGAGGAGGTACTTGAAAAATTAACTGGATTGAAGGTTGATAAACCCCCTGGACCAGATGAGCTATATCCCACAGTGTTGAAGGAGGTGGCCTTAGAGATAGTGGATGCATTGGTGGTTATCTTTCAAAATTCTATAGATTCTGGGAAAGGTTCCTGCAGACTGGAAAGTAACAAATGTAACCCTACTATTGAAGAAAGGAGGGAGAGAGGAAACAGGAACTATAGACCTATTAGTTTGGCGTCAGTGTTCGGAAAAATGTTAGAATATATTATAAAGGATGTGATAACTAGACACTTAGAAAATAATAATATGTTTGGGCGGAGTCAACATATATTTATGAAAGGAAATCATGTTTGACAAACCTGTTAGAGCTTTTGTGGACGTTACTTGTAGCAGAGTTAAAGGAGAACTAATGGATGTGGTGTATTTGGATTTTCAGAAGGCTTTTGATAACGTCCCATACAGGAGGTTAGTAAACAAAACTAGAGCACATGGGATTGGGTTAATATACTGGTATGGAAAGAGAATTGGTGAACAGATCGAAAACAGAGAGTAGGAATAAACAGGTCATTCTCTGTTACTAGTGGGGTACTGCAAGGATCAGTGCTGGGGCCACAGCTGTTCACAATCTATATAAATGATTTGGATATGGGGATCAAATGTAATATTTCCAAATTTGCTGATGACATAAAATTAGGTGGGAATGTAAGTTGTGAGGAGGATGCAAGGAGGCTTCAAGGGGACTTGGACAGGCTAAGTGAACGGGCAAAAACATGGCAGATGGAATATAATGTGAATAAGTGTGAAGTTATCCACTTTGGTAGAAAAAAACAGAAAGGCAGAGTATTTTCTAAATGGTGATAGGTTGGAAAATGCTGATGACAAAAGGGACCTGGGTGTCTTTGTTCATGAGTCACTGAAAAGTAGCATGCAGGTACAGCAAACAATTAGAAAGATAAATGGTATGTTGGCCTTCAACACAAAGTGTTTTGAGTACAGGCATAAAGAAGTCTTGCTGCAATTGTATAGACACTTAGTGAGACTGCACCTGGAGTATTGTGTACTGTTTTGGTCTCCTCATCCAAGGAAGAACATATTTGCCATAGAGGGAGTGCAACGGAGATTCACCAGACTAATCCCTGGAATGGCAGGATTGTCTTATGAGGAGAAATTGAGGAAACTGGGCCTGTATTCTCAAGCGTTTTGAAGATTGAGAGCTGATCTCATTGAGCTTGCAAAATTCTTACAGGGCATGATAGGGTGGATGTAGATATGATGTTTCCCCTGGGTTGGTGAGTCTAGAACCAAGGGACATAGTCTCAAAATAAGTGATGGGCCATTTAAGACTGAGCTAAGGAGGAATTTCTTCACTCAGAGGGTGGTGAAACTTTGGAATTCTCTACCCCCAGAGGGTTGTGGAAGCTCAATCATTGAGCATGTTCAAAACAGAACTCGATAGATATCCAGATACTAATGACATCAAGGAATATGGGGATAATGCAGGAAAGTGGCATTGAGGTAGATGATCAGCCAACATCTAATTAAATGGCGGATCAGGCTCGATAGGCTGAATGGCCTACTCCTGCTTCCATGTTGCTATGTTCCTATGTAGTAGGCCTAGCACCAGAAGCAGTCATGGAAGCCTAGAGTGCAGGTGAATGGGGTGCTTGTCAGGCAGGTCCCAGCGAGGGGTGGTGGTGGGATGGTTGTTGACTGCAGTGGGAGAGTGTTGGCACAGGGGCAGCCTTTGCCGCCAGGGCCCTCCGTGGGCCACAGATTGCCCAAACAGGAGCACCCCCCCCACCACGAGCCCATAGGGAGGCTGCCCGGTGTTACTGACAGCCTCCCCATGTGGTGGTGGGTACCTGCTGTTGGTAAAATGCCAGTGACAGTGGGAACAGGCCCTTAAGTGGCCATTAAAAGGCCACTTAAGGGCTTTAATAGGCCTCAGGGTGGGAAGGCTGTCCTCAGCCTTCTCTGCCCTTGACAAAATTGAATGGCACGGGAAGGTGACGGGCACTCCCACCCTCTGCCTTCCCTCGCTATTTTATGGCCCCCCCTGCCTCCCTGCTTATCCCTAGAGGACTAATAAAATTCAGCCCATGGTTACAAGGTGGCCAAGGTTGGGAAATAAATATTCCAGGAAACACAGCATTTCAAAAAGACAGAGAGCATGGAAAAGGAGGAGAAGTAGCCCTGATAGTAAAGAATGACGTAAGGATAGTAGAGGGAAAGGATCTTGGCTCACAAAATCAGGAAGTAGAATCAGTATGGGTAAAGATTATGAATAAAAAGGGTCAGAAAATGCTGGTGGGAGTAGTTTATAGGCCCTCAACAGTAGTTGCACCATTGGACGGGACCAACATCCTTGCTGGGAGGTTTGCTAGTGCTGTTGGGGGAGGGGGGGGGGTTAAACTAATTTGGCAGAGGGATGGGATACAGAGTGGAGGTACTGTAAGGGGTGATGTACAATCAAATATAGAAAAGAAACTGAGCCTGTCTGGAAGGCAGAGCAAATATAGACCTGTTATGCACAAGTAAACAATACAAGGCTGGATTGCATCTATTTTAACACAAGGAGTCTTACTAGTAAGGCAGATGAATGAGGGCATTGATTAACACACGGGAATATGATATTATTGCTATCACAGAGACATGGTTGAGGGAAGGGCAGGACCAGCAGCTAACTATTCCAGGGTATAGAATCTTCAGGCGAGACAGGGGAGGGGGTAAAAGAGGAGGTGGCATTGCACTGTTGATCAAGGAGTCAATTACTGCAGTAAGGAGGGATGATATCTGAGAAGGTTCCTCAAATGAGGCCATATTGGTAAAACTTACAAACAAAAAGGGGGCAATCACTTTTCTGGGAGTATACTACAGGCCTCCAAACAGTCAGGGAGAGATAGAGGAGCAGTTATGTAGGCAAATCTCAGAGACGTGTAAAAATAATAGGGTAACAATAGCAGGGAATTTCAACTTCCCAATATCAACTGGGATGGTCTTAGTGCAAAAGGCTTAAAGGGGGCGAAATTCTTAGCGTGCATACAGGAGAGCATTTTGAGCCAGCACGTAGAAAATCCTACAAGTGAAGGGATGGCACTGGACCTAATCCTAGGGAATGAAACCGGACAAGTGGTAGAAGTGTCAGTGGGGGAGCATTTTGGGGATAGTGACCATAATTCTGTAAGATTTAAGGTAGTTATGGAAAAGGACAAAGATGGACCGGAAATAAAGGTACTGAATTGGGGGAAGGCCGATTTCAATATGATGAAACAGGATCTGGCCAAAGTGGACTGGGAGCAGCTACTTGTAGGAAAGTCTACATCAGACCAGTGGGAGTCATTCAAAAAGGAAATAGTGAGAGATCAGGGCCAACATATTCTCATAAAGTTGAAGGGTCGGACCATCAAGTCCAGGGAACCCTGGATGTCAAGGGATATAGAGGATTGGATAAGGAAAAAAAAGGAGGCTTATGGCAGATTCAAAGCGCTGAAAACAGCGGAGGCCCTAGAGGAGTATAGAAAGTGTAGGGGGGTACTTAAAAAAGTAATTAGGAGAGCGAAGAGGGGACATGAAAAAACACTGGCGGGCAAGATAAAGGAAAATCCCAAGGCATTTTATAAGTATATTAAGGGCAAGAGGATAACCAGGGAAAGAGTAGGGCCCATTAGGGACCAAAGTGGCAATCTGTGTGTGGAGCCAGAGGACGTAGGTGAGGTTTTAAATGATTACTTTTCATCTGTGTTCATTATGGAGAAGGACAATGTAGGTGTAGAGATCAAGGAGGGGGATTGTGAAATACTTGATCAAATTAGCATTGAAAGGGAGGAAGTATTAGCTGTTTTAATGGCTTAAAAGTGGATAAATCCCCAGGCCCAGAAGAGATGTATCCCAGGCTGTTATGTGAGGCAAGGGAGGAGATAGCAGGGGCTTTGACACAAATTTTAAAATCCTCTCTGGCCACAGGAGAGGTACCAGAGGACTGGAGGACAGCAAATGTGGTACCATTATTCAAGAAGTGTATCAGGAATAAACCAGGTAATTACAGGCCAGTGAGTCTAACATCAATGGTAGGGAAACTATTGGAAAAAATTCTGAGGGACAGGGTTAATCTCCACTTGGAGAGGCAGGGATTAATCAAGGATAGTCAGCATGGCTTTGTCAGGAGGAGATCGTATCGAACAAACTTGATTGAATTTTTCGAGGCGGTGACTAGATGTGTCGAGGAGGGTAAGACAGTTGATGTAGTCTACATGGACTTCAGTAAGGTCCCGCATGGGAGATTGGTTGAGAAGGTAAGAGCCCATGGGATCCAGAGCAATTTGACAAATTGGATCCAAAGTTGGTTTAGTGGCAGGAGGCAGAGGGTGAAGGTCGAGGGTTGTTTTTGCGAGTGGAAGCCTGTGATCAGTGGTGTGCCGCAGGGATTGGTGCTGGGACCCTTGCTGTTTGTAGTGTATATTAATGATTTAGACGTGAATATAGGAGGTATGATCAGTAAGTTCACAGATGACACAAAAATTGATGGTGTGTCGTAAATATTGAGGAGGAAAGCCTTAGATTACAGGACAATATAGGCAGGCTGGTAAGATGGCCGGAGCAGTGGCAAATGGAATTTAATCCTGAGAAGTGTGAGGTGAGGTGATGCATTTTGGGAGGACTAACAAGGCAAGGGAATATACAATGGATGGTAGGATCCTAGGAAGTACAGAAGGTCAGAGGGACCTTGGTGTACTTGTCCAGAGATCACTGAAGACAGCAGCACAGGTAGATAAAGTGGTTAGGAAGGCATATGGGATACTTGCCTTTATTAGCCAAGGCATAGAATATAAGAGCAGGGAGGTTATGATGCAGCTGTGTAAAACGCTAGTTAGGCCACAGCTGGAGTACTGTGTACAGTTCTGGTCACTGCACTATAGGAAGGATGTGATTGCACTGGAGAGGGTGCAGAGGAGATTCACCAGAATGCTGCCTGGGCTGGAGCATTTCAGCTATGAAGAGAGACTGAAAAGGCTAGGGTTGTTTTCCTTAGAACAGAGAAGGCTGAGAGGGGACATGATTGAGGTATATAAAATTATGAGGGGCATTGATAGTTTAGATAGGAAGAAACTTTTTCCCTAAGCGGAGGGGTCAATAGCCAGGGGGCATAGATTTAAGGTAAAGGGTAGGAGGTTTAGAGGGGATTTGAGAAAAAATGTTTTCACCCAGAGGGTGGTTGGAAACTGGAACGCACTACCTGAAGGGGTGGTAGAGGCAGGAACCCTCACAACATTTAAGAAGTATTTAGATGAGCACTTGAAATGCCATAGCATACAAGGCTACGGGCCAAGTGCTGGAAAATTGGATTAGAATAGATAGGTGCTTGATGGCCGGCGCGGACACGATGAGCCGAAGGGCCTGTTTCTCTGCTGTATAACTCTATGACTCTATGGACAGACCATTATGCAAGAAATAATTGGAGCTTGTAACAAAGGGAATGTGATAATAGTGGGGGACTCTAATCTTCATATAGACTGAACCAATCAAATTGGCAAAGGTGGTCTGGAAGATGACTTTGTAGAATGCTTTTGTGACAGTTTCCTGGAACAATACGATGTGGAACCAACTAGCGAAAAAGCTATTTTAGATCCAGTATTGTGCAATGAGGCAGGGTTAATTAGTAATCTCATTGTAAAAGATTACTGATAAAAACTGATCACAATACAATTGAATTCCATATTAAGTTTGAAAGTGACATACTCCAGTCCCAAACAAGAATCTTAAATTTAAACAAAGCCAATTACTTAGGTATGAGGGGAGAGCTGGCTAACAGTGATTGGGTAAATAGACTATAAGGTATAGCAGTAAATAAACTGTGGAAAACATTTAAAGAAACAATGCAAAATGTTCAACAAAAATACATTCCATTAAAAAACAAAATCTCAGCCAGAAAGATCCATCTGTGGCCGACTAAGGAAGTTAAGGATAGTATTAAATTAAAAGAGAAGGCTTAATGTGGCAAAGAATGGTAGTAAGCCTGAGGAATGGAAGTGTTTTTGAAACCAGCAAAGGGGCACCAAAAAGTTGATATAAAGGGAAAAAATAAAATATGAGAGTAAACTAGCCAGGAATATAAAGACAGTTTGTAAGAGCTTTTACAAGTATATAAAAAGGAAGAGAGTAACTAAAGTAAACGTTGACCCCTCAGAGGCAAAGACTGGAGAAATTGCCATGGGGAATGAGGAAATGGCAGAGACATGAACAAATATTTTGTGTCTGCCTTCACAGTCGAAAACACAAATTCTTCTTTGGCCTCCTTATCTCGAGAGACAATGGATACGTGCCTGGAGGTGGTCAGTGGTTTGTGAAGCAGCGCCTGGAGTGGCTATAAAGGCCAATTCTAGAGTGACAGGCTCTTCCACAGGTGCTGCAGAGAAATTTGTTTGTCGGGGCTGTTGCACAGTTGGCTCTCCCCTTGCGCCTCTGTCTTTTTACCTGCCAACTACTAAGTCTCTTCGACTCGCCACATTTTAGCCTCGTCTTTATGGCTGCCCGCCAGCTCTGGCGAACGCTGGCAACTGACTCCCACGACTTGTGATCAATGTCACAGGATTTCATGTCGCGTTTGCAGACGTCTTTAAAGCGGAGACATGGACGGCCGGTGGGTCTGATACCAGTGGCGAGCTCGCTGTACAATGTGTCCTTGGGGATCCTGCCATCTTCCATGCGGCTCACATGGCCAAGCCATCTCAAGCGCCGCTGACTCAGTAGTGTGTACAAGCTGGGGATGTTGGCCGCCTCGAGGACTTCTGTGTTGGAGATACGGTCCTGCCACCTGATGCCAAGTATTCTCCGGAGGCAGCGAAGCTGGAATGAATTGAGTCGTCGCTCTTGGCTGACATACGTTGTCCAGGCCTCGCTGCCATAGAGCAAGGTACTGAGGACACAGGCCTGATACACTCGGACTTTTGTGTTCCGTGTCAGTGCGCCATTTTCCCACACTCTCTTGGCCAGTCTGGACATAGCAGTGGAAGCCTTTCCCATGCCCTTGTTGATTTCTGCATCTAGAGACAGGTTATTGGTGATAGTTGAGCCTAGGTAGGTGAACTGTTGAACCACTTCCAGAGTGTGGTCGCCAATATTGATGGATGGAGCATTTCTGACGTCCTGCCCCATGATCTTCGTTTTCTTGAGGCTGATGGTTAGGCCAAATTCATTGCAGGCAGCCGCAAACCTGTCGATGAGACTCTGCAGGCACTCTTCAGTGTGAGATGTTAAAGCAGCATCGTCAGCAAAGAGCAGTTCCCTGACGAGGACTTTCCGTACTTTGGACTTCGCTCTTAGATGGGCAAGGTTGAACAACCTGCCCCCTGATCTTGTGTGGAGGAAAATTCCTTCTTCAGAGGACTTGAACGCATGTGAAAGCAGCAGGGAGAAGAAAATTCCAAAAAGTGTGGGTGCGAGAACACTGCCCTGTTTCACGCCACTCAGGATAGGAAAGGGCTCTGATGAGGAGCCACCATGTTGAATTGTGCCTTTCATATTGTCATGGAATGAGGTGATGATACTTAGTAGCTTTGGTGGGCATCCAATCTTTTCTAGTAGTCTGAAGAGACCACGTCTGCTGACGAGGTCAAAGGCTTTGGTGAGATCAATGAAAGCAATGTAGAGGGGCATCTGTTGTTCACGGCATTTCTCCTGTATCTGACGAAATGAGAACAGCATGTCAACGGTCGATCTCTCTGCACGAAAGCCACACTGTGCCTCAGGGTAGACGCGCTCGGCCAGCTTCTGGAGCCTGTTCAGAGCGACTCGAGCAAAGACTTTCCCCACTATGCTGAGCAGGGAGATTCCACGGTAGTTGTTGCAGTCACCGCGGTCACCTTTGTTTTTATAGAGGGTGATGATATTGGCATTGCGCATCTCCTGCTCCCTCGTCCCAGCACAGGCATAGCAGTTCATGTAGTGCTGAAAGTATAGCAGGCTTGGCACTCTTGATTATTTCAGGGGTAATGCTGTCCTTCCCGAAAACACAAATTACGTACCAGAAATAGAGGGTAACCTAGGGACTAATAAAAGTGGGGAAATTAAGGTAAATAATATCAGTAGAGAAAAAGTATTGGAGAAACTTAAAGGACTAAAATTTGACAAATCCTCAGGACATGATGGCTTACATCCTAGGGTTCTAAAAGAGGTAGCTGAGAAATTGTGAATCCGCTGGTTATGATTTTCCAAAATTTTCTAGATTCTAGAATGGTCCAAGCAGATTGGATGTTAAGAAATGTAACACCACTATTCAAGAAAGGAGGGACAGAGAAAACAGGGAACTATGGACCACTTAGCCTGATATCAGTCATCAGGAAAATGCTGGAATCTATTTTTACGAAAATCTTAAAAATGCACTTAGAAAAGTATAGCATGATCAGACAAAGTCAACATGGTTTTATTAAAGGGAAATCATGTTTGGCATATTTATTAGAGTTTTTTTGAGGATGTAACTATGTATACTTGAATTTCCAAAAGGTATTTGATAAGGTGCCTCACAAAAGGTTAATACACAAGATAAGGGCTCATGGAATTGGGGATAATATATTAGCATGGATAGAGGATTGGTTAATGGACAGGAAGCAGAGAATAGGGATAAACAGGGCATTTTCAATTTGCTTGGCTGCAACTAGTGGCATGGCACAAGGATCAGTGCTGGGGCCTCAGCTATCTACAGTCAATATTAATGACTTGGACGAAGAGACCGAGAGTAATGTATTTTACTGATGATACAACACTAGGTGGGAATGTAGGCAGTGAGGAGGACACAAAGAGGCTGCAAAAAGATATATACAGGCTAAGTGAGTGGGCAACAAGGTGGCAGATAGAGTATAATTTGGGGAAGTGTGAGAAAACACAAATTACGTACCAGAAATAGAGGTTAACCTAGGGACTAATAAGAGTGGGAAAATTAAGGTAAATATTCACTTTGGTAGTAAGAATAGAAAAACAGAATATTTTTTAAAAGGTGTGAAACTTGTAAATGTTGATGTTCAGAGAGACTTGGGTGTTCACGAACAAGGAACACAGAAAGTTAGCATCCAGGTACAGCAAGCAATTAGGAAAGCAAATGGCATGTTGGCCTTTATTGCAAAGGGATTGGAGTACAAGAATAAGGAAATCTTGCAACAATTGCACAGGGCTTTGGTGAAACCACACCTGGAGAACTGCGCAGTTTTGGTCCCCATATTTAAAGAAGGATATACCTGCATTGGAGGCTGTACTGCAAAGGTTCACTAGATTAGTTCCTGGGATGAGAGGGTTGTCCTATGATGAGAGGCTGAGTAAATCTGGTCTATAATCTCTGACGCTTCGAAGAATCAGAGGTGGTCTCATTGAAACATACCAAATTCTGAAGGGGCTGGATAGGGTAGACACTGAGAGGTTGTTTCCCCTGACTGGGGAATCTAGAATACAGAGGCACAGTCTCAGGATAAGGGGCCGATCATTTAAGACTGTGATGAGGAGAAATTTCTTCACTCAAAGGTTGTGAATCTTTGGAATTCTCTATCCCAGAGGGTTTGGATGCTCCATCATTGAATATATTTAAGGTTTAGATCAACAGATTTTTGGTCTCTCAGGGAATCAAGGGATATGGGGAGTGGGCAGGAAAGTGGAGTTGAGATCGAGGATCAGTCATGATTGTATCTAATGGTGAAGCAGTCTCGAGGGGCTGTATGGTCTACTCCTGCTCCTATTTCTTCTGTTCTTATAAGAGCCATTTCACCTCATGAGGTGGAAACCTGATAGAAGGGATTCAAACATGGAATTCCAGGAAAGATGGGCATGGATTTGGGAGGCAACAACACATTCAAGGACGCTGGAGAGGAAAAGGAGGTTCGAGATGAGGCGGTAGTTTATAAGGTGGCATCAAGGATTTTTTTTGAGGAGAGGGGTGATGATGGCAGATTTAAAGGAGAGAGGGACAACACCTGAAGAGAGAACTATTAACAATATCGGTTAACATGGAGACCAGGAGGGGAAGTTGGGCGGTCAGCAGTTTAGTGGGAATAGGGTTGAGGGAGCAAGAGGTGGGTCTCATGGGCAAGTTGAACTTGGAGCAGGTATGATGGGAGATAGAAGAGAAACTGGAGGATTACCTTTCAGGGTTAGGGCAGGGGGAAACTTTCGGTCCAGTGGGCTAGCGGTAGGAGAAAAATGGCAGGGGCTGCTGATCGGATGGTCTCAATCTTAGAGGCAAAGAAGTCCATGAATTCCTCGCACTTATCATTGGAAGAGGGGGTGGAGGGGACAGAGATGGGTGTTTAAGAAGATGGTTTTCAGTACAGAAAGGAAGCCGGGGGTTATCTTTCCAGAGTGATCCTGGAATACTGACCAGTTTTAACAGATGAGAGCAGGGCCCAAACAGTGCTTTATGTGGTCCAGCCAGATCTGGCAGCAAATGGTTTAACAAGTCATCTGGCATATCCTTTCAAGTCTGTATCCCTTGGAATCAAGGGAGCGGAGATGAGAGCTGTACCAATATTACACTGAAGCACCAAGCTTGATTACGCGCTCAAGTCTCTGGAGTGGGGCTTGAACCAGAACCTTCTGACTCAGAGGTGAGAGTGCTACCACTGATTTAGAAGATGTCTATTATATACATGTTGCTAATTAGTGATATCTTTCAATTATGATTTTTTGTACTTGGATTTGCACCTAATATAACCCCACTGGTCTATCCAACAAATTGTGATGGAAGCTGTTCTATTGATTTGATGTTCATGAAGGTGTCAAGACTAGAAGGCAGCTGATTGGGGTGGCACAGTGGTTAGCACTGCAGCCTCACAGCTCCAGTGACCTAGATTCAGTTCTGGGTACTGCCTGTGTGGAGTTTGCAAGTTCTCCCTGTGACTGTGTGGGTTTCCGCTAGGTGCTCCAGTTTCCTCCCACAGCCAAAGACTTGCAGGTTGATAGGTAAATTGGCCATTATAAACTGCCCCTAGTGTAGGTAGGTGGTAGGAGAATTGAGGGAAGGTGGGGATGTGGTAGGGAATATGGGGTTAATGTAGGATTAGCATAAATGGGTGGTTGTTGGTCGGCACAGACTCGGTGGGCTGAAGGGCTTGTTTCAGTGCTGTATCACTCTGTGATTAGAAAGGAATAAAAGACTGAACTGATGATCCCTGTGGAGCACCATATCCCAAAATAACATTTTTTAAAATTGCTGTCAGAAAATGAGTAATGCTGGTAAGGTTAAATTTGATATTTCCCCATGATACAAAGCTTGATGAGTAGCAATTATTTGTATAATTGAGTGGTTTTTTAGGCCACTTCAAAGGGCAGTGAGAATCAACCATATACAATGGAACTGGAGTCACATGTAAACTAGCCCTGGTAGGAGTGGCAGGCTCCTTCCATGAAGGACATTCATGAACCAGTTGGCATTTACAGCAATCCATCAGCTTTAATAGTTCAGCGTATTCAACTTGCTATGGTGGGACTGGAATTCATGACTTCTGAATTGCTAGTTCCAGTACCACAGCCAATATGTTACCATGTATATCATGTGAAACTTAATAGGCCAAAATTATAAACACAGCTTCAAGATGGGAAAATTAGTAGCTAAGTTTGAATGAATATGATTTGGCATTCACCAATAAATGTTATGCTACAGCAATTCATCACCTTATCCATCAAATACTCAAGTAGACCAACTGATCTCCAGTGCCATTGCACATGGCAAGTCAAGACCAGTATTCAGGTTTAACAGGTTAGAAGGATTACTGGATCCAGGTGAGGCAAGGGATCTGGGAAGGGGGGAAGAGGCCATTTTCAGTGTGGGGAGTGGGGTTTTTGGAAGGGAGAGAGGAGATGGGAGAGAGAAAGAGGGGAGAGAGAGGATGGGAGAAGGAGGTTTATGGATAGGGAATGGTGGGAGGAATAGAGGATGGGGAAGAAGAGAGGAATAAACAAGAGGGGGTGAAAGTGAGGGAGCGTTAGAGTACAGGAAAGGGATATGTGACACTGAGCCTGGTCCCATTTGTTCACAGTGGGGGCAAGGTTGTCATTGGGGGATAGAGCAGAAGACTAGATCTGTCATTACTGGGGATGGGGTGCGGTGTTAAAGGATCTTTTGTCTTTAGTAGAGGATGGGTAAGGTGGGGGGAAAGTGAGGGGGATGGAGGTTAGTAGCTGGATTTCAGTTCAGTCTGGTGGGGAGGTGGGAATGCTGATAATATTTCTGTTTATTGGGGCTTGTGGGATTTCTGTTCAGTGGGAGTGATTATCAGACTTATTCTGAGAGAGAGATGTGTGTGTCCTGATTTCTGCTCAGTGGTGGCAGTGCCGTGATTGCAGATATTTGGGGAAGAGGGAGTGTGGTTGGTCTCGTTGTTACTGCTGAATGGGTGGAGGATGATGGCTGTATTTCTGTTCAGTTGGTGGTGGGAATGGGGGGTTTGATGATCGGATTTCTGTCTGATAGGGTTTGGGGCAGTCTGATTTCTGCTTGTGCATGGACAGTGGGGTGGCCTGAATTCTGCTGAGTGTACATATGGAGCAGCTGTTATTGTTAGTGAATGAGAATTGGTGGAAGGTTCTATAATGATCTATTCCACTAAATTACTACCCAGGCAGTGAGATGAACTTTTGCTCCATCATTTTCAATATCTAATTGATAATACAGCTAGTCAGCCTGCTCAAAGCTTCAAAAACTGTTGCATAAAGAGATCTTTAAAATCAGTTCCTAAACCTTACAGTGTTACAGCCACGTGGTGAAGGGTGTGGGTGGGTCCCACTGTTCAACTCCCACCTGACTGCAGTAAGTGTTTTTTGTTATTAGGGTTTAACTCCTTTGTGTTTTATTTGTCAAATAAACAGACTGAGACAAGTTTTCTTGTAGGCTTAAAACAGAAGATTAATTATTTATTGAGCAATATGCCTTATCCTGAAATTGTTGCAACCACATCCACTCGCTCACACACACATACATACACACACACACACACACACACATACACATACACACACACACACACATACAAGAAGAGACAGATAGAGCGGAAAAGGGGTAAGTGGTTTTAAGTAAGGTAAGTTTCGGGGGTCATAGTAAACCTGTTGAATTCTCTCGGAAGTTAAGTTCATATTGGTTGCAGGCCTGAGGTGTTTGTAGTTCTCTCTCTTGGTTGAAAGTTCAGCTGAAGACAATGGTTCACTTCTAATGCACTGCTCCATAAGCAAAGATGTAAAATTTTACAGCAGGGCACTTCCCTTCTGACTTGTTGGATTTCTCCCAGCCCCTTAGCTGGAAACAAGCTTCTTGGTGATGCTTCTTTCTGGGTGTCTCCCTCTCTGTCTTCAGGGAGCTACCTTTAAGGTCCAAAATGGTTTCACACCTTTGCCTCTGTTGGGAGATGTGGATCTCCCTCCCTGTGGTGACCAACAGTGGCCTAGGATGTGACTACTTCACGCCTTCTTTGTTTCAGAAGTACCCATTCAATTCAGGACTGTTTCAGGATGGGTGTAATTGACACTTCACAGATAAAAGATATTCCTTTGTCCCATCAGAGAGTTTGAATATACAAAGGCCAGGTCATTTACCTTCAGTGGCCATTTTTAGCATCATTGTCCATTTTTAGAAAAAGTAAAGTCAATTTTTATAACTCTCAGTTTTAGTCTGTATTTTCCCATCATTACACTTCTTGTATATTGACAACAGGTAGAGTTGTATTGATTCACAGAACAAGAAGCTTCCAGGTTTGTTCTGAGTAGAGGATGTAGACTTATTACACATGTTAGCCCTGGAGTCTTGCTGAAGAAGCAAAGGAAAGATGACTGGAAGAAACAGCCACTGTTTTCTTTCTTCTAAAACTGGATTGCCATTTTTCCGATTTAGTCCCCTTTTCTTCTGAAGACAGTAACTTGTCCTGGCACATGTTTCCTTCGGTGCCAGCAACTCCCAATCTCTCAGTCAAGCAGATATTCTCTAGGTGTAAGAGTGGACAGTGTTGGCATTTCATCCATAGAGTAATGAGTAAGATACAAACCCAAAATTGTCCTCTCCTGACATCTACACATATATGCTTCCAGTAAGACTCACTGGACAGTGATCAGGGGTAGGAACCCAGGTAGATTCCCCTCCCCCCCCCCCCCCCCCCCCTGCTTATCCAGTGGACATTTCAAACAGCTGTACTGCTTCCACCTGGGACAAACCTGGAAGCTTCCTAGTCCTTATGGATCAGTACAACACTACCTTAAACATCCACTAGCTTAAACATCCACTTCCTTCACCACCAGTGAACTTTGGCTGTGGTGTGTAGAAGCTACAAGGTGAAATGCAGCAACATGTCAAGTCTTCTTTGACAGCACCTCCTAAACCTGTGACCTCCACCACCTAGAAGGACAAGGGCAGCAGACACATGGAACACCATCACCTTCAAGTCTCCCTCCAAGTCGTACATTATCCCGACTTGGAAATATATTGCCATTCCTTCATGTTTGTTGAATCATAATCCTAGAACTCCCTACCCAACAGCAGTGAGAGTACATTCGCCACATGGGCTGAAGAGGTTAGAGAAGACTCACCACCACCTTCTCATGGGCAACCAGAGATGGATAATAAATGCAGGCCTTGGCAGCAATGCCCACATCTCAAGAATGAACATTAAAAAAATTAATATTCAAAAATATGTGATGAATTTTCCTTCAGAGTGGTTGTACTAATTTGATTTGTACTTCCACGTTTATTTCCCAGTGGTTCCTGGATATGTTTGAGTGCCCCGCTGATTTTGAATTGTGACCATTAAGGTTCTGTACCAGAGATTTTTTAAAGAATTCCTTTTATTCTGTTCTGCATGGCTAATCTGTAGATGATTCCTTTGCTGCCATGTGCTCTTTTCATTTCTTCTCTCAAATATTTTGATTTCCTCTTTGGCCTAATTATTTGAGGAGCCCTTTTATAGTACCTTATTACACAATGGGGAACATTCAGTACAACCTGGATGACTAACCGTGACCACTAAATCCTCCTAAGTCTCACAGAAACTGGTGTTCAATGAAAAACGGCATGGGCATGACGGGCTGAATGGCCTCCTTCTGCGCTATAAAACTTACTATGTTTCTCTATCCATATTGTTTCCTTGAACTTGAACCAATATTCTGATTGGTCACCGCTGTTATGTGCAGTTTAAGTCTATGTACTGGGGTGTAAATTAGGCACAGTAATCACTGACCCAATTTTAACGCCAAGGAATAGTAACTTTTTTGCAATTTTTTCTTTGCCTATTTCTTTTCAAATTTTCTCCCCTCTATCCAAAATCAAGATATTCACAGATTAAATTTGCTCACGTTTCCATTATCAAGCTATTTGATCGTTTAACCACCCAGGGAACAGAATATCTTGCTCTTTCTTTCTAATCTGCAATGCAACCCATGAAATGCAACCTGCTAGAACAGAGATATGTTGACACAGAAAAGCAACTGAAATGAATGAGTTCAGTGCAAACCATTTCCAATAAACCCAATCATTAAACTAAATCAATGTGAATCACGAAACATGCACTCTATTACACATACACTCATACACATTCACATACACACACCCGCAGCCTAGGCAATAATTTACCTCTGTGTCATTGACAATTCTGGCCACATTCTAAGTAATTCACTATTAACGTTTTACAAAGATCCAGGATATACTATAAGTTGCGGTTCACATCTCTCTCTGCTTCTTCTTTCACCTGCTCTCCTCTCTCCTGCCCTTCTTTCTCCAGTCCTCTTTTCCCCTCTTTCTGACCCTAATCCCAACCCAGTGACCCTTTCCAAACTTAACACCATGACTTTACACTTGATTTATGGTGTGCCTGTGAAGGGTCAGGCCTGGTTTTAGTGCAGTTATAATCACTACTAATGTCTTTATTGGGCTACTGTGCTTCTAAACACAGGAAGGTGACATTAAAATGTTACTTTTTATAATTGTATTATTTGTTCATAATGTCATAAACTATTGTTAAGATATGCCACAAGACGTCAAAAGGTGTCAGATAGCTTTTGTGTTGCAATGACAAGAAATATTCATTTTAGTTTTAGAGTGTGCTATTTTCCACAATACTATTAGACTGTATCTGGGGCGTGGAGATTTCGTGTGAGGTAATCGCACAATAACGCAACTCCAAGAGGCAGCTATCCCATATATTATAAAGTTAAACTTTCAAAATAACGGTATTGTTATTCTATTGTTCACCCAATACCCCACCCGCACGTCGCCGCACTGTCATTTTAGTTTGAAAACTTTTTGGATTGTGTTTAAAAATTCAGTATTTTCCAGCCCGCGATGATTGTCTAATTCCAATAGTTTCATGTTGCACTCACTTCGAGATGCTAAACGTTTCTTACAAACGAGAGAACTACTTTTCCCCCTTTGCACTCCTTGCCTTGCTCTGTTTCTTATTCATTAATTACTCTAAGGGTCTATTTATGTAGTTTACAAAGCCACTTAAACTGCGCACCAATTTAACATATTTATGACCCGTTTTTCTTTCTTTTCTTGGAGACTGTACGCTGATTGTTCTCCGGACCCGAGGACCTCGGAGCGGCGTAAATGATGAAAGAAGACACATAAAGAAGGAAATGAATGTGTGAATGATGAATACTTTCAAGAAACAACTGGGTGCAATTTGGCCCATGGCCCTGGGGGGTCACTTTAATAGAGTCTCGCCTCAGCCCTTTGAGTGCATGAGAGACTATTAAAAAACAAGAGATCACTAGTGTAGGTTGATCACTCTGGATCTCGTTTATTTGCACCCACGCTCAGGCAAAATTATAATGATCAGATCTGCAAAAGGGACCAGGAGAACGTTGCTTGAGTCTGTATTATTATTTTTTTTTGATGCCGGCTCATAAATCGTAGAGATTGAGTCCCTTTCAAAAGCTCTCCATGGTCTAGTTTCGCTTCTGGGTCACTAAAGGCATTGAAGTTTTAATGGCATGCCACGGCAGATTACACGATACAGCTGTCCCGGCACCGTGAAAATTAAGTTATGCCCCGTGTCAGCAAGTTTTTATTGGCAAAGCGCTGAGAAGTGCGCATCCAGGAGTGGAGTCATTGCTCTGAGTGCTTACTCACTGTCAGCAATGGAGATGATGGGGGAATCTGAGAGAAATGTGCTCTTTGTTCTGCTCTCACACAGAGGTCTCACCCCATAGACTCTTATAGACCCAGCCTCTTTATTAAAACACTTCACTCCATCTTCAAGCCACTATACACTCTAGAGAACAATTGCCCTGATTCTGGCTCTTCTTATCCAGCTGGTTTTTCAGACTTGCCTGCTGGTCATGATTTCTGCCTCAAAGCACTCCCCCTACTTAAAGTCTCCTTATTCATTGCAAGTTCTCCCCCTCTTTTTTTTTTGGAGGCCAACTCTTTTCAATGTATTGCTCGCGTTACGAAAGCTAGCACCAGGGTCATTCTGTTAGGCCGAGGTGTCTGTATCTATGAGTACGTGTGTGTGTAAGATCTTTGTAACATTAACTGCCCAGCCGCAGAGGGGAAAAACAGATTCCAGCAGAGGAACCTAACCAAGATTTTAAAAAATCCAAGTTTTTGAAAGTTGTTTGTGTGTGCTGGATGATTGCAATCCCTGCTCAGTCATCTGATTGCTTCAGTTCAATAAACCTAAACAACACTCCACAATGGAAAATGTCGGACCGCAGAAATGTCAAAATAGTAAGACTCTGAAATCACTGTTTTGTCTATGGTGAAAAGTGTTTTATTAATAAAAAGGTGTCCAGCATAATAGACAGCACCGCGATTCCTGCGGAACGAAGGGCTGTTATTTTCCTTCTTTCTTCTTATGCAATGTAAGAAGGCATTTTCTACACTCTCGTGTTTACAGCCAGTGACTCTGAACATGTAAATTTGTTCGAATGCAAATCTGGTGGCACTTAAAAAGGCTTGTTTACCTTTTCAGCGTGCATGGCGTAATTAATATGTTGTTTCAAGTCTCACCCATTCTGTCAGTTGTTAGCTGTCCCAGTTTGTACAGCTCAGAAACACATCCTCCCTAACGCTGTGCAAATTCGAGCAGGATATTTCAAAACAAAGTTTGCTCTGAAACCTCGCTATTATCGAGAAAATTCATTAGTGCTTCATGCTGTCAAATGACCATCATTTATCATCACTTAAAGATAAACAAACAGAGAGGTACAAGGACAAGGACTCCCAGATAAATCTTTCTCCTCCTTCAACCTTGACGTCTTCTCCTCCCAGGAGAACAACTGGATCAACATATTTGAGAAAGAAACTCAATAAGAGAAAGCCAGGCCCGGAATTTATAGCACATAATACCTGTCTGCTCGCCCCCTGAACCCATTTCACAGGTCACAGAGCAGCAAAATGACCAATTTAAGAAGTGTTGGGGACCGAAATGTGCTCAGTAACTTGATGCACTGGAGACCTCTAACCTCCCAGGTCACAAAATTAAAATGTTTATCAGTGATGTTAGAAACATGAGTGCGTTTGTTAATCTGTTTTCAGTAAAGAAAGAGGAAGAATCAACATATTGAAAACTATACCGCGAGCCGTTGACTGCATTCTGTGACACTTTTGTGTGCATGTGGGGCACATTAATTGCAACAAGAAATGGAAATGGTAGATGAAGCCTTGTGTATGTGTCGAGAGTTTTAGAAAAGAGGATTGTAACGCCATGAAAGGGGATTATGAAACGACCTTACAAAATGAGATTATTGAAATGACATGGCAATTAACCATCCAAACTACCACCTTTGATTACATTTATATAGCTCACTACAGAGCGGTATGCAATTTCAAATTATTATGACTGTGATGTAACGAGACAGCTTACTCAGCTGTCAAAATGGTTGTAAAACACTGACGGAAATATATTACAGAAAACACGATGAACAATAACTCAGACCTGAGCAAGTGAAAGACAGGGCTACAGAAATCCATAAGACTTTCAGGAAATGCCCGTGAGCAATCTGAGGTACTAATGATATTTCACCTCTGTTTGCATATTTCTGTCAATTGATATACCCAAACCAACATGTACTCATATACACATCTGATGGAGGTGATAACGAATAAATGTCTGGTGCAGAGATTCGCCCGGTGCTACTATCGGGTTCCAAATAGTTTTTAAAGTTTGAATGAAGTGGTTCTTTAGCCAGTCTATAAGCCTCTCTCTTCCTTGCTCCAGAAAGTGGAATGCTCCGAGGACACGGATTAAAAACCTTTTCTCATTTCAAAAGTTTGATCTCTACAAGTTTTTGATGTGATGAAATCAAAGTGGCAGCATTGACCTTAAAAAAATCTGGATTTAAGTATTTAGAGGAGGAAACCTTCGTGCCAATAGGGCAAACGTTTGTGTTCTGTGATTTTTGTTTAAAAAACAGAGGCATTGCAGCGTCGAATATAAGTTTACTTATGATTATTTTTAAGTGTAATATGCAGAGAAATCTTCACTAAAAACAGGAACACTTCTCAGCTCTGTGCTCGAAAACAACATACATTGCCCTGAATTTTCAAATACCCCAAGAGTCACCCAATGGGCCAGTGCTTATGCTGTCTTGACTATTCCAGGGAAGTGGCCAGTCCCGGGAAAAATGGCAACTGAACGTTTTCTGAGAACAAGAACACCTTCTTGTTCGTAAATTCAGTTCGCCGGCTGGGGGCGGAGGGGGCGGTGTCTGTTTTGGCCTAATCTTTCAAAATGTGAACCTTAGATTTTTTTTCAGCGTCTTGGTGTTTGTGCACTAATCTCAAGAGGTTGATTTTGTCACGGTATTTTTGGAACATGAACAACGTTTCACTGTGTATTTGTTACAATGTGCATACATTTATCTTGTTCATTAACTACTTACATTTATATAGCGCCTTTAACGTGACAAAACGTTCCAAGGCGCTTAAATAGAGGGGGGTATTAAGTAATAATAAATAATTGACATAAAATATAAATTCGTGTCTGTTCAAGACAGCAACAAAAGAAATTTGGAGATCGAGCAGTACCAAGGATAACTGATCTGTGTAATAACATGCATAGCCGTTGAAATGCCAAAAGTTCGAACATTGTCAGCAGCAAGCGCTTAATCATTCAATGTCTCGGCCAAAACAAACTTTGTAAAGATCTCATCAAATCATTAGTCATTGCAAATCCCCGAGAATCGCTTCAGTCCCGTGATCAATAGAAAGGCTTAAAGGTTGGGTAGAAGTCGCAGAATTATTATGCGTTTATTTTAAATGAAATTCCACTCCTGCTGAGATCTTCCCTGCCAGTTTTCCATATTTCAGCCTGGGAAACGTTTGGGTCTCTCCTGCCGTTGCCAAACCTTAATTGAAAACATTTCAGGGGAAGCCAGATTGGGGGCGCGTATTGAGGTCCAATTGAGAATAGAATCCTGTCCCGTACAAGACTCAGGGTATCACCCACACAAGAGCCTACAAAGTGAGCCTTGATTTCTTAAAGGAGCAATCTTTAACCCTGCGTGTTATTGAAAGAGGTGACAGGGTCATATTCAAATAGGCATTTGGTTTCCCCATGTATAACACAGCACGTAAAATGGGCTAGAAATCTTGGCGGTGGAGTTGGAACTTGGGATTGTCGTTTAGCTATTTAGTATATTTTGCCAGAAATCGCTACAGTCTATTATGGTATTTAATTGTGCCCGGAGAATGGAGATTGGACCACAGCAGATTGCGGGGGGAGGCGGCACCAGTGGTTGCGACTTTAATCCTAGTTATTTCGGTTTTATTCTTAAAAGTTTATTCCCCCAAAAATAATTCTTAACGGTCTAAAATGGCTAGTCAACTGTGTTAGTCCAGAGATAATCTTTAGTAGAGGTATTTGTAAACTATGGGTTTATTCTACGTCAGTTTTGATCGTCGATTCCCAACCTTATGACTGATATGTTATCGTGTCTATAACTATCTATAATGAACAGTACTGACGAATATTACAAATACAAACAGAAAATGCTGGAAACACTCAGTAGGTCAAGCAGTATCTGATGCAAAGTCATCGACCTGAAGCATTAACTCTCTCTCCCAACAGATGTTGCCAAGTGTTTCCAGCATTTTCTGTTTTATTTCAGATTTCCAGCAATATTTTGTTTTTGGATAAATAATATTGTTTGGTATGAGTGTGGTCATTCCCATATCAACCTAATAATTGCAAGGACTCCTAGATGGTTTACATAAAGAGAAGGCTGGTAAAATGGGAAGACACATGGCAGATGACATTTAATGCAAAGAAGTGTGAAGTGATGCATTTGGGAGGAAGAATGAGGAGATGCACTCTGAACTAAATGGTACCATTAGTACCAGAGGGACCTGAGGGTTTACACATACAAATTTTTGAAAATGGTATGACATGTCAATAAATTTGTTAATAAAACATATGGGATCCACAGCTTTATAAAATAGAGGCATCGAGTACAAAATCAAGAAAATTACACTAAACCTTCATAAATCACTAGTAAGGCCTCAGCTGGAGCATTGTGCCCAGTTTTGGGTACCACACTTTAAGAGAAAAGCCTTGGAGGGGGTACTGAGGAGATTTACCAGAATGCTACAAGGGATGAGGGACTTTTGTTATGTGGACAGACTAGAGAAGCTGAGATTCTTCACCTTAGGGCAGAGAAGAACTTAATGGAAGTGTTCAAAATTATAAGGGTTTTTATAGGGTAAATAAGGAAAATCTTCTACTGGCAGGTGGTTTGGTAACCAAAGGACACATTTAAGATAATTGGCAAAAGAATCAGACGGGAGATTAGGATAATTTTCTTTTTACAGAGTTTTTATGGTCTGGAATGTACTGCCTGAAAGGTTGTTGGATGCAGATCCTTTAGCAACTTTTAAATGGCAATTGGATATATCTTGAAAAGGGAAAATTTGCAGGGCTGTGGAGAAAGAACAGGGGAGTAGGACTAATTGGATAGCTGTATCAAAGAACTGGCACAGGTAGGATGTGTTGAATGGCCGTGCTGTATGATTCTATGAAAAGTAGAGTTCTTATAGGGAAGACTAATAGCAATTGTTTCTGTGGAGGAGGCACTTCTGATTAATGTTTGAATATACTTTTGGGTATTTTTAAATATTTTTGTATAGTATTTTATCTTTACAACAATTATTCAATATATTAGTAGGTTACGTGGTTACAAAAATGCAAGGAAGTTTTACTCTGTGTAATCAAATTGTAAAGCTGTTTATGAAGAATAGGTTTAGGATTTGGTTAAACATAATGCACAACCAGGAAATCTTCCCCCATGAGGCATTTCATTGGGAACTAAAGCCACACTTCTTAACATTGTCCTTCCTTCTTTGTCTTCTCCCATTAGGTTGGCTAATAGGTCTACCAATGGGCAGAAGCACAAAACAAAGAACACTTTGCTCTTTGGGACTAACTGTGGGTTAGGAAATACTGCCTATTGCATTCAAAACATAGAGAATTTGGGGATTGGGAACTTGATCAACTTTACAAACATTTCACATTCCTTCCCTCAGAAAGATAATGCCAATACAAAGAAAATGTTAAACAAAAACAAACAAATGCTAGAAATACTCAGCAGGTCAGGCAACATTAGTGGAGAGAAAAACAGAGTTAACATTTCAGGTCGGGAGAACTTGCAAACTCTGCACAGGCTGTACCCAGAACCAAACCCTGGTTGCTGGAGCTGTGAGGCGTTTCATCAGAATTGGCAAAGGTTAGAAATATAATACCAGTGAGAGTGATGGTTCCTCTGAGGAGTGCAGACAGAGGGTGCTCAGCTGCACAGTGGGGGAGGAAGAAGAGTGGAAGAGCAATAGTGATAGGGGATTCAATCGTGATGGGAACAGACAGGCACTTCTGCACTTTTGCAGCCACAGACATGACTCCAGGATAGTATGTTGCCTCCCTGGTGCCAGGGTCAAGGATCTCACTGAGCGGCTACAGGACATACTGAAGTGGAGAATGTGAATAGCCAGAGGATGTGGTCCATACCAGCACCAATGGCATAAATGACACAATGGGTGGCACAGTGGCGCAATGGTTAGCACCGCAGCCTCACAGCTCCAGCAACCAGGGTTTGGTTCTGGGTACAGCCTGTGCAGAGTTTGCAAGTTCTCCCTGTGACCATGTGGGTTTCTGCTGGGTGCTCAGGTTTCCTCCCACAGCCAAAGACTTGCAGGTTGATAGGTAAATTGGCCATTGTAAATTGCCCCTAGTGTAGGTAGGTGGCAGGAGAATGGTAGGGAATATGGGATTAATGTAGGATTAGTATAAATGGGTGGTTGTTGGTCAGCACAGACTCAGTGGGCTGAAGGGCCTGTTTCAGTGCTGTATGACTCTATGACAGAATGAGGGATGAGGTCCTGCAGGCAGTGTTTAGAGAGCTAGGAGAGATTGAAAAGCAGCACCTCAAAGGTAGTAATCTCCAGATTAGACCCAATGCCATGTGCTAGTGAGTACAGAAATAGGAAGATAGAGCTGATGAATTTGTGACTGGAGAGATGGTGCAGGAGGGAGGGCTTTAAGATTCCTGAGGCATTGGGACTGCTTAAAGGGAAGTATAGAGGAACAGAGTGACCTTGGAGTGCATGTCCACAGATCCCTGACTGTGGCTGGGCAGGTAGCTAAGGTGGGCAAGAAGGCATTCTGGATACTTGCCTTTATTAGCCAAGGTATAGAATACAAGCTGGGACATTATGCTGGAACTGTGTAAAACACTGGTTAGGCCTTAACTATAGTACTGCTTGCAGTTCTGTTCACTACACAACAGGAAAGATGTGATTGCATTAGAGAGGATACAGAGGAGATTTACAAGGATGTTGCCTGGACTGGAAATTTTAGTTATGATGGAAGATTGGGTAGGCTAGGGTTGCTTACTTTGGAACAGAGGAGGCTGAGGGGAAACCAAATTGAAGTGTATAAAATTATGAGGGGGGTCTAGATAGGAAGGCTCTGTTCCCTTTGGTTCAGCCATCCATAAGTTGGGGGCATAGATTTAGGGTAAGAGGTAGAAGCTTTAGAGGGGATTTGAGCTGAACTATTTTTGCCCAAAGGGTGGTGGGGATCTGGAACTCACTGCCTGAAAGGGTGGTAGAGACAGTAACCTTCATAACATTTGAAAAGTACTTGGATGTGCACTTGAAGTGCTGAAACCTACAAGGCAATGGACCAAGAGCAGGAAAGGGGGATTAGACTGGATGGCTAGTTGACGGCCAGCGCGGGCACAATAAGCTGAATAGCCTCCTTCTGTGTTGTAAATTTCTTTGATTCTACAACCATAACTCACAGTACACTTCTCCAAAACTGTCACTCAAAACATGCGTAGACACACAATGAAGCTTGAGGAGAGCTCACCAGAGTGTGGGTGAATGAGAAAATCTATTCTGTTGAAGATTGTGAATGCTAAGCACAATGCTCAAGGTTGGAAGAAATCATCAAATTAAAATCTTATATCTTCTGTGCCTCATAATGCACCCCATGGCTTTTTGCTGATCCCATGACAATTTCAAAGTGCAGTCTCTGACCTAACTAGATTGTGAATGCCGCCCTTTAAGATATATTGCAAGACCCTCGCTAAGCAGTTCAAACATCTAAAACATCCTTTGAGCACCCTAAATATCTCCTCAATGAGTCTGTGGATCATGTACCTTGTTGTAGTTATGTTCTACTAGATTACAGAGGTGGCTTACAGGTGTCATGAGCCATGGCTTTAGTGCAACAACAACAGCTTGCATTTACATAGCAGCTTTAATATAGTAAAATGTCCCAAGGCTCATCACAGGAGCATTATCAAAAAAAAATTTAACACCAAAGCATGCAAGAAGATATTAGGGTAGGTGACCAAAAGCTTGGTCAAAGAGTTAGGTTTTAAGGAGTGCCTTGAACGAGGAAAGACAGGTAGAGAGACAGAAAGGTTTAGGGAAGGAATTCCAGAGTTTGGCGCCCAGGCAGCTGAACACCAATGATGGAGTGGTGAATGTCAGGGATGCGCAAGAGACCAGAAAAGGAGGAGATCTCAGAAGGATGTAGAGCTAAATGAGGTTACAGAGATAGGGAGGGGTAGACCCTGGAGGGATTTAAGAACAAGGTTGAAAATCCTTGCTGGATCGGGAATTGAAATAGGTCAGTGAGCACAGGAGTGAGGGTGAAAGGGATTTGGTGCAAGTTCAGATATGAGCAGCAATGTTTTGAATGACCTCAATTTTATGGAGGGTTCAAATTGGGATGCTGGCAAGTTGAATGATAGAATAGTTGAAATAAAAGCAGAAAGTGCTGGAAATATTCAGCAGGTGTGGCAGCATCTGTGGATGGAGAAGCAGAGTTAACATTTCAGGTCTGTGACCTTTCATCCAAACTGGCAAAGGTTAAAAAAGTATTAGGTTTTAAGCAAGTGGTGGGGGTGGGGGGAGGGGGTGGGTGGGTGGTGAGGCAGAGAACAAAAGAGAAGGTGTGTGATAGGGCAGAGGGCAGGAGAGATAAAATAACAAAGATGTCATGGGGCAAAGGCAAAGAGAGTGTTAATGGTTGTAGTGGAAAAGGATAGAATAGTTGAGTTCAGAGGTAACAAAGGCATGAGTAAGGGTTTCAACAACAGATGAGCTGAGGTGTGTGTAAAGACCAGTGATGTTGCAGAGTTGGAAGTGGGTGATCTTGATGGTAGGGAGGATATGTAGAAAGTGTAGAACCATATTCTCCCAGATCAACCCTTTCAAACATCTGTCCCATTCAAAAAGAAAATTGAGGCATGCCATGATTGTTTGAGAATGTATAAATTGCGAGCACCCCCAAAAAGTGCATGATTTTTACATGATGGTTGCATATTTTTTGCCTGCTGATGGAATAATATATAAAGCATGGAACTATATGAAGGTTATCAGATGGCAAATAGTTTACATGGTATAGTGTACCACACCATCCTCCTCCAATGCCTCTCTACTGTTGTCCAGCTGGGTAGGACTGCTTTCACCTGGTTCCATTCTTGTCTATCTAATTATATCCAGAGAATCATATGCCATAATCGTCTCTTCCCATTCCCTCTGGTATCCCCCAAGGATCCATCCTTGGCCCCCTCCTATATCTCATCTACATGCTGCTCCTCGGCGACATCATCAGAAAATTCAGCATTAGTTTTCACAAGCTTGACTCCTCCACTGCTGCTGAATTATCAGACTGTTTATCCGACATCCAGTACTGGATGAGCAGAAATGTCCTCCAATTAAATATTGGGAAGACTGAAGCCATTGTTTTCGGTTCCTGCTCCAAACTCTGTACCCTAGCTACCGACTCCACCTCTCTCCTTGGCAACAGTCTGAATTTAATCCAATCTGTTCACAACCTTGGAGTCACATTTGACTCAGAGATGAGCTTCTGACCTCATATTCGTGCCATCACTAAGACTACCTATTTCCATCCACATAATAGGGGCTTTGCCCCTGTTTCAGCTCATTTGCTGCTGAAACCTTCATTCATGCCTTTGTTACCACTAGACTTGACTCTTCCAATTCACTCCTGGCTGGTCTCCTGCATTCTACTCTCCGTAAATTGAGGTCATCCAAAACTCTGCTGTCCCTGTCTTAACTCACACCAAGCCCCATTCCCCTATCACCCCAGTGCTCACCAATCTACATTGGCGCCCAGTCAAGCAACATCTTGATTTTAAAATTCTCATCTTTGTTTACAAATCTCTCCCCTCTCTACCTCTGTAATCTCCTCCAGGCCCACAACCCTCCAAGATATCTGCACTCCTCTAATTGTGACCTCTTGTGCATCCCTGATTTTAATCGTTCCACCATTGGTAGCCGCACCATCAGTTGCCTAGGCCCTAAGCTCTGGAATACCCTCCCTAAACCTCCCCGCCTCTCCCCCTTGCTTTCCTCCTTTAAGACACTCATTAAAATCTACGTGTGACCAAACCTTTGGTCATCTGACCTAATATGTCCTTTTGTGGCTCGGTGTCATACTTTGTTTTATAATGCTCATGTGAACACCTTGGGATGTTTTATGATGTTAAAGGTGTAATATAAATATAAGTTGTCATTGTTGTTGTTGTATAATACATAGTATAGCAAATAGTATGAAGCTTGTCTCCTTGCGAAGTCATAATTATGAAAAATGCATCTGCATCTTTTGTTACTGCTTAATGTAATAGTGTTTATAGGTCTTTGCATGTAAACTAGGGCCTCTGTCACAATTTTTTGCATTTGTGCACAGCAAGCTAGCTGATGACATAGATTTCTCCTGTGGAAAGAAACTGTGGCATAGAAGCTGAAAACATATTGAAAATAGCAGTCCAGTGTAGACGTTAATTAGGATTGCAAGTCTGGCCCTATCAGATGCCAGATCTTATTCACAAATTCCATGGTGCACTTGGGTTCCCTTGGGCACTGATTTCTTTTTGACCACTAGCTTGAGCTGTATCTAGTACAGACAGTGGAGCATGGGTGGGTCTTGTTGGTGTTCTTACATGTCCTATGGGTAATTTCTGTTTGCCATTGACTTTGACCAATGTGACAATGAAATGTCCAAAAATACTATCGACTGCACAAAAGAAAAGCCTTTTTCCATACGTGTGCAGGTGTTGGTACAGTTCACAAAGTTGTACAACACCTGCACACGTATGGAAAAAGGCTCGAGGGGTTGAGTGGCCTACTGCTGCTCCTAATTTATAAGTTCGTATGTTCACCAAAACAGTATGCCATCACAACCCAAGTATCATACCAAATACCATGTATCTCATATCCCCCACCATATCCTCCCCAACACCATATTCACTTCCATTTAATCAGAACATATTTGCCTGCAGGTACTAGAAATATAGACTCACTCATGCAGTTCCTGGAATCATCAATTGGAATACAGTTGTGTAAACACATTCAAAGAGAATATGAAAGAGAATTGGAATCTGTGTTTAAGAGAGTATCGCTGCAGTAATTGTTATGAAACCATCCTTTCTCTTCATGAATGTAAATTAAACAGAGACTCTTGCAGTGTTTGTATTTTTTGAAGAATATCTTTAAAATCATTATCTTTCCTTTGTAATTTTTCATAAAATATGTAACTGCATTAGAAATAGAGAAGCTTTTGACACTTGTTTCCATTTTTACATAGAATTAGGCTATTCTACAGAAACAGGATCTTCAGCCCAATGTCCCAATTGGTCCATGCTAATGTTTATACTCTAGACAAGTCTTCACCCATTACATTTACCTCATCTCAGTTTTTCAGTATATCTTTCTATTCCCTTTTCTCTCAGGTGCTCATCTAGCTGGCTTTTGAAAACATCCAAGCTATTTGTTTCAACCACTTCCTATGGTAGTGAGTTACACATTCTAACCACTCTCTGAGTAAAGAAATGTCTCCTTTTTTTTCACAGGATTTATTAGTAACTATCTTGCATTTATGGACCCTAGTTTTGGATTCTCCCACAAATGGAAATATTCTCTCCACATTTGGTTAGGCTGCATTTGGAGTACTGTGTGCAGTTCTGGTGGCCGCACTACAGGAAAGATGTGATTAAGCTAGAGAGGGTGCAGAAAAAATTCACAAGGATGTTGCCTGGTTTGGAGGGCTTGAGTTACAAAGAGAGATTGGATAGGCTGGGTCTGTTTTCCCTGGAGCGAAGGAGGCTGAGAGGGGACATGATAGAGGTATATAAAATTTTGAGAGGCATAGATAGGGTAGATAGCCAGAGTCTGTTTCCCATGGTAGGGGTGACTAAAACTAGAGGGTATAGATTTAAGGTGAGAGGGAGGAGGTTTAAAGGGGATCAAAGGGGTAAATTTTTCACACAAAGAATAGTGGGTATCTGAAATGAGCTGCCAGAGGAGGTGGTGGAGGCAGGAACAGTAGCAACATTTAAGACGCATCTGGACAGGTACTTGAATGAGCAAGGTATAGAGGGATATGGAATTAATGCAGGCAGGTGGGTTTAGTATAGATAGGTATTATGATCGGCATGGGCGCGGTGGGCCAAAGGGCCTGTTTCTCTGCTGTACAACTCTATGACTCAATGACTTTACCCTGTCCAACACATTCATAATTTTGGAGACCTCTATTCGGTCTCCTCTGAGTCTGCTCTTTTCTAAAAAAAAAAGCCCCAACCTATTCAATCTTTCTTGATCATTGTAATCTCTCAGTTCTGGTAGCATCCTTGTAAATCTTGCTTCCACTTTCTCCAGTGTTTGTTTTTATAACATGGAGACTAGAACTGTGCGATGCTCTAAGTGCAGCCTGACCAAGGTTCTATAAAAGTTTAATATAACTTTACTACTTTTGAATTCTGTGCCCCTAGAAATAAATCCAAGTACATTCTTAGCATTTTAAATTGCTTTGCCCACTGAGATGCTGCTTTTAATGATTTGTTCACCTGTATACCTAGATCTCTTTGCTCATCTACCTCACTCAAGTTTCTTATTTTCTAAAGTATAGGTGATGTTTTGTTTTTCCTGCCAAAGAGCATCACCTCATACTATCTATGTTAAAGTTAATTTGCCACTTAACTGCCCAGTCTTCAAGTTTACAATCAGTTTCTAGATCCATACAAAAGAATCCAAACTGGGTTTAAAGAAACATTATCAATATTTTTGAAGAGGCTATATCCAATAAGATGGGTGGAAAGGTATGTTGCTTAATATTTTAATGTTGTATGTGTTCAATTACCAGCCTATGAAACATAGATCATAAAGAGTGCAGTTATTACTTTTCACCAAAGCAAAAATGACAGTATTAATGCAGGGTAATTTCCCCACCTGACTGTAGAGTACAATGATGTGAGACCTGTTCAGAAGACTGTCTCACGTGATGTGACTTTACTTGGAGTATAACTTCAGTGTCCTGCAACTCAGATTTTAAAAGTTCTGCATCAATTGGGCACTTTATAAGCTGAAGTAGAGTTTTCTTTGATGGTTTAAAAGTTTGGAGGATCCCATCCATGCTGTCAAAACATTCAATATTTACTGGTGGGTAGCATGCATGCATGCACAGAGCTCTATCCTGGTGCGCAGAATTCCCAGGGGTAACCCGGATGTTGCCAGCTGTGAATTGTACTCTGAGAGTGCATTTAAACTATAACTCCAGAATGATGCAGAGTTTGACTCCTTTCTCCAGTGAGTTTCACTCTGTTTTGCTCTAGAGTCAGATCATTGCAGCACTCATGCACATAAAAGCTACTTACCTCAGAAAGGTGGTACAGAGCAGGTAGAAGATTTTTGAAATCAATTTGAGCTGATTGGAAAAGGGTGCGTGACAGAACTTGTGTCAAGGAATGTTCCTGAAAATCATACATTTCATAGCATTCTGTTTAAATATTAAGTGCTGTATTTCTTTTCAACAGGGTTATGCCATTTATTTCTTGTTTATTTACTCTCAGTATGTGATCTGTTAAACTTGGCCAAATTATACTCATAAATGCCCGTGGGTTGACATTGGAGTAACTAGTCCTAATTCCCATGCAGTTCCCAAGAGTTTCCTCGAGCTAGAAACTAAGTAATTTCTTAATTCTAGCACTGTTGACATTGACTGAAATTATTTAACTGTAAATGGCCACAAAAAATAGATGCTGCTACTCTAACGTAGAAGAGAACTGTTCATTGTAATTCGTTCCGTCAACTTCAGTTATTCATTCCTTTTTGTTTGATGCTCACGTTTTTATTTTTGAGAATTGTTTTAAGACAATTTGTTAAAGATGATTCACGTTCACGATTCCCTGAAGTGCTTTGACCATTGCAATGGGGCTCTCCATTTTTTTCGGGTTTTGTCTCAATATTGAACTGTAACGATA
The DNA here is from genome assembly GCF_036365525.1 of Heterodontus francisci. Lineage (NCBI taxonomy): Eukaryota > Metazoa > Chordata > Chondrichthyes > Heterodontiformes > Heterodontidae > Heterodontus > Heterodontus francisci. The sequence goes on from NC_090374.1 coordinate 120,589,066, forward strand.
CTCTCATTGGCCATAACGGAGAATGGAAGTTCACACAATTTAGGTAAGATATGTAACAACTATCCCCTTCGCACATACAGTGACTGGAATCACCGTGTGGGCTTTGTGATCTATTTCATTTTTTTGTCTATCATAAAATCAGATCTAACCACTATAGATTGATGATTCAGTCATGCCTATGAGCTAACACAACGCAAATGTTGCCCAAATAATTCACCTCAATGTCCCAGACGTGTTTACAATATAGGTTATGCATATTTTCACTTTTATCTGTGAATGTCTTTACCACAATGACACTACCGAATCTCTTTTTGAAGTGGAGGTTGGAGTCACCGTGCGAATATTCGAACAATTCCCAATAACCTCTTAATATCGTATCTTCTTTTTGTGGTACAAAATTTCCTTCCAAAACTGAAATATAAGTTTCCGATAAATCTGACAAGAGTGCAGAGCAAGGCCTGTCAAGGTGTCGATGTTTCCCATGTCATTTCTTGCAGTGTCCTGTCAAGTGCATTATGCTTGCACTTCGTCCTTGAGTCATTTTTCTCTCACACCAGCACCTTTTGTCTCTAAATAAAACATTTCCACAATAAGCAGATCTAATTCCTACACGTTTATGATATAACAAGGGCCGCGGACTGGCACTGTGCGGATAATCCTCAGGCAGTGTCACTGTATTGGTTTTGTAAAGGGTCACCTAAACATTTGGTGGCTGAAAGCATTCCTTCCACAATCACAATATCTGAAGCCCATACATTTATGATGCACCAGAAGCTGGGGGTTGCCAGTGTGTAGATATTTCCCACATAATTCCCTGCAGTTTCCTCGACGTGTAGTATGCTAGAATGAAGTGCCTCCTCATTGTTTGACTGAACTATTATGTGCTTAACATTTACATAACAAAAGTGCCACTCGACTTCCCCGATTAATGCAGCTGAAGGGCTCTTGTGGTCCAGTAATAAACATTGTTGAAATAATTTATTTGGAGCCCTGGTTACTCGTGGGAGAATGGCCATTGCGAGTTAGCTGATTGGACAGTCAATGTTGTTGTCATGATGGTTTCATAAACACCAAGTACTATGTTTTTTCTCTATTGTGTCTTGTATACAAAAGGTCTGCTGTCTGCCAGGGTGATCAGTGGACCAAGAGACCCTCTCTCCATATACTGTATGCTCACTGTCAGTTAAATGAACTGCTCCTTGTTCTCCTGTATTGTTCAGCAGTCCCTTAAACATTCTGTCACAGAGAGCGAGAGGAAAACTCTCAACGTTGTACCTCAGAATTCATTCTGTTCGTTCTGTGTGGCGCCGTCCACCAGTCCATCATTTTACCATAGCTCTCTGCAGCACTCGTTCAATTAATCGATAAATCGGCCTGTTTTATTTTTGCAACCGATATCATTTAAACAAATCGCTGACCCAACAATCTTAAAATGTACTAATTATAACGGAGATTTCTTGGTGCCAAAGTCGGTACAATGATAGGCTAGCTAATCTGGCAGTGTGGCGTTTGAGAAATGTGACTTTTCTTTGCAAGCTAACGGGTTGCAGTTTTTCTGGTGCATGCTTCGAAAATAAAAGTTAGTCAGCCATTCCGCGTTTCTTATTTAAATAAAATGCCTCGGGAGTGTGTATAGCAAGAGACTCCGTCTTAAAATCTATAGGACAATAAAATAATTCATAATATTAAAAACTAACTAGTTATTGAGGTCAAGTGAGACGTGGCACATTTTACTAGTCTGTGGTTTTGTTTAAAGACTGACAGCCTCTGTTATCAAGAAGATAATGGTTTCTCCACTGTACTTCACTGTCCCAGTTTCAGGCTTGCGCTGCCTTTTGCCACTCTCAGGTTGAAGCAATTTTATACAGCGGTAACTTCGTTTGCTATGCTGTTTGGCTGGTGATTTATTTTAGGCAGATGCTATTGACAGCCGCTTGTAAACCAGTCCCCATTTATCCTGTCGGTTAATTATCACTCCAGTTGCTGGACCCAGTGCTAATGCTTTCATTCCTTGCTGGGGAAATGTCGGGTGTGTCTCGCACAACAAAATGTCTTTTTTCAGTGGAAATTGGGAATGTTAAATCTACTTAAACTAACGTAAACAGCCATTACTCCAACTATGTACACAGTAGAAACTAAAAGCGTCTGGACAGTAGTTAGCAAACAACGATTTCACTTCAGGTCAATAGGTCATCTTTTAAAGCATAATATATTTACAAGACCAATAAGTTTGTCAAAATCACAGATAGTTAACGACAGTCATCTGTGGTTCTAATTTATAACCGTATCTTTGCTCGTATTGAGATTTGCATAATGGGAAGACTGTCAAACTCGATATTTACAATTATTCGCGTCTAAGCGGATAAAAAGTTATCAACTTAAATGTGCTCGTAACGTCAAAATGGATGACTACTTGCAAAAGATTAAAAGTAAATTCAATAATATAATAAATTCACCTCGGTCTGTAGGAGAACTAAGAAAAGTTGCTTCCGGGAAGGAAGACTTCAAAGTACAAGTGAAGAGGTGTGCAAACAGCTACTTACAGTGGTTACAAATGTAAGCATACAGGTTTCTCTTTATGTAAAATCTGCATAATAGGGTTGCGGTCGTTAAACAAATCCGTCAACCAAAGTAAGTTTATTTGTGGGCACAGTTAAACTTTTGACTGGGCTTCCAACCGCAACATTGAAGAATAAAATAAACAGCACGAGAAAAGATAAATAAACTTGTTCTGCGAGCCTGATGTGGCGCGACTTACTTGAGAAGGCACGGGCAATCCCCCAGAGGACTGAGCCTGCTTTGTGTTAAATGTTTAAAGATTTCAAACGACGGAGTTTATTCCTACTGCAAACATTTCTATTTACAAGGTCAAGTATACCAGTACTCGACGGGTGCTTAAGAGTGTAATTATTTATCTAAGGGCGTTTGAGTGAAGATCAGGAGCCCTGGCAGGAGCCCAGGCTGAATGCCCTCAGAAAGTCACTCAAAATAGAAGATGTTACAATAGGTTCACCGACTTGTTTTTCTTTTTTGTAGTGGTTTTACATCTTTAGCCTTTCTCCTCGCTGCCGCAGAACTATAATAAAAGTACAAACCTCTAGGATGTATTCGGGTCAAACAACTGGATTGGCTGCATTCCATAACACAAGTTTGTGGTAAAATGTAACTTCTAACAATTCTCCTGTACTGTTAGGCATTACACTAAAGAATACTTGACACTCAGCATCTCATCAGGAAATATGGGAAAAGAACGCTGTTTTTCACAGCAACTTGCTCCTAGTCGCAACATAATTACAAGAAAATAAAGTATGTTTTTTCAAACCTTTTTGTACATTCGGTGTACAATGAGCATGTCAGTCAGTGTGCTGCTTGGTCAGCCAGCAACAACTGTGATGCGTTTCCCCTTGTACCAACATATTAAAAATAAAACTGATTTCTCCAATGAATAGGAATTTAGAGCTTTCACTTGCTAAAAAGTACGAAGGCAAACGGAAACCCGATTAATCGAAAGTCAAAGCTCGACCCTGCTGTCAGCTGTGAAAACAGCAAATGTGATGGCGCTGGAGGTTTGGAAAACTTAGTATCATAGACGCTCACGGACACATTATCAAACATCGCGAAACAGCTTCGTAATATTACCAGTGAATCGCCAGCGTTTTCACTTTCACTCAACTCTGAATAGACACGCACAGTCTTGCGAAGTTGTTTTTAAACTAGATGACTCTTTATGGCTTCTATGAAAATACAATGTTAATGGCAGCATTACAAAGTTATTTTAAAAGAACAATTTTTATCAAGGCCAATTTTTTATATCTCTCCATTTCCAAAAATACATATTTAAAGATAACCTTTTCAAATCTATATGTTTCATCTTAAGACTGTTCAATTGGGATGGTCGTGCATTCATTATAAATCAATTTCCCTTTAGAATAAGTATTGAAATTCTGTATCTTCGCTGGTAAAAGTATCATTGCATTCTTTCACAGCTCGATGCAAAACCAGAGCCATGTGGTTAAGTCTATATTTCAATAAATTATTCCCCAAATGTATACATTTGTAACTTTATACACAAACACACAACGACTGGTTAAAAAACACCAGTCATATAAAATTTATACTAGTTGCACCAGAGATTAATTCCACATCTTTGATACAACCAAAAAACAAACAAATCTTACCAGAATTAAATTTATATAAAGGTCTATTAAATTGTCTTTTTATATTGAAGATGGCAGTGCAGAGCTTCTTTTTTGAAGAAGGATAAAAGTTGTATTGTTCATTTATAACCGGGCGACTCGTACGAGTAGTAAAATGGATGCCATCAAAGTCAAAACATTAGGCACCGGGACACTGGAGGATCCTCTGGCGCTTGAAGCGTACTTTAGTGTGTCTCTATTCTCATCATCATAACTGATAACGTTGTCTCTCGGATCTTCTTCATAGTCCCAGTATTCATCCGGCTCCATGTCCGAGCCGCTGCTGCCAGAGCTATGCTCAGGTCCAAAGAAGCACAATCTGGCCATGTTGTCCTTGATCGCCTCGCAGATGGGTCGGTCGGCTCCGTCGCAGACGCATTCCTTAAGGAGCAAGGCTTTAGGGATGACCAGCATGCTCTCGATCACCTCCCGGCATCGATCCGTGCATTTGATGCCGTTGAAAAGTTTGCCGCAGTTCTGGAGATAGCGGTGCATGGCGTTGTTGCACTGTGGCTCGGTCTCGCACTGCAGGCGGGCTTCGGTGCAGCCCATCACCCCGTCCCGGTTGCGGGTCCTCGGCAAGCAAGGCTCGATGGCACGCTTGGTTCTTTTGCACAGCTCGTCTTCGACACAATCGCAGTTCTCCAGCATGGGCCCGTTCTGCGTGTGGTTGAGGTGGACGAGAGCCGAGAGGCAATGGCTGGGACACCGCCTGGTTTCCAGGTTTAAAACGGACTTGCAAGCCGCCATGTACTGCTCGTACGCAAAGTTGCAATCGGGCTCGACCTGGCATTGCACGATGGCTTGCCAGCAGATCCGCCGAGCCAGCACGCCAGAATTGCTCAAAAGGAACAGTAAACAGACGAGAAGGTGGCCCCCAGCTCGGATCAAGCCAGAGAGACTCGCCATCGTTTTGGTATCTGAAAGTTTCGGAGTTTGCTAATTTTTTGCATAAGGGATGGCTGGTGTCACGCATCCATGCAGAAGTCCTGGGCGATGCAGCGAAGAATTTCTTTCTCACTGCAGAGCGAGGAAGCCTCTGTGCTTCTCGCCTGCCTTTCCGTCAACATTCTGCATGCAATGCTTCCCAGAGTTTGGCCACGGTTCTTTTTACAGGAAAAACTTCCCTCCTCCCAACACACAAAAAAAACTCCAACGTGCTCTAATTACCTCGGCAGCGCCTCATTATCTATTCAACAAACTGCAAACAAATAGCAAGCAGCCCCTCCACATCCTGGTCACTTGGTGCTCCTTTCCCCGCCCACGCGGCTTATATCGCTGGAAATGATTGGCTCACAGCTTCCACCTCCCGCCCTATAATTGGCTCACAGCTCCCACTCCCGCCCTATGATTGGCTCACACTTCCCAGTCTTGCCCTATGATTGGCTCACAGCTCCCACTCCTGCCCTATGATTGGCTCACACTTACCAGTCCTGCCCTATGATTGGCTCACACTTCCCAGTCTTGCCCTATGATTGGCTCACAGCTCCCACTCCCGCCCTATGATTGGCTCACAAATCCCTCTCCTGCACAGGGAAGCAGTTGCAAGGTGGAGAATGTGATTGATGGTCATTCAAACCAACCAGATTTTCGGGGCCCGGGCAGCTTCCTCCAGTGTCCGCATTCTTTTGTAATTTGCCGCCTTGTTGGCTGGATCGGGCTCGAGTGTGAAGTTCTGCTTCATTCACCCCCTCCTGGCCCGGGTTGTGCTTTAACTCTGCTTGAAGTTTACCGGACAGTAGCGAGTGGAAGGATAGCCCACAGCAACTTCCACACGGCGACTATCTGAGCCGCGCATGAAACCACCTTGTCCACCTCTTCAGAGATGTGCCCGTTATCTTGCCGGAATTCCGGCTGAATCTCCTCCATCAAACTAAACAAAGGCACAAATTCAAAAGTATTTTTGTTGTTGCAAATGAGTCCCCCAAAAACCTACATTTGCTTTTTAACCTTTTCAATAACACAAGTTATGCGGATGTTCACTCAATTCGCTTAAAACAAGTTAAGAACTTTTTGTTTTTTATTTGACGTATTTAAACTTTCTAATGTTGACTGTTACGAAAATGAAATCTAATTTGTATTAAAAACCAGTTTTATGAGAAGCTTGAGTAAACTTTATTCGTTTTTGTTTTGTTCATTATTTGCTTGAAAATTGAGAATTCCTTTTCTCATTTCACTTCCCTTCTCTTTCTCTCGTTCTTCCCTTCCTTTTCTATCTCATTCATAAATAACTACAATCTCTCACTTATGGCCAATTCTCAAGTCGGCATTTATTCATTGTTATTATCTTTCTGATTGACAATCCAAGTTGCTCTCCGATTGGTCCCCGAACTTCAGGTAGGTTAACTTCCCTGGAAATTGCCGTCTTTGGTGCCTTTTAAAGGATCTTAATTCACAAATCTGGTACAACTTGTGTAGCTTTGTTTGTACCTTGTGTTTGGGCAAGAAAGGGAATTAAAAACAAAACACGCTTAAGAACTTGAGCGACGCATTTGCGTTCGACCTGAGTTCTTTTCAGAACGAGACTGTAGCTAACAGGTTATTTTCTCAAGGTGAGAACTGGCATCTGCCAATGCATAAAATCAGAAAAAAATCTAAAATAAATTGAAAGTAATGTAAAATATGTCTGCTGCAATTGTAAAATGGACACACGAGGTACGAGGTTTTGCTTTAAAATGAATGCTGTAGCGCCGTACGGTTCCTGACAATGAGACGTGTTTGAAGATGCTAAACAAAATACCGGTACCTGTAATAACTACATCTATTGATAAGCAGAATTGCAGAACATGATGTGGATAATTGGTGCGTCTTTTTCACACTTACTCTATATTTCATAATAAACATTAACGCTCGCAAAGCAAATTAACAACCGTAGAAACATAATCATTCATTATGTTACCATAATACACGACAATCCGTAATTAATAGCAATCATAGTTTTAAGGAATCATAGCAAAACACCTGTATGTGCAAAGTATGTGTCAAAATACTGTAATATATGCTTGCATAATGAATGACTGGAGTTAATATGCTTCCTTAAAAGACAGCAAGACCGAATTTTGAATTTAAGTTTGAATAGTTTTTTGCTTTTGTGAAAATAATAATTACACGATGTTTCTTTATTTAAACACCACAGTTGATTAAGAATGTGAAAGAAACAGAAGCGGATGACTGTAATTTGATGCCATGCATTTACTAACAGGCATAGATCCAAGGTTCTTCTCTTGCTAAGTAGTTTAGAATGTACTTCCTGTGGTGATTTGGCTGAAAGGGTCGTCACATGGGATTTAGAAGTTATAAAGAAATCTGTATTTAAAAGTACATGACATTTTGAAAATTGCATGAAAACAGGAAACGATGTAGTTCTGACATTGACATGACTCCGAAATAGTTGGCCTTTTTAAACTTAATGCAGGCTTCCATTTTGGTGAAAGTAGATAAATAGTGTAGGTTAGGCAGGTATAATGTGATGAAATCTGTGATCAAGGATTCCATTGTCTAATCAGTGGAGGACTGCAACAGTATTTGACTACAAAATCCGGCTCCAACGCCTCCCCACCGGCCCCTGGCAGGCTGGAACTGCGGTGGCCCAGTTCCAATTTTATCAATAATACAAAAGCAAAATACCGCGAATGCTGGAAATCTGAAATAAAAACAGAAAGTGCTGGAAATACTCAGCAGGCTAGGCAGCATCTGTGGAGAGAGAAGCAGAGTTAATGTTTCAGCTTTGTGAACTGAGAACTTCTGATGAAAGGTCACAGACCTGAAACATTAACTCTGCTTTTCTCTCCACACATGCTGCCGGACCCGTTGAGTATGTCCAGCACTTTCTGTTTTTATTCCAAACTTATCAATCCACTGGCAGCCAGAAAATTTCCTGTAATAGCTTTCCATCCCGCTCTATCACTGGTACCTCAGGTGTCTCCTAAGGATCTATCCATGGCCCCCTCCTACTTTTCATCTACATGCTACTCTTCAGACATAGTCTGAAAAATCAGCGCCAGTTAGTATGCTGATGATAGAATCCCTCAATCCTATTCCCACTAAACTGCTGATCACCCAACTTCCTCTCCTAGTCCCCATGTTAGCCGATATTGTAAATGGTTCTCTCTCTTCAGGTGTTCTCTCTCTTTAAATCTACGATCATTACCCCCTTTCCTCAAAAAAAAAACCCTTGACCCCACCAACCTTGCAAACTACCCTCCCATCTCCAACATTCCTTTCCTCTCCAAAATCCTTGAACTTGTTGTTGCCTCCCAAATCCATTTCCATCTTTCCCAGAACTCCATATTTGAATCCCTCCAATCAGGTTTCTGCCCCTGTCACAGTACCAAAAAGACTCTTATCAAAGTTATAAATGACATCCTCTGTGACTGTGACAAAGGTAAACTTTTCCTCCTCGTCCTTCTTGACCTGTCTCCAACCTTTGACCACGCCATCCTCCTCCAACGACACTCTACTGTTGTCCAGCTGGATGGGACTGCTCTCACCTGGTTCCATTCTTATCTATCGAATCGTAGCCAGAGAATCATGTGCCAGAGAATCATGTGCAATGGCTTCTCTTCCTGCTCCCACATCATTACCTCTTATGTCACCCAAAGATCTATCCTTGGCCCCCTCCTATTTCTCAGCCACATGCTGCCTCTTGGCAACATCATCCGAAAGCACAGCGTTAGTTTTCACATGTATATTGGTGACACCCAGTTCTAACTCACCACCACCTCTCTCCACACCTGCACTGTTGCTAAATTATCAGACTGCTTATCTATCATCCAATACTGGATGTGCAGAAAATTCCTCCAATTAAATATTGGGAAGACTGAAGCCATTGTTTTCGGTCCCCGGTCCAAACTCCATTCCCTAGCTATCGACTCCATCCCTCTCTCTGGCAACATTCTAAGATTAAGCTATTCTGTTCACAATCTTGGTGTCACATTTGCCTTCAAGATGAGCTTCTGACCTCAAATTTGTGCCATCACTAAGACCACCTATTTCCACTTTTGTTACATTGCCCAATTCCACCCTAGCCTCAGCTTATAGAACATAGAACATAGAACATAGAAAAATACAGCACAGAACAGGCCCTTCGGCCCACGATGTTGTGCCGATCCTTTGTCCTCTGTCAAGGACAATTTAATCTATACCCCATCATTCTCCTTTATCCATATACCTATCCAAAAGCCGCTTGAAAGTCCCTAAAGTTTCTGACTCAACAACTTCCCCAGGCAAGGCATTCCATGCCCCGACCACTCTCTGGGTAAAGAACCTTCCCCTGACATCCCCCCTATATCTCCCACCCTTCACCTTAAATTTATGACCCCTTGTAACGCTTTGCTCCACCCGGGGAAAAAGTTTCTGACTGTCTACCCTATCTATTCCCCTGATCATCTTATAAACCTCTATCATGTCACCCCTCATCCTTCTCCGTTCTAATGAGAAGAGGCCTAGAATGTTCAGCCTTTCCTCGTAAGACTTATTCTCCATTCCAGGCAACATCCTGGTAAATCTCCTCTGCACCCTCTCCAAGGCTTCCACATCCTTCCTAAAATGAGGCGACCAGAACTGCACACAGTACTCCAAATGAGGCCTCACCAAGGTCCTGTACAGCTGCATCATCACCTCACGGCTCTTAAATTCAATCCCTCTGCTAATGAACGCTAACACCCCATATGCCTTCTTCACAGCCCTATCCACTTGAGTTGCAACTTTCAACGATCTATGCACATAGACCCCAAGGTCTCTCTGCTCCTCCACATGCCCAAGAACCCTACCGTTAACCCAGTATTTTGCATTCGTGTTTGTCCTTCCAAAATGGACGACCTCACACTTTTCAGGGTTAAACTCCATCTGCCACTTTTCAGCCCAGCACTGCAACCTATCCAAGTCCCTTTGCAGACGACAATAGCCCTCCTCGGTATCCACAACTCCACCAACCTTTGTATCATCTGCAAATTTACTGACCCACCCTTCGACTTCCTCATCCAAGTCGTTAATAAAAATCACAAACAGGAGAGGACCCAGAACTGATCCCTGCGGCACGCCACTGGTAACTGGGCTCCAGGCTGAGTATTTACCATCTAAGACCACTCTCTGCCTTCTATCAGTTAGCCAATTCTTAATCCAACTGGCCACATTCCCCACTATCCCATGCCTCCTGACTTTCTCCATAAGTCTACCATGGGGGACCTTATCAAATGCCTTACTAAAATCCATGTACACCACATCCACTGGTTTACCCTCATCCACTTGCTTGGTCACCTGCTCAAAGAATTCAATCAGGCTTGTGAGGCAAGACCTACCCCTCACAAAACCGTGCTGACTGTCCCGAATCAAGCAGTGTCTTTCCAGATGCTCATAAATCCTATCCCTCAGCACCTTTTCCATCAACTTGCCTACCACCGAAGTAAGACTAACTGGCCTGTAATTCCCAGGGTTGTTCCTATTCCCTTTCTTGAACAGGGGCACAACATTTGCCACCCTCCAATCACCTGGTACCACCCCCGTCAACAGAGAAGATGAAAAGATCATTGCCAGCGGCTCTGCAATTTCATCCCTTGCTTCCCATAACATCCTTGGATATACCCCGTCAGGCCCGGGAGACTTGTCTATCTTCAAGTTATTCAAAAACCCCAACACATCTTCCCTCCTAACGAGCACTTCCTCGAGCTTACCAGTCTGTTTCACACCGTCCTCTTCAGTAATACACCCCTTCTCATTCGTAAATACCGAAGAGAAGTACTCATTCAAAACCTCACTTATCTCTTCCGGCTCAACACACAGTCTCCCGCTATTGTCCTTGACCGGACCTATGGTCCCCCTAGTCATCCTCATATTTCTGACATACGCGTAAAAGGCCTTGGGGTTTTCTTTTATCCTACCCGCCAAGCATTTTTCATGCCCTCTCTTAGCTCTCCTAATCCCTTTCTTCAGATCCTTCCTGGCCATCTTGTATCCCTCCAGAGCTATGCCTGTGCCCTTTTTCCTCAACTTTATATACGCATCCTTCTTCTTCCTAACAAGACTCTCAACCTCTCTTGTCAACCACGGTTCCCTCACATGACCATCCCTTCCCTGTCTGACAGGGACATGCTTATCAATGGCCCCTACTATCTGCTCCTTGAAAAAGTTCCACATTTCGACCGTGCCCTTCCCTGCCAGCATATGCTCCCAACTTATGCTCCTCAGTTCCTGCCTGACAGCATCATATCTACCCTTCCCCCAATTGTAAACCTTGCCCTGTTGCACATACCTATCCCTCTCCATTACCACAGTGAATGCTACAGAATTGTGATCACTATCTCCAAAGTGCTCGCCCACCAACAGCTCTATCACTTGCCCTGGTTCATTACCTAGTACCAAATCCAATATTGCCTCCCCTCTGGTCGGGCAGTCTACATACTGAGTCAGAAAAGCTTCCTGGACATACTGCACAAACACTACCCCATCCAAACTATTCGATCTAAAGAGTTGCCAATCAATATTTGGGAAGTTGAAATCCCCCATAATTACTACCCTGTGACTTCTGCTCCTTTCCAAAATCTGTTTCCCAATCTGCTCTTCCACCTCCCTGCTGCTATTGGGGGGCCTATAGAAAACTCCCATCAAGGTGACTGCTCCTTTCCTGTTCCTGACCTCAACCCACAGTGCCTCAGTCGGCAGATCCTCCTCGAAAATTCTTTCAGCAGTTGTTACACTATTTCTAACTAACAATGCCACCCCCCCCACCTCTTTTACCACCATTCCTAATCTTATGAAAACATCTATAACCAGGTACCTCCAAAAACCATTCCTCCCCCTCACCTATCCACGTTTCAGTGATGGCCACAACATCGTAGTCCCAAGTGCCCATCCACGCCTTCAATTCACTCACCTTATTCCTGATGCTTCTTGCGTTGAAGTATACGCACTTTAACCCTTCTCCGTGCCCATCTGTCCTCTGTGACAGTGCTACCTTCCCCAATACCTCACTACACTCTTTGTCTTTCTGAGTGGACCCACTGGTCCCTGGATTACAAGTCCGGTTCCCATCCCCCTCCCAAACTAGTTTAAACCCTCCCGAACAGTACTAGCAAACCTCCCTCCCAGGATATTGGTGCCCCTCTGGTTCAGATGCAGCCCGTCCTGTTTGAACAGGTCCCATCTTCCCCAGAATGCAGTCCAATTATCCAAGAACTGGAAGCCCTCCCTCCTACACCATTCCTGCAGCCACGTGTTCAGCTGTGCTCTCTCCCTATTCCTAGCCTCACTATCTGCTGCTGAAACCCTTATCCATGACTTTGTTACCTCTAGACTTGACTATTCCAATGCATTCCTAGCTTGCCTCCCATGTTCTACCTTCCACAAACTTGAGGTCATTCAAAACATAAGAACATAAGAAATAGGAGCAGGAGTAGGCCATTCAACCCCTCAAGCCTGCCCCGCCATTCAATAAGATCATGGCTGATCTGCCCCAGACCTCAACTCCTCTTTCGTGCCAGTTCCTCATAGCCCTCAACTCCCTGATATTTCAAAAATTTATCTACCTCCTCTTTAAATACATTCAGTGATCTAACCTCCACAACTCTCTGGGGTAGAGAATTCCAGACATTCATACCCTCTGAGAGAAGAAATTCCTTCGCATCTCAGTTTTAAATGAGTGTCCCCTTATTCTGTACCAATGTCCCCTAGTTCGAGATTCCCCCACTAGTGGAAACATCTTCTCAACATCTACCCTGTCAAGCCCCCTCAGAATCTTGTACGTTTCAATAAAATCACCCCTCATTCTTCTAAACTCTAATGAATAAAGGCCTAACCTGTTCAGCCATTCTTGATAGTCAATCTCTTCATCCCAGGAATCAGCCTAGTGAATCTCTTTTGAACTGCCTCCAATGCCAGTATATCCTTTCTTAAATACGGGGACCAAAACTGTACAGAGTACTCCAGGTGCGGCCTCACCAACACCATGTACAATTGTAACAAGACTTACCTATTTTTAAACTCCAACCCCCTAGCAATAAAGGCCAAAATTCCATTTGCCTTCTTAATTACTTGCTGCACCTGCATGCTAACTTTTTGTATTTCATGCACAAGAACATCCAGATTCCTCTGTGCTGCACTTTTTGGGAGTCTCTCTCCATTTAAATAATAGTCTGCTTTTGATTCTTCCTACCAAAGTGCATGACCTCACACTTTACTAGATTAAACTCCATCTGCCAAGTTGTTGCCCACTCACTCAACCTATCTATATCCCCTTGTGGATTCCTTATGTCTTCATCACAACATCCCCTCTCAAGTATCGTCAGCAAATTTGGATATATTACATGCTGCCCCCTCCTCCAAGTCATTAATATAGATAGTTAATAATTGAGGCCCTAGGACTGATCCTTGTAGCACTCCACTAGTTACGTCTTTCCAACCTGAAAAAGACCAATTAATCTCGACTCTCTGTCTTCTGTGAGTTAACCAATCCTCAATCCATGCTAATACATTACCCCCAATACTATGCGCTCCTATCTTGTGCAATAATCTTGTATGTGGCACCTTATCGTATGCCTCTGGAAATCCAAATACACTACATCTACCGGTTCCCCTTTATCAACACTGCTTATATCCTCAAAGAATTCCCTTTCACAAAACCATGTTGACTCTGTTTGATTGCGTTAAGCTTTTCTAAATATCCTGCTATTTCTTCCTTAGTAATAGACTCTAGCATTTTCCCAACGACCGATGTTTGGCTGACTGGCTTACAGTTTCCTGCATTTTGTCTCCCTCCATTCTTGAACAAGGGCATCACATTAAAGGTTTTCCAATCTGCTGGGACCCTCCCAGAATCCAGTGAGTTCTGGAATATTTCAACCAATGCCTCCACTATCTCTGCAGCCACTTCCTTTAAAACCCTTGGATGTAGGCCATCAGGTCCTGGCAACTTCTCTGCCTTTAGTCTCATTAGTTTAAATACTTTGTCCCTCACGATAGAGACTGTTACAAGATCCTTCCTTCCATTAGCTCCTTGCTTGTCTGATATCTATGGGATGTTTATAGTGCCCTCCACCATGAAGACCGATGCAAAATATTGGTTTAAATTACCTGCCATTTCCCTGTTCCTCATTATCAATTCTCCAGTTGCATCCTATAAGGGTCCCATACTCACTTTAGCTACTCTCTTTATTTTTATATACCCGTAGAAGCTCTCCTGCTTGTGTCCTAACTCACACCAAACCCCACTAACCCATCATCCCTGTGCTTTCTGACCTAGCCTTAGACACAGTTGACTACACCATCCTCCTCCAATGCCTCTCAGCTGTCGTCCAGCTGGGTGGGACTGCTCACACCATTCTTAACTATCTAATCACAGTCAGAGAATCACTTGCAATAACTTCTCTTTCTGCTCCTACATCATTACCTCTGGTGTCACCCAAGGATCTATTCTTGGCCCCCTCCTATTTCTCATCTATATGCTGCCCCTTGGCGACATCCTCTGAAAGCTCAGCATCAGTTTTCACATGTATGCTGGTGACACTCAGCTCTACCTCACCACCACTTCTCTCGACTCCTCCACTGTTGCTAAATTATCAGACTGTTTATCAGACATCCACTACTGGATGAGCAGAAATTTCCTCCTTAAAACCTACCTCTTTGACTAATCTTCTGATGACCTGACCTAATATCTCCTTTTGGACCTCAGTGTCATACTTTGTTTTATAATGCTCCTGTGAAGTACCTTGGGACATTTTATTACATTAAAGGTGCTATATAAACATAAGTTGTTGTTGTACTTTGGTTCCTGGTTAAGCAACATGTTGATTTTAAAATTCTCTTCCTTGTTTTCAAATCCCTCCATGGCCTTACCCCTCCCTAAGTCCGTAAGCTCCTCCAGCCTTACAGCCACCTAAACCACCATCCTGAGATAGCGACATAGCTCTAATTCCAGTGTTTTGAGGATCCACTATTCGTGGGGGTGCCTTCAGCTGCTGAGGCCCTAAGATCTGGAATTCCCATCTTAAATCTCTCTGTCTCTCTACCTCTCTTTCCTCCTTTTAGACACTTTTTCAAACATACCTGTTTTGATCATGCGCCCTAATATCTCTTTACACGGCTCCGTGTCATTTTTATTTTTGTTAACAATTATAAAGCTTCTGGGGAGATTTCACTATGTTAAA
The DNA here is from genome assembly GCF_036365525.1 of Heterodontus francisci. Taxonomy (NCBI): domain Eukaryota; kingdom Metazoa; phylum Chordata; class Chondrichthyes; order Heterodontiformes; family Heterodontidae; genus Heterodontus; species Heterodontus francisci. The sequence goes on from NC_090374.1 coordinate 120,604,400, forward strand.
GGTGCTATGTAAATGTAAGTTGTTGTTGTACTTCGACCAAGGGTTTTAAGAATATAGAGATTTAAGAGGTTCTACGGTGTTATACAGAAAAATCCAAATTTAAAAGTCAACACAATTATTATCACATCTGTCGTCTGACTGAAGAGCTGAATATATGTTTATTGCTCAGACACATGTGCATGATTAATTTTGAAACTGCAGCTCACCTGAGCCAAATACCAACAGCAGACAGTAATTAATCCTGGAAACAGGGGGAGGACAGTTTATGGGGAGAACAGGCAAGTTAATGTTTTAGGTACAATCCTCTTATCAGTTTCTTCCACAGATGCCGACTGACCTGCTGCATGTTTCCAGCAATTAGTAGTTTTTGTTTCAGATTTCCAGAATATTTTTGTTGCATTTTTAAATTACAAATAGTTTGTATTGATTGTCCTGACAGGTTGCAGGAGAATTACCCAGTTACTGTGATGTTTCCACTAAAAGGACCAGTTCTCAATTTGCAAGTCATACTTAGTATATATGCAATATACTAATATAAGGGAGACAAAATAATATCATTAGTTTAACAGGCGTCCTATACATTGCTACATTCATATTAACATCTGAAGTTACTGTGTATTAATAGTGCTCATAATGTAAAGTCCCAAAACACTTAACAAATTGAAATAGGTAGAGGAATGGGCACCAAGCCACAGGGGCAGATAAGGGTCACTGTCTGATCAAGAAGATGGGCTGGCAATTTTAAATAAGATAAGTGTAGTGACATACAGCTTTAGGGATCATGTCCCATAGACAAGAGCTGAGGCTGCTGAAGGCTTTGCTACCAAATGTAAGGTGAATATAGGGGAATATTGGTAAAGGCCAGATTCAGAGAACCAAAGGGTTGGGACGTTGGGGTGGGTGGTGGCCGGGGGCTCAAGGAGGTTTCAGAAAGAGAGGGACACACCATTGAGAACATTTGAAGATGAGGATGATGATTTTAAATTTAATATATTGGACAGCAGGACATGGGCAATTGGGGTTTAAGTATAGTCAGCTGCATTTTGGATAAGAAGGATTTTTTAAAAGATAAGAGGCCAGCAAAGAGCACATTGGAGGTGACACAATCATGGATGAGGATTTTAGTGGCTATGGTAGCCTGGAGACAGGCAATATAACAGAGTTGGAAATGAGCGAATGGTTGTGATGCATAGGAATGGGAGCTTGAAGCTCAGCTCTGTGGAAAACAGGAGCTAGGATTTTACACCTCTGAAATAGACAGCAATTGAGGCGCGTGGGTTGTGTTGAATTGGCCTCGGATGTCATCATGCAGGGACCGCATTTTACGAGCGGCGGACGGGAAGCTGTGTGGGGACGCTGCTCTCATCTTCAAAATGAGCAATTGACAGCTATTTACCATAATGAGGCAATAGACCGTGATTTTACGGGCCCCTCTGGAATTTACAGTAAGTGGACGGGGAAAACGGGGCTCCGGAACCTCGGCAGGTTTTAAAGGCAGCATCTTTTGTCATTGCTGCATTCGGTAGTCCCAGCATTTTCCTTCATAGGTAGAAAGGAAGTCATTGAACTGGGCTCGAGCCCCTGCTTGATGCTCTGGTGGTCCTGGCAGGGGGATAACTTGAGTGGGACCTGAGGGGGCTGTGGGGCGGTCTGTGTTTCGGCAGCTGCTTGCAGGATGGCCCAGTCAGACTGACAGTGCCCAAGTATCATGGGCATCATTCATTTAGGAGGAGTCCTCCAGTGAGGAAGAGAACCAGAGAGGGAGGGCGGTGTGGCTTTCTTTTGAGAATGAAGGAGGGTTCAGTGTCCGGAGGACGATGGAGTGTTCAAAGTTTGAAGGATGAGGGAGGGTTCAGTGTTCAAAGGATGAGGGAGGGTTCAGTGCTTGGAGGATGAGGGAGGGTTCAATGTTTGAAGGATGAGGGAGGGTTCAGTGTTCAAAGGATGAGGGAGGGTTCAGTGCTTGGAGGATGAGGGAGGGTTCAATGTTTGGAGGATGCTTGCAGGCTTAACTGTGCAGATTATGATTGCAGGGGCGAGTGCTGCAGCAAAGCACATCGCACCAGGGCTCAGGTGCTGGCTGCCCTTTAAACATGGCACCAACACTTCCTTCTGCATCCGGTGACGATGCGGCCACCGCCTCAACACCCACGTCCTGCTGCTGAGTGGTCTGCCAATGCCGTCTGCTGGACATTTATTGGACAGCTTGAGATCGCTCTGGGAATGGGAGTCGGAGCAGGAGGGCCTTTGCCACCTGTTTCCAGTTCCGTCTTCATTTTCCTACCGGATCCCGTAAAATCCAGGCCAGGATGCTAAAAGGTCACAGATCCTGGTTTAGGTAGATCAAATGGTTGGGGAGGAGGGTGGATTCAGGATTAAGGGAGAAAATTTATGATGGCACCTAAATCAATGGCTTTAATCTTCCCACTGTTCAGTTAGAGGAAATTGTGATTTATCCATGACTCCATATGGATAGTCAGTCTGACAGTATGGTGGTGGTGGAGGGGTCAATACATGTTAAATAATTGACTAAGGCTGCATTAAGTAATACTGGAAGAAAATCAGAAAATGCTGCAGGCCAGTTAGCATCTGTGGAGAGAAAAGACAAGAATAACTCTTTCTTAGATCTTAACATTGAAAGATAAACATGAATTTCTTCTTCTTTGGCCTCCTTGTCTCGAGAGACAATGGGTAAGCGCCTGGAGGTGGTCAGTGGTTTGTGCAGCAGCGCCTGGAGTGGCTATAAAGGCCAATTCTAGAGCGACAGACTCTTCCATAGGTGCTGCAGATAAAATTGGTTGTCGGGGCTGTTACACAGTTGGTTCTCTCCTTGCGCTTCTGTCTTTTTTCCTGCCAACTGCTAAGTCTCTTCGACTCGCCACGCTTTAGCCCCGCCTTTATGGCTGCCTGCCAGCTCTGGCGATCGCTGGCAACTGACTCCCACGACTTGTGATCAATGTCACATGACTTCATGTCACATTTGCAGACGTCTTTAAAGCGGAGCAATGGACGGCCAGTGGGTCTGATACCAGTGACGAGTTCGCAGTACAATGTGTCCTTGGGGATCCTGCCATCTTCCATGTGGCTCACATGGCCAAGCCATCTCAGGCGCCGCTGGCTTAGTAGGGTGTATATGCTGGGGATGTTGGCCGCCTCGAGGACTTCTGTGTTGGAGATACGGTCCTGCCACCTGATGCCAAGGATTCTCCGGAGGCAGTGAAGATGGAATGAATTGAGACGTCACTCTTGGCTGATGTATGTTGTCCAGGCCTCGCTGCCGTAGAGCAAGGTACTGAGGACCTAGGCTTGATACACTTGGACTTTTGTGTTCTGTGTCAGTGCGCCATTTTCCCACACCAGTCTGGACATAGCAGAGGAAGCCTTTCCATTGCGCTTGTTTAATTCTGCATCGAGAGACAGGTTACTGGTGATAGTTGAGCCTAGGTAGGTGAACTCTTGAACCACTTCGAGAGTATGGTCGCCGATATTGATAGATGGGGCATCTCTGACGTCCTGTCCCATGATGTTCGTTTTCTTGAGGCTGATGGTTAGACCAAATTCATTGCAGGCAGCCGCAAACCTGTCGATGAAACTCTGCAGACACTCTTCAGTGTGAGATGTTAAAGCAGCATCGTCAGCAAAGAGGAGTTCCCTGATGAGGACTTTCCGTACTTTGGTCTTCGCTTTTAGACGGGCAGGGTTGAACAACCTGTCACCTGATCTTGTGTGGAGGAAAATTCCTTCTTCTGAGGACTTAAATGCATGAGAGAGCAGCAAGGAGAAGAAGATCCCAAACAGTGTAGGTGCAGGAACACAGCCCTGTTTCACACCGCTCAGGATTGGAAAGAGGTCTGATGAGGCGCCGTTATGCTGAATTGTGCCTTTCATATTGTCATGGAATGAGGTGATGAGACTTAGTAGCTTTGGTGGGCATCCAATCTTTTCCAGTAGTCTGAAGAGACCACTTCTGCTGACGAGGTCAAAGGCTTTGGTGAGATCAATGAAAGCAACATAGAGGGGCATCTGTTGTTCACAGCATTTCTCCTGTAGCTGGCGAAGGGAGAACAGCATGTCAATGGTCGATCTCTCTGCTCGAAAGCCACACTGTGCCTCAGGGTAGACCCGCTCAGCCAGCTTCAGAAGCCTGTTTAAAGTGACACAAGCGAAGACTTTCCCCACTATGCTGAGCAGGGAGATTCCACGGTAGTTGTTGCAGTCACCGCGGTCACCCTTGTTCTTATAGAGGGTGATGATATTGGCATCGCGCATGTCCTGTGGTACTGCTCCCTCATCCCAGCACAGGCAAAGCAGTTTGTGCAGAGCTGAAAGTATAGCAGGCTTGGCACTCTTGATGATTTCAGGGGTAATGCTGTCCTTCCCAGGGGCTTTTCCGCTGGCTAGAGAATCAATGGCATCACTGAGTTCCGATTTTGTTGGCTGTATGTCCAGCTCATCCATGACTGGCAGAGACTGGGCTGCATTGAGGGCAGTCTCAGTGACAACATTTTCCCTGGAGTACAGTTCTAGGTAGTGCTCCACCCAGCGGTCCATTTGCTTGCGTTGGTCAGTGATTGTGTCCCCTGATTTAGATTTGAGGGGGGTAATCTTCTTGACGGTTGACCCAAAAGCTCTCTTAATGCCATCATACATCCCTCTAATATTTCCTGTGTCAGAGGCCAGCTGAATATGACTGCATTGGTGTTGCCAGCAGTCATTTGCACAGCGCCTGGCTGTTCTTTGTGCCGCGCTTCTGGCTGCTTTAAGTGCTACGGATGTTAACTCGCTGGGGGCTTTCTTGTAGTTCAGCAGTGCAATGCACTTAGCGGCTATGACAGGTTCCAGCTCTTCAATGTGAGATTGAAACCAGTCTGCATTCCACTTCACACAATTTCCATAGATGGTCATTGCTGAATCATAGATGGCGTCTCTAATGTGGGCCCACTTGGTCTCTGCATCCCCTGTGGGAGTGTTTTGGAGGGCTTTTACAAGTGAATTTAGAAACTTGCATGACAGCTGTGGATGAGACATTCTGCTAGTGTTGATGCGCGGGCGGCCCTTCTGCTTGGAGTGATGCAGCTTCTTTGGTTTGAGGCTAACCTTGCTGCACACCAGGGAGTGGTCGGTGTCGCAGTCCGCACTGTGGAAGCTGCGTGTGATTTGAACATTGTTTAAAGAGGCTCGCCTTGTGACGATAAGGTTCAGCTGGTGCCAACGACGTGATCTTGGGTGCCTCCAAGAAACTTGGTGACAGGGTTTAGTGTGAAAGAATGAGTTGTGATGCAGAGGTTATGATAGGTACACAACTCAAGCAGTCTCTGCCCATTCTCATTCATCCTTCCAATGCCATAGCGCCCAAGGCAGGAAGGCCATGAATCATGGTCGGCCCCAACCCTGGCATTAAAGTCCCCCAGCAGGAATAGGTGTTCGGTGTTGGGGATGCTACTAATGATATTATGGAGTTCCTCATAGAACTGGTCTTTAGCTTCAGGTGGGGAGCAGAGTGTTGGAGCATAGATGCTGAGTAGGTGTACTAGACCAGAGGTGGTGAACAGTCGGATGGACAGTATGCATTCCGAGCCATTTGAGGGTGGCTCTATCATGCTGAGCAAAGAGTTTCTGATGGCAAAGCTCACTCCGTGCTGTCTTGGTTCTTCAGGATCCCTACCCTGCCAGAAGAAGGTGTAGTCTTGCTCTCTTAGAGATCCGCTTGCAGGGAGGCGTGGCTCCTGAAGTGCCGCAATGTCCACATTGAGTCTACTGAGCTCGTTGTTAATGATGGCGGTCTTCTGAGAATCGTTGATTTGTGTATAGTCTTCCGACAGGCCAGGACACATGGTTCTGACGTTCCAGCTTGCAAAACGAAGGGCTGGTACCTTCTTTCCTTTTTTTGTCGGGCTATTTGGTGCGGTGTTGCAGTCCACTTTTTGGGCAATGACCCTAAGCTCCAAGCACCCATTGAAGCAGGTGGACTGTGGCGGGACAGAACCTTACTGACCGGGGGCTGCCCGGTTGGAGGCGGGCGGTCGCTGTCGAGTGAGATGCGATGACCTCTCCCACCGACAAAGGCAACCCGTGGTGCCCAATCTCTACGCCAATTGAGCTGGACTTATAACCCGTAACTGCTGCCTTCCGTGTTAATTTGGTCGCTGTGAGGCGACTATGGAGTGACCTCTCCATGGCGCATGCCTGGGTGGATGTATGGAGGTTGTGAGTTGCCCAAGGGTCAAAACCCCCCTCTCGGCCTTCCTGGTGGGGTCCAAAGGAGTGCAGAGCACGATGTTTGGCACCAGTGTGGCTGCAGGAACTGCCGGAATCATGCCAAAGGTGACACATGACCGCCCTCGGGGTTCCGCTCCGGATTTTCTGTTAGGGTTGACTCCCTTAGCCTTGGTCTCTTCCGTGACGCCCACAAGGCAGTGGGGTTGTTGGAGCCCCTACACAGGGGTAGGTGAATGCTGGTGGGAGGAAGTGGAGGGAAGGGGGTAGGGGGGGAAGGGGGTGCGGGGGGGAGGGTGCGAGGAGGAGGAGTGCGGTGGGAAGGGGTGGAGGGAAGGGGGTGCAGGGGGAACTGGGAGGGCGGCTGCAGGGGGTAGGGGAGAGGGGTGCAGGGGTAGGGGGTGCGGGGGAAAGATGGTGCAAGGGGGGGTGAGCTGGGAGCAGGGTGGGGGGAGGGGGTGCAGGTAATAAAACATTGCATCAGCTCCCACCATTGTCCCTTTTACAATGGTGCTCGTCGTAGAAATGCTATATTCAGCAGCTTCCATTCCCCTCTCCAGCCGCCCATGCTTTTAAATAACGAGTGATACAGGCAGAACAGTTAATATTCTCTGCAGTGCAATATAGAGCCCATAGCGTTACTCGTTCTTAAATGTCCAATATAATCGAAATTAATTGACAAGTCGCCGAGTGAGCGGGAGCCGCTGCCAGGACCATGTGGCCGCTCTTCCTCCTGATCGTCGCCGTGGACCGGGCTCCCCGAACACAACCAAGTGGCCTTCCAAGCTTGGCCACAACTGGCAGGGTCTTCATCAGCAGTCCTTACCCGGATTGCCAGCCGTTCACCCTCTCTCTGTGGTGAGTTCCTCTGTGATAAGATGGCGACGTCCAGGATGGTGGTCACGTAAGGCCTGGAGAGGAACTCACCGAATGGTAGTAGAATCAGGAAAAAGGGGAGAAAGGAAAGCAACAAAAAGAAATATACAGCTACTCCAATCAGAGAAAGGAAAGTAATGTGTTCAAGGACCTGTAACCTGCTTAAGGAAAAGCAGTGAATTGTTAAATAATATAAAAAAGTCATGTCATCGAAGGAATATAAGATGGTAACCCAAACACCCAAAGACAAAGCCAAGAAGATGTGGAAATCATAGTGTTTCAGAGGATTCAAATGATTGCAGTATGAAAGCACACCATTAAAACAATGTATTGTGTTATCCAAAGACCATAGACTAAATGAAGCAAGTTTGAAGCCCACATTACAAACAACTGATAGTACTAACAACATCAGTAGATTTTTTAAAATGTGGGTGGCACTGGCAAGGCAATAGTTATTGCCAATCCCTACTTACTCTGAGGGCAATCATGGAGTGTTAAAACAAAGGTGCATTTTCAAATGTATGAAACATATGAACAATAATTCTCTTGGTGTCTGCCTTACAAAAGAGTCTAATGTTTTCTCTGCTATCCTTATTATTATCTGGATTTTTTTTATTTCATTTGAAAGGCATTCTTAAATATTAATAACACAAAAGTTAGTTTTGGAAATCTGCATTAAAATCTTTTGGGGCCTGTTTTCTTTGAGTGAATAACATACACTTAGCCACCTGAAATGCATATATTATCTAATAAATACCATACACCTTTTAACAATACACTGCTTCAATTTAATATCCTATAAAATTTTACATTACAATTCATACAAATAATCATATATTTATAATAGAAGCAAAATACTGCAGATGCTGGAAATCTGAAATAAAAACAGAAAGTGCTGGAAATACTCAGCAGGGCTGGCAGCATCTGTGAAGAGAGAAACAGAGTTAACATTTCAGGTCTGTGACCTTTCATTAGAAAGGCTATTGAAAGGTCACAGACCTGAAACATTAATGCTGTTTTTCTCATATATATTTAGTTTGTTTTAAAACATTACAAAATTTTTCCACAGCAACAGGATTCCAAGAATTTCAACAGCAGTGTGATTAACAGTTTTGTAGCAGCTTCAGAATAAAGTATATGAATACTAAAAGGTACTAAAAATTGAACTAAATTGAACAAAGGTATATAAATACTAAAGTATTTGGTATTAACTGTTGTCATGATTCAGACACTATTAAAAATTCTACCCTGGACTCCATTTTCGAAGGTTTCATTTTTGTCATGAATTTTTCTGCTCATTAATATGAGGAATGCCAGGACTGATACTTTGTGGATGATACAAAACTAGGAAGCATTGTGAACTGTGAGGAGGATAGTGTAGAACTTCAAAAGGACACAGACAAGTTGGAGAATGGGCAGACAGGTGGCAGATGAAGTTCAATGCGGAGAAATGTGAAGTGATTCATTTTGGTAGGAAGAACACGGAGAGACAATATAAAATAAAGGGTACAAGGGGTGCAGGAGCAGAGGGACCTGGGTGTATATGTGCATAAGTTATTGAAGGTGGCAGGACAGGTTGAGAGAGTGGTTAATAATGCATACAGTATCCTAGGCTTTATTAATAGGTGCACGAGTACAAGAGAAAGGAGGTTATGTTGAACTTGTATAAGACACTAGGTCGGCGACATGAAGAAAAACTTTTTCACGCAGCAAGTGGTTAAGGTCTGGAATGCACTGCCTGAGAGTGTGTGGACGCAGGTTCAATTTAAGCATTCAAAAGGGAATTAGACAGTTATATGAAAAGGAAGAATGTGCAGGGTTATGGAGAGAAGGCGGGGGAATGGCAGTAAGTGAAAAGCTCATTAGGAGAACTGGTGCAGACACGACGGCCTGAATGGCCTCCTTTTGCGCTGTAACAATTCTGTGAAATTTCTGTGACTGCAGAGTTAAATTGTTTTCTAGTGTCAACATCTCGCACTCCTAGATAAGGTTTAGCATGGGTTGGATAGAGAGTAAAACTCACTCCTACCTTCTCCTAGAAATGTGCCTTAACTCCAAATTCAGAAAGGACCCACTGGTGCACAGGGATGACAACCTGACAACAGAAAACTGGTGTTTTTATAGTGTCTTTAACATAGAAAAATCTCCCAACGCACTTCACAGAGCACAAGCAAAAAAAATGGACATTCAGCCAAAGAAGGAGATACGGTCAGAGGTGAGTTTTAAAGAGGATCTTAAAAGAGAAGAGGGAGGTGGCGAGCCAGATGGGTTTATGGAGAGAATTGCATAACATAGTGCCTAGTTAGCTGAAGACATGACTGCCAGTGGTGAGTGAAAGTGTGAGGATGCACAAGAGGCCAGTGTTAGAAGAACCGAGCCTTCGGAGCAGTGGGTGGGCAGGTGTGGTGTGGCAGGGTTTGGAGTGCTGGTGGAGGTTACTGGGATAAGGAGGGGCAAGGCCCTGAACAGATTTACACATAAGGATGATAATTTTAACTTTGAGGTCTTGGGATACTGAGGGTCAGTGAGCACAGGAGTAATGGCAAGCAGGACTTGGCATGGAGTGGGATACCAGCAGCAAGGTTATCAATGAACTGAAAATTATGGAGGGTAGAGGTTGGAAGACCAATTAGGAAATCACTGGAATCAAGTCTGGAGTTACAAAGAAATTGCTGAGCATTTCAGCAACAGATGGGCTGAGGTAGGGGTTGAAGCAGGTAATACTACGGAGGTTGAAGTATTGGGTCAGAAGCTAACCTCAGTCAAATAGGATACTGAGGCTGTGAAATGTCTGGTTTAGCCTAAGAGAGTGACTCGGGAGTGGAATGGAGTCGCTGCCAAAAGTATGGAGATTGTGGCAATGGCTGAAGATGATGACCACACAGTTTGAATAGACCCGAAAATGGGTGTGGGGATTGTGATGCATGATTAAGCTGGGCCCATTGCTTCCAATGTAGGTTGTGCCCAAACTTCATTCTGCCTGCTCATTTAAACGATTGTAGCTTGCAGTCAGCATTAACTGTGCTGTTGAGTGACTGCACGCATGAGCAGGAGGCACAAAATCATGAGAGGCTAACATGAATGCAAGCTGACCTGCTCTTCTTAAAGGGGAAGTACATTTTGGCTGCAGCAGGTGCTGCAAATCATTGTAAAAGTGAGTCTGAACTTGGAAAGATAAAAGAATGGCATAACATGGCAGGGAATGGTTGCAAGATTTTCCGATGCTGCGCTGGAGCCCTTGATGCAGGAGATGCATAGGAGAAGACATGTGATCAATCCACATTGGTCCAGGAGGAGCTCCAGACAAAGGCAGTGGAATCAGATATCTGTGACGGTCAATGCCAGGAGTCTAACCCTGAGGACCTGGAAGCAGTATTGCAAGAAGTTCAATGATCTCACAAAAGTGACCTTGCATGGCTGAACATGCGTTCAGCAGCAGGAAGGGCCCCTCACCCGTTCCCCAATCAGCGCTATTTAAAAGGATCATCATCTACTTTCAGGTTAGTTGCTGCTTTATTTCTACTGGCTCTTGCTGCATTTGTAGAAATGTTTGGTGGTTTCCAGAATTGCTTAAAGTTGCTAAAGTCTACAGGCAGTAGTGTAGCCCTTGCTCCTAGACATGGATGCAATCATTTACACCCCCCTTGGACTACAGCATGAGAGGGAAAATGAGCAGAGATGATACAGAGCAGGTCAAGCTGCTGGAAGAAGGAGGAGCTGGAATAGTAGAAGGGCTCTCAGCAGGAGAACTTATACACCCAGAATGCTCGGGGAGTAATTTTCCTACCTGAACTTCAGTGAGGAACAGTGTGTCAGACGTGTTTGCTTAACTACAGTCGCCCTCCACCACCTGCTTTAGCCACAACTGCAACCTCAGAGCAGGGCCATATCCCACCACATGCATCATTAGCCTGAGATACTGCTCAATGCACCACACCACCATCACTCACCTACTAACAGTCTCTATCAATCATGACTCATACCTAACATCATAGTTTCTCTCACCCTCACATATTTAATACTGCTGCAAGCCTCACACCCACAACTTACAGCTTGCATATATTGCCAACTGTTCAACCATGACAGTCACATCACACAAACATATTGCACCACACTCACTGACACATTTCCCTCTCTCTTACAGGACAAGGTAGCACATAACCAGAGGCAGCAGCACCTAACCGGCGGGTGATAGGCATGTCTGCATGTCCTTATCCCCCATGCAAGAGACAGTGCTCGCCATCACTCGAGCAACTATGACTGAGGCTATGGCCAGCAGCGGGTCTGAACCCATTGAAGATGACAGTATGCTCATACCTAATCCTCCTTCTCACATCCCACTACCCCCTCATACCACAATCTGTTTTGATTTACAAGCTGCAGATGGTGTAAGCATGCACCCTCCTCAGTTTCTCCTTCCCCTCATCACAACCCTACCCTTGTGCCATTCTGGCCAGGTAGTGGTGGAAGGGAAAGAGATAGAATAGCAGGAAGACAGTGATGAAATTGACATGTGGTGCCCAAAAAGCAATACGGGTGAAGTCAAGGGTAACCTGCACCATGGGGAAGCATGCAATCCTCATAAAGCCATGTGCTCACTTCGTCTGTTTCTCTCTGACAAGAAGAATGAAATGTATTCAGCTCTGTTGGAATACAGAGCTTCAGTCACCTCCCTAATGTAATAGCAAATGGGCAAACTGGGGGATGGTGGCAATATCACCTGCTCCAACCTGGAAGGAGCCAGATGCATAAAGGTTCATGGTATGTCACTTTTGCAGCATCTGGCAATGCAGTGCTCGCCCTGCTCTGAGATTGCAGTTGCGGCTAAAGCAAACACGTCTGACACACTGTTCCTCACTGAGGTTCGGGTAGGAAAATTACTCCATGAACACCCTGAGTTATCCTGCTGAAAGCCCTTCTACCACTCCTCCTCCTCCTTCTTCCAGCAGCTTGACCTGCTCTGTATCATCTCTGCTGATTCTTCCTCTCATGCTGTAGTCCAAGGGGGTTGCAAATGACTGCACCCATGTCTGGGAGCAAGCGGCCTGCGCCGAATCCATGAAGTCAGGACAAAGTCTTTCAGCGTGTGCTACACTACTGCCTGTAGACTTTAGCAATTTTAAACAATTCTGGAAACCACCAAACACTTCGACAAATGCAGCAAGAGCCAGTAGAAATAAATCAGCAACTAACCTGAAAGTAGTTCATGATCCTTTTAAATAGTGCTGGTTGGGGAACGGGTGAGGGGCCCTTCCTGCTGCTGAATGCATGTTCAGCCATGCAGGTCAAGAGAGGTTGTTAACTGGAGTGTTGAGCTCCAAAATTATAATGCTGGCACCATCAGCATTAGATGCTGATTGGCATCACAATCCGTCTACTCTGCAGATACTTCCTGTGCGCAAGCCCTCACCAAAGCCCTCTGTCCTGCACCAGAAGTGTGCTTGTGCACCACAGTTGCCATTTTGGAGGCAAAATGGCACACATAACCCTTATAAAACAGGCACTGCACATCCGAATTTTGTGGCCAACGGTTTTGATCTTCCCACATACACATTGCAGCTCATCCAAGATTGGATGTTGGACAAGCAGTCTGAGAGCATAGAGACAGCAGAGGGGTTGAGAAAGATTGTGCAAGGGTAAAGCCGGTATCATCATTGTATATGATTTCTTTTCTGCAGGAAATGTTGCCAAGGAACAGCATATAGATGAAGCATGTTAAAATGGGATGTAAAAAGGGTCAATGGCCAATGGAAGTTGTTATATTTCGTAACCCAAGCATGAAGAAAATTGACTCACAATTTCTGCGTATAGGCTTTATTCAAGCTGGCTGCCTAGATCTGTCTTAGTTTCACTTTTGGAACCATTCCCCCTCAGGGCTGACTGACAGCATAGTGAGCAGTCTTACAAAAGCAGCACAAATCAATCACTGAGCAATCAAACACAACATGTTTTCACCCTTGTCGACTAAGGAGCTTCATAAGCATGAAACATATATACATTGAGTAATTTCTTAGAGTCCATTTGTTTCTCTGATTACACAAATAATCCTCAAGATATGGAGGTCTTCTATAATGGTGCCGAGGTCGATGAAGACATGGTTGTGGGTCAGTGCAATCATCTTGATGAGGTATATGATCAACATCACCATCGCTAATCAGAAAAGGAAATGTATCCTTGTAGGCACTATTAGTGAAATATCCCGGTCTGCTTGCAATCAAGCGTCTTGCGTTCCAATTGCTGTCATCCAAGAGATAGGCATTGGTTCCGAGCATCCACTTGATCTACTCAGGTTGCGATAGGGATGACGCGAGCTTGTGGTTGTGATTTGGATGTTTGATGCAAACCCAATCTCTGACTGTGAATCGTGGTTTCCTTGTGTGTGTTCGTTTATTGGAGTATGCTTTTACTTTACCTTGTCGCTTTGCAATTTCTTTTGCTTTCGCTCTGACATTCGCATTGGATGGTGGTGATGGCTGAAGAATCGTCAGCAGTGTGTGAATATTGCAACCAATCATAAGTTCAGCTGGTGTCTTTCCAGTCAGAGAATGTGAGTGGATCTATAGGTGCGAAGTAGGATATGAATGGATTGTTCAAACGTTTTTCCCTCCAACAATGCTAGTTCTCAAACTGTCCTTGATCACCCTGTTGAAATGCTCGATGCCACCATTCGATTGCGGTTTGTAGGATTTTGTGTGTTTGGGCAGGACGTTGACTAGCCCTTTGACCCACAAGATACAGACCCTGGTATTCTGAGATCAAGATCGAGAGTTATGTCTCGAACATATGCTCTGCCAAATGATAACTTTTTAAGCCATCAGCTGGAAACTGAATAAAATTTTTAAAAAGGAAAAGGAACAGAGAAAAGGTGGCTGCTAGCAGCTAAAATGGCCACCAAAATGTGCATCAACATCCCTTGCATTCCACTGCATTGAGAGAGAATCGGGATGTCTGGCCAGTCTCCTCCAGAACAATGACTTGAGAAGTTTGGAATGCCTCATCTGGCCAGTTTCCTCCAGAACAATGACTTGAGAAGTTTGGAATGCCTCATCTGGCCAGTTTCCAATAACAAGACATTAAAGGCAATCTTGGTACATTAAAACTGGTGGAGATGGACCGCTCAGAGGTAATTGCTTGAGCAATGGAACCCTGATTGAGAGAAGGGGAATTCCTAGACATGAACTAATTAAGTTGCAAGAGGGAATACACTGAGCCATCATGTGACAGGCTCACAACCTGTGTGCTTTAAACTGGCTATTCTCTCTCTGCAGCAGAAAAGCAACCGGCACTGATCAGAAGAGACCTAAGTGGGGTCCCTCTCTTTCTCTCTCTCTCCTCAGTCGACCTGTTTCAAACCCTGCCTGCTGGCTGTGACCACTTAAGTCTATCATTGCTGCAGACAGAGAACCCATGAAGGAAACCATTTGCATTGCCGTTCTCCAGCAAAATCCAAATCTGCTGGTCACCTCTACAAGCCAGAAGCCTCAGGACCATTGAGTTCATCCTGAAGACAATCCAGTTACCAAACTCCACAGACTGTATACCCCTTTTTTTGCTTCGGATTCTACCTGACCCATCTATCCTTCCCCACTCTGTAACCTATTTGTGTGTGCGTGAACTTCGTGTGTGTGCGTGTGTGTGTGTGTGTGTGTGAAAGTTGGAGCATAGTTTATTATTTTACCTAGATTGGTTTAACCTCTTTCTTTGTTAAACTTGAGAAAACCTGTCCTATTGGTTCTTTTATGATCATAGCACATAAATAGTGAAGTACTTACTGAATTAGCAAGTACATTCACTTTTAAAGATAAATAAACCCTGTTGTGGTCAAACAAGGAGAAGGAAAAGAGGGGAGCCCTTCGACCCCTTGTCACCTGATCGTCACAGTTTATTAAGCACTGCAAGGATTTACAATGCAATACTTAACCAACGGCAGTAGTTATGCAGCAGAGTGCAGAGCGTCTTCAGTTCTTGCCTCCAGAGCTGCTGTGCACAGTCTTATCTCGAAGTGTTCTGTTGACTGTAGTATGGTCTCTTCTTCAAATCTGTGCACCCCAATGTCCCTCAGCACCTTCCCTTTAACTGCACACCCCCCCACACTGAAGGTTTCTTCATTCCATATTAAGTTACATTCCACCTTAACCCTTTCAATTGGGCAGATATGACCTTACTGTCCATTCATTGTCTCTACAGATCATTTGATGACCTAAGTCATTGTCTTACAATGGGGACTGTTGCTATCCTCATGATCATTCCAGTCATAAATTGCCTCCAAATACCTTCATTTGCCATTCCATCCTCATGAGGCTTGCAAGTCTATCACTTATTGTTACTGAGTCTGTATTAATTGAAATGGAGAAGGGCAGTCATCAAGACATCCTGTCTCATCGCAAAAGCCACGTCTGCTATTGTTGTTATAGTAGACACCACCTTTCACCATCTTCCCAGTACAACATACAAATATCCATTTCACATAACAACATGGTTCCGAACACAAGGTTAAACTTAATTCTAATAGAATACATTGATACGCATACAAAGTATAACTATTCCCGAGCATAACCGCAACATTTCTTAAAAGCATTCTACATTAAAAATATAGGACCTCATGTAATCTGTAGCAGGCCATAACCTGCACAGGTCCATTCAAGTGGTATAGTAACAACAGATTAAACATAGCAGTTGTTAACCCCTCAGTTCCTACAGGGTTGTATCACGATGTCAGATGGTGGTGAATTCTGTAGTTTGCTAGGAACTGCAGTCCGTTTTCTGTAGTGATAGTCTTCAGCAAAAAAACACTTTGTAAACAACTTGACTAGAATGTGAATGACCGAAGTGGTGGTTATGGAACTTGATGCAGCGATTTCCAGCCACTTGTTATGTAGATCATGAACAACAAGCAAAAAACATTGATTGCTAGGGGCTGCGTGTACTTCTCTGAAAATATCTACTTGGAGTTGTTGCCATGGTTTGTTGGTCATGGGGTCGGTTATAGGGGTGCGGAATATGGTTTAGCAGGTTCTTCACTGAGTGTAAATGCTACGCAGTTTCTGATAAACTCTTCTTTGCTGTGATCTATTGCTGGCCACCAGACTGCTTCATGTGATGGTTGTTTCATCTTAACAACACTCGGATGTCTTTCATGGACAAAATGCGACACCAGTTGCTGTAGCGCCTTTGGGATAACTGTTTGAGTTCTGGGTGGGATACAGTTGTCATCAAACAATGCGAGCTCATTCCGTACTCTGTAGTATGGAACCAGTTCTTCCCCTATTTCGCGAGGCCAGTTGGTTTTTAGGTACTGGCTTACTTTCTGCAGTATGCTGTCTTCTGCCAAATTTGCCTTCAACTCCTCTCACATCACATGAATTGCGGTCACGTGCAAAATCACTGTGACTACGTAGTCTTCAATGCCGCAAGTTGCTTCATTATCACTAACGCTGCAATAGTAGTGTAGCTAAGCATGTCAGCTACTTGGTTGCATGAACCTACGAGATACTTGACCTGGAAGTTGTACTGATTAAGGCAATCAGACCATCAGTAGATACGTAGAGGTCGATGACCAGAACTTGATGTGGCTAACAATATAGCCAGTTCTTGCTGATCGGTGCGGAGGATGAACTTCCTACCATAGAAATGCATGTACCAATGTTCACAAGCGTAGATGCAGGCTAGTGCTTCCCACACTCCAGTGAAGCATTTACCTTCAGTTTCCCACAACGGGCATGACGCGTACTCTATCGGTTGTTCGCTTCCTGTAATGTACCATGAGAGTACAGCTCCTATCGCATTTCCTGACGTGTTTGTTGTGACGTGTATTTCTGCATGTGGGTTGAAATGTGCAAGGAATGGCGGAGATGCTATCTTTGCCTTTAACATGTGTTACAAAGTTTTGTTTCTGTATTGAAAACTTAGAATTCTGTGTGTTTTTAAAAACAAAGGAAAGGATTTTTTCTGTGGACATTGATTGCCGAAACTTGGTGGTTTGAACTGAGTGGAAGACACAGACTACAAGGCACCTGTTTCCAAACAACTCAGCAGTGGAATGACAGGTCAAGATTTATGATTGCCATGTGACTTGATTGTTGAAGCTAGTTTCACTTTTGGATTGTGAAAAGACAAGGAGCAGGCAGTTGAAATCTGGCTGCGACCTGCCTGGAGACTGCAGAAAAAGACCTCTCTCTGTAAAGGAAGACTTTCATCTCTTGAAAATAAATCCTGCATTTGAAATGTGGCTGTGATCTACCTGGAGAGAGAAAAAAGACCTAGAGAAAAGATACTTACTTATCACTTTAGAGGAAGGCTGCATTTCGGAGAAGAAACCCCTGTATGTCAGAGGTAGCAGATTCCTATTGTCTCTAGTCTTTGAAGGATCTCTGCCTGAAGAGTGGTTCTTGTTGCCTCCTGTGTTTTGGGAGATCCTGAAATCTCAAGAAAGCTTCTACTTCCTCACGTTAGACAGCGTCGGAAATGCATGAATGGCTTTGATGTTGTCATACGCAGGCTTTACTCCAGCTGCCATCACTTTGTACCCAAGAAAGTCAATCTCGGATGCCGTGAATGTGCATTTATCCTTGTTGAATGTCAAATTGTATTGTACAAGTCGAGTGAGCATTGCAGATAACTGCTGATCGTGTTCTGCTTTGTCCCTTCCATAGATGATGATGTTGTTGAGAACGTTGACAAGACGTCTGACAAGACTGACGAGCCAATATTCTGGAACATGCTAGGTGCTGAACTTAGTCCAGAGGGCATTCTGCTGTACTGAAACTTGCCATCATGTGTAACAGAGGCTGTAAGATGTCGGTTTCACTCTGCCAGTGGTATCTGAAGATAGCTCCATCACATGTTGAGCTTCATGAAGACTGTGGAGTCATGAAATGATGCCAGTGGTTCTTGGATCGTAGGGAGCGGGTACTTGTCTGGAATAATTGCATTGTTGACCAACTTAAGGTCAATGTATAGTCTAACTTCTCCATTTTTGCATTGTGCAATGACTAGGTTCGATATCCATGGGGATGAGTTGATTCGCTCAATGATACCGTCTGCTTCCAGACGTTTAAGCTCCTGTGAGACTTCAGAGTGGACTGCGAACTGCAACCACCTCAAAGTTTGCAAAACAGGCTGAATTGAGGTGGCAACACGAGGAGTTTGACAGTCCCCTTAAGCTCCCCAAATCTGGTGAATAAAGAAGGATACTGTTGTGCACAGACTGTATCATTGATCACATTAAGGGGTACTTCAGTAGGGTCTGCAAGTTTGAAGCCAAGCTTATCGAACAGGTCTATCTCCATAATGCTCCTGCTTTTGGCCACAGAACATGAAATTTTCTTGGTTGATATTTTTGTAGTGCACTGGAACTATGATCGTTCTGAAGACTGGGATAATCGAGTCATTGTAAGCTTGAAGAGTGTCTGTCACAGGAGTGAGAGGAAGTTGTAAAAAATAATGATGGTAGATGTCTTTGCTCAGTATGGATACTTTCGCACCCACATCAATGAGGAGTGACACTGAAGTGCCCACGGTCATGACTGTGCAATCCTTGAAGCGACTCCTGTACATGGGACTGGGCACTTTACTCTCCACAATAGTATGCACATACTGTATTTCACTCTCAGGAATTGGCTCCTCTATATGTCGAACTGACGAAGTCTTCTTCAATGACCTGTATACCTTTGCAAAGTTATTCACCTTTGAGCATGAGTTGCACTTTTTCCCTTGTGCCAGAAATGGTGTTTTGAATCCATGGGACCCCCCACAGTTTTTGAGGGTGCCTGACTGTGGTAAGGCAAGGGTTGATGAACCTGCTGAAGTCTCCTTATCTGTGACTTTTGCACTTAAGTTGATTGGGTAAGCTGTGTCTGTGACCCTGAGGGTGTATTTTTGTGTAACATCTTTGAATGTAACATGGTAAATTCCATTTTGATGGCCAAGGTCGTGGCCTTTTCCAAAATCAAATCATCATCCTCCATGAGTAGGCGTTCCCTAATTCATGGGATTGAAGTTTTTTCAATTAGTTGGTCATGAATTAGTTTATTAGTTATTGTGCCAAATTTTCATGTAGAAGCCAACTAACATAACGCTGCCACATATTGGTTTATGGGCTCACCACTTCCCTGGCATCTCTGGTGGAACATGTATCGTTCAATCATCACACCTTTCTTCGGGCCAAAGTATTTCTCAAGAGCACTTACTGCCTTTTCGGACGTAGATGTATCATCCGTTAGCTGCTTGAATGTATGCTGGGCCTCTGCTCTGAGACAATGCACGAGTATCTCCTTGTTGCAGGTGGCTGCTACATCTGTCCCGCGACTATTGTCCATACCCTTAGCGAGCAAATAGATTTGAAACTCAGAAATCCATCTGTCCCACAGAATGGGAGGATCTCTCAGCGATGACAGGAAAGGTGCTGGGGTGGGTAAATTTAAATTAGTCGCCAGATGTTATGTTTCATACCCCACGCATGAAGAAACTTGGCTCATGACTTCTGTGTGTGTAGGCGTTTTTCAAGCTGGCTGCCGGGATCTGTCTTAGTTTCACTTTTGGAACCATGCCCTCTCAGGGTGGACTGTCAGCATAGTGAGCAGTCTTACAAACACAGCACAGAGCAATCAATCACTGAGCAATCAAACACAACAGAAATGATTACCTGATCATCTAACTACAGCACCTGATGGTTTCAGGCCCAACTGCAGAACCTAGAAGGCAGTGTGAGTCAACTGCAGCAGGTTCACAAAACATTTAGTGCCACTAAGAAGGAAAAAATATAAATCAAAAAATCTTTGCTACTCCATACTGGGAATTAAATTTGAAATCATTTTCAAAGTTGTAGAAGTCAACTGAACTGTTTTGTGTGCCATGACATTGCATCATCATATCACCACCACCAAAGGAAAGGAATACGTGTTGCTGATAGCCTTGTGAGTGGAATGATTCCCTCCATATTCAATGAATGAAGTATCAATGCACCTTTATCTTTATTGCAGCCAGATCCATGCAAAACTGGATTGAAACTAGCCCATTCTTCTGGTTCAGCATGTTAGGTTGCTATGCAGTTAAAATTTGTTATATTACACTTTTGATACCAAGTTTCACATAAATTCAAAGTTATTCTGGTACCATCAATTTTGCCGATCCAGACAGCACTTATTGTACGGACTTCCACTGTGGCAGCTATTACTCATAGAATCGATAGTCAGGGTTATGGGGTCATATTTCTGGGTGTTAAACGTTACAGGGCCAGTGGAGAGAAAAAAAAGGTAGATATTTGTAAGGCACCACAGAGATAGCAAATCAGAATAAAAACACATTACTGGTGTAAGTAGATCACATTATTCATAACGTAAGCAACCAGAGATGACAACATTGTTTTCTGATTCTCATTGCGGATTACACCTTCTATCTGATAAAGTACAATGAACAGTATGACATAGATTTATTGGCAGATACTCCCAGCTTGGCCTCAGTCACTGTAACAGAGGAATCAGTCATGCAGGACAAATTATCAGTGGGCACAGAAATTCTTCAGTTTCCTGCAACCAGCCTCATAATATCAGTTGTTCACAATGTTTATAAAAGAACTTGCATTTATATTGTGCCTTCCATGACCACAGGACATCCCAAAATGCTTTACAGCCAATGAAATACTTTTGAAGTGTAGTCACTGATGTAATTTAGGAAATGCAGCAGCAAATTTGGACAGAGGAAGCTCCCACAAACAGCAATGTGATAATGACAAGATAACCTTTGATGTGATGTTAATTGAGGGGTAAATATTGGCCAGGACACCAGGGATAACTATCCTGCTCTTATTCAAAATAGTGTCCTGGAATCTGTTACATCCACCTGAGGGTGCAGACGGGGCCTTGGTTTAATGTCTTATCTGAAAGATGGATTAGTAAACTAATCAGAAATGAAAGAAAATGACCACAGTAAAGGGCTTTAACAAGCAGGTAATCGGCCTCTTCGTTGCTAAAACAGATGAAATGGCTACCAGTCAAAGTATGTCATTTGGGAATTTCAGAGATATGGTTTAGAAACCATCAAGAAACACTTCTGTAACCATACTGAAGCACCCTTTGTTGCATAAGGAGTACTATCCAAAAGGACAGCAAATTTCAGTTCAGATATGTAATCATCTGAAACACACATAAAAAAAAACAAGCTTGGCAAGACCTCAGTAGTCTGTTTAATAAAAACAGAAAATGCTGAAAAATCTGAGCAGGTCTGGGAGTATCTATGGAGACAGAAACAGAGTTAACGCTTCAGATCTGTGACTTTTCTTCAGAACTGGGAAAAGTTAGAGATGTCATAGGTTTTGAGCCAGTGAAGGCGAGAGGGTGGGGAAAAGATCAAAAGGGAAGGTCTATGGAGGGTAGGAGAGATTAAATGACTAAAGGTTTCATGGTACAAAGTCAAAGATAATGGTAATGGGACAAGTAAAGAAACAAAATATGTGTCTAGATGAGGTGTGAATGGCAGGATAGCAGCCATCTGAATGCAAATTAAAATGATTAAGAAAGAAACAAGAGAAAAAACAAAACCAGCAAAGAAACACAAAGCAAAATGAGGGCAGAGGTTGTGATTAAAATTGTTGAATTCAATGTTGAGTCCAGAAGGTTGTAAAATATCTAGTTGAAAGATGATGTGCTGTTCCTCGAGCTTGTGTTGAGCTTCATTGGAACACTGTAGTTGTCTGATCTATTTCATGAACTTCTGCTCTTACCGCTTCCCCTCCCTCCCAGACCCACGATAGGGTTCACTTTGTCCTCACCTTTCACCCCACCAGCCTCTGTATTCAATGGATCATCCTCCACCATTTCCACCACCTCCAGCGTGGTGCCACCATCAAACACGTGTACACCTTTCCTTTCAGCATTCCAAAGGGACCATTCCTCTCTGACGGCCTGATCCACTCCTCAGTCAACCCAAACAGCCCCTCCCCTTTCCACGGCACCTTTCCATGCAAGCGCAGGAGATACAACTTCTGCCCTTTTACCTCCTCTCTTCTCACCGTCCAAGGCCCCAAACACTTGTTCCAGGTGAAACAACAATTTACTTATACTTCTTTCAATTTACTGCTCATGGTGTGGTCTTCTCTACACTGGGGAGAATAAATGTAGACTGGGTGATTGCTTTACGGAACACCTCTGTTCAGTCCACAAGTGTGACCCCAGCTTCCAGTTACCTGTCATTTTAATTCTCTACCTTGCTCCCATTCTGACCTTTCTGTCCTTGGCCTAGATTCACTTGGGTGTTTATAACAATGTCAATGTTGCAATGTATGTGGAGTTGTAAATGACTCAAACACTTTTATTTGAACTCTCCATTGTCTTGCCATTTCCGGTGTTGCATTCCAAATTAACATTATCCTTCAGGAGAATGGGATGCCCAGAGTGGAGGAAAAGCAAAGGGTGTGAATGTGATGGAAGGATTTTTGACTGTGGGAATGATTTGTGTTATGGAATGGAGGGACTGGTGGGGACAGAGGGTTTAGCATTGAAAAGCTGGATGGCTTTACACACTCAATTTATCTGAGGCATTCCTGTATCACAGGCTTTTCTAGCAGCTAGGTGAGCAGCTGCAGACACCCTCACCACATCCGGTTCCTCCTCCTCCATGTTGTGTTGCGTGCCACTACCACTGTGCTAACTGGGATAGATTCAGAAGAGATCTGCCAGCTCAATGCTGGGCATCCATGAGGCGCTGTGGTCCATCATTGGCAGCTGAATTGTACTCCACCACAATCTGTAACCTCATGGCTCGGCATATCCCTCACTCTACCATTACCATCAAGCCAAGAGACCAACACTGGGTGATCGCTTTACGGAACACCTCCTTTCTTTTTGGGCTGTTGTTCATTTTTAAAATAAAGGTTAATTTTTTAAAGACAAAGTCTGTTTTTCATAATTCTTCAGAGTTATTCCCTGATGGTTGTATCATTGCACTTCCAGGGTGCATGACATATATAATAAGTAATGTTTATATTATTTGGTAGACTCCACACGAAGGAACTAATGGAAATGTTGATTTTGACAGCTAAAGGATTAAAACCGGGGTTTGAAACCATAGAAAAGGTCTGCCAAGAGCTTGTGTTTGATTGGAATGAAGGGATCCAGTTTTCATCCATTGTTGACAGATAAACTCATACTGAAGGTATATTGATAAGATGAAATACACTGAATTTGCTGTACGCAAACCAGTCCTTTGTTCATCAGTTTTTCAGAGATCCTTCTGCACAATCTGAAGTCATTGTTATGAAGGATAATTAGCCCATTAAGGACTTTTCACATTATATATATCATATATATAAAATAGGACATGTCCATAACAGGCCAATATATATGTACATACATATACACACAGAGACACATAGGGATAGCTTTTCTGCTTTGGGCGCAATTGGTGATTCCGGCACAAATTGCACCCAAAACATTATGCCCGTTTTGAAAAGTAATTTTCTAGCCCCCACCCTCACCCCTGGGTTTCCTCAGAGGTAGGTCATTGGTACTCAAGTCAACAGTTTGTCTTTAATATCATAGAGGCATTATCGCATACCTTTGGATGTGATACTTGAAGTGAATATTCCATAGAGACCTATTTAGAACAGAGGGCAGGAGAAACCTTTTCACTGAGAGTTGCAAGGCTGTAGAATTCACTTCCAGGGTCAAGAGTTGAGGCAAAAATATATCTATGTTCAAAATTAGATTGGATAGGCAGATAAAGGGAAAGGGGTTGAAGGTATGGAAACAGAGTGAATATTTAGAATTATTTGCTCATGTAGAGGGTAAACGTCGACACAGACTCGTAGGGGCGAATTGCCTATTTCCATATTGTACCTGTTTTAATACCAATTCCCCTCTGCTTTTGGTACTGAAAGCTCCTCATGGAGTCTGCCACCCAACTTGAATTTGTGTCTCATCTTCAGTGTCTGCATACCTTGAGGTTCTAGGTTTTGTACTTCACTTGTGTATTCCCTTCAAAGAAGCTGTCACGTTGGCCAGCTGGAGCTTCCCTTCCTCCTTTGCACATTCTGATTTAAGAATATACTCTTTGTAAAGAGCTAAGTGGGGCTCAGCCTTCAACTTTCTGACCAAATGAAAATGCTCCCAATTTATCCAAACTGACAAATGAAAAATACTGGATGATATACAAAGGTCATATCAGTTAGGTTGTAAAAAGGCATTAAAAAGATGAAGGGTCAGTATAACACCTCCACAATCAAAGGATTGAAGTGAAACGTGGAGGAAATTAATAGGAAAATCAAATCTGAAGTTGCTAAAGTAAATATTCAGGTCAACATGTTTCAGAATGCTGAGGAGGAAGATGAAATACTGTCTTTAATATTTGGCCTGAGCTTGTTTGGCACAGTGTAGGAAGGGCAGAATGGTCAGTTTGGGAAAGGAAAGGGGATTTAAAGTGACAGTTACAAGCAGGTTAGTCTCACATAGACAGCGTGGAACTGTTTAGCAAAGTAGTCACACAATCTACATTTTATCTCCACAATATGAAACAGAGAGCCAGAAGTTAGGGTGATGAAACAGTGAAAGAGGATGGTAAGGATACAATGACCCCTCTAAAAGGCAGGAGATGAGTGAAAGATATGTTTGGCACTGGAATCACATTTTAATTGCAGAAATAATTCTATGTAAAATGGTGGAAGTTGATCTGGCAGATGCAGAGGCTAGGGGATGGAAGGTGAGGACAAGAGGGCCTTATTATTGTTGAGAGGTGCGAGGGTACAGTCATGGGATGCTGATGAAAGGAAACTCATCAAAGGGAAATAGAGAACATTTAGAGAAGCTTCATTGTTATTTGGTAAATATTTCTGTCACCACTTTATTTTGAACACAAGTGTCACAAGCTCTGAAGGGTATTTTTAAGGGTATTTTTGAAACAAAATTTCAATTTGGAAAAGTTTGTCTGTTGCAATCCTAATGTGGCTGGATCATGTTTTTTCCAGCTCATCTACAGTGACAGATTGGTTATTAAATCTGCTGATTAGGCTGCTGTACAATGTGTTGCCTAGGAAATGGAACAAGACTGCAGCTGGGTGGGAATGCACAGCTGCAATTTACTCACTCTTCCCACATTTAAAATTCCAAATCTGGCATTATACCAGAATATTACTCTGTTCAAAATTAATTTTTAAATATGTGTATTTTTGAAATGCTAGGCTCACCCAATGATCACATACAGTCACTTTCCAGTAATGGTTGTCATTTCCTTGCTCAAAGACAGTGGGACCAAATATAATGCCCTTCCACCAGCAAGGTCAGCTAACATTTTGAATCTGGATCTTACTGTGCTTGTACTGCTCCATGGCACAGAATGCAGTGCTTTTACCATCAGAGGAGCTGAGGTGAGTTTTTTTAAATTGCCAAATTATTGGTGCTAGTGTTGAAGTCTGTAATTTCACTACGAACTAGAGGACACGATGCCTTTCAAGAGTGATATTTCCATTTGTTTAAGCTTCAGTTCTGGCACCTGTCTGCACAGCAGGCAGAGTTTTGCATACTAGGCCATGCTGTACTTTATGCATGTGCAAAACTACATTACCCCAATCATTTGCAATAATAATTTGTGATAATTGGATTTTATCTTCAATGACTTATTTTGCAGAAAAATTAAAATTGTACAAAGTTAACTTTATAAATTTACTTAAAAAGTAAACTTTTCAGAAGTCTTTAAATGAAAATAAATATTTTTCTGCAACTAACATTATTCTATAGTTCAAGTTTCTAGCAGCTATGGATTATGTCAATTCGATAGCGTGAGGTAATCCCCTTTTATAGTAAGAACTGTCGTGTGAGGAAAGTGCATTAAACAACATGGCCTTCAGTTCTCAAAGGATGTGTCATGATCAAGTGAGGATGGGTTGAAGAACTTCCCTCTTTTCCCTCTCCTTGTTTGACTACAACAGGTTTAATTCTTTCTCAAAGTGGATGCACTGGCGAATTCAGTAGGTGTTTGATTACTTACTTGCTACGATCATAACAAGAACCAATCAGACAGGTTTTCTTCAATTAACAAAGACAGAGGTTAATTTTATTGTACCTAAATCACACTAATAAAAATAATAAACTACGTGCCAACTTTCACTCCCGCACACACATTAAAGGTTTACACACGCACACAAATAGGTTACAGAGTGAGGAAAGGTAGATTGGTTG
Source organism: Heterodontus francisci (assembly GCF_036365525.1). Classification (NCBI taxonomy): domain Eukaryota; kingdom Metazoa; phylum Chordata; class Chondrichthyes; order Heterodontiformes; family Heterodontidae; genus Heterodontus; species Heterodontus francisci. The sequence continues at coordinate 120,630,658 of NC_090374.1, forward strand.
AGTTCGAATCCATAAAAAAGGTATACAGTTTGTGGGGTTAGGAGATTCAGCTGGCTTCTAAATGAATTCAGTGGTCCTGAGGCTTTTAGTTTGAAGAGGTAGATGACTGGTTCGGTGAGTCTCTTGGAGATAGTGATGCGGATGATTTCCTCTAACGGGGTTTCTGATTGTAGTTGGAGTATGCAAAGGTGGTCAGTCAATAAGTAGGATTTGAATGCTTTCAAGCTGGAATGGAGAGAGAGAGAGAGAGAGAGACCGCCACTCAGATCTGCACGTGTCAGAGTCCAGTTGCTTCTTCTTTCTCTGCTGCAGAAAGACACAAGCTTAAAACCACAGATGGGAAGGGGCTTGTCACATGACAGTCACTCAGTCATTGAAGCATAGCAGTTAGCAGTATTTTTCTCTTGCTAAAAAGAACCGGTAGTTTTGTTAAACTTCCTGGGTCTCGGTTCTTGCTGGGGCATGAGCAGACATTTCATCTCTTTCCTCACAAGCATTGCAGTGGAGGATACAGTGTTGCAAATTAGGTAGCCATCTTAAGCTGCCTGCAAAGTCTTCCTTTTAGTTGGTCTTTTAAAAATGTAAGTTTTTGAAATATAAATTCAGATCTGCAGTCAGTGGATTAAAGAAAATTATCATTCAACAAAGCACATTGGTGTAACAATGGTTAGACCAGTTGGGAGTCAATAGTGGTCCAGCTTCCTCTGAAACTTCATTGAATTACAGAATCATAGCATGGTTACAGCACAGTAGGAGGCCAATTGGCCCATCATGTCTGTGCAGACTCTCTGCAAGAGCAACTCAGCTAGTCCCCTCCCCTGCTTTTTCCCCATAGCCCTGCTGTTCTCTTCAGGTAATTATTCAACTCCATTTTGAAAGCTGCCATTGAACCTGCCTCCACCACAATCTAAGGCAGTGCATTCTAGATGCTAACTACTCGCTGCGTTTAAAATGTTTTTCCTTAGGTCGCCTCTGGTTCTTTTGCCAATCACATTAAATCAGTTTCCTCTGATTCTTGACCCTTCCACCAATGGGAACATTTTCTCCCTATCTCATGATTTTGAACACCTCTATCAAATCTCTTCTCAATCTCTTCTCTGAGGAGAACAATCACAGCTTCTCCAATATATCCTGTCATGAAGGTGCTTCCATTATTAATATTTTTTTGAGGACTCGTGTTTAAAAGATTGTGAAAATTGGTTCATTTGAAAGCTTGAGGAGATGCCTGGATTTGTTTTTTTTTAAAAAGGTTACTGGAAGGACACTTTGGATTTTTTTTTACCAAACACTTACTGGAAGAGACAATGAAATGCTAAATAAACATAAGGATCCTTGCTGGCTATTGGAGTTGTTTACAGAGAAGTGTTTAGGTTTATGGTTGTCAGGAGTTTGGCTTTCTGATTTGGTGCTGGACTGTTTGAATGGTCAGTTGGTGTGTATCCTGGTAAGACAGAAGCCAACCAACTCATTCTTTTCCACCTGTTTTGAAAATTTTTCTGAGAATCCAGTGTGATAGCTGAAACCACTGATGCAGTAATTCTCCTGAAAAGCCTGCAAGACTACTCCTCGACATGTCCTGAACAGACCTGCTCCAGAAAGATCTCAGTGACAGTCTATGTGTACCCGGATGCCAGACCAAAGGCCATCTGGAAAATTCCATATCTTATCCTTTTTGTTCGAGAATTGACAATAACTTGGCCAAAGAATTTTTTTAAATTGATCTCTTCATTTTTATTTATTTTTTTCTTTAACATGTGTGTGTGTGCATGTGTGTTAGGTTATTTTAGATGGGTAGGTATCTATACTTTCATATTTCAAACTGTGTGTTAATAAGCTTTGCATCTTTATTGAATAAGCTTTGTTTCATAATAAATCAACAATTTTGTTGTTTATTAAAGAAACCTGGTTGGCGGATTTTTGTTCTGAAACTATTATAGATGAAGTATATAATTGGTAACTGGGTAAAACATTTAAGTACATGTTGTGACCAGTGGAGTAGTGGAACTAGAGAAAGACAGTGCAACCTCAGTCATAGCAATCCACATAACTGAAGTCCCTCATCCCTGGAATCACTGTCATAAATCTTTGCAGCACCCTCTGCAATGCCGTCACATCCTTTCTAAAGTGGGGTGCCCAGAATTGGATACAATACTACAGTTGAGGCCAAACCAGTGTTTTATAAAGGTTCACCATAACTTCCTTGCTTTGTACTCTATGCCTCTATTTATAAAGCCCAGGATCCCATATGCCTTTTTAGGCACTTTCTCAACCTGCCCTGCCAAATCCAGTGATTGTGCGCATATAACCCCCAGGTCCCTCTGTTCCTGCACTCCCTTTAGAATTTTATCCTTTATTTTATATTGCCTTTCCTCATTCTTCCTACCAAAATGTATCACTTCACACTTCTCTGCATTAAATTTCATCTGCCATGTGTCAGCCCATTCCATCAGTCTATGTCTCTTGAGCTCTATCACTATCCTCCTCACAGCTCACAATACTTCCAAGTATTGTGTCATCTGAAAATTTTGAAACTGTGCCCTGCACACCCAGGTTTATGTTATTAATATGGACAAAGCAGACTGCTTGATTGGCACCCCATCCACCACCTTCATCATTCACTCCATTCACCACAGACGCACAGTGGCAGCAGTGTGTACCATCTGCAAGATGCACTGCAGCAATTCACCAAGGTTCCTTCCACAGAACCTTTCAAACCCGCGACCTCTACCACCTAGAAGGACAAGGGCAGCAGATGCATGGGGACACCAAGTTCCCCTCTGAGCCACACACCATCCTGATTTGGAACTATATCGCCGTTCCTTCACTGTTGCTGGGTCAAAATCCTGGTACTCCCTTCCTAACAAGTGCTGTTGGTATCCCTACACACCAAGGACTGTAGCGGTTCAAGAGGCAGCTCACTACCACCTTCTCAAGGGCAATTAAGGATGGGCAATAAATGCTAGCCTACCCGGTGATGCCCACATCCCATGAACGAATAAAAAAAATAGATCAACAAAAGCAGTAGTCCTCATACCGACCCCTGGGAAACCCCATTATATTCTGTGCTCCAGTCCAAAAAACAACCGTTCACCACTACTCTCTGTTTCCTGTCACTTCGGCCAACTTTGTATCCATGCTCCTACTGACCCTTTTATTCCATGGGCTTCAACTTTGCTAGCAAGCCTGTTATGTGGCACTTTATTGAATGCTGTTTGGAAGTCCATGTACACCACATCACCAACATTGCCCTCATCAACCCGCTTTGTGACCTCATCAAAAAACTTAATCAAATTTGTTAAACACGATTTGACCTTAACAAATCCATGCTGACTTTCTTGAATTAATCCATATTTGTCCAAGTGACAGTTAATTTTCTTGAAAATTTTCTTGAACACACTTCAGAAGCTCTTCCCATACTCTGTCCTTTACACTCGTACTATTCCAGTCTATATTTCTAAAAGTTTTCCCACTGCCGAAGATAAACTGACTGCTCTGTAATTGCTGGGCTTATCCTTACACCCTTTTTTGAACAAGGGTGTAATGTTTTCAATTCTCTGGTACAACCCCTGTATCTAAGGAGGATAGGAAGATTATGGCCAGTGCCTTCACAATTTCCACCCTACTTCCCTCAGTATCCTCAGATGCATCCCATCTGGTCTAGGTGACTTATCAACTTTAAGTACAGCCAGCCATTCTAATACCTGCTCTTCATCAATGTTTAGCCCATCCAATATCTCAACTACCTCCTCTTTCACCACAAATTTTGCAGCATCTTCTTGCGTGATAAGTACTCAATTAGTACCTCAGCCATGCTCTCTGCCTCCATGCGTAAATCCCCTTTTTGGTCCCTTATCAGCTCTACTCCTGCTTTTACCACCCTTTTACTATTTCTATGCCTATCGAAAACTTTTGGATTCCCTTTTATGTTTGCTGTCAGTCTCTTCTCATGCTCTCTCTTTGTTGCTCATTTCTTTTTTTTCACTTCCCCTCTGAACTTTCTATATTTAGCCTGCTTCTCACTTGTTTTATCAACCTGACATATGACATACACACCCTTTTTTTACTTCATCTTACTTGCTATCTCTTTTGTTCTCCAGGGAGCTCTAGCTTTGTTTGTCTTAACTTTACCCCTCATGGGAATGTACCAAGACTGTATCCGACCTATCTCCTCTTCAAAGGCAGCCCATTATTCCATTACAGTTTGTCTCCCAATCTTTGATTTCAATTTACCTAGGCCAGATCCGTTCTCACCCCATTGAAATTGGCCTTCCCCCAATTAATTACTTTTACTCTGGATTGCTCCTTGTTCTTTTCCATAGCTAACCTAAACTTTATGATACTATGATCACTGTCCTCTAAGTGTTCCCCTGCTGACACATGATCCATTTGTTGTACCTCATTCCCCAGAACCAGATCCAGCAATTCCTCCTTCCTCATTGGACCGGAAATATTGAAAATTTTCTTGAACACACTTCAGAAGCTCTTCCCACTCTCTGTCCTTTACACTCATACTATTCCAGTCTATATTAGGATAATTAAAGTCCCCATTATAACTACTCTAATTTTTGTACCTCTCTGTAATTTCCTTGCAAAATTGTTCCACTATATCTTTCCCACTAGTTGGTGGCCTATAGAATACACCCAGCAGTGTAATCACCCCTTATTGATTCTTATCTCTAACCAAATTGATTCTGTCCTTGACCTCTCTAGGACATCCCATCTCTCCAGCACTGTAATATTGTCCTTAATCAATACTAACAACCCCTCCTCCTTTCTTGCTGTCCCTGTCTTTCCTGAATGTTTGGTATCGAGGAATATTTAGTCCCCTGTCCTGTCCTTTTTTGAGCCAGGTGTCTGTTATCACCACGGCATCTTATTCCCATGTGGCTACCTGTGCCTGCATCTTACCAACCTTATTTACCACACTTGGAGCACAACTACCCATACAGAAGCATGTAAAAGCTCAATGTTTAATGTAACATGTACATGGCTGCAAAAATGCACAAGTGCTCTGATTTTCAGAAGAAACTGGAGCACTCACCATGTGAGGCTTGCTTCATGCAATTAAATCTACTGCTATGATTTTATTGGCCTAGGGTGGAGATTACACTCACATGCTTAATAGATATGTTTGATTTCCAAAACACATTATGATACTATTTGTTTTTGGAATGCTATGCTGTACCGTTGTTATACTGGAGATGGAACAGCACCGCATCAGCACCAGACCAACTACTCAGCTCATCTTAGTGGACAAATAATGGCCATGATTAGAATGAGATGTGGTTACTCAGTATGAGATTTTCATACTAAATTCATGCCTGCGACAGGTATAAATGCAGCTGAAAAATTCTTTGCCAAGAATTTCCTCAGGTCTTCTCCTGCTCCACTGCCATAACCTCGGTGGATATTTGGTGGAAGTACTTTTTACGTATGGAGTTAGTAGTGGTACTACAATTAGCCTTAGTGCCTCTGGGCTTGGAAAAGGAACAATTACCTGGGTTTCCACTCCTGACAATAGGAACAGGTTCAGTTGTGACAGGAAAATAAAACTTGCATTAATATACCACCTTATCAGATCACTTAGAACAATCACAATGTGTTTCAAAACTTTGAAGTGAATTAGTCTGTTGTCTGGGCAGCCATTTAGTGCATAAAAATTCCCCGCAACAACAATAATGTGACTGACCAAGCCATATTATTGGTAAGGGTGATAGAGGGAAGAATGTTGGCCAGGGAACCTCTCTGCTTTTTCAAACAGTGCCACAGGAACGACTGAATCACTGGAACAGGCAGACAGCCTCAATTTAAGGTTTCATCCAAAGATAGCACCTTTGACAATGCAGCACTCCCTCGGTGCTTCACTGGACTAAAAGCTTAGATGTGTGTAATTCTTGACGTGAAGCTCAAATCCACAATCTTCTGACTCAGAGACAAGAGTGCTGATGACTGAGCCACACCGACACAAGATGCTGTCCTGTGTTGAATGGCCTGTTAAAGTTCACTTTTTCAGCTCATACATGAAGAAAGGTTACTTGAATGAGGTACCAGAAAGCTGCCAGTGCCATGGAACGATATCCTCAAACAAGTTAATTTCTTTTGGAGAAGGGGAGAAAATTGAAGGAAAAAAATTGGACAGCCTCTTGAGTGAGGTACTAGAGGGTGAGTGAAGTCCATGGAAACAATATCCTAGCACGAGTTAGTGCCTTTAGGTGAGGAAGGAGCAAGATCTTCATATAAACAATAAAGAAAAAAAACTTATCAAGGACCCATTGGATACATTATTTAGTGAGAAAGTAGATTTGTTTGATCAGACAGGTACCTGACCCACACTCAAACCCATCATTTGGTTTAAAGGTCTTTAGTTCAAGCTTCTGAGAAATCTTCACCCACCTGAAAGATGTTTGAAGTTTTAACAGATCCGACATTATAACCACATTGTATTTTCATCATTTTTGAGTTAATCAGACCCAAATCTGATGCTGGTGGGATTAATGTCTTATTTAAAAGGATTGTGGCATGTATTCTCTGTCTATTTGCTGATCATATTATTATGGTGCATTTGGTCTGGATGATGAAGAAGATACATTTAAATATAATTGTCTATACTGTAATAACATCTCACCATACAAAGCAGGCATTGTTCAGTTTTGACATTCTAATAGGTATGTGTCATTTTATGGCAACCATCCTTATTTTTCAAGTTGAGTTGAAAATGATAGCAGGCCTGCATAATCAGTAAGTTGATACAGTACATGTTCACACATGAAAATGCTTTCAACATTTACGACTACAGCTGTAATGCAGGAGGAAACCCCAGTGTAGAAAAGAACTGCTGTTTAAAGTAGTTTATTAAAATGCACCTTTAGAGGAAATCATTTGGATTCTAGCAGAAGTAGCACCAAATGTTAATCATTGCTGAGTACACTGGACATTCGCATAATATCCTGGTATTTTAGAACGATGAATGCTGGGAAATCCAATCGCTCTATTGGCAGTCAGATGGCTGTTGGCAATTGAACAAAATGCACAAAGATAGTGGTTTTCGTTTTTAACATGTCAAAAGCTGGTATTTATGACACCTTAGGCCAAAAATGAAAGGATGAGGAAAGTAATAACACATAATCAATTCGCTGCATCTGTAAGTTTAATTTTTGTTTCGAAACAGCAAGCATAGTCATCAAACATTACAACTTGTTTAAACCAAGCCATTGTTAAACTGTTTATTAAAATTGTTTCGAACAGTAATAGCACTTATAGGGTGGAATTTATTAAGGCCATTTGGAATGAGAATAGAGGCGTGGGGTGGGGGCTGGAGAATAGCGATGGACACGTCCACCCGGAAATCTGACATCATGACGTCGGTTGCGGATTTAGTCAGCAGTGGTAAAGCACCAAGGTGGCCTTGCCACCCAGATGCGATGGGAGTACAATTTGAATTGCTGAACAGTTAAATACATTTGAATGCAATCGATCACAATTCAATGGGGGGTTTGCAATTAAGTTGATGATGGGCGACCCTCATGTGCTTTCTGATCCCCAGCCATTGAAAGCAATCAGCAGCGAGCAAGGCCTCATTGCCGTGACAGAAGGCAGCCATGAACAGTATTTGATAGGGGAAGAGTGGGGAGAGGAGTTCATTGTTGGCCTGCAGTGCTGTGCGCTCCTCATGAGTGGACTTGATCTCGGGTGGTCAGCACGGGTGTCTATGCAGCTGGGTGAAAGAGTTGGATGGTCATACAGCGGGGTGAAAGTGCTATTGGGTGAGAGTGTTGGGTGGCCATACTATCAGGTGAGAGGGTTGGCTATCAGTAAGGGTGGGCGCTGAGGACAATCAGCGTGTAAGCCAAGAGGAGTAGCAAAGGTAAAGATGCCATGGCAACTTTGTCTCTGCAAGGACAGCACTCTGGAGATCTACTTATCATCTGGCATAGGTCTCATACACCCTGTCTTTGTGGATCCCATGGCTGCTTACCTCCTCTGTGATCTTCACCCAGGCTTGTTTCTGATGTGGAGGTTCACTTGCTGGAAGGGTATTTGGGAATCTAGGAATGGCAGTCAGAAGACTTTACAGGGCTTGCTAACCTTTTGCACCTGAATCCTGATATGTCCTCGCAGCAGATAATGCTCCGCACTGAGCAAGAACATTTATATTATTTACCCTATAATGCCATTAAACATGACAGAGTTTTTAATTCAGACAGAGAAACTAAACCATGCCCCTGCAGTTTGCTTGTTCAGAGATGGGGTGAAGGGTTGTAGAATGTAACAGTTGGGTACTGCAGCAATTTTAACAGTGAGCATTACGTGAAATGGTGGTGAGAAATTACCAATTTTACCATTATGAAATATCAGAATTAAAGCAAAAAGCATCTCAACAGTTAAGGATCATCAGTGCTATCTACTTCATAGCAGAGTTCTGTCTTAAACAAAATTAATATTACCCCAGTTTTCTTTTTTTTAGAAAACATTAATTTATAGGGCTCCTCTTGTACAATGTCTGATCCACAGAATGGAGATCATTCTTTGCTAGCTTTGTGGTGAATGTTCAGTGCAGAGTTTTTCATTGTTTTTGAAACTGGAACAGAAGAAAGGAAAACTGTTGTGCTGGGGGTGGTCTGCAACATCAACAAAGAGCAATTGCTAGTCAATGGAGCATGCATGCTGAAGGGAATCCCTGGGTGATTTCATCTCAGTGTATCCTCTGAACACAGACTTGCTTAGATACTAGGCTTTGTGACTGGGCTTAATGGAAGGTTAAGATCAAAAAGGAACCAAACCATTCAATTACTAATGTAAGCCCAGTAAGAACTTACCATTTATAATACTTACTCATTATGGTGTTACCTTAACATCACTATTTACATTCAACAACCCAGGATGCTTCAGCAAATTAGGATTACTCCTTCAATTTTCTCTGATAAATTCATCATTTATATTCAACAAAATAGACATTGGCCGAATGGCCTTCTTCTGTGCTATAATGCTTATGTGACTCTATAAAACAACAACTTATATTTTATAAAGCACCTTTAACATAATAAAACATCTCAAGGCACTTTGCAGGAACATCATAAAACAAAGTATAACACTGAGCCACAGAAGGAGATATTTGGATCATAGGAAATAGGAGCAGCAGTCGCCATTCGGCCTGTCAAGACTGCTCCACCATTCAAACAGATCATGGCTGATTATCTACCTCTACTCCATTTTTCCCCACTATTCCCATATCCCTTGATGTTGTTAGTATTCAGAAATCTATCGATTTCTGTCTTGAACATGCTCAATGATTGAGCTTCCACATCCCTCTGGGGTAGAGAATTCCACAGATTCACCACCCTCTGAGAAAATAAATTTCTCCTCATCTCAGTCTTAAATAGCCTGCCTCTTATTCTAAGACTGTGTCCCCTTGTTCTAGACTCACCAGCCAGAGGAAACATCCTATCCACAGCCACCCTATCACGCCCTGTAAGAATTTTGTAAGTTTCAATGAGCTCACCTCTCATTCTTCGAAACTCTACAGAATACAGGCCCAGTTTCCTCAATCTCTCCTCATAAGACAATCCTGCCATCCCAGGGATTAGTCTGGTGAACCTCTGTTGCTCTCCCTCTATGGCAAGTATATTCTTTCTTAGATAAGGAGACCAAAACTGTACACAATACTCCAGGTGTGGTCTCAGCAAGGCTTTATATCATTGAATCAATACATCTTTACTCCTGTACTCAAATCCCTTTGCAATGAAGGCCAACATACAATTTGCCTTCTAAATTGCTTGCTGCACCTGCATACTAGCTTTTAGTAACTCATGAACAAGGACACCCACTTCTCTTTGGAGATCAACACTTCCCAAAGTCTCACCATTTAAGAAATACCCTGCCTTTACTTTTCTACCAAAATGGATTACTTCACACTTATTCACATGATAGTCCATCTGCCATTTTCTTGCCCATTCACTTAGCCTGTCCAAATCCTCTTGCATCCTCCTCACAACTTACATTCCCTCCTAATTTTGTGTCATCTGCAAATTTGGAAGTGTTACGATTGATCCCAATATCCAAATCATTTATATAGATTGTAAACTGCTGTGACCCAAGCACTGATCCTTGCGGTACCCTACTAGTAACACCCTGCCATCCTGAGAAAGACCCATTTATTCCTACTCTCTGCTTTCTGTCTGTTAACAAATTCTCAATCCAAAGCAGTGTATTACCCCCAATCCCATGTGCTCTAATTTTGTTTACTAACCTCCTGTGTGGGAACTTATCAAAAGCCTTCTGAAAATCCAAATACACCACATCCGCTGGTTCTCCTTTATTTATGTTACAAGCAACCTCCTCAAAAAACTGCAACACGTTTGTCAAACGTGTTTTCCCTTTCACAAATCCATGTTGACTCCACCCAATCATATAATTATTTTCCAAGTGTCCAATTATCTCATCCTTTATAATCGATTCTAATATTTTCCCTACTACTGACATAAAACTAACAGGTCTGTAGTTCTCCCTTCTTAAAAGTGGAGTTACATTTGCTACTTTCCAGTCTGCAGGAACCCTTCCAGAATCTATAGAATTTTGAAAGATAACCACCAATGCATCCACTATCTCTGCAGCCACCTCCTTCAATACTCTGGGATGTAGCTTATCTGGTCGAGGGGATTTATCAACTTTCAATCCAATTAATTTTTTGAGTATTACCTCTTTATTGATATTAGTTACTTTCAATTCCTCTGTGGTCCGATTAGGGACCAAAAAGGGATTTACACATGGAAGCAGGGGGCACGGCTGAGGTACGAAATGAGTACTTTGCATCTGTCTTTACCAAGGAAGAAGATGTTGCTCAAATCATAGTGAAAGAGGAGGTAGTTGAGATATTGAATGGGATAAAAATTGATAAAGAGGAGGTATTAGATAGACCTGCTGTACTTAAAGTTGATTTTCTGTGTTTTCCTCCATAAAGACAGACACAAAGTAATTGTTTAGTTTCTCAGCCATTTCCTCATTCTCCACCACAAACGCTCCTATCTCCACCTGCAATGGACCCAAATTGGTCCTTGCTAATCATTTCCTTTTCACATACCTAAAGAAGTTTTTACTGTACGCCTTTACGTTTCTAGATAGCTTAGATTCATAATCTCTTTTCCCTTTCTTTATCAGTTTCTTGGTCCTCCTTTGTTAGACTCTAAATTGTTCCCAATCCTCGGGCTTACCACTTTTTCTGGCGACCTTATAAACCAGTTCCTTTGATCTAATGTAATCGTTAACTTCTTTTGTTAGCCACGGTTGATTCAACTTTCCTATTGAGATTTTGTGTCTGAGAGGAATGTATATTTGTTGTAAACCATGTTGTAAACCATGTAATACTTCTTTAAATACTAGCCATTGCCTATCTACCGTCAAATCTTTTAATGTGTTTTTCCAATCCACCATAGCCAACTTGCCCCTCATACCTTCAGAATTTCCTTTGTTCAGATTTAGGAACCTAGTTTCAGAATAAACTACATCTCTTTCAAGCCTATATGGCAAGCTTATTAATTATCACTTTTCTCAATTGCATAATACTAAATCTAAAATAGCCCAATCCCTAGTTGGTTCGTCAACATACTGCTCCAGAAACCTATCTTGTACACAGTCCAGGAATTCATCCTCCAAAGCATCAGAGCTAGTTAGGTTTACCCAGACTATATGTAAATTGAAGTTCCCCAGTCCAGTAGGGTAGGATAGGCAGTGGTGTAGTGGTGTTGTCACTGGGCTAGTAACCTAAAAACCCAGAATATTTCTCGAGGGACATGGTTTCAAATCCCACCACAGCAGAAGGGTGAATTTCAATTTAATTAATAAATCTGGAATTAAAAGCTAGTCTAATAATGGCAATGAAACAAATATCGATTGTTGCAAAAACCCATCTGATTCACTAATGCTCTTTAGTGAAAGAAATCTGCTGTCCTTACCTGGTATTTGGCCGGGTTGGACTTGTCCTGCTTTTTGTGTAGAGGACATACCTGGGCAATTTTCCACATTGCTGGGTAGATGCCAGTGTTATAGTTGCACTGGAACAGCTTGGCTAGGGGCGCGGGAAGTTCTGGAGCACAGGTCTTCAGTACTATTGCTGGAATATTGTCAGGGCCCTCGCCTTTGCAGTATCCAGTGCCTTCAGCCGTTTCTTGATATCACACGGAGTGAATCGAACTGGCTGAAGTCTGTAAAGCTGGGGGCTTCAGCAGGAGGCCGAGATGGATCATCCACTCGGCACTACTGGCTGAAGATTGTTGCAAATGCTTCAGCCTTATCTTTTGCACTGATGTGCTGGGCTCCTCCATCATTGAGGATGCGGATATTTGTGGAGCCACCTCCTCCAGTTAGTTGTTTAATTGTCCACCACCATTCACAGCTGGATGTGGCAGGACTGCAGAGCTTAGATCTGATCCGTTGGTTATGGGATTGCTTAGTCTGTCTATTGCATGCTGCTTATGCAGTTTGGCATGCAAGTAGTCCTGTGCTGTAGCTTCACCAGGTTGACACCTCATTTTGAGGTATGCCTGGTGCTGCTCCTGGCATGCCCTCCTGCACTCTTCATTGAACCAGGTTTGGTCTCATAGCTTGGTGGCTATGAAATCATTGTTGATTGTTGTAAAACCCCATCTGGTTCAGTAATGTCCTTTCGGGAAGAAAATCTGCTGTCCTTACCTGGTTTGGCCTACATGTGACTCCAGACTCACAGCAATGTGGTTGACTCTTAAATGCCCTCTGAAATGGCCTAGCAAGCCACTCAGTTGTATCTAACCGCTATGTAGTCATTAAAACAGAATGAAACCGGACGGACCACCCAATATCAACCCAGGCACTGGAAAAGACAATGGCAAACCCAGCCCTGCCAACCCTGCAAAGTCCTCCTTACATCTGGGGGCTTATGCCAAAGTTGGGAGAGCTGTCCCACAGACTAGTCAAGCAACAGCCTGACATAGTCATACTCACGGAATCATACCTTACAGACAATGTCCCAGACACTGTCATCACCATCCCCGGGTATGTCATGTCCCACCGGCAGGACAGACCCAGCTGAGGTAGCGGCACAGTGGCATACAGTCGGGAGGGAGTTGCTCTGGGAGTCCTCAACATCGACTCCGGTCCCCATAAAGTCTCATGGCATCAGGTCAAACATGAGCAAGGAAACCTCCTGCTGATTACCACCTACCGCCCTCCCTCAGCTGATGAATCAGTACTCCTCCATGTTGATCACCACTTGGAGGAAGCATTGAGGGTGGCAAGGGTGCAGAATGTACTCTTGTTGGGGGACTTCAATGTCCATCATCAAGAGTGGCTCGGTAGCACCACGACTGACCGAGCTGGCCGAGTCCTAAAGGACATAGCTGCTAGACTGGGTATGCAGCAGGTAGCGAGGGAACCAAGAAGAGGGAAAAACATACTTGACCTGGACCTCATTAGTCTGTCTGCCACAGATGACAGTATTGGTAGGAGTGACCAGCGCACAGTCCTTGTGGAGACGAGGTCCCGCCTTCACATTGAGGATACCCACCATCGTGTTGTGTGGCACTACCACTGTACTAAATGGGATAGATTTCGAACAGATCTAGAAATGCAAAACTGGGCATCCATGAGGCACTGTGGGCCATCAGCAGCAGCAGAATTGTACTCAACCACAATCTGTAACCTCATGGCCTGGCATATTCCCTACTCTACCATTACCATCAAGCCAGGAGTCCAAACCTGGTTCAATGAAGAGTGCAGGAGGGCATGCCAGGAGCAGCACCAGGCATACCTCAAATGAGGTGTCAACCTGGTGAAGCTACAACACAGCACTATCTGCATGCCAAACTGCATAAGCAGCATGCGATAGACAGAGCTAAGCCATCCCATAACCAACGGATCAGATCTAAGCTCTGCAGTCCTGCCACATCCAGCTGTGAATGATCTTGGACAATTAAACAACTAACTGGAGGAGGTGGCTCCACAAATATCCGCATCCTCAAAGATGAGGGAACCCAGCACATCAGTGCGAAAGATAAGGCTGTAACATTTGCAACAATCTTCAGCCAGAAGTGCCGAGTGGATGATCCATCTTGGCCTCCTCCTGAAATCCCCAACATCACAGATGCCAGCCTTCAGCCAATTTGATTCACTCCACGTGATATCAAAAAGGCACTGGATACTGCAAAGGCGAGGGCCCTGACAATATTCAAGCAATAGTACTGAAGACCTGTACTCCAGAACTTCCCGCGCCCCTAGCCAAGCTGTTCCAGTGCAGCTATAATGCTGGCATCTACCCAGCAATGTGGAAAATTGCCCAGGTATGTCCTCTACACAAAAAGCAGGACAAGTCCAACCCGGCCAATTACCACCTCAGTCTACTCTCAATCATCAGTAAAGTGATGGAAGGTGTCATCGACTGTGCTATCAAGTGGCACTTGCTTAGTAAAACCTGCTCAGTGACGCTCAGTTTGGGTGCCGCCAGGGCCACTCAGCTCCAGACCTCATTACAGCCTTGGTTCAAACATGGACAAAAGAGCTGAACTCAAGAGGTGAGGTGACAGTGACTGCCCTTGACATCAAGGTAGCATTTGACTGAGTATGGCATCAAGGAGCCCTAACAAAACTGAAGTCACTGGGAATTAGGGGGAAATCTCTCTGCTGGTTGGAGCCATATCTAGCGCAAAGGCAGATGGTTATGGTTGTTGGAGATCAATCATCTCAGCTCCAGGATATCACTGCAGGAGTTCCTCAGTGTCGTGTCCTAGGCCCAACCATCTTCAGCTGCGTCATCAATGAGCTTCCTTCAGTCATAAGGTCAGAAGTGGGGATATTCACTGATGATTGCACTATGTTCAGCACCATTCGCAACTCCTCAGATACTGAAGCAGTGTAGAAATGCAGCCAGACCTGGACAATATCCAGGCTTGGGTTGATAAGTGGCAAGTAACACACACACCACACATGTGTCAGACAATGACCATCTCCAACAAGAGAGAATCTAACCATCTCCCCTTGACATTCAGTGGCATTACGATCACTGAATCCCCCACTATCAACATCATAGAGGTTACCAGTGACCAGAAACAGAACTGGAGTAGCCATATAAATACCGTGGCTACAAGGGCAGGTAGGAGGCTGGAAATCCTGCGGCGAGTAACACACCTGCCGACTCCCCAAAGCCTGTCCACCATCTACAAGACACAAGTCAGGAGTGTGATGGAATACTCTCCACTTGCCTGGATGTGTGCAGCTCCAGCAACACTCAAGAAGCTCAACACCATCCAGGACAAAGCAGCCCGCTTGATTGGCATCCCATCCACAACATTCACTCCCTCCACCATAGATGCACAGTGGCAGCAGTGTGTACTGTCTACAAGATGCACTGCAACAAAGCACCAAGGCTCTTTAGACAGCCCCTTCCAAACCCGTGATCTCTACCACCTCGAAGGACAAGGGCAGGAAATGCATGGGAACACCACCACCTGCAAGTTTCCCTCCAAGTCACACACCATCCTGACTTGAAACTATATCGCCGTTCCTTCACTGTCGCTGGGTCAAAATCCTGGAACTCCCTTCCTGACAGCACTGTAGGTGTACCTACCCCACATGGACTGCAGCAGTTCAAGAAGGCAGCTCACCACCATCTTCTCAAGGGCAATTAGGGATAGGCAATAAATGCCGTCCTAGCCAGCGACCCCCACATCCCATGAATGGATAAAAAAATTACTGTATTGCCCATGTTACCTGCAGCTCTAATTTCCTGATTTATACCATGCCCATCATTACCACTGTAGTTTGGTGGCATATAAACAACTCCCACCAATGTTTGCTGCCCCTTGCTCTTTCTTAGCTCTGCCCAAACTAATTCTACATCTTGCTCCTTCGATCTAAAATGATCTCTCACTAATGTGCTAATCTCATCCCTTATTAACAGTGCTACCCCACCCCCTTTTCCCCTCCACCTATCCCTCCTAAATGAATATCCCTGAATATTCAGTTCCCAGTCCTGGTCACCCTGTAATCATGTTTCCGTAATGGCAATTAAGTCATATCCATATACCTCTATTTGTGCATTCAAATCATCTACCTTGTTGCGAATGCTGCATGCATTCAGATAGAGTGCCCTTAACCTTGTCTAAACATTATTCCTTATTCCAATTCTATTTGATATTTGACTTTGTCTCGTCTGCCTTCTAATTTTGCTTACTACTTCTCTACTTCCTGTTGCCAGTTTTGCTTCCCTCCAATCTGAGCTCCCTCTTAGGTTCCCAACACCCTGACAATTTAGTTTAAACCCTTCCCAAAAGGTCAGATGACCCAAAGCTTGGCCAAACAGGTAGCGTTTAAGGTATGTCTTAAAGGGGGAAAAGCGAGAGTTGTAGAGAGGGTATTCCAGAGTTTGGGGTCTAGGCAACTGAAGACGCGACCACTCACGGTGAAGCGATTAAAATCAGGGACGCACATGAAGCCAGAATTTAGAGGAGCAGAGATATCTAGGAGGGTTGTGGGGCTGGTGGAGATTATAGAGGTAGGGAGAGGTAAGGCCATGGTGGGATTTGAAAAAAAGGATGATAATTTAAAAATCAAGAGATTTAAAAATCAACAGTATCCTGGGCTTTATTAATCGGGATATAGAGTACAAGAGCAAGGAGGTTATGTTGAACTTGTATAAGACACTAGTTTGTCCTCAGCTGGAGTATTACGTCCAGTTCTGGACACCACACTTTAGGAAAGATGTGAAAGTATTGGAGAGAGTGCAGAAAAGATTCACAAGAATGGTTCCAGGGATGAGGAACTTTCGGTATGAAGCTAGATTGGAGAAGTTAGGACTGTTTTCCTCAGGGAATAGAAGGCTGAGAGGTGATTTGATAGAGGTATTCAAAATCATGGGGTGTTTGGACAGAGTAGATAGGGAGAAATGATTCCCATTCATGAAAGGATTGAGAACGAGAGGGCACAGATTTAAAGTAATTGGCAAAAGAAACAAAAGCAACATGAGGAAAAACTTTTTCATACACAAGTGGTTAAGGTCTGGAATGCACTGCCTGAGTGTAGTGTAGGCAGGTTCAATGGAAGCATTCAAAAGGGAATTTGACTTATCTGAAAAGGAAGAATGTCCAGGGTTACGGGGAGAAGGCGGGAGAGTGGCATTAGGTGAATTGCTCATTAGGAGAGCCAGTGCAGACAAGATGGGCTGAATGGCCTCCTTTTACACTGTAACAATTCTGTGATTCTGTGAAGACTTTCCTTGACCAGGAGCTAATGTAGGCCAGTGAGCACAGGGATGAGAGGGGAATGGGACTTAGTGCAAAGTTAAGACACGGGCAGCAGAGTTTTGGATGACCTCAAGTTTACGGAGAGTAGAATGTGGGAGACCAGCCAAGAGTGCAATGGAATAGTCAAATCTAGAGGTAACAAAGGCATGAATGAGGGTTTCAGCAGCGGATGAGCTGAGACAGAGCGAAGTTGGGCAATGTTATGATGGTGGAAATAGGCAGTCTTAGTGATGGCAGTCACTCCTCGTATTAATCTTTATGGTTTAGGTAACAGCCTGTTCAGAGGGAGAGAGAGAGAGAGAGAGAGAGAGCCCTTCTGGCCTCTGCACAAATTGACTCTCTGGCTTGTCTGCTTGTCCAAAGAAAACTCCCCGCTTTCAGAGATCGACAGACGGTCACATAACTGTCCCAGTGTATTCTCTGGTACCTTCTAATGAGATTCAAGTTTAGGAATTTCCATCTCTCAAGCCTCATGGTGTCAATGTTTTCCCCTGGAGGGGCCGCCCTTTCAATGTTAATGTCTCAGGATGGCTTTGAATGTCTTGCTAATGAAAACAATCTCAGCTAGCTCAATCAATAGGGCAAGACATTATTTTGGATACAGACTAATCAGACATGTCACTCCACTTTTGCCTTGGAATGGGCAAGGTTTTCAAATGCAAATGGTGGTGGCCATTTCTAGCCGTGGCAAAGTCTTCGTAAGGGTTGTCTGCAATATTCCAGTTTTCCTTCTTTTTAAAAATGTAATGTAGGTTTCCAAACGATGAAGTAAAAATCCTCATTTGGCATAGCATGTTTTCTTGACACCTCTGCACCACACAGAATGAAATCTGATGATGGGGACACTTCATTACAAGGTTGTCGAAAAAAAACCACATTCATTCATTCTCAAAAACTCACTTCTCAAATTCACACGTTAATCTTAGAATTGCTGCAGCTGACATTGTCTGCAACAGCTATTCTGGTTTAATTTTTTTGGAGTTTTTTCTGGGATGGTTCTGTGTTGCAATAGACCCTGGACAATGCATCAGTGACTACATTGTACTTTCCTGCAATGTGGGTAATTTTTAAATGGTAGGGTTGTAAGAGCAGTCTCCATTGAAATAGCCTTGCATTTTGATTTTTGAATTTCTCCACAGAAGGTAACGGATTATGGTCTGTATAAACCACTTTATAACCATTTTGAACATAGGTTTCGAATTGCTGGAGAGCTAGCAACATTCCCAGGGTTTCCTTTTCCAGAGTGGAATATCTCTTTTGGTGTTAGTTAAATTTTTTGGAGAAGTACCATACTGGTTTCTCAATGCCTGCCTCATTGTCTTGAAGTAAGACAGCACCTACCCCTCAGTCACAAGCATCAACTGTCACTTTAAAGGGTTTATTAAAGTTGGGAGCTGCCAGAACCGGTTTGTTTGTTAATATGGCTTTTAAGCTCTTGAAAGCTGTTTGGCACCTCCCTGACCACACTATCTTGGCTCTTTTCTGCAGTAAGTCTGTCAGTGTGGTGGCTATAGTGCTGAAGTTTGGAACAAACTTGCAGCAAAACCTGCACATCCCCAGAAAACGCTTTATTTCTCTTTTTGTCATGGGGACGGGAACATCCATCAGTGCTTATATTTTTGCTGCTCTATGCAGCACTCACCCCTTACCGACAATATGCCTGAGGTAGGTCACTTGAGCTTTAACAAACTCGCTTTTTGTAAGGTTTACTACTAGGTTAGCTGACTGTAACCTTTGGAAGAGGGCATATAATTGGTTTAGGTGGTCCCCCAGGTCTCACTGTACACCAGCAAATCATCCAGGTATACTATACAGTTGGGTAGGCCAGCCACTACCTGGTTCATTAGCCTTTGGAAGGTGGCTGAGGCATTCCTTAAACTAAAGTGCATAATTCGGCACTGGAATAGGCCACCCGGGGATCGGGTAGCCACATCCATAATGATACTGGTAGTCCCCTTTTGTTTTTGGCAGGGGTCCCACACAATCCACCAGCAGGCTGCTGAAGGGTTGCCCAAAAGCCAGTATGAGAATTAGGGGTGCTGGTTTTATTACAGGTTGGGGCTTCCTCACAACTTGGCACGTGTAGCAAGTTTTACAGAATTCCACCACATCTTTGTAGAGTTTTGGCCAGTCAAAATGCTGTCTTATGCAGGTTTGGGTTTCTCATACACTGACATGTCCAGCAATTGGAAGTTCATGGGCTATTCTTAGGATTTCCTTACGATACCTTGGCGGCACCACTATCTGGTGAACCACTGTCCACTCTTTGGCCGCAGGTCTGTGAGGAGGTCTCCACTTTCTCATCAGGACCTCATTCTTTAAATAGTAGCACTCTGGAACTCCCTCTGCTTCAGCTTCAGTTTGGACAGTCTGTGCTAACATTTTTAACCCTGGGTCAGCTTGCTGAGCCTCAACTAAGGAAGATCCGTTTAACCCAACCTTTAGGTCCTCTAACTTCCCAAAGAAGGTTTCAGATAACCGGACAGTAGGGTCATCTGTCTGCACTGCCAATTCAGCCTCCTCTGATGGAGCTTGTTTGGCCATGGACCGAGTTGCCATGCAGTCAGGGAAAATGCCAGGGACCTTCACCTGCAACTGCTCTGTCTCCCTGACCTCTTTTGGCCTTTGTAAAACTACTGGGGAAGCTACCACCATTGCTCCCGCCAGATCATTACCCAGGAGCAGGTCGACCCCCATCCACTGGTAGACTAGGGACAATCCCCATGGTTACCGGTCTTGAAACAAGGTCACACTCCAGGTGCACCCAATATAAAGGTATGTACATATACCACCCTCCAATACCATTCACTAATACTCTAGCATTCAATGCATTCTTTGAGGGAAAGATCATGCTGTTTCCGAGCAGAAGGGATTGGGTAGCCCCTGTATCCCTGACTATGACTATGGGCTTTCTGGCCTCACTCGAGGGGCATGGGTCACTTTTCATTGGGACACAAAATTCTGGTACTCTTCAGGGACTTTGTTAAGTTTTCCCACACACACAGCAGTAGGTTTAATGGCTCTTATTGAAACAGTTAAAGCCAAAGCCTGATCTGCTGTGCTTTCCATCAGGGCCCCTTGTCCTGCACTGGTTTGGTGTGCCCTGATTAATCCTACAGGTTTTCCCCATAACTTGCAGCACTCAGCTCGAAGGTGACCTGCCTTGTTACAATGGAAACACACAGGTGTTCGGGCATCAGTCCTGCTCTAAGCACTGTCGTTTTTGGCCTGTGGAGAACAACGTGTGTGTTCAGCTTTCCCTTCTCGCCCATAGCTGTTCGGGCCCCTATCCCCCTCCCACATTTTATCCTCTTCGGGTTTGTGGGGCTGACAAGGGAAGGGTTTCTTTTGGGGTAAGGGCTTATGTACAAGCATATGTTCATCAGCCAGGATTGCGGCCTGCCTGGCTCTTAGAACCTTTTGTTCCTCTATGTGTATTTTAATGGGAAGGGGAAGTGAGTTTTTGAACTCCTCGAGAGGGATCACCTCTCTGAGGTTTTCATATGTGGGCTGTAGCTTGAGTGCCCGTATCCACTGGTTATAAGCAAGCTGCTTAACTCTTTCAAACTCGAGGTAAGTTTGTTCAGGCTGCTTTTGGAGAGTTCGGAAATTTTGGCAGTTCACCTCTGGTACTAACTCATATGCGCCCAGGATAGCATTTTTAGTCATCTCATAGTTTGATGAACTCTCATCTGGCAACAGTGAATAAACCTCATGGGCTTTTCCTGTTAATTTGCTTTGCAATAACAGAGTCCAGCTGTCTGCTGGCCATTTCAACTGTTTTGCAAGCTTTTCAAAAGTGGTGAAAAATGCCTCCACATCACCCTCATTAAACTTTGGTATCAATTGGGAGAACGTTAAGAGTTCAGCACTCGGTCCTTAGCTAGAGGTAGTTCCCTCACTAGCCGTGCCTTCATTGTGTGTATTGGGTCTTCCCCTTGTTTGTTCGAGCTGCCTTACTCCCTTTGGAAAGCTTTCTTTTTCTCTTTCTTCACACTGTCTCTGCTCTTTCTCTCTCTGGAATTCTAATTCTAGCCTCCTCTGTTCTATTTGTATCTTAGCTAACATTACCATGTCTGTTTCTAATTCTAAGCCTGTCTCCTGTTCTTCAGTTTCAAGTGCAAAATGGTTGGCCACAAGTTTTAAGATTTCATGTTTCCTCGCCTTTGGATGGATAGTAATCCCAAACTGCCCAGCCACATTCCTCAACTCTTCAATAGATAGGGCATTTAACCTATCCCAAGTTACTTCACTCTGGCTTAGGAAGATACTGGCCTTGAAAGTGGACGTTAGTACTCTAGCAATGAAAACCATAAGAATACCTGTACTGAAGTTTTTATAATTTTAATGTGGATCAATTTGGTTTCCCACTTCCAATTTCTCGTTTGTTGTTGGGTTATGACCACGGACTCAAGCCCCCAAATTTCTGTTACAATCAGGTGAGGAGGAGTCACAAGGCTCTCCTCTTGTCCTTCCTCTTATTCAACCGCAACAGGATTTATTCTTCTTTAAACTGTGGATGTGCTTACCACTTCAGTGAGTCTTTTACCTTTGTTGTGATTGTAAAAGAAACAATCGGACGAGTTTTCTTGAGTTTAAACAAGAAAGAAGTGAGTTTATTATATTTAAAAATTTAAACCTGATCTAAATAAAAGTAATAAAATTACCCTACACTGTGACACACGTACACACACACACACACACACACACGAATCACACACACACACACACGAATCACACACACACACGAATCACACACACACACAAATAGATTACAGAGTGATGAGGACTGGATTTGTGTTGGACTAGAGTCCAGAACTAATAAAAATAATACATAGTCTGTGGGGACAGGTGACTTTAGTGGTCTTCCGGTTGAATTGGTGGTCTGGGAGTTCTACGTTGGTAGTTATTCTTGGAGACAGTTGAGTGGAGGGCTTCCTTCTCAGTGTCTTTGTCTTGAATCTAGCAGTCAGGGCTTCTCACACCCCACCAGGCCTTCTGGAGAGAGGGAGAGAGAGAGAGACAGCCCTTCTGGCTTTTGCACTGATTGAGTCTCTGGCTTGTCTGCTTGTCCAAGGGAAACTCACCGCTTTCACAGGGATGGACAGCCAGTCACACAACTATATCAATGTATTCTTTGGTACCTTCTAATGAAGTTCAAGTTTAGGAATTTCCAACTCTCAAGCCTCATGGTGTCAATGTTTCCCCTGGAGGAGTTCACCCTTTCAATGTTAAAGTCCCAGGATGGCTTTGAACCTCTTGTTAATGAAAACAATCTCAGGTAGTTCAATCAATAGGGCAAGCCATTGTTTTAGGTACAGGCTAATCAGACATGTGTCTCCACTTTTGCCTTGGAATGGGCAAGGTTTTCAAATGCAAATGGTGGCGGCCATTTTTAGCCGTGGCAAATTCTTTGTAAAAGTTGTCTGTAATATTCCAGTTTTCCTTATTTTTTAAAATGTAATGTAGGTTTCCAAACGATGAATTAAAAATCTTCATTTGGCATAGCATATTTTCTTGACAAGCCAGTTCCATCTAGTTTAGTACTTGATAAAAGCTACAGTAAGTTTACAAAACTTGACTTTAAATGGCCACCAATAAATAAATGGATGCACTTAATCCATCACTGGGGAGCATCTGGCAAACATGTTTCATTAAGTGATCAAATTTGAAGGTGAGGGTTAACAAGGAAGACAGGAATTCAGTTGTTCAGTTATCAACAACTAGTATATCAGAGAAGGAAAAATCTATATTAATATAAGCAACAGTCACAATTGCAGGAAATGTAATTTTATGAACATCCTCTCTTCTCTGATGTACTCAAAATGTAAATTAAAATTCAAAGAGTTTTCTGAATTCATGAACTTTAATAGTTCCAGGCTTAACAGAAATGATTAATTGTGTAGCCTGTTATCAGTATTGAATTTCTTCAGAAAAGCATCTACATTCTTAATGGTTCAGCTTAACTGTGTAATGAGGTTAGATGTCCAGCTTCAATACCAAGTGCACAATGTAGTTTGCAAATTTTGTGAAAAGCAGACCAGTTAATGTTGCAACATATTTGCTTAGCAACATAAGGGTTCAGTACTGTGTCCCCTGCTTTTTGTGGTATAGATTAACGATTTGGATGTAAATGTAGGGGGCATGATAAAGAAGTTTGCAGATGAGACAAAGATTGGCTATGTGGTAGATAGCGAGGTGGATAGTTGTAGGCTGCAGGAAGATATCGAGGGACTGGTCAGGTGGGCAGAAAAGTGGCAAATAGAATTCAACCTGGAGAAGTGTGAGGTGATGCATTTGGGGAGGTCAAACAAGGCAAAGGAATACATGATTAATGGGAGAATACTGAGAGTTTTAGAGGAAGTAAGGGACCTTGGAGTGAATGTCTACAGATCACTGAAGGTAGTAGGACAGGTCGACAAGGTGGTTAAGAAGGCTTATGGAATCCTTTCCTTTATTAGCCGAGGTATAGAATATAAGAGCAGGGAGGTTATGCTGGAACTGTATAAATCATTGGTTAGGTCAGAACTTGTGTACTGTGTGCAGTTCTGGTTACCTCATTACAGAAAGGATGTAATTGCATTACAGAAGAGATTTCTGAGGATGTTGTTGGGACTGGAAAAATGCAGCTATGAGGAAAGATTGGATAGGCTGGGGTTGTTCTCCTTGGAGCAGAGAAGGCTGAGGGGAGATCTGGTTGAAATGTACAAACTTGTGAGGGGCTTGGATAGAGTGGATGTGAAGGGCTTATTTACATCAGCAGAGAGGTCAGTGACTGGGGAGAATAGATTTAAAGTGATTGGTAGAAAGATTAGAGGGGAGATGAGGAAAAATGTTTTCACCCAGACGGTGGTGGGGGTCTGGAACTCACTGCCTGAAAGGATAGTAGAGGCAGAAACCCTCAACTCATGTAAAAGGTGTCTGCATATGCAGCTCAAGTGCTGTAACCTACAGGGCTACAGACCAAATGCTGGAAGGTGGGATTGGACTCTGTGACTCATTATTTTGGCCAGCACAGACACGATGAGCCAAGTGGATTCTTTCTGTGCCAGAAACTTTCTATGATTCTATGAGGAAATGCGTTTCTTACACAGGAAATGATTCACCCTCGGTCCCAGTTCAGATCATCTCAAGTTGGTATCCCTATTTATTGAGAAGTCATTTTGAAAACATTCAGCCAAATGGCTGAATGATGGTTACTCTTTGTCAAGTTGTTTCCATGAATTCTTTGGAAGTGGACAGTATGGCTAGCTTCAAGTGCTTGGAGTTTAATTCCAAGTGTTTTATTCCAAGTAGCATTCCTTGTGCATTTTGCATGTTGCTCCATGGCTACACAGCCATGTAACGTGCAAAGTGTTTTCTCCCACAGTCACATAATGAATTGGTTCTGATCTTCTCTACCTAGGTGCCAGCAACTCCGGCCAACACTGAAAGGATTTTTTAAAACTTTAATCTTAAACTTTTATTGAAACTTTATGTAAACTTTATATGTAGTATTTGTTTCCCTGAGAGCTTCCCTAAATCCTATAAATGTCACTGTGGAAATACACAACTTTTGAGAAAATACAAAAGAGGAACGAGAGACTGACAAGAAAATTATTAGTATGGCTTGCAAAGAGGTGGCGTACTAAACAAACGGGGTGGAGAGTCAATAATTGCAGCATGTCTTCAGAGACTTCTTAATGTGTACTCTTAATTTTAACATTGGAAAACATCTGCAGCTCCATTAAAACAACTGTAAATGGAAAGATTGGCACCAAGTCCAGTATTGGCAAGTTCTGTAATATTAATTTTTATTCACTTTGATGGCTATTCACATATAGAAGGAGAGGTTAATGGACAAAGGGTACTGAAGGGCTGTCACGAAAAGCCATTTGGGACCACTGGTAAAGTTACTGAAAGATAGACAGTATGTATGGGAAACAGCTCAATTCTTAATATGGAAATCCCCAGGTCGCAAAATTGGGCTCCATAGCACCCAAAGTTTCAGTGATATGGGTGTCGTTTTAGGACCAAAATGGTGCCTGCACCACGTGTGCTCTCTTCCAGTGTGGCCACGCTGAATGCCGTCTTGGTGAGTGCATTAGAAGTATGCACTGGAAATATGCACAGTAGGCAGATTGCACCAGGAGTCAGCATGTAACGCTGATTTGACACCAGCGCTGCCAATTTTGAGCTTACAGTTCCAGCTCATGCTCTGGACCACCCCATTAGTGGTATTAGTGGTATACTAAGTGCCAGGCAATGACCATCTCAAACATGAGAGAATTTAACCATGTCCCCTTGATCTTCAATGGCATTACAATTGCTGGATCCCCCATTATCAACATCCTGGGGGTTACCGTTGACCAGAAGCTGAACGGGACCAGCCACATAAATACCGTGGCTACAAGAGCAGGTCAGAGGCTGGGAATTCTGTGGCGAGTGACTCACCTCCTGACTCCCCATTGCCTGTCCAAGGCACAAGTCAGGAGTGTGATGGAATATTCTCCACTGGCCTGGATGGGTGCAGCTCCAACAACATTCAAGAAGCTTGACACCATCCAGGACAAAGCAGTCCACTTGATTGGCACTCCATCCACCACCTTCAACATTCACTCCCTCCACCTCCGACACACAATGGCAGTTGTGTGTACCATCTACAAGATGCACTGCAGCAACTCAGCAAGGCTCCTTCGACAGCACTTTTCAAACCCGCGACCTCTACCACCTGGAAGGACAAGGGCAGCAGATGCATGGGAGCACCATCACCTGCAAGTTTCCCTCCAAGTCACACATCATCCTGACTTGGAACTATATCGCCATTCCTTATTGTTGCTGGGTCAAAATCCTGGAACTCGCTTCCTATTGGCACTTTTGGTGTACTTACCCCACATGGACTGCAGCGGTTCAAGAAGGCAGCCCACCACCACCTTCTCAAGTGCAATTAGGGATGGGCAATAAATGCTGGCCTAGCCAGGGACGCTTATATCCCATGAACGAATAAAAAAAGTTTAAAGGGATCATCAACTTACAGGTTAGTTGCTGATTAATTTCTACTGGCTCTGTTTGAGTTTGTGGAAGTGCTTGGTGGCTTGCAGAGTTGTTTAAAGTTGGTGAAGTCTAGAGGGAGTGGTGCTGCATGTATGGAAGGCCTTGGTTGTGACTGTAAGGGTTCTGGGTCAGACCCCTTGCTCCCAGTCATGGGCGCTATAGTTAACATTCCCCTTGGGCTTCAGCATGAGAGGGAGATGGAGCAGAAGGAGCAAAGAGGACAAGCTGCTCACAGACCAGTGCGGGCAGGGGGTGGTGGCGCAGGGGTTGCAGTGGAAGATAGGCTCTCAGCAGAAGGCGTTATCCATCTAGGGTTTTCTGGGAGCCCCTCGCTTCTCTTCATCTAAGCCGGGAGCAGTATGTGCATTGTCTGTGCTTTACAAAGGAGGTGCTCACAGAAATCTGCCACCTCTTGGAACCATCCGCAGTTCCGAAGAAGGGTCACTGACCTGAAACTCTGCTTCTCTTTCCACAGATGCTGCCAGACCTGCTGAGTGGTTCCAGCATTTCTTGTTTTTATTTAACAAAGTGAATGTCGGTCCTATAGAAAGTGAGTCTGGGGAATTAATAATGGATAACAAGGAGATGGCAGATGAACTGAACAGGTATTTTGCATCGGGCTTCACTATAGAGGATACAAGTAACATCCCAGAATTAGCTGTGAATCAGGAAATGGAAGGGAGGGAGGAGCTCAAGAAAATTACAATCACCAGGGAACTAGTACTGAGCAAATTGTTGGAGCTGTGGGCTGACAAGTCCTCGGGTCCTGATGGACTTCATCCGAGGGTCTTAAAAGAAGTGGCTAGTGAGATAGTTGATGTGTTAATTTTAATTTTCCAAAATCCCTAGATTCAGGGAAGGTTCCGCTAGACTGGAAAATAATGAATGTAACTCCTTTAATTCAAAAAGGGAGGGAGACAGAAAACAGGAATCTACAGGCCTGTTAGCTTAACATTTGTCTGAGGGAAAATGTTAGAAGCTATTGTTTAAGACTTTTTAGGACGGCACTTAGAAAAATTGAAGGTAATCAGGCAGAGTCAACATGGTTTTGTTAAAAGGAAATCATGTTTAACCAATTGATTGGAGTTCTTTGAGGGAGCTACATGTGCTGTGGATAAAGGGGAACCAGTGGATGTATTGTACTTAGATTTCCAGAAGGCATTTGATAAGACACCACATCAAAGGTTATTGCAAAAAATAAAAGCTCATGGTGTAGGGGATAACATATTGGCATGGATAGAAGATTGGCTAGCTAACAGGCAAGAGAGTATGCAGAAATGGGTCATTTTCTGGTTGGCAAGATGTAATGAGTGGTGTGTCACAGGGATCTGTGCTGGGGCCTCAACTTTTTGCAATTTATATAAATGGCCTAGATGAAGGGACCCAAAGTATGGTTGCAAAGTTTGCTGATGACACAAAAATAGGTTGGAAAGTAGGTTGTGAAGAGGATATAAGGGGTCTACAAAGAGACATAGATAGGTTAAGTGAGTGGACAAAACTCTGGCAGATGGAGTATAATGTGGGAAAATGCAAAGTTGTCCATTTTGGCAGGAAGTATAACAAAGAAGCATATTATTTAAATTGTGAGAGATTGCGGAGCTCTGAGATGCAGAGGGATCTGGGTGTCCTAGTGCATGAGTCACAAAAGGTTAGTATGCAGGTACAGCATGTAATTAGGAAAGCTGATAGAATGGTATTGTTTATCGTGAAGGGAATTGAATACAAAAGTAGGGAGGTTATGCTTCAGCTATACAGGGCATTGGTGAGACCACATCTGGAGTACTGTGTGCAGTATTGGTCTCCTTATTTAAGAAAGGATGTAAATGCAGTTCAAAGAAGGTTTACTAGACAGATACCTGAAATGGGCAGGCTATCTTATGAGGAAAGAATGGACAGGCTAGGTTTGTATCCAATGGAAGTTAGAAGAGTAAGAGGCGACTTGATTGAAACATATAAGATCCTGAGGGGGCTTGACAGGGTGGATGTGGAAAGGATGTTTCCCCTTGTGGGAGAATCTAGAATTAGGGGTCACTGTTTAAAAATAAGGGGTCGCCCATTTAAAACAGAGATGAGGAGAAATTTTTTCTCTCAGAGGGTCGTGAGTTTTTGGAACTCTCTTCCTCAAAAAGCGGTGGAAGCAGAGTCTCTGAATATTTTTAAGGCAAAGGTAGACAGATTCTCGATAAGCAAGGGGGTGGAAAGTTACGGGGATAGTTGGTAAAATGGAGAAATCAGTTCAGCTATGAACTTATTGAATGGCGGAGCAGGCTCGAGGGGCCAAGTGGCCGACTCCTGCTCCTAATTCATAAGTTAATATGTTCGTATGTTAAACACAAATACCTGTATTTTTTCATGGATGTACATTTTCTATGTACCGTTTCAAGTGTTACGAGTCTGTAAAGGTTTATCTTACCTAGTTAAAAAAAATCAAAGAATTTAATATTTATAATCTAAATATTTTTCCCTCCTACTACCTAGATGCAGTTCAGTCACAACCCATACAATAGTCTCCTTACATAGCTGAGATATTGGACTGAACTTTCCCGGCACATTGGTGTTGGTCTGGGAGGCGGGACCACTGGCAATATGGTGGGGGAAGGCAACCAGAGGCAAGACCAATGTCTTCCTGCCACCGTGGCATATTGCCATCGGGCGGCCAATTGAGCCACTTAACTGGCCAAATAATGGCCACTTCCCAGTCTGCGAGCATTTTTCCCACGATGGGAGGGCCTGCTGCTATGCGCAGAGACCGCTAAGTAAACCCTGGCAGCCTCCAGTGGGAGCCCTTGGGGGTGGGGCTGCTTTATGGATTCTCCATGGCCCATGGAGGAGCCTCCAGATGGCAATGGCCTCCTTAGTGGCAATGGCATAAATCCCCCCTCCCCTTCTCCCCCCACCTCCCCAACTGTCTTGCCCTGCCTGCTTGGCCATGGTTTCCCTATTGGCCCTCCAGCTTTGAGAGCCTGTACACTGTCCTTAATTGGATGGTGAGCCCGCCTTCTGGTCACGAATTGGCCAATTTGGGGAAAATCATACTCAAAGAACAAAGAACAAAGAAAATTACAGCACAGGAACAGGCCCTTCGGCCCTCCAAGCCTACGCCGATCCAGATCCTCTATCTAAACATGTCGCCTATTTTCTAAGGGTCTGTATCTCTTTGCTTCATGCCCATTCATGTAACTGTCTAGATACATCTTAAAAGACGCTATCGTGCCCGCATCTACCACCTCCGCTGGCAACGCGTTCCAGGCACCCACCACCCTCTGTGTAAAGAACTTTCCACACATATCCCCCCTAAACTTTTCCCCTTTCACTTTGAACTCGTGACCCCTAGTAATTGAATCCCCCACTCTGGGAAAAAGCTTCTTGCTATCCACCCTGTCTATACCTCTCATGATTTTGTACACCTCAATCAGGTCCCCCCTCAACCTCCGTCTTTCTAATGAAAATAATCCTAATCTGCTCAACCTCTCTTCATAGCTAGCGCCCTCCATACCAGGCAACATCCTGGTGAACCTCCTCTGCACCCTCTCCAAAGCATCTACATCCTTTTGGTAATGTGGCGACCAGAACTGCACGCAGTATTCCAAATGTGGCCGAACCAAAGTCTTATACAACTGTAACATGACCTGCCAACCCTTGTACTCAATACCCCGTCCGATGAAGGAAAGCATGCCGTATGCCTTCTTGACCACTCTAATGACCTGCGTTGCCACCTTCAGGGAACAATGGACCTGAACACCCAAATCTCTCTGTACATCAATTTTCCCCAGGACTTTTCCATTTACTGTATAATTCACTCTTGAATTGGATCTTCCAAAATGCATCACCTCGCATTTGCCATGATTGAACTCCATCTGCCATTTCTCTGCCCAACTCTCCAATCTATTTATATTCTGCTGTATTCTCTGACAGTCCCCTTCACTATCTGCTACTCCACCAATCTTAGTGTCGTCTGCAAACTTGCTAATCAGACCACCTATACTTTCCTCCAAATCATTTATGTATATCGCAAACAACAGTGGTCCCAGCACGGATCCCTGTGGAACACCACTGGTCACACGTCTCCATTTTGAGAAACTCCCTTCCACTGCTACTCTCTGTCTCCTGTTGCCCAGCCAGTTCTTTATCCATCTAGCTAGTACACCCTGGACCCCATGCGACTTCACTTTCTCCATCAGCCTACCATGGGGAACCTTATCAAACGCCTTACTGAAGTCCATGTATATGACATCTACAGCCCTTCCCTCATCAATCAACTTTGTCACTTCCTCAAAGAATTCTATTAAGTTGGTAAGACATGACCTTCCCTGCACAAAACCATGTTGCCTATCACTGATAAGCCCATTTTCTTCCAAATGGGAATAGATCCTATCCCTCAGTATCTTCTCCAGCAGCTTCCCTACCACTGACATCAGGCTCACCGGTCTATAATTACCTGGATTTTCCCTGCTACCCTTCTTAAACAAGGGGACAACATTAGCAATTCTCCAGTCCTCCGGGACCTCACCCATGTTTAAGGATGCTGCAAAGATATCTGTTAAGGCCCCAGCTATTTCCTCTCTCGCTTCCCTCAGTAACCTGGGATAGATCCCATCAGGACCTGGGGACTTGTCCACCTTAATGCCTTTTAGAATACCCAACACTTCCTCCCTCCTTATGCTGACTTGACCTAGAGTAATCAAACATCTGTCCCTAACCTCAACATCCATCATGTCCCTCTCCTCGGTGAATACCGATGCAAAGTACTCATTTAGAATCTCACCCATTTTCTCTGACTCCACGCATAACTTTCCTCTTTTATCCTTGAGTGGGCCAATCCTTTCTCTAGTTACCCTCTTGCTCCTTATATATGAATAAAAGGCTTTGGGATTTTCCTTAACCCTGTTTGCTAAAGATATTTCATGACCCCTTTTAGCCCTCTTAATTCCTCGTTTCAGATTGGTCCTACATTCCCGATATTCTTTCAAAGCTTCGTCTTTCTTCAGCCGCCTAGACCTTATGTATGCTTCCTTTTTCCTCTTAGCTAGTCTCACAATTTCACCTGTCATCCATGGTTCCCTAATCTTGCCATTTCTATCCCTCATTTTCACAGGAACATGTCTCTCCTGCACGCTAATCAACCTGTCTTTAAAAGCCTCCCACATATCAAATGTGGATTTACCTTCAAACAGCTGCTCCCAATCTGCATTCCCCAGCTCCTGCCGAATTTTGGTATAGTTGGCCTTCCCCCAGTTTAGCACTCTTCCTTTGGGACCACTCTCATCTTTGTCCATGAGTATTCTAAAACTGACGGAATTGTGATCACTATTCCCAAAGTAGTCCCCTACTGAAACTTCAACCACCTGGCCGGGCTCATTCCCCAACACCAGGTCCAGTATGGCCCCTTCCCGAGTTGGACTATTTACATACTGCTCTAGAAAACCCTCCTGGATGCTCCTTACAAATTCTGCTCCATCTGGACCTCTAACACTAAGTGAATCCCAGTCAATGTTGGGAAAATTAAAATCTCCTATCACACCACCCTGTTGCTGCTACATCTTTCCATAATCTGTTTACATATTTGTACCTCTATCTCACGCTCGCTGTTGGGAGGCCTGTAGTACAGCCCCAACATTGTTACCGCACCCTTCCTATTTCTGAGTTCTGCTCATATTGCCTCACTGCTCGAGTCCTCCATAGTGCCCTCCTTCAGCACAGCTGTGATATCCTCTTTGACCAGTACTGCAACTCCTCCACCCCTTTTACCTCCCTCTCTATCTCGCCGGAAGCATTGATATCCTGGGATATTTAGGTGCCAATCATGCCCTTCCCTCAACCAAGTCTCAGTAATAGCAATAACATCATACTCCCAGGTACTAATCCAGGCCCTAAGTTCATCTGCCTTACCTACTACACTTCTTGCATTAAAACAAATGCACCTCAGACCACCAGTCCCTTTGCGTTCATCATCTGCTCCCTGTCTACTCTTTTCCTTAGTCATGCTGACTTCATTATCTAGTTCCTGACAGGCTTTAGTTACTACCTCCTTACTGTCCACTGACCTCCTCATTTGGTTCCCATCCCCCTGCCACATTAGTTTAAACCCTCCCCAACAGCGTTAGCAAAAGCACCCCTAAGGACATTGGTTCCAGTCCGGCCCAGGTGTAGACCGTCCAATTTGTAATAGTCCCACCTCCCCCAGAACCGGTCCCAATGTCCCAAAAATCTGAACCCCTCCCTCCTGCACCATCTCTCAAGCCACGCATTCATCCTGACTATTCTTTCATTTCTACTCTGACTATCACGTGGCACTGGTAGCAATCCTGAGATTACTACCTCTGAGGTCCTAACTCCCTAAATTCTGCTTGTAGGACCTCATCCCGTGTTTTACCTATATCATTGGTGCCTATGTGCACAACGACAACTGGCTGTTCACCCTCCCCTTTCAGAATGTTCTGCAGCCGATCTGAGACGTCCCTGACCCGTGCACCTGGGAGGCAACATACCATTTGGGAGTCTCGTTTTCGACCACAGAACCGCCTATCTACTCCCCTTACAATCGAATCCCCTATGACTATAGCTCTTCCACTCTTTTTCCCGCCCTTCCGAACAGCAGAGCCAGCCACAGTGCCATGAACCTGGCTACTGCTGCCTTCCCCTGGTGAGCCATCTCCCTGAACAGTATCCAAAACGGTATACCTGTTTGGGAGGGAGATGACCACAGGGGACACCTGCGCTGCCTTCCTGCTCTTTCTCTGCCTTTTGGTCACCCATTCCCTTTCTCCCTCAGCAATCCTAATCTGCGGTGTGACCAATTCGCTAAACGTGCTATCCACGACCTCCTCAGCATCGCGGATGCTCCAAAGTGAGTCCATCCGCAGCTCCAGAGCCGTCATGCGGTCTAACAAAAGCTGCAGCTGGACACACTTCCAGCACGTGAAGGAGTCAGGGACATCAGCCGTGTCCCTGAGCTCCCACATTGAGCAAGAGGAGCATAACACGGGTCTGAAATCTCCTGCCATTTTCAATCTTAAGCTTAAGTTAGTCTTAACTTAGATAAACGAAAAATGAACGAAACGTTTTCACCAATCACACGAAAAAAAATAAATAGAAAAAGCCTTACCTTATCTGCACACCACCGAGTCCTTTTTTTTTGGTTAGAGGAGGAGGGCGGGTGGGAGACACTACAGGTGTCTCGGGTTCAGCCGCTGCCCAAATATATAGGACTTACTTACCCGGCTGCCACCTCGCTCTCCCTGTCGCCGCTGCAAAAAGAAACTGCCGAAACAAAAAGGTAAATTTATATAAGTTGTAAACTCACTTACCCGGCTGCCACCTCGCTCTCCCTGTCGCCGCCGCTGTGTGACTTCCCCACACAGGCCGCGATTTTACGTGCCCCACCCCGAGGCGGGATCAGAGGGGGGGAGGCACAGAGAATCACGGCGGTAGCAGGGGACGTGGTGGAAGAGAGGGCCCATCACCTCCCCGTCGCCCAGTGATCTGCCCGGGGGCAGCATAGGCCGACGATGGCCTTCCCGCCCATAGGCAAATTGAGGCCCTTAAGTGCCAATTAAGGGCCAATTAAGGGTCTCTTTCCACAGCCACTGGGATCTTACCAGTGGCAGGGAGGTCTCCGCCGCACGGTGAGGATGCCTTGCAAAACAAGGCACCCTCCATGCGGGCTTAGAGAGGGAGTCCCTCCTTAATGGGCAATTTGTGGCCCACGGAGGCCCCCCACCAGGAACCAAATCACCTCTTGGGACACCCCTCCCCCTGGACCACAAGACCGCCTCCATCCCCCCTTGCTGAGGCCTTCCGGACTGGCCTCGGTGACCCCGCCTCAACTACCTCTTGTCCGAGGTTCCACCGCTGAGCCTGGGTACGGGGCCTCTGCACACCATTAGGGGCCACTGCTTCCGGCGGCGCTGCTGATACTGCTGATCTGCTGTGATTGGCCGGCAGCTCTTGGAGGCAGGATCCCCATCCCTTTAAAGTTTTTAAAAGGGAACAGGAATCCTGCCTCATAAACTTTGACAGCAAAAGACCAGAGGATCACTCCGGGGGTGGGTGGGCGGGGGGGAAGGGAGGGGTGGGGGGAGGAAGGAGGCAGAGGCGGGTCTCCCCCTGCCTTTTCGGTCCAAAATGGGAGCCTCGCCTCCAGCCCAAATCCAGCCCACAATGCGGGCTTCTGAGCTATTTGAGCCTGACGGCAGGATCCTGAAGCCCATGGTGAAAATGCTGCCCATTGTCTCACAACAAGCACATGAGGATTTTTTTTTTTGTTGAGATTTGTAGACATATGTTGCTTGGTAGCGAAGCCAGATATTGGCACAGTCACTCTTTAGCCCCAGTGTTTATAGGAAGGCAGGGAGGGAGCAGCGGGTGCAATTTAATGGTCTGGAAACCAGGATGTGTGGCTTTCGCTCTGCTCCGGCCAAATTTGCCATTTTAGAGCCAATATTCCTGACACAGCAAACCAGATTCAGAGGCAGGCTGGCTGTCAGCAACATACCCTCTAATGTTTTTTTGTAGTTCACGGGCAATTTATTTAAGTGCACAGGTCCTTTACATTTATTTGTCCGGTGGCACGCACATGGTAACTTAAAGGGGCTGACTTATGTGCAGCCTGTATGGGAACTTACAGTTTGATGCATGGTCATATGGCCGCCCAGCTTATAGGAGACATTGGGTGTCAGGTAGGTTTGCCTGCAGCAGAAGGCTGCAGCCAGGAGTATTAAGGAGGGAGGGAGAGAGGGAGGTAGAGATCAGAGATCTAAATGAACATTGGTTGGGGGGAGGTGCACAGGGTGGTGGGGTGAGCCTGGAGAGATCAGAAGGTTGGGGGGGGGGAGGCAGCAGATCGTAGGGCAGGGGCTGAGGAGGAAATCAGATGAGGGTGGCCCTGGAGGAGACTGAGGGCTGTGTAGGACATCGAGGCCAGGGGTGGGTGGGGGGAGGGGTGCTGCATTGGATCGCATAGTTAACAAAGTAGCTTGGGTAGCTGGGGAAGGACTCCTGCTCCTCCAGGCCCACAGGCAGTCCTGGAAAGGCATCCAGCAGCCTTCCCCTTCCTTCAGCAGCCAGGTTTCCCGAGACCTGGGAAACATGGCTGCAGTGTTAAAACTGAAACACAGATAAATTTTTAGGCATGCAGCCTCATTAAATATTTAATTGAGGCAGCCGCCCCCACCCACCCCGCCCCATATAGTCTCCATTAAAACAGGAAGTGGACGGGTTCAAGGCGGGTTGGGTTTGGGTTTGAAATTTTTCTGCATTTTAACATCTCACCCAACCTAAACCCATCCTTTTTTGGGGGTTAAAATGAATCCCAAGTCCAACCATTCACTTGCCTAACACAAAATAAAGAAACTCTTCTTCCTTAATATGTCACAAAGTAAATGAAAATAATCTACACAGATTTTTCAGGAACTCGGGCATTATTACTTCCGGAGAATCTTTACATAAGAGTATAGCTTCACAATTCTGGTATTATCCTATTGACACCTTTTCTAGTGCCTCCATATCCTTTTCATAATATGGCTACCAGAACTGTACATAGTACTCCAAGTGTGGTCCAACCAAGGTTCAATACAAGTTTGGCATATTTCTCTACTTTTCCGAAATAAACTCTCTTTTATGGCCTTATTAA
This sequence comes from Heterodontus francisci, assembly GCF_036365525.1. NCBI lineage: Eukaryota > Metazoa > Chordata > Chondrichthyes > Heterodontiformes > Heterodontidae > Heterodontus > Heterodontus francisci. The sequence goes on from NC_090374.1 coordinate 120,666,586, forward strand.
CCTGCGTTACTAATTTTAGTGATTTGTGTATTTGTACCCCAAGTTCCTTTGCTCCTTTATCCCATTTAGATTCTTATATATTCTAAGTAATATGTGACCTCCTCTTTCAAAATATGCAGATACAATCCGTCCGGATAAGGGGCTTTATTGTCTTTGAGTTTGATCATTTTGTTTAATATTTTTCCTCCTTTAATTTTAAGTGTGGTCATATCAATTCTAATTTCATCTTCTGATGTCATGATCTATCATCCTGGTAAATATTGAACCAAAATAATTACCTAATGTTTCTACCATTTCACTATCACTGCGTATGATTTATCCTGCTCGTTCTTGAGTGGTTGTATTCCCATCCTGACTTTCCATTTTTCGTTTAGTGCCTGTAGAATCATTTATTACTTTATTTTTGTTGCTGATAATTTATTTTCATAGTCCCTTAATTTATTTTCATAGTTCCTCTTTGCTTTCCTAATTTTTTGTCTGACTTTTCTCCTAATCTCTTCGTATTCTGCCTTGTCATGCTCTCCCCTGTTGTCCATGTACTTAGTGCAAGTCTCTTTCCTTATCCTCAATTTTTCCCTTATGTCTTTATTCATCCATGGTGTGTTTAGTTTGTTCTTGTTTTTTAGCAGAATATATTTTTCCTGGATTCTGTTGAATCCATTTTAAATGTTTCCCATTTCTGTTCTACATCATTGTTTGCTAGTATTAACCATTTTATTTTCCCAAGTCCCATTATCAGTTCTTCTTCAATCTATTGCCCTGGTTTTTGTCATGCTTATGTCCTTCTCGATTATTATCTTAAGGTATATTACATTATGGTCAAAGACTATTTTGAAGAAACATATTTGTTACGAGATTGCTTTTTTTGTAAAATATGTTTTAAGGAGTTATAGTTGAATTATGGACACGGATTCATCTGGAATCTTGAAGAAATGCTAAACTTTGTGTTTTTTTTTAAAAAGTCACCAGGACGTTCCTGGACTTGGCTTGTAAAAAAGTCTTATTGGAAGGCACCGCTCTGTGGATAATCACCCAGCAAGGATTGTTTTTGACTTGAGGAGATGTTTACAAAGAAATGACAGGTCAAGATTTATAGAGGTCAGGAGGCTTGACTTCTGTAATGTTTTTTACTTTCAGTTTGAACTGTTACAACAGACAATTGGGTTTTGCCTGCCAGAAGAAGACCCAGTTTATCTCTCTCTTCAAAATAAATCCTGCATTTCCAGTGTGTCAGTTTCCTAGTTCCAATTGTATTTGGAGAAACTCTGTGCATCAAATGTGTTGGAACTGAAACTTTGTTGTCACATTTCTGCTCTAAGTCCTATCTGAAACCTCTGTAGCTGCATTTCTTGGAAAGCCTACCCAAACTGATCTTCAACATCGCCTGGAAAGAACTGTTCTAGAAAGATACCAGTGACAGCCAACTATCCGCATTTGGGATGCCAAACCAAAACCAAGGACAACTATTCTGCCTAAGTTTTTTTTTGTAACAGCGCTATACAAAAAAAATCCCTTTTATTTTTCCAGTTAACTGGTGTATGTATGTATGTGCGTGTGTGTGAGGGACTAAGATAAATAAGTGGCTTTGATATTTCAATTTGTGTGTGTATGCTTTACTTCATTATTGGTAAGACTTGTTTTATAATAAACTGATAATTTTGTTGTTTATTAAAGAAACCTGGTTGGTGTGTTTTATTCTGGGAAAAATAGAATATATGACTGACTGTATTGGTAAGTGGGAAAATTTAAATATATGTCGTGACCTGTGGAGAAGTGGGACTAGAATGAACAGTGCACTCCTCCTGACTCGGTTGTAACACATTGAGAAAACGTTATTTATTTTTCATTTATTGTATATGATGGAAGAGAGATGTGATTTTTCATTGTTCTTATTCAGGAATTGATGCCATGTAAGTATAAAACTCAAATGAGAAACAGCTGCTGCCTGTTAGCTTGAACGCTTTTTACAGACCTATTCTTGAATTGCTTATATACCCAACCATTTCCCCATTATTTAAGCCAAAACCAACTGGCAATTTCCCACTGAAAATAATGGAAATTCCTGAAAACCATAGCAGGAAAAGATATAACCATGGGGAGGGGAAAAAAAGACTGCCAACAAACTGGCTGCTTGGCAAAGGAAACATATATCAAGATTTAGGATCATAGAAGCTGCTAGATGAATAAATATCAAGATTCATCCAGCTCTTCTTCCACCATCCTGGTAGTAGCATGATACAACAATAATGAAGTTGTTAATTAATAATGGCAACGAATTGTTATCATTTAGTCAAAAATAGATCCCGACATGAGACAAGGAAAACCCACTGGAGGCGGAAAGCTTTGGGAACCATGACTGCAAAATTGGATTCCATAGCGCCCATAGTTTTGGCTCTACGGATGCTGTCTTAGTACCAAAATGGCATTCATGCTGCGTGTGTAAACTTCCAGTGCAGCCTGCACCACATGCCATCTTGATCAAGACATTAGCACGGGCATTATGAGCATGTGCCAGAAATGTGCAGAGTAAACAGATCATGATATCAGTTAGCATGCAGCTCTGTGTTGATGCCAGCACCCCCATTTTCAACTTCGCCGCTCCAGCTAACTTCCGCTTTTAAACACGCACAGCTGAATATGCACAGTAGCAGGAAGAACCCCAAGCAGAGCTTTTTAAAAGGATCATCAACAACTTGCAGGTCACAGACCTGAAATATTAATTCTGTTTCTCGCTCCAAAGATGCTGCCAGACCTGTTGAGTATTTCTAGCATTTTCTGTTTTTATTTCCAATTTCTAGCATCTGCAGTATTTTCCTTTTGCGGATTAGTTGCTGATTAATCTCTTCTCACTCACTCTGAGTTTGTTGAAGTGTTTGGTGTTTTGAAGAGTTGGTTATAGTTGGTGAAGTCTGCAGGGAATGGAGCTGCACATGAAGAAGGCCTTCGTTGTGACTGCAAGGCTTCTGGTTAGATCACTTGCTCCTAATCATGGGTGCTATTGTTGAAATTTCCCTTCAGCTGCAGCATGAGAGGGAGATTGAACAGAGGCAGCAAAGAAGAAGACAAGCTGCTCACAGAGAGAGGAGGAGGAGGGGGAGAAGGGCTTTCTGCCTTATTAAGATCTTCCAGAAGCACTTCTCTTACCTTCACCTAATCCAGTAACAGTGTGTGTGTTGTCTACCCTTTATGAAGGAAGGTGCTCACTGAATTCTGTCATCTGTTGCAAACGGACCTGGAGACTCAGAGCAGAGTGAGGATGGCACTGCCAGTGGCTGTGAAGATGCCCGTGGCCTTTAATTTCTTCATGTCAGTATCCTTGTAGGCTAGAGCAAGCAGCATATCTAACATCTCGCAGTTTGCTATCCGTTGCTGCATCAGAGAGGTAGCAGATGCATTAGGAGAGGTGAGTTCATTCTGTTCTCTGTGAACAGAGAGAAGCAGGTGGAGCATGCATGTGGCTTTTCCAGGATAGTGTGCTTCCCATGATGCAGGGTTCCATCGACTGCACACACGTGGCTGTGCAGATGCCGCATCCCGATGCTGAGATGTACCGCAACCCTAAAGGTTACCACTCACTGAATGTGGTGTGCAACCATGCTCAGCATTGTCATTTTGGTGAATACCTACTATCCTGGCAGCAGTCCTGATGCATTTATTTTGCGACAGTCTGTTGTTCCCTCAATCTTTCAGCCATCACATCAACCAAGTGTTGGGAAACAAGAGCTATCAGATTTGCACCTGGTCAATAGTCTGCTACGTAACCAAAACACAAATGGCCAACAAGTATACAATGAGAGCCATGCTGCCACATGAAGCATCATAGAGCAGGCCGGAACATGTGTTCACCTCATGGTGGTCTGCTGTATCCTTCATAACCTGGCCATCAAGAGGGCAGAACCCATGCCACCAGGGATATGGCAAGCAGATCAGCAGGAGGAAGAGGAGGAGTAGGAAAACTGGAGGAGCAAGGAGAATGACAGAAGGAGACAACCGGCATGCTCCCATTCCGACCAGGCTGTCTGTGATCGCCTCATTCGACTATGGTTCGCCTGAACACAACTCCAAATCCCCATTGTACAACAGTTCCACACCTTACCATCCCTCTGTATGGACATCATAGTGTCCTTTTGGCCACAATGCTAAAATTAAAGCCACCACAACACAACCATTCCATACCAACTTTATTCAAGTACCCATTCAATATTCCATACAAAAGTCAACTAATCATCCTTGGTATATTCTCTTCGTGCCTGCCTTGTGGGTGCTTTGGCTGGTCCAGTGTTCCTACGCAGTGCTACCCCAATCACAGCAGCATGGCTGGTGGAATACTGCTGATTTTCAGTGGGGGAGACTGCAGATGACCTTGCAGGATGTCCTCGAGCAACTCTGGCTCTAGAAGGCCTGGCTTTGGACTGCACTACCTTGGCGCGGGCAGTAGCAGTCTGGGCTGGCTGGCTGGCTGACAGGCAACAACAGGGGCACGACAGAGTGGCAGCGGTAGGATCAGGGCAACGCCTCAGCAATCCTAGTATGCTGTTCGAGGATAGGTTGCTGGACTCTGTGAAACTCTGAAAGGCCCTTTGAGCACTGGAATCTGCAGCCATGATGGTAGCAATCTGAGCCTGCATGGTAACAAGCTGAGATTGCATGACTTAAGTCTAAGCTTCCACCACAGCACTCAAAGAACAAAGAACAGTACAGCACAGGAACAGGCCATTCGACCCTCCACGCCTGCGCCGATCTTGATGCCTGCCTAAACTAAAACCTTCTGCACTTCCAGGGACCGTATCCCTCTGTTCCCATCCTATTCATGTATTTGTCAAGATGCCTCTTAAATGTCATTATCGTTCCTGCTTCCACCACCTCCCCTGGCAGCAGGTTCCAGGCACTCACCACCCTCTGTGTAAAGAACTTGCCTCGCACATCCCCTCTAAACTTTGCCCCTCTCACCTTAAACCTATGTCCCCTAGTAACTGACTCTTCCACTCTGGGAAAAAGCTTCTGACTATCCACTCTGTCCATGCCACTCATAACTTTATAAACCTCTATCATGTCACCCCTCCACCTCCGTCGTTCCAGTGAAAACAATCCGAGTTTATCCAACCTCTCCTCATAGCTAATGCCCTCCAGACCAGGCAACATCCTGGTAAACCTCTTCTGTACCCTCTCCAAAGCCTCCACGTCCTTCTGGTAGTGTGGCGACCAGAATTGCACGCAATATTCTAAGTGCGGCCTAACTAAAGTTCTGTACAGCTGCAGCATGACTTGCCAATTTTTATACTCTATGCCCCGACCGATGAAGGCAAGATTGCCATATGCCTTCTTGACTACCTTATCCACCTGCGTTGCCACTTTCAGTGACCTGTGGACCTGTACACCCAGATCTCTCTGCCTGTCAATACTCCTAAAGGTTCTGCCATTTACTGTATACTTCCCACCTGCATTAGATCTTCCAAAATGCATTACCTCACATTTATCCAGATTAAACTCCATCTGCCATTTCTCCGCCCAAGTCTCCAACCGATCTATATCCTGCTGTATCCTCTGACAATCCTCATCACTATCCGCAACTCCGCCAACTTTTGTGTCGTCCGCAAACTTACTCATCAGACCAGCTACATTTTCCTCCAAATAATCCAAATTATATATACTACAAACAGCAAAGGTCCCAGCACTGATCCCTGTGGAACACCACTAGTCACATCCCTCCATTCAGAAAAGCACCCTTCCACTGCTACCCTCTGTCTTCTATGACAGAGCCAGTTCTGTATCCATCTTGCCAGCTCACCTCTGATCCCATGTGACTTCACCTTTTGTACCAGTCTGCCATGAAGGACCTTGTCAAAGGCTTTACTGAAGTCCATATAGATAACATCCACTGCCCTTCCTTCATCAATCGTCTTCGTCACTTCCTCAAAAAACTCAATCAAATTAGTGAGACATGACCTCCCCTTTACAAAACCATGCTGCCTCTCGCTAATAAGTTTGTTTGTTTCCAAATGGGAGTAAATCCTGTCCCGAAGAATCCTCTTTAATAATTTCCCTACCACTGACGTAAGGCTCACCGGCCTATAATTTCCTGGATTATCCTTGCTACCCTTCTTAAACAAAGGAACAACATTGGCTATTCTCCAGTCCTCTGGGACCTCACCTGTAGCCAATGAGGATGCAAAGATTTCTGTCAAGGCCCCAGCAATTTCTTCCCTTGCCTCCCTTTGTATTCTGGGGTAGATCCCATCAGGCCCTGGGGACTTATCTACCTTAATGTTTTGCATGACACCCAACACCTCCTCCTTTTTGATAATGAGATGACTGAGACTATCTACACTCCCTTCCATAGGCTCATCATCCACCAAGTCCTTCTCTTTGGTGAATACTGATGCAAAGTACTCATTTAGTACCTTGCCCATTTCCTCTGGCTTCACACATAGATTCCCTTCTCTGTCCTTGAGTGGGCCAACCCTTCCCCTAGTTACCCTCTTGCTCTTTATATATGTATAAAAAGCCTTGGGATTATGCTTAATCCTGTTTGCCAATGACTTTTCATGACCCCTTTTAGCCCTCCTGACTCCTTGCTTAAGTTCCTTAGGGACCAAAGGCTGGGTGCCTTCTGCCTGTGCTACAATGGAAGTTGAGACATCAGCCATCGGATGCTGCATCAAGGTTGGGTTCTGAAGTGCTTTCATGGAGTTGGCCACCACTTTCACACTGGAAAGGATACATCTCAAGCTCTGCATAATGCCCTGTGCCAAATTGGAGCCAGATACCTCCATGCTCCTTGACAGTGACAGCAGCCTTTCTGGTAGACCTACCAATGCACCAAGCTTTTCTGTCTCCATTCCCATCAGCCCTTTTCTGTACCCATCCCATCAAAATCCTCATCTGAGTCCTCTGCAGCAAAATTCGTGTGTGACCTCGCCCTTCGAAGAACTGACACCCATACTATTCTTTTCCCTCTGGTCTTGCTGCAGTCCACTCCGTGCCTGGTGACTCTCTACATGCAGATCCTGCCTCTCTGCTACCCTCTAAAGTTTGCACAGTGCCAGTATCTGAACTGGTGGCTGCGAGTATGAGATTGAGTGATGGTATTTCTCTTTCATCAGTCTCTTGTTTCTCTTGGACATCAGACTCCCACACCAGACCTTGAATAGGCAGTAGTTCCGGAGCATCTGAAAGGAGAAAGGTACAAGAGTAGGGTTGGGTGAGTGGGGACAAGTAGTAAGAGGTGCATGCTTACACCAGCTTGTAAATCAGAACAGATTGTTGAATGAGGGTCAAAGGGATGTGAGAAGGTGGATTAGGTTGGAATATAGCACCATTTTCAATTATTTCAGCCCTGCTGTTTGCTACGGCCTCATCGTGGCTGCACCAAAGATTATATGCACTGTCTCCACTATGGAGATGAGGGCATGCAGCAATGCCTGCCCACCACTGGTTAGGTGCTGCTGTCTCCAATTATGGGCCACCTTAGCCTACAAGAGAGAGGGAAGTATGTCAGTGAATGTGGTGCAATGTGTTTGGTGATGTGTCCGTCACAGTTGAATAACTGGCAGCGTGCACAAGTTGTGAGATGGGGTGTGAGGTTTGCAGCAGTACTAAGGGCTGGGTTTTATGGGCCCCCCGAGGCGGGGTTGGAGGCGGAGGGGTGGAGCCCACAGAATCATGATGGGTGGCAGGGGGCGGAGGGCCCAGTGCTGCCCTGTCATCAAGCGATTTTGCCAGGGGCGGGATAGGCCGATGACGGCCTTCCCGCCCAGAGGCCAAATGAAGCCCTTAGGTAGCCTATTGACGGCCACTTAAGGGCCTCTTCCTGCAGCCACTGGGATTTAACCAGTGGCAGGGGGTGCCTCTGCCACGCAGGGAAGATGTCTTGAAAAATGAGGTGCCCTCCCTGTTGGCTTGGGGGCGGGTCCCTCCTTCATGGGTGATTTATAGCCCACGAATGAACCCCTCTGGCAAAACCTACAGTTCCTTCTCCTTTCCCGGGACTTCATGCCCACACACTCAGCCCCATCACCAGGGCCTTCTGGACTGTTGGATATAAGTCATGCTTGAAAGAGACTGTTGGTAGGCAAGTGAAAAGGTGGGTGGTAAATGAAGCTGTGTGTTAAGCTAGTGGTGCATTTGTAAGGATATTTCAGGTGAAGATGCTTTCACAGACCTTAGCAACTCGTGTGAGGTCATTGGACTTTTTGCAGATCTGCATGCAGGTCCTCGCTCTAAACTGCTGACATTGACAGCTATCTGCTCTCAATGTCTTCGTAATGTCTGCCTGCAAGGCCTCCTGACCCCCTGAGGGAAGAGGACCTCTCTCCTCTGTCCACCCCCTGCATCAAGGCCCCAGTCCTGCATCAGAGAACCTTGGGGCACGTTCTCTGCCTGTTGTGCCATTTAAAATCCTCCTGCTGTTCAGACACTCTTCTTTAATCAGTTCCAGTGCTTGCTCCAGCCAAAATGCACCCCTCTTTTAAGAGGTGTGGACCGGCTTTAAGTAGTGCAGACTAGTTTTAAGTGGTCCTAGATTCACACGAACTTGGGCCTCATGCTGAGGTGTGCAGCCAATCAACAGTGGACTGACCGCTGAGTTGCACATCGCTGTCATTTCAATCGGCAGGCAGCACAAAGTTTGCATGCCTCCTACATCGCTATGAATGGGGCACATCATGATGCTTGTGCCAGATTACTGGCCTAATCCAATTTCTCCCCTGATATGTCCAAAGTCATCTGTTGCTCCCATTATACTCAGAAATACCTGTGGGTTGAAGATTCATTTAATATTTTATGATCTCCAATAGGGCTTACCTAATCTGCCGAAGAATATATGAGATATTCATTTATGATAAAATCACTAATGATTTTAATTTATTAAGAGATTATTCAGAAATTTAATCTTGTTCCGAAGTGTTGGCTTTAATCCCTCTCAAAATAATACTGATAAATTATGAAATTCATAAACAAAATTGCATATTTAGCTCCTGATTCTCTGTGTTCTTCTGCGCATTATAAAGTTTTATAGGAAGGCAGGTGTTAGGTGTGGAATTGGCAATGCTGGGCCTGGACTTACAATAGGCACAAGCCGGCTATCCACATGGTAATGAAGCTGGAAAGACCAGTCCTCCCCTCTCTCATCAATTTCCACTCTAGTCCAGATTTCCAACCTGGTTTTCAGGTGGGATCAAGGTGGTGACATACTCAAAATTGGAATGCAAAACTGACTGTTCCATTCTTGCCATTGTTCGGCCCATTACCATGAAATCTTGGAATTGTCATTCAATTCAGCATTTGAATAAGCTGGAGAAAACACTCTGTGTATGTGCAGTGAGTATGTTACAGTATCACAAACATATGTACATCATGGTCCGTGCAAAGAAGTTGTGAGGTTTGGTAATGTTCTTGCATTATTTAAGGTAAATAGTGACATGCCATTCACCAGGGTTTTTTTTTCATCTTGTGCTTCTCAGTTGTAGCCTGTAGACTAACCATAAAACTTTTGCTGCACCCTTTCATACTTAGGGCAGAGCAAGTATATTACACCTTGGTAACACTAAGCCAACACTGTCCTTACAAAACCAAAAGTTTGCCTAATAATAAAAGGTAACCATAAACCAGAACAATGTCAGTTCTGTCAGAAGTGTGATGAGATAACATCCCTTGTGTTTTCCTTGGACAGAGATGTAAAAGCTGATAACCCTCACCATTGGGAAGTGTGTCTACAGCACCTTTGATTCTATCAAACATGTTGGTCACCTGAAAGGAATGTGCCAATCATCTCAGTTTGCTATTTCACAGGTATATCCTAAACCTGGCACCAGCGGTTGAGCTACTGCGTTCCAATCATACACCTGGGGCATTTTGGAGTTCATCGCAATTGCATGGAGTAATGCTACAGAAATCTGAAACATATTATCCCAAATTCTACGAGCAGTAGAGGAAACTGAACATGATGGATAGATTATAATAACAGTCCAGTAACTGTATTTTTTGGCCTGAACTAGAAAAGCTGGAAAATAAATGATTTACCACATAATATCGCCTACAGTCAAAGTTGCTGAAGTATTTCTTTCCCCATAGGCTGCCAAATAACTAGCTCTTTTACATTCAAACGTTCAGAAGTCTTGCCTGCATAATTTAGAGATTTACAGCTCCTATCATCGGTCTGGAAGACTTGTCTGCCCACAAATTTACACACTGTAGCCTCAAAGTTCAACCAGGTATTAAAAATATTAAAGGCACTTGCAACAAAGTACTGAGGCCACCCTCAAGCTGAATATGTCCTGATAATTGGATTCACGGAGTCTGGCCCTTCTACGTTTTGGTCTACCTACAAAAAAGCTTTAAACAGAAGCATTTGATGGACTCCAACCCTTCCAAGGGGTCTGGTCTGTGTATGCCCACTCAGTTTCTCACACAAACCCCTAACAGTCTATGTGCGCATTCATGTCATTGCAAGTCTCTGCCAGCAAAGTGTACACAAAAGCATTAACAGGAGTAATCAAAATTGGCTTACTGTTGATTTTTTTTTCATCAAATCTAAATGTATACCAATGTACAGAAGTTAAGGAAGGAATTTTAATCATAAAAAATGAGTGGGATTGGGCCAGGTAGTAGTTAAAGGATTACAGATCTGTATACTGACCCTAACCTGCCTCCAATTTATCGACTTCCGGTTTTAAAGGAGGCATGACAGGATGTGGGGGGGCGGGGGGGGGGGGGGGTGGGGAGGAGGGGGGCGTGGGGCAGGCAGTCAACCCATGCCCAGGAGGTGCATTGGCAATTTAAATATATTACGACTGCATGCCTCATTTTTATCCACCATTTTCAATTTAACTCTGGATAGCCGGGTTTAAAGGATCTCGGGAAATCTGGCAGCTACAGGAAGACAAGAACTGCTGGATTGAGGAGGTAAGTGCCTTTCCACTTGCTTTCTTGATCTAGCATACCTGTCTCGCCAACACCCACGATCTGACACTCTGCCCAACGTTTTTGATCTCTCCCCAACCTTCCTGCCCCAAAGCCTCCAACCTTCCTCCCTGCCCTAAAGCCTTCAACCTCCCGCAAACCCCGAAACTCCCAACTTCCCCCACCCTGGCTTCTGAATTCATCAGGCCTCCTAACTAAAAGGTAAGACGGTAGATATTTAGGAGATATTTCATAACTCTCAACAAATATATATTCTATTGAGAACGAAAGCCTCTATGAGAAGGATGAACCATCTTTAGTTAACTAAGGAAGTTAAGGATGGTATCAAATTGAACGGAAAGACATACAATGTTGTGAAGATTACTGGTAGGCCAGAAGATTGGGAGAATTTTAGAAACCAGCAAAGAATGACCAAAAAAAGGGAGAAGATAGATTATGTGAGCAAACAAACAGAAAATATAAAAACAAATGTCAAGAACCTATAAAAAGGAAGAGAGTAGCTAAAGTAAATGTTGGCTCCTTAGAGGACGAGACTGGGGAATTAATAAGAGGGAATAATTAATAATGGGAAACAAGGAAATCGCAGAGACTTTGAACAAATATTTTGTATCTGTCTTCACAGTAGACAACACTATAAATATCCCAATAATAGTAGAAAATCAGGGGGAGAAAGGGTGGGGGAGGAACTTAAAACAAACACTATCACAAGAGCAAAAGTACCAGGAAAACTAATGGGACTGAAGACTGACAAGTCCCCTGGACCTGATGGCCTGCATCCTAGGATCGTAAAAGAACTGGCTGCAGAGATTGAGGTCACATTGGTTCTAATCTTCCAAAATTCCCTAGATTCCAGAAAGGCCTAGCAGATTGGAAAATCACAAGTGTAATGTCCCTATTCAAGACAGGAGGGAGAAAGCAGGAAACTATTGGCGAATTGGTCTAAGATCTGTCATTGGGAAAATACTGGAATCCATTATTAAGGAAGTAGTAGTAGGGCATTTCAAAAATCACAACACAATCAATCAGTCAACGTAGTTTTATGAAAGGCAAATAGTGTTTGACAAATTTATTAGAATTCTTTGAGAAAATAACAAGCAAGGTGGATAAAGGGGAACCAGTAGATGTAGTGTATTTGGATTTCCAAAAGGCATTAATAAGGGGCCACATAAATGGTTACTGTGCAAAATTAGAGCTCATGGTGTTGAGGATAATATATTAGCATGGATAGAGGATTAGCTAATTAACAGAAAACAGAGAGTCAGCATAAATGGGTCATTTTCAGGTTGGCAAACTATAACTAATGGCGTGCCACAGGAATCAGTGCTGGGCCCTCAACTATTTACAATCTATGTTAATAGGAATGTAGGAACATCGGAGCAGGAGTAGGCCATTCAGCCCATCAAGCCTGCCCCACCATTCAATACGATCATGGCTGATCATACACGTCAATGTCTTTTTCCCACACTATCCTCATATCCCCTTATGTCATTTGTATTTAGAAATCTGTCAATCTCTGCTTTAAACATACTCAATGACTGAGCTTCCACAGCCTTCTGGGGTAGAGAATTCCAAAGATTTACAACCCTCTGAAAAAAGAAATTTCTTCTCATCTCTGTCCTAAGTGGCTTCCCCCTTATTTTGAAATTGTGTACCCTGGTTCTAGGCTTCCCAATGAGGGGGGAAACATCTTACCTGCATCTACCCTGTCTATCCTTTTAAGTATTTTGTAGGTTTCAATAAGGTCACCTCTCATTCTTCGAACCTCTAGAGATACAGGCCCAGTTTCCCCAATCTCTCTTCATAGGACTGTCCCGTCACCCCGGGAACAAGTCTGGTGAACCTTCGTTGCACTACCTCTATAACAATAATATCCTTCCTAAGGTAAGGGGACCAAAACTGCACACAGTACTCCAGGAGCGGTCTAACCAAGGTTCTATACAATTGAAGCAAGACTTCACTACACCTGTACTCAAATCCTCTTGCGATAAAAGCTTACATATCATTAGCCTTCTTAATTGCTTGCTGCACCTGCATGTTAGCTTTCAGTGACTTATTGACGAGGACACCCAGGTCCCTTTGTACATCTACACTTTCTAATCTCTTACCATTTAAGAAATACTCTGCACATCGATTCCTCCTACCAAAGTGGATAACCTCACATTTTTCCACATTATATTCCATCTGCCACGTTCTTGTCCACTCACTAAGTCTGTCCAAATTCCTTGAAGCCACTTTGCATCTTCCTCACAACACACATTCCCACCTAGCTTTGCGTCATCTGCGAACTTGGAAATATTACATTTGGTCACCACATCCAAATCATTGATATATACATATTGTGAACAGCTGGGGCCCAAGCACTGATCCCTGCAGTACCCCACTAGTCACAGCCTGCCAACATGAAAATGACCCGTTTTTTCCTACTCTCTGCTTTCTGCCTGTTAACCAATCCTAGGACGAATGGACCGAGTGTATTGAAGCCAATTTTGCCGAAACAAGGATAGGTGACCAAGCAAGTTATGAGGAGGACACTGGGCAGAATTTTGTTGGTACCAGGTGGTGGGCTAGGAGGCGGGGGTGGAGGTGGTGCTGGTAAAATACTGGGGAGTTGTGTCAGGACGGCTCCCTGAGACATTCCCGCTGCTGCTGACATTTCCCAGTGGTGGGAACGGCAATGGCTCAGGTACGTGCCAACAAGAGGCAGGCACCCAATTTAGACAAAGGCCCATTTAAGGGCCATTTACCTGGATCATTGGCATTGTGTCAGTGGCGTTATCTGCCCTCCACCACATGGGAGGCCATTGACTGCAAGGAGGCAGCCTCCTATGATTCCTGGGGAGGGCCATTGGAGCCGAAGGCTGCCCGGCCCGAGCAGGGGGCCACCAGACACAAAGGCTACCCCCGCAGCCCCAACATCGCCGTAGGAGACGTTTCCTCTCCTATTGTCGGAGCCTGCCTACTTGGCACCAGCAAAAAAGGAACTCTCTTTCACCACTGGGTGGGTGTCTCAAAATGGAGGCACCAGCTGGCGAGCTTCCAAGATGGCAGGGTGCACGCGCGGAATTTGACCCGCAGAGCCACCGCAATATTTAGCGCGGTGGCTCATTTACATTTCTGGGATGGATCGCCCTTGCCCGATAACGGAGAGGGGGCGGACGCTCCGTCCCCGGCAACAGCATCCAGTGCCACTGCAAAGGCGCTGGCGTCATTTTTAAAGGACTTCCAGCCCTTCATTTAAATTTAATAGTTTAAAGTAACAGGATCTGAAAGACGAAAAGGAAAAATTTATTCAAAGTTTCAATCCCCTCTCCCAATCCCCCAATGACTAATCAATTTATTAATTGTCCTGTCCCCCTCCAAAGTTTAGAACCTTTAACCTTCAACCCCTTCCCACCATCCCCTCTACCAATCGCAGTGGTTTTCCCCACTCCCCCCACAAAAACTGACTCGCTTCCCCCTCCCAACGAGTGTTCCGCCTCAAATATCCGAGGCACGGGAGTTCCGGCAACCGGCCTGAATATCACAGCGGGACAGCCGTGCGACAGGGTGAGTATTTATTCATTAATTTAAACAGATTAAAATATTTTAATGAAGTTCCTGTCCCGAGCGGTGGTGAGGCTGCCACGAGGCCTCACTGCTGCTGGTAAAATGAGGCCGGGCCTTCCTGGCGTCGAGGCCCGTGGCGGGCGTCTCCCGGAGGTATTTTCCAGGCATCCCCACCACGACCCCTAACATCAGGGGGCTGGTAAAATCTAGCCCAACATTGCATTTCCCTTGCTGCCTCAGCAGCAGCCACCTCGCTCAATGGCGCTGCCAAGGCTGCAGAACTACCGGCCGTCTGATTGGGCTGGCAATATGCAAAGCCCACCCGCCTTCCTGAATCGGCCACCTCCCCCACCTGCTGGCTCTTGATTGCTTCCTCCTGACAATATCACAGGGGAAGTCCCACATCGCGACCTAGCGTGCTGGCTACCCGAAAAACACACCAACATCATGACGTCCCCCATTCTGGGAAGATCCCACCCAAAGAGTGTGAAAAGGGATATAAATAGATTAAGTGAGTTGGCAAAAACTTGACAGATAGAGTATAATGTGGGAAAATGTGAAGTTATCCACTCTGGTAGGAAGAGTAGAAAGGCAAAATAATACTTAAATGTAGAGAGATTGCAGAATGGTGTGGTATAGAGTGATCTGGGTGAACTTGTACATGAGTCACAAAACGTTAGCACGCAGGTACAGCAAGTAATTATAAAGGCAAATGAAATGTTGGGCTTTATTGCAAGGGGGATGGAGTATCAAAGTAAGGAAGTCTTGCTAAATTGTATAGGCTGTTGATGAGACCACACCTAGAGTACTGCATACAGTTTTGGTCTCCTTATTTAAGGAGGGATATGCTTGCATTGGAGGCAGATCAGAGAAGGTTCACTAGGCTGGTTCATAGGATGAAGGGATTGTCTTAAGAGGAAAGGTTGAGCAGATTGGGCCTATACTCATTGGAGTTTAGAAGAATGAGAGGTGATCTTATTGAAACATAGAAGATTCTGAGGGGGCTTAACAGGGTAGATGCTGAGAGGATGTTTCCCCTTATGGAGGATCTAGAACTAAGGGGAATAGTTTCAGAATAAGGGGGTCTCCCATTTAAGACAAAAATGAGGAAGAATTTCTTCTTACAGAAGGTGATGAATCTTTGGAATTCTCTACCCCAGAGAGCTGTAGAGGCTGGGTCATTGAATATATTCAAGGCGAGGTAGACAGGTTTTTGAATTATAGGGGAGTCAAGGGTTATGGGGGAACAGGAAGGAAAGTGGAGCTGAGGCCAAGATCCTATCAGCCAAAATCTTACTGAATGGTGAATCAGGCTCAAGGAGCCATATGGTCTATTCCTGCTCCTATTTCTTATGTTCTTACATTCTTATGTTAACTTCCCACCTTTGGATTAGACACCCCCTCCCCAATTTTGGAATATCCCCACCCACACACCACCGCCCCCCAACACTGTGGTCAGAGCTCAGACCCTCCCCCGGGACCAGACCACCCTCCCAGGGTTGTGGATTGGACCGTCTGGTCCAGCAGCCTCTTCTCCAGCATTCCCCACCCGACTGGAAGCCAAGTCTGTCAATCAGGCTAACGTCCAAGCGGGGAACCTGCCAATGAAGTCACACGCGCACAGTGGAGTTAAAACTCCATAGCATGTTGAAAAGACCAGCCTTCGGGGTTTCCTGCTTGCTACCAGCTCTGCTCAGTCCCACTTCCGACAGGTCAACGATTTAAAATCCCCACTAAATATCGACTAGCCCACAAATGAGAAAAGGATTCCAAATAATTACTTGATTTTTTTTTCGTTGAAGTATATTTGGTTTGAAACATTTACTTTTTCAGTTTTTAATTTTTTTTGCTTATTCCTTCTGCTACCTCTATTTCTTCAGTTCCTTAGAATTAAATTTTCCCTATTTGTTTGTTTTATTTCTGTTTTTACTCTTGTAATTGTTTCAGTTTTGATTATTAGTTTTTGAAAAAAATTCCTGTTTCATTTACTTGTTCCTGTAGTATAAGCACTTGAAAGGGTTAATATTGGAGACAGTGAGAGCAACCCCTCCCACTGTAGTGATGATGGTGTAACAGTCACATGGTAATGAGCTTTGGAAGAAGTCAGTAGCAGCACGAAGGATGCTAGCTGGAGAGGCTTGTGGAGAGTGTAAATAAAGATGTAAATAATAAGAGTTATTAGTTGACCTTATCCAGACTCCGAGACTTTATCAATAACGCCCTAGCTATGCTACAACTACAACAACACACAACAGTTTCCCTGACATTTATGCCTAAAATCTGGATCAGATTATGTTCTTTTTCCAATTTTGTTTATTCAGTCATGAGATGTGGGCATCATTGGCAAGGTGGGCATTTATTGCCCATCCTTCATTGCTCTTGAGAAGGTGGTGGTGAGCATTTCATGGCCAGCATATTCTAGCTCTGTTACTTTTGAGAGCCTGGAGTGAAATCTTCCTTGGATCTACTCCCACTGTACAACCATGACTTCACAAGAAGTGTGGTAATGCCCTGGTTTAGAAATTGGATAGTGTTGCAATCATTTTACAGGTGAAAACGTTTACCTATGGATTGAGTATGTCAGGTGGGGGTTTGTGCTTAATCTGCACCAGAGGTATGTCGTCTGCCATATTGGTAAACACACCTTCATACGTATCCAGGGCTTGTGTTTGAAACAGACATTAGGCCCTTCGCATGTCCAATTATTAAGCCTAACTCCTTCTTGAGACCCTCTTTGCAAACTTCAATTACACATGACTGAAGCTTGCGTCCATGCATGCCATAGTCAGTTCTTCAGGCGTTTGGCAGCCAAACCAGCAGTCCTTTGTCAACAATTACTGAGGGCTAAATAGTATAAGAAATACATGGTCATTAAAGACCAGTTAGTTATGCAGATTGGGTTGTTTACTTATTGCTTAACTACTGAGTCCATCCTATATCTTCTCATGTCAGTTAAAATTTACCTCAGCCTCTTCTGGCCATGACCGTCCGACATTGGGCAGGTTTCACTGGCATGATCAGCAGTTAAAATTGCATCAGGGCCAAAATAATATCTTCAGATCCCAACTTTTAAATATTCATGAGATCCCGGCCTGCCCATGGCAGGTGTCCCCAACGCTGCCAAAATCTCAGCATTTAAATAGTGGCAGAATCAAACGCGGCAGGAGCAAAGCAGGAAGCACCCATCTTTCATTTTTAACAGGCATTATCCTGTTCCCACCAAAAGAGCAGGGTTAAAATCAGCCCTTGATTGTTGAAAGAGCTGAGCCTTACACCAGTGCTCACAGATCGAATGAATGGAAGGGTTGGTAATTAAACATAGTACCATGCACATACTCCAAGATGTGCCAGTAAATCATCATTCATAAAGCGTGAGTTTCAGTTTAAATTTGTGACATATTTATTGGAGTTTGCTTGAGATCCTCATCATTGAGGAAGGCCTGAATGGTCCGTTATCTCCTGCTTTCCTACTAGAAATGTATGCTAATGAAATAAAAAGACCATGCAAGGGATGGGAAATAAATTTAAAACAATAAAACTTGGTGTAAAATGAAGTTTAAAAATAACAGCTGACACAAGTTGAAGTCCACTTTGATTGTGTATTGTGACACTGAGGCATAGAGATCAGGAAGATTTGTGATATAATCTTTGCACTGTTACCTGATCTCAGGTGACTATTTTAAGATTGATATCCAATGTCCAAAGGTCCATCCTCCCACCAGGATAAGAGAAATGGGCAGAAAATTCTTCACATTCATAGCCACACATCATTCACTCAGAAAATTGTTCTGATCAGTCACAGATACACAGCCAAGGATCAGTACATGTGATGTGAATCAGTAATACCAGACAGGGAACAGAAAGAAAGAGGAACAGCACCTTTGTTAAAGGACATAAAAACATAAGAAATAGGAGCAGGAGTCAGCCATACAGCCCCTCGAGCCTGATCCACCATTAATTAATATCAGGGCTGATCTGATCTTGTCCTCACCACTACTTTCCTGCCCAATACCGGGTTATGGATTCACGGTCAAAGATAGCCCTCTGATACCCTGCTCAAGTTGCCACTCCTCACAGAAACCCATCCAGAGAATAACAAAAAACATTTTTTCTTTCTTTCAGGTGTGAAAGATCGCAGGCTTCAACAACTCAGTGGTATCAACGTACCTCCGTATCCTTCTCCTTTATTTCCCTCTGACCCCATTTTTCTTCTAATCTCAACCCTTGTCGTGTATTCACGATACCCTCTGACCCTGAATGATCAGTCCTTAGCAGAGACCTCAGTTTCATTCCCTTATGCCCCACCTCAATGAATTTCAAACTCAGCACAACGATGAGCTCTTTTTCCATCACCTTCACCTCCATGTCCACTTCTTTGGTCAGGAATTCTCACTCCGCATAGTGGACCCTTTTACTCATCTCTAGTATTCACCCTCCATCTGGACCCGTCCCTCTGGCCTCTTACCCTCACCAGATCTTTGCTTTGAGAATTGCCAATGTGACATTGGCCATCTCAATTTCTCTGCTCCCCTCACTCACTCTAACTTGTTGCCCTCTGAACCTGTTGCACTCCATTTTCTTAGGCCTGCCCTAACATCGTCATCAAACCTGCTGATTAGGGTGGTGCTGCCGTTTTCTGGCTTACCACCCTCTGCCTGGCAGAGGCTGATAGCCAACTCTCTAACCTCCTGTCCTCCTACCTCCCCCTGGACCTTTACCCCACCATTGAACATCAAGCCATCATTTCCAGGACTGTCACTGACCTCATCACAGCCTCCAGCCTCATAGTCCCACAGCCCCGAACAGCCCACTTCTACCTCCTTCCCAAAATCCACAAACAGGGTGCATTGAACCATAGAAAAATTATGGCACAAAAGGAGGCCATTCAGCCATCATGTCTGTGCTGGCTGAAAAAACTAGCCGCCCAATATAATCCCACCTTCCAGCACCTGGTCCATAGCCTTGCAGGTTAGAGCACTTCCGCTGCATGTCCAGGTATCTTTTAAATGAGTTGAGTGTTTCTGCCTCCACTACCTGAAACCCATCGTTTCATCCTGTTCCTGCCCCATTAAACTGTTTTAGTCGATTTCAACTCTTTTTTTTCCTCCCCTTTTCCAGTCACCTCACATCTACATCCATAACTCTTCCAATGCCCTCCGTAACTTTTTCCAGTTTCCTGGCCCTAACCGTCTCCTCTTCACCATGAATGGCCAGTCTTTCTGCACCTCCATCCCCCACCAGGATGGTCTGAGAGCTCTCCACATCTTCCTTGAACAGAGGCCCAACTAGTCCCTATCCAACACCACGCTCCTCCTGGCTGAACTTGTTCTCACATTGAACAAGTTCTTCAACTCCACTCAGTTCCTCTAAATAAAAGTTATTGCCATGGGTCCTATCAACCAATATTCACTGTCAGCCCACTGACTCCCACAACTACCTTGACTACACTTCCTCACACCCCGATTCCTGTAAGGACTCTATTCCGCTTTCCCAATTTCTCAGACTCCATCGCATTTGTTCCATGCTAGGGACCTTTCGCAATATCCTGGTTACTCTTCAGTCACCCGAACACCCCTCCCCTTCCCAAGGTAGCTTTCCATGCAAGTGCAGGAGATGCAACACCTGCCCTTTTACCTCCTCCCTTCTCACCGTCCAAGGTGAAACAGCAATTTACTTGTACTACTTTCAATTTACTGCACTGTATTCGCTGCTCACAATGTGGTCTCCTCTACATTGGGGAAACCAAACAAAGGTTAGGTAATTGCCTTGTGGCGCACCTCCAGTCAGTCTGCAAGTGTGACCCTGAGCCTCTTGTCGCTTATCATTTTAATTCTTCACTGTGCTCTTACTCTGACTTTTCTTTCCTCGGCCTCCTGCAGTATTCCAATGATGTTCAATATAAGCTCGAGGAACAGCATCTCAACTTTTGAATGGGCACTTTACAGCCTTCCAGACTCAATGTTGAGTTCAGCAATTTAAGACCATAACCTCTACCCCCATTATTTTCCTTTTCCTTTGCTGATGTTGGCTTTTTCTCTTGTTTCTCTCTTTTTTTCCTTATTTTTGCTTTGCAATGGCGGCTGTTCATCATTCTACCATTCACACCTCCTCTAGACACATCTTTTGTTTTTTTACTTGTCCCATTATCACCCCCTTAGGTCTTCCACCATCCTTCCTTTTTGTTCTTTTCCCCATTCTACCACACAATCCACGCCCCCCCCCCCCTTTACTTGCTTAAAACCTATTCCATCTCTAACTTTTCCCATTTCTGATGAAAGGTCATTGACTTGAAACGTTGGTCAGCATTTTCCAGCGCTGGGGTGGCGGAAGTGGAGGTGGGAGGTCAGGGAAAATAATGGGGAGTTGCATCGGGATTGTTCCCTGATGCATTCCCACTGCCAGGGAAATTTCCTGAGGGTGGGCAAGCATGCAGATCAGCGGCCCATTGCGAACCAGCCAATTTGGATATTTAAGGTCCCAATTAGAGGCCATTTAGATTACCAGCTGGCAAAATACCAGCGGAATGTGGCTCCTGCTGCATGCTGAAGGCCACTAACTTAATGAAGGTGGCCTCCCTGTGACAGTCGGGGAGAACATTAGAGCAAGAGGCTCCATCCCCCAAAGAGGGGGTCACCGACATCAAAAGCTGCACCCGTGGCCCAAACACTGCTGCTGCAAGGATTTCTGCTCTGATCAGTGGGGCCTGCCTATTTGGCCCCTCTAAAAATTGTAATTATTTTGACCCCTCCGGGGGCACCATTTTGAGGCGACCTCGTGTTCTCCTACCTGCCTCAGCAGCGTTTACCTGCCCCCGCTGGGGCTGCTAAAGCTCTAGAGCCCGCGGCTGCCAATTAGGAGGCCACCTCTGGGAAAATACTGGTCCAGCAAGTGCGGGCTCAGGACCCCCATTTGGTCCTGACATTGGGATCCCGAAACCCATGGGAAAATCCTGCCCTCTCTCTCCACAGATGCTGCTGAGTATTTCTTGCATTTTCTGTTTTTGTTAACCCTTCCAAAGATTGCTGCACATGGTGTTAATCTACTGATCAGGTAGCCAACAGGTAGGAGGGGGAGCAGTGGCCTGGTGATTCTGAAAACTGGAAGGTGCAAATATATCTGATCTAAAGCCATCCAACACCCTACCTAAAACTAAATAAGACATTATAATACAGGCAAAGTTGAACCTTTTGACACTCTGCCAAAGTGTGAATTGCTCCATTAGCATGTGAATACTCCAACCATTAATTTAATTCTTTCTGACCTTTTTATATCATTTCCACAATCCTGTCTTTCTTCCTGGTTTATTTTAATCTCTTTACAGTACATCTGTTGCTTCTCATTTTCTTTTGATTTCTCTTTTGTTTCACTCCAAGTTCCCTTTCTTCCTCTGTCAGATGTTTTTCTATAACTTTGCTTAGTAGCTTTTTGGCAAATGTGAAACAGCCATCAATCACATACATTGGCGTTCTTTTACACAAGTGAAAGAATGTCTGGAACACCCCATTAATAGTGTGATGTTCTGTTTATTCCATGGATTCACTCTTAAACATGTTCTGGAATGTATTGCTTGCTATGGAATGTTAATGTCATTTTTCATGAGCACTGGCATTAAATTCTCAACGTTTAAAGGGACAGAGTCTTCGAGAAAAAGTGTTTGGCAAACTTTTATTTGCAAAGTTCCTTTTATGGCAGATGCATGTTTTTTGAACAGTGGCTACAGCACTAAATATAAACAGAGAGCAGTGCACTGAGGTCTGCATGCTCCACTAATGAAACATAAAGAAAGAAAAATCTTGCACTGATACAAAACCTGTGTTTAATCCCTACACAAAGGACCAACCAGAATTTCCCAACGTGCAAAAATCAGTCAATACAGATGATCTCTGCAGATGATCACCATTCAATCAGAAAGATTTGATGATATGCAACGCATCCCAATTGACTTCCTGAGTATGATTGTATGATATTATTGTACCATGATCTCTGAATACTAACCCTTGCAAAACACAAGTGTGTGCCTTCCATTTAAAACACTGTCAGGCCAAGCAGAAACTCCAGATAATGTGAGGTGGAACAATTCTTGAGCACGATGAATATTCAGTATACCTTGGGGTTAAAGTAAACCAAACATTAACATTCAAAGAGCACATCAAGAAAGCAACACTGATCAACACAAGATGGGGACCTGACCCCAAAACACTCTGAACAACTCATCTTGCCCTGTACTACTCAATTGTGGAATACTGTGCCCATTATGCTCACGCTGAAGACATCCACACAAAACTGACACTGAACTCAATCCAATAAGATTTTCACAGTGACTTTGAAACTGGCTGCCACACTCTGGTATACTGTCTCACAGGGATTGCACCACCAGCAGTGAAGCAGAAGCCCTACAGTAAAGTAGGAAAACAAAATAGATGGTTGATTCCAAACAGCCACTGCAAGGACACATTCCACCAAGAGGCAGACATCCCAAAGAGCTTTGCCTCTGAAAACCCCTTACCCCAAAATACCTTTGTGGAAGGCTACAGAACAAAAACATTGTAGAGAAATGCCGATGATTTTGGAGAACTTGGTACCTTACAGGCAGTGAGCCTGAGCAAACAGACTGGCGTAGTCTATGCTGAGCAAGAGCTCGGTTGGCAAAGACTGGTGACAATATGACCAAGTGGAAGCTGAGAGAGACCACAGTTTTGTATGTGGAAGACCTCATCAAACATTTGAAGCAGCGTCCAATGTCAACATCGTACTCTCGAGGAGCTATTTGAGATCAATGACAATACCAGATCCTCCCTTTGGAACGACAACCCATGATGATGATGGTGTCTTATCGTGTCCTCAGGATGCTCCAAACAGCGTCACAACCAGTGAATTGCCTTTAAGTGCAGTTATTGTTGTTATGTGGGAGTAATACTGAAAAAAAACCCAAACAGGTTAAAATTCATGTATTGCAATGCAGAGTGAGGGAAATAAACTGGTGAAACTGGAGAAATTATTTTACAAGATAATCTAGATTCAAAAGCATTAACAGAAACCTAGCTGATAACTGGAGAAGAATAGAAAGTGGACATATTGGGACATAATCAATTTCGGGGGATACAAAATATAAGATAGAAGTCAGAGTGGCAATATTGGTAGAAGCGGGAATACAGACTGTAGACAAGGATGGGGTGCAGACAGCGTCAATATAGCTGGAGCGGAAAGATAAAAAGGTTTGTTATGTTAATAGGGGGTGTGTTATAAACCTTCAGATTGCGGGACGGAAATGGGAGAGGAAATCTGCAGTCAGATTAGACAGCTGGGTCAGAATAACTAAATTATTTTTCCGAGAAGTTTCAATTATCCACTTACTGATTAGGAAAAAGATGAGGTAAATGCAGAAAAGGGAATGGAATTCCAAAAATTTGTACAGGATTCCTTCCTCAAGTACTTGATTAGTCAACAAGGTTGAAGGTGTTGCTGTCAAGAGCAATGAAATAGATCAGGTAGATGAGCTAAATGTGGGTGAACTCTTTGGGAGCAGTGACCACAGTATAAACTTAAAACTATAAAGGGAAAATGTTAGTACAAAAACTAGAACAGAAGATTAGGGCATATTTTAGACAGTTGAGGAAAAAGCTACATGACGTGAGGCAGAAGCAGAAATTGGCACAGAGGATTGTAGTGCAACAGGGGGATTTTTTTTTTAAAAAGGAGACTACGAAGTTACATCAAAACATGGAAACTGCCAGTAGCCTTCCGATGCCAGAGATAAATAAAGAGGTAGAAACCAATTAAAATTGAAGAGAAGGGTCGATGGGTAACAGAAGAAGAAGAAGAATTTAAAAATGAAAATATAAGAAAAGAGGTGGGGGATAATCTTTTCTCTGGGCAATTGACTTTGGGGTTTCCCTTTTGCCCCAGCTCCCACAAACCATCGTTCCACTCCAACTCCCAGACACCATCGTCCCACCCCAACTCCCACACACCATCATCCCACCCTGACTCCCACACACCATTGTTCCACCCTGACTCCCACACACCATTGTCCCACCCTGAATCCCACACACCATCGTCCCACCCTGAATCCCACACACCATTGTTCCACCCCAACTCACACACACCATCGTTCCACCCTGACTCCCACACACCATTGTTCCAACCTGACTCCCACACACCATCATCCCACCCTGACTCCCACACACCATTGTTCCACCCCAACTCCCACACACCATTGTTCCACCCCAACTCACACACACCATCGTTCCACCCTGACTCCCACACACCATTGTTCCAACCTGACTCCCACACACCATCATCCCACCCTGACTCCCACACACCATTGTTCCACCCCAACTCCCACACACCATCGTTCCACTCCAACTGTCACACACCATCATCCCACCCCAACTCCCACACACCATCGTTCCACACCGACTCCCACACACCATCATCCCACCCCAAGTCCCACACAACATTGTTCCACCCCAATTCCCACACACCATCGTTCCACCCCAAATCCCACACACCATTGTTCCACCCTGATTCCCACACACCATCATCCCACCCTGACTTCCACACACCATTGTTCCACCCTGATTCCCACACACCATCATCCCACCCCAACTCCCACACACCATCATCCCACCCTGACTTCCACACACCATTGTTCCACCCTGACTTCCACACACCATTGTTCCACCCTGACTCCCACACACCATCATCCCACCCCAACTCCCACACACCATCATCCCACCCTGACTTCCACACACCAACGTTCCCCCCTGACTCCCGCACACCATCATTCCACCCTGACTCCCACATACCATCATCCCACACCAACTCCCACACACCATCATCCCACCCTGACTTCCACACACCAACGTTCCACCCTGACTCCCACACACCATCGTTCCACCCTGACTCCCACACAACATCATCCCACCCCAACTCCCACACACCATCATCCCACCCTGACTCCCACACACCATCATCCCACCCCAACTCCCACACACCATCGTCCCACCCTGACTCCCACATACCATCATCCCACACCAACTCCCACACACCATCATCCCACCCTGACTTCCACACACCAACGTTCCACCCTGACTCCCACACACCATCGTTCCACCCTGTCTCCCACACACCATCATCCCACCCCAACTCCCACACACCATCGTCCCACCCTGACTCCCACACACCATTGTTCCACCCCAAATCCCACACTCCATCGTTCCACCCTGTCTCCCACACACCATCATCCCACCCCAACTCCCACACACCATCGTCCCACCCTGACTCCCACACTCCATCGTTCCACCCTGACTCGCACACACCATTGTTCCACCCCAACTCCCACACACCATCGTCCCACCCTGACTCCCACACACCATCATTCCACCCTGACTCCCACACACCATCATCCCACCCCAACTCTCACACACCATCGTCCCACCCTGACTCCCACACACCATCGTTCCACCCCAAATCCCACACTCCATCGTTCCACCCTGTCTCCCACACACCATCGTCCCACCCTGACTCCCACACACCATCGTCCCACCCTGCCTCCCACACACCATCATCCGACTCTGAATCCCACACACCATTGTTCCACCCTGACTCCCACACACCATCATCCGTGGCTGAATCCCACACACCATCGTTCCACCCCAACAACAATACACCATCGTCCCACCCCAACTCCCACACACCATCGTCCCACCCTGACTCCCACACACCGTCGTCCCACCCTGACTCCCACACACCATCGTCCCACCCCAACTCCCACACACCATCGTTCAACCCTGACTCCCACACACCGTCGTCCCACCCTGACTCCCACACACCATCGTCCCACCCCAACTCCCACACACCATCGTTCCACCCTGACTCCCACACACCGTTGTTCCAACCTGACTCCCACACACCATCGTCCCACCCCAACTCCCACACACCATCGTTCCACCCTGACTCCCACACACCGTTGTTCCACCCTGGCTCCCACACACCATCGTTCCACCCCAACTCCCACACACCATCATCCCACCCGAACTCCCACACACCATAGTTCCAGCCAGACTCCCACACACCATTGTTCCACCCCAACTCCCACACACCGTCGTTCCACCCTGACTCAAACACACCATCGTCCCACCCTGCCTCCCACACACCATCATCCGACTCTGAATCCCACACACCATTGTTCCACCCTGACTCCCACACACCATCATCCGACTCTGAATCCCACACACCATCGTTCCACCCCAACTGCAACACACCATCGTCCCACCCCAACTCCCACACACCATCGTCCCACCCTGACTCCCACACACCATCGTCCCACCCCAACTCCCACACACCATTGTTTCACCCTGACTCCCACACACCATCATCACACACCAACTCCCACACACCATTGTTTCACCCTGACTCCCACACACCATCATCCCACCCTGACTCCCACACACCATTGTTTCACCCTGACTCCCACACACCATCATCACCCACCAACTCCCACACACCATTGTTTCACCCTGACTCCCACACACCATCATCCCACCCTGACTCCAACACACCGTTGTTCCAACCTGACTCCCACACACCATTGTTCCACCCTGACTCCCACACACCATTGTTTCACCCTGACTCCCACACACCATCATCACACACCAACTCCCACACACCATCATCCCACCCCAACTCCCACACACCATCGTCCCACCCTGACTCCCACACACCATCGTTCCACCCCAACTCCCACACACCATCGTCCCACCCCAACTCCCACACACCATCATCCCACCCGAACACCCACACACCATTGTTCCACCCTGACTCCCACACACCATCATCACACACCAACTACCACACACCATGATCCCACCCCAACTCCCACACACCATCGTCCCACCCTGACTCCCACACACCATTGTTCCACCCCAAATTCCACACTCCATCGTTCCACCCTGTCTCCCACACACCATCATCCCACCCCAACTCCCACACACCATCGTCCCACCCTGACTCCCACACACCATTGTTCCACCCCAATTCCCACACTCCATCGTTCCACCCTGTCTCCCACACACCATCGTTCCACCCCAACTCCCACACACCATCGTCCCACCCTGACTCCCACACACCATCGTTCCACCCTGACTCGCACACACCATTGTTCCACCCCAAATCCCACACTCCATCGTTCCACCCTGTCTCCCACACACCATCATCCAACCCCAACTCCCACACACCATCGTCCCACCCTGACTCCCACACTCCATCGTTCCACCCTGTCTCCCACACACCATCATCCCACCCCAACTCCCACACACGATCGTCCCACCCTGACTCCCACACACCATCATTCCACCCTGACTCCCACACACCATCGTTCCACCCTGTCTCCCAAACACCATCATCCCACCCCAACTCCCACACACCATCATCCCACCCCAACTCTCACACACCATCGTCCCACCCTGACTCCCACACACCATCGTTCCACCCAAAATCCCACACTCCCATCGTTCCACCCTGTCTCCCATACACCATCGTCCCACCCTGCCTCCCACACACCATCATCCGACTCTGAATCCCACACACCATTATTCCACCCTGACTCCCACACACCATCATCCCACCCTGACTCCCACACACCATCTTCCCACTGCAACTCCCACATACCATAATCCCACCCTAACTCCCACACACCATTGTTCAACCCTGACTCCCACACATCGTCATCCCACCCCAACTCCCACACACCATCGTTCCACCCCAACTCCCACACATCATCATCCCACCCCAACTCCCACACACCATCGTTCCACCCCAACTGCAACACACCACCGTCCCACCCCAACTCCCACGCACCATCGTCCCACCCTGACTCCCACACAACATCGTCCCACCCTGCCTCCCACACACCATCATCCGACTCTGAATCCCACACACCATTGTTCCACCCTGACTCCCACACACCATCATCCGACTCTGAATCCCACACACCATCGTTCCACCCCAACTGCAACACACCATCGTCCCACACTGACTCCCACACACCATCGTCCCACCCCAACTCCCACACACCATTGTTTCACCCTGACTCCCACACACCATCATCACACACCAACTCCCACACACCATTGTTTCACCCTGACTCCCACACACCATCATCTCACACCAACTCCCACACACCATTGTTTCACCCTGACTCCCACACACCATCATCCCACCCTGACTCCCACACACCGTTGTTCCAACCTGACTCCCACACACCATTGTTCCACCCTGACTCCCACACACCATCATCCCACCCTGACTCCCACACACCATTGTTCCACCCTGACTCCCACACACCATCATCCCACCCTGACTCCCACACACCATTGTTTCACCCTGACTCCCACACACCATCATCTCACACCAACTCCCACACACCATTGTTTCACCCTGACTCCCACACACCATCATCCCACCCTGACTCCCACACACCGTTGTTCCAACCTGACTCCCACACACCATTGTTCCACCCTGACTCCCACACACCATCATCCCACCCTGACTCCCACACACCATTGTTTCACCCTGACTCCCACACACCATCATCACACACCAACTCCCACACACCATCATCCCACCCCAACTCCCACACACCATCGTCCCACCCTGACTCCCACACACCATCGTTCCACCCCAACTCCCACACACCATCGTCCCACCCCAACTCCCACACACCATCATCCCACCCGAACTCCCACACACCATTGTTCCACCCTGACTCCCACACACCATCATCACACACCAACTACCACACACCATGATCCCACCCCAACTCCCACACACCATCGTCCCACCCTGACTCCCACACACCATTGTTCCACCCCAAATCCCACACTCCATCGTTCCACGCTGTCTCCCACACACCATCATCTCACCCCAACTCCCACACACCATCGTCCCACCCTTACTCCCACACACCATTGTTCCACCCCAAATCCCAAACTCCATCGTTCCACCCTGTCTCCCACACACCATCGTTCCACCCCAACTCCCACACACCATCGTCCCACCCTGACTCCCACACACCATCGTTCCACCCTGACTCGCACACACCATTGTTCCACCCCAAATCCCACACTCCACCGTTCCACCCTGTCTCCCACACACCATCATCCCACCCCAACTCCCACACACCATCGTCCCACCCTGACTCCCACACACCATCATTCCACCCTGACTCCCACACACCATCGTTCCACCCTGTCTCCCAAACACCATCATCCCACCCCAACTCCCACACACCATCATCCCACCCCAACTCAAACACACCATCGTCCCACCCTGACTCCCACACACCATCGTTCCACCCCAAATCCCACACTCCATCGTTCCACCCTGCCTCCCACACACCATCATCCGACTCTGAATCCCACACACCATTGTTCCACCCTGACTCCCACACACCATCATCCGAGTCTGAATCCCACACACCATCGTTCCACCCCAACTGCAACACACCATCGTCCCACCCCAACTCCCACACACCATCGTCCCACCCTGACTCCCACACACCATCGTCCCACCCCAACTCCCACACACCATCGTTCCACCCTGACACCCACACACCGTCGTCCCACCCTGACTTCCACACACCATCGTCCCACCCCAACACCCACACACCATCGTTCCACCCTGACTCCCACACACCGTCGTCCCACCCTGACTCCCACACACCATCGTCCCACCCCAACTCCCACACACCATCGTTCCACCCTGACTCCCACACAACGTTGATCCAACCTGACTCCCACACAACATCGTCCCACCCTGACTCCCACACACCATCGTCTCACCCTGACTCCCACACACCATCGTTCCACCCCAAATCCCACACTCCCTCGTTCCACCCTGTCTCCCACACACCATCGTCCCACCCTGACTCCCACACACCATCATCCGAGTCTGAATCCCACACACCATCGTTCCACCCCAACTGCAACACAACATCGTCCCACACCAACTCCCACACACCATCATCCCACCCTGACTCCCACACACCATCTTCCCACCGCAACTCCCACACACCATAATCCCACCCTGACTCCCACACACCATCTTCCCACCGCAACTCCCACACACCATAATCCCACCCTAACTCCCACACACCATTGTTCAACCCTGACTCCCACACATCGTCATCCCACCCCAACTCCCACACACCATCGTTCCACCCCAACTCCCACACATCATCATCCCACCCCAACTCCCACACACCATCGTTCCACCCCAACTGCAACACACCACCGTCCCACCCCAACTCCCACACACCATCGTCCCACCCTGACTCCCACACAACATCGTCCCACCCTGCCTCCCACACACCATCATCCGACTCTGAATCCCACACACCATTGTTCCACCCTGACTCCCACACACCATCGTTCCACCCCAACTGCAACACACCATCGTCCCACCCTGACTCCCACACACCATCGTCCCACCCCAACTCCCACACACCATTGTTTCACCCTGACTCCCACACACCATCATCACACACCAACTCCCACACACCATTGTTTCACCCTGACTCCCACACACCATCATCCCACCCTGACTCCCACACACCATTGTTTCACCCTGACTCCCACACACCATCATCACACACCAACTCCCACACACCATTGTTTCACCCTGACTCCCACACACCATCATCACACACCAACTCCCACACACCATTGTTTCACCCTGACTCCCACACACCATCATCCCACCCTGACTCCTACACACCGTTGTTCCAACCTGACTCCCACACACCATTGTTTCACCCTGACTCCCACACACCATGATCACACACCAACTCCCACACACCATCATCCCACCCCAACTCCCACACACCATCGTCCCACCCTGACTCGCACACACCATTGTTCCACCCCAAATCCCACACTCCATCGTTCCACCCTGTCTCCCACACACCATCGTTCCACCCCAACTCCCACACACCATCGTCCCACCCTGACTCCCACACACCATCGTTCCACCCTGACTCGCACACACCATTGTTCCACCCCAAATCCCACACTCCATCGTTCCACCCTGTCTCCCACACACCATCATCCAACCCCAACTCCCACACACCATCGTCCCACCCTGACTCCCACACTCCATCGTTCCACCCTGTCTCCCACACACCATCATCCCACCCCAACTCCCAAACACGATCGTCCCACCCTGTCTCCCAAACACCATCATCCCACCCCAACTCCCACACACCATCATCCCACCCCAACTCTCACACACCATCGTCCCACCCTGACTCCCACACACCATCGTTCCACCCAAAATCCCACACTCCCATCGTTCCACCCTGTCTCCCATACACCATCGTCCCACCCTGCCTCCCACACACCATCATCCGACTCTGAATCCCACACACCATTATTCCACCCTGACTCCCACACACCATCATCCCACCCTGACTCCCACAC
This sequence comes from Heterodontus francisci, assembly GCF_036365525.1. Classification (NCBI taxonomy): domain Eukaryota; kingdom Metazoa; phylum Chordata; class Chondrichthyes; order Heterodontiformes; family Heterodontidae; genus Heterodontus; species Heterodontus francisci. The sequence goes on from NC_090374.1 coordinate 120,698,529, forward strand.
ACCATCTTCCCACCGCAACTCCCACACACCATAATCCCACCCTAACTCCCACACACCATTGTTCAACCCTGACTCCCACACATCGTCATCCCACCCCAACTCCCACACACCATCGTTCCACCCCAACTCCCACACATCATCATCCCACCCCAACTCCCACACACCATCGTTCCACCCCAACTGCAACACACCACCGTCCCACCCCAACTCCCACACACCATCGTCCCACCCTGACTCCCACACAACATCGTCCCACCCTGCCTCCCACACACCATCATCCGACTCTGAATCCCACACACCATTGTTCCACCCTGACTCCCACACACCATCGTTCCACCCCAACTGCAACACACCATCGTCCCACCCTGACTCCCACACACCATCGTCCCACCCCAACTCCCACACACCATTGTTTCACCCTGACTCCCACACACCATCATCACACACCAACTCCCACACACCATTGTTTCACCCTGACTCCCACACACCATCATCCCACCCTGACTCCCACACACCATTGTTTCACCCTGACTCCCACACACCATCATCACACACCAACTCCCACACACCATTGTTTCACCCTGACTCCCACACACCATCATCACACACCAACTCCCACACACCATTGTTTCACCCTGACTCCCACACACCATCATCCCACCCTGACTCCTACACACCGTTGTTCCAACCTGACTCCCACACACCATTGTTTCACCCTGACTCCCACACACCATGATCACACACCAACTCCCACACACCATCATCCCACCCCAACTCCCACACACCATCGTCCCACCCTGACTCGCACACACCATTGTTCCACCCCAAATCCCACACTCCATCGTTCCACCCTGTCTCCCACACACCATCGTTCCACCCCAACTCCCACACACCATCGTCCCACCCTGACTCCCACACACCATCGTTCCACCCTGACTCGCACACACCATTGTTCCACCCCAAATCCCACACTCCATCGTTCCACCCTGTCTCCCACACACCATCATCCAACCCCAACTCCCACACACCATCGTCCCACCCTGACTCCCACACTCCATCGTTCCACCCTGTCTCCCACACACCATCATCCCACCCCAACTCCCAAACACGATCGTCCCACCCTGTCTCCCAAACACCATCATCCCACCCCAACTCCCACACACCATCATCCCACCCCAACTCTCACACACCATCGTCCCACCCTGACTCCCACACACCATCGTTCCACCCAAAATCCCACACTCCCATCGTTCCACCCTGTCTCCCATACACCATCGTCCCACCCTGCCTCCCACACACCATCATCCGACTCTGAATCCCACACACCATTATTCCACCCTGACTCCCACACACCATCATCCCACCCTGACTCCCACACACCATCTTCCCACCGCAACTCCCACACACCATAATCCCACCCTAACTCCCACACACCATTGTTCAACCCTGACTCCCACACATCGTCATCCCACCCCAACTCCCACACACCATCGTTCCACCCCAACTCCCACACATCATCATCCCACCCCAACTCCCACACACCATCGTTCCACCCCAACTGCAACACACCACCGTCCCACCCCAACTCCCACGCACCATCGTCCCACCCTGACTCCCACACAACATCGTCCCACCCTGACTCCCACACACCATTGTTCCACCCCAAATCCCACACTCCATCGTTCCACGCTGTCTCCCACACACCATCATCCCACCCCAACTCCCACACACCATCGTCCCACCCTTACTCCCACACACCATTGTTCCACCCCAAATCCCAAACTCCATCGTTCCACCCTGTCTCCCACACACCATCGTTCCACCCCAACTCCCACACACCATCGTCCCACCCTGACTCCCACACACCATCGTTCCACCCTGACTCGCACACACCATTGTTCCACCCCAAATCCCACACTCCACCGTTCCACCCTGTCTCCCACACACCATCATCCCACCCCAACTCCCACACACCATCGTCCCACCCTGACTCCCACACACCATCATTCCACCCTGACTCCCACACACCATCGTTCCACCCTGTCTCCCAAACACCATCATCCCACCCCAACTCCCACACACCATCATCCCACCCCAACTCAAACACACCATCGTCCCACCCTGACTCCCACACACCATCGTTCCACCCCAAATCCCACACTCCATCGTTCCACCCTGCCTCCCACACACCATCATCCGACTCTGAATCCCACACACCATTGTTCCACCCTGACTCCCACACACCATCATCCGAGTCTGAATCCCACACACCATCGTTCCACCCCAACTGCAACACACCATCGTCCCACCCCAACTCCCACACACCATCGTCCCACCCTGACTCCCACACACCATCGTCCCACCCAAACTCCCACACACCATCGTTCCACCCTGACTCCCACACACCGTTGTTCCAACCTGACTCCCACACACCGTCGTCCCACCCTGACTTCCACACACCATCGTCCCACCCCAACTCCCACACACCATCGTTCCACCCTGACTCCCACACACCGTCGTCCCACCCTGACTCCCACACACCATCGTCCCACCCCAACTCCCACACACCATCGTTCCACCCTGACTCCCACACAACGTTGATCCAACCTGACTCCCACACAACATCGTCCCACCCTGACTCCCACACACCATCGTCTCACCCTGACTCCCACACACCATCGTTCCACCCCAAATCCCACACTCCCTCGTTCCACCCTGTCTCCCACACACCATCGTCCCACCCTGACTCCCACACACCATCATCCGAGTCTGAATCCCACACACCATCGTTCCACCCCAACTGCAACACAACATCGTCCCACACCAACTCCCACACACCATCATCCCACCCTGACTCCCACACACCATCTTCCCACCGCAACTCCCACACACCATAATCCCACCCTGACTCCCACACACCATCTTCCCACCGCAACTCCCACACACCATAATCCCACCCTAACTCCCACACACCATTGTTCAACCCTGACTCCCACACATCGTCATCCCACCCCAACTCCCACACACCATCGTTCCACCCCAACTCCCACACATCATCATCCCACCCCAACTCCCACACACCATCGTTCCACCCCAACTGCAACACACCACCGTCCCACCCCAACTCCCACACACCATCGTCCCACCCTGACTCCCACACAACATCGTCCCACCCTGCCTCCCACACACCATCATCCGACTCTGAATCCCACACACCATTGTTCCACCCTGACTCCCACACACCATCGTTCCACCCCAACTGCAACACACCATCGTCCCACCCTGACTCCCACACACCATCGTCCCACCCCAACTCCCACACACCATTGTTTCACCCTGACTCCCACACACCATCATCACACACCAACTCCCACACACCATTGTTTCACCCTGACTCCCACACACCATCATCCCACCCTGACTCCCACACACCATTGTTTCACCCTGACTCCCACACACCATCATCACACACCAACTCCCACACACCATTGTTTCACCCTGACTCCCACACACCATCATCACACACCAACTCCCACACACCATTGTTTCACCCTGACTCCCACACACCATCATCCCACCCTGACTCCCACACACCGTTGTTCCAACCTGACTCCCACACACCATTGTTTCACCCTGACTCCCACACACCATGATCACACACCAACTCCCACACACCATCATCCCACCCCAACTCCCACACATCATCGTCCCACCCTGACTCGCACACACCATTGTTCCACCCCAAATCCCACACTCCATCGTTCCACCCTGTCTCCCACACACCATCGTTCCACCCCAACTCCCACACACCATCGTCCCACCCTGACTCCCACACACCATCGTTCCACCCTGACTCGCACACACCATTGTTCCACCCCAAATCCCACACTCCATCGTTCCACCCTGTCTCCCACACACCATCATCCAACCCCAACTCCCACACACCATCGTCCCACCCTGACTCCCACACTCCATCGTTCCACCCTGTCTCCCACACACCATTATCCCACCCCAACTCCCAAACACGATCGTCCCACCCTGACTCCCACACACCATCATTCCACCCTGACTCCCACACACCATCGTTCCACCCTGTCTCCCAAACACCATCATCCCACCCCAACTCCCACACACCATCATCCCACCCCAACTCTCACACACCATTGTCCCACCCTGACTCCCACACACCATCGTTCCACCCAAAATCCCACACTCCCATCGTTCCACCCTGTCTCCCATACACCATCGTCCCACCCTGCCTCCCACACACCATCATCCGACTCTGAATCCCACACACCATTATTCCACCCTGACTCCCACACACCATCATCCCACCCTGACTCCCACACACCATCTTCCCACCGCAACTCCCACACACCATAATCCCACCCTAACTCCCACACACCATTGTTCAACCCTGACTCCCACACATCGTCATCCCACCCCAACTCCCACACACCATCGTTCCACCCCAACTCCCACACATCATCATCCCACCCCAACTCCCACACACCATCGTTCCACCCCAACTGCAACACACCACCGTCCCACCCCAACTCCCACGCACCATCGTCCCACCCTGACTCCCACACAACATCGTCCCACCCTGCCTCCCACACACCATCATCCGACTCTGAATCCCACACACCATTGTTCCACCCTGACTCCCACACACCATCGTTCCACCCCAACTGCAACACACCATCGTCCCACCCTGACTCCCACACACCATCGTCCCACCCCAACTCCCACACACCATTGTTTCACCCTGACTCCCACACACCATCATCACACACCAACTCCCACACACCATTGTTTCACCCTGACTCCCACACACCATCATCCCACCCTGACTCCCACACACCATTGTTTCACCCTGACTCCCACACACCATCATCACACACCAACTCCCACACACCATTGTTTCACCCTGACTCCCACACACCATCATCACACACCAACTCCCACACACCATTGTTTCACCCTGACTCCCACACACCATCATCCCACCCTGACTCCCACACACCGTTGTTCCAACCTGACTCCCACACACCATTGTTTCACCCTGACTCCCACACACCATGATCACACACCAACTCCCACACACCATCATCCCACCCCAACTCCCACACACCATCGTCCCACCCTGACTCCCACACACCATCGTTCCACCCTGACTCGCACACACCATTGTTCCACCCCAAATCCCACACTCCACCGTTCCACCCTGTCTCCCACACACCATCATCCCACCCCAACTCCCACACACCATCGTCCCACCCTGACTCCCACACACCATCATTCCACCCTGACTCCCACACACCATCGTTCCACCCTGTCTCCCAAACACCATCATCCCACCCCAACTCCCACACACCATCATCCCACCCCAACTCAAACACACCATCGTCCCACCCTGACTCCCACACACCATCGTTCCACCCCAAATCCCACACTCCATCGTTCCACCCTGCCTCCCACACACCATCATCCGACTCTGAATCCCACACACCATTGTTCCACCCTGACTCCCACACACCATCATCCGAGTCTGAATCCCACACACCATCGTTCCACCCCAACTGCAACACACCATCGTCCCACCCCAACTCCCACACACCATCGTCCCACCCTGACTCCCACACACCATCGTCCCACCCAAACTCCCACACACCATCGTTCCACCCTGACTCCCACACACCGTTGTTCCAACCTGACTCCCACACACCGTCGTCCCACCCTGACTTCCACACACCATCGTCCCACCCCAACTCCCACACACCATCGTTCCACCCTGACTCCCACACACCGTCGTCCCACCCTGACTCCCACACACCATCGTCCCACCCCAACTCCCACACACCATCGTTCCACCCTGACTCCCACACAACGTTGATCCAACCTGACTCCCACACAACATCGTCCCACCCTGACTCCCACACACCATCGTCTCACCCTGACTCCCACACACCATCGTTCCACCCCAAATCCCACACTCCCTCGTTCCACCCTGTCTCCCACACACCATCGTCCCACCCTGACTCCCACACACCATCATCCGAGTCTGAATCCCACACACCATCGTTCCACCCCAACTGCAACACAACATCGTCCCACACCAACTCCCACACACCATCATCCCACCCTGACTCCCACACACCATCTTCCCACCGCAACTCCCACACACCATAATCCCACCCTGACTCCCACACACCATCTTCCCACCGCAACTCCCACACACCATAATCCCACCCTAACTCCCACACACCATTGTTCAACCCTGACTCCCACACATCGTCATCCCACCCCAACTCCCACACACCATCGTTCCACCCCAACTCCCACACATCATCATCCCACCCCAACTCCCACACACCATCGTTCCACCCCAACTGCAACACACCACCGTCCCACCCCAACTCCCACACACCATCGTCCCACCCTGACTCCCACACAACATCGTCCCACCCTGCCTCCCACACACCATCATCCGACTCTGAATCCCACACACCATTGTTCCACCCTGACTCCCACACACCATCGTTCCACCCCAACTGCAACACACCATCGTCCCACCCTGACTCCCACACACCATCGTCCCACCCCAACTCCCACACACCATTGTTTCACCCTGACTCCCACACACCATCATCACACACCAACTCCCACACACCATTGTTTCACCCTGACTCCCACACACCATCATCCCACCCTGACTCCCACACACCATTGTTTCACCCTGACTCCCACACACCATCATCACACACCAACTCCCACACACCATTGTTTCACCCTGACTCCCACACACCATCATCACACACCAACTCCCACACACCATTGTTTCACCCTGACTCCCACACACCATCATCCCACCCTGACTCCCACACACCGTTGTTCCAACCTGACTCCCACACACCATTGTTTCACCCTGACTCCCACACACCATGATCACACACCAACTCCCACACACCATCATCCCACCCCAACTCCCACACATCATCGTCCCACCCTGACTCGCACACACCATTGTTCCACCCCAAATCCCACACTCCATCGTTCCACCCTGTCTCCCACACACCATCGTTCCACCCCAACTCCCACACACCATCGTCCCACCCTGACTCCCACACACCATCGTTCCACCCTGACTCGCACACACCATTGTTCCACCCCAAATCCCACACTCCATCGTTCCACCCTGTCTCCCACACACCATCATCCAACCCCAACTCCCACACACCATCGTCCCACCCTGACTCCCACACTCCATCGTTCCACCCTGTCTCCCACACACCATTATCCCACCCCAACTCCCAAACACGATCGTCCCACCCTGACTCCCACACACCATCATTCCACCCTGACTCCCACACACCATCGTTCCACCCTGTCTCCCAAACACCATCATCCCACCCCAACTCCCACACACCATCATCCCACCCCAACTCTCACACACCATTGTCCCACCCTGACTCCCACACACCATCGTTCCACCCAAAATCCCACACTCCCATCGTTCCACCCTGTCTCCCATACACCATCGTCCCACCCTGCCTCCCACACACCATCATCCGACTCTGAATCCCACACACCATTATTCCACCCTGACTCCCACACACCATCATCCCACCCTGACTCCCACACACCATCTTCCCACCGCAACTCCCACACACCATAATCCCACCCTAACTCCCACACACCATTGTTCAACCCTGACTCCCACACATCGTCATCCCACCCCAACTCCCACACACCATCGTTCCACCCCAACTCCCACACATCATCATCCCACCCCAACTCCCACACACCATCGTTCCACCCCAACTGCAACACACCACCGTCCCACCCCAACTCCCACGCACCATCGTCCCACCCTGACTCCCACACAACATCGTCCCACCCTGCCTCCCACACACCATCATCCGACTCTGAATCCCACACACCATTGTTCCACCCTGACTCCCACACACCATCGTTCCACCCCAACTGCAACACACCATCGTCCCACCCTGACTCCCACACACCATCGTCCCACCCCAACTCCCACACACCATTGTTTCACCCTGACTCCCACACACCATCATCACACACCAACTCCCACACACCATTGTTTCACCCTGACTCCCACACACCATCATCCCACCCTGACTCCCACACACCATTGTTTCACCCTGACTCCCACACACCATCATCACACACCAACTCCCACACACCATTGTTTCACCCTGACTCCCACACACCATCATCACACACCAACTCCCACACACCATTGTTTCACCCTGACTCCCACACACCATCATCCCACCCTGACTCCCACACACCGTTGTTCCAACCTGACTCCCACACACCATTGTTTCACCCTGACTCCCACACACCATGATCACACACCAACTCCCACACACCATCATCCCACCCCAACTCCCACACACCATCGTCCCACCCTGACTCGCACACACCATTGTTCCACCCCAAATCCCACACTCCATCGTTCCACCCTGTCTCCCACACACCATCGTTCCACCCCAACTCCCACACACCATCGTCCCACTCTGACTCCCACACACCATCGTTCCACCCTGACTCGCACACACCATTGTTCCACCCCAAATCCCACACTCCATCGTTCCACCCTGTCTCCCACACACCATCATCCAACCCCAACTCCCACACACCATCGTCCCACCCTGACTCCCACACTCCATCGTTCCACCCTGTCTCCCACACACCATCATCCCACCCCAACTCCCAAACACGATCGTCCCACCCTGACTCCCACACACCATCATTCCACCCTGACTCCCACACACCATCGTTCCACCCTGTCTCCCAAACACCATCATCCCACCCCAACTCCCACACACCATCATCCCACCCCAACTCTCACACACCATCGTCCCACCCTGACTCCCACACACCATCGTTCCACCCAAAATCCCACACTCCCATCGTTCCACCCTGTCTCCCATACACCATCGTCCCACCCTGCCTCCCACACACCATCATCCGACTCTGAATCCCACACACCATTATTCCACCCTGACTCCCACACACCATCATCCCACCCTGACTCCCACACACCATCTTCCCACCGCAACTCCCACACACCATAATCCCACCCTAACTCCCACACACCATTGTTCAACCCTGACTCCCACACATCGTCATCCCACCCCAACTCCCACACACCATCGTTCCACCCCAACTCCCACACATCATCATCCCACCCCAACTCCCACACACCATCGTTCCACCCCAACTGCAACACACCACCGTCCCACCCCAACTCCCACGCACCATCGTCCCACCCTGACTCCCACACAACATCGTCCCACCCTGCCTCCCACACACCATCATCCGACTCTGAATCCCACACACCATTGTTCCACCCTGACTCCCACACACCATCATCCGACTCTGAATCCCACACACCATCGTTCCACCCCAACTGCAACACACCATCGTCCCACCCTGACTCCCACACACCATCGTCCCACCCCAACTCCCACACACCATTGTTTCACCCTGACTCCCACACACCATCATCACACACCAACTCCCACACACCATTGTTTCACCCTGACTCTCACACACCATCATCCCACCCTGACTCCCACACACCATTGTTTCACCCTGACTCCCACACACCATCATCTCACACCAACTCCCACACACCATTGTTTCACCCTGACTCCCACACACCATCATCCCACCCTGACTCCCACACACCGTTGTTCCAACCTGACTCCCACACACCATTGTTCCACCCTGACTCCCACACACCATCATCCCACCCTGACTCCCACACACCATTGTCTCACCCTGACTCCCACACACCATCATCACACACCAACTCCCACACACCATCATCCCACCCCAACTCCCACACACCATCGTCCCACCCTGACTCCCACACACCATCGTTCCACCCCAACTCCCACACACCATCGTCCCACCCCAACTCCCACACACCATCATCCCACCCGAACTCCCACACACCATTGTTCCACCCTGACTCCCACACACCATCATCACACACCTACTACCACACACCATGATCCCACCCCAACTCCCACACACCATCGTCCCACCCTGACTCCCACACACCATTGTTCCACCCCAAATCCCACACTCCATCGTTCCACGCTGTCTCCCACACACCATCATCCCACCCCAACTCCCACACACCATCGTCCCACCCTTACTCCCACACACCATTGTTCCACCCCAAATCCCAAACTCCATCGTTCCACCCTGTCTCCCACACACCATCGTTCCACCCCAACTCCCACACACCATCGTCCCACCCTGACTCCCACACACCATCGTTCCACCCTGACTCGCACACACCATTGTTCCACCCCAAATCCCACACTCCACCGTTCCACCCTGTCTCCCACACACCATCATCCCACCCCAACTCCCACACACCATCGTCCCACCCTGACTCCCACACACCATCATTCCACCCTGACTCCCACACACCATCGTTCCACCCTGTCTCCCAAACACCATCATCCCACCCCAACTCCCACACACCATCATCCCACCCCAACTCAAACACACCATCGTCCCACCCTGACTCCCACACACCATCGTTCCACCCCAAATCCCACACTCCATCGTTCCACCCTGTCTCCCACACACCATCGTCCCACCCTGACTCCCACACACCATCGTCCCACCCCAACTCCCACACACCATCGTTCCACCCTGACTCCCACACACCGTTGTTCCAACCTGACTCCCACACACCGTCGTCCCACCCTGACTTCCACACACCATCGTCCCACCCCAACTCCCACACACCATCGTTCCACCCTGACTCCCACACACCGTCGTCCCACCCTGACTCCCACACACCATCGTCCCACCCCAACTCCCACACACCATCGTTCCACCCTGACTCCCACACAACGTTGATCCAACCTGACTCCCACACAACATCGTCCCACCCTGACTCCCACACACCATCGTCCCACCCTGACTCCCACACACCATCGTTCCACCCCAAATCCCACACTCCCTCGTTCCACCCTGTCTCCCACACACCATCGTCCCACCCTGACTCCCACACACCATCATCCGAGTCTGAATCCCACACACCATCGTTCCACCCCAACTGCAACACAACATCGTCCCACCCCAACTCCCACACACCATCATCCCACCCTGACTCCCACACACCATCTTCCCACCGCAACTCCCACACACCATAATCCCACCCTAACTCCCACACACCATTGTTCAACCCTGACTCCCACACATCGTCATCCCACCCCAACTCCCACACACCATCGTTCCACCCCAACTCCCACACATCATCATCCCACCCCAACTCCCACACACCATCGTTCCACCCCAACTGCAACACACCACCGTCCCACCCCAACTCCCACGCACCATCGTCCCACCCTGACTCCCACACAACATCGTCCCACCCTGCCTCCCACACACCATCATCCGACTCTGAATCCCACACACCATTGTTCCACCCTGACTCCCACACACCATCAGCCGACTCTGAATCCCACACACCATCGTTCCACCCCAACTGCAACACACCATCGTCCCACCCTGACTCCCACACACCATCGTCCCACCCCAACTCCCACACACCATTGTTTCACCCTGACTCCCACACACCATCATCACACACCAACTCCCACACACCATTGTTTCACCCTGACTCCCACACACCATCATCCCACCCTGACTCCCACACACCATTGTTTCACCCTGACTCCCACACACCATCATCACACACCAACTCCCACACACCATTGTTTCACGCTGACTCCCACACACCATCATCACACACCAACTCCCACACACCATTGTTTCACCCTGACTCCCACACACCATCATCCCACCCTGACTCCCACACACCGTTGTTCCAACCTGACTCCCACACACCATTGTTTCACCCTGACTCCCACACACCATGATCACACACCAACTCCCACACACCATCATCCCACCCCAACTCCCACACACCATCGTCCCACCCTGACTCCCACACACCATCGTTCCACCCCAACTCCCACACACCATCGTCCCACCCCAACTCCCACACACCATCATCCCACCCGAACTCCCACACACCATTGTTCCACCCTGACTCCCACACACCATCATCACACACCAACTACCACACACCATGATCCCACCCCAACTCCCACACACCATCGTCCCACCCTGACTCCCACACACCATTGTTCCACCCCAAATCCCACACTCCATCGTTCCACGCTGTCTCCCACACACCATCATCCCACCCCAACTCCCACACACCATCGTCCCACCCTTACTCCCACACACCATTGTTCCACCCCAAATCCCAAACTCCATCGTTCCACCCTGTCTCCCACACACCATCGTTCCACCCCAACTCCCACACACCATCGTCCCACCCTGACTCCCACACACCATCGTTCCACCCTGACTCGCACACACCATTGTTCCACCCCAAATCCCACACTCCACCGTTCCACCCTGTCTCCCACACACCATCATCCCACCCCAACTCCCACACACCATCGTCCCACCCTGACTCCCACACACCATCATTCCACCCTGACTCCCACACACCATCGTTCCACCCTGTCTCCCAAACACCATCATCCCACCCCAACTCCCACACACCATCATCCCACCCCAACTCAAACACACCATCGTCCCACCCTGACTCCCACACACCATCGTTCCACCCCAAATCCCACACTCCATCGTTCCACCCTGTCTCCCACACACCATCGTCCCACCCTGACTCCCACACACCATCGTCCCACCCCAACTCCCACACACCATCGTTCCACCCTGACTCCCACACACCGTTGTTCCAACCTGACTCCCACACACCGTCGTCCCACCCTGACTTCCACACACCATTGTTTCACCCTGACTCCCACACACCATCATCACACACCAACTCCCACACACCATTGTTTCACGCTGACTCCCACACACCATCATCACACACCAACTCCCACACACCATTGTTTCACCCTGACTCCCACACACCATCATCCCACCCTGACTCCCACACACCGTTGTTCCAACCTGACTCCCACACACCATTGTTTCACCCTGACTCCCACACACCATGATCACACACCAACTCCCACACACCATCATCCCACCCCAACTCCCACACACCATCGTCCCACCCTGACTCCCACACACCATCGTTCCACCCCAACTCCCACACACCATCGTCCCACCCCAACTCCCACACACCATCATCCCACCCGAACTCCCACACACCATTGTTCCACCCTGACTCCCACACACCATCATCACACACCAACTACCACACACCATGATCCCACCCCAACTCCCACACACCATCGTCCCACCCTGACTCCCACACACCATTGTTCCACCCCAAATCCCACACTCCATCGTTCCACGCTGTCTCCCACACACCATCATCCCACCCCAACTCCCACACACCATCGTCCCACCCTTACTCCCACACACCATTGTTCCACCCCAAATCCCAAACTCCATCGTTCCACCCTGTCTCCCACACACCATCGTTCCACCCCAACTCCCACACACCATCGTCCCACCCTGACTCCCACACACCATCGTTCCACCCTGACTCGCACACACCATTGTTCCACCCCAAATCCCACACTCCATCGTTCCACCCTGTCTCCCACACACCATCATCCCACCCCAACTCCCACACACCATCGTCCCACCCTGACTCCCACACACCATCATTCCACCCTGACTCCCACACACCATCGTTCCACCCTGACTCGCACACACCATCGTTCCACCCCAAATCCCACACTCCATCGTTCCACCCTGTCTCCCACACACCATCATCCCACCCCAACTCCCACACACCATCGTCCCACCCTGACTCCCAAACACCATCATCCCACCCCAACTCCCACACACCATCATCCCACCCCAACTCAAACACACCATCGTCCCACCCTGACTCCCACACACCATCGTTCCACCCCAAATCCCACACTCCATCGTTCCACCCTGTCTCCCACACACCATCGTCCCACCCTGCCTCCCACACACCATCATCCGACTCTGAATCCCACACACCATTGTTCCACCCTGACTCCCACACACCATCATCCGAGTCTGAATCCCACACACCATCGTTCCACCCCAACTGCAACACACCATCGTCCCACCCCAACTCCCACACACCATCGTCCCACCCTGACTCCCACACACCATCGTCCCACCACAACTCCCACACACCATCGTTCCACCCTGACTCCCACACACCGTTGTTCCAACCTGACTCCCACACACCGTCGTCCCACCCTGACTCCCACCCACCATCGTCCCACCCCAACTCCCACACACCATCGTTCCACCCTGACTCCCACACACCGTCGTCCCACCCTGACTCCCACACACCATCGTCCCACCCCAACTCCCACACACCATCGTTCCACCCTGACTCCCACACACCGTTGATCCAACCTGACTCCCACACAACATCGTCCCACCCCAACTCCCACACACCATTGTTCCAACCTGACTCCCACACACCGTCGTCCCACCCTGACTCCCACACACCATCGTCCCACCCTGACTCCCACACACCATCGTTCCACCCCAAATCCCACACTCCCTCGTTCCACCCTGTCTCCCACACACCATCGTCCCACCCTGACTCCCACACACCATCATCCGAGTCTGAATCCCACACACCATCGTTCCACCCCAACTGCAACACAACATCGTCCCACACCAACTCCCACACACCATCATCCCACCCTGACTCCCACACACCATCGTTCCAACCTGACTCCCACACACCATCGTTCCAACCTGACTCCCACACACCATTGTTCCAACCTGACTCCCACACACCATCGTTCCACCCTGACTCCCACACACCATCGTCCCACCCCAACTCCCACAGACCATCATCCCACCCTGACTCCCACACACCGTTGTCCCACCCTGACTCCCACACTCCATCGTCCCACCCCAACTCCCACACACCATCGTTCCACCCTGACTCCCACACACTGTTGTTCCAACCTAACTCCCACACACCATCGTTCCAACCCAAATCCCACACTCCATCGTTCCACCGTCTCCCACACACCGTCGTCCCACCCTGACTCCCACACACCATCGTCCCACCCCAACTCCCACACACCATCGTTCCAACCTGACTCCCACACACCGTCGTCCCACCCTGACTCCCACACACCATCGTCCCACCCTGACTCCCACACACCGTTGTTCCAACCTGACTCCCACACACCATTGTTCCACCCCAAATCCCACACTCCATCGTTCCACCCTGTCTCCCACACACCATCATCCCACACCAACTCCCACACACCATCGTCCCACCCTGACTCCCAAACACCATCATCCCACCCCAACTCCCACACACCATCATCCCACCCCAACTCAAACACACCATCGTCCCACCCTGACTCCCACACACCATCGTTCCACCCCAAATCCCACACTCCATCGTTCCACCCTGTCTCCCACACACCATCGTCCCACCCTGCCTCCCACACACCATCATCCGACTCTGAATCCCACACACCATTGTTCCACCCTGACTCCCACACACCATCATCCGAGTCTGAATCCCACACACCATCGTTCCACCCCAACTGCAACACACCATCGTCCCACCCCAACTCCCACACACCATCGTCCCACCCTGACTCCCACACACCATCGTCCCACCACAACTCCCACACACCATCGTTCCACCCTGACTCCCACACACCGTTGTTCCAACCTGACTCCCACACACCGTCGTCCCACCCTGACTCCCACCCACCATCGTCCCACCCCAACTCCCACACACCATCGTTCCACCCTGACTCCCACACACCGTCGTCCCACCCTGACTCCCACACACCATCGTCCCACCCCAACTCCCACACACCATCGTTCCACCCTGACTCCCACACACCGTTGATCCAACCTGACTCCCACACAACATCGTCCCACCCCAACTCCCACACACCATTGTTCCAACCTGACTCCCACACACCGTCGTCCCACCCTGACTCCCACAAACCATCGTCCCACCCTGACTCCCACACACCATCGTTCCACCCCAAATCCCACACTCCCTCGTTCCACCCTGTCTCCCACACACCATCGTCCCACCCTGACTCCCACACACCATCATCCGAGTCTGAATCCCACACACCATCGTTCCACCCCAACTGCAACACAACATCGTCCCAGACCAACTCCCACACACCATCATCCCACCCTGACTCCCACACACCATCGTTCCAACCTGACTCCCACACACCATCGTTCCAACCTGACTCCCACACACCATTGTTCCAACCTGACTCCCACACACCATCGTTCCACCCTGACTCCCACACACCATCGTCCCACCCCAACTCCCACAGACCATCATCCCACCCTGACTCCCACACACCGTTGTCCCACCCTGACTCCCACACTCCATCGTCCCACCCCAACTCCCACACACCATCGTTCCACCCTGACTCCCACACACTGTTGTTCCAACCTAACTCCCACACACCATCGTTCCAACCCAAATCCCACACTCCATCGTTCCACCGTCTCCCACACACCGTCGTCCCACCCTGACTCCCACACACCATCGTCCCACCCCAACTCCCACACACCATCGTTCCACCCTGACTCCCACACACCGTTGTTCCAACCTGACTCCCACACACCATCGTCCCACCCCAACTCCCACACACCATTGTTCCAACCTGACTCCCACACACCGTCGTCCCACCCTGACTCCCACACACCATCGTCCCACCCTGACTCCCACACACCGTTGTTCCAACCTGACTCCCACACACCATTGTTCCACCCTGACTCCCACACACCATCATCCCACCCTGACTCCCACACACCATTGTTTCACCCTGACTCCCACACACCATCATCACACACCAACTCCCACACACCATCATCCCACCCCAACTCCCACACACCATCGTTCCACCCTGACTCCCACACACCATTGTTCCACCCCAACTCCCACACACCATCGTTCCACCCTGACTCCCACACACCATTGTTCCACCCTGACTCCCACACACCATTGTTCCAACCTGACTCCCACACACCATCGTTCCACCCTGACTCCCACACACCATCGTTCCAACCTGACTCCCACACACCATCGTTCCACCCTGACTCCCACACACCATTGTTCCACCCTGACTCCCACACACCATTGTTCCAACCTGACTCCCACACACCATCGTTCCACCCTGACTCCCACACACCATCGTCCCACCCTGCCTCCCAGACACCATCATCCGACTCTGAATCCCACACACCATTGTTCCACCCTGACTCCCACACACCATCATCCGACTCTGAATCCCGCACACCATCGTTCCACCCCAACTGCAACACACCATCGTCCCACCCCAACTCCCACACACCATCGTCCCACCCCAACTCCCACACACCATTGTTTCACCCTGACTCCCACACACCATCATCACACACCAACTCCCACACACCATTGTTTCACCCTGACTCCCATACACCATCATCCCACCCTGACTCCCACACACCATTGTTTCACCCTGACTCCCACACACCATCATCACACACCAACTCCCACACACCATTGTTTCACCCTGACTCCCACACACCATCATCCCACCCTGACTCCCACACACCGTTGTTCCACCCAGACTCCCACACACCATCATCCCACCCTGACTCCCACACACCATTGTTTCACCCTGACTCCCACACACCATCATCACACACCAACTCCCACACACCATTGTTTCACCCTGACTCCCACACACCATCATCCCACCCTGACTCCCACACACCGTTGTTCCAACCTGACTCCCACACACCATTGTTCCACCCTGACTCCCACACACCATCGTTCCAACCTGACTCCCACACACCATCGTTCCACCCTGACTCCCACACACCATTGTTCCAACCTGACGCCCACACACCATCGTTCCACCCTGACTCCCACGCACCATTGTTCCACCCTGACTCCCACACACCATCGTTCCAACCTGACACCCACACACCATCGTTCCACCCTGACTCCCACACACCATTGTTCCACCCTGACTCCCACACACCATCGTTCCAACCTGACTCCCACACACCATCGTTCCACCCTGACACCCACACACCATTGTTCCAACCTGACTCCCACACACCATCGTTCCACCCTGACTCCCACACACCATTGTTCCACCCTGACTCCCACACACCATCGTTCCAACCTGACTCCCACACACCATCGTTCCACCCTGACTCCCACACACCATTGTTCCACCCTGACTCCCACACACCATTGTTTCACCCTGACTCCCACACACCATCATCCCACCCTGACTCCCACACACCATTGTTTCACCCTGACTCCCACACACCATCATCACACACCAACTCCCACACACCATTGTTTCACCCTGACTCCCACACACCATCATCCCACCCTGACTCCCACACACCGTTGTTCCAACCTGACTCCCACACACCATTGTTCCACCCTGACTCCCACACACCATCATCCCACCCTGACTCCCACACACCATTGTTCCAACCTGACTCCCACACACCATCGTTCCACCCTGACTCCCACACACCATCGTCCCACCCTGCCTCCCAGACACCATCATCCGACTCTGAATCCCACACACCATTGTTCCACCCTGACTCCCACACACCATCATCCGACTCTGAATCCCGCACACCATCGTTCCACCCCAACTGCAACACACCATCGTCCCACCCCAACTCCCACACACCATCGTCCCACCCTGACTCCCACACACCATCGTCCCACCCCAACTCCCACACACCATTGTTTCACCCTGACTCCCACACACCATCATCACACACCAACTCCCACACACCATTGTTTCACCCTGACTCCCATACACCATCATCCCACCCTGACTCCCACACACCATTGTTTCACCCTGACTCCCACACACCATCATCACACACCAACTCCCACACACCATTGTTTCACCCTGACTCCCACACACCATCATCCCACCCTGACTCCCACACACCGTTGTTCCACCCAGACTCCCACACACCATCATCCCACCCTGACTCCCACACACCATTGTTTCACCCTGACTCCCACACACCATCATCACACACCAACTCCCACACACCATTGTTTCACCCTGACTCCCACACACCATCATCCCACCCTGACTCCCACACACCGTTGTTCCAACCTGACTCCCACACACCATTGTTCCACCCTGACTCCCACACACCATCGTTCCAACCTGACTCCCACACACCATCGTTCCACCCTGACTCCCACACACCATTGTTCCAACCTGACTCCCACACACCATCGTTCCACCCTGACTCCCACACACCATTGTTCCAACCTGACTCCCACACACCATTGTTCCACCCTGACTCCCACACACCATCGTTCCAACCTGACTCCCACACACCATCGTTCCACCCTGACTCCCACACACCATTGTTCCACCCTGACTCCCACACACCATCGTTCCAACCTGACTCCCACACACCATCGTTCCACCCTGACACCCACACACCATTGTTCCAACCTGACTCCCACACACCATCGTTCCACCCTGACTCCCACGCACCATTGTTCCACCCTGACTCCCACACACCATCGTTCCAACCTGACTCCCACACACCATCGTTCCACCCTGACTCCCACACACCATTGTTCCACCCTGACTCCCACACACCATTGTTTCACCCTGACTCCCACACACCATCATCCCACCCTGACTCCCACACACCATTGTTTCACCCTGACTCCCACACACCATCATCACACACCAACTCCCACACACCATTGTTTCACCCTGACTCCCACACACCATCATCCCACCCTGACTCCCACACACCGTTGTTCCAACCTGACTCCCACACACCATTGTTCCACCCTGACTCCCACACACCATCATCCCACCCTGACTCCCACACACCATTGTTCCAACCTGACTCCCACACACCATCGTTCCACCCTGACTCCCACACACCATCGTCCGACTCTGAATCCCACACACCATTGTTCCACCCTGACTCCCACACACCATCATCCGACTCTGAATCCCGCACACCATCGTTCCACCCCAACTGCAACACACCATCGTCCCACCCCAACTCCCACACACCATCGTCCCACCCTGACTCCCACACACCATCGTCCCACCCCAACTCCCACACACCATAGTTTCACCCTGACTCCCACACACCATCATCACACACCAACTCCCACACACCATTGTTTCACCCTGACTCCCATACACCATCATCCGACTCCGAATCCCACACACCATTGTTCCACCCTGACTCCCACACACCATCATCCGACTCTGAAGCCCGCACACCATCGTTCCACCCCAACTGCAACACACCATCGTCCCACCCCAACTCCCACACACCATCGTCCCACCCTGACTCCCACACACCATCGTCCCACCCCAACTCCCACACACCATAGTTTCACCCTGACTCCCACACACCATCATCACACACCAACTCCCACACACCATTGTTTCACCCTGACTCCCATACACCATCATCCCACCCTGACTCCCACACACCATTGTTTCACCCTGACTCCCACACACCATCATCACACACCAACTCCCACACACCATTGTTTCACCCTGACTCCCACACACCATCATCCCACCCTGACTCCCACACACCGTTGTTCCACCCAGACTCCCACACACCATCATCCCACCCTGACTCCCACACACCATTGTTTCACCCTGACTCCCACACACCATCATCACACACCAACTCCCACACACCATTGTTTCACCCTGACTCCCACACACCATCATCCCACCCTGACTCCCACACACCGTTGTTCCAACCTGACTCCCACACACCATTGTTCCACCCTGACTCCCACACACCATCGTTCCAACCTGACTCCCACACACCATCGTTCCACCCTGACTCCCACACACCATTGTTCCAACCTGACGCCCACACACCATCGCTCCACCCTGACTCCCACACACCATTGTTCCACCCTGACTCCCACACACCATCGTTCCAACCTGACTCCCACACACCATCGTTCCACCCTGACTCCCACACACCATTGTTCCACCCTGACTCCCACACACCATCGTTCCAACCTGACTCCCACACACCATCGTTCCACCCTGACACCCACACACCATTGTTCCAACCTGACTCCCACACACCATCGTTCCACCCTGACTCCCACACACCATTGTTCCACCCTGACTCCCACACACCATCGTTCCAACCTGACTCCCACACACCATCGTTCCACCCTGACTCCCACACACCATTGTTCCACCCTGACTCCCACACACCATTGTTTCACCCTGACTCCCACACACCATCATCCCACCCTGACTCCCACACACCATTGTTTCACCCTGACTCCCACACACCAACTCCCACACACCATTGTTTCACCCTGACTCCCACACACCATCATCCCACCCTGACTCCCACACACCGTTGTTCCAACCTGACTCCCACACACCATTGTTCCACCCTGACTCCCACACACCATCATCCCACCCTGACTCCCACACACCATTGTTCCAACCTGACTCCCACACACCATCGTTCCACCCTGACTCCCACACACCATCGTCCCACCCTGCCTCCCAGACACCATCATCCGACTCTGAATCCCACACACCATTGTTCCACCCTGACTCCCACACACCATCATCCGACTCTGAATCCCGCACACCATCGTTCCACCCCAACTGCAACACACCATCGTCCCACCCCAACTCCCACACACCATCGTCCCACCCTGACTCCCACACACCATCGTCCCACCCCAACTCCCACACACCATTGTTTCACCCTGACTCCCACACACCATCATCACACACCAACTCCCACACACCATTGTTTCACCCTGACTCCCATACACCATCATCCCACCCTGACTCCCACACACCATTGTTTCACCCTGACTCCCACACACCATCATCACACACCAACTCCCACACACCATTGTTTCACCCTGACTCCCACACACCATCATCCCACCCTGACTCCCACACACCGTTGTTCCACCCAGACTCCCACACACCATCATCCCACCCTGACTCCCACACACCATTGTTTCACCCTGACTCCCACACACCATCATCACACACCAACTCCCACACACCATTGTTTCACCCTGACTCCCACACACCATCATCCCACCCTGACTCCCACACACCGTTGTTCCAACCTGACTCCCACACACCATTGTTCCACCCTGACTCCCACACACCATCGTTCCAACCTGACTCCCACACACCATCGTTCCACCCTGACTCCCACACACCATTGTTCCAACCTGACTCCCACACACCATCGTTCCACCCTGACTCCCACACACCATTGTTCCAACCTGACTCCCACACACCATCGTTCCACCCTGACTCCCACACACCATTGTTCCACCCTGACTCCCACACACCATCGTTCCAACCTGACTCCCACACACCATCGTTCCACCCTGACTCCCACACACCATTGTTCCACCCTGACTCCCACACACCATCGTTCCAACCTGACTCCCACACACCATCGTTCCACCCTGACACCCACACACCATTGTTCCAACCTGACTCCCACACACCATCGTTCCACCCTGACTCCCACACACCATTGTTCCACCCTGACTGCCACACACCATCGTTCCAACCTGACTCCCACACACCATCGTTCCACCCTGACTCCCACACACCATTGTTCCACCCTGACTCCCACACACCATTGTTTCACCCTGACTCCCACACACCATCATCCCACCCTGACTCCCACACACCATTGTTTCACCCTGACTCCCACACACCATCATCACACACCAACTCCCACACACCATTGTTTCACCCTGACTCCCACACACCATCATCCCACCCTGACTCCCACACACCGTTGTTCCAACCTGACTCCCACACACCATTGTTCCACCCTGACTCCCACACACCATCATCCCACCCTGACTCCCACACACCATTGTTCCAACCTGACTCCCACACACCATCGTTCCACCCTGACTCCCACACACCATCGTCCCACCCTGCCTCCCAGACACCATCATCCGACTCTGAATCCCACACACCATTGTTCCACCCTGACTCCCACACACCATCATCCGACTCTGAATCCCGCACACCATCGTTCCACCCCAACTGCAACACACCATCGTCCCACCCCAACTCCCACACACCATCGTCCCACCCTGACTCCCACACACCATCGTCCCACCCCAACTCCCACACACCATTGTTTCACCCTGACTCCCACACACCATCATCAAACACCAACTCCCACACACCATTGTTTCACCCTGACTCCCACACACCATCATCCCACCCTGACTCCCACACACCGTTGTTCCACCCAGACTCCCACACACCATCATCCCACCCTGACTCCCACACACCATTGTTTCACCCTGACTCCCACACACCATCATCACACACCAACTCCCACACACCATTGTTTCACCCTGACTCCCACACACCATCATCCCACCCTGACTCCCACACACCGTTGTTCCAACCTGACTCCCACACACCATTGTTCCACCCTGACTCCCACACACCATCGTTCCAACCTGACTCCCACACACCATCGTTCCACCCTGACTCCCACACACCATTGTTCCAACCTGACGCCCACACACCATCGCTCCACCCTGACTCCCACACACCATTGTTCCACCCTGACTCCCACACACCATCGTTCCAACCTGACTCCCACACACCATCGTTCCACCCTGACTCCCACACACCATTGTTCCACCCTGACTCCCACACACCATCGTTCCAACCTGACTCCCACACACCATCGTTCCACCCTGACACCCACACACCATTGTTCCAACCTGACTCCCACACACCATCGTTCCACCCTGACTCCCACACACCATTGTTCCACCCTGACTCCCATACACCATCGTTCCAACCTGACTCCCACACACCATCGTTCCACCCTGACTCCCACACACCATTGTTCCACCCTGACCCCCACACACCATTGTTTCACCCTGACTCCCACACACCATCATCCCACCCTGACTCCCACACACCATTGTTTCACCCTGACTCCCACACACCAACTCCCACACACCATTGTTTCACCCTGACTCCCACACACCATCATCCCACCCTGACTCCCACACACCGTTGTTCCAACCTGACTCCCACACACCATTGTTCCACCCTGACTCCCACACACCATCATCCCACCCTGACTCCCACACACCATTGTTCCAACCTGACTCCCACACACCATCGTTCCACCCTGACTCCCACACACCATCGTCCCACCCTGCCTCCCAGACACCATCATCCGACTCTGAATCCCACACACCATTGTTCCACCCTGACTCCCACACACCATCATCCGACTCTGAATCCCGCACACCATCGTTCCACCCCAACTGCAACACACCATCGTCCCACCCCAACTCCCACACACCATCGTCCCACCCTGACTCCCACACACCATCGTCCCACCCCAACTCCCACACACCATTGTTTCACCCTGACTCCCACACACCATCATCACACACCAACTCCCACACACCATTGTTTCACCCTGACTCCCATACACCATCATCCCACCCTGACTCCCACACACCATTGTTTCACCCTGACTCCCACACACCATCATCACACACCAACTCCCACACACCATTGTTTCACCCTGACTCCCACACACCATCATCCCACCCTGACTCCCACACACCGTTGTTCCACCCAGACTCCCACACACCATCATCCCACCCTGACTCCCACACACCATTGTTTCACCCTGACTCCCACACACCATCATCACACACCAACTCCCACACACCATTGTTTCACCCTGACTCCCACACACCATCATCCCACCCTGACTCCCACACACCGTTGTTCCAACCTGACTCCCACACACCATTGTTCCACCCTGACTCCCACACACCATCGTTCCAACCTGACTCCCACACACCATCGTTCCACCCTGACTCCCACACACCATTGTTCCAACCTGACTCCCACACACCATCGTTCCACCCTGACTCCCACACACCATTGTTCCAACCTGACTCCCACACACCATCGTTCCACCCTGACTCCCACACACCATTGTTCCACCCTGACTCCCACACACCATCGTTC
Organism: Heterodontus francisci; assembly: GCF_036365525.1. Taxonomy (NCBI): domain Eukaryota; kingdom Metazoa; phylum Chordata; class Chondrichthyes; order Heterodontiformes; family Heterodontidae; genus Heterodontus; species Heterodontus francisci. Next base: position 120,723,677 of record NC_090374.1, read on the forward strand.
CAACCTGACTCCCACACACCATCGTTCCACCCTGACTCCCACACACCATTGTTCCACCCTGACTCCCACACACCATCGTTCCAACCTGACTCCCACACACCATCGTTCCACCCTGACACCCACACACCATTGTTCCAACCTGACTCCCACACACCATCGTTCCACCCTGACTCCCACACACCATTGTTCCACCCTGACTGCCACACACCATCGTTCCAACCTGACTCCCACACACCATCGTTCCACCCTGACTCCCACACACCATTGTTCCACCCTGACTCCCACACACCATTGTTTCACCCTGACTCCCACACACCATCATCCCACCCTGACTCCCACACACCATTGTTTCACCCTGACTCCCACACACCATCATCACACACCAACTCCCACACACCATTGTTTCACCCTGACTCCCACACACCATCATCCCACCCTGACTCCCACACACCGTTGTTCCAACCTGACTCCCACACACCATTGTTCCACCCTGACTCCCACACACCATCATCCCACCCTGACTCCCACACACCATTGTTCCAACCTGACTCCCACACACCATCGTTCCACCCTGACTCCCACACACCATCGTCCCACCCTGCCTCCCAGACACCATCATCCGACTCTGAATCCCACACACCATTGTTCCACCCTGACTCCCACACACCATCATCCGACTCTGAATCCCGCACACCATCGTTCCACCCCAACTGCAACACACCATCGTCCCACCCCAACTCCCACACACCATCGTCCCACCCTGACTCCCACACACCATCGTCCCACCCCAACTCCCACACACCATTGTTTCACCCTGACTCCCACACACCATCATCACACACCAACTCCCACACACCATTGTTTCACCCTGACTCCCATACACCATCATCCCACCCTGACTCCCACACACCATTGTTTCACCCTGACTCCCACACACCATCATCACACACCAACTGCCACACACCATTGTTTCACCCTGACTCCCACACACCATCATCCCACCCTGACTCCCACACACCGTTGTTCCACCCAGACTCCCACACACCATCATCCCACCCTGACTCCCACACACCATTGTTTCACCCTGACTCCCACACACCATCATCACACACCAACTCCCACACACCATTGTTTCACCCTGACTCCCACACACCATCATCCCACCCTGACTCCCACACACCGTTGTTCCAACCTGACTCCCACACACCATTGTTCCACCCTGACTCCCACACACCATCGTTCCAACCTGACTCCCACACACCATCGTTCCACCCTGACTCCCACACACCATTGTTCCAACCTGACTCCCACACACCATCGTTCCACCCTGACTCCCACACACCATTGTTCCACCCTGACTCCCACACACCATCGTTCCAACCTGACTCCCACACACCATCGTTCCACCCTGACTCCCACACACCATTGTTCCACCCTGACTCCCACACACCATCGTTCCAACCTGACTCCCACACACCATCGTTCCACCCTGACACCCACACACCATTGTTCCAACCTGACTCCCACACACCATCGTTCCACCCTGACTCCCACACACCATTGTTCCACCCTGACTCCCACACACCATCGTTCCAACCTGACTCCCACACACCATCGTTCCACCCTGACTCCCACACACCATTGTTCCACCCTGACTCCCACACACCATTGTTTCACCCTGACTCCCACACACCATCATCCCACCCTGACTCCCACACACCATTGTTTCACCCTGACTCCCACACACCATCATCACACACCAACTCCCACACACCATTGTTTCACCCTGACTCCCACACACCATCATCCCACCCTGACTCCCACACACCGTTGTTCCAACCTGACTCCCACACACCATTGTTCCACCCTGACTCCCACACACCATCATCCCACCCTGACTCCCACACACCATTGTTTCACCCTGACTCCCACACACCATCGTTCCACCCCAACTCCCACACACCATCGTTCCACCCTGACTCCCACACACCGTTGTTCCAACCTGACTCCCACACACCATCGTTCCACCCCAAATCCCACACTCCATCGTTACACCCTGTCTCCCACACACCATCGTCCCACCCTGACTCCCACACACCATCATCCGAGTCTGAATCCCACACACCATCGTTCCACCCCAACTGCAACACACCATCGTCCCACCCCAACTCCCACACACCATCGTCCCACCCCAACTCCCACACACCATCGTTCCACCCTGACTGCCACACACCATCGTTCCAACCTCACTCCCACACACCATTGTTCCAACCTGACTCCCACACACCATCGTTCCACCCTGACTCCCACACACCATTGTTCCACCCTGACTCCCACACACCATCGTTCCAACCTGACTCCCACACACCATCGTTCCACCCTGACTCCCACACACCATTGTTCCACCCTGACTCCCACACACCATCGTTCCAACCTGACTCCCACACACCATCGTTCCACCCTGACTCCCACACACCATTGTTCCAACCTGACTCCCACACACCATCGTTCCACCCTGACTCCCACACACCATTGTTCCAACCTGACTCCCACACACCATCGTTCCAACCTGACTCCCACACACCATCGTTCCACCCTGACTCCCACACACCATTGTTCCAACCTGACTCCCACACACCATCGTTCCACCCTGACTCCCACACACCATCGTCCCACCCTGCCTTCCACACACCATCATCCGACTCTGAATCCCACACTCCATTGTTCCACCCTGACTCCCACACACCATCATCCGACTCTGAATGCCGCACACCATCGTTCCACCCCAACTGCAACACACCATCGTCCCACCCCAACTCCCACACACCATCGTCCCACCCTGACTCCCACACACCATCGTCCCACCCCAACTCCCACACACCATTGTTTCACCCTGACTCCCACACACCATCATCACACACCAACTCCCACACACCATTGTTTCACCCTGACTCCCACACACCATCATCCCACCCTGACTCCCACACACCATTGTTTCACCCTGACTCCCACACACCATCATCACACACCAACTCCCACACACCATTGTTTCACCCTGACTCCCACACACCATCATCCCACCCTGACTCCCACACACCGTTGTTCCAACCTGACTCCCACACACCATTGTTCCACCCTGACTCCCACACACCATCATCCCACCCTGACTCCCACACACCATTGTTTCACCCTGACTCCCACACACCATCATCACACACCAACTCCCACACACCATCATCCCACTCCAACTCCCACACACCATCGTTCCACCCTGACTCCCACACACCATTGTTCCACCCCAACTCCCACACACCATCGTTCCACCCTGACTCCCAAACACCATCGTTCCAACCTCACTCCCACACACCATTGTTCCAACCTGACTCCCACACACCATTGTTTCACCCTGACTCCCACACACCATCGTTCCAACCTGACTCCCACACACCATCGTTCCACCCTGACTCCCACACACCATTGTTCCAACCTGACTCCCACACACCATCGTTCCACCCTGACTCCCACACACCATTGTTCCACCCTGACTCCCACACACCATCGTTCCAACCTGACTCCCACACACCATCGTTCCACCCTGACTCCCACACACCATTGTTCCACCCTGACTCCCACACACCATCGTTCCAACCTGACTCCCACACACCATCGTTCCACCCTGACTCCCACACACCATTGTTCCACCCTGACTCCCACACACCATCATCCGACTCTGAATCCCGCACACCATCGTTCCACCCCAACTGCAACACACCATCGTCCCACCCCAACTCCCACACACCATCGTCCCACCCTGACTCCCACACACCATCGTCCCACCCCAACTCCCACACACCATTGTTTCACCCTGACTCCCACACACCATCATCACACACCAACTCCCACACACCATTGTTTCACCCTGACTCCCACACACCATCATCCCACCCTGACTCCCACACACCATTGTTTCACCCTGACTCCCACACACCATCATCACACACCAACTCCCATACACCATTGTTTCACCCTGACTCCCACACACCATCATCCCACCCTGACTCCCACACACCGTTGTTCCAACCTGACTCCCACACACCATTGTTCCACCCTGACTCCCACACACCATCATCCCACCCTGACTCCCACACACCATTGTTTCACCCTGACTCCCACACACCATCATCACACCCCAACTCCCACACACCATCGTTCCACCCTGACTCCCACACACCATTGTTCCACCCTGACTCCCACACACCATCGTTCCAACCTGACTCCCACACACCATTGTTCCACCCTGACTCCCACACACCATTGTTCCACCCTGACTCCCACACACCATTGTTCCAACCTGACTCCCACACACCATCGTCCCACCCCAACTGCCACACACCATCGTTCCACCCTGACTCCCACACACCATCATCACACACCAACTCCCACACACCATCGTCCCACCCGAACTCCCACACACCATCATCCCACCCCAACTCCCACACTCCATCGTCCCACCCTGACTCCCACACACCATCGTTCCACCCCAACTCCCACTCACCATCGTTCCACCCTGACTCCCACACACCATCGTTCCACCCTGTCTCCCACACACCATCATCCCACCCCAACTCCCACACACCATCATCCCACCCCAACTCCCACACACCATCATCCCACTCCAACTCCCACACACCATCGTCCCACCCTGACTCCCACACACCATTGTTCCACCCCAACTCCCACACACCATCGTTCCACCCTGTCTCCCACACACCATCGTTCCACCCCAACTGCAACACACCATCGTCCCACCCCAACTCCCACACACCATCGTCCCACCCTGACTCCCACACACCATCGTCCCACCCCAACTCCCACACACCATTGTTTCACCCTGACTCCCACACACCATCATCAAACACCAACTCCCACACACCATTGTTTCACCCTGACTCCCACACACCATCATCCCACCCTGACTCCCACACACCATTGTTTCACCCTGACTCCCACACACCATCAACACACACCAACTCCCACACACCATTGTTTCACCCTGACTCCCACACACCATCATCCCACCCTGACTCCCACACACCGTTGTTCCAACCTGACTCCCACACACCATTGTTCCACCCTGACTCCCACACACCATCATCCCACCCTGACTCCCACACACCATTGTTTCACCCTGACTCCCACACACCATCATGACACACCAACTCCCACACACCATCATCCCACTCCAACTCCCACACACCATCGTTCCACCCTGACTCCCACACACCATTGTTCCACCCTGACTCCCACACACCATCGTTCCAACCTGACTCCCACACACCATCGTTCCACCCTGACTCCCACACACCATTGTTCCACCCTGACTCCCACACACCATTGTTCCAACCTGACTCCCACACACCATCGTTCCACCCTGACTCCCACACACCATCGTCCCACCCTGCCTCCCACACACCATTATCCGACTCTGAATCCCACACACCATTGTTCCACCCTGACTCCCACACACCATCATCCGACTCTGAATCCCGCACACCATCGTTCCACCCCAACTGCAACACACCATCGTCCCACCCCAACTCCCACACACCATTGTCCCACCCTGACTCCCACACACCATCATCCCACCCCAACTCCCACACACCATTGTTTCACCCTGACTCCCACACACCATCATCACACACCAACTCCCACACACCATTGTTTCACCCTGACTCCCACACACCATCATCCCACCCTGACTCCCACACACCATTGTTTCACCCTGACTCCCACACACCATCATCACACACCAACTCCCACACACCATTGTTTCACCCTGACTCCCACACACCATCATCCCACCCTGACTCCCACACACCATTGTTTCACCCTGACTCCCACACACCATCATCACACACCAACTCCCACACACCATCATCCCACTCCAACTCCCACACACCATCGTTCCACCCTGACTCCCACACACCATCATCACACACCAACTCCCACACACCATTGTTTCACCCTGACTCCCACACACCATCATCCCACCCTGACTCCCACACACCGTTGTTCCAACCTGACTCCCACACACCATTGTTCCACCCTGACTCCCACACACCATCATCCCACCCTGACTCCCACACACCATTGTTTCACCCTGACTCCCACACACCATCATCACACACCAACTCCCACACACCATCATCCCACTCCAACTCCCACACACCATCGTTCCACCCTGACTCCCACACACCATTGTTCCACCCTGACTCCCACACACCATCGTTCCAACCTGACTCCCACACACCATCGTTCCACCCTGACTCCCACACACCATTGTTCCACCCTGACTCCCACACACCATTGTTCCAACCTGACTCCCACACACCATCGTTCCACCCTGACTCCCACACACCATCGTCCCACCCTGCCTCCCACACACCATTATCCGACTCTGAATCCCACACACCATTGTTCCACCCTGACTCCCACACACCATCATCCGACTCTGAATCCCGCACACCATCGTTCCACCCCAACTGCAACACACCATCGTCCCACCCCAACTCCCACACACCATCGTCCCACCCTGACTCCCACACACCATCGTCCCACCCCAACTCCCACACACCATTGTTTCACCCTGACTCCCACACACCATCATCACACACCAACTCCCACACACCATTGTTTCACCCTGACTCCCACACACCATCATCCCACCCTGACTCCCACACACCATTGTTTCACCCTGACTCCCACACACCATCATCACACACCAACTCCCACACACCATTGTTTCACCCTGACTCCCACACACCATCATCCCACCCTGACTCCCACACACCATTGTTTCACCCTGACTCCCACACACCATCATCACACACCAACTCCCACACACCATCATCCCACTCCAACTCCCACACACCATCGTTCCACCCTGACTCCCACACACCATTGTTCCACCCCAACTCCCACACACCATCGTTCCACCCTGGCTCCCACACACCATCGTTCCAACCTCACTCCAACACACCATTGTTCCAACCTGACTCCCACACACCATTGTTCCACCCTGACTCCCACACACCATCGTTCCAACCTGACTCCCACACACCATCGTTCCACCCTGACTCCCACACACCATTGTTCCAACCTGACTCCCACACACCATTGTTCCACCCTGACTCCCACACACCATCGTTCCAACCTGACTCCCACACACCATCGTTCCACCCTGACTCCCACACACCATTGTTCCAACCTGACTCCCACACACCATCGTTCCAACCTGACTCCCACACACCATCGTTCCACCCTGACTCCCACACACCATTGTTCCAACCTGACTCCCACACACCATCGTTCCACCCTGACTCCCACACACCATCGTTCCACCCTGACTCCCACACACCATTGTTCCACCCTGACTCCCACACACCATCGTTCCAACCTGACTCCCACACACCATCGTTCCACCCTGACTCCCACACACCATTGTTCCAACCTGACTCCCACACACCATCGTTCCACCCTGACTCCCACACACCATCATCCCACCCTGACTCCCACACACCATTGTTTCACCCTGACTCCCACACACCATCATCACACACCAACTCCCACACACCATCATCCCACTCGAACTCCCACACACCATCGTTCCACCCTGACTCCCACACACCATTGTTCCACCCTGACTCCCACACACCATCGTTCCAACCTGACTCCCACACACCATCGTTCCACCCTGACTCCCACACACCATCGTTCCAACCTGACTCCCACACACCATTGTTTCACCCTGACTCCCACACACCATCATCACACACCAACTCCCACACACCATTGTTTCACCCTGACTCCCACACACCATCATCCCACCCTGATCCCACACACCGTTGTTCCAACCTGACTCCCACACACCATTGTTCCACCCTGACTCCCACACACCATCATCCCACCCTGACTCCCACACACCATTGTTTCACCCTGACTCCCACACACCATCATCACACACCAACTCCCACACACCATCATCCCACTCCAACTCCCAAACACCATCGTTCCACCCTGACTCCCACACACCATTGTTCCACCCCAACTCCCACACACCATCGTTCCACCCTGACTCCCACACACCATCGTTCCAACCTCACTCCCACACACCATTGTTCCAACCTGACTCCCACACACCATCGTTCCACCCTGACTCCCACACACCATTGTTCCACCCTGACTCCCACACACCATCGTTCCAACCTGACTCCCACACACCATCGTTCCACCCTGACTCCCACACACCATTGTTCCAACCTGACTCCCACACACCATCGTTCCACCCTGACTCCCACACACCATTGTTCCACCCTGACTCCCACACACCATCGTTCCAACCTGACTCCCACACACCATCGTTCCACCCTGACTCCCACACACCATTGTTCCACCCTGACTCCCACACACCATCGTTCCAACCTGACTCCCACACACCATCGTTCCACCCTGACTCCCACACACCATTGTTCCAACCTGACTCCCACACACCATCGTTCCACCCTGACTCCCACACACCATCGTCCCACCCTGCCTCCCACACACCATCATCCGACTCTGAATCCCACACACCATTGTTCCACCCAGACTCCCACACACCATCATCCGACTCTGAATCCCGCACACCATCGTTCCACCCCAACTGCAACACACCATTGTCCCACCCCAACGCCCACACACCATCGTCCCACCCTGACTCCCACACACCATCGTCCCACCCCAATTCCCACACACCATTGTTTCACCCTGACTCCCACACACCATCATCACACACCAACTCCCACACACCATTGTTTCACCCTGACTCCCACACACCATCATCCCACCCTGACTCCCACACACCATTGTTTCACCCTGACTCCCACACACCATCATCACACACCAACTCCCATACACCATTGTTTCACCCTGACTCCCACACACCATCATCCCACCCTGACTCCCACACACCGTTGTTCCAACCTGACTCCCACACACCATTGTTCCACCGTGACTCCCACACACCATCATCCCACCCTGACTCCCACACACCATTGTTTCACCCTGACTCCCACACACCATCATCACACACCAACTCCCACACACCATCATCCCACCCCAACTCCCACACACCATCGTTCCACCCTGACTCCCACACACCATCGTTCCACCCTGACTCCCACACACCATCGTTCCAACCTGACTCCCACACACCATTGTTCCAACCTGACTCCCACACACCATCGTTCCAACCTGACTCCCACACACCATTGTTCCAACCTGACTCCCACACACCATTGTTCCACCCTGACTCCCACACACCATTGTTCCAACCTGACTCCCACACACCATTGTTCCACCCTGACTCCCACACACCATTGTTCCAACCTGACTCCCACACACCATTGTTCCACCCTGACTCCCACACACCGTTGTTCCAACCTGACTCCCACACACCATCGTCCCACCCCAACTGCCACACACCATTGTTCCACCCTGACTCCCACACACCATCATCACACACCAACTCCCACACACCATCATCCCACCCCAACTCCCACACACCATCGTCCCACCCCAACTCCCACACACCATCATCCCACCCCAACTCCCACACACCATCGTCCCACCCTGACTCCGACACACCATCGTTCCACCCCAACTCCCACACACCATCGTTCCACCCTGACTCCCACACACCATCGTTCCACCCTGTCTCCCACACACCATCATCCCACCCCAACTCCCACACACCATCATCCCACCCCAACTCCCACACACCATCATCCCACTCCAACTCCCACACACCATCGTCCCACCCTGACTCCCACACACCATTGTTCCACCCCAACTCCCACACACCATCGTTCCACCCTGTCTCCCACACACCAACGTTCCACCCTGACTCCCACACACCATCATCCCACCCCAACTCCCACACACCATCATCCCACCCCAACTCCCACACACCATTGTCCCACCCTGACTCCCACACACCATTGTTCCACCCCAACTCCCACACACCATCGTTCCACCCTGTCTCCCACACACCATCATCCCACCCCAACTCCCACACACCATCATCCCACCCCAACTCCCACACACCATCGTCCCACCCTGACTCCCACACACCATCATCCCACCCCAACCCCCACGCACCATCGTCCCACCCTGACTCCCACACACCATCATCCCACCCCAACTCCCACACACCATCATCACACACCAACTACCACACACCATCATCCCACCCCAACTACCACACACCATCATCCCACCCCAATTCCCACACACCGTTGTTCCACCCTGTCTCCCACACACCATCGTTCCACCCCAACTGCAACACACCATCGTCCAACCCCAACTCCCACACACCATCGTCCCACCCCAACTCCCACACACCATCGTTCCACCCTGACTCCCACACACCATCGTTCCACCCTGACTCCCACACACCATTGTTCCAACCTGACTCCCACACGCCATCGTTCCACCCTGACTCCCACACACCATCGTCCCACCCCAACTCCCACACACCATCATCCCACCCTGACTCCCACACACCATTGTCCCACCCTGACTCCCACACACCATCGTCCCACCCCAACTCCCACACCATCGTTCCACCCTGACTCCGACACACCGTTGTTCCAACCTGACTCCCACACACCATCGTTCCACCCCAAATCCCACACTCCATCGTTGCACCCTGTCTCCCACACACCATCGTCCCACCCTGACTTCCACACACCATCATCCGAGTCTGAATCCCACACACCATCGTTCCACCCCAACTGCAACACACCATCGTCCCACCCCAACTCCCACACACCATCGTCCCACCCCAACTCTCACACACCATCGTTCCACCCTGACACCCACACACCATCGTTCCAACCTCACTCCCACACACCATTGTTCCAACCTGACTCCCACACACCATCGTTCCACCCTGACTCCCACACACCATTCTTCCACCCTGACTCCCACACACCATCGTTCCAACCTGACTCCCACACACCATCGTTCCACCCTGACTCCCACACACCATTGTTCCAACCTGACTCCCACACACCGTTGTTCCAACCTGACTCCCACACACCATCGTCCCACCCCAACTGCCACACACCATCGTTCCACCCTGACTCCCACACACCATCATCACACACCAACTCCCACACACCATCGTCCCACCCCAACTCCCACACACCATCATCCCACCCCAACTCCCACACACCATCGTTCCACCCTGACTCCCACACACCATCGTTCCACCCTGTCTCCCACACACCATCATCCCACCCCAACTCCCACACACCATCATCCCACCCCAACTCCCACACACCATCATCCCACTCCAACTCCCACACACCATCGTCCCACCCTGACTCCCACACACCATTGTTCCACCCCAACTCCCACACACCATCGTTCCACCCTGTCTCCCACACACCAACGTTCCACCCTGACTCCCACACACCATCATCCCACCCCAACTCCCACACACCATCATCCCACCCCAACTCCCACACACCATCGTCCCACCCCAACTCCCACACACCATCATCCCACCCCAACTCCCACACACCATCGTCCCACCCTGACTCCCACACACCATCGTTCCACCCCAACTCCCACACACCATCGTTCCACCCTGACTCCCACACACCATCGTTCCACCCTGTCTCCCACACACCATCATCCCACCCCAACTCCCACACACCATCATCCCACTCCAACTCCCACACACCATCGTCCCACCCTGACTCCCACACACCATTGTTCCACCCTGTCTCCCACACACCATCATCCGACCCCAAGTCCCACACACCATCATCCCACCCCAACTCCCACACACCATCGTCCCACCCTGACTCCCACACACCATCATCCCACCCCAACTCCCACGCACCATCGTCCCACCCGAACTCCCACACACCATCATCCCACCCCAACTCCCACACACCATCATCACACACCAACTACCACACACCATCATCCCACCCCAACTACCACACACCATCGTCCCACCCCAATTCCCACACACCATTGTTCCACCCTGACTCCCACACACCATCGTTCCACCCTGACTCCCACACACCATCGTTCCAACCTGACTCCCACACACCATCGTTCCAACCTGACTCCCACACACCATTGTTCCACTCTGACTCCCACACACCATTGTTCCAACCTGACTCCCACACACCATTGTTCCACCCTGACTCCCACACACCATTGTTCCAACCTGACTCCCACACACCATTGTTCCACCCTGACTCCCACACACCATTGTTCCAACCTGACTCCCACACACCGTTGTTCCAACCTGACTCCCACACACCATCGTCCCACCCCAACTCCCACACACCATCGTTCCACCCTGACTCCCACACACCATCGTTCCACCCTGTCTCCCACACACCATCATCCCACTCCAACTCCCACACACCATCGTCCCACCCTGACTCCCACACACCATTGTTCCACCCCAACTCCCACACACCATCGTTCCACCCTGTCTCCCACACACCAACGTTCCACCCTGACTCCCACACACCATCATCCCACCCCAACTCCCACACACCATCATCCCACCCCAACTCCCACACACCATTGTTCCACCCCAACTCCCACACACCATCGTTCCACCCTGTCTCCCACACACCATCATCCCACCCCAACTCCCACACACCATTATTCCACCCCAACTCCCACACACCATCGTCCCACCCTGACTCCCACACACCATCATCCCACCCCAACCCCCACGCACCATCGTCCCACCCTGACTCCCACACACCATCATCCCACCCCAACTCCCACACACCATCATCACACACCAACTACCACACACCATCATCCCACCCCAATTCCCACACACCGTTGTTCCACCCTGTCTCCCACACACCATCGTTCCACCCCAACTGCAATACACCATCGTCCCACCCCAACTCCCACACACCATCGTCCCACCCCAACTCCCACACACCATCGTTCCACCCTGACTCCCACACACCATCGTTCCAACCTGACTCCCAAACACCATTGTTCCAACCTGACTCCCACACACCATCGTTCCACCCTGACTCCCACACACCATCGTCCCACCCCAACTCCCACACACCATCATCCCACCCTGAGTCCCACACACCATCGTCCCACCCCAACTCCCACACACCATCGTTCCACCCTGACTCCGACACACCATTGTTCCAACCTGACTCCCACACACCATCGTTCCACCCCAAATCCCACACTCCATCGTTGCACCCTGTCTCCCACACACCATCGTCCCACCCTGACTCCCACACACCATCATCCGAGTCTGAATCCCACACACCATCGTTCCACCCCAACTGCAACACACCATCGTTCCACCCCAACTCCCACACACCATCGTCCCACCCCAACTCCCACACACCATCGTTCCACCCTGACTCCCACACACCATCGTTCCAACCTCACTCCCACACACCATTGTTCCAACCTGACTCCCACACACCATCGTTCCACCCTGACTCCCACACACCATTGTTCCACCCTGACTCCCACACACCATCGTTCCAACCTGACTCCCACACACCATCGTTCCACCCTGACTCCCACACACCATTGTTCCACCCTGACTCCCACACACCATCGTTCCAACCTGACTCCCACACACCATCGTTCCACCCTGACTCCCACACACCATTGTTCCAACCTGACTCCCACACACCATCGTTCCACCCTGACTCCCACACACCATTGTTCCACCCTGACTCCCACACACCATCGTTCCAACCTGACTCCCACACACCATCGTTCCACCCTGACTCCCACACACCATTGTTCCAACCTGACTCCCACACACCATCGTTCCACCCTGACTCCCACACACCATCGTCCCACCCTGCCTCCCACACACCATCATCCAACTCTGAATCCCACACACCATTGTTCCACCCTGACTCCCACACACCATCATCCGACTCTGAATCCCGCACACCATCGTTCCACCCCAACTGCAACACACCATCGTCCCACCCCAACTCCCACACACCATCGTCCCACCCTGACTCCCACACACCATCGTCCCACCCCAACTCCCACACACCATTGTTTCACCCTGACTCCCACACACCATCATCACACACCAACTCCCACACACCATTGTTTCACCCTGACTCCCACACACCATCATCCCACCCTGACTCCCACACACCATTGTTTCACCCTGACTCCCACACACCATCATCACACACCAACTCCCACACACCATTGTTTCACCCTGACTCCCACACACCATCATCCCACCCTGACTCCCACACACCGTTGTTCCAACCTGACTCCCACACACCATTGTTCCACCCTGACTCCCACACACCATCATCCCACCCTGACTCCCACACACCATTGTTTCACCCTGACTCCCACACACCATCATCACACACCAACTCCCACACACCATCATCCCACCCCAACTCCCACACACCATCGTCCCACCCTGACTCCCACACACCATCGTTCCACCCTGACTCCCACACACCATTGTTCCAACCTGACTCCCACACACCATTGTTTCACCCTGACTCCCACACACCATTGTTCCAACCTGACTCCCACACACCATTGTTCCAACCTGACTCCCACACACCATTGTTCCACCCTGACTCCCACACACCATTGTTCCAACCTGACTCCCACACACCGTTGTTCCAACCTGACTCCCACACACCATCGTCCCACCCCAACTGCCACACACCATCGTTCCACCCTGACTCCCACACACCATCATCACACACCAACTCCCACACACCATCATCCCACCCCAACTCCCACACACCATCGTCCCACCCCAACTCCCACACACCATCATCCCACCCCAACTCCCACACACCATCGTCCCACCCTGACTCCCACACACCATCGTTCCACCCTGTCTCCCACACACCATCGTCCCACCCTGACTCCCACACACCATTGTTCCACCCCAACTCCCACACACCATCATCCCACCCCAACTCCCACACACCATTGTCCCACCCTGACTCCCACACACCATTGTTCCACCCCAACTCCCACACACCATCGTTCCACCCCAACTCCCACACACCATCGTTCCACCCTGACTCCCACACACCATCGTTCCACCCTGTCTCCCACACACCATCGTCCCACCCTGACTCCCACACACCATTGTTCCACCCCAACTCCCACACACCATCATCCCACCCCAACTCCCACACACCATTGTCCCACCCTGACTCCCACACACCATTGTTCCACCCCAACTCCCACACACCATCGTTCCACCCTGTCTCCCACACACCATCATCCCACCGCAACTCCCACACACCATCATCCCACCCCAACTCCCACACACCATTGTCCCACCCTGACTCCCACACACCATCATCCCACCCCAACTCCCACGCACCATCGTCCCACCCTGACTCCCACACACCATCATCCCACCCCAACTCCCACACACCATCATCACACACCAACTACCACACACCATCATCCCACCCCAACTACCACACACCATCATCCCACCCCAATTCCCACACACCGTTGTTCCACCCTGTCTCCCACACACCATTGTTCCACCCTGACTCCCACACACCATCGTCCCACCCGGACTCCCACACACCATCGTCCCACCCTGACTCCCACACATCATTGTCCCACCCTGAATCCCACACTCCATCGTCCCACCCTGACTCCCACACACCATCATTCCACCCTGTCTCCCACACACCATCATCCCACCCCAGCTCCCACACACCATCGTTCCACCCCAACTCCCACACACCATCGTTCCACCCCGATTTCCACACACCATCGTCCCACCCTGAATCCCACACTCCATCGTCCCACCCTGACTCCCACAAACCATCATCCCACTCTGAATCCCACATACCATTGTTCCACCCTGAATCCCACACACTATTGTTCCACCCCAACACCCAAGCACCAACGTTCCACCCCGACTCCCACACACCATTGTTCCATCCTGACTGCCACACACCATCATCCCACCTCAACTCCCACACACCATCGTTCCACCCCAACTCCCACACACCATCGTTCCACTCTAACTCCCACACACCATCATCCCACCCCAATTCCCACACACCGTTGTTCCACCCTGTCTCCCACACACCATTGTTCCACCCTGACTCCCACACACCATTGTTCCATCCTGACTCCCACACACCATCATCCCACCTCAACTCCCACACACCATCGTTCCACCCCAACTCCCACACACCATCGTTCCACCCCAACTCCCACACACCATCATTCCAGCCCAACTCCCACACAACATTGTTACACCCCAACTCCCACACACCATCATCCCTCCCCAACTCCCACACACCATCATCCCACCCCAACTCCCACACACCATCGTTCCACCCCAACTCCCACACACCTTCGTTTCACCACAATTCCAACACACCATCGTCCCACCGCAACTCCCACACACCATCGTTCCACTCCAACTCCAACACACCATCGTCCCACCCCAACTCCCACACACCATTGTTCCCCCCCAACACCCACACACCATCGTTCCACCCTGACTCCCAGACACCATTGTTCCACCCCGACTCGCAGACACCATCGTTCCACCCTGACTCCCACACACCATTGTTCCCCCCCAACACCCACACACCATCGTTCCACCCTGACTCCCAGACACCATTGTTCCACCCCAACTCCCACACACCATCGTTACACCCCAACTCCCACACACCATCGTTACACCCCAACTCCCACACACCATCATCCCACCCCAAATCCCACACACCATCATCCCACCCCAACGCCCACACACCATAGTTCCACCCAGACTCCCACACACCATCGTTCCACCCCAACTCCCACACACCATCATCCCACCCCAGCTCCCACACACCATCGTTCCACCCCAAATCCCACACACCATCATCCCACCCCAGCTCCCACACACCATCGTTCCACCCCAACTCCCACACACCATCATCCCACCCCAGCTCCCACACACCATCGTTCCACCCCAACTCCCACACACCATCATCCCACCCCAGCTCCCACACACCATCATCCCACCCCAAATCCCACACACCAACGTTCCACCCTGACTCCCACACACCATCATCCCACCCCAACTCCCACACACCATAGTTCCACCCAGACTCCCACACACCATCGTTCCACCCCAACTCCCACACACCATCGTTCCACCCCAACTCCCACACACCATCATCCCACCCTGACTCCCACACACCATCATCCCACCCTGACTCCCACACACCATTGTTCCACCCTGACTCCCACACACCATCATCCCATCCTGACTCCCACACACCATCATCCCACCCTGACTCCCACACACCATTGTTCCACCCTGACTCCCACACACCATCATCACACACCAGCTCCCACACACCATCATCCCACCCTGACTCCCACACACCATCGTTCCACCCCAACTCCCACACACCATTGTTCCACCCCAACTCCCACACACCATCATCCCATCCTGACTCCCACACACCATCGTTCCACCCCTACTCCCACACACCATAATCCCACCCCAACTCCCACACACCATCGTTCCACCCCAACTCCCACACACCATTGTTCCACCCTGACTCCCACTCATCGTCATCCCACCCCAACTCCCACACACCATCGTTTCACCCCAAAACCCACACACCATCGTTCCACCACAATTCCAACACACCATCGTCCCACCCCAACTCCCACACACCATAATCCCACTCCAACTCGCACACACCATTGTTCCCCCCTGACTCCCACACACCATTATCCCACTCTGAATCCCACTACCATTGTTCCACCCTGACTCCCACACACCATCGTCCCACCCCAACTCCCACACACCATTGTTCCACCCCAACTCCCACACACCATCATCCCACCCTGACTCCCACACACCATTGTTCCATCCTGACTCCCACACACCATCATCCCACCCCAACTCCCACACACCATCGTTACAGCCCAACTCCCACACACCATCGCTCCACCCTGACTCCCACACACCATTGTTCCATCCTGACTCCCACACACCATCATCCAACCCCAACTCCCACACACCATCATCCCACCCCAACTCCCACACACCATCATCCCACCCCAACTCCCACACACCATCGTTCCACCCCAACTCCCACACACCATAGTTCCACCCAGACTCCCACACACCATCATTCCACCCCAACTCCCACACACCATCATCCCACTCCAGCTCCCACACACCATCGTTCCACCCCAAATCCCACACACCATCATCCCACCCCAACTCCCACACGCCATCGTTCCACCCCAACTCCCACACACCATAGTTCCACCCAGACTCCCACACACCATCGTTCCACCCCAGCTCCCACACACCATCATCCCACCCCAGCTCCCACACACCATCATCCCACCCTGACTCCCACACACCATCTTCCCACCCCAACTCCCACACACCATAATCCCACCCTGTCTCCCACACACCATCATCCCACCCCAACTCCCACACACCATCGTTCCACCCCAACTCCCACACACCATCATCCCACCCCAACTCCCACACACCATCGTTCCACCCCAACTCCCACACACCATCATCCCACCCCAACTCGCACACACCATCGTTCCACCCCAGCTCCCACACACCATCATCACACACCAACTCCCACACACCATCATCCCACCCCAGCTCCCACACACCATCATCCCACCCCAGCTCCCACACTCCATTGTTACAGCCTGACTCCCACACACCATCGTCCCACCCCAACTGCCACACACCATCATCCCATCCTGACTCCCACACACCATCATCCCACCCCAACTCCCACACACCATCATCCCATCCTGACTCCCACACACCATCGTTCCACCCCAACTCCCACACACCATCGTTCCACCCCAACTCCCACACACCATCGTTCCACCCCAACTCCCACACACCATCATCCCACCCCAACTCCCACACACCATCATCCCACCCTGACTCCCACACACCATCTTCCCGCCCCAACTCCCACACACCATAATCCCACCCTGTCTCCCACACACCATCTTCCCACCCCAACTCCCACACACCATCGTTCCACCCTAACTACCCCACACCATTGTTCCACCCTGACTCCCACACACCATCGTCCCACCCCAACTGCCACACACCATCGTTCCACCCTGACTCCCACACACCATCGTCCCACCCTGACTCCCACACACCATCATCCCACCCTGACTCCCACACACCATCGTCCCACCCTGACTCCCACACAGCATCATTCCACCCTGTCTCCGACATACCATCATCCCACCCCAACTCCCACACACCATCGTCCCACCCCAACTCCCACACACCATCGTCCCACCCTGACTCCCACACACCGTTGTTCCAACCTGACTCCCACACACCATTGTTCCACCCTGACTCCCACACACCATCGTCCCACCCGGACTCCCACACACCATCGTCCCACCCTGACTCCCACACATCATTGTCCCACCCTGAATCCCACACTCCATCGTCCCACCCTGACTCCCACACACCATCATTCCACCCTGTCTCCCACACACCATCATCCCACCCCAGCTCCCACACACCATCGTTCCACCCCAACTCCCACACACCATCGTTCCACCCCGATTTCCACACTCCATCGTCCCACCCTGACTCCCACAAACCATCATCCCACTCTGAATCCCACATACCATTGTTCCACCCTGAATCCCACACACTATTGTTCCACCCCAACACCCACGCACCAACGTTCCACCCCGACTCCCACACACCATTGTTCCACCCTGACTCCCACACACCATTGTTCCATCCTGACTCCCACACACCATCATCCCACCCCAACTCCCACAAACCATCATCCCTCCCCAACTCCCACACACCATCATCCCACCCCAACTCCCACACACCATCGTTCCACCCCAACTCCCACACACCATCATCCCTCCCCAACTCCCACACACCATCATCCCACCTCAACTCCCACACACCATCGTTCCACCCCAACTCCTACACACCATCGTTCCACCCCAACTCCCACACACCATCATTCCAGCCCAACTCCCACACACCATCATCCCACCCAACTCCCACACACCATCGTTCCACCCCAACTCCCACACACCTTCGTTTCACCACAATTCCAACACACCATCGTCCCACCGCAACTCCCACACACCATCGTTCCACTCCAACTCCAACACACCATCGTCCCACCCCAACTCCCACACACCATTGTTCCACCGCAACACCCACACACCATCGTTCCACCCTGACTCCCAGACACCATTGTTCCACCCCGACTCGCACACACCATCGTTCCACCCTGACTCCCAGACACCATTGTTCCACCCCAACTCCCACACACCATCGTTACACCCCAACTCCCACACACCATCGTTACACCCCAACTCCCACACACCATCGTTCCACCCCAACTCCCACACACCATCATCCCACCCCAAATCCCACACACCATCATCCCACCCCAACGCCCACACACCATAGTTCCACCCAGACTCCCACACACCATCGTTCCACCCCAACTCCCACACACCATCATCCCACCCCAGCTCCCACACACCATCGTTCCACCCCAACTCCCACACACCATCATCCCACACCAGCTCCCACACACCATCATCCCACCCCAACTCCCACACACCATAGTTCCACCCAGACTCCCACACACCATCGTTCCACCCCAACTCCCACACACCATCGTTCCACCCCAACTCCCACACACCATCATCCCACCCTGACTCCCACACACCATCATCCCACCCTGACTCCCACACACCATTGTTCCACCCTGACTCCCACACACCATCATCACACACCAGCTCCCACACACCATTGTTCCATCCTGACTCCCACACACCATCATCCCACCCCAACTCCCACAAACCATCATCCCTCCCCAACTCCCACACACCATCATCCCACCCCAACTCCCACACACCATCGTTCCACCCCAACTCCCACACACCATCATCCCTCCCCAACTCCCACACACCATCATCCCACCTCAACTCCCACACACCATCGTTCCACCCCAACTCCTACACACCATCGTTCCACCCCAACTCCCACACACCATCATTCCAGCCCAACTCCCACACACCATCATCCCACCCAACTCCCACACACCATCGTTCCACCCCAACTCCCACACACCTTCGTTTCACCACAATTCCAACACACCATCGTCCCACCGCAACTCCCACACACCATCGTTCCACTCCAACTCCAACACACCATCGTCCCACCCCAACTCCCACACACCATTGTTCCACCGCAACACCCACACACCATCGTTCCACCCTGACTCCCAGACACCATTGTTCCACCCCGACTCGCACACACCATCGTTCCACCCTGACTCCCAGACACCATTGTTCCACCCCAACTCCCACACACCATCGTTACACCCCAACTCCCACACACCATCGTTACACCCCAACTCCCACACACCATCGTTCCACCCCAACTCCCACACACCATCATCCCACCCCAAATCCCACACACCATCATCCCACCCCAACGCCCACACACCATAGTTCCACCCAGACTCCCACACACCATCGTTCCACCCCAACTCCCACACACCATCATCCCACCCCAGCTCCCACACACCATCGTTCCACCCCAACTCCCACACACCATCATCCCACACCAGCTCCCACACACCATCATCCCACCCCAACTCCCACACACCATAGTTCCACCCAGACTCCCACACACCATCGTTCCACCCCAACTCCCACACACCATCGTTCCACCCCAACTCCCACACACCATCATCCCACCCTGACTCCCACACACCATCATCCCACCCTGACTCCCACACACCATTGTTCCACCCTGACTCCCACACACCATCATCACACACCAGCTCCCACACACCATCATCCCACCCTGACTCCCACACACCATTGTTCCACCCCAACTCCCACACACCATCATCCCATCCTGACTCCCACACACCATCGTTCCACCCCTACTCCCACACACCATAATCCCACCCCAACTCCCACACACCATCGTTCCACCCCAACTCCCACACACCATTGTTCCACCCTGACTCCCACTCATCGTCATCCCACCCCAACTCCCACACACCATCGTTCCACCCCAAAACCCACACACCATTGTTCCACCACAATTCCAACACACCATCGTCCCACCCCAACTCCCACACACCATAATCCCACTCCAACTCGCACACACCATTGTTCCCCCCTGACTCCCACACACCATTATCCCACTCTGAATCCCACTACCATTGTTCCACCCTGACTCCCACACACCATCGTCCCACCCCAACTCCCACACACCATTGTTCCACCCCAACTCCCACACACCATCATCCCACCCTGACTCCCACACACCATTGTTCCATCCTGACTCCCACACACCATCATCCCACCCCAACTCCCACACACCATCGTTACAGCCCAACTCCCACACACCATCGCTCCACCCTGACTCCCACACACCATTGTTCCATCCTGACTCCCACACACCATCATCCAACCCCAACTCCCACACACCATCATCCCACCCCAACTCCCACACACCATCATCCCACCCCAACTCCCACACACCATTGTTCCACCCAGACTCCCACACACCATCATTCCACCCCAACTCCCACACACCATCATCCCACTCCAGCTCCCACACACCATCGTTCCACCCCAAATCCCACACACCATCATCCCACCCCAACTCCCACACGCCATCGTTCCACCCCAACTCCCACACACCATAGTTCCACCCAGACTCCCACACACCATCGTTCCACCCCAGCTCCCACACACCATCATCCCACCCCAGCTCCCACACACCATCATCCCACCCTGACTCCCACACACCATCTTCCCACCCCAACTCCCACACACCATAATCCCACCCTGTCTCCCACACACCATCATCCCACCCCAACTCCCACACACCATCGTTCCACCCCAACTCCCACACACCATCATCCCACCCCAACTCCCACACACCATCGTTCCACCCCAACTCCCACACACCATCATCCCACCCCAACTCCCACACACCATCGTTCCACCCCAACTCCCACACACCATCATCCCACCCCAACTCCCACACACCATCATCCCACCCCAGCTCCCACACACCATCATCCCACCCCAGCTCCCACACTCCATTGTTACAGCCTGACTCCCACACACCATCGTCCCACCCCAACTGCCACACACCATCATCCCATCCTGACTCCCACACACCATCATCCCACCCCAACTCCCACACACCATCATCCCATCCTGACTCCCACACACCATCGTTCCACCCCAACTCCCACACACCATCGTTCCACCCCAACTCCCACACACCATCGTTCCACCCCAACTCCCACACACCATCGTTCCACCCCAACTCCCACACACCATCATCCCACCCCAACTCCCACACACCATCATCCCACCCTGACTCCCACACACCATCTTCCCACCCCAACTCCCACACACCATAATCCCACCCTGTCTCCCACACACCATCTTCCCACCCCAACTCCCACACACCATCGTTCCACCCTAACTACCCCACACCATTGTTCCACCCTGACTCCCACACACCATCGTCCCACCCCAACTGCCACACACCATCGTTCCACCCTGACTCCCACACACCATCGTCCCACCCTGACTCCCACACACCATCATCCCACCCTGACTCCCACACACCATCGTCCCACCCTGACTCCCACACAGCATCATTCCACCCTGTCTCCGACACACCATCATCCCACCCCAACTCCCACACACCATCGTCCCACCCCAACTCCCACACACCATCGTCCCACCCTGACTCCCACACACCTGCTCCGACTCCCACACACCTGCTCCGACTCCCACACACCACAGTCCCTCCCAAATTTAAAATCAAGCTATATCTTCTTTCCCAATGGTGTTGATTCTGATTTTTGGGCAAACACCTGGTGGGCTTGCTGAAACTGCCTGTTTTTGTAGGTTTGGGTTCTTCAAAATTGCCGAAGAAAATGGATTGGCTTTTATATATCACCTATCACAATTGTCAGGACATTTGAAAGTGCTTCATGGATATTGAATCACTGGAAATGACCATTTCTTGTGTATGAGCCTGGGCAATGGGTGCTACCAAGCTATTTATCTTTGGAGGGCATCACAGCAGAGGCAGGTACTTTTTAAATCTGATGCCTGCATGCATGTCATTTTCTATTAGTGGGGTGAATGGGAAGCAATCCAAAACAGCAGCTTTGGATATTTTTTAGTCTCTCTGGCCCAGGGGCACTGAGAGCAATTGCAGTGCCCAAGTGGCTGCCCCAGCTGAGGTGAGATAGCTCAGCACAGGGCAGGACCTTTTGATTTATATATCTCAGGCTGTGTACTTACTCATTAGGCCATCAAGAGAGCTCTCACTCACTTGCTTACATGTTAACAGACCCCAATGGAGTCACTTTGATTTGACAGCAGATTCCCATCTCTGTGATCTCTACCACCAAGAAAGACAAGAGCAGCAATATCAAGTTCCCCTCCAAATCACACCCCATCCTGACATTTATTGCAGTTCCTTCATTCTCACAGAGTCAAAATCCTGGAATTCCCTGTTGACAGCACTGTGGGAGTACCTTCACCTTATTGATTAGAGTGGTTCAAAGAGAAGGCTTACCATCATGGTCTTAGGGCAACTAGGTCAACTTCAGGCCATAAATGCCAGACCTTGCCAGTGTCACTCACATCATAGGAACAAATGCAAATAAACTATTAACTTGTACAACTATAGGAAAACATGGTATGAGAAAAGTTTATACAATCTATAAAGAGTACTCCTTTTATGAACCATATACTAATTTAATCACCTGAGATGAAGTTCTGCATCGGCCCCAATTTGATTCAGCAATTAATGGTTGACTCTGCGTTTACACTACTGCACACAAGGGACAGAATTCCAGCGACAACAGCATCTGGGAGAGCTCGGACAGAATTCCCACTAACAACAACATCTGGGAGAACTCAAATAGTGCTCTCAGTGATAACATCAGCTGGGAGAGTTCCACAGAACGAAGAATACTCACATTCATCTGTTTCTACTTACAGACATATTCATATCCGCTTTGGATGTCAATCTCGAGAGAAACTGGAGTTTGTCAACTGATTATAATGCCTAATCCTTAAGTCTATTATTGCCCTGGTATTGTCCTTGCATTTGCGAGGGTTGCAGGTCAATGGTGGGGGGAGGCTTGTTGGGGGTTGCCCTGATCTGGTGCCGAAATTATGTTGGGAGATTGGGATAAACCTGTATGCAAATTAAGGGCCATTAGTTTGCGATTTACTTGGGGCTGTGATGGGAGCGGGGGCAGGTTTTCCAGACGGGAAACTCAGAAGTATAGGTTTCTCGAACGTCCTGCTAAAGTTAACTGCAGGATGTCTTTCAATTTTTCTCAACAGGTTTCCTGTCTGCCAGTCAGCCAGGTTGAAAGGCTGACTGCCTAACAGGCAGGAAAGCAGCCAAGGAATAGAGGCCAGATAAGTAGAAGATCGCAGTTGGTGTTGGGGGAGAGGTAGGGGGAGCTGGAGGTCACGGTGGAGGCTAAGGAGCCGGAGATTGCAGAGGGTGTGGGGGGAGTTAGACACTGTGGTGGAGGAGCTGGAAATCGCAGAGGAGTGGGGTGTCAGAGATTGTGAGAGTAGGAGGAGTTGGTAGTTGAGGCAGGGTGGGGGGAGTCGAAGATCATGAGGGGTGGAGAGAGTGGGCGATCATGGGGGAAGGGGGGAGTTGGAGATTTGGGAGGGAGAGGGGAGTCAGAGGTTGTGGCGGGATTTGGTTCTTAGAGATTAAAGCAGGGATTAGCTGTCAAAAATTGGGGGAAGGGGTTATTGTGGAGTTGGAGATTGTGGGGGAGTGTTGGGAAGTTGGAGATTGCAAGGGGTGTTTGGGAAGTCGGAGATTTCAGGGGCGATTGGCAGTTAGAGATGGTGGGGAGTTAACAGTCGGAGATCATGTGGGGTTAACAGTCGGAGATCATGTGGGGTTAACAGTCGGAGATTCCAGGGAGTTAACAGTTGGAGATCGCGGGCGATTAGCAGTCGGAGAGCGTGGGGGGTTAACAGACAGAAATTGTGGGGGGTTAGCAGTCAGAGACTACAGGGGGTTAACAGTCAGAGATCCTGGCGGAATTAGCAGTTGGAGATCGCGGGGAGATAGCAGTCCGAGATCGTAAGGGTTAACAGTTGGAGGTCGCGGGGAGATAGCAGTCCGAGATCGTAAGGGTTAACAGTTGGAGGTCGCGGGGAGATAGCAGTCCAAGATCATAAGGGTTAACAGTTGGAGATCGCGAGGGTTAAAAGTTGGCAATCACGGGGAGATTAACAGTCAGAGATGGTGGGGGTTAACAGTCGGAGATCGCAGGGTGTTTAGCAGTCGGAGATTGCGGAGGGTTTAAAGTTGGAGATTGCAGGGTGTTAACAGTCAAAGATCGCAGGGAGTTAGCTGTTGGAGATCATGGTGGGTTAACAGTCACAGATCGTGGGGGGTTAACAGTCAGAGATTGCAGGAGGTCAACAGTCGGAGATCGCAGGGGTTAATAGTCGGAGATAGCGGGGCTTAACAGCCGGAGATCGCGGGAGACCAGCAGTTTGATCGCAGAGTGTTAACAGTCGGAGATTGCGGGAGACCAACAGTTGCAGATTGCAGAGGGTTAACAGTCGGAGATCGCGGGAGACCAACAGTTGTAGATTGCAGAGGGTTAACAGTCGGAGATCGCGGGAGACCAACAGTTGTAGATTGCAGAGGGTTAACAGTCGGAGATCGCGGGAGACCAACAGTTGTAGATTGCAGAGGGTTAACAGTCGGAGATCGCGGGGGATTAGAAATTGGAGATTACAGAGGGTTAACAGTCGGAGATCGTGGGGGTTAATAGTCGGAGATTGCGGGGGTTAACAGTTGGAGATCATGGGGGATTAGCAGTGACAGATCACAGGCGTTAACAGTCAGACATTGTGGGGGATTAGCACTCGAAGATTGCAGGGGGTTAACAGTCAGAGATTGCTGAGGTTAACAGTCAGAGATTGCAGGGGATTAACAGTCGGAGATGGCAGGGGGTTAACAGTCAGAGATGGCAGGGGGTTAACAGTTGGAGATGGCAGGGGGTTAACAGTCAGAGATGGCAGGGGGTTAACAGTTGGAGATGGCAGGGGGTTTACAGTTGGAGATGGCAGGGGGTTAACAGTCGGAGATCGTGGGGAGATTAGCAGTCGGAGATTGCGAGGGGTTAATAGTTGGAGATCACAGGGTGTTAACAGTCAGGGATCGCAGTGAGTTAAAGTCGCAAATCGCAGGCATTAACAGTTGGAGATCGCAGGGGATTAGCAGCCAGAGATCGCAGGGAGTTAACATTCGGAGATTGCGGGGGTTAACAGTTGGAGATTGCAGGGATTAACAGTCAGAGATTGGGGGGGGATTAACAGTGAGAGATTGAGGGGGTTAACAGTCGGAGATCGCAGGGAGTTAACAGTTGGTTATCGCGGGGGTTAACAATCGGAGATTGCGGGAGGTTAATGCCAGAGATCGCGGGGGGTCAACAGATTAGGTCGTGCGGGATTATCAGTCGGAGATTGCAGGGGGTTAACAGTCAGAGATCACAGGGGACTAGCAGTTGGAGATTTCTGGAGGTTAACAGTCGAACGGTCGAAGATTGCAGGGTTTAACAGTTGGAAATTATGGGGATTAGCAGTCGGAGATTGCGGGGCGTTAACAGTTGGAGATCACAGGGTTAGGGAGACATTGCAGTGGTATGTAGAGAAAAACATTTTGAGCCTGGGAATACGCTCCTGCTCCTCCTGGTCCACAAGCAGTGCTGTAAATGCACTTACCTAATGGATCTGACCTTTCCTGCCTCCTTTTACCTGCTGGGATTCCCAATCCCCGGGAATCCCGGTGTCCATGGGTAAAAAATAAAAATGCAATTGAAATTGAAGCTCACAACCCCCTTAAAGAATTTTATTGTCCATCCCGCCTACTAAGGGAAAATTGGCCACCCAGTCCCCAACCCACCTTCATTAAAACCGGAAGTGGGTGAGTTGGAGGCGAATTTTAGAATTTTAAATGTTTTACCTCCACCCACCACCAACCCACAAATTTTTAGGCAATTAAAATTTCCCCCATTGTGTCTAGAACAAAAACCAAGCCTTCAGAATTTAGTATAGGCCAAATGTTCATAGCTTTGACTGGTCTGCATTTTTTCCTGGCAGCTCATCTGTCTTCAGATCTGATCAGTCTTGAGGCTGGATTTTCATACTGGAGGTGCAAAATAGGAGTGGGGTCTGGTTTTGGGTCAGAAACCTGCCTCTGTTGAGAAACTGATTCAGGTTCAGATTTTCAAATGCGGAAGCCCTCAATTGGTATGGAGACAGATTTCCTGTTCACTTAGAGCCAGTGGGGCCAGGAATGGAGGTGGGTCAGATGAAGTGTGGGACTGATTTAGACTCCGCATGGCAGCCATTACTGATGCCGCTTGTTGTCCTGAGGGAGAGATCTGTGGTTTGTGCCAAAACCTTCCACTTCACCAGAGGGAAGTGAGATGTTACAGGGGAGCTGGAGGCTCGATCTAATGCTGGAGGCAAGGAGGGAGGTCCTGTTCCCAGAGGGTGGCATAAGGAGACCACCTTGTCGTGCAGCAGGACACCTCTCTGTTCAGTGTTATTCACCTCCACCCCCTCTTCCTGCTCCTCTCTTATCTCCTGCTCCTCCCCCGATGAGCTGTCTCCTTCCAGGGCCTCACTGCGGTCAAGGTCCGCATCTCTCTGCAGGACCATATTATGGAGAGCGCAGCAGACCATCATAATGACTGAGACCCTTGCAGGAGGGTATTGGAGGGTGTTATCTAACCAATCCAGGCACCAGAATCATATCTTTAGAAGCCTGATAGCCTGCTCAATGATTGGCCTGCTGAGCAGGTGGCATTGGTTGTATTGCCTCTGTGCCTCTGTCTCGGGCTCCCGTAGTGGGGTCAGTAGCTGTCTCTTCAAGGCATTTCCCTTATTCCCTTGGATCCATCCACTCACTCTAAGGGATGGAGTGAAGATCCAAAGCAGCTTGGACTGGAGAGGATGAAGGAGAAATGGCAGCTGTCCGGAAAGCGAGAGCACATATGAAGGAATTTCTTGCTGTGGTGGCAGACCAGATGGACATTGAGGGAGTGGAGGCCAGTCGCTGGTGCCTTGATGGCCACCTGGACTCAATCGATGATGCCCTGCACCTGGGGAAATCCAACGATGGAAGCTAAACTCAATGCCCTCTGTGCCCGTGCAGGCCCATCTGAGTCAAAGTGGTTGTATTCCCCCGCTGTCCTGAATTTTGCATCCATAACCTACCAAATGGCCTGATGAGCTGCCAACTTTGAGACGCCACCTAGGTCCGCAGCTGATCCCTGGAACAATCCTGTTACATAGAAATTTAGGGCGAACGGGACTTGACAGCTGCAGGTAAGGGTCTGCCATGGGGGCCATGGGGCTTCAGATCATTGTGGATCAAAGCACAAATATACGAGATCATCTGCCTGAATAGATGCAGCCTCCTACAACACTAGTGCTCTGTCATGTGCAGGTAGTTGAGTCTTGGGTGGTGGACTATGATAGTACATTCCTCCTCTTGCGGCCCCCTGCTGTGCTCCTCTGGCCTCCTGCTATCCATAAAATTGCATCTGCTGAAGCTCACTCCGGCTGCTGTGTCCAGTGTCAGAGTAGCCTGTTCCCATCTGAACTCCCTCAGCTGGGCTTTGTGTGTTCATCAGGCCTTCCCCTGCCAACCCCAGCTGCCCAAGTGATGCCAACAGGCTTACATCCCTCTCCGGATTCCTGCCACTCACCACTGAGAAAAGCAAGTCTTACAGCTCCAGCAATGACTACCCTGTGGCGTTTTTGGAGCAGCTGAGCTTTGTTTTGGACCTCTGCATCATGTTAATTCGCCTTTCCCAGAGCCCTCATGGCCACCCGCAGTGATCACATCTTCTAAACCCTATCATGGTCCAGACATGTTGTTTTCCCCGTTCCCTTCCATTGAAAATCCCAAACTGTTGCTGACAAGCCTGTTAATGAGCTCTACAAACAATTAATTGGAGACGTGCGAGCTTGCCATTCCCTTCTTCTCAGCACACCTTTAAAAATAGCTTCACATTCCAGAGGTGCTTGGATCCAGTGCTGACCTCCGAAAACATGTGCACCCACTCCTGCCCCCAGCTGGTTTTGAAAATCTGGCCCCTGATTCCTGCCGCAGAAACAGTTGTATTCTACTCTCAAGATGTAGATTTTAACCTCACCCACTTTGGTTCTTTGCCCACGTTGATCAGTGGAAGGGAAACTGATCTTTTCTTTCCCTCCCACCTCATTTTTTCTGAAGCCAACAACTTGTTAGCTATGCTTTCTGGTACCATTCTTCAGGTGGGAGTCTGGACAGTGAGTGTTAATCACAGGAGTCATCATAGTCAATCCAGTCATGTACTCACCTGGTGTTCGTACTTTCGAGTAGGAGTCACCGGACAGCAGAATGGGAACACTGGCTGATTTTTCCTTCCTTAATCAACAGCATGAGGCTAATTTCAGTGCCTGTACTGCAGTGTAGTGTAATCAATCTTTATTTGAACCTAATAACAGAAGTCCAAGCTATTTTAACTTCACACTGGAGTTGTCATAACCATAGGTGAAACTTTTGTAAAGCAATAGTTCACTTACATCAAGAACCATGTGCAAGGTCTACCAGGATTATAAAGAAGGATAAGAAACTCCACCAGCCTGTGAAAAATGACAAATTCTGGCCTGCTCCATTGTAAGGCTCCACATGACAGAAAATTGTGCTAACATTTCCTCTGTAATATTAATAGATAGCATTATTCTATTAGACCCAACATGCCTCTATTGCATTAAGAAAATGCATTTTTCATGTCAACTGTATGGAATTGGTCTAATTTGAAGGCAACAAAATGCTTTGAGTGATGGTTTCTCATGGCAATATATTTAAATAGCTTATTTATTGAGTTGTAAATGCTAAGTTACCAGTAATTACCCATGAATTGTACAGTAGAAACAACAATGTTTACTTTCTAGACAGTGGACTACCAGTTGTTATAACATAATTACAGAGGGCTTCACAGAAACACACAACATACAAACGATACTCTGCAGGGAATAGTGGAATAAGTCTGTGTTTTCCTGGTCAACCAGAATGTGCAGAACCCTTTCACCATATTTAAGAGACTCCAAAACAAATTAGAAAGATGTGCACATACATAGAGCTTCTTATATTTGGAGTGCAAAACCTCTCCACTTAACTACATCTGCTCAGTTGTGCAGAGCCCAAACTTAATGCCCCCATGTATATGTGGCTGCAAATTCCAAAGATTGCTGCACTGCCATAAATGCAACAAAGCACGAATCCCACGTGTTACGGTCAAGTGAGGAGGGGTCAAAGGGCTTCCCTCTTTTCCCTCTCCTTGTTTGACCACAACAAATTTAATTATTTCTTAAAATGGATGCACTGGCCAATTCAGTAGGTGTTTGATTACTTACTTGCTATGATCGTAACAAGAACCAATCGGACAGGTTTTCTTGAGTTTAACACAGAAAGAGGTTAACTTTATTGTACCTAAGCAGAACTGATGAAAATAATAAACAATGCACCAACTTTCACTCACACACACATATACACAAATAGGTTACAGAGTGAGGAAAGGTAGATTGGTTGAGTTACAGTCCATAGAAAATAGGGGTATACTGTTTATGACGTTTGGTGATTCGGCTGGCTTCTAACTGAATTTGGTGGTCCTGAGGCTTTTAGTTTGAAGAGGTAGATAACTGGTTTGGTGGGTCTCTTGGGGACATTGATGCAGACGATTTCCTCCAACGAGGTTTCTGATTATAACTGGAGTATGCAAAGGTGGTCAGTCAACAGGCAGGATTTGAAGGCCTTCAAGCTGGAATAGAGAAGGAGAGAGAGAGGGGTCCTAGTCTGCATGTGTCAGAGTCCAGTTGCTCCATTTCTCTCTACTGCAGAAAGACACAAGCTTAAAACCACAGATGGGGAGGGGCTTGTCACATGACAGTCACTCAGTCATGCAAAAGTAGCAGCTAGCAGTATTACTCTCTTGCTAAAAAGAACAGGTAGTACCTTTAAACTTCCTGGACCTTGGTTCTTGCTGGGGCATGAGCAGACAATTTGTCTCCCTCCTCACAGCATTGCAGTGTAGGATACAGTGTTGCAAATTAGGTGCCCATCCTAAGCTGCCAGCAAAGTCATCTTCCTTTTTAACTGCTTTTAAATTTCTTCAAAAAAAAGATATACATTCAGTTCTCCATTCAGTGAATTAAAGAAAATTATCATTCAACAAAGCACATTGTTTTTCTGCACAAATACTTCGAAGAATGGACAATTCTAAAATTTGGGTGATCATTTTCCCTGCACAGTGAAGAACAAAGACTGCAAGGAGATTTTCGTCACTGAATTCCTGCATTTTTAAAAAATTTGCCTGTGGTTCCGTGCATAACTTTCAAAATAGTTCACAATTTCTAAAACAATTTTGATGATGTTTCAAGTTCAGGTGCTGTGACAACAGCTGCTCCTGATGAATGATGAAATGTCCATAATTTGTGAAAGCTGTCTTCACCTCGACGAGGTCCCAAAAATCCACTTCCTGATCCGAACATTGCTGTGCCTCATCTGTAGTGATGGCAGAAAATGTTATGGTAGCTTGACTTTCTGAATAGCAAACATCAAGAATTCCTTGATTTGAAATGCTCCGGGTTTGATTTTTCAGTGTTACAATGTCAAGCAGTTCTTCCTCAACTGTGCCACATTCAGATATTCTACACACAAGCACTGCCATCTGAGGCTTGTCCTCAGCATCACAACATTCATCTAGTGAAACACATACGTCACTCTGGGTGTCTTTATGTAGTGATGAATCAACTTTCATTGTTCTACTGTGTGGTGAGTCTGTTGCAGATTTGAGATTAGCTTTTGCAGTTAATTGTTAGCTGAGCATCGAAAACGTATCTTCATAAAATCACCCACGGAGTAAGGATGTGGACAACACTTCATGCAGCTTGATATTCAGGTAGAGGCACAGAGTCAGATCTTTTTGGAAATTAAAAAAAGCTTTCTGAAATCCTGATGTGCCACTCTGCCACTGAAACTGAGGCCTGGTGCGACTTCCACCCAACATGGCATACCAGCACTGACCCTACCATAAATTGTGGGGTCAGATACATAGGGAGAGGATACATAGGCACATTGTGTCAATGCCTCAGATATACTGGGGAGTAAGGGGAGGGGGTTGTTGTATATTGCTGTCAGCATGTTAGATGCTTGGTTGGTCTGGTTTGCATAGATTTCCAAGGCTTTGGTTAGTTTAAACCAGAATTGTCCAACCTTTTCAGGTAGGGGGGGGCCACATTACAATTTTTGCTGGGCCTGGGAGACCAGTGAGTAAATTTTGAAAGATAAAGGCATTAAAAATTTATCTTACAATTAAAAGCAATAGCAAATGTGCATTTTTGTAAGGAAACTTTAATTGAAAAGACTAATTAACTTACTTCCACGTCATGATGTTGAACACTGATTTAGTGCATACCTGGCATTGTTTTTGCTTGCACAGGTCGTCAATATCTGCCCACACGCTTGATGCAGCAATGCGGAGTATTCCAGATATATGTCCATCTGTCAGGAGTGACCTTGATCTTGTTTTGATGCTTTTCATTCTTGAAAAAAGCTGTTCACAGCAATATGTGCTGCCAAACAGTGCAATGAATCGAAATGCATGTTTGAATACATTTGGGTAAGACAATGCTGGAACATATTGACTATAAAATGTCAGAAGGTCATGATCTGTGAAAGCTCTCTTCATGTCACTGTCATTTTGGAGCTCAATCAGTTCCAGTTGGAACATGCCAGGAGCATCAGTTCCAAACGGATCTGCAAACAACTTCAGTTCATCACAGTGTTTCCTGAAATCCGTGAAGCTTTGTTTGAATTCATCTCTTAAGCTGCCGATCAGTGCAGAATACTTTTCATGGTTGACTGTCTCAGCATGCCTTGTCGATAGTGTTATGAAGTGCATAGCTTTCTTCATAATCAACTGTTCCTGAATCAATTCTAACTTCTGAATGAACGCTTGGACATGCTCATACAACTTGTGGAGAAATTGACCTTTTCTTTGCATTTTCACATTCAAGTCTGCAAGAAACTTGGTGATATCAACTAGGAATGCCAAGTCATTCAAACACTCATCATCGTCCATGAAGTTTACATCTTTTCCTTTGCTTGTCATGAAGGTTCTTATTTCTTCATGCAATGACCAGGATCTGGCCAGTGTGGTCACCCTGCTGAGCCAACAAATATGGCTGAAGTAAATGACATCATGATGGTCTGATCCTACCTCTGCAAGAAAAGCTTGAAACCATCTGTGATTGAACCCCTTGGACCTTATGAAAATCACAGAATCACAGAATCAGAATCACAGAATTGTTACAGCACAGAAGGAGACCATCATGTCCGCACCGGCTCTCTGAAAGAGCAACTCCCTCAGTTCCATTCCCCTGCCTTCTCCCCATAACCCTGCACATTTTTCCTTTTCATATAACAGTCTAATTCCCTTTTGAATGCATCAATTGAACCTGCCTCTACCATGTTCTCAGGCAGTGCATTCCAGACCTTAACCACTCGCTGCGTGATAAAGTTTTTCCTCATGTCACTTTTGCTTCTCTTACCAAATACTTTAAATCTGTGCCCTCTTGTTCTCGATCCTTTCACAAGTGGGAAAAGTTTCTCTCCATCTACTCTGTCCAGACCCCTCATGATTTTGAATACCTTGATCAAATCACCTCTCAGCCTTCTCTTCTCCAAGGAAAACAGTCCTAACTTCTCCAATCTATCTTCATAACTGAAATGCCTCATCCCTGGAATCATTCTCGTGAATCTTTTCTGTACTCTCTCCAATGCCCTCATGTCTTTCAATACTCAATACTCCAGCTGAGGCCGAACTAGTGTCTTATACAAGTTCAACATAACTTCCTTGCTCTTGTACTCTATGCCCCTATTAATAAAGCCCAGGATACTGCATGCTTTATTAACCGCTCTCTCAACCTGTTCTGCCACCTTCAATGACTTATGCACATATACACCTAGGTCTCTCTGTCTTATAACATCTGGGGACTTGTGCCAAAGTTGGGAGAGGTGCACACAGACTCGTCAAGCAACAGCCTGACATAGTCATACTCACGGAATCATATCTTACAGCCAATGTCCCAGACACTGCCATCACCATCCCTGGGTACGTACTGTGCCACCGGCAAGGCAGACCCACCATAGGTGGCGGAACAGTGATATACAGTCGGGAGGGAGTTGCCCTGGGAGTCCTCCAGATCCCATGAAGTCTCATGGCATCAGGTCAAACATGGGCAAGGAAATCTCCTGCTGATTACCACCTACAGCCCCCCTCAGCTGATGAATCAGTACTCCTCCATGTTGAACACCACTTGGATGAAGCACTGAGGGTGGTAAGGGCACAGAAGGTACTCTGGGTGGGGAACTTCAATGTCCATTACCAAGAGTGGCTCAGTAGCACCATTACTGACTGAGCTGGCAGAGTTCTAAAGGACATAGCTGCTAGATTGAGTCTGCGGCAGGTGGTGAGGGAACCAAGAAGAGGGAAAACATTCTTGACCTCGTCCTCACCGATCTGCCTGTCGCAGATGCATCTGTCCATGACAGTATTGGTAGGAGTGACCACTGCACAGTCCTTGCGGAGATGAAGTCCTGTCTTCACATTGAGGATGCCCTCCATCATGTTGTGGCACTATGCTAAATGGGATAGGTTTCGAACAGATCTAGCAACTCAAAACTGGGCATCCTTGAGGCGCTGTAGGCCATCAGCAGCAACAGCAGAATTGTATTCAACCACAATCTGTAACTTCATGGTCTGGCATATTCCCCACTCTACCATTACCATCAAGCTGGGGATCAACCCTGGTTCAATGAAGAGTGCAGGAGGGCATGCCAGGAACAGCACTAGGCAAACCTCAAAATGAGGTGTCAACCAGGTGAAGCTATAACTTGCGTGCCAAACAGCATGAGATAGACTGAGCTAAGCAATCCCACAACCAACGGATCAGATCTAAGCTCTGAAGACCTGCCACATCCAGTCATGAATGGTGATAGACAATTAAACAACTAACTGGAGGAGGTAGCTCCCCATATATAAAGATAAGGCTGAAGCATTTGCAACAATCTTCAGCCAGAAGTGCCGAGTGGATGATCCATATCAGCTTCCTCCTGAAGTCCCCAGCATCACAGATGCCAGTCTTTAGCCAATTTGATTCATTCTGCGTGATATCAAGAAACGACTGCAGGCACTGGATACAGCAAAGGCTATGGGCCCTGACAACATTCCGGCAATAGTACTGAAGACCTGTGCTCCAGAACTTAACGCGCCCCTAGCCAAGCTGTTCCAGTACAGCTACAACATTGGCATTTACCCGGTAATGTGGAAAATTGCCCAGGTATGTCCTGTAAACAAAAAACAAGACAATTCCAACCCGGCCAATTACTGTCCCATCAGTCTACTCTCGGTCATCAGTAAAGTAATGGAAGGTGTCATCGACAGTGCTATCAAGCGGCACTTGCTTAGCAATAACCTGCTCAGTGATGCTCAGTTTGGGTTCCGCCATGGCCACTCAGCTCCTGACCGCATGACAGCCTTGGTTCAAACATAGACCAAAAAGCTGAACTCAAGAGGTGAGATGAGAGTGACTGCCCTTGATATCAAGGCAGCATTTGACCGGGTATGGCATCAAGGAGCCCGAGCAAAACTGCAGTCAATGGGAATCAGGGGGAAAATTCTCCACTGGTTGGAGTCATACCTAGCACAAAGGAAGATAGTTATCATTGTTGGAAGTCAATCATCTCAGCTACAGGACATCACTGCAGGAGTTCCTCAGGGTAGTGTCCTAGGCCCAACCATCTTCAGCTGCTTCATCAATGACTTTCTTTCAATCATAAGGTCAGAAGTGGGGATGTTCGCTGATGATTGCACAATGTTCAGCACCATTCGCGACTCCTCAGATACTGAAGCAGTCTGTGTAGAAATGCAATAAGACCTGGACAATATCCAGGCTTGGGCTGATAAGTGGCAAGTAACATTCGTGCCACACAAGTGCCAGGCAATAACCATCTCAAACAAGAGAGAATCTAACCATCTCCCCTTGACATTCAACAGCATTACCATCGCTGAATCCCCCACTTTCAACATCCTGGGGGTTACCATTGACCAGAAACTGAACTGGAGTAGACATATAAATACAGTGACTGCAAGAGCAGGTCAGAGGCTAGGAATCCTGTGGCGAGTAACTCACCTCCTGACTTCCCAAAGCCTGTCCACCATCTACAAGGCACAAGTCAGGAGTGTGATGAAATACAGTCCACGTGCCTAGATGGGTGCAGCTCCAACAACACTCAAGAAGCTCGACACCATCCAGGACAAAGCAGTCTGCTTGATTGACACCCCATCCACAAACATTCACTCCCTCCACCACCGACGCACTGTGGCAGCAGTGTGTACCATCTACAAGATGCACTGTAGCAACGCACCAAGGCTCCTTCGACAGCACCTTCCAAACCCACAATCTCTACCACCTAAAAGGAGAAAGGCAGCAGTTGCATGGGAACACCACCACCTGCAAGTTCCCCTCCAAGCCACACGCCATCCTGACTTGGAACTATATTGTCGTTCCTTCACTGTTGCTGGGTCAAAATACTGAAACTCCCTTCCTAACTGCACAGTAGGTTTACCTACTCCACATGGACTACAGCGGTTCAAGAAGGCAGCTCATCACCACCTTCTCAAGGGCAATTAGGGATGGGCAATAAATGCTGGTGTAGCCAGTGATGCTGACATCCCACGAATGAATAACAAAAATCTCTTGTTTGCAGTTTTGAAGAAAGATTATTACCCGATCATGTTCTGTTTCAACGAGTTCACTCCATCGATTCTCACCCGACCCATGAGGCTGTCAAATTTGCTACCATGTTTCGAATAATAATGTCACTTGATACTGTATTCCTTGAACACAGCTATCTTCTCTTGACATATCAGACACAATGGGCTGCATTTTAAAAGCCTGCTGCTGAAATAGAAGGCGGGCAGAAAAATATGCGGCCCGCATGCACGGGACCCAGGTCGCTGGGCCGCCGCGATTGTAAATGCGGTGGCTCATTAGAGTGGCCGGGGCAGCCACCCCCCCGATGATGTGGAGAGAGTGGGCGAGCCATCACCGGCAACGGTGTCCGGCACCAGCGCACGGGTGCCTGTTCCATTTCTAAAGGGCTTAGAGCCCCAAATGGTACATTAAATTTTTAAAGGGCCAGTTATGGTACATTTTAAAATATGAATTGAAAAGTCTTCCCATGTCCTCTCCCACCACCACCACCACCCCCCCCCCCCATGGCATTAAACTTCATTTCTGCCCTTCCCCCCCACCCAGAATACCTACTGTCATTAAATGACCTTCCCCCCCCACACAAAGTTCAGACCCTTTGTCCTTTACCCCTTCCCATCACCCCCACCAATCCAAGGAGTTTGACCCCTCTCCCCCTCCTGCACTGAGAAAATTTCCTCCTCCCCCCCACCCCACAGGAGTCGCACCTTGTTTCCCTGAATGAGGATTTGAAGGCGCAGCATTTCCGGCCGCCCGAATGAAGATCGGTGCAGCAAATAAGGCGGCGACAGGACCTTCATTAATTCAGGTAGGCAAATTAATTTAAACATGGAAATCGTGGTCCCGTCGCCGAGTGGCAGAGTGGTCGCCAATGTCGGGGTTGGTGGTGGACCTCCTCCGTTGCAATCTTCATTGCCCACCCCGCCACTGTTTCCGACATCGGAGAGCCTTTAAAATCCAGCCCAATATGTCCACGTTGTGCTTGATAACAAAAAAATCATTGGTCCAAGAGCGTTTGAATACTCGACATTTGGCATCAATCTTCCTTTTCCTGCTGTATCCTTGGGCCGCCATCTATGAGAGGGAAGCAACTCTTAACTTCCAAATGGTTACCAAACGAACAACAAGTCTTATGCTTTCCCTGGTTGATACTTCCCAGCACACAACTAAAACCTTGGCCAATCTGGGTACAAGAAATAGGGCATACTGGGATTAAAACAATTACTACATTTTCTTCAACATTTCTTCCCTTCACCCACCATGCACCAGGAACAAAAACTCACCTCCCCCCACACAGTTCCTGCGAGCTCACCTCCCCCCACACCCCGACTCTTCGAGCTCACCCCTCCGCCACTGCTGCCGCTGACTCCCCTTCTCCGCTGCCATTGACTCCCACTGATGCCCATTCCACTTCTCCGCCCCCGCTAGCTCCCCTTCCCCGGGGGGTCTGACCCCCCCCCACTTCTCCGCTGCCGCCGACTCCTCGATCTCACCTCTCCACTGCTGCTTCAACGAGTTCACCTACTTCCCCAAATGCTTTTTATTGGCCAGTGCCCCTGATTGACAGCACCAGGATTGACAGGCCTGAATGAAGTGCATGCCATGATTGGCGGGCTGGATCAAAACCTTTGGTAGGCCAGAGTGTGGCCCATGGGCCATATGTTGGACAACCTAGTTTAAACAATAACTCATTTATTACATTACCGGAACTATATACACTTTCACTTAAGCATGTCTAACCCAGCATGTCTGACATGATGTTTCTTCTTTCTCTCTTGTTTCTTGCACATGTGATCTCTGACTTTATCACAGTGAGAGGTGCTACTCACACTGTCGTAAACATTAACCCTTTCAAACCCTTATACTACGGATGTGGTGTACAGTCAGCGGAAAACTTTGAAGAGGTGTTATTTAGGCACCACGTGTGTGTTGAATGACTGGCAGAGATGGGAGTTGGTGGTGGTGGTGGGTGAAGAAAATAGCTGTAGGGCTTTTGGGGATCTAGTCCAGTGGCAGAATATGAAACCTGCCACAGTTTAATGAGGAAACTTGTAAAAGAAAGATGGCAGCAAGGGCCAGGAGAACAGCAGAAAACTTCAAGGAGGCTGATGTGGGTTTCTTATTAATGGAGAGGCACAGCAGGAGGACAAACTGTTCGAGATCAAGGGCAGGAATCCCATCAAATACGTGGTTCGCACTTTAGGAAGGGAGGAGATTGTTGCAGTGAATGCCACCTCCTTGAATCCTAGGATTCCTTTGCAGTGCAGGAAGATGTTTAATGACTTCACAAGAGCAGCCAAGATGATCCACCTACTCTCCCTGATTCTTCCTTGCAGTGTCTTATGACACTCCTTCAGCCATTACCCTCATGGTGCTCTAGAGGTGGTCTTCGAACCACTGATGCTTTCTCCTATGCTGCCTCACTTGCCAGGAAGAAATTAACCTATCCACACTGTGTGCCATACATGAGCAAACCTCGTTAACCAACAGCACCTGACCTTTCTTGCTTTCTGCCTAGCCATGACCCAATGTGTCAAATGATTCTTATAGATGACTGAGCCAGTCTTTACTGCTATAATCATGTCTTTTATTTTTCTTCTCTCTCTTGAAAAATGGGCCATAACTTCTGATAATCTCAGGCCCCGACAATAAACCTCTGGCCCTTCATGAAGAAGAAAACCAAGAGAAACTGGAATCTGTGTTATGAAGTTTTTAGGGAAATGTAGGAGGGCCAATGGCAGCTTCAAGTTTGTCTGGACTGTCTGAGGTTTCTCTGTGTAATGGTTTGGGAACACAAATGCAATAAGGACAAACATGATTGAGCACCTGCAAAAGCTGGAGGAATTGTCGTGGTAGTAACATAACATAACATCTCTTTGATTTCTTTTCCTCTGAATAATCAAAGCGAAATGCCTTCCTCCTCTACCGATCGGTCACACTATCAGTCAACCTTTCTCTCATGGACCAGCACAGGGAAACTCACTCAGGGAGATGCAAATATTTCTAATGCGGTTTGTTCATTGAATGAAACACACACGTGAAGGTGTAGGTTAAGTCAGAGGTGATATGGAGTTTGACAATGGAGAGCAGAGGCTCTGTAGAAACCAGTCCCTGGCTCTAAAGCCTGTAGGCTCAGTTCTCTAGGGTCCTACTCAAACAGATGCATCATCTTGGAGGGCTCAAAACAAATGACAGGGGTCATAACAGAGACCAATATCAATAACTGAGAAGGAATCGATACAATGCAGCATTACCTGGAGCAATGGTGGCATCATAAACATCTGCACCTTCCTCCCAACGGAAGTGTCTCCAGAACAGTCAATATATCCAAAGTCAATGTTTAAACCACTGGTACTTAGGCTAAGGGAGATTATTTGGTGAGAACGAGAACTTAGGAGGACCATCTATCAGGATCTACAGGATCTAACTAATGCAACAAGTCTGCCTGTTCGATTTCATATAGCCAGGCGGGGAAGCATAGAATTGAAGCATAATCTTTACACACTTCTATAAGCTTTTATTTACAGAGACACAAATTACAAATATGCACCTCCAAAGCCAAGAACCACAGTTTCAGTCTGCTCCTCTATATAGGAGCACAAGTGAATCCTCAGTTAATGCTCACCACCTGAATACAATAAAACAATTAATCAATATACAATTAAGACTGTCCTCCTGCTGATCAGTAGACACTTGCACCCAGGGCCTAACATAGGTAGTGTAGCTGAAATTCACCTTCATGACACTGTCCTAAGTCCTGGTGACAGCTCACATGACCTATCCAGCTATCCCTGTCAGATGTCTGCTCCTGTAGGTGTCAGGCTGCCCATGCCCAAAAGTTTTTACTTTTAAAGAACAAACTCCAGAACCTTTTGGAAAATGTGTGATTCGAGCTGAAATTATATTGAAGACTTGAGGATTTGAATTTAAATAGTTGTGACAGAGAAAGCATATAGGCTTCCATCACATACCATTAAAAAAAATCTGGTAAGAATGAGTCATGGTCATCCTCATACTTTCTTCTCTGGTTCTATTTTTCTGCCACCTTGAGTTAAATTTTGTACACTCAGTTGTATATTTATAGCATTTATGCTCACAGAAAGGTGAAGTCATTAATTGCACTGACTGGCAAAACAGGTTAGTATCCTAGATGGAAGAATTATTATACTTTCCAACATCCAAAAGAGATGGCAGTACAAGAAAAATACACTTTCAAGCATTTTTTATCTCTGCTCCCTTACATTGATATTAAAATCTGAAATAAATTAATGATTTTTAAGAGAGCAACTAAATCCAGAATGTATTTTAGATTCTGTGACACACCCTGAAGCAGAAATGGCAACAGCTCCACACCTACATTGATAACACTCTATCCAGGATCACCCTTGACTTCAGTCTCCATAAAGGAGAAACTTCAACTCGGCACCAATATTTTAAAAATATTTGGGCTATTAAACCTGACCATGCACTATAAATTCTACTGCATATGGATGGAGAGGTTCAGAAACCAGAAGTAAAATCTTTTTGCAAGGTTTCAGAACAGTAAATCTCTGAGTTTTGAGTGTATCAAAAGCAATTTTGTTCTCAGAGGGCTGACAGCTGGCAGCAGTCACCATTTTGCTGCTCCTCTTTTGACACTGCTGCCTCTTGAGAAAACTTTGGCAACACTCCTGCTCCTGAGATCCTGCATCTGAGCACAAGGTCCCACCTCTGAGGTTGTGATTTTGGTCCTACTCCTGAGCTCCTACTCCCAGTGCTCATCGTATTCCTGTGTTCTACTCTCTTAGAAAGATACTTCCCATTTCCTAAACCACTGCACTTGTGAGTGCAGCCAGTATGAGTGTAACTACCCAAAAAGCAGCACCTAATGAAGTACCACCTAAAGATCAAAGAACCACACTGGAGATACCAAGGAGCTGAAAAGAGCATCCATGCTACCTGCTGGCCATGACTGCCCTCTGTTACATGTGTGGAAGAATGGAGACATAACACTAATGTATGTCTCAGTTTAAGCATTTAATATTTGAATTGTACAGCTATGAAATGTGATAATGTTTTGTTAGTAATCACAGTTAGAATAGTAAGGCTAATAAGGTCTGTTGTCTGGACTTTTGCCAGTTTTAATAATGTACAGTCAACTGATTGACTAGACCAAAAAAGAACCTTATGAAGATAGTGTGTAGAGGAATTACTGTAAAAAAACTTTGCTTGGACATTTTGCTGTTTTAAATTGGGAAATGTTGTCAAAATCGATCTAAGTAAGATGAAACCTTGGCTTATCCTTGATGCTTTACACACATTTGTGCTCACAAACACAATAAGGGTGTTTTGAATGAATATAAACTGTGTGTTTCAAATCCAGCACAGTTTTACTAACTTTGGCTCCAGGAGAAATATTTGAATCACCCAACAACACAATGGCTTCTTTTCAAATAAACAAAATAAAGGAGGGCTTTTGAAACTCTTCAGAAACTGGGGCACGCTCTCAGCAGCTGCCAGTTAGTACAAGCTGCCTACTATATTGGCTGCAGCAAAGAGATGTTATCAGCCAAATAGCTAGGCCCCATAATTGCATCTCGTTCCTGTCCTGAAAAATAACGAACGTATCCTCCCACGGCTTGAGCAGAGCACATGGAGAGGAAATAGTACTGCGTAGCTCTGACTTCACAAAATTTTATCCAGATGATAGCTAGCATTTCCCAGGAAAAAATACTAAAAGCACTTTGTAAATAGGACATGTGTAGAAAAGAAAGGATGTCTTTTGTGCAGCTGAGTACTCTGACAGGTTACTAATGGGCAAAAAGTCTGGGTCAATATATCAGAAGTGTCAGCTTTTACAAACTCATCAGTATCATTTTGAACTCATTCTCCAGCACAAACTCTGGGGGAGTCTGAGTGAAGCTTCCTCTTGAATAGGCTGAATGTGCAGATCTGTTTGCATTCCTGATCTTTAACTTGTGTGTGACAGTCAGCGCTGTTTGGCATCTGGACAATCCATTGGTGATTTAGCTTACCTTATTATAAGACAGTTGCTGTTTTACAAATAGTTTTTTTTTAAAGCATTAAACAGATAAAAATTTAGCCTTAGACTATCATTTAAATACAATCATTTTTCCAAATCTTTTAAAATTTATTTAGTACAAAATGCCTGAAATCATTTCCTCAATGGTTCATATACAATCATTAAAGGCTAAATCCAAATGTACACAAACACTTGTCAAAATTTACAACTGCACAGCTTTCTGAGCCTGAGTGTACATAAAACAGACTCAGTTTGGGGAAAGATAAAAAAAAAATTGTTAACATGTTTTTGCAAATGTCCAGTAAAAGCAAAATGTATATGCAACAAAACCACAGTAATATCTTAGAGTCATTAAAATGGTTTTTATAAAGGACAAGAAGCCATGCAGGTGCCAAAAGATTATTGTATTGCCTGAGTGCAACAGCAATTCAACAAAGTAAGAAAAATGGGACAGCAAATTAATTCCTTAAAAGTATTTACTGAAAACAACAGATGTTAATAAATATATATGGTGTGGACATTTTCACAATTATTATGTTATTCACTTTGGACAGTTTCCAATTGTGCAATATTTCAGAGAAGCTGTATTGTCAAAGAACAAAGAACAAAGAACAAAGATAATTACAGCACAGGAACAGGCCCTTCGGCCCTCCAAGCCTGCGCCGATCCAGATCCTCTCTCTAAACATGTCGCCTATTTTCTAAGGTTCTGTATCTCTTTTCTTCCTGCCCATTCATGTATCTGTCTAGATACATCTTAAAAGACTCCATCGTGCCCGCATCTACCACCTCCGCTGGCAA
The DNA here is from genome assembly GCF_036365525.1 of Heterodontus francisci. Lineage (NCBI taxonomy): Eukaryota > Metazoa > Chordata > Chondrichthyes > Heterodontiformes > Heterodontidae > Heterodontus > Heterodontus francisci. Next base: position 120,768,548 of record NC_090374.1, read on the forward strand.
TGCGTTCCAGGTGCCCACCACCCTCTGCGTAAAGAACTTTCCACGCATATCCCCCCTAAACTTTTCCCCTTTCACTTTGAACTCGTGTCCTCTAGTAATTGAAACCCCCACTCTGGGAAAAAGCCTCTTGCTATCCACCCTGTCTATACCTCTCATGATTTTGTACACCTCAATCAGGTCCCCCCTCAACCTCCGTCTTTCTAATGAAAATAATCCTAATCTACTCAACCTCTCTTCATAGCTAGCGCCCTCCATACCAGGCAACATCCTGGTGAACCTCCTCTGCACCCTCTGCAAAGCATCCACATCCTTTTGATAATGTGGCGACCAGAACTGTACGCAGTATTCCAAATGTGGCCGAACCAAAGTCCTATACAACTGTAACATGACCTGCCAACTCTTGTACTCAATGCCCCGTCCGATGAAGGAAAGCATGCCGTATGCCTTCTTGACCACTCTATTTACCTGCGTTGCCACCTTCAGGGAACAGTGGACCTGAACACCCAAATCTCTCTGGACATCAATTTTCCCCAGGACTTTTCCATTTACTGTATAGTTCACTCTTGAATTGGATCTTCCAAAATGCATCACCTCGCATTTGCCCTGATTGAACTCCATCTGCCATTTCTCTGCCCAACTCTCCAATCTATCTATATTCTGCTGCATTCTCTGACAGTCCCCTTCACTATCTGCTACTCCACCAATCTTAGTGTCGTCTGCAAACTTGCTAATCAGTCCACCTATACTTTCCTCCAAATCATTAATGTATATCACAAACAACAGTGGTCCCAGCACGGATCCCTGTGGAACACCACTGGTCACACGTCTCCATTTTGAGAAACTCCCTTCCACTGCTACTCTCTGTCTCCTGTTGCCCAGCCAGTTCTTTATCCATCTAGCTAGTACACCTTGGACCCCAAGCGCCTTCACTTTCTCCATCAGCCTGCCATGGGGAACCTTATCAAACGCCTTACTGAAGTCCATGTATATGACATCGACAGCCCTTCCCTCATCAATCAACTTTGTCACTTCCTCAAAGAATTCTATTAAGTTGGTAAGACATGACCTTCCCTGCACAAAACCATGTTGCCTATCACTGATGAGCCCATTTTCTTCCAAATGGGAATAGATCCTATCCCTCAGTATCTTCTCCAGCAGCTTCCCTACCACTGACGTCAGGCTCACCGGTCTATAATTACCTGGATTATCCCTGCTACCCTTCTTAAACAAGGGGACAACATTAGCAATTCTCCAGTCCTCCGGGACCTCACCCGTGTTTAAGGATGCTGCAAAGATATCTGTTAAGGCCCCAGCTATTTCCTCTCTCGCTTCCCTCAGTAACCTGGGATAGATCCCATCCGGACCTGGGGACTTGTCCACCTTAATGCCCTTTAGAATACCCAACACTTCCTCCCTCCTTATGCTGACTTGACCTAGAGTAATCAAACATCTGTTCCTAACCTCAACATCCGTCATGTCCCTCTCCTCGGTGAATACCGATGCAAAGTACTCGTTTAGAATCTCACCCATTTTCTCTGAGTCCAAGCATAACATTCCTCCTTTGTCCTTGAGTGGGCCAATCCTTTCTCTAGTTACCCTCTTTCTCCTTATATATGAATAAAAGGCTTTGGGATTTTCCTTAACCCTGTTTGCTAAAGATATTTCATGACCCCTTTTAGCCCTCTTAATTCCTCGTTTCAGATTGGTCCTACATTCCCGATATTCTTTCAAAGCTTCGTCTTTCTTCAGCCGCCTAGACCTTATGTATGCTTCCTTTTTCCTCTTAGCTAGTCTCACAATTTCACCTGTCATCCATGGTTCCCTAATCTTGCCATTTCTATCCCTCATTTTCACAGGAACATGTCTCTCCTGCACGCTAATCAACCTCTCTTTAAAAGCCTCCCACATATCACATGTGGATTTACCTTCAAACAGCTGCTCCCAATCTACATTTCCCAGCTCCTGCCGAATTTTGGTATAGTTGGCCTTCCCCCAATTTAGCACTCTTCCTTTAGGACCACTCTCGTCTTTGTCCATGAGTATTTTAAAGCTTACGGAATTGTGATCACTATTCCCAAAGTAGTCCCCTACTGAAACTTCAACCACCTGGCCGGGCTCATTCCCCAACACCAGGTCCAGTATGGCCCCTTCCCGAGTTGGACTATTTACATACTGCTCTAGAAAACCCTCCTGGATGCTCCTTACAAATTCTGCTCCATCTGGACCTCTAACTAAGCGAATCCCAGTCAATGTTGGACCACTTATAAAAAACAATATTCAATTAACATGGTACTGTTAATTTATTTTCATTCTTTGGATGTAGATTCAAGCATTATTAAAAACAATGGTATATGTTTGTACATAAATTAATTCCAATCTTGTATAGGTTTAATCCTTAGAATGCCAGCATGACAACAATCACAAGTCACCCAGAACAAGGTATTTTGAAAGTTAATAGCTTATTCACTGTGGTACTGAAACATGAATATTGAATTAAGAAATCAATTTAAGCTTAGGAGAAACTTCAATACTGTAAAATAAATACATGAAGTACAACTTCAATTTAATATTAAACAAAGCAAATAACTTTAATTTTGCTTGCACCATCTTCTTTTTGCATTCTCTCTTCTTTCTTATTCTCTTTGTGCCATTCCTTTTACTGTACCTGAAGCAGGCTTTGGACCCACTGCTTATGAAAATAAGGGACCTAACAGTTGTTTCAGGTCTCCGCTGCAAATCAGGATGGTGTGTGACTTGGATGGGAGCTTGCAGATGGTGGCGATCCCACATGTCTGCTGCCCTTGTCCTTCTGGGTGGAAGAGGTTGCAGGTTTGGACATTGTTGTTGTCATGCAGACCCCCCCCCCCCTCCCCCAACCTGCCAAGAATGAGGCATATTAATTTTGTCAAATGAACATTGATTTTAAACTGTTGCTGGACGGAGGAAATTACTTGTTAAACAGATCAGCTGTGACTGGAAAAAACATTTGCATACTAACAGACATTGCTTGGAGAGACAAAGGGGCTATTGCCTGTGCCAATTTAACCCACAACGGACTTTGAGCACCAGATAGTGTGTGCAAGAAGAGACATTCCAGGATCGGCAAAGACAAGAGAATCCACAAACAGACGTGGTCAGACCAGCTAGTCACATGACTAACCTGCTTGGCAACCTGGGTTTTTCTGAATTGTACAAAGAGTTTGAACTGAAAAAGACTGTTTGCTCCTAGAATGAGAAGACCTCTCCTGTCTGCTCCCACCTCTTTCTCACAAGCCTCTGGACCCACGGAAGACACATGAACCTCAAGAGAGAAAAGTGTCCGACATCAAACAAGGTTTAAAAAGAATACTGGGCCCCAATGAAAAGCAAGACCTACCTACAATCAAGGACTCTACAGCGAGCTCGAAGAACAGTAACCAAAACCATCTTCAGATATTGCCTCAAACTTTTCTACTTTATTTCTTCTGCTCTTTTCTGTCTCTATCTGCATGTGGGTTTATCACATATGCATGCTAGCGTGGGCGCATCGTGTATCCGTAGGCGTTAACTGAATTAGAGTTTAAGTTTAATAAATATCAACCTTTCTTCTTTAAACCTAAGAAAACCTGTTTGGCTGGTTTCTTTGCTTTATAATTGGAAAGCAGTGGTGTTTAAAAATAAAACACTGTTATGGTAAGACCAGGTGAAGGCTGAGAGGGAACTCTAGACCCCTTTCTTACCTGGTCATAACACTGTCGAAGGAGGCATGATGAGTAGCTGCAGTGCATCTTCTAGATGGCCCACACTGCTGCCGCTGTGTGCAGTAGTGGAGGGAGTGAATATTTAAGGTGGTGGATGGGATGCCAATCAAGCAGGCTGCTTTGTCTGGATGGTGTCCAGCTTCTTGCGTGTTATTGGAGCTGCACTCATCCAGGCAAGTGGAAATTATTCCATCACACTCCTGACTTGTGCCTTGCAGATGGTGGACAGGCTTTCGGGAGTCAGTAGGTGGGTTACTCGCTGCAGAATTCCCAGCCTCTGACCTGCTCTTATAGCTACAATATTTATGTGGCTACTCCAGTTCAGTTTCTGGTCAATGGTAACCTTCAGGATGTTGATGGTGGGGAATGCAGTGATAGTAATGCCATTGAACGTCAAAGGGAGATGGTTAGGTTCTCTCTTGTTGGCGATTGTCATTGCCTGGCACTTGTGTGGCTCGAATCTAACTTGCCACTAATCAGCCCAAGCCTGAATGTTGTCCAGGCCTTGCTGCATGTGGACACGGACTGCTTCAGTATCTGAGGAGTCGAGAATGGCACTGAACATTGTACAATCGTCAGCAAACATCCCCACTTCTGACTTTATGATGGAGGGAAGGTCTTGATGAAGCAGCTGAAGATGGTTGGTCCTTGGACACTAACCTGAGGAACTCCTGCAGCAATGTCCTGAGGCTGAGATGATTGACCTCCAACAACCACAACCATCCTCGTTTGTGTTAGGTATGACCCCAACCACTGAAGAGTTTTCCCCCCTGATTCCTATTGACTTCAATTTGGCTAGGGTGTCACCCTAAGCGGTATTTTAATTTCTCCCTGCCTGCCCCCTTCCTACCTGGTGGCATCAGGGTTACAATCCGGCTTTGATTGTGAGGGTGATCTACATGCAGCACACTTGATAAAGGATGCACGTTATCAGGAAACTGCTGGTTGTGGGTTGCAGCTCCTGGATTTCCTGATGTGAACAACAGGCTAGACTCCTGTTTAGTTGTGCACACTTGTAAAACTTTCCCTAAGAAGTTTGACAACCATGATGGGCCATTATTGTGGATTTATCAAGAAATAGCTTATAACTGACTGCTGGGAAATCCTGTGTTCTGTGTAGGTGACAGCAGTTACATCTTCTAATATCACAGCAAATGACTGAGAATTCTGTTTGCAGCTGGAATTTATCAAACACTTCATTGATTTAGAATTTACTACCTCCAGAAGTTACAGACAACTACTCTGCTGGTAAAAGGATTATGTACAGCACCATAGGGAAAATATGAAACTGTTACTGTGTATTGTAAAGGATACTAGATGGGGGAGAACAGTAATCAAAAAAACATTTCTGTGAGTGGGCCAGCCTGATAGCTCATGAGGGACAATGTCTTGAGTAAGATATGAAATGGTACCAGAAATGGAAATTGCACTCCTCCTCACAGACTATTCCATTTTTCACAATCTTTTTTTTAATTGTGTGAAACTTGATTTAAAATGTAAACATGGTTGCTGCATTGAATAAAACAGAAGATTCAACACGGCATTTTGGAAAGTATCGTCATATTGGATATTGATGGAGAATTATAACGGATGTGAGGTCAACAGTAGCAAGTTGAAGATTAAAGATTGGGCATAGTTGGCAACAAGAGTAGATAGGCAATGCTGGGTAGACAATGTTAGGATAGGTTGAGCTTTCATCTGACAAAAATGAAGCATGTTTTCCATGTGCATTTATTGATTGGTTTATTTACTGTTGGTCACAATATATACTGGACAAGTTTTGGTTTCTGTTAACTGTTTCTGCAGGTACAAACACATGTTTTTCAGTCAGGCAAGCAGGAAGTCAGTTAATATGTTTCTGAATTCTGAAGCCTGTCAGGTTATAGAAAGGTTAAAATACTGCCAAAATGGCAAAGCTTTTCATTCCAAAACTTTTGAACCACAAAGGGTGCATGTTTTTAACTAGCTAAAATTGGTATTAATGTGGCAATTATGGCCTCAAAATGGGTCTGTCGACTTACCAGACATTAATGCTGATTCACTAGTTGCTGCCATTTTTAAAAGGGTCTTCCCCTGGGCAGCCTAAATGCTTGCCTGTTTTGGGTGGTAGGTCTCATGACATAGTCAGGATTCCTTTTTTAAGGGACACATGGCAGACTGTGTGCCTCATATTGTCCATCCATAGAGTCATAGAGAGACACAGCACTGAAACAGGCCCTTTGGTCCACTGAGTCCATGCCAACCATCAACCACCTATTTATACTAATCCTACATTAATCCCATTTCCTGCTCCCATCCCCACCTTCCCACACTAGGGGCAATTTACAATGGCCAATTTACCTATCAACTCATAAGTCTTTGGCATGTGGGAAGAAACCCACACGGTCACAGGGAGAACTTGCAAACTCCACACAGGCAGTGCCCCGAACTGAACCCGGGTCACTGGAGCTGTGAGGCTGCGGTGCGAATCACTGTGCCATTGTGCCACCCCATGTTGTGATATATTTGGGTGGCACTAACAGGCAAGCTGGACATCAAGCATGGCCAGTTCAAGGAAGTGTTTATTTAGGTCATGACATCCTTACATCGTTATGTCATCACATCATTAGCATATTATACAAACGCATTACACACGTGTCCGAGTATTGAACAGGCTAACCGTGGTCCTTAAAGTGATCGCAGCTGTCCACCCAAAAACGGCCCCATAGCCTTTCCTGTTATATTTTTGTACAGACATGATGAATTGGCTCCATAAAAATACTATGGACCAGTGCCAGTTTGAGGTCAATCCCTTCACTTTCCGCTCCCAGAACCTAGCTGTGGCTTATGGGATGTTTGAACCAGCTGATATTTCACCAGTCCAGAGCTGGTGAGCTGCAGAGGGATGAATGTTCGGGGCATGCTACTCACTGGCAGAATGGAAATGGGCTCAGGCCTCCCAGCAGCAGAAACAGACAGATGACTGGTATTCTCTGACAGTCAGCCATCTGAAAGTTAAAATATACCCCATACTGGTTTACACTGATTACTCTTCATTTATCTGTTCTAGGTTGAATAAATCGTTTGTTGATTTATAGCCGGAGTCACTGTCTACTAGAGACACTTGCTGCAAAATTTGCTTGCATAGCATCTGTATTGTCGGTGCCACGGGAGCGTTTCAGGTCCAAAATGGCATCCACACCTTGCACTCACAATTCTTGTATGGGCCATCCCAGACATCATTTTGGGTAGGTCATTAGCGTGGGTACTGGGAGCATGCTCCAGAAGTATGCAGCATAGGCGGATCAGGAAGTCAGTCAGAGTTTAACACTGATATGACTCTAGTGCTGCCATTTTCAACCTTAGTACACCAGGTAACACCCTCACTTAACCTTACACTTAACCTGAACATGCGTTCAGCAGCAGCACTATTTAAAGGGATCATCATTCACTTTCTGATTAGTTGCTGATTGATTTCTGCTGGCTGTTGCTGAGTTAGTAGAAGTGTTTGGAGGTTTGCACAGTTGATGAAGTTTGCAGGGAGTGGTGTGATACTTGGGAAAGGCATTGCCAGTGTCTGTGAAGGTGACCATGGCCATGAACCTCTTCACATCAAGCTCCTTCCAGACTGAAGCAAGCGACATCTCCAACATCTTGCAGTTTGCCATCCACTGTTATATAAGGGAAGTCACTGACACTCTGTATGCAAAGACGGAAAAATAGAATGCATTTTCTCTTTCCAGAGAGAAGCAGGCAAAGTATGCATGTGGCTTCGCCAAGCTAGCAGGCTTCCCTATAGAGCAGGCTGCAATTAATAGTACACATGTCGCTTTGTAGGCACCATATTTAAATTCAAAGATGAACTGCAACCACACTCACTCAATGTTCAGTGGATGTGAACACACATTATACAGCTCAATGCTTGGTATCCTGGCAGCAGCCATGATTCCTTTATTCTGTGCCAGTCCACTGTGCCATATATATTTGAGCCAACACAAGAAACCAGAGGGTGGCTACTGGGCAACAAGCCTATCCACTGGCCAACTGGCTCATGACACTGATTTGCAACACACACACATGTGGGCAGCATGTATATGACGAGAGCAATGCTGCCACAATGAATGCCATTGAGCAGGCCACTGAGGTGCTTAAGCAACACTTCTGCCGCCTAGACAGCTCTGGAGGAGCCCTGCAGTACTCAGCAGAACACATGGCAAGATTTATCGGTCTGCTGCATTCTGCACGGCCTGGCCATCAGGAGGGCACAGCCCTTGCCACCGGGTATACAGTGAGCAGCTGAGGAAGAGGAGGAAGAGGAAAAGGAGGAAGAGGAAGAGGAGGAAGAGGAAGAGGAGGAAGGGAGGAGGCAACCAAAACATTCTCTTTCCGGCCTGGCTGTTCGTGATCTGCTTATTTAACTGCAGTACCAATAAACGCGATCCCAATTCCCAGTCCCACACTTCACCTTCCCTCTGTTACTGGCTATCACAGCATCCTCTTGGACACTATGCAAAAATAAAAGCCACCATAAAACAACCATTCGAAACCAATTTTATCCAACAAACCATCTAATATTCCATGGAGAAGTCAACTAATCACCCCTATACATTCCTTTAGAGCCTGTCTTGCAGGTGCCTTTGCCTGTCCTACGGCTCCAACATAGTCTTACCTCACTGGCTGCAAGATGGCTGGTGGAAGGCTACTGACTTTCAGTGGGGGTGACTCCAGATGGCCTTGCAGGATGACCTTGAGCAACTCTAGTGCTAGAAGGCCCAGTTTTGAACTGCACCATCTCAGCATGGGCAGCAGCAGTCTGGACTTGGTTGGCTGACAGGCAACAGCAAAGGGCACTGACAGAGTGGCAGTATGAGAGGATGAATGCTGTCATCCTGCGAGATGACAGCAAGCTTTTGCAGCAAGGAGCTGCGACTACTCCCCGAGGGTGGTGCTTTAGCAACCCTAGAAATCTGCTGGAGCAGAGATTGCTGGGCTGCTGTGAGACCCTGCAAGCCCCTTTGAACACTGGTATCCACAGCTGTAACAGCAGTGGTATGAACCTGTGTGTCAGCAAGCTGCACTTGCATGACTTCAGTCCGAGCTTCACATTGCGGCACCCAGACGTTGGGCGAGTTCTGCGCTGAGGCATCGGCCATCAGATGCTGCATCGTGGTTAGTTTCACTAGTTTGAGAATGGAGCAGGCCACCACTTTCACGTTGGAAAAGATGTGCTCTAAGCTTTGAGCAAAACTGCGTGCAAGGTTGGTGCTGGTTTCTTCCATGCTCCTTGTCATTAACTGCAGCCTTTCTGGCAGGCCTGCCAATGCACTCAGCATTTCTGTGTATTCTCCATTGGGGTGATGTGGCTGACATTGTTGAATAGCTGGCATGTGTGCAAGTTGTGAGGCTTGCAGCAATGCTAAGTCTCTGAAGGTGAGATGAAACAATGAATGTGAGACATGAGTCATATTTGATTGACACTGTTGGCAGGTGAATGAGGGGTTAGTGGTGAATTGAGCAGTGTATGAGGCTATTGGTTCATTTGTTAAGATATATAGCATTTATAAATCCATTCACTGACCTTGACCACTCGTGTATGGTCATTGAACTTTTTACAGCACTGCATCCAGGTCCTCAAGGCTATACTGCTGGCATTGGCTGTGATAGTTATCTGTCGTACTGGCTTTGTAGTTGAAGTCTGGAGGGTCTTCTGGTCCCAAGTAGATCGAGCATCTCTCCCCATGTTCACTTCGTGCACCAAGACCTCCAGTGCTGTTTTGGAGAATCTTGGAGCACGCAGCATCCCCTGATGCACCATTTTTCAGTGTTCTTCTTGCTCAGCACTCTTGCCCAGTTACTTTCAGCAACTGATGCAACCAGAATGCACCTCTCCTTTAAGAGATGCAGACTAGTTTTAAATAGTTCAGGCTAGCTTTAAGTGGTGCGAGCCTCTCATGCATCTGTTACTTAGATGGTGCAGTCACTCAGCAGCATGTTTAGTGCTGGCTGCATATGGCAATCATGGTAATGAGCAGATAGCACAAAGATTTTGTGCTGCCTGCATCAAAAACAACAGATGGGGGTTAATCACATGTCGCAGTCCGTGCGATTGTTTTCAGGTCTTATTGAATTTTGCAACCTTAGTCTTCAAGCCAAGATACCTATCAAAGATGAGGAGAACCACATGGTTGCATGTGATACATTCCAGTAAGCCAGTGTATAGTGGCTAACATTTTCTGATTAATCTTTGGGTCTTGTTACAATTTACCTAGATATTGGTTGTGTAAAAGTGCACCATAGGAGTGGTCAGTAACACAATTGAATAGAATATTTGTAAGAAGTTTAATTTAAACCTTCTTATCAAGTTTTCAGGCAGAACTGGAGCATCAGGTGAAGGGTGAGGTACAGAAAAAATGATGAGCTTGACTTAGGTTTTATGATATATAAAAAAACTCCCTAGAAAAGTCTACCTAATGCTGGCAAGATAAGATAAAGCATGATGTCTTCAACATTTTCTGCAGAGACGTTAATAGCAAGCATTACTTTCTTGCCTCTGCCCCTCTGCCTTGGTTATTTCCAGATTTGACAATTCCAACACTCCTCTTATTGGTTTACCATCTTCCAACTCCATAAACTTGAAAATTCTGCTGCATATATCCTGTCCCACCTTACGATCTGCTTGCTCAGCAGCACCAATCCTGTTGAAATAATCTGGCTCTACATCCCTCGCACATTAGATTTAAAATCTTCATCACCTTTTATAAAATCCTTCTTCAACCCTATTTCAGTGATCTCCTCCAACCCTCTATTCCCTTCTGAATGCTCTATTCCTCTGGCTCTGGCCTCTTTTGAACCCCCACCCACCACCGTGCCCTTTATCGGTCATTGGTTGCAGAACCTGATCACTTATCAGTGTTTCTTGCTGGATGTTGGATAAAGACAGGTTTGTCTTGGTCGTGATGGTCCGTACAGCTGAATAGCCTGGACATACTCATCGTTTAGGCTCACACATGAATCATGGTCATTTGAGCAATGAATATGAGGGCTTCTGTCAAGAGAGAGAAAAAGAAATATTCAAAAGGATATGAGAGGTGAGCATGCAGTGACGATTTTATGGATAGAATTAAGAAATAGAAAAGATTTAAGCCTAGTGGGAGTTCTCTTGTGACTATAATGGCCCCTGGTAGCAGCTGTGAAATGGTAGAATGTAGAAATGCAGAGATTACACAAGAATTTAGCAAAGGGAGAGTTGTTTAAATGGAGGATTTTATCTTTCATATAGATTAGGATAAGCAGACTAGCTCCTGTCAGAAATATAGTAAACTTCTGCAGCAATATGTCCTAGAACTGACAAGGGGGAAGGTCACATTAGATTTAGTAATAAGGAATGAACCAGATTTAGTTAACAGCCTAACAGTGCATGAACATTTATCTAATAGTGATCAGAATATGATTGAGTCCAACGTAGCTGGAATTTTATGCTCTCCACTGCGACGGGTTTGGAGGTGGGAAGAATACGTAACTGGGTCAGATGGTGGTGGGAACCCCCCGCCACCTTCCTACCTCGGCTGAAATTAAGCCCGGGGCAGGAAGGCCTGGTGAACGGCCCTCCTACGCGTTGCCACCGCAATTAGCGCAACGACAGGCAGGCCTGTTGCCGCACAGGGAGCATGGCAAGAAAAACTATGCGGGTTGCTTGCTGGCTATGGGGGTGTGGGGGGGTGGTGTCACTCATTAAAAGGCACTTGATGCCTGAATGTGGGGCCTGGCATTGGTAAGAGGGTGCCCGCTGACAGCCACCCCCCTGCCCTTGCTGCCGACCCCCTACATCCAACTCCTCTGTGACCCCCACCTCACAAGACCCCTCCTTCCCCGACCTACCTGTGGCCTGGGTCCAGCACTGCTCTTCGGCCTCGGGTGGGTGCTCCACCGACAGCAGCCACCGCCTCCACGGTGACGCTGCTCAGTTAAAGACCCCCGTCACCTGCATAAAATCCCAGCCGTAGTGTTTGAAAGGGAGAGATGCAAAATAACTAGTGAGATTCTAGATTTAGGTAAGGCTGACTACAATGTCATGAGAAAGAAACTGTCCACTGTAAACTAGGCAAATATGTTAATGAATTTAATGTGATACAGAAGCAGTTTTATTCCCTAATAGGAACAAGAGCTCTACCTGCCAACAATAAACAGCCATGGCATGGACGTCTAAAGAGGTAAGGGACAACTTAAAACTGAATGAAAAAGCACACAAAAATGCAAAAACTAGCACTGATCCTGGCAACTGGGAAAGATGAATAGCAAAGGGCGACAAAATAGATAGCAGGAGTTACAAAAATGGAGTATGAGAAAAACTTGCCAGGCATATCAAAATCAAAACAAACAATTTTTACAATTATATTAGGAAAAGTCAGGTAGTCAGGAGCAAAGTGGGCCCCTTGAAAATTGAAAATGATGATATTGCAAATGAAAATAAAGAAATGGCGGACATGTTGAATGATTATCTTGTGTTAGTATTTATAATAAACAAAGAGGGTAGCATGTCAGATATCCCAAGGAAACTGATATTGAATCAGGGACTCACCAAAATGAAAGTCAGCAAAATAGTAGTAATGTAGAACATAATGTCACGAAAGAGTGACAAATCCCCAGGATAGCCTAACATCTATTGAGAGGAAATTGTTAGAGTCTGTAATTAAGGATAGAGTGACTGAACACCTTGAAAATTTTCAGCTGATCGGAGATAGCCAGCATGGGTAGGTCATGCTTGACGAATTTGATTGGATTTATTGGTGACTAAAATAGCAGACAGGAAAATGTCTTTGGATATTATTTATCTGGGCTTCCAAAAGGTATTTGATAAAGACCCTTATAAGAGACTGTTAGTGAAAGTTGAAGGTTATCGAATTGAAGGCAAATTATTAACCCGGTTAGGGAATTGGCTGAGCGGCAAGAGATGAAGGTCAGAACACTGTCAGCACAATGGAGATGGCTGGGAGGCGCGAGAGATGGCAAAATGGCAATGGATGATTTTGGGAGTGAAACCTGATGTGTTTACGGCACTAGTGGATATTCCCAGAGGTAGCCGGGCTGGCAGTTGGAGGCAACAGGAAGGTAATGAAGCCTGTTGAACAGGTGATTAACAGCGATTTTACCAGCATTTTACAATTTTGCAAGGGGTACATGAAAACAATGGAGCTTCTGAGCCTCATCAGCCTGCCGGTAGTTAATTCGACAGCCCCGAGAATATTGCTCTCCCACTTCCGCAGCCCGCCCACGTGGCCACGCCACCTGCTTTACATCCTGACATTGGGACTTCATTGAAGCCAGTAAAATCCTAGCCAGAGAATAGGGATAATGGGAAGGTACTCTAATTGGTGGGACGTGACTAATGGTGTCCCACAAGGATCTGTGTTGGGGCCCCACACTTCCAAGTTTGCCAATCATACACAGATTGGTGGCATTGGAAGCAGTGTAAATTAAAGCATAAAATTACAATGAGATATTAATAGATTCAGCGAATGGCAAAACTGTAGCAAACAGATTTCAATGTAATGTTACCACCAAGTGAGAAGGAGTCGAAGGTTCCCTCTCAGCCTTTGCCTGGTTTAACCGTAACAGGGTTTAATTTTAGAAACACCGTGTTTTTAGCTCCCCCTCAGTGAACCCTTGTTCACTGCTCCAATTCTTAGACAAAGAAATCAGACAGGTTTCCTTAGATTTAAACAAGAAAGGTGCAAGTTTATTAATCTTAAACACCAATCCGTTTGATGACCACGAATATGAGCCGCAACCACGCTAGCATGCAGATGTGATAAACACACACAGATAGAGACAGAAAGAGTAGAAAAGAATAAAGGGGAAAAGTTTGAGGCAAGAACTGGGCTATAATTACAGTCCTTTAGGTTCAATGTGGAGTCTTTGGTTGCGAGTAAGTACTGCAATTCATGGGGGCCCAGTTCACGCTTCAACTGGTTTCGATGTCGGAGTCTTTTCTCTCTTGAGGTTTACGTGTCTTCCATGGGTCCAGTGGCTTGGGAGAAAGCGAGAGAAAGACAGCCAGGAGAAAGGCCTGCTCTTTTCAGCTTCAGTTGCAAAACTGCCTTCTCAATTCAAACTGTCCTGTGTCTCATTCAAACACCTGGATCAGCTGGTTAGTCATGTGACCAGCTGGTTGAACCAGTCCTGTCTTTTGTGGATTGTATCATTTTAGCAATCCCTGGAATGAGCTTCCTTACACCTTCAATGTCTGGTGATTAAAATCTATTAGGGCTATTTGGCCCAGGGAGTAGTTCTTTGTTTCCACAAGCACTGTCTCTTAGTATGCAAATATTCTTTTCAGCCCAAAGGTCTGGTGAACTCTTTAACACGTCATTTCTTGACTCCAGCAACAGTTTAAAATAAATGTTTATATGACAAAATTAATATGTCCCATTCTTGGCAGGTGGGGGTCTGCATGACACCTCCACACCCAGTGGAATGAAATGCGATTTTTTAAAAGAACATTTCATTAAAAGGGACTAGAGAGAAGATAAGGACAGGACATACATCTCTCTCATTCATTCAGAACTCTAACAATTGTTACAGCCTGTCTTTTCTTGGTAGCAGTGCTGCTTTAGACAGCCTTTTGTGGCATCCCAATAACCCAATAGACATGTGGTGTTTGGGGAAGTTTTTTCAGTTTCATTTCCATGACTGCCTAGGGTCTCTTTGTTCTTGTTGAGGTCTGCAGGGGGAGGGTTAGATTTAATTAGCCCTAGGTTGAAGTTCTGCTCAGGGGCGGCGACAATGGGTGGTTCCACTCTGAACTCTCTTTCAGTGCTTTGATGGGCCTTGCAAGGGCTTTTCACCTTTCCTTTTTTTCTGACTGTGGGGGAGGATTCTTTGCTCATCTTTCCTTTGTCCTCTGGGACACTCCTGCTTGCAGGTGTTTGCCCAGATTCTACTGCACTCCCCGGCAGCACTTTGTCCAAGTGAGTCATCACCCTCACAGTTTCTCTGCCCTCTAGAGGACTTTCTTTGTCTCTGTTGGTTCCTGTAAATTCTGTTGCACCTGAACATGCGAATTAGGAGCAGGATTAGGCCTCTCGGCCCTTCGAGCCTGCTCTGCCATTCAATAAATTCATGGTTGAACTGATTATTCCACATTACCACCTACCCCCAATAACCTTCCATCCCCTTGCTTATCAAGAATCTATCTACCCAAGTTAGCAACTCTGTGGGGTGTTTCTTGTGTCTGCATTTACATAGGAGGATGTGGGGTCTAACTTTTCAAATATTTTGGGGTTGGCTAACCAGACAGTCGGGGTTCCCATTTGAGATTTCTTCCGGACTTCCTTTAACCTGCCCTCTTCGTCACTTTTTCCCTGTTTCTTTCTAACCTGTTGCCAGCCTTGTGCTTGCCTGTCCCCTTTTGTTCTCGACAGGGATCCCTTACAGTTCACCAGCCTTCTGCTTGAGGGTCCTCTAAACACTGATACAGGACTTAGGAGTGCAGATTTCACTGTAGGTTGGGGTTTCCCCTGCAGTATACCTCCACATCTTTGTGCAGTTTTGGCCAGTCAAACTGCTGTCTTATGCGGGCTTTGATTTTCGTATGCCGACATGTACAGCCACTGCAATCTCGTGGGCCATTCTTACTATTCCTCTCCGGTACCACTGCGGCACCACTGACTGGTGAACCACTGTCTACTCCTTGCTCTCAGGTCTGTGAGAAGAACCTCATTTCTTCATCAGTACCTCATTCTTTAAATAATAGCAATCAGGGACTCCCTCTGCTTCAATTTCAGACTGGGCAGCCAATGCTAACTCTCTCAATACTGGGTCAGCTCGCTGAGCCTCAGCTAGGGAAGATTCATTTAATTAATTCCCTGGGTTTTCTAACTTTCCAAAGAAAGTCTCAGTTAGGCAGACATCATGGTCATCTGCCTGCAGTGCCAATTCAGTTTCCTCTGGGGGAGCTGGTTTGATCATGGCCTCACTCATTACACATTCAGGGAAACTGCAGGGGACCGTCTCCTGCCACTGCCCTGTCTCTCCGACCTCTTGCGGTCTCTCTTTCACTACTCGGGAAGCTATCACCTTCACCCCACCAGATCATTACCTAGGAGCAGGCCAACTCTGCTAGGTAAACTAGGGACAATCCCTACAGTCACCGATCCTGAAACTAGGTCACACTTCAAGTGCACCTGATGTAAAGGTACAGGTATACGCTGCCCTCCAATACCATTCACCACCATTCTGGTGTTCACTGCACTCTCTGGGGGAAAGGTCAGGCCTTTTCCCAGTAAAAGGGATCTGGTGGCCCCAGTGTCCCAAAGGGTTACTATGGGCTTGTTTGCCCCACTCAAGAGCTATGGGGTTACTCTCCCTTCAGACACAAAACCCTGATAACCTTCAGGAATCCTATTAAATTTTCCTGCACTTGCAGCTGTAAGTTTCCTGGGTTGCACTCTTACTGCAATTAAAGTCACAGCTTCTTCTGCTGGGCTTTCCATCAGGGTTACTTCTTCATTAAGCGGGTGTGCCCTGATTAACCCTACAGGTTTTCCCTTTAGTTACCAGCAGTCAGCTCTTAGATAACCTGCTTTATTACAATGGAAGCACACAGGTGCCTGGGTCTCCTGCTCAGAGCACCTTCCTTTTTAGCTGGAGGAAGGCCCCCTGTGTCTCCTGCTTTTCTTTCGCTTCCAGGACTGCTTGGGCTTCTATCACCTTTCCACCCTTTGTCCTTTTCGGAATTATGGGGGTGATTAGGAAAGGTTTTCCCCTGGGAAACCGACTTATAAATGAGAGCAAACTCATCGGCCAGGACTGTTGCCTGTCGGGCTCTCTGAACCTTCTTTTCCTCTACATGTGTCCTTATGGAGAGTGGGAGAGAGTTTGTAAATTCCTCTAACAGAATTAATTCCCTGAGATTTTCATAGCTGAGCTGTGTTTTAAGAGCCCTCAGCCACTGGTCAAAAGCTAGCTACTTACTTCTCTCAAACTCCAGGTAAGTTTGATCAGCTTGCTTCTTGACGGTTCTAAACGTTTGGTGATAGGCTTCCGGTATGAACTCATATGCCCCGAGGATAGCATTTTTGGTCAGTTCATTATTTGATGAACTCTCATCTGGCAACATGCAATAAACCTCATGGATTTTTCCTACTAATTTGCTCTGTATCAGCAGAGTCCAAGCCTCAGCTGGCCACTTTAACTGCCTTGCTAGTTTTTCAAAAGACACAAAAAATGTTTCCACATCTCCCTCATTGAATTTTGAGATCAGTTGGGAAAGTTTTAACTCAGCCTTTGCCTGGTTTAATATAGGATTTAATTTTAGAAACACCATGTTTTTAGCTCCCCCTCAGTGAATCCTTGTTCACTGCTCCAATTGTAAGGCAAAGAAATCAGACAGGTTTCCTTAGATTTAAACAAGAAAGGTGGGAATTTATTAATCTTAAACTCTAATCCCGTTAGTGACTACGAATATGCACCGCGACCATGCTAGCATGCATATGCGATAAACACACACAGATAGAGACAGAAAGAGTAGAAAAGAATAAAGGGGAAACGTTTGAGGCAAGAGCTGGGTTATAATTACAGTCCTTTAGGCTCAATGTGGAGTCTTTGGTTGCGAGTAAGTCCTGCAATTCGTGGGGGCCCAGTTCACGCTTCAACTGGTTTCGATGTCGGAGTCTTTTCTCTCTTGAGGTTTACGTGTCTTCCATGGGTCCAGTGGCTTGGGAGAAAGTGAGAGAGAGATAGCCAGGAGAGAGGCTTGCTTTTTCCAGCTTCAGTTGCAAAACTGCCTTCTCAATTCAAACTGTCCTGTGTCTCATTCAAAAACTTGTATCAGCTGGTTAGTCATGTGACCAGCTGGTTGAATCAGTCCTGTCTTTTGTGGATTGTATCATTTTAGCAATCCCTGGAATGAGCTTCCTTACATCTTCAATGTCTGATGATCAAAATCCATTAGGGTTAATTGGCCCAGGGAGTAGTTCTTTGTTTCCACAAGCACTGTCTCTTAGTATGCAAATGTTCTTCCAGCCCAAAGGTCTGGTGATCTCTTTAACATGTCATTTCTTGACTCCAGCAACAATTTGAAATCAATGTTCATATGACGAAATTAATATGTCTCATTCTTGGCAGGTGGTGGTCTGCATGACAGTAGGCAAATATCAGGTCATCTGCTTTGGGCCTAAAAGGGATAAAACAAGTTACTTTCTAAATAGTGAAAAACTAGAAGCAGTGGAAGTCCACAAAGACATCGACATATGCACATGGATCATTAAAGTATCATGGATAGGTACAGAAAATAATCAAAAAGGCTAATGGAATGATGGCCTTTATATCTAGAGGACTAGAATACAAGAGAGTAGAAGTTATTGTACAACTATACAAAGCCCTGGTTAGGCCACAACTGGAGTACTGTGAGCAGTTCTGGACACGAGACCTTAGGAAGGATATATTGGCTCTGGAGGGAATGCAGCCTAGATTTGCCAGAATGATACCTGGACTCCAAAGGTTAAATTACTAAGAGAGATTACAGAAACGAGGATTGTATTCCCTGGAATTTAGAAGTTTAAGAAGTGATTTGATCCAATTTTTCAAGATATCAATCAGAACAGAAAGGGTAGATAGAGAGAAATTATTTCTTCCTTTTGGGGAGTTTAAGATTAGGAGGCATAGTCTAAAATTTAGAGCCAGCTCTTTCAAGGGTGAAGTTAGGAAACACTTCTACATACAAAAGGTGGTAGAGGTTTGGCAAACAGCATTTGATGCCAAATCAATTGTTGATTGTAAATCTGAGATTAATAGATTTTTGTTATCCAAAGCTATTAAGGGATATATGACAAAAGCAGGTTTATGGAGTTAGGTTGCAGATCAAGCATGATCTCATTGAATGGTGAAGCAGGCCCGTGAGGCTAAATGGCATCCTCTTGTTCCTATGTTCCTATATAAGCTAAAAAAAAGAGCAGAATCGCTACTATTAAGTACAGGACCAGCAGTTCCTGTAATTTAAAGTTGACTTACTTCTGTAGTGAAAGCTTGAGTAATAAATTCTGGAAAAAAATCCCATTTAACTGTTTTAACTTAGTTTGTTACTTTTGTGGTAAAAATTGGTTTAGAGGGCCAACAAAAATGTAGTGATGTTTCCTCTTTTAAGGTGAAGCAGTTGTTTGACCCTGTGAGGCTAACCTAACATAACCTGCTTAAAATAGCTATCCTGTGGGGTTAGGCCCATCTGACCCTGCATTTCAACTGACCTCCAGTGCTGCCAATGCCCTTTAAGCAGCAGCAGTTATATATCCTATGGATTTGCCATTCACCCTCTCATGGCTTCCTGGTCTTTGCTACTTCCAGTACCATTTACTCCTCTGCTGATCCATTGGATGTGCTGCTGTACACGACTAACACATGAAGCCATTACTTATCTGTTAGAGTTAAGAACTATTGGAAATGCATTTCACTTCATGTAGAGTTAATTTGTTCTGAAGCAGATTTCTACAGCAGAAGATGAATGTATGGGCTTGCATGGTAGCTGAGGTCAAGTAATGGATAATGGTGGGCGTGATGTTTGGTGCACCAGTTCTTTGAAAACACGAGCTGAATTTGTCTGGGTGGGTCGCGATCTTGACATCGGCTTCAATTCCGGGTTGGGAACCTGAAAGTGACCATCCGGGACGTCGAATACAATCTTTCCAGAGGCAACCAATTAGGGACAGCGTCTGGGTTTCAGCGTTGGAAGGTCTGTTCAGCATGGCCTGTGGTTAGGGCTAACAGCCACCTTTGCAGTGGGGCCAGCTACAGGATCAGAAGCATTACCATGGAGGCGTCTTCTGTAAGAATGTAGTGGCTGCCATTAATGAAGACAACAGTCTCCATGAAGTGGCTGCAATGGCATGCCTGCTGCTTGGGGAGACCGGAACACTGGGATTTAATGCCAGCAACTTAATAAAAGGCCTCACATGGTTAGCACCTCGGTCCTCTCGCTGTGAAGCTGCCTCCACTTAATTTATGGGCTCCTGACACTGCGGGGAGCCCATGCGCTGTTGGAAAAATTTCAATCCATTTCTACAATAAGGAGCTAATTGCCCTATTATGTGCCCTAATTGGCTACCCACTGCTGCTGGGCAGGTAGCTAACATTGCTGGGAGCCTGCCTCTGGGACAAGCGGACGGAGGCAGGAATGTGTGGCAGATCTGTCCCGATGCAAGTCGATTGAATATTCCTCGCACTCCCGCCTCCAAAGTCGCCACTGGGAAAATTCAGTCCCATGCCTTCAATACTGCTGATGTTAGGGTGAATTTGATTTTTAAATGAAATTGTTGTCCATTAGATGTTGCCAAATTTGTCTTTCTTTCTGTATTCCTAGAACAGGTGGTGACTCTTCCACTTCAGAATCATTATCTGAGTCCTTTTGACCCGAATTATTCATATATGGTGACTCTATTATGCAGCCTAAAGCACACCACTATAATTTTGACTGCAGCTGCCTGCAGCACAGTCTATTTGTAACTTGCTGAGGCATGTGCCTAAATGTATTTAGTTGGGGTTTATGGATTGCAGACGGTCATCATGAGTGCTCCCCTGGTCTCTAATGATCCATCTGTCGAGAATTGATATGCTATTGAATAATGGTGCTACTGCCAGCTGCCATAGGATAAATATATTGCAGCAGCTTCCAGGGTACTTGGTATCCACCTGAATGATATGGTGCTGATGGTCTTGTACAAGCTCCATGTATATCGAATGAACCCAGTGGAAATGGTGTCTCCCTCTATAATGCTGTGGCAGTGGAAGAAGCTCAAAAACTGGCAGAGTTTATGATCAATTCTATGAAGGAACATCATGTGTAAATATTTTTATATACCAGGCTTAAGTTTTGGTTTCACCACTGCATAATCTTATTTCTACAATGCAAATCTTTAGCTTTTTGAAATAAAAGCAGAAAAAGCTGGAAATGTTCAACAGGTCTGGCAGCATCTGTGGAGAGAGAGAAAGAGAGTTAATATTTCAGGTGAACCACAGTTCTGATGAAAGGTTATCGACCTTAAGCATGTTCGCGTGCCAGACCTGCTGAGCATTTCCAGCATCCTCAGTATTTTGCTTTTGGTCTAGCTTTTTGTGTCCTGTTGGTGAGTTATGCGGATGGTTCTTTAGTGTAGTCCTATACTATCAGAAATTTTCAAAGTCCAAATCCTTTTATGATCACCACACATTATTATGTTCAGTTTATATACCTCCCAGGTATAAATTGTAACTTAGTGAAGGAACTACCAAAGCATTACCCAAGAATCAGAATCTTAAACTAAAGCTAGTCTTTTTTTTGTGTCTCTCTCAAATTTAGCCTTTCCTTTGAAAGTGAGCCTTCTAATTGGCTGAATTGTGGCCAGGGATTGGCACCAACAAGTTGCACCATGGACATGTGACCAAATTATTGACTCAGCCATGGACACGAGGGCAATTAATCTGTATATGAAGTGTATAACCAACCTAATACCATCAAAGCACATTGCGATTTAAAATTCATTTCTCCCTATTTAGTGAGATACCTGGCATTGTTTTTGCTTGCACAAGCGGTCGATGCCTGCCCGCACACTTGATGTAGTGCTGCTGAGAATCCGGATAGATGTCCATCTGTCAGGAGTGAGCTTGATCTCTTTCTTTCCCCTCTCACTCTCTCTCTCGCCCTCTCTGTCAATCCCTATCCCCCTTCTGTGTCCATCTCTCACTCCTCTCTTTCCCCTCTGTGTCCATCAGTCTCTCCCTCTGTGTCCATCCCTCTCCCCCTCTCTCCCCTCTCTCTGCCCCACTCTCTCACCCCCTCTCTCTCCCCCTCTCTCTCCCTTATATCTCTCACCCCTCCTCCCTCTCTCTCCTCCATCTGTGTCCATCCCTCTCGCCCCCTCTCTCTCCCCCTCTCTCTCCCTTATATCTCTCTCCCCCCCCCTCTCTCTCCCCTCTCTCTCTCTTGCCCCCTCTCTCTCCCCCTCTCTCTCCCCTCTCTCTCTCTCTCTCCCCTCTCTCCCTCCTCTCTCTCTCTCCCCTCTCTCTCTCTGACTGTTACTGAGAGCAGAAACAGCAGTTTCTGAATTTTGGACAGATTCAGATTTGCCAGTGGGTTCCAATTTTTTTTAAAAAGCCCACTGGAAAACCTGAATCAGTCCGAAGTACAGAAGTGCTGATCTTGCTCTCAGCACCTGTCAGCTATGAAACTGACACTTGCCAATGGGAAATTTCTTGTCCCTGAAATTACCAGTCATGGACTCTAAATCTTTTACTATGGACACTGGTGTCCATGTATGGATATGTTGCCGACCCCTGATTGTGGCTATTTAACTCTTGTGGGAAAATTGCAATGTAATGTTGAGTTGTGGTTGCACAACCTGTAAATAAAATAAAACCTGAATATTGAACATAATGTCATCTATTTTATATGGTAGAACTGATCAGATCAGCTGATCAGCAAATCACCGAGGCTCCTTCAACAGCACCTTTAAAACTGTGACCTCGACCGTCTACAACAACCTCGCTGACTTTTTCTGACTTTAACTTTTTATGCATCCTTTCCTTCCCTTGCCCCACCATTGCGACCATAGCTTCAACTGCTAGACTCTATGCTATGGAATTCATTCCCTAATCTCCTCCATTTCTCCAATTCCCTCAGTTCCTTTAGGACCCACCTGTTTGATCAAGTTTTTTTGTCACCTCTTCTAATATCTCCTTACGCTCGGTATGCATTTTTCTCTTTACTGCTGTGAAGTACTTTGAGATGTTTTACCACATTAAAGGCACTATATAAATGCAAGCCATTGTTTTTCATTGGATCAGACAGCAAAAGTACCTGTATTCCCATGGAACTTCTCCTAATCTCTAACTCCTCTGGGAGAAAAGGGAATTCCCATTCTAACTGTATGGTGCTGAAATTGTGGTTGACACTCCCTTCAATGATAAAAGGTGGAGAAAAAAAATAAACCATTGTAAAAATGCAAAACTTAGAATTGAGGCATTTAGAAGAGTTGTCATATGGAGTTTTAAGTGTCATATGCTTCTTGCATATCAATTGCTTCTTGCACCTGAGGAAGCCCGGCAAGTGTAGAACTGAATAGCTCTCTCTCTCTCTTTGTCTGCTTCTGGAAGGTGCGATATGAATTGGACTGCTCTCTTAAATGGAGTATCAGTTAGTCAGTTACTGATAATACATAGGAGGGTTGATGCTAAAGTTGAATGTGCCAAAGTAGAAGTGGCTGGAATAGAGATCTCAAAACAGATTGGTCAACTGACCCCGACGGCATTTACTCAAATTACTGAAAGAAACGGGGTCTGTGTTTGTGAGCCCCATACTTATGTATCTAACAGTTTAGGATCGTTCCTCTGGGCTGTAGGGAGGCCCGTGTGAGGCCAATATTTAAGAAGGACAATAAGTGAGAACCAGGAAATTTTGGGTCCATTAGTTCATCTTCAGTTAGGCAAGCTTCTACAATGGATCAGTAGAGGTACAAAGGCTGAACCAGGGGTACCCATGATTATTTGCTGTAAATTTAGAGAAAGATCCACAGAAACCCTGGAGAAATGGCTTAAACAGAGTTCCCACCATTGTGAATTTCAGAAGATTTTGTACTGGAGTTACAGCAGACAATTGGGATGCAAATTCAACCTGATAAAACCACCTTGAGAGAGAAGGTATTATTGGAAAATATGCCTCGAGAAGTAACTAGGTTGGTGAATCTCAGTAGCCCAGTCAACATTGCATATCTTGATTTCCACAAAAACGTTTGTTAAGGTGCCACACAAAAGGTTGAGTCCTGTGGGATTAGCATCAGATTTTAAGTTAGATAAGGAACTGATATTGGTATTGGTATTGTTGTAGATAGAATGTAATTATTAATGATAGTACTTTTGCATGGAGACCAGTTACCAGAAGAGTCTCATGGGGATTGATATTAATACCATTGCTATTCACCATCTTTTCAATGACCCAGATGATTTGCCAAGCTTGTGGATGATAAAAAAATTTGTGCAGGTGAGATACATGAGATTACAGGCAGTTTGGATGTGACAGAGGAATGGGCCCATATCTGACAAATGTATTTTATGATAGATAAATATAATGTTGTGGACAAGGTAAGGGCAATGGCAAGAATGTACATCATGCAGAGTTGCATGCTCGATGCTGCTAGATAGAAAGACGTGGGTGTTACAGTGTGTAAAATTGTGCAGGCCCTGAAGTAGTATTGTGAGCCTATTTCAAAAGCAAATTGTTAGGAAATATTGCCAGGATGATTATATATAAAACAAGAAATATAACCATCTCCATTTAAGACACAGGTTAGGCCTCATCTAGGATACTGAGTCGATTTTAACTTGGGACGTAAATCGGTTTGATGCATGGGGGAAGTGAGCAGTTTGCCCAGAAATTAGGAACAAAGTGAGGCTGGACCAAATTTAACTGCCGGACCTCATCATTATGTTGCAATGCCGACTTCGGGCTGACAGTGGGAACGATGAGGTGGGTGGCAGGTGGGAGAACAATTTCTTGTGGCTGCAGGCTACCATCAGGAATGGAAATAAATCATTCCTGGCAAGGTCAGTGGGGTGAGGTCTCTCATGATTCCATTCTGAATCTGCATCTGTAATTACAGGATGAATTTTTCCTTCTTGAGCTCTGCCGCCATTGTTTTGATGGAGATTTGGCGAACTCGCCTCTAATTTGGATTAGTTTGGTTTCTGACAAACTTCTGCTGAAGTTATGGCAGCAGAGCAGGAGAAGCCCTGAGGAAATTCAGCCATGTGTTAATAAGCTGGCCGCAGAAATTTGAGCAGCAAACTTCTATTTTGGTCCCTCTAAAACCTATCCATAGCCGTTCTGGCACAAAGAACACCAATATTGGAAAATCTAGGCTTGCGTTTCGACATTCTAAAGGGGTATCACAGCTGAGCCCGATCCTGTTATCAATTAATGTTCATACACCCACATTCGCCTGGGATCAATGGACAACAGGTACAATGGGAAGGCTGATTTTGTCCTGCTTAGCTCAGGTACATCGAGGGCAATTACCTTGCACCAATCACCAGATAAAATAACCCAGCAAAAAAAAAAATGAAAACAAATCAAGGAAATGAAAGACAATGCTGAATCTTCTTGGAAATATTACAGCATGTTAACAACATATGCCACCACTAAATGTGCAAATCAGTCAGCACATTCTGGTGGATTAAAACATATGCCATATGTTGCAAATTTCCAGAAATTGCTCGTCGATATATGCCACTCTGTTGTGTGCAACAGCATCCCACCCTTAACCTCCCCATTATTTTTAGGAATTTGCTGGATTTTCACTTTAATTGGCCATTAAACTTGCCACAGAAAGTTTGGGTTGCAACTTACCAAATAAGTTCCTTTTTAACAATGTGATGATTGTTAATGCAATGCCAATTAACCTCTCTGGTCCAGAATGAGAACAACCTAAAAGGCTCAATCTCATTCCTGCATGAAGTCAATTCTGGTTAGATATTTTAAAAATTACAAATATCTATTTTCAATTTTTTTCTTACTTTTCCTTTCTGTCTCTTTTCTCTCTCTTAATCCAATCTTTCTTTCCCCTCTCTTTATTTCCCTTGCTGTGTTTCTTTCTCAATCCTTAAATCTCATTGGTTGAGGAGATAGATTGTTGGTCCCACTGTTCACTAAGGTCCCAGATGCTCTGTTGCTCGCACTATCATTATCGACTGTCTGTTCCAACAAGTTTCGGCACAAAAAGAGGTGAAGAGTGCAGGCAAAAGTCCAACTAATCGTGTATGCCATGAAATGCTCTGCTCCAGCAAGATACAGCCCAATAACATTCAAGAAAAAATATTGAAATTAAACAACTTTTTCAGGTTAATGTTGTTCTATTGTTTGAGTGCAAAAATTCTACAGCAATCCTTGGTGGTGGGGTGGTGAGGAGGTTGAGGGAGGGGAGTAAAATGCTCAGAGCTCACCACAACTATTTGGTTAAAGACAGTCTGCACCACACTGTCATTACACAGCACCATATTATTTTCTTGTGTTTCGACGAAAACAAATGGATTCAGCCAAGTAATTCGGTCACTGTGGTGTAGCTAAATCTTTCTTTTGTATAATCCATCACGTCTTTCTCATTGCTTTCATTGGACTTGGCTAGAGTAACTATTATGCATTGTATTTTTTCTCTTACACCATTTTTCTAGCAAATTTATCTCCTTCCATTCGGCCTCTCCTGAAGGTATTGAGTTGTTGCTGAGATATGATTCCATTGGCACCACTCACCAATATAGAGTGCAGGAGAGCATGACTGGAACAGCACCAAGCATACCAAAAAATAAGGTGTCAACCCAGTGAAGCTACAACACAGGACTACTCGCATGCCAAACAGCAGAAGCAGCATGCAATGGACAGAGCTAAGCAATCCCACAACCAACGGATCAGATCAAAGCTCTGCAGTCCTGCCATATCCAGTTGCGTATGTGGTGGATAATAAATAACTAACAGGTGGAGCAGGAGGCTCCACAAATATCCCCATCCTCAATGATGGGGGAGCTCAGCAAACAGTTCAAAAGAAAAGCTGAAGCATTCACAACCATCTTCAGCCAGAAGTGCTGAGTGGGTGATCCATCTTGGCCTCCTCCTGAGCTAGTCAGCATCACAGATGCCAGTCTTCGACCAATTTGATTCACTCCACATGATATCAAGAAAGGGCTGAAGGTACAGGATACTTCAAAGACTATGGGTCCTGACAACGTCCCAGCTGTAGTACTGAAGACTTGTGTTGCAGAACTAGCTGTGCTCCTAGCCAAGCTGTTCAAATACAGCTACAACACTGGCATCTACCCGATAATGTGGGAAATTACCCAGGTATGTCCTATTCACAAAAAGCAGGACAAATCTAATCTGGCCAATTACCACCCCATCAGACTACTTTCGATAATCAGCAAAGTGATAGACGATGTCGTTGACAGCGCTATCAAGAGCCACTTAAAAAGCAATAACCTACTCACCGACGCTCGGTTTGGGTTCCACCAGAGGCACTTGGCTCCCGACCTCATTATAGCCTTGGTCCAAACATGGACAACAGAGCTGAACTCAAGAAGTGTGGTGAGTGTGAATGCTCTGGATATAAAGGCAGCATTTGACTGAATGTGGTATCAAGGAGCCTTAGCCAAACTGAAGTCAATGGGAATCAAGGAAAAAATTCTCTGCTGGTTAGAGTCATACCTAGCACAAACAAAAATGGTTGTGGTTGTTGGAGGCCAATCATCTCAGCCCCAGGATGTTGCAGCAGGAGTTCTTCAGGTAAATATCCTAGGCCCGACCATCTTCAGCTGCTTCACCAGTGACCTTCCCTCCAATATAAGGTCAGAAGTTGGGATGTTCACTGATGATTGCACAATGTTCAGCACCATTCACAACTACTCAGATACTAAAGCAGTCCGTGCCCATATGCAGCAAGACCTAGACAATATTCAGGCTTGGGCTGGTAAGTGGCAAGTAACATTCACGCCACACATGTGCACAGCAATGACGATCTCCAATAAGGGAGAATCTAACCATCTCCCCTTTACACTCAATGGCATTACCATCGTTGAATCCCACACTACCAACACCCTGGGAATTGCCATTGACCAGAAACTGAACTGCAGCAGCTGCATAAATACTGTGGCTACAAGAGCAGGTCAGAGGCTGGGAATCCTGTGGCGAGTAACTCACCTCCTGACTCCCCAAAGCCTGTCCACCATCTACAAGGCACAAGTCAGGAGTATGATGGAATACATTCCATTTGCCTGGATGAGTACGGCTCCAACATCACTCAAGAAGCTCAACACTATCCGGGACAAAGCAGCCCACTTGATTGGCACCCCATTCACTAACTTAAACGTTCACTCCCTCCACCAATGACACACAGTGGCAGCAATGTGTACCATCTACAAGATGCACTGTAGCAATGCACCAAGCCCCCTTCGACACCACCTTCCAAATCTGTGACCTCTTCCACCTAGAAGAACAAGGGCAGCAGATGCATGGGAACACCACCACCTGCAAGTTCCCCTCCAAGCCACACACCATCCTGTCATGGAACTATATCGCCATTCCTTCACTGTCCCTGGATCAAAATCTTGGAACTCCCTTCCTAACAGCACTGTTGGTGTAGCTACACCCCAAATGGACTGCAGCAGTTCAAGAATGCAGCTCACCACCACCTTCTCAAGGGCAATTAGGGATGGGCAACAAATGCTGGTTTTGCCAGCAATGCCCACATCCCATGAAAGAAATTTTTAAAAATCCTCCAATATCTTGCCTAGCTGCCTATTCCTTATACCTTATAGCTTGAGAAGTGACATGCTATACAACCTTATAGGAGGAGGGGGCATCACTTGCAAGCTTGATTCTGATATCCAAAACCCAGATGTGCACACTTCCAGCAGAGTTTGGTGGATTCCAATCAGGATTGATTCTTTCCATTTCCCAAGCCCAGGGGCATTGGGACCAACTGTGGTACTCTGCCACAAGATCAGCTCATTCTCCACAGACCAGGGGTCAAGTCTGGTATCGGTCTGTCTGGCTTTATTTGCTGATCCATTAACAGGATATCTGTTAATTTTTAACCATGAGCTATGCACCATGAATTCTGGAAGCCATCAGTGGAGGTTTAGTGGAGCAGAACCCCCACCCCCCCTCACCCCCAGCCAGACATATCCAAAGATGCAGTCCCCATGCCAAATTGGGAGGACATTATCATTTGCATAGTTGTGGTGGGTTTCCAGCATCTGCAAGGGCACTTCAGCAGCATGTACTCTGATGTGACCTTGTAAGGCGGGTGACTGACAGTTGCTTCACCTGCGGTCCCTCAATACGACACCACTTCCTCCTGAAGTAACCAAAAATTATTCTTCTCCTAGAGTCATGGAGATAAATCAAACAAGAAGAACAGTATCTTTTCTGGTATTATTTCTCAACTGTCTTGGATGCGAAATATTGTGGCTAATCAGATAAATAACTTCATCATCAAGTGCAGGACCTTTGCAAGGTCCAAAACTCAAATCATCCAAAATCAAATTCAGAGTTTGCATTTGGTCTTTAATAGAGTCATAGAGAGATCCAGCACCAAAACAGGCCCTTCAGCCCACACCAACCATCAACCACCCATTTATACTAATCCTACATTAATCCCATTTTCCCTCTCACATCCCCACCTTCCCTCAATTCTCCTACTACCTACACTAGGGGCAATTTTTACAATGTCCAATTTACCTATCAACCTGCAAATCTTTGGCATATGGGAGGAAACCAGAGCATCCAGAGGAAACCCACACAGTCACAGGGAGAACTTGCAAACTCCACACAGACAGTACCCAGAACCAAACCCGGGTTGCTGGAGCTACGAGGCTGCAGTGCTAACCACTGCACCACTGTGCCATAATGTCAGATTTCAAAATAATATCAGGCTTCAGGCTGGGAAAGTGGGAACAGGATGAAGAAGTAGCAGTATAATAGGAATTACAAGAGCAGGGAGGAAAAATAGAAGCATGCAAGTAGAGAATGAAATTTTGACCACTTATACATCCCTCCCCAAGTCCTCCACCTGCATCTTTTAAAAGAGACAAGGTAATCCAAAACCAATCAACCCAGGTTGGGTTAAATTGCACAATTTGGTGATTTGGTAACAAATGAGGTTTGGAATTCATTTTCGATGTTGATCCCTGAGAACATGCTCATAACTACCTGGTGTTTACATGCCAATTGTAACATTATATTGAAGTATTTTTTAAATTGCATGCAAATAAAATCTGTTGAAGAAGCTTTCCTGTTCACATAATTTCATTGTCTGCCAATATTTAACAAAATGTTCTCTTAAAAGACTTGGATGAGTGCTGTAATATTGAAACATAGCCAGTCTCCAGACCTAGATATTTTAGGACACACAGATGTTTTTCATCTCCATCTTAAATTTGTTTCTGGGATATTTAGTCAGGTAAAAGGCACAAAAAGAGCACTCTTGAATTTCAGCTGCTCAATCAGTTCAATGTGTGACTAGCAAGATGTGGAAGTGAATTTTGCCTCAGTAGCACCCACTTTTTGGGTGCTTCAAGGCCCCTTAGAGTTCCAAAATGGCATCTGCAGTGCGCACACACACTTCTGATCCAAAGCTTCCTGAATGCCATATTGGTAAAGGAATTAGCACACACACTTAATGCCCACCAAAAGTATGCAGAGCAGGCAGTATCAGTGTCCGCCCCTCATTTCCTACTAGGATATCCTATATAGCTCATGCTGTCGCCTGCTGTCAGGGGAGTTAATGGGGTGAGCTGTGAAACAAGGTGACCTGTGGCCGAGATACAGCCATGCATCTGTCAGGATGAGGTGAAACCTGACCCCCCCTACCAGCCCAGCTGTAGTGCCTCCATCCCCATGTCCCGCATCCTCCTGTGTAGTCACTTGCTATCGCTAAAAAGGAGAGAGTTAAGGAGCAGTCACCTTGGCAAAACAAAGGAGGTCATTGACACACTTATGGCATTGGACCCAGATGCATTTGGGACCCCACGGCTGCTAACCTCCTCAGCTATCTCCATCCAGGCTTGTTGGTCAGGCCGGATGACGTCTTTTTGGGGAAGAGGACCTCCTGCCTTTCCCTTGCAGCCTGGAGGAGAACCTACAGGGGGGCATCGTTGAATCATGGGGCCACCCAGTGTCTTGTGCCTGACATGGCCCATCTTCGCTTCTGGAGCGCTCCTGGACTTCTGAGTCCTTGGTCAGCAGCACAACAGTTCAGCAGCAGGGGGTCAGCAGTTCAGCAGTGGAGGGACTGCAGGCAGGGATTCAGCAGCACAGCAGCAACAACAGCAAAACTTCATCAAAGACAAAGCAGCAGCAAAGCCAATAACTGAAGCAGCAGTTTTAAGCAGGGCTGCACTGCTTTAAGAATGGCACAAGCGCCTGCTTTGTCTCCACTATCGACGCCATTAGAACCTCGCCATCTGCCCCCGGCACTTGATTGGCTGTGCCCCACGTCTCCATTATGATAATTGGCTGCCCGTTGCATTATTGCAGTGGGCCGACTGCACACGTGACAAGCAGTGATGCTGCCCACTTCATGTCCACTGCTCGGGCCTGCGACAGGTTCACTAAATTCTGTCCCATCTTTCTACAACACCTCTCCTCCATTGTTCATCTGGTTGGGACTGCCCTCACCTGGTACCACTCTTAACCAGTTAGTCATAGCCAGAAAATCTCCTGCAATGGCTTCTCTTCCTGTTCCTGCACCATTAGTTCTGGAGTCCCCCAAGGATCTATCCTTGGCCCCATCCTATTTCTTAACTAAATGCTCCCCTCAGGAAAGTCATCCAAAAACACAATGTCCGGTTCCAGGTGCATCCTGATGACACCAGACTACACCTCAACATCACTTCTGTCAGCCACAGCCCTACCTCTATATTGTCACACTGCTTGTTGACATCTAGTCCTGGATGAGCCACAATTTTCTCCAGTTAAACATTGGGAAGGCCAAAGCCATTGTCTTTGTTCCCACCTACAAACTCCCTTCCCTTGCAACTGATTCCATTCCTCTCTGTGGCCATTGTCTGATGCTGAACCAGATTGTTTGAAACCTTGGCATCCTATTTGACCCTGAGCTGAGTTTCCCATCGTGCATCCTTTCCATCACAAAGACCACCTACTTTCATCTTCATAACCATGTCTATCTCCGCTTATCTGCTGCTGAAATCCTCATCCATGCTTTTGTTACCTCTAGACTTGACTATTCCAATGATCTCCAGGCCAACCTTCCATTTTCCACCCTCCATAAACTTGAGCTCATGCAAGATTCTACTACCCATATCGTCACCCACACCATTGACCCATAACCCCTGTGTTCGCTAACCTACATTGCCTCCCAGTCTACCAATGTCTATGTTTTAAAATTCTCACTCTAATGTTCAAATCCCTCTTTGACCTCACCCCTACCTATCTGTCAACTCTGTCAGCCCTACAACCCTGACAGAGCTCTGCCTTCTTCCAACTCTGACTTCTTGTGTAAGCCCCCACTCCCTTCATCACACCATTGGTGCCTGTGCCTTCTAATGTCTAGACTAAACTCTGGAATTTCCTCACTGAACCTCTCTGTCTCTCCAACTGTCCTCCTTTAAGAAAATCCTTTAAATCTACCTCTTGGCATTTAGTTATCAATCCTAATATCACCTTCTTTGGGTTGGTATCAATTTTTGTCTGTTTACATCCATGTGAATGGTCTTAGAACATTTTACTACGTTAAAGGCATGAAATAAATGAAAATTGTTGTTGTTTAGTAGAAGTGCAGTTGTAAGTTATCCATCAATTATATTGTCATGTATCTGAATTGACACCAACATAAAATCTACTTCTGAGATGGATTTTTATGCAAATAGCAACTGTTCAGTGCATGTAAATTAGCTCAGATATATTGTATTTCTGAGATCAGGTTTTTGAAAATTTGGTTTTTATTTGATTTCAGAAATTGAGTATTTCCATGATGCTAATTCCCCAAAATAACCTGCAGCAAAAAGAAAAGATTCTGTACCCATTGTACTTTGTAATTTTGTCACCCTTACTTTGGTGTCAACCTTACTTTGGCCTTAATTGTGTTGCTTGCCAATCTTGAGTTTCTTCCACTTACAAATAAGAGTGCTGGAAATTCTATATTTAGAATTCTACTAATGATATTGTTACAGTCAAGCGAGGAGGGGTCAAAGGGCTTCGCTGTTTTCCCTCTCCTTGTTTGACCACAGCAGGTTTAATTCTTTCTTAAAGTGGATGTACTGGCCAATTCAGTAGGTGTTTCATTACTTACTTGCTATGATCATAACAAGAACCAATCGGACAGGTTTCCTTGAGTTTAACAAAGAAAGAGGTTAACTTTATTGCACCTAAACTGAACTAATGAAAATAATAAACAATGCGCCAACTTTCACTCATACACACATTAGATGTTTATGCACACACAAATAGGTTACAGAGTGGGGAAAGGTAGACTGGTTGACTTAGAGTCCATAGGAAAAGGGGAATACAGTCTGTCGCGTTTGGTGATTCAGCTGGCCTCTAACTGAATTTGGTGGTCCTAAGGCTTTTAGTTTGAAGAGGTAAATGGCTGGTTTGGTGGGTCTCTTGGAGACAGTGATGCGGATGAT
The DNA here is from genome assembly GCF_036365525.1 of Heterodontus francisci. NCBI lineage: Eukaryota > Metazoa > Chordata > Chondrichthyes > Heterodontiformes > Heterodontidae > Heterodontus > Heterodontus francisci. Next base: position 120,801,421 of record NC_090374.1, read on the forward strand.
TTCTTCCAATGGGGTTTCTGATTGTAGCTGAAGTATGCAAAGGCGGTCAGTCAACAGGCAGAGTTCGAAGCTTGTAAGCTGAAATGGAGAGACAGAGAGGGACCCTCACTTAGGTCTGCACATGTCAGAGTCCAGAGCTTCTCTTTTGCTGCAGAGAAACAGAAGTTTAAAACCACAGATGGGGAGGGGCTTGTCACATGACAGTCACTCGGTGATTCAAACATAGCAGTTAGCAGTATGTCTCTCTTGCAAAAAAGAACAGGCAGTTCCCTTAAACTTTCTGGGTCTTGGTTCTTGCTGAGGCATGAGCAGCCATTTTGTCTGTATCTCACAAGCCTTGTAAGGTCAGATACAGTGTTGCAAATTAGGTAGTCATCTTAAGCCATCTGTCTTTTTTTAAACGTCTTTAAAAATATATATAAATTCAGATCTCCAGTCAGTGGATTAAAGAAAATTATCATTCAACAAAGCACATTGGCATGACACCTCCCAACCATACGAAATGAAACGTGACAACAAGAACATTTCATTATAAGGTCACAAAGTAAAACTAAACTATATGCGCACACTCATCAGTCTCACTGTCATAGCCATGCTCTGGTTTATTTTTTTTCATCCAGGATTGTGCACGGGCACAACTGGGGAACTCCAACTGCTCTGACTGGGCTCAATCAGCTTGTGCTCCAGCATATACTGAATTTCCTCGTGTATTTCTACAATACCTTCCTTTTCCAGTCTTTTTATATCAGTGAACCCTGCATTCAGATCTCCATTCAGTGGATTAAAGAAAATTATCATTCAACAAAGCACATTGGCATGACAACATCAGTAACAGAATATTACTTTCTCTAGAGTGAACAACATATTTCTGGGACACAGTAACTATACATTGTAACACTTCAGCTGGTAGTGCACAAAACAAAATCGTAGCCCTGATATTCATGGGGAGGATGTAAGAGAGGCTGGAAACCACCCAGGAATCCTGAACTTGACAGCAGGGCATCATTGTCATTTAATTTTTCCATTTCCCATCTGGCAGCCAGCCAAATTGACAGGCTGGCTGGCTCCTGGGCAGAAAATCAGCGGAAAGAGTGCGCAACCAGGGACCGCCCCCAGCAATTGGGGAGGAGGGGGAGTTGGATGGGATTGGCCATCATCGGCACAATGAAGAGAGAGGCGTTGTAACTTGGGGAGAGCAATGCTGGCAATTGTGGCAGGTGGGAGAGAAAGGCTGCAAATCGGTGGGAGCCTGTTTTAACTATGTTAATGAAGTTTCCCATCCTCCACGGCGGAACACTCTGATGCCACAAGACCCATGGGCATAAAAATGGCAATGGGGCATGTTCCCCATTTCTTCAATTTAAACCCTCAACCCTCTCCCGCTCATGTTGGGTGGGAGTTAATATCAAGGCCCATGACTCAGATGTCACACTTCCCATGCTTCAGATGCACTGGCTCATTGGCTAAAATAAAACGTTTTTCTCTCCAAACTATCAACTACAGATGACTCTGAGTGTACAAAATTGCTCAGTGGGATCCAATGTCCCGTCATGCAAAACCTTGTTATTTTTTCTCCCTAAATGCACAGAATGCATTTTTTCTAACTGCATTCAGTTCTCCAGTAGTGGCACCATCACCAAATAAGAGAATGATTTTGATAAGTCTCAGCACAAAGTAATCTCACGTTTCCTCTTTGATATTTGTCTGGGATTTGCAAATGGAATGTTTTATTTTAAGTTTACATAACTTAAAAAATAAATAATCCTGGTTTTGGCATTTGAATCAAAATTATGTGTGAACGTTTGACCATAATATGTTACTATATTGGTGAATTACTTCACAATTTTGAACATTGAAAACTGCAATGTTGAACATTGGTGGTTCTCCAAGAACTTCTCCAAGTTGTTGTGAGACATTTGGCACCAATATCCTGTTAAGAGTCCAGCTGCATTATGTTATACGCAAATATAAGACAACCCAATATGACAGTCCCCTAGAGCTCTACCCTAAAAAAACCCATCACCCTTCTATAAGATGAGCTTCCCGTCAGGGTCATATTCTCCCTCATGTAGTTGGCATCCAGAAATACGCTTTGTTTCTGCCCTTTCTCATTTCAAGAATCTCACTTTTCTCAGTCGCAGCTTGCTGTTCTGGCCCTGAGATATTTAATTGTCCATTCTGAATCCGAACTTCAGTCTTGGCTGCTGATTTTAAATCTTCTCTTCTTGTTTCCATTGTGCTGGACAATCTCTAATTTTAAGATCACCAGGATCAAAATGACAAAGCTATTATCCACCCAAATATTCACTTTCATGTGGCTGATATCCAGAAATGCACTTTCTCTGTTCTTTGTTTGGATCCGTTAAGAATCCTGGACAAAGTCGGGAGGGAAAATAACTATTTAAATATTACACTTCTGTAGGAGCGAAGCAGAGTAACAGCTGATTGGAATGCACTGGTTTGGTCCTCCATCTCTAGAAAAAATGCTCCATCAGGAATTGAACTACCCACTTTGTATATGGCAACAAACTTGCATGTCATTTATAGGTCTGCTCCACTGAGATATGAAGTGGAGTTGTGCAGTGTTAGAATCAGTAGGGGTGGATGTTGAAAAGTTTAAAAGGGACTATAATAGATAGATTCACAATGTGCAGTGCACTCTGGCTATCCTATTACTGCAGCAGAAAAAGTAATGGAAACTCAAATATGAACTGCACTGTGATTAACATTTTGTAAATTCAAAAAATGCTCCATGCAACAAAGGGGAGGGGGCAAGTTTAAAAGAAAATCCTGGATCATGCAATCCGAAATATGAAATCTAGTCTAATGGCTTGTAGGAAAGTCTGTGTCCTACAGCTTGATTCACGTATGCCCAGCCAGGTTCCTTCTGATCATACATAGAATTACGAGCTCTGGTCATAAAACCATTGGAACCAGACTCAGGTTTCAATGTCAAAAGAAAATGAAGTAAAGCTGAGGTTAATGTGCTGCTGGTAATGAGTGCTAAACACTTTACCCGGTTTACAAGCAGATTCAAGCTGCACATCAGAATCAGAATTGGGAAATTCAAATATACTTGAGTTGTCTACATTCAGATTTCAAAATTCAACTCCTGCCGCTGGCTGCTGATTCAGACAAAGGAAAAGAGGGAATCAGAGATTTTATTCTAGAGTTTAAGTTTTTTGTTGTTGCATGATTTGATCCAGTTTGGAAGAAAAATGTGAGTGATTCAGATTGGCAGAACAGGATGAAACCTGTGACATCAGTGGGGGTTAGTTAGGTTTAATCCTTTTCTTTGCTGATGCAAGATATAAAAAAACATGATTTTGACAGCTTGTTGTGATTTTACAGTATCACGCAGGTAATTAAGGTAGGAATTAATTGCAAACATTGTTTCCAGAATCAATCTCTCCCCACATTAGAATAAATCTTATTTTTCATGAAATACAAGACCTCATCTACCACATTTGCAATTCATTACTGAATTAATTGATCCCCCCCCCCCCATCCCGCCCCCCCATTATTAAGACAAGATGTTGTTCCCTGAATGCATGCTGGATTAATCTTTCGAAAAGGAGGGGGAAAGAAAACTTCAAATGAGTCATTTTTTCCAGTCCTGCCTAATTTAAAACTTGCTTAGAATCCTAAACAAAAGCCTCCATGCTGGTATTTTGCAGCTTAGCTCCACGGTGTCTGGTTTCAGGCAACAATGCCAAGGTCATAATTTTCGGCCGCTGCCGGGGCCCCCAGATGTCTTTGGTAAAATTAATCGCAGTTTGCCTGAAGGTCACCAGCAGGTAATCCATCAGGAAGTAATTTTAAATCACACTGCATGGCAAAAAACAAAAAGTAGCCATTTTGGCCCAGTTCATGCAGAGGTAACATGAAAGCGAGCTCGGCTCTCCCTTTTCCCTGCTGCTGGTGAGGGTGCAGCCTGTCTCTATAATAACATTTCAGCTTCAAAGATTTTGAGTAATGTTAAACTTTTATTCCCTTTGGTGATCATATTTGCAATTCAATATTTTTCTTTTAGAGAAGAAAATTTCCTACCATTTTTAATTCTAGCAAGTTGTGATTAAAATATAATACTGCAGTTCTAAGAATTAGAATCACATATATGAATGTCAAGATAGTACTGCTTTTCTCTGACTTAAGACAAACTTTACGTGCCAGTATTTTAAACACAGTCTGTTCCTGGCAATTGTCATAACATGAACCTGGCTCTGAAATTCAGCTTTAAGCTGCCTGACTCATGACTCTCCTGTGAGAATTTATGTACTTTCATACTTCCTTTACTCATCGAGGAATAGAAATCTATTATCTATTAGAAATATACACCAAGGATACTAAAGCTAAATTCAACCAGAGCGCTGTGCACTCTTCAGAAAACAACTTTGTAACATCAAAACTGCAGTCAATAGCTTCCTCCCCCTTTCTGCACCACTTCCTAGATCTTGGTCAAAGTCTGGCAGAATCATGTAGACCTGATGGTGGTTTTGAGAAATGCATTTTATTTATGCAGGTTTAACCGCACAGATTAAGGGTTTACCTTCTCCTTATTTAATTGCATTCAGGAGAATAAAAGTGACCTAGAAATTCAATTGCTACCTTTCTGCATTAGTAACAATCCAATTTTAATACTGGTCTGATGTGCTCAAAGTCACTTAATTAATCCTAGTTGGGATTAAGATTAAAGCTGTTTTCAGTGGTAACTAATACATTAGGTAGCAAAACAATAACACATAGATGAAGATAAATGATCAAAAAATATTAGCTATCCCCCTGATGACTCTTTTGGTAAGTGCCTGATATGAAACAAACTCACCACAATTAGGAAAGTGCCAGGTTCAGATTTGGTTAGTTCACCTTAAAATGGGCTTATGATAAAGGTGCCACAATTGACTGCAGCCTTCCTGGGCTAGGGAAAGAAAAAAAGATCAGCCTGGGTTTTCACTCCCGATTTATTGTTCAATAATTCTGCTGAAATGCACCACACGGGTATAAGGATCAGGTTAGTTGAGTTTCAGTGTTTGGTGGAGGACCAGGCTGTTAGCACCAATTGGTTTACCACTCAAGCAGTGAAGGTAAAAATTACCTCTATAGTCTAGGCTCTCATGTAAAGAATGACTATTTGAATGAGATACTAGACACCTTCACGAGAGTAGGGAAGAGAATTTCCAATGGGAAGAAAAACTACCTAATTTACAATGGAAGCACAATATAAACAAGAGCTGAATTGCTCCCCAACTGTTTCCCATTTCTTAAAACATTTCTCTCATTGCTAGTATGAAATTTTAAGAAAGATTGCCCCAGATCTGCAGTGCACTTTGCACGATAGTGTAAAATGGGCAATATCAAATCAGCCTCCTGTTGAGGTCAATGGGCATGAAAATCAGGAGAGATGTATGATGGGGGGCTGATCCGGTATCACCTGTTTTACATTTCAGTCCCAAGTTAAAATCACCCCTGTTAGTTTTTATAGACATTGGGGGGCAATTGGATACAATCTTGTTTCAGACACTGAGGGAAAGATTTACGAGGCCCGGTGGGGACGGGTCCAGAGGCAGGTGGGCCTGGAATTTCTCACCGCCAGGCAGTGTACTGTCCCATCCTGAGCCATTTTCGAGATGGTGGATGGCCAACTGAGGTAATTAAGAGGCCTATTAAGGCTCCCCTCCACCTCTGACTGGAATTTTCCAGTCGGCAGGTAGACTCCACACTGTGGCTGAAACACAGCCAGTTCAACCAGGCGGCCTCCCAGTGGAGGTGGGGGGAACCACGTTTCATCCTCGGGATCCTCCCACTCCTGCCATGACCGTTAGGCCACATCCGTGGCCACTGGCCAACCAGTGGAGGGGTTTTCCTTCACGATCATGCTCAGGCAACTGTGGGCTTTTTAAATTTAAATTATATCAGAGGACACCTTCATCCTGAAGCACCCTTTCTGTCTATGTAGGAATCGGTAGCACCTACCTTGGCCGGTGGGGTTGCTGATCTGTCTTTACTGGACAGCCTCCTATTAGCCTTCCAGCCTCGGGAGCTCGCCTGCCATCCTTAATTGGATGGCGAGCTCCCCCTCTGGCTATTAATTAGCTAATCCTGCAAAAATCGTTGTTGGATGACTATCCCTGACACAGTGGGCTGAATTTTACAAGCTCACCACCGAAATCAGGTGGGCCGCATGTCGAAGATTCCTAGCATGGCGGCTCATTTAAATAGCCAGAGCAGACCGCCCCCGGCAATCAGGTGGAGGGGGCACGCTGTCCATCCCCGGCAATGGCATCAGCTGCCTGTGCGCAGTTGCTGATGCCATTTTTAAAGGACTGTCAGCCCTACTGCAAGATTTAAACATTTCAAGGGGAATTGAATTTTTAAAAATAAATACATCTCTTTTTCCCCTCTCCCACCCCCCAATAATAATTAAATTAATTATTTGCCCTTTCCCCCCAAAACACTATTCTTTGCCATCTGACCTCCTCCCCATCCCCCCAAATGCACAAACTTCAAAATTCAACCCTTCCCACCATCCCCCACACCCATGACGTTGCTTTGACTCCATCTCCCCCACCCCCTCAACGACACTTATAAACTTACCTCCTCCCCCCTCCCCACCAGTGTTGCAACTCATTTCCCCAGATGGGGATCCGAAGGCGTGGGAGTGCGAGCCGCCGGGGTGAAGATTGCGGTGGGACATCATGAAGCGACGGGAGAGTAATTAATTCAGGTATTTTAATTTATTTAAATATTTAAATTGCGGTCCCGTTGCCGAGCGTCAGGGAGGCTGCAAGAGACCTCGCATCACTGATAATATCAGGCTGAGCCCTGTCAGCGTCGAGGTCCATGGTGGGCTTCATACAGGGCCATCTTCAGCCACCCCCCCACAACCCCCACCACGGATTCTGATGTCGAGGACTCCTTATAATTCAGCCCACTGTGGGGTCAGGACCCGCATTTGATCCCAAAATCGAGGTTCTGACCCCAAAAGGAAAATCCGGCCCTGGAAGTTTATATTTTTGACCTATTTGGTTGCTCAATGGATCAAATAGGTTTATGCGTCAAGTTGATCATGAGAAAATTAGTCCAAGAATATGTGTTTATATGAGTGGGAATATATGTAAATATGCCAGTTTAGTGGAAATTTAACACAAAATATAGAGCTTTTGTCGATGAAGAATTAACACCAGCAGTTTTTAACACTAAAGGCAAAAGTCAAGCGTAAGTAAAAGTACCAGTATAGCATACAAAATAATGTTTTGTTATTTCTTATCAGGAATTTCACCAGAACCAAAAAAGCAAAAGCAATGCAGGTGAGAGGATTCAATTTGTGTTTTGTTTTGGAAGTTAAAACAAAAAGGCTTCTTACCTGGTTGCCTTATCTGAATGACAGATCTAACTGCCATGATGTGATTAGCTGAAAGCACACTTAAAAAATAAAATAGCATTCGCAGACAAGCTTAGAACTGCAGGCAGACAAGAAACAGAAATGTGTTTTCTGATGACTTAATCTCCTGTACAGATTATAAAATCACCAAACAGATGCAAATAATTGTCTTGGAAGTATTTTCCGGTTAGAAGAATTGAAATTAAATTTGAGATATTATCCACTTACATGCTGATTATAACTTGGAACTGCAGGAGAGAAACAAAACAAAAAGCTACTGTAATGATCATTATACATACTTACTCCAAAGTGATTTACAATTATTAGGCTCTGCTTTGGAACATCCAGTACATTGGGTCCATCAGAATAAAGGAATTTAAAAGAAGACTCCAAGTTTGCTTCAGAAACTGAACTTTTTCACTTTTCCTCCCAACAACAACAACTTATATTTAGATAGCGCTTTTAATATCTCTAGGCAGTTTACAGGAGATTTATAAAACAAAGTATGACACCGAGCTACATAAGGAGATATTCGGTCTGATGCCCAAAAACTTCATTAAAGATGTAGGTTTTAAGGAACGTCTTAAAGGAGGAAAGTGAGGAAGAGTAGCAGAGAGTGTAGGGAGGATATTCCAGAGCTTATGGCCCAGGCAATGAAGGCATGGCCACCAATGGTTGGAGCGATTAAAATTAGGGTTTCACAAGAGGCCAGAATTAGAGGAGTGCAGATACCTCAGAGAGTTGTGGGGCTGGAGGAGATTACAGAGATTGGGAAGAGGCAGGCCATGAAGAGATTTGAAAACAAGGACAAGAATTTTAAAATCAAGATGTTGCTTGACTAGCAGCCAATGTAGTTCAGTGAGAACAGGGGTGATAGGGAATGGGACTTGGTGTGGGTTGTTACGATCAAGTGAGAAAGGTGTCTAGGGGTCCCTCTCAGCCCTCACCTGGTCTTATCGTAACAGGGTTTTATTTTTAAACACACTGTGTTTTTAGCTCCCCACTTGGTGAATCCATGTTCACAGCTTTTCAATTATGAGGCAAAGAAACCAGCACAAACAGGTTTTCTTAGGTTTAAAGAAGAAAAGTTTAAATTTATTAATCTTGAACTTAAACTCTAATTTGGTTGAGGCCTACGGAAACATGACGTGCCCATGCTAGCATGCATACGCGACACACACATGCAAATAGAGACAGAAAGAGTAGAAGAAAAATAAACTGGAAATGTTTGAGACAATATCTGAAGAGTTTTTGTTACGGTTCTTCGAGCTCACTGTAGAGTCCTTGATTGTAGGTAGATCTTGCTTTTCGTTGGGGCCCAATATTCTTCTTAAACCTTGTTCATTGTAGGAGACTTTTCTCTCTTGGGGTTCATGTGTCTTCAGTGGATTCAGAGGCTTGTGAGAAAGAGATGGGAGCAGACAGGAGAGAGATCTTCTCAGTCCAGGAGCAAACAAACTTCCTGCCTTTAAACTCTCAGCGGCTAGTTCAAAAAACCCTGGAACAGCCAGTTAAACATGTCACCTGCTGGTCTAACCAGTCCTGGATTGTATCACCTTAGCAGTCTCTGGAATGTTCCTCATACACACAATACCTGGTGATCAAGGTCTATTGTGGGTAGAATGTTTATGTTTATGTTTATGTTTAGAGATACAGCACTGAAACAGGCCCTTCGGCCCACCGAGTCTGTGCCGACCATCAACCACCCATTTATACTAATCCTACACTAATTCCATATTCCTACCACATCCCCACCTGTCCCTATATTTCCCTACCACCTACCTATACTAGGGGCAATTGCTAATGGCCAATTTACCTATCAACCTGCAAGTCTTTGGCATGCGGGAGGAAACCGGAGCACCCGGAGGAAACCCACGCAGACACAGGGAGAACTTGCAAACTCCACACAGGCAGTACCCAGAATTGAACCCGGGTCGCTGGAGCTGTGAGGCTGCGGGGCTAACCACTGCGCCGCCCCATGCTATATAGGTGCTATATAAATGGAAGTCTTTCCTTCTTTCTTCTATGTAGGGCTCAAAAAGATTACAGAGATAGGGAAGGTGACGTCATGGAGGAATTTGAAAACAAAAATGGGAATTTTAAAATCAAGGTATTGGCAAACCGGGGGCCGATATAGACCAGTGAGAACAGGGATAATAGGTGAATGGGAATTGGTGTGAGTTATAATTACAGGTTTAAGCGAGTTTTTTTAGGATCTTTTCACTGGTGCCATGAATTCCATGTTAAATGTCTTATTTTCAAGTATTTTCTTTATACTTAAGAATAGAAATGCTTAAACACTATCAGAAATTAGTTAATCTCCCAAGGAGTTGCTTATGGACAAAGCTATAACTGTCTATAACTTTTTAGCTCAATATGTAGAGGATCCAACAAGGCAGGGTGCAGTGCTGGACCTAATTCTGGGGAATGAAGCCGGACAGGTTGTTGATGTGTTGGTGGGGGATCATTTTGGTGATAGCGACCACAACATGGTACAATTTAAGCTTGTTATGGAGAAAGAAATAGACAAGTTGCAAAAAAAGATTTTGGATTGGGGAGAGTGAATTTTAGTAAAATAAGGCAGGATCTGGCCAAGGTAGACTGGAAAGAGTTACTTGTCGGGAAATCTACAGAAGAGCAGTGGGGGGCATTCAAAAAGGAAATGGGGAGGTACAGGCCCAACATGTTCCCTCAAGGGTAATAGGTAGGAGCAACAAGCCCAGAGAACCATGGATGACCAGAAACATTCAGGATACATTAGTCATTGGGGACTCCATAGTTAGGGGAACAGATAGGAGGTTCTGTGGGAACGAGAGAGACTCACGGTTGGTATGTTGCCTCCCAGGTGCCAGGGTTTGTGATGTCTCGGATCAATGTGTCAGGGAATGGTCCTTTCTCCTTCCAAGCACTGTTTGTTAATATGCAAATGTCTTTTCCAGCCACGGCTGATCTGTTTAACAAGTCATTTCCTCGCTCCAGCAACAGTTTAAAATCAATGTTCATGACAAAATTAATGTGCCTCATTCTTGGCAGGTAGGGGCCTAGCATGACAGGGTTAAGACACAGGCAGCAGAGTTCTGGATCACCTCAAGTTTATGGAGGGTAGAATGTAGGAGACCAGCCAGGGGTGCATTGGAATAATCAAGTCTAGAGGTAACAAAGGCATGAATGAGGGTTTCAACAGCAGATGATCTGACCCAGGGGCAAAGTCAGGCAATGTTATGGAGATGGAAATAGGCGGTCTTAGTGATGACACAAATATGAGGTCAAAAGTTCATCTCAGGGTCAAATGTGGCACCAAGATTGCGAACAGACTGGCTTAATCTCAGTATGTTGCCAGGGAGAGGGGTGGAGCCGGTAGCTAGGGAATGGAGTTTTGAGCAGGGACTGGCTTTAGTTTTCCCAATATTTAATTGGAGGAAATTTCTGCTCATCCAGTACTGGATGGTCGGATAAGCAGTCTGACAATTTAACAACTTGGGAGGAGTCGAGAGAGAGGTGGTGGCGATGTAGAACTGAGTGTCACCAGCATATATGTGAAAACTAAAGCCGTGCTTTCAAATGATGTTGCCAAGGGACTGCATATAGATGAGAAATAGGAGAGGCCAAGGATAGAACCTTGGGGGACACCAGAGGTCATGGTGCGGGAGGAGGAAGAGAAGCCATTGCAAGTGATTCAATAGATAAGAATGGAGCCAGGTGACAGAAGTCCCACACAAATGGACAACAGTGGAGAGGTATTGGAGGAGGGTGGTGTGGTCAACCATGTCAAAGGCTGCTGACAGCTCGAGAAGGATAAAGAGGGAAAGTTTACCTTTGTCACAATCACGCAGGAGGTCATTTGTGACTTTAATAATAGCTGTTTGGGTACTGTGGCAGGGGCAGAAACCTGGGGTTCAGGGAAAGATTGGTACTGATTTAATACAGCTCATAAAGCGCAAAATCAAACAAACCTAGTGTAACTTAATTCAAGTTAACTAAGGATTGCAGTTGAACTTTTGTACCCGTATTTAAAAACATAACAACATTATAGACTCTACTCTGTAGTTTAATGCTGTGAAGATCAGGTTTAGATTTGCTTTCCATCTGAAGACTCAGATTGTGCTGGATTTTTGTGTTTTGAGTTGGTTGGTAATAAAGATTATTTTCAAAGCACATCACTGCTTGGCTCAGATACTGGTTTCTCATGTCACCATCCCAAGAGCAGCCACACATGCAGGAAGATGTTTAATGACTTCACAAAGATGGCCAAGATAAATTAAGGCACTGTTGCCAACACATAACCTGTACGACCCATATACCTTCAGTCAGCTCCTTACCTATCATACTTTCTTTCTCAAAGCAACTGGATGCCAGAGCAACTCTTTAATACAGAGGGCAAGCTCCGAAAATCCTCAAACACATTCTTTACTCAAAATCACACTCTAACCTCACATTGCCCACCCTGCTGCGAGTCTTCAAGGACACTTGATTTAAATGGACAGTGCACTTCTACATCTCTTCATCATGACATGCATGCACTCTTGGGGGGGAAATTCTCTATGCCAGTTACATGCTCTTAATGTCGCCTTGTCTCCTTCCAAAGGAAAAAACTGGCCATCTAATGCCACAGAAGTACAACTGGGGAAGCAACAGCATGCTGAAAACCTGGAGTGTAGATGAAGAGAAGGCACTGAAAACTGTGTATGGGACAGATAGCAAAGCTTGTGGAAGAGAATGAGATTGGAATGAGGTAGCAACAGAAGGTTGGTAAAAGCTGAGAAATGTTTATTATAGGTAGTCTCTCCAGAAAGTGGCATTGTGCCTGCTACCTATGGCCTATGACAATGCCATCACATCAGGGAGCTTCAGGGATGGGCCGGAAAACCTTTGTGATTGCATAAGAAATGGTCTTCAGAGGACCTGAAAATTTTAACTGCTGAGTCTTATCTAAATCCCACCAACCAGCTGCTTGACCATTTCCTGGCGGAAAGGAGCAGCGGGCTGGCAGGGAAGAAGAAAGATTAGTCAGTCCTAACAAAAGTGAATGGTGCAGATCCTCATTTGAAGATATTAATTAGGCCCATTCCAGTTTCATGCAGGACCTTTGACGATCTAAATTGCGACCTGCCAGAAAATCACTATGGATGGGCCTTCGACAGTAAGTTGGTGATTCCTTTTTTTATGATTTTCATCCTGCTACCACCCCATTCATGTCTAAAAATAGGACAGGAGTGACAAAAATAGGCCCCAATATCTTGTATGGCCTTATAAGTATCCTTCTCATTTGTCTATTTTCAAGGCTGAAGTTTTTCTAATCTTTCCTCTTAATTCTTCTGACATTTGGGGCCAGCTTTATGACCCTTCTGTGCACCACTGTCAGAGCTTGAATGTTTTCCTCATGCCTTAGTTCATGGAAACTGTATAAAATGGGATTGTTTTGCTGGCAGCCTGGCAGCCTGGCAATCCAATTATACAGTCCTTGTTTATGCTGACACCCTAAAACTACATAAAGAGTTCCTTTCAACCATCATAAATATAAAAGCATATGTTGTGCAATTTGCTTTCTATTTTTACAAGATGCAGCTGATGACAAAAAAAATCTAAAATTGTACACATTGTGCTTAGAAAAATATTAGATAAATTTAAGTTTGATTCCCACCAAACTGTTGTTAATGATTGGTCTTTATTTTACTATATTATAGCCTATATTTACAGGCCAATAAGGTGGTGCTTAGCACCCATAGCTCCCACGTGCACCAGGAACAGAAGACATATGAGGTGCTGAGGTCTGCTGTGCATACACTGCACATGACATAGGATAATGCATTGGGCAAGTGAGTATAGCACCGCTGGCCTATACTCTAGACTCATTTAGGCCTCGGTATATGTTAATGAGAGCCATGTTTCATTATGAAGTCTGAGGAGCTGAACAACACTACTGGAGTTCAGTTGATATGTGAACCAGGTGCTGGATGTTTGGTCCATTGAGCCATCTTGGCTTCTGTCTCCTATAGGCAAGTCTGCTTGTTAGTTGCACCAGGTAACCGTATGTTCACTCAACAATTTCTTGTTTATTTCATGGAATTTTTTATATCACTGCGTCGATCCAATTCTTTGTGTTGAAGGTTAAAGGAGTTGGCATAGGTCAGAAGAGAAAAGCATTGATTGTTTATTATCAAGAGATTTATTTTGGTTAAAACCAGAAAATTGAAAGCACGGAAAATGAAATAGCTGATTTAATGATATTATCAAAATGGTTAATGATCAGTGAGGCTTTTCATCTTCTGTTTTTGCTCATTTTGAAGCCTGCTATTGCTGATTTTCATCTGAAAATTGTCAAGCTTGCCATTCTATGTAATTCTCAGAACCTTCACAATCTTTGTGACTCCCATGAGATTTTGTTCTGTGTGCTTTTCCAGATTACAGAGCTATACAGCATAGACAGAGCATCCGGTGCATTTAGCTTGTAATGTTTCCTCCTGCCTCTTCTCTATTTCACCAACAAAAATACCAGAGAAAAGACAATAATGAGCAAATATGGAAAGAGTCAAAGTCTTTCTTGTTTTGCAGTCTTTGAAAAATCATGAGCTCAAATACAAAGGTAAAATGTCCCACTGCACTTCACATCCAAGGAATTATTTATGAAGTGTATTCACTGATGTTATATCATCAAACACAACAGCAAGTTTCCACATACCGAGGTCCCATAAATAGCAAATGAGATTAATGATCAAATAGCTAAGTTTTTCTGGGGTGTTGTTGGTTGAGGAAGAAATGTTGACCAAGGTACCAGGAGAATTCCCTGCTATTTTTTGAATAGTACTTTGGAAGTTTTTTGTTCACTTTAGTCATTCATGAAGCCTTATCGGAATTACTGCACTGTTGATGATGCAGTTCTCCTTCACAATAATTTAGTCAAGAATTGGGCAGCACTGCTCCCTTTAAATGCTGAAGATCTAGGGACAAAGCAAAGGAGAATGGTTGAAGACCATCCTGCTGTAAAAGCACAGGTGGAAACTACATGGATGGAGATTGCTCACTGAGTCAGTGCAGTTATCCAAGTTTGTCATGGCTGCAGACAAAGAAGAAGATTTCTGGTATCAGGATGAAGGCAAAGGTAAGTGCATTGTTATGACCAGGTGAGAAAGGTGTCTAGGGTTCCCTTTCAGCCTTCACCTGGTCTTACTGTAACAGGGTTCAATTTTAAACATATTGTGTTTTTAGCTCCCCCTTGGTGAATTCTTGATCACCGCTTTCCAATTATAAGGCAAAGAAGCCAGCACAAACAGGCTTTCTCAGGTTTAAAGAAGAAAAGTTGAAATTTATTAAACTTAAACTCTAATTTGGTTAATGCCTACGGATACATGACGTGTCTACACAAGCATGCATACGCGATACACACATGCAAATAGAGACAGAAAAGAGCAGAAGAAAAATAAAGGGGAAAAGTTTGAGGCAAAATCTGAAGAGTTGTTGTTGCGGTTCTTCGAGCTCACTGTAGAGTCCTTGATTGTAGGTAGATCTTGCTTTTCATTGAGGTCCAGTATTCTTCTTAAACCTAGTTCACTGTAGGAGGCTTTTCTCTCTTGGGGTTCAGAGGGTTGTGAGAAAGAGATGGGAGCAGACAGGAGAGAGATCTTCTCAGTCCAGGAGCAAACACACTTTCTGAGTTCAAACTCTCTGTGCCCAGTTCAAAAGAAAACCTTGGAACAGCCAGGTAGTTATGTAACCAGCTGGTCGAACCAGTCTTGGCCCTTGTGGATTGTATCCCCCTTAGCAGGCCCTGGAATGCGCTTCCTCACCTTCGATGTCTGTTAGTATGTAAATGTTTTCTTCCAGCCATGGCTGATCTGTTTAACAAGTCATTTCCTCGCTCCAACAACAGTTAAAAATCAATGTTCATGACAAAATTGATCTGCCTCATTCTTGGCAGGTGGGCGCCTAGCATGACACCTCCACACCCAACGGAATGAAATGCAATTTGAGAAAAGCATATTTCATTAAAAGGGTCATGAAAAAATATCAGATACAGAGAAAATCCATGTATTTCTCTCATTCATTCACAAATCCTAAAACCGATTAAAATTGCCCCTTTTTTGGCATCCCAATAAACATGTTGTTCTTTTTTGGGGAAGTTTCTCTTCCATTTTCCCATTTCCATGTCTGCCTAGGGTCTTTGTTCCTGCTGAGGTCATTTTTTTTCCCGAGGAGAGTCAGAAGTGGGTCGGTCTGTTCTGAACTCTCCTTCAGTGATTTGCTGAGTCATGCAAAGGCTTTTGACTTTAGGGGGATGGGTGGTTTTCTTCTTTCTGACTGGGGGAGGATTCTTTGCTAATCTCCCCTTTATCCCAGAGGACACTCCTGCTGTAGGTATTTGTGCAGACTCTACTGCAGTCTCTGTGACACTTCGACTAGGTGAGGCATCGCCCTCATGGTTTCTCTTCTCCCTAGAGGTATTTCTTTGTCTCTGCAGGTTCCTGTAAATACTGTTAGCAACTCCCTTCCTAACAGCACTGTGGGTGTACTTACCCCACATGGACTGCAGCAATTCAAGAAGGCAGCTCACCACCACCTTCTCAAGGGCAATTAGGGATGTGGCAAATCCTGCAGTACTGCAAATCCTCCATCATTATGGAGTTTTGGCCAGTGAAGCTGCTGTCTTATGCGAGCTTTGGTCTTTTGTATACCAGCATGTACAGCCACTGTAGTCTCGTGGGCCCTTTTTAATATTTCTCTCCGGTACCTTTGTGGCACAACTATCTGGTGAACTACTGTCCACTCCTTGCCCGCAGGTCTGTGCGGAAAACTCCATTTCCTCATTAGTACCTCATTCTTTAACTAGTAGCAGTCTGGGACTCCCTCTACTTCAGTTTCAGACTGGGCAGCCTGTGCTAACTCTTGCAATACTGGGTCAGCTCGCTGAGCCTCAGCTCGGGAAAATCCATTTAACTTATTCCCTGGGTTCTCTAACTTTCCAAACAAAATCTTGGACAGGCAGACGTCATGGTCATCTGCCTGCAGTGCCAATGCAGTCTCCTCTGGGGGAGCTGGTTTGATCATGGCCTGATCCACTACACATTCAGGGAAACTGCAGGGGTCCATCTCCCAACACTGCCCTGTCTCTCTGACCTCCTGCAGTCTTTCTTTCACTATTGTGGGGGCTACCACATTCACCCCCACCAGATTGTTACCTAGGAGCAGGTCAACCCTGTCCACAGGCAAACTAGGGACAATCCCTACGGTCAACGGTCCCGAAACTAGGTTGCACTCCAGGTGCACCCAGTGTACAGGTACAGATACTGCCCTCTAATACCATTCACCACCATTTTGGTGTTCACTGCACTCTCTGGGGGAAAGGTCAGGCCTTTTCCCAGTCAAAGGGATCTGGTGGTCCTTGTATCCCTGAGAATTACTATGGGCTTGCTTGCCTCACTTGAGGAATATGGGGTCACTCTCCCTTTAGACACAAAACCCTGATAACCCTCAGGAACCCTATTAAATTTTTCTTCACTTGCAGTGGTTGGCTTCCTGGGTCTCACTCTTACTGCAGTTAAAGCCACAGCTTGTTCTGCTTTGCTTTCTCCAGGATTCCTTCTTCACTGAGCGGATGTGCCCTGATTAACCCTACAGGTTTTCCCTTTAGTTTCCAGCAGTCAGCTCTTAAATGCCCTGCTTTGTTACAATGGAAGCACACAGGTCTCCGGGTCTCACTCTTGCTCACAGCACCTTCCTTTTTGGCTGGAGGACCCCCTGTGTCTCCTGCTTTCCTTTCTCTCCCAGGACCTTCCCACCCTTTGTCCCTTTCAGATTTGTGGGGGTGACCAGGAAAGGTTCTCCCCTGGGAAACCGACTTATAAATTAAAGCAAACTCATCGTCCAGAACGGCTGCTAGCCGGGCTATCTGGACCCACTGCTCCTCTACATGAGTCTTTATAGAGGGTGGAAGAAAGTGTTTAAATTCCTCTAACAGAATTACCTCTCTGAGATTCTCATAGCTGAACTGTACTTTAAGAGCCCTCAGCCACTAGTCAAAAGCCAGCTGTTAACTTCCTTCAAACTCCAGATAAGTTTGATTAGCTTGCTTCTTGAGGGTTCTAAACTTTTGGCAATAGGCTTCAGGTACTAATTCATATGCCTTGAGGATAGCATTTTTGGTCTGTTCATAATTTGATGAACTCTCATCTGGCAACAGGGAATAGAGGCTTTTCCATTTGGCTTGCTTTGCAGTAAAAGAGGCCAGGTCTCAGCTGGCCATTTAGCTGCCTTGCCAGTTTCTCAAAGGACACAAAAAATCCTTCTACATCCTCCTCATTGAATCTTGGAATTAGTTGAGATAGTTTTGACAATTTTGTACCCAGCCCTGAATTACGCTCCTCTATATTGGCCATGCTTTCACTGGGGTTACTTTGTCACCTCCAAGTTAGCTCAAGCTGCTTCAGCTCTCTTTCTTCTCATTCTTTCTAGAATATTCTTTCTCTCTCTCCTCTCTCTCTCTCTTTCATTCCTTCTCCTGTCTTTCTCTCTCTCTCTCCTCTCTCTTCACATTCCTTCTGGATGGCTCTCTCTTTCTCCCTCTCTCTTTCTTCAAATTCAAGTTTCCTTTGGTCCAATTGTAATTTTGCTAGCAGTACCATGTCTGGATCTGCTTCTAACCCCATTTCTGCTTCTTCAGATTCCAGGGAAAAATGGTCAGCCACTAGCATTAGGAGTTCAGACTTCCTATCCTTGCCATGTACAGTGATCCCACACTGCTCAGCCATTTTCCTCAACTCCTCCATAGACAGTGCTTTTAACTTATCCCAAGTTATTTCACTCTGGCTTGGAGAGCTACTCGCTTCAGTTGCAGGCATGTTAGTATTCAAGCAGGAAACCAGCACAAACAGGCTTTCTCAGTTTTAAAGAAGAAAAGTTGAAATTTATTAAACTTAAACTCTAATTTGGTTAACGCCTAAGGATACATGATGCGCCCACGCTAGCGTACATACGTGATATGCAAATAGAGACAGAAAAGAGCAGAAGAAAAATAAAGTGGTAATGTTTACGGCAATATCTGAAGAGTTGTTGTTACAGTTCTTTGATCTCACTGTAGAGTCCTTGATTGTAGGTAGATCTTGCTTTTTGTTGGGTTCCAGTATTCTTCTTAAACCTTGTTCACTGAAGGAGACTTTTCTCTCTTGGGGTTCATGTGTCTTCAGTGCTTGTGAGAACAAGATGGGAGCAGATAGGAGAGAGATCTTCTCAGTCCAGGAGCAAACACACTTTCTGAGTTCAAACTCTCTGTGGCCAGTTCAAAAGAAAACCTTGGAACATGCAGTTAGTCATGTGATCAGCGGGTCTAACCAGTCCTGGCCCTTGTGGATTGTATCCTCCTTAGCAGGCTCTCGAGTGCGCTTCCTCACCTTTGATGTCTGTTAGTATGTAAATTTTTTTTTCAGCCACAGCTAATCTGTTTAACAAGACATTTCCTCGCTCCAACAACAGTTAAAAGTCAATGTTCATGACAAAATTGATGTGCCTCATTCTTGGCAGGCGGGGGCCCAGTATGACAGCGTCCATTTCTTGTTGGGTCTACCGAGCATGGCACAAACCTAAGTTGGACAATCCCACATCCTTTGGTACAACCATTGACTTTTTCGAAGAGCCTTTATTGTGCCTAAGCTGCACAGAGCACCTTTTTTGAAGATGTAAATGGCAAAAGAGAAAAAGCAAACTGATGCTTAGGTGTCTAGCCCAAGGTGCTTTTCTGCTGTTTAGTGGGCTTCACTTTCTGTGAGTTGTGGAGGAGGCATCAGAAAATTCTCAGTAAGGTCAGCAGGAATGTTTCTCTGCATGAAAAGGGACAGGGGCAGTATTCACAAATGCGTGTGAAAATTTCCTGTGGGAGAGATATCCTCTGTTTTGGAATAGTTACAGTTATATCCTGAGAATTGGCAAACCTTAGAATTTTCAACAGATAAAGGAACAATTTCATTCACAATGGAGTCCTCTTAAAATCAATTCTATTTTGTCAAACAAATGGAAATCTCATCAGGGTGATGAACTAGCATTATAAATAATAGAGGTCAAAAAGGAGCACTTAAAAGGAGTTACCAGAGCTGGTTTGAAATTTACTTATATACATAGTATAAATATGAATGTCAATTAATGTGTTTATACAGGTTTAGGAATGAGAAACCTGTGAGAGTTTTTATTTCCAGTGTGTAAGCAAAGCTTTAGTAAGAATAGTTGCTTACAATAACCGACAGCATCGAATGTAGCCAAAAAAGGCATTCTAGTCACTTCACTAATTGACTCAGAAAGCCTCCTCGGTTGTTTATACAAAGTTGTTCCTTTCACGATGCTCTATCTTTTATTAGTCAGTTTTACTTTTTCATGAAACTATAAATTCAGTGAAGTGGTGACAGTACTTGAAAACTGGGTAAATCCAATATGTGAAGAGAAATTCAAACAACAGTTTCTATCTGTCGGTATTTGCAGTGATAAATTCCATATTTGACCAGTTGTCCAGCCTGAGTTATTCTTGTTCCACATGATTGCTTACAGTCATTGGTACTTATCTGATATTCCAATACATAGCAAGCTATTGGCAAGTGCACTTTCTAATGTGAAACTGAGCTATGCAAATCGAAATGTGACAGGCTCAGTTCCTGGTTTGTGCTGACTGAGCTGATCTCAGCTGTGAAGGTGGTAAGTATGCTAAAATTTGCCTCAATTTTCCCTGGGTTAAGAAGGGATTAACAGCCAAGATTCAGCCAGATACTTCCATTGCTTCTAGCTTCTCTGTGATGACTATGTGTGATGCTAAGTTGAAAGCCTTAAGATGGTAAATGAAAGCCAGGTACATAGAGTCATAGAGAGATACAGCACCAAAACAGGCCCTTTGGCCCAACGAGTCTGCACTGACCAACAACCACCCATCTATGCTAATCCTACATTAATCCCATTTTCCCTCCCACATCCCCACCTTCCCTCAATTCTCCTACCACCTACCTACACTAGGGGCAATTTTTCACAATGGCCAATTTACCGATCAACCTGAAAGTCTTTGGCATGTGGGAGGAAACCGGAGCACCCGAAGGAAACCCACGCAGACACAGGGAGAACTTGCAAACTCTGCACAGGCAGTACCCAGAACTGAACTCGAGTTGCTCGAGCTGTGAGGCTGCAGTGCTAGCCACTGCACCACTGTGCTGCCCCATGTGTTTTCCTTTCTGCAATCTTGTATAAAAGTCACAACCTCCTCCATTCTTTCATCACCAAAGCAAAAAATTATCCTACTCACTTTTAATTGCAGCATATCCATGATGACCTGAAGATTCAGCTCAGCAACCACTGAAATAAATAAGTTTCCTCAGTAGTTTTCCACCTGACCCTTTTGTGTATAGAATGCATAATTGGACACTGGAACAATAAACGTATGCATACTTCAAATAGAATGCTATTTGTCAGCCTCAGAAAGGCATCTGGAAGATGCTTTTGTGACGCTGATCTCTAAAAACATAAATATTACGCTCACAGAGTAGCTGTTATTAATTTGGACAGTAACATGCCCAAGGGAACTGGGAAGTTGTGCGCTGGACGCATTAAGCAGCGGTCCCTAATGCCTGAGCAGCACTCTGGGTACACAATTTCCATTCCAACTGTGTTTTGCCTCCTTGTGCCTCCTGTTCTCCTTACCCAGTGCCCCTCCTCCATGGCAGCAATGTACCTGATGCACAATAGAGAGCAACTGGCCCTTAAAAGATAACTGAATGTGGCACATATAGAGACTAACAGGTCATGTACGAATTTATGAATTAAAAAAGTAGAAGTCGTGTTACTGGAATCAGTAATGAAGTTAGCAGCAGGATTTTACAAAATAACTATTCCATCTGTCTGTCCCCAATGCTGTATCACATTGACATTTTAAACTCTTTCCCAGGGTTTATTGTTGGCCTAGTCAAGTTGTGTTCATTGTTTATTTTGATAACTGTGCAGGTGCTCATAAGAAAGCCAACCTCCCTTATGGCTTTCTCCCGTCTTACTCCATTCTGAGACAGAGTAGGAGGGGAAGTGCAGCTTCGCTGGATCGAATTTCCCTCTTCTTAAAACATTGTTCAGTGGCAGTGATTCAGATCCACTTCATTTTATCTGGCCTTTCTGCTGCTGGTCCTTTAGAAAAGCTGAATTATCACATATAACTGAATAAGCTTTGTACAATAAAAAAGGAAACAAGTTTGAAAGGATTATTGACAACAAGTGCATACTTCTTTAAATTGTATGAGATGGGATTAAAGATAAAGAGCACTCCATATCTAAGCAAGGATAGATTAAATTCTTGGAGGTAATAGCTCAATGTTATTTTGCTGTTGAGGTAAAGCAAGCTTGAACTTATGACTTAAAAGAGGCATTTTCTCCTTTAATTAATTTACTTTCTTTAAAATAAAATAATTGGAAAGACTAACTGTCTTAAAATTCCTAATTTTTCCTGCAATGCTGATATCCAGACCCATAGATCTTTATGCAACTCACATTGATTTACCCAATTGGTCATTTCTTGTATCTGTGTTTTGATGATGAGTGTTGGCGAGCTATTGGACTTTGGAGGGAGCCAAGCTAGGTCCTATCCTCACCATAACACCTACACAAGTGCACTTTCTAGCACAGGCCAGCAATCAAGAGTTTTGTGATGAAAAAGCATCTCGATATGTTTCAAGCAAATTTTACCATCGTCCCAATGTTTAGTATAAAAACAAACAAAAGATCTAATACTTTTCAGCAAAAGTTCCTAAAGTTTCATTCTACTCAATCTCTCCTCATATGACAGCCCCATCATCCCAGGAAGCAATTTACCATACCTTTTTTGCACCACCTCTAAGGCAAATATATCCATCCTTTCATATGGAGACCAAAATTGTACACAGTGCTCCACATGTAGTCTCACCAAAGCCTTGTATTCTTCCTACCAAAGTGAATACTTCTCCACATTATACTCCATCGGCTACCTTGTTGCCCACTCACTTTAACCTGTCTATATCTCTTTGCAGCCTCTTTGTGTCCTCCTCACAGTTTACAATCCTACCTAGCTTTGTATCATCAGCAAACTTTGATACATTACACTCAGTCCCTTCATCTAAATTATTGATATAGATTATAAATAGTTGAGTCCATCACTGATTCCTGTGGCACCCCACTAGTTACTCTCTGTTTTCTGTCCTTTAACCAATCCTCAGTCAAAGTAAGCAGACACGAAGGTAGCAGTTCGTGACTGAGTGCAGCTCAAGACAGAGGGCTGGATTTTGTGGCGCCAGAAGGGCTCCCAACGCTGGGTTGAAAGGTGGGGAGTCCCCGCCTTGGCCTTTCTAAGCATGCCCCACCCCTGGGAATTTGGTAAGTGTGGGAACTCGGTGCAATGAGGGAGGAGGTGCTGCTCTGAGAAAGCTGAAGCCCAGAAATTTTAGTGAGGTGGGCAGGCAGGTGAGAGCATACCAGAAACAGAGGGTAACCGAGAGACAGTGGTGAGAGTTTGAAGACATAGGGGGGTGGTGGGCGGGTGAGTCTGTGGGTTCAGTGCATTCTAAAGAAAATCAAAGTGCAACAGGAAAGCATGTAGGTGATTGGTTGGTGAGTATTTTCTCTTTTTCTCTTATCTAAACTAGGGAATTTTAATTGGGGTAAATGTAACATTAATCGAAATAATAAGAATATAACCACAAGCAGAACTAGAAGCATTAATTAAAATTTAATTAAGAAAATAAGTAATTAATTTGTTAATTAAAATGCAATCAGGATGGCAGGGTAGGTGGTGATGTGTTGCAGCTATAGTATGTGGGAGCTGGTGGACGCCAGTGTGATCCACGGCAACCACATCTGCAGTAAGTGTCTGTGGCTCGAGAAGCTTCAGCCCAGAATGGATGAGCTGGAGGCCATGCTACAGACACTGCGATGCATCAGGGAGGAGAAAGGTTAACCTGGATACTTTGTTCCAGAAGGCAGTCTCACTCCTTAGGCTAGGATCTTCTAAATTTGGTTCATGGTCAGGGACAGGAGGGTGTGACTACGAATGAGGCAGGTATGGGGAACAATTGTAGAAGTGGAGGATGCTCAGCCCTTGCAATTGTCCAACAGGTTCAAGGTTCTTGAAGCTTGTATGGACGAGAGCAGGGGTTACAGGGGGGATGAGCGAACTGACCATGGCATCATGGTGCAGGGAGCCATTCAAATGGGAGGAATAAATAGAAATATAGTGGTAGTAGGAGATAGTATAGTCAGGGGAAAAAACACTTCTTTGCAGCCGAGAGCGTGAGTCTAGAAGGCTGTGTTGCCTAGCTGGTGCCAGGGTTTGGAAAATCTGCTCGGGGCTGGAGAGGAACTTGCAGTGGGAGGGGGAGGATCCAGTTGTTGTGGTCCATGTGGGTACTAAAGACATAGATAGGACTAGGAAGAAGTTCTGCTTAGGGATTATGAGCAGCTAGGAGCTAAATTAAAAAGCAGAACCACAAAGATAATAATCTCTGGATTGCAACCTGAGCCACAAGTGAATTGGCATAGGGTAAATAAGATTAGACAGTTGAATGCATGACTCAAAGATTAGTGTGAGAGAGATGGGTTTTGATTCATGGGGCCCTTCTTTGTTATGGGGAAAGAGAGAGCTGTATTGTTGGGACGGTCTTCACCTGAATGTGCTGGGGCCAGTGTTCTGGCGAGTCGTATAACTAGGGTGGGAGAGAGGGCTTTAATCTAAATAGTGGGGGGGAGGGTTCATGTGAGGGGAGATGTGGTAAATTAAAGAAATAGAACAAGGCTTAGATAGGGTAGAGATATGGGTGATGATAACCAGAGTGTGGCACGAAGGGACAGAGCGTGTAAACTGAAGAGTGCTCAAGCACTTAAGGCCAGAGTTTGCAAGAATGGTAAAAAGACAGAATTAAAGGCTCTGTATCTGAATGCACACAGCATTAGTAACAAAACAGATGAATTGATAGCACAAATAGAAATAAATATGTATGACCTGATAGCCATTTCAGAGATGTGGTTGCAAGATGACCAAGGCTGGGACCTAAACATTCAAGGGTATTTGACATTTTGGAAGGACAGGAAGCTGGGAAAAGGGTAGCTCTGTTAATTAAAGATGGCATTAGTACAATAGTGAGAGATGACCTTAGTTCAGAAGATCAAGATATAGGATCAGTTTGAGTAGAGATAAGAAATAGCAAAAGTAAGAAGACAGTTGTGGGAATAGTTTACAGGCCCCCTAACAGTAGCTACACTGTAGGACAGAGTATACAGGAAGAAATAACGGTGGCTTGTAAGAAAGGTACTGCAATATCATGGGCAGTTTTAATCTTTATATAGATTGGACGAATCAGATTGGCAAAGGTAGCCTGGAAGATGAATTCTTAGAGTGTATTCAGGACAATTTCTTAGAGCAGTACATTCTAGCGCCAACCAGGAAGCAGGCTATTTTAGACCTGGTAATGTGCATTGAGACAAGATTAATTAATAACCTCATAGTAAAGGAGCATCTAGGTAGCAGTGATCATAACATGATTGAATTTCTCATTCTGTTTGAGGGTGAGAAGTGAAGATCTAAGACTGGTGTTTTAAAATTAAATAAAGGTGATTACAAGGGTATGAAGGCAGAGTGAAGTGGGAAATTAGGTTAAAGGGAGGACAGTAGAGATGCAGGCCTGTATTCTTTTTCCTTATTCACTGAAGAAATACTTGGGAGGATTAGAAAGACAGATGCACTGCTGCAGACTGCTTTTATTATATTCCAGCCACAGGTCACTGGCAAAGTCCTGGTATGATTTCTCAGGTAGGGAGTTCAAGGTCAAATTCCAGTTGCTGCCTTTTTTTTCATTCATTCATGGGATGTGGGCGTCACTGGCCAGGCCAGCATTTATTGCCCATCCCTAATTGCCCTTGAGAAGGTAGTGGTGAGCTGCCTTCTTGAACCGCTGCAGGCCATGTGGGGTAGGTACACCCACAGTGCTGTTAGGAAGGGAGTTCCAGGATTTTGACCCAGCGACAGTGAACAAACGGTGATATAGTTCCAAGTCAGGATGGTGTGTGACTTGGAGTGGAACTTGCAGGTGGTGGTGTTCCTATGCATTTGCTGCCCTTGTCCTTTTAGTTGGCAGCGGTCCCGGGTTTGGAAGGTGCTGTCGAAGGAGCCTTGGTGCGTTGCTGCAGTGCATCTTGTAGATGGTACACACTGCTGCCACTGTGCGTCGGTGGTGGGGGGAGTGAATGTTTGTAGATGGGGTGCCAATCAAGCGGGCTGCTTTGTCCTGGATGGTGTTGAGCTTCTTGAGTGTTGTTGGAGCTGCACCCATCCAGGCAAGTGGCGAGTATTCCATCACACTCCTGACATGTGCCTTGTAGATGGGAACAGGCTTTGGGGAGTCAGGAGGTGAGTTATGCGCCGCAGGATTCCTAACCTCTGACCTGCTCCTGCAGCCACAGTATTTATATGGCTACTCAGGTTCAGTTTCTGGTCCATGGTAGCCCCTAGGATGCTGGTAGTGGGGGATTCAGCAATGGTAATGCCATTAAATATCAAGGGGCGATGGTTCGATTCTCTCTTGTTGGAGCTTGTTATTGCCTGGCACTCGTGTGGCGCGAATGTTACTTGCCACTTATCAGCCCAAGCCTGGATATTGTCCAAGTCTTGCTGCATTTCTACACGGACTGCTTCAGTATCTGAGGAGTCACGAATGATGCTGAACATTGTGCAATCATCAGCGAACATCCCCACTTCTGACCTTATGATTGAACGAAAGTCATTGATGAAGCAGCTGAAGATGGTTGGACCTAGGACTCTACCCTGAGGAACTCCTGCAGTGATGTCCTGGAGCTGAGATGATTGACCTCCAACAACTACAACCATCTTCCTTTGCGCCAGGTATGTCTCCAACCAGCGGAGGATTTTTCCCCTGATTCCCATTGACCTCAGTTTTGCTAGGGCTCCTTGATGCCATACTCAGTTAAATGTTGCCTTGATGTCGAGGGCAGTCACTCTCACCTCACCTCTTGAGTTCAGCTCTTTTGTCCATGTTTGAACCAAGGCTGTAATGAGGTCAGGAGCTGAGTGGTTCTGGTGGAACCCAAACTGAGTGTCACTGAGCAGGTTATTGCTAAGCAAGTGCCACTTGATGGCACTGTTGATGACACCTTCCATCACATTACTGATGATTGAGAGTAGACTGATGGGGTGGTAATTGGCTGGGTTGGACTTGTCCTTTTTTTTGTGTACATGACATACCTCAGCAATTTTCCACAGTGCAGGATAGATGCCAGTGTTGTAGCTGTACTGAAACAGCTTGGCTAGAGGCGTGGCACGTTCTGGAGCACAGGTCTTCAGTACTATTGCCGGAATATTGTCAGGGCTCATAGCCTTTGCTATGAGTATCCAGTGCCTTCAGTCGTTTCTTGATATCATGTGGGGTGAATCGAATTGTCTGAAGCCTGGGATCTGTGATGCTGGGGACTTCATGTAGTTCAAAGCTGTTAATCTTTGGCAGGGTCCTGTCTCTTCGATGGCATAGATGGATCTGTCTCTCATCTTTTCTGTTTTTTTTCTGCACAGAACGTCTCTTATTAAAACCCTTTATTGGAAACCTAGTTTCTTGTCATGTGACCAGAGTTTCTTTCTCATTGTTCTCATAAATAGTGTCTGATGGTGAGGCCATTGTTAGACAATGGGATCTGGGTGTCACTATCTTCATTCCATCTTGATAAAGTGGAATTTTTTCACACCCATTCTCTTGCGTTTGAATTTGGAGTCACCAAGTCTGCAATGCCATTGTTAGTTCAATTCATTGGAGAGAAGTAGCCATTAACACAGGATGGGTCGTTTACATTTTAATGCCTTCTCCAAGGCTTGTGCAGGCATGAAGATTGTCTCAGGGTTCTTGCAGTTTCCATGTGTATTAGCAGTACAGGGTAAGGACACCTGACCTCTCGACTCCAATTTATTTTGTAGGGAAAGCCTATTTTGGGTTTGTTTCATATGTTCATTACATAGTTCATATTTTCTCCTTGAGTGAGCATGACATGTGACATAAACATGAAGCCCTTATGAGTGCTGCCCAAGATTTGGGCCAGTCAGGATTAGCAGCTATAGTTCACCTCTCCAACGCTGGAGAGGGCAAAGGCTATTCGCATTCAGTTCATTTTTCTGCATGATGTTGGACTCCATTGCAGCTAAAAAATTAATACCGCATGTGTATGAGCAAAGTTTAGAGCACTGATGTTGCTGATGGTGACAAGAAGGACCAAGATTTCTTGAGGATCCCTCGTCTTCCAGCCATCTTTCCCATTTATTTTCTTTCCATGTTTTGGATCTGATTATTTGTAGTTGAAAAATGTTTGATACACTTAACTAGTAGGGATGGGCAACCAGTCAGTCTTTCTAAACAGCATTTGCTTTGTGTTCTCTGGGTTTAAAGCACCATAAAGCACGGAGCCACAGTGCCCGGACTGGGGCGACGATGAGCGCATGGCCTTCCTGTTCTCAGACCGGGGACGGTCCACATGTGGATGTGTCCCCTATGTCCCCTAGTAACTGACTCTTCCACCCTGGGAAAAAGCTTCAGACTATCCACTCTGTCCACACCAGTTATAACTTTGTAAACCTCTATCATGTCACCCCTCCACCTCCGTCGTTCCAGTGAAAACAATCCCAGTTTATCCAACCTCTCCTCATAGCTAATGCCCTCCAGACCAGGCAACATCCTGGTAAACCTCTTCTGTATCCTCTCCAAAGCCTCCACGTGCTTCTGGTTGTGTGGCGACCAGAATTGCACACAATATTCTAAGTGTGGCCTAACTAAAGTTCTGTACAGCTGCAGCATGACTTGCCAATTTTTATACTCTATGCCCCGACCGATGAAGGCAAGCATGCCGTATGCCTTCTTGCCTACCTTATCCACCTGCATTGCCACTTTCAGTGACCTGCGGACCTGTACGCCCAGATCTCTCTGCCTGTCAATACTCTTAAGGGTTCTGCCAGTGCGCCATGTATCCGTAGGCATTAACCGAATTAGAGATGTTTAATAAATTTCAACTTTTCTTCTTTAAACCTAAGAAAACTGGTTTCTTTGTCTTATAATTGGAAAGCAGTGAACAAGGATTCACCAAGCGGGAGCTACAAACATGGTATGTTTAAAATTAAACCCTGTTATGGTAAGACCAGGTGAAGGCTGAGAGGAAACCCTAGACCCCTTTCTCACCTAGTCGTAACAACATAAATACTGTGGCTATAAGTGCAGGACAGAGGCTGGGAATTCTGCTGCAAGTAACCTATCTCCTGACTCCCCAAAGCCTGTCCACTATCGACAAGGTACAAGTCAGGAGTGTGATGGAATATTCTTCACTTGCCTGGATGAATGCAGCTCCAAAAATAGTCAAGAAGCTCAACACCATCCAGGACAAAGCAGCCCGCTTGATTGGCATCCCTTCCACCACCTTCAACATTCACTCCCTCCACTACCAATGCACAGTGGCAGCAGTGTGTACCATCCACATGATGCACTGCAGCAACTCACCACGCTTCTTTCAACAGCACCTTCCAAAACCGCGACCTCTTCCACCTAGAAGGACAAGGGGAACACCACCATCTGCAAGTGCCCCTCCAAGCCACACACCATCCTGACTTGAAAATATATTGCTGTTCCTTCATTGTCGCTGGATCAAAATCCTGGAACTCCCTCATTAACAGCACTGTGGATGCGCCCGCACCAGATGGACTGCAGCAGTTCAAGAAGGCAGCTCACCACCACTTTCTCAAGGGCAATTAGGGATGGGCATCAAGTACTGGACTTGCCAGCAACGTCCACATCCCATGAAACAAATGATAAAAAGTGTATTTGGATTTCCAAAAGACATTCGATAAGGCGTCTCACAAAAGGTTACTACAGAAGATAAGAGCTCATGTTGTTGGGGGTGATATATTCGTATGAATATAGGATTGGCTAACTAGCAGGAAACAGAGAGTCAGGATAAATGGGACATTTTCAGGTTGGCAAACTGTAACTAGTGGAGTGCCACAGGAATCAGTGCTGGGGCCTCGACTACTTACGATCTATATTAATGACTTCGATAAAGGAACTGAGTGTTTTGTAGCCAAATTTGCGGATGATGCAAAGATAGGTAGGAAAGCAAATTGTGAGGTGGACACAAAGTGTCTACAAAGAGATCCAGAGATGGGTGAAATGAGTGGGTAAAAATTTGACAGATGGAGTATAACATGGGAAAATGTGAGGTTGTCCATTTTGGCAGGAAGAATAAAAAAACAGAATATTATTTACATGGAGAGAGACTGCAGAGTGCTGCAGTACATAGGGATCTAGATGTCCTTGTACATGAATCGCAAAAAGTTAGCATGCAAGTACAGCAAGTGATTATGAAGGCAAATGGAATGTTGACCTTTATTGCAAGGGGGTGGAGTATAAAAGTAGGAAAGTCTTGCTACAACTGTTCAGAGCATTGGCGAAGACGCACCTAGAGTATTGCGTACAGTTTTAGTCTGCTTACTTTCGGAGGATATACTTGCAAAGGAAGCACTACTGAGGAGATTCACTAGGTAGATTCCTGTGATGAAGGGATTGTCTTATGAGGAAAGGTTGAGCAGGTTGGGCCTATACTTATTGGAGTTTAGAAGAATGAGAGGTGATCTTATCGAAACATATAAGCTTTTGACGGGGCTTGGCAGGGTAGATGCTGAGAGGATGTTTCGCCTCATGGGGGAATCTAGAACTAGGGGACAAAGTTTCAAAATAAGACAGAGATGAGGAGGAATTTCACTCAGAGTGTTGTTAATCTTTGAAATTCTCTTCCCCAGAGAGCAGTGGAGGCTGAGTCATTGAATATATTCAAGGCTGAGCTAGACAGATTTTTGATCTGCAAGAAAGTCAAGGGTTGTGGGGGGGGCTGGTGGGGGCAGGCAGGAAAGTGAAGTTAAGGCCACAATCAGATCAGCCATGATCTTATTGAATGGTGGAGCAGGCTCGAGGGGCCAAATGGCCTACTCCTGCTCCTATTTCTTATGCTCTTATACAGTCCAGATGGGTTGCACCTCAACAGAGCTGGGACCAATGTCCTTGCGGGGCAGTTTGCTAGTGTTATTGGGGATGGTTTAAACTAAGTTGGCAGGGGATGGAAACCAAGATGTAACATTAAAGAGGAAAAACAAGATGCACAAAGCAGTGGGATAGACAGATAGCACTAGAGTAAGAAATTGTAAGGTATTATGTGGGGTAAGAGTAAGAGGGAATGCAATAAGTCTAAATTAAATTTGCAATGCACAGGCAGAATTTAATGAGGATGTATAAGACCGGGTATGGTGGTGTGGGGGGACGGAAAATCATGTAGGAACCATCCGCCCAGATATCCAGTGTCATGACGTCGGTTCTGGATTTTGTTAGTGGGGGGAAAAGCACCATTGCAGCATTGACGCCCCGACGCGAAGGGGAGCTATTTTAAATTGCTGAAGTGTATTTTTAAATCCATTTAAATATAATGATTTCCAATTTAATGATAGGGCCTCGATTTTGTGAACGGCGAGTGGCACTCACATGCCTTCAGGTTCACAACCATTAAAACCTGGCGGTACCAAGACTAGAGGCCACTTTGCTGTGACGGGAAGGCAACCTGAGCATTGCTGCATAGGGGAAGAGGGGTTATAGAGGTCATTGATGGATTGTGTTGCTGTGTGCGCTGCAAGGGGTTTCGTGGTTTTGGGGGCTCTGTAAGAAGGTTCAGGGCCTTGGGGGTTCTGCAAGGGTTTAGTGTGGGCTTGTGGGGGGCTTTATTGGTTTACCAAACTGCAGTGTAATGTCTTTTGTCTCTCACACTGCTGGAACAGAGGGTGGGCCATCAGCAAGGTTGGGCTCTGAGATCCATCATGGACTCACCAAGAGAATTGACAAAACCTCAAGTTGCCAAGGCAGGGTCGCCTCTGCATCGACAGCCATCTGCAGGTCCACAGGTTACCTGGCATGGGTTTCGTACACCCTGTATTTTTGGACCCCTGTGGCATGATGCAGTGCCTCAGACAGAGGGAGGGACAACAGACTGCCCGTGAAGCTCCACAAAGAGCCAGCCATGCCAAGAAGGGCCCACCTGCGCCAGAGAGCGTACTGGACTCGGATCAACTACCTCCAAATGTCGAAGTGCCATTGTCAGCGAAGACTGCGGCTCTCCAGGGAGGTCGTTACCAACTTATGCACCCTGCTGCAGAACAAATTGTGACCTCTGAGATTTGGGGATCACCCAATGTCAGTGGCCCTGAAGATCACCATGGCACTAAACGTCTATGTGTCCTCATCTTTCCAGGGATCCACTGGGGACATGTATGGGGTCGCCCAGGCAGCAGCCCACTGCTGCATCAAGGAGGCGACCAATGCCCTGTTTAAGAGGGCTGGTGACTATGTGGGAAGCAGCCATGATGCCTACATACTTTGACAGTACCAGGTGTCACAGCTTTTATGGCGCCTCGCTTGCCTTCAGGTATGGATTCTTAGCGTAAGGGCTACCCATTAAATACTTGGCTTCGTATGCTTGTGAGGAACTTTTGCAATGCAGCAGAGGAGAGGTACAACAATTGCCACAGCTCCACTCAAGCTACCATCAAGCAGGCCATTTAGCTACGGAAGATGAGATTCTGCTGCCTCGATCGATCCGGAGGAGCCCTGAAGTATGCCTCAGCGAGGGTTTCGCGTATCGTGGTGGTTTGCTGTGCCCTGCACAATCTAGCACTGCAGAGGGGGGAGGCCTTAAGTGATGAGGACATGCCTGAGTGACACTCATCCACCAATGAGAATCCAATAAAGACTGACCTTCATGCATGTAGTCTGTCACCTCCTTTCTATTTGTGTTCCCTGACTGGTGACCAGCTGCAATGCATGCTAGTGCCCATGGGAAAACATATATTAATGAGGCCTGTTGTCACACTGGCATTGCACTAAAGGGAAGGGGGAATCAGCAGCGCACAATTAAGGCATTAATGAACATGGCTTTCAGACAATGATGGCTAATGATTTGCACAAAAGAACTTTTAACTAATCACTACATTACATATTTCTACACTGGTGAGTCCCAAAGTGTGGCTAGGTGGTGCAGGACTCTCCTCAGGTGTCGCAGCTGCTAGAGCTGGGATCACTGGCGGAGGGGCTGAGGTGCCAGTGTCCACACTCATAACACCCAGAGGGAAGCCCCCAGATGTGGAGGGCAACCTCACTTTGAAGACTCGCTTGAACCTCCCTGCTCACTAGAGAAGGACATGGAATGGGACAAGTCTGCAGACTCCTGTTCCTTCTTGTGCCCTGCCACTGCTGCCTTGAGCTCATGGCCAAGACGATGGTGTGTCGGTTTGTACGCATCTGTGGGATCTGGCTCTCCATGAGGTTCACCAATCTCTTGATGGAGGAAGCCAAGCGTTCACATGACTGAGATATGGCAGCACTCATGGCATGGATGGACTCCTCTATCATCTGCTCATGGCTGTGCATGGCCTCTCCACCATATGTTGCCTTACTCTCTCTGCAATTCCAGTATGCCCTGTGCTGTTGACACCAGAGGCTCTTCATCAACCTGGGGCTCAGCATATGGGCCTGACCGCGCACAGTCCTCCGACTGTCAAAGGCTTCGGCTGTCACAGCCTCAGCCAGTTGCTCGGGCACGTGTGCGGTGCTCTCACCAGCTTGTGACCTTGATTCTAATGCTGAGCGATTACCCATCGAGGTGAAAGTATCGGCCCTGGTGGAAGGTGCAGGAGAGTCATGGGACGGTGCATCCTCTGAGTGGTCCTCCTCTTCAAAGGTGGACAGCTAGCCCCCTGTGGCTGCAGTCTCCTGCATATGCTGACCTGCATAAGAGAATACAAACATGTGTGGGTTAGGCTGTGCAGATCTCTTCATGTCGAATATGCGTTTTGTGGGTCTCCAAAATTAATGATTATGTCGATGGAAGCCAATCCTCACTCTCTAGCACAGAGACTCCAGTATTTCTGTCTGTGATTGCGCAGCCGCCCTGGGTCCCCACCAGTTCCAAGGCCTCTTCGTTGGTGGTGGTGAGAGGTTCCAGATCAGGAACTTCTCTGCCAGTCTGGGCTGTCTCCCTCCTGTTGTGGGCCCTCTTGCCCTGCAAGAGGAAGGATGGGGATAGTTGAGATTGGTAGAGAGATCAACATTACAATTCTACTAGTGTCAGCCCCTTGTCCCCTATTGGGGAATCTGATATAGCTCAGGCTGTCAGGGGTGTTAATTGGGGTGAGCTATGAAGGAAGGTGACCTGTGGCCGAGATGCAGTCATGCATCTGTCAGGGTAAGGTAATACCTTAGTCCCTCTGCCATCACGTTGGTAGTGCTACCTCACCATTCACGCACTCTCCTGCATAGTCACATGATATTCCCAAAAAGGAGAGACTTATGGAGAACTTACCTTGGTCGAATGTAGGAGGTCGTTGACCCTCTTCCTGCATTGGACCTAGTTGAATTTGGTGACCCCACTGCTGCTGACCTCCTCTGCGATCTCAACCCAGGCTTCCTTGGTTAGGAGAGAGGACCTCTTCTTGTCACAATTGGGGAAGAGAACCTCCAACTTTCCCTGGAAGTCTGGAGGAGAATTTGCAGGGAGGCATCACTGAACCATGAGGCCACTCTGTGTCTTGCCTCGGCCATCCTGTGCTGTCTTCCTCAGGGGATTGGGGGTTCCAGGAATCAGTTCAACAACGTTTTCACCAGTCAAATGAAAGCTGCCAGTGACTCTAAGGCATAAATGAATGTAGGGCTGGCAGGTCTTTAAATATGGTGCCAGTACCTGTTCTGGAGTCATCTGA
The DNA here is from genome assembly GCF_036365525.1 of Heterodontus francisci. NCBI lineage: Eukaryota > Metazoa > Chordata > Chondrichthyes > Heterodontiformes > Heterodontidae > Heterodontus > Heterodontus francisci. Next base: position 120,835,605 of record NC_090374.1, read on the forward strand.
TTCCATAATTGCCGACTCACTTCCCGCCCCCGCCACCTGATTGTGGGGACTCACGCCTCCACAATGCAAAATGGCCATCCGCTACGTGATTGTGGTGAGGCGGCCACCCACATGATGGATGGGAACAACACCCATTTCCAGGGCAACGCCAGGACCAGCAGCGAGGTCATTAACTTCAGCCCCATGTATCTGAATGCACACTGCATAGTAAATAATATTGGTGAGCTGCAGGCACAGATACCCAATTGGGAATATGATGCTGTGGTGGTAATGGAGACCTAGCTGAAAACATTGCAGGACTGGGTACTAAATATTCCTGGAAAGATAGGGAAGGATAGAAAGGAGGAGAAATGGCAGTATTGATGAAGGAGAAAATTAGAGTGCTAGAGAGAGAGGATGTTCTAGAGGGGTCAAGGACATAATCTATTTAGTTAGAGCTAAGAAATAATAGAGGTACCATTACACTATTGCGCATATACTACAGGTCACCAACTAGCGGGAAAGACATAGAGGAACAAATTTGAAGGGAAATTACAAAAAGGTCCAAAACCTATAGAATTGATATAATGGGGGACTTTAATTATCTTAAGATAGACTGGGATAGCAATAGTGTAAAAGGCAAAGAGGGGAAGAGTTTATTAAGTATGTTCAGGAGAATTTTCTAGATCAGTATTTTACTAGCTCAGTGAGGAAGGAGGCATTGCTGGATCTGGTTCTAGAGAATGAAGTGGGTCAAGTGGATCAAACGTCAGTAAGGGAACATTTTGGGGACAGTGATCAAAGTATCATAAGATTTAGGCTAGCTATGGAAAAGGACAAGGAGCAATCCAGAGTAAAAAATAATTAATTGGAGGAGGGACAATTTCAGCAGGGTCAGAACAGATCTGGCCCAGGTAAATTGGAATCAAAGATTGTCAGGCAAAACTGAGGAGATGATTCAGGTACAGTTGAAGTACATCCCCACGAGGGGAAAGGTAGGACAAATAAAGCCAGAGCTCCCTGGAAGACAAAAGAGTTAGATAATAAGATGAAGCAGAAAAAGGGTGCGTATGACAGGTATCAGGTTGATAATACAAGTGAGAACCAAGCTGACTATAGAAAGCTCAGAGGGGAAGTGAAAAAGAAAAGAGAAGCAAAGAAGGAATATGAGAAGAGACTGGCAGCTAACATAAAAGGAAATTCAAAAGTCTTCTATAGGCATATAAATAATAAAAAGGTGGCCAATAGAAGAGTGGGGCCAATTAGGGACCAAAAAAGGGATTTGCCCATTGAGGCAGATGGCATGGCTGAGGAACTAAATGAATACTTTGCATCTGTCTTTACCAAGGAAGAAGATACTGCCCAAGTCATAGTGAAGAGGAGGTGGTTGAAACATTGGATGTGCTAAAAATTGATAAAGAGGAGGTATTAGAAAGGCTGGCTGTACTTAAAGTTGACAAGGGTTTAAACTAGTAAGATGGGGGAGGGCTCTACAAGAAACGTAAGCAGCCTTAATCTAAACAAAACAAGGAGAGAAAGCACAGGAAAGAATAAAGTAAATGAGGACATTGATGGCAAGGGAATAAGTAGAGTGACAGAACAGGAGTCTACAAAGATGGTTAAACATAAAGTGAGAAGAAATCCGATTAAAAATGAGTTAAAATCTCCGTACAGCAATGCACACAGTGTCTGTAATAAAACAGGAGAGCTGGAGGCAGTTATGTGTTGGGAGGAACCAGACCTAGTAGTAGAGATTACTGAGACATGGCTATCAGGACTGGGAATTAAGCATTATAGGGTATAACATATTTAGAAAAGATAGAGAGGGGAAAAGAGGAGGTGGAGCAGCTGTACTTATTAGAGATAACATAATGGCAGTAGAAAAAAGGGGCACAGCCATCAGCAAGACAAAATTAGAATCCATATAGATAGAGATAAAAGATGATAAAGGATCAACCACACTAATAGGTGTAGTCTATAGACCACCTAATAGTGGAAGGGAGTTGAAGGAAGAAATATGCAGAAAGACCGCCACCCCCCCCAGCCGTCACCAGTCATGCCTTCATCCCCTCACCGAGGCCTGCCTGACTGGCCCCAGTGTCCCTGACCCCATTTACCTTTGTCCCAGGGCCTCCTCCATCTTCGCTGCTCCAGGCTTCCTGCAGTCCCAGTATTGATACCGCTCCCAATGGTGCTGCTGGGACTGCTGAGCTGCCTGCCCTCTGATTGGCTGGCAGCTCTTGGGGCAGGATTTTGTCCCTTAAAGGGGAGGGCATCCCTGACGGCAGGGAGTTAAATACCTATCTGCCTTCAAATTCATCTGGAGTCTGATTAAAGGTCCAAGGCTGGGTTGCTCCGCGCCTTCTGGCCTGTCACCATAAAATCCAGCTCCTATATTGGGGTTCCACAGGGGTCGGTATTAGGACCTCTGTATTTCTTGATCTATATTAAGGACCTAGACTTGGGTGTGCAGGGCACAATTTCAAAATTAGCAGATGACATAAAACTGGGAAGTATTGTGAATTGTGAGGAGAGAATGATAGACTGCAAGAGAACATAGACAGGATGGTAGAATGGGCTGACAAGTGGCAGATGCAATTTAATGCAGAGAAGTGTGAAGTGTGACATTTTTGTTAGAAGAATGAGGACAGGCAATATAAAATAAAGGATACAATTCTAAAGTGTGTGCAGGAGCAGAGGTACCCCGGGGTACATGTGTACAAATTGTTGAAGTTTACAGGGTAGTTTGAGAAAGTGGTTAATAAGGCATACAGGACCCTGGGTTTTATAAATAGAGGCATAAAGTATGAAAACCAGACGTTTTGGTGAATCTTTATAAAACACTGGTTCGGCCTCAACTGGAGGATTGTGTCTAGTTCTGGGCACCATGTTTTAGGAAGGATGTGAAGTCATTAGAGAGGGTGTAGAAAAGATTTAGAACAGGGGTGTCCAAACTTTCCACGTGAAGGTCCATACTACAATTTTTGTCTTGCATAGGGGGCTGGTGAGCAAATTTTGTAAAGATAAAGGCATTAAAAATTTATCTTACTATTAATCAAAACAACAACAGATGTGCATTTTTGTGAAGAAGCTTTAAGTGAGAAGACTAATTTATTAAATTACTTTCTCATCAGTATATTGAAAATTGATTTAGTGACATACCTGGCATTGTTTTTGCTTGCATAAGTAGTCAATCTCTGCCCGCACACTTGATATAACGATATGGAGTATTCCCAATAGATGTCCATCTGTCAGGAGAGATCTTGATCTCTCTCCCCCCCTCTCTCCGTGCTCTCTCCCTCTGTCTCTCTGTCTCTCTCTCCCCCCATGCTCTTCTCTCTTCCTCTCCCCCCACTCCCCGCCCCCTCTCTGCCCTCTTTTTCTCTCCCTGTCCCCTCCCTCCCTCCTCTCTCTTCCTCTCCCTTCCCTCTTTCTCTCTCTATTTCCCCCTCCCTTTCTCTCTCCCCCCTCACCCTTTCTCTCTGTTTCCGTGTCTCCCTCCTCTGTGCTCCCCGATCCCTGCTCCCCACTCCCTGATCCCTGTTCTCCGCTCCCTGCTCCCTGCTCTCTGCTCCCTGCTCCCTGCTCCATGTTCCACGCTCCTTGCTCCCCACTTTCCATAGCAGCCATTTCCACAATCAGATAATTACCATGCCTGTTTTATTTAAGTGGGGCGAGTGGAAGCAGTAACCTGCCCGGTGTGCCGGATGCAGGACATTTACTGAACCGTGCGAAAGTAGCGGCCAATTCTAGGACGCATGCGCTGCATTCCACCAATCATTGCTTACCCTGCCCAAGCAGCCTCTGTCAGTCACAGAGAGAGACCAATCACAAACCGAGGTCCCCCTCCTGTCCGACGCAGGTCAAGCATACCCCCTTCCCCTAACGTACAGGGGAACTGTCAATCAGAGCCAAGTTACAGGCAGATTGGTGGGGTGAAACATAGAAAATAGGAGCAGGAATAGGCCATTCAGCCCTTCGAGTCTGCTCCGCCATTCATTATGATCATGGCTGATCATCCAACTCAGTAACCTGTTCCCGATTTCGCCCCATATCCTTTGATCCCTTTAAACCCAAGAGCTATATCTAACTCCTTTTTGAAAACATACAATGTTTTGGCCTCAACTGCTTTCTGTGGTAGAGAATTCCACAGGTTCACCACTTTATGGGTGAAGAAATTTCTCCTCATCTCAGTCCTGAATGGTTTACCCTGTATCCTTAGACTATGATCCCTGGTTCTAGACTCCTCCACCATCAGGACCATCCTTCCTGCATCTACCCTGTCAAGTCCTGTTCAAATTTTATAGGTTTCTATGAGATCCCCCCTCACTCTTCTGAACTCCAGCGAATATAATCCTAACCGACTCAATCTCTCCTCATACGTCAGTCCCGCCATCCCAGGAATCAGTCTGGTAAACCTTCGCTGCACTTGCTCTATAGCAAGAACATCCTTCCTCAGATAAGGAGACCAAAACTGCACACAATATTCCAGGTGTGGCCTCACCAAGCCCCTGTATAATTGCAGCAAGATATCCCTGCTCCTGTACTCGAATCCTCTCGCTATGAAGGAAAACATAACATTTGCCTTTTTTACCGCCTGTTGGACCTGCATGCTTACCTTCAACAACTGGTGTACGAGAACACCCAAGTCTCATTGCACATTCCCCTCTCTCAGTTTACAGCTGTTCAGATAATAATCTGCCTTCCTGTTTTTGCTACCAAGGTGATAACCTCACATTTATCCACATTATACTGCATCTGCCATGCATTTGCCCACTCACTCAACTTGTCCAAATCACCCTGAAGCCTCTTTGCATCCTCCTCGCAACTCACCCTCCCACCCAGTTTTGTGTCATCTGCAAATTTGGAGATTTTACATTTAGTTCCCTCATCTAAATCACCGATTCATGCGGTACCCTACTAGTCACTGCCTGCCATTTGGAAAAAGACCCATTTATCCCTACTTTTTGTTTCCTGTCTGCCAACCAATTTTCTATCCATCGCAATACACTACCCCCAATCCCATGCGCTTTAATTTTACATGCTAATCTCTTATGTGGGACTTTTTCGAAAGCTTTCTGAAAGTCCAAATAAACCACATCCACTAGCTCCCCCTCAACAACTCTACTAGTTACATCCTCGAAGAATTCTAGTAGATTTGTCAAGCATGATTTCCCTTTCGTAAATCCATGCTGACTCTGTCCGATTCTACAACTGTCCTCCAAGTGCTCTGCTATAAAATCTTTGATAATGGACTCTAGAATTTTCCCCACTACCGATGTCAGGCCGACTGGTCTATAATTCCCTGCTTTCTCTCTACCTCCCTTTTTAAATAGTGGGGTTACATTAGCTACCCTCCAATCTGTAGGAACTGTTGCAGAGTCTATAGAATCTTGGAAGATGACCACCAATGCATCCACTATTTCTAGGGCCACTTCCTTAAGTATTCTAGGATGCAGACCATCAGGCCCTGGGGATTTATTGGCCTTCAATCCCATAAATTTCCCCAACACCATTTCTCTACTCATACTGATTTCCTTTAGTTCTTCTCTCTCGCTAAACATTTCCCCAACATTTCTGGTATGATATTTGTGTCCTCCTTTGTGAAGACAGAAGCAAAGTATGCATTTAGTTGGTCAGCCATTTCTTTGTTCCCCATAATAAATTCCCCTGTTTCTGCCTGTAAGGGACCTACATTTGTCTTCACTAATCTTTTTCTCTTCACCTACCGATAGAAACTTTTACAGTCAGTTTTTATATTCCCCACAAGCTTGCTCTCATACTCTATTTTCCCCTTCTTAATCAGTCCCTTGGTCCTCCTTTGCTGAATTCTAAACTGCTCCTAATCCTCAGGTCTGTTGTTTCTTCTGGAAAATTTATATGCTTCTTCCTTGGATCTAATGCTATCTCTAATTTCCCTTGTAAGCCATAGTTTGGCTACCTTTTGCGTTTTACTTTTGCTCCAGACAGGAATAAACAATTGTTGCAGTTCATCCATACACTCTTTGAATGTTTGTCATTGCCTTTCCACCGACATTGCTTGAAGTAATGTTTCCCAATCCATCATAGCCAACTCGCACCTCATACCTTCCTAGTTTCCTTTACTAAGATTTCGGACCCTAGTCTCAGAATCAACCACGTCACTCTCCATCTTGATGAAGAATTCTATCATATTATGGTCGCTCATCCCCAAGGGTTCTCGCACCACTAGATTGCCAATTAATCCTCTCTCATTACACAATGCCCAGTCTAGGATGGCCTGTTCTCTCATTGGTTCCTCAACGTATTGGTCCAGAAAACCATCCTGTATACACTCCAAGAATTCCTCCTCTACGGTATTGTGACTAATTTGATTTGCCCAATCTATATGCAAATTAAAGTCACCCATAATTACAGATGTTCCTTTATCACATGCATCTCTAATTTCCTGTTTAATGCCAATCCCAACATCACCACAACAGTTTGGGGGTCTATATACAACCCCCACTAACGTTTTTTTCCCCTTAGTGTTTCTCAGCTCTACCCATACAGATTCCACATCGTCAGAGCTAATATCTTTCCGCACTATTACGTTAATTTCCTTTTTAACCAGCAATGCAACTCCACCGCCTTTTGCTTTTTTTCTGTCTTTCCTAAATACTGAATAACCCTGGATGTTCATTTCCCATCCCTGGTCACCTTGCAGCCATGACTCCGTAATCCTGACTATATCATACCCATTTACATCTATATGCGCGATTAATTCATCCACTTTATTGCGAATGCTCCACGCGTTAAGGAACAAAGCCTTAAGGCTTGTCTTTTTAACATTACTTGGCCCCTTCCCACTACTTTTCACTGTGGTCCTGTTTGATTCTGGCCCTTGATTTCTCTGCCTATCACTTTTCTTATTCCCCTTACTGTCTTTTGTTCTTGTCTTTGATACCCCCCTCCTTTGACTCCTTGCAAAGGTTCCCATCCCCCTGCCATTTTAGTTTAAACCCTCCCCATCCACTCTAGAAAATACTCCTCCTAGGACATCAGTGCCGGTCCTGCCCAGGTGTAACCCATCCAGTTTGTACTGGTCCCACCTCCCCCAGAGCTGGTTCCAATGTCCCAGGAATCTAAAACCCTCCCCCTCACACCATCTCTTCAGCCACGTATTCATCCGATATATCCCGCTATTTCTACTCTGACTAGCACGTGGCACTGGTAGTAATCTTGAGATCACTACCTTTGAGGTCCTACTTTTCAACTTACTTCCTAACTCCCTACATTCTGCTTTTAGGACCTCATCCTTTTTTTACCTACATCGGTTGTACCAATGTGTACCACGACCATTGGCTGTTCACCATCCCCCTTCAAAATGTCCTGTAACTGCTCTGAGACATCCTGGACCCGAGCACCAGGGAGGCAACATACCATCCGGGAGTCTCTTTCGCGGCCACAGAAACGACTATCTATTCCCCTTGCAATTGACTCCCCTATAACTATTGCATTCCCACACTTTTTACTCCTCCCCTGTGCAGCAGAGCCAACGAATTGGGCTGTTGCTGTTTTCCCCTGAGAGGCAATTCCCCCCAACATTATCCAAAGCAGTATATTTGTTTTGCAGGGGAATAGCCACAGGAGATTCCTGCACTGCCTGCTTAGTCCTCTTGTTCTGCCTGGTGGTCAACCATTCCCTTCCTGCCTGTGGGGTCTGAGGCTGCGGTGTGACCACCTCTCTATACGTGCTACCCACGATACTCTCCACTTCGTGGATGCTCCACAGTGTCCCCAGCTGCCGCTCCAGCTCCGAAACCTGGGCTTCCAGGAGCTGCAGCTGGAGACACTTCCTGCACATGTGCTGATCCTGGGCACTGAAATTGTTCCCAGTTTCCCACATAAAGCACAAGGAGCACACCACGGCTTTGAACTCTCCTGCCATGACTTAACACTTTAAACCTATTTGAAGAACGTAATATCAAATAATATCAATTACTCTATGGCCCTTCTTCCCTGGTCCTCGTTACTACAGAACTCCCTAAAAAACACTACTTACTAAATATGAAAAAACCCACAGACCTTTCTTACCTCAGCTACTAAGTAGGCTATTTTGAGCGATTCCCTAACAGCAGTGACTGACCAACCAATCATCTTGCAGCTTTCCTGTGATGTCATTGTCCGCTTCTGAAGGTAAGTGAAGGCCCCGAGCCTAGCGCTGGATTTATCCGCTCCCAGTTCTGGTTGTTTCCACACAGGTCCGACTGCTCTCCGCTCCTGAAGGTAAGTTAAGGCCCCAAGCCTTGCGCTGGATTTATCCACTCCTGGTTCTGGTTGTTTCCACACAGGTCCGACTGCTCTCCGCTCCTGAAGGTAAGTTAAGGCCCCGAGCCTTGCGCTGGATTTATCTGCTCCGGGTTCTGGTTCTTTCCACACAGGTCCGACTGCTCTCCGCTCCTGAAGGTAAGGGTGGATGGAAACCTTCAGTAGGCCGTATGTTGGACAATCCTGGTGTAAAGAGGAGCTTTTTATGTTGTCTTATTTTTTATTTGTTCATGGGATCTGGGCGTCGCTGGCTAGGCCAGCATTTATGCCCATCCCTAATTGCCCTTGAGAAGGTGGTGGTGAGCTGCCTTCTTGAAACGCTGCAGACCATGTGGGATAGGTACACCCACAGTGCTGTTAGGAAGGGAGTTCCAGGATTTTGTCCCAGCGACAATGAAGAAACGGCAAAATAGTTCCAAGTCAGGATGGTGTGTGACTTGGAGGGGAACTTGCAGATGGTGATGTTCCCATGCATCTGCTGCCCTTGTCCGTCTAGGTGGTAGAAGTCATGGGCTTAGAAGGTGCTGTCCAAGGAGCCTTGGTGCATTGCTGCAGTGCATCTTGTAGATGGTTCACACTGCTGCCACTGTGTATCGGTGGTGGAGGGAGTGAATGTTTGTAGATGGGGTGCCAATCAAGCGGGCTGCTTTGTCCTGGATAGTGTAGAGCTTCTTGAGTGTTGTTGGAGCTGCACACATCCAGGCAAGTGGAGAGTATTCCATCACACTCCTGACTTGTGCCTTGTTGATGGTGGACAGGCTTTGGGGAGTCAGGAGGTGAGTTACTCGCTTCAGGATTCCTAGCCTCTGACCTGCTCTTGCTGCCACAGCATTTATATGGCTACTCCAGTTCAGTTTCTGGTCAACGGTAGCCCCTAGGATGTTGATAGTGGGGGATTCAGCGATCTTAATGCCATTGAATGTCAAGGGGAGATGGTTAGATTCTCTCTTGTTGGATATGGTCATTGCCTGGCACTTGTGTGGCATGAATGTTACTTGCCACTTATCAGCCCAAGCCTGGATATTGTCCAGGTCTTGCTGCATTTCTACACGGACTGCTTCAGTATCTGAGGAGTCGCGAGTGGTGCTGAACATTGTGCAATCATCAGCGAACATCCCCACTTCTGACCTTATAATTGATGGAAGGTCATTGATGAAGCAGCTGAAGATGGTTGGGCCCAGGACACTATCCTGAGGAACTCCTGCAGTAATATCCTGGAGCTCAGATGATTGACCTCCAACAACCACAACCATCTCCCTTTGCACTAGGTATCGCTCCAACCAGCGGAGGTTTTGCCCCTGATCCCCAATGACTCCAGTTTTGCTCGGGCTCCTTGATGCCATACTCGGTCAAACGTTGCCTTGCTGTCAAGGGCAGTCACTGTCACCTCACCTCTTGAGTTCAGCTCTTTTGTACATGTTTGAACCAAGGCTGTAATGAGGTCTGGAGCTGAGTGGCTCTGGCGGAACCCAAATGCATCACTTTACTGATAATCGAGAGTAGACTGAAGGGGCGGTAATTGGACGGGTTGGACTTGTCCTACCTTTTGTGTCCAGGACATACCTGGGCAATTTTCCACATTGTCGGGTAGATGCCAGTGTTGTAGCTGTACTGGAACAACTTGGCTAGGGGCGCGGCAAGTTCTGGAGCACAAGTCATCAGTACTTTTGCCGGAATATTGCCAGCCTTTGCAGAATCCAGTGCCTTCAGTAGTTTCTTGCTATCACACGGAGTGAATCGAATTGGCTGAAGACTGGCATCTGTGATTCTGGGGACTTAAGGAGGAGACCGAGATGGATCATCAACTCGGCACTTCTGGCTGAAGATTGTTGCAAATGCTTCAGCCTTATCTTTTGCACTGATGTGCTGGGCTCCCCCATCATTGAGGATGGGGATATTTGTGGAGCCACCTCCTCCAGTTAGTTGTTTAATTGTCCGCCATCATTCGCGACTGGATGTGGCAAGACTGCTGAGCTCAGATCTGATCCATTGGTTATGGGATGGCTTAGCTCAGTCTATCGCATGCTGCTTATGCTGTTTGGCACGCACGTAGTCCTGGACTGTATCTTCACCAGGTTGACACCTCATTTTGCATTGCTAAATCTGTACCACCATTTACCACAGTGGTAGAGCCACACAACACGATGCAGGGTATTGTCAATGTGAAGTCGGGACTTTGTCTCCACAAGGACTGTGCGGTGATCTCTCCTACCAATACTGTCATGGACAGATGCATCTGCGGCATGTAGATTGCTGAGGACGAGGTCAAGTACATTTTTCCCTCTTGTTAGTTCCCTCACCACCTGCCGCAGAGCCGGTCTAGCAGCTATGTCCTTTAGGACTCGGCCAGCTCGGTCAGTAGTGGTGCTACCGAGCCACTCTTGGTAATGGACATTAAAGTTCCCCATCCAGAGTACATTCTGCACACTTGCCACCTTCAGTGCTTCCTCCAAGTGGTGTTCAACATTGAGGAGTACTGATTCATCAGCTGAGAGGGACGGTAGGTGGTAATGAGCAGCAGTTATCCTTGCCCATGTTTGACCTGATGCCATGAGACCTCATGGGATCTGGAGTCAATGTTGAGGACTCCCAAAGCAACTCCTTCCCGAGTGTATACCACTGTGCTGCCACCTCTGCTAGGTCTGTCCTGCCGGTGGGACGGGACATACCGGGGGATGGTGATGTCGGGACATTTTAAGGTATGATCCTGTGAGCATGACTGTGTTCGGGTGTTGCTTGACTAGTCTGTGGGACAACTCTCCTAGCTTTGGCACAAGCCCCTAGATGTTAGTAAGGAGGACTTTGCAGGGTCGACAGGGCTGGGTTTGCCATTGTCGTTTCCGGTGCCTAGGTTGATGGCGGGTGGTCCGTCTGGTTTCATTCTTATTGACTTCGTAGCAGTTAGATACAACCAAGTGGCTTGCTAGGCCATTTCAGAGGGCATATAAGAGTCAACCACATTGCAGTGGGTCTGGAGTCACATGTAGGCCAGACCAGGTAAGGACAGCAGTTTTCCTTCCCTAAAGGTCATTAGTGAACCAGATGGGTTTTTACAACAATCAACAATGGTTTCATGATCATCATTATATTTGCTTTTTTTTAAATTCCAGATTTTTATTAATTGAATTCAAATTCCACCATCTACTGTGGTGGTATTCAAACCCATGTCCCCTGAGCAAGACCCTGGGTCTCTGGGTTACTTGTCCAGTGATGATACCACTACACCACCACCCCAATGATGCAACATAAATGAGATGTGTGGAGTTCAATTGGTTGAAGATCTTAAAACATGTTTATTTACAGCTAACAAATATATTCAGTGCAGGGCTAAATATTTACAGGACCTACCTCTAGGTGTTACGGTTACAGAGTGACCCAGGCTTGTAGTTACATGACTGCATCCTGTCATGTAGCTCATTAGCATACCAAGACCTTAAAGGGACATTACTCTTCAAGGCAATCACTAACATCCCCTTTCTTTCCAAAGATATGTCTCGTATGCTGAAAGTAAAAATACACAAAATTACATAACATAAAAATTATTTATACATGGATAGAGATTATGAACTTTACAAATATGGAGGCTTAAGAGTCCATCTGTCGTTTCAGTGGTTTGACAACTCTTCCAGATCTGGTTTTGGTATAACCTTCTGGGCATGTGATTTTCACCCTTGGCTGTCCTCGGTTTTCAGGCATGTTGTTGATACGTTGGCTGCCGTCCTGTTGATCATTCCTCCCCCCACTGTCGGAGCAAGCTGCCTCAGTCCCTCATGCGCAATTGGAGTACTGCACGCCCCTCTCAGTTGGCTTCGGTTCCTTCTCAGCACTGCTCCGCTAGATGTTGTAATCTCGTAGGACCTAGGCTCACCACACACTCCGGACACCTATGCAGCCAACCATGTTTTCATTATGGGATGTATGACCCTGAGCTTTTGTCCTCCATGTAACTGAGGTAGTTCCGCCCCTGTATGTCGGTCATGCACCATCTTCATTCTCCCCTGTTTTTCGAGCAGTGTCTCCTGCATCTCTGAGAATTTGAATAGATGATGGCTTGGCAGAGTCATCCATACTTGTCTGCCAAACATGATCTCTGCTGGTGACGGTAAGCCCACATCCATAGGTGTAGCTGTGAGGTGGAGCATGGCAACATGAAAATCTTGATTCGTTGTACTACACTTTAAGATAAGTGCTTTGACTGTGCGAACCATTCACTCGGCGAAACCATTAGACCTAGGGTAATGTGATGAGGACTTCATATGGTTTACGCCCCATCTGGTGCACATATCCCTGAAAGGTTTGCCCATATATTGTGGACCAATGTCAGAAATGATTTCTTCAGGTGCACTGAATAGACTGAATGTAGCACTCAATGTATATGCGACGATCACGCTTGAACTAAGTGTCTTTTACATGTCCAACAATTGGAAATTTGAAGAAATAGTCAGTGACTAAGATAAAGTTGTCTCCATTAATGGAAAATAGATCAGTGGTGATTTTGGACCAAGGGACTGATGGAATATCGAAAGGGTGTAGAGGTTCTTTGTGTTGTTGTTGCTGGTGGCTCTGGCATGCCTCACACATCCTCACTAACCTTTCAATGTCATTATTGATCACTGGCCAATAAACAGTGTCTTGTGCCAGTCTGCATTATGCCCATATGGCCCTGGTGACGTTGTGAAGATTTCCTCTCGGAGAGTTTTGGGCACAATCACTTGTTTTCCCTTAAAGGTGACGCCTCTAGAGATACCGAGTTCATCTCTCTAAGGCCAGAAACATCTGAGGGTTTCTGGCACCTGTTTTACCATGTCAGGCCAGCCTTCCATGATGACTCTCCGCAGTGCCTTCAGTTGTGGGTCATTTGCTGTTTCTGATTGTAGTTGGTCACATTTGTGCTGACCAAAATGCAATAAATCGATTTTGAGCACATCTTCCACCTTGATGTCCATGCTGTCTACTTGTAGATGCAGTGCAACTTCTTCATTCTTGTTCGGGTCTGGAAATCTTCTCAGCGTATCTGAAGTGACCATTTTAGTGCCCAGTTTGTAGCAGACGTTGAAGTCGTACCCCTATACCTTCACTAAGAGGCGCTGTAGTCGGGATGGTGTGCTTGTCAATGGTTTGCATCAGATGGTTTGTGGTCAGTTTCCACTGTGAACTGCTTGCTGAACAGGTAGGTGTGGAATCTTGTGATCCCAGACACCAGAGCAAGTGTTTCACGCTCTATGTTGAGTAATTGGACTGTGCTGAGGATAAACATTTGAACCCGAATGTAATTGGTTTGCCGTCCTGTAGGCTGCACATTCCTAGCCCTTTCTGTGAGGCGTTGACTTCCAGGATTGTCTTCTTCCTTGGGTCATAGTACAGCAGGGTACAGGTTTCTGTTGACAATGCTTGCTTGAGAGACTCAAACATATGCTGATGGTCCTCCTGCCATACAAATGGTACATCTTTTTTAAGAGCTCTCTCAGCGATGATGCTTTGTCAGATGGAATGTATGGAGTCAAAAAGTTGAAAAATCCAAGACATCTCTGTAGATCTTCCTTGTCTTGTGGGGTAGGCACATGCCTTACATCTTCAATTTTGCCAGGGTCAGGATGGATTCCGCAACCGGAATGGATGGAGCCAAAGAAATTGATCTGACTTACATTCATTTGGCACGTCTCACTGTTAAAAACGAGCCCTTCGCAACGAGCTACTGCCATCAGTGAATGGAGATTTCAATCATGTTCTTTAGTTTTGTCCTCTACAGCAATGTCATCGGGAATGCATATGCAGCCAGGCACATTTTCTATAATTCTGTCCAAATGCTGCTGAAACAGATCTTGACTGACAGATAAGCCTCTGTCAGGTAGTCTCTGGAAGCAGTATCTTCCAAATGGTGTCCCGAAGGTGGTGACTTCTTGAGATTCCATAGCTAGGTGTCTTGACCAATATCCATGTTTAGTAACTTCTCCAACCTGGAGAAGAATTTGGCTCCTGTGAACATGGGATTCAATTCCTCTAATGTTGGATTCTTGTGGGGCATTACTTTAGGGAGAGGTTAAGACACCTTGGATCTAGACGTACCCTGATTGCTCCATCCATCTTCATAACGCATGTGATTGAGCTGCACCAGTCTGTGTGATGATGCACACAACGGATGATGCCGTTGCGTTCTATGTCATCTAACTCACGCTTAAGCTTTTCTGGTATGTACACACTGCATTTTCTGGGAGGGGCGATTGACAGAATTGCATCCCCTCTGAGGTGAAAGACGGTATCGCCTTTGAAATTTCCTATGGCGCATACCTGTTGTTAGGTCGTGGACTGACTCAATGTGTGTACCCTTGGTCTATTCTGCTGTAATGGGTATCTTGGTGACCTCCTGGATGGTTATGACATTGAGGACCTTACACACTGGTAGTCCTGTCACTGCTGGTTCGCTCATGTCTTCTAGATAGAATATTTGTGGTTTCCATGCCGACTTGCCGTATCTTCATTGCATTGTTGATGTGCCACTGCAATGGATGGGTGACCCGTTGATTGCAGATAACTTGGTAGTTGTCGGTTGAATCGTTGATTTCCAATGACTCTAGTGCATATCTTTCAGGAATCGAACTGATAAGATGTTTGCACTAGTGCCAGTGTCAATCTTGACCCTGAATGTATGTTTGCCAGCTTTCTTTGAGCACATGATGTTAATTGTGGTGAAAGCTTCCAGTTGTTTGACTTCATCAACGTGATGTGTAAGGTTCACAATGTGGAATGCCTGTTCGTTTTCTGGCTAAAAATGACCTCTCTCTGGGTCTTGTCTCAGGTCTGTTTTGCTGTGGATCTCATGTATCGGCTTGCATTTATACAGGTCTCTGGTGCTTTCCTTGCTGCGGTTGCCCTGTTTTCTGTTTACTTGTGTTCTACCATGACTGCATCTTTGGAGCCAGATTTCTTACATAGCTGGGTCCAGTGACCTTTTGCGTGCATGCCTTCCACAGGTGATGAAATGCAGGGCAATTTCACCATGAGTGGGACAGACTGCACTTACCACACTGCTTACTTGCTCTTTTTGACCTGGTTATGGTACCAATACTGTGGGCTGCACCTAGTGCTTGCAGATGCTGTTGTCCAGTTACAATGGCTTCATATTTCCTGCCATCTTCTAGCAGTACATCAATGCTGTGACCTTTCTTTTTCCCTAAGAGGTCTTTCTGAAAGGCTTCAATAGTTGTCGATACAATCACCAGCTCCATGAGTTGCTCTGACATCTCAGATTTTGAGAAATCGCATTTGGTGCCCTTACTACAGCATCTACCGATGAACTGGTCAATTGATTCCTGTAGCTGTTGCCTGCAGGACATCAATTCTAGATGGTGAATTTGAAAATTCACTTGCAACCAGAGCTGATCTTCTAACATTTTCCATTTCATTGTGGGATCTTTCTGATCCTCATCAGATAATTCAGAGTTATTGATTCTATGTAATCCCTCATTTCCAATTACTATTAGTATTTTTACAGCCTGTTTTTCTGGTTCTACAATTATTTAGCCTGTAAAACATAATTGCATTCTTTGTTTGAACAGCTGGAACTAGGATAGGATATCCATGGCCTTCCAATTCATGCTCGGAAATTTGGTATCCATTTGGTATGCTTTTCTTTTGCTTAAAATTTGCTTGAAGACTTATTCTTTGGCCGGATTTTACGCCGCCTCCCCCCCCACAAAAGAGTGGGCTGGTGGCAGTGGTGGCGTGGGGTCATAAAATGGAGTGGGAGGCCCTTCCTGAACCCTTCAGAACCCTTTTCTGGGGCCGTCCGTCATCTTCCTCTTGCAGCTGGGTGTAATCCTAGCAGTGGCCACCACTCCCAGTGGCACTGTTGGGACTAAGAGCTGCTGGCCCTCTGATTAGCGGGCAACTCCATTAGGTGGGAATTCCTGCCTCAATGAGGTGGAAGTCCCGCCCAAGACCAATTAAGGGCCTGGGGATCGTAAAATCCGGTCTGGATCCCCAGACCAGGCAGAGGTCCGCAGCCTCACAGCTCCAGGGACCCGGGTTCGATTCCGGGTACTGCCCTGTGTGGAGTTTGCAAGTTCTCCCTGTGTCTGCGTGGGTTTTCTCCGGGTGCTCCGGTTTCCTCCCACAAGCCAAAAGACTTGCAGGTTGATAGGTAAATTGGCCATTATAAATTGTCACTAGTATAGGTAGGTGGTAGGGAAATATAGGGACAGGTGGGGATGTTTGGTAGGAATATGGGATTAGTGTAGGATTAGTATAAATGGGTGGTTGATGTTCGGCACAGACTCGGTGGGCCGAAGGGCCTGTTTCAGTGCTGTATCTCTAATCTAATCTAATCTAATCTAAATCTAATCTATTTAAGGTGGGCTTGGCACCAACCTTTCGGCTGGTGGGTGAGTCCCCACCCCCCGCCCACCATAAAATTCTGGCCTATTTCCCCTTTAAAAAAGCTCTTTTGTCTGCTTTGATTGACAGGAGCAGGTGTTTAGCAGTGCTTGTCTGTTTATCTAGCTTCCAGCATTCTGTCTGTTTACACAGTTGTGCAAGAGGCATTTCAAGTGATTTTTTCTCTGCTAGAGTTTGTTTAAACAGCCGTTCAATAGGCAATTCTCCATGCCTGAGTGGTTTTATGGGTTTTTTAAAGCTTTGGCTGAGTGAGTGAAGCCTCTGCAGCGTTGGAATGATATAATGATTTCTTTTTATAGCTTTAGCTGTGAGCTGCGTGAATGGAGGATTCCCGTGCCTTTTGCTGTCGCACGCCTCCTGTAATGGCACCGTCTCGATCAGCCTCAGGGAGCCTTTGAAAACAATTGATCAGCCTGGTATAGGGATTGGGTTTTCCCTTTTCTTTACTTTTACTGAACCTTTAAAAAGAAATCAACTTTGCAAGCCCCTCAAAGCTTTTATTCAATGGGGATTCCTGGGCCATTGGGACAATGACTCACCCAATCACAGTGATTGATTTGCAGCCTGTCGTTCAGCTCTGCCTTCCACAGCTGGAGGTAAGTTTTTTCTTCTTTTTACTGTTTAGGCCAGTATTTCTCTTGGACTTTCTCCCTTTTGGCTATAGTAAGGTAGTTTTTAAAGCTGTTTTCCCTGTTGTCTTCAAGCTTAGACTTCATTTTCTCACTACAGCTGCCACCATGAAATGAGTTCTTTTTACATTGTCTGATGCAACATACGAACTTCCAAATTAGGAGCAGAAGTAGACCATTCGGCCCCTCGAGCCTGCTCAGCCATTCAATAATATCAATGCTGATCTGTTTGTGTCTCAAATTCCACACTCCCATCTACCCCTGATAACCTTTGATTCCCTTGTCTAACAAGAATCTATCTACCTCCGCCTTAAAAATATTCATTGACCCGGCCTCCACCACCTTCTGAGGCAGAGAGTTCCAAAGTCACACACACCTCTGAGAGAAAATGTTTCTTCTCATCTCTGTCCTAAAAGGGCTACCCCTAATTTTAAAACAGTGCCCCCTATTTCTGGACTCACCCACAAGAGGAAACATTCTTTCCACATCCACCTTACCAAGACCATTCAGAATCATGTATACTTCAATCAAGTCTCCCCTCACTCTTCTAAACTCCAGTGGAAACAAACCAGTTTGTCCAACCTTTCCTCATAAGACAAACCACTCATTCCAGGTATCAATCTAGTCAATCTCCTCTGAACTGCTCCAATGCATTTACATCCTTCCTTAAATAAGGAGACCAAAACTGCACACAGTATTCGAGATATGGTCTCACCAATGCCCTGTATAACTGAAGCAAAACATCCTTATTTCTATTTTCAATTCCTCTCGTAATAAAGGATAGCATTCCATTAGCCTTCTTTATTACTTGCTGTACCTGTATACTAACGTTTTGTGACACTAGAACACCTAGATCCCTCTGCACCTCGGAATTCTGCAGTAGTTCTCCGTTTAATTAATAATCTGCTTTTTTTATTCTTCCTGCCAAAGTGAACAACTTCACGTTTTCCCACATTATACGCCATCTGCCAGATTTTTGCCCACTCACTCAACCTATCTACATCAGTCATAAATGATGATGCACGGAGTTCAGTTGGCTGAAGATCTCAAAATAGATTTATTAACAGCTAACAAGTATATACTGTGCAGAGCTAACTATTTACAGGACCTGCCTCTAGGTGTTACAGTTACAGAGTGACCCAGGCTTGTAGTCACATGACTGCATCCAGGCACATAGCTCATTAGTAAACTAAGATCTGAAAGGGACATCACTCTTAAAGGCAACCACACAACACCTGGGTTAGAAGAATGGTTCCAGGTATCAGGGACTTCAGTTACGTGGATAGATTGGAGAAGCTGGGTCTGTTCTCCTTTGAGAAGAAAAGGTTGAGAGGAGGTTTGATAGAGGTGTTCAAAAGAGTCTGGACAGATTAGACAGGGAGAAACTGTTTCCATTGGCAAAAAGATTGAGAACCAGAGGACACAGATTTAAGGCAATTGGCAAAAGAACCAAAAGGTGACATGAAGAAAAACATTTTATGCAGAGAGTGGTTAGGATCTGGAATGCACTGCCTGAGAGTGTGCTGGAGGCAGATTCAATATTAAAAGTTTGTAGGGTTCGGGAAAAAGACGGGTAACTGGACTAACTGAGTTGCTCTTGCAGAGACCCCGCATGAACACAATGGGCCAAATGGCTGTATCCATTCTATGATTCCATGATTCTATGATTTGGAGCAGTTTACCTGCCAGTTGGTTTCCTTAGTGTGTGCAGGCTATGTCATATATAAGAGTCATTGAAATCTGAGGAATATTTGTTGAACATATTGTCACTGAAGAATAATAAAAGCGGCAAAGTCCGGACTAAATACTGTTAATATACACCATTATAACACAGATTAATCATAATGTTAGAAAGAATGGTGTTCATCTACAGCTCTGTAATTAATGAACAGTGTATAGAAACCATCCTTTAGCATGGCCGTATTGGAACCACCATTTGATTCCCAAGGGACAATATGTAAGAGTTGGCAAATGCTTTTGTTTCTGGTAGAAGAGATGTTTGGTTTTGTTTACGTGATATTTTTGACCCATTAATTAAATCATGTGTGGTTTTGAAATGTGTGATTCTTGAAATGAAAATTATGTTGATCTTATGCTTCTCAAGCACCCAACAAGCCACTTAACCAGTATGATAAATTTTTAAATGTGTTAATCCAGGTGTAGAAAATATTTGGAGAATGATGAAATTAAATGGAAGCAAAGCCCAGTTTTCACAACATTGGTAACCTTTGTAATGGGTTGTTGGTGGGGGCTGGGTGAGCATGGGAAGAGACATCCAAACATATAAAGGTGGAAACTATAGCAACAATTTGTCACAGAGTCATTTCCATTTCACTGACTTGGAGGACCTGAGAAAATTTCAGAGGATTAAATAAGAGCACAAAGCATTAATATTACTGTCTTCTTCTTAGGCAATCCCTTAAAAATAAAGATGACTTTCTTCCACTCCAGTGTTGTGGCTCTTTAGGTGACTGAATAGTCCAATTTGGATCCGCACATTCTGCCACAGGCATTGCTGGTGGTGTTTGATGAGGCGAGTAGATGGGATGCTCGAATTTCCGAAAGCTCCTTCTGCTGTTTGCGCTTGGTCACTGCCTGGGCGTGTCGATGTTGTTCGAACTGGCTGGCATCTTCCCGAATGCATGTGTGAAGACAGAATTTCAATGCAAACCATCTCATCTGCTCTTTTCATGGAGGTAGGAGAGCCCAGTAATTTGCAATGTACTGGAAGCTAAGCAGCAGCCATCACCAGCTGCTTTTGAAGCAGGCTATAAGCATAGAGGTACATACACAGTGGGATAATTTCATAGTAAAGTTGAGGAGGAAGTACAGATGAGCATTGATGATGAAGGAATAGCACTGGTGGCGTTTGGTAACAAATCTGTTAGTCTTAAGTGGAGGCCGACTTGGTTCTAATAGAGGATGATATAGTATTAGGAACACAATGGGAACTTACATGTCTCTGTACACATGCATGTTGGAAGTATGATTGACTGCACAATAGTCTGCCACTGATCATGTGGCAACTCAATTGCATCTGCAAAGCCAACTTCAGTTACATATGGTAGAAGCACAGGGTGGGCATCTCTGTGCGATTACAGGGAACTGTACAAGTGACAGTAGACATTAGCTCTGATTTTAAAAAAAGGGAAGAAATTCAACTCAAGGCTGCTCTGTAAAACAAGCTGCCAACTGTTGGAAATCAGGGGAGTGCCTGGGTGCCCCATTGATGCTTAAGACTGGTCTATTGCAATATTCAGGCAGACCTATAAATGGACAAGCAGCCTGAAATGGGTGTAATGCTATTTAAATGTACAAATCAGGATCATATACCAATTGTAGAACCCCAATTTCAAAATTCAGGTACAATTGGGCAGACTGTGCGCCCCTACACAGTTATACATAGTCTGTCTAGTTGTACCATGTGGTGGAGAGGAAAAAATGCTAAGTGTAAAATTATTTCTGTGGGGCCTGGAGAAGCAGGAAATGCTTTCTCCAATGTAATATATTCACGAACAACCACTATGGACAGAAATCTTCTGTATGCTATTAACTTATTTCAATGCTACGGCAATACTTTGAAATCTAAACACACTAACATTGTTCTGACCTGGAGTAAAATACTCAACTTTTGATTTGATTGAAAAAGGAGAGAAAAAGATTTAATTGCAGATATAAAGCATTGCACTCATTCATGTTAATGATCATATTGAGCAAAAATCTGACTTTTTGATTCAAGTTTCACTTCGGTTTCTTAATTAATTTTTACAGGGTTACAAATCCTCAAGGCACCACTAAACATGGATGAATTGTCTGTTCGTGCTTTTTACTAATGTTGCACAACATTCATTTAAATCTAGGGAGAAAGTGAAGACAGATTATGTTAGCAAATTTAGGAGAGGTATATACAAACTTTACAAGCAATGTTGACTAACGCTTTCCATTCTGGCAACAGCTTTCACAACCCATAGCCACATCAGTTGAGTTGTAGTACATTCCCAATCTGATGCAGGTTAAAAGTGCTAAGAGCTGTCTAAAAATGTGTTTTCTGACCCTCCCTTGGGAATTGGCAGTGGAAAGCAATTTGCTTTGCACCTTTACAAAATGTCGGTATTAATTTAATTAGGAGAAAAAGCAAAAGAAAGAAAAGGAAAATAAGTTGTGCATTGCCTTTTTAGGTAATTTGTTTTCATCAGCTTTAATGGCGGCTACCTATCATGTATTATGTGGTTACAATATGATTCAGAAGAGCTGTTTAGTGACTGGGTAATTTGTGAATTGATTGCACAGAGATCTCCCCTGGATACTCCTTCACGCTCACTAGTGATAAAACACTGACATAACAAAAGCATATTGTTCATATCAGTTAAAACTAGCCAGTTTTGTGTGGCAGCTCCCAAACAAGAATGAATGCAACAGAAATTCTTAATTCAGTTTCCATCTGATGGCTTTAGTAGTATATTCAAATTGTTGGTTGCTACAGCTGAAGCTAACAGGTTTTTAAACTAATAGATGTAGCAAATAGTATTATATAACAATCTTATTAATTTCTCCCCATTATGAAATCAAATAAACAGAATACCTCTATTCAATCCATAAGCTTAACATTTTAATTCTCTGCCCCAATCCTATTCTGATCTTTCTGTCCTTATCCTCCTACACTGTTCCAATGAAGCTAACATAAGCTCAAGAAAAAGCACCTAATCTTTCAATTAGGCATTTACCGCCTTCCAGACTCAACATCGAGTTCAACAATTTCAGATCATAACAACTGCCCTCATTTTTTTTTTGAACAGCAGCTGTTGGTGATTATTCTGCTATTCCCATTTACACCTCCTCTAGACCCAACTTTTATTTCTTTAGACATTTAGTAGTACAGAACTTGAGTATTGCTGAAAATTGAGACATTTTGTTGAAGCTTTTCGTCTTGTACTCATCAAGACAATTCGCAAGAATACTAGTGTAAGAGAAGCAACAAATTTATACTGGATGAGAAGAGAGTACTGATTGGTTGGCAAGTGGACTCTGATTGATAGAGGCGTTGCCATGGAGAATGACTGACAGTTAACTGCCAAGATTTGTTTGAAATTTAAACCAGGCAGCTTGACTCTGATTGGTCAAGGCATTGCCCTGAGGAATGAACCAGCAAATGGCTGTCACTTATTATGTTTAACTGAAACAGGCACAATGTGTGTACATGTTCTTTCTGTCTGTAAAGAACAGGGCCCTGTGTATTAATATATGTAGCTTCCAGTACGCGCAAATGCGCCACACTATGAGCCCGACTGACAATCTTAAATTGGTTGTCAGCGTAATTCTTAGCACACTGAGGATTATTTAGCAAATGTTGTTCAATCACAGAATCACATCTAATGTTGGGCACTGTGTTTTGAGTTTTGCAAGCATGGGCTGGTTGGGTACGGCCTGTACCTTGCCCATTGCGAACAGCGGAAGGGAGATGCTGTTTGATATGATCCGCCAGTCTTTGGGACATACGGTCTATATACCTAGCATCACACTGGCATTGAAATTCATATATCACATTACTCATTTGTGTAATGGGCAGAACGTCTTTTTGGCTCGATGGCAGCAGCCTGTTAGGGGCGAACATCACACATGCTGCTACTGCAAAGTCGCAGTGTGAAACAGATAGCTTTACCTGTTGCTCATATTTTTGGGATACATTACCCTCCCAGGGTAGACTGGGCACTTGTCAGGGCCGAAAATGACAGCCTTAGTCTCGTTCACAGGTTTGCGCGATATACAGCAGTATATGAATTTCAATGCCAGTCTGAGGCAAGGTCATTGGCCAGAAAGGTTAACTTGGTTTCACTCTCCACAGATGCTGCCTGACCTGTTGTGTATTTCCAATACTTTTTGTCTTTATTTCACATTTCCAGCATCTACAGTATTTTGCTTTTGTAAGAACAAAATACACCTTGACATGACACAAAAGATTACAATGCAGCCAGAAGGCCCATTGGGGACCAGTAGGCCTATGATGCCAGATCAACATGCAAATTGATACATATAATTTTGAAGCAGATGCAGATTTTATTCAAATATTTTTATTTCACCAATTCCCAAACTCATCCTTTTCCAATACTGTCACTCATCACATGGAACCAATGAAAGCTTTCATTTTAAGAACCTGAGAATATAAGAAATAGGAGCAAGAGTAGGCCATGGCTGACCTTCAACTTCAACTTCATTTTTCTGCCAATTCCCTTAGGTTTCAAAAATCTATTGATCTCAGCCTTGAATATAATCAACAACTGAGAATCCATAGCTCTCTGGGGT
Source organism: Heterodontus francisci (assembly GCF_036365525.1). Taxonomy (NCBI): domain Eukaryota; kingdom Metazoa; phylum Chordata; class Chondrichthyes; order Heterodontiformes; family Heterodontidae; genus Heterodontus; species Heterodontus francisci. The sequence continues at coordinate 120,859,196 of NC_090374.1, forward strand.
AAAGAATTCCTAAAATTCAGAACTCCCTGATGAAAATAATTCTCCTCATCTCTGTCCTAATGGATTCACCCCTTATCCTGAGACTGCCCCTTAGACTCTCCAGTCAGGGGAAACAGCGTCTCAGAGTCTACACTGTCAAAGCCTCTCAGAAGTGTTTCAATGAGATCACCTCTCATTCTGCTAAACTCTAACAAGTATAGGCCCGTTCTACTTAATCACTCCTCATAGGACAACCCTTTCATCCCAGGCAGCAATCTAGTGAATCTTTGTTGTATTGCCTCTGAGTATAGAGTTTATACTTCCTTAGGTACAGGGACTAAAACTGTACACAGTATTCCAGGTGTGGTCTCACCAAAGCCCTGGACAATTGCAGCAAGACTTCCTCACTCTTGTACTCCAACCACTTTACAATAAAGGCCTACATACCATTTGCCTTACTAATTATTTGCTGTACCTGCATGTTAGCTTTCTGTGTTATGTGTACAAGGACACCCAAATCATTATGAACGCCAACATTAATAGTTTCTTATTGTTAAAAAATAATTCTAATTTTCAATTCCTCCTACCGAAGTGAATAACATTTCAAAACATTATATTCCATCTCCTACCTTTTTGCCCACTCACTTAACTTGTCTATATCCCTTTGCAGATTCTTTAGGAGGAATCTTATTAGCCAGGCAGAGGTGGCTTTGGAGACAGGAGGGCAGGGAATTTTGGAAAGTTGTGCTTCAGGTCGTTCACTCAACGTGTTCCCACCTCCGAGCACTTTTGCCAGAGGAGACATCTGACAAATACCGGCTACTTGTCTGGCAGTAGCTGTTAGTTAATTAAGATCAATAAGTGCCCACTTGGGGAAAGTTGGTGATGCTGTCAGGAAGATCCTGGAGACATCTGGGTCCCCCACTGAGGCCAAAGCCTGGCAGGAGCCTAGAAGCAACCTCCTGGCGGCAGGTCAGGGGGCCAGTGAGGCCTCCACTAATTCCATGCCATGACCATCCCCAGCCCCCAAGCCACAGGTGCCAGAGGGCCACACCTGCAGCCACAGGCCAATCTGTGGAGCAGCACCCCTCCACACTGATGGCCTAGCAGCTATGGGCACACTTATTTTTTGAAATCTTCAGAGGACGCCTCATCTTGAGGCATCCTTGCGGTCTCCCACCTACATCAGCAGTGCCCACCTCTCCCAGTGGGGCTGCCAACTGCTCACAGTCTCAGGCACTCCAATTGGTCTTCCTGCCTGCAGAGACTGCCTGCTGCTCCTAATTGGATGGTGCTCCCGAATGTGGCCTGTTAATTGGCCACCTCTGAGAAGGTCGGGCAGGGTGGACAGGACTCAGACACTATCAGGGTTGGAACTTGGAAATGGTCCCAACACCCAAGAATCATCTAAGTTAAGAAAATTCCACCCCTTGTATCCTAACAGCTTACTTCCCCAAGTATCATCAGCAAACTTGGATAAATTACTCTCAGCTCCTTTATCTAAATCATTAATATAAATCGTAAATAGCTGAGCCCCCAGCACTGATCCTTATGGCACCCGTCTAGTAACAGCCTGCCAACCTGAAAGTGACCCATTTATCCCTACTCTCTGCTTGCTGTCCCTTAACTAATCCATTATCCTTGCTAGTATATTACCCCCAAACCCCAAGAGCCCTTAACTTTGTAACAAGACTGATGGTGTAAAAGATTGATTGATGAATAACATCTAGCTTCCTATATATAATCCAAAGTTTGTGGTTTTTGCTTTTACATTTTAACATCTCACCATAAATGGAGCATAGTTTTTAAAATATTCTTTCTTGCATGAGTGTGGTATTTGCTTTATGTCAACAAACTGTCTTCTGTCTGTGTTTATAATAACTATCCATTGCAATCTTTTTCCATTATTGCTCATTGGATCCTTAGACTGCAATGAATCATGGGACAGCTGTTGCTCTCAGGGATGCATACTCCCATGATGCACCTTACCAATCGTATATTCACAGAGCAGTAATGTGGGTTTCATGATTGAAATAAAAGATTTTAATCAGCCTGCAGTTTACCTTTATCTCCTTCGGGTAGATTTTGACTTTGTGCAATTGTGTAAAATGGGTGATAGCTAGATGGCAGCTTGATTTACAGCTCTGCAGATCTGTGTTTACAGTGAAGTCACTCGTTTTATACTATTGCACAAAGTTAAGCAATGAAGTGCTGAGTCTCCAGGCAATAGAATCTGAGCTAATAATTTGCTATATCATCTGCTGTGATAGATTGCTGTTGGTTGTAAATATCATTTCAAGAAATTATTGCTACTTTACAATATCCATACAATATTAAACTTCCATTGAAAATAGCTAGTTGATTATATAATTAATTAGGACAATTATTAGAGCGGGTCTTTAAACAAAATAGAATTGTATTGTCATTTTTGGTTCTAAATACCTGAACAGCAGATGGATCCTTGATTTCGCCAATTACGTGGGGATCCCGCACATCAAGAATTTTTGCCACTGACTCCAGTGGACTTGCAGGGGTCAGGGGAGGTTCCCTGTTTTTATACCCATGGCAATTGCTCACTCCACTAAGGATACTGAAGGCCCAAATGTCTAGTTTTGGAATGCTGCCCATACTCACCACCATCTGGAAGGGACTTGTAAGGCTTCCTCACAAAGAGAGCCACATTAGAAATAAGAATATATATTGTAGTGTGCATCCCGGTGTGGAACCCCAGCTAGTTGCCGTATGCACTGGCAGTTAGATGCATGGCTGGTCTGATCAGGTATACCCCTGCCAACCATACGCCAGGTCTCTCTGTGGCCCAGAGCACAGGAATTCCTAATGCAAGGTGTCCGTGCCACCAGCCGCAGGCTCACTGCCTCACGATGACAGTCTTCTATGGGGCAGACAGGGGATTTACTCCCAAGGCCATCCTGGAATTATAGAATCATAGAATGATACAGCACAGAAGGAAGCCATTTGGCCTACCATGCTTGTTCTGCCTCTTTGGAAGAGCTATTCATTTAGTCCCACACCCCTGCACTTTCCCCATATCCCTGTAACTTCTTCCCCTTCAACTATTTATCCAATTCTCTTTTGAAGGCTGCTATTGAATCTGCTTCCACCATCCTTTGATGTGGTGCATTCCAGGTCATAATGACTCACTGCATAAAAAATTTGCAAGTCTGTGGCCTTTCCTCCCTCAGCAAACTGAGATGGAGCCCATTCAGACCGATGACTCCTTTATTTTAAGTACTGCCAACTTTTTAAGTACGTCTTCTTTTTCGATCTTTATCCAAACCAGTTTCTCTACTACTTCTTTCTTTACTGTGCCATTGGCAGCATCTTCTTTCATGATTTGGTGCAAGACCGGGACCTGGTGTATCCAGATTTCCAATTATTCCAGTGGCCTGCTGCCAAAGCCATCATAATGCAATATGTAATGGCATGTTTTATTGCACCTACTAAGCTGCACAGCAAATTCAGAAATCATTATTTAACCATTTTCCCCCCTTATCGGCATCTAGGCTCTCATTAACCTTTGTGCTCATAGTTTTATTCATTTATTTGTCCCCAGTACAATTACTGGCCTCAGTGGGTTTCCTATTGGGTGCTTGTAGATGTTAGGTAGGTCAGACTGCATGGGAGGTGCTACCAGTAACTACATATACTCATCTGCAGACAACTGTGTCCAGACCTCACTTTCACAGACAACTGATGTATGCATAGGCTTCAATTCTGAGGAGAAATAATGACAATATCCACAGATTTTTATTCTGATTAACCACTATGCTGGATGGTTCTTCAAAAGTGCCTCAATTTCACTGTATTGTGCCTTATAAAGACATGCCTAAGTGATAAGAACCAGCAAAGTCTGATTGGTTGCAGCCACCAGTGTGCCATTGATCATACTTTCAAGCATTATTACACCTTTTGGCAATGACTGTAGGGAAATGAGCAGCAGAAAGCTGAGGCAGAGCTTTGTCATCTGCTGTTAACACACACCATAAGGCTGGCAAAGCCACTGACAGTACCAGTCATTTGTAGCCTCAAACTTTCCTCCACCTTTCGTCAAACATTTTGTAATGTGCTTGTGAGTGTGGATCATGGGCTGGAATTTTATGCCCCCCACCCTCCTCCCCCCAGGCTGGTGGCGGCGGGGTCATAAAATCGAGTGGGAGGTGAGGGCGCAATTCTCATTGCCTACCCGCTCCTGTTGTCATTTTACCAGCAACGGGGGAGGTGGAAAACGGCCAACCCACTCCAGGCCAATTGAGGTACTTAAATAGCCAATTAATTGCCACTTAAAGGCCTCCTCCCGCCGCCGTTGATATTTTACCAGCAGCGGCCAGGCACCAACAGCTGAGGAGGCCGCCCAATAGTACCCGGTGGCCTTCTTGCGGGCTCAGGGGACCTCCTGATCGGGTACCCTGCACCCCAAGGAGGGCCCCCCGAGCGGCACAAGTCACCTCCACTGAACCACCTCCTCCCGTCCTCTTGATCGACCCCTACCTCCCCGCCTTGCCACAGCCCAGCCGATTGTCCCCAGCAAAGCCCCACACACCTACCTCCATTCTGGGGCCTTACTGGTCCTGGCTGGGGTACAGTCCCAGCAGTGGCCACCGTTCCTGGTGATGCTGCTGGTACTGAGGAGCTGCCAGCCAGCCGATTGGCCAGCAGAACTTGGAGGGAGGATTTTCTGCTTCAGAGGGGTAGAAGTCCCAACTGAGGCCTGGGCCACGCAAAATCGCTGCATGGCTTCCGAGTCCAGCGGAGGTGGGCTTGCCCCCAACTTTTCAGCCAGTGGGCAGAGTCTCTGCTACAACATAAAATTCTGGCCATGGTGTGGCACAGATGGCAATCTTCTTTGCAGCTCATGCAGCACCCCTTCCACTTTAGCTGCCATCAAGCAGGATCAGATGCTGGGCTGCTCCATCACTTGCTTACAGACTTATGGCCATCCATGGAGCTCCATTTCTGTCACTTCTTAATCTCCTGCCTTGTCAGCATTGGCAGTGGCAGTGGCATCTAATGAATTAAGATACTTCTTGAGGCTTTCAAGATTTTTGACCCACTATTGTCATTGATCCCTTTAAACTTTTATGGCCAGGAATTTCCTTGAAGCTACTCCTGCTCCACTGTCATAACTTTCCAACATTTCCATCAGCGTGGGAGCAACTCTGAAGAAATTCGCGCCTACAGCTCTTTAAATCAACTTTCAAACAATCTTTTGCTCCCACCACCATGGTGAATCCCACGCCTGCCCAAACCTGCTCTTGGATCTGTGAATCATTATCCACACAGTCGAACATGAGAAAGTTGAAAACCATTAGCAACATGCCATTCTGGTTTGATTAACACCAGTTCTTAACCATTTAGGACTGGCATGACACCCAGTAGATCTCTAATCTTTTGTTTATGCCAAAAAGCGGAAGTCAGTGGCTTCAAAGTGTACAAGATGAGTTAATGGCTCATCAGGCTGAAGATTATATGGGGGATTCATTCAAGTGGAAAAGTCTGGAACAGCTCAGGCGGTTTCCATATTCTGGGTAGTATTTTGTTATCCAGCATCCATTTAGCGTCATTGTAAATATCCTCAGTTAGAGATAAAAAATGGAAGGCAGAAAGCTGCTGGGATACATTCAGTACCAAATTGAAATTAATGACATGAGCTTTTTTTGGGTGTATTGGCCGATTATTTCATCTAACCTGGTCTGTTACTGCTCTTTTCTAAGTGGACTTTCATCCTTTCTTCAACACACAAAAGTAATTTTCCAACTTTCTCTCTCACCTGTTGGCAATATATGTCAGAGCTTTTGGTTTACACCAGAGCTTCCAATATTTGCTGCAGGAATGGCAACCATCGAGGATTGTCCTGGAGTTTTCAGGAATTGAAGGTAAATGTCCAGGACACTCATGGAAGCAACCTATGAGAAAAATCATAGGAGCATTAAAGAAATTGTGATTTTTTTTCTTTTTCTTTAAACACTTACATTTATTAATTATAAAAATATTAGGGTTGGGAAGAAAAAGGCTGTTTGACTAACAGTCAATATTAATCCAATTGGTTAACAAAAAGTCTGTTCACTTTCCAATTGGCATGGGAAGGCGTGCACTCAGATGATGGACCAATGGTGGGAGAGTGGGGGTGCGGCAGTTTGAGTTGAGGGGGTTCCTGTGATGAAATCTCTTGGAATACAGCCAACCAGAGTTGGCAAACCTAATGTATTGCTGCCAGGTGAGAGTGTCCACAAGCAACACAAGTGTCCCTGTAATCTGAATTTTCTTTTACCAGTTACGTTGAAACACATCCCCAGAATCCCATAATTATGGCTTACACATCACACCCTTGCCTGAACTCTCATAAAAAAAACATGAGGATCAAAAACTGTGGGAATGTCAAAGGCATCAGAAAGAAATGAGAAAGGAAACGACTTATTAAGAGAAGGTGCTGTGTTTGCTGACCTACAGAGATTTGGTTTGAAGACTATTAACAGCAGAACAATAAACAGTTTCAGCTGTATTTTTGCAAGTGTGTAAAGGGTTTTTGTAGAATTCAAATTAAGGTTTGTAGAAATATTGTAGTGTGGATGTCAGGAATGATTAACCGACTCAATCCACTACTTTAAAATTGGCTTGTCCAAAGTAAACATGCAAATTTCATTTACTGCTGTGAGCATGTCGGTGAGCTTTTTATAACGATAGTGATGTGTCTGGTATTCTACAGTTCTATGGCCATGTTAGAACTCTTCCATATGAAAACTCGAGAAAACTGGTAGGGTGATGGAGACTTGGTGATGTCTGCTGGACCTGCCCAGGCAGCTTGCTGGGGAAGAGGATTTCAATTTCGGGCTGCAGTGTATTTAATTTAGGGACTTAATGTCTGTTTGATGCCCCCTTCACAAAATTGGGCTGCCCTGAACGCAGCTGGCATCAGGCCAGCTGTGTTCATGAAAACGTGGTTCACATGTGGACTAACCAGTGATCCTTAAAGGGGCTGCCACCAAAAAGATACTTTTTTATTTGCATATGCAAAGAGCCCACTGTCTGTTTCAGGGATGAGCCCTGGATGCTTCTTTTTCTGCCGTTTCCAGTATGGCAGGCGTTGTATGTGTGTGCCCATCTGCTATATTTGATGCTTGGGCACCCATTTTGTATATGAAAAACAGACATAATGCAGTGATCAGTAGACCTTCACTCCCATTTCCTTGTTTTTCATTCCATTCAAAAATTATAGAGGATACCTCTTGTAATATTATAACATTGCCTGGTGACACCAAGCCATGTGGCCAGGTAAAACAAAGGTCAACAGCACTGAATGAACTTCATCAACTTAGCAGGTGGGGTAAAAAAATGACTGCTGGTTTTTAAATGTGGTTTAGTGTAAGGTTACATGCACTTTAAAAAAGGAAACACACAATACATGATGAAAAGTTCTAGTTATAAAAGGTGAAAGGGAAAAGATTATAGAGTGATTATTGACTATTAATGTAGCTGATATCAACAAGGCTAATCATGTACTCGGATGCATTGTAAAGGTATTTAATTGTTCTAACCTTCCACAGACCATTGGTTGTAGTATAAGGATGTAAAGGGTTAATACAGAAGACAGTGAGAGAGACCCCTCCCACTGTAAGACGGATGATGCAACAGTCACATGAGATAAACTGGAGAAGAAGAAAGAGCAGCACAGAGGATGCTAGCTTAAGTGGCTTGAGGAGTGTGTAAATAGTATAATGTAAATAATAAACAGTTCTGAGTTAACCTTTACCTGAGCCTGAGACTTTCTCCAGTTCATCCCTAAAACACAACTGAAGATGCTACCAATAACAATACAACAACATGTAATATTGGTGAATCCACATTTAGATTATTGTGTGCAATTTTAGGCACCTGGGTTCCAAATGACTTCATTATAGTAAAAAGAATTCAGTGCAGATCAGCACCAAAAGTATCGTCTTCAGCCCCTGCCACAAGCTCCAGTCCTTCCCATTATATCTAACCCTCCAAACATGTTCAAGACGATACCAGACAATATACAGCCTCGATGTCCTATTTTACCCCAAAACTGAGCTTCCAACCCCATTTCCTCCTTGTCCAAAGACCACCTATATCGTCGCACTGCAAAACTGACTGCCTCCATCCCCACCCTCATCCGTTTTTTTTGTCAGCTGCAGATTCGATTTTCCAATGCTTTTCTGACTAATCTCCATTGTTTACCCTCTGTACATTGGAACAGGAGTAGACCAGATGGCTCCTAAATTCTGGTCTGGCATTCAATTAGATCATGAGTGTGCAGGAGGAGATGGTGGTGTAGTGGTAATATCACTGTGGTTGTAATTTAGTAGTTTAAGCTAATGTTCTGGGGGCATGGGTTCAAACACCACCATGGCAGCTTGCGAAATTTAAAATTAAGTAAAATAATTAATTAATTGGGCGGCACAGTGGCGCAGTGGTTAGCACTGCAGCCTCATAGCTGCAGGGACCCGGGTTCGATTCTGGGTACTGCCTGTGTGGAGTTTGCAAGTTCTCCCTGTGTCTGCGTGGGTTTTCTCCGGGTGCTCCGGTTTCCTCCCACAAGCCAAAAGACTTGCAGGTTGGTAGGTAAATTGGCCATTATAAATTGTCACTAGGATAGGTAGGTGGTAGGGAAATATAGGGACAGGTGGGGATGTTTGGTAGGAATATGGGATTAGTGTAGGATTAGTATAAATGGGTGGTTGATGGTCGGCACAGACTCGGTGGGCCGAAGGGCCTGTTTCAGTGCTGTATCTCTAATCTAATCTAATTAAAAAAATATCTGGCATTAAAGCCTAATCTCAGTAATAGTGCTATGAAACTATCATCAATTTTCATAAAAACCCATCTGATTCACTAATGTCCTTTAGGGAAGGAAATCTGCCATCCTTACCCGATCTGGCCTACATGTGACTCCAGACCCAGAGCAATGTGGTTGACTCTTAACTGCCCTCTGAAATGGCCTAGCAAGCCACTCAGTTGTCAGGGGCAGTTATAGATGGGCCTTTCCAGTGATGGCCACATTCCATGAAAGAATAAAAATAATTTCTACCTAAACTTCATTTAACCATCTTTGATCCATATCCCTTGACAAAAAATTGTCAATCTCAGTCTTGATTGCTCCAATTGACCTAGACCTTTTGTTCCCGAGTTCTACTATCCTTTATGTGTTAAAGGGCTTTCTGATTTCACTCCTGAATGGCCTAGCTGTAATTTTAACACTATGTAATTTTAACACTATGCCCCCATTCTTGATTCCACAAGAGGAAATTGGCACCCTATCAACTCATTTTAACATTTTAAACAGCTCAATTAGATCACCCCTTATACTCAAGGGATTGCAAGCCAAGTTTATGCAAATTTGTGCCCCATTATCATTCTCATGAATCTGCACTGTACCCTCTCTAAGGCCTTCCTGAGGTGTGGTGCCCAAAACTGAATGCAGTACTTCATATGGAGTCTGACCAGCTGAAGCATAACTTCCTCCCCTTTATATTCCAGTCGCCTTGAGATGAAGACCAATATTCCATTTGCCTTTTAGATTGCTTTTTTTTTAACCTATCTACAAGCTTTCAATGACTTGCACTCCCAAATCTCTTTGCTCTCCTACAATTTCTATTTTTATTGGGTCCAAAGTGGATGACCTTGCACTTGCCCCCATTGATTTCCATTTGCCATAGTTTTGCCCACTCACTTAATCTGCCTATGTCTCTTTGCAACTTCTGCTCCCATCTGCCATATTACTATCTCTCCTAACTAAGTGTCATTTGCAAACTTGGATTTACAAATTTTTGCAGCTTATACATTGGCAGTTCTCACACTCATGCCAATTATAAAGCTACTGTTAAATAGAAAGGTGTTTTTCTATTGTTATCGGTTGATGACTGTGATACGTTTTCATCAGATGTTTAAATGATGAATAAAAAATAGTTTTAACTAAAAGGACTTTTCAACTTTTTTCTAAACTTTTATTTTCTTTTGTTGAAATGTAGTTTTGCAACAACATGCCTGATGTGCATTTTCATTAAGGAACATTAGAACTGAAAGCTTTTTCTACCTTGTTTCTGTCAGATTGGAAAGACAGACAGTCTGTCAAAGCAGATTTGTATCAATATACATATATAGTGACTCTATTCTTCTCCAGATCTCTGGTGAGCTGAATGATGTTCCCAGACTTCATGTATTATCTGACTTCAAGATGCACCATAATTACACAAGGCATAATTCTATGGCCCCCTTTGTCTACCCACAATAGAGCTGTTCTTCTGACGTTTTTAACTTGCATTAGGAAGGTCAAAAATTAGCCAATGTGATGAAAGTCCTAAATATAGAGAAATAATGGTCCTACTATTTTTGAATGCAACTAGTACTGTTGTCAAAGCTAAGGTATCTATGTTTAATCAAATGGGCGTGTGCTAGTTTCCTGACAGGTAAATGGTAGAGATGTTTCATTCAGATGTGAGGTAAAAATCTGTCCTTCAGTCACAGAAAATTGCAGAAATGTTGGGAAAAAGATTGTATTTTACTCATGAAGTTAGTGAAACATCAAGTGACCTAATAATGTTACAGCTTCACCATATGAAATAATTGTACCATGTATATGATTGTAAGAGTTGTGGGACCTCATCCAGAAACTACAGCTGTATATTGAGATCTCTCTGATCTCCATGAATACTAAAAATATCCACCACCTTTCTTTTAAAGGAATAGGCCTTCACAAGTGGGCTCCGACAAATTGAAATTGCTACATTAGCAATTCATAAGCAAATCCAATGCATAAGTCAATAATATTATTTTTATCATGGAAATTGCTATATTTATTCCAGGTCTTGCATTGACACAGCCTGCACTTTTCATATAGCAGCATTAGAACTACAGCTGAAACACATTTTCATGTTGGTGCAGTGCTAATGTAGCACTGACTGAAGGTTGTACTTTTTCCCTTGACTTTTGCATGGCTCCCGAAGATGTTGACAATTGGTCGGATACAATTCCACAGCCATCAGAAGGCTTCGGACATCTTACCCAAGTAGTAACTCTTCATGCATGAGCCAAGACAATGAAAAGAAAAAAAGACTTGCCGTTATATATTGAGGAGTGGTCATTAGAGTGGGAGAAGGCTTGGGTGGAGTATATGGCCAAATGGCCTATGCTGCGTAGTAGATTCTCTGTAATTCTCTATAATGCTAAAAGTGCTATATAAATGCAAGTTGTAGTTGCAACTGCAAAACTTATTGTGCATCTTTTTTAGATTAAAAGATTGAAGAAGACGCAGATCATTATGCAGAGTCTTTTACAGAGCCTCATAAGTTATGAATATCACAAAGTATTTATTAAATTTTGTCCACTTCAAAGGGAGCCAGAAAGAACTCACTCTTCAGGGTGGTTTATATACATTCGGTAACTCCTGGCTTGCAATCTAGAAATTCCATGATGTAAACAAAATCCACTCAGTGCTACCAAAAATGGTGGCAGGCAGTGAGTTCAATTATTATTAATTTCTAAAAGCTTAGTCTTCACTTAGAATATCTATTAGTGAATTACAATTACAACAATTAAAGGATCATTGTCTTTGTGAAACAATGTTTTCAAGAAATTATTAACTTGACCTTTTCCCTCTTTCTTCCACTCTTGGCTTATAGCAGTTCCATTGAGGTAAACATCTCTCCTGTAGATCATCTAAGTGGCTATTGTTACAATCAGGTGAGGAGGGGTCGAAAGCTCCCCTCTTGTCCCTCTCCTTGTTGGACTGCAACAGGGTTTATTCCTTTTAAAACAGTGAATGTGCTTACCAATTCAGTGAGTGTTTAGCCCTTTATGTACTATGATCATAAAAGAACCAATCAAACAGGTTTTCTTGAGTTTAAACAAGAAAGAGGTTGGTTTATCGAACTTAAAATCAAATCCCAATCTAAGTGAAAATAATAAACTATGCACCAACTTTCATTCACACACACACACACACACACACACACACACACACACACACACACACACACACACACACACACACACACACACACACGAGAATCATGCACACACACGAATAGGTTACAGAGTGATCAAGAACAATTCGGTTAGATTAGAGTCCAGAACAAATAAAAATAATGTACAGTCCGTGTGGTCTGATAATTCAATTACTTCTGGCTGAATTTATGGTTCTGACATCTCTGGCTGGTAGAAGTGCACTTGCAGCTGGTTCACCTGGTTCAGGATTTTCTTGGAGACAGTGATGTAGGTGACTTTCTCTCTGGGGTCTCTGTCTGTAGTAATGATAGGCTTGGACAGGGTTCAAAACATACAATGTTATCTGGAGAGGAACAGAGAGAGCCAGCCCCACTGGGGTCCTGCACCGATTAGCTCCCAAAGCTTGTCTGCTATGTGTAACAAGAAGTCCAAGTTCACACAGTCTGGGAAAAATGTCACATGGTTCTCTCTGTATTTTTTTTTTACTTTAATGAGGTCCAAAGTCCAGCAGTCCCAAATCACTCTCAGATCTTTTGTTTCAATATTTACCCCCTGGAGGTACATCTCCACTAGTGAATGCTCCAAGATAGCTTTGAATGTCTTTATAACAAGGGTGATACTAGATCATTTACTCAACCGTTCAAGCCATTATCCTGGATGGGAGCTTTTTAGACATGCATCTCCACTTCGTTGCCTTGGAACGTGAGGTATTTCAGTGCAAATTGTGGTGGCTATCTTAGATGCCAGTTTTTTAAAAGGTTGCATGTAGGATTTCAGTTTTCCTTTTAAAAAGTTTAATGTAGGTTTCCAACCAATGAATTAAAAATCCTCATTCAGCAGAGCATGTTTTCCTGACACCATTTTCTTATGAATCAAAGCAATGATTATCAGATTATTCAGCTGTGGAAACCATCACAGCCAAGTTCAAACTTACCGTCATGCAACATCCACATGCACTTTTCAACAGGAATTACTGAGTAGTGATCACCAGCAGAGACCCCAGCTGTTTTTCTTCTGTCTTGCCTTGGGATTCTGAGATCAATTGTGGTGTCTCCAATGCTGCCCCAGCTGAAATGAGCTAGCTCTGCACAGGTCACCTTGATGAAATTTTATTCATTTCTTTACAAATGTGCGATTCAATACATATATCACATTGGCAGAGCTCATCACATCACTTCCTCGCGATGTCACACACTTCTTCTGCTGCTTCCCTCACTCTGACAAAAGTAGTTGGCTAACCTTTTTACCATCCAGATAGTACCTCTTCAAAGTGGTAGTACTGTCCTGTTGAATAATCCTGTGTGGTTCGGTACAACAGAGAAGGATAAAACCTGCAATTGGCAGTTTTATTGCACTATCGTGTCACTGACCAATGTGTATTTGATGAGTACTTTTGTCATTTCATTTTAATAAAAACAGAAAGTAAAAATGTAAACTACATTGTAACATTTTGTGCTGCTGCTTATACAGCCCAACGTGGAGGTAAGTGGCTTCTAGTTGCCATCATTTTGAATTACTGCAAAGATGCCAATTCAAGATGTTGCTGTCACTTGGTGTTCAGCTCTGATAACATAAGGTGCAAAATCTTCCAACATTTCAAAGATTGTAATAACCATGGGCAAAAGTGTAAAGCTCCAGTCCTAAACCTTTTACAAAATAATTCGCAAGTACTTTCTCAAAGTAAATCAGCCTCTAATTAACTTTAATTGCTGCACTGTAATAATGTAAACTTTGCTGTACTTTATTCAACTTTGGAAATGTCACTTAACTATATGGGTGGGACTACATCTATAGGATCCAATCAGCTAACACACGTATGTCCTGTTCACACTCACATAGCTGATTAACAGTTCTAAAGTTCAAACAGAAAACAAGTTTTGCAATAGTACCGCTCAACAATTAAAAATTAACCAGCATCTTTTTCATCCCAATTAAGTTTAGCCTGGTAAGTGTCTTACAATTAAATGCGTAAAAGAGTAGAATTTTACAGCACAGAAAGAAGCCATTCAGCCAATCATGGCACTAACAGCTCTCTAAAATATGTACCTCTGTTCTTTCTTTTAACTCTTTTTAGAAATATTTATCCACTTCCTTTTTAAAAGCTATTACAGATTTTACTTTCACCCCTGCTTTGCATTGCAAGTCCTAACAACCCTCTGCTTGAAACAATATCTCCCTACCTCTCCCTTCCTAATGATCTTAAATTTATGCCCTCAAGTTAGAGATTCGCAGAACCCAGTGGAAATAGTTTTTCTTTATCAAAATCCTTCTTCAACATGAACCCCCACATTTTGAAGTCCCACAGTTTTAAAATACTAACCGATGTCAAAATAACAATCTAGCAAGATAACGAAGGACTTTTCTACAAAGAACAGTGTAAATTGATTGTTGCTTCCTGCCTAAAGCCATCTGGCCTACATTACATAACAAAATATGGCCTCAAGCTCTCAGGCACCTGAATTCTATTAGTATAATTTTCAATAATGGCAGCATTGAAACAAATGACAATGTCATCATAGAGCACAACCTCCAGACTCCATGCACCTGTGTTCAGCAGCAACAGTATTTATGAAAATTGGGTTCTGTCTGTAAATCAGTCATTTAGAAAGCTTTTTGTAACCCCTCTCTAATTTTATCCCATTCTCTCCTGCCAGAGCTGATTCATTGTGGGGTTGACCCCCATTAATGCCAGCCATCATCTGGCACCTCTTCAACTGTGAGTCTAGGCAGTAAGTGCAAGTAGGCTATTCAGCTATATGTGCCACCATAGCTGAGATGGAAGCTATACTCACTCAACATTTAGATAAGTATACTTCTGGCAGGAGTCACTGGATAGCAATCAGAAGGAAGCACCCTCACCTATGTTTCCCCTCCCTAGCCTGCGATGCAGAGGTAAATCGTACACACCCGCTACCCTCTCCAATTATTGCTCTGGCTAAGATCAACTAACTCGACACAATTGCAGGGATTCAATCTGGGACTTTGTTGATCGGTGTGACTCAGTTTCAAACCGAACCGTTTATTTACCAGCTGAGCCATTAAGATCACTCAACAACTTTTTGTTTTGTCTGAAATTGTAGCTGAAATCTGGCAACTTGTGAATGCAAATGCTGTGAAAGTGTTGGTGCGAATTGCATTCACAAAGAAAAAAAAGACTGTGACGTTCCTGTGCAAAGTTCAAACCTACATAAAAGGAATATTTCATTCAATATTAGAAAAGGTGTGTTGTTTAACATGAAGTGCAATTAGTCCATTGTTTTCTGGATACCATAAAGTGATGTAAAGTCAGAAGCTATTTATCAGTTCAATGATCCAGAGTATTCTGCCATAAAACTGACATCCCTTCAAGATGCAACAGCAAAGCGATTTTCTTTGTTTGCTTCTTTTCTTATGAAGAAAGCGGGTGAATGAGACGAGCAGCTGTCACTCTTAATACCTTCAGAAAACCTCCATTGGGAAACCTGTAACATCATCCGACCAGCAGCTGTTAACCCGCATTGCAGGCATTCAGCATTCTTCGGAGACTGCCTCTTGTAGGAATCTTTGCAGCCAGCCCGCAACCGGCATGAATCTCATGATTGTGCAACAGCAGCCTCACTTTGTATGACTGCCACCAAACAGGAGAATTTCTATATAGTCGCTTAATTCATTATCCTGTATGAATTTCAGTGAAGCAACACTGAGAGAGGGGAGCAGAGGAAACTTGATCCTCCTCAGCTGCCATCAAGCCCGTCCCTCAGGAAATACCTGTCTGGAGAAGGTTGGGGGGCTGCAGGGTGTTGCAGGGGTTAGAGTAGGAAGCGAAACAGACAAAATGAGCATTGTCAGCAGAGGCCAGTGTGTAAGGGTTGTATGACAGACTGCTATTTCCTACAGGCTATTCTGCAAATTCTTTGGCAATCAGGCTTTCAGTCCCTGCACGTCAAGCTGGCAGCAAGAGTCATCTCCGCCATTCTTCAGTGAAATCAGTCCAGTTCCCCTCCAGGTACAGGTGCGGCTGAGGCTGCGGGTAGAGCCAAGCTTCCTAAAATAAATAAAAACAAACACAGAATGTTTACATTTTCTACATTTAGTTACTGTATTCCTTGGTGATGTGGTCGATGCTATCAGATGAGCTATTTAGTCTTCTTCTGGTACAGAGTTTGTATGCTTGCGTCTAAATGGTGTCATGTCATCATTTTTTAACACATTCATGGTTAAAACAAAGGCAAAAGTCTCCAGTCAGCCACAAACAGTGGCTTTCATTTCTTTTGCCTTCTTTGTGCCTCTCCTCTTCTGCACAAAGAACAAAGAGCAGTACAGCACAGGAACAGGCCATTCGGCCCTCCAAGCCTGCGCGGATCTTGATGCTTGTCTAAACTAAAACCTTCTGCACTTCCGGGGTCCGTATCCCTCTATTCCCATCCTATTCATGTATTTGTCAAGATGCCTCTTAAACATCGCTATCGTACCTGCTTCCACAACCTCCCCCAGCAGCAAGTTCCAGACACTCACCACCCTCTGTGTAAAACACTTGCCTCGCACGTCCCCTCTAAACTTTGCCCCTTGCACCTTAAACCTATGTCCTCTAGTATCCTCTATGACTCTTCCACCCTGGGAAAAAGCTTCTGACTATCCACTCTGTCCATGCCACTCATAACTTTGTAAACCTCTATCATGTAGCCCCTCCACCTCCGTCGTTCCAGTGAAAACAATCCCAGTTTATCCAACCTCTCCTCATAGCTAATACCCTCCAGACCAGGCAACATCCTGGTAAACCTCTTCTGTACTCTCTTCAAAGCCTCCACATCCTTCTGGTAGTGTGGCGACCAGAATAGTACGCAATATTCTAAGTGTGGCCTAACTATGGTTCTGTACAGCTGCAGCATGACTTGCCAATTTTTATACTCTATGCCCCGACCGATGATGGCAAGCATGCCGTATGCCTTCTTGACTACCTTATCCACTTGTGTTGCCACTTTCAGTGATCTGTGGACCTGTACGCCCAGATCTCCCTGCCTGTCAATACTCCTAAGGGTTCTGCCATTTACTGTATACCTCCCACCTGTATTAGACCTTCCAAAATGCATTACCTCACATTTGTCCGGATTAAACTCCATCTGCCATTTCTCCGCCCAAGTCTCCTGCTGTATCCTCTGACAATCCTCATCACTATCCGCAACTCCACCAACCTTTGTGTCGTCCATAAACTTACTAATCAGACCAGCTACATTTTCCTCCAAATCATTTATATATACGACAAACAGCAAAGGACCCAGCACTGATCCCTGCAGAACACCACTAGTCACATCCCTCCATTCAGAAAAACACCCATCCACTGTTAGCCTCTGTCTTCTGTGACTGAGCCAGTTCTGTATCCATCTTGCCAGCTCACCTCTGATCCCGTGTGACTTCACCTTTTGTACCAGTCTGCCATGAGGGACCTTGTCAAAGGCTTTATTGAAGTCCATGTAGACAACATCCACTGCCCTTCCTTCATCAATCATCTTCGTCACTTCCTCAAAAAACTCGATCAAGTTAGTGAGACACGACCTCCCCTTCACAAAACCATGCTGTCTCTCGCTAATAATTGTTTCCAAATGGGAGTAAATCCTGTCCCAAAGAATCCTCTCCAATAATTTCCCTACCACTGACGTAAGGTTCACTGGACTGTCATTTCCTGGATTATCCTTGTTATCCTTCTTAAACAAATGAACAAGATTGGCTATTCTCCAGTCCTCTGGGACCTCACCTGTAGCCAATGAGGATGCAAAGATTTCTGTCAAGGCCCCAGCAATTTCTTCCCTTGCCTCCCTCAGTATTCTGGGGTAGATCCCATCAGGCCCTGGGGACTTATCTACCTTAATGCTTTGCAAGACACCCAACACCTCCTCCTTTTTGATAATGAGATGACTGAGACGATCTACACTCCCTTCCCGAGGCTCATCATCCACCAAGTCCTTCTCTTGGGTGAATACTGATGCAAAGTATTCATTTAGTCCCTCACCCATTTCCTCTGGCTCCACACATAGATTCCCTCCTCTGTCCTTCAGTGGGCCAACACTTTCCCTGGCTACCCTCTTGCTCTTTATATACGTATAAAAAGCCTTGGGATTCTCTTTAATCCTGTTTTCCAATGACTTTTCATGACCCCTTTTAGCCCTCCTGTCTCCTTGCTTAAGTTTCTTCCTACTTTCTTTATATTCCTCAAGGGCTTCTTCTGTTCCCAGCCTTCTAGCCCTTACGAATGCTTCCTTTTTCTTTTTGACTAGGCTCACAATATCCCTCGTTACCCAAGCTTCCCGAAACTTGCCAAACTTATCCTTCATCCTCACAGGAACATGCCGGTCCTGGATTCTAATCAACTGACGTTTGAAAGACTCCCACATGTCAAATGTTGATTTACCCTCAAACAGCCGCCCCCAATCTAAATTCTTCAGTTCCTGCCTAATATTGTTATAATTAGGGCGGCACAGTGGCGCAGTGGTTAGCACCGCAGCCTCACAGCTCCAACGACCCGGGTTCACTTCTGGGTACTGCCTGTGTGGAGTTTGCAAGTTCTCCCTGTGTCTGCGTGGGTTTCCTCCGGGTGCTCCGGTTTCCTCCCACATGCCAAAGACTTGCAGGTTGATAGGTAAATTGGCCATTATAAATTGCTCCTAGTATAGGTAGGTGGTAGGGAAATATAGGGACAGGTGGGGATGTGGTAGGAATATGGAATTAGTGTAGGATTAGTATAAATGGGTGGTTGATGGTCAGCACAGACTCGGTGGGCCAAAAGGCCTGTTTCAGTGCTGTATCTCTATATCTATCTCTCAACTAAATTAGCCTTCCCCCAATTTAGCACCTTCACCCGAGGACTACTCTTATCCTTATCCACAAGTACCTTAAAACTAACGGAATTATGGTCACTGTTCCCGAAATGCTCCCCTACTGAAACTTCGACCACCTGGCCGGGCTCATTCCCCAATACCAGGTCCAGTACGGCCCCTTCCCTAGTTGGACTATCTACATATTGTTTCAAGAAGCAGCAGCTAATCTGGGATGCACTTTCACAGGCAGTGCTCTAATATCTTTATCAAGTAACCACATGCAAGTCTGATCAGTAAATACCAATAGGCTATTCAATAGTGGGTGAATCACAATTTAGCCCAATCTTGCCCTTACCAATGTCCACTGACAATTATATTGTAGCAGGGGTGCCTGAATATTAACCAAGAGCAGAAACTGTGGCTAATCTCCGTCCCCTTTCCCCTGAGACACCAAAACCAACTGCTGCCCTGGTTGAGATCAACTTATTCAGCAATGAGAAGAAATTAAACTTGGGACCTGTTTAATTTGAATGACCCAGTACCATACATCTAGCCTTTGGTGGGGTTAGACCCTTCAAAAGAAAAGAAAAACCTTGCATTGTACGAGTACCTTTCACGACCTCAGGATGTTCTAAAGTACCCCATAGCCAATTCAGTAATTTGGAATTTGAGTATTGATGAAAATAGAGACACGTTGTCGAAGCTTTTCATCTTGCACTTGACAACATGTCTCTATTTTCAGCAATGCTCAAGTTCTGTACTACCAAACCACTATTACTTTTGAATTGCCATCACAACATGTAGAAAACACACTAGCCAAAATGCACACAGGCAGGTCCCACTAACAGCGATGAGATAAATGACATCTGTTTTGTTATAGTGGTGTTGCTTGAGAGATAATGGATGATTGAGATTTGAAAATACAGCATCTTGATTGGTTGAATGCTGTATGTTCAATCTTGATTGACAACAATCAGGCCCCATTAAGAATTTCTCTACGGCTAGGGTAAGTGATCTTTTGGCAACACAACGTTCTGTGATAAATCCCGCAAAAGGTCTTCATGCCTTGCAATTTGCTGTCTGAGTGGTGCAATGTTTCTGAAAGGTGCTGAAAGCAGACAGTAATCACTGAATTAGAGAGAGCAACACTTAGCAGCATCTGGAGCTGTGTGGGTGAAACAAACAGAAGCAAGAGAGAAAGGCAGCAATGTTCAGTGCAGAGGGGGACAGAGTGATGTGAGAAGGAGACACCAAAACAGCAAGACCTGGCCTGAGAGATACTGCAACTGTTATCATAAATTCCAGCATACTTTACCACAATAAATCACCACTCATGAAACCTCCTATTGTGGTGAACAATTCCCCTCCCCCCAAACTCCAAGTCAAAGCTCAGAGCTGATGTGGGAAACTGGGTAGCGACTTTTGAAAATTAAAATAAAGTGTCACAGTCAGTGCAAGAAATCGTGTAAAAAGGAAGGTCTTGCATTTATATCGTGTCTTTCACAAACTCAAGAAATCCCAAAGCGTTTTACAGCCAATGGAGTACCTTTGAATTATAGGCTGAAATTTTGCCAAATGCCGCCGGGACTGAAAGTGGGTCCCAAGCCCAAGCAGAAGGATAGTGGGACCCTGGGCAGGATATTACCGATGACAGCCAATTAAGAGGCCACTGATAGGACCACTATCCAATTGAAGATGGCAGCCCACCTGTCAGAGCTGCCGGCCCAATCAGAGGGCCAGTAGCTAGGCAGCACCACAGATACAGGTGGCTGCTGCTGAGGCTGCAGGAAGAAGAAGAGGGCGCCTCCATGTTGAGGTGCCCTCAAAGACCAGGTAAGGACTTTTTATTTAATGTCCCAGGGGCCAGGCAGGCAGGCCACGGCAATCGGAGGGATGAACCCTCCAATCGGAGGGGTGAACCCTCCAGCAACAGCATGGAGCTGCGGGGGCAGCCATTGCTGCTAGGGGGCCCTTCTGTGGGCCATGGAGCAGCCATAAATGAAGGCCCCACCACCACTGGGAATCCACTGGGAGGCCACCATGGTTTACCTGGCAGTCTCCCCACATGGCGAGGGCTTGTCCCAACACCAGTAAAGTGCTGGCGGGGGCAGGATGTGGTCGTTAATTGGCCAATTAATTGGTTTAATTGGCTGCCCACCTCTGTTGGCGGGTGGCCTCACCATGGCCGTTCCTGCAATTGAGAATATCTTGTGATGGTCGGAAGATATTGGGCTCCCCTCCTGACGCCATTTTATGAGGCCTCCCGCCTCACAGCCCATCTCCAGAGAGCTGGTAAAATCCAGCCTATAGTCACTGCTGTAATGTAGGAAACACAGCAGCCAATTTGCACGCGGCAAGTTCCCAGAAACGGCGGCCAGAATTTTATGTGGCGACGGAGGCCCTGCACACACGGTGAAAGTCAGGGTCGAGCCCGCCTCCGCTGGGCCTGGAAGGCACGCAGTGATTTTGTGTGACTCAGGCCCTTAATTGGCCTTGGTTGGGGCTTCCACCCCTCTTCGGCAGGAAGACCCGCCTCCAGGAGCTACCAGCCAACCAGAGGGCCGGCAGCTCCTCAGTCCCAGCAGCGCCTCTAGCAGTGGTGGCCACTGCTGGGACTGCATCTAGCCAGAAGTGCAAAAGGGATGCCGGCACCAAAAGGTGAGTGGTGATTTGGGCCTCGTTAGGGAAAATCAGCTGGGCCCTGGCGAGGGGGGTGGGGGTCGATTAGGAGGGCGGAGGGGAGGTGTTCCAGCAGGGGTGACTTGTGCTGCGGGGAAGCCCTCCGTGGGCACAATGTGCCCAATCAGGAGGGCCTCCCAAACCCACAAGCTGGCCAAGTGCCCAGCTGCTGCTGGTAATATACCAGCTGTGGGGGGAAGAGGTCCTTAAGTGGCAATTAATTGACCACTTAAGGACCTCAATTAGCCCGGGGCAGGCAGGCCATTTTCAACTCACCCGCTGCTGGTAAAATGGCAGTGGGGGCGGTTAGGTGACAGAAACGAACCCCCCCACGCCGCCCACTCGATTTTACACCCCACCCCTGCCTCCGGTCCACTCCCAGTGGGGTGCATAACATTCATGTCGGCAACATGCTAACAACCAGGTTAATCTGTTTTTGTGAGGGCAAATGTTTAATGCTTTATCTGAAAGACAGCACTCCCTCAGTACCGCACTAAAGTGTCAGCCTTGATTTTTGTGCTCAAATCCCAAACCTTCTGACTCAGAGGGGGCAGTGCTACTAACTGAACCATGTTGACCCTGAAATAGTAATGATGTGCAGTGCCAGAAGGTTAGGGTTCAAGTTATGATCCAACACTTGCCTGTCTTCAATTTTCAGGAATTATTACAGGCAATCATCCATTATTATCTGGCAGTAGTGCAGTGGTGAAAGTACTGGACTACTAATGCAGAAGCTTAGCCTCATCATCCAGAGAACCTAAGTTTAAATCCTACCATGGCAAATTGGAGAATTTCTGGAAACAAAAAAACTGGTATCAGTAAAAGTGAACATGGATTGTCAAATAAGAGCCACCTGGTTCATTAATATCCTTTATGGAATTAAACCTACCATTCTTACCAGGTCTGGTTTATGTGTGACTCCAGTTCCACACTAACGTGATTGACTTTTAATTTCCCTCTGGAGTGGTCTAGCAAGCCATCCAGTTGCATGAAACTGCTATAGCCATTCAATAAGAAGGTCCACCACCAGCTTCTCAGGGCAAGTAGGAGTGGGCAATAAATGTCAGCCTTGTTAGCAACACCCACATCTGGAGAATGTATTAAAAAAAGCAGTTCGGAATTCTTCAGTCATATCTTCCACAAAAATGACTTAGACATTGGCAATTTTAATATGTGTGTTGGGCAGAAGCTTTCAGAAATGGAATAGTTTTCCTAGACAGTTCATTATGGGTTGACTTATGCGAAGGCAGACAAGAGGTGATTTAAATGAGGCATAGGCAATTGTTTTGCACAGATTCCAATGGCCAGTTCTTTAGCAATGGATGTAGACATCTAAATCCTGTCATGGACAATCTCTTTTGATTTCTGTAGATGCAAAGAGAAAAGCAGCAGAAAGGCTGTGATGGGAAAGAAGTCTTCAGAGAGTCTGCAAGAAAGAAATAACTTGGGCACTGTTGGTATGACAGCAGAGTGAATCTATCTTTCTATGTTAAGTAAGATCCCCTCCCCCAAAGGGGGGGGGGGGGTGGGTGAGTGCACACGTGTTCTTTATTTTTGTAATGGTGTGTGAACAGAAGTTAAACCAATTGCACCAACTGATCTTCATCATATCCAGGATTCTATATGTGGAATAAAGCATCTTACATTGTGAACAATGATGTCTCACCTATTGTTAAGTCAGCCTGCCTTCAGAGAGATTAAAGGAACACACACGCTTAGAATACAGTGGTCTGGTCCAGAACACAGGAGAGTTTCCACATTACACTTCTGGGTCCTGCTACCATGCTCGCACATATGGCGCAATGGAAGTCAACTTCTGTTAAAAAGCAAACAACCGGACAGCTTAAGGGAGTGACAGACACCACTGAACACAAATAGATACTTACGACAGAACCGAACCATAAATATTCTGTATGCTGGGCAACTTTGACTTCCACTTTCACATGACCCAATTTGTTAACTGCTGAAAGTTAAAAAAGAGCAGGAATTAACTCACTTCTGAATACTGTGCATGTAAGTTAATACCCCTTCCCCAGCACTTAAGGAGAATATTTGAATTATGAATTGGAACATTCACCATACATGGAACACTGCTCATTACCAACAACTGCATGAAAGTGTTTTGCTCACCACTCGGGCACTCCTGTCAAAAGACTTGTTATCATTGGTCGTGTACACAAAAGGATTATTTTTATAGGATTTCTGTTAGTTCTAGACAAGGGTTCAGGTTCCCAGAGTTAGGAAAACGTTTACACAGTGTAATCTGTAAATTTGATAGTTTTTGAAGAAACCACATCACAGTATGAGTCCTATTTATTAGCCATATACTAATGATCAAGCAATTAAGTTGTAGGCAGCAGTGCTCCTTCCCATTCACTGGACCCTCTCAGGAAGTATCATTAAAATAGAGAGGTTAAAGCATGACTGTGCTCAGCTGGGGTAGATGTTTTTCATGATAATCTTTGAATAACAAGAAGTTTTGCAGTCATTTTAATCTCATCCTTAACGCTTTCACCACCAATGCCCTAGAAAAAGCCTTTATTTTTAGCTGTGCAGACATGTTCTTCAATGTTTGGAAAGTTCTGTCAAGTGAACAAACTCCAAAAATGGACAGGTAGAGAAATAAATGCAGTCTGAGAGCCGTGTTTTTTTTTAAATTTCCATGTAATTTCTAAAGTTCTTTCCAGCTTCACTTTTCATAAAGCCCAGCCTGAGTTTTTGACATAAATTTGGGTATAATTGTTACAGATCCAGTTGCAAGAATTAAACAAAAATTTATGTTTTTTTAAATTCATACATAGGATGTGGGCATCACTGGCTCGGACAGCATTTATTGCCCATCCCTAATTGCCCTTGAGAAGGTGGTGGTGAGCTGCCTTCTTGAACTGCTGCAGTCCATGTGGGGTATGTACACCCACAGTGCTGTTAGGAAGGGAGTTGTCAAAGTGTTAAACACTTAACAGATTAATTCACAAAAGGAAAATGTACAGATAGTCACAGCTGTTCCTAACAACCCACTTCAAGATTTAGATACTAAGCAAAGGCACTAAAATCACTACTTTACTCATTTGAAGACAATATTGTCCTCTGGTACCTAAGGATATCTAAGCCTTCTGCTACTTTTGCAAATGCATTGGTATTTAATGATAAAAGATTAATTTTTAAAAAGCTGGCCACTTTTTGACAAAAATAGGCTTCACATGTGTGCCTGCAGCAACAGTTCACTGTGTCCTTCAGCACCCATCATATTTTGTCAGAGTATGTCTAGAAGTGCTTTTACATTGATGCATGTCTTGTTCTAGAACATAAGAAATACACTGTCAAGTCCCTTAACAATTTTATATATTTCAAAGAGATCCCCTCTTATTTTACTAAACTCTAGGGAATATACACTAGTCTACTCAATCTCTCCTCATAGGACAATCCCCTCATCTCCGGAATCAGTCTAGTGAACCTTTGCTGCATCTCTCTCAGGTATATCCTTCCTTAGGTAAGGAGACCTGTAGTCTCACCAAGGCACTATAAAATTTCAGTAAGATCTCTTTACTCATATATTCTAAACCTTTGCAATAAAGACCAACATGCCATTTGCCTTCCTAATAGTTTGCTGTACCTGTACGTTAACTTTCTGTGACTCATGTACAATGTCATCCATGTCTCTCTGAATACCAGCATTTCCAAGTCTCTCACTATTTAAAAAAATATCCTTCTTTTTTATTTTTTTTTACCAAACTGGCTAGTGTCACTTTTCACATTATATTCCATCTGCCATGTCCTGTCCACTCACTTAACCTATATAAATCCTTTTACAGCCTCTTTGCATCCTCCTCACAGTGTACTTTCTCACCTAACATTATATCGTCAGTAAACGCAGATACATTACACTCAGTCCCCTAAGTCATTGATATAGATTGTAAATAGCTGAAGCCCAAGGACTAACCCTTGCAGTACCCCACTAGTTACAACACGCCAACCCAAAAATGGTCCATTTATTCCTACTCTCTGTTTTCTGTCTCTTAACCAATCCTCAGTCCATGCTAGTATATTACACCCAATTCCATGAGCCTTAAAATTTTTCTAATAACCTCGTGCATCTTACCAGATGCTTTTTGGTAATCCAGATACTCTACATTCACTGGTTCCCCCTTATCCACCCTACTAGATACACCCTCAAAAAACTCTAACAGATTTGTCAAGCATGATTTCCCTTTCATAAATCCATGTTAATTCTGTCTAATCATACTATGATTTTCTACATTCCCTGTTATCCTGCCCCCAATAATAGATTTTAGCATTTTCCCTACTACTGATGTCAGAGTAACTGGCATATAGTTCCCTGATTTTGCTCTCCCTCCTTTCTTGAATAATGGGATTGCATTTGCTATCTTCCAATCCATGGGGACTGTTCTACCATCTAGGGAATTCCGGTCGATCACAGATTTTTGGAGTTCTATGAGACTGCCACTGAGGAGGAATTTTCCACAGTTTTTCCCCTAATTGTCTTGGGTTTTAATCTTTTTTTTGATTCTCCCCAGGAGATTACATGGTGGGTATCAATATTGTGATGCATAGAGTATCATGACTGTATGCAACAGTCTAGATGGACCAAGTGGCACTTTCCAGTATAAAATTTTCATATGCTCATAAGATTTAAACTTGGAACCTCCTGGTACCTATGGCTTAGTACCACCCATGGTCCAAGGTGATGAAAGCTAATCTAGCATAAAGGCCTGCTTGGGTATAAAATTGAAACCTGACCCAGGCATGATCCGACCACAGCCAACCCGAACTTGACCTGGGCCCGAGTCCTTTAATATTTTTTCGTGCCCGACCCGACCCGAATATTGCAATAAGTTTAATGATATCAAACATTTTGTTGTGCTCTACCTTGTCCAAATGGTAATACTTGTGATCCTGTTCATCTGTTCTGGCAGCAGGCCACTCGTGCAGATGGAGTTGTGGGGAATCTTGGGTGAGCCTGATCCCGTGAGTTCCCGGAAGCAGCACTGTCCAGCCCAACCCGAGCCTGAACGCTGGACTCAGAATATTGACCGACCTGACCTGAACCCGACACATGTAGTCAGGTCTAGTTGGGTTCGGGTTGGGTAGCCAGGCTTTAATCTAGCAGACCACATTGATTTATAATACAGGTTGGTTGAGTTGATTTCAAATACAGCATCAGTAAGGGTGCTACAATCGCAACCACAATGCATCAACAATTGGTAAGAGAAACATCAGCCGGGGTTCTCTTTCTGAATTGTTATCCGTGATCGTTGCTGAAAGTTGCGTGGATGTTGCAGTATAATCAGATTGGGTTTGACTGTGATGTCCCCCTACAGTTAAACAATCAGCTGAGTCTCACTACCAAAGTTTACATATGGAAATTGGCCACTTAAGTGACGTGCTGGTAACCTGCCGTTGCCTGTGGAAACATGCCCAGTAAGAGCCATGTTTATATTGTGCCAGTCCCACTCATTCCCAGTGCACAGGCATCAGGTAGCCAACGGTAACACCAAAATATGTTTGCCAAGACGCTAACATTGACAGCTGGGAAGAGCCACTGATAGCACTAACATAGCATTATGACCAGTACTGATGGTGGTGATACTGCTAGGAATAAACAGACAAAATGGAAACCAAACTGTGATCATAGGAAGGCGGGACTGCTTCTTCTTCTCAAGCTATCAAATTTAAAGATTTTTTTTTATCTCTGGCACAAAATCTGCCCATGCAATCCCAGAAGGGCACAAGTAGGCTTAGATCATATTTGCATATAAAGTCAACAAAGTTTTGAAAGCACCAAAAAAAGTGCACAAGATTACTGTAAACACATCAATAGCCTCAAAAGATTGTCTATAATGAAAGTCAAATATAATAAACAACAAATAAAACTGTAAAGATCAAAGGGAATTTAGTTAGTCTCGGCAGATAGTTGCTATTCCCAGTTATTTCCCTTCTCCTAACCTAGTGCTTTGAAGTCAATTATTGCATCTCTTTCCCACCACGAATGAAATCACCTAACTCAGGTAACAGGATCAAACCTGAGGTCTTTCTGGTGTGTGTGGCTGAGTTATTCACTGGTAAGCATACTTAACTGTTGGTGGAATCCTGAGCAAATGATTGATAAATAAACTAATATTCATATCAAGGGAAACAGCAACTCTACACTGTTCAAACAGTCTCTTATATACATTAAAAAAAACTGTTTCTCCAGTCTGTCAAAGTCATGTGAAATAGTTTTTCCAGTAAAGTTCTTCAATCTGTTTGCAAAGTCATGTAATCACATAGGAGATAGCTCTAGGTTCATATTACTCTGCTGCAATGCAAAGATCTCTCTACCCTACCACAAAAAGTGCTTCAACTCCACCCTTGGAAGAGCATTTCCTACTGCACCACTGGAGACATGCCAGGATTTGGTGGGCCAAGAACCACTACACAAAGCTGCCAATAAAGTAGCTCAAATTGGCAATGACTTTCAGAAAAGCAAATAGGATGGGTGATGTGGGAATTGGCACATTCATATGGTTTTAATAGAAGGTTCTCTCCTGCATTTGGATATAACATTGAACCTGAAAGTCTGTGGCCGTTCTGGCATATTCCAGCTTTAACTTTGGCAGGATTACACCAGTTGGCTAGTAACAAACATGGACAAAAGAGCTGAACTCAAGAGGTGAGGTGAGAGTGACTGCCCTTGACATCAAGGCAGCATTTGACTGAGTACGGCACCAAGGAGCCCTAGCAAAACCGAGGTCAATGGGAATCAGGGGGAAACCCTCCGCTGGCTGGAGTCATACCTAGCGCAAAGGAAGATGGTTGTAGTTGTTGGAGGTCAATCATCTGAGCTCCAGGACATCACTGCAGGAGTTCCTCAGGAAAGTGTCCTAGGCCCAACCATCTTCAGCTGCTTCATCAATGACCTTCCTTCAATCATAAAGTCAGAAGTGGGGAGGTTCGCTGATGATTGCACAATGTTCAGCACCATTCGGGACTCCTCAGATACTGAAGCAGTCCGTGTAGAAATGCAGGAAGACCTGGACAATATCCAGGCTTGGGCTGATATGTGGCAAGTAACATTCGCGCCACACGAGTGCCAGGCAATGACCATCTACAACAAGAGAGAATCGAACCATCTCCCCTTGACATTCAATGGCATTACCATCGCTGAATCCCCCACTATCAACATCCTAGGGGCTACCATTGACCAGAAACTGAACTGGAGTAGCCATATAAATACCGTGGCTACAAGAGCAGGTCAGAGGCTAGGAATCCTGAGGCGAGTAACTCACCTCCTGACTCCACAAGCCTGTCCACTATCTACAAGGCACAAGTCACGAGTGTGATGGAATACTCTCCACTTGCCTGGACGGGTGCAGCTCCAACAACACTCAAGAAGCTCCACACCATCCAGGACAAAGCAGCCCGCTTGATTGGATCCCATCTACAAACATTCACTCCCTCCACCCCCGATGCACAGTGGCAGCAGTGTGTACCATCTACAAGATGCACTGCAGCAATGCACCAAGGCTCCTTAGACAGCACCTTCGAAACCCGCAAGCTCTACCAACAAGAAGGACAAGGGCAGCAAATACATGGGAACACCACCACCTCCAAGTCACACACCATCCTGATTTGGAACTCTATCGCCGTTCCTTCACTGTCACTGGGGCAAAATCCTGGAACTCCCTTCCTAACAGCACTGTGGGTGTACCTACCCCACATGGACTGCTGCGATTCAAGAAGGCAGCTCACCACCACCTTCTCAAGGGCAATTAGGGATGGGCAGTAAATGCTGGGAATGAATTCAAAAAAAGTGGGCCAGGACCAGATACAGCAGGTCCCAGTGTAGCGTCAAAGTTTCTTTCTTTAGTAGCGTCCCACCATACAAAAGATGCCAATTAACATAGAAGTGAGCACAGCCGCAGCAGTGACCCTGAACATCAGGCCTTCATTGAGACATGGCATGTGGTTGGCGGGGATGTGTCTATCTGGGCCAAACATATCTGCTCAATAGGGGCAGAAGTGCCACCAACCTGGAGCTCCGGACTCTAATGAAGACCAGGGCCCCCAAAGAAAGTATCCTTTCTGCAATTAAAAAAGGGGCTTTCTTGCATAATTCTGTGTTGTTTCATGCTAGTAAGGAGGGGTAGGGGAACAAATACCACCCCCACCCACCCAGGAACCTACAGCACTTTCCAGCTTCTTTTATATGGTGGGCACCCTAGATGTACCTCCAGAGTTGCGAACTCCCTCCACTTACAGGTGACTTAGGCAATCGCCCCTAACCCCAAAAAATTTGCTGTGGTCAACCATAGAGGTTCCTTGCAGGCACAGTCCCAGCAACAGATTTTCGGGGACATAGATTTTTAACTGCGATCCCTGGACCTTAGAGCTTTGTCAGGGAATCCCAAAGGATCATGCTTTTTCTATATTTCTCTTTATTTCTTGACTGCATACTACCTCTGCTGCTTATACAAATAAAAAAAAGTTTCCTGTGATGATAGTGTTGTTTTTCTTTCTATATCTGAGGCTGTCATTTGGAAGTTAGGGTCAGGTGCCCAAAACGTGTTCCACAATCACTGACATTTCTCACATAAAGGTCACAAAGATAAAGTCCTCACATTGATCAGGCTGAAGATTTAACCAAAATATTTTTTTAAATGAAATAAAATGATGATTCAAAGGCCACTGTCAGACAAACACTTCCCGTACATTGCTAATTCTTAGAATTAATTTGGTTCAAATTAATGCAATTGTCCCAGCTTCATTTAATTTAACATCTAGATTTATTCCCAATTTAAACAGATGGCACTTAAACTACTTTTTCTCATTAATCAAAATGTGTTTTGTTGGACAAGACCTATTATGCAGAGGAACCCAGACACGTACAGCAATAAAATACACAAATTTCCTTAACAGAATGATCTGTTTGGCTGATTTACAGAGTCAAACAATGACTTAAATCTGTGCCACCCATTTATATAACTCAGCTTTTCATCATTACAACCCCTGTTATTATGCACCCTTTTAAAAACATTTCTCCAGAGCTAATTTGTTCAAGGATTTACTCCCATATCCAAATGACTATCCTGTACACATGTTTAACACTTGTTTGTTTTACTTTTATAAAACACTAACAGTTATGTGAAAGGTAAATGCAGCAGAATTACCCTCTTTACAAAAACAGCATCTGGCCATCTGTAGATGTCTAATTTTGACCTGTGAATAAATTAATCTTGAAAAGTGGCATTGTACTTGATAAATGTTCCAGCTTTCTCCCAAGCAATTTAGCAAATTTTGCTTATTTAAGGATTGTCCCTTGTGGTAGCAGGTCATAAAATTTCATCTAACAGTCAGTGGGTATTCAATCTGAAGCCAATCTGTTGCCATTTAAGGGGCCTATTCAGCTCGCTGTGCAAACACCAGCAGTAGTTCAGCTTTATTATATAGTCACACAGTATTCAAAATGCAGTGGGGGAGGAAGGAGGAAAGAAGATCACACTAGTACATTCTAAACTTTGTTTTTACACCAATAAAGGAGCACAATAGGTCTTTGTTCCTCTGGTATTATGAGCTGTGTGTTATATATAACAGTGTTACTAACGTTTTGCTGAGAACTACAATCACGACTAAAATCTTGCTCGTAGGCCACTGAGAGTGATGGCATGCAGGTCTGTGTCTGCAATTCTCCACACAATTTCAATCATGTCACTGTGGACTGTTGCCAAGTGGAGGCCAGGCACTTACTCACAGGAAGAGAAATAATAAATTAAACTATGACCATCATTCTTTTAAATAGCTCACTCATTTTTTTATGGGTGGAGTGCACTATTACCCTCTTTATTTTGCCTCCTTCCTTGAAGGTGTGACTCCTGCTGGTGGGTTTGGTCTAACGGGGTCAGCCATCCTAGAGTAGTTTATGCAGTTGGCCACTCTTCATTCATGATACACAACGAGTATCAGTAATAAAAACAGAAAATTCTGGAAATACTCAGTATGTCGGGCAGCATCTGTGAAGGGAAAAACAGAATTAACGGTTCAGGTCTGTGACCTTTCAGTATCAGTAGGCCATTTAATCAGGGAGGTACGTATTGGGCTGAATTTTCCAAGGCCCATGGAGGCAATTTAGGAGGCTTGACCAGGAGCAAAGTTGGAAAATAGTGTGTCGGGTCAGCTACCCAACATGCTACCGACGTCGAACGATCTTGTCGGAGGTGGAGTCAACGCAGTAGAGGCTACCTGCCCAGCAGTGCTGGTAGCCAATTAGGCCCATTAACGGGCCACTTAGTAGAAAGTTGATGGCACTGCTGGGATCTTTCCAATGGTACATGGGCACCCCACTGAGGCTGGAGCCTGGTAGGTAACTGGACGTGACTCTTTTTTTATTCGTTCATGGGATGTGGGCATCGCTGGCTAGGCCAGCATTTATTGCCCATCCCTAATTGCCCTTGAACTGAGTGGCTTGCTAGGCCATTTCAGAGGGCATTTAAAAGTCAATCACATTGTTTTAGGTCTGGAATCACATGTAGGCCAGATCAGGTAAGGACGGCAGATTTCTTTCCCTAAAGGATGTTAGTGAACCTGATGGGTTTTTACAATAACCGACGATGGTTTCATGGTCACCACTGGGCTAGTTTTTGACTCCAGATTTATTACTTGTATTCAAATTTCACCAACTGCCGTGGTGGGATTCGAACCCATGTCCCCAGAGCATTAGCCTGTGCCTCTAGATTACTAGTCCAGTGACATTACCACTATGCCACCACCTTCCCAGCAGCAATGCCACTTCTCAATCACTCCAGCATGGACTTTCTAGCGTGCGACGGCTACAGCTGTGACTGCAAGTCATCCTGTGGAGGGGCTATCCCTTTACAATGATGGCATGACAGCTGTGGTCATGCGTGATTTATAATTTTTCACAATTCTCCATCTTGAGGTTCCCTAGAGTTTTCCTTATCTACATTGGCAGAGTGCACTTCTCCTGGTGGGGTTGCTGGCTGAACATGGCTGTAGGCTCCCCTATTGGGTCTCCCACTTCCCTGGTCTGCTCACTGTCCTAAATTGGACGGGGTTCTTGAAGGCGACTTCTTAATTGGCCACCTGCGGAAGATCGCAATCAACATCCAACACAGCCACTTCTGGGTTCCCAACCCAGAATTGAGGTCGATGTCGGGATTGAAACCCAACTGGCAAAATTCAGCCCATTAAATTCTAACATTTTACACCTGAATATCCCCAGAGTTATTGTTGCAATAGGGGAGTTATTGGGATGGGGGCTGTCAGAGATGGAAATTGGAACAGGATCCTTTTACACTGGGTCTGAAATCTTTGCTAAATTACCAGCTGTTTTGGGATAGGTAACTAAGTAAAATGTGTTCTTAAAGGCTGTCACCTAAATCCACTGCAAAATACTAAACCTGTGTCTGCCTTCCTCTCCCAAGAAGCTGCCAGTTCTCTTCAAGGTCTACTCCACCACATTTAAATGGAGTCAAAGGGATGCAGCTAACCCTTCCACTCCATTAGGCTCAATTTCCACCCAAAATTTGTCTCAAATAATTATCATTGCTATATCAATGGCAATAGGAGCTACTGTGAGGCAAATATTGAACTGAGTAGACAAAAGCAAAATAAAAGCAAAATACTGCGGATGCTGGAAATCTGAAATAAAAACAAGAAATGCTGGAAATACTCAGCAGGTCTGGCAGCGTCTGTGGAGAGAGAAGCAGAGTTAACGTTTCAGGTCAGTGATCCTTCTTCAGAACAGTTCTGATCAAGTCATTGACCCGCTTCTCTCTCCGTAGATGTTGCCTGACCTGCTGAGTTCTTCCAGCTGTTTCTCTTTTTATTTACTGCACTGAGGAGGGCTGCTCCTGAAATTTAACGGTTCTTTGCCTGCATGATGATTTTTTAGTAGTTCAGGTGCTATATTTACTCAGCTTAGCTCAAAGTGTTGCTTTTCATTCCAGATTTCTATATCTCATTGGGAATAACTTTATTTTTAATTTCGTGAACAGGAAGAAGATGAAGTCATGGAACAGACTAGATTGGAGGCTATTTCTTCCCTACATGTAAACATTCATTCAACAGGTTTATAGATCAAGAATTCTCCCTTTCTACAACTACTTCCCAGTACCATGACTACATTTTTGCTAGCTACCTTATTTTAGTTCTCATCTGCTTCTCCGATAAAATGCTCCCTCATATGTAGACATTAGAAGGGGTGTACATGAATTGAGTTCACATCCATTTTCCAAATAGACAATGACATCTGCATTCACTCTTTGCAGCCCACTTTTGTTGGAAATGGGCTACAGTTTGGTGTCATCATAGACCATAATATTCAATGGGGTCTTGGAAGCTGTGCAAGCATGGCTTCAGGCTGACCTTCAAGATATTTATTGAAGCAGTGGTAGTTGCCAGTTTGAAAGCAATGTATGTCCTTAGAAGCTATTCCTGGCATCTGATGGCTGTCAGAGGCTCTCAGGTATTCTGAAGGTTGTGCGAACATCCTGCAACAGATGCAGATGTGGATGTTGGACTCCTCCCATATATCCATTATCTGAACCATATGCATGAAACCATCTCCACCACATCAACAAGAGATTAATGCGACCAAAATCATTGTCCCTTTACCAACTTGGTCCCTGATGCCTAGGTTATCAGATTTCTCAATCCAGGGTGGTTATTTCTCTCCTCTCAGTAGAGGTACAGCATTCTTCTTCACTTTCACTCCCAAGTCCTCATAATCACTCATGCTCAGTAGCTCAACCCTTCTGAGTGTCTAACTAATTCATTCTGAGTGGGGTTTCTCTGTGCTGTGCTTGCACAGATAAGACGCCAGATGACAATTGATGAGGGCATGGCAGCAGCTGTAGATCTGGAAGTGCTTGGGAGATCATTGGAGTGGTTGGCCTCTTCCTCCAAGAGACTCCTATTGTGTTACAGGCAGAAGAGCTTTGTTTAGCTGCGCAAACAGTGGAGTTGATTGTCAGTTCTGTGCAGCCAACTGGCATTGGCTGCCTGCCATCAAATTGAGGTTGAGGCCCCGAGCCATTTTGAGTTTGCCAGCAAGGATTCGTGGCAGATTGAGAACATGCCTTCCACCTAAGCTCTTGCTGGAAGGCATCAAGCCAGGCCTATTAAAAATGGGGCTTGAAATACAAATAATAGACAAATATCCAAGTAAAAAAATTCTTTGCAATTTGAAATTTGAAAAAATGTTCACTTTCTAAAAGAGTGGTCAGTTCCAACAGAAACAGCTCTAACTTTAATTTGCATCTTTTGCATATTTGTAAATAATTAAAGTGGCACATTCCTGCTCTCAACTGGAAATTTTAATAGATAAATCACATTTAGTCTAATACCATTTATTCTAATACAGCTATGAATATCATAGATTTGTTTAAGTGCATATTGTGCAATTTTTATGCTAGAACACCAACATTATTAAACTAATATTGTGTGTCTTTCAGCACACCGTGAACATACCATTTGCCTTTGTTCCATGACCTTCTGGTCAGGTATTAACAAAGAACAAAGAACAAAGATAATTACAGCACAGGAACAGGCCCTTCGGCCCTCCAAGCCTGCGCCGATCCAGATCCTCTCTCTAAACATGTCGCCTATTTTCTAAGCTTCTGTATCTCTTTTCTTCCTGCCCATTCATGTATGTCTAGATACATCTTAAAAGACTCCATCGTGCCCGCATCTACCACCTCCGCTGGCAATGCGTTCCAGGTGCCCACCACCCTCTGCGTAAAGAACTTTCCACGCATATCCCCCCTAAACTTTTCCCCTTTCACTTTGAACTCGTGTCCTCTAGTAATTGAAACCCCCACTCTGGGAAAAAGCTTCTTGCTATCCACCCTGTCTATACCTCTCATGACTGTGACTTTGTCCTATCAACACCTTCTCTTTTGTAATCTCTTGCCCCACCCCCGCTTTACTTGCTTAAAACCTTTTACATTTCTAATATTTGTCAGTTCTGAAGAAGGGTCACTGACCCGAAACGTTAACTCTGCTTCTCTCTCCACAGATGCTGCCAGACCTGCTGAGTATTTCCAGCATTTCTTGTTTTTATTAAATTAAGATAGCCTTGACATATTTTTAACGCAGAGTGATAACAACAGCCAAATCTTCAGACAAATGTTAAACTAGAAGCATGGCGAGGTTTGAGTTCTGTGAAGTTCTGACTTTGCTGTCTTGAAGGAGAATTTCCCTTTTTATGTCCAACATTAAGTGATATATTTTGATGTCTTTTTCCTTTCCGAAACTGTGGATGCAGAAAGGTTTGAAAATGAGTGACAGGAGGTTGGACACATTGAGATGGAATGAGAAAATGGCGGCCCGCACATGTGGGACATGCGTCACCATACTGCCGCGGCAACCCAGGATAATGAGCCGGTCGGGCCGCCCCAACCCCCCTCCCCACAATCATGTGCAGGGAGCGGCCTCTCCGATGCCAGCAATGGCGTCAGCTGCCTATGCGCAGGCATGGTGCCATTTTTAAAGGGCAGCCAGCCCTGCCGGGTCATTTAAATTTTTAAAGGGCTACCCCCCCCAACAATGTACCATTGATAAATATATCGCCCCCTTCCTCCCCAATAACAATTAAATTCAACATTTTCCCTCTCCCCCTGCAAAACACTTACCTTCACACTTGACCTTCCC
Source organism: Heterodontus francisci (assembly GCF_036365525.1). Lineage (NCBI taxonomy): Eukaryota > Metazoa > Chordata > Chondrichthyes > Heterodontiformes > Heterodontidae > Heterodontus > Heterodontus francisci. The sequence goes on from NC_090374.1 coordinate 120,895,294, forward strand.
CTCCCCTCCCCAAAACTGATCAAAGTGCAGAGCTCTCCCCTTCCCACTCTCCCCTACACTAGTAATTTGTATTAGATTCCGTTTCCCCCCACCGGCCCCCAACCCACTGCACTAGAAATTATAAGTTCCCCCCTTCTCCACCACGGTGGCACCTGCTTTCTGTGGACAGGAAAGTGAAGGCGTGAGTGCTGGCCGCCACTTGGAAGATCGCGGCCTGCAGGTAAGATCACTGTTGATTTTATTTAAATGCATTCGTTCATTATTTAAATATGTTAATCATGTCCCATGCCCAGCAGTGGTGGGGCCACCACGGAGACTCCCCATTGCTGGGAAGATCGGGCCTGACACTCCTGGCGTCGGGCTCCATGCCAGACCGCTGCCAGAATGATCTTCCAGCACCTCCCTGGCATGAAGCTTGAGATTGGAAGCTCAGTAAAATCCCAGCCATTGTAATTGGAGCAGTATTTCACATCTTCTATGAAAATGTGCTATTCCCCTGGGTCGTGCATATGTAGACGAGACCTACTTAAAGATAGTCTTAATTATATGAACTGGATGCTCTTTTGTCCCCGAGGCAGTAAAAACTAGGCTAAGAAATTGGTTTGTACCAGGCTGCCTGTGTTAACTTGTGCAGGGAACAATCCCTGTGGCGTAGGGCTGAGGCCCATCTTTGGGTGGGCGTCCCCAGGCAGCTCGGCAGCAAAGAATGTTTGAATTTGGAGCCACTGTGTCACTGGTAGGTCAGTTACATCTTGGAAGAAGAGGAGGCAACCAAGAGAGGAAGGCAAATGAGGGGGGGGGGGTGACGAAGAGAGAGACAATTGAGAGAGGGAGGTGGTCAAGAAATAGAGACGTTCTGGGGACCAGAGGTGGGGGGAGGGTGACCGGGAGAGGGAGGTGATCAAGAAGGGAAGTGACTGGGAGAGGGAATTTATTGAGAGAGGACGGCAATTAAGAGGGGGTCAACGGAGAGATGGACGCGACTGGACTAGAGAGGTAATCAAGAGATGGAGGCAAACAAGAACAGGGTAACTGGCAGTGGGAGTTGATTGAATGGGGGTTGATCAAGAGGTAGGTATCAAAGCATGATCAGGGGGACGGAATCAAGAGGGGATCTATTGGAAGGAAAGCGATCTAGAATGGGGTTTGAGGAGTACAGTAGCATATTGGTTATGTTACTGGACTAGTATTCCAGAGGCCTGGACAAATATTTCAAAGACAGGAGTTCAAATCCCACCATGGCAGTTAGGAAATTTGAAGTTAGTTTTAAAAAACCCAACTGGTTTACTAATGTCCTTTAGGGAGGAAACCTGCTTTCTTTACCAGGACTGGTCTAAATGTGTGTCTCCATTCCTACTCCAGTCAATATGGCTGGCTCTTAACTGCCCTCTGAAATGGCCTAGCAAGCCACCTTGTTGCATCAAACTGCTACAAAAAAGTGTAAGAAGAATAAAACAGGATGAAACACTCTGCTTTGACCAAGGCATCAAACATCCATCCTGGTCAACCCTGCAAAGTCCTCCTTACTAAAATCTGGGCACTGGTGTCAATTTTGGGAGAGCTGTCCCACAGGTTAAACAAGCAACAGCCTGACATCGTCATACGCAGAATGATGTCTGTCAGTGAATGTCCATCACCATCACTGGCACAGTTACATACAGTCCTGTGGGAGTGGCCCTGGGAGTCCTCAACATTGAATCTGGACCTGATGAAACAAGGAAACCTTCTGCTGAGTATCACCTACCACCCTCCCTCAGCTGATGAATCAGTACTCCTCCATGTCAAGCACCACTTGGAAGAAGCACTAAGGGTAGCAAAAATGTACTCTGGGTGGGAGACTTCAATGTCCATCACCAAGAGCGGCTCGCTAACACCACAACTGACCAAGCTGGTCAAGTCCTGAAGGACATATCTGCCGGACTGGGCTTGCAGCAGCTGCTGAGACAATCAGCATGAGGGAATAACCTATTTGATCTCGTCCTCACCAATCTTCCCATTACAAATGCATCTGTCCACGACAGCCTTGATAGGACTGACCACCGCCTAATCCTTGTGGAGACCAAGTTTCATCTTCACATTGATGACACCCTCCTTTGTGTCGTGTGTCACCACTACCATGCTCAATGGTATATTTGTAAGTTAAGAAAAGATCTAGCAACACAAAACTGGGCATCCACAAGGCACTTCAGGCCATCAGCAGCAGCAGAATTGTATTCCACTGTAATCTGTAATTTCATGGCACAGCATATCCCTCACTCCTCCGTTACTATCAAGCTGTACAACCAAACTTGATTCAGTGAAGCTTGTTGAAGAGCGTACCAGGAGCAGTACCATGCATACCTGAAAATGCGGCACCAATCTGGTGAAGCTACAACGCAGGACTATATGCTTTCTAAACAGCAGAAGCAGCATACTATAGACAGAGCTATGTGATCCCAAAACCAACTGAGCCGAATGCCTGTTTCAGATGAGAGTCCTTGACATCTCTTTTAATGCCTAATGCTAAATGAAAGGCAGAAAACTTCCAGTGTGGAATGTGGCACTCACCCATCACATTGGATGTTTTTGGCACCCATTGTACACCTGCAAAACAGCTGCAGCATTGCCGAATTTCTAGGCCCTTCTTTTCAAAATTGGTATATCGGCTTATTCCACCTTTACCTATTGGCACAAGAATTCAGCCACAGCACAGGTCACTTTATTTTATTTTCAATATTATTTTTAGTCGGTAATTTTGTGAGGAAGAACGAAATGCACAGAAAGCCAGTTTCATAAACCTACCCACATTTGATATGAAAACAGAAAGTGCTGTAAATACTTAGCAGATCAGACAGCATCTGTAGAGAGAGAATCAGAGTTAACATTTCAGGTCGATAACCTCCCAATAAAATAGAGAAAATAGAAAGATAGGTTAACCTTTTAGGTGAATACCTTTTCGCACATTCATTTGAATCTGTTTAATCTGTTCTTGGGGTGGGGACTAGAGGGAGACGGTATTTACATATATGCAGTTAGAGTTATGCATAGTCTTGCACAGTGCAAGGCAAGTACACGATTAAATATACACATTTAAAATGATTTGTTTCAAGAACCTTTTTGACTGTAGCTTTGTGGTGGAATCTATGCAATGTTGCTTGACTTTTCTCAGAAATTAAGAGAATTTTAAATCAATGTTATGCTGAACTTGTGCCAGGGTTCATGTTATTGGAAACAAAACAGAATTACTTGCTGTATAAAGACTGGGATAATTGTAATACAAGTCGTTCATTGCATGTTTGGCACTTGATGAATGTTCTGACTGAATTTTTATTTTCATTAAATAAATGCCATTATTAAACAAAACATCATAATGGCATTTTACTAAATTATGTTCTATTAATTGTTTCTAACTACTACCATATTGACGAGTTATACATCAGCAGCATTCTCTTGGGATAGAGATGAAATGACATGAAAAATATTCTACCAAAACCAATTTAGTCAAAAATATACAGGAGATTGTTCTATGTTCTATGTTTAACTGTTAAGTACATGCAAGCCAATAATAATTGCATAGATTCTATTGCAGACACAACTTCAAGTAATTGGACTCAGTAACTCTGGGCTAGGAACAGGAAATTAACCTGGGTTCTTGATTACTATCCAATGAACTGTGTTGGGAAGTGCAGGTGCATAGATGACAAGTGAGGACAGGATTCAACTTTTCTAGGATGCCCCCCAAACTGAAATAACCTAGCATACTCACTGTCTAAACTTACACACAAATTAGCTCCTACTCGGAGCTAGAAGGCGGTGGCGTAATGATATTGTCACTGGACTAATAACCCAGAGACCCAGGGTAATGCTCTGGGGACATGGGCTCAAATCCCACCACAGCAGAAGGTGGAATTTGAGTTCAATTAATAAATCTGGAATTAAAAAGCTAGTCTAACGATGGACATGAAACCATTGTCGATTGTTGCTTAAAAAGAAACCCATCTGGTTCACTAATGTCCTTCAGGGAAGGAAATCTGCTGTCCTTACCTGGTCTGGATTACATGTGACTCCAGACCCACAGCAATGTGGTTGACTCTTACATGCCCTCTGAAATGGCCTAGCAAGCCACTCAGTTGTATCTAACTGCTACAAAGTCAACAAAAAAGAATGAAACCAGACAGTATCAACCTAGGCACCGGAAACGACAACGGCAAACCCAGCCCTGTCGACCCTGCAAAGTCCACCTTACTAACATCTGGGAGCTTGTGCCAAAGTTGGGAGAGCTGTCCCACGGACTAGTCAAGCAACAGCCTGACATGGTCATTCTCACGGAATCATACCTGACAATGTCCCAGACTCTGCCATCACTATCCCGGGTATGTCCTGTCCCACTGGCAAGACAAACCCAGCAGAGGTGGCGGCATAGTGGTAAACAGTCGAGAGGGAGTTGCCCTGGGAGTCCTCAACATCAACTCCGACCCCATGAAGTCTCAGAGCATCAGATCAAACATGGACAAGGAAACCTACTGCTGATTACCACCTACTGCCCTCCCTCAACTGATGAGTCAGTACTCCTCCATGTTGAACAGCACTTGGAGGAAGCACTGAAGGTGGAAAGTGCACAAAATGTACTCTGGGTGGGGGACTTCCATGTCCATCACCAAGAATGGTTCGGTAGCACCACTACTGACCGAGCTGGCCGAGTCCTAAAGGACATAGCTGCTAGACTGGGTGTGCGGCAGGTGGTGAGAGAACCAACACGAGGGAAAAACATACTTGACCTCGTCCTCACCAATCTGCCTGCTGCAGATGCATCTGTCCATGACAGTATTGGTAGGAGTGACCACCGCACAGTCCTTGTGGAGACGAAGTCCCGCCTTCACATTGAGGAGACCCTCCTCCGTGTTGTGTTACACTACAATCGTGCTAAACCAGATAGATTTCGAACAGATCTAGCAATGCAAAATTAGGCATCCATGAGGCGCTGTGGGCCATCAGCAGCAGCAGAATTGTACTCAACCACAATCTGTAACCTCATGGCCTGGCATATCCCCCACTCTACCATTACCATCAAGCCAGGAGCCCAACCCTGGTTCAATGAAGAGTGCAGGAGGGCATACCAGGAGCAGCAGGAGGCATACCTAAAAATGAGGTGTCAACCTGGTGAAGCTACAACACAGGACTATCTGCGTGCCAAACTGCGTAAGCAGCATGCGATAGACAGAGCTAAGTGATCCCATAACCAACGGATCAGATCTAAGCTCTGGGATCCTCCCACATCCAGCCATGAATGGTGGTGGACAATTAAACAAATAACTAGTGGAGATGGCTCCATAAATATCCCCATTCTCAATGATGGGGGAGCCCAGCACATCAGTGCGAAAGATAAGGCTGAAACATTTGCAACAATCTTCAGCCAGAAGTGCCGAGTTGATGATCCATCTCAGCCTCCTCCTGAAGTCCTCAGCAACACAGATGCCAGACTTCAGTGGCACAGTGGTTAGCACTGCAGCCTCACAGCTCGAGCGACCCGGGTTCAATTCTGGGTACTGCCTGTGTGGAGTTTGCAAGTTCTCCCTGTGTCTGCGTGGGTTTCCTCCGGGTGCTCCGGTTTCCTCCCACATGCCAAAGACTTGCTGGTTGATAGGTTAATTGGCTATTATAAATTGCCCCGAGTATAGGTAGGTGGTAGGGAAATATATAGGGACAGGTGGGGATGTGGTAGGAATATGGAATTAGTGTAGGATTAGTATGAATGGGTGGTTGATGGTCGGCACAGACTCGGTGGGCCGAAGGGCCTGTTTCAGTGCTGTATCTCTAAAAGTAAAACTAAAACTCTAAAACTAAAACTAAATTTGATTCACTCCATGTGATATCAAGAAACGACTGAAGGCGTTGGATACTGCAAAGGCTTTGGGCCCTGACAATATTCCGGCAATAGTACTGAAGACCTGTGCTCCAGAACTTGCCACGCCCCTAGCCAAGCTGTTCCAGTACAGCTACAACACTGGCATCTACCCAGCAATGTGGAAAATTGCCCAGGTATGTCCTGTACGCAAAAGGCAGGACAAGTCGAACCCGGCCAATTACCGCCCCACCAGCCCACTCTCAATCATCAGTAAAGTGATGGAAGGTGTCAACAACAGTGCCATCAAGCGGCACTTGCTAAGCAACAACCTTCTCACTGACGCTCAGTTTGGGTTCCACCAGGGTCATTCAGCTCCTGACCTCATTACAGCCTTGGTTCAAACATGGACAAAGGAGCTGAACTCAAGAGGTGAGGTGAGAGTGACTGCCCTTGACATCAAGGCAGCATTTGACCGAGTATGGCATCAAGGAGCGGCACAGTGGCGCAGTGGTTAGCACCGCAGCCTCACAGCTCCAGGGACCCGGGTTCAATTCTGGGTACTGCCTGTGCGGAGTTTGCAAATTCTCCCTGTGCCCGTGTGGGTTTTCGCCGGGTGCTCCGGTTTCCTCCCACGGCCAAAGACTTGCCGGTTGATAGGTAAATTGGCCATTATAAATTGCCCCTAGTATAGGTAGGGGAATTGAGGGAAGGTGGGGATGTGAGAGGGTAATAGGATTAGTATAAATGGGTGGTTGATGGCCAGCACAGACTCGGTGGGCCGAAGGGCCTGTTTCAGTGCTGTATCTCTAAATTAAATAAAAAATAAAGGAGCCCTATCAAAACTGAGGTCAATGGGAATCAGGGGGAAAACTCTCCGCTGGTTGGGGTCATATCGAGCGCAAAGGAAGATGATTGTGGTTGTTGGAGGTCAGTCATCTCAGCTCCAGGACATCACTGCAGGAGTTCCTCAGGGTAGTGTCCTAGGCCCAACCATCTTCAGCTGCTTCATCAATTACCTTCCTTCAATCATAAGGTCAGAAGTGGGGATGTTCACTGATGATTGCACAACGTTGAGCACCATTCGCAACTCCTCAGATACTGAAGCAGTCTGTGTAGAAATGCAGCAAGACCTGCACAATACCCAGGCTTGGGCAGATAAGTGGCAAGTAACATTCACGCCACACAAGTGCCAGGCAATGACCATCTCCAACAAGAGAGAATCTAGCCATCTCCCCTTGACATTCAATGGCATTACCATCGCTGAATCCCACTATCAACATCCTGGGGGGTAACCATTGACCAGAAACTGAACTGGAGTAGCCATATAAATACCGTGGCTACAAGAGCAAGTCAGAGGCTAGTAATCCTGAGGTGAGTAACTCACCTCCTAACTCCCCAAAGCATGTCCACCATCTACAAGGCACAAGTTAGGAGTGTGATGGAATACTCTCCACTTGCCTGGATGGGTGCAGCTCCAACAGCACTCAAGAAGCTCGACAACATCCAGGACAAAGCAACCCGCTTGATTGGCACCCCATCCTCAAACTTCCCTCCTCCACCAATGACAAACAGTGGCAGCAGCGTGTACCATCTACAAGATGCACTGCAGCAGTGAACCAAGGCTTCTTCGACAACACCTTCCAAACCTGTGACCTTTACCACCTAGAAGGACAAGGGCAGCAAATACATGGGAACACCACCACCTGCAAGTTCCCCTCCAAGTCACACACCATCCTGACTTGGAACTATATCGCCGTTCCTTCACTGTCACTGGGTCAAAATCCTGTAACTCCATTCCTAACAACACTGTGGGTGTACCTACCCCACATGGACCGCAGCGATTCAAGAAGGCAGCACACTACTACCTCTTCAAGGGCAATTAGGGATGGGCAATAAGTGCTGAACTAGTCAGCGATGCCCACATCCCAGGAACGAAGAAAGTTTCTTTTTTTTTGGAACAGATTGTGAGGTACTGGAATAGACTGTCCTAACAGAAATTGAATCCAAAAACGTCCGCTTTCTGGGGGAACTAAAATGATTTTTTTTTATTCGTTAGGGAGATGTGGGCATCGCTGGCTAGGCCAACATTTATTGTCCATCCCTAATTACCCTTGAGAAGTTGGTGGTGTGCTGCCTTCTTGAATTTTTGCAGTCCTTAGGGTGTAGGTACACCAACAGTGCTGTTAGGAAGGGAGTTCCAGGATTTTGACCCAACGACAGTGAAGGAACGGCGATATAGTTCCATGTCAGGATGGCATGTCGCTTGGAGGGGAACTTGTAGGTGGTGGTGTTCCCATTCATCTGCTGCCCTTGTCCTTCTAGGTGGTAGAGGTCGCAGGTTTGGAAGGTGGTGTTGAAGGATCCTTGGTGCATTGCTGCAGTGCATCTTGTAGATGGTACACACTGCTGCCACTGTGCGTCGGTGGTGGAGGGAGTGAATGTTGAAGGTGGTGGATGGGATGCCAATCAAGTGGACTGCTTTGTCCTGGATGTGTCAAGCTTCTTGAGTGTTGTTGGAGCTGTACCCATCCAGGCAAGTGGAGAGTATTCCATCACACTTCTGACTTGTGCCTTGTAGATGTTGGACAGGCTTTGGGGAGTCAGGAGATGAGTTACTCGCCACAGAATTCCCAGCCTCTGACCTAGCTCTTACCACAGCATTTATGTGGCTGGTCCTGTTCAGTTTCTGATCAATGGTGACCCCCAGGATGTTGATAGTGGGTATTTAGCAATGGTAATGCCATTGAATGTCAAGGGGAGATCGTTAGATTGTCTCTTGTTTGAGATGGTCATTGCCTGGCACTTATGTGGCACGAATGTTACTTGCCACTAATCAGCCCAAGCCTGGATATTGTCCAGGCATTCCTGCATATGGACATGGGCTGCTTCAGTATCTGAGGAGTTGTGAATGGTGCTGAACATTGTGCAATCATCAGCGAACATCCCACATCTGACCTTATGCTGGAGAGAAGGTCATTGATGAAGCAGCTGAAGATGGTTGGGCCTAGGACACTACCCTGAGGAACTCCTGCAGTGATGTCCTGGAGCTGAGATGATTGCCCTCCAACAACCACAACCATCTTCCTTTGTGCCAACTAGCAGACAGTTTTCCCCCTGATTCCCATTGACTCCAGTTTTGCTAGGGCTTCTTGATGCCATACTCTATCAAATGCTGCCTTGTGTCAAGGGCAGTCACTCTCACCTCACCTCTGGAGTTCAGCTCCTTTGTCCATGTTTGAAACAAGGCTGTAATGAGGTCAGGAGCTGAATGGCCCTGGCATAACCCAAAATGAATGTCAGTGAGAAATTTATTGCTGAGCAAGTGCCACTTGACAGCAATGTCAACGACCCCTTCTGGAACTGGATAAAAAGGAGACAGAGCCACCCAAGCTCAGATGGCAGGATGGTACATTTTGCACGTATGTTGAAGAAATGAAGACTGGATCTAGGAGCAGTTTCTGTTATTTAGAGGAACTGATTAACCAGACCCAGCCATACAGTGCACAGGATTGTCATTGAAGGGTACAGATAAAGGTGGATCCATGCCATCATGCCTGTTGTGTTCAGAACTGAGAAGGTTCTGGAGAACTATGCTTTTTTTTGGTGAAGACTGTATCTGTGGAGTTCGGGGTTAAAGGGGAACTGTTGTCAGTTGGGAATTGGTGGCTGCATCTTGGAGATTTGGAGCTCTACCTGTGGAATTTCAGAGTTTTGAAGAATTGTTTGACTCATTTGGTGCCATACATGCCCAGTGAACTGCCCAGTAAATCCAATAGATCCATCTTAGTTGCATCTGATAATGACAGTCTAATTTGCAATATCTTGACCATGATTTGCCTGGTAATTCATGTTTAATTTCTGTTGATTTTGGTTTGATTGTTTAAGTAAAAGTTATCAAAATGAAATCTTGTCCATTTGGTGTTTTTATTGGGGTCGTTTGGTAAATTTGGTTCTTTTGGTTTGTTGGTCTCCACATGGATCATAACTCATTGATGCTGGGACCAATTGTGGCACCCCTATTAGAGCCCTGGTGTCATGCCCAAACAATCCAAACTTATGAACTATAAAATGAACTTATGAAGTAAACCCGAAACGGACACTTTTCTTGTAAACAAAATGGAATAAGAGGACAAGTGACCTTTCCTTTCCTGTCAAAACACATAGAACTACAAGAACCTTGAGCTAATTTTTAGGCCTGGACAAGTCTTGGAGAAGTCATTAAAATACAAATGACCTTTCTGGATACATACCTGAGAAATCATTAAAATGCAAGCATCCCTTTCTGTGGTAATGGCTGATTCTCTGCAACTGACTGGGTTGACAATACTGTCACAGACCTTTTGACTCCAAACTCAAATTCCAAAGAATGCATGTGAAAAAGCTCTACTTTATCAAAGTGAGATGAGGATGAATGACACCCAGACTCCATTGTCTAACACTGGCCTTACCATCAGCACCCATGTAAGAGGACCATGGAAAGAGAAACTATGGTCACATAACTGAAACTAGGGGATGAATTTTGAGTCCACCGCCAATCTTGGTGGCAAGCTCACAAAATGGCAGCCTGCCCATGCGGGCTGCATGCCAAAAAGTCTCTGCAATCTTCCACACGGCGTGGCTTATTTAAATAGCTGGAGGGACCCACTCCCCTTCCATCAATCACGTGGAGGGGGCGAGCTGTCCGACCCCAGCAACGGCATCAGCTGCCTGTGCGCAGGCACTGGCCCCATTTTAAAGGGCAGCCAGCCCTGCCGGCTCACTTAACTGTTTAAAGAGATATCCCCCCAAAATTTATTCATTAAGTTTCTAACACCCTTTCCCACACCCAATAACAATGACATTAACTATTTGCCCTCCCCCCCACCCCCCTCACCAAAACACCTACCTTTTAAATGTGACCTTTCCCTCTCCCAGACGGCACAAAGTTTGACGTTCACCCCTTCCCACCATCCCCTACACCCATTACGTTTATTCGACCCTCATCCCCCCTCCCGCACTGAAAATATTAACCCCTTCCTCACCAACCCCCCCCCACTCCCCATCCCCCCATCAATGTCATGCCGCCTTTCCCCGGACAGGGAATGAAGGCACAGGAGTGCCGGCTGCCATGCCAATGATCGTGTCAGGCCCACAAGATTGCAGGTACGTTCATTTAAGTGTATTCATTTTATTAATTTAAATATTTAAATTCAGCTCCCATCGCCCAGCGGCCGGGGGGCCAACACGGAGCATCGCCGCCACCAGGAGGATCAGGCCGGGCTCTCCTAGTGTCGACGTCGGTGCCAGGTCTCTTCCGGACCCATCTTCAGGCCCTCCCGCCACGGATCTTGATGTCGGAGGCTTGGTAAAATTCAGCCCAAGGTTTCAAATAAGGAGCTTTAATAAAGGCATCGGGGCGAATTTTACTGACGTCGGGGGTCGTGGCGGGGGGCCCAGAAAATGCCTCTGGGAGAGGCCCACTATGGGCCTCAACACCAGGAAGGCCCGGCCCCATATTGCTGGTGGCGGCGAGACCTCATGGCAACAACCACCACCCCCCACCCCCACCCCCTGGGCTGCTTGGCGGTGGGATCAAAATTTGATTATGTTCATTTATGTAAAGTAATGTATTAAATACTTACCTGCTCCCACGGTCGGTCCCAGTGCGATATTCGTGCTGGCGACCGACACTGGTGTGGAGGGGGGGAGCAGGTAAGTATTTCAGTGTGGGAGTTGGGGGGGCAGCGGGGTGAATTAATCCAGGTGGAGGGGATTGTGGGAAGGGGTTGAAGTGAAAAGTTCATCAAATTTGGGGGTGAAAGTTTAGGGACACAAAGTAAGTATTTTGCAGGGGGAGAGGGCAAGGAATTAACTGTATGGTCATGGGGGGGGGAGGGTGGTGGGGGTGGGGGGGGGTGAGAAACATTACATTAAATTGTTAAATAAAATTAAAAAGGGATATATCTTTAAATATGTCAAAGAAACCTGAAGGGCTTGAAGCCCTTTAAAAATGGCATCGGCACCTGCACTGTGGCGCCTGACGCCGTTGCCAGGAACAGAACACCCGCCCCCTCCATGTCATTGGGGGCGGGGGGAGCGGTCCACCCTGGCCATGTAAATGAGCCACCGTGTTCAATATCGCGTCGGCTCCACGTAGTAAAGCCCGTGTGTGCAGGCTGCCATTTTTTACGGCCTCCACTGATTACGGCAGCGGCAACATAAAATTCAGCCCATAATCTGTGCAGACATAGGAGATTCCTCTATGCCATCAAAGAGAAAGGACCCTGCCTAAGATTACCAGTTTTGAACTACTTGTAGACAGAGACTGGAGTTTGGCCTTGAATTCCCTACCTGAGAGATCGTACCATGACTTTGCCATTGACCTTTGGCTGGAATATAACAAGACCAGTCTGCAACAGCACACCCATCTTCCTGAACCTCACAAGTCTTTCTTCAGTGAACAAGAGAAAATATTACAGGCCTGCACTAATTCAAGTCTTTACCCCAGGGAAAACCAAGCTTCACAGACAACTCTTTAAAATCATCAAACCTAATGCATGTTATTGGTATAATCTCTATCTTTTCTTGAGTGTGTGTGTATCTGCATGAGTGTGAGAGTGGGTGTTGTATATATTTTGGGTATTGTATCATAAACATTTACCTTTTTTTAAACTTATAAGAAAACCTGCTATTTGTCTGTTCTTGATAATTAAAGCTCTCAGGGGTTAAAAACGCCTTTTAAAAAAAATGCTGTCTTCAGTCAGTCAAGAGTTGGAAAAGGGGGAACCTTCTATCATCTCTCACCTGTCCATAACTTGGCTAAGATGAAATAACTCCGCACAAATCAGAGCTCAAATCTTGAACCAGTCTGTCTGAATTCATTAATGTAGAAGTAAATCAATTATTGCCATTTTCTGGAGTACAATAGTCTTCTGTTGGCATCCTTCCATCCATGAAAGATGATGGACACGCAGCAAATAATCCATTTAGTGGTGCACCTTTGCCAATAGCTGTGAAGGTCAATCCTTGAGAGACAGATTCTGCCACAGGTGCCCCACATAAAGCTGCCAAGTGATGCAGGGAGTTGTTGTTTTTGGCATTGACACCTGTTGCCAAGCTGCAAGCATCTTTGAAGCGGAAGCTTTGGGTGCCAGACTGGTTGTCTTCTCCCAACTACCTCACCATCCAGAAGGTCCTGGGGAACGTGATCGTCTTCCATCCTGTGGACGTGTCCAATCCACAGAAGCCGCCTCTGTTTTATTACTGCCGACATACTTGGGAGCTCTGCCTTTGAGAGGACTGCCGCAATTGTGATTTTGTCCTGCCAGGATATATCCATGGGGCTGAATTTAATAAGTTTGCCACCGTTGTGCGCCGCTGAGACCCCACGATATTCAGCACGGGGGCTCATTTAAATGGAGAGGATGGAACTTGATGCCCTTGACGACATAGAGAAGGCGGCTGCTCCGTCATCGGTAACAGCGTCCGGCGCCACTGCGCCAGCGCCATTTTTAAAGGGCTTCAATCATTTCAACCAAATTTAAATGTTTAAAGATACATTGCTTTCGCAGTGATTGTGAAAAAATTCAATAAAGGCTGAAAGCCCCTCTTCCCCCACCCTCCCAATGACAACATATTTTATTTTTGGGCCTTTCGCACCAAAAAAAACTTTAGGTCCAAGCTGAACTTTCCCCACCGAACTTAGTCACCTTTGCCCTTCAACCCCTTCCCACCATCCCCTCAGCCAGTGGAAACAGTTTTCTCTGCTCCCCCTCCCCCCCACCCCGCCCTGATAATTTCACTCCTCCCCCCTCCCCACCAGTGTCACGCCTCAGATCTCCGAACTGCGATCCGATGGCGCGGGAGTTCCAGCCACTGGCCGAATATTGCCGTGGGATGGCTCTCGGGTCAAGGTGAGTTACTTTGCATTTATTTTAGTTCATTTTATTATTTAAATGAAGGCCCCACCGCTGAGCCGCTGGTAAAATGCGGTGGAGCCTTCCCGGGTTCGGGGGGTCTTGGCAGGCGCCCTCCCACCACCCCACAACGACCCCGAGGTCAGAAGGCTGGTAAAATTCAGCCCACAATGCGCCACAGACAGCGAAGATGGAAATTGTTGAGCTTCTTTCCCTGGTAGCTGTAAGTCGCTTATGTTTCACAGTCCTAAAGCAAGGTGCTGAGAACCTTACAAACCATCAGCTTGGTGTTAGTCCATGTGTGTTTCGCGAGTCAGCCAAAGGTGTTAGCTGCTTTCCTTATGCATGTATCAAGCTCGGCATCAAAGGACAGATTTTCTGTCACCGTGGACTCAAGGTAGCAGAATCTGCTAACCACTTCCAGTGGGGTGTTATTTAGTGTGATCTCTGCTTGAAAGTAGGCTCTGTTCCACAGGAGATGCGTGACGCCAAAATCTTCTCAATATATAAAAACAAAGGCAGCAAAGATTATAACAACTACAGGGGCAACTCAATCATTAGCGTCACAGGGAAGGCCTTTGCTAGAGTCATACTTAAAAGACTTCATTTACTTGCAGGCCAAGTGTACCCGGAAGCACAGTGTGGAGTATAATAATGTCACTGAAAATCTTTATGCTAATGAATCTTTAAATATTTGTTTCCTCTGGGCTTCTTCAGATTATTTGACTTTGTACCAGTGATGATGATTATTTCTAGAGTAGTAATTAAAGAAAAAATTGGGAAAACTAATGGTTTAGGAAAAAATGTGATGTTATTCCTGTGGAATCCTGGGAAGCTGGAAGCATTTAACTGCAAGAACTTGTGCAGAAAGAACCAATAATTTGCTCAAGGAGCCTGCATCTGGTTAGTCTGCTTTCAAATGAGGTTTATGGTCTGACAGAACGCAGCCTCTGGACTGAGTCAGCGGCAGAAGTAGGTTTACGTACACCAGAAATCTCAAATACAGGAAATGCATTTGTTATGATAGCATAACCATTTGGACTGGCTAACAACCAGAAAAAACAGACTTAAAAGGAATTGTTTAATATTTTTAATGAAATATAAATTAAAGTTCAAATATATACATACATGGCCATTTGAACTGTATTTGTAATCACTTTATGCTGCATTATTTAACATGATTAAAAATAACAAACTTGAGGATAATTTTTACACAGCTCAACAATGGAACTACAAACTGTTTCTAATATGAAGGTGTAAGGTAATTTACTTCAGGATTATCAGAGAATTTGGGCCTACATAGGGCCAAGCATTAAATCTCTATTGACTATGCTATTCCCTTCCATGCATTCCCTCTAGCTCTGTTTCTTTTAGACCCTTCTAGTTAATCTTGCACTTACCTGCACCAAAACTTCTCAAGGTTGCTTTATATTAATGAGGGAGATTATACATAGCTGCTGGGCAGCGGATGCAATTACTGAAGCACATCCTTGTGGAAATGATGCTGGATATACAGTCAGAACTCTCTATTCAGAACTCTCGACTCTGCCTGCTATGAAAATGCATTTTCAAAGTATGGCTTCCTCCTCCCTTATGTGAGCTTTTATCTGACTGGAATATTGTGGGATATCCCAGGAAACTAACAACAGAAAGAGAAACTAGTATGCAAGTTCTGTATGCTGATAACGCGATTGGTGATCATTTATTGACTCAAACATGATCCAGTAAGAAAAATGTGAAGATTGAGATATATATTTATCATGGATTACTTTTCACAGACCATGGACAGTTTGGGCACAGGGCAAGTTGTGTGCTGAAATCTAGATAAACGCATGGGAGGGAAGGGTGGATTTTACCTGCCAGCGGGTTTCTGACAGCGTTGGTTTCAGTTGCAGCAGAATGAGACCATAGCAATTTTAACTGTCAGGCTCATTGACATAGCATCAGGTAGGAAGTGAGTGGGAAGGCACTGTCAGCCTTTGGAAATTCTGGTGGCCTTTGACTGCTCCCAGACACTCAGGTAGGTATGGGAATTGAGGCCACATCTCTGCTCCTCCTGGCCCCACAAAGAGAAATACAGGTTAAAATTGAAGATGGCGGGATCTGGGTGGGACATCAGCAATAAGTCACCTGATTGATCTTGACTGCCCACCTGTTCAATACTTCATTAAATTGGGGTAAGTGTATGTTACTGTTGGCCATGTTTTACTCTCAAAATAACAATAGGCAAATGGTGCTCAACGTTATTTAATACATAAATGGAACAGCAACTTCAGGTGAGCGGCAGATCTGCGGTTAAAAGTCATTATCCAAAAGTTTCTGTCTGAGTTGTGTTGCTCCACTGTTAGCTTCGTGTAAACAGCAGCTTGTTTCTGATTCACCATTGAAACAGTGAGGAAAGAGAAGAAAAAAATTGCATAAAACAATTGGAATACAATAACAGAAATATGACTGAGTCCTGTTGCACTTAAAATTTAGGTTTAAATTTACAACATGTTTAGAATTGTGTAAATTCAGGAAATTTGTACGAACTATACCCTTTCATGGGGGATGAACTATGTTAATGAGTAGCAAAGGGCTTCAGTGGCAGGTTTGCAAATTAGCATAAAAGATCAAGAATTTCAAACATAGTGCAAAAATGGCCGTAGGTCATGTACTCACAAATGTCCTTGATCTTTTGCACTGAAAGTCAACATTTTTCCATTCTTACGCCACTGATTCAGTGCAAGTTTCCAGGTTCCTGCAGTATTGGCATACGTACTGTCTGAGGGCTCCAGGTCTGACAGGAAAGGGCAACAGAGTCATTACAGAGCACAAATCAGTGTAAACAGGATTGGCCTAATTTTTCAGGCCTCAGTGAGTATAAAAGCCATGCCTGTGCCTAGAAATGCTGCAACAATCTTAGCAAATGCAGGGCCATTGATTCTGGAAGTGGCAAAGGTACATATGACAGCTTCAGAGGCGGTGGTCTGGAGTGGCGGAAGAGCTGGATGATAACACTGCTTAGTATCATTAGCAGGAGATTCAGCCACCCCACGAGCTTCATGAACATTAATTGTCCATGAAACTCACCACAGAAAGTTAAACATTGACCCAGATATTATTGAAAATATAACAGCATCTGAATGACACACATTGGACTGGATTTTCTTCTCTTGTTGCCAGAAGCGACGGTGGGCGAAAGGCGCTGGCATGCCGCTGTGATCTGCCTCAAGGTGGCCCAGAATAATGAGCCGATCAGGCCACGCCCCGCACCACCCACCCCCCCCCCCCACACCCCTCCCTCCAATCACATGGAGGGGGCAGACCCTTCGACGCTCGGCAATGGCGTCAGCTGCCTGTGCGCGATTTTTAAAGGGGAGCCAGCCGTGTCGGGTCATTTAAATTTTTAAGGACTACTCCCCCACAATATACCGCCGATAAATCTATCACCCCCTTCCTCCTCCAATAACAATTAAATTCAACATTTTCCCTCTCCCCCCACCAAAACACTTACCTTCAACACTTGATCTTCCCCTCCCCAAACTGATCCAAGTGCAGCAGTCTCCCCTTCACACCATCCCCATTCCTCCTCCCACAGCATTAAACACCATAAGCTCCCCCCCTTCCCCACCATGGTGGCGCCTGCTTTTCCTGGACGGGAAAGTGAAGGGGCGAGTGCTGGCCACCGCTTGGATGATCGCTGCCCAAAGGTAAGATTGCTGTTGATTCTATTGAAATATATTCATTTCATTAATTTAAATATGTTAATCCGGATGCCCGAGCGGTGTGGGGGGGTGGGGGCTGCCATGATGCCTTGCTGCTGCCGGAAGGATTAGGCCCGGCACGCCTGGTGTCAGGCTCCGTGGCGGGCCACTGCTGGAACAATCTTCCCACACCTCCCCCACCCCCACCATGGAGCCCAACATTGGGAGCTCAGCAAAATCCTGCCCAATGTGCAAATTGACCAGAAATTTGTAACAAGGAAGAGATACCCAGTGAATTGTGAATTGCCACAAGTTGCTGGCTGATATGAGCAACTCTGCCATCAGCTTTGCGAAAACAGTATCACGTACTTACCCTCCCCCATGATCTTCAGGAACATTAATTGTCCATTAAACCCACCACAGAAAGTTAAATCTAGTAATTTTCAGATTGAGTACACCTTTAACAACATGGTAAGTGTTATTGACAGACAACCAACCTCCCAGACCCAGAAAGTGAACAATTATAAGTGTGGAGTCTCATTCTTTCAGGTTGTGAATTGTTTTAGGAGATTTTAAAAATGTCAGATTTTAAATTTTCCATTTTTTCTTACTTTTCCTTTCTGTCTCTGTCATGTCCTGTAAAGGCATGTCCGATTCATAACTTTAAATATGGACAGTATACAGCATAGAATCTTCAGAAACTGAATTTTCTTTTTCAATATACCACAATGGACATTAAAATTGATATTAAAATGCTGTATACGATGGTTGACGAGGCTCAGGTGACTTTTGCAATTTTGGCCCAGACTCGGAAGTATCTCAAGCCTGCAGAATGTTCTCAATTGAACGACCGGGATGGAATGCCTCCCTTGAATGGACATACGAAGACTAAACCATTTGTGGAATTGGCTGCGTTTGCTGACAACGCAACCACTAAGTGGTTGCGCTGTGGTGGCACATGCGCAAATGCAGGCTATGCCACTCAAACATCACAGTCTTCGACATTCAGGCAGCTGGACTAAAGGTCCAGGACTAAAGATGGCGCTGCCCAAATAATCACACAAAGGCAACATAAACACATGGCAGCACACAATTGCCGGAGGGAGAGAGTGAGCGAGCAAGTGAGCGAGTGGGTGGGTTGGGAGGAAAGCGCCCCCACCGCCACCAAGGTCTTCGCCCGCTCTCTCCCCGCTTCCTCCCACTGCTCTCTCCCCGTTTTCCCCCCTCTGCTCTCCCCCCATCGCTCTCCCCCCCCACTCTCTGCGCCACCTGCTTTTTCCCCGCTTCCTCCCGCTGCTCTCTCCCCGTTTTCCCCAACCCACTCTCTCCCCGCTTCCCACCTGTCTCTCCCCGCTCTCCCCCCCGCGCTCTCCCCCCAGTTCTCCCCCCAGTTCTCCCCCCCACTTTCTCCCCGCTTCCCCCCCATCTGCTCTCTCCCCCGATCTCCTCCCTCCACTCTCTCCCCCCACCTGCTCTCTTCCCCCCCGCCCTCTCCCCCTCGCTCTCGCCCCCCCCGCCCTCTCCCCCCCTACTCACCCCCCCCCGCTCTCACCCCCCAACCTCTCCCCCCCAACTCTCACCCCCGCTCTCACCCCCTGCTCTCGCCCCCCCACTTCGCTCCCCCCAGCTCTCACCCCTCCCCCCCCCCCATTCTCTGCCTGCTTCACCCCTCCCCCTGCCAACGTTACGGGATGATGTCATCTGCGCATGTGCTAACCAGTCCCGGCACATACGCAGAGAGCAGAAGCCTGTTTGCGCATGTGCATAGCGAGTCAGCGGCCGGCTGCGTTGTCAAGAATCACTTTGAAAAGTAATTGCAGATATCGAATTTTATTATTCCAAGCACCTGGGAGAGACTGGGGCAATCTGCAAACCACAGCTGCAGAGACAGCAGCAAAGGTAAAGCACCTAAGCCTTAAAACTGGAGACTACCACATCTTAAGGCCTCCAAGCCTATTCCTTTCTCAGTCCACCAAGCCAGAACACTGACCTTCTATTAATAAGACTACAAGCAACTAATTTCACGACCTGCTGAAAAACCACACCTTCGAGGAAATCCTGCAACGACTTTGAGATATGACCCTGGTTATCAAATCCATCTAACTACACTTCAAGGGTGAAAATGCCTTCTTCGCCAGGCCCACAACACAAGCCTTTTCCCCAAGACAAGCCAAGTCAAGTGACTTACAAACTACTCCTTCATTTGTCATTTATAAAGTGTACTATCCACTTTAATGGCTTTCTTTCTCGTGTGTGTGTGTGTGTGTGTGCGTGTGCGTGTGTGTGCGTGCGTGTGCGGACTGTATTTTATCTGGGTGCTGCGCAACGCTGCGGCACCTTTTAACCTCAGCAGGGTGCCCACATTTAGCGGTCGCCACCAAGCCCCCTCGATATTACATGCGGGAGTTAATTAGCATCACTGTGCCGTGCCACCCACCCCCCCGCCCCCCACCCCACCACTGCTCCCCGCATGTTACGTGGGGAGAAGCGGGACATTCAGCGTAGTGAGAGACCTTTTGACAGTTGTGCAGCAGGTGCTGGGGCCCTATTTTAAGTCCCCCAGCACCTGTTTCCTGACAGCTGTCAAAGAAATACTTACCTGTCTGCTGAAGAGTGGGACTGCTGTCAATCAGGCAGCAAAGCAGAAAGTGCTAGGGAAACTTAGCAGGTCAGGCAGCATCCGTGGAGAGAGAAGCAGAGTTAACTTGACCAAGTTCGCAGACCTGAACGTTAAAAGTGCAGAGGTCACCCCTTCGCCCCTCCCCTCTGGGGCCGGAGGATTCTACTGACAGCGGCCCACCACAGAGCCCAATGCTGGGAGTGTCAGGCCCGATCTTCCCAGTGGAGGCAAGACTCTGTGGCAGCCCCCCCTCCTCAGCCGCTGGGCAACAGGACCTGACTTTGAATATATAAATTAAGAAAATAAATACATTTAAATAAAATTGCCAGTGATCTTATCTGTTATCTTCTGAGCGGCAGCCGGTACTCACGCGCTTTCGCTTTTCTGTCCAGAGAAAGCTGCTGCCACTGAGGTGGGGAAGGGGGTTACTTAGGATTTTTACTGTAGTGGGGGGTGGGGGGGAGTTATGGGGTCAAATGTGCATTAATAGGGTAGGGGAGGAGGCGAAGGGGAAACCTCTGCACTTTGAACAGTTTTGTTGGAGAGGGGGGGTGAAGGTCAGGTCTTGCATGGATAGGGCAACTATTATCTGTAAATGCTATTGGGGGGAAGGGTTAATATTTTTTATTGTGGTGTACTGGGGGGGTGGGGGGGGGGTACTGTTTTATATATTTAAATTTAGCGGCTGGTCTGGCTGCCCTTTAAAAATAGCGCCAACGCCTGCGCAAAGGCAGCTGACGCGGCTGCCGGCATCACAGAGCCCACTCCCACCATGTGATTGGGAGGGCAGCTCGACCAGTGTATTACCTTGCGCCGCCGTGCGGTAGATAGCAGCGGCATCGCAGCGTGCGGCCCGCCATTTTTTTCACCCACTGCCGCTCCCGGAAGTGGGAGAATAAAATTCAGCTAAATATTTCAGGTCAATGGCCTTCATTAGAACTATATCAGAAATGCCACCTCGATCACTAAGTAGTGAGGATCAACACAAGGGTAAGGAATATATAAATACTACTTGCTGTAAGTTTAATGATGACAACACATTGAGGTCACTAAAGAGAGTTGTACTTCCATGTAAAATAGCTGGAGTAAGCCATTTTATAAGTACTGATGTAGGCTGGAATTTTACAGCCCCCCATCGAGCGGGCTGGTGGCGGCGAGGGGGGTGGAATTGAGTGGGAGACAGGAGGGGGCTATTCCCAACCCCCTCCTGCCCTGCTGCAATTTTTCGCAGGGCGACGGCAGCAAGAAATGGCCCACCCACCCGAGGCCAATCAAGACCCTTAAGCGGCCAATTAACTGCCACTTAAGGGCCTCTCCCACTGTATTTTACCCTCAGCGGCCGGATGGCAAAGGCCCCAAGAACCCCACCTGGTAAAACCAGGTGGCCTTCTTGCAGGTTGGGTGGGGTCCCCTCCTGATCAGGCATCCTGTGCCCTACAGAGGGCCGCCCCGCAACCCTAACCGCCTCCAACGCACAACAATCGCTCCCCCACCCCTAACTGATCCCCCTTTCCTCATCGGAGCCTGGCCGATTGTCCCCAGAGAGGCTCTAAAAACTTACCTGAGTTCTTGTGTCATCCCTCCTGTTGCCTCTGAGGGCTCGGTGTAGTCCCAGCAGTTCCCACTACTCCCGGTGACACTGCTGGGACTAAGAGCTGCTGGCCCGCTGATTGGCCGGCAGCTCCATTAGGTGGGACTTCCTGCCTCAAGGAGATGGAAGTCCCGCCCAAGACCAATTAAGGGCCTGGGGAGCAAAAAATCCCGGCCTGGCTCCCCAGGCCCGCAGAGATGGACTCGCCACTGACCTTTGGGCCGGTGGGTGGGGCCGGTGGGTGGGGCCTCTCGCCCACTGTAAAATTCCAGCCATAGTCTCTAGTGAGATATCTGTGCTGTTAAATAAATCTGCTATGAAAAAGGCACAAATGAAATTCGACATGTAGCACGATAAAGCAATTATTTTTGAAAAGTCAGTGGATCTGCAGTTCACCCAGTCAGGACATTATTATATCCCCTTCAGAAAACCTGATGTTTCTTATCAGAGTGTTAGGCATCAGGTGGTAAGACTCTGAGAAAAAAAAGCAAATTTTCTTGAAGTTACGTCGACAGTTAGCTCAACCTACTTGTCAAAGGTTAAAACTCCTGCTAAAAGATGCAGGCATGGTTGATGATGAGTATAATGAGGCTAATAGAAGAAATTAGTGAGAAGTGTGAAATCTGTAAAATGTATCAGAGGACACCGCCATGTCCTATTGTAAGCCTTCCGTACAAGATAGTTGCCATGGATCGAAAGATATGGGACAAAGACAGAAATATTTCTATTCTAGATTTTGTAGGCCTGGCAACCAGATTTAGTCTTTCTACAATAATATGTAGTAAGAACAAAAGGATAATTATCGACAAAATAATGGAGAAATGGATAGGGATCGGACTTCGGACACCAAGAAGTTTCTGACTGATAATAGAGGAAAACTTGCCAATGAAGAGTTCAGAGACATATGAAAACATGAGCATCATGATTACCGCAGCTGACAGTCCTCTCAGGAATGGACTCTGTGAAAGGAAACATGCAGTGGTTGATGAAATGCTGCATAAAATTTCAACTGACAACCACCCTGGCATGCGTGGTTCATGCAAAGCATTCACTCCAGATGGCTGGAGGATATGGTCCCTATCAATTAGTCTATGGGCAAAATCCCAAATTGCCTTCTGTGTTCTTCTGCTGTAGAAGGTACTACAAGTGGTTCCATTTTTTCTGCACATTTGAATGCTTTACATGCAAGAAGATGGGCTTTCATCAAGGCAGAGATCCTGGAGAAAATTCAGAGAACAATGAGACATCGCATAAGACAATCTGAGACACAATATAATTCAGGAGATTTTATGCATTATAAAAGAGAGGGCCACAGGGAATGGAAAAGTCCTGGTAAGCTAATAGGTCCTGATAGTAAGACAGTACTTATCAAATATGGCAATCAAACTGTTAAGGTTCATTCCTCATGATTAATTGGAATTAATTACAAAATCTCAGACTCTGAGCAGCTTATAGAAGTAAACGAGGCACCTTGTACCTCAAATACTCATGTTTTGTGATGAAGGTTGTGAGGAACAGAATATGGTGGATCAAGGACTGGACAGTGGTAATATAATCATGACACACATGACTGAGCTATCACATCCAAAGTCCAATTGCCCAGAGTGGGTACTCAGGTGACATATATTCCAGAGGGGTCTGGTGAATGGCAGGATATGCCATTTGTGGTATAAAAACAGAAAGTGCTGGAAAAACTCAGCAGGTTTCTGAAGAAGGGTCACTGACCTGAAAAGTTAACTCTGCTTCTCTCTCCACAGATGCTGCCAGAGCTGCTGAGTTTTTCCAGCACTTTCTGTTTTTATTTCAGATTTCCAGCATCCGCAGTATTTTGCTTTTATTTTAGTGCCATTTGTGGGATGTGCAGGAAATCCTCCTGGTAAGTTTAAATATTGATTGAATGGCCAAGAAGCAAGGGCTATGGACTGGCAGAATGGGGTGAAAGAGTGAAGAGTAAGAAAGCACAATAGAAGAACCGCTTATGGATCCAGAAGTGACTCTTGGGCCAGAAAATGATCATAAACTGGCAAAAGAGCCTCTGATCATGCAAGAGGAAGGTCTTGCAGCAGTAGTCACAACAGACATAAAAGTGCAAGTAGAGGCCATAGCTTGAATAGATGAGACAATGAAACAAAGGCTACAGAACAGTCTCAGAACAGAACTAGAAGCAGAAGTCCTCATGATCATGCAGTTTTGGTGGCTGCCGAGAAACCTGAGGATAAACTAATAAGAGAGGCAAAATAAAGGGAATTAGATAGTTGGAGTTTATTCTGAGGTACCAGATAAAGAGCAACCAGCTTTGTCACAAATGTGGATTTGTACTGAAAATTTCCTTGCAAGTAGGACTTACAAGGCTAAAGCGAGGCAAGTTGCTAGGGGTTTTAGAAGATACAGATGTTAGAGTGAACTCTCCCACAGCTGGAAAAGTAATCTTGAAAATCTTTTTAGCTCTTTTGGACACATATTCATGAGAGCATAGATCAATTGACATGAAAGCCACATTTCTACAGGATAATATTTTTCAGAGAGAAGTGTTTCTGAAACTACCCAAAGAGGCAACAGATGCAGAAGGAAAACCATGGAAAGTAAACGAGTGCATCTACAGCCTGAATGATGCTTCCAGTATTTTTCAGTAAGATCTATTTTGCTGAAAATAGATTGTGTTCAACTATAAGCAGATCCCACAATCTTTTATTTGTATCATAAAGGTAAAATTTCAGACATCTTCATGATGTACGCTGATGACTTTTGAACATAGAACAGTACAGCACAATACAGGCCCTTCGGCCCACGATGTTGTGCCGAACCTTTAACCTACTCCAGGATCAAACTACCTACATATCCTTCATACTACTATCGTCCATGTACCTATCCAAGAGTCGCTTAAATGTCCCTAATGTATCTGCTTCTACTACCACCGCTGGCAGTGTATTCCACGCACCCACCACTCTCTGTGTAAAGAACCTACCTCTGACATCTCCCCGAAACCTTCCTCCAATCACCTTAAAATTATGCCCCCTGGTGATAGCCCTTTCCACCCTGGGAAAAGGTCTCTGGCTATCCACTCTATCTATGCCTCTCATCATCTTGTACCCCTCTATCAAATCACCTCTCATCCTTCTTCGCTCCAATGAGAAAAGACCTAGCTCCCTCAACCTTTCTTCGTAAGACATGCCCTCCAGTCCAGGCAGCATCCTGGTGAATCTCCTCTGCACCCTCTCTAAAGCTTCCACATCCTTCCTATAATGAGGCGACCAGAACTGAACACAATATTCCAAGTGTGGTCGAACCAGGACCGTATAGAGCTGCAGCATAACCTCGCGGCTCTTAAACTCAATCCCCCTGTTAATGAAAGCCAACACACCATATGCCTTCTTAACAACCCTATCAACTTGGGTGGCAACTTTGTGCGATCAATGGACGTGGACCCCAAGATCCCTCTGTTCCTCCACACTACCAAGAATCCTGTCTTTAAGCCTGTATTCTGCATTCAAATTCGACCTTCCAAAATGAATCACTTCACACTTTTCCAGGTTGAACTCCATCTGCCATTTCTCAGCCCAGCTCTGCATCCTGGCAATGTCCCGTTGCAACCTACAACAGCCTCCACACTATCCACAACTCCAGCAACCTTCGTGTCATCGGCAAACTCGCTAACCCAGCATTCCACTTCCTCATCCAAGTCATTTATAAAAATCACAAAGAGCAGAGGTCCCAGAACAGATCCCTGCGGAACACCACTGGTCACCGAGCTCCAGGCTGAATACTTTCCATCTACTACCACCCTCTGTCTTCTATGGGCCAGCCAATTCTGTATCCAGACAGCCAACTTTCCCTGTATCCCATGCCTCCTTACTTTCTGAATGAGCCTACCATGGGGAACCTTATCAAACGCCTTGCTAAAATCCATATACACCACATCCACTGCTCTTCCTTCATCAACGTGTTTTGTCACATCTTCAAAGAATTCAATAAGGCTTGTGAGGCATGACCTGCCCCTCACAAAGCCATGCTGACTGTCTCTAATCAAACTATGTTTTTCCAAATAATCATAAATCCTGTCTCTCAGAATCCTCTCCAATAATTTGCCCACTACCGACGTAAGACTGACTGGTCTATAATTCCCAGGGTTATCCCTATTCCCTTTCTTGAACAAGGGAATAACATTTGCCACCCTCCAATCATCTGGTACTACTCCAGTGGACAGTGAGGACGCAAAGATCATCGCCAAAGGCGCGGCAATCTCTTCCCTCGCTTCCCGTAATATCCTTGGGTATATCCCGTCTGGCCCCGGGGACTTATCTGTCCTCATATCATTCAAAATTTCCAGCACATCCTCCCTCTTAACATCAACCTGTTCGAGCATATCAGCCTGTTTCACGCTGTCCTCACAAACGACTAGGTCCCTCTCACTAGTGAATACTGAAGCAAAGTATTCATTTAGGACCTCCCCTACCTCCTCCGACTCCAGGCACAAGTTCCCTCCACTATCCCTGATCGGCCCTACCCTCACTCTGGCCATCCTCTTGTTCCTCACATAAGTGTAGAACGCCTTGGGATTTTCCTTAATCCTACCCGCCAAGACTTTTTCATGTCCCCTTCTAGCTCTCCTAAGTCCATTCTTCAGTTCCTTCCTGGCTACCTTGTAACCCTCTAGAGCCCTGTCTGATCCTTGCTTCCTCAACCTTAAGTAAGCTTCCTTCTTCCTCTTGACTAGCTGTTACACATCTCTTGTCATCCAAGGTTCCTTCACCCTACCATCCCTTCCTTGCCTCATCGGGACAAACCTATCCAGCAGTCGCAGCAAGTGCTCCCTAAACAACCTCCACATTTCTGTCGTGCATTTCCCTGAGAACATCTGTTCCCAATTTATGCTCCACAGTTCCTGCCTAATAGCATTGTAATTTCCCTTCCCCCAATTAAATATTTTCCCATCCCATCTGCTCCTGTCCCTCTCCATGACTATAGTAAAGGTCAGGGAGTTGTGATCACTATCACCGAAATGCTCTCCCACCGAGAGATCTGCCACCTGGCCTGGTTCGTTGCCAAGCACCAAATCCAACATAGCCTCCCCTCCAGTCGGCCTATCTACATATTGAGTCAGGAAACCTTCCTGGACACACCTGACAAAAATTGCTCCATCCAAACTATTTGCACTGAGGAGGTTCCAATCAATATTAGGGAAGTTGAAGTCACCCATGACAACAACCCTGTTACTTCTGCACCTTTCCAAAATCTGCCTCCCAATCTGTTCCTCCGTGTCTCTGTTGCTATTGGGGGGTCTATAGAAAACTCCCAATAAAGTGACTGCTCCTTTCCTGTTTCTGACTTCCACCTATAATGACTCAGTAGACAAACCCTCTTCGAAGACCTCCCTTTCTGCAGCTGTGATACTATCCCTGATTAACAATGCCACTCCCCCACCTCTTTTACCTCCCTCCCTATTCCTTTTGAAACATCTAAACCCCGGAACATCCAACATCCATTCCTGCCCCTGTGATATCCAAGTCTCCGTAATGGCCACAACATCGTAGCTCCAAGTACTGATGCATGCTCTAAGTTCATCACCCTTATTCCTGACACTTCTTGCATTAAAATAGACACACTTCAACCCATCATACTGGCTGCAACTTTGCCCTGTCAACTGTCTAACCTTCCTCACAGACTCTCTGCACTCTGTATCTGCCTGTTCAACAGCTACCCCATCCACTGATCCGTAGCTCCGGTTCCCATCCCCCTGCCAAACTAGTTTAAACCCTCCCGAAGAGCGCTTGCACACCTCCCGCCCAGGATATTGGTGCCCCTCCAGTTCAGATGCAACCCGTCCTTCTTGCACAGGTCCCACCTTCCCCAGAAGGTATCCCAATGATCCACATATCTGAAGCCCTCCCTCCTACACCAGCTCTGTAGCCACGTGTTCAGCTGCACTCACTCTCTGTTTCTAGCCTCACTAGCACGTGGCACTGGTATCAATCCTGAGATTACTATCCTGCTCGTCCTGCCTTTTAGCTTCCAACCTAACTACCTATATTCGCTTTTCAGGTCCTCATCCCTTTTCCTAGCTATGTCATTGGTACCGATGTGTACCATGACTTCTGGCTGCTCCCCCTCCCCCTTAAGAATCCCGTAGACTCGATCCGAGACATCCCTGACCCTGGCACCTGGGAGGCAACATACCATCCGGGAGTCTCGTTCGCGACCACAGAATCTCCTGTCTGTTCCTCTAACCATTGAATCTCCTATCACTATCGCTCTCCTATTCTCCCCCCTTCCCTTCTGAGCCACAGAGCCAGGCTCAGTGCCAGAGACCTGGCCACTGTGGCTTTCCACTGGTAGGTCGTTCCCCCCCAACCGTATCCAAAACGGTATGCTTATTATTGAGGGGAACGGCCACAGGGGATCCCTGCACTGTGCGCCTATTCCCTTTCCCTCCCCTGACGGTCACCCAGCTACCTTTATCCTGTAACTTAGGTGTCGCTACTTCCCTATAACTGCTCTCTATCACCCCCTCAGCCGCCTGAATGATCCAAAGTTCATCCAACTCCAGCTCCAGTTCCCTAATACGGTCTGTGAGGAGCTGGAGTTGGGTGCACTTCTCACAGGTGAAGTCAGCAGGGACACAAGTGGTGACCCTTACCTCCCACATCCTGCAAGAGGAGCATGCAACTGTCCTAGCTTCCATCCCCTCTGCTCTAAATTGACACAGAGATTAAGTAAAAATAAAGGAAAACCTTACCTTACCAAACCCTTCACACAAGAGTCCTTTTTTTTTGGTTAGAGGAGGAGGATGGGTGGGAGACACTACAGGTGTAGTGTTTCGGGTTTAGCCACTGCCCGAATATATCAGTTCACTTACCGAGCAGTCCCCGTGTCCGCGTCCGCCGAATCACTTTATAGTGAAACTTACCTTCCCAGCTGCCCCCTGGCTCGCACTCTCACTGCTACCGCTGTTCAAAAAGAAGCTGCCGAATCGCTAGGTAAGTACTTTATAGTGAAACTTACCTTCCCAGCTGCCCCCTGGCTCGCACTCTCACTGCTACCGGAGTGGTACTGCAGAATTTGAGAAATGTGTTATTAATAAGTTTAGAGTAGCATTTAAAATTGGGAGTCAAGCTTTTAAATATATTGGTTTAGATATTAAGCAGAGTCGATCTGGAATAAATTTAAATCAACAATCCCTATTAGAAAGTGTTACTCCCATCCCGATTAATCATACTCGGCCCTCAGAAAAGATGATGCTATATCTAAAGAAGAAACAGAGCAATTGTGAAGTTTCGTTGATCATTTGAACTGGTTGGGCACTCAGACTAGTCCAGATGCAAGTTTTGATGTGTTGGAGTTAAGTACTACAATGAAACACTCTAAAGTTGACAATGTTTTAAGGGCAAATAAAACATTAAAAAATTAAATGTAGAAAAACGCGTACCTAAGTTCTCATCCTTAGGTGACCAAAACATGACACTGATCATTTTTACTGATGTTTCACATGCTAATCTTCCTGATGGGTATTCTGGTGCAGCTGGTTGCATAATATTTATGCTGGGTGAAAATGGGAAATGTTGTTCTTTAGCTTTGGAAGCTAAAAAAATAAAAAGGGTGGTTCAGCGTACTTTGGCTGCTGAAACACTGGCTCTTGTGGAGGCAGTGGATACAGGATTCTATTTGTCATAAATTTTAAGTGAGATTCTGAACAATGGGCATGCTGAAGATAGTACATCCATTGAATGTTATGTAAATAATTGTTCATTGTGGGGTAACGTACACTCTATGAAAAGGGTAAGTGTGAAAAGGTTGCAGATTGACCTTGCAGGCGTGACACAAATGCTAGAAAGAACGGAAATCTCTAAAATTAAATGGGTGAATGCAAATCATCAACTGTCTTATTGTTTTACAGAAAGAAATGCCTGTATGCAGAAATTGTTAGGGGTCACAGAGTAGGGGCATATTGCAATGTAATGCTTTGCACAGAATATGGTGGTTTTTGATTTAACTTGTTTTGAAATTTTATTTGTACATATAAATGCTAACCTTTATTTAAAGAGAAAAGAGAATCTGTTCATTGTATATTAATTGTTTTTAATTGCTGGCAGGTAATGGGCATTAACTGGGGATTCACTTGTGACCCTTGTATATAGACACAGACTGAAACTATAGTGGTTGGGTTAGGAGCTGTATGCTTGTAATATGTAACTCTGTAAATATATGCTTAGGAAAATGTGCAAGATTGGCTGCAGTTCTATCCTTCACTAACTGGCTTTCTGGAATATAACAAAAGGGATCACGCACTGAAAAAAATGGGCCACACACAACTAAATTTTAAAGAGAATATTGGTCACATGTCTATATGGTAGAGACTACATAAAAATGCTTCTTCCATCCCTGCAGCCGGTTTTCCACAATTCCAGAAATCTCTAAGAGGATTCTTCTCATTTTTTCATTGCTGATCATTGCTTTTTAAACTAAGAAAAATTCTTGAGAGAGTGGGTAAATCATCGAATTGATGTAATTCCCCTGAATCTTCTGAGAGATTGTTGGATATGTTTATAAATGGATATCAGATTCATGACACATTTTGGTTATATTGATGTACCAGTCTCCTAACTTTGCAAATATTGTAAAGCAAGCAGAGAGTTGGGTGATAAATGAAACACACGTTCAGGCTTGTTATTTACCAGTTCTGCTGTGACATCACTTTAACCTGAGGATATTTTCTTCTAACTCTTTTTCCCACGATAATTTATAACTACTTAATGCAGGCAATAATTATCATTTTAGATGTTTATAAGTAGACAGGTAAAGAAACTGTAATTGAATTTTTAAATGTTTTAA
Source organism: Heterodontus francisci (assembly GCF_036365525.1). Classification (NCBI taxonomy): domain Eukaryota; kingdom Metazoa; phylum Chordata; class Chondrichthyes; order Heterodontiformes; family Heterodontidae; genus Heterodontus; species Heterodontus francisci. Next base: position 120,925,736 of record NC_090374.1, read on the forward strand.
CTGTTTTTGAGCTCTGCAGTAGCAGTGCAAAACCAAAATCAAAAATACAAATTAGAATTTGTTTTAATTGCCAGTATATTGTGAACAAAACATAATTTTTGTATGTTTGCGTTATTATTTTTTGTGCCTAACTAGGTGTCAGTTCTGAGGAATACAACTAATTTTTCCTGAATGGTATATAATATCAGCATCAAGCAAAATACAGGTCAACTATCATGACCAAACTTAACTTTAACTTTTCTTACTCTACTCCAAAATGCTGTAAACTGTTCTCAGATCAACATTCTCTACTCTACCAGAGAAATATTTCTATTTCCCAACCAGCTACCATTATGACCCTTTGGGGTCTAAATTTAACATTTTTGTGCCTGTCTTATGAACCCATGCTCGATCTGCACAGATATTCAACCCACTACTAAATTGATCAGGGCATTTAATAGGCAGCCACGAGCGCAGGTTTTATTTCAATATTGAAATGAGTTTCCTGTGTTCATTTCAGACCCAGACGTCTAAATTTGTTTGCTCTAGTTGGAGTCTGTGATTGACATTTCTGAGTCTTGAACCGCCTAACCAGCATTCCTTCAAGGGATCTTTGGAGGCCGTTCAGAAAATGCCCACAAACTTGGAAACATTTTAATATTTTGTCAAGTGGGAAGGAGCAGGAGGACCTGTCCTCATCCCTCATGATTATTCCTCCCCCATTCACACCACCTCCACTCCCACTACCAGACTTATTTCTGGTCCTCAGAGCAGGCTGAAATTTGTAAGAATCCAATGGGCAACTGGCGTCAAGGTGGATCATTGGCTCCCGCGTAGCTTATTCTGATGAGGTCTCTTTTGGCAACTTGTAGCTGTGTGCTATCAGAATTCTTTCCAGTTTGGGAAGGGGCTAAGGAATTTAGGCCCCTCTGAAGTTAATTACTAATTTAATGTCACTTAATGTTGAATTAGGAGCAATTTCATTCCTTAAGCTCATCTCCACTCAAAAATAGGCTGAGGTTGGTCAAACCTATTTCACACTGGAATAAAGTTTTGTTTTGAGAATCCCAAACAGAGTATTTTGGAAAATGGTGACCTCACTGCCCACGAGTCTCCATCAATTTTCAATGGATGGAAATCATGGGCCGAAGTTCCGGGTTTTTCTAATTTGTGCTCCTGCTGAGTGAAGCTCTGCTCTGGCAGCATGGAGGACAAAAAAAAACTCTATAGTTTATAGAGGAAAGAGAAGGAGCTGTCATCCTTTTGGTCCTGTTGGATTCAAACTCATGTCCCAGGTTTCCGCAGATGTTTCTAATTTCTTATTTTCTATCTCCTCCTCCCATCCTCTCTTGTTGGTATCCAAGGATTACAGAGGCCCTCTGGAATCTTTTAAAGTATTGACTGTGAGTGTCAGAAGGCTGCTCAGCCATGGAAGAATCACCCTTCACCCCAATTCTGTTCTTATCTAATATCCACATGTGAATCCTTCACAAGCATTTGCATTCGCAGGGTTATCATGATTAAGAGATGGCAGTCTGTTGCATACTCTTAATCTTATTCGATTGTTCACTGTTTCGAATCTCTTTCTGCCTAAAGAGATTCAGCACAAAAACAATTGGCTTTATTTAAACTTACACATCTCATTTCCATAATAGGGCCTATTATGGAAGATGACTGTAAGGGTTTCCACGACTCTGTGTAATGCAAACAATTCAGATTCCTGGCACTGAACTCCCCTCATACATAATGTCTAATGTGCAATATTAACCGAGTTTACCTGCTGCCTTGGAGTCTAGACTTCAGTCTACATTCTGTGGTTTATATTGTCTGGCATGTTATTTTGCGTTTGGAATGCATTTGATTCATGTAACTTGTCTCTACAAAATAATATTCATTCGGACATTTCATGAAAATGTACTTACAAACTCTGAAATGGATAAAAACAAAGTTACAAATTCTGGGATTATAAGGTACTGAAGTGCACTTTTTGAAGAAACATTTAAAATGTCTTCTCATATCTTTTGTGACTTCTAATCTAGTAAAGGATTATGGCTATATGCCCCTGTGGCATTAAATCTTGAAAGGATACTAAAGTTACTTGGTATGTGTCTGTATGTGCCTTTCAAATATTGGACCCAATTAACTATTGTATGCAATACCGTAATACTTTCAAAATCCAATAAATGACATTTCAGGTATAGGGATTCAACTGTAGTCACATAAATGCAGAAATACTTCCACTTGCTCACTAATATTCTCATTATCTTGCCATCTCCATTAACATAGTACTGGGGTGGGAGGGGGTATTATTGAATTCTGTCTGCAGGCCATAGTTCAAAATGGTTCACATTTCATTATAGTGTGGATGAATTCCAGATGTGGTACTATGAGTAATCAGTACCGAGTCTGGGGGCAGTGAATGTGTTTTACGCAGCTGGGAAATGGCTGTCACTAAAACATGACTAATGGCTAAGTAGTACACTTATATTACAGACTAATTCGCATTACTCTCAGCCAAGAAATAGCAAAAACCATGGGAAATTAATTTATTTCAATCTGTTGGTGCCAATAATAATAATGGTCAAAAATACTAATAATATTCTATGATGTCTATTTTATACATATATTTTAAATCTCCATTTCATCTCTGTATCATCAAGGCTTGGGACATAATGCATTCAAATATACTTTTTTGACAATTTTATGTAATGGAATTGAAGGAGAAGTGATTTGATATGTTACAGTTCTACTGGGAATATTGTACAGGCAGTCTGTGTGGAAAGCTAAGTATGTTTCCCTTTGACTGGAATGTACTGTTGTCGAGCAGAGAAATGGTTGCAGTAAAGATTTGAGCTGGGGTGGGGGAGGGAAAGAACCATGCTCACAATAAAGATTTCAGCTGTCAGAGGAGAGTGGGGCGACATTGCTGCAGAGAGAGCAAAACCTCCTGGAAAAGTCACTGACGCTGGAATTACTGGCAAATAGGACAAGGGAGAAAGGGATTTAGTCATCCGTCATTATGCAAAGGAGTAGGTTGAAAATATCAGAGACATTAGAGCTACCCAAAGAGGAAAAGAGAAGGGGCATCGATGTCTGGAATTGTTGGAGAGGTAGAGCACAGTTGGAAAAGGGTCTGAAAGGGTAACGCTGCAGACCTTTTGGACAAGTGGCAGGAGAGATTGAGCATGGAGATAAAAGCTATCAGACAAAGTGCAGGACAAGGTCCACTGCTGGTGGAGCTACTGGAGAAAGGAGAGGAAATATAGGGCAAGAAACATGGTGGCACAGAGGTCAAAGCTATTCGAAAAAAGGGGCTAGGAAGGTGGGGACATTGAGAGCAGTACTGTGGGTGTAGACAGTAGAAGAGATACACACACAGATATCAGAGCTGTTGGTTAAAAGGGCAGGAGAAAACAACAGGTATTGGATTGTATGCTGTGCACAACACTATTCTACAAATCTTTGCAAATTACATCTTCATGAAGATGAGATTAGGTTAATTACAGTGAAAGCCAACAGGGCTGTTTACAATAATAGGTAAGAGAAAGGACAACTCCCATTCAATAACTAATGTATTTGTTTCACTTAATTTATTAAAGACGAAGAAATGTTACCTTAATTCTTAAACCTTAAAGAGCTTAAAGATAAAAGTTTAAATTAACTTAAGTTGTGCATTATTGGAACTTGTTCTGTATGAGCTAGTCCCTTCATGAATTATGCAACTAGCAATTGTTAACTAGCATAAATAGTGTCACATTTTAACACTGATACATAATCAATGGATATATTTTCTACCATTAGCTAATTTTGGTAAAAAGGGCATGTATAGCAATAAAATTTGCCCGTTTTGTACATGTGTAGGAAGAACGAAGTGTTATGGGCGGCACAGTGGCGCAGTGGTTAGCACCGCAGCCTCACAGCTCCAGCGATCCGGGTTTGATTCTGGGTACCGCCTTTGCGGAGTTTGCAAGTTCTCCCTGTGACCATGTGGGTTTTCGCTGGGTGCTCTGGTTTCCTTCTACAGCCAAAGACTTGCAGGTTGATAGGTAAATTGGCCATTATAAATTGCCCCTAGTATAGGTAGGTGGTAGGGGAATTGTGGGGATGTGAGAGGGTAATGGGATTAATATAGGATTAGTATAAATGGGTGGTTGATGGTCAGCACAGACTTGGTGGGCTGAAGGGCCTGTTTCAGTGCTGTGTCTCTAAATAAATAAATAAAAATTTGGCAGCTTTTCCGGTGAGTGCTGATTCACTGATCATTGATCTGTTTGTTCACAACTCCCAGGAAACTACATAGAACTTAGGGGGTAATTAGTCTCTTGATGTGATGCATAAAGCATCACAACTACATGGAACAGACGAAATGGACCAACTGGTCTTTTCCAGTCTGATGCTTTTGTGTGTTCAGATGTACATAACCTATTGGAACACTTTTTGCACAAAAATAATTTTTCACTTGATTAACATTTAATATGCTAACCCTTGAGCTCTCGGAAAACTCTGTACTGCCCAGTATCCCAGCATTTGGGATGAATTTTGTGATACTGCCACCAGGAGCGGCAACAGGTGCACAAAATGACCGCAGTCCCGCTTGTGACATTAGCAGCCGCGTTGCTGCGATTACATGGCGGACGGCCATTTTGCATAATGGCGGCTGCCATTCCCCCCATCACCTGATGTTGGAGCAGGTGCTGGTGCCATCGTTAAAAGCCTGCTAGCTTTGCATTTACTTTCTCTGTGCACATAAGCCCCTTGCAGATCCCCCTCTTTCACACATAAGCCCCTTGGACTCGCAGCATAGTGGCAATGGCCGCTGTAAATCCCACTTCTCCTGTGCTACTCTGGTTAGGTTACCTTCCCTTTCGCAGCACCGAGAACGCTTGCCTCAGTGGCGCCAGCTTTTCAAAGTCGCGAAACTGAAGGCACTTGAGTGCCGCACGTCAAGCAGAAAATTGAAAACCTGTGTTGGATCGCAGTGAATTAGATTCAAATTTATTTAAAGCAGCATTTACAACATTTAAATGACGATGCTTTCACATCGTGGCGTCAGTACAGCTACAGTGCTTCCCCACCTTTGACATAATTGGCACACTGCGGTACGGTGCCGAGTTCATGGCAGACTGCTCTGCGGAGATTCTCCGCCCCTCCACACCACCGAACTACCCCCTCCGACAAGAGAACAAAATTCAGTCCGGAGAATGGCCACTTGAGATACCACAGCATTACTGAAACTTATGGAAAATGAAACCCTAGCACAGTCAGCAAGAGAGGGGCGAAAAGTGGAGAGGAAGAAAGAAAATGAGACGCTAATCCTAATGTGATGGGTATCCGAGCCAGTATAAATGCAGGGCTAGAGCACACTTGCTGCAAACAGTCTTCTTTAAATATTTAACGATAGGCAATGCCTCAGGCAAACTAACACTTTCCTCATGTCTCTGCTTCTTTGTAACTGTCTACATTTACTTCCTACATGTGGCAGTTGGTTTTGTGTTGACCATTGGTGCTGAGCTGATTATAGGTTGGTAAAGCAGTGTTGGGTTTTAGCAGAGCATTTTAAGGTAGCTTTGACCACAAATGATCCATTAGCTCTTTTCACAAAGTATGTTTTTAAAACTGGACAACTTAAGCATTACAAATGATAGTCACTCCCAATAGTATCCAGCCCATGTTTATTCAGTGGGGTTAAGATTAATTAACCTAAAACTCAGACATATAATTTGTGATGATTTTTTTTAACAACAGAACAATTTCTGTCATTTAAAATAGTCATTATATGGAGTTTAATCACCTAGCTCTAAGCTAAATGCAACCACAGGTTTGTTTCCCTTGCAGTTTTTCATATCTTGGCTGTTAACCTTTTTTTTTCTAACAGTGAAGCTCTCAACATTAGAATACCATGTTGCTCAAGTAAAGAAACCTTAAAACTCAAGAATTTAGAAGTTGAGTGAATTGCCTAAGGTTTCCCTCACAAGAGATCCCAGTTCTGTATTGTTCATTGGGTTTAGAAATTAAAAAAAAAACTTTAAATGTAAACTTACAAGATTTAAAAGCGTGTAAGGCACTTTAATCTTTCCAAACTACAAAAAACATTGAAAGCAAACCAGACAATCAGAATCTGTTTGGCTAGGACCCTTTTTCAGAACATATTTGAAGAGCCCCATTAAAATGGTAACTTGCTTTCTCTTTAAGATGCCGATCGACCTGTTGGAAATGTTATTTATTTCAGATTTCTAATGTGCAATTTTAACCCAACCAGCTTTGCAGGAATGGGGTGGACTGGGGGTTAAAACCATGGGCCGAATTTTGTGTGGCCATTTGAAGCAGGAATGGTAGCTTCGGGGGACAAAGAATCGCATCAGAAATGTCCGCCCAGAAATCTGGCATTGTGACGTTGGTTCCGGATTTAGTCAGCAGTGAGAAAGCACCAATGTGAAATCAATGCCCCGTCATGATGGGAACGTATTTTAAATTGTAGAACACTTACTTTTGATGCATAAGCATCTAATTCATCATGATTTAACGGGGAGCTTGGGATTAAATGGATGGTGGGCGGCACTCACGTGCTTTCGGGTTCACGACTTTTGAAAGTTGATAACAATGAGGTGAGGCTTCAGTGCCATGATGGGGAGGCAGCCATGACCAGCTCTGCATAGTGGGAGAGGGGGTTGTGGGGACCATTTTCGAACAGCAGTGCTGTGCACTCTGCAAGGAGTGGGGGTCAGGGTCTCGGGAGCTGTGCAGGTGGTGGGGGCTTGAGTTTGGGTGGCTGTATTGGTGAACAAACTGTTGGGTGAGATGTGCCATTACCAATACTGCTGGGTGAGAGGGTTGGCTATCAGCAAGGATAGGCATTGAGGGCCATCAGGGATTCTGCCGGGAGAAGTAGCAAAAGCTCAGTTGCAGGACAGGGTGGTCTCTGCATCCTGGTCAGGCCTTATTTCAATAACATTGTTGAGCCTCTCACAATGGGGAGATTTTATGCTCTCCCCCGTGGCAAGTTTGGAGGTGGGGAGAGCAACCAACAAGAGGGAAATACATCTAAGCCCATGGACATCACTTCAGGAGTTCCTCAGGGTAGTGTCCTCGGCCCAACCATCTTCAGGTGCTTCATCAATGACCTTCTCTCCATCATAAGGTCAGACTGGGGATGCTCGCTAATGATTGCACAATGTTCTATACCATTCAAGATTCCTCAGATACTGAAGCAGTCCATATCCACATGCAGCAAGGCATGGACAACATTCAACCTTGGGCTGATAAATGGTAAGGAACATTCACATCACACAAGTGCCAGGTAATGACCATCTCCAACAAAAGAGAATCTAACCATCTCCCCTTTACACTCAACGTCATTATCATCGCTAAAACCATCACCGTCAACATCCTGGGGGTTACCATTGACTAGAAACTTAACTAGACCAGCCATATAAATACTATAGCTACAAGAGTAAGTCAGAGGCCGGGAATTCTACAGCTAGTAACTCACCTCCTGAGTCCCCAAAACCTGTCCCCCCTATCTACAAGAGTAAGTCAGGAGTGTGATGGAATACTCTCCACTTGGATGGTTGCAGCTCCAACAACACTCAAGAAGCTCAACACCATCCAGGACAAAGCAGCCCTCTTGATCGGCACCCCATTAACTACCTTAAACATTCACTCCTTTCACCACCAGCGCACAGTGGCAGCAGTGTGTACCATATACAAGATGCACTGTGGCAACTCACCAAGCCTCCTTCGACAGTACCTTTCAAACCCATGATTTGTACCAGCTAGAATAGCAAGGGCAGCAGATGCATGGGAACACCATGACCTGCAAGTTCCCCTCCAATCTACACATCCTCCTGACTTGGAACTATACGTTCCTTCACTGTCACTGTAATGAGACACTTTTTATGTTGTCTAATGCAACATAAATGAGATGTGTGGAGTCCAGGTTGCTGAAGATCTCAAACAGCTTCATTAAACAGCTAACAAGTATATACAGCGCAAAGCGACCTATTTACAGGACTTGCCTCTTGGTGTTACAGTTACAAAGCGACTCTGGCTTGTAGTCACATGATGGCATCCTGGCACATAGCTCATTAGCATACCAAGATCTTAAAGGGATATCACTTTTAAAGGCAATCAAACAACAGTCACTGGGTCAAAAACCTGGAACTCCCTCCCAAATAGCACTGTGGGTGTACCTACACCAGATGGACTGCAGCGGTTCAAGAAGGCAGTTCACCACCACCTTGACTGGCACCCCATCCACAAACATTCACTCCGTCCACCACCAATGCATAGTGGTAGCAGTGTGTAGCATCTACAAGGCTCCTTAGACAGCACCTTCCAAACCCGTGACTTCTACCACCTGGAAGTACAAGGGCAGCAGATGCATGGCAACATCAACAACTGCAAGCTCCCCTCCAAGCCACACACCATCATCACGGGAAATATCTTGTTGCTGGCCCTGTAGCCACTTTTATAAGGCACCAGAGAAAAGGAAGTTCCAACTTTTTGGGATCCAAGCCATCGTGGACCCTCACGATAACCTTACTTCCAGCCTTGATGAGCTGACATGCCTGGTCACATCACCAACCATACATTGGGTCCCAAAGAAGGTTCAGCACAGGAAGTTCAGTGTTTGGAGTTCCCACACTCTGGTCCACCCTACCTAGTGTCTAAGGCCTTGTTATGGATAGGCAAAGGGTCTTCCTCCACAAGGTCATGCCAGATGGTGGTGGCTATGCCAAAGTTGCCCTTAGCGCCCCTGAGTTAAAAAGGGGAAATACTATCCAGCAACCCCTGAAGTGATGTCTTGCCCTGTCAAAAGCCGACAACACATTGGGCTGGATTTTGTTTCCAACTTGATGTCGGGTTCCGTGGCAGGGGTGACTAGAAAATTGGAGCAGCAGCTGCTGCCACCGAACCCAACACCGGGATTGTCAGGCCCAATCCTCCCAGTGGTGGGGAAGCTCCATGGCTGCCCCTCCGCCAGTCTGTGACAGGACTCAACTTAGCATATTTAAACTACACATTTGCATGAATTTGAATCTAAACCGCAGTGATCTTACCTTCAGTTCCCAATCCTCAGTGCGACGAGCAGCACTTGCGCATCTTCACTTTCCCGTCCAGGGAAATCTGGCACCACCAAGGTGGAGAACGGGTGAACTCTGCACTCTGATGGGTGGGGGAGGTGGGAAGGGGTGGACTCTGCACTTTGTGTATAGGGAAGGGGGGAAGGAGTGAACTCTGTACTTTATTGAACTGTCTGCAGGGCTGGCAGCCTTTTAAAAATGGCACCAGCACCTGCTTCCACATCAGTGACGCCGTGAATGGCATCGCCAATACCGCACCTGCCACGTGATTGGGGGGGGCAGCCGCCATGTATATGTAAAGTGGCTGCTCTCCACACAATTGAGGCGTCATGGGTCCCATGACGGGAACGGGGCAACTGCCATTTTCTGTGCCATGAACTTGTATAAGACGTTAGTTCGGCCTCAGCTGGAGTACTACATCCAGTTCTCTGCACCTCACTGGAGAGAGTACAGAAAAGATTCACAAGAATTGTTTTTGGGATGAGGAATTTCAGTTATGAAGATAGATTGGAGAAGTTAGGACTATTTTCCTTGGAGAAGAGAAGGCTGAGAGGTGATTTGATAGAGGTATTCAAAATCATGATGGGTCTGGACAGAGTAGATAGAGAGAAACTGTTCCCACTCGTGAAAGGATCGAGAAGAGAGGGCACAGATTTAAAGTATTTGGTAAGAGAAGCAAAAGTGACATGAGGAAAAACTTTTCGATACAGAGAGTGGTTAAGGTGTGGAATGCGCTGCCTGCGAATGTGGTGGAGGCAGATTCAACTGGAGCATTCAAAAAGGAATTAGACTGTTATATGAAAAGGAAGAATGTGCAGGGTTACGGGGAGAAGGCAGGGGAATGGAACTGAGTGAATTGCTCTATCAGAGAGCCAGTGCGGAAACAATGGGCCAAATGGTCTCCTTCTGCACTGTAACAATTCTGTGATTCTGTGACTACAAAATCCAGCCCATACTGTCAAGGACCACATGTTAAAGGGTTAAATTATGAGGACAGATCGCATAGACTTGGCTTTCATTTCCTTGAATATAGATGACTAAGGGGTGATCTAACTGAGGTGCTTAAGATGATCAGAGGAGTTGATAGGGTAGATAAAAAGAAATCATTTCCATTGGTGGGGAAGGCCTGAACAAGGGGGCATAGGCTTATAATTAAAGTTAGAGCACTCAGGGATAATACAAGTATTACCTCACACAAAGGAAAGTGGAAATTTGGCACACTCTCCCTCAAAAAGCTGTTATGGGTAGGTCAATTGAAAATTTCAAACTGAATTTGATAAATTCTTGTTAGGCAAGTGTACTAAGGGTTGCAGAAACTAAGGGTTTTTTCAGGTTGTTTTTCTTCAGGTTTGCACTTGCTGATGTTCAATATTCAGTATATTCACACCTAATCTGTACTAATGCTTTGTCTTTCAACACACCATTAACATATTGTTTGCCTTTGCTCCGTGACCTTTTGGTCAGCTATGTGGCCTGGTCCAATCTGCACCTTCTCCTTTGTTATCTCTTGCCCAACCCCCACCTCACTTGTTTATAATCTGTGACTTTTCTAATATTTGTCAGTTCCGAAGAAGGGTCACTGACCCGAAACGTTAACTCTGCTTCTCTTTCCACAGATGCTGCCAGACCTGCTGAGTGAATCCAGCATTTCTTGTTTTAGTTGCAGAAACAAGGCTGGAAGATAGGCCTAAGATGCAGATCATCAATGATCTAATTAAATGGCGGAACAAGCTTGAGGAGTTGAATGGCCTGCATTAGTTCCTATGTTCCTATGAGCAACAGCCAATTGAGGGAGCTGTCACTGAGTACTGGTAAATCTGTACTCCAGCGAGCAGTCAGTGCCTTCGGGAAAGAAGAGTAGAAAGTTAATGAGGAAGATCTCTTTTTCAAATTTGGGACTGATAGAAGGTCCAGACAAATTACTGTCATTATTTCATGTGCAGAACAAACCTTAATTCATAATTACAGTTCAGAACTTGTCAAAATCAGTTTTAAAATGTTACAAATATAATTCAAAAAATACAAATTGAATGAAAGCATAAAAAATACAATAAATATATGTCAGAGTTGACAAGGTAATTTAGGAAATATGTTTATTTGGCATAAGGGGTAACCATTTCACACCAAGTAAAGCTGGCAATTTTGGTGCAGTTTGCTTAATTTTGTACTATTCCAGAATTGGACAATTCTAATCACACATTTTATCTTCCAAGAGATATATGTTGTGCTTGATATTCACAGAGCTTTGGCTGGGCTTGTGTCCTAGTTTGCAGCTGACCACACACATACACATTGAAGCTATCCTTGCATCAGGAAATTTTTTTGTAAACTCTCATTCATGTATATAAACATATGCTGTTCATTATACTGTGTTTACTTATGTCATATATAGTTTGCTTACCCTTAATCTACTGAACACTCCAAAAGTTCTCCCTCAGAATTACTGCAGTCCTCATTCAGGCCATCTTTATCCAAACATTAAAAAAATCATTTATCTAATAATGATGGTAAGATAATAATAATCAGTTTCTCTGCAGTAAATTCATAACATTACTTAAAAGAATATTGTGGCCATTCACTATAATCTATGCAATTTATTATTCCTTTTGATTGCATTTGACAAAATTTATTTATTCACACAAAATGCCCTCTTGGACAATTTAAACAAAAATAAGTTTGTAGAGAATAGTTTGACGTGATGAAGAAAGCTACTGGGCCGGAATTCAAACATAAGTGTGTTGTGCCCAAAATGACTTACTTTTGTGTATCCCTGTGAACTTTTATGCTGGTTCAAGATACAATTTGCCCCAATTAGATCTTGTCCAAAAAACTGGTCACACCCTCAGGTCAAAATTCTGAGATTCTGTTACTGTGCTGGCCCTTCAAATTGTACTTACTTTATAAAACACGCAGGCCCTCTGAGGCACATTTTAAAAGTGCTTTCACATGAAAAAATATTTATTGAGAAACTGACTAGTGTTACCAATGAAACTAGTAAATGGTTCAGTATAGTTTTTTTTAAGTGATTTTAAATCATGTTATTCACAGGTGGAGGACTGGGCACATTAAAAATGCTTATTTTTGTGATAAACTCATTTTTAGCTGCATTAATAAAACTTCACCACGATACCACTCTTAAATATATTAAGGAATACTGATTAATTGTAAGATAAACAAGAAACCTTTATGTTCTATTACGCTGCCTGATTGGCAAATTTATTAGAGTTCTTTAAGGATGGAACAAGTAGGGTGGTTAAAGGGGAATCTGTAGATGTAGTGTATTTGCATTTCCAAAAGTCATTCGATAAAGTGCCGCATAAAAGGTTACTACACAAGATAAGAGTTCATGGTGTTGGGAGTAATATATTAGCATGGATAGAGGATTGACTAACAGGAAGCAGAGAGTTGGGATAAATGGGTCATTTCAGGTTGGAAAACTGTAACTAGTGGGGTGTCACACGGATCAGTGCTGGGGCCTCAACTATTTATAACCTATATTAATGACTTGGATGAAGGGACAGACTGTATTTTAGCCAAATTTGCTGACGATACAAAGATAGGTGGGAAAGCAAGTTGTGAGGACAAAGAGTCTGCAAGGGGAAATAGATAGGTTAAGTGAGTGGGCAAAAATTTGGCAGATGGAGTATAATGTGGGAAAATGTGAGGTTATCCACTTTGAGAGGAAGAATAGAAAAACAAGATATTATTTAAATGAAAGAGACTGCAGAATGCTGCAGTACAGAGGTGTCTGGGTGTCCTCGTACATGAATCACAAAATGTTAGCATGCAGTTACAGAAAGTAATTAGGAAGGAAAATGGAATGTTGACCTTTATTGCAAAGGGGATAGAATATAAAGGTAGGGAAGTATTGTCACAACTGAACAGGGTATTGGTGAGACCATACTTAGAGTACTGCATACAGTTTTGGTCTCCTTACTTAGGGAGGGATATGCTTGCATTGGAGGCAGTTCAGAGAATGTTCACTCAGCTGATTCCTGGGATGAAGGGGCTGTGTTGGGAGAAAAGGTTGAGTACGTTGGGCTTATACTTATTGGAATTTAGAAGAATGAGAGGTAGACTTATGGAAACATACAAGATTCTGAGGAGGCTTGACAGGGTAGGTGTTGAGAGGATGTTTCCGTCGAACTAGGGGGCACAGTTTCAGAATTAGGTGTCTCCCATTTACATGGAAATGAGGAGGAATTTCTTCTCTCATTAATCTTTGAATTCTCTACCCCATTGAGTCGTGGAGGCTGAATCATTGAATATATTCAAGGCTGGAATCGACAGGTTTTTGATGTAAAAGGAAGTCAAAGGTTCTGGGGGGCAGGCAGGAAAGTGGAGTTGCCAGAATCAGATCAGCCATGATTTTATTGAATGGCAGAGCAGGCTCAAGGGGCCAAATGGCCTACTCCTGCTCTTATTTCTTATGTTCTTATGTTCATTGGTTCATGGAAACTTTTGGGCTGAATTTAGTGTTCCCATTGTAGGTCCCGGCAGCAAACACAGAAGTAGGTGCCATCACGGCCCATGAGATGTGCGGCCAGCTGACCGCGGTTATGCAGCGGGAGCCACTTATCATCATGGGGGTGCAGGACCCATTCAATTACACGACTGGGGAAGGCTCCAAGGCACTGATTGAGGCGTGGGATGACTCTGGAGCAGATGCTGGCGCCACATTTAAAGGCCTGCCAGCTCTGATTGCCTTTGAGAGATTTATTGATTCTAGATTGCTGCTGGACTCGGTGTTGTAACTCCTGGACCCCCCAACCCCTGGAGTAGGACAGCGCACAATGGCAGAGGCAAGACACCAGGTGGCCCCATGGTTTAGTGATGCCTCCCTAGAGAATCTCCTCCAACCAGCAAGAGAAAGGTGGGATGTCCTTCTCCCCAGGGATGGCAAGAGAGGTCCTCCCACCTGACCAAGCAAGCCTGGATGGAGATTGCAGAAGAGGTCAGCAACTTTGAGGTCACCTCCTGAACATGGGTGCAATGCAGAAAGGAGTCAATGACCTCCTTTGTTCTGCCAAGATGAGTGCTCCATGCATCTCTCCTCTTTGTGGCTTGCATGTTGCTACGCGGAAGGCTGCGGGACATGGGGAGAGAATCACCACAAAGGCGATGGCAAGTGAGGTAGGCATCACCACATCCTGCCAGATGCATGGCTGCATCACGGCCATAGGCAACCTTTTTTTACACATCACCCACTTTATGTCCCCTGAAAGTAGACATGGGGAAAAGTCGCGTAGGAGACCCCAGCAGGGTACGAGGAGCTGCCACTAGCAGAACTTATCTCATGCTCTTCCTCTTTCCAATTCCAGGACAAGCGGGACCATAACAACAGGGAGACCTCGTGGACTGGAGGAGGAATTTTAGATATACAGCCTCGATGGCTGAGGAGGAGGCACTGGATTTAATAGGGACACAGGGTGGCCGCTCAATCTCGGATGGTGAGACTGGAGTCTCCATGCAAGACAGTGAGGATCATCTTCATTTGACATCCAACACACTTCTGGAGATTCACATTACATATGGTTAGCAGGACAAGATCGGCACATCCTAACCCAAAAGTTTGTGTTCTCTCATGCAGGTCGGCGACCACAGGAGACTCCAACTGAAGGGGTTGGAGCCTTCAACATCTGAGGAGGAGGACCACTCAGAGAATACACCCATCACATGACTCTGCTGCACCTTCCACCAGCACAGACACGTTCACCTCGGTGAGTTTCTGCTCAGTCTTAGAATCAGGGTCACAAGCTGGTGAGAGCACCACACACAAAGGAACTGATAAAAGGTGACTTTTCCAGCAGCTTAAGATGGCCACCTAATTTGCAACACTGTATCCTACATTCTAAGACTGTGAGGTGAAGGCAAAGTGTCTGCCCTGTTCCAGTAAGAACCAAGACCTGGAAAATTTAAGGGAACTGCCTGTTCCCATTAGCAAGGCATCAAGACTATCACTTGAATAATGAGACCCTGGTTGTGAGAAAGCAATCTCCAGACATGGGCTGTTAAGTTGTAAGATGAAATACACACTGCTAACTACCATGTTTGAATCACTGGGTGACTGTTATGTGACAAAGCCCCCCCCTCCAACCCTTCCCCCCACATCTGTGTGTTTTAAGCTGGTATTTCTCTGCAGCAGGCTAAAAACATTTGTACTCTGACAAGAGCAGACCCAAGTGGGGGTCCATCCTTTCTCTCTCTCTCCATTCCGGCTTGCAAGCTTTGAACCCTGCCTGCTGACAGTGACCACCTCTGCAAACCCCAGCTGTAACCAGAGACCCCTTGAAGGAAATCATCTGCATCGCTGTCTCCAGGAAACCCACCAAATCAGCCATCTATCTCTTCAAACCGGAAGCCTCAGGAACACTGAATTCAGCTAGAAGCCAGCCAAGTTACCAAACTTCACAGACTGTATACCTTTTTTTGTGCTATGGACTCTAACTCGACCAATCTACCCTTCTCCACTCTGTAATGCATTTGGGTGTGTGTGTGAACCTTGAGTGTGTGTATGTGTGTGTGTATGCGTGCGTGAAAATTGGAGCATAGTTTATTATTTTTGCTTTGGTTAGTTTAAGTACAATAAAGCTAACCTCTTTCTTTGTTAAACTCAAGAAAACCTGTCCAATTGGTACTTTATATGATCATAGCATGTAAATAATCAAACACTCACTGAATTGGCAAGTACATCCACTTTAAAAAAGAATTCAACCTGTTGTGGTCAAACAAGGACGAGGGAAAATAAGGAAGCCCTTCAACCCCTACTCATCTGATTGTAACAAAAGTAATTGGCAAAAGTACCAATGGCGACATGAGGAAAACTTTTTTGCACAGCAAGTGGTTAGGATTTGGAATGCACTGCCTGAGAGTGTGGTGGAGGTAGATACAATGAGGGCTTTCAAAAGGGAATTGGCTAAGCACCTGAAGAGAAAAAAATTGCAGGGAAAGGGCAGGGGAGTGGGAGTAGCTGAGTTGCTCTTGCTGAAAGCCAGCACAGACAAGATGGGCCGTAAGACCTCCTTCTGTGCTGTAATCATTCAATGATTCTATGATAGTAGTCCTGATGATCTAAAATCCGCCAGTGTCAACAGACTGATTGATGTAGTGAAAGGATGACTTTATGCAGTCTTTGCTACTATTGTGTTTATGTCCCATGTACCTTGTCAGTATAAAATATCCATATTCCATATCACATTAGAAAATTGAATCTGAGTTTCCTGACATCCTTGTCACTCTGGGAGGGGGAGAGAGTTCCGGTGCTGCTCTGTAAATTTGGTATGAAGGCTTTGTCTTGACAGATATCTGAAGCTGACCAGCTGAAGTCAAATCTTCATCCTTATCCAGTAGTGTGTGAATTCTTCCTCTGGATTCAGGAACTAGAGCACAATGGGGTAATTTTGTCTTTGTGCAAAAGGATTAGAATGAATTGGCAGCCCCATTTACATCTCTTGCATTGATATCACTGGAGGTAAAAATCAGGAGAGATGTAAAACAGGCTGCCAATTCATTGTTACCCGTTTTATACTATGCCCACAAAGTAAATATTTGCCCCAATCAGTGAAGTGATTCTAAAAAGATTTACATTTATATTGCACTTTTCATGACCACAAGATGTCTCAAAGTGCTTTACAGTCAATGAAGTACTTCTGAAATCTAGTCACTGTTGTAATGTAGAAAACATGGCAGCCAATTTGTGCACAGCAAGCTTCCACAATCAGCAATGTGATGTGGCCAGATAATGTTTTTTGTGTTGGTGATTGAGGGATAAATATCGGTCAGGACACCAAGAATAACTCCCCTCCTCTTCTTCAAAGTAGTGCCATGGGATCTTTTACATCCACCTAACAGGGCAGATGGGGGCTCAGTTTAAAGTCTCAACTAAAAGAAGCACCTCCGACAGTGCAGCACTCTCTGACTGGAGTGCCAGCCTTGATTTTTGTGCTCAAGTCCTGGATTGAGACTTCGATTCTGTTGAAGTGATATCTGCATATTCCTCTGCAAGTCACCACCACAGTGAAAATGCAAGAAGTCACTAACCATTAGTTGAGGGAAGTGAAGTGAGACAGAGATCATATGGCATGATTCTAATTTAGTTGTCTAAGTATAGCTTACATCAGTGCTCCAGAGAAAAACATGACAGTGCATGAACTTTACTGGAAATAGTTAAAGAGAGACAATAGCCCAACTGTTTGTCCAAGTACCGCAGTTATAAAAAACTGATCTGTTTCTTTCTTTTCACACTTATGAACCACACATGTTAACACAGTACACCCATAATCTCATCACTCAGACGCAGTTAAGTCTAAACTAAACTGAAGAGAAGTTAAAATAAACTCAGAATGGGTAAGATTGTCCAACCATTTCACTCTTTTTATGTTAGTGACACTGCATCTAAAATCTTTGTCGTTGTTTTTGTGCCCCTGACCAGAACATTTGCAAGTGGCACAGCCTGAGATGGAACAAGAGAAGGAATCAAAATAGTTGGGGGTCTGGGTTACTGGATCTTGGGTGCATGCCAGAATCCTGGATCCAGTTACTGTTCTATTTCACACAGCCACAGTCATTTTTCACACATCCATAAAATAACACATGGTTAATGTTCAATGTTGATTTTTTTTCTCTGAAAGACCCAGGCCAAATTGAGCTTGTGTTCATAAAGCTGAAGTATTTGTTTGGGAACATTTGGGGGGAAGAGTTTGAAAGTGGATGAGCGTGTGGGTTTGGTTTCTGGTGGGGGAAGAAATCCTGGAAAAATGTGAGTGTGTCTGGAAAAATGTGAGTGTGTCTGGAAATCGGCTCCAATCCGTTGACTTCCATATTTCACTCCAGTGTGTTAGGCTGAGGATGCACAACCCCATCGGGTTGTCAATGTCAATATGTTAATCACTCAATTACAGTGAAATTGACATGGGTTTTGCAATTTCACTTTGGGCCCACGGGTTTCCTGGGCTTTCTGGAACTTGACATTGAAAGCAAGGCAAGAACGCAATGGGGGTTGAAGACATGACAGTGAAATATGCCAATAATACCCTGCACTCACAGCTGCTTTCCTACCTGCTTGTGTGAAAGCAGTACTTGTGCTGAGAGCTTACTCTACAAACTTTGGAGATGTCAGGCCGGTTTTTATCGGGAAGACACCAGTCCCGCTATTGGGACTGGAAATGGGTTTGAGGCACATTGGGGGCAGGTGTGGCTGGCCGCACACGATCCAGCAACGGCTGACTAATTAAGGTCAATGAGGCCTAAGACCCGACAAATTGCGTGGTCGGAGTAGGGCCGGGAGGTGGAGTGTGCGGCATCAGCTGACGCCTCGGCAAGTGCTGCTGCCATTTTTAAAGGGCTACCAGCCCTGCAGTTAACTCTGCATTGTGAAAGCCTGGGAGAGGAGGAGATCATTGAAGATATTGAGAGATGGCTGAAAGTAGATCCCAGGCAGCCTGCTTCCCTGATGCCTCCCTCCAGATGCTGCTAAAGGCTGCCAGGGAGGGGAGACACATTCTGTTCCCAAGGACAGGAGGAGGAGACCTGGCAGCCTAACCAAACAGGCCTGGCTCCAGATAGCAAAGTAGGTCAGCAGCCATGTCGTGATGCCAAGGACATGGATCCAGTGCCACAAGCGGCTTAATGACCTCAGCTGGGCTGCGAAAGTGAATACCTCTTAATGCCTTCATCTTCTTGAGCCTTGCATCTGGAGAAGCAGGTGGGTGCATTGGATGGAGAGGGAATACCCACCCAGACATGGGCAAAGGGTCAGGGGAAGCATGCAAATTGACTGCGCCATGGCGGTGGCCCTGAAAGGAGGCCCTTGCCATAGCAGACCTTTGCGAGATCCCTGGAAAGGGGCTGCATGCAGAAGGCATCTGTGTGCCCCCATCAGTGGCAGATGGACTACTACCAGCCTATGTCTTGGGATTGTTCTTGCTGGGTGACCCACAGCTTCCATCCCTCTGTCTGCAGGAGAAGATAGCACACAATCACATAGAGCGGGCCAAGACCACCGGTGGGCTGCCCATTCTCCATGTACTAACCTCAATGGAGGAGCAGGCTATGGAGCAGGCTGGACCTCAGGACGGCCAGAGTATTGCGGATGAAGGGACAGGGGCACCTTCCCAAGGCAGTGAGTATACATTCCAATAAGGGGATGACCCACCATCCGTGGTTAACTAAAAAACTTATAGATAGTATCAAACTTAAAGAAAAAGCATATAATTGCGCAAAGATGGGTGGCAGGTTAGAAGATAGGACAGAATGTAAAAAGCAGCAAAGAATGACTAAAAGATTAATAAGGAGGGAAAAAATTACAGTACGAGAGAAAGCTGGCTAGAAATATAAAAATCAGATATTAAGAGTTTCCATAGATATTTTAAAAAGAAAAGAGTTAACAAAGTGAGTGTTGGTCCTATAGAAAGTGAGTCTGGGGAATTAATAAGGGAAAATAAGGAGATGGCAAATGAATTGAACAGATATTTTGCATCAGTCTTCAATATTGAGCATACAAGTAACATCCCAGAAATTGCTGTAAATCAGGAAACAGAAGGGAGGGAGGAACTCAAGAAAATTACAATCACCAGGGAAGTGATACTGAGCAAATTGTTGGAGCTGCGGGCTGACAAATCCTCGGGTCCTGAAGGACTTCATCCTAGGGTCTGAAAAGAAGTGGCTACTGAAATATTTGATGCATTGGTTTTAATTTTCCAAAATTCCCTAGATTCAAGAAGGTTCCATTAGATTGGAAAATAACCAATGTAGCCCCTTTATTCAAAAAGTGAGGGAAACAGAAAGCAGGAAACTACAGGCCAGTTAGCTTAACATCTGTCTTAGGGAAAATGTTAGAAGCCATTATTAAAGACATTATAGCAGGGCACTTGGTAAAATTCAAGATAATCAGGCTGAGTCAACATGGTATTATGAAACGGAAATCATGCTTAACCAATTTATTGGAATACTTTGAAGAAGTAACATATACTGTGGATAAAGGGGACCGGTGGATGTATTATACTTAAATTTCCAGAAAGCATTTGATAAGGTGCCACATCAAAGGTTTTTACGGAAAATAAAAGCTCATGGTGTAGGGGTATCATTTTGGCATGGATAGAAGATTGGCAAGCTAACAGGAAACAGACATTAGGCATAAATGGGTCATTTTCTGGGTTGGCAAGATGTAACAAGTGGTGTGTCACAGGGATCATTGCTGGGGCCTCAACATTTTACAATTTATATAAATGACTTGGATGAACACTAGCAACACTGGCATCTACCTGCAATGTGAAAATTGCCCAGGTATGTCCTGTTCACAAAAAGCAGGACAAATCCAACCCAGCCAATTACTGCCACATGAGTCCACTCACGATCATCAGTAAAGTGATAGAAGGTGTTGTCAACAGTGCTATCAAGCCGCACTTGTTTACCAATAACCTGCTCCTGACCTCATTACAGCCTTGGTTCAAACATGGACAAAAGAGCTAAACTCGAGAGGTGAGGTGAGAGTGACTGCCCTTGATATCAAGGCAGCATTTGACCAGGTATGGCATCAAGGAGCGCAAGCAAAACTGCAGTCAATGGGAATTGGGGGAAAACTCTCTGCTGTTTGGAGTCGTACTTAGCACAAAAGAAGACGGTTGTGGTTGATGGATGTCAATCATCTGAATTCCAGGACATCACTGCAGGAGTTCCTCAGGGTAATGTCTAGGCCCAACCATCTTCAGCTGCTTCATCAATGATCTTCCTTCAATCATAAGGTCAGAAGTGGAAATGTTTGCTGATGATTGCACAATGTTCAGCACCATTCATGACTCCTCAGATACGTAAGCAGTCCATCAGATATGCAGCAAGACCTGGACAATATCCAGGCTTGGCTGATAAATGGCAAGTAATATTTGCACCACACAAATACCAGGCAATGACCATCTACAACAAGAGAGAATCTGACCATCTCTCCTTGACATTCAATGGCATTACCATCGCTGAATCCCCCACTATCAACATCCTATGGGTTACCATTGACTAGAAACTGAACATGAGTAGCCATATAAATACCATGACTACAAGAGCAGGTCAGAGGCTAGGAATCGTGCGGCGAGTAACTCACCTCCTGACTCCCCAAAGCCTGTCCACCATCTACAAGACACAAGTCAGGAGTGTGGTGGAATACTCTCCACTTACCTATATGGGTGCAGCTCCAACAACATTCAAGAAGCTCAACACCATGCAGGACAAAGCAGCCCGCTTGATTGTTTGTGAATGGGGTGACATTCATTCCCTCCACCACCGATGCACAGGGCAGCAGTGTGTACCATCTACAAGATTCACTGCAGCAATGCACCAAGGCTCCTTCGACAGCACCTTCCAAACACATGACCTCTACCACCTAGAAGGACAAGGGCAGCAGATGCACGGGAACACCACCACCTCCAAATTCTACTCCAAGCCACACACCATCCTGACTTGAAACCACAGTTCCTTCACTGTCACTGGGTCAAAATCCAGGAACACCCTTCGTAACAGTACTGTTGGTATACCCAACCCACATGGACTGCAGCAATTCAAGAAGGCAGCTCACCACCACTTTCTCAAGGGCAATGAGGGATGGACAATAAATGTGGCCTAGCCAGCGACACCCACATCCCATGAATGAATAAAACAAATGAAGGGAACAAAGGTGTGGTTGCTAAATTTGCTGATAACACAAAGATAGGTAGGAAAGTAAGTTGTGAAGAGGACATAAGGAGGCTACAAATGGATATAGATGGGTTAAGTGAGTGGGCAAAGATCTAGCAAATGGAGTATAATGTCGGAAAATGTGAAACTATCCATTTTTTCAGGAAGAATAAAAAAGAACCATATTATCTAAATGGTGAGAGATTGCAGAGCTCTGAGATGCAGAGGGATCTGGGTATCTAGTGCATGAATCGCAAAAGGTTAGTATGCAAATACAGCAAGTAATTAGGAAAGCTAATAGAATGTTATCATTTATTGTGAGAGGAATTGAATACAAAAATAGGGAGGTTATACTTTAGTTATACAGAGCATTGGTGAGACCACATCTGGAGTACTGTGTACACTCTTAGTCTCCTTATTTAAGGAAGAATGTTAATGCATTGGAGCCAGTTCAGAGAAGGTTTACTAGACTAATACCTTGAATGGGCAGGTCGTCTTATGAGGAAAGGTTGGACAGGCTAGGTTTGTATCCGCTGGAGTTTAGAAGAGTAAGAGGTGATTTGATTGAAACATATAAGATCCTGAGGGGTCTCGACAGGGTGGATGCGGAAAGGATGTTACCTCTTGTGGAGTATCTAGAACTAGGGGTCAAAAATAAGGGGTCACCCATTTAAGACAGAGATGAGGAGAAATTATTTCTCTCAGAGGGTTATGAGTCTTTGGAACTCTCTTCCCAAAAGGTGGTGGAAGCAGAGTCTTTGAATATTTTTAAGGCAGAGGTAGATAGATTCTTGATAAGCAAAGGGGTGAAAGGTTATTGGGGTTAGGCGGGAATGTTAATTTGAAGTTACAATCAGATCAGCCCTGCTGTTATTGAATGGCGGAGCAGACTTGATGGGCCGAGTGGCCTATTCCTTCTCCTAGTTTGTATGTTCATATGTTTGTATGTAAGGTTGCCATGGGGCACAATGCTGCAGTCATCCAGTGGCCACAGGGGTCTGCATCATAGGGGTGTGTGTTATGCTGGGAGAGGAGGCCCTTGACCCTTACATATCTCTATTTTCTCATGCTGGTCAAGCGGTGTCTACTCAAACAGTCTCCGAGACCATGGGGGAGACTGCCTGCCACCTCTGAGGGGGAGAAAGAAGCCTTAGAGGGTCCATTGTTACCTCATACTCCTGCGCTGTCCACCAGCGCAAATATTTGCACCTCAGTGGGTTTACATTCACAATTAAGTCTGGACACACTAGCTGGTGAGAACAGCACTGACACACCCGAGTAGCTGATAGAGGCTGACAGCAAAGGCCTCTGATAGTCGGAGGACTGTGGGAGGCCAGGCCCATGCTGAGCCTCTGGTATTGGCAGCATCATGGGAAATGCAGCAGCTGCAGCAGGAGGACTGGCAACATCTGGCCGAGATGCCAGAGGTTATGCGTGCCCAAGCGCGAGCAATGGAGGAGCCCATCCAAGCCTTGAGCTGGGTATTGTCTCTGTTGCAGGAGTGGCATTCTCCATTGAGAGATTGCCAACTCTGATGGAGAGCCACAAGCAGCAGAGCACTCAGTGTCTGCAGGACATTCGTGCACACCTCCAAATCCTCATCATCATCATGGGTGCAAGACAGCAGTGACAAGGTGAGTGGGGGCAGGGGATCAGGAGTCACCATCAAGTCCTTTGTCATCTCAGGTTAGCAGAGAGGCAGGTCTGCCTTGCTAGGGATGAGGAGCAGCTGCCTCCTGCAGCTGGGGGCTCCTCTCAGGGTGCTCCTGGTGCGGGCAGCTGCTCCTCTGCCCCTCTGCCAGTGTCGCCACTTCCTCCAACATCTCTGCCAACAGAGGGTGGTACTGCTTCTGTGCTGGAGGCCCTCAGCACGCTGGGGCTCTCTAGGACTAAGGCATCTAGAGAACGACTGCCAAGGTCATCCCTAGCCAAGGGGCAGTAAGGTCAGCAGCCAGCCTCCACTTTAGCTAACAGCACAGGAGAAGCACCTCATAGGAGTACATGCAAGGGAATAAAAAAAAGAGCACATAGATTCATGGGGTTATCACAGGTGATTGTGTCCTTTTAAATGCAAAAGGTTGGGTGTGTTGTAACTGTGAATAAGTCATTTCTTTAAACCATAGACAACCTTCCTCCTCTTCCATCAGGCCTTGGCCCTTCACTGCAACCTAGCCTCTGTGAAGAATGTAGAGGCGAGACATCATGCTGCCAGGGGTCAACTCTGGAGCCTGGCCAGCTCAGCACTGCGCTTATGTTCAATGAGGGAGGAAGGAGGGAGGAAGGGAGGGAGGGAGGAAGACAGGAAGGAAGGAACATAAAGTTGTCTTTTTTGGTCAAGCTAGAACTGGCAGTAAGAATCAAAGGATTCGGGAATGTATAAAGACATCGCGAGCCTCCCTTGCATGTTTCTCATGGCCAACTTCCTGTGTCCATGGAATCCTTTATCGGGGGTGGCTTGCCCATCTTTCCCCTCTGCATTCTCATCATGCGAGAAGGCAGCACGCTCCGCACTTTCTTCATTGATCATGGCTTCCCCCTCTGCAGAGCCAGTTTGTGCAGTCCACAGTCGACCACCACAATATGTGAGACCCTCACCAGGGCATACTGAAGGGCTCCACCGGAGTGTTCCAGGCACCTGAATCTCATCAGCAAACCAATGTCCTGTTCTATGGTCGCTCGTGTTGTCCCATGGCAGGCATTGTACTTCTCCTCTGCATCGGTGTGTGGATTCCTCACAAGCGTCGGTAGCCCTGTCCTCAGTGGGTAGCCTTTGTCTCCAAGGATCCATCCCTGAAGGTGTGCAGGAGGCCAGAAAAGTTCTGGAACCTGGGACTGCCTCAAAATGTGAGCCTCTGGCACTTCCCAGAAAGTGTGCACAGACCTGCAGGATCTGTTTACAGTGGTTACAGATCAGTTGTACATTGAGGAAGTCGCAGCCCTTCCTGTTGATGGAGGCCGCTGGCTGGTGTTCCAGAGCCTTGATGGCCATGTGTACAGTCAATGGCACCCTGGACCTGAGAAATCCAGCAATGGCCCCGGACCCGATGGCCCTCTCGGCTGAGTTGAGATCACCTCTCATTGTTCAAAACTCTAGAGAATACAGGCCCAGTTTCCCCAGTCTCTCTTCATAGGATAGTCCCGCCATCCTGGGAACAAGTCTGGTGAACCTTCGTTGCACTCCCTCTGTGGAAATAATATCCTTCCTAAGGTAAGGGGACCTAAACTGCACACAGTTCTCCAGGTGCAGTCTAACCAAGGTTCCATACAATTGAAGCAAGACTTCACTACTCCTGTACTCAAATCCTCATGCAATAAAGGCTAACATACCATTCGCCTTCTTACTTGCTTGCTGCAGCTGCATGTTAGCTTTCAGGAACTTATTAACAAGGACACCCAGGTTCCTTTGTACATCTACACCTGCTAATCTCTTACCATTTAAGAAATAGTCTACACATCTATTCCTCCTACCAAAGTGAATAACCTCACATTTTTCCACATTATATTCCATCTGCCATGTTCTTGCCGACTCATTAAGTCTTTCCAAATCCCTTTGAAGCCGCTTTGTATCTTCCTCACAACAGACATTCTTACCTAGTTTTGTTGAGATCCATGAGGAAACGCACATACTCTCTAGCCCTTCTGAAAAGGGCTTTGGTGACCACCTTGATGCACCAATGGGTCACTGACTATGAGATCCCACACATGTCCCCAAGTGACCCCTGGAATGATCCAGAGGCATAGAAGTTCGGTGCCACAGTGACCGTCAATGCCACAGGCATTGGATTTCCACCAAGTCCCCTGGGGCACAGTTCGTCCTGCATCATAGCGCAGAGTTCAGTGACGGCCTCCTTAGAGATGCAGAGTCGTCATTGGCATTTCCTCTCAGACATTTGTAGGCAGTTCAGCCTCGACCTGTAGTTTATTGCGGTACCACTGCAAGTGCCTGTCCCTCCACCTCCTCTTCAACAGGGTCCCCGAAGCCTGGATGAATGAAGCCCATAATAGATGGCTTCTCCCTAAATGCCCGTCCTTCACTGACAGTGGACACCCCACCCCCCGCTTCTTGCCCCCAGTTGTGAGCTTTGCCAAGGTGGCACTTGCCCAATGCCCCACTTGCAGTGGCCACCCCCCATCCCCGAAGCTCAGATACCCTTGACCTCACTGCTCACACAATGCGCGATGCCCTCCATTTGCCACCCGGCCTGCCAGTTGATGGTTCCCCTCCCGATGGCCTCCCATAGCAGGCAGCTATACGCTCCCGCCTCCATGTCGCCTCCTTGAAAGAGATGAGCATCTGAAGCTCTGTGAAACCAATGCACCATTTATAAAACTTAATCCCGACCATAAAATCTAATTCAATTGGCTTCTTAACGATCTTAATTACCCGCCTGCTGCGTCACCATTGGAACTCTACCCTCCATCTTTGCTGCCATCAATAAAATCAACATGGGATGTCACAGAGAGGTTGGAGGAATGCATGCAGGCCTTCACCAATGGTTGGATTTTAAGAGCCCGTCGCTGATCTCAACGGCGAGCTCAAAAAATGGCGGCCCGCCCATGCGCGCTGCGCGCCAAAGAGCCACCGCAATCTCAAGCGTAATCTCAATCTCAACCTCATCCGGACCCATCTTCTGGCACTCCGCCCGCCAACCCAGTCACAGATCACGACATCGAGGGCTTGGCAAAATCCAGCCATATGAATACCACTTTAAATAGAATGAACGATACCCTAGCCTTGGTCATTTATTGCCCCACTGATCCTCCAATCTCTCTGCGTGTGTCTTCTCTGAGGGAGAAAATAGCTATATTACAATGTCATCCAAGGGCACGTTCCCTGTTGCTGCTCCAGAAATATCCTGTTCACCAATGGCCCTGAGGTTCACAATCCAAATGAACAGAGCTTGGAGCATCCTGTGCCCTCGAACACAGACTCTCCAATGCTATCCCTGTCCCCACTACCAGCGCTTGCTCATTTATGATGTGTGAGCCACCAGGTGAAAACCCAACTATCTGCCTTACTGGGCCACCAAATTGTGAGTATCTGAGCTAGTTCATGGTATGCATGAATCCTGAGATGGTGCACAGGAGTCAGAGGCAACAACCTGGACCACCTTCTGTGGGACCCATGGGAGATGAATGACATGAATTAGATCTGTCAAGGTAAGAACATTTGAATTTATCATTCTGCAAATGATCATATTTCACTCGCTGATGACATCAGTCAACATGAGTGAATGTTGTATGCCATCTGGCTGTCTGGGGTGCAGCCATCTTCCCACATCCGATGGCTGAGTATGCCGACGCTCCACTAATTTCCATCACCCGCTGCTCTGTTAGCTGTGAGATGGCCGGAGGATCACCTCTGGTTCTCAGCCTTTCCCTCGTGTTCTGTGCTCTCTTCTCCTGTAAGGAGGGAAAGAAAGACCTATGAGTGAGAGTAATAGCATGTGTTGAATGAATCACTGGACTGCATTTGCTGAGGGAGAGGGATGACATTACTTTATCGATCCTTCCCCTATGGCATCATGGATAAATTCCCCACCAGGTGTGGGTCCTGATTCAAATAGATCATAAGCTTCCTGGCTTGATTCAAGATCTATGCTGACATAGCTGGTGTCAACCAGAGCAGCAGTGGGAATGTTACAATAGGCCTCAGTTCGCCTGTTCTATGAAGAGGAAAACAAACCATCCAAGATTCCTGCTTTTGATCACTATTTAGTGCTCTCTGATGGAAGGTGTTGTTACAACCAAATGCACTGTTAATTCAGTCCCACTACTCCACAGGTCATAGTATATTAATAAGGGTTCCCACCTACTGGGAAGTAGCCAAATTAAACACTCTATTTGTCCCCCAGAATAAAGCATACCTAACCAGGTTTCTTTAAACAACAACAAAATTAACTATTTATTAATAAATTAAGTCTTAAACAATAATGGGATAACTCTGTATGTGAAAAATATTCTTTTAAAACTTCATATTCTTCCTAACCCTCATGCACACACACATACATTTTAAAAAAACAGTTAACTGGGGAAAAAGGCTTTTTTAGTTTATAATTGTTTCTTAGGCATAATAAAATAATTGGGTTGTCATGGTCTGGTAGGATATTTCTGGGTCAGTGAGGCGTTTCAGAGTCGAATAGTTGGATTCCACTTGAAGTCTCCAGGCAAGGTTGATGAACAGTCTGTGATGGGTAGGCTTTCAAGGCAATTTGTCTGCAGAAGGCATCACACAGGTCTTTCAGCAAAGGATCTAACAACAGGTCTACTTGGGTTTTGAAGTAGCAGTCTAGCAATAGAAGCTTTCTTGATTTTTCAGGATCTCCCAAAACACAAGAGACAACAGGAATCATTCTTAAGGCAGAGATTTTCCAGAGACTGGAGGCAATAGGAATTTGTTACCTTTCAAATTGCAGGGGCTTTCTCTCTGCAAAGCAGTTTTCCTCCACAGAGTAGCAACTCTACTCTTCCTGGGTCTTTTCTCTCTCCAGGGGTCTTTTCCTCTCTCCAGGCAGACCACAGCCACCACTACAGAGAGTAGGTCTTTTCTCTGGTCTGCAAACGGGTCTCAGCCAGCTCACTGCATGCTGCTGGTCCAGCCCAGACTTATTTCACAATGCAAAGTGAAACTAAAACCCACAATCTAGTCATGTGACAGTCATAAATCTTCCTATCATTTCCCTGTTCAGCTGCTTGGAAACAGGTGTCTTGCAGTTTGTGAACACTTCACTCAGTCCACAATTCAAATATCAGCACCTAAAGCACTTTTTGCAAAGAAAAATAGAAACAGTCACAGAACAGTGTGTATACCATGTGAACACTGGTGAAGTTTCAACACATCGGTAATGTCATCACGCTCAAATAGTCTGCCAATTCATGAAGATCTGCCATTTAGAATCATAGAATCTTACAGCACAGGAAGAGGCCATTCAGCCCATTGTACTTACGCCAACTCTTTTAAAGAGCTTTACAATTAGTCCCACTCCCTGCTCTTTCTCATTGTAATTTCTTCCCCTTTAAGTATTTATCTAATTCCCTTTTGAAAGTTACAACTGAATCTGCTTCCATCACTCTTTCAGGCAGCGAATTCCAGATCTCAACACTTGCTGCATAAAAAACTTCTCCTCATCCTCCATGGACAAGGTACCAGAAGGCAGCAGCAGGAGTCAACAGAGGATGGCAGAAAAGTTGGGAATGCAGCACTTGCCTCCCAACCTTGAAGTAATTGATTTGAGTCATGCCGTAAATGTCTCTTTCACTGGAATCAGTCCTTAGTCAGGCAGTGAGATTTATTTGCTCATGTAAGTGAGGCATTTTATCACTCAGTAATAAAAACCTGATATCAGTCTTATCCAATTTGGATAATAACTTGTGAGAGATGCTCACAATGTAGCATTGACATTAATTATTAAGAAGCTCATGACCCAAAATGTCCTCTGTCCACAGGAGAAGAATTAAAAGAGCAGAGCAGGGCTTAGTTCAGACTATTCTTTGAAGAGCAGGGAGATATATAGGCTGGAATTTTACGCTGGGCGGGAGGCCCCATCTACCGGCCGACAGGTTGGTGGCTTGCCCACCTCCGCTGAGCCTGGGGAGCCAGACCGGGATTTTTCGCTCCCCAGGCTGTTAATTGGTCTTGGGCGGGACATCCACCTCTTTGAGGCAGGAAGTCCCGCCTAATGGAGCTGACGGCCAATCAGCGGGACAGCAACTCTTAGCCCCAGCAGCCCCACCGGGAGCAGTGTCCACTGCTGGACTACAGCCAGCCACCACAGCAAGAGGAAGGATGGCCCAAGAACTACAGTAAATTTTTGGGGCCTCACCGGGGACAAGGGGCTGGGCCCCGGCAAGGCAAGGGGGGTGTCGGTTGGGGTGGGGGGGGGGTGAAGTGTTGTACGTTGGGGCGGTTGGGGCTACGTGTGCGGCCCCCCTTGGGGCACAGGGTGCCTGATCAGGGGGCCCCCCCAGCCCGCAAGATGGCCACCTGGTTTTACCAGGCGAGGTCCTTAAGGCTTTTGCCGTCCAGTCGTTGAGGGTAAAATATGCACGGCGGCAGGAGGAGGCCCTTAAGTGGCAGTTAATCGGCCAGTTACGGGTCTTGATTGACCTGGGGCTGGCGGGCCGTTTTCCGCCCGCCGCCACCTGACGTAAAATTGCAGCGGGTGCGGGAGGGGATCGGGAATGGCCCCTGCCTCCCACTCAGTTTTACCCCCCCCCCCACCCCCCCTCCACCCTCACCACCAGCCTGCTCATTTTGGGGGGACATAAAATTCCGGCCATAGATTCTAATCACACAGTGCAGACAATTAATAGAAAATCCTTGGATCAGAATCTTTCCTAGCCACAAAAAAAATCTTTAATGAAATCTCAAGAGAATCCAGTGTAGCATGTAACACTAGCTGACCATTAATTGTGTATTATGTAGAGAATATATAATAGAGAATAGAGAACCTGGAGGCATTTCAAGATAGTAAGCTGGATTCAAATTACAAACTATAAAAACAAAGCTCAAAGGGTTTACAACTGTCTTCTAAATCTAAAGCAAAAACAAGAAATGCTGGATTCACTCAGCAGGTCTGGCAGCATCTGTGGAAAGAGAAGCAGAGTTAACGTTTCGGGTCAGTTCCGAAGAAGTGTCGGCACAGTGGCGCAGTGGTTAGCACCGCAGCCTCACAGCTCCAGGGACCCGGGTTCAATTCCGGGTACTGCCTGTGTGGAGTTTGCAAGTTCTCCCTGTGTCTGCGTGGGTTTCCTCCGGGTGCTCCGGTTTCCTCCCACAAGCCAAAAGACTTGCAGGTTGATAGGTAAATTGGCCATTATAAATTGTCACTAGTATAGGTAGGTGGTAGGGAAATATAGGGACAGGTGGGGATGTTTGGTAGGAATATGGGATTAGTGTAGGATTAGTATAAATGGGTGGTTGATGTTTGGCACAGACTCGGTGGGCTGAAGGGCACTGTTTCAGTGCTGTATCTCTAATCTAATAATCTAGACCCGAAACGTTAACTCTGCTTCTCTTTCCACAGATGCTGCCAGACCTGCTGAGTGAATCCAGCATTTCTTGTTTTTGTTTCAGATTTCCAGCATCCGCAGTATTTTGCTTTTATTTTAGTGTTTAATTCACTGCCACTTCTCTTCCAGGAATGCCTACCTTGAAGAAGTTCTGCTCTTCTCTCCGACGGGATTTTCGTTTGTCTCTTTTACCTTGTTCACCTTCATTGCTTTCTATTTCCCTCCTGGTGTTTGATAAGGTATCTACCAAAACTCGTTTTCACAGCCACATCTCCTTCCTCAGTGACTGTCTCCGGCTCCGACTGATTCCACGTGGATTCCAACTGCAGTTTCACCCATCATGCTTTGAAACCACCCAGGATCACAGGTATCTCCGAGAAATACAACGTTCCTCGGACTGCTACTCTCGCCGCTTCCTGAGATCCACACTCAGTGCTATGCGCTGCCATATGCACACACTGGACCTCTCTCTCCAGCAGCACCGTCTTACCTTATCTCAAATCTGTTCTACTCCGCAGTTTCATCTCATCTTATGTCTCATCCGACGCATTAACAAAAAACTTTTTTTCTTCCTTTCAGGTGTTAAGGAACGCAAGCTCCAGCAGCTGATGGGGACTAATGCCCCTCCAGATCCTCCTTCCGCTTCACTTCCCTCTGACCCCACCCCTTCTGATCTGACCCCCTGCCGTGTATTCACTATACCCTCTGACCTCCCCCTTTCTGATGCTGAGCGTTCTGTACTCAGCAAAGGTCTCAGTTTTATCCCCTTACGCCCCCACCTCAATGAATTTCGCGCTCGGCATGACGTTGAGCTCTTCTTCCGTCGCCTCCGCCTCCGGGCTCACTTCTTCGACCAGGAGTCCTCCCCCCGACCAGCAGACCCATTCACCCGCCTCCAGCATTCTCCCTCTACCTGGACCCCTCCCCCTGGCCTCTTACCCGCTCTTGATCTCTTCATTGAAAACTGTCGGCGAGACATTGGTCGTCTCAATTTCTCTGCCCCCCTCACTCACTCTAACCTGTCCCCCTCTGAACTTGAGGCACTCCGTTCTCTCAGGTCTAACCCTGACATGGTCATCAAACCTGCAGACAAGGGTGGTGCTGTTGTTGTATGGCGTACCGACCTCTACCTTGCAGAAGCTCAACGCCAACTCACAGACACCTCTTCCTACCTCCCTCTGGACCATGACCCCACCACCGAACATCAAGCCACCATCCAAAGGACTGTCACTGACCTCATCTCCTCTGGAGATCTTCCCTCTACAGCTTCCAACCTCATAGTCCCGCAACCCCAGACAGCACGCTTCTACCTCCTTCCCAAAATCCACAAACGGGACTGTCCCGACAGACCCATTGTGTCAGCCTGCTCCTGCCCCACTGAACTTATTTCTTCCTATCTAGACTCTATCTTTTCTCCGCTGAGTTCCGAAGAAGGGTCACTGACCCGAAACGTTAACTCTGCTTCTCTTTCCACAGATGCTGCCAGACCTGCTGAGTGAATCCAGCATTTCTTGTTTTTGTTCTAAATCTAAAGATTTGATTATGCCTGTAAATCACACCCGATGCCTTATTTTTCATAATATATTGTACTTACATTTTATAGGATGAGGGGTCTCAACATTGCAGCAGGTTAGTTCCAACCACGAGAAATCAGTTCAAATTCAGCCCAGGATATTTGACAGTTTCTTCTTTCTACTGATGATATAAGTGAAAGGAATTTGGGCAGTTTCAGAAGTGGTGCTTGAAAGATATTGGGTGGATTTCTCTTCCGTGATCGCAATGGAGAATGTCAGAAAATTCTGACAAGGAGATCTCCCGCTACCTGCCCATGATTTCCCACCCCTCACCAGCACTGCTGCTATGCACTCCTCCCTGTAAATAGCAGCAGGAGGGGAGGTGGCCAGGGCCTGGAGTCTTGCCAGATTTCACGGCTCTCTACCACACTTTCCTCTGTTTCCCAGGGCCATCATGTGGAAAGTGGAAATAGGCCCCAGTGATCAGTGTTATCAACTCAAAGGGAAGGATAGGGCAGCATCCAGATGGCTCCAGAGGCTTTTTTAATTTGTTCTTGGAATATGAGTGTCACTGGCAAGGCCAGCATTCATTTCATACGAACATGCGAACATACGAATTAGGAGCAGGAGTAGGCCACTCAGCCCTTCGCGCCTGCTTCGCCATTCAATAAGTTCATGGCTGAACTGATTTCCACCTACTCCCAATAACTTTCCACCCCCTTGCTTATCAAGAATCTATCTACCTTTGCCTTACAAATATTCAAAGACTCTGCTTCCATTGCCTTTTGAGGAAGAGAATTCCAAAGACTCATGACCCTCTGAGAGAAAAAAGTTCTCATCTCTGTCTAAAATGGGCAACCCATTATTTTTAAACAGTGACCCCTAGTTCTAGATTCTCCCACAAGGGGAAACATACTTTCCACATCCACCCTGTCAAGGCCCCTCAGGATCTTATATGTTTCAATCAAGTCGCCTCTTACTCTTCTAAATTCCAGTGGATACAAGCCTAGCCTGTCCAATCTTTCCTCATAAGACAGCCTGCCCATTCCAGGTATTAGTCTAGTAAACCTTCTCTGTACTGCCTCCAATGCATTTACATCCTTCCTTAAATAAGGAGACCTCTACTGTACACAGTATTCCAGATGTGGTCTCACCAATGCCCTGTATAACTGAAGCATAACCTCCCTACTTTTGTATTCAATTCCCCTCACGATAAATGATAACATTCTATGAGCTTTCCTAATTACGTGCTGTATCTGCATACTAACCTTTTGTGATTCATGCACCAGGACGCCCAGATCCCTCTGCATCTCAGAGCTCTGCAATCTCTCACCATTTAGATAATATGTTTCTTTTTTATTCTTCCTGCCAAAGTGGACAATTTCACACTTTTCCACATTATATTCCATTTGCCAGGTCTTTGCCCACTCACTAAACCTATCTATATCCCTTTGTAGCCCCCTTATGTACTCTTCACAAGTTACTTTTCCACTAATCTTTGTGTCATTAGCAAATTTTGCAACCATACCTTCGGTCCCTTCATCCAAGTCATTTATATAAATTGTAAAAAGTAGAGGCCCCAGCACAGATCCCTGTGGCACACCACTCGTTACATCTTGCCAACCAGAAAATGATCCATTTATGCCTATTCTCTGTTTCCTGTTAGCTAACCAATCTTCTATCCATGCCAATATGTTACCCCCTACACCATGAGCTTTTATTTTCTGCAATAACCTTTGATGTGGCACCTTATCAAATGCCTTCTGGAAATCTAAGTACAATACATCCACCGGTTCCCCATCCAAAATTACCCTTGAGAAGGTGGTGGTGAGCTGCCTTCTTGAACCGCTGCAGTCTATATGGTGTTTGTACACCAACAGTGCTGTTAGGAAGGGAGTTCCAGGATTTTGACCCAGTGACAGTGGAGGAACGGCGATATAATTCCAAGTCAGGATGGTGTGTGACTTGGAGGGGAACTTGCAGGTGGTGGTGTTCCCATGCATCTGCTGCCCTTGTCCTTCTAGATGGTAGAGGTCGTGAATTTGAAAGGTGTTGTTGAAGGAACCTTGGCAAGTCGCTGCAGTGCATTTTGTCGATGGTGCACACTGCAGCTACTGTGCACCAGCGGTGGAGGGAGTGAATGATTAAGGTGGTGGATTGGGTGCCAATCAAGAGGGCTGTTTTGCCCTGGTTGGGGTCGAGCTACTTGACTGCTGTTGGAGTTGCACCCATCCAGGCAAGTGAACAGCATTCCATCACACTCCTAACTTGTGTCTTATAGATGGTGGACAGGAATTTGGGAGTTGGGAGGTGAGTTACTTGCTCCAAATTCCCAACCTCTGACCTGCTCTTGTAGCATCAATATTTATATGGCTGGTCCAGTGAAGTTTTTCGTCAACTGTCACCCCCAGGATGTCACTGGTAGGGGATTTAGTGATGGTAATTGAATGTCAAGGGGAGATGATTAGATTCACTCTTGTTGGAGATGGTCATTGCCTAACATTTGTACAGCACGAATGTTACTTGCCACTTATGAGCCCTAGTCTGCTGCAGGCCACAGTCTCAGTTGAGACCATGGGCTGAATTTTATTAGTGTGCCACACTTCATGGTGGTGTGCTTTGAAGCTGGCAGCCTTCTGACATGGAAATGCTGCCGCTGAGCCCCCGTGATATAGGGGGCGGCTGCTCCATCCCCAGCAATGGTGTACAGCACCACCATGCAGGCGCCGGTGCCATTTTTAAAGGGCTTCAAGCCCTTAACAAAAATTTGAATATTTAAAGAGAAAGTACTTTGTTAATTTTTTTAAAATAAAAATCAAAAGCTGGAGACCTTTTCCCAACCCCCCCTCCAATGGTTGTTTTATATGCCAATATGACAAGCATTTTATTCCCACCCTGAACTTTCCCCCCCCCAACCTCGTCACTTTTGCCCTTCAACCCTTCCCACCATTCCCACAGCCAATAAAAAATGTTTTCCCTGCTCCCCCTCCACTCCTGCCCTGACAATTTCAGTCCTCCCCCTCCCCACTAGTGTCTCGCCTCGGAACCCCAGAGTTCTGAAGGCGCACGAGTTGCGATGGGCGGCGGTAATATTGGCATGGGAAGGCGACTGGGACCAGGTAAATGGATTTGTACTTGTTTTACATAATTTTAAGATTTAAATGAAGGCCCCGCCGCCGAGCAGTGGGGCGGGGGGGGGGGGAAGCACACCGAGGCCTCACCACCTCCGGTAAAATGCGGCGGGGTCTTCTCAGCGTCAAGTGTCATGGTGGGCTGCTCCTGCTAGTATTTTACAGGCCCCCCTCCCGCCACAACCCCCAACGTCGAGGGGCTGGTAAAATTCAGCCCCATCAGCTGGAAGCCTCACTCCAATCATCAGGGTGCTTCTGCCCTTTAAATCCCTCACCCGGTTTTCTGGCAGCATCACCGCTCAGCAACATCATTCTTCTCCCCTCTGGCAGGTTCACTCTTGACGGAGGGAATCTTTGAGGAGCCAGCCTTGCATCTCTAATGAGCCCTAAGCCAGGAAAGTGTGTCAGAGCTGGGGCAGACATGGAGGGCCCACACACCCCCATCCCTCGTCAAAACTCCAAGTACTCCCTCTCTCCATCAAAACTCCACCCCAGAAGGAGGATTCAGATCATTAGCTGCATCGTTGAGCATGAAAAAAACATTTTTGACAAAGATGAAAGAGTTAACATTGAAATTAGATAAATTGCGGCCAGAAAGCAATGTGATCTGCATTTGCTCTTAACTTCATGGAGGACCAATGAAAGAAATCAAACAGCATTCCCATTCTTGACTGATTTCCAGTGAACCCTGTGGGTGGTTTCTATGTGTGGATGTCAGGTGAGGACAACATTCAGAGCCTTACATATACATACAAGTTGTCTGCTTGAGCCACGCTGCATAAAGCCTCATCATTAAAGTTTGTACTGTAGCCGTCAGCACATTTCTGCAGTGCAGACTTTTCGCAGCAGTTTGTTGTCATCTGCTCCAAGAACTGATGAGGTTCTGAAAATTCTCAGCAAAAGTGGCAAATCCCCAATGAGCTCTCTTCTGTGATGCTGATAATCATTAGGCCTGGGTGCTTTAGCTGTGTGTTAACCTCAACTGTGTGCCATTATATTTGTTCATACTATTAGGCACAGTTAACAACAGGTTCTTTCATTGCATCATCAGCATGTATTGATTAAAGAATCTTTTTTTACACATCAGCAGAAATGGAGAAAAATATTAAACAGTCTTCATAAAAAGTTTTGACAAACTTTGTTTTATTAGAAGGAGCTAGACATTTCAACCACAGTGACAACCCAACAATGCATGAATATAATTAATGTAATTGCATCAAAAATGTTCTAAATATTTCAATGTTAATGAAGTGCATGCCCCTTTAAACATCTTTCAAATTCTTTAAAAGGACTTGTTAGTTTCTCGGTACCTACCCTATTTCCTCTGGTGGGGAATCAAGAGTATAATCTTAAAATTAGAGCTGGTCCATTTAGGAGGGAAATCAGAAAGCACTTTTTCACACAAAAAGTAGTGGAAATCTGGAATTTTCTCCCCCAATAGGCTGTGGATGAAGTGTTAATTGGAGTTTTAAAGAAAGAGATTGATAGATTTTTGTTAAGTAAGTGTATCAAGGGATATGTAGCTAAGGTGAGTAAATAAAGTTGAGCTATATGATCTAACTGAATGATGGAACAGGCTTAGGGAGTTGAATGGTTTACTCCTGTATTCCTAAACTTCTTTATAATAAGTCTTTATAACTTTTTATTTTAGAAATGAGTCCTAACGGTAAAATCTGTTTTAAAATTCTGTTTTGCCCAGGGTGTCAAAGTTTAAGGGATAAGCCTGCTTGTTTCTTTTAGTCATGACATTAGAAAACAAAAAGCGGTCCAAGAGCCATTCACTTACTCAGATTCAGTTTGTGTTTATTTATTGAAATGCACAATCTGGCACAAAGTAAATTATGCTGAAAAAGCAAGCTGAGCAGCCATTGTCTTAACACAACACAATTGTAAATTCTTAGCTGAATGTTTTTTCTTCCCTCAGATAGACAGACCATACATTTATGGTTGATTAATTTTCCACCCATGCTAACATATTTTTGGATGCACTACATAGAAGTTGAGATGTGGCGCCACTAAAGCCAACAATAATCAGCAGCTTCTCGCAAACAATTGCTGGCAGCAGTAACATGATGCTCTTGAAGAAGAAATTGCCAACATTACTGTGTCCTTTGGTTAGACAAAGCTGGCGCAATGAGTTGCATCATCTACAGCTCCATGAATTCATTTTCTAGTGTTGAGTGACATGGTGCATTTGTATAGCTGATATAAAGCAATAAGGAGTAGATTCTCACTCTGGGTGATTCTGGGAGGCCGATAATGCTTGCAGGATGCCCGGTCCATTTTAAGGCCGGATCTCATTAACTTATGGCTGGCAGACTGAGGCCCAGAAATCAAGCACCTGAGGCAGCTCAACAGCTCTAGGCCGCTGCAATATTGGTTGGCCCAACTGCCGCCCAGGCCCAGACAAAGGTAGGCCCGGGGGAGGGATCCATTCTTGGCAGAGGTTGGGGAGAGCCAGTATGGTAGAAGCCCAGGCTGTATTTGTCGGACCTGGATGAATGCTAACTCCACCCAGTCCCACAAAAGTAAATAAAAACTTACCTGCTGGACTCCTCTTTGGCTGGACCGCCAGCTGAAATAGTGCAGAATGAGCACACCGCTTGCTCTGTCCAGTCGAATCTTAAAACAACAATCGGCATCCTATTTCATAGTACACTGATTTGCATATTAAAAGGAGCTACTGCCTGACTCAGGCGAGCGTTCTGTGCATCCAGCGGAAGGCCATAGGGGAGATAACGTCATTGACTCAATCAGCGGGAATGGGGCAGTAAGTCAGACGCCACCATTATTGGGACACTATCTCCCCCTTCTCATTGGGTACTAGGCCTCCCAATCTCCCCTAATGTTACTGTTGATAATAATAGTGGACAAATGCTTAATGTATTTGTATAACATTCCTATGTCTTCTGTTTTAACAGAGGCTTTAGCCCGTTATTTTATTCAGAAGTTGTTGATATGAAGCTAGAATTTACTGATGGTGATAATGGAGGTTGAAAATATAATACAATCGAATGATATTTCTTTGTTCAAAGTAGGTGCTCACCCCTTTATTTAAAATGTGTTAAAGCCTCTGCTAAAATAACAGTCAGATGAATGTCACATTAATATTTTCTCCACTGATGTCCTCAGCACTAATTTCCACACTATCTATATCAGTAATTTCACAGTCTGAATAATCAAACAAATGTTTACATTTTTGTGCAGTGTTCTACTTGGAGGGTCTTTGCCATCAGTTAGGTGTCACTATGATGAGTGGCAGTAAAGCCAGGAGGAATAACAGAAGAGGCTAGAGAAGGTAAGTGCAAAAATTATTTTTGTGGAACTAGGACGGGCGGGAGTACTACACTGGGTATTAGCACAATAAAGAGGGAAGACCTAAGTTGAGGATGTAGAAGCGGTTTGGGTAGAGATGAGAAATGATAAAGGCAAGAAGTCATTTGTGGGAGTGGTGTACAAGTCCCCTAATAGTAACCGCACTGTAGGACAGGGTATAAAGGAAGAGCTTGTCAGAAAGATACAGCGATAATCATGGGGGACAATAAGCTACATATAGACTGGAAAAATCAGATGGGCAAGGGTAGTCAAGATGAGGAGTGCATAGAATGTTATTGGGATAGTTTCTTAGAACAGTATGTTCTGGAGCCAACCAGAGAGCAGGCTATACTGTGCAATAAGATAGGATTAATTAATGATCACATATGAAGGTGCCCCTAGGCAGCAGCAATCATAATATGATGGAATTTTACATTCAGTTTGAGGGAGAGAGGAGAGGGTCTAAGACAGTACTTTAAACTTAATTAAAGGTAATTATGAGGGTATGAAAGCAGAGCTAGGTAAAGTGAACAGGCAAATTAGGTTAAGGGATAGGTCAATAGAGTTGCAGTGACAGACATTTAAGGAGATATTTCAGAATATACAGAATACATACATTCCAACGAGAAAGAAAAATTCCAAGGGGAGGACCCACCATCCGTGGATAACTAAAAAACTTAAAGATAGTATCAAACTTAAACAAAAAGCATATAATTACATAAAGATGGGTGGCAGGTTAGAAGATTAGACAGAATATAAAAAACAGCAAAGAATGACTAAAAGATTAACCAGGAGGGAAAAAATTAGAGTAAGAGAGAAAGATAGCTAGAAATATAAAACCAGATAGTAAGAGTTCCTATAAATATTTAAAAAAGAAAAGGGTTGACAAAGTGAGTGCTGGTCCTATAGGAAGTGAGTTAGGGGAATTAAAAATGGAAAATAAGGAGATGGCAGATGAATTGAACAGGTATTTTGCATCGGTCTTCACTATAGAGGATACAAATAACATCCCAGAAATAGCTGTAAATCAGGAAATGGATGGGAAGGAGGAACTCAAGAAAATTACAATCACCAGGGAAGTGGTACTGAGCACATTGTTGGAGCTGCAGGCTGAAAAGTCCCCGGGTTCTGATGGACTTCATCCTAGGATCTTAAAAGAAGTGATAGTTGATACATTGAATTTAATTTTCCAAAATTCCCTAGATTCTGGGAAGGTTCCATTAGATTGAAAAATAGCGAATGTAACTCCTTTATTCAAAAAGGGAGACAGAAAGTAGGAAACTACAGGCCAGTTAGCTTAACATCTGTCCCAGGGAAAATGTTAGAAGCCATTATTAAAGACATTATAACAGCACACGTAGAAAAATTCAAAGTAATCAGGCAGAGTCAACATGGTTTTGTGAAAGGGAAATCATGTTTAACAAATTTATTGGAGTTCTTTGAAGAAGTAGCATGTGCTGTGGATAAAGGGGAACCGGTGGATATACTGACCTTTCTGTAGTTGATGTACTTAGGTTTCCAGAAAGCATTTGATAAGGTGCCATATCAAAGGTTATTGTGTAAAATAACACATTGCCATGGATAGAAGATTGGCTAGCTAACAAAAACAGAATGTTGGTATAAATGGGTCATTTTCTGATTGGCAAGATGTAGCAAGTGGTGTGCCACAGGGATCAGTGCTGGGCCTCAACTTTTTACAATTTATATAAATGACTTAGATGAAGGGACCAAAGGTATGATTGCTAAATTTGCTGATGACACAAAGATAGGTAGGAAAATAAGTTGTGAAGAGGACATAAAGAGGCTACAAAGGGATATAAATAATGTTATGACCAGGTGAGAAAGGTGTCTAGGGGCCTTTTACTGTCTTCACCTGGTCTTATCGTAACAGGGTTTAATTTTAAACACACTGTGTTTTGAGCTCCCCCGTGGTGAATCCTTGTTCACCACTTTCCAATTATAAGGCAAAGAAATGAGCACACCAGGTTTTCTTTAGGTTTAAAGAAGGAAAGTGAAATATATTAAACCTTAAACTTAAACTCTAATACGGTTAATACCTATGGATATACAACATACCCACGCTAGCATGGACACGTGATACACACATGCAAATAGGGACAGAAAAGAGCAGAAAAAATATAAAATAGAGAGGTTTGAGGCAATCTCTGCAGGGGGTTTCTTGTTACTGTTTCTGTGTTTCCAGCTTGCTAGATTAGATTAGAGATACAGCACTGAAACAGGCCCTTCGGCCCACCGAGTCTGTGCCGAACATCAACCACCCATTTATACTAATCCTACACTAATCCCATATTCCTACCAAACATCCCCACCTGTCCCTATATTTCCCTACCACCTACCTATACTAGTGACAATTTATAATGGCCAATTTACCTATCAACCTGCAAGTCTTTTGGCTTGTGGGAGGAAACCGGAGCACCCGGAGAAAACCCACGCAGACACAGGGAGAACTTGCAAACTCCACACAGGCAGTACCCGGAATCGAACCCGGGTCCCTGGAGCTGTGAGGCTGCGGTGCTAACCACTGCGCCACTGTGCCGCCGCTGTAGAGTCTTTGATTGTAGACAGCTCTTACTTTTCTTTGGGGTCCAGTATTCTTCTTAAACCTTGTTCACGTAGGAGACTTTTCTCTCTTTGAGTTCACGTGTCTTCAATGGTTTCCGAAGTTGGTGAGAACGAGATGACAGCAGACAGGAGAGAGGTCTGTTCAGTCCAGGAGCTAACAGCCTTCTGATTTTCAATTCCCTGTTTGAAGTTCAAATTCAAAAAACTCCAACAATCAGCCAGCCATGTGACCAAACCAGTCTGACCATGTCTGTTTGTGCATTTGACCATCCTAGTAGTTCACCTGGAATGCTTGCCTTTCCACCTTCAACATCTGGTAATCAACAGTCCATTGTGGATTAAATTGAAGCAGGGACTAGCCCCTTTGTCCTTTGAAGTACCGTCTGTGGACATGCTAATGTCTCTCTCCAGCCAAAGTCTCCAATTGTTTTTTAAAGCAAGTTCTTTCTTCACCATCAGCAGTTTAAGATCAATGTTCATGTGGAATTAATTTTCCTCATTCTTGGCAGGTTGGGGGCTTGCCTGACAATAGAATAAGTGAGTGGAAAAAGATCTGGCAAATGTTGAAAATGTGAAGTTGTCCACTTTGGAAGGAAGAATAAAAAAGAAGCATATTATCTAAATAGTGAGAGATAGCATAGCTCTGAGATGCAGAGCGATCTGGATCTCCTAGTGCATGAATCACAAAAGGTTAGTATGCAGATACAGCATGTAATTAGGAAAGCTAATAGAATGTTATAGTTTATTGTGAGGGGAATTGAATACAAAAGTAGGGAGGTTATGCTACACATAGACAGGGCATTTGTGAGACCACATCTGGAATACTGTGTACAGTATTGGTCTCCTTATTTAAGGAAGAATGTAAATGCGTTGGAACCAGCTCAGAGAAGGTTTACTAGACAATATACCTGGAATGCGTGGGTTGTCTTAGAAGGAACGGTTGGCCAGGCTAAGCTTGCATCCGCTGGAGGTTAGAAGAGTAAGAAGTAATTTGATTGAACATATAAGATCCTGAGGGAACTTGACAAGGTGGATGTGTAAAGGATGTTTCCCCTTGTGGGAGAATCTAGAACTAGAGGTCTCTGTTTAAAAATAAGGGGTCGCCCATTGAAGACAGAGATGAGGAGAAATTTTTTCTCTCAGAGGGTCGTGAATCTTTGGAACTCTCTTCCTCAAAAGGCAGTGGAAGCAGAGCGTTTGAATATTTTTAAGGCAGAGGTAGATAGATTCTAGATAAGCAAGGGGATGAAAGATTATTGGGGGTAGGCGGGAATGTGGAGTTGAGGTTACAATCAGATCAGCCCTGTTCTTATTGAATGGCGGAGCAGGCTCGAGGGGCCAAGTGGCCTATTCCTGCTCCTAATTCGTATGTTTGTATGTTCGTATGTATGTTCATATAAAACAAGCAAAT
The DNA here is from genome assembly GCF_036365525.1 of Heterodontus francisci. NCBI lineage: Eukaryota > Metazoa > Chordata > Chondrichthyes > Heterodontiformes > Heterodontidae > Heterodontus > Heterodontus francisci. The sequence goes on from NC_090374.1 coordinate 120,968,424, forward strand.
CATAGCATTAAAAAATATACTGGGCCTGAAATTCTTCACCCTGGGAGGGCAATACAGGGATGAGGGCCAGGCAGATGGGCTGGAATTTAGGCAGGACACAATTTTCTCAGGTCTCCATCATTTGAAGGTGGATTTTTTGAGGAGGGGACAATGATGATGGTTTTGAAAGGGGTAACAGTGGTCCTTGAGTAAAGGGAGCTCATTGACAAGGTCAGATAGCATGGGGACCAGAAGGAGAAGTTGAGTGGTAAGCAATTGATTCGGAAGGGAATTAAAGGAGCACTAGGTGGATCTAATAGAGGAGATAGATGTGAAGCTGGCAAGAGGAGACAAGGGATTAGGGTTAGAGTGCATAGAAAGCTCAAGAGTAGGGTCTGAGGGGAAGGGGAGATACTGGTAAAGGCAGCTACATGGATGGTCTCAAACACACAAAAGATTCTATGTTGGATGTAAAGGTGGAAGCATGGCGAAAAGAGCTTTAGGAGGCAACTGATAATGAAAAACAGATCCTTAAGTTGGTATGAGCAGAAGAGAGCAAGGCACAATAATGCTTGACGTGGTTGACTATATTCAGGGCTTTTTTGAGCTGCCAGCTTTATCCAGCTGTTGGCCAGCTTTTGCTAGTTTTCAGGCAGACAGCCGAGCTAAGTCTGCCTATAATTGAACCTCACTAAGGACTCAACTTATTCACAGAACCGAGTGGGCAACTCTTAAAAACGAAATTAATTCTACATGTTATAGGAAAGGCTAAATTCCCAGCTTAATGCAACTGGACCTCAATATTAAGGCCAATGTTCTATATTGTATAAAATTTGATTTTCAACTCATAAACAAAAACAACCAGACTCCTGTGCTGATTAGAGACTGGGTGGGGGAGGGGACATGTTCATATGTTACAAGATGCCTGAACCCAAGAGACCTCAGTAATGCCTGGAATGTGGAAAATTTCCTCAAAGCTTGTGTGGATCAGATTGCTTGTGTTTTTACAACAATTAAGAAAAATGTGAAATATATATTCTGGAGATATTTTAGAATGATAATTTATGTTGCCGTCTAAAATAAATCAGCAGCAACTAGCTACATGTAATGCGCTCTCTTCCGAAAAGGAAAAAGAAACTTTGAAGTGAACACAAGTTATTTTCACTCTCAACAAATGTATGACTGTGGGTGGGGGATGCTTCTTTGACTCACAGATCATATATCCTGTAATGTAATAAAATTTTGTAATTAGCACTGAAGTATAACTAGCCGAGAGTTGCATTGTTAATTAAATAGTCATTAATTTTCTTAACCATTTGACCTGCTGAACAACGCGAATGATGTAAGTGATTGGAATGCCAGTCATGTGCAGATTTTGTTGCAACTACTGGATGAACATAATTCAGACTATAAAAAATGAACAGTCAGTCACTCATGCAGCGAAGACCATGTCCCAATTCTCATTCAAAATTACTCTCTGCCACTTGAATGAGTTCAAATATCCCTGCCGTCTTACTATCTGGTGATCTTGTTGCACATTCTTGGGACTTTTCTTTTTTCCGTTATGCCACAAATGAAAGTCTGGACAAAAATTTGTTAAACATCTTGCAGCTGAAAGCATTTTAAAATAAGCAATCGTAAGCCAAAATAAAGTACCAAAATGGCAGTACTTTTTTTAAGTTAACATTTATGTACTTTGAAATGAACAATTAGCACAAGAAACATTATTGAAATTCTCAATTATAGTCTGATAAATTCCCTTTACTTTTCAAAGGGGGAACTGGCATCAAATTCTACTGTGAGGCTACACTCTTGGAATAGTCAGGAAAGACCGAATGTGAAAAACTCCATTCAAATTCACTCTGATTGCTCACTGAAGTACATTTGTGCGTAGTGTGGACTGTTATAATTTTTTCCATTCTGTTTGGTTTTGAATTGAAGTTTAAAATTTTAGAGGCAAAGTTCCCCTGATGATAGTAGATTAATGCACAGCCTGATCTGGTACGGAGCCATAGAAAGCAGGAAAGTCCCAAGTTGGATCCTTGATCTGTGCTGAATTAGCTGATCTTCTTCTTCTTTGGCCTCCTTATCTCGTGAGACAATGGATAAGCGCCTGGAGGTGGTCAGTGGTTTGTGAAGCAGCGCCTGGAGTGGCTATAAAGGCCAATTCTAGAGTGACAGGCTCTTCCACAGGTGCTGCAGAGAAATTTGTTTGTCGGGGCTGTTACACAGTTGGTTCTCCCCTTGCGCCTCTGTCTTTTTTCCTGCCAACTACTAAGTCTCTTCGACTCGCCACACTTTAGCCCCGCCTTTATGGCTTCCCCCAGCTCTGGCAAACACTGGCAACTGACTCCCACGACTTGTGATCAATGTCACAGGATTTCATGTCGCGTTTGCAGACGTCTTTAAAGCGGAGACATGGACGGCCGGTGGGTCTGATACCAGTGGCGAGCTCGCTGTACAATGTGTCTTTGGGGATCCTGCCATCTTCCATGCGGCTCACATGGCCAAGCCATCTCAAGCGCCGCTGACTCAGTAGCGTGTATAAGCTGGGGATGTTGGCCGCCTCCAGGACTTCTGTGTTGGAGATACGGTCCTGCCACCTGATGCCAAGTATTCTCCGGAGGCAGCGGAGATGGAATGAATTGAGACGTCGCTCTTGGCTGACATACGTTGTCCAGGCCTCGCTGCCATAGAGCAAGGTACTGAGGACACAGGCCTGATACGCTCGGACTTTTGTGTTCCGTGTCAGTGCACCATTTTCCCACACTCTCTTGGCCAGTCTGGACATAGCAGTGGAAGCCTTTCCCATGCGCTTGTTGATTTCTGCATCTAGAGACAGGTTACTGATCACACTCTATTTAAGTCATTTAAGATTTTGGCAGAAAAAAAATCAGCCACAAGTCTTGATTGTTATCTAGTAACCACTGCTAGAAAGCCCACATAAAAAATTCCAGGTGAGGACAGAATCAGCCTTGGATGTGATACCCTCCATGGTTAAGTGACTTCACACATTCTCTGGGCTCTCACAGGAAGGAAAGCCATTTGGATAAGTTATCAAAATTGCGTAGGTGCCTGTGGAACCAGAAGCAAATGCCAGGCAGCATCTTCAGCAATGGAGATGAGAATGTTGGAGAATTAATAATGCTTTAGGGTCACATGTGATCAGTGTTGGATCTCTTAACCTTGCCCTCACCTCTTCATCCTTAAAATCTATTTGAACCAAATATTTTGCATCTAGAGATGTCACTTAGCTGGCCCTTATAATTTCAGAGGACAGTAACTTTACCATTAAATCTAGGTACTGTGAACTTTCATGTTTGAACTTCCATATAAATTATAGCACAGACATTAGGCTTTCTTACATGCAGCTTGAACTGATGCTAACCTTTTCTTGTGGGCCAGCTGTGCTGAATGATATCATGAGCTCAAAGCACAAAGAAGCACTAAAACAACCCACTTAACCTGCCTTCAAGGTGATTAAGGAGAGCAACAATCTTCAGCTATTCAGATGCCAAGGGTCACAGCACACATTCAGCCCTCGAGGTAGGGACAAAACGTAAGATACTAAAATAAGTTCCCTCAGGCTATCTCTTTGTCATTACTCTTTACCCAAGTTATTCAAAAAAGTGTTAGCTAGTGAACACTTCACTTTTAGAAGTCTTCCAGCATTTTTTTTTACATTTTTAGCCTTAATTTATTAAATATATATGGATTGTATTTTGGTTTTGATTATGTTTTTTCTTATCCCAGATCATCGTTGTTTTACAGCCCATTATCTGACATCAGATACTCCATATTTCTCAAGCCAGGTGTTACAAATCCTCTTATCAAATTTAATCTTCAGCCATCAACCTTTGACACAAGAGGTAAATTTTGCCCCCAGGTTTAGCCTCCTCTGCTAAAACAGTCATTATTCTCACAATATATCCTGTCGAGAAAGTTTACATATAAATAAGCCTGTGCCAGATATTTTGAACTATAGCGACCATGTATCCTCAATGGTCTTCTTCACAACCCAAACAGGGACATTGCTGCCATTAAGAGCTTAAACCTGTGCTGACCTTACAGCACCTCCAGATAGAAATAAGAGATATTCTTTATGGTACAAATTATTTCAGCAACAATAGCAAAATGTTATGATCAGTCAGAGAGAAGACAAAAAATTTAATGTATAATGTCAAGCATGGAAACAGCTGAAGAAAATCTTGAAGTTTGCATCTGAACAATATCTGTTAGCTGAATAACATATTACCTTAAAAAATCATTTATCCACACTGCCTCAGAAAACATCAAACACCAGATGCTTTAATCTTTCACAAGCAATTGACTATATGTTTGTTCATCAAGAGAATACTAAAGGAGTTTTGTAAATTACTATACTGAAAATGTTCCTCAATGAATAGTTGAAATCAGCTATTTGAGAATTTCAAAATGATGCTAGAGTAGATGATATTCATTAATCAGATGAATCACATTTTTAATATCATCTTTTCTTCCTTGCAACTTTATCACAAGTTTTGTTAGATATCAGGAAAGAGCAGGATCAGGCTGGCTGTGATATGCCCTGAAGTCAAATACCCTACTGACATTCATTGTCAAGATACAGCAACTGAATGCAAGCAATGGAAAAGAATATTTTACAAGTGCAATTTTCTGTGCTTAGGAAGAATCTGTAGAAAACTTACACTAAATCACAGTTTTTTAAATTCATTCCTGGGTGTCATGCAGGTCCCCACCTGCATAGAATGAGGCATATTAATTTTGTCATATGAATATTGATTTTAAACTTGCTGGGAAGAAGAGAAGACCTATTACAAGGGCTGCCAGACACTTAGCTGAAACACATTTGCATACTAACAGACAGTGCTTGTGGAGACAAAAGGACTATTCCCTGACACATTCAACCTACAATGGATTTTGATCACTAGACATTGAAGGTGTAAGGAAGAGCATTCCAAAGACTGCTAAGGTGATACAATCCACAAAAGCCAGGACTGGTTAAACCAGCTGGTCACATGACTAACTGGCTGGTCCAGGGTTTTTTGAACAAGTCACAGAGTTTTTGAACTCACCCTGTTTGCTCCTGGAGTGGGAAGACCTCTCCTGTCTGCTCCCATCTTTTTCTCACAAGCCTCTCAACCCACTGCGGACACATGAACTGCAAGAGAGAAATGTCTCCTACATTGAACAAGGTTTAAGAAGAATATTGAGCCCTAACAAAAAGCAAGACCTACCTACAATCAAGGACTCTACAGCAAGCTCGAAGAACAGTAACCAAAACTATCTTTAGATGTTGCCTCAAACTTTTCCACTTTATTTCTTCCACTCTTTTCTGTATCTATCTGCATGTGTGTATTATGTATGCATGCTAGTGTGGGCGCGTTGCATATCCATAGGTGTTAACCGAATTAGAGTTTAAGTTTAATAAAGTTCAACCTTTTTTCTTTAAACCTAAGAAATCCTGTTTGGCTAGTTTCTTTGCCTTATAATTGGAAGTAAGTGAATAAGGATTCACCAAGGAGAAGCTAAAAACACAATGTATTTAAAATTAAACCCTGTTACAGTAAGACCAGGTGAGGGCTGAGAGGGAACCCTAGACCCCTTTCTCATTGGGTCGTAACACTGGAAAATGACCATTGCTGGTAAGGCCAGCATTTATTGTCCAACCCTAATTGCCCTTGAGAAGGTGGTGGTGAGCTGCCTTCTTGAACCTCTGCAGTCCATGTACTGAAGGTACTCTCAGTGCTATTAGGGAGAGAGTTTCAGGATTTTGACCCAGCTGTAGTGGGATTTGAACTCATGTCTCCAAATCATTAGTCCAGGCTTTTGGATTACTGGTCCAGTAACACAATCATTATGCTACGGTGCCCATCACTATTTTGCAACACCCCAAGTAATAGTCGATTGATATAAAATTGTAGCCCAAAGTTGCTGTCAAAATAGCGGAGACAGCCAATAGCGTTTGCTGCTATTTATGTGTAAATGCCACAGCAATTTCAGGTGAGGGAGCTGCATGATTAAACATGGAATTCAAAAGGTTTCTGTCAGAGATGCATCACTTCGATGTGAGCTTCAGAAAAACGGCATCTCGTTGGCTGGCACTAAATTTCTGCACTGTAGATAAGAAGTAAACTCACGACAGGAAGTTAAATCAAGTCATTTCAAATCTAAGTGTCCTTTTTAATAATGTGATAATGTTAAGTACTGCCAGTCAAACTCTTTCTCAGTATAAATTAACTATTCCAAATGTGGAGTCTTATTCCTTCAGAATTTGATTGTTGTTGGGAAATTTTTATAAGAAATTTAAATTAATATTTTTACTTTTTTCTGTTTCTGTTTTCTCTCTTTTAATCCAATCTTTTCTTCCCTCTCTTTATTTCTCTTTCTGTACCTGATTTGACATTGAATTCACCCACTCTAATTTACACTTCCTTCTCAGTCCTTGTGCTGTTCATTTTACAATCCTTCAATCTGATTGGTTAAGGAGATACACAGTTGCTTACTCTGATCCAACAGTTCCCAGATACCCTGTGGAAGGCACCATGATAATTCTATCTCTGACTTATAGCAATTAGCAGCACAAAATATCGTCAACCTTAAACAGGCAAGAAGGACAAGTCTAACTCACGACGGATGCTGTTTATTGACTGCTTCCAGCAAATCTTAGGCCAATGATCTAGCCCACTATTTTAAAGCACATTACACTCGTGTATGCTTTTGAATTCTTTGAGATAAATCAGAGTCCCAATATGGTATTTGGTTAATTTCTCTGATAATTAAAAGTTCAAGCATTCTCGTAGAAGAAATCCTAATGAATGAGCAGAAGTGACTGGGCAAAGGTAAAGTTAAATTAATACCTGAAGTCAAAAATAAAATTGATCAAGAATTTGGTATTAGGGTAATGCACTCCCTCAAGCACAATGTAAATCCAAGTTTTCTTTCTTTTCAATGGAGAAATTTTAAAATCATTACATAATTGCAGTTTCTTGGCAGCCATGTTAAACCAAGACTGTTTGATATAGTAAACATTTGTTTGTAATAGAACTTTTACAATCTTCTTTGGCCTCCTTATCTCGAGAGACAATGGATAAGCGCCTGGAGGTGGTCAGTGGTTTGTGAAGCAGCGCCTGGAGTGGCTATAAAGGCCAATTCTAGAGTGACAGGCTCTTCCACAGGTGCTGCAGAGAAATTTGTTTGTCGGGGCTGTTACACAATTGGCTCTCCCCTTGCGCCTCTGTCTTTTTTCCTGCCAACTACTAAGTCTCTTCGACTCGCCACACTTTAGCCCCGTCTTTATGGCTGCCCGCCAGCCATGATAAACACAAACCATAATAATTACATAGCAGCTACTTGTTCTTATATAGCTCATCAAACCATTTGAATCCCAGGGTGACTGACCAGTACCAATGTGGAGCTCCGAGTGCTGTAATCTTTTTTTTGTGTGTATTCTTTGGTGTCACTTAATTGAAATAAAAATTCCAGTCGTCCATTCTTAGCTTGTCCGTGCTTTGCCTCATTACAGACCCTGGTGATGGATGGGACAAGCTTAACTGATTTTGACTAAGCACTTCTTCTAAAGAGATGACAGAAATGAAAAATGAAATGGTCAAAGGAATTTTTACCACTTTCACTGCAAGCTGGTGTGAACAGAAAAATACCCAACTGTCACTGGGAAAATCAAATTGTTTTTTAATCAAATTAAAAAATAGACTCACATTACTCATTTACTGCAAGTAAAATAAAATTAATTGTTAAGTAGGTAATTATTATTTCTATATATTGGCCATATTATTTAGTGATAATCAACTGAAAAATGTTTTGTGCTAACCTTGCAGTAAGTGTGATATAGTTGTTAACTGTTCAATGAGGGTGCCATTATGCATCAGTGGCACAAAGTTCACTGGTCGTTACCACCCAGTAAACTAACAAACCTAAGACTGAACAAAATCCCCCTCCCCCCACCACTTTAAAGTTCACATGTACATAATACAAACAAAGCTTTGAGTAATATTAGTCTCAACTAATATTGAAGGAGCATTGTCACCATCTCGACAGCATAAAGAAACCTTCTAATATTGTAATATAACTTTCTATATTCATTGACATGAATTGGCACAACTGGTTTGTCAATTTTCTCCCATTTCATCATCTTCTCCAAGTAGTTATTCTTCATGCATGAACCTTGATAATAAGTGTTAAAAGGCATAAACCATGGGAAGCATCACAGCCAATCCTGATCCTGTCCACAACTGACATTCCCAGTGAATCTCTAGATAGTGATCAAGAGAAGGAATCTTAACTGAGGAATCTCCTTCTCAGACCAGGGATATTGAGACCAATGCTAACATTATGTTGTCACCCCAGCTGAGATCAAAAAACACTTAACAGACCAGGAATCAAACCATAAATATGCATGCAGCACTGTAAGAACACAACTGAGGCACTGCCAGACCTGACACCCCAGCTGATGAGGTGATAGATGAGATGAGTACATACCTTTCTTGCTTTGAGAAGTTTAGTTTAGAGATACAGCACTGAAACAGGCCCTTCGGCCCACCGAGTCTGTGCCGACCATCAACCACCCATTTATACTAATCCTACACTAATTCCATATTCCTACCACATCCCCACCTGTCCCTATATTTCCCTACCACCTACCTATACTAGGGGCAATTGCTAATGGCCAATTTACCTATCAACCTGCAAGTCTTTGGCGTGTGGGAGGAAACCGGAGCACCCGGAGGAAACCCAAGTGAATGTAATGATTTATGTTTCCTAATTCCTTATTGCCATACACAAACATTTTATTGTCATTTCATTACGACAGAAGCTCACTATTGTTAACCTGCAGACTATAGATAGTTCCAATTATTTGAGCAAACAGAAAAGGAAGACTTGCATTTAAATAGCACCTTTCATGACTAGAGGATGTCCCAAAGCCCTTTACAGTGAATGAAGTCAAAAATCTGGAACTCCCTTCCTAACAGCACTGTGTGTGTACCTATACCAGATGTACTACAGTCGACAATTGTTTATCCCTGTCTGGCGCAAAAGTAAAACGGGAAAGGTAGCCAAACCATGGCTTACAAGGGAAATTAGAGATAGCATTAGATCCAAGGAAGAGGCATATAAATTTGCCAGGAAAAACAACAGACCTGAGAATCACAGAATCACAGAATAATACAGTGCAGAAGAGGCCCTTCGGTCCATCGAGTCTGCATCGATACATTAAAGACACCTGACCTGTCTACCTAATCCCATTTGCCAGCACTTGGCCCATAGTCTTGAATGTTATGACGTGCCAAGTGCTCATCCAGGTACTTTTTAAAGGATGTGAGGCAGCCCACCTCTACCATCCTCCCAGGCAGTGCATTCCAGACCGTCACCACCCTCTGGGTAAAAAGTTCATCCTCAAATCCCCCTTAAACCTCCTGCCCCTCCCTTAAACTTGTGTCCCTTCGTAACTGACCCTTCAACTAAGGGGAACAGCTGCTCCCTATCCACCCTGTCCATGCCCCTCATAATCTTGTACACCTCGATCAAGTCACCCCTCAGTCTTCTCTGCTCCAGCGAAAACAACCCAAGCCGATCCAACCTCTCTTCATAGCTTAAATGTTCCATCCCAGGCAACATCCTGGTGAATCGCCTCTGCACCCCCACCAGTGCAATCACATCCTTCCTATAATGTGGCGACCAGAATTGCACACAGTACTCTAGCTGTGGCCTCACCAAAGTTCTATACAACTCCAACATGACCTCCCTGCTTTTGTAATCTATGCCTCGATTGATAAAAGCAAGTGTCCCATATGCCTTTTTCACCACCCTATTAACTTGCCCTTCTGCCTTCAGAGATCTATGGACAAACACGCCAAGGTCCCTTTGTTCCTCGGAACTTCCCAGTGTCGGGCCATTCATTGAATACTTCCGTGTTACATTACTCCTTCCAAAGTGTATCACCTCACACTTCCCAGCGTTAAATTCCATCTGCCACTTTTCTGCCCATTTGACCATCCCGTCTATATCTTCCTGTAACCTAAGACACTCCACCTCACTGTTAACCACTCGGCCAATCTTTGTGTCATCTGCGAACTTACTGATCCTACCTCCCACATAGTCATCTATGTCGTTTATATAAATGACAAACAATAGGGGACCCAGCACAGATCCCTGTAGTACACCACTGGACACTGGCTTCCAGTCACTAAAACAGCCATCTGTCATCACTCTCTGTCTCCTACAGCTAAGCCCATTTTGAATCCACTTTATCAAGTTACCCTGTATCCCATGTGCATTTGCTTTCTTGCTAAGTCTCCCATGTGGGACCTTGTCAAGGTTTTGCTGAAATCCATGTAAACTACATCAACTGCCCTACCCTCATCTACACACCTGGTCACATGCTCAAAAAATTCAATCAAATTTGTTAGACATGACCTCCCTCTGACAAAGCCATGCTGACTATTCCTAATCAAATTTTGCCTCTCCAAGTGGAAATAGATTCTCTCCTTCAGAATTTTCTCCAATAGTTTCCCTACCACTGACGTGAAACTCACTGGTCTATAGTTCCCTGGCTTATCTATACAACCTTTCTTAAATAGTGGGACCACATTAGCTGTTCTCCAGTCCTCTGGCACCTCCCCCATGGCCAGAGAGGAATTAAAAATTTGGGTCAGAGCCCCTGCAATCTCCACCCTTGCCTCCCACAACATCCTGGGACACAAAGCATCCGGACCTGGAGATTTGTCCACTTTTAAGCCTGCCAAAACCTCCAATACCTTGTCACTCCCTATGACAATTTGCTCAAGAAACTCACAGTCTTTCTCTCTGAGTTCCATATCTACATCCTCATTCTCTTGGGTGAAGACAGATGTGAAGTATTCGTTCAACACCCTACCAATGTCCTCTGGCTCCACCCACAGATTTCCCCCTTGGTCCCTAATGGGTCCTATTCTTTCCCTGGTTATCCTCTTCCCATTGATATACATATAGAATATCTTGGGATTTTCCCTACTTTTACCAGCCAGAGCTTTCTCATATCCCCTCTTTGCTCTCCTAATTGCTTTCTTAAGCTCCATCCTACATTTTCTGTACTCCACTAATGCTTCCATTGATTTGCTCTCCTTGTATTTGCTAAAGGCCTCTCTTTTCCTTCTCATCATACCCTGCATGTTTCTGGTCATCCATGGTTCTCTGGGCTTGTTGCTCCTACCTATTACCCTAGAGGGAACATGTTGGGCCAGTACCCTCCCCATTTCCTTTTTGAATGTCACCCACTGCTCTTCTGTAGATTTCCCGACAAGTAACTCTTTCCAGTCTACCTTGGCCAGATCCTGCCTTATTTTACTAAAATTCGCTCTCCCCCAATCCAAAACCTTTTTTTGCAACTTGTCTATTTCTTTCTCCATAACAAGCTTAAATTGTACCATGTTGAGGTTGCTATCACCAAAATGCTCCCCCACCAACACATCAACCACCTGTCCGGCTTCATTCCCCAGAATTAGGTCCAGCACTGTACCCTCCCTTGTTGGATCCTTTACATATTGAGCTAAAAAGTTGTCCTGTATACAATTTAAGAACTCCACTCCATCTAAGCCCTTAACACGATAAGTATCCTAATTAATGTTGGGAAAGTTGAAATCTGGGAAAGTTGAAATCACCTAATATAACTACCCTATTATTATTTTTACACACCTCTGCGAATTGTGCACATATTTGCTCCTCAATTTCCCGCTGACTATCTGCGGGTCTATAATAAACACCTAGCAATGTGGCTGTCCCTTTTTTATTCCTAAACTCTGCCCATAAAGCTTCATTTGATGCCCCCTCCAAGATATCAACCCTAGATAAAACTAACCCTTAATTACCCTCAGTCACAAAACTCCCACTTTAGCACTCTAATGCAGCCCCAAGTCAGCACTCCAGTGCAAATGAAGTCAGTACTGTAAGATGTCCTACTTTTATACTGTCTGACTCTAGCCCCTGAAAATTGGTTTAAGCCAGTTATCTACTTAACAAGGTGCAGCTGCAAGCAGAGCCTGAGTGAACTCTGTTTAAAGCTGATCTAAAACTCACCTTCTCCAACACAGACAGCAACGGTTAAGTTAATTTGCTAAATAAAAGAAAGACTAGACTTTAAATAAAACTAACCCTTAATTACCCTCAGCCACAAAACTCCCACTTTAGCACTCTAATGCAGCCCCAAGTCAGCACTCCAGTGCAAACGGATTGGGAGCAGTTTAGAATTCAGCAAAGGAGGACCAAGGGATTGATTAAGAAGGGGAAAATAGAATATGAGAGCAAGCTTGTGGGGAACATAAAAACTGACTGTAAAAGTTTCTATAGGTATGTGAAGAGAAAAAGATTGGTGAAGACAAATGTAGGTCCCTTACAGTCAAAAACAGGGGAATTTATCATGGGGAACAAAGAAATGGCTGACCAACTAAATGCATACTTTGCTTCTGTCGTCACAAAGGAGGACACAAATATCATACCAGAAATGTTGGGGAACACAGGGCTTAGTGAGAGAGAGGAACTGAAAGAAATCAGTATTAGTAAAGAAATGGTGTTGGGGAAAGTGATGGGATTGAAGGCCGATAAATCCCCAGGGCCTGATGGTATGCATCCCAGAGTACTTAAGGAAGTGGCTTTAGAAATAGTGGATGCATTGGTGGTCATCTTCAAGATTCTATAGACTCTGCAACAGTTCCTACAGATTGGAGGGTAACTAATGTAACCCCACTATTTAAAAAGGGAGGTAGAGAGAAAGCAGGGAATTATAGACCAGTCAGCCAGACGTCAGTAGTGGGAAAAATTCTAGACTCCATTATCAAATATTTTATATAATATATGGTTGCTTGCCATTTCAACACTCCCCCCTGCTCTCATGCTCACATCTCTGTCCTGGGATTGCTGCAGTGTTCCAGTGAACATCAACGCAAGCTCGAGGAACAGCATCTCATCTATCGATTAGGCACACTACAGCCTGCCGGACTGAACATTGAGTTCAATAATTTCAGAGCATGACAGCCCCCCATTTTACTTTTATTTTTAGTTATTTTTTCTTCCTTGTTTTTACATTCTTTTTTACATTTTTTACAATCTTTTTTTTTGCATTTATTTCATTTCATCTTAGTTTGTTCAGTTTGCTTACCCACTGTTTTTTTCAGGTTTGCACTTGCTGCTGTTCAATATTCAGTGTATTTACACCTAATCTGTACTAATGCTTTGTCTTTCAACACACCATTAACATATTGTTTGCCTTTGCTCCGTGACCTTTTGGTCAGCTATGTGGCCTGGTCCAATCTACACCTTCTCCTTTGTTATCTCTTACCCCACCCCCACCTCACTTGCTTATAATCTGTGACTTTTCTAATATTTGTCAGTTCCGAAGAAGGGTCACTGACCCGAAACGTTAACTCTGCTTCTCTTTCCACAGATGCTGCCAGACCTGCTGAGTGATTCCAGCATTTCTTGTTTTTATTTCAGATTTCCAGCATCCGCAGTATTTTGCTTTTATTATATTAATCAAATATTTTATAGCAGAGCACTTAGAGAACAGTGGTAGGAGCGGACAAAGTCAGCATGGGTTTACGAAAGGGAAATCATGCTTGACAAATCTACTAGAATTCTCCGAGGATGTAACTAGTAGCATTGATGAGGGGGAGCCAGTGGATGTGGTTTATTTGGACTTTCAGAAGGCTTTTGACAAAGTCCCACATAAGAGATTAGCATGTAAAATTAAAGTGCATGGGATTGGGGGTAGTGTATTGCGATGGATAGAAAATTGGTTGGCGGACAGGAAACAAAGACTAGGGATAAATGGGTCTTTTTCCGAATGGCAGGCAGTGACTAGTGGGGTACCGCAGGGATCAGTGCTAGGACCCCAGCTATTCACAATATATATTAATGATTTAGATGAGGTAACTAAATGTAATATCTCCAAATTTGCAGATGACACAAAACTGGGTGGGAGGGTGAGTTGTGAGGAGGATGCAGAGAGGCTTCAGAATGATTTGGACAAGTTGAGTGAATGGGCTAATGCATGGCAGATGCAGTATAATGTGGATAAATGTGAGGTTATCCACTTTGGTAGCAATGACAGGAAGGCAGATTATTATCTGAATGGCTATAAACTGAGAGAGGGAAATTATGTAGTGAGACCTACATAATTGTGGGCGGCACAGTGGCGCAGTGGTTAGCACCGCAGCCTCACAGCTCCAGCGAGTTCAACTCTGGGTACTGCCTGTGTGGAGTTTGCACGTTCTCCCTGTGTCTACGTGGGTTTCCTCCGGGTGCTCCGGTTTCCTCCCACATGCCAAAGACTTGCGGGTTGATAGGTAAATTGGCCATTATAAATTGTCCCTAGCATAGGTAGGTGGCAGGGAAATATAAGGACAGGTGGGGATGTGGTAGGAATATAGAATTAGTGTAGGATTAGTATATAAATGGGTGGTTGATGGTCGGCACAGATTCGGTGGGCCGAAGGGCCTGTTTCAGTGCTGTATCTCTAAACTAAACTAAAAAACTAAACCTGGGTGTTCTCATACACCAGTCGCTGAAGGTAAGCATGCAGGTCCAACAGGCAGTAAAAAAGGCCTTCATAGTGAGAGGATTCGAGTACAGGAGCAGGGATGTCTTGCTGCAATTATACAGGGCCTTGGTGAGGCCACACCTGAAATATTGTGTTCAGTTTTGGTCTCCATATCTGAGGAAGGATGTTCTTGCTATAGAGCAAATGCAGCGAAGGTTTAGCAGATTGATTCCTGGGATGGCGGGACTGACATATGAGGAGAGATTGCGTCGGTTAGGATTATATTCACTGGAGTTCAAAAGAGTGAGGGGGGATCTCATAGAAACCTATAAAATTCTAACAGGACTTGACAGGGTAGATGCAGGAAGGATGTTCCCGATGGTGGGGGTGTCCAGAACCAAGGGTCATGGTCTAAGGATACGGCATAAACTTTTCAGGACTGAGATGAGGAGAAATTTCTTCACCCAGAGAGTGGTGAGCCTGTGGAATTCGCTACCACAGAAAGCAGTTGAGGCCAAAACATTGTATGTTTTCAAGAAGGTTTTGGATATAGCTCTTGGGTCTAAAGGGATCAAAGGGAATGGGGCAAAAGTGGGAACAGGTTACTGAGTTGGATGATCAACCATGATCATAATGAATGGCGGAGCAGGCTCGAAGGGCCGAATGGCCTACTCCTGCTTCTATTTTCTATGTTTCTCTGTTCAAGAAGGCAGCTCATCACCACCTTCTCAAAGGCAATTAGGGATGGGCAACAAATGCTGGCCTTGCCAACGACGCTCACATTGCATGAAAGATTTTTTTACAAAGTACTTTTTAAGTGTAGTCTCTGTTGTAATGTAGGAAACACAGCAGCCAATTTTTGCACAGAAAGCTCCCACAAACATCAATGTGATAATAACCAGATTATGTGTTGTTTTGATTTTGATTGAAGGATAAATATTGGCTGGGACAACAGGGAAAACAGCCCTTCTCTTGTTTGAAATAGTGCCATGGGATCTTTTACATCCACCTGAGAGGGCAGATGGGGCCTTGGTTTGAAGTTTCATCCAAAAGATAGCACCTCTGACTGCGCAGCACTCCATTGGAGCGTCAGCATTGACTTTTGCACACAGATCCTAGAGTGGGACTTGAACCCAGAAACTTTGGATTCAGAGATGAGAGTGCTACCAACTGAGCCACAGCTCAAGCTTATTTTTTAAAACTGTCAGATTTCTACAATTTGACATCACATTTACTGTTGTATTTCTTTCTAAAAGGTTGCATATTAGTAAAATAGCAATAAATTTGGTCATTCAAGATCGTGCTTATTCATCAAAAAATGGTTCTATATTAATAATTGAGGCTGAAGCTGTTGTTTAATTCAGTGCACTGGAGCTATTTACTATCTTCTGAACTGTTGAAATAGCTAAACGCTCTGCTTAAACAATCTGAATAAACAATACTATCTTCAAATACTACAACTAAAGCTTTATTAATCATTCCAAGGACCTTGTTGGAAAGTATTTTCGTCAGACCCAAATATGGAGGCAACCTATCCACAGCTGTCTAAAGAGAGAGCTCCCACACCCTGAACCCTGAATGTTCCCCACACTGACCCCAGATTCCTCCTCATCCATGTAATGTACATACCAATCCAGCATAGTGTGGGCATTTACAGATTGTGCATAGTAACTGAACATGCCTTGAGCAGCTGTAATACAAAGTCATGAACAAAGCAAAATAATCAACAGCTGCCTTCTCCTGAGGTTTCACTTTGTAAATATCAGCGCGTAAATCAGGAGTCCAAACTCTGGGTGATGGAGGCAAGGTTGCAATGAACCCAAGGCAATCATCAGGTGACAAGTTTGTAACTTGATGACAGATCTCTGATTGAGATGCAGCAGTGCAGCTGTTCCCTAACTCACCCTAGGTCCAGGAATTCAAATTGAGAGCTTCTGTCTGTATGGCTTAAAGAACATGCTGCCGTTACCAAATGAACAATGAGGGTAGGTTTACATAGTCTTTTTCCTTCTAAGATGACAGACCTTGGTGCTGGGGAATGAAACACTTTCCATCTCAAGCACACATTTGACAGCACCAAGTACTTCCATGGTCATGAATAGTATAGTTGGATGTACATTTTTCTACTCCCCCACAGTAATATGCCTTTGCCCCAACTTCAGAGAAGCACCCCTACTATATTAAAGTGAATTTTTCTATTTCTCACATCAGCCATCCATTCATTGATGCTAAATTAGAGGTAGTGTTATGCTGTCAGCACATGCCTGTCTAAAAATTGAGTTGAAGTAGGTCAAACTTATTTCAAGTAGAATGCCTACAGACAGAAAAGGAAAGCAACTTTCATCCAATTGGTGGAAGCTAGGTTTGAATCCTGTTCCAAAGGTTTAAAAGCATAAACCAACACAGGTGTATAGTATTAAAGGAAATGTACTGAAAAGGTTAGCATTAAGGGTCGTTGCTCAGTTTGGAAAAGGGTTGCAAGTGGTATACCCCAGATGTTAATGCTGGGTCCACATTTGTCATTGATGTATATGACTTGGACTTGGGCATATGGAGTATGATATAAAAATTTATTGACAGCACAAAAGTTATCAAACAGTGAGAAGGATTATAAAAGACTTTTGGGAAGGCAGACAGGTTTGCAGAATCGGGAGACAGTGTAAGAATATTGCTGTAGCTTGACAAAACTCAACGATTGACAACATTGTTTACCAGCATGCTTTGCAAGGCCAAGAGCATTTTTCAAAGTAAAACAAAATGCAGAATGCTGCAAGCTGCCTTTTCACATTTAAGGAAAGACCTAGGACAAGTGAATTGCGGAGACTGTAACTGGTACAGGCTGTTAAGGAAAACAAGAACACCATAGTTTCCCAGGAGCTATTATCTACCACTGACCACCTCCAGGCGCGTATCCATTGTCTCTCGAGATAAGGAGGCCCAAAAGAAAGAAAGAAAGAAGAAAAGATTATCTAGTTTAGGCCTGATAAGGTGCAGCTTTGATTTGCATTAATGAGGAACTGAACTTGGGGGCAGGCTTTAACTCCATAGTTTAAACAACGAACTCGACGCCCCATTGGATATGTCAAATTAAGGAGAATTTTAATAGGACAATAAGGTCCTGTCAATCAAACATCCAAGCCCATTGGGAAAAAAATTCTAAAGATGTTGCAAAAAGAGCACTTTTTACTGCTGTCAAAATAGAGTGATTTGGCCATTCACCTAGAACTGAAAGTTCAACTACTAAGTCACAGTTTCACAGCTGACAGGTGTTTGGAGTGGGAACAGCAGTTTCCCATCTTCAGACAGATTCGGGGTTTTCCAACGGGCTTTTAAAAAAAAGTCAGAACCCACTCCCGATGTCAGCACCTGTCAGCTATGAAACTGACAGCGCAATTATTTTTTAAAAAGCCAGTCTAGAAGAAGAAGACAATGGACAATTTCTCATCTCTGAAATATATCCACGGGCCAGATGAAAACCTTTGGTAGGCTGGATCCTGGCCCGTGGGCTGTATGTTGCACAACCCTGTGTTAGATTAACCAGTCTGTAGTTCCCAGGTTTTCCTCTCACACCTTACTTAAATAGTAGAAAGACATGCACAATTTTCAAACCTAAAGGAATGGTTCCCAAACCAAGGGAACTTTGGAAGATTACGGTCAGGAATTCTGCAATGCCCTCACTTACTTCCTTCAAATCCCTGGGGTGGAAACCATCTGGTCCTAGGGCTATGACACTTAGTGTCATTATCTTCTTCATTACTGTTATATTGCTTACATTTATTTTGGTGAGTCCCTGTCCCTCATTCAATATTAGTTCCTTAGCATTTCTGGCATTCTGATCCCTTTCCCCATTGTAAATTTTGACTCAAAGTAATTATCCAATATGTTTGCTATTTCTTTATTTTCATTAACAATATCTTTTTCCTAACGCAATTATAAACATTTTTGGTGTTGATTTTGATATGCCTTGTAAGTTTCTTTTCATACTCCCTTTTTGTAGCTCTCACCATCTGTTTTATCACTCTTTGTTGTTCTTTGTATCTTCCCCATTAACCAGGATGTGTGCTTTTTTTCATTTCTGTATGCGTTTTCTTTTAGTTTTATGTTGTCTTTTACCTCCTTAGTTGTCCATCGCCTTGAATTTCATAAGTAGAACTCTTGTCTGTTAGGGATATAAACTGGTTCTGTATCATATTAAATACTTTTTTGAACATATCCCATTGATCTTCTGTTGTTTTAACCTTTAACAGATTTGTCCAGTTTACTGCAGACAGACTCTGTCTCATTGCATTGAAGTCAGCCTTATCTAATTCTGGAATCTTAGTAGCTGTTTTGCTTTTCTCCCTTTCAAACACAATGTTGGACTCGATCATATTATGATCACTATTTGATAAATGTTCATGCACTATTAGGCTGTTAATTAAATCTGGCTCATTGCTCATTACTAAGTCTAATATGGCATGCCACTTGCTGGTTATAGGACATTTTGCTGCAGAAAACTGATAGTTTCTGTTACGAAAAGGTGAGAAAGAAGTCTAGGGTTCCCTTTCAGCCTTCACCTGGTCTTACTGTAACAGGGTTTAATTTTTAACATACTGTGTTTTCAGCTCCCCCTTGGTGAATCCATGTTCACCGCTTTCTAATTATAAGGCAAAGAAACTAGCACAAACACATAGGTTTTCTTAGGTTTAAAAAAGAAAGATTGAAATTTATTAAACTTACACTTAATCTCTAATTTCGTTAACGCCTACGGATACAACACATGCCCACACTAGCATGCATACGCGATACACACATGCAGATAGGGACAGAAAGAGCAGAAGAAAAAATAAAGTGGAAAGGTGTCTGAAGAGTTGTTGTTATGATTCTTCGAGTTCACTGTAGAGTCCTTTGATTGTAGGTAGATCCTGCCTTTCGTTGGGGCCCAACCTTGTTCACTGTAGGAGACCTTTCTCTCTTGGGGTTCATGTGTATTCAGTGGGTTTTGGAGTTCCGTGAGAAAGAGATGGGAGCAGACAGGAGAGGCTGTGGCAAGCCAGCCAGGAGAGGTCTTTTCAATCCAGGAGCAAAGAGCTTTCTGCAGACTCTCAAATCAAACTCTACAACAGCCAGTTAGTCATGTTACTAACTGGTCTGACCACGTCTGTTTGTGGATTGAATTGGAGCAGTCAATAGCTCCTTTGTCTACAAGCACTGTCTGTTAATATGTAAATGTTTTTTTTCAACCAAGGTCTAGCAATTCTTGTAACAGGCCTTCTCTTTTTCCCAGCAACAATTTGAAATTTAATGTCCATGTGGTGAAATTAATGTGCCTCATTCTTGGCAGGTGGGGGCCTGCATGACACTACCATGTCATACCCCATCCACCCCCCAAGTTGAATTTGCACCTGAATTTCATTGCATATTTTAAGGGAAATTTTGATAAATACTTGAAGCAGTATACAGGGCTATGGAAAGAGAGCAAACATTGGAATTACTTTTAGATTTCTGTAGCAAAAACCAGCATACACATGCTGGGCCAAATGTCCTCATTCTGTGCTGTAAATGTCTTTGGCTCCGAAACAAATTAGAGAGCCGACATGTAGATATGATTACATTAGGTATTTCAGGCAGTAGAATTTTAGTACCTTGATTATTCTACTGTTAAGATTGATTACATTTAAGTTAAACACAGAGTACTATCTCTGTTAGCACAATAAGGCGACTATTTTCATTGAAGATGGGCTTAGTGGGTTTCAACATAATTTTTCTGCCCACATGCAAACTAGCCTTATTCCTCAGGTACTTCAGAAGCTGTTGCATTCGACACCCCTTCTTCAATCTGTCATTTTTCCTGACCCAGTTAGAACAGGTAACACTGGAATAGCTGTCTCAAATGCTACTATCAGGTGAGGAGAGGTCGAAGGGCTCCCCTCTTGTCCCTCTCCTTGTTTGATCACAATAGGGATTATTTCTTTTTTAAAGTAGATATGCTTACCAATTCAGTAAGTGTTTAACTATTTACGTGCTACAATCATAAAAGAACCAATTGGACTAGTTTTCTTGAGTTTAGCAAAGATAGAGGTTAGCTTTCTTGTACTTAAACTGATTCAAGTAAAATAATAAACTACGCTCCAACTTTCACACACACACACACACACACACTCGAGGTTCACAAACACACACAAATAGGTTACAGAATGGGGAAGGATAGTTTGGTCGAATTAAAGACCGGAGCAATATAGAAGGGGTATACAGTCTGTGGACTTTGGCGATTCAGCGGTGTTCCAGATGAATTCGGTGGTCTGGGCTTCTGGCTTACAGATGTGGCCAGCTGATTCACGGTTTTCCTGGAGACAGCGATGCAGGTGGTTTCCTTTATGGGTTCTCTGTCTGCAGCAGTGATAGGCCTAGGTAATTATGGCCAGCAGGCACAATTTGAAACTTACAAGGTGGACTGGAGAGAGAGAGGGACCCCACTTGAGTCTTTTCTGGTCAGTGTTTAGTTGCTTATCTGGTCTGTAGAGAGAGAAAAACCAGCTTTAACACTCAAATGGTGGGGCCTGTCACATGTCCGTCACACAGTGTATATTTCCTCTTACAACTTAATCAGTTCATGTATAGGAATTCCCTTCTCTCAACCAGGTTCCCGTTGTTCAAGTGATTCCCTTTGAGTGGTTCATCACCACCAGTTTAATGTCCCAAGTGATTGCCTTTAATGTCTTGGTAATGGGGACAGGACAGGTAGTTCACTCAAAATTCCTAGTTCATTGTTCTGGCTGGGGACTGAGCAGACACTACATCTCTACCTCGATGCATTGGAATATAGAGTATTTTGATGCAAATTGCGGTGGTCTTTTTAGCTCCTAGCAGTCACCTTTTATCTCTCCCTTTTTAAAATTTAATTCAGGTTTCCAGCCGGTGGAATAATGAATCATCATTTGGCATAGCACGCTTCCATGACAAGAGGGAGGAGTGTCCTAAACGTTTTAAAACCAAACAATTAAATTTTTTTACTGTTTCTGTTTCAAGTTTTTAAAATGGTAATTATACCTTTCCATTGGAATATGGAATGCCCTACAGTGGTAGAAGCAGAATCTGTGATAGCTTTGAAAAACTTTTGCTAAGTATTTGAAAATAAAATTAGAAGGGAATGGGAGAGAGCAGAGTAAGTAGGTAGATCTTTCAGAGAGGTGGCACAGGCAGAATAGATCAAATGATCTATTTTTGTGCTATAAAATTCAATGATCTTTCCTTTGATTAGCCTCAAAAGGAAATGGGAACCTGACAGCTCATGATGATTCTGCTACTCTGCTGCTAGGATAGAGCTTGACTGGCTCCAACTACAGTAGGGAGACTCAGGAGTTGAAAACGGTAATGAAAATATGTAGAGAAAGAGTTAACAAACTCTCTTTACAGGTCCTTCATTGCCTGACATGCAATCTATCAGCACTGATAGGTTTCAGTTAAAAATTCCAATCACTAGAAAGAAATTTTAACCCTTTATCCAATTAATTGCATTCAGTCCGTGCTTGTAATTACGGCTGCAAAATTCGGCTCTTTAGAGCCTGGTTTTTCAGCGCTATATGTGCTCTTCAGGCTCCAAAATCGTGGCAGCGTACATGTGCACACTCCTGGTGCGAATAGCACTGGACACCATTTTGGTGATGGAGGTAGAATGCATGCAGGGAACGTTTGCCAGAAGAGTTGGCAGATCTTGAGGTCAATCAACAGGTAACACTCATTTGAACCAGCACTGCCATTTTGGAGCCTAACACTCCAGCTAACACCATCTCTTATTCACAGCTGAATATAGATACGAGCATTCAAAGGAGCTTGCAGGGTGTCACAGCAGTCCCGCAATCTGTCCACCAACATATTACCAGGATTGCTGAGGCACTGCCCCAGGCAAGTGGCTCCATGGAACAGGAACCTGCTGTCCCCTCTCAGGAAGACAGCATTCATCCTCTCACCACTGCTACTCTGCCAATGCGCTTGCTGTTCCCTGTCAGCCAGCCCAGACTGCTGCCACCCATGCTGAGATGCTGCAGTCTGAAGCTGGACCTTCTAGGGTCAGAGTTGCACAAGGTCATCCTGCGTGGTCTTTTTGTGACTGCTGTCTGCCTCACATTGACTGGGCATGAGGTAATCATGCACTGCAATCCCACGCCTGCTAACAAATCTAATCAAATTCTTAGCCCATTGTACCTCATGGAGGTTTAGTTAGGACAATTGCTCCCTGGGCTGATATGGCCTCCTATTGAGAGCCTTTCTTTCCCTCCTCCTCCTCCTCCTCCTCCTCCTCCTCCCTCTTCCAGCTGCTTAACCTGCTTTGTGTCATCCCTGCTTATTCTCCCTGTCATGCTGTAGTCCAAGGGGAATGCAGCCTGCTGCACCCATGTCTGGGAGCAAGTGATTTGTGTAGAATCCTTGAAGTCAGGACATTCCACACCACTCCCTGTAGACTTTAGCAGTTTTAAACAGCTCTGGAAACCAGCAAACACATCCACAATTGCAGTAAGAGCCAGTAGAAATCCATCAGCAATTAACCTGTAAGTAGTTAATGATCCTTTAAATAGCATTGGTGGTAGTTGTGGGGGGGGTGGGGGTGAGGGTCTTGCTGCTGCTGAATGCATGTTCAGCTGTACATGTTTAAGAAATGACATTAGTTGCAGCATTGAGCTCCAGAATGACAGTGCTAACATCAAATCAGCATCACACACTGATTGAAGTCATGAAATGCCTCATCTGCATACTTTTGGTGGATGCTCTCTGTGCGTTCATGACATCATCAAAATGGCATCCAGCACAGCTCACACCAGAAGTCTGCATGCATACCACAGATGCCATTTGGGAGCCAAAATGGCACTTGTGGCACTGGAAAAACATTTACAAAGGGGCTATATTTTGTGGCCTAATTGTCTTAAAATTGTATTTATGGCATTTCATATTTAAATGGCAAGTAGTTGGAATTTTTTGAAGATCCTTGCTTATCAAAGTGGTCATTTATTCTGCCCTAAAGCATCTTAATTGAATTGAAATGACAAAGAGAATAATTGTCAATGAACTATAGCAATATCTGTTGTAGCTATTGTTGAAGTTATTTCTGTTTAACATATAAGAAGTCAATTTATTGGCTTATCATACCTCAATTGATGGAAATCAAATGAACTCATTATTTTCAAGTGTAGATTCATAGATTTAAAATGGTTCCTCATTAAGAAATGTTTGTTAAATCTTTTGGCATTTATTTATGATGATATTAAGCACACAAAAGGATATCTTTAGAACATTTTAGCTGAGGTGGAGGCCAGTCAGTCTTTCTTGCCTGTGGTAAATAAAATAAATCAATGAGTAACTTGCAATAATATTTCACACTTTGCTCAACATAGTTCTCTTCCTAGTGTCCTGAACTATGTGTAATAATTCAGTAGATGAATCCCCTTAACATTGTACACTAGCACACATGGACTGTGACATTTTGCCCTCTTTTTACTTGCCTGCTAGCTTGAATGTGTCAGAGTTCCCAGTAATAATGGTCTCAGGTGGGACACATTATCCATAGCATTAAGTTGCAAAATTCCTTATTTACAATGTAGATCACTGGAGTGTCTGTTATTGATATGAATACAGAATTCCATTTGAACAAATTCCATTTATTTTAATTCCATAACAGAGCAAAACATTATCGCTCATTTTATTATCAACCATAAAACTCCTGAGTAAACAGTTCTAATTGAATGTATTTGCTGCAAATTTTCTATTCACCAACTAACAAGGTATTTTGACAAAGTGAAACGGATGACAATTCGACTGAGATAATGATGGTGCCTATGGAATTAGACTCCAGTATGAGACTTCAGGGAGGGAGAAAAGAACGAAAATTAAAACACTTCCTTGTAACTAACATCAGTATGTTTGCTCTCTCATCCCCAATCTTTCATATCATTTAGTGGTAGCACTCTTTCCTTGGAATCAGAAGGTTTGTTGCATAAGGCCCATTCCAGGATTAGAGCATGTTATCTATACTGACAATTCATTGCAATCATGAGGGAGTGCTGCACTGTGGGAGATGGCATCTTTTGCATAAGATGTTAAGCTGCAACCCCAACAATGTCATCAATCTGAAACGTTGACTCTGTTTCTCTCTCTACAGATGCTGCCTGACCTGCTGAGTATTTCCAACATTTTCTGCTTTTATTTCAGATTTCCAGCATCTGTAGTATTCTGCTTTTGTACCCCAATTCCTCTCTCAGGTGGATATAAAAGATCCCATGGCATGATTTAAAGAATTGGGAAGCTCTCCCAATATCCTCGCCAATTCTCCCTCCTCAACCAACCGCACTAAAAAATAGATTCGCTGATGTGTTTTAAGCAACATACTCTGCTATTTGTTTGTGCATTCTATGTACTGTTTACCAATGCTCGTATCTCACCGCCACCAAAACCCTCCACAGAGTCCAAAGCAAGAAGTTTCCCATTATTTCCTCTGCAAGTGTCAGGACTTCCAGGATTAGAGGTGTTGCCACAATAAGTCTGGTTATTAACAGTAACCCTTTCTTTAGTAGTCATTTTGGTATATTCGTATCTTTTTCCAACATCTTGTAAAGTTTGTTCATGCTGAGAAATGTGTTATCTATGTAAACCGTGGCGTGGAGTCAACTCCCCCTTGGCCCCTTTATTCCCTTCACCCATTTGATCCTGGCCATCACGTGGGACTAAGTCCTCTTAATTCAGGCTCAGGCTCGGTGTTTGGGAGATTGGGTTACAGGAGAGCCACCCTCCACCTAATCCACCGGCTACGGTTAATGGCTTAGTACAAAGAGGAGGAAACTCAGTCCTTTCTTTAACTATCAATTTACTTTATTCACGTTGTTGTACAACATAAGAATAAGGTTTATACACTTGGTTAGACAAAAGCATGCAACTCAAACTGGGTTATACAGTTAACAACAAAGCTAGCTAGAATCGATAAGCACACCCACTAAGTTCCTCTGACCTTTCCCTGACCTAGTCACAGAAAACAAAGGATAATACCCAAAAAAAGGGGAGAGCTGACACTGGCCAGGCGTTCCGTTCTCTCTCTCTTTTACGTCGTCGCCGCATTGCTCACGAAGGGTCTTCCACTTCCGCGATGGTTGGTCTCCGGAGTTTCTCGCTGGCTCTATGCCTGAGATACTCCATACTTATTCTCTTTCTTTTCTCTTCGAGCTGTGCTGTTTCTTTCCGGTTGGTTTATGCCTGCTCATCTCGTTTGTATCTTCTCCTTATTGGCCCAGGCCCAAAGACCCCGGTATCACACCGTGTCCAAATAAGGCTCTATTCCTGTGATCTCTCCCTTGTCTGTCACATAAATTAATTAGTTCAAACTGGTTTTTACCAGCACAGGCCAGTGTCTGAGCTCAGGTTACTTTAGTTCACAAGCAATCCAACAGTGTCTGAGCTCAGGTTACTTTAGTTTATGAGCTATGCAACAGTTTGTAACAGACTCTATACTTCTTGCAGCCCCTGGCCAACATCTCTTCCCAGGTCATTCTATGAATCCTGCCGTTTGTTGGATTTGTAGTGATTTTGGAAATGGAAACCCACCTCAACAGCAGCTGTTTGATGATTAACTTGACTTTTTGATGCATAATTTTTAATTTCTTGGTGCTATTAGCTATAGATGCCATAATACATAGAATTACATACAGCACACAAACAGGCCATTCAGCTCATCAGCTCCATATGAGCCTCCTCCTATCCTTCTTCATCTAACCCCATCAACATGTTCTTCTATTCCTTTCTTCCTCATGTACTTATCCAGCTTCCCCTTAAATGCATCTATGCTAGTCCCCTCAACTACTTGCCCAAGGTCTTGCAAACAGGATTGACCTACAGTTATAGGCTCATTAGCCCAAAGTTTGGCAAGTTAAGTGCCTTAAAGTTATGCTGTAATAATAATTTCATTTAATGGCTAAGTTATTCCTGGAATTAAATGCATGAAACATCATGTTATTCCTTGGGCAATAATAAGCCATGTTTGTTGCCCAAATGACCTTTGCAAGCACATATCGAAAGATCTCCATGCAAATGGTCCAACAGGCCTTGTGTGAACCAGGTGCTTCAACATTATCCTTTGAGCTATATACTCAGTTCAGATTCCAGCTTATATAGGCAGCACATACTTGCATTTGTATCTGTTAACACAGGCAGTATGTGTTCCAAAGTCATGCAATAATTCCTTCATCCCTCTCATCAGACCCTGCTCATAAAGCTTTGCAGCTGAACTTCTGGATGTTCTCGACATCCCAAATTACAAGCTATCAACGTATTAATATATCTTAAAATGCAAAGGTATGGTTTTGTTAACAGCTGAAGATTAAAGATTTTTCTTCAACATGTACATTTCGTGTAAAAATCACAGTTGCAACTCCTTTTTCTTTTTTTTCAATATTCAATTCAAAATATGGTAAGCACACTGCAAAGTGAAAACTTTTGATTATTTAAATAAACAAAAACAAATATATTGACCAAAGTTTATGTTATATGAAAAATAAGAGCTCTGATAATGCATAGTTCCAATTGTTAAGTATCCCTGTTTCAAGAGGCTGTAATGCCAAGAGACAGTTTGATGGTGTATTAAGCTAAGTAGTTTAATTGCCTAATAGTTATTCAAAGCTGGTTTCTGATTTATCAGTTGTATATAATTTATCAGACACATTGGAAATAGGAAATGCCAATGATTTGGAGCATAGTAAGTCAGCTCGTCATAAGCAGTATTCCAGCAGAGTTCTCTCTGAGAAAAAATTTGAGTTCTGTGAACTTTAGCCTGAAGGTCAATGCTTCAGAAAGAAACTGTTTGATCTCTAATCTGAAATGTACTATAAGCAGCATGTCTTTGAAGATGAAAAATAACTGCTTTATTAACTCAATGAACATTCCCCCTTAAACCTGGTCCCACATTTTTTTTTAAAAAAAGGTCTCCTGCAGTTCTAGTGATATAGTGTCGACAATTCAATGTGCATGCTATTAACTCACAGACTGAATCTGAAAAAAATACATAAATGGTGTTAGCCAAGGTTAGAACAGTTTCAGCTACATTGGCATCAGATGGTTCCCCAAGATATTTGGGGTAAGGAAAACAGTGAGAAACAAGTTAATTCCCAATTGACCTTCACAATATGTTATTGAATCTTTCACTCAATTTATACAGGAATGCATGGCTCATTAATAAATTTAGAACAAAAATGCATCCAACTTTTACAAAGCATTGTCATCCAAGACAGTGTAAGCTTCAAGGGAACATTCGAAGGACAGTCTAATGCATAGTTTCTTTGTTCTGTCATTGGACAAAAAATTTGCCAGACTTATTTTTTGGGCGCGGGGGTTGCAATTCGAGACCTGTCCATGCCGGTTCCATTGGAGGTGGGCAAAATGTAAACTTGGTGCTCCCACTTCATTACCATGATTGTAGCCTGGGTTTCTCGCTGTTGGCAAACAGACCAGAACTGGCAGGAGACAAGGAAGACTGCATCTCCTCAGCCCTACGGAGGAGTTGGCTCTCAGTATGGCATGCGGCGTTGCTCAGAACATTGAGGATGATGGTATGTTCCTGCCTTATGCCCGTTTTCAACTCCCAGCTATCTGGCAGGATGAGCAAGCTGCTGATGGTATGAGCATGGACCTCTTGCTTCCACTCCTCCCCTCTTCCCTCACCCCAAACCTTTTTGATTTCCTACTTTCAGACACCCAAGAACATCCACCTGCCCAGCCACAGCAGCCCAAGGAGTCATGGGGTCATAATGGCACACAAAGAGGCCAATCGGCCCAACAGGTCCATGCCGGCTCTCTGTAGAGCACTTAAATAGTCCCATTCCCCGGCTCTATCCTTGTGGCCCTCAAGTGCCCATCCAATTTCCTTTTGAAATTATTCATTCTCTTCACTTGTACCACCCATGCAGACAGCAAGTTCCAGGTTATTACCACTTGCTGCATAAAAATATTCTTCCTCCCACCCCCACCTGCATCTTCTGTCCAAAATCTTAAATCTGTCCCCCCTAGTCCTTGTGCCATCAGCTAATCAGAACAGTTTTTCTTTATCTGCTCTATCCAAACTGTCCTAACCTTGTACATCTCTATCAAATCATCCCTCAACTTCCTTTGCTCCAAGGATAACAATCCCAGCTCCTCCAACCCAACCTTGTAGTTAAAATCCCTCATCCCTGGAACCATTCTGGTAAATCTCCTCTGCACCCCCTCACATCCTTCCTAAAGTATGGTGACCAGAACTGGATGCAGTACTTTAGTTGTGGTCTAACCAGAGCTTTATAAAGGTTCAGCATAACTGCCCTACTTTTGTACGCAGTACCTCTATTTATGAAGCTCAAGATCCCATATGCTTTGCTAACTAGTCTCTCAATATGTCCTGCCACCTTCAAGGATCTATGCACATGAATCCCCAAGTCCCTCTGTTCCTGCACACTCTTTAGAACTGTATCATTTAGTCTATATTGCCTCTCCATATCCCTTCTGCCAAAATGCATCACCTCACATTTCTCTGTATTAAATTCCATCTGCCACTTATCTGCCCATTCTGCTAGCCTATCTATGTCCTGTTGTAGTTGATTGGCATCATCCTCACTGTCTGCCACACCTCCAATTTTGGTGTTATTGGCAAATTTTGAAAATTTACTCTGTATTCCAATATCCAAGTCATTTAGGTATATCAAAAAAACAGTGGTCCTAGCACTGAACCTTGGCGAACACCACTGTCTTCTATCTTCCAGTCTGATAAAGAACAACTTACCATGACTCGCTGTTTTCTGACCTTACGCCAATTTTTTATCCAAGCTGACACTGATCCTTTCATTCCATAAGCCTCAATTTTGTTAACCAGTCTTTTATGGGGTACTTTGTCAAAAGTTTTCTTCAAATCCATATTGACAACATCCATTGCTTTCCCTTCGTCAACCTTCTCTGTTACTTCATCAAAAAAATGCATTAAATTAGGCAAGCATGATCTGCCTTTTACAAATCCGTGCTGGTTCTCTCTAATGAACTCAAACCTCTCCAAGAGCCTGTTGATTTTTTTCCCCTGATTATTGTTTCTAAAACCTTACCTAACACAGATGTTAAACTGACCAGTCTGTAGTTACCAGGAAAGTCCTTACACCCTTTCTTGAACAAGAATGTCACATTTACCACTCTCCAATCCTCTGGCACCTCTAACGTATCCAGGGAAAATTGGAAGATTATGGCAAGCCCTTCCACTATCTGCACTCCCACTTCCTTTAGCAACCTGGGATGCAAGCCATCCAGACCAGGTGACTTATCCACTCTAAGCATAGCCAGCCTTTCCAGTACATCCTGACTATCGATACTCGCCTCATCTATTACCTCTACTATTTCCGCTTCTAGTGATATTTTGTCAGATTCCCCTTCCTTAGTAAACCCCGATATAAAGTGCTCATTAAGTATTCTAGCCTTGCCCTGCACCTCGAAGCATAGATCACCCTCTTTGTAGCTAATAGGTTCCACCCCACCTCTTACTACCCGCTTACTATTAACATGCTGGTTGAAGACATTTGGATTCCTTTTTAATATTAAATGCCATTCTATTCTCAGGAGGAAGAGAAAGAGCAACAGCACAGCACTAATGAAGAGGCCCCATCACTTGATCTGACACAGCTACTAGCTCAGATACTGGCACTGCAGATAGCTTAGAGATTGGTATAGAGCTGGGATCAGCACATTATGAGTCACTGAGCAGGAGTGGGCTGCAGCCAGGCCAGGGGAAAAGGATGTTTCATTTGCCAGCTCTCTGGAGGGCGAGGTAGCAGATGAGTTCTGCTGCAGAGAACGCGGGTGAGGACCTTAATGGGTGGCATACAGGACAGCGCTGAATAAGCATGCACATCAAGATGCTGAGTACATTGGTTGGCCTGCCAGACAGCCTCTTGTCACTGTCAAGGAGGATTCCAGCTCCAAGTTGGCCAAAAGCATCATGCAGTTTGCCTTTTCTACAGCCTCTACTCCATCTCCCTGTTGTGCTTCAAATCCAGAAGCAAGACCAATGCTGCTCCATACCTGTTGCAACCTTTATATGAACAGGTCACCTACTCCTCTGCCATCCCTGTGAGGATGCAGCAACATTCTCTGGAAAAGCTAAGAACTCACCACAACACCTCCAAAAGTACTCCAGGATACTTCCAAACACTTTGCAATCACACAAGTTCTTAAAAATTACCTTAACCTGCAATGTGGGCGCCTGTCACTTTAAATAACACATTTGGAGGACCCATTTTGCAGCTTAATGCTTACAGTCTGCAGAGTGATGTGCAAATTTGTTGCCGAGACCTGTGTGGTTCCAAATGAGATATCATCATATCAGCCGGTTGAGCTCTGTGATGTCAGGATAGCGCTCTTTCACAGGCTTCCAGCTATGCTGTGGATGCCCATGGAGGAGCCCTTCTCAAGACCAATGGCACTAGGCCTCCAGCAGCATCATGGAGATGAAATTCGCACCCAATGAATTTCAGTACCACTTTGAATTGTTAATTTGAACTATTCAATATTTGAGGGAGAATTGAAAGAGGTAAATTTTGAAGGGTTCAAATACTGGAACAGTTAAGTTTAAAATCATCAATTTAGGAATAAGAAGGGATGTTGGGCATAACTTTATCAGATAGAGGACAACAGACTTATGGAATAAGTTACCAGAGAAGGACTTTGAAGCAGGTAATATAAATGGACTCAAGAAACTCAAAAGGGTAGATTTTGACTGGGTATGATTACATAAACACATTGTACATCTTTCCTGATTTTTATTTCGATTGACTTCAATGGAAGTAAAAATCAGGAGAGATGTAAAATGGACTGTTGATTCATGAGCACTTGTTTTACACTGTCACACAAAGTCCACACCTACCCCAATGTGTTTCCCAAAAGAAAGAAATTGAGAGATATAGTGAGAAGGCAATTTGTTATAAAAACTGGATGGACTTTTTTGACCTAATAGTCTTTTCCTGTTCCTACAAGTTCTTCTACTTTTAAATAGTTACAATTTTCAAATAAGATCCATTATGAAATCTGGGCTTAATTTACAATTGATCCTGTGCAAAGTACTTTCTAACTTGAAAGAAATTCTATTCACACTCTGACAAAAGTATAAATTAATTTAAAACTGTATTTTTTCATGCACCTGCTTTCTAGGGTTTCCTGATTGAAGTGGATGCCATTTGTCTCCAGTTTTTACTATTTTCCTAATTCAGTCATTTTCATTTCTGTTTGCTTGTTTTCTTCCTTTATTCTCTTTCATTTTTTTATTTTCATTTTCATAGTTTCTTACAACACTGAAAGAGGCCATTCAGTCCATTGCTTCTCTGCCAGCTCTCTGAAAGAACTATCTACTTATTTTCATTCCTCTGGCTTTTTCACGAACACGTTTACTTTTTTTCAAATATTTATTCACTTTTTAAAGGATTATGGATTCTGTTTCCGCGCAGTTTCTGTAGCGTATTCCATACACTGACACCCTTTGAATAACAGAATTTCTCCAAACATCTCCCTTTTTTCTAACAATACCACAATGTGTGTGAACTTGTTTCTATAGGCTGGATTTTATGGAGCTGGCAGGGGACTCGATGTCTGGCCCAAATGGCGAAGGGAACCCCACCTCGGCCCTTTGGAGGACCGCCGGCTCTATTTAATGATGCTCAGGCACCCGGGGCCCCATCCCTTTAAGGATGGGGATCGCACCGCCAAAAGTTGCCAACCAATCAGAGGGCTGGTAGCTCAGTAGTATCAGCAGTGCCACCGGGAACAGTGGCCACTGCCGGTACTGCAAGAGCACCCAGAATCATGCCCAGCGTTGGAGCCACAGATCCCACGTAAGTCCACCATCTACAAGGCACAAGTCAGGAGTGTGATGGAATACTCTCCACTTGCCTGGATGGGTGCAGCTCCAACAACACTCAAGAAGCTCGACACCATCCAGGACAAAGCAGCTCTCTTGATCAGCATCCCATACACCATTTTAAACATTCGTTCTCTCCACCACCAACACACAATGGCAGCAGTGTGTATCATCTACAAGATGCACTGCAGCAACTCACCAAGGCTCCTTCGACATCACCTTCCAAACCCACAGCTTCTACCACCTAGAAGGATAAGGGCAGGAGACACATGGGAACACCACAACCTGCCAGTTTCCCTCCAAGTCACACACCACCCTGACTTGAATCTATATCGCCGTTCCTTCACTGTCACTGGGTCAAAAACCTGGAACCCCCTTCCTAACAGCACTGTCGGTGTACCTGCACAAGATATACTGCAGCGGTTCAAGAGGACAGCTCACCACCACCTTCTCAAGGGCAACTAGGGATGGGCAACAAATGGTGGCCTAGCCAGCAATGATCACATCCCATGAAAGAATTTTTTAAAAGTGTGGCGGGGTTGCAAAGGCCAGTCCAGCAGGCCCAGGTTAGGGTGGGGGGTTAGGGTGGCCATTGAGGTGTTTATAGCGGAGGAGCGACCGTTGCCACCGGGGGTCCCACTCGTTGGCCACAGATTGCCCTACAAGCCCCCAGGGAGAATGCCTTGTTTTGCTGGGCAACCACCAACTTGGTGGAGGCCCCACAATCCCTGGTAAAATACCAGCAGCGGCGGGAAAAGGCCCTTAAGTGGCCAAATAATGCCCATCTTTGTCCTTCCCCGTCCCTGACTAAAAACCAGGACATCAGGAAGGTGATGGGCAATCTGTCCCTCAGCCTTCCCTTGCATTTTATGGGCCACCACCCCCTGCCCCCACCCCCTTTCCCGTCCCCAGGGGGCCGATAAAATTCAGCCCGTTGTGTGCAACCTGAGATTAAAATACAGATGACATTCAAAAGATACATTTTATAAAATAACCACTTAAATTATTAAGATGACTTCACAAAATACATACATGAAATATACAAAACTTCTCAAAATATAAGTTTAAAAACACAAGCATGAATTTAATCTTTAAAATTTTTGTGTATATTTTGTTCTCTAAATCTCTCCCCTCCTTTTCTGAATGCACTGAATCTTTTTAGGTTCTAAAGCCATTGGTGTCCTTTGACACCTTATCTATACAGCGATTTTCAGTGTGAGATTAGATGTGTAATATCCAATAGGGATCACCTGATAGCATAAGGAGCAGGAGGCCTTGTGCTTTGTCCCCTGCCGAACCCACAAACTAAGAGACCAACTATAGCTCACAGAGCTGCCTGACACAACGGGTCAGGAATACAAACTACATCCTTTGGTCTGCATGGTTTTGTGTTATTCAAGTCAGTGTGTTTGATTATACGCTCAGGAAGAACTAGCTGATGGGTTCTATCATCTCTCCACTGACTAGATTCTGCTCTTATTTTCTGCTAATTGGTAACCAACTGCTTTTCTTTACACTGTTTAGTGTGTCCTTGTTCAGAGCTCCCTGGAGTCCACTCATTGCAAGGAAGGCAGGTTGTCAGAGCAACTCTAGGTATCCCTGAGACTGATTACTGCCAAAAAAAAAAGAGGTTGGATTTTTAGGCATCACTGGGGTTGGGAGCAGTGGCAGGTGGGCGCTAAAAGTAGTGCCTCCGGCCTGCGTGCCAGTTCCCAGGCTCCATCCTGCCCCTAGGCCATTTCCACAGATGAGGGATGGGGTGGGGGGATGGATGGTAGGGATTCCCACCCGCACACAGTAGGTAGATGATTCAAGTATTCAGGGCCCCTTATGGCCAATTAAAGAAGGCCTCCAGGTTCCTGCAGGCAGTGGGGACTAGTTTAACTGCCTGGAAGCAGTCTCCCTGCCTGCTTGGGTGCAGCAGCAGCCACAGGCCACTCTGCAGAGGGGCTTCCCTTCCCCCCAGCACCTGACAACAGTGGTGGCCTGGCTGTAAAGGCCATTTTTCAGTTTAAATCTAAAAAGTGTTGGAGAGAGGGTACCTCCATTTTGAAGCGCCCTCTCCCTCACTTACCTTCCATTGCAGCCTGCTGCTTATTTCAAGCTGGAAGCCTCTGATTGGCCCTCCAGCTTTGAGAGCCCACCTGCTGTCTTTAATTGGCCACCTGGGGGAAAATCACAATGAGTGATTCTTTCCCACACACTGGGCTGGATATTATTCCCAGTCCGACATCAGGTTTTGTAGTAGAGGGGAGTCTGGAGAATCGGAGTGGCAGCAGCCCACCATGGAGCCCACACGAGGATTGCCAGGTCCAGTCTTCCCGGTGGCAGTGAAGCTCTAGGGCGGCCCCTCGGCCACTCTGCAATGAGACCCTGGTTTAAATGTTTCAATTACATGTTTGCATTAATTAAAATCTAAATGAAGCGATCTTACCTTCAGTTCCCGATCCTCAGTGCGACAAGTGGCACTCATGCGCCTTCACTTTCCCGTCCAGGGAGAGCTGGCGCCACCGAAATAGGGAAGGGGTGAACTCTGCACTTTGTGTATATGGGAAGGGGTGTACTCTGCACTTTATGTATAGGGAAAGGGGGAAGGGGGTAACTCTGTACTTTGTGTATAGGGAAAGGGGGAGCAGCCCATCCCACTGGGATGGGCCCTCCATGGAGCACAGGATGCCTGATCAGGAGGACCAGTCTCCTGCTGCTGGTAAAATACCAGCGGGGGCAGGTAGGTGGTGGGCATGGCACTCCCCACCATCCCACCTGATTTTACGCACCCCTACCCCCCAGCCCCTTCGCAAGGGCGTGTAGAATTCCGGCCTATGAATCAATAAATTAACTCCCTTGGTGTGTTTATTTGCCTTATCCTGTTTGTCCATTTGAAAAGACACAAGATAACACAGCAGAAAACATCAGTTCATTCATGCCAATACTTAAGAATTAAGGAAGTGTCAGCAACAAACTTGTACTATTGTGGATTTTCAGCAGATGAAACATTTTTAAATGAATATTAGTTATATTTGGTGCACAATACTGCTGAGGTGTAATATTAGACTATTCTTTGTTATTAATACAGTGGATACCACATAACTTCAAATTCATTGTCACACATATGCAGACACATAGGTTTACAAATGGATTGAAACACAGGCAAGCAGGCTTTCTGGCTTTGATTTTAAGACAGGGCAGGATTGGTGTTTGGGGATTGGGGGGGGCATGGAGTGGTGGGGAGGTGGTGGTGCCTGGGCAAGTGATAGTTTCATATGATGGGGCCTGGAGAGGTTTGGACTCCCAGGCCTCATTTCCATTTCAGACCCAGATCCTGCCCAATCCCAGCAGGAATAATTGACTGACCGAAGGGCGGAAGCAAGCATTTGAGTGGCAGGGACCACTGCCAGGGAATGGTCACCTGCAGTCAGGTAAGTGGTCAAGGGGGATGTGGTCCTAAGGTGACTGAGATCAGGAGAGGGGAAAAGCCCCTGGGGGCGAGGCCCAAGATTATCTAACCTCCTGGCCCACAAACAAACAAACAAACAATGCTAATTTACCTTACTGGGCCTCGTTGCAGCTCCCAGCAGGTTTGACCTGGTGCAGAATCCATTACTGCTCCCCCGCTCAGACTTCAAGTTCAAATGGAAGATCAGAGTTAAGGTAGCTGCTCTTCCATAGCATTCCATATTTAAAGTTTAAAGAAAAAGAGAAAAGAATACGCAAAAGGAAGATAGTGTTACCATTCTTAAACTGTAATAAAGAGTGTACAATTGCATCTATTTTCGCAATGGTTTCACTGTTTTACACATTGCTGTGAAGTTCGAGTAGGCAAAACGTCAAGTGGGCTTATAGCTAGAATCTGTCCAATGTCAATGGCCATACCATACAGGAGAGAAAAATATCAGATTTAATTCCTGGTCACTGTTGGTTTAACTGATCTTAGTTGGGCCACAAAAATTGACATCAGTGTCATTGCCTCTGCTCAGGATTGTTCCATTGGTGCTACAGCCGAAGCAGCAGCAACCAATAAAAGGAACCCAGTTTAGCATCTCTTTGGAAAGATGGAACCTCCAACAATGCAGCTCTTTCTCAGTACAGCACTATATGGATGGACTGTTTGCATATAGATCACAATACAGCTTCTGCAAAATGGGAGCAAAAATTTTGAAACATGTTTCTTGACAAAAACTAATTCTCAATTTTTTTAAATTGAAGCCAAGCTGAACAGACTTCAAACTTCTGACTTAGAAACAAGAGTGCTATACTGAGCCAAGGCTGAAAATAGGAAGCAAATTGACTTGAAGTCCCCAATACAAAGAGCCACTTGTTCAAACCTTTTCATATTCAACCTTTCACAATAAGTATCTACCAATAGGAAAGGGTTCTAACCTTTCGGTTACCAAGATGTGAACTCACAAGAAATAGTTAAATGCTGTAACAAGAGTAGGTTGGCATTCTGGAAGTTTGAAATCAAATAGACTGAAGAATCATCTTCATTTTAACCTACCTCTGATTTTGTGTTAGTGTATTCTTGTATTATTGTAATCTGCAAAGACTGCTGAATAAACCTGTTTGCATGGAGATCACAATACAGCTGCTACAAAATAGGAGCACAAGTTTTGAAACAAGTTCCTTGACAAAAATTATTTCTCAATTTTCTTTTGATTGAAGCTAAGCTGAATGGTGCAGGCTTCATAGTGCAGGACACCACTAAGGTTATAAACAGTAAAATAGAAAATAAAGCAACTTAGGAAGCAGTCTTTAGGTGACACCAAGCCTGGACTTTAATAGCCTAAAGATTGTAGCATAAGGGAAAAGATAAGGAGATTGAGGGGTGATTTTCCCCAGATACTTTAGGTGCTAAAAAGCCTCTGAGGTGACTAAAAGACATCTTAAGCTGAAATGCCAATTTGGCCCGTGTTTAGCACAAGACACCATCTTGGT
Organism: Heterodontus francisci; assembly: GCF_036365525.1. NCBI lineage: Eukaryota > Metazoa > Chordata > Chondrichthyes > Heterodontiformes > Heterodontidae > Heterodontus > Heterodontus francisci. The sequence continues at coordinate 121,005,740 of NC_090374.1, forward strand.
AAAGGAGTTGAAGCCAGCACTAGGATCTGCCAACCGGATATCGTTAAGTAGCTGACTGCCACTCAAATTGCCTGCCAACATTCATTCAGGAGGCAGCACAGCATTTTGGTGGATAGCCCTTAATGCCCTTTCCTAACAGCAACCAGCTGATTGGGAGTAAACTAGTCGTTGCAAAGGATTGCAAGTGCTATATATCACATTTCACTGTTCACTTGCTGCTGGAGGTTTTAAGAGGACTTTTCAAACACATCAGTAAACTTTCTGGTACACTTTCAACAATAACTTGTATTTATAGCATGCCTTTAATGTAGGCACACTATAAATACAAGAAATTTCTCAGATGCATTACAAAACAAAATAAGACCACATAAGGAGATATTAGGGTAGATTGTAGAATGGTTGCAGCACAAAAGGAGGCCATTCAGCCTGTCGAGTCTGGGCCAGCTTTCTAAAATTGCAATCCAGTTAGTCTCCCCTGCCCTTTGTTAATTGTATATTAATTGTGTTTAACTGTATGCAGGTGGCGGGCATTAACAGAGGATTCACTTGTGCTCCTACAAATAGACACAGACTGAAACTGTGGTGGTTGGGTTAGGAGGTTCTTGTTGCAATGTGTAACTCTAAAAATAAATGCTTATAAAAGTGTATAAAAATTGACGTCAGCTCTATCACCAACTGGCTTTCTGGAATATAACAACCTTTCCCCATAGTCCTGCAAATTTTTCTTTTCAAGAACTTCACTAATTCTCTTTTGAAAGTCACAACTGAACCTGCCTCCACCACAATCTCAGACAGTGCTTTCCAGATCATGACCACTCGCTGCGCAAAAAAGTTTTTCCTCATGTCTTCTTTGGTTCGTTTGACAATCACATTAAATCAGTATCGTCTGGTTCTTGACCCTGCCGTCAGTTTTTCCTATCTGCACTGTCCAAACCCCTCAAAATTTTGACCACCTCTATCAAATCTCCTCTTAATCTTCCCTTCTCAAAGCAGAACAACCCCAACTTCTCCAATCTATCCATGTAACTGAAGTTCTCATCTATGGAACCATTCTCGTAAATCTTTTCTACACCCTCTCTAACGCCTTTGCATCGTGATGCCCAGAATTGGACACAATACTCCAGTTGAGACCAAATCAGTGTTTTATACAGGTTCATAATAACTTCCTTGCTTTTGTACTCTATGCCCCTATATATAAAGCCCAGTAACCCATATGCTTTATTAACCACTTTCACAACCTGCCCTGCCACCTTCAATGATTTGTGCACATATATCCCCAGGTGCCTCTGCTCCTCCACCCGCTTTAGAATTGTATCCTTTATTTTCTATTGCCTCTCCTCATGCTTCCACCAAAATGAATCACTCCACACTGCCCTGCATAAAATTTCATCTGCCACATGTCCACCCTGTCAATGTCCTCTTGAAGTTTATCACTACCCTCCTCTCCAGGTAGTGACAGAGAGTCAGTGACCACACTATGCAACAGTGGACCACAAACAGTGCAAAGTTACAGATGTCGCCTGCTCAAGCCTGGAAGGATCCTGATGGGAAGAAGCTCATTGCCATGGTTACCTTGACAGCCACTGGTAGTGGCATCCTCGCCCTGCTCTGAGGCTGCAGGATTGCCTGCAAGAGATGGCAGATTTCAGTGAGCACCTCCTTCCTAAAACTAAGACATTGTGTGCACTGTTCATTAGTGAGGTTGGGGCCAGAGAATTGCTCCCTGAAGAACCTGGGTGGATAAGGCCTCCATTTGAGAGCACTTCCCTCCTCTTCCTTGTCCCTCTCTGAAAGCTTGTCTTCCTCTGTGTTGCCCCTGCTCAACCTCCCTGACATGCTGCAAGCTAAGGGGGATGGTAACTACAGTACCCATGACTGCGAACACATGGTCTGAGCAGAACCCCTGAAGTCAGAACCAAGGCCTTCGCCATGTACAACACCACTGCCTGCAGTCACTAACTTTAAGCAGCATTAGAAAATTCATAGTACTTCTACAAATTCAGCAAGAGCCAGTAGCAATCAATCACCAACTCACCTGAAAGTGGTGATGATCACTTTAAATAGCGCTGATGGGAGATCCTTCCTGCTGCTGAAAACAGGTTCAGCTGTGCGTGTTTTAGACAGGGTGTTAGCTGGAGTGTTGAGCACCACTGGCATTAAATCAGAATTATACACTAACTGACATCATGATCTGACTTCCAGAGCATGCTTCTAACGCCCATGCTAAGGCCCTCACCAAAATGGCATCCAGCCCCTGCCACACCACAAGGGTGTGCACGCGGTGTTGATGTAATTTTGCACCTAAAGTAGCACCCATAGTGCTGAAAATATGGGCATTACGGAGCTGAGTTTTACAACTGCAAACTTCAATCTTCTCACATTGCAATAGTTAAATCATTACAAATTGATCTATTTTGTACCCTTCAATGGGCCAAAATAAATATGACTTGGAATTTCCTGAAAACTCATGGAATAGGAGCAATGCATCTACTGCGTACATCATTATTCTAGCACAGATATTCAGGAAATTACAGCATGAGTGATTTATACTTGGTTTTACACCTCGTGAAAGTTTCCTGGAACCATTGCTGAAACCCCAAAAAATGGATTGTGCCCCACTCAAAACAATGCTTACTGGATTTCTGCTACTTTAATTGCTGCTGATTGGGAACGCTGCTGGAGAAAGGCATGGGTGGGCTCAAGTGTTTGCAAAGGTTAGCTCGTGCACATAACTTAAATGTTGGGAGGGATAGAATTGCCTTTTGTAAGAATAACACATTTCATACACAGGAGAGGGTAGATAGACAGAACTAGGGAGTCTAGCTCTAGGTCTAATCTAAAAATTAAAGCCAAACTTTTCAGGAGTGAAGTTAGGAAACACTTCTATTCACAATGGGTGATAGAAGTTTAAAACTATCTTCCACAAACAGCAATTGATGCCAGATCAATTGTCAATTTTAAATCTGAGATTGTTAGATTTTTTGTTAACCAAAGGTAATAAGGGATATGGGGAAATGGAGGGTTTCTGGAGTTAGGTCTCAGACCAGTCATGATCTCATTGAATGACAGAACAGGCTCCAGGGACTAAATGGCCCACTCTTGTTCCTATGTTCCTATGTTTATTATATGCGTTATAACTTCTGGTCCTTATTATAAACAAATGTCTAAAATTTACCGTGCCTATATTATAATGCAAAGCAAATGCTCAGCAGAATGGATGTTACTAATAACACATAGAATGGAGAGCTGATCATACTTTTTCCAAATTTTACAGTTATAACAATTTCACAGTTAATATTCATTCACAATTGTTAATTTCATTGAGTTAGATTATAGATACCACTCCAAGAAATGTTTGATCCGATATTAATTTGAATAAAATCTCTACAACTGGTACTCGCAAAACAGGTGCATATGAATGTGAAGTAAAAGTGGTAATTGATGGAGATTTGGTTGGTAGGTGAGACATGGTGCATTGAGCAGTGTGTGAGGCTAGTGGTACAGTTAGTGGGATATGACATTTGAAGATGTAGTCACTAAGCTTGGCCACTCGTTCGAGGTCATTGAACGTCTTTTGGCATTGCATCCAGGTCCTTAGGTCTACAATCCTGACATTGACTGTGAAGGCTATCTGCACCCATTGCCTTCTTAGTCTGGAGAGCCACCTGGCTCCCTATAGATAGAGGACCTCTCTCCTCCTGTCCATCTCCTCCACCAAGGCCTTCAGTGCTGCGTCAGAGAAGCTTAGAATCTGCACCCTGCTATGTGTGTCATTCCTTTGTCTTTGCCAGATCCAAGTCACGTCTGTAATGAATTCAGCATCTGCTGAAGCCAAAATGTACCTCCCCTTTAAGAGTGCAGACTTCTTTAAGTAGCGCCGGTTAGTTGGAACCTGCGCTAGCCTTGCAAGATTTTGCATCCCCCTCCTCAGGCATACAACCACTCAACAGCATGCTTAACGCTGGATGCATGCTGTGATCATCATATTGAGCAGGCAGTACAAAGTTTGTGGCTGTCTGCATCACAATGCACAGACTCCAGTTAATCACGCATCACGATCCCCTCATCCATTTTTGGGCCTAATCCAATTTTTCTCCCTTTGTGTGCTGAAGGTGTGTGATCTGAAGAAAGTTAATAAACACAGAATGGAATCAAGAGTGAATAGATTGAGAGGCTCATTAATATGAACAAGAAATAGAATGGCAGGACACGGGGGAGCATTGAGTTAATGACAAAGGAATCAGTAGATGAACCATCAATTAAAAGCACAGGTGGAGTGATTTGAAAAGAACATAGATGACCATGAACTGAGCTTTAGTTGGAGCCCATATAACAGTAGCTAGTTCAGAAGTGCAGAAAGGCTTTTAATATAAACCTAAGCAATGGCAAATGGTTCACAAAATTATTTAGGAGCACAGCCCAGAGAATCTGAGACAACCAGATAACCAATGAAATGGCCATAGCAAAACCATTGCTCATTGATTGGGCCAGAACTTTCAAAGTAATGGGTTATTTGAGAATTAACAGCAGCTTCAATAATTTTGGAAACAACCAATATAAGGGCAATAGTGCTGGAATTAGGACTTCTGAGGGGAGCAGTCTCTACTTATGCTTTTGTATTACTTTTTTTTTGCATAGTTAACAATTGTGAAGGTGTAAATAAATGAAAAGAGGATGAGGTGATGTTTCATTGCACTCCAGATTTTAGGAAGGAGTATTAAAGTAGTGAATTGAATTACCATCGAACCTACTTGATAGTCTTTGGACAACGATGTCTCCATCTGTGGCAATAGGATCCCCAAACACTGAGTAAACTGGATGCATTTGGCGAACAAACAACCACATTAAACATTTACAGCTGTGATTCTGGAGAGACATGAGGCACAGAGGCTAAGCAAAGCATGAACAGGTGCTTCTGATGTGCCTTTAGGAATCACTGAAGTCACATTGCAACTAACATTTCCAGAGACCACCCACAGCAGAGCTCGCAACTAAATAACAGGATGGTGAGGGGAAACAGCAACATTATGCATTATTAAATTAATTCGAAAAGCTTAAAAAACAGACATAAGCCATTGAACAAAATTGACTAATATTACCTCAACTGAAGTTCGAAGATAATCGCAAACAGCTTAACAATTATAAATTGTAAAATAATTTTGAATGCATTACATTAGCTCTGACTAAAGGAGTGTTAACACCCACAGTTGTTAATTTAAGCAAAAACAGTAGTTGTCAAAATCTACAGAACAGAAGGATTATTACACAGACATTGTTCCAAAAGATAACAAAGATTTATTAATATTGCAGAACAAGTCACCAATAGGGAACATGTAATTAAATAAAATATAATCATTTGCATTGGTTGGTCACATCCATCCTTCAAACTTACAGACCATACTTGAATCATAAGTTTGATGACTAACCTTGCAGATCCACAAGGAGCAAAATTCTCGAAGGACATTAGCATTGTGCTATTCACAGAAATATTTCAAAGAAAGGCCCAGATCTCCTCAAAGGCACATTCCCTCTCCACCCACCCCCACCGCCCCCCCCCCCCCCCCCCCACCTCAAACTGAATACATCGAGATCCAAATGCTGCTGTCACGGAGAAACAAGATATTTTTCTGTTACAGTTTGATGAGGAGAGAATGCTGCATCCCCCCCACAACCCCCACCCGGCCCCAGTATCTGCTTGTCTTCTTTGGCCTCCTTGTCTCGAGAGACAATGGGTAAGCACCTGGAGGAGGTCAGTGGTTTGTGAAGCAACGCCTGGAGTGGCTATAAAGGCCAATTCTAGAGTGACAGACTCTTCCACAGGTGCTGCAGAAAAAATTGGTTGTCGGGGCTGTTACACAGTTGGCGCTCCCCCTGCGTTTCTGTCTTTTTTCCTGCCAACAGCTAAGTCTCTTCGACTCACCACACTTTAGCTCCGCCTTTATGGCTGTCCGCCAGCCCTTGCGATCACTGGCAACTGACTCCCACGACTTGTGATCAATATCACAGGACCTCATGTCACGTCTGCAGACGTCTTTAAAGCGGAGACATGGACGGCCGGTGGGTCTGATACCAGTGAAGAGCTCGCTGTACAATGTGTCCTTGGGGATCCTGCCATCTTCCATCAGCTCACATAGCCAAGCCATGTCAAGCGCCGCTGGCTCAGTAGGGTGTATATGCTGGAGATGTTGGCCGCCTCTGTGTTGGAGATACGGTCCTGCCACCTGATGCCAAGGATTCTCCGGAGGCAGCGAAGATGGAATGAATTGAGGTGTCACTCTTAGCTGACATACATTGTCCAAGCCTCGCTGCCGTAGAGCAAGGTACTGAGGACACAGGCTTGATACACTCGGACTTTTGTGTTCCGTGTCAGTGTGCCATTTTCCCACACTCTCTCGGCCAGTCTGGACATAGCAGCGGATGCCTTTCCCATGCGCTTGTTGATTTCTGCATCGAGAGACAGGTTACTGGTGATAGTTGAGCCTAGGTAGGTGAACTCTTGAACCACTTCCAGAGCGTGGTCGCCGATATTGATAGATGGAGCATTTCTGACGTCCTGTCCCATGATGTTCGTTTTCTTGAAACTGATGGTTAGGCCAAATTTGTTGCAGGCAGCCGCAAGTCTGTCAATGAGTCTCTACAGACACTCTTCTGTGTGGGATGTTAATGCAGCAGCGTCAGCAAAGAGGAGTTCCCTGATGAGGACTTTCCATACTTTGGTCTTTGCTCTAAGATGGGCAAGGCTGAACAACCAGCCACCTGATCTTGTGTGGAGGAAAATTCTTCCTTCTGAAGACTTAAGCGCATGAGAGAGCAGCAGTGAGAAGAAGATCCCAAACAGTGTGGGTGCGAGAACACAGTCCTGTTTCACGCCACTCAGGATGGGAAAGGAGTCTGATGAGGCGCCGCTATGCTGAATTGTGCCTTTCATATCGTCATGGAATGAGGTGATGATACTTAGTAGCTTTGGTGGACATCCGATCCTTGCTAGTAGCCTGAAGAGACCACGTCTGCTGATGAGGTCAAAGGCTTTGTGAGATCTAAGAAGGCAACATAGAGGGGCATCCATTGTTTGCAGCATTTCTCCTGTAGCTGGTGAAGGGAGAACAGCATGTCAATGGTGGATCTCTCTGCTCGAAAGCTGCACTGTGCCTCAGGGTAGACACGCTCAGCCAGCTTCTGGAGTCTGTTTAAAATGACTCGAGCGAAGGCATTCCCCACTGTGCTGAGCAGGGAGATTCCACGGTAGTTGTTCTGGTCACCGTGGTCACCCTTGTTCTTATAGAGGGTGATGATATTGGCATTGCGCATGTCCTGTGGTACTGCTCCCTCATCCCAGCACAGGCAAAGCAGTTCATGGAGTGCTGAGAGTATAGCAGGCTTGGCACATTTGATTATTTCAGAGGTAATGCCGTCCTTCCCAGGGGCTTTTCCACTGGCTAAAGAATCAATGGCATTACTGAGCTCCGATTTTGTTGGCTGTACGTCCAGCTCATCCATGAATGGCAGAGACTGGGCTGCATTGAGGGCGGTATCAGTGACATTATTTTCCCTGGAGTACAGTCCTAGGTAGTGCTCCAACCAGTGGTCCATTTGCTTGCATTGGTCAGTGATTGTTTCCCCTGATTTAGACTTGAGTGGGGCGATCTTCTTGATGGTTCTTTTTCAGCGCCTGGCTCTTTTTAGTGCGGTGCTTCTGGTGGCTTTAAGTGCTAAGGATGTTAACTCGCTGGGGCTTTCTTGTAGTTCAGCAGTGCAGTGCGCTTGGCAGCTATCACTGGTTCTGTCTCTTCAAAGTGTGATTGAGATTGAGTCTGCATTCTGCTTCTCACATTTGCCAAAGGTGGTCATTGCTGAGTCATAGATGGCGTCTCTGATGTGGGCCCACTTCGTCTCTGCATCCCCTGCAGGAGTGTTTTGAAGGGCTTTTTCAAGCGAATTGAGAAACATTTGTAACAGCTGTGCATAAGAAATTCTGGTGGTGTTGATGCGCGGGCGGCCATTCTGCTTGGAGTGATGTAACTTCTTTGGTTTGAGTCTAACTTTGCTGCACACCAGGGAGTGGTCGGTATCACAGTCCGCACTGTGGAAGCTGCGTGTGATTTGAACACTGTTTATAGAGGCTCGCCTTGTGAGGATGAGGTCCAGCTGGTGCCAATGACGTGATCTTGGGCGTCTCCATGAAACTTGGTGACAGGATTTAGTTTGAAAGAGCGAGTTGGTGATGCAGAGGTTATGATAGGTACACAACTCCAGCAGTCTCTGTCCATTCTCATTCATCCTTCCTATGCCATAGCGCCCGAGGCAGGAGGGCCATGAATCATGGCCAGCCCCAACCCTGGAGTTAAAGTCCCCCAGCAGGAACAAATGTTCAGTATTAGAAATGCTACTAATGATATTATGGAGCTCCTCGTAGAACTGGTCTTTAAACTTCAGGTGGGGTGAAGAGTGTTGGAGCACAGATGTAGGTGTACTGGACCAGAGGCGGTGAGCAGTCGGATGGACAGTATGCATTCCGAGCCATTTGAAGGTGGCTCTATCATGCTGAGCAAAGAGTTTCTGATGGCGAAACCCACACCATGCTGTTTTGGTTCTTCTGGATCCCTACTCTGCCAGTAGAAGATTTAGTCTTGCTGTCTTAGTGATCAGCTCACAGGGAGGTGTGTCTCCTGAAGTGCTGCAATGTCCGCATTGAGTCTACTGAGCTCATTGTTAATGATGACGGTCTTCTGAGAGTCGTCAATTTGTGTAAGATCTTCCAATAGGCCAGGACACATAGTTCTAACGTTCCAGCTTGCAAAACAAAGGGCTGGTACCATCTTTCCTTTTTTTGTCATGCTATTTGGTGCGGTGTTACAGTCCACTTGACAGGCAATGACTCTGAGCTCCAAGCACCCATTGAAGCAGATGGACTGTGGCAGGACAGAACCTTTCTGACCGGGGGCTGCCCGGTTTGAGGCGGCCGGCAACTGTCCAGTGAAATGTGACGACCTCTCCCATCGACAAAGGCAACCCGTGGCGCCCAATCTCTATGCCAATTGAGCTAGACTTAAAACCCGTAACTGCTGCCTTCCGTGTTGTTTTGGTCGCTGTGAGGCGACTATGGAGTGACCTCTCCATGGTGCATGCCTGGGCGGAATGTATGGAGGTTGTGAGTTGCCCAAGCGTCAAAACCTCCCTCTCGGCCTTCCTAGTGGGGTCCAAAGGAGCGCAGAGCATGATGTTTGGCACCAGTTGGCTGCAGGAACTGCCGGAAACATGCCAAAGGTGACACATGACCAGCTTTAGGGTTCCACTACGGATTTTCTGTTAGGTTATACTCCCTTAGCCTTAGTCTCTCCCGAGACACTCACAAGGCAGTGGGGTTGTTAGCTCGTATCCCTGAGCAGAGGCCCTAACAAGTAAACTGTGCAATTACATGGAGGGAGAAGGAAGCGGGGAGGGGATGCAAAGGGGAGGAGGGGGGTGTGGGGGGATGCGAGGGTGGGACGGAGGGAAGTGGGGGACGGGGGGGAGGGGGTGCGGGGGGTGCGACGGGGGAGGGGGAGAAGGGCGCAGGAAGGGGAGGGGTAGTCACAGAGGGGAGGTGAGAGTCCGGGCTATTGAACCATAGGGGCCATCACCTGGCCATGTCCTGCAGCACCCGTGCCTAGGCCCAGCGGCACCATACCTTTACTCTGGAACCAGGAGCCCAGCTCCCACGGCCTGAAGCTGACTTGGCGCTGCCTGGACCTGGCCTCCAGGATCAGCGTCACCAGCGGCCGGTGCTGGAGCCACAGTGCCCGGACTGGGGCAACGATGAGTGCGTGGCCTTCCTGTTCCCGCCCTTTAAGCAGAACCACAAGGTGAATTGCTCAGACTGGGACACCAAGCTCCATCTAACCTACTTCCCCAATTATCAATCATCAAAGGCAAGGCTGCCTTTATTGCCCATCTCAAGTTTCCCTGAGAAGTTGGAGGTGGGCCTTCTGCTTGAAGTTGTGGGGTGATGGTTTTCCTATAATGGCATAAGATAGGAAATTCCAAGATATTGACCCAGTGACAATGAAGAAATGGTGATATATATCTCAGTCAGGATGGTGTGTGACTTGGAGGTGTTGGTGTTCCATCTATTCATACCTTCTCAATGGTCGAGGTTACGAGCTGAAAGATACTGTCAGAGCAAGTTTGGTGAGTTGCAACAGTGCATCCTGTAGATAATGGATACTGTAGCACAGTGCACTGGTGACAGAGGGGTTAATTGTTGAGTTCAGTGGCAGGGAGATTGTTCAGACAGACCATTTTGTCCAGGATACTGTCAAACTACTTGAGTGTTGCTGCGGCTGCACCCATCCACACAAGTGAAGAGTATCCCATAGCGCTCCTGACTTCAGGCATGTAGATGGTGGAGAAGATTTTGGAGGTGAGCCTCTCATCAGAGAGTACCTAGTCTTTACACCACTCGTCTAGCCATGTTGTTGATCTCAGAATCACAAAATTGTTACAGCACAGAAGGAGGCCATTTAGTCCATCGTGTTGGCACCGGTTCTCCGAATGAACAATTCATCTAGTACCATTCTTTTTTTTTTATTCGTTCATGGGATTTGGGCGTCACTGGCTATGCCAGCATTTATTGCCCATCCCTAATTGCCCTTGAGAAGGTGGTGGTGAGCTGACTTCTTGAACTGCTGCAGTCCATGTGAGGTAGGTACACCCACAATGATGTTCGGAAGGGAGTTCCAGGATTTTGGCCCAGCGACTGTGAAGGAACAGCGATATAGTTCCAAGTCAGGATGGTGTGTGACTTGGATGGGAACTTGCAGGTGGTGGTGTTCCCATGCATCTGCTGATCTTGTCCTTCGAGGTGGTAGAGGTCGCGGGTTTGGAAGGTGCTGCCTAAGGAGCCGTGGTGCGTTGCTGCAGTGCAGTGCTGCATTCCCCCGTCTTCTCCATGTAACTCCGCACATTCTTCCTTTTCAGATAACAATCAAATTCCCTTTTGAATGCCTTGATTGAACCTGCCTCCGCCATGTTCTCAGGCAGTGCATTCCAGACCATAATCACTCACTGCGTGAAAAAGTTTTTCCTCATGTCACTTTTGCTTCTTTTGTCAATTATTTAAATCTGTACCCTCTCGTTCTCAATCCTTTCACAATTGGCAACAGTTTTTTCCTATCTACTTTGTCTAGACCCCTCATGATTTTGAATACCTCTATCAAGTCACCTATCAGCCTTCTCTTCCCTAAGGAAAACAGTCCCAACTTCTCCAATCTATCTTTGTAAATTAAGTTTCTCATCCCTGGAACCATTCTTGTGAATCTTTTCCGCCCTTTCTCCAATGCCCTCACATCTTTCCTAAAGTCTAGCACCCAGAACTGGATGCAATACTCCAGCCGAGGTCGAACTATTGTCTTATACAAGTTCAACATAACCTCCTTGTTCTTGTACTTTATGCCCCTATTAATAAAGCCCAGGATACTGTGTGCTTTATTAACTGCGCTCTCAACCTGTCCTGCCACCTTCAATGGCGTATGCACATATACAACCAGGTCCCTCTGCCCCTGCACCCCTCTTCGAATTGTACCCTTTATCTTATATTGTCTCTCCATATTCTGCCTACAAAAATGAATCACTTCACATCTCTCCGCATTGAACTTCATCTGCCACTTGTCTGCCCATTCCACCAACTTATCTATGTCCTTTTGAAGTTCTACACTATCCTCCTCACAGTTCGCAATGCTTCCAAGTTTCGTATCATTGGCAAATTTTGAAATTGTGTCCTGTACACCAAGGTCTAGGTCATTAATATACATTAGGAAGAGCAAGGATCCCAACACTGACCTCTGGGAAACTCCACTACAAACCTTCCTCCAGCCTGAAAAACATCCATTAACCACTACTCTCTGTTTCCTGTCACACAGGCAATTTCATATCAATTTCATATCCATGTTGCTACTGACTACTCCAGTTAAGATTCTGGTCAATGGCAATCCCCAGGGCGTTGATGGTTGGGCACTCGATGATGCTAGTGCCAATAAAGGTCAGGGAGAGGTTGTTGAGCCCTCTCTTGTTGGAAATTATCTATACCTGGAACTTATGTGGCACAAATGTTACCAGTCACTTGTCAGCATGACCAGACATTTCACAGCTAGAAGAGCAGTGTAAAGACGAGATACTCTGTTGAGTATCTCCAGATACTCCAGAGCCCTCTCCACAATCTATATTGCTGATGGTGGTCGTGAGAAAGCTTTTGGAGACAATGGCCACAAAATTGGACAGGGCCTGAAAACAGGCACGTATCACAATGCGTAATTAACCCACACCTGTTGTTTCCGACACAGGCAGCACACAAACTTTATGCTGCCTGCTGATTTACATGATAGCTGCATGCAGCCAGCACTAAACGTGCTGTTGAATGGCTGCACGTCACAGCAGGGGGCTGCACTAGCACTGCTTAAAGCTAGTCTGTACTACTAAAATTCAGCCTATACCTCTTAAAGGGGAAGTGCATTTTGGTTGGAGCATGCGCTGGAACTGGTTGCAAAAGAGAGTTTGAGTAAGACGAACACTGAATTACAGTGCAACAGGGCAGAGAGTGAGATCCAAGGTTCTTGGACTCTGTGCTGGATGCCTTGGTGGAGGGGTAGGATAGGAGGGGATAGGTTCTCTATCCACCGCGGATCAAGAGGCCCTCCAGACAAACTGTGTGGAGGCAATGGGAGCAGATAGCTGTGGCAGTTAATGCCAGGAGTCAAGCCCTGAGGACCTGGATGCAGTGCTGCAAGAAATTCAATGACCTCACTTAAATGGTCAAGGTCAGTGAATGGATCTTTAAATTCCATATCTCACCAATTGCACTACTAGCCTCACAAACTGCTCAATGCCCCCCATCCCCATCACACACCTACCAAGAATCTCTATCCATAACATTTATAAATAACATTCATAGCTTCACCTCATCTTCACACATTTATCCCTTCTGCAAGCCTCACAACCACACCTCACAGCTTGCACAAGCTTCCAGCTATTCAACCATGGCAGACACATCACCCAAACACATTGCACCACACTCATTGACACACTTCCCTCCCTCTTGCAGAACGAAATGGTCTATAACAAGCGACAGCAAACAAAGGGGGACGAGCATGGCTGCATGTCCTGACTCCAATGGAGGCGAGAAGGGAAAGGCTAAAAACTGATTAACGTCTGCCTACTCTGCATACTTCTGGCAGACCATCCCTGCATGCACGCTAACACCCTCATGAAAATAGTGTCTGCTGCAACCAGTACCAGAAGTGTGCGCGTGCGCTATGGCTACCATTTTGAAGGCAAAACAGCACTCATAGCACCAACAAAAGGGCTCGATGGGTACTAGATTTCATGACCCATGCTCCAGGGCAAGAATATGCATTAATCAATGAAAGCCAACATGGATTTGTTAAAGGCAAGTCATGTTTGGCTAACTTGATTGAGCTCTTTGATGAAGTAATGGTTCATGGTGCAGTTGATGTTGTGTATATGAAATTTCAAAAGATGTTTGATAAAGAACCACATAATAAACATGTTAGCAAAATTAGCAAAGTGAGAGTCTTTTTCCTCGGATGGTGATGGCAAACACGAGGGGACATAGCTTTAAGTTGAGGGGTGATAGATATAGGACAGATGTTAGAGGTAGTTTCTTTACTCAGAGAGTAGTAGGGGCGTGGAACGCCCTGCCTGCAACAGTAGTAGACTCGCCAACTTTAAGGGCATTTAAGTGGTCATTGGATAGACATATGGATGAAAATGGAATAGTGTAGGTCAGATGGTTTCACAGGTCGGCGCAACATCGAGGGCCGAAGGGCCTGTACTGCGCTGTAATGTTCTAATTCTTAAAAAAAAAATTGAAGCCTATGCTTGACTAGGGAATCAGCTATTTTTGATGTTCATGTCTGTAGCACCACACCTGAGATGTTATAAGGCCCTTAGACTTCTTGTATCCAATGTATTCAACCACATCTTAACATTATCTGAACATTGGCATTTATGATGGCAAGAACTGCAGGAGGAGGTCAATTAGGATTGTTCACTTGACACTTTTGACTAAAGATATTTGGAAACAATTGTCTCTTGTACTCATAGACTGGCACTCCCATGGTCGAGGGCAGAATGCTTATGGAGTCTCCTCCTCCTTCCATTAGTAATATTCTGATAACCATTAAGGCTTAGTACAGAATATCTAAGAGATATCTAAGGTTGCAGGAACAGGCGTTTAGTTACACAAGTCTTGCATCTATGGCTTCCACTTACACTCTACATAAGGTTCTGTACAAATTCTATTACATCACTTCCTGTGATGATGCTCACAGACTATTTCCATATTCTGCCCAGTCACACCCTATATTACATTATACTACATCATTAATTGTCTGATTGTCAACCACCATTCTTGACTTGGTAGGGATACAGAGCATAGATTTGATCCATTCTTTGCAAGGCAAGTGAGCTCTGTCCATAGCTCTTGCTTTCAGTGTTTAGCATACAGGTAGCCTTGTGCTGTAGAGATTGTTTTACAAGTGAGTGGTTCACTAGGCATAGGGCATTTAGAGTCAATCACTTGTTCTGGAACTGGAGTCATGTGTATGACTGACCGGGTAGGTGCAAATCAGTATTGAATCAATGAAGCAATTTATTTTTTAAATTAATGGCAAATCTGTGACTAGCAGGAAGATTTCTGTATTTGTTTTCCTGAGGCGGGCATCATTTTGCAAGCCTCTGCTCCTGTCACCAAGCCTTACTTTTGGCAAGCGCAAGCCCAGAGATAGATCTCAATATTAAAGCTCCAATTTTCCATTACACACTTGTAGCTAGTGCGGCTGAGCACTGGGAGAGGAGGCTCATAAAATGACCCTGTAATGTCAGACAGTTAGGTTGAAACTTCAGTCAGCTGTGTCACTTGGAGGACCCCAATATACCGCAGCAATCTGACTTAGTCATATAGTTCAATGAGAAACATCTGTCCTAAATAGATTTTCTTTGTTGCTTTAAGGCTTCTGTTCAAAAACAATTACATCAAAACATTGTTTGTTGAATAGAACAGTTTATTTTAAATGTTAACAAAAGCAGTTCAATAATCAATGCTTCTAATAGCTTTGGATGATCAGCCATTCTGAGAAATGTATGGATTAAAACCACAATATCTGGATATTAACATCTCATCTGACAAAATGCAAATCTATCAATTTTTTCAGGACCCAAAATTACAGAAAGGGATGGCAAAAATGCAGCACAACTCTAGCAGAGTGGGGGATGGAGCAGGAGGGTCTGCAATTTACTGAGAGAAGTTGGGCTGAATTTTCCTGGCCCATTGGCAAAATAGTGGGCGAAGGCATCGGGAGGGGATGTTACAGGAACAAGAGTTTATTTTCACAAGTCTTGCATCTATGGCTTCCACTTACACTCTATATGAGGTTCTGTACAAATTCTATTGCATCACTTCCTGTGATGATGCTCACATACTATTTACATATTCTGCCCAGTCACACCCTATATTACATTATACTACATCATTAATTGTCTGATTGTCAACCACCATTCTTGACTTGATATGGTAGGTCAACAGAGCATAGATTTGATCCATTCTTTGCAAGGCAAGTGAGCTCTGTCTGAAGCTCCTGCTTTCAGTGTTTAGCATACAGGTAGTCCTGTGCTGTAGAGGTTGTTTTACAAGTGAGTGGTTCGCTAGGCCATATCAAAGGGCATTTAGAGTCAATCACTTGTTCTGGAACTGGAGTCATGTGTATGACTGACCGGGTAGGTGCAAATCAGAATTGAATCAATGCCATATTGTGAGTGGCAGGAAAATTGATGACTCGGCTGCCCAGCTGGTGGTCATTTACTCGTGTCGGGAGGGCCCACCACTGCGTGGGGAGACTGCCCAGTGAAACCTGACGGTCTCCCAGCCGACTCCAGCAGCATGCCACTGTACTCCATGCCCCACTCCTCCTCACTCCCCCCAACCCTGATCACCAAGGCCTGATTGCCAGTCCCTGCCTTTCCCCAACCCACCTGAACTCTCTTCAAGGGCACCCTCTCCATGAAGCTGCAGCCTCAGCAATGACAACCACTAGCAGTGGCGCTGCTGTGACTGCTGAGCTGCCGGCCCTCTTATTGGTGCTGGCAGCTCTTGGGGGCGGGCCGTCGGCCCCAGCGGTGGCCTGTTAATTAGCTGCCGCCAGCAATATGCTGCCCAGGTCCCGCCGCCTACCGAAGCGAGGTCGCACTCGCACTTTCAGCCCCAGCAGCAGGACCTGCCAGTAAACAACAAAATTCACTGTCACTGACCCGAAACGTTAACTCTGCTTCTCTTTCCACAGATGCTGCCAGACCTGCTGAGTGAATCCAGCATTTCTTGTTTTTGTTTCAAAATTCAGCCAAAGGCTATCTCTCTGACAACTCCTCAAAATTTCCCCTTGACCATGATCCCACCAGTGAACATCAAGACATCGTCTCCAAAACTGTCACTGGCCTCACCTCCTTTGGAGATCTCCCCTCCACCGCCTCCAACTTCATAGTACACCAAACCCACATACCCTCTTCTACCTCCTTTCCAAGATACACAAAACAAACTGCCCTGGTAGACCTATCAGGCTGGATTTTACTGAGATGGAAGTGGGTTAGAAGGCGGGTGAGCCAGCAAATTTGTGCTGCAGCACAGCATGCCAGTTACCTGATGTGTTGCCGCCTCTGTGTGATTTTTCCAGAGGCAGCTTCTCAGGAAGGATAGCCACCTGCCCGGTAGCAGTCGGCAGGCTATTAGCTCAGTTAGTGACCTACTTGGAGGCAGGTTAAGGATGCTGCTGGGATTTTCCTGGCATTGGAACAGCCAGCGTCTGCTTGGAGGCTGCTTCCTGGTGGCAAGCTGTAGGGCCATCGGGGTGTTATCTCACTGGCCCCATGAAGGAGCCGCAAAATTATGAAGGCTGCAGTTTTGGCCATAACCTTTCCTGTGGAAGTGTTTCCCCTCCACATTGATGACCCTATGACCTGTGGGCCCTCCACATTTTAACATACTAATAAGACCTCTGAGGGTGCCTCCATTTTGAGGCACCCTCGTGCTCTCCTAACTGCTTCAGCAGCATCCACCTCTGCCAGTGGGGCTATCTCAGTCCAGTGCTGCAGGGCCTCCTATTGGGCCTCCCCCCTTGGGAACCCACCTGCTGTTCCTAATTGGACAGTGAATGCGGAGGCAGCCTGTTAATTGGCCGCCACTTGGAAGATTCCAACTGTCGGTGCACCTCTGACCCTTGTGGGGTCAGGAACCAAAAATAGTCTTGATGTCAGGGTCCCAAAAATGTCGGGAAAATTCAGCCCATTGTTTCAGCCCGTCCTGTCCCACAAACTGATTTCCTCCTATCTCAACTCTTTTTTTTCTGCTTGTCCAGTCTCTTTCCACCTACATCTGATAGTCTTCCAACGCCATCCACCACTTTAACATTTTCCAGTTTCTTGGTCTTAAACATTTCCTTTTCACTATGAACGTCCAATCTCCCTACACTTCTGTCCCCCAGCAGGATAGCCTGAAGGCCCTCCTTTTCTATCTAGAATGGAGAACCAACCAGCCCACATACACCACCAACCTCCTCTGCCTGACTGAACCTGTTCTCACTTTGAACAACTTTTCTCTATCTCTGTTCACTTCCTCCAAATTAAAGTCGTTGCTATGGGAACCTTACGGGCCCTAACTATGCCTGCCTTTTTGTGGGCTATGTGCAATATTTCTTGTTCCAGTCCTATTTGGGTTCCCTCCCTTACCTCTTTTTCTGGTACATTGATGACTGTATCGGTGCCATTTCCTGCGCTCACCCGAACTGGAAAATCTCAGCAACTTTGCTTCCAATTTTCAATCTTCCCTCGCCTTCACTTGGTCCATCTCTGACTCTTCCTTTCCCTTCCTCAACTTCTCTGTTTCCATTTCTGGGGATAGACCCATTGACTCCCACAACTACCTCGACTACACTTTTTCACATCCCGCTTCCTGTAAGAATTCTATTCCATTCTCCCAGTTTCTCCATCTTTGTTGCATCTGTTCTAATGATGCCACCTTCAATGCTGGTGCTTCCGATATGTCTTCCTTATTCCTCAGTCGTATTATAGCTGACAGGGCGCTCGACTTTGTCCCATTTCCAGCACTTCTGCTCTCACCCCTTTCCCCCCTGCCGGAACTACCATAAGCTTCACTTTCTCCTCTTCTTCCATCCCACCAGCCTCCGTATTCAAAAGATCATACTCTGCCATTTCCGCCACCTCCAGCGTGAAGGCACCACCAAACACATCTTGCCCTCCCCTCCCCTTCAGCCTTCAGTAGGGACCATTCCCTCTGCAACATCCTGGTCCACTCCTCAGTTACCACCAATACCCCTCCCTTTTTATGGCACCTTTCCATGCAAGCACAGGAGATGCAACATCTGCCCTTTTACCACCTCCCTTCTCACTGTCCAGGGCCCCAAGCACTGCTTCCAGGTGAAGCAGTGATTTACTTGTACTTCTTTCAATTTAGTATACTGTATTCGATGTCTGCTATGCAGTCACCTCTACAGTGGGGTGACCAAAAGCAGCATTGTGGAGCTTTGCCATTCATTAGGTAAACATGACCCCAAGCTTCCAGTCACCTGTCATTTTAATTCTCCACCCCACTCTGACCTGTCTGTTCTCAGCTTCCTACCCTGTTCCAATGAAGCTCAATGTAAGCTTAAAGAACAGCCTTCCAAACTCAACATTGAGTTCAACAATTTCAGATCATAATGATTGCCCCTGTTTTTGGGTGCAGCAGTTGGTGATGATTTCTGCTTTTTCCATTTACACCTCTTCCAGACACATCTTTTGTTTCTTTACTTGTCCTATTACCAGCTCCTTTTCCCTTGCACCCTCTCTCTTTTAACATTTAATCTCTCCTGCCTTCCACCATATCACAGACCTTCCCTTTTGTTCTTCCCCAACCCCTTTCCCTGCCTCTCTACTTGCTTAAAACCGATTATATTGTCAACTATTTTCTGTTCTGATGAAAGGTCATCAACATGAAACATTAACTTCCTTTAAGTAGAACAGGTGGTGGTGTAGTGGTATTGTCACTAGACTAATAACCCAGAAGCCATGAGTTCAAATTCCATTTTTGGAATTTGAATTCAATTAATAAAACAATGTGGAAATTTACAAAAGAAAACTAGTCTAATGATGGCCATGAAACCATTGTCGATTGTTGTAAAAACCCATCTGGTTTACTAATGTTCTTCAGGGAAGGAAATCTGCTGTCCTTACCTGGTCTGGCCTACATGTGACTCCAGACCCACAGCAATGTGGTTGACTCCTAATACCCTCTGAAATGGCCTAGCAAGCCACTCAGTTTTATCAAACTGCTACAAAGTGTCAGAAAAGGAAAGAAACTGTCTGGACCATACGGCATTGACTTAGGGACTGGAAATGACAACGGCAAGCCCAGCCCTGTCGACACTGCAAAGTCCTCCTTACTAACATCTGGGATCTTGTGCCACAGTTGGGAGAGCTGTCCCACAGACTAGTCAAGCAACAGCCTGACATAGTCATACTCATGGAATCATACCTGACAATGTCTCAGACACTGCCATCACCATTGTTGGTTATGTCCTGTCCTACCGGCAGGACAGACCCAGCAGAGGTGGCAGCACAGTGGTATGCAATCGGGAGAGAGTTGCCCTGGGAGCCCTCAACATTGACTTCAGTCCCTATGAAGTCTCATGGCATTAGGTCAAACATGGGCAAGGAAAACTCCTGCTGATTACTACCTACTGCGCCCCCTCCCTCAGCTGATGAATCAATACTCCTCCATGTTGAACAACACTTGGAGGAAGCACTGAGGGTGGCAAGGGCACAGAATGTACTCTGGGTGGGGTCCTCAATGTCCATCACCAAGAGTGGCTCGGTAGTACCACTGCTGGCTGAGTCCTAAAGGATTTATCTTCTAGACTGGGTCTGTGGCAGGTGGTGAGGGAACCAACAAGAGAGAAAAATATACTTGACCTCATCCTCACCAATCTGCCTGCTGCAGATGCATCTGTCCATGACAGTATTTGTAGGAGTGACCACCGCACTGCCTTTGTGGAGACAAAGTCCCATATTCACATTGAGGAAACCCTCCACCGTGTTGTGTGGCACTATCACCATGCTAAATGGGATAGATTTCTAACAGATCTAGCAATGCAAAACTGGGCATCCATTAGGCGCTGTGGGCCATTAGCAGCAGCAGAATTGTACTCAACCACTATCTGTAACCTCATAGTCCGGCATATCCCCCACTCTACCATTACCATCAAGCCAGGGAAGCAACCCTGGTTCAATGAAGAGTGCAGGAGGGCATGCCAGGAGCAGCACCAGACACACCTCAAAATGAGGTGTCAACCTGGTGAAGCTACAACCTAGGCAACCAGCATGAGGTAGACAGAGCTAAGCGATCCCATAACCAACGCATCTGATCTAAGATCTGCAGTCCTGCCACATCCAGTCGTGAATGGTGGTGGACAATTAAACAACTAACTGGTGGAGGTGGCTCCACAAATATCCCCATCTCAGTGATGGGGGAGCACAGCACATCAGTGCAAAAGATAAGGCTGAAGCAGTTGCAACAATCTTCAGCCAGAAGTGTCGAGTTGATGATCCACCTCGGCCTCCTCCTTGAAGTCCCCAGCATCACAGGTGCCAGTCTTCAGCCAATTCGATTCACTCCGCGTGATGTCAAGAAACGACTGAAGGCACTGGATACTGCAAAGGCTATGGGCACTGACAATATTCCGGCAATTGTACTGAAGACCAGTGCTCCAGAACTTGCCACGCCCCTAACCAAGCTGTTCCAGTACAGCTACAACACTGGCATCTACCCGGCAATGTGAAAAATTTCCCAGGTATGGCCTGTGCACAAAAAGCAGGACAAGTCCAACCTGGCCAATTACCGCCCTTCAGTCTACTCTCAATCATCAGTAAAGTGATGGAAGGTGTCGTCAACAGTGCTATCAAGCGGCACTTGCTTAGCAATAACCTGCTCAGTGATGCTCAGTTTGGGTTCTGCCAGGGCCACTCAGCTCCAGACCTCATTACAGCCTTGGTTCAGACATGGACAAAAGAGCTGAACTCAAGAGGTGAGGTGAGAGTGACTGCCCTTGACATCAAGGCAGCATTTGACCAAGTATGGCATCAAGGAGCCCGAGCAAAACTGCAGTCAATGGGAATCAGGGGCTAACTCTCTGCTGGCTGGAGTCGTACCTAGTGCAAAGGATGATGGTTGTGGTTGTTGGAGGTCAATCATCTTAGCTCCAGGACATCACTGCACAGGAGTTCCTCAGGGTAGTGTCCTCGGCCCAACCATCTACAGCTGTTTCATCAATGACCTTCCTTCAATC
This sequence comes from Heterodontus francisci, assembly GCF_036365525.1. Lineage (NCBI taxonomy): Eukaryota > Metazoa > Chordata > Chondrichthyes > Heterodontiformes > Heterodontidae > Heterodontus > Heterodontus francisci. The sequence continues at coordinate 121,027,123 of NC_090374.1, forward strand.
ATAAGGTCAGAAGTAGGGATGTTCTCTGATGATTGCACAATGTTCAGCACCATTCACGACTCCTCAGATACTGAAGCAGTCCATGTAGAAATGCAGCAAGACCAGGACAATATCCAGGCTTGGGCTGTTAAGTGGCGAGTAACATTCATACCACACAAGTGCCAGGCAATGACCATCTTCAACAAGAGAGAATCTAATCATCTCCACTTGACATTCAATGGCATTGCGATTGGTGAATCCCCCACTATCAACATCCTGGGGGTTACCATTGACCAGAAACTGAACTGGAGCAACAATATAAATACCATGGATACAAAAGTAGGTCAGAGGCTAGGAATTCTGCAGCGAGTAACTCACCTCCTGACTCTCCAAAGCCTGTCCACCATTTACAAGGCACAAGTCAGGAGTGTGATGGAGTACTCTTCACTTGCCTGTATGGGTGCAGCTCCAACAACACTCGAGAAGCTTGATACCATCCTGGACAAAGCAGCCCACTTGATTGGCACCCCATCTACAAACATTCACTCCCTCCACCACCAACGCACAGTGGCAGCAGTGTGTACCGTCTACAAGATGCACTGCAGCAACGCACCAAGGCTCCTTAGACAGCACCTTCCAAACCCACGACCTCTTCCACCTAGAAGGACAAGGGCAGCCGATGTATGGGAACAGCACCACCTGCAAGTTCCCCTCCAAGCCACACACCATCCTGACTTGGAACTATATTGCTGTTCCTTCACTGTTGCTGGGTCAAATTTCTGGAACTCCCTTCCTAACAGCACTGTTGATGTACCTGCACCACATGGACCGCAGCGGTTCAAGAAGCAGCTCACCACCACCTTCTCAAGGGTAATTTGGGACGGGCAATAAATGATGGCCTAAACAGCGATGCCCATATCCCAGGAACAAATTTTTAAAAACTCTATACGGTTGCTCCTGACCTGCTGAGTATTTCCAGCATTTTGTGTTTTTATTACAGATTCCCAGCATCCACAGTAATATACTTTTACTCGGTTTTAGTTCACAACAACAATCTGCATTTATATAATGCCTTTAATGTAGTAAAGAGTCCCAAGGTGCATCACAGAAGCTTTGATAAAGCTTCAGATAAAGTGTCAGACACAATCTGACACCGAACCACAAAAGGAGATATTCGGAAAAGGAAACAGGTAGGTTTTAACGAGTGCCTCAAAGGAGCAGAGAGAACTAGAGAGGTGGAGTGGTTTAGAGAGGGAATTTCCAGATCTTAGGGCCCAAGCAGCTGAAGGCACAGGCTCCAACAGTGGAGCAATTATAATTGGGGATGCTCGAGAGACCAGAATTGGTGGAGCGCAGAGATTTCAATGACAACAGCAACTTGTATTTATATAGCACCTTTAACATAGTGAAACATTCTAAGGTGCTTCACAAGACCATCATCAAACAAAATTTGACGCTAAGCCACATAAGGAGATATTAGAACAGATGACGAAAGACTTGGCCAAAGAGGTAGGTCTTAAAGCAGGAAACAGAAATAAAGAGGCAGAGAGATTTAGGGAAAGAATTCCAGAGCTTAGGGCCTAGACAGCTAAGGCACAGCCACCAATGCTGGAGCGATTGAAATCGGGGATGTTCGAGAGGCCAGAATTAGAGGAGCACAGGAATCTCGGAAGGTTGTAGAGCTTGAGGACATTACAGAGATAGGGAAGGGCCATGGTGGGATTTGAAAATAAGGATGAGAATTTTCAAATCGAAGAGGTATTGCTTAACCAGGAGCCAATGTATGTCAGCGAGCGCAGGGGTGATGGGTTAACGGGATTTGGTGCGAGTTAGGCCACGGACAGCAGAGTTTTGGATGATCTCAAGTTTATAGAAAATTTGGGAGCTCAGCCAGGAGTGCATTTGAACAGTCTAGAGGTAACAGAGGCATGAAGGATGGTTTCAGCAACACTTGAGCTGAGGAAGGGGTGGAGTCGAAGGATGTTACAAAGGTGGAAGTAGGCAGTCTTAGTGTTGGCGCAGTTATGTGGTTGGAAGCTCATCTTGAAGTCAAATATGACACCAAGGTTGTGAACAGTCTGGTTCAGCTATGAACAGTTGCCAGGGAGATGGATGGAGTCAGAGGCTAGGGAATAGAGTCTTTGGCAGAGACTGAAGACAATGGCTTTGGTCTTCTCAATATTTAGTTGGTGGACATTTTTGTTCACCCAGTACTGGATGTTGGACAAGCAATCTGACAATTTAGAGACAGTGGAAAGATTGAGAGAGGTGATGGTGAGGTAGAACTGGATGTCATCAACGTACATGTGATGCTGTGCTTTCAGATGATATTATCAAGGGGCAGCAGATGAGAACTAGGAGGATAAATCCTTGGAGGATACCAAAGGTAACAGTAAGAGAAGCCATTGTAGGTGACTCTCTGGCTACGACTTGATAGATAAGAATGGAACCAGACGAGAGCAGACAACCCAGGTGGATGATAGTGGAGAGGCATTGGATGATGATAGTGTCATCAACTGTGTCAAAGGCTGCATTAAGGTTCAGAAGGGTGAGAAGGGATAATTTACCTTTGTCACAAATAGAATGTCATTTGTGACTTTGATAAGAGCCATTTCGGTACTGTGTCAATGGCAGAAACCTGATTGGAGGGTTTCAAACATGGAGTTCCTGAAAAGATGGGCACAGATTTGGGAGACGACATCATGTTCAAGGACTTTGGAGAGGAAAGGGAGGTTGGAATTAGGGTACTATCTTGCAAGGACAGAGGGATCGAGGATATTTTTTTGAGGAGAGGGGTGATGACGACAGATTTGAAGAAGAGAGGGACAGTACCTGAGGAGAGAGAACTATTAACAATATCAGCTACCCGGGAAGCCAGGAAGGAAACTTGAGTGGTTAGCAGTTTAGTGGGAATCAGATCAAGGGAGCAGGAAGTGGGTCTCATGGACAAGATGGGCTCAGAGAGTGCTTGAGGGGGGAGATAGGAGAGAAACTAGGGAAAGATGCGAGATCAGGGCTAGGGCAGGGGGAGCATTAGAGGAAGTTTGGCCAAGTGGGTTCAGGGATGGGATGGACATGGTAGAGACAGCTGATCAGCTGATTAGATGGTCTTGATCTTAGTGACAAAGAGGTCCATGAACTTCTTGCACTTATTGTTGGTGGTGAAGGTGAAGGGAAAAGGGGTTTAAGATGTTGGTTTGCATTGTTGAAAAGAAGCTGATGGTTATCTTTATATTTCAGGATGATCTTGAATAGTCAGCACTTTTAACAGTCAAGAACAGAACGCTTTATGTGGTCCAGCCATGTCTTGTGGTGAATGGCTAAATGAATTGTTTGCATTCAAGTCTGCATCCCTTGGACTTAAGGCAGTGGAGAATAGGGCCGTACCAGGGGAAGCAGCCAGAGTGAGAAAGAGTAGTGATTTAAATGGGAACTAGGGCATCAAAGGAGGAGGGTATAGTTGAGCAGATCAGTAGCTGCAGAAATATCTTGGTGAATGGTGAGCCAAAGACTAGATGGTTGGGATTTTGAAAGTGCAGTTGTAACTGAATTGGTCGAGAGCTTTTTCTAGGTGTAGACATAGAATGAAGTAACTTTGGGAGGGCATCATGGGATGTGGATGGAGAGTGATCCAAGGAAATGATCAGAGTTCTGTGACTGACATGATGGGAGCAGTGAGGCTACCTGAGATAGCAAAGTCAAGGGGATGGCGGTGAATATGGGTTGGGGAGTTTCTATGGAGGGAGGGATTAAGGAAGGCCAGTGAACTTAGAAGAGAGAGAGCATGATGAATTGAGATGGAGGTTGAAATCACCAAGGATGAAAAGTCAGTCGATGCAAAGGCTGAGGGAGGAAAGCAGTGAAGATATTTCAGTGAGAAAATTTTTATAGTACTTGGGTAGACTCTAAAGAACAAGGTGAGAGAAGTGGAACAAGGTGAGAGATGCTCAAAGGAGAAGAAAGTGCCAGAGGAGTAGGGAGCAGACTTGGTGATAACAGCCACACGGTCATCCCGACATATTGGGCCAGGCAGGTAGTGGAAGCCAGATGGCGGAGGCTTCATTTAGGAGGAAGATGTCATCACCCCTCAGCCAGGTTTCAGTCTAGGCCATGATATCAATGCAACCATCCACAATGAGCTAGCTCATGGATGTCAATGACCTTATTCATATTGGAACGGACAAAGTCCACAGGGTCAGCACTGGGAGGGGTGAGTTGGACAAGAAGACTGTCAAGACTAGCTCCAGAAGTGCGTTGGGTGGAAAGTCAGTGAGACAGTAGGTTGAGGCTGTTGGGGTTGCTGCTCTAAAGAGGCAGTGATGTAGGCTTTGACGGACCTTTCAGAGAGTACCAAGAGAGGGACAGAAGGAAGCTGGAGGCTTAACTAAAAGGGAGTCAAGCCTGGGATGGCAGTAGGAGAGTAGGAAGGGTTGGGGTAGGAATTTGGGAGGGCAGAGTACACGAGATGGGAGCAATGAAAGAAGACGTATGACAGGGTCTAAGAGGGGTATAGAGAAAAGAAGTAAAAAAGGGAGAGAAAAAAGAGGGCTGTAAGATGTTTACAGAGATAGGAAGAGGTGAGGTCATTGACAGTTCTGAGCTCATGGATGGACTGACATTTGCACCATTTGATTAGAGATACAGCACTGAAACAGGCCCTTCGGCCCACCGAGTCTGTGCCGAACATCAGCCACCCATTTATACTAATCCTACACTAATCCCATATTCCTACCAAACATCCCCACCTGTTCCTATATTTCCCTACCACCTAACTATACTAGTGACAATTTTTATAAAGGCCAATTTACCTATCAACCTGCAAGTCTTTTGGCTTGTGGGAGGAAACCGGAGCACCCGGAGAAAACCCACACAGACACAGGGAGAACTTGCAAACTCCACACAGGCAGTACCAGGAATCGAACCCGGGTCCCTGGAGCTGTGAGGCTGCGGTGCTAACCACTGCGCCACTGTGCTGCATCTAGAATCATAGAATGGTTACAGCACAGAATGAGGTCAATTGGCCTATCGTGTCCATGCCAGCTGTCTGTAAGTGAAATTCAGCCAGTCCCACTACCCTGCTTTTTCCCCATAGCCCTGCAAGTTTTTTCTCTTCAGATAATTATTCAATTCCCTGGTGAAAGCTATGACTGAATCTGCCACCACCACACTCTCAGGCAGTACATTCGAATAAGAATACCTTAATGCTTTTGTCAATTTAAACTGTTTTTAGTGTCAGCTCAGTTGGTAGTACTCTTGCCTGTGAGGTAGAGAGTTGTGGGTTCAAGTCCTACTCCAGGACTTGAGCACAAAAAGCAACATTCACAGTCTAGTCCAGTACTGAGGAAGTGCTGCACTCTCAGCAGTGCTGTCTTTCAGATAAAACATAAACAGAGGCTAGTGTTCCTGCTCAGATCAATGTAAAAGATCCTACAGCACTATTGTGAAGAAAAGCAGGGGAGATATCTCTGGGGGCTTGGTCAATAATTATCCCTCAATCAGCATCATAAAAACAGATTATCTGGTCATTATCACATTGCTGTTTGTGGGAGCTTGCTGGATGCAAATTGGCTGCTGTATTTCCAACATTACAACAGTGACTACACTTCAAAAGTACTTCATTGGCTTAAAGTGTTTTGGTATGTCCAGTGGTCATGAAAGGTGCTATATAAATGTAAGTTTTTCTATTTTAGTGTTTTAAACATATTATTTCAGTATTGTGCTTTGCCTTATTACTTCCATGTATTATTCAAGTTATGATTAAAATCTGCTCAGGTATTTCAACTTGTCCATATTAGCATGATGAAATGCTATTTTAAAGCAACTGAAGAGGAGAGGAAAACATTAAGGGAATTACATATATTCTACTGTGATGAATATACTGCGACTTGAATTTAATGGTTACAACTAAACACATTAATTCATACATGGCACTTATGAAAGGTGGAAATTTCAATTTATCAAAGACACGGTCTGCTCACAGAAACTGCCATTTTGCCATCTCTTCTCTTTGGCCTCCTTGTCTCGCGAGACAATAGATAAGCGCCTGGAGGTGGTCAGTGGTTTGTGGAGCAGCGCCTGGAGTGGCTATAAAGGCCAATATTAGAGCGACAGACTCTTCCATAGGTGCTGCAGTAGAAATTGTTTGTCGGGGCTGTTACACAGTTGGCTCTCCCCTTGCGCTTCTGTCTTTTATCCTGCCAACTGCTAAGTCCCTTCAACTCGCCACACTTTAGCCCCGCCTTTATGGCTGTAAACACAAGACAAAGGTGTTGGAAAACAATTCAAAGTGTCACACTCATGTCATCATCAAAGACTGCTTGGTCAGGTATAGCAAGTTGTGATTGGCTAACTCAGCAGAAAGCAAGGATCAAATCGAGAACATGTCTTGTTTGTACAGCTCAGTAATATATTGTGCAGTGCATCGACCTACTCATCTGTCAGGGGAGTCTGGTTTATGTCCTTTTCATACATTTCTTTTAAGCATTCGAGCACAATGGATGAGTTGACTCAGCATGCTGCTGTCAGGTTCTGACACTGACATAACTGCTGCCAATCAGACATAACTGTTTCCAATTAACTAAAAAGTGAGCTTGGAAAGCTAATTTTCAGCCAGTGACAACCCAGTTTTTCCAAACTTGCTTCCACCCCAAAATGGACAGAGATCCTGAAAAAAGTAAGTAAAAGATTTTAAATTTAATTGTTTGAGAGAAATAATGGGAAAATATAGGATTGATTAGATAATGTGGAAGAAAAGTAAAATTAAAAGCAGTGAAATGCAGATTGAGAATGGAAAAGAAAACTGAATTGGAGAAAAATAGATGCAATAGGGTGAGCAAAAGAAGTATTTTAAAATTGTGTTTTAAGGCTGTATTTTAGTTCTATGGGGTTAATGTTACAGTATAAGACTCTTCTGATATTTAAATAGCTTTACTACTGTTATACCAGTGTCTATTTCAACATCACAATTTGAAAACAAGTAAAATCGGTCGGCTCAGATGACAAGTATTTCCCTGGACCTGTTAGTAGTAAGGGTTAATCTTAGGGACTTTGAGACTTCAATCTGCTTAAAACTCATAAGTGCAAAGTTAGATTGAATCCATGGAAAATTCCAAACTGCAGCTTTCCTTCTACTGGACCAGAAAAAGCAGAGTCAATCCATTGTTCTCCATTGAGTCTTCTTTTATACACATGGGGTGCAAGTATATTTTATATGTTTAAACACAATAGTGTGATATTATATAAAGCATAGATAGTGCATTCAAATATCTCTATTATACAGAGTTGTCAATACGAGATATCCTGAGTGCAGGATTTCCAGTTATGTGTCTGACGCTTATCTGAGGCAATATAAATATAAATAAAGGCAGCAAGCTGCGTAAGTCACATGGACTTCAAAGAGTGGCATGTCCATACTTTAATCTGAGAGTCTGCTATCACTGATGTTTTTCAGTTATAGTTACAGGAAAATGAGCACCATTAGGGAGAAGCCATTGTGCAGTAGATGGTGCATGCATTTGAGCACAGAAACAGAGAGAACCACCATACCCAACTTTATAACAATTCCAACGGGCTGCGAAAATGTGGCTCCCACTTGCAATGTAATCAAATTGAACTGACATTTATACTACACATTCTTCACATCCTTCAATGCAGGAATAATACGAGCAGCCCTGCTAACATCCCACACAAGGGTGGCAGGCAGATGAAAATCAGACCCACAGAACTGTCCTAGATCCATTGTGCAAATCAAATGATTGCATTAAAACTATATGCCATTGTTTATTTGTCATTCACTAGGTTTAATGGTCCCGTGTATCAGGGTAAGTCATCAGATTCACCACATTTAGTTTGGTGGATTAGAACCAGTTTTTGGGTTTGGATCTATTTTTTCAAGGTGCTCTCTGGATGATGCCAGCACAAATTGGAGTGCAGCTACATGAATGCAGCGTGCCCTCCAGTACCTCACAATCTTCCTGAGTGAGTCTATTTGACTGTGCTGGGCTGAAGAACCAAACTCGATCCTATTCCCATCTGAAGCCTGCACACACAATTGAGAGATCACCCTGAATGCTCTGGCTGTTGATGCCTTAAGAGTGATGTCCCTTTAAGATCTCAGTATGTTAATGAGCTAAGTACCAGGATGTAGAAATGTGACTACAAGCCAGAGTCACGCTGCAACTGTAACACACAGACGAAGGTTCTGTAAATAGTTTGCTCTGTACTGTATATAATAGTTCAGCTGTTAATAAATCTGTTAGAGATCTTCAGCATAACTGGACTCCACACATCTCATTTATGTTGCATCAGCCAACATAAAGAAAGTATTACACTGGCAATTAGGGGCATGTGTGGTCGATGCTGCTCCTGTTCTTCCCCCTCTTTACAATGATGCACTTGCTCTTCCTCCTCTTGCTGCTGCAGTTCTTTCTGCCAGGCAGTGGGAAGGGCTGGTTCCTCAAAGTTGTGCAGCATGCAGCAGATGACCAAAAATCTGGAAACCTGTTCAAGACTGTACTGCAAAGCTCCCCCAAATAGCCCAGGCAGCGCAAACATTGTTAGACTATGCCAACTGACTGCTCGATAACATTTCTGGTGGCAGCATGGATCTCATAAGCCACCTCTGCAGCTATGTCGACACTCATGAGCCATGTCTAAAGGAGATAGCCCTTGTCACCCAGTGGCTAGCCTTATAGCCTGACGACCTGGCTGGACTAAAGGCGACACAAATAGCTCACGCAGTCTGAATGCATCATGACTAATGTCAGGAAACCAGGCACAGAACTCAAAATCCAGCTCTCACTTTTGTGCTTTTCCCCTCATCCTCCAGCCCTAAAGGCAGCCTAACCAGACCACCCATGACCACAGTAAAACTAGTTTAAAGGCAACCATGAGCAGTTCAGCTCAAGCAAAAACTTTTTCTCAGAAATCAGAACTAAGTTTTATAAGTCAGAAAACAAGCCAACCACGCCTCCCCCCGCCCCATCCACACCCACCCCACCACCCCCATCAACCCCTCCCAGAGGTTAACAAGCAGATAAAAAGACAAACTAGGAACTAACCTTTATGTAGTGGATGAGCCCTTTAAATAGCTTTGCTGCCTGACTTCCTACCTTTTAGAACCACGAGTGGCTAAGTGGGTTTATCACATGGCAAGCCAAGCAGTGGAGCGGACTAATATTACAAAAGGGTCCAACAACAAGCAAAGGACTCTTATTAAATATTTTTATTTATTGTCTTACATACTTTCAGCATGTGCTTCAGATGCCTATGGACCACTATGGCAGGTGACACACTTGTGGTGCAGAACAAGAGCACACAGCATGCACCATATTGGGCATTTAGCCTTCCACCCTCTCCCACTCTCCCACCACCAACCCCCCCCAGCCCCACCCACCCCACCCCACGACAGGTGCAGCACCAACGAATTTCTAGGCCCTTGGATCTTGTTTCCAGCAGGTCAGGATTCTGGCTGAAATAAATTATTTTTTAGACTTAATCTCACTGCCCTAGTCCACAGCTCAACACTTAGCTTCATTGCCAGCAGCAAAACATATGTTCAGGTGTAAACACCTGATTTCTGCTGGTGGCAAATTTAGATTATAAATCATCACCTTCATGAGCCAGCAGAAAATAATCTGTGTGGATACCAAGGCCAATCTCTCCTGTTGATATGGCTTCATCCCAGTCAGCAGAAATTGAGCCCCCTGGACTACTTCAGAAAATTTGATTACATTCAATTTCAAAATGAAGCTGCTATTTTCAGTATTGGGTGGCCAATGCGAAGACTGCTGCATATATTCCTGCCAATCTGTCCAGCCTCCCATTTCACAGGTTCTCCACAGCGTACTGGAAATAATAGGCTCACCAGCACATTGGTATTGAGGAAGGGAGGACCAGTAAGATAACAGGAGAAGCAGATCAACTGTGGTTTGTTTCTATATTCTAGGTTGTTACAACCAGGTGCGCAATGTGTCTAGGGTTCTCTTGCTATCTTCACCTGTCTTATTGTAACAGGGTTTAATTTTAAACACAATATGTTTTGAGCTCCCCCTTTGTGAATCCTTGTTCACAACTTTCCAATTATATGGCAAATAAATGAGCACAATCAGGCTTTCTTTGGTTTAAAGCAGAAAGATGAAATTTATTAAACCTTACACTTAAACTCTAATACGGTTCACATTTACGGATATATGACGTGCTCAGGCTAGCATGCACACGCGTTATAGACATGCAAAATAGGGACAGAAAGGAACAGAAGAAAAGATAAGTAGAACAGTTTGAGGCAATATCTTGTTACTGTTTCTCGAGCTCACTGTAGCCCTTGATTGAAGTTATTTTCTTACGTTTCATTGGGGCCCAGTAATCTTAAAACTTTGTTCACATGGCAAACCTTTCTCTCTTTGAGTTTCATGTGTCTTCAATGGTTTCAGTTCCCTGAGAGATGAGCAGGCAGACAGGCAGGAGAGGAGATTTTTAGTTTAGTTTAGTTTAGAGATACAGCACTGAAACAGGCCCTTCGGCCCACCGAGTCTGTGCTGACCATCAACCACCCATTTATACTAATGCTACACTAATCCCATATTCCTACCACATCCCCACCTGTCCCTATATTTCCCGACCACCTACCTACACTAGGGGCAATTGCTAATGGCCAATTTACCTATCAATTTGCAAGTCTTTTGCATGTGGGAGGAAACCGGAGCACCCGGAGATGTTCTTGCTTCCGTTCCAGGAGCACACAGCTTTGTCTATCTGGCGATTCCTTCATTTGTGAGTTCAAAAACTCTGCAACAACCAGTCAGTCATGTGACCAAAACTGGTCTGACCATTTCTGTGTATTGGAGGCACAGGGATCGGCTCCCTTTGTTTGCACATTGTCTGGTACTATGCAAATGTCCTTCCAGTCAGAGATTGCAATTTTTAATGTTCATGTGGTGAAATAATGTGTGCCTCAGTCTTGGCAGGTGGGGTTTGCCTAACAAAGTAATAATAATGACTAAGAATTGGTGGACAAACTAGACACCACATGTTAAGAACTTAGACAATGCCAAATTTTTTAAGTAAATAGAGCCAATGTAACAATTTTTTATGAAGTAAAGTACACTGCTATTGTGAAATGCCTGAACCACAGCTCCTACAGCAAAAACAATATATATTTTTTATACTTTTTTGAAGTAGCTCCTGGAAAGATAAGGGTGCAAATGGTGATTTAAAAAAATAAAAATAAATAAAGCACACTGAACCTTCTCTTTATATTCACTGGACCATTTCAGCCAAAAAAAATTATTTCCGACTGCAGTCAGACATGGAGCTAACATGAATGTTATGCTAACTCCCTAAGTCATGCACAGACGCATGTGTAAATATATTTCCAAGTGTATCACCTGCCAATGTACCAAATGGAAAATTGATCTTTGGGGGTTTGATTGCATTGAGCAAGTTGCAAATGTGGCAATGTTGCCGTAAGATCCCCGATTGTCATAGAGTTATGACAGCAGTGGGGGAAGAGGATGTAGTTCCAGATCTGATGTTGTCACAAATATTTTTCAGATCACAATCATGTGTGATCAAGGGTTTATCATGTCCAGAATAGCAAAACATGTGCTCTGAAAATTGTAGGTCTCTGCTCCTCTCCTGGGCTGTTCTGGGATTGGTGTGGACTGCCCCCATTACCTAGGTCACCAAAGAAAGCACTTCTAAAACAAGGATATTTCCTTAAAGATACAACATAGCACAATAAATTGGCTTTAAAAAATGCGAGATAGGAAAGTACTTTGGATATCAAGTCCTCCACCACCAGTGCCCCCAGCCTAACGAATTGCTGTAAAGAAGCAGGACCAGGAATGTCTTCTTATTGCATAATTGGCACAATGGACTCCAAGCTTCACGTATAGAATAGAATCAGCCAATATTCTGTGGTTTGTTACTATTTTCTGAGTGATAATAATGACTAAGAATTGGTTGACAGCTAGACAGCACATGTTAAGAACTTAGACAATGCCAATTACTTTAAGTAAATAAAACCAATGTTATATTTTTCTATTAGGTGAAGTACTCTGCTATTGTGAAATGCCCCACCTACAGTACCTGCCAAAACTTATTCCAGCGATGGCAAGCTGATGTGAGTGACAGGCAGTGAGATTTGTACCATCTGGTTGGGAACTTAAAGTCGTTAAGCCTCACCTGCTACTGGTCCATTTATAATGGTAACTTTCTAACTACAAAGTACTGAAAATTTGAATTAAAACCTAAATTGTAGAACAATTTGCTTTTAAAAACTGCCATGGTACGACAGGGGAGATGGTGACATAGTGGTAATGTCACTGGACTAGTATTCCAGATGCCCAGGCTAATGCGCTGGGGACATGGGTTCGAATCCCACCAAGGCAGGTGGTGAAATTTGAATTCAATTAATAAATCTGGAATTAAAAATCTAATCTAATGGTGACCATGAAACCATTCTCAATTGTAAAAACCCATCTGGTTCACTAATGTCCTTTAGGGAAGGAAATCTGCTGTCCTTACCTGGTCTGGCCTTAAATGCCCTCTGAAGTGGCCTAGCAAGCCACTCAGTTTCAAGTTCCACTCAAGGGCAATTTGGGATGGGAATTAAATGCTGGCCTGGCCAGCAACGCCCACATCCCATGAACTAAAAAAAATGCAAATATTGCTTTCTTGTAGAAAATAAACAAAAATGACCATAGTTTGTCATATCAATCATAACTTTAACCATTCAAAGTGCTTTCTCTTGTATGTAATATTATCAAATTCTCTACACGTAGGAGCTATGAAAGGAAATTTGAATGAGGAGTGATTTGTAGAATGATTTCTAAAATGAATAATTTGTTCCCATTTACAACTTCAATACTTCTACTACTGTGTTTAAATCATGCTGAGAGGAGGGCTACTATCAACAGATTACAGTATTATGGACTAAGTGTTTCACTTCATAAACTGAAATTGCATCATCACTATAGATGATGGGAAGATAAATAGTAGTGTTTAAACATAAATATGATTTATACTTTTTGTACTTCATAGAAAGGTGTTTGGCAAACTTTTTTGTCTTTATTTATAAATACACAATATAATGTCATACCCATAAATGGCTTTGAAACATATAATTGTTATCAAATAAAATAACTTAATGATTCATATCTGGCCTTATAGTTTCTTGGTCCATCTTTAAAAAGATATGAGAGGTATGTGAAGCACATGTAAAAGACATGAATATCAAGTTCGAATCACAAATATTGCTATGGCCATGGATTACACTATCATATAAGTAGATATTGGGATGTGAGAGTTTGCTTTGACGCATAAGGAGGTATAGGATCTCCTTACAGGAGCAACTGATGCCAATGAGAAGGTATCTAAGGCCAGACCTGAATTTGTAACGAGCAATATTATCTTCTGGGAATATTGAAGGAATAGCCCGTTGGCAAAATGAGTTGACAGAGTTCCGAAGAAGGGTCACTGACCCGAAACGTTAACTCTGCTTCTCTTTCCACAGATGCTGCCAGACCTGCTGAGTGAATCCAGCATTTCTTGTTTTTGTGACAGATTTCCATGTTGGTGAGTGCAATAAGTGTGTACTGCAGCAAATGCCAAATATCAAGTGTTTCAACCATTATTTCTTCAGATTTATATCATGTGTCTGACAACAATTGCTGCATAAAAGTAGACTTTTTTTTAGAAAGTTTAAAACTTTCATTACAAAACTGGAATTGCACAAAGTTCCATGGGTAAAGAACACTGGTAGACAAAGCACAGACAGCAGCTATTGTTTTACAATTTGCAGTTCTGTGGTATTAAATTGCTGATGAGGCATCAGGTTTAACAAGTACATTTACTGGCAGGCAAGATCGTCTTTACAGACATCAAATAAACACAACAATTATAAAAAATAAACAGCACAGCTTTACAGAATGAGAGCAAATGAAACGTAACTTTTAAGTGTTGCATAGTATTTCAGAAGTAAAACTCACACTCACAACTGTTTTACTTGACAATTAAAGAATTATTGTTTTCTTTTAGTAAGTTTGCTAATGAATTTGCTAATGAATTTCTGCAACAGAAATGTTTTTTAAATTTGCAGATAGCACTGCCACCTTGTGATCAGTAACAGCAACACATAGTTCTGCAGGTTACACGATTCACACTAAAACGGCAAGTAGTTTTGCTCATTTTCTTATTTTCTCTCTCTGCCTCTCTCTCTCTCTCCAGAAAACATCGGGCTGCATTTTGCATTTCCTTTGTCGAAGTCGGCAGCGGCTGTAAACAATGGCGGTCTGCCCACACGGACCACATGTCGCAGAGCCGCCACGATATTAAACATGGTGGCTCATTTAAATGGCAGGGGCGGACCATCCCATTCCCCCCCACCAATGACATGGAGAGGGCAGGCAGTCCATCCCCAGCAACGGTGTCAGCTGCCTTTGCGCAGGCGCTGACACCATTTTTAAAGAGCTTCAATTCCTTTTATTCAATTAAAATTTTTAAAGATACATGTTAGGAAAAATTTTAAAAACATTTAATTGCCCCTCTCCCACTCCCCGAATAACCATGTAATTAACCACTTGCCCTCTCCCCCCCAAAACACTTCCCTGTCTACCTGATCTTCCGCACCGCGCCCCCCCCCCCCACCCCCCGTACATAAACTCTGAACTCTAACATTTCCCACTATCCTCTAAACCAATGATATTATTTTGACCCCGCTCCCTAACCTGCCCAGCAATGAAAAACTTACCTGCTCCCCCTTCCCCACCAGTGTTACGCCTCGGTTCTTCGGACAGGGATCCGAAGGCACGGGAGTGCCAGTCACCAGCACGAATATCGCTCCGGGATGGATGGCGGGAGCACAACGGTGATTAATTCCTTCATATTAATTAACATATTGAATGAAATGGGGCTCCCATCGCCGAGCGGTGGCGGGGGGGGGGGGGGGGCTGCCACGAGGCCTCGCTGCCACCAGCAATTTCGGGCCAGGCCTTCCTGGTGCAAGACCTGTGGTAGACCTCTGCCAGAGGCATTTTCCAGCCCCCCCAACCCCGCCACGACCCCCGACGTCGGGAGGTCTGTAAAATTCATCCCATCAAGTTTGAAAACCATCTGCAACTGTGGACCATCCAAGCTTACAGATTGCTAAAGAGACCAGGGGAAGAGAGCCACTACAAGACTGCCTCCAAGAAAATTCTGAGCCAAGCGAGGCAGCCACTAAGTACACTTTGACCAGCCATGGACTTCAAGAATACAACTCCAGCTACAAGACCACCAAATCATCCAATCTCAGACTGAGTATTTAACTTTTATTTATTCTGGACTTTAATCCAACCAAAAAACCTAACTTCCATTTTGTAATCTATTTGTGTGTGTGTGTGTGTGTGTGTATGATCCTCATGTGAATACGTGCGTGAATGTGTAGCATATTTTTTATTATTTTTAAATCAGGTTTAGATTGTTTTAAAAATCAGGTTTAGATTGTTAAGTATAAACTCAAGAAAACCTGCCTGATTGACTCTTTCACGATCACATTAAAGGGAAAAGGCGAAACACTCACTGAGGTGGTAAGCACAACCATTGTTTAAAAAGGAATAAACCTGGTTGTGGTCAAATAAGAGGAAGGGCTAGAGGGGAGCCTGTGACCCCCTCCTCACCTGGCCATAGCAGGAAGAAATAAACTTAAATGGGTATGGGGATACAGCCAGGGAATGGGACTGATTGGATTGCTCTGTAAGGAGCTGGCATTGGCTCTGGGCCGAATGGCCTCCTCCTGTGCCATCATGACTCTGATTCTATGACTAATCTTCTGTCGTTCTGTAATACATTAAGTGGGTCACTAACAAAACCCACAATATTGTTTTTCAAAATTTTCAAGCTGGTTTCACCTGACAATCCCAGTATAGAACTTGAATCCTCTGTCCTCAGTTACTTGTTGAGGAGGATCATGGAATCTTGTACACTTCAACTTTAAAGTCCCAGAATATCCGTTTTATTTTCCTACGAGGAAAATGTCTACTATCTAGTTAAAGCAAAAACATAATCAATATAGAATGTTTACAAATACATCCCCTAAGTGCTAAATCGTTCAGCGGTAGCACTCTCACCTCAGAGTCAGAGGTCAGTGGGTTCAAGCTCACTACAAGAATTGAGCATCTAATCTAAACTGATGCCAGTACAATACTGAAGAGGCAGTGTGCTATCAGAGGTGTAAACTTTTCTTTGAAACATTAAACTGCCTGTTTAATGTGAACTCCCTGACAACTGTCTGAAACTGAACTAAACTGTTCGCAACCTTGATGTGTAGGTAAATTTGGGTATTTAGATTTTAGTTTAAATTGACCATTTTTATACTGTATCCACTAATGACGAACAAGGTCAAGGAAGCCATGTTATAATTAACACGTGACCAAAGAAGCCATTTTGTGTTCAATACTAATTTTTGTATCCTGTATTAATTTATGAGTAGTTACCCATCATGAAACAGATGATTGTAAAAGTAATGAACCTTGATTGAGTTATAATTAATCAATAATCATTTTAGAAAGAATGGGTTTTCATTTAAAGTTTGTTAAATCTAACTTCTGTAAGTTTCTGTGTCTGTGAGAAAGTGCAGCTTCAGCTCAGTTCGAATAATGGACCTTTCTGGGATCCCTGAAAGAGCCCATGAGATGGTACATTGTGGCCTTCAAGTGTCTAGATTTAATGAATAGGAAATTTGTTTGAAATCAGATTAGGAGACAGTGTAAAACCACTCCGTTATACTCATGTCTGAGATTCTGAGGCCAGGTGGCTGTTAGTGGAACCAATTAAATTTACCTAGCAACAGCTAGAACCAATTAGTGATTTACAAAAACCTGATTCTGTGGTTGTGTGATAGCTATCCAGGGGTTAAAAGTAGGGGTCTTGTAAGGTTTCACTGAACAGGAGCAGTAGAAGACCTCGGAGGTAAAGGCACAAATCATCAGCCAAATTCTCCACCTGACAAGGGATCTAGACCGAGCAAAGAACACAGCGTCACCTTACTACCAATCTCGATCAGTCTGCACACCTGCTAGCAGCTGTAAGGTTATAATCCCCAAGATTGTTAAGTATAATTTTACTTCCAATTGTTAAGTATTGTTTTACTCTCAATAAAATTTCTGGACTTATTGATCAAATATCCTGTTACCTTAATTGGTTGACGTCTTGCCCAAAGAGTTTGACCGTGATGGAGTCTCTCTAATAAAGTGTAAAGATAAAGATCATAAATCTGAAAAAGATAAAGATCTGAAATCTGACCAGTCATATTTGACACCAAAGTGAGCTTCTAACCATATATCCATGCAATCACTAAGATGATTTCAACTCTGTAACTTCACCCCTGCCTCAGCTCATTTGCTGCTAAAAACCTCATCCATACCTTTGTTACCTTTAGATTTGACTATTCCAACACACTGCATGCTGGCCTCCCACATTCTACCGTCCGTAAACTTGAAGTCATCCAAAACTCGATTGCCCACGGCCTAACTCGTATCAGGTCCCATTCACCATTACCCCCGTTCCCACTGACCTACATTGGTCCTGGTTAAGCAATATCACAATTTTAAAATTATCATCATGTTTCCAAATCTCTCTATAGCTTTGCTATTTCTATAATCTCCAACAGCCCTTCGAGATATCTGCACTCATCTGTTCTGGCATCTTGAGCAACCCTAATTTCAAATGCTCTACCATTGGTGGGTGTGCCTTCAGTTACCGAGGCCCGAAGCTCTGGAACTCAGTCTCGAAACCTCTCCACCTCTCTACCTCTCTTTCCTCCTTTAAGTCACTCCATAAAACTACTTGTTTGATCTTATATCTCCTTAGGTGGCCTGATTTTGCTTTATAATGCTCCTATAGATTGCCTTGGATGTTTTATTATGTTAAAGATGATATATAAATACTAGTTGGTGGTGGTGGTGAAAGATATAAAGGCCTCATCACATTATTCATAAAAGAGTAGGAGTGTTCTCCCAGTGTTTTTTTCATTCTTTCATGGGATGTGAGCATCACTGGAAAGGCCACCATTTGTTGCCCATCCCTAATTGCCCTTGAGAAGGTGGTGGTGAGCCACGTTCTTGAACCGCTGCAATCCATGTGGTGTAGGTACACCCACAGTGCTTTTAGGAAGGGAGGTCCAGGAGACTGACATAGTGACCAGTGAAGAAACGGCGATTATAGTTCAAAGTCAGCGTGGTGACTGACTTGGAGATGAACTTTCAAATGGTAGTATTCCCATGCATCTGCTGTCCTTGTCCTTCTTGGTGGAAGAGGTCACAGATTTGGAAGATGCTGTCGAAGGAGGCTTGGCAAGTTACTGCAGTCGATCTTGTCGATGGTACATACTGCTGCCACTGTGTGCCAGTGGTGGAGGGAGTGAATGTTTAAGATGGTGGACGGGGTGCCGATCAAGCGAGCTGTTTTGTCTTAGATGGTGCCGGGCTCTTTGGGTGTTGTTGGAGCTGCACTTATCCAGGCAAGTGGAGAGTATGCCATCACACTCCTGACGTATCTTGTACATGGAGGATAGGCTTTGGGGAGTTACTCACCACAGAATTCCCAGCCTCTGATCTGCTCTTGTAGCCACAGTATATATGTGGCTGGTCCAATTAGGTTTCTGGTCAATGGTAACCCCAGGATGTTGATGGGGGATTCAATGATGGTAATGCTGTTGAATGTCAAGGGGAGATGGTTAGATTCCCTCTAATAGGAGGTTGTCATTGCCTGGCACTTGTGTGGCATGAATGTTACTTGTTGTTTATCAGCCCAAGGGTGAATGTTGTCTAGATCTTGCTGCATGCAGGCACAGGTATCAGAGGAGTTGCGAATGGTACTGAATATTGTGCAATCACCAGCAAACATCCCCACTTCTGACCTTATGGAGGGAAGGTTATTGATGAAGCAACTGAAGATGATTGGATCTAGGACACTACCCAGAGGAACTCCTGCAGTGATGTCCTGGGACTGAGATGATTGGCCTCTAACAACCACAACTATCCTCCTTTGTGATCGGTATGACACCAACCAGTGGAGAGTTTTCCCCCTGATTTCCATTGACTGCATAAGAACATGAGAAATAGAAGCAGGAGGAGCCCATTTGGCCCCTCGAGCCTGCTTTGCCATTCAATAAGATCATGGCTGATCTGATTCTGGCCTTAGCTCCAATCTCTACCTGCCCCCCCCCCTTAATCCTTGACTCTGCTGTAGATCAAAAATCTGTCTAACTCAGCCTTTAATATATTCAATGACCCAGCCTCTACTGCATTTTGGGGAAAAGAAATCTAAAGATAATGATCCTCTGAGAGAAGAAATTCCTCCTCATCTCCATCTTAAAAGGCAGACCCCTTATTTTGAAACTGTGCCCCCTAGTACTAGATTCCCCCAAGAGGGAAACATCCTCTCAGCATCTACCCTGTCAAACCCCCTCAGAATCTTATATGTATCAAGAAGATCACCTCACATTCTTCTGAACTCTAATGAGTATAGGCCCAACCTGCTCAACCTTTCCTCATAGGATAACCCCTTCATCCAAGGAATCTGCCCAGTGAACCTTCTCTGAACTGTTTCCAATATAAGTATATCCCTCCATAAGTAAGGAGACCAAAACCATATGCAGTTCTCTAGGTGCAGTCTAACCAATGCCCTATACAGTTATAGCAAGACTTCTCTACTTTTATACTCCATCCCCCTTGCAATAAATGCCAACATTTGCCTTCGCAATTACTTGTTGTGCCTGCATGCTAACTTTTTGTGATTCATGTTCAAGGACACCAGATCTCTGTACTGCAGCATTCCGTAGTATCTCCATGTAAATAATATTCTGCTTTTCTACTCTTCCTGCCTAAGTGGACAACCTCACATTTTCCCACATTATACTCTATCTGCCAAATCTTTGCCCACTCACTTAACCGATCTATATCCCTTTGCAGTCACTTTCTGTCCTCCTCACAACTTGGTTTCCTACCTATCTTTGTATCATCCGCAAATTTGGCTACAATACACTCGGTTCCTGCATCCAAATCATTAATATAGATCACAAATAGTTGAGACCCCAGGATTGATCTCTGTAGCACTCCACTAGTTGCAGTTTGCCAACTTGACAATGCCCCATTTATCCCAATTCTCTGTTTCCTGTGAGTTAGCCAATCCTCTATCCATGCTAATATATCACACCCAACACCATGAGTTCTTATCTGGTCTAGTAACTCTTTATGTGTCACCTTATCAAATGCCTTTTGGAAATCCAAATACACTATATCTACTCATTCCCCTTTATCCACCCTGCTTGTTACATCCTCAAAGAACTCTAATAAATTTGTCAAACATGATATACCTGTCATAAACCCATGTTGACTCTGCCTGATTGCGTTACGATTTTCTAACTGTCCTACTATTACCTCCTTAATAATAGCTTCTAGTTCTGATGAAAGGTCAGAGACCTGAAACGTTAACTCTCCTTCTCTCTCCACAGGTGCTGAGTATTTCCAGCACTGTTTTATTGGATTCTATCATTTTCCCAATGACAGATGTTAGGCTAACTGGCCTACAGTTTCTGCTTTCTGTCTCCCTCCTCTCTAGAACAGAAATGTTACATTTGTGGTTTTCCAATCCACTGTGACCTTTCCAGAATCGAGGGAATTTTGGAAGATTGTAACCAATACATCCACTATCTCTGCAGCCCCTTCTTTTAAGACCCTAGGATGCAGGCCATCAGGTTCAGGGGATTTGTCAAACCTTTAGTCCCATTAGTTTTCCTCGTACTTTTTTTCTGTGATAGTGATTGTTTTATGTTCCTCTCTCCCTTTTGCCTCCTGATTTTCTACTATTCTTGGGATGCTTTTTGTGTCTTCTACTGTGAAGTCAGATACAAAATACTTGTTCAAAGTCTCTGCCATTTCCTTGTATCCCATTATTAAATCCACAGTCTCATCCTGTAAGGGACCAACACTTACTTTAGCTAATTATTTCTTTTTATATATTTGTAGAAGCTTTTACTGTTTTTTTAAATATTTCTTGCTAGTTTACTCTCACACTCTAATTTCTCTCATTTTTTTAAGTCATCTACTGATTTCTAAAATGTTTCCTATCTTCTGGCCTGCCACTAATCTTTGCAGCATTGTCCTACTTTTCTTTCAATTCGATACCATCCTTAACTTTTTCGTTCACCATGGATGGTGCATCCTTCTCAGAGTCTATCTTTCTCAATGGAATATATCTTTCAGAGTTATGAAATGTCTCCTTAAATGTCTGCCACTGCTTCTGTACTGTCTTACCTTTTAACTTATTTTCCCAATCCACTTTAGCCAACCCTGTTTTCATACCCTTGTAATTGCCTTTATTTAAATTTAAGACACCAGTTTCGGAGCTAAAATTCTCACCCTCAAACTGAATGTGAAGTTCTATCATGTTATGATCTCTTTTGCCTAGAGGATCCTTTATTATGAGGTCATTTATTAATCCTGTCTCATTACACATTAAAATATTCTAAAATATTCTGCGCCCAGGTTGATTCCTGTGACTTTTCTAATACTTGTCAGTTCCGAAGAAGGGTCACTGACCTGAAACGTTAACTCTGCTTCTCTTTCCACAGATGCTGCCAGACCTGCTGAGTGATTCCAGCATTTCTTGTTTTTATTTCAGATTTCCAGCATCCGCAGTATTTTGCTTTTATTTTGATTCCAGAGTATATTGTTTCAAGAAACTGTCCTGAATACACTCTACGAACTCATCCTCCAGGCTACCTTTGCCAATTTGATTAGACCAATCTATATGAAGATTTAAATTGCCCACGATTACTGC
Source organism: Heterodontus francisci (assembly GCF_036365525.1). NCBI lineage: Eukaryota > Metazoa > Chordata > Chondrichthyes > Heterodontiformes > Heterodontidae > Heterodontus > Heterodontus francisci. Next base: position 121,048,921 of record NC_090374.1, read on the forward strand.
AGTACCTTTCCTACAAGCCCCCGTTATTCTTTGATTTAAACTCTGCCCTACAGAGTAGCTACAGTTAGGGGCCTATAAACTACATCTTGATTTTCTGAGCGTAGATCATTTCTCATCACTATACTGATCTCATCCTTTATTAACAGAGCTTCCCCACCTCTTTTTTTTTCTTCCTATCCTTCCAAAATGTCAAGTACCCTTGAATATTTAGTTGATGACCTTTGTCATCTTGCAACCATGGGCTGAATTTTCCATCCCCCCAAAGAGATGGATGGTGACGGGGGATGGGGGGGGGGGTGGCGTAAAATGCAGCAGGAGGCTCAGGGGGCCCTTCTCGACCTGCTCCCGCCTCCGCTGCCACTTTACGCAGGGCGGCGGCAGTGAAAAACGGCCACCCGCTCCAGTGCAATCAAGGCCCTTAAGTGACCACCTAACGGTCACTTATGGGCCTTCGCCTGCTTCCACAGGGATGTTACGCATGGCAAACGGGCATCCTAGACCAGAGAAAAGCCGCCTAACAGAAGCAGGCGGCTTTCTGACAGCCAGAGGGGGGCCCTCCTGATCAGGCACCCTGTGCCCAATGGAGGGCCGCCCCCGCTGCCCCAATCACCCCCAACACGCCCCCCGTCCTCCCAATCGACCACCTTTGCTTCACCGGGGCACGACCGATCACCCCGGCAAGGCAACAAAAACTTACCTTAGGTCTGGGGTTCCCTGACATCTTCTTCTGCAGGCTGGGTTGCAGTCCCAGCAGTGGCCACCGCTCCCGGTGGCGCTGATGGGACTAAGAGGTGCCGGCCCGCTGATTGGCTGGCAGCTCTATTAGGCAGGATTTCCTGCCTCAAGCAGGTGGAAGAACAAGTAAAGGCCGGGGACCCGCAAAATGTGGGTCAGATCCCTAGGTCAGGCGGAAGCGAGTTCGCCGGACCGGCTCCCGTCCACCAAGGGTTAAATCCCAGCCCATGTCTCTGTAATGGCTATCAGGTCATATCTATTTATTCCTTCGACAACACCTTCCTCCTTTAACAGCACCTTCCAAACCCATGACCTCTACCACCTAGAAGGAGAAGGGCAGCAGATGTATGGGAACACCACCACCTGCAAGTTCCCTCAAAGCCACACACCATCCTGACTTGGAACTATATTGCCATTCCTTCACTGTCATTGTGTCAAAATCCTGGAACTCCCTTTCTAACAGCATTGTTGGTGTACCTACACCCCAAGGACTGCAGTGGTTGAAAAAGGCAGCTCATCACCACCTTCTTGAGGGTAATTCGGGATGGGCAATAAATGCTGGCCTAGCCAGTAACGCCTACATCCCATGAATGAATAAAAAAAATTCTATTTGTGCTATCAATTCATCTATCTTCTTATGAATGCTGCTTGCATTCAGATAAAGAGCCTTTAATTCTGTCTTTTTATCATTTTTCCCTACACTGACCTTATTTGCTGGTGCACTCTTATGTTTGTACGCTCTGTCCCTTCCTGTCACACTCTGGTTATCATTACCTGAATTGCTACCCTGCACTATTGCCTTTTCCTTTCTCATTAACTTTCTAAATTTCCCCTCACCTGTACAGCCCTAGTATTTTTTTAAAATTCGTACGGGGGATGCTAGTTATATGATTTGCCAGGACAACTGGTCTCAGAGTGGTTCAGGTGAAGGCTGTTCCAATGGACCAGCTCCCTCTTTCCCCAATACTTGTGCCAGTGCCCCATGAATTGAAACCTATTTCTCCCACACATGTTTTTGAGCCATGCATTCAGTGCTCTGATCTTATTTACCTTATGACGATTTTCTGGTGGCTCAGGTAGTGGTTCTTTGTGGTTCTGCTTTTTAATTTAGCCCCTAGCTGCTCATACTCCCTCAGTAGGTTCTGTTTCATAGCCTTGCCTATGTCGTCAGTACCCACGTGGACCACGACAACTGGATCCTTCCTCCTCCACTCCAAGTTCCTCTCCAGCCCCGAGGAGATGTCTTTGCTGGCACCAGGCGGACAGGTCGCAGCTGCCCATCCCCGATCTAAAGAAATCTCTATACCCTGTTTTAGAATCTAATTAGTCCCTTGTTTAAACTATTAATTTTAATTAATGCCTCAGGACCTGCTCTGTGCTCAGACTCTTGTTATTAATTCCCTTACAGTTATAGTACCCCAATTGATTTTTTAAAAATTTCCCAGCTCCTAGTTTGAATGAATGCCCTAATTTAGAGACAGAAAAAGAGAAATACTCACCAACCAATTATTTACATGCTTCCTAGTGATGTCACACTTACATTTTTTTTTATTTTTGCTCTGACTCTGCTTCTGCTCTGGCTCTCAGCAGCTGCTCTTTTTAAATCACTGCTCTGACAGGATTCCAAATAAAATCATAGAATGGATACAGCACAGAAGAAGGCCATTTGGCCTGTCATGTCCATGCTTGCTCTCTGGAAGAGCAACTCACTTAGTCCTACTCACCTGCCTTTTCCATGTAGCCCTGCAAGTTTTTGTTTCAAATAATTCTCCAATTCTCATTTGAAGGCCTCAATTGAATCTGCCTCCACCAAATTCTCAGACATTTCAGATCCTAACCATGTTCTGTATAAAAAAGGTTGTCCTCCTGTCGCCATTGCTACTTTTGCCAACACCTTAAATCGGTGTTAAATCGTTCTCGACCCTTCCACTGATGGAAACAATTTCTCCCTTCTGCTCTGTTCAGACCCCTCAGGATTTTGAAAACTTTAACAGATCTCCTCTTAATCTTCTCTTCTCTAAGGAGAACAGCCCTAGCTTCTCCAATCTATCCATGTAACTGAAGTCTCTCAGCCCTTGAACCATTCTCATAAATCTTTTCTGCATCCTATCTAATGCTTTCACATCCTTCCGAAAGTGTAGTGCCAAGAACTGGATGCAATTCTCCAATTGAGGCTGAATCAAGGTTTTATACATGTTCATTATAACTTTCTTGCTTTTGTACTCTATGACCCTACTTATAAAGCAAAGATCCCGTATGCTTTATAACACCTTTCTCAAACTGCTCCTTCACCTCCAATGATTTGTGCACATGTAACCCCAGGTCCCTCTGCTCCTCCACCCCCATTAGAATTGTACCCTTTATTTGCCTCTCCTCGTTTTTCCTACCAAAATGAATCACTCCATACTTCTCTGCATTAAACCACTACAAAGTCTAAGAGAAGGAATGAGACTGAACAGACTACCCAGCATTGACCTAGGCACTGGAAACGACAACGGCAAACCCAACCCTATCGACCCTGCAAAGTCTTCCTTACTAACATCTGGGGGCTTGTGCCAAAATTGAGAGAGCTGTCCCACCAACTAATCAAGCAACAGCAACACAATCATACTCACAGAATCATACCTTGCAGACAATGTCCCAGACGCCACCATCACCATCCCTGGGTATGTCCTGTCCCACTGGCAGGACAGACCCACCAGAGGTGGCGGCACAGTGGTATACAGTCGGGAGGGAGTTGCCCCGGGAGTCCTCAACATTGACTCCAGAACCATGAAGTCTCATGACATCAGGTCAAACATGGGCAAGGAAATCACCTGCTGATTAACACCTACCGCCACCCCTCGGCTGATGAAGTCTTTAAGATTTAAGGTAATTATGGAAAAGGACAAAGATGGACTGGAAATAAAGGTACTGAATTGGGGGAAGGCTGATTTTAAGATGATAAAACAAGATCTGGCCAAAGTGGACTGGGAGTAGCTACTTGTAGGAAAGTCTACATCAGATCAATGAAAGTCATTCAAAGAGGAAATAGTGAGAGTTCAGAGCCAACATTTACCCATCAAGGTGAAGGGTAGGACTAACAAGTCCAGATAACCCTGGATGTCAAGGGACATAGAGGGTTGGATCAGTTAAAAAAAGGAGGCTTATGGCAGATTCAGAGCCTGAAAACAGCAGAGGCACTAGAGGAGTATAGAAAGTGTAGGGAGGTACTTAAAAAAGTAATTAGGAGACCGAAGAGGGGACATGAAAAAACACTGGCAGGCAAGATAAATGAAAATACTAAGGCATTTTATAAGTATGTTAAGGGCAAGAGGATAACCAGGGAAAGAGTAGGGCCCATTAGGGACCAAAGTGGCAATCTGTGTGTGGAGCCGGAGGACATAGGTGAGGTTTTAAATGATTTTTTCATCTGTGTTCACTATGGAGAAGGGCGATGTAGGTGTAGAGATCAGGGAGGGGGATTGTGATATACTTGAACATATTAGCATTGAAAGGGAGGAAGTATTAGCTGTTTTAGTGGGCTTAAAAGTGGGTAAATCCCCAGACCCAGATGAGATGTATCCCAGGCTGTTATGTGAGGCAAGGGAGGAGATAGCAGGGGCTCTGACACAAATTTTCAAATTCTCTCTGGCCACAGGAGAGGTACCAGAGGATTGGAGGACAGGGAATGTGGTACCTTCATTTAAGAAGAGGAGCAGGGATAAACCAGGTAATTACAGGTTGGCGAGACTAACATCAGTGGTTGGGAAACTGTTGGAAAAAAGTCTGAGAGACAGGATTAATCGCCACTTGGAGAGGCAGGGATTAATCAGGGATAGTCAGCATGGCTTTGTCAGGGGGAGATCATGTCTAATTAACTTGACTGAATTTTTTGAGGCGGTGACAAAATGTATAGATGAGGGTAAAGCAGTTGATATAGTCTACATGGACTTCAGTAAGGATTTTGATAATGTCCCACATGGGAGATTGGTTAAGAAGGTAAGAAGCTATGGGATCCAGGGCAATTTGGCAAATTGGATCCAAAATTGGCTTAGTGGCAGGAGGCAGAAGGTAATGGTCGAGGGTTGTTTTTGCGAGTGAGGGGGGATCTCATAGAAACCTATAAAATTCTAACAGGACTTGACAGGGTAGATGCAGGAAGGATGCTCCCGATGGTGGGGGAGTCCAGAACCAAGGGTCATAGTCTAAGGATACGGGGTAAACTTTTCAGAACTGAGATGAGGAGAAATTTCTTCACCCAGAGAGTGGTGAGCCTGTGGAATTCGTTACCACAGAAAGCAGTTGAGGACAAAACATTGAATGTTTTCAAAAAGGGGTTAGATATAGCTCTTGGGTCTAAAGGGATCAAAGGGTATGGGGTGAAAGCGGGAACAGGCTACTGAGTTGGATGATCAGCCATGATCATAATGAATGGCGGAGCAGGCTCGAAGGGTCAAATGCCCTACTCCTGCTCCTATTTTCTATGTTTCTATGTTTACTGACCACGCTGGCCGAGTCCTAAAGGACATAGCTGCTAGACTGGGTCTGCAGCAGGTGGTGAGGGAACCTCTCTCCCCGAAATGTTCCCCCACTGATACGTCTACCACTTGTCCGGCTTCATTCCCTAGGATTAGGTCCAGTACTGCCTCTTCTCTTGTAGGACTATCTACGTACTGGCTCAAAAAGCTCTCCTATATGCATTTTAAGAATTCTGTCCCCTTTAAGGCTTTTGCACTAAGACTATTCCAGTTGATATTGGGAAAGTTGAAATCCCCTACTATTATTACCCTATTATTTTTACACCTCTCTGAGATTTGCCTACATATCTGCTCCTCTGTCTCTCCCTGACTGTTTGGAGGCCTGTCATACACTTCCAGCCAAGTGATTGCTCCCTTTTTGTTTTTAAGTTCTACTCATATGGCCTCATTTGAGGAACCTTCTAAGATATCATCCCTCCTTACTGCAGCAATTGACTCCTTGATCAACAGTGCAATGCCACCTCCTCTTTTACCCCTTCCCCTGTCATGCCTGAAGATTCAATACCCTGGAATATTGAGCTGTCAGTCCTGCCCCTCCCTCAACCATGTCTCTGTGATAGCAATAATATCATAATGTCATGTGCTAATCAATGCCCTCAATTCATCTGCCTTACTAGTAAGACTCCTTGCATTAAAATAGATGAAATCCAGCCTTGCATTTTTCACTTGTGCCTTAACAGGTCTATATTTGCTCTGCCTTCCAGACTGACTCAGTTTCTCTTCTATATTTGACTGTGCATCACCCCCTACTCTACCTCAACTCTGTATCCCATCCCTCTGCCAAATTAGTTTAAACCCCCCCACCCCCAACAGCACTAGCAAACCTCCCAGCAAGGATGTTGGCTCCGTTCCGGCTCAGGTGCAACCTGTCCAACTTGTACAGGTCTCACCTTTGCCAGAAACAGACCCAGTGATCTAGGAAACTAAAGCCCTCCCTAAACCATCTCCTCAGCCATGCATTCATCTGCTCTATCCTCCTATTCCTATACTCACTAGCACGTGGCACCGGGAGTAATCCAGAGATTACAACCTTTGAGATCCTGCTTTTTAGTCTGCTACCTAGCTCCTTAAATTTTTCTTGCAGGACCTCATCTCTCTTTCTACCTATGTCGTTGGTACCAATGTGTACCAGGACCTCTGACTGTTCACCCTCTCCCTTCAGAATGTCCTGCAGCCACTCCGAGACATCCTTGACCCTAGCACCAGGGAGGCAACATACCATCCTGGAGTCTCATTTGCGGCCACAGAAACGTCTGTCTGTTCCCCTTATGATTGAATCCCCTAACAGTATGACTCTCCTACTCTTTTTCAGCCTGTCCTGTGCAGCAGAGCCATCCATGGTGCCACGAACTGCTTTCCCCTGGGAGGCCATCCCCCCAACAATATCCAAAGCCGTATATCTGTTTGAGAGAGGGATGGCCACAGGGGGCCCCTGCACTACCTGCCTGTGCCTACTACTCCTCCTGGTGGTCACCCATCCCTTTTTTACCTCTGCAGCCATTACCTGCGGTGTGACCACCGTGCTAAACGTGCTATCCACGACGTCCTCAGCATCACGGCAGCAGTGTGTACAGCAGCCGATACATGGGAACACCACTACCTGCAAGTTCCTCTCCAAGCCACACACCATCCTGACTTGGAACTATATTGCTATCACTGTCGCTGGGTCAAAATTCTGGAACTCCCTTCCTAACAACACTGTCAGTGTACTTACACCCCAAAGACTGTTGCGATTCAAGCTCACCACCACCTTCTCAAGGGCAATTAGGGATGGGCAATTAATTCTGGCCTAGCCAGCGCCCTCCACATCCCATGAATGAATTATTAAAAACTAGTTAACCACAGCTATAGTATTACATACAGTTCTGGTCACCACACTACAAGAAAGATGTAATTGCACTATAGAGGGTACAAAGGAGATTTACAAGGATATTGCCTGGACTGGAGAATTTTATTTATGAGGAAAAATTGGATAGGCTAGGGTTGTTTTCTTTGGAACAGAGGAGGCTGAGGGGAGATTGTATTGAGAGGCCTAGAGACAGTGTATAGGAAGGATATATTTTCCTTAGCAGAGAGGTCAAAAACCAGGGGCCATTGATTTAGAGTAATTGATAGAAGGATTAAGGAGGATTTGAGGCAGAATTTTTTCACCCAAGGGGTGTCTGGAACAAACTGCTTGAAAGCGTAGTGGAGGCTGAAATGGGCATTGCATTTAAAAAGTACTTGGATGTGCACTTGAAGTGGACTTGCTATGTGCTGGTGTCAGCTGTGGCTCAGTTGGTAGCACTCATTCCTGAGTCAGAAGGTTGTGGGTCCATATCTCGCTCTAGGATTTGAGCACAAAAATCTAGGCTGACATTCCAGTGAAGCACTGAGGGAGTGCTGTATTGTCGAACAAGGTGTTAAACCAAGGCCCCATCTTCCTTCTCAGATAGATGTAAGAGATCTATTTTGAAGATGGCAGGGGAGTTATCCTGGTGCCCTGGCCAATATTTATCCCTAAATCAACATTTCAAAAAACAAACTATCTGGTTATTATCACATTGCTGTTTGTGGGAGCTTGCTGTGCACAAATTAGCTGCCCTGTTTCCTGCATTATAACAGTGACTATACTTCAAGTCCTTCATTGGCTGTAAAGTGCTTTGGGACGTCATGAGGTCATGAAAGGCACTATAGAAATGCAAGCCTTTTTTTTAAGTGCCATAATCTACATGGCTATGGACCATGAGCTCAAAAGTGGGATTAGCCTGAATAACATTTTGTTTGGCACAGACACAATGGGCCAAATGGAGTCCTTTTGTATTGAATTTTTATGAATCTATTTCTATGATTCTGCACATCCAATACTTCCTCCTTGAAGGGAAGAAAGCAACAGAATCTGTAAAGCTGGGCAGGACAACCAATGCTGAAGGCCTAAGTTCATAGTGCATTTCCGGGAGGCTTGAAGACATGCTCCCCTTCAAAATTTGAATTTGTATATTAAAAATTCAGGTTTCCCCCCATGACAAATTGAGGATCTGAATTTTCTAGGTTCACAAGGTTGAAATGAGACCATTCTAGTACTGAAACAACCATCTAGACTGGGGATTGCACCAGTATATAATGTATTTAAGTAGAGAATGTATCTTTAGGTTCAATCAGCAGCCTGTTAAATAAACAGTGTGCATAAACAATGGATAAACTAAGCACACTCTGGTTTTGCTTAGGTTGCATTCCTCAGAAGTAATGCAGATTATATGGCTGTGAAGAAGCACAGCTATGAGTTCCTATTTTCGCAGTTGAATTGCTCTTCTGAGGGATATGGGCATCCCTGACCCACACATGGGGCTGAATTTTCCCGCCCCATTGGAAGGAGGCAGGAGAAGTCAGAACATCAGGATGGAAAATGTCAGGACGCAAGCCCGACATCTACATGTCAGAACCAGAAATTCCAAAGGGCAGCCAGCATTGCGGGAGGACCTTGCACTTGCACGCGGCGGGCAGGCAATTAACTTGAATTGTATCAGGGTTTTCTGATTTTTTTCTCTATAAGTCCATGGGAACCACAGGGCTTCAGAACAAGGTAAAAAAAGATGGTGAGCTAGTGGAAGGTCAGTTCTGGCTGCAAATAGCAGCCATCGTGAGTACTGGCGAGTCTTGACAGGAGGGTGGAACTGTGTGGCAATGGCATAGTCAGTGGGGAGAAGGTGCCAGTGCTGTGTGGGGCATACCACCAGAGTGGCATAGCGAAGCTGGAACTTGTGTGGTGTTATGAAGGTGCTTCTGTTCTTTGTTAAAAAAAAAAATTTTAAGAATTCATAACCAAACTGAATAAATGTTGGACTAGTTTTTTTTCAAGAGAGTCATCAAGGGGACACTGAGGGAGCCAGTTTGGCAACAATGTTTACTTGTTGTCACATGACTCAGGTTAAAGATAGAACAAAATTCCTGGTAATAGGGCAGAGAAGTGACAAGCACCCCCAGCAGCAGCAACAGTAACGCGCACATGGGAGGGCAGTAAACTCACAAGCTTTTTGGTTGTTGGGTCAGTGTGTTTTTTACCTTCTGGAGTGAGATAAAGTCAAGTCTGCTGAAGAAGTGTCAAGGAAGAAGAAGACCACACCCAGCTTGTTTTCCAGCAATTCTCTAAAAGACGCTGAGAAGTCTACTGTGTCAATTCATCATGTTTCCTGTCTTTGAAGAAAGCCTGCTAAATTACTTCTCAATGCCGCCTGAAAAAAACTGTTCTAAAGGATCCCTGTGACCTGTCTACATGTACTCGGAAGTTAGACTGGATGCCAGTTTTGGAACAACATATCTCACCTGCTGTATTCTTCAAAAAATGAGCAAGTGATCTGCCCAAGTGTTTTTTTTTTGTCTGTAACAGAGCTCTGAATTTAAAAATCCCTTTTATTTTATCGGTTAATCAATGTAGGTGTGTTTGTGTGTGTGAGACACTAAGGTAAAAAGGGAACTTTAAATTTTCGATCTGTGTGTTTATACTTTACTTCATTACTAGTTAAGACCTGTTTTATAATAAACTGATAATTTTGTTGTTCATGAAAGAAACCTGGTTAGTGTGTTCTATTCTGGGAAAAGTAGAGTATATGATTGACAGTATTGATAAGTGGGAAAATTGAAATGATATGTTGTGACCTGTGGAGAAGTGGGACTAGAATAAACAGTGCACTCCTCCCGCCTCAGTCATAACAGTGGGTAAAGCAGGGTGGAAAGAGGCCTGGAGACTGCGTGAATCTAGATGCCATGGGCCTCATTCATTCAGCTGTCTGTCCCTTCAGTGAGGAGGGGTATCAGAGAAGGAGAGAGCTGCAGAATAGGCAGAGGGCAACAGAGTGGTCACATCAGTGGGGAGGGGGAGGTGTGGGTGGAGAAGAAGGGCACAAAGGGACATGCAACGAGTCTCTTGTGCGAAGAAGGTTACCTGCCACAGAGGGTCTACAGACCAGAGCTCAGCTACCTTCAGATGTCAGAGCAGCAGTGTCATCGAAGACTCCACCTCTACAGGGAGGCCATCACAGAGTTGTGCACCATGATGGAGGACAAACTGAGCCCCGTAGGAAGTAGGGGCCACCCAATGCCAATGGTGCTGAAGGTCACTCTTGTGCTGAATTTCTACACCTCAAGATCATTCCGGGATCTACTAGCGATGTGTGGATCTCCCAGTCTGTGGTTTACTGCTGCATCAAGGTGGACACCATTGCCATCATCATGAGGGCCAGCCAGTACATGCGTTTTCGTACCAATCTGGAAAGTCAAGCTAAGAGGGCCATAGGCTTTGGGGGCCTTTACTGGATTCTCCCAGGTGCAGGGTGTTATTAACTGCATGCGTGTGGCCATCAAAGCTCCCACTGACCAGCCTGCAGCCTTCATCAACAAGAAGGGCTTCCACTTGCTCAATGTTCAACTGGCCTGCGACCACCGCAAGCGCTTCATGCAAGTGTGTGCACGTGCCCAGGAAGAAGCCACGACACCTATATATTAAGGCAATCCCAGGTGCCAGACCTTTTCAGGTCCCCTGCATGTCTTCAATGATGGATACTGGCTGACAAGGGCTACCCACTGAAGACCTGGCTACTGATGTGAGTCCTGTTGTGCTGTGGCAGGTGTTACATCTCTCCACTGCATCAGTGCTTGGGTCCCAGGGACCACAAGCAAGGCGACATGAGTTACGTGCAAGGGAGGCTCATGATACGTTAATACTGGCACAGTTCACATAATGGCCTGTGAGGAACCCAAGCACTGATGCAGAGGAGAGATATACCACCTGCCACAGCACAACTTGAGCGATCATGAAGCAGGCCACAGGGCTTCTCAAGATGCGGTTCAGATGCCTTTATCGATTTGGTGGCACCATTCAGTATGCCCCAGCAAGGGTCTCATGTATCAAGATGGTGTGCTGTGCACTGCATAACCTGGCACTACAGAGGATATCATTGAGCGCAATGCCTGCTCAGACGATGAGGAGATGGAGGAAGATGAAGACCAGGCACAGGATGCTGGAGAATCCCAGGGACCAGAAGCAAGGCGACATGAGTTACGTGCAAGGGAGGCTCATGATACGTTAATACTGGCACAGTTCACATGATCCTTAGTGACAGATTCATGCAATTCATTAAGCACTCTATAGCCCTGTTGCTGTCTCCTTTATTGACCTTGCCATTCACCTGCACCCAGTGGCATCACACTGCAGCATGAGGAGTGCCTGGACCTCACACAGTGTGCTTCCACCTTTAATAGAGCCTGGGTACTCCCTGCAGCCCACAAGAAATGCAAGAAGATCTCAAGCCTTGCCACATCAGACATTTAATGGAACAAAAAATTTATAGGCTGCATGCTTCCAAAAAAGTAACCTGTGAGCCGCAAGGGCAGCTCAGTGCTCTTCTTAAATCTCTTACGTGTGCACCTACATGGTGCTTCCCCTGTACTGTCAGCTGAGGTGAGGCAGGCTGCTGACCTTGCTGTCCTGTGGCTTAGGATGACTTTGCCTATCGTCCTCTGGCTTCCAGAGGCCTGGTGGGCCCTGGCATACTTAGGGCCTCCTTCACAAGTGCAGCAGCCTCCTCTGTTGTTGTGGCTGAGTCGGGCACTGGCAGAACGCCCTCTGTCAGCTGCTCGGGTGAATCTGTGCTATGGTCACCAGACCTGATCCAAGATCTACTCACGATAGGATGCCCATCGACGTGAGGGTATCTGCGCTGGTGGAAGATGCAGTGAATTAATGTGATGGTACACCTTCTAAAGCTCTCTCCTCCTCCTCAAAGGTGGACGGCTGTTCCCCGGTCTCTTGAGCTGTCTGCTCCTGCCTTTGACCTGAATGAGGGAGACGATTAATTAGAAGATAATGCGCATTCCATCACGTCCTTCAGTCCACTTTTAATGTGCAACTCCACATGAATTTTGTTGGACATATTAGCACTATACCTCATGTTTGCCAGAGGTTCTTTTGTGCCCATCCATTAGGCCACTCACTCTTCCCTCTCACCATCTGCCATGGAATGGCCCCCATACTGTCCTCCCAGTTCCAGTGCCTCCTCCTCCAGTGCGTCAGGATTGAGAGGAATGGGATGCCACCGGGCTACCTGTGCTGCTGCCAGGCCTCATTTATTTTCCCAAAAATATACTTTATTCATAAAAATCTGCAAAAATAATTACAAAACAGTTCAAAACAGCATCAAGTTGACATTCCAAAAAGTGCAAAGGAAATCCGTTTTCTTCAATACAGGAGTGAGTTGCCTCACAATCCTTCCATTCCATTTTACATGCCATGTACATTTTACAGCAAACCCATATTTGGTGTATACAGCCAGAGAGGTTTCCCATGGGTCCAGCCCCTCAGTTCACTTTGGTGGGAGGACCTTATACAGTGGTCCTTCCCGCATTGAGCCTCTGCAGCGGCTGCCCCAAGCTTTAGTGCGTCCCTCAGCACATAGTCCTGGACCTTGGAATATGCCAGTCTGCAACACTTGATCATGGACAACTCTTTGCGCTGGAAGACCAGCAAGTTTCAGGCAGAACAAAGAGTGTCTTTCACCGAATTGATGGTCCTCCAGCAGCAGTTGTGTTTCTCGGTGTGTGTCCTGGTGACAGCCCGTAGAGCACAGACTCCTGTGTTACAGAGCTGCTTGGGATGAACCTCGACAAAAACCACTGCATCTCTTTCCACACCTGATTTGCAAAGACACACTCCAAAAGGAGCTGGGCAACAGTCTCTTCCCCACCGCAGCCACCTCAAGGGCAGCATGCGGAGGGGACGAGACTCTAGGCATGCAGGAAGGATCTGACGGGGAGGGCCCTTCTCACCACTAGGCAAGCTACGTCTTGGTGCTTGTTTAAAAGTTCTGGTGATGAGGCATTCTGCCAAATGACTTTGGCAGTCTGCTCTGGGAACCATTGACAGGATTCTCCATCTCTTTTTCCTGTAGAGTCTTGAGGACATTCCATGCAGACCACTGCCTGATGGATTGGTGGTCAAAGGTGTTTTTCCACAGAAACTTTTCCACGAAGGATCGGTGGTACGGTAGGGTCCAACTGGATGGAGCATTCCGCAGCAATCTGACCAGACCGATCCTTCGCAACACCAGGGACAGATAGAACCTCAGCACGTAGTGACACTTGGTGTTTGCATACTGGGGCTCTACGCACAGCTTGATGCAGCCGCACACGAAGGTGGTCCTCAGGATGAGAGCGACGTTGGGTACATTTTTCCTGCCCTTATCCAGAGGTTTGAACATTGTGTCCCTCTGGACTCAGTCCATTTTGGATCCCCAGATGAAGCAGAAAATGGCTCAGGTGACCGCCACGGCGCAGGAGTGGGGCATGGGCCAGACCTGCGCCACGTACAGCAACAACGTGAGCGCCTCGCACCTGATGACCAGGTTCTTACCCACAATGGAGAGAGATCGCTGCCCCCACATGCTCAGCTTGTGTTGTACCCTGGCTACTCACTCCCTCCAGGTTTATGGTGCACGATCCAACCATTTCGAACCATATCCCCAGCACCTTCAGGTAGTCTGACCTGACGGTGAAGGAGACAAAGGATTGGTCAGCCCAGTTCCCAAAGAACATAGCCTCGCTCTTGCCGTGGTTAACTTTGGCTCCCGAGGCCAGTTCGAACTGGTCGCAGATGCTCATCAGTCTGCGCACGGACAGCGGATCCAAGCAGAAGATGGCGACGTCATCCATGTACAGGGAGGTTTTAACCTGAGTGCCTCCACTGCCTGGGATTGTCATCTCTCTTATGCCCGCATCCTTCCCAATAGACTCAGCAAAGGGTTCAATACAGCAAAGAAACAAGACCGGGGAGAGAGGACAGCCCTGTCTGACTGCAGATTGGATCAGGAAACTTTCTGATTCCCACCCATTGATTGAGACTGCGCTACTGATGTTTGTGTAGAGCAGTTTGATCCAATTGCAGATTCCCTCCCCAAACCCCATTTTGGAGAGCACATCCATCATGTAGGTGTGCGATATCCTGTCAGAAGCCTTCTCCTGGTCCATCCTGTCCCGTACATAGGTGATCATAACCCTGAGTAGCGCGAGACTATCAGATATCTTCCTGCGGGGTACAGTGCAGGTCTGGTCAGGGTGAATCACCAACTCCAGAGCTGACTTGACTTGACTGGCGATGACTTTGGACAGAATCTTGTAGTCAACCTTAAGCAGTGAGATGGGCCTTCAATTTCTGATTTCTGCCCTCTCCCCCTTCCGCTTGTAGATGAGAGTGATGATGCCGTTCCTCATGGATTCTGACATGCTGCCAGTCAGGAGCATACTCTCGTATACTTCCAGCAGGTCTGGGCTGATCCAGTCCCACAGAGCCGAATACAACTCAACCGGCAAGTCATCGCTTCCGGGAGTTTTACTCATCTCGAAGGACCTGGCGGCATTTGTCAGCTCATCCAGAGTTAGCAGCTTGTCCAATCTCTCCCTTATGCTGTCATCTAAGACCTCTGTGATGGATGACAGGAAGGACTGGGAGGCCGTGCTGTCCATGGGCTTCACATCGTACAGCCCAGCATAAAAGGATTTCATGATCCTTAGTATGTTGGACTGCGAAGACGTTACCGAGCCATCCTCTTCCTTCAGGCTGATGATCACAGAGCTCTCTGTGTGTACCTTTTGGAAGAAGTAACACGAGCACATCTCATCCTGCTCAATGGAGCGGATTCTGGACTGGAAGATGGTCTTGGAGGCCTCCGTAGCAAAGAGCGAGGCCTGCTTGCTCTTCACTTCATGGAGATCCTCCTTGATCTTGACCCCCATCGACTGCAGCCAGAGCAGATTTTGCATTCTTTTCTAGAGTCAGGACATTTCCCTCCGTCTCTCTCTCGCCTTCTGAACATCTTTGAAGATAAAGGTCCATTTTGGATCTCCAGTGACTGGGTTGGCATTCCTTTTCAAACTAGCTCACCCTTATGCATAGCCACATGTAAGCCCCTAGGAGAGCACAGTATGGTGCATCTACCTTGGCAGATCGCATGAGGTCATTTACCCTCTTGCAGCACTGCAGCCAACTTTCGCTGTTGTTCTCTCAGGCTTCTTTGTGGCTATATCTATTCAAACGAGTGCTGAAAGCCCTTACAATATGGCAACAGCACTCCCAGAATCATGACCACATGCTGCCAATGGGGCCTCACTGGGCACCTCCTCCGCCTGCCAGCAGTTAATTGACCGGCCACTGAGAATAGTGCACCCCAGCCCAAGCCCCTCCCAAACAGCAGTGCCTCCCACTTCTGTTCTCAGCAGCGGGACCTCGGGCACTGCCAGAAAATTCAGCCCATTGTATTACATAGTTTGTCAATTATAACCTTTGCTCATATGCTCTACACCCCAGAGAAGGCTCCTTTAACTTGGCTGAATTCATACAAAGTATTTAATCAGGACAAGTTTTATTTCTCTAATCCCTTAGTGCAGTGTTTGCATCCTTCAGGTCTTTGCTAACTTTGAATTCTATAATCAATCTGACATTAACTGTAATTGCGGTAATGTATTCCATCTGTCCATATAATTTGGTTCTGATGTAGTCAAAGTTTTTTGGATGTGCTTGCTAGTCCTTTATTAACATGCTTTCCTTATATGGGAAGGGCTGTGCTTAAATGAATTGAATGCTTAATTACACCAGTTCTGATCTACATTCTGTTACTGAGCCTTCATGAAATTATAATTTTTAGATTGTAATTTATTTGATTTGAGGCCGCTGCGTCCTAGAGTGGTCATTTTCTTCAATAATGATTATATTTTTGCATTGCTGACTAATTGGTTGTCATAGAGCAAAACTTGCAACAACAAGGTCATTACTGTTTGCATCACTTTATGCCTAAATCCTAAATATTTAATTTGCGAGAATTCTACCATGACAAACTTAGTGTTAACTGTCATGAGCTTATGAAATGGGTTTGTGATGCATTCAGTTCTTTAAGAATTAACTTTAGCTTTGTCCTTGCAGCAACAGGAAGGAATTTTACATTGTGGTTCATTCACCACTGTTTTTTTAATGATGATCAACTTTAAGGGCATTTAAGTGGTCATTGGATAGACATATGGATGAAAATGGAATAGTGTAGGTCAGATGGTTTCACAGGTCGGCGCAACATCGAGGGCCGAAGGGCCTGTACTGTGCTGTAATGTTCTAATTCTAATTCTAATTCTAATCCAGAGGTTAGTTAACACCATGCATGGTGATGTCTACAAGGTTCATATCAGCACTTGACTAATCATCAGGAGACACGAGTTCAAACCCCACCATGGCAGCTAGGAAATTTAAATTGAATTAATTCAATAAATCTGGAATAAAAGGCTAACATCAGTAATGTTGACCATGAAACAACCAAATTGTTGTTTAAAAACCGGTCTGGTTCACTAATGACATTTAGGGAAGGAAATATGTTGTCCTTATCTAGCCTGGCCTACATATGACTCCAGGCCCACAGCAAAGTGCTGATTCTCTTCACACTGCCCTCTGAAATGGCTCAGCAAGTTGATCTGTTGTATTCAAGAAGGTGGCTCACCTCTGCCTTCTCGAGGGCTATAAATGCTGGCCTTGCCAGTGACACCCACACCCTGTAAATTAATGAGAAAAAAAGTCTTGGTGGCAAAAACATCAGCTGGTGTATAAAGTTAAGCTGCCAGTTACATCTGTATCTGTCTCATTTAAATGTAATAAGGCTGAAATTACTCAGCTGTTCTGACAGACACCTAGTATAACAATAACTAAAGTCCATTGTGCCCAAGTCTCAGGCTTTTCACAAGGCCTTGTGATGGGTGAAGCCTCTGCCCACCTCCTAGAAGGTTAATGATATGGTATGGTGCAGTGGGGTAAGTTCCAAAGCCAGGAGTTCCTGATGCATCATCCTGGGATACACTGCATTGTAAATTATAGAAAGAGGGATACAGGTCTCAAGGACAGCAGAAATATGGCTAATGCTGTGGGTTAAGGCCAGGGTTATGTTTGTAACATTCAGATGGACACTTTGGTAAGGAGGTTACTGTAGGCATAGGCTAACATTTCTGTGCTGGGAGTGTTGGTGGGAGAGGTGGCACTGACAATACCCTTGCCTCCACTGAGCAATGTCAGCAGTGCCACATTGTGGAGTCCTAGGGCCAGTGGGCAAATGAGATATGGCAGGGGAAGAAACCATGATCAGTGGCCTTTGATCCTGTTCCAGGTAGGTTTTGAGTAAAATGGCTGTAACCAGTTCTAGAGCTTCAGGCCAGGGAGTGCGTAACACCATTCGGGTGGTGGTGAAGGATAATGAAGGAGGTGCACCTGTTGACCGTACCTTCTTCATTAAGAAAATCCTTATTGATTGCTGTGGATTCCAAGCTGCAGACATCTTCTGCCTGCAGGACTTCCCCAACAGTGGACATTTCGATGTGACGTTCAAGAACGTGGCGGGATGCATCAAGTTCCTGAAGGTGTTCGAGGAGAAGGAAACCAGGCACTGTTGTCGATCCTCACAGTGGAGCCACTCTTCATGCTGCCATCGCAACGTGACCGGGTGGTGACAATCCACCTCTACAACCCCCATGTTCCTGTCATGGATGTACTCACCTTCCTCGCCAGGTATGTCGAGGTGGCCGGCAGCAGCACTGATGTCAAGGACCCATTTGGGATTTGGACCAGCAAGCGGCAGGTCAAGGTGACCTTGAAGGTCAATGCCAACGGAGCCATCATCCAACCTCCCTCCAGCTTTGCTATCGGGGGAAGTCGAGGCTTCTTGGTCTATGCGGGGCAGCCCAGAGTTTGTCATACCTGTGGCAAATCTGGTCATGTGGCAGCCAACTGCAGCACAGTCGTCTGCAAGAACTGCAAGAAAGAAGGCCATCAGACCAAGGACTGTAAACAGAGTAAGTGCTGCAATCTGTGCGGTGAGGCAGGCCACCTCTACAAAACCTGCCCCAAACGTTGCCTCAGTTATGCTCAGGCGGCAAGGTCCAAGGAAAAGCCGGGAGAAGGAACGGTGAATGCGTCTTGTGCTGGGAAGGAGACACGCAACCCTCTCCGCAGCGAGGAAAGTCTACCTGAGAAGGAGAAGAAAGGGGAGGCAGCTGCAACCAGTGACTCAACACCTACCCAGTGACTCAACACCTACCCCGTGCTCGGAAACCCCTCCTCTACAGACAGAATCAATGGTGGAGGAGGCAGCAGATGGACAAACTGGTCAGTGGCAAGTGGTACAAAGGAAAACCACAAAGAAATAATCTCCAAAAAAGGAACAGGTCACCACCCAAACCAGTGGTAAGAGGAGGCTACCTTCTGAGACAGACTACGGCAGCTCCTCCTCATTGGACGAGGAAGGGCCGGAACGACAACACCTGCAAAAGAAGCGGCAGAACTCAAAGGAGCTGGAAGATAAAGCCTCCCCAGCTCCAGGGCACTGGAAGCTGTGATGAGCCCAACGCGCCCCAAACCCAAAGCACCGAACCCAGCTACATGCCCAGCGCACCCCAGCTCCAGGACACCAAGAGTAAAGAAGCGTCTGGTGCAATCCAGCTCCAGGAATCCGGGAACAGTGATGTCTTCGAGGAGGAATAGAGGGGAAAGAGACAACAGCTTGCGTACACTATGGGTATGCAGGAACATACCCAAGGACTAGGACTAGCAAGGACAACTGGTGTGGGAAGCAACAACTAACTTTAAAATGGGTATAAAGATTGCTTCGATTAACATGCGTAGTATTAAATCCACTACGTGATGTGTTTCAACCTTGGACTACCTCGCCAAGGTCAAAGCCGACCTGCTGTTACTGCAGAAGTGTGGAATACCACACCTCAGCACCTACAGGCAATGGTCGTGATGGTGGTCCCACAGGCCATCGATCTGGTCAGAGGGTAATGATTCCCACTCCTCCGGTATGGGTATTTTGCTGTGGGGAGGCAACCTCATCATCTCCGAAGTTAAGGAGGTGGTAGGAGGCCGCATCCTCATAGCAGCTGTAATGTACAACAATGCTCCACTCCGGTTGATCAAAGTATATGCCCCGGCTCAATGCAGCGAGCGACTGACAGTCCTCCAGTAGCTCCCACTGCTGCTGGCAACATCCAGACTAGTCATTCTAGGCATGGACTTCAACTGTATCATTAACACAGCTGGACGATCCGGCAGTGACAACAGCAAACTGGACGCTACATCCAGATTCCTAATGGAAACAGTAAAAGATGCCAAGCTGGAGTCAGATAGGGCTATCCTCTCTCCCCTGTCTTGTTTGTTTGCTGTATCGAACCTTTTGCTGAGTCCATTAGGAAGAATGCGGGCATAAGAGGGGTGACAATCCCAGGTAGCGGAGGCACTCAGGTTAAAACCTCCCTGTACATGGACAACATTGTCATCTTCTGCTCGGATCCGCTGTCCGTTCACAGACTGATGAGCATCTGCGGCCAGTTCGAACTGGCCTCGGGAGCCAAAGTCAACCACGGCAAGAGTGAGGCCATGTTCTTTGGGAACTTGGCCAACCGATCCTTTGTCCCCTTCACCGTCAGGTCAGACTACCTGAAGGTGCTGGGGATATGGTTCGGAAGGGCCGGGGCGTGCGTTAAAACCTGGAGTGAGCGAGTAGCCAGGGTACACCATAAACTGAGCATGTGGGAGCAGCGATCTCTCTCCATTGTGGGTAATAACCTGGTCATCAGGTGCGAAGCGCTCATGTTGTTGCTGTATGTGGCGCCGGTCTGGCCCATACCCCACTCCTGCGCCGTGGCAGTCACCTGAAGCCATTTTCCGCTTTATCTGAGGATCCAAAATGGACCGGGTCCGGAGGGACTATAATGTTCAAACCTCTGGAAAAGGGTGGGAAAAATGTACCCAACGTCGCCCTCATTTTGATGACCACCTTCGTGTGCGGCTGCATCAAGATGTGCATACAGCCCCAGTAATCAAACACCAAGTATCACTACGTGCTGAGGTTCTCTCCGTCCCCGGTGTTGCGAAGCATGGGTCTGGTCACATTGCCACGCAACGCTTCATCCAGTTGGACCGTGCCGTACCACCTATCCTCCGTGGGAATGTTTCTGCAGAAAAACACCTTTTACCACCAATCCATCAGGCAATGGTCTGCACGGAATGTCCTCAAGGCCCTACGGGAAAAGGAGATGGTGGATCCTGTCAGATGGTTTCCCGAACAGACTGCCAAAGTCATTTGACAGAATGCCTCATCACCAGAACTTTCAAACAAGCACCAAAACGTAGCTTGGCTAGTAGTGAGAAGGGCCCTCCCCGTCAGATCCTTTCTGCATGCCTAGAGTCTCACCCCCTCCACACGCTGCCCTCGAGCTGGCTGTGGTGGGGAAGAGACGGTTGCCCACCTCCTTCTGGAATGTGTCTTTGCAAAGCAGGTGTGGAAAGAGATGCAGTGGTTTTTGTCGAGGTTCATCCCAAGCATCTCTGTAACACAGGAGTCTGTGCTCTACGGGCTGTTCCCACGGACGCACATCGAGATAAACATCAACTGCTGCTGGAGGACCATCAATTCGGTGAAAGATGCTCTTTGGTCTGCCCGAAACTTGCTGGTCTTCCAGCGTAAAGAGTTGTCCACGACCGAGTGTTGCAGACTGGCATATTCCAAGATCCAGGACTACATGCTGAGGGACGCACTAAAGCTTGGGGCAGCCACTGCAAAGGCTCAATGGGGAAACACCACTGAGTAAGGTCCTCCCACCAAAGTGAACTGAGGGACTGGAACCAAGGGAAACCCCTTGGGCTGTATATACCAAATATGGGTTTGTTGTAAAATGTACGTGGCATGTAAAATGGAATGGAAGGGTTGTGAGGCAACTCACTCCTGTATTGAAGAAAACTGATCTCCTTTGCAGTTTTTAGAATGTCAACTTGATGCTGTTTTGAACTGTTTTGTAATGTATTTTTTGCAGATTTTTATGAATAAAGTATATTTTTGGGAAATAAAATTGAGATGTGGCTTCATGCTAATTAGGTGCCATCCCCCGACACTACATACTCCGGAGTCAGTGCTGGAGTGCATCAGTGGACATGATCCCAGTGTAAGGGCTGTAACTGTGGTCCACCAATTTCCATCTTCCACATTTAAAGTTGAAATTTACCAGCCAATGAAACACTGCCAAAATCTACTTTGAAATTCAGTCACTTATGTGTTATTTACAGCGTAAATTAAACTTTGCCCTGATTGCAAATTAACATTAAAAGATGAATTCCACCTTATTAATAATTTATTCAGAGTAGGGACTGTTACTTCTTTAAATGAGATTAACTACATATTAAATTAATTAATTTTTCAACAAATATGTTGTGAAATAATCAGCTCCAATAAAAAGGGCGGGGTTATATTTTTAAATAGTTTTCCAGCAGTTTTTCAGAAACAATCATGAGTCCAACTGGAGAAAGGTCCATCTGCTTGAGTATGGATTTGTCCTCAAGCAATCTTGGCTACAATTATTTAAATATTGAACGTCATTGTATCCAGATGGCTAACAGTTAAGCATCTGCAAAGCATGAAGGGAAAAATAGCCATCCTTACACAAGGACTGTGAAATAGCTGCAGTTGCAGTTTAACAATCACAGCCTGCTGAATAGGCAGTCTGTAAGATAAGCTGTGCTATGAGTGAAACTGTGAGACTGCTGGACAAGGACAGAAAACAAGAACAAGGCCAGCAGATGTATTTTGTTTTGCTTTGCAACTAGTACTAAGCAAAACAGATGACTCCAAGCTATGGGTGTACGTGACTAAGAACATTCTCGAGGCTGGGAACAACTGGATAAAAAGGGGAGGCTAGGAGCCTCCAAAAGAAGAAGACCTGCAGGACCATCGTGGAAAGGGAACCCTGAGTCCACTTCAGTGAAGAGAACCCATCAGAGGGAGACTGTTCACCTCACCTCGCAACGGGTAGTATTTGAGTCCAACCCATGAGTCTTGTGATTTATTGTAACTAGTAACAAGTAGTTTAACAAGTAAAATAACAGCAGATAAGTGATTTAAGTATCAATAAAAGTGTTTATACAAAGTATCTCGTGCAGGTGTCTTTTGTCCGCCACGTCGGTTGACACACTAATTTGAGGGTCAACATCATCATCCAAGTTGATCATCCCTGCCAAGATGATACACCGGCAACGTTGTGCTTACCATGAGTGAAGATTTCATCTGTGAACTCTCATGATGCACAGAAGAGAGAGAATTCACTCAATTGGTGACATCGTGTCATAACTGCTGCAGAGTAGCCAATTAGACAGGTTTCTCTCTGCCCCAAAAATACCCATTTTCCTGAGCATCGACACTTCTAGCATGAGCTCCACACTTTCCACAATGAAGACGACACTTTGAGTACTTCTGAAATATTCAGCTGGATTTTACGTGAAGGCAGCAAGTCCCACCCCCAGGGCCGAAAGCGGGTGGCAAGGCGGCGCAGCTTCTCCTGCAATGTTATCAAGACCTGCCAATTAAGCACCAGCAGGCAGGGGAGGGAGGAATCCAGTGAGACGGGGCCAGCAGGGGGAAGGTTGGAGTGTCGCTCACTGGCACCATCTTGAAAAGCCAGGCAGCAGCACAGGATAACCTTTTGCGATTCATGCACTAGGACACCCAGATCCCTATGCATCTCAAAGCTCTGCCATTTCTCACCATTTAGATAATATGCTTCTTTTTTATTCTTCCTGCCAAAGTGGACAATTTCACACTTTCCCACATTATACTCCATTTGCCAGGCCTTTGCCCACTCACTGAACCTATCTATATCCCTTTGTACCTCCTTATGTCTTCTTCACAAGCTACTTTCTTACCTATCTTTGTGTCATCAGCAAATTTAGCAAGCATACCTTCGGTCCCTTCATCTAAGTCATTTATATAAATTGTAAAATGTTGAGGGCCCAGCACAGATCCCTGTGGCACACCACTCGTTACATGTTGCCAACCAGAAAATGACCCATTTATGCCTACTCTCAGTTAGCTTCCAACATTTTCCCTAAGACAGGTGTTAAGCTAACTGGCCTGTAGTTTCCTGCTTTCTGTCTCCCTCATTTTTTGAATGAAAGAGCTACATTCACCATTTTCCAATCTAACGGAACCTTCCTCTAATCTAGGGAATTTTGGAAAATTTAAACTAATGCATCAACTATCTCACCAGTCACTTCTTTTAACACCCTAGGATGAAGTCCATCAGGACCCGGGGACTTGTCAGCCCACAGCTCCAACAATTTGTTTAGTACCAGTTCACTGGTGATTGTAATTTTCTTGAATTCCTCTGTCCCTTCCATTTCCTGACTTATAGCTAATACTGGAATGTTACTTGTATCCTCTATAGTGAAGACCGATGCAAAATATCTGTTCAATTTATCTGCCATCTCCTTATTATCCATTATTAATTCCCCAGACTCACTTTTTATAGGACCAACACTCACTATTAACTCTTTTCTTTTTTAAATATCTATAGAAACGCTTACTATCTGTCTTTATATTTCTAGCTAGCTTTCTCTCGTACTCTAATTTTACCTTCCTTATCAATCTTTTAGTCATTCTTTGCTGGTTTTTATATTCTGTCCAATCTTCTGACCTGCCTCACATCTTTGTGCAATTATAGGCTTTTTTTTAAAGTTTGACACTATCCTGAACTGTTTTAGTTAACCACGGATGGCGGGTTCCATCCTTGGAATTTTTCTTTCTCGTTGAAATAAATCTATTCTGTGTATTCTGAAATATCCCCTTAAATGTCTGCCACTGCATCTCTATTGACTTATCCCTTAACCTCATTTGCCAGTTCACTTTAGCTAGCTCTGCTTTCATGCCCTTATAATTGCCTTTATTTAAGTTTAAAATACTAGTCTTGATCCCACTCTTCTCTCTCTCAAACTGAACTCTTCAATCATATTATGATCACTGCTACCTAGGGGCACCTTAACTATGGGGTCATTAATTAATCCTATCTCATTGCACAATACCAGGTCTAGTATAGCCTGCTCTCTGGTTGGCTCCAGAACATATTTTTCCAATAAACTATCCTGAAAACATTCTATGTACTCTTCATCTAGGCTACCTCTGCCCATCTGATTTTTCCAGTCTATATGTAGGTTAAAATCCCCTATAATTATCGCTGTACCTTTCTGACAAGATGTCATTATTTCTTCCTTTATACCCCATTCTACAGTGTGGTTAATGCTTGGTGGCCTGTACACCACTCCCACAAGTGACTTCTTGGCTTTATGATTTCTCATCTCTACCCAAATTGCTTCGACATCCTGGTCTCCTGAACTTAGGTCATCCCCCTCTATTGTGCTAATGCCATCATTAATTAACAGAGCTACCTCTTCACTTTTCCTAGCTTCCTGTCCTTCCTAAATGCCATGTACCCTTCAATATTCAAGTCCCAATCTATGTCATCCTGCAGCCATGTCTGTGTAATGGCTATTACAGAGACCGTACTTATTTATTTTTATTTGCGCTCTCAGTTCATCTGTTTTGCTTCAAATACTATGTGCCTTCATATACAGAGCCTTTGGTTGGGCCCTTTTATTATTTTTGTAACCTCTAGCCTTATCTGTTGATTTACTCTTAGAATTGTACGCTCTGTCCCTTCCTGTCACAGTCTGTTTATCATTTCCCATATTAATATCTTTCTTTCTTGCCTTGTCTCTACTCCTTGATTTGCCATATCTTCCCACATGTTCCCACAATGAAAAAGGGTGAGACGGCCAAATCTGGAGCTCCATGGATGTCAAGGAGCTTACAGGGTAAGATAAAGCAGAAAAGGAAAGCTTACGTCTGACACCAAGAACTTAATACTACAGAAAGCCAAGAGGAGTATAGAAAATGGAGGGATGAAATCAAAAAGGAAATTAGGAATGCAAAGAGAGGGCATGAAAAAATATTGGCAAGCAAAGTCAAGGTGAACCCAAAGATATTTTATCAATACATTAAGGGTAAGAGGATAGCTAAGGAGAGAGTAAGGCCCATAAAAGACCAAGAAGGTAGCCAATGTGTAGGGGCAGAAGAGGTTGGTATTGTTCTTAATGAATACTTTGCATCGCTTCACAAAAGAGGGGGACGATGCAAATATTGTAGTTAAGGAGGAGGAATGTGAAGTATTGGATGTGATAAACATAGGGAGAGAAGAAGTATTAATGGGATTTGCATCCTTGAAGACATGTGCACACAGGATGTGCAAGGATGAGTGTAGCTGAAGGTTCTCCAGTAATCGAGTGAGGAGTCGCTCTGTAATTACAAAGTAAGTGATATAGCTCTTGTTTCCACGACTTGCTCTCAGCTGTAGCTGCATGTATCACTTTTTTCAAGGTTTGCATAAATCTCTCAACTTCTCCATTAGCTCTTGGCCAATGCAGTGTGATTTTTTTTGATAAGTGAACCTAGGTAGTTCGCAAATGTACTGAACTCATTGCAATTGAATATGGATTCATTGTCACTTGTTACCATTTGAGGGATTCCAGGCAAAAATTTGGTCAAGCTTTGGGATAACTGCTTTCGTTGAAGTTGACATAACTAATTCCACAATTGAGAATCTGTTGTAGTCGTCAGTGACAACAAGCAGGTCTTCACCTGTGGGCAAATCTGTAAAGTCAATGCTAACTTCAATCCATGGTCCTGGAGATATTTCAGACATCTTGAGAGGATCATGAAAATTTGTCATTGTGGTTGTTTGACATGACAAACACTGATTCTGTGCTCTACCATGCAGTCAATTCCTGGGAACCATATCTTTCCCTAAGGAGTTGTTTGGTTTTGGCAATTCCCTGGTGACCTTCATGTGCTATATCAACAACATATTTCCTCAATCAATGTGAACTGACAACACAATGTTGTGTAGCATGAGTTCAGCTGTGGTTGTAATGGTGAGCTCATTTAGAAAATTGTGAATACCTTGCAGTGTGCAAGTGATTTCACTTGTAGACTCTCTCTTGATCACGTCTTTCCAATTTCGTGATTCCATAGCTGTCATAAGTAGCTGCAATGCCTCACCTTGCTTTGTTGCTGCTTTGATGTCAGCTAGTCTTAGAGACTTTGGAACCGCATTTAGGTTTACATAGTTAAGATGTTGCTCAGCAACCTTTTCCTCATGACTAGTCGGACTGACTGTCGGCAACAGATGTCACAAAAGATAGTCCATTGGGTTGAGCTTGCCTGGCTGATGCACAACATGGAACTCATACTCTTGTAGTTTGAATATCCAACGTTCTATTCTGGTTTGCTTTATGGATTGCTGAAAGTAGAGATGAAAGTGTAAGATATCCCTCGTGATTGAGAGTGCTTCTCTATCTGCGAATAATGTTGCTCTACAGGCATTAATGATCTACTTGCCATCACAATTGATGGGTTACCTGTCTTGTCATTCTGCATGAGAACTGCACCTAAGCCAGTCGGGCTTGCATCCACGACTAGCTGGATGGTTTTCTCAGGGTCGAAATAGACATTTGTGCAACTTGCTGACAATCATTGTTTGATCTGGTGTAACGCCTTTTTGTGTGATTTAGTCCCTCCCACTTGGTGGTCTGTTTTGTCAGATCATGTAGGGGGACAGATAATGTCGCGAGATCAGGAATGAAGCAACTACAGTACATATAAACAAGAAATGCTGGAAATACTCAGCAGGTCTGGCAGCATCTGTGGGGAGAGAAGCAGAGTTAACGCTTCAGGTCAAGTGACCCTTCTTCAGAACTTGCAAATATTAGAAATGTAAAAGGTTATAAGCAAGTAAAACGGGGGTGGGGCAAGAGATAACAAAGGAGAAGGTGTAAATAGGATAAGGTCACAGAATAGCTGAGCAGAAGGTCATGGAGTAAAGGCAAATAATATGTTAATGATGTGTTGAAAGACAAAGCATGAGTACAGATAGGGTATTAGCAGACTGAAAATTGAACAGCCGCAAGTACAAACATGAAAAAAATACAGTGGGTAAGCATGTACAGTACATGATGGGTTCGAGCAGACTCAGGAATCCCGCACATTTGTAGGATCCGCAGCATTTGCAATGACTTCAACTTTCCGTGGATCAGGTGATACTCCTTCACTACATGACCGAAGAATTCAATTCTGCTTTCATTGTACAAGCACTTGTCTTTGTTCTTGGTGAGATTACATTCTCTGAAACATTCTAGGCACGCATGTAAGTGTGTCTCGAGTTCACTTTCAGTGCGACCATAGATGATAATGTCATCATTAATGGTCAGCATGTCTTCAAGTCCTTGAAGTGCAGATTGAATCAAGTGCTGAAATACCTCAGCTGCTGAGTTAACACCAAAGTTGAGCCTCTTGTATCGAAAAAGTCCGATGTGAGTGGAAAATAGGTAAGACATCGCGATTCTTCTGCAAGCTTGATTTTGATAGTAGCCTGCATTGAGATCAAGTTTAGCAAAGTGTTTCACACCATTTACTTTCTCTATGATATCATCGATTGTTTATGTCAGGTATCCTTCTCATTGTATAGCTTGGTTTGATGATCGCATATCAACGCAGATTCTAATCTGGTTCTTGACGACTTGTATGGGTGAGACCCAAGGGGTAGGTTCATCCCCAATTTTCTCAATAATGTCAAAGTGAAGTAGGCACAGAAGTTCTTTCTTTGTCTGTTTCCTGACATGAAATGGGATCCATTGCTGTTGATGTGTGACTGGGGGCACATTAGCGTCTACATGTAGCTTGCAGGTAACACCTTTCAGTTTTCCAATACTAGTGAATCGATCAGCATGCAATTTGAGAACATTGTTGTTATGCATAGGAATGAAGTACGTGACTGCAATCTGTTGCTGTGTGGAAATTGATTAGTGTGATACATTCTCCAGATATAACATAGTGAAGGGGTTAAGCAGAATTAAGCAATGTATTTGAAAGGCACCTCAACAGAATATAATTAAATCAGGATGAGAAAGAAATAGACAAGTTGTTAGGGCAAAGGCAGGATTAGGGAGTGAAGGTTGATAGCTGGGTCTATACAGATTTCACAATGTGGAATGTTTGACTCATGAGAAACAAAGAGATAATGGACTCAAAGAAGAACAAAGAACAAAGAAAATTACAGCACAGGAACAGGCCCTTCGGCCCTCCAAGCCTACGCCGATCCAAATCCTCTATCTAAACCTGTGGCCCATTTTCTAAGGGTCTGTATCTCTTTACTTCCTGCCCATTCATGTATCTGTCTAGATACATCTTAAAAGACGCTATCGTGCCCGCGTCTACCACCTCCGCTGATAATGCGTTCCATGCACCCACCACCCTCTGCGTAAAGAACTTTCCACGCATATCCCCCCTAAACCTTCCCCCTTTCACTTTGAACTTGTGTCCCCTTGTAATTGAATCCCCCACTCTGGGAAAAAGCTTCTTGCTATCCACCCTGTCTATACCTCTCATGATTTTGTACACCTCAATCAGGTCCCCCCTCAACCTCCGTCTTTCTAATGAAAATAATCCTAATCTACTCAACCTCTCTTCATAGCTAGCGCCCTCCATACCAGGCAACATCCTGGTGAACCTCCTCTGCACCCTCTCCAAAGCATCCACATCCTTTTGGTAATGTGGCGACCAGAACTGCACGCAGTATTCCAAATGTGGCCGAACCAAAGTCCTATACAACTGTAACATGACCTGCCAACTCTTGTACTCAATACCCCGTCCGATGAAGGAAAGCATGCCGTATGCCTTCTTGACCACTCTATTGACCTGCGTTGCCACCTTCAGGGAACAATGGACCTGAACACCCAAATCTCTCTGTACATCAATTTTCCCCAGGACTTTTCCATTTACTGTATAGTTCACTCTTGAATTGGATCTTCCAAAATGCATCACCTCGCATTTGCTCTGATTGAACTCCATCTGCCATTTCTCTGCCCAACTCTCCAGTCTATCTATATTCTGCTGTATTCTCTGACAGTCCCCTTCAGTATCTGCTACTCCACCAATCTTCGTGTCGTCTGCAAACTTGCTAATCAGACCACCTATACTTTCCTCCAAATCATTTATGTATATCACAAACAACAGTGGTCCCAGCACGGATCCCTGTGGAACACCACTGGTCACACGTCTCCATTTTGAGAAACTCCCTTCCACTGCTACTCTCTGTCTCCTGTTGCCCAGCCAGTTCTTTATCCATCCAGCTCGTACACCTTGGACCCCATGCGCCTTCACTTTCTCCATCAGCCTACCATGGGGAACCTTATCAAATGCCTTGCTGAAGTCCATGTATATGACATCTACAGCCCTTCCCTCATCAATCAACTTTGTCACTTCCTCAAAGAATTCTATTAAGTTGGTAAGACATGACCTTCCCTGCACAAAACCATGTTGCCTATCACTGATAAGCCCATTTTCTTCCAGATGGGAATAGATCCTATCCCTCAGTATCTTCTCCAGCAGCTTCCCTACCACTGACGTCAGGCTCACCGGTCTATAATTACCTGGATTTTCCCTGCTACCCTTCTTAAGCAAGGGGACAACATTAGCAATTCTCCAGTCCTCCGGGACCTCACCCGTGTTTAAGGGTGTTGCAAAGATATCTGTTAAGGCCCCAACTATTTCCTCTCTCGCTTCCCACAATAACCTGGGATAGATCCCATCCGGACCTGGGGACTTGTCCACCTTAATGCCTTTTAGAATACCCAACACTTCCTCCCTCCTTATGCCGACTTGACCTAGAGTAATCAAACATCTGTCCCTAACCTCAACATCCGTCATGTCCCTCTCCTCGGTGAATACCGATGCAAAGTACTCGTTTAGAATCTCACCCATTTTCTCTGACTCCACGCATAACTTTCCTCCTTTGTCCTTGAGTGGGCCAATCCTTCCTTAACCCTGTTTGCTAAAGATATTTCATGACCCCTTTTAGCCCTCTTAATTCCTCGTTTCAGATTGCGCCTACAATCCCGATATTCTTTCAAAGCTTCGTCTTTCTTCAGCCGCCTAGACCTTATGTGTGCTTCCTTTTTCCTCTTAGCTAGTTTCACAATTTCACCTGTCATCCATGGTTCCCTAATCCTGCCATTTCGACCCCTCATTTTCACAGGAACATGTCTCTCCTGCACGCTAATCAACCTCTCTTTAAAAGCCTCCCACATATCAAAAGTGGATTTACCTTCAAACAGCTGCTCCCAATCTACATTCCCCAGCTCCTGCCGAATTTTGGTATAGTTGGCCTTCCCCCAATTTAGCACTCTTCCTTTAGGACCACTCTCGTCTTTGTCCATGAGTATTCTAAAACTTACGGAA
Organism: Heterodontus francisci; assembly: GCF_036365525.1. Taxonomy (NCBI): domain Eukaryota; kingdom Metazoa; phylum Chordata; class Chondrichthyes; order Heterodontiformes; family Heterodontidae; genus Heterodontus; species Heterodontus francisci. The sequence continues at coordinate 121,079,342 of NC_090374.1, forward strand.
TTGTGATCACTATTCCCAAAGTAGTCCCCTACTGAAACGTCAACCACCTGGCCCGGCTCATTTCCCAACACCAGGTCCAGTATGGCCCCTTCCCAAGTTGGACTATTTACATACTGCTCTAGAAAACCCTCCTGGATGCTCCTTACAAATTCTGCTCCATCTGGACCTCTAACATTAAGCGAATCCCAGTCAATGTTGGGAAAAGTAAAATCTCCTATCACCACCACCCTGTTGCTCCTACAGCTTTCCATAATCTGTTTACATATTTGTACCTCTATCTCACGCTTACTGTTGGGAGGCCTGTAGTACAGCCCCAACATTGTTACCGCACCCTTCCTATTTCTGAGTTCTGCCCATATTGCCTCACAGCTCGAGTCCTCCATAGTGCCTTCCTTCAGCACAGCTGTGATATCCTCTTTGACCAGTAATGCAACTCCTCCACACCTTTTACCTCCCTCTCTATCCCGCCTGAAGCATCGGTATCCTGGGATATTTAGTTGCCAATCATGCCCTTCCCTTAACCAAGTCTCAGTAATAGCAATAACATCATACTCCCAGGTTCTAATCCAAGCCCTAAGTTCATCTGCCTTACCTACTACACTTCTTGCATTAAAACAAATACACCTCAGACCACCAGTCCCTTTGCTTTCATCATCTGCTCCCTGCCTACTCTTTCCCTTAGTCACGCTGACTTCATTATCTAGTTCCTTACAGGCTTTAGTTACTACATCCTTACTCTCCACTGACCTCATTTGGTTCCCATCCCCCTGCCACATTAGTTTAAACCCTCCCCAACAGCGTTAGCAAAAGCACCCCCAAGGACATTGGTTCCAGTCCGGCCCAGGTGTAGACCGTCCAATTTGTATTAGTCCCACCTCCCCCAGAACCGGTCCCAATGTCCCAAAAATCTGAACCCCTCCCTCCTGCACCATCTCTCAAGCCACGCATTCATCCTGACTATTCTTTTATTTCTACTCTGACTATCACGTGGCACTGGTAGCAATCCTGAGATTACTACCTCTGAGGTCCTACTTTTTAACTTGGCTCCTAAGTCCCTAAATTCTGCTTGTAGGACCTCATCCCGTTTTTTACCTATATCATTGGTGCCTATGTGCACAACGACAACTGGCTGTTCACCCTCCCCCTTCAGAATGTTCTGCAGCCGATCTGAGACATCCCTGACCCGTGCACCTGGGAGGCAACATACCATTCGGGAGTCTCGTTTTCGACCACAGAACCGCCTATCTACTCCCCTTACAATCGAATCCCCTATGACTATAGCCCTTCCACTCTTTTTCCCGCCCTTCTGAACAGCAGAGCCAGCCACGGTGCCATGAACCTGGCTACTGCTGCCTTCCCCTGGTGAGCCATCTCCCTCAACAGTATCCAAAACGCTATACCTGTTGTGGAGGGAGATGACCGCAGGGGACACCTGCGCTGCCTTCCTGCTCTTTCTCTGCCTTTTGGTCACCCATTCCCTTTCTCCCTCAGCAATCCTAATCTGCGGTGTGACCAATTCACTAAACGTGCTATCCACGACCTCCTCAGCATCGCGGATACTCCAAAGTGAGTCCATCCGCAGCTCCAGAGCCGTCATGCGGTCTAACAAGAGCTGCAGCTGGACACACTTCCTGCATGTGAAGGAGTCAGGGACATCAGCCATGTCCCTGAGCTCCCACATTGAGCAAGAGGAGCATGTCACGGGTCTGAGATCTCCTGCCATTTTTAATCTTAAGCTTAAACTTAGTTAAATGAAAAAGGAACGAAAAGTTTTTTACCAATCACACGATAAAAAAAAAAGAGAAATAGAAAAAGCCTTACCTTATCTACACACCACCGAGTCCTTTTTTTTGGTTAGAGGAGGAGGGCGGGTGGGAGACACTACAGGTGTAGTGTCTCGGGTTCAGAAACGGCCCAAATATATAGGGTTTTACTTACCCAGCAGCCCCCTGGTCTCCGCCGAAAACAAAAGGAAATTAAATTTACTTTAAACTGACCTTCCCAGCGGCTCACTCGATCGCACTCTCTGCTCCCGAAAAAGCTGCTGCAATGAAAGGCAAGTTATTTTAAACGGCCCAAATATATAGGGTTTTACTAACCCAGCAGCCCCCTGGTCTCCGCCGAAAACAAAAGGAAATTAAATTTACTTTAAACTGACCTTCCCAGCTGCTCATTCGCTCGCACTCTCTGCTCCCGAAAAAGCTGCTGCAATGAAAGGCAAGTTATTTTAAACGGCCCAAATATATAGGGTTTTACTTACCCAGCAGCCCCCTGGTCTCCGCCGAAAACAAAAGGAAATTAAATTTACTTTAAACTGACCTTCCCAGCTGCTCACTCGCTCGCACTCTCTGCTCCCGAAAAAGCTGCTGCAATGAAAGGCAAGTTATTTTAAACGGCCCAAATATATAGGGTTTTACTTACCCAGCAGCCCCCTGGTCTCCGCCGAAAACAAAAGGAAATTAAATTTACTTTAAACTGACCTTCCCAGCTGCTCACTCGCTCGCACTCTCTGCTCCCGAAAAAGCTGCTGCAATGAAAAGATGACTCAGGCTAGAGACATCTGGAGTGGGGAGTGATAAAGACTAGAACGGTGTATTGATTAGAGTGTCTGATCAATCATCCATTGTTTGACCATATTTTGTGAGAAGAACAGTATGTAAGTTTGTGTCTTTGTGTGTGATATCAGAGCACTATCTTGGATTGCCCAAGGTGGACTCTCCCTGCATATACTTGAATAAATGATCAAAACCTGTACCTACGTCTCCTCATGTGGTGATTGAGTTGTCCCACAACAGTTTGGCCTAGTCGGCAGGATACTCGCACTGGACCATCGGAACGGCACTGCAAGCCAGTGAGTATATTTATTTACCCTCCATAGTTAGGGCAGTAAGCCGATCGAGTACCCAAAAAATCTAAAGGAGGACTCAGGACAGGAGGCAGAACCGCGCTGGCAGTAGTCCGAAGCCGCGCAGAGGTCAGAACCACTTACCGTAAGGTAAACAGGACGTAAAGCAACGCTGGTCGGGTGAGACAAAGGGGATAGGAGATAGCACTGGGCGGCATCAGGAAGCTAGAAAAATGTCAGATAGAAGTTGAGTAACGAAATGCATTTTGACTGGGAGCCGGTGCGGGGGTGGGTGGGGAGGGGGGGCTCCATGACTAAGTTTATGGCAGAACAACATAAAAGGCTATGCTTTTAGTGAAATTTCAAGTGAGTAAAAACAAGTTACTGTTGAAAGCATGAGTCTGTTACTTGTTCTATTTTTACACGTGAGTATTTTGTGGGAACCTTGAGTTATGTTTTGGTTGTGTACTAGTTGAACCAGTGTGTGTTCCTTGGGATCGGGACAGGGAATTTAACACAGATTTTTGTTACTTTGAAATCAATTTTGCTGAGTTGTTTGGAATTGAATGAGTATGGAAGTGATTGTTGAGTGTGTTCATTTCAATTTAAGATGTGCACCCAGGAATGGGATATAAAATTGAATTATATTTTAAATTAAAGTAAAAAGGCAATGAACAATTTTCTAAGAGATAAGCTTCAGCCTTGAAGGTCTGATCATGTCTGGCAGAAATCCAATTTGAAGTTTAAAACACTGCTTTAATTGGAAAAAAGTTTAAAATCTTCTATTGCTTTATTTTGCAGTTTAAATTGAAGACATGTCTTACTGACTGTTTTTAAGTAGCAAATGTCAGAAATTGGACTTTGTTTTAAGGGACAGAAGGATAAGTAAAGGAGATATGGGAAAGATTAAAGTTTGTGTAAGAAGCTGGTGTTAAATCTTTTGTTGTAAGAATGTTAAATAACTTTTTCTTTAATTTTTGGTTTTATTACAGTCATTTAAAAAGGTGCCTGAAGAAAGAACAAGAAAAAAAAATGACGTAATTTACCTTTCTTTTTTTTAAAAAGCACCTGCTATTCTGTTCTGTGTGTAGTTAATAAGTATTATAAGTTAATAAGTCTGAATTAAGTTTATATTATTAATGTTAGCTAACCTGTAAAAAAATCCTTGGATTAGAAACCTCTTACAAAAGATGTTAAAAGTTTGGAAACAATTGGAGTTTAACCTAAAATGCTGTCTTCTCTCATGGAGATGGTTTCCTTTGAAGTTGATAATGTTACTAATGATTTTGTTGTTTTAAAACCCGAAGGATACCAAAAGAATGAAAAAAACAGTTTAAAATGGAGTTTAGTTCTTTTGGATCGGAAAAAAAAGTTACATAAAGTGACACAGCTGAGAATGTTTTGCTCCACCCCCTTGGAGACAAGCAAAGACATTGCAGCTGTTGTTTTTCCATTTAATCCACCACACAATTTTTGCATTGCTGAGACTAAATCAACCCACTGGGCTTTGGGGCAGAGCCACAATGGATTCTTTGTGTTTTCTTAAGCAGGTGACGGTAGGATCCAAGGCCACATGAGAACTGATGCCACAGCAGAGATCCAGCAGCTTCAAGAATTTAAGAACTTAACTACAGACAACAAATGTCACAGCATGGTCACAATTTGGACTTTTATCTGTTACCTATGAGACAAAGTGTTTGAGAAGGAGAGATAGTTGCAAGCACTTCTGTCTTTAATGTAAAACAACCATGCAATACCACCAAATCTGGGCATAAGAAATTGGAATCGATAAACAAAATTAAATTGATATGAGTGGTTATTTAAAGCACTCAAAGGGGAAATTATTTGACAATAGGGTTAATTCAGCAGAGAGCGTGCTGCAGATGGGGAGTTGCACAGTTGTCTGATCGAGATAGAGGAAGGGACACCAGGAACTTTAAAGGAGGATGAGATAAAAGGGGGAGGCATGACCCTGTTTGTGGATGGGTCCTGTAGATAGAGGGTAGCAGTGGAAGGGTGCTTTTCTGAATGGAGGGATGTGACTAGTGGTGTTTTGCAGGGATCAGTGCTGGGACCTTTGCTCTTTGTAGTATATATAAATGATTTGGAGGAAAATGTAGCTGGTCTGATTAGTATGTTTGCGGACGACACAAAGGTTGGTGGAGTTGCAGATAGTGATGAGGATTCTCAGAGGATACAGCAGGATATAGATCGGTTGGAGACTTGGGCGGAGAAATGGCAGATGGAGTTTAATCCGGCCAAATGTGAGATAATGCATTTTGGAAGATCTAATGCAGGTGGGAAGTATACAGTAAATGGCAGAACCCTTGGGAGTATTGACAGGCAGAGAAATCTGGGCGTACAGGTCCACAGGTCACTGAAAGTGGCAATGTAGGTGGATAAGGTAGTCAAGAAGGAATACGGCATGCTTGCCTTCATCGGTCGGGGCATAGAGTATAAAAATTGACAAGTCATGCTGCAGCTGTACAGAACTTTAGTTAGACCACACTTAGAATATTGCGTGCAATTCTGGTCACCACACTACCAGAAGGACGTGGAGGCTTTGGAGAGGGTACAGAAGAGGTTTACCAGGATGTTGCCTGGTCTGGAGGGCATTAGCTATGAGGAGAGGTTGGATAAACTCGGATTGTTTTCACTGGAACGACGGAGGTGGAGGGGTGACATGATAGAGGTTTACAAAGTTATGAGCGGCATGGACAGAGTGGATAGTCAGAAGCTTTTTCCCAGGGTGGAAGAGTCAGTTACTAGGGGACATAGGTTTAAGTTGAGAGGGGCAAAGTTTAGAGGGGATGTGCGAGGCAAGTTCTTTACAGAGAGGGTGGTGAGTGCCTGGAACTTGTTGCCGGGGGAGGTGGTGGAAGCAGGTACGATAATGACGTTTAAGAGGCATCTTGACAAAAACATGAATAGGATGGGAATAGAGGGATACGGAACCCGGAAGTGAAGAAGGTTTTAGTTTAGGCAGGCATCAAGATCGGCGCAGGCTTGGAGGGCCGAATGGCCTGTTCCTGTGCTGTATTGTTCTTTGTTCTTTGGTAGTAGGGGACAGTATAGTTAGGGGGATTGACATTGTTCTCTGCAGCAAAAAGCAAGAGTCCTGACGGCAGTGTTACCTGCCCGGTGCCAGGGTTCAGGACATCTGCTCAGGGCTGGAGAGGAACTTACAGTGGAAGGAGGAGGATCCAGTCATTGAGGTCCATGTGTTACCAACGACATAGGCAGGACAAGGAAAGAGGTTCTGCATAATCAGTATGAGGAACTAGGCGCCAATTTAAGAAGCAAAACCTCAAAGGTAATAATCTCTGGATTGTTACCTGAGCCATGTGGAAATTGGCATAGGGCAAATAAGATTAGAGAAATTAATGCGTGGCTCAAAGACTGGTGTGGTAGAAGTGGGTTCCGATTTGAGGGGCACTGGCACCAATACTGGGGAAAGCGGTGGCTGTACCGTTCGGATAGTCGACACCTGAACTGTGCTAGGGCTGGTGTTCTAGTGAGCCACATAACTAGGGAAGTAGAGAGGGTTTTAAACTGAAAAGTGGGGGCAATGGATCAAATTTGGGAGATATGGTAAATCAAGGAGTAGAGCCAAGGCAAGAGAGAAAGATATTCATATCGGAAATGATAACAGACTGTGACAGGAAGGGACAGAGCATACAAATCTAAGAGTAAATCGACAGATAAGGCTAGAGGTTACAAAAATAATAAAAGACACAACTAAAGGCTCTGTATTGGAATGCACGTAGCATTCGAATCAAAACAGATGAACTGAGAGCACAAATAGAAATAAACAAGTACGATCTGATAGCCATTACAGTGACATGGCTGCAGTGGTACAGTGGTTAGCACCGCAGCCTCACAGCTCCAGTGACCCGGGTTCGATTCTGGGTACTGTCTGTGCAGAGTTTGCAAGTTCTCCGGGTGCTCCAGTTTTCTTCCACAGCCAAAGACTTGCAGGTTGATAGGTAAATTGGCCATTGTAAATTGCTCCTAGTGTAGGTAGGTGGTAGGGGAATTGAGGGGATGTGGTAGGAATATGGGATTAATGTAGGATTTGTATAAATGGGTGGTTGGTGGTCAGCACAGACTCGGTGGGCCGAAGGGCCTGTTTCAGTGCTGTATCTCTAAATAAATATAAATAAATGACATAGAATGGGACTTGAATATTGAAGGGTTCATGCCATTTAGGAAGGACAGGAAGCTAAGAAAAGGTGGAGGGGTAGCTCTGTTAATTAATGATGGTATTAGTGCAATAGAGAGGGATGACCTAAGTTCAGGAGACCAGGATATAGAAGCAGTTTGGGTAGAGATGAGAAATCATAAAGGCAAGAAATCATTTGTGGGAGTGGTGTACAGGCCACCGAATATTAACCACACTGTAGGACGGGGTATAAAGGAAGAAATAATGGCACTTGTCAGAAAGGTACAGTGATAATTATCGGGGATTTTAACCTACATATAGATTGGAAAAATCAGATGGGCAGAGGTAGCCTAGATGAAGAGTACATAGAATGTTTTCGGGATAATTTCTTGGAACAATACGTTCTGGAGCCAACCAGAAAGCAGGCTATACTAGACCTGGTATTGTGCAACAAAATAGGATTAATCAATGACCTCATAGTTAAGGCGCCCCAAGGTAGCAGTGATCATAATATGATTGAATTTTACATTCAGTTTGAGAGAGAGAAGAGTGGGTGCAAGACTAGTATTTTAAACTTAAATAAGGACAATTATGAGGGCATGAAAGCAGGGCTAGCTAAAGTGAACTGGCAAATCAGGTTAAGAGATAAGTCACTAGAGATGCAGTGGCAGACATTTAAAGGGATAAGGGGATAGGGTAGGTGGTGGCGTAGTGGTATTATCACTGGACTAGTAACCCAGAGGCCCAGGGTATTTCTCTGGGGACATGGGTTCGAATCCCACCACAGCAGAAGGTGGAATTTGAATTCAATTAATCTGGAATTAAAAGCTAGTCTAATGATGGCCATGAAACCATTGTCGATTGTTATAAAAACCCATCTGGTTTACTAATGGAAGAAAATTACAATCACCAGGGAACTGGTACTGATCAAATTGTTGGAGCTGCGTGTGACAAGTCCCCGGGTCCTGATGGAATTTAGCCTAGGGTGTTAAAAGAAGTGGCTAGTGAGATAGTTGTGTTAGTTTTAATTTTCCAAAATTCCCTAGATTCGGGGAAGGTTCCATTAGATTGGAAAATGGTGAATGTAATTCCTTTGTTTAAAAAGGGAGGGAGACAGAACGTAGGAAACTACAGGCCAGTTAGCTTAACATCTGTCTTAGGGAAAACATTAGAAAATATTATTAAAGACATTATAGCAGGGCATTTAGAAAAATTCAAGGTAATCAGGCAGAGTCAATATGGTTTTGTGAAAGGGAAATCATGTTTAACAAATTTATTGGAGTTCTTTGAAGAGTTACATGTGCTGTGGATAAAGGGGAACCAGTGGATGTATTGTACTTAGATTTTCAGAATGCATTTGATAAGATGCTACATCAAAGGTTATTGCAGAAAATAAAAGCTCATGGTGTAGTGGGTAACATATTGGTGTGGATAGAAGATTGGTTAGCTAACAGGAGACAGAGAGTAGGCACAAATGGGCCATTTTCTGGTTGGCAAGATGTAACGAGTGGTGTGCTACAGGTATCAGTGCTGGGGCCTCAACTTTTTACAATTTATATAAATGACTTTGATGAAGGGACCAAAGGTATGGTTGCTAAATTTGCTGATGACACAAAGATAGGTAGGAAAATAACTTGCAAAGAGAACATAAGGAGGCTACAAAGGTATATAGATAGGTTAGGTGAGTGGCCAAATACCTGGCAAATGGAGTATAATGTGGGAAAGTGTGTAATTGCCCACTTTGGCAGGAAGAATAAAAAAGCATATTATCTAAATGGTGAGAGATTGCAGAGCTCTGAGATGCAGAGGGATCTGGGTATCCTAGTGCATGAATCGCAAAAGGTTAGCATGCAGGTACAGCATGTAATTAGGAAAGCTAATAGAATGTTATCATTTATCGCAAGGGGAATTGAATACAAAAGTAGGGAGGTTATGCTTCAGCTATACAGGGCATTGGTGAGACCACATCTGGAGTACTGTATACAGTACTGGTCTCCTTATTTAAGGAAGGAGGCAGTACAGAGACATTTACTGGACTAATACCTGGAATGGGCTGGCTGTCTTATGAAGAAAGATTGGACAGGCTAGGTTTGTATCCGCTGGAATTTAGAAAAGTAAGAGGCAACTTGAATCGAAACATATAAGATCCTGAGGGGTCGTGACAGAGTGGATGTAGAAAGGATGTTTCTCCTTGTGGGAGAATCTAGAACTAGGGGTCACTGTTTAAAAAAAATTCTTTCTCTCAGAGGGTCATGAGTCTTTGGAATTCTCTTCCTCAAAAGGCGGTGGAAGCAGAGTATTTGAATATTTTTAAGGCAGAGGTAGGTAGATTCTTGATAAGCAAGGGAGTGGAAAGTTATCGGGGGTAGGTGGAAATGTGGAGTAATCAGTTCAGCCATAAACGTAATGAATGGCAGAGCAGGCTTGAAGGGCCGAGTAGCCTGCTCCTGCTCCTATATTCGTATGTTCCTATGTATTCTATCCCACCACTGCCCACACACCTCACAGGCATCCGTGAGGAGTTACAGCAGGTACAAAGGGTGTATTACACATTACAACAACAAACTAAGGCACTGGAAGAGGAGGTCGAACAGATTGATGACACCACATGGTGGGAGGATCTGTGGAATTGGGGTTCGAACATACAGATAGACCCCTGGTTCAGGATCATCTCTCATTGCCCAAGTAGTGATGGTCATATACGTGATGTGCCTAATTTACATGGTCAGGAGGACACACAAGGAGAGGCCAGCAGTATGAGAACGTGGGGGCTAGACAGGTTGTCTGTGAGCCCTTACTGCAGGGCCGACCCATACAGACGTATAGTCAATTGCCTTTGCAAACCTAAACTCGATACCTGGCCAGTATCAGTGAGTGGCAGAGAGCAATGAAAGTTGAGCACATCACTGTTTAGGTCTGTTGGTCATCTTGGGCTGGGCCAAGGGCCAAAAGGGGGGACTGAAGGGGTTAAGCAGAATTAAGCAATGTATTTGAAAGCCACCTCAACAGAATATAATTAAATCAGGATGAGAAAGAAAGAGACAAGCTGTTCGGGAAAAAGCAGGATTAGGGAGTAAAGGTTGAGTCTGTACAGATTTCACAATATGGAATGTTTGACTAATGTGAAACAAAGAGATAATGGTTTCAGGCTACAGACATCTAGAGTGAGCACTGATAAAGACTAGAATGGTGTATTCATTAGAGTGTATGATCAATCATCCATTGTTTGACCATATTTCGTGAGAAGAACAATATATAAGTTTGTGTCTTTGTGTGTGATATCAGAGCACTATCTTGGATTGCCCAAGGTGGATTCTCCCGGCATATGCTTGAATAAATAATCAAAACCTGTACCTGAGTCTCCTCGTGTGGTGATTGAGTTGTCCCACAACAAAAGAATACAGCATTCATTCTAGTGTCTTCGAATGAGACTGCCGTTTCAAAAGTCCCAAGAACTTTCAGCGGTTTGTCATTGTTGTAAGGGAAAATGTTTCTATTAAATCAAAACAGTGCTGGAAATACTCAGCAGGTCTGGCAGCATCTGTGGAGAGAGAAACAGAGTTAACGTTTCAGGTCTGTCACAACATCCTGTTAGTTACCATTGACCAGAAACTGAACTGGACCAGCCACATAAGTATATGGCTACAAGAGCAGGTCAGAGGCTGGCAATTCTGCGGTGCATAACTCACCTCCTGACTCCCCAAAACCTGTCCACCATCTATAAGGCACTAGTCAGGAGTGTGATGGACCTCTTCCACCTATAAGGACAAGGGCAGCAGATACATGGGAAAATCACCATCTGCAAGTTCCCTTCCAAGCTACACACCATCCTGATTTGGAACTATATCACCATTCCTTCACTGTCGCTGGGTCAAAATCCTGGAACACACCCACTAACAGCACTGTGGGTGTACCCGCAGCAGATGGACTGCAGCGGTTCAAGAAGGCAGCTCACCACCACCTTATCAAGGGCAATTAGGGATGGGCAACAAATGCTGGCCTTGCCAGGGACACTCATATTCCATGAAACAAAAAAGAGAGTCATGAGAATGACAATCCTGTATATTTTAAACTTGATCTGCTTACTGATGCCTCTCTTGTCTCAGATGCACTCACGGAGTTTGCCAAAAGCTAAGTTGGCTGTGGCCATTCTGCAGAATGTTTCTGTATCATTCTGCACTTCTCTAGAGAGGATGCTACCCAGGTAGATGAAACTGTCCTTCCCTGAAGTGTGTGATCACCAATAGTAATGATTGGTGGAGTAAAATCCTTGCCTGGGGCTGGTTGGAAGAATTACTGTCTTTTTAAGAGTGATAGTTACACCAAATTGCAGGCAAGTTGTTGCAAAGTGGTTCATAATTGTTCGCATAACATACCGCAAGTCAGCAGCAAATTGAAGTTCACAAGCAAGTTGTTCCAGCACCTCTGTTTTACATTCCTGAATCTGACTTCGATTTTGCGATTCTTGAAAGCCACATGAGGTGATCTCTAAAGAGTGAAGGGTGCTCCTTGCTTGACACTGTTTATAACGTGCAAGCAGATGGTTTTTTTGTGAATTTCTGTCATTTGAGCCATCATACCGTCATGGAATTTTTGCCCATTTTAAAAAAAAATTTTAATTAATTTATTTGGACACCTAAACCTAGAGAGGATTTTCCAGAGACCTTCTCAACTGGCAGTGTTAAATGTCTTTGTCAGGTCAACAGAAACACAGTAGAGGTTTACATTTTGCTTTCTACATTTTTCTTGGAGCTTGTCTGGCTGGGAAGATCTTATCAGTTGTGCTTCTTCCCTTACTGAACCCACATTGATTGTTCGGTAGGATTTTCTTCATTGAATTAAGCATCACTGTTGTCAGGGTCTTTCCAGCAATGACAAGTAAAGAGATTCCCTGGTGATTATCACAGATAAAACAATTTCGTTTTTCTTCATAGAGGCAGGCAATTAAGAATCTTTGAACTCCTGAGGAATTGTTCACGAGGGCCACATAGATTGAAATTGGTGTTGAGGCATTTGACTAAGTAGCCAGCACTGGCCTTATCTATCTCAGTTGGGATAGTATCAGAACTAGGTGTCTTCTCATTTGAGGTAGCTCAATGGTCTTTGCAGTCTCTGAGATTGTAGGTTCTTTCGCAAGGTTATCATTGAGGAACATTGAGGCTGTTGATCGATGCCATCATCATGGATAACTGATTTACTGAGAAGGTTATGGAAATGGTCAACACATCTTTTCAGGATCTGATTTTTTGTCAGAGGATAGTGGTTTCATCATTGCCAACAGGGGCAGAACTACTGGACTGTGGTATTTTAGACGTTTTCCATGTCATTCTGGTTAGCAGAGAACTGCAATTCATCTGCTTTTTTGTCCCACAATCCACAATGAGTCACATATAATCCTTTGTTTGGTCTGGACTTGTTTACGAATGTTTACGTAAGCTTGCTATTTGGTTAATGACTTGTGTTTTAATCATGCTCAGTGTAGGCAGTGATTCTCATCAAGTAACCTTTTCATGCCATCATCATTTTCATCAAACCAGTCCTGATATGATGGATAATTTTGTTATTGGTGTTTCAACCTCCATCTCAATTCATCATGCTCTGTCTCCTCTGAGTTCGCTGCCCTCCTATCATTCCTTAATCTCTCCCTCCATATAAACTCCCCAACACACATCCAGTCATTTCCGCAACCTTAGCATTTCATGTGTCCTTGCTACTCCCATCGTGCCAGTCACAGATAAGGCCATCTCTGATCACTTGCTTGTATTGTCATGATCCTGTCTTTTTTTTTCTCTCCGGGAAATATGTGGTGTGTTTTTATGACAGCAAAGGAGCTGTAGTGCTTTAAGAACCAGCAAGCCTCAGGAGTTAGAGAAAGTGCATTTTGGTTGCCATTAGATGCAAGCGTACGGAGAGGGAACCAATCAGCTTCAAAGAATGCATCGTGCTTACCTGGCAACAGCCGTTCAGGGACCAAGGACCGGATATACAATGTTGCAATTATCTTTTGAACTGGCTTTTTAGTTGAAAACAGACTGTTCTAGCTGGGGACACAGAGAGACAGCTGTGTGTTAGCACCTGAAAGGAGAAACAGAACATTTAAACTGAAGGAAGGGAATTTAGTCTGTTTATTTATTATTATCTCTCAAAATTCTAACAAAAGTCAAGCCAAAACAGAGATCTCTGATAATTTAAACTGAAGGAAGGGAAGTTGGGCTGTGACAATCTTTTGTCCCTCAAAAACTCTAAAGTCAGATTGATTCTATTGAAAGTGTTTGCAAGTTGTTAATTGTTGAAATTCTTCGCTGGAGAAGGAAAGCATCACTTACTGCAGGAATTAGACTACAAACTGTTCTACTGTTATAGAGTCATAGAGTTGTACAGCATAGAAACAGGCCCTTCGGCCCACCACATCCATGCCGACCATAATGCCTATCATACTAATCCCACCTGCCTGCATTAATTCCATATCCCTCTATGCCTTGCTCATTCAAGTACTTGTCCAGATGCCTCTCAAATGTCGCTACTGCTCCTGCCTCCACCACCTCCACAGGCAGCTCATTCCAGATAGCCACTATTCTTTGTGTGAAAAATTTACCCCTTTGATCCCCTTTAAACCTCCTCCCTCTCACCTTAAATCTATGCCCTCTAGTTTTAGTCACCCTTACCATGGGAAACAGACTCTGGCTATCAACCCTATCTATGCCTGTCATAATTTTATATACCTCTATCATGTCTCCTCTCAGCCTCCTTCGCTCCAGAGAAAACAGACCCAGCCTATCCAATCTCTCTTTATAACTCATGCCCTCCAAACCAGGCAACATCCTTGTGAACCTTTTCTGCAACCTCTCTAGCTTAATCACTTCTTTCCTGTAGTGCAGCGACCAGAACTGCACACAGTACTCCAAATGTGGCCTAACCAACGTTATGTACAACTGTAACATGACGTCCCAACTCTTGTACTCAATGCCTCGGCCTATGAAGGCAAGCATGCCATATGCCTTCTTCACCACCCAGTCTACCTGTGTTGCCACTTTCAGGGAACTATGTACTTGCACCCCAAGATCTCTCTGCTCAACAACACTCCCCAGGGCCCTGCCATTCACTGTATATGTCCTGCCCTGGTTTAACTTCCCAAAATGCATCACTTCACACTTTTATGCGTTAAATTCTATTTGCCACTCCCTTGCCCACTTTCCCAGTTGATCTATATCCTGTTGTAACCTTAGACAACCTTCTCCACTGTCCACTATACCACCAATTTTGGTGTCATCTGCAAACTTACTAATCATGCCCCTTACATTCACATCCAAGTCATTAATATGTATGACAAAAAACAGAGGGCCCAGCACCGATCCCTGCGGCACACCACTGGGTCACTGGCCTCCAATCTGAAAAACAACCCTCCACTACCACCCTCTGTCTCCTATCACCAAGCCAATTTTGTATCCAATTTGCTAGCTCACCCTGGATCCCATGTGTTCGAACCTTCTGGACCAGCCTACCATGCGGGACCTTGTCAAAGGCCTTGCTAAAGTCCATGTAGACAACGTCCATCGCCCTGCCCTCGTCAATCCTCTTGGTCACCTCCTCGAAAAACTTAATCAAATTCGTGAGACATGAATTCCCACGCACAAAGCCATGCTGACTATCCCTAATCAGACATTGCCTTTCCAAATGCAAATAAATCCTGTCTCTCAGAATCGCTTCCAATAACTTTCCCACCACTGATGTAAGACTCACCAGCCTGTAGTTCCCTGGTTTATCCCTGCTGCCCTTCTTAAATAAAGGCACAACATTAGCTATCCTCCAGTTTTCCAGTATCTCACCCGTGGCTAATGATGATACAAAAATCTCTGCCAGGGCCCCAGCAATCTCCACTCTTGCTTCCCATAGCATCCTAGGATACACCTGATCAGGCCCTGGGGATTTATCCACCATAAATACGCTTCAAAAACTCCAACACCTCCTCCTTTGTAATGTTGATATGCTTCAGGATATCGCTGTTCCCTCCTTTGAACTCACTAGCTTCCATGACCTTCTCCATGGTAAATACAGATGAGAAGTATTCATTTAAGACCCTGCCCACTTCCCGTGGCTCCACACATAGATTACTACACTGATCCTTAAGGGGACCTACTCTCTCCCTAGCTACCCTTTTACTCTTAATATACCTATGGAATCTTTTAGGATTCTCCTTTATCTTATCTGCCAGGGAAATCTCATGGCCCCTTTTTGCCCTCCTAATTTCCTTCTTAAGTGTAGTCCTACATCCCCTATACTCCTCAAGGGACTCGCTTGATCCCAGCTGCCTATATCTGACATATGCCTCCTTCTTTGTCCTGACCAGACCCTCAATATCCCTCGTCAACCAAGGTTCCCTAAACCTGCCAGCCTTGCCCTTCAATCTAACAGGAACATGCCAGCCCTGAACTCTTCTTATCTCACTTTTAAAAGCCTCCCACTTGCCAGACATCCCTTTACCTGTAGACAACCTCTCCCATTCAACTTTTGAGAGTTCCTGTCTGATGCTATAGAAATTAGCCTTCCCCCAATTTAGGACTTCAACCCGAGGACCAGTCCTATCCTTTTCCATAACTATCTTGAAGCTAATAGTGTTATGGTCACTGGTCCCAAAGTGCTCCCCCACTGACACATCAACCACCTGCCCAGCCTGATTTCCTGAGAGGAGGTCGAGTGCAGCCCCTTCTCTAGTAGATACTGCTTCAGAAAACTAGCCTGGACACACTTAACAAATTCTTCCCCATCTGATCCCTTAGCACTAAGGCAGTCCCAGTCAATATTAGGGAAGTTAAAATCACCTACTATTACAACCCTATAATTCCTACACCTATCTGTGATTTCCCTACATATATGCTCCTCCACTGCCCTCTGTCTATTGGGGGGCCTATAGTATAATCCCATCAAAGTGATCACCCCTTTCTTATTTCTAAGTTCTACCCTTATGGCCTCGCTGGACATTCCCCCCGGGATATCCTCTCTAAAAACTGCCGTGATGTCCTCCCTAATCAATAGTGCAACTCCCCCTCCTCTCTTACCTCCACCTCTGTCACGCCAGAAGCATCGGTACCCTGGAACATTGAGCTGCCAGTCCTGCCCATCCCTCAACCACGTTTCCGTAATAGCTAGAATATCACAATCCCATGTACCGATCCATGCTCCGAGTTCATCTGCCTTACCTGTCAGCCTTCTTGTATTAAAGTAAATGTAGTTTAGCCTACCAGACCTTCCGCGCTCCCCGTCCTGCCCCTGCCCTGCCTGCCTACTGGACTTGCTTGCTTTAACCTCTACATTTGCCTCTCACTTTCTCATCAGAGAGACTACTACTTTGGGTCCCACCCCCCTGCAAGACTAGTTTAAACCCTCCCGAGTAGTACTAGCAAACCTCCCCTCAAGGATATTGGTCCCCTTCCAGTTCAGATGCAACCCGTCCTTCTCGTACAGGTCACCTCTGCACCAGAACAGATCCCAATGATCCAAGTAGCTGAAGCCCTCCTGCCTATACCAGCTCTTCAGCCACGCATTCATTTGCCTTAACCTCCTTTTCCTACACTCACTAGCACATGGCACAGGGAGTAATCCTGAGATTACAACCCTCGAGATCCTGCTTTTTAACCTTCTGCCTATCTCCCTATATTCACTTTGCAGGAGCTCATCTCTCTTCCTGCCTATGTCGTTAGTACCAATACGGACCATGACCTCTGGCTGCTCACCCTCCCCTTTCAGAATGTCCTGCAGCCACTCCGAGACATCCTTGACCCTAGCACCAGGGAGGCAACATACCATCCTGGAGTCTCGTTTGCAGCCACAGAAACACCTACCTGCACCCCTTACGATAGAATCCCCTATTACTATAGCTCTTCCACCCCTTTTCCTCCCCTGCTGTGCAGCAGAGCCCTCTGTGGTGCCACAAACTTGGCTGTTGCTGCTTTCCCATGGGAGGTCATCCCCCCAACAGTATTCCCAGCGATATATAAGAACCTTTTTTCCCCATCAGAAGACTGTGAGGACTTCAAGCAACAGTGTATTGTAAATTTGCAAGGACTCTAATTTTTTCTGTTTTAAATGTTGTTTATGTCTTAGTAGTGTTTAAGAATTTAGTTTTTCTAATTAAACAGTTAATTTTATTGATTTAAAGACCCCTGGTTTGGTTAGCCTCATTCAGGGGTTAATAGATGGTACAATTTGGCTGGGTCTTTCTTTAATTTAGAAAGTTTAAAATGTTAGGTGATGTGTGGAGGAACGGGATTGAATTAATAGTGCATTTCTCCCACCACAATCAGAATCGTATATTTTGATTGGGGGCTTTGACTGGAGCGGTTGGTCATAACAGTATTGCTCTCCATCCATATCTGCCTCCCCCTTTCAATTCTATTTCCTTTTATGTACACCCCTAAAAAAACTTCTCTCCAAATTTGCTTACAACTGCACAGATGCAGGGCTGATTAGATTTCACCCATGTGGTGATCAAAGCCCTCTCGGAGCAGCCAGGTATATATGTAAATAGGAAGAGACTCCACTCTTTCAAGGTGCAGCTGGTATGTGACCACCACAAAAGAATCATGCAAGTGTGTATAAGGTTTCTGGGTAGCTGCCATGATGCTTTCTTACTGAAGCAGTCTCAGGTGCCCCAACTCTTCAACCCACCAAACAGCCTCCGTGGATGGCTCCTGGGTGATGAGGGGTATACGCTGAAGCCACGGTTAATGACACGAGTCCGGAACCCCACCACAGAGACAGAAAAAATATACAATCGGTGCCATCTGATGACCAGGGCGACCATAGAGCAGGTCATTTACTTGCTGAAAATGCAATTCTAGCTTCTTGGCCAGTCTGGGGGCACCCTCCAAGATGGGCCATTAAGGGTCTCTCGCATCGTAGTGGTGTGCTGCGCCCTGCACAACCTGGTATTCAAAGGGGAGTGGAGCTGATGTCGGAAAATGGTGGGGAGCTTAAAGCATCCGCAGAGGAGGAGGAAGATGATGAGAGCCCGGAGGAGCACGCCAGTGCAGAAATTCCAATGATGCCTGTTCCCATAGACATGCATGCCAGAGAAGCCCACAACACCCTTATCCAGACACCCTTCACCTGAGAGCAGTGTGTGCATCACTGCACTCTTGGAAACCGAGCCCATGCCCCTTCATTTATGTACATACTCAAGACCCACTCCCACCAGCCACATTTACTATCATACTCTTCCCAGCCATACACTGGGAGCCCTCACATTAATTGAACTCAAATGAGATGCCTGTGGTAAACATCCTCTGGGTTGTAGAGCCTGTAGGGACCCACCACAGACTGTCCCACCTACATCTGTGCAGAGGCAGCCTAGGTCATGAGAGTAGGATACAGTTTTTGTGTCACTGTCAGAGAGGCCGAAGGCACAGCCCATGGCCAGGGGGCACCCTGAGGAGAGCCCCAGGTACTATCGTCCCTGTCTCCCTCTGCCCTTTCAGGGCCCACCTGCACTTCCTTGCTAACCATGAGTGTTTCCATGTCATGCTGAGCCATTAGTACACCCCTATGATCAATGCTTTGTAAGGTTCCCAACATAATGCTGAGGCCATTGCTGTGTACGTTCATCCATGCATTGGTGTGCTGAGTATGACTCTCCAGGAGGCTGGCCACTCTTTCAATGGAGTTGATCATGTGCTCATATGCCTGAGACATTGCGGCACTCATGGCGAGAATCTTCACCTCCATCTTCATCAGGAGAAATTCTGACATTTGCCCACACATTTCCCTTTGTTGCTCCACAAGGAACCACTTCATGTATGATGCCCAAGGCTCAGCATCTGTGTCCAGCTGAACATAGGTGGAGATATCCTCACTCCTCCAAAGGGCACTCTCCACAACTGTCATTGCTTCCAGCAACTGCTCCTTCTCCGGTGTGAAGTGCTTTTCTCCTTGTGTCACTCTTTCTCTCTGCGACTGAGAACCCACTGATGTGAGTGCTGGTGGAGGATGCGCATGAATCATGTGACATTGTTTCCTCAGAATGCTGCTCCTCCTCATTTCACTCCTGATGCAGCTCCAGCAATGGCCCTGTGGCTGATGGAAGACAACAGTTAGTGCTGCACATAGGTGACATTGCATTCATATGTTCACATCTTGCTGACCAAATGATCTATAATTATGGTGCCAAATGGACAGCTGGAGGTATAGTTCTGTGCCACTTGGATTATTAATTCCTAATGTTTTTGTCTGGTTAATGCTCCACCCCCATCTCTCCTTCAGCTCCTGCTGGACTGAAGCCGTCCTGCTGATTTCTAGAACCTCCTCCTCCACTGCCATCAGGACTGCCAAGGATGGCCCTACACTCGTGCTTCTCCTCCACTCCCAGGAGGTTTGCACTCTCTTCTCTTGCAATGTTAAAAGGAAGAGTGTTAGGAGCATCAAGGGTCAAGTCTTCAGTCCTAAGGCAAAACTGCAATTGAGGGACATTGTTGTGGATGGAGACGT
This sequence comes from Heterodontus francisci, assembly GCF_036365525.1. Lineage (NCBI taxonomy): Eukaryota > Metazoa > Chordata > Chondrichthyes > Heterodontiformes > Heterodontidae > Heterodontus > Heterodontus francisci. Next base: position 121,098,829 of record NC_090374.1, read on the forward strand.
TAAGGGTGAGGATATCTGTGCAGAGAAATGCCAGAGATGAGAGAGTGATGGCTGCCAGCTGGGAGTTGCAGGGCACTCACCTTGCCAGTGCTCAAGAGGTCATTGAAGCACTTCTTGCACTGGATCCAGGTCCTTGGCACCGTGCTCCAGCTACTGAACTTCTCTGTAACCTGCAGCCATGCCAGCTTGGTCATGCTGGCCGGCCTCCTCCCGCCAGCCTCAGAGAACAGCACCTGCCTCCATTTCCAACATGATCTCCAGTGAAGCGTCTGTGAAGCAGGGAGCAGCCCTTCCCTATCTCCTTTCCATTTCACCTCCAAAGTATCGCAGAAACATCAGCACTGCACAGCTCTTTCTGCTGCCAATGTGAAGGCTGCCAGTGGCCCTTTAGAACAAAGAACAAAGAAGAACAAAGAAAATTACAGCACAGGAACAGGCCCTTCGGCCCTCCAAGCCTGCGCCGATCCAAATCCAGCTTGTTTAATTGTACTTCTGATTAGACAGCAATCCCAGAGGCAGGTTCTTAATTGCTTGCCATCCGGAAAGATCAACAGGAAGGCTCGGCACTCTCACGCTCAGGTTCCCGACCTGAAAATGGACCCAGTTCACCACCAGCAACTAAGGCGGTAAGATTCCGCCCCACGTTTGTCATAATGAGAACAAGGCTCAAAAAATGTGAAATGAAAACTGAAAGTGCTGGAAATACACAGTACATTCATTTTCATTTGGAGTGGAAAGACAGGTTAATGTTTGAACAAAATCCGAGCGGATGATTTCTATCAAAAACGTCATAACCCATCTTTTCTCTTTATTAATGCTAACAGGCCTGCAGTCGATTTCTATCATTTTCTGCTTCAATTTCAGATTTTAAGCTTTTTTACTTTTTTATCTCTAACCAACAAAAATGACTATAGAACCATAGGAAATTGCAGCACAGAAGAAGGCCATTCAGCCCATCGTGTCTGCGCCGGCTGAAAAAAACTAGCCGCCCAATCTAATCCCACCTTCCAGCACCTGGTCCATAGTCTTGCAGGTTACAGCACTTCAGGTGCAGGTCCAGCTACGTTTTAAATGAGTTGAGGGTTTCTGCCTCCACCATCAATCTGGCAGTGAATTCCAGACATTCAGCACCATCTGGGTGAAAAATATTTTCCTCATGTCCCCTCTAATCCTTCTACCCATCACCTTAAATCTGGGCCCCTTGGGAATTGACCTCTCTGCTTTGGAAAACAGGTACTATCTGGGCCCCTCATAATTTTGTACACCTCAATTAAGTCACCCCTCAGCCTCCTCTATTCTAAGGAAAACAACCCTAGCTGATCCAATCTTTCCTCATAGCTGCAACTTTCAAGCCCTGGCAACATTCTTCTAAATCTCCTCTGTACTCTCTCCACAGCAATTATGTCCTTCCTGTAATGTGGTGACCAGAACTGTACTATGTACAGACTATGTACTATACTTGAATCTAAAGTTGATAGAGTAAGCAGTTATAAACATAATCATTCACATACATTGTACTGCTGCATGTTAAAATAGTAGTCTAGTGAAATTGGGGAATTAAGAGGCAGGTTGAGTTCTTGAAAAGTCTGCAGCAGAAACTGTTGTGGTGTCACTATATTAGACACAAGGGATTGTTTACACTGATCTGAACAAATTGGGCAGAATTTTCAAAACTTAGTCCCTGCCAAAACAGCAGTACCATTAGCGGATTGGCAGCCTCTTGAAATCTCCAGCAGGTCTTTAACTGAGCCACATTATTAGCATCCTGCCTCCGAGTTCCCTGGCCAATTAGAGAGGGCGGGCAGGATCACATGCCAGATCTGTCAAAGGAAGGATTTCTAATTAAAGGGACCCTGACATGGGTTACAATGGCTCACCTTCACACGGATATTTGAGGCTGCAGCAACCACAGGAATGGAAAGGAGAGCTGGGAAAGCTGCTCCCTGAGTATCTCATTCTTACCTGGAGGTTCTGCTGTTGGATCTAAGGGACAGCAGCGAGGTGAGCTGTCCCAAGGGCAGGAGGAAGAGGACAACCTCTCCAACCAAGCAGGCGTGGCCGAGGAAGTCAGCAGCAGAAATGTGGCCCCTCCAACCTGGACACAGTGCACCGAGAGGATCCAGGTCCTCAGGAGGGCATAAAAGGTTGAGTGGCATAACACATCCAGGTGCCAAACACCATACTCTTGATTTTCCCAGCATTCTTCTGCACAACACTCCTCAGGTCAACACACCTTGCAGCTCCACTCTTTCCTCTCCTTCCAGGCACCTCACATACCATCTGAGCAGCCAACACTCACACACCCATCCTATTGCCCTCTCGCACCCATGCCTCACAGTCACCCTCCACAATTGTTGTCCTTCCCTGGGCTACCCACACAAACCATCGCTAACACTCATAACTCTCTGCTTTCTCTCCATGCAGGAGGAGAGAGCACACAACCTTGGAGAAAGGTAGGGACCTGGGGTGGGGCGGGGGGGGCTGCCCTCCAGTGACAGGTACCTTGACAGCCACTGGCAAACATGTCTACTTGCTCCACTAGGAAGGAGATCTTGATCCTCCACCTGTAGACCCTATGCTGGGGTCTCGCCTCCTTAGATCTGGATCTCAGTGTCCATCCCCTCTGTCTTCTGGAAGGTTTGCAGCTGAAGAAAAGGAAGTTGGTTCTGCTGCTGCTGGTACTGATAGCGTTGGTGTTGCTTCTCCTCTTGTCCCTCATCAGAGGTGCACGGTGCAGCTCCATAAGATGCTCCCATGCTGTGCTGAAGGCTGGCAACAGGGAAGTACAGCTAAGGTAAGTGGAGTGCTAGAAAGGTGAAGTGCCTTCCAAGAAGTTGGCAATCACCTGTCAAGCAATGATAACACTGACATGAGAAGTGTTGTGAACAGCAGCCTCACACCCTGTTCTAAGTTTGGGTAATGCTCGATGGCCATTTTAAGGGTAGCAATTGCGTATGTGAATGGCTGGAAGAGTTACGGAGATTTTATCCACATATTTATCTCCTCTTTTACATTAACTATGATTCTTTTTACCTATTGGGCACTGGCAGTTGAGGGAGCAGGCATTCAACCAGTTCATAGTCTCCAAAAATGCTGTGGTAAACCACCTGTCAGAAAGGAAACACTAAATTTACTCCTGCTATTCCTGGCCCACAAGTATACCTACAATTTGTTTGAAAGATTTAGCTGCCTGGGCCTCTTCTGGTCTATAATCCCCGCCCAGTTTCTGCCAAGCAAGTGAAATAAAATTGAGGCCACGTAGTCTACTGTTAATTTAAAGTCACTTTTTGTACTAGGATATTTGAACGATACAATAGTGACAATTAAGGAATGTAATTATCAATGCAAAGTGGGAATTTGGTGCTAAAGAAATTAAATTATTAGATACAAGAGCAAAATATTGCAGATGCTGGAAAGCTGAAATCAAAACAGAAAATGCTGGAAATTCTCAGCAGGTCTGGCCGCATCTGTGAAGACACAAACAGAGTTAACATTTCAGGTCAGAATCTGACAAAGGGTCATCGATCTGAAACATTAACTCTGTTTCTGTCTTCACAGATGCGGCCAGACTTGCTGAGAATTTCCAGCATTTTCTGAATTATTTGATAACTTGAATGAAGCAACTTTGAGTATTCTGTAGTTACTTGTGGCAAAAAAATGACATCGGTGTTTCTTTGTTGAAAGGAAAAGATAAATAACACATTCACAACACCTAACCTTTCCCTCTTTTTTTCCACTTGATTTCCGGGTAATAACAAAGAAAAAGATAATGCAGCAGAGTTTTCACTTGGAGAGCAACTGGGAAATTGCACTCAAAATGGCACTGGTTAGATTTCACTTCAAAAACCATTTGCATAATCATAAACATAAAATTGTCCATGAACATAAGAACTAGGAGCAGGAGTAGGCAATTCAGCCCCTCGAGCCTGCTCCGCCATTCAATACGATCATGGCCAATCTCATCTCGGCCTCAACTCCACTTTCCTGCTCATTTTCCATAACTCTTCAACGCATTACTAATTAAAAATCTGTCCATCTCCTCCTTAAATTACTCAATGTCCCAGCATCCACCCTACTCTGGGGTAGTGAATTCCACAGACTCACGACCCTTTGAGAGAAGTAATTTCTCCTCATCTCTGTTTTAAATCTGCTACCCCTTATCCTAAAACTATGACCTCTTGTTCTGGATTGCCCCACAAGAGGAAACATCCTCTCTATGCCTACTTTGTCTATCCCCTTAATCATCTTATATACCTCAATTAGATCTCCTCTCATTCTTCTAAACTCTATAGAGTAAAGGCCTAAACTGCTCAATCTCTCTTCATGAGACAAACCCCTCATCTCTGGAATCAATCTAATGAACCTCCTCTGAACTGCCTCCAATGCAACTACATCCCTCCTCAAATAAGGGGACCAAAACTGTTGGCAAGACTCTAGGTGTGGTCTCACTAATGCCTTGTACAGTTGCAGCAACACTTCCCTACTTTTATATTCTATTCCTTTAGCAATAAATGTCAAAATTCCATTTGCCTTCCTTATTACCTGCAAACTTATTTTCTGCGATTCATGCACAAGGACACCCAGATCCTTCTGCACCGAAGCACTCTAAAGTTTCTTTCCATTTAGATAATAATTTGCCTTTCTATTCTTCTGACCAAAATGGAAAACCTCACACTTATCCACGTTAAACTCCATCTGCCAAATTTTGGCCCATTCACCGAACCTATCCATATCCATTTTAGTGTCATCTGCAAATTTGACTGTAGTCCCTTCTATCCCTGCACCAAAGTCATTAATATAGATTGTAAATAGTTGGGGCCCGAGGACCGAACCCTGTGGCACCCCACTAGTTACATCTTGCCAACCAGAAAAAGACCCATTTATCCCGACTCTCTGTTTTCTGTTGGTTAGCCAATTGGATTAGCACAATTGGATAGCGTAATAGAATGCAATTTTTTTCCATTAAAAATATTCCTTTCAGTGTTTAAGAGTGGTAATCTGGTGCAGTTTTATTAATACATCTTAAATGGGTTTATCAACAAAAATTAGCATTTTTATTGGAGGCTTCCAGACCTTCACCTGTGACTAACCTGATTTTAAATTTAAATCTATACTGAACTATTTAATAGTTTCATTGGTGAACACGAGTGAGTTCCTTCATAAATTAAATATTTTTGATATGAAAATCTTTTAAAACCAATCTTCTGGTTCATGTATGCCTTAGAAAATTAGCACAATTTGAAGCACCAGTATAATCGACAGAAATCTCACAATTTCCACCTGGGGGCTGAGCTAGTTTTGTGAATGGGGCTTAATTCAAGCAAACTGAGTCTTGAACCATATGACGGAAATCACACCTGCCAAATGGAAACAGATTAATTTCATCATATGAAATGCTGCTTGAGAATCTTTTTGCTGGACACTACAAATGACTTTTTGAAAAAGCAGAACTGAACATCTGGAAAAAATGGTTGCACATTCGCATTCTGAGAAGACAAGGGCTGGGTTCCGAAGAAGGGTCACTGACCCAAAACGTTAACTCTGCTTCTCTTTCCACAGATGCTGCCAGACCTGCTGAGTGGTTCCAGCATTTCTTGTTTTTATTTCAGATTTCCAGCATCCGCAGTATTTTGCTTTTATTATGCATCATGGAGTGCTCGTTTCCACCCATGATTTCTCACAGAGCAGCTGCACAATCTGAACTGGGCCACCACAGGATATTAGGCGTTTCTCTGCAGCAAGTAGCGGGATGCGAAGGAATTAATAAAAATGTTGAGCAACTTAACCACAGCCAATCTAGCGCATCTTCAAAGGTCAGTTTTACCCAAGTGCTAATGGATGACAAGTGACACATGTGAGGAAGAGAGATTTCAACTTCCTACTACTGATTTGGTTGGTCATTTATTTTTGTAATAGCTTTGATTGATAATTAAGAAAAATACAGCATATAGATTTACCTATATTCCTTTGTCTTGAATGGAAAGGGAAAATGTTTGAAACACTTCTTCTTTGGCCTCCTTATCTCGAGAGACAATGGGTAAGCGCCTGGAGGTGGTCAGTAGTGTGTGGAGCAGCACCTGGAGTGGCTATAAAGGCCAATTCTAGAGTGACAGGCTCTTCCACAGGTGCTGCAGAGAAATTTGTTTGTCGGGGCTGTTACACAGTTGGCTCTCCCCTTACATTTCTGTCTTTTTTCCTGCCAACTACTAAGTCTCTTCGACTCGCCACACTTTAGCCCCGCCTTTATGGCTGCCCGCCAGCTCTGGCAAACGCTGGCAACTGACTCCCACGACTTGTGATCAATGTCACAGGATTTCATGTCGCGTTTGCAGACGTCTTTAAAGCGGAGACATGGACGGCCGGTGGGTCTGATACCAGTGGCGAGCTCGCTGTACAATGTGTCTTTGGGGATCCTGCCATCTTCCATGCGGCTCACATGGCCAAGCCATCTCAAGCGCCACTGACTCAGCAGTGTGTATAAGCTGGGGATGTTGGCCACCTCGAGGACTTCTGTGTTGGAGATACGGTCCTGCCACCTGATGCCAAGTATTGTCCGGAGGCAGCGAAGATGGAATGAATTGAGACGTCGCTCTTGGCTGACATACGTTGTCCAGGCCTCGCTGCCATAGAGCAAGGTACTGAGGACACAGGCCTGATACACTCGGACTTTTGTGTTCCGTGTCAGTGCTGAAACACTACACTCCTTTCAGTTTTTTGTTGCAATGCTGTGAACTAGCAGCAGGTGGAGCCATTGCTCCATAACGACTGCTGCAGCCACACTGGGCTGTAGGTTCTCAGAATGCATATAATCAGCATGGACATATATCCAGGGGTTAAATGGGCTGGCAAGATCCAGGATTTATTTATTTTAGTTCTTACTCCATATGTATTTATGGTATCAGTTCTTCATTTTCTCCCAAGATTTCCAACGCTGGCTTTTTCCCCCATGATCGGGTTGAATTTCATGAAATTCTGAAAAGTCTTTCCTGCCTTACTCAGCAGACTTCCTGCCACACTTCCCAAGACAGTCCATTATTAGACCAAGTAACTTTATCTTTGATTTTGTTGCTGAACCAACTTAGCTTACTATCACTGCCCCTCAACTTGACACCAGTGCTTCCCCACTATTCCATCCCACTTTGTCATTGCTCCTGACAGTCTTGAACAGCTGCTATTTCAGGCATAGTCTTAGTGCTGCAGTATTCCAGTGAACATCAATGCAAGCTCGAGGAACAACATCTCATTTACCGATTAGGCACACTACAGCCTGCTGGACTGAACATTAAGTTCAATCATTTCAGAGCATGATGGGCCCCCCACTTTACTTTTATCTTCAGTTATTTTTTATTTTTTATTTTCTTTTTTGTGTTTATTTTATTTTAGTTTGTTCAGTTTATTTCTACTGTGCCTACCCATTGTTTTTTTCATGTTTGTGCTTGTGGCTGTTCAGTTTTCAGTCCATTAACACCCTGTCTGTACGAATGCTTTGTCTTTCAACACACCATTAACATACCGTTTGCCTTTGCTCCATGACCTTCTGGTGAGCTATTCTGTGACCTTGTCCTATCAACACCTCTTTTGTTATCTCTTGCCCCATCCCCGCTTTACTTGCTTAAAATATTTTACATTTCTTATATTTGCCAGTGCTGAAGAAGTGTCACTGACCTGAAACGTTAACTCTGCTTCTCTCTCCACAGATACTGCCAGACCTGCTGAGTTTTTCCAGCACTTTCTGTTTTTAAATTAGTCTTAGTCTGGTTATTTTTATGACTAGATCAGCTTATTAAAAGTGTTAATATATACAGGCTGACCAGAATTATGTTTTCAGTTGCTGTCTGGTGTCTAAAACAGATCATTAGATGGCCAGGAAGCCTCAGAGCTTGTCTGCATAAGTCTTAAAATGGTTCACATCTTTTAATTGCCTGACTGTTTAGAAGGAATTGTTTGATCATCAAAGAGTATTAGATTAGATTAGATTAGAGATACAGCACTGAAACAGGCCCTTCGGCCCACTGAGTCTGTGCCGACCATCAACCACCCATTTATACTAATCCTACACTAATCCCATATTCCTACCAAATATCCCCACCTGTCCCTATATTTCCCTACCACCTACCTATACTAGTGACAATTTATAATGGCCAATTTACCTACCAACCTGCAAGTCTTTTGGCTTGTGGGAGGAAACCGGAGCACCCGGAGAAAACCCACGCAGACACAGGGAGAACTTACAAACTCCACACAGGCAGTACCCAGAATCGAACCCGGGTCCCTGCAGCTGTGAGGCTGCAGTGCTAACCACTGCGCCACTGTGCCGCCATTGTTGGCATCCTTCTATCTAGGAAAGATGATGGGCACAGAGCAAGCAATCCATTTAGGTGGAGTGTCTTCTCTTGGTGCACCTTTGCTGATGGCTGTGAAGGCCAATCCTTGAGAGGCAGATTCTACCACAAGTGCCAAGTGGCACTGTAGGTTGTTGTTGTTGGTGTTGGCACCTGTTGTTAAGCTGCTGTAGCAACTGGTTATTGTGGTAGTGCACACCAATCCACAGGATGTTTTGTCATTTCCCTCTTTCACCAGCTAGTGACTCCCAGGTGCGATAGTCAACATTTAGGACCTTCATGTAACAATTGCGAGCATCCTTGAAGTGGAGTTTTGAGTTCCCCACTGGTCATCTGTCCCCGGCTACCTCACCACACAGAGGATCCTTGGGTATGCGACTGTCTTCCATCCTGCGGGCATGTCGATCCACTGAAGCTGCCTCTGTTTGAGTCGTGCCAACACACTTGGGAGCTCTGCCTTTGAGAGGACTGGCGCATTTGTGATTTTGTCCTGCCGGGATATGCCCATAATGCACTGCAGACTGCGGAGATGGAAATAATATTGAGCTTCTTTTCCTAGTAGCTGTAAGTTGCCCATGTCTCACAGCCATACAGCAAAGTGCTAAGAACACAGGTCTTATAAACCATCAGCTTGTCACAAGCGGCAGCTTGGTGTTATCCCATGTGCATTTCGCAAGTCAGCCAAAGGTGGTAGCTGCTTTCCCTCTGCATGTATCGAGCTCTGCATCAAGGGAAAGATTGTCTGTCATCGTGGACCCAAGGTAGCAGAATTTGTCACCACTTCCAGTGGGGTGTTATTTAGTGTGATCAGGGCTGGGGATGCAACACCTTGTCCCATGACCACAATTTTCTTGACGCTTATTGTCAAGGAGAACAAGTTACAGGCATGGGGGCCGAGTTTCCTTGTGAGTGACTAACGCAGCATCATCAGCGGAGAGGACGTGATCAGGACGTGATGTGTTTTTCTCTTCGTTTGTTAGATTGTAGAGCTTGCCGTCTGACCTGGTGTGCAAGTGGATGCCTTCCATATCTGCAGAGAAGGTGAAGGTCAGGAATATGGAGAAGAAGATGCCAAACAGAGTGGGGGCTAGGATACAACACTGTTTCACTCCATTCTTCACTCTGAAACTGTCGGAAGTGGAGCCATCAAACTGTACAGTGCAATGCATGTTGTCATAGAAGGATCGGATGAGACTGAGGAGTTTTGGTGGACAGCCAATTTTGTCCTCGAAGTTCCCCGAAGCTCCTCATCAAAAAGTGAAACATCTAATAACACATAGACTTCTTCAAGGACTTCAGCTCGCTAGCAGACTCAGCATTACTGCTAAGATCTGTGGAGAATTATCCCCACATACAATACCATTAAAGGTGTTTCTGAAGAAGTTATTGCAAAAACTGCAAGAATTTCAGACTTTGTCTTTTCTTGTTTTGGCAAATAGTCAGATCAGTTCATATTACATATTGCTAAAGGATGACACTGAAAGTGGCTTGGCAGACATAGTAGAATTGACACTTGGTATGTTTAACCAATGCAGAGCAGGAATCAATGAAATAAAAAGGATGATTGAACTGCATAACCAAAACAGTTGAACATAAGTCAGAAGTCTTGATCAAACAGTTCAGTTCAATGCTCTGGTGAGACTGCACCTTGAATTCTTGTTCTGATCACCAAGACACAAGGGTAAAGATTATCTAACATTGGAGGCAATGCAAAAAAAAGAGCCACATGGTTGATCCCGAGTGGAAAAGATCTAAGTTATGAGGAAAGACTGGAAAATCTTGAGCTTTCAGCTTGGAAAAGAGGCATTTGAGAGGGAATCTTATAAAGGTAGTCAAAGGAATGGAAAAGATCAATCCAGAATATTATTTTACATTAAATTGCAAGAGTAGGATAAGGGCAAACAGCTTCAAGTGAGTAAATACTCACAATTAGTGGATGGATCAGACTTCTGGGCAATGAAAGCCTTTAAGAGAGAGAGCGAGCCTGAGGGAAAAGAATGTCAAAGACCAACAGGTAAAAGCGGGGTACTTGAAGGAGTTTAGGGTCAAAGCAGCAGACTAGAATGAGTGCCAGCATCAGGGAACGAGGTAAAAAAAAACTAAAAGTGAGGACAGCACAAGGGATAATGTTGATTGCTGAGTAGCTGGTGAGTTTTATTTTACATAAGTCTTTAATACGTCTTTAGTTGATCTCTGTTAACTTTAGTTAGTCTATAAATAGAGGCATGGCAGGGAACCTTGGTCCTGTGGAGGGCACATCCTGTACCATATGGGAACTCCAGGACATTTCTCATGTCCTGGACAACCACATGTGCAGGACGTGACGTCAGCTGGAGGAGCTCAAGCTCTGGGTTTCGGAGCCAGGTCCACAACACCATGGCTGGCTCAGTTGAACAGGGGAGCAGGAGGATGATTGAGAAAGCAAAAGTGACAGGAGATTCTATAATTAGGGGAACAGACAGGCATTTCTGCAGCCACAGACATAAACCCAGGATTTTATATTGCCTGCCTGGTGCCAAGGTCAAGGATGTCATTGAGAGGCTGCAGAGCACTCTGATGGGGGAGGGTGAACAACCTGAGGTTGTGGTCCATATCGGTACCAATAACATAGGTAGAAAGAAGAATGAGGTCCTGAAATCAGATTTTAGAGAGCTAGGAATGAGACTGGCAAGCAGGACCTCAAAGGTAGTAATCTCCGGATTGCTCCTGGTGCCACACACAAGCGAGTATAGAAATAGAAGGATAGAACAGATGAATGCGTGGCTGTGGAGATGGTGCAAGAGGGACGGCTTTAGATTCCTGGTACATTGGGACCGTTTCTGGGGGAGGTGGCACCTGTACAGGTTGGACAGGTTGCACCTGAATTGAACCGGGACCAATGTCCTCGCCAGACAGTTTGCTAGTGCAGTTATGGCTAATTTAAGCTAAGTTGACAGAGAGATGAGAACAAGCACATAGCATTAGGAAGGATAAACAAGGTGCAAAAAGGATTGGGAGAAGCAGATAGTGCTAAAGTAAGAAACAGTAAGGTATTACGTGGGGTCAAACTGAGGTAACGCAATAAGGTCTAAATTAGGTTTTCAGTGCAAATATGTAAACACACTGTTGTATGATCGCTTTAAGAGTGATGTCCCTTTAAGAACTCAGTATGCTAATGAGCTATGTACCAGTATGTAGTCATGTGATTAGAAGTCACAGTCGGTCGGCACTGCAACACCCTGGACAAAGGTTCTGCATATAGTTTGCTCTGTATTGTATGTGCTAGTTTGGTTGTTACTAAACCTTCTAGAGATCTTCAAGGAACTGAAATCCACATACCTCATTGTGTTGCTTAAGATAACAAAAAGAAACTCATGACACACACGAAGCATGGTAAATGAGCTTGGTGAGCTGAAGGCACAAATAGCTACATGGCGATAACAGAGACCTGGCTCATAAAAGGGCAGGATTAGGTCCTAAATATTCCTGGATACAAGGTGTTCAGGAAAGAAAGGAGGAAGGGTGGCTGTAATGATTAAGGAGAATATTACAGTGCTGGAAAGAAAGGGGTCAAGGACTGAATCTATTTCATTAGAGTTAAGAAACAATAGAGGTGCTATTACAGTACTGGATGTATTCTACAGGCCACCAAATAGTGAGAAAGATATAGAGGAGCAAATTTGCAAGGAAATTACAGCGAGGTATAAAAACAATGGCATAAATGGGGGAACTTTAATTATTCTAATATAAACTGGGATAGTAATAGTGTAAAGGGCAGAGATGGGCAAGAGTTTCTAAAAATGTGTTCAGGAGAATTTTCTACATCCATACGTTTCCAATCCAATGAGGAAGCAGGCACTGCTGGATCTGTTTCTGGGGAATGAGGGAGGTCAAGTGGATCAAGTGTCAGTAGGGGAACTTTTGAGACAGTGATCATAGTATCATAAGGGTTAGGTTAGTTATGGAAAAGGATAAGGAGCAATCCAAGGTAAAAATACTAAATTGTAGGAAGGCCAATTTCAGTGGGCTGAGCATATCTATCATCGGTAAATTGGAATCAAAGATTGGCAGGCAAAACTGTAGGAACAAAGGATTGCCTTTAAAGAGTAGATGGTTCAGGTACAGTGGAGGTACATTCCCATGACAGAGAAAGGTAGGACAAACAAAGCCAGTGTTCCCTGGATGATGAGAGAGATAGAGAGTAAGATGAAGCAGAAAAAGGATGCATATGATATTTTATTTCAGATTTCCAGCATCTGCAGTATTTTGCTTTTATTTTATGCATATGATAGATGTCAGGTTGAGAACCAGGCTGAATATAGAAAGTTCAGAGGGGAAATGAAAAATTAAATCAGAGAGGCAAAGAGAGAGTATGAGAAAAGACTGGCAGCTAACATAAAAGGGAATCCAAAAGTCTTCTATAAGCATTTAAATAGTAAAAGGATAGTAAGAGGAGGGGTGGGCCTGATTAGGAAACAAAAAGGGGATTTACATATGGAGCCAGAGGGCATGGCTGAGGTACTAAATGAGTACTTTGCATTTGTCTTCACCAAGGAAGAAAATGCTGACAAAGTCATAGTGAAAGAGAAGGTAGTTGAGATACTGAATGGGCTAACAATTGATAAGGAGGAGGTATTAGAAAGGCTAGCCGTACATAAAGTTGATAAGTCACCAGGACCGGATGGAATGCATCAAGGATGCTGAGGGAATTAAGGGTGGAAATTGCAGAGGTACTGCCCATAATCTTCCAATCCTCTTTAAAAACAGGGTTGTGCCAGAGGACTGAAGAATTTCAAATGTTACACCCTTGTTCAAAAAAGGGTGTAAGAATAAACCCAACAACTACAAACCAATCAGTTTAACCTCAATGATGCGAAAACTTCTGGAGATAATAATCGGAACAAAACTAACAGTCACTTGGACAAGTGCAGAATAATTAGGGAAAGCCAACATGGGTTTTTTTTAAAGGTAAATAATGTTTAAATAACTTGATTGATTTTTTTGATGAGGTAACAGAGATGGTTGATGAGGGTAATGCGGTTGATGTGATGCACATGGACTTCAAAAAGGTGTCTGATAAAGTGCCACATAATAGACTGGCCAGCAAAGTTGAAGCCTATGGAGTAAAATGGAAAGTGGCAGCATGGATATAAATTTGTCTGAGTGACAGGAAACATAGACTGGTGGTGAATGAATGTCTTTCAGACTGGTGGAAGGTATATAGTGGGGCTTCCTGGGGTCAGTATTTGGACTGCTGTTTTTCTTGATATATATTAATGATCTATACTTGGGTATACAGAGCACAATTTAAAAATTTGTAGTGACACAAAACTTGGAAGCATAGTGAATTGTGAGGAGGATAGTGATCGACTTCAAGAGGACATAGACAGGTGGAATGGGCGGACATGTGACAGATGAAATTTAATGCAGAGAAGTGTGAAGTGGTATATTTTGATAGGAAGAATGAGGAAAGGCAATATAAAATAAAGGATACAATTCTAAAGGAGGGTGCAGAAACAGAAAGACCTGGGGGTATATGTGCACAAATCATTGAAGGTGGCATGGCAGGTTGAGAAAGTGGTTGAAAAGGCATACGGGATCCTGGGCTTTAAAAGTAAAGGGATAGAGTACAAAAGCAAGGATGTTATGATAAATCTTCATAAAACTCTGGTTCCATCTCAACTGGAGTATTGTGCCCAATTCTGGGCACCACACTTTAGGAAGGATGTGAAAGCATTGCAGAGGGTGCAGAAAAAATTTACAAGAATAGCTCCAGGGATGAGGGACTTCAGTTACGTGGATAGAGTGGACAAGCTGGGGGTTTTCTCCATAGAGAAGAGAAGGTTGAGGGGAGATTTAATAGAAGTGTTCAAAATCATGAGGGGTTTGGACAGAGTAGATAGGGAGAAACTGTTCCTATTGACAGAAGGGTTGAGAACCAGAGGACACCGATTTAAGGTGATTAGCAAAAGCACGAACAACGGCATGAAGGAAAACACTGTATGTAGCGAATGGGTAGAATCAGAAATTCACTAGCTGAGAGCGTGGTGGAGGCAGACACAATTGGGGCTTTCACAATGGAATTGGAGCACCTGAAGAGAAAAATATTTGCGGGGCAATAGGGAAAGGCCATGGGAGTGGGACAAGCTGAGTTGCTCTGCAGAGGACTGGCATGAACACGATGGGCCGAAGGGCCTCCTTCTGTGCTGTAATCATTCAAGAATTCAAGAAATAATTTAATGCTTCAGTGGGAGGACTTTAACGTCTTTCTGGATGGATGAACTTATTTGTACCAAATGGCCTTCTTTATCTATGATGATCCTGTTGAATATTGTATAAGTTTGATTCTTTCTGTAACTTCAAGTGGCTTTCTGTATCTTCATTTTATTCCATATGTAAATAAATGTGAAAAACTTGCTTTTGCCTCTACATAATTGGAAGTATAAGGAAATTGTGATGGGCTTCCCATATATTCTGCAGTAAATCGTGTACAGTGATTAAAGGTTAATTGTTAAACCCTGGAGACACTATCGCATACACAGTGGTGAATGAAGGTGCATGGTTCTCGACATAATGGACTCAGTCTGCTTGTGGAAATTTCTATCTGTAAACATGAGAGCAATTGCTAGGGGAAGAAAAATAAATTGTATTATAGTATTCCCACAAAAGAAAAGGCTGAAGCATTTGCATACATCTTCTGCCAGAACTGCCAAGTGGATGATCCATCTTGGCCTCCTCCTGAGGTCCCCAGCATCACACATGCCAGTCTTCAGCCAATCCGATTCACTCCTCGCGATATCAAGAAGCAGCTGAAGGCACTGGATACTGAAAAGGCTATGGGCCCTGACAACATTCCAGCAAAAGTACTGAAGACTTGTGCTCCAGAACTAGCCAAGGCTGTAGCCAAGCTGCTCCAGTACAGCTACAACACTGGCATCTACTCGGCAATATGAAAAATTGCCCAGTATGTCCTGTACACAAAAAGCAGGACAAATCCAACCTGGCCAACTACTGCCAGTCGACTCGCGATCATCAGTAAAGTGATGGAAGGGGTCATCAACAGTGTTATCAAGTGGCACTTACTCAGCAATAACCTGCTCACTGACACTCAGTTTGGGTTCCGCCAGGGCCACTCAGCTCCTGACCTCATTACAGCCTTGGTTCAAACATGGGCAAAAGAGCTGAACTCAAGAGGTGAGGTGAGAGTGACTGCCCTTGACATCAAGGCAGCATTTGACTGAGTATGGCATCAAGGAGCCTTAGCAAAACTGGAGTCAATGGGAATCAGGGGGAATCTCTCGATGGTTGGAGTCATACGTAGCACCAAGGAAGATGGTTGTGGTTGTTGGAGGTCAATCGTCTCAGCCCCAGGACATCACTGCAGGAGTCCCTCAGGGTAGTGTCCTGGGACCAACCATCTTCAGCTGCTTCATCAGTGGCCTTCCCTCCATCATAAGGTCATAAGTGGGGATGTTCGCTGATGATTGTACAATGTTCAGTACCATTTGCAACTCCTCAGATACTGAAGCAGCCCATGTCCATATGTAGCAAGACCTGGATAACATCCAGGCTTGGGCTGATAACTGGTAAGTTACATGCGCACCACACAAATGCCCAGCAATGACCATCTCAAACAAGAGAGAACCTAACCATCTCCCCTTGATGTTCAATGGCTTTACCATTGCTGAATCCCCCACTATCAACATCCTGGGGGTTACCATTGACCAGAAACTGAACTGGACCAGACACAAAAATGATGTGGCTACAAGAGCAGGTCAGAGGCTGGGCATTCTGCAGTGAGTAACTCACCTCCCCAGTGCCTGTCCACTATCTAAGGCACAAGCCAGGATTGTGATGGAATACTCTCCACTTGACTGGATGGGTGCAGCTCCAACAACACTCAAGAGCTCGACACCATCCAGGACAAAGCAGCCTGCTTGATTGGCACCCCATCCACAAACATTCACTCCCACTACCACCGATGCACAGTGGCAGCAATGTGTAACATCTACAAGATACACTGCAGCAACTCACCAAAGCTGCTTAGACAGCACCTTCCAAACCCGTGACCTCTACCACCCAGAAGGTCAAGGGCAGCAGATGTATGGGAACACCACCAGTTCCTCTCCAAACCTCACAACATCCTGACTTGGAACTGTATCACCATTCCTTCACTGTCGCTGGGTCAAAATCCTGGAACTCCCTTCCTAACGGCACTGTGGGTATACCTATCTCACATGGACTGCAGCGGTTCAAGAAGGCAGCTCACACCACCTTCTCAAGGGCAATTAGGGCGTGGTAATAAATGCTGGCCTAGCCAGCGACACCCACATTCACCCGAACGATTAGATAAAAACTTGCATGCATGATGGCAGGTTTCACAACTGGATTAGTATGACTGCCTCCAGGCCAACTCTCATTTCCCAGCCATCCTTCAAGGAATTTCAGTGGCACAAGTAGCTCATCGACTTTGGTTCTGAAGGGGAGCAGATGTTTGGGGGAGTAGGTGGAGAGGAAAATTCACTTTATGCAAACCACATTTTAGCACACATGCAGCATGAAGAGTTTTAGATAGACAGATTCTGTTAACCGCTTGAAGGCTGCTGTCCCAGTAGCTTGTGGGCATCAGCAGCAGACAGACTGACTTCAGATATGTTTTTATTCCTGGACATAAAATGGGGCACTCACATTCTCAAACCTCCAATTTGAAGGAGCATAATATGAAATATGAAATGATAAGAGTTTCTGTATGCTTTGGTGCTGAATCTCCTTAGGCAGTGCTTGAAACTGACCGCCCTTCACTTATCCTGAGCTATAGTGCTCCGGTTTCCTCCCACAGCCAAAGACTTGCAGGTTGATAGGTAAATTGGCCATTTTAAATTGCCCCTAGTGTAGGTAGGTGGTAGGAGAATTGTGGGGATGTAATAGGGAATATGGGATTAATGTAGGATTAGTATAAATGGGTGGTTGTTGGTCGGCACAGACTCGGTGGGCCAGAGGGCCTGTTTCAGTGCTATATTTCTCTATGACTCTATGACTCTAGTCCATTGTTGCTGCTCCTTTACATACAGAGAATCAGCCATCTAGCCCTTGGTAATACTCTGAGAGTTGTCGTGAGCTGGAAGGCTCTACCGGCAAAGGTGGTGAAAACCAATACATAAATCATTTTAAAAGGGAGTTGGACAAGTACTTGAGGATGAGGAACTACAGGGTTACGGACAAAGAACCGGGGTGTGTGACTAAGCACGACTGCTCCTTCAAAGAGCCAGCACAGGTGTGAAGGGCTGAATGGCCTCTTTCTGTGCTGCAAGTTTCTACGATTCTCTGAGCCTGTATCATAAGTATTGAGTAATTATGTTCAAGAGTTTTAAATGGGTTGTATGTTTGTATGCAGTTGAATATATTAGTTCACTATTTCAGTTTATGATGAAGTTGATAATCAATAGCTCAGTGGGTGAACAGGTGCAAGAACAGGGAACCAGAAAGAGGTTTTGTACCAGTTAAAGAGGAGAGAGTTGAAATATTTTCTGAGTAGTTTTCAGGAAAGTATGTAAGCATTTTCACCTGGTGCTTGTACCAAAATACTAATGTTAACCTTGATCTGTCCTGATCCATGTTAATAATTACCTTAGCAGAACAAAGGTTAAATCGAACCAATGCAAATGGACTGCATCATGAAAAATTTATATGCTGTTCCATCTGACGCCAATTTAACGTTGCCTCAATAAAGCACCCTGACATGCCACATCTCTGATATAAACATATATCAATAAGGCTTTGTCAGTTAAACAAAATATATAAAACCCCTTATAATACAGCAGAGTTCTAAAGATGTATCTTTTACTAACCTGCATTAATTTACAGTAGGTCTACTACCCCGAAATATAAAAAATCAATCATAATTAAATACTGCAGTACCTAATTTTATGAAATATACAACATTTTTCAATTTGCTTTCCTTTCAGTGTAAAAAGGACATAAAATGCTCAGTATTCTACAGTCAGGGAGTTCTTAGGGTACATTTTCCCCCGTGTGCACCAGTGGAATGACTGACAGGTGTAGTCCACCTTAGGTACAGTGACTGAAAGGAAGCAACTGCACCTGTTTCTTCCTCCCCTGGGCCAATTACGTGGCTTGAAGGAACTCCAGGCACAGGCCACCCCTTGGTTTGGCCATGCACCTAAAATTCAAGAAGGAAATTTGAGTACAGCTGTTAGGCCCGAGACCCTTGCAGCTGTGCTCCTGGTCTCTGAGATTGGCAACTTTGGCCAGGAGGTGGAGAGTAGAGGTCAGATGGCCTTGAGTGCTTCAAATTGTCCTGAAAGGGTTTGTAAAAATAAATTTGGACTTTTCCAAAGAAGACCAGGAAGTCTTCAACCAACCCTCTGAACCACATTCGACATTCTATCCACCTTCAATGTAATGACATTTTTCTAACCTCCCCTTCAATTGTTTTGTGATTATTTTTAATTTGTTCCCTCTCATGACCATTCTGCTAATTAATGGAAGTAACCTATCATTACTTACCACATCATAACACTCCATAACTTGTTACTTTTGTCAAGTGTCTGTTTTTTTCCAAAAATCTGGAATTAAAAAGCTCTATTTGAAAAAATACATTACAAAACAGTTCAAATTTCACATTCTGGAAAGTACAATAGAGATCAGATTTCTTCGATACAGAAACATGAAGTGCCTCACAATTCTTGCCATTCCATTTTAAATGCAATATACATTTTGGTGCATACAGCCCGAGAGGTTTTATACAGGTTCCAGACCCTCTGTATACCATGGCAGGAGGACCTTACACAGTGGCCTTTCCCCATTGAGCCTTTGCGGCGGCTGCCTCAAGCTTTAGAGAGTCCCTCAGCACGAAGCCCTGGACCTTAGAATGTGCCAGTCTGCAACACTTGGCCATAGACAACTCCTTGTTCTAGAAGACCAGCAAATTTCAGGCAGACCAAAGTGCGTACTTCACCGGGTTGATGGTCCTCCAGCAACAGTTGATGATTATCTCAGTGTGCATCCCTGGGAACAGCCCGTAGAGCACAGACTCCTGTGTTACAGAGCTGCTCAAGATGAACCTCGATAAAAACCATTGCATTTCTTTCCACACATGCTTTGCAAAGGCTTTGTCAAGTGTCCCCCCAAACTTAGTTACTGTGAATTACACCCTAACTTGTCAAGTCTTTCTTCATACTGTAATCCCCTTATCCATGATAATATTTTAGTGAATCTTCTCTGCTCCTTTTCCATTGTTTTTATGCCCATCCTATTAAGGGGTGCCCCAAATTATGCACAGTACTCCAAGTGAAGCCTGACTAAGATCTAGTACAAGTTCAATATTACCTCCTTGCACACCAAGGTCTATCTTATACTCAATTTTAAAACTGACCATATATGGTATACTGCCTTCCCCTCGTCTCACTTCCAAAATGTATTGCTCCTCAATTCACTACATTGATCAGTTGCATCTGCCCATTGTACTAGCCTACTTACATCACCTTGCAGTCTTTCACAGTCCTCGTCACTATTTGCCATACTTCCTATTTGGTGTCATCAGCAAATTTCAATTTGATTCATTCAATACTTACGTACACAGTAACAGCAACTCTGAGATGACCCTTGTGGAACAGCGTTCACAATATCTTTCCAGTTCACTAAACTTATCTTCACCCCAACCTTTTGCTTCCTGCCCCACATTGCATTACAACAGTGACTATACCTCAATGGCTATAAAATGCTTTGAGATGTCCTGAGATTGTGAAAGGCACTATATAAATGCAAGTCTTTCTTTTTTCCAATCTTCTCTATCCCTGCGACTACATTCTCCTTAATTCCACGTGAAATTAACTTTATGCCTCTATGCCTCTTATGTGTCGGCTTTTTTTTTGAAAATCCGTAGAGCCACTTCCTCTAGATTAAACAAACTTAGTTTTATTTATAGTATCACTGAAAAATGCAAGAAAACCAGAAATAAATACTATCCCCAATTCCTTTCTAATTCGAATTGTGTTCATTGACAATGGAATAGAAACATTTGCCTATGAACGGCAACGAGATAACCTTTCCTCTGTCGGCATGTAATCGGCTACCTAACATAGATATTGTTCTACACTCTTTGCTGAACATTCTAAACATCAGGCATTTGTTTGCTGACAAACTTCCGAATTCCAAGGCATGATACTACTCCACAGGACTTAAACCTCTGGCAAATTTATATAAGGACAATGTGCAAATACTGAGTCGATAAAATCTCTGCAGGGGACATTAAATTTTGGCAATGGTATTAATAAAACAAAGTCCCTGCATTCTATTTACTGTTCAGTTAGTCATGTTAATGGAAGTTATACAGGTGTAAATAATTCACACTTCCTTAAGTAAACCTCAACACTAACTGGAGTCTTGTGTCCAGTTCTGGTCACCACACTTAAGGAAGGATGTGAGGATCCTTGAGAGGGTGCAGAGGAGATTTACCAGGATGGTTCCAGGGATGGAGGATTTTAGTTACAAGGTTAGAATGGAAAAGCTGGGGTTGTTCTCCTTGGAGCAAAGGAGATTGAGGGGAGGTTTGATAGAGATGTACAAGATAATGTCAGGCTTAGGTAAGTTGGACAAGGAAAAACTGTTCCCATTAACTGACGGTACAAGGACTAGGGGACACAGATTGAAAGTTTTGGGCAAAAGATTGGAGAGGAATGCAAGGAAGAACTTTTTTACACAGCAAGTGATAATGACCTGGAACTCGCTGCCCATGAGAGTGGTGGAAGCGGAGAGAATCAATGATTTCAAAAGGAAACTGGATGAGAACTTGAAGGAAATAAAATTGCAGGGCTTCGGGGATCAAGCGGGGGAGTGGGACTGACTGGATTGCTCTGTGGAGAGCCGGCATGGATTCATTGGGCTGAATGGCCTCCTTCTATGCCGTAAGTGACTCTATGATACTGCAATTTTGCAGCTTTAGCCTATGCTGAGTTCGCAGGATAACAGTGGGGGCGATGCAATTTCCCACAGCACCTACAATAGACACCCAGGGCTGGATTTTTCCGTGATTGTGAAGTCCTGCTACCGGGGATGAAAGCGGAAGCCGATCCCATTTCAATGGGCAGCAGGACCCTGGGGCAGCATTTTGAGAATGACAGCCTGACCCCAAGAGATGCTGGCCCAATCAGAGGTCTGGCTGCTCAGCAGCGTCACCACTAGTGGTGACCATTAATAAGGTTGCATCACCAGGGAGAGGGTGTCTCAATGGTGGGTTGCCCTTGAAGAGAATGTGAGTTTTTGTGGGGAGGTCAGGGCCAGCCAGGCAGGCCACAGTGATTGGTTGGAAGGGGGGGGGGGGGTGTTGTGGTGCACTGGCCATTGCTGCCAGGGGGTGCTCCTTTGTAGGCCATGGAGTGCCCATAAAGGAGGGATCCCCCCCCCCTCCCCTGGGAATTTGCTGGGAGGCTGCCAGGGTTTACCTGGCAGTCTCCCCACATGGAGGTAGGCCCTCCCAATGCAGGCAAAATGCCCACCGGGGTGGGAAGTGGTCCATAATTGGCCTCTTATCTGACTCAATTGGCCACTCAGCAGGCAGCTGAGCTCCCCACCACTGGCAATATGCCATGGCAGCAGGAAGATATCGGGAACCCCTCCTGACACCTTCCCCCGCCTGACTCCCAGTCCATCTCCAATGGGCCAGGAAAATTCAGCTCCCACTGTCAAAGTTTGCACGTGGAAAATGGTGACTTCAGCAAAGTACCATATACCTACTGGTACCAGTGAAGACATATTCCCTCATAAGTCAGCATGTTCCGAAGTGGAGGGGATAAACTGGGAGGGGGAGGAAGTCTGTGTATTCTCAACTTCTGACTGCAGTCCTGAATGTGGCTGACCAGAAACTGGTTTAAATGTTAACGTCTCCATTGTCTGTAAGTTCATATTCAAAGATGATGAATGAGGCACCAAAGAAACAGAAACAGCTGAAACCCAAAGTAGATTGTTAATGTGGTGGCTGTAAATGGTAACACAGGTATGAAATGTGAAAGAAAATAGGTTAGAAACAAGTACAGTCCTTGTTAAGTTAAAGTCCAAGTTAAACATGTGCAAACAAGAGAGAGAAATGTGCGCAAAAAATCAAAAGACACAATATTGCAGGAGTGGAGGGGAGACTAGTGGAGGGGTTTACATTGCATGTTTCACAAGCAAACTTGTTCTTGCCACAAAACTGTCTTTTGCACACAAAGCAAATTCAATGAATTCAGTGCTCCAAAACGATCCCTGAATAAATCAACTGAAACCTCAGGGTAGGATCAATTCAGCGTCAGTACCTTATAACAGAATGGCAGATTCATCACTGTATTAATTGTCCATCCATATTTCAGATTTCTGAGTTCATATGAATTACACAACATGATCTGTTGTTCCTCACAACAAATTACAAAACATTTTTACAGCTTTAAGCTTGTTAATCTTATGTTGAGATAAATTATACCATTACATGCAAGTCACTTTACAAAAGGCAGATGTGGAGAGGGATTGTACTGTAACTAATAACATCCAAAACAAAAGTCCAGCTATCAGTTAAGTGTTCATGGTTGGTTACAGTGAACCACCCTGCAGAATAAATACAGCAACCTCCAATGATGCTGAAACTACAAGCTAGAACTCACAAGAATGGAGGTCCAGTCTCCTCATCAATGTGATTGGGGGAGAGGGTATGGGAAGAAGTTCTATCCTGACCAACCAGAAGGCACGGACACCCTTATACCATGCCACTAACTGGTGCATATCTTCCATTCACACATGCACACATAAAACCACCTAGGTGCAATGCCACAGCTACAAACAACATCACGATAAGAACTAATTATGTGCACAGAGCAACATTTCTTTCCTTCTACAATTTTTACTCTTTTCTTGCTAATTATCTGCCGAGCCCCTCTCCTATGTGTGTTAACTCCTGCCTGGGAGGGGGTGGTACAGATACATGGTCCTAGGGCGCTTGCTGGTACCTAAGGGGCCATAATTCAAATGTGAACATTAATGGGCTATTTTACCACAGGGATTTTCATAGCCAAGCTCAGTCTTGTCCTTACCCAACCCCTGCATGCACACTTCTGGCAAGGAATGTTGACTAGCAATCAGGAACAGGAAACTCTGGCTGATTTTCCCCTCAGCAAGGCCAATGGGTGCAATCCTCTCCTTTCTAAAATCAGTTGACTGCACAGATCAGGGAACAAATCTAGGATGTTACCTTGTAGACCTCAGTCACTCACTGGCTGAGACATCCAGGGAGTTCTGTCACTTTCCTTAAGTGGGAAGTAACTGAAAATAAAATCACACAACATGAGCCAAAGTAGAACACGCTGCTTTAGATTTCCTGCCAGCTCTGAGACAGATCAGCAGGGAATTTCTGCCCCAATCTCCCACAGTCAGGGCCTGGCAGTGTACAATTCACTCGCCTTTATTATGGCCAGGTGTACTGTACTGTCAGCTGATGAGAGAAACACAAGCAATACTCCACCCTGCCCCTTGTAGAGGCCACCTAAAAATGGTAATGATCTTGTGACTGGATTATTATCTGGGGGTCAGAGGCACATCTTTGTGGCCAGAAATCCCACCATACTGTGGATGTCAACTACTGCAGAACACCTGGGCTCCTATTATTAATGATCCAAAGTGTTGTTCATAATAAGGATGCTCAAGGCCTCTAAGTGGAAGTGAGTTTCAAGTACATACAGTTTACACACTCAGGGCACAAATCTCTGCTCTTCATCCCCAAGTTATAATTTTGTAATTGGAAGAAACAGAGGCAAAAGGCAAAGGTTATTGAATATACATGCGGTTGATCCTTTGTAAACTACCCATCGCTAATTTCTAAGATAATCAGAATGAAGAACACTTCTCAAATTTTATTTTTCTTATACAATGTCAAAACCCATAGGTTATAGTTAAGTTGAGCACACTAGGTGTTAACTTGCTCTCGGCCTGCTACAAACAGCTCGCTGTTTGCTAAAAGATGCAACACTGGCCCCAAAATGAAGATCAGCAATTTGGCAGCATGGGGAATGCCAAATGTGGAGTGTGTTGGAGCTCCGATGCACTGTGCTACCATTAGAAACATATCATTTTTAATGGTTAGGCTTTCTTAGTTTTTATCCAACCAGATAGAAAATAAACTTTGAAAAAGATAAGCATCTGCTATTATAATAAAAGCAAAATACTGCAGATGCTGGAAATCTGAAATAAAAACAGTAAGCGCTGGAAATACACGGTAGGTCTGGCAGCATCTGTGGAGAGAGAAACAGAGTTAGCGTTTCAGGTCTGTGACCTTGCATCAGAACTGGGAACAGTTAGAAATGTAATAGGTTTTGAGCAAAATAGAAGGTTTGTGATAGGGTGCAAGTCAGGAGAAATTAAATGACAAAAGGTGATGGTAATGGGACAAGTAAGAAAACAAAATATGTCTCGAGAAGAAATGTGAATGGCAGGATAGCTGCCGTCCAAAGGAAATAAGAGAAACAAAAGGGAGAAAATAAAGTAAAGAAAAAGGAAGCAAGATGGGTATGATCTAGGGCAGATAGAGAGAAACTATTTCTGCTGGTTGGATAGTCCAGACCAGGCAACATAACCTTCAAGTTAGTGCCAGGCCTTTCAGGAGTGAAATTAGGAAACACTTCTACATACAATGGGTGGTAAAAGTTTGGAACTCTTTTGCAAACAGCATTTGATTCTAGATCCACAGTTAATTTTAAAGCTGAGATTGGTACATTTTTGTTAACCAACGGTATTAAGGGATATGGGGCAAAGGCGGGTATGTGGAATTAGATTGCAGAGCAGCCATCATCTCATTGAAAGGTGGTGGAACAGGCTTGAGGGGCTAAATGGCCTATTCTGTTCCTATGCTCCTAAGAAGTCATTGGGATGTCCTGATGTTGTGAATGGTGCTATATAAATGTAAGTTCTTTCTTTCTTTACGTGGTTGTAGATCATTGATGCTAGTAGCAAATTAGGCAATTGACCCTCATTTTGAGGGCAACTTCACTGACATTTTTGATATATGCTAACATGGCTGATTACTAAGCTTATTCAGATATTTTAGTTCAAGCAAAAAGTGGAGGGTAGAAATTCGTCTTGGCCGATGGCACAAAATGGCAGTATCGGATCAGCTGCCCGTTTAACACGGTGCCAAATATTTAATTCCATTAACTGCAATGAAGCTGAATATCAGACGCGGTGTATAACGCGTGGTTGAACCAGTACTGCCCAAGATGAATTTCTACCCCAGAGAGTTTGGGACAGCTGTAGCTGCTGGGTGCCTAAAGTATCCCCTGTAAATCTGGCTACAGCATTTGCATGAGTTTTCATCTTCATAATAGTATCCTCCTGTTAGAAGTTCTCTTTGTATAGTTCATGACAAGCAACGTACACATGTTTTGATGTCATAGAACTGTTGAATGATACAGCACATGAGGAGGACATTTGGCCCATCTTTGAAAGAGCGGTTCAATTAGTCCCACTTTCTACTCTTTCCTCATAGCCCTGCAAAGTATTTAGCCAATTCCCTATTGAAGGTTACTATTCAGTCTGCTTCCACCACCCTTTCAAACAGAGCATTCCTGAATATAACTCACTGCGCTAATCATTTTTTTCCATATGTTGCCTCTAGTTCTTTTGGCAATAACCTTAAAACTATCGCCTTTGTTTACTGACCCTTCTGCCACTGGAAACAGTTACTCCTTATTTACCCTATCAAAACTTTTCATGATTTTGAACACCTTTATCAAATCTCCCTTAACCTTCTCTGTTCTAAGGAGAACAACCTCAGTTTCTCTAGTCTGTCCAAGTAACTGAAGTCTTTCATCCCTGGTACCATCCTAGCAAATCCCCTCTGCATCCTCTCAAAGGCCTTGACATCCTTCTGAAAGCGTGATGCCCAGAATTGGTCACAATACTACAACAAGCCAGTCTTTTATGAGGGTTTAGCGAAACTTCCTTGCTTTTGTACTCTATGTTCAAATTTATAAAGACAAGGATCCCATATGCCTTTTTAACAGCCTTCTCCGATTGTCCTGTCACCTCAAAGATTTATGTACACACACTCCCAAATCTCTGTGTTTCTGCAACCCCTTTAAAGTTGTACAATTTATCTTGCGTCTCCTCATTCTTCCAACCAAAATAAATCACTTCATATTTCTCCTTGTTAAATTTCATCTGCCATGTGTCTCCCCATTTCACCAGACTGTCTATGCCCTTCTAGAGTCTGTTACTATCCTTCTTGCTGTTTACTACAATTCTATGTGAGGCACAGTGCGGCTTTCGAGCAGAGAGATTCACCATTGACACACTGTTCTCCCTTCACCAGCTTCAGGAGAAATGCCGCGAACAACAGATGCCCCTCTATGTTGCTTTCATAGATCACACCAAAGCCTTTGACCTCGTCAGCAAATGTGGTCTCTTCAGACGACTAGCAAAGATCGGATGTCCACCAAAGCTACTAAGTATCATCACCTCATTCCATGACAACATGAAAGGCACAATTCAGCATAGCAGTGCCTCATCAGACCCCCTTTCTATCCTGAGTGGTGTGAAACAGGGCTGTGTTCTCGCACCTACACTGTTTGGGATTTTCTTCTCACTGCAGCTCTCACATGCGTTCAAGTCTTCAGAAGAAGGAATTTTCCTCCACACAAGATCAGATGGCAGATTGTTCAACCTTGCCCGTCTTACAGTGAAGACCAAAGTATGGAAAGTCCTCATCAGGGAACTCCTCTTTGCTGACGATGCTGCATTAACATCTCACACTGGAGAGGTCTGCAGAGACTCATCAACAGGATTGCGGCTGCCTGCAACGAATTTGGTCTAACCATCAGTCTCCAGAAAACAAACATATGGGACAGGACGTCAGAAATGCTCCATCCATCAATATCGGCGACCACGCTCTGAAAGTGGTTCAAGAGTTCACCTACCTAGGCTCAACTATCACCAGTAACCTGTCTCTCGATATAGAAATCAACAAGCACATGGGAAAGGCATCCACTGCTATGTCCAGACTGGCCAAGAGAGTGTGGGAAAATGGCACACTGACACGGAACACAAAAGTCCAAGTGTTTGAAGCTTGCTCTACGGCAGCGAGGCCTGGACAAAGTATGTCAGCCAAGAGCGACGTCTCAACTCATTCCATTTTCGCTGTCTCCAGAGAATCCTTGGCATCAGGTGGCAGGACCATATCTCCAACGCAGAAGTCCTCGAGGCGGCCAACATCCCCAGCATATACATCCTACTGAGCCAGGGCGCTTGAGATGGCTTGGCCATGTGAGTCGCATGGAAGATGGCAGGATCCCCAAGGACGCATTGTACAGTGAGCTCGTCACTGGTATCAGACCCACCGGCTGTCCATGTCTCCACTTTAAAGGCGTCGGCAAACGCGACATGAAGTCCTGTGACATTGACCACAAGTCGTGGGAGTCAGTTGCCAGTGATCACCAGAGCTGGCGGACAGCCATAAAGGCGGGGCTAAAGTGTGGCGAGTCGAAGAGACTCAGCAGTTGGCAGGAAAAAAGACAGAAGTGCAAGGGGAGAGCCAACTGTGTAACAGCCCAAACAACCAATTTTATCTGCAGCGCCTGTGGAAGAGTCTGTCACTCTAGAATTGGCCTTTATAGCCACTCCAGGCGCTGCTCCACAAACCACTGACCACCTCTAGGCGTTTACCTATTGTCTCTCGAGACAAGGAGGCCAAAGAAGGCAACCTTTGAAATTATGCCCTGTATATCCAATCCCAGGTCATTAATATTTATCAAGAAGAGCAGTGGTCCTAATACCAACCCCTGGGGGACATCACTGCATACTTCCCTCCAGTCTGAAAAACAACCATTCGCCACTACTCTCTGCTTTCTGTCCCATTGCCAATTACTTGCCCACATGGCCACTGAACATTTAATCCCATGGGCTTCAATTTTGCTAACAAGTCTATTATGTAGTACTTTATCAAATGCCTTTTGACATTTCATATACACAACATCAACTGCGCTACATTCATCAACCCTCTCCATTACTTCATCAAATAATACAATCAAGTTAATCAAATATACGAACATACGAATTAGGAGCAAGAGTAGGCCACTCGGCCCCTCGAGCCTGCTCCGCCATTCAATAAGTTCATGGCTGAACTGATTTCTCCATATTACCACCTACCCCCAATAACCTTTCACCTCCTTGCTTATCAAGAATCTATCTCCCTCTGCCTTAAACATATTCAAAGACTGCTTCCACCGCCTTTTGAGGAAGAGAGTTCCAAAGACTCACAACCGTCACAGAGAAAAAATTTCTCCTCATCTCTGTCTTAAATGGGTGACCCCTTATTTTTAAAGAGTGACCCCCTAGCTCTAGATTCTCCCACAAGAGGAAACCTAATTTCCACATCCACCCTATCAGGACCCCTCAGAATCTTATATGTTTCAATCAAGTCGCCTCTTACTCTTCTAAATTCCAGTGGATACAAACCTAGCCTGTCCAATCTTTCCTCAAAAGAACCAGAGGCAACATATGGAAAAAAAATTATCACAGCGAGTTATGTTCAGGAATGCACGGTTTGAATTAAATTAAATTAAATATGATTTCCCTTTAACAAATCTGTGCTGGCTTTCATCATACTGACCCATGTTTTTCCAGGTGCCAATTAGTTTTAGCCCAGATTATTGTATTTAAATGTTCCTCACCACTGACATTAGGTTGACTTGATCTGTAGTTGCCGGGTTGATTCCTCTCCCCTTTTTTTGAACAGAGGTATAACTTTTGCAATACTCCAACCCTCTGGCACCACTCCCATATCCAAGGAGGATTGACAGATTGTGGCCAAAGCCTTCACAATTTCTACTCTTAGTTCCATCAGCAACCTAGGATACATCCCATCCTTACCGGATCACTTTTCTACTTTGAGTGGTAACAAACTTATAAAAAGCTCCTCTTTATTTTTATCCTATTCAATTTCTCCACTACTTTCTTTACTGTGACATTGGAAGCATCCTCTTCTTTGGTGAAGACAAATACAAAGTACCTATTTAGTACCTCAGCTATGCCCTCCGTCTCCACAAGATCTCCTTTTGATTCTTAATTGTCCCCACCCTTCCCTTGACTAACCTTTTACCATTAATGTGTTTATAAAAGACTTTTGGATTCCCTTTTATGTTACCCACTAATCTATTCTCATGCTGTCTCTTCGCCCTTCATTTCCTTTTCCAGTTCTCCTCCATACATTTTGTATTCAGCTTAGATCTCTACCGAATTACGAATCTCACATTATCACAAGCCTCCTTTTTCTCTTTCAATTTAATTTCTATATCTTTAATCATCCATGGAGCTCCAGCTTTCGATACCTTTTCTATCACCTTGTGGGAAAGTTTGTATCTGAAGTCACACTCTTTGAAGGTCTCCCATTGCTCATGTACTGCTTTGCTTACCAATCTTTGATTCCAATCCAGCTGGGCCAGATCCCTTTTCAACTTACTGAAATTAGCTCTCTCCTCCTGTTGAGTATTTTTATATTTGATTTTTCCTTGTCCTTTTCCATAACTATTCTAAAGAGCAAAGAACAGTACAGCACAGGGACAGGCCATTCGGCCCTCCAAGCCTGCGCCAATCTTGATGCCTGTCGAAACTAAAACCTTCTGCACTTCCGGGAATGTATCCCTCTATTCCCACCCTATTCATGTATTTGTCAAGAATCCTCTTAAACGTCGCTATCGTACCTGCTTCCACCAGCGCCCCCGGCAGCAAGTTCCAGGCACTCACCACCCTCTGTGTAAAGAACTTGCCTCGCACATCCCCTCTAAACTTTGCCCCTCGCACCTTAAACCTATGTCCCCTAGTAACTGACTCTTCCACCCTGGGAAAAAGCTTCTGACTATCCACTCTGTCCATGCCACTCATAACTCAGCATCACAGATGCCAGACTTCAGCCAATTTGATTCACTCCGCGTGATATCAAGAAACGACTGAAGGCACTGGATACTGAAAAAGCTATGGGCCCTGACAATATTCTGGCAATAGTACTGAAGACCTGTGCTCCAGAACTTGCCGCGCCCCTAGCCAAGCTGTTCCAGTACAGCTACAAAACTGGCATCTACTTTGCAATGTGGAAAATTGCCCAGGTATGTCCTGTACACAAAAAGCAGGACAAGTCCAACCTGGCCAATTACCGCCCCATCAGCCTACTCTCAATCATCAGTAAAGTGATGGAAGGTGTCATCAACAGTGCCATCAAGCAGCACTTGCTTAGCAATAACCTGCTCAGTGATGCTCAGTTTGGGTTCCACCAGGGCCACTCAACTCCTGACCTCATTACAGCCTTGGTTCAAACATGGACAAAAGAGCTGAACAAAAGAGGTGAGGTGAGAGTGACTGCCCTTGACATCAAGGCAGCATTTAACCGAGTATGGCATCAAGGAGCCCTAGCAAAACTGAGGTCAATGGGAATCAGGGGGAAAACCCTCCGCTGGCTGGAGTCATACCTAGCGCAAAGGAAGATGGTTGTGGTTGTTGGAGGTCAATCATCTGAGCTCCAGGACATCACTGCAGGAGATCCTCGGGGTAGTGTCCTGGGCCCAATCATCTTCAGCTGCTTCATCATTGACCTTCCTTCAATCATAAGGTCAGAAGTGGGGATGTTCGCTGATGATTGCACAATATTCAGCACCATTTGTGACTCCTCAGATACTGAAGCAGTCCGTGTAGAAATGCAGCAGGACCTGGACAATATCCAGGCTTGGGCTGATAAGTGGCAAGTAACATTCGCGCCACACAAGTGCCAGGCAATGACTATCTCCAACAAGAGAGAATCTAACCATCTCCCCTTGACATTCAATGGCATTACCATCGCTGAATCTTCCACTATCAACATCCAAGGGGCTACCATTGACCAGAAACTGAACTGGAGTAGCCATATAAATACCGTGGCTACAAGAGCAGGTCAGAGGCTAGGAATCCTGAGGCGAGTAACTCACCTCCTGACACCCCTAAGCCTGTCCACCATCTACAAGGCACAAGTCAGGAGTGTGATGGAATACTCTCCACTTGCCTGGATGGGTGCAGCTCCAACAACACTCAAGAAGCTCGACACCATCCAGGACAAAGCAGCCCGCTTGATTGGCACACCGTCTACAAACATTCACTCCCTCCACCACCGACGCACAATGGCAACAGTGCAGCAATGCACCAAGGCTCCTCAGACAGCACCTTCCAAACCCGCGACCTCTACCAACTAGAAGGACAAGGGCAGCAAATACATGGGAACACCACCACCTTCAAATTCCCCTCCAAGTCACACACCATCCTGACGGAACTATATCGCCGTTCCTTCACTGTCGCTGGGTCAAAATCCTGGAACTCCCTTCCTAACAGCACTGTGGGTATACCTACCCCAAATGGACTGCAGCGGTTCAAGAAGGCAGCTCACCACCACCTTCTCAAGGGCAATTAGGGATGGACAATAAATGCTGGCCTGGCCAGCGTCGCCCACATCCCATGAATGAATTTTTTAAAAACTTTGTAAACCTCTATCATGTCGCCCCTCCACCTCCGTCGTTCCAGTGAAAACAATCAGAGTTTAACCAACCTCTCCTCATAGCTAATGCCCTCCAGACCAGGCAACATCCTGGTATACCTCTTCTGTACCCTCTCCAAAGCCTCCACGTCCTTCTGGTAGTGTGGCGACCAGAATTGCACGCAATATTCTAAGTGTCGCCTAACTAAAGTTCTGTACAGCTGCAGCATGACTTGCCAATTTTTATACTCTATGCCCCGACCGATGAAGGCAAGCATGCCGCATGCCTTCTTGACTACCTTATCCACCTGCGTTGCCACTTTCAGTGACCTGTGGACCTGTACGCCCAGTTCTCTCTGCCTGTCAATACTCCTAAGGGTTCTGCCATTTACAGTATACTTTCCACCTGTATTAGATCTTCCAAAATGCATTACCTCACATTTGTCCGGATTAAACTCCATCTGCCATTTCTCCGCCCAAGTCTCCAACCGATCTATATCCTGCTGTATCCTCTGACAATCCTCATCTCTATCCACAACTCCACCAACCTTTGTGTCGTCCGCAAACTTACTAATCAGACCAGCTACATTTTCCTCCAAATCATTTATATAAACTACAAACAGTAAAGGTCCCAGCTCTGATCCCCGCGGAGCAACACTAGTCACAGCCCTCCATTCAGAAAAGCACCCTTCCACTGCTACCCTCTGTCTTCTATGACCAAGCCAGTTCTGTATCCATCTTACCAGCTCACCTCTGATCCCGTGTGACTTCACCGTTTGTACCAAACTGCCATGAGGGACCTTGTCAAAGGCTTTACTGAAGTCCATATAGACAACATCCACTGCCCTTCCTTCATCAATCATCTTCGTCACTTCCTCAAAAAACTCAATCAAGTTAGTGAGACACGACCTCCCCTTCACAAAACCATGCTGCCTCTCGCTATTAAGTTTATTTGTTTCCAAATGGGAGTAAATCCTGTCCCAAAGAATCCTCTCTAATAATTTCCCTACCACTGACGTAAGGTTCACCGGACTGTCATTTCCTGGATTATCCTTGCCACCCTTCAGAAACAAAGGAACAACATTGGCTATTCTCCAGTCCTCTGGGACCTCACCTGTAGCCAATGAGGATACAAAGATTTCTGTCAAGGTCCCAACAATTTCTTCCCTTGCCTCCCTCAGTATTCTGGGATAGATCCCATCAGGCCCTGGGGACATATCTACCTTAATGCTTTGCAAGATGCCCAACACCTCTTCCTTTTTGATAATGAGATGACCCAGACTATCTACACTCCTTTCCCTAGACTCATCATCCACTAAGTCCTTCTCTTTGGTGAATACTGATGCAAAGTACTCATTTAGTACCTCGCCCATTTCCTCTGGCTCCACACATAGATTCCCTCCTCCGCCCTTGAGTGGGCCAACCCTTGCCCTGGCTACCCTCTTGCTCTTTATATACGTATAAAAAGCCTTGGGATTCTCCTTAATCCTGTTTGCAAATGACTTTTCATGACCCCTTTTAGCCCTCCTAACTCCTTGCTTAAGTTCCTTCCTATTTTCTTTATATTCCTCAAGGGTTTCGTCCGTTCCCAGCCTTCTAGCCCTTACAAATGCTTCCTTTTTCTTTTTGACTAGGCTCACAATATACCTCGTTATCCAAGGTTCCCGAAACTTGCCAAACTTATCCTTCTTCCTCACAGGAACATGCCGGTCCTGGATTCTAATCAACTGTCGTTTGAAAGACTCCCACATGTCAGATGTTGATTTACCCTCAAACAGCCGCCCCCAATCTAAATTCTTCAGTTCCTGCCTAATATTGTTATAATTAGCCTCCCCCCAATTTAGCACCTTCACCCGAGGACTACTGTTATCCTTATCCACAAGTACCCTCAAACTTACGGAATTATGGTCACTGTTCCCGAAATGCTTCCCTACTGAAACTTCAACCACCTGACCGGGCTCATCTTTTTTTTTCCAAAATATACTTTATTCATAAAAATCTGTAAAAATTACATTGCCAAACAGTTTCCAAACAGCACCAAAAAATACAAACGTTGCAAGGGAGATCAGTTTCCTTCAATACTGTCATGAGTTTCTTCCCAACCCTTCCATTTCACAATTGTCGTGCCAATTACAGTTTTACATTTACAGCAATTGAAAATATTAACGATACAGTTCGAGGGGTTTCCATTGGATCCAGCCCCTCAGTCCAGCTTGGTGGGGGAACCTTACACTGTGGTCTTTCCCCATTGAGCCTTTGCTGCGGCTGCCCCAAACTTTAGTGCGTCCCTCAGCACGTAGTCCTGGACCTTGGAATGTGCCAGTCTGCAACATTCGGTGGTGGACAACTCTTTGCGCTGGAAGACCAGCAAGTTTCGGGCAGACCAAAGGGCGTCTTTCACCGAATTGATAGTCCTCCAGCAGCAGTTGATGTTTGTCTCGGTGTGCGTCCCTGGGAACAGCCCGTAGAGCACAGACTCCTGTGTTACAGAGCTGCTTGGGATGAACCTTGACAAAAACCACTGCATCTCTTTCCACACCTGCTTTGCAAAGGCACATTCCAGGAGGAGGTGGGCGACCGTCTCTTCCCCACCACAGCCAACGCGGGGGCACTGTGCGGAGGGGGCGAGACTTCGGGTGTGCATGAAGGATCTGACGGGGAGGGCCCTTCTCACCACCAGCCAAGCTACGTCTTGGTGCTTGTTTGAAAGTTCTGGTGATGAGGCATTCCGCCAAATGACTTTGACGGTCTGCTCGGGGAACCATCCGACAGGATCCACCGTTTCCTTTTCCCGTAGGGCCTTGAGGACATTCCGTGCAGACCACTGCCTGATGGACCGGTGTTCAAAGGTGTTTTTCCGCAGAAACTGCTCCACGAAGGATATGTGGTACGGCGCCGCCCAACTGCATGGTGCGTTCCGCGGCAATGTGACCAGGCCCATCCTTCACAACACCGGGGACAGATAGAACCTCAGCACGTAGTGACACTTGGAGTTTGCGTACTGGGGATCTACACATAGCTTGATGCAGCCGCACACGAAGGTGGTCATCAGGATGAGGGCCACGTTGGGTACATTTTTCCCGCCCATGTCCAGAGATTTGAACATCGTGTCCCTCCGGACCCGGTCCATTTTAGATCCCCAGACGAAGCGGAAAATGGCTCGGGTGACTGCCACGGCGCAGGAGTGGGGTATGGGCCAGACCTGCGCCACGTAGAGCAACAACGTGAGCGCCTCGCACCTGATGACCAGGTTCTTACCCACAATGGAGAGAGATCGCTGCCCCCACATGCCCAACTTTTGTCGTACCTTGGCTACTCGCTCCTCCCATGTTTTGGTGCACGCCCCGGCCCTTCCGAACCATATCCCCAGCACCTTCAGGTAATCTGACCTGACGGTGAAGGGGACAAAGGATCGGTCAGCCCAGTTCCCAAAGAACATGGCCTCGCTCTTGCCGTGGTTAACTTTGGCTCCCGAGGCCAGTTCGAACTGGTCGCAGATGCTCATCAGTCTGCGCACGGACAGCGGATCCGAGCAGAAGACGGCGACGTCATCCATGTACAGGGAGGTTTTGACCTGAGTGCCTCCGCTGCCTGGGATTGTCACCCCTCTTATGCTCGCATCCTTCCTAATAGACTCAGCAAAGGGTTCAATACAGCAAACAAACAAGACCGGGGACAGAGGACAGCCCTGTCTGACTCCAGATTTGATCGGGAAACTTTCAGATTCCCACCCGTTGATTGACACTGCGCTACTGATGTTTGTGTAGAGCAGTTGGATCCAATTGCAGATTCCCTCCCCAAACCCCATTTTGGAAAACACGTCCATCATGTAGGTGTGCAATATCCTGTCAAAAGCCTTCTCCTGGTCCAGGCTGATGAGGCAGGTGTCCACCCTCCTGTCCCGTACGTAGGCGATCGTATCCCTGAGTAGCGCGAGACTATCAGAGATCTTCCTGCCGGGTTCGACCACCTGACCGGGCTCATTCCCCAATATCATGTCCAGTATGGCCCCATCCCTAGTTGGACTATCTACATATTGTTTCATGAAGCCCTCCTGGATGCTCCTTACAAATTCTGCCCAATGGTATTGTGTTCACATTAAAACCAAAAAGTGGATTATTGGAAATGTTAACCAGGTTAATTCCTCTTCAAAATCGCAGAAGGCGATTTGGGAGTGTCAACATTTGTACATAATAACACCGAGAGAAATTTCTCCTTTTAGGTGGGAGGAATGTAAACTGAACTAATCGGAAATCTGCTTCCCAGCTGACCTCTGAAAATTCTGTAGATTTTGCTCAGTTCTGTGAGCGGATAGTTTCGTGGTGGATTTGATGTTTAGCAGAGACTAACACGAAGGTAAACACCCTTCGGCTGAGAAAGAATTAAAGGGTGGAATTTTTTTTAAAAAGCGATCCTGAAGGGACGGAGCATACGTCGAAGAAGGAAATGTGCAAACGCTGCAGTGCGAGGGAAGCAGTGAGGTCGGGGCTATAACTTGGAGTCTGTCACTCACACCTCGGGAGTACACGCCTTGTCCAATTTTCGAGGGTTGCTCATTTGCAGAAGGAACTGTGAGTAGAAGCAAAAGCATTGCGTTGTAACATCTGTACAATAAAAGCAAAGCCTGGGTGGAAGAGGGGGGTGGGGAAGGTGGGTATTTCCCCAGATGCCAGAGAGTGAGTGGTGATCTGTGAGTGTGCAGCCTGCTGTTATTGGTTGGGGTCTGCCGGTAACCAGGGCAGCTGTGCTTGCTGACGGAAGGCTGGAGCTGTTCCTGGGGAGCTCACGGTGCCAGTTCCGGGGGTGAGTACAGATGCAAATATTCCATATTTTAATTTGAAACGCTGCCCTCCGGTTCGGTGGGGTGGGGATGTTGTATTTCTCCCCCGCGGTGCAGTGGCTGCTGCTGTTTGCTGTCTCTCTCCCTCCCCCGACCTCCTAGGCTAGGAGCCGGCTGCTATTCCGGGCTTCACCTGCAGTAATCGGCTGGCTTTGCTCTCCGGGTTGTCTTGGGCGCAAGGCCGAGGCTTGAGCCTGCCTGAGGCGCTGAGCCCGGTCCAAGCAGAGCCACAACCTCGGCAATCCTCAGAAAGGCGCTGCCAGCCGGGTTTGCAATTTGACAGCGAGTTCCCGTGTTTTAAAGACTTTTATTTACCAAGCGTGAGTTTTTATTAAATCTATATATATATATATATATATATATATTTTACATTTTGGTTTGAATTCAGAATAATTGTACAATGCAGTGGAATTGTACAACTCGTGTTGGCAGAACAATTCATGTTGCTTTTTTTCATTTTTCCTTTTTAAATGATGTATGTGTGGTTTGGGGGGGATCCTGTGTGTCTTGGGTCTCCAGCCCTGGTATTGCTGTGCTGCTCCTGGGGAGGAATCACCATCCAGTCCCTTTCAAAGATTGGGTGTCGGTTACAAAATACGTGATTTTGTTTGTTGTCGCTTTGGTTTGAAGGAATAAACACCTTTTCAATAGTGTATTATGCGGAATACAGCCGATTGCTTTATTCCGTGTGTAGTGCAGCTCAAACAACGTAGTGCAACAAACATTTTTAAATGTTTTGGAACGCCTATAGTTTAGTTTATTTAAAAAAAAAACAATTTTTGGTACTAAAGAGTCATTTTATTTTATTTTTTTTGCACAGGCAGGAATGCACTTAATGCGGATAGGAATGAGGGAGGGTCGCCCTGCTCGGTGCTGAAATTGGTTACCTTCATACGGCTGGTTGTGCGCCGGGATGCAGTAACCAGTTACAATGACCGTGTTCAAGCAGGAAAATGTAGACGATTACTATGAAATCGGCGAGGATTTGGGGAGGTGAGTGCTTGGATGTTCGGATAAAGGAATCTTGGTGACAGGAACAATGGATAAAAACATTTCTATTTACTATGTGTTCTGCCAGGTAATGGATCCATTTTGTCAGGAGGTGAAGTTGTGTGGCTGAAATTGTACTTAGTTTAATTTCCCCCCCCCCAACGGACGCATGCACACAGAAGCCAGCTGCCTATTTTTCAGTTTAATTTCCAATAAATCTACTTGCACAAAGTATATTCTATTGTTGCACTTATTATAGTGGCAGATGCTATCGCTTTGACAATAGCCAAGCTAGGTGTGCTGCACATGGATTGCAGGGTTTTCATGGTTCTCATTCAGTTCATTTATTTCACCGTGCAGATAATCCAGTGGAGATGATGATGAGCTTTATGCTCTAATTTATTTGTAGTTATATTTCCCTTGGAAGGATCTAGTTAACTTCGAATATGGTTGGGAGTAAAAATAAGTCAAGTTAAATGTTTCCTCCATCACTGTTAAGGGATTGCGAGTTCTAGGCATTTGGAAGATTTATGGGGTTCGGCCATATCTTGGTTACCTAGGAACACTTAACTAGAACTGAAATAGTATGCAGTAACACATGTTCGTATCGGTTGCACAAAACCCCCCCTACAAAAATTGCTCTAGAAAAATGAGTTTTGAAGAGATTGGGTGACCGCTTTGCGGAACACCTCTGCTCAGTCTGCAAGCATGACCCTGAGCTTCCGGTTGCTTGCCATTTCAGTTCAGCACCCTGCTCTCACACCCACATTTCTGTCCTTGGTCTGCTGTAGGGCTCCAGTGAACATCAACGCAAGCTCGAGGAACAGCACCTCATTTTCCGATTAGACACTCTTCAGTCTTGCGGACACAACATTGAGTTCAATAATTTCAGAGCATCGCTGACCTTGTTTGCTTTTAGTTTTCAACCATGTGCCTGCCTTAAACTTGGTTTGTCATGTTTGTGCTTTTGGACAGCGCTGTCTATTATTCTGTCATTAACACTCACTCTGGACTTATGCTTTGTCTTTCACCACACCATTAGCACTCCCTTTGCCTTTTGTCCCATGACATCTTTGTCATTTAATCTCTCCTGCCCTTTTGTTCTGTTCGCCCCCCCACCCCCCCCCCCCCCCACCCCCAAACCCCTGCTTCACTTGCTTAAAACCTATTACATTTCTAACCTTTGCCAGTTCTGATGAAGGGTCACAGACCTGAAACGTTAACTCTGCTTCTCTCTCCACAGATGCTACCAGACCTGCTGAACATTTTCAGCATTTTCTGTTTTTAGTTCAGATTTCCAGTATCAGAAGTCTACCCTGATAGCACTCTGTTTAAAACAGTGTGTGTGTGCACCTCACAACACCCTATTCCAGGATCATCCTCCTCCAAATATAACTCCTGACTTTTTTTCTCTACTGTGAACTGTTTGCATAAGCCCCTTTCCCCTGTCTCCTCCACCCTCACCTCCAACAACATGCGAGGAACTCACGGACTTCTTTGTCACTAAGATGGAGACCGTCTGATCAGCTGCCTTTGCCACCTCCCTCTGTTCCCCTCCAACGGACCATACTTCCTCTCAGATTGCTCCTGTCCTAGCTCTGAACTCATCTTTCTCTACTTTTTCCTCCTATTTCCCCTCATGTCCTCTCCAAGCTTATCTTGTCCAGAAGACCCACCTTCTCCCTTGAACCTACTCGCACTAAACTGCTCAGCACTCAACTTCCTTTCATGTCTCCTGTGTTGGATGATAGTAACAGTTCTCTCTCCTCTGGCACTGTCTCCGGCCTTCAAATCTGCCATCATCATCCCTCTCCTCAAAAAAACCAACCCTTGACCCTTCCATCCTTGCAAGCTACTGCCCTATTTCCAACCTCCCGCCCTAATTCCAATCTCCCTTTGCTCTCAAGTCTTCAAGTGTGCTGTCGCTTCCCAAATCTGTGCCCATCTTTCCCAGAACTCCATGTTTGAATTCTCTTCCCACTTCGTTCCCACCCCTCCACACTACTGAAACAGCTCTTATCAAAGCCACAAATGACATCCAGTGACTATCTGTCCTCGTCCTGCTTACCCCTCTGCAGCCTTTGATATGGTTAACCGTGCCATTTTCCCCCAATGCCTCTCCTCCATTGTCCAGCTGGGTGGGACTACTCTCACCAGGTTCCATTCTTATCGTTCTGGCATAGCCAGAGAATCAGTTGCAGGGACATCTCTTCCTGCTCCTGCACCATTACTTCTGGTGTTCCCCAAGGATCTGCTCTTGGCCCCCTCCTAGTTCTCAACTACATACTACCCCTCTGCAACATTATCAGAAAACACAGCATCGGTTTCCACATGTGCACTGATGGCACCCAACTCTACCTCACCACCACCTCCCTTGGCACCTCCACAGTCTCTCAATTTTCAGATTGCTTGCCCAACATCCATTACTGGATGGGCAGAAATTTACTCCAATTAAATATTGAAAAAACCGAAGCCATGGTTTTCGGACCCGCCACAAACTCCATTTTGTTGCCACTGACTTCATCCCTCTCCCTGACAACTGCCTGAGGCTGAAACAGGTTGTTCACAACCATGGTGTCATACTTGATCCCAAGATGGGCTGCTGACCACAATCCCGTCATCACTATTTTCCCCCTCTGTAGCCTCACCCAACTCCAGCCCTGCCTTAACTCGTCTACTGCTGAAACACTCATCCAAGCCTTTGTTATTGCTAGAATTGACTGTTGTGACACACTTCTGGCCGGCTTCCTATGTCTACCCTCAACCCTCCATAATCTTGAGGTCATCCAAAACTCTCCTACCGTGTCCTAACTGGCACCAAGTCCTGATCACCCATCACTCTGCTCACTGACCTACATTGGCTCCCGATTTAAGAAAGGTCTCATTTTTTAAATCCTTGTTTTCAAATCCCTCTGTGGCCTCACCCCCTTCCTATATGTGGAATCTCCTCCAGCCATACAACCCTCCGTTAGCTGTGCTCCTCCAATTTTGGCTTCTTGAGCATCACCAATTTTAATCACTCCACCATTGGTAGACCTGCCTTCAGCTACGAGGGCCCTAAGCTCTGGGGATTCCTCCCTCAAGCTCTCTGCCTCTTTTCCTCTCACTGTCTCCTATGAGAAGCTCCTTAAAACCTACATCTTTGACCAAGCTCCATCTGCCCTAATATTCCTTATGTGGCTTGGCGTCAAATTTTGTTTGATAATGCTCCTGTGAAGCACCTTTGAAATATTATACTATGTTAAAAGTGCTATATAAATACAAGTTGTTGCTATAGTCTGTGTGCTGTAGCTTGTTAACATACTCATTATGTTTGTTTAGTCTGCTGTAATTTACTTGAACAGATCTGAAACGCATATTGTTTCATAGCTAATGAAGAAAATATCGTTTTGCGCTGGTTAGGATTACTGTGATTGCGATTTTTATCTATTGCTCAGGTCACTTTAACTGGGAAGTGAAGCCTGTGGTTAGAAATCTTGTGCGAAGTACAATGGCTTCAGCCATCCTCAGCCCAGCAGTCTACAAGGAGTCAGTTTAGTTTTGTGCATTATATGTTTAACCTGTCGAACAACTTGCATTTTCTTGCACTGCGGTCAGTTACTTCAAATTGGAGTCTGTTTGAAATAAAACATTTATTGTACTATGAAGCTTCTTTCTTATAAAACAGAGCACTTTCAAGTTTTTACAGAAACTCTTATTTTGTTCCCAATGGTTTGATTAATGTTATCTAGCTTTATTAAATGCAGCGTTAAATTGGACATGAACCAGGCACTCTCCTGGTTTGTTATTACTGAGCCTTTCTGTGTATTCTGACAGCAGTGGGGTTCATGTTCACTCTTGCTTGTTAAAACACTCATTCTAAGTCTGTGCTCAATACATTTGTATTCTAACGTACAGTCACTTAATACAAGGGTGGTTGGGAAAGTATCACATTTATAAAACGCATTTCCGATAATCTTCAGAAAATAAGCAGAGTTCTCTTTTCAGTTCCCTTCCTGTGCATATTTTACCACAGGAGTTCATATTTGTTGCTGCGGTCTGTCCCTGAGCAGGTTTCACACACTATGGTGCTTCCTGTGCACTGCATAACCTTTCACTCCAGGTCTGGAACTGGAGGCCCTGGAGGAAGAAGGCCAACCTGGTGTGGCAGACAAAGCCACCAGTAAGCAGAATTCAAATTGGGGGAGGCAGCTGTCAGGGAAATGCATTGATCATGAGACACTCTGAAGAGAATGTCACCCCCTCCTGCCTACGCTGCCCTCACTACATAGTCTGCTGTGCGGCTCTGCATCATTCAACAAGCTTAACTTATTTTTATTACTGTTCCAAAGGAGGTATGATAGAGGCAGGTTTGTTGTGTTAACATTCTTTTTAAATAATAAGCTGAGGTATAGGTAAACTCTTTTTTTAAAAAAGTTTTTAATATAAACAATTTGAAGATTACCTTTCGTGTAATGGATTTACAATGCAGTGTTGCATTCATACTTTACTGGGGGATTCATTTTCATTTAAAGTATTGTGCTATATAAATACATGGCACTAGCATCATGTGCTTTTGTGTCTATGATTTACCCACGCAGACTTTTTGATCTCCGACATGTTGTAGGGATGGAGAGATAAGGCCATGCCCTTCCAGGTAAGGCGGGAGTCTTACTTTGTACTTCCGGTGGTAGATCACAGACCAGAAGATCCATGGAACTGCCCACTCATCTCCTTGGCCAAAAAAGGATGTAGAAAGAGGACCAGAGTGAGAAAAGAAAAATAAGTGTGTAGACGAATGCTTCCATATTCGTGTTACAATGACCAGATTGCAGACTAGATTTTCCCCAACACCAAAATACTTAATTTTCACCATCCCCATAAAAGCAAATAAATGATAGAAATACAATGACAGTTGTATATAATCTAATTACTCAATAAATACCTCTTTATTTCAGTACATTAGTTTGTGCTCCATGTTTGTGCTTTGTGTGTCAGCCTTGGCTCAGTCGGTAGTACTTTCTCACCTCTGAGTCAGCAGGTTGTGTGTTCAAGTGCCATTCCAGAGACTTGAGCGCACAAATCTAGGCTGACAACCCAGTGCAATACTGTGGGAGTGCTGCACTGTTGGAGGTGTCGTCTTTCAGATAAGACGTTATACAGAGACCCCATCTACCCTGTCAGGTGGATGTAAAAGATCCCATGGTGCTATTTTGAAGAAGAGCAGGGGAGTAATCCCTAGTGTCCTGGCCAATGTTTATCCTTCAATCAACATCACAAAAAGAGTTCATCTGGTCATTATCACATTGCTGTTTTTGGGAGCTTGCTGTGTGCAAATTGGCTGCCATGTTGTTTCCTGCATTACAACAGTGACTACGCTCCAAAAGTAACGCATTGGCTGTGAAATTCTTTGGTTCTTTATAAATGTAAGCTCATTTTGTTTCTTCCCCTTAATTCTCACTGCTTAATTTAAACGGGCATTTCTTTCAATGGACTTCAAAATTCAAAACTCAAGGATACAGGAAGAAATGTTCTGACTTTGCAGGCTATGCAACTTTTAAAACTGAAAGCTCTAGTACAGGGCTAGAAACTTTTTGTGAAATTTGTTGTGAATTTCTACCTCGTGGCTTGGATCTGCTTGAATAATAGTACATCTTTAGTATAACTGGGTCTTGAATTCTAGAAGTTAACTGCACTTCAGTAAAATTCATACCTTTTGGTAATTCTTTGCTGCTTCTCTTCTCCTGCTGCCCCTTCCCCAAAGAAAGAAATTGTCAATTCAAAAATGCTATTATGTGTGAAGATGAGTGAAATATTAATTGCTGACTCTCCTATCTATGTACAGGTAATTGCCACCCATTTACATTCCAGTGAATACCTCAATCTATTTTTAACCTTGAAATTAGTCAAACACATGTTTTCAGATGACCAAAACTATTGTTGCTAGCATACCTATTTCAAGTGTCTTTTTAAATACCAGCCTGACAGCTTTTCTGATGTTATTGCTCCCTTTTTTCATTTTTGACTATTTTCACCTTTTCCTGCCATGACCGTACCAGTGAGCTATTTTCTGGAAGGTAGGGGGAAGGAGACAGCTGAGCCCATTCTGGTAGTCCCACCCACTACCTTCCATCCATGACCTAGGTTGTGCTCAGACAAATTATGTTGTCTACAATTAGTATAATACCTAACTCAGGACAGAACAGGGATTGAAACTTGGGAGTTACCTGCCTGAGCCAACAGAGGATCTCCTCACTATCATGTATTTAAAAAAAATTGTAATGATCCTTGTGGATGTTTTAGCACATCATTGGTCTGCTTTTCAATGAGAATTTCAAACACCCTAATTACCAAAATATTCTGTAGTAATTGTATAATTAATCTGGCTCAGGAGCATATGGAGTGAGAGGCATTGTTAGCAGATGAGTATTGATTTCAGACTTGAGGGTCACCAATTTGTAACCAAGTTATTACTCATTTATGGCTGGTGTCTTGATTAGATGGCGGTTTTGCCAGCTCAGAACTTGCAAGTCCTATGATCTGGAATTTCCTGAAGTCAAATCTGACAAAAATGAAAGAATTTGTATTATTACAGCCAATAAATTACTTTTGAAGTGTAGCCATTGATGTTAAGTAGGCTAATATGGCTGCCAATTTGCACAAATCAAGGTATCTCAAACAGCAATGAAGTAAATGACTAGTTAAGCTGTTGTGATTGAGA
Source organism: Heterodontus francisci (assembly GCF_036365525.1). NCBI lineage: Eukaryota > Metazoa > Chordata > Chondrichthyes > Heterodontiformes > Heterodontidae > Heterodontus > Heterodontus francisci. The sequence goes on from NC_090374.1 coordinate 121,143,207, forward strand.
AATAAATGCTGGCTTAGACAACAGCAATGTTCCCATGCTTTTTGAATATTGTCTAGGAATCTTTTGATTTCTATCTGAACTTGCAAGTGGGGCCTTGGTTTAAATTCTCATCTGAAAGACAGCACCTCAGACAATGCAGTATTTCCTATATACTACATTAAAATATCAGCCTAGATTATGTGATGAATTCCTGGAGTGGGGCTTGATCTTGCAACATTTTGACTGTGAGGCAAAAAAGTACTGTCACTGAACAGCCAATTCATCAATAAACCAGGGGAAAAACCAATAGCAAAGTTCAGAGAATTTTTGTTTACGGTTGGGGAAGAATGCAACATGTTTACTTTTTTATTAACCGGAAATGACTTCATGAAGTAGCTTATACCATAATTTGTGTTTGTGGCATTCCTAGTATAAAAGTCAAATGCGGCAGGTAAATGCATTTAAACCACAAACCACTGAAATATTGCAAGCAGAGCCCATAGCTGCACGCTATTTATTTATATGTTGGTGTTTATTTGCACACTCGATCAGTATAACCCACTCTTGATTTCATTGCTTATTGCACTGTGGTATTCTGTTCTGAAATCTCTTTGCTTGCTACCCTTCTGCAGCAATCCTTCAGTCTCCTTTCTCAGATTTCCACCTTCCTATCCTTTGTCCACTGTTCCCTCTGTAAATGCCTTTATGTTGCATCATCTAAATGTAGGTGCTGCCTTTGTTTTATTGTTCAACTTTCACTTGTAGGAAAGAGGTATACCACATTGGGCTGCTAAAAGTTGTCTGCAACATTTAAATACTTTCCCTTTAGTTTTGTGGTTTTTAAAAATTTCTTACTGGTTTCTCAAAGTACATTTATGTTTAATGAAGCCTACAACGGTCCCCACCTGTTAAACTGTCCCGCTTAGCATGGACATCCATCTATGTTGGGCAAATGGTGCTAATCATTTGCCAGTAGAACAGGAATCAATTAAAAAGGCACCTCTTGGAACACAGATTGAGCAGTTCAGGAAGTAGTTGCCCATTTTTAAGGCTCTGCTGCTTTCAGCAAACATTGAAACTGCTTGAAGGTTCCATCAGCTGTTAGACCTTGTTAAAATGTGACTACCCTACTGATGAGATATGGATGGAACTGAGAGGCAGTTGCTAAATGGGGATTAGTTGTAAAATAAAGTGTTGGTTATCTTTTTGGTTTTACCGCGCACAGCATATAGCGGACAAATCGCATTAACGTAGACAGCGCTGTGGACGGTGGGCACTGTACATTCGATTGCATGATGCTTGTGGGAGGAACACAATGAATCATCTAGGTTTCTTGACGTGCCGACTGGAAGTCAAGTGTTTGAAGCTTGTTCTTGGGTTTTAGTAATTAGTTGGGCCTGGGGAGGAGGAGGCCCTACATACTCGATCTAGGTTGCAAATCCTTTATTTCAACAGCTCCTTTACATTTCCATCTAATTCACTCATAGAAACGAGTTTTGATCATTTGCGTCCTGCATGGTAGTATTGTTGCATAATATAACAAAATCCTTGATATGTTAACATTCTCTAAACTACTGAAAAAAGATCTTTCTTACCATCTGACTAAATTTGTTCACTGCTTCAAATGGTTCTTGCCATAGTATAATACATGATCAGTTTTGAGAGGTATCCTACCATCTATGCTAAACAAATTCTGCTTGTATCTGAATTTACTGATGCTGATCGGATGACAATATATCTGAAGTGTCTGAGGCAATGTGTTGATCAAAAGATTCACAGAAATTTTAAACAATTATTTTAGTTATATAATATAAACAGAAAATACTGGAAAACATTCAGCAGGTCAGACTGCATCTGTAGAGAGAGAGAGAAGCAGTTAATATTAAAGGTAGATGGCTGTTCATCAGAACTGGAAGATGTTAGAAGATGAATAGGTTTTTAAGCTAGTACAGGGAAGGAGAAGAACAAAAGGCTAGGTCTGCAATTGGGTGGAGAGCAGTAGTAATGACAGAAGGGATGATGTGCAAGGCAAAAGGGAATGGTAATTGGACAAGTTTTTTTAAAAAAAAAAGGTCCTGTGGTGGTGTAAATGGTTACAGCAGAATAGCTGTGATTGACAGCAACATGGAAAATCTGGCAGAGAAGACTCCCATATTCCAGGAATGTAAACCACCTGTCGAGCACTGTACAGATAGGGGGATCAGTTCCCCCTCTCCCCACACATCCAACAAACACCAGTCCCCACATCCTCTGCTCCCAGTGGCTCTGGTGCAGCCATCCTCCATTACCATCGCCTGCTGCCCAAGATAATGGGAGCAGTGATTAAGATATAACCCTGATGTTGTGGCCGAAGGCTGTAAAGTGACTAATAGAAAGATGAAGTACTGTTGTTTGAACTTGCGTTGAGTATTGTTGTAGGAGGCCAAGGGCAGCGAAGTAAGAGTGAGTGTGGGATGGAGAATTCAAGTGACCAGGAGCTCAGGGTCATGCTTGTGGACTGAACAGAGGTGTTCAGCAAAGCAATCACCCAATCTGTGTTTGGTATTCCCATTGTAGCGGAGACAACATGAGCAGCGAATACAGTGTACCAAGTTGGAAGAAGTACAAGTAAGTTGCTGTTTCATCTGTAAAGTATGTTTAGGTCCTTGGATGGGAAAAGGGAGGAATTAAAAAGAGCAGCTGTTGTATCTCCTGTGCTTGCTGGGAAAGTGCCGGGGTTAGGGGAGCAGGTTTTGGGGGTGATGGAAAAGTGGACCAGAGTTCAGTGGAGGGAATGATCCCTTCTCACTTTGTAACATGCTAAGGAAATGGACAAAGGACAGTGCAGGAAGTGGGATATGGACTGCATTTAACCATGAAATGTCCATAGCCCACAAATGTGAGGTCCCTATACTAAGGATTAGCATGTTGCCACTATGTGCTAAAATATTTTCAAAGTTGTTAACATCACCTATCATTTGGAAAGCAGTATAAATTATGCTTCCTAGTGACCTCATAAACTATCATGGTTATCCAAAACCTTATCCCATAGGTTCAACTGTTGACATTAAAAGTGTGACATCACCTTCCCTATGTTCACTTATGAGAATTTTATTTTGCATATGTAGACCAAATTCCATGCAAACCAGCAAAGCTAGTTTGGAAATATGGGACCATAGTTTATCGTAGCAGTGCATCTAATGCCTTCTGCTATTGGGTATTTACATTTTTTGCACGGCGAGTTGCTGAAAGTGAGCTGGTAATGTCAGACTGAAGGAAACCAGGCATCTGGGACCTGAGCGAACAGAGCACACAACTGTGTATCTCAAATTGAAGAATTGTGAAATTAACAGCACAAGGACTGAAAAGGAAGTATAAATTAAAGTGGGTGAATTCGATGTCAAATCAGGTATGGAAAGAAATGGGGAGAAAGGGGAAAATATGTTTTTAATTTTCAGTTTTCTTTTTTGTCATTAAAAGGATACTTAGACTGGAGTGGCCAATATTTAACTTGCTGTGGCAAGTTTAGTTTGTATCTACCAACAGCACCTTGCCGCCATTCTGTGCATTTCAGTGCTGGGTCAAACAGCGAAGCTATTAGCAGAGCAGCTCAACTCAGACAGCAACTTTTCAATCTTTGAGTTTAACTGTGCATCTGTCCTTCACATGAAGTTGCTGTAGCTTAGTTTTTAAATAGCGCTGAGTGCTATTAGCCTTAGTTATTTTGAAAACAAAATCTGGGATGTACAAATCCACTTCTATTCTGCTACTTAAGTAGTGGTTAATAAGTGTTTTATACACTGTTAATCAGTTCAAGTCCCACTGTAGGTCTTAAGCACAAAAATCTATACTGACACTCCAGTGCAGTACTGAGGGAGCACTGCACGGTTGAAGGTGCCAACTTTTGGGCAAAACGTTAAACCAAAATCCCACTGCCTGCTCGGGTGGATGTAAAAGATCCCGTGCCACTATTTTGAAGAAGAATGGGGGAGGTTCCCCAGTGTCCTGGGCAATATTATCCCTCGATCAACATCACAAAAACAGATTATCTGGTCATTATCACATTGCTGTTGGTGGGAATTTGCTGTGTGCAAATTGGCTGCTGCATGTCCTGTATTACAGCAGTGACTCCACTTCAAAAAGTACTTCATTGGTTGTAAAGCACTTTGAGATGTCTGGTGATTGTGAAAGGCGCTATATAAATGCAAGTCTTTTATGTTTAGCAAGACGTTAGGTTTGTTGGGTTTAAACTATGTTTATCCTTTCATAGGGTAATTGTGGTACCTAACACCTCTGCACTTCTATGATCTTTGTCAGATTAAAAGTGGGTGAGGTTTCCTTTAGTGCTTAGTTGCTTTCTAAAGGTGGCGGTGAGAGTAAGGGCGCGGTAGTTTGAATTATTGGAATTCATAAAAATTAAAAACGCTACCTATGTGATAACTTAATCCATTTTTAAACTGTTGCTTTTTTAGCGAGCAATTCAATGAAAGAAATCATTTGTTAATGGAAAGGAGAATAACTTTATTTCAACTCTAATCCTATTGAAATATTGCGGTTTTTGTCTGTTTTGTATTTGTTCTGAATGAGCTTTGATTTTGATAAACTAATACAAATAACAAAAGCAAAATGCAATGGGTGCTGGAAATCAAATAAAAACAGAAAATACTGGCAATACTGTGCAGGTCAGGCAGCATCTGTGGAGAGAGAAACAGAGTCAACATTCTAAGTTGATGTTTGATGTATCATCAGATAAAAGGTTATTGACCTGAAACATTAACTTTGTAGCACATATTGTAATTAAATTGCCTTGCTCTATCCTCACAGGTGAATAGTGGCAATCTGGTCAAATAGCCTGTTAACACCTGCTGTTGAATCTGACCTACGAAGAGTGGGTATTCGGGTGAGGTTCTCAAGAGTGACTCTCACCCATGTTACCATATCCCAATGGAAATTGATGCCTTCAGGAGAAGTGTAAAGAAGAAAATTAACAAAATCTCAGCTGATTTTTTATTTTTTAGGTATTTTGTCATTCTACATGAATAGTAAATGCAAGACTGCTTTAATGCTCATTAATCTGTGATAGATGCAAGTTTTTATTGCTTGAGCTGTCTGAATTATATGGAAATAATCAGTTGCTCGTGCTTCGTAAACAGCGCTGGACAGTTAATAGATTTAAGATATCAAGCGTTATTAAGTATTTCTGTTTCCAAATTGAATTAAAGGTAACTATTTGAAGCTAATTATTGGCTTTCTGTGTCTTTGGAACTTTACAGACATGAATCCTGCTTTGAACTGACACTAGAAGAACACATTTAACTTCCATTTTGTTTTGATAAACCTTTGTTCTGCAGAGATTCAAATAGACAGACATGGCCTATGAGGAATACAAATTCCTCATTTTATGTGTCTTTTAAAAGCTTGAGTAATAACACTCCTGTTAGAGTGAAGGATTAATCATGTTATAATGTGAGTGAGGAGAGAAAATAGATTCAGACTTGCAAATTCCTTGCACTGTGCTCCTTTTTTGTGGAGGTTAATATTGATTTTGTATAGTTTTTTAAAAAAAAAAACCTATTTGTGATGTGGGCATCACTACAAAGCCAGCATTTATTGCCCATCCATTTATTACACATGGATTTGGTTTATTTGGACTTTGAGGAGGCTTTCAACAAAGTCCCACATCAGAGATTAGCGTGTAAAATTAAAGCACATGGGATTGGGGGTAGTGTGTTGCGATGGATAGAAAATTGGTTGGCCGACAGGAAACAAAGAGTAGCAATAAACTGGTCTTTTTCCAAATGGCAAACCATGACTAGTGGGGTTCTGCAGGGATCAGTGCTAGGACCCCAGCTATTCACAATATACTTTAATAATTTAGATGAGGGAACTGAATATAATACCTCCAAATTTGCAGATGACCCAAATGGGTGGGAGGGTGAGTTGTGAGGAGGATGCAGAGAGGCTTTAGGGTGATTTGGGCAAGTTGAATAAGTCAGCAAATGCATGGCAGATGCAGTACAATGTGGATAAATGTGAGGTTATCCACTTTGGTAGCAAAAACAGGAAGGCGGATTATTACCTGAACAGCTATAAACTGAGAGAGGGGAATATGCAACGAGACCTGGGTGTTCTCGTACACCAGTCGCTGAAGGTAAACATGCAGGTGCAACAGGCGGTAAAAAAGGCAAATGATATGTTGGCCTTCATAGCGAGCGGATTCGAGTACAGGAGCAGGGATGACTTGCTGCAATTATACAGGGCCTTGGTGAGGCCACACGTGGAATATTGTGTGCAGTTTTGGTCTCCTCATCTGAGGAAGGATGTTCTTGCTCTCGAGGGAGTGCAGCGAAGGTTTACCAGACCGATTCCTAGGATGGCGGGACTGACGTATGAGGAGAGATTGAGTTAGTTAGGATTATATTCACTGGAGTTCAGAAGAGTGAGGGGGGATCTCATATAAACCTATAAAATCCTCACAGGACTTGATAGGGTAGATGCAGGAAGGATGTTCCCGATTGTGGGGGAGTCCAGAACCAGGGGTCATAGTCTAAGGATACAGGGTAAACCTTTCAGGACTGGGATGAGGAGAAATTTCTTCACCCAGAGAGTGGTGAGCCTGTGGAATTTGCTACCACAGAAAGCAGTTGAGGCCAAAACATTGTATGTTTTCAAGTAGGAGTTAGGTATAGCTCTTGGGGCGAAAGGGATCAAAGGATATGGGGGAGAAAGCGGAAGCAGGTTACTGAGTTGGATGATCAGCCATGATCATAATGAATGGTGGAGCAGGCTCGAAGGGCTGAATGGCCTACTCCTGCTATTTTCTATGTTTCTAATCCCTAGTTACTCTTGAGAATGTGATGATCTGCCGCCTTGAACCGTTGCAGTGCATGTAGTGGAGTTACTCCCACAATGTAGGGAGTTCTAGGATTTTGACCCAACAATAATGAAGGAATGCCGATTATATGGTCCCAAGTCAGCATGGCTTGTGACCTGGAGGGAAACATGAAATTGATGGTGCATCCATGTGCCTGCTGCCCTTGTCCTTCTAAGTGGTGATGGTGCTGTTGGAGACCTTGGTGAGTGGGTGCAGTACATCCTATAGGTAATGTACACTGCAGCCACAGTTTACTGGTGGTGGAGGGAATGGATGGTTTGTGGCAGTTCAAGAAGGCAGTTCACCACCTTCTCCAGGGTAATTAGGGATGGGCAACAAATGCTGGCTTTACCAGTGACGCTTGCATCTGATGAAACGAATAATTAAAAAAAATGAAGGTGGTGTATAGGCTGCTGATCAAAGTGGGCTGCTTTGTCCTGGATGGTGTTGAGTTTAGAAGAATGTTGTTGGATTGCACTCATCCTGGCAAGTGGAGAGTATTCCATTACGCTCCTGACTTGTGTCTTGTAGGTGATGGAGAGGCTTTGGGGAGTCAGAAGGTGCATCTCTAGCTGCAGAATACCCAGCCTCTGACCAGCTGTTGTAGCTACAGCATTTATCTAGCTGCTCCAGTTAATTTTCTCATCAATGGTCATCCCCAGGATGATGATGGTGGAGGATTAAGAAATGGTGATGCCATCAGATGTCATGAGGAGGTTGACCTCGCTTGTTGGAATTGGCCACTGTCTGGCACTTCTGTGGTGCGAATGTCCCTTGCCAATTATCAGTCCCAGTCTGGATGTTGTTCATATCTTGTATGCCAGTACAGACTGCTTTATTTGAGGAATTGTCAATGGAGTGAATCGTTTGCGAATACATTTGGCTTGGGTTTAAACTATGATACTGATTTCAGCTTGGCATATAATTGTGGCTAGTTTTCTTTGCTTTTATGATCTTTCTATGTGATTTAAAAGTAGGCGAGGCTTCCTCATCCACTTCCTTTTGTGACAGTGTTCTCAGATGGGAGAAAAGCTTAAATCGTTTGAATAATTTATGCAAAAATGAAAAACACTACATTGCAGTGGTTATGGCTGAATCGATGTTTCAAATGATCTTTTAGGTGTAACAGTTTAAATGATTTATTAAAGCAACCTGTAAATCTTGTTGAAGTGCGAAGTGATGCACTTTGGAAGGACTAATGTAGAAAGACAGTGTAGTATAAATTTTATTTTAAATGTAGATGAACAGAGAGACCTTGGTGTCTATATATGCAAATGCTTAAAAGTGGCAGGGCAGATTGATCAGATGGCTAAAAAAGCATATGGGTTACCTGGTTTATAAATAGAGGCACAGAATATAAGAACAAAAATCAAGCTAGAACTTTATAAATCACTGGTTAGACCTCGTTTAGAGTATTGCAGACAGCTTTCGGCACCACACTTCAGGAAGGATGTGAAGGCCTTAGAAAGGATACAGAGTAGGTTTACCAAGGATGAAAAACTTCAGTTATAAGGAAACATTTTAAAAGTTTAGGACTCTCTTCCTTGGAACAGAGAATATTAAGGGGTGACCTGATAGAGGGTTTCAAGATGATGAGATGTTTTGATAGCTTTATCCCGAGTTGGCTCTTATTTTAGATCTAGTATTGTGTAATGAGGCAGGGTTAATTAGTAATCTCAGTAGAAGACCCACTGGGAAATAGTGATCATAATACAGTAGATTTCCATGTTAAGTTTGAAAGCGACATAAATATCATACTTAAAACCAGTTACATCGGTAGAGAGCTGGCTGAGGTTGATTTGGTATGTAGACTAAAAGGTATGGCAATAAACAAAGAACAAAGAAAATTACAGCACAGGAACAGGCCCTTCGGCCCTCCAAGCCTGCGCCGATCCAGATCCTCTATCTAAACATGACGCCTATTTTCTAAGGGTCTGTATCTCTTTACTTCCTGCCCATTCATGTATCTGTCTAGATACATCTTAAAAGACGCTATCGTGCCCGCGTCTACCACCTCCGCTGGCAACGCGTTCCAGGCACCCACCACCCTCTGCGTAAAGAACTTTCCACACATATCCCCCCTAAACTTTTCCCCCCTCACTTTGAACTCGTGACCCCTAGTAATTGAATCCCCCACTCTGTCCATACCTCTCATGATTTTGTACACCTCAATCAGGTCCCCCCTCAACCTCCATCTTTCTAATGAAAATAATCCTAATCTACTCAACCTCTCTTCATAGCTAGCGCCCTCCATACCAGGCAACATCCTGGTGAACCTCCTCTGCACCCTCTGCAAAGCATCCACATCCTTTTGGTAATGTGGCGACCAGAACTGCACGCAGTATTCCAAATGTGGCCGAACCAAAGTCCTATACAACTGTAACGTGATCTGCCAACTCTTGTACTCAATACCCCGTCCGATGAAGGAAAGCATACCGTATGCCTTCTTGACCACTCTATTGACCTGCGTTGCCACCTTCAGGGAACAATGGACCTGAACACCCAAATCTCTCTGTACATCAATTTTCCCCAGGACTTTTCCATTTACTGTATAGTTCACTCTTGAATTGGATCTTCCAAAATGCATCACCTCGTATTTGCCCTGATTGAACTCCATCTGCCATTTCTCTGCCCAACTCTCCAGTCTATCTATATTCTGCTGTATTCTCTGACAGTCCCCTTCACTAACCTTATTCCACCAATCTTAGTGTCGTCTTCAAACTTGCTAATCAGACCACCTATATTTTCCTCCAAATCATTTATGTATATCACAAACAACAGTGGTCCCAGCACGGATCCCTGTGGAACACCACTGGTCATACGTCTCCATTTTGAGAAACTCCCTTCCACTGCTACTCTGTCTCCTGTTGCCCCGCCAGTTCTTTATCCATCTAGCTCGTACACCTTGGACCCCATGCGCCTTCACTTTCTCCATCAGCCTACCATGGGGAACCTTATCAAACGCCTTACTGAAGTCCATGTATATGACATCTACAGCCCTTCCCTCATCAATCAACTTTGTCACTTCCTCAAAGAATTCTATTAAGTTGGTAAGACATGACCTTCCCTGCACAAAACCATGTTGCCTATCACTGATAAGCCCATTTTCTTCCAGATGGGAATAGATCCTATCCCTCAGTAACTTCTCCAGCAGCTTCCCTATCACTGACGTCAGGCTCACCGGTCTATAATTACCTGGATTATCCCTGCTACCCTTAAACAAGGGGACAACATTAGTAATTCTCCAGTCCTCCGGCACCTCACCCGTGTTTAAGGATGCTGCAAAGATATCTGTTAAGGCCCCAGCTATTTCCTCTCTCGCTTCCCTCAGTAACCTGGGATAGATCCCATCCGGACCTGGGGACTTGTCCACCTTAATGCCTTTTAGAATACCCAACACTTCCTCCCTCCTTATGCCGACTTGACCTAGAGTAATCAAACATCTGTTCCTAACCTCAACATCCGTCATGTCCTTCTCCTCGGTGAATACCGATGCAAAGTGCTTATTTAGAATCTCACCCATTTTCTCTGACTCCACGCATAACTTTCCTCTTTTGTCCTTGAGTGGGCCAATCCTTTCTCTAGTTACCCTCTTGCTCCTTATATATGAATAAAAGGCTTTGGGATTTTCCTTAACCCTGTTTGCTAAAGATATTTCATGACCCCTTTTAGCCCTCTTAATCCCTCGTTTCAGATTGGTCCTACATTCCCGATATTCTTTCAAAGCTTCGTCTTTCTTCAGCCACCTAGACCTTATGTATGCTTCCTTTTTCCTCTTAGCTAGTCTCACAATTTCACCTGTCATCCATGGTTCCCTAATCTTGCCATTTCTATCCCTCATTTTCACAGGAACATGTCTCTCCTGCACGCTAATCAACCTCTCTTTAAAAGCCTCCCACATATCACATGTGGATTTACCTTCAAACAGCTGCTCCCAATCTACATTCCCCAGCTCCTGCCGAATTTTGGTATAGTTGGCCTTCCCCCAATTTAGCACTCTTCCTTTAGGACCACTCTCATCTTTGTCCATGAGTATTCTAAAGCTTACGGAATTGTGATCACTATTCCCAAAGTAGTCCCCTACTGAAACTTCAACCACCTGGCCGGGCTCATTCCCCAACACCAGGTCCAGTATGGCCCCTTCCCGAGTTGGACTATTTACATACTGCCCTAGAAAACCCTCCTGGATGCTCCTTACAAATTCTGCTCCATCTAGACCTCTAACACTAAGTGAATCCCAGTCAATGTTGGGAAAATTAAAATCTCCTATCACCACCACCCTGTTGCTCCTACATCTTTCCATAATCTGTTTACGTATTTGTACCTCTATCTCACGCTTACTGTTGGGAGGCCTGTAGTACAGCCCCAACATTGTTACCGCACCCTTCCTATTTCTGAGTTCTGCCCATATTGCCTCACTGCTCGAGTCCTCCATAGTGCCCTCCTTCAGCACAGCTGTGATATCCTCTTTGACCAGTAATACAACTCCTCCACCCCTTTTACCTCCCTCTCTATCCCGCCTGAAGCATCGGTATCCTGGGATATTTAGTTGCCAATCATGCCCTTCCCTCAACCAAGTCTCAGTAATAGCAATAACAATAAACAGTGGGAAACATTTTAAAGAGACAATTCAAAATGTTGAACAAAAGTACATTCTATTGAAAAATGAAAACTCAGCAAAAAAAGATCCATCCATGGCTTACTCAGGAAGTTAAGGGCGGTATTAGATTAAAAGAAGAGGCTTCTAGTGTTGCAAAGAATATAAACAAGTCTGAGGATTGGGAGTACTTTAGAATCCAGCATAAGGCCACCAAAATGTTGATGAGGGGGAAAAAATAGAATACGAGAGTAAACTAGCCAGGAATATTAAAACAGATTGTAAGAGCTTTTACAAGCATATAAAAAGGAAGAGAGTAGCTAAAGTAAATCTTCCCTTAGAAGCAGAGACAGGAGAAATTATGGGGAATGAGGAAATGACAGAGACATTGAACAAATATTTTGTGTCTGTCTCACAATAGAAGACACAATTCTGGGGCCTCAGCTATTTACAATCTATTTAAATGACTTAGCTGAAGAGACAGAGATGTATCAAAGTTTGCTGATGAGACAAAGGTAAGTGGGAATGTAAGCGGTGAGGACAAAGATATAGACAGGCTATTTGTGTGGGCAACAAGGTGGCAGATGGAGTATAATGTGGGGATGTGTTAGGTTATTCACTTTGGTCATAAGAATTGTGAAAGGCTAGAAGAGCAGAATATATTTTAAAAGGCATGAAACTTCTAATTGTTCAAAGTGTTGTGCCTAACGCACACTGTACACTTAAAGAATTCACGGAATCCGATTGGTGAAGGGTATTTCAATATTTTATTCACACACTAAATCATCAAGTACAAGCTTTCGCTACTTGTACAGTATACTACCCATCAAGACACGAGGAGATCAGTCTCGGACTTGCGGCTGCTCTTCTGTTCTCTGAGCCCCTGGCTCAGGGTATCTTCTCGAGAGTTCTTCCTCGGGGTTCTCGTACCTTCCTCAGTTTCAGTCAGGGTTTAAATCTTGTTTCTAAGACCCGCCCCTCTTACTTACTCATAGGGGTCTGGTATAATGATAATTCCTTATTTGGCTCAGTGAGAACCTGTTCAAACCTTCACAGTTTCCCATTGTCTATTATGAGTTTAATCATATCTGGTGTCCATGACGACTCCTAGTTTCTGGGATCCTCCTCAATACCTTTTCTATTATCATATCTACAACTCCTTGGCCATCTGTGTGCTGTGGCCTCTTTTACTCATCCTCCCTTCAACACACTCTTCATTGTTGTGTTACTGGCCCCTTTGTTTTAATTAAGTTCTTATGTGTTTTTGCTATGTGTTTTTACTGTATCTACAGTCCCCCCTTTGATCCTGCAGGGCAATGCCCAAGGGATCTCTCACTCATGTCTCTTAGGTAGTACACTTGTACAATTACAATTTCAAAGCAAAAGCATAAGCAGTGTAATATTGAAGAAAGCACAATTTAAACATCATTTACAATCAATCAATTGTGCGAACATAATACAGTTTCATTCTTAGAGTACATTGATCATTAACTCATTAAGTATATACGAATAGGTTACACAATTACCCTTGTGTGGCATAACTAATTGTCTATCCTTTTATAGATCAAGTTCGGATACTGATTGCCTTTCGGGTAGCTGTCCAACCTGTGTTCATACATCCTCTCACGTCGCCTAATTAATTTCTTAAGTTGCCAAATTAAGTACGTCACATATATCACCATGCTCCCAAAACCACTATCAGGACATGGGAGATAATTCTAAACCAGGGGTGTATCTGCACATTTGACCCCCAGATCCATAAGTCCTCCAACCAGGTAGAATCGTTTATCTCATCAATCTCATCTTGTAGCTTCTTTTGACTGTTGTTCCAGATTGTAGTACACTACACCAATGGATTCTAGCTGCTGTCTCTCTTTACCCAAGCGCGTGGGCAATGGCTGAATAGTATATTCATATTCCTGGAGGTAATTTGTCAAATCCTCCTTAATCGTTTCTGTCTTTCGTTTCTGTATGTCTACCAACTCCACCTTCCCTACTCGGTTTGGTATTTCTGGGTTGAAACAAAACGTACCGTTGCTCACCGGACAAGTCCGGTTATGTCCATACTGGTATTCCTTCGTTGTGGTGGTTAAACAATATCTCCCCTTTCCCATATAGGCCACATGGGTTAGCCCTGACGATGCTTTCCTAGTCTCCATGGTGCAATTTACAGTGGCATTAAATCCACATTTTGATTCTGCTGTTTTATATATAGGATGAGGACATATGACCACCTGGTTTTCCAGACTACACTCAGACAATGTTGTTCCAACTACCTCTTTTCCAATTTCCATAATGTAGGGTAATGCATCATAGTATTTTATGTAATCCTTTCCCCTTATCACCACTATATTTTCTACTTCATGTAATTGCATCCCTAACTTATCTCTCAGAATTACAGGTATTCCCAACACTACTCCAATACTCAGATCCTGTATTTACACATTCCTGACCTTTCCATACCTTAAGTTTTCTGAGTTGGCACCTGATAATTTTATCATTTGTGTGACTAGCTAAGTCCTCCAACTGGGTGTCATTGATCCAAACTGGTACCAGTCCTGCATCAATTTGCCTCCAATTTTCCTTCGTTTGTTCTAACATCCACGGACCATATGTACTACAAACACTTTCATTATTTGAAATGTCGTGGACCTCCTTTACCTTTTCTATGATATCATCAATAGTATGAGCATGACCTTCCCGTACTCTCACCAGTCCTGTCACTGCATTCATCAAATCCTGTCCTACTTTAGCTACACCACTTCTGTGCCTTTGTTTCTTTTTCAAAATATCCTTTACTAGCTGGCTGAGAGTTCTAACCTTCTGGTCCACATTTTCCAAATCTATAGTATTGACAATTGAAGTTCCTGTATTAAAGACTGTGGCTGCATCATTCACTAAACTACATTTACGTTTCTTTCCCTTTATTATTCCCTCATCACCAAATTCTTGTCTTAGTAATTGTTGCAGTAGTACCTTGTACAACTCTCGGGTCTTCTCGGGTCACCAGTCAAGTAGCTGGATATCTGAGATATTCAATATTACCGGTACCAACTCAAGCTGTATGTTATATACAATTTTATTAGTTTTTATTATCGCACGTCCATTTTCTGGTCCTGCAGTTAAGGCAGGTCAAGGGAGACCAGTCACTTGTGGCTGCTGGGTCGTAACCTTACTCGTCGGTAATTCGGATGTGGGGGTAACTGTGGGATTTGATGCTTTTTGTCCGTTTAATCTCTCAACCTGGAATAGGAACTGTCCTTTTTTTATTTCTCCAAACACAATAGAGCCAATAGCCCTGATCGTTTTGTGGTTTCACACATATTGATCGGTTTCTGCAGTCTTTATCATCACACTGCCATACAGGGAACTCTGGGGGGGCCCCCTGGTGGATTCCTTTTGGGCATTCGACACATACCCACTGTCCGATAGTAACATTTACAAGAAAGACCCACTGCAATTCGTCCGAGTCTGGGACTTAGATCCTCCTGTACATGTAATCCACACCCTGTCTGCCTAATCCCGTCCTCCACTGTAGAGGAACGATCAACAGAAAAAAATTTGAGTGCTGTGGGTTTGATTGCTGGCACCTTCCCTTGTACACCCACCCCCCCCAATGATTTTGACACAAAAGGGCCCTTGAGGGCCTTTGCTGTCAAAACCAGACACACCTGGTAGATTAAATTGTCCACTAAAATAAAAGCAAAATACTGCGGATGCTGGAAATCTGAAATAAAAACAAGAAATGTTGGAAATACTCAGCAGATTAAATTGTCCGCCAGGCACTTAGCTTTCTCAGGAGATTATATAAAGGGGCTGGCTTTAAGGCAAATCCATCAGTAAGGTTCCTGTGATACCCAACAAGGCCCAAAAATGATCTTTGAGCTTTAATATCTCGCGGTAGGGGGAGTTCGAGGATTGTCTGCACTCACTTTTGCTCTGTCTCATACTTTCCCTGTGTTATTACTATTCCCAAATAGGAAACCTTTTCCTTCATTATCTGTGTCTTTTTAGGGTTAACTTTCACTGACCTTCTGGAGGAAGGTGGAATAGCGACGGACTATTATGAAATCCCTGGGAGAGACGCATCCAGGTGTACTGTTGTCCCAGGAATGTACACGCAAATTTATTTTGACACTCTTGTGCCAGCAGTATGGACCAGAACAATTGCTAATGTCCAACACAGTAAACCACTTCGACTGTTTTTTTTTTTAACCTTTGATTGTCCTCTTAAATATCAGATAAATTTCCCTTTCAGTGCTTTAAATCACTCATATCAATTAAATTGTGTTTATCAATTCCAATTTCTTATGCCCAGTGTTGGTGGTATTGCATTTTTTACATTAACGACAGAAGTGCTTGCAACTATCTCGCTTTCTCGAGCACTTTTTCTCATTGATCAAGATGCTGTGACATTTGATGTCTGCAATTAAGTTCTTAAATTCTTCAAGCTGCTGGATCTCTTGCTGTGGCATCAGTTCTCATGTGGCCTTGGAACCTACCATCACCTGCTTAAAAAAAACAGAGAATCCATTGTGGCTCTGCCCCTGAGCACAATGGGTTATTTTTTCCAATTCTATCTGTCAGCTTAGACATTTAAGATTTAATATCCAATATATATAAATTTTACACTCAGAAATGCAAAAATTGTGTGGTGCATTAAATGGAAAAACAATAGCTGCAGCGGGGTTAATTTCTTTGTCTCCAAGGGGGCGGAGCAAAACATTCTCAGCTGCGTCACTTTACGTAACCTTTTTTTCTGATTGAAAAGAACTACTGTCCATTTTAAACTTTTTTTTTTCAATCCTTTTGGTATCCTTAGGGTTTGAAAACAACAAAATCATTAGTAACATTATCAACTTCAAAGGAAAGCCTCTCCATCAGGAAAGACTGCATTTTAGATCAAACTGCAATTGGTTCCAAATTTTTAGCATCTTTTGTAAGAGGTTTCTAATGCCAGGATTTTTTTTATAACAAAGATGAATCCAAATTCCAATTCACTGCAATAAATATTTAAAAATCAAAACTGCCAATGTTATATGAACAAGTCTTATGTCTGGAACTGAAGACTCCTCCAAAACTTGACATAATAAACTTGAATGTTCATTGTGGCCACAAATGAAATTTCCAGTTTTTTACTTAACAGGTTAGTTAACCTTAATAGTATAAACTTAACTCAGACTTATTAACTTATAATACTTATTAACTACACACAGAACAGAATAGCACATGCTTTTTTTTTTAAAGATGGTAAATTACGTCATTTTTCTTCTTTCTTCAGGCGCCTTTTCAAATGACTAATAAAACCAAAAACTAAAGAAAAAGTTATTTAACATTCTTAAAACAAAAGATTTAACATCAGCTTCTTAAACAAACTTTAAACAGACAGAATCTTTCCTATATCTCAAGAAATGCTGGAACCACTCAGCAGGTCTGGCAGCATCTGTGAAAAGAGAAGCAGGGTTAACGTTTCGGGTCACTGACCCTTCTTCAGGTTACTGACCCGAAACGTTAACTCTGCTTCTCTTTTCACAGATGCTGCCAGACCTACTGAGTGGTTGCAGCATTTCTTGTTTTTATTTCAGATTTCCAGCATCCGCAGTATTTTGCTTTTATCTTTCCTATATCTCCTTTGCTTATCCTTCTCTCCCTTAAACCAATATCCAATTCCTGTCATTTGCTACTTAAAACAGTCAGTAAAACATGTCTTTAAACTCCCAAAAAAAACTAGAACAGATTTTAAACTAGAACTCCAATTAAAGTAATGTTTTAAACTTCAAATTGTATTTCTGCCAAACACCTTCAACCTTCAAGGCTGAAGCTTATATCTTACAAAATTGTTCATTGCCTTTTCACAGTTGAAAAACCAATTTTTAAAATAAAAATAAAACTTTAACTTAAAATATAATTCAATTTTATATCCCATTACTGGGTGCACAGTCTTAAATTGAAATGAATACACTCAACAATCACTTTTCACACTTATTCAGTTCCAAACAACTTAGAAAATTGATTCCTGTAATGGGTTATGAATTCAAAATACCACAATCTCTGTCAAATTCCCTGTCCCGATGCTAAGGAACACACACAGGTTCAACAAGTTCACAACCAAAATATGACTCAAGATTCCCACAAAATATACACGTGTAAAAATAGAAAAAGTAACAGACTCATTCTTTCAACGTTAAGGCCAGACAACAAAAAGTTAACGACTGTCGGTTCTACAGAACACAAGTTGCACATTCATGGAAACTTCCAACATTCACGCATTCGAATCAAAAGACACAGTAACTTATTTTTACTCACTTGAAATTTCACTAAAACATAGTCTATTTATGTCACTCTGCCATAAACTTTGTCATGGAGCCCTCTTGCCCCCCCCCCAGTTATTAATGGGCCATAGGTAAGTCCAGGGTTGGGGCTGAAGGCTTGATTGGGGGTTCGGGCAGTTTGGGGGGTGGTCATCCCATGGTACTTGCCTTATCTGCCAAGACGGCCAGATTAAAGTAGTCATTGTCGTCATCCTCCCTATCCACAAAAGTGTATATTATGCCCCTCTGTGCTGAGAGTTGAGACAGTAGTTTATATGTCTCCTCCTGACATTTGGTATGATTCGCTGACTGGTACACCCGCTCCTTCTGTAAGTGGTGCAGAACCGTCATTGCAGTCTGTAAGTCAGAGCATTTCTGTTCCGCTCCTGTGAGCTGTTCCTTCACCTTGTCCGCTTCCCTCTCAGCCTTCCTGCGACTGTACTCAGCCTTTTCGGCCTGAGACTGGAATTGGATTAAATGCACTACCTGTGCTGAACTGACTGACTCTGCCTTCAGGGCCCTAACATGCCACTCAGCAGTGGCTTTCACTAACTTTGGCCCCCATTTGGCTTGGTGGGTATGCGCATCCTCCCAATGCTGTACCCCAACGGACCCCTGGCCTGTGTACTGTTTAACTGCAAACTCTATCCACGAGGGCCACTTGTCCTTCAAATATTTCTGGAGTTTCAACTCCCACTCTGGCCTGGCCAGGGCCATAATTACTCAAAGGTTCACCAATCCGATCCATCAGACTCGTAGCTTTGTTTATAATTTAGTTCAAACTCAGCAAAGCTATTCAAAATAACTTGAAATAGCACTACAACCGAGTCCCTGTTCGGGCGCCAATTATGTTGTGCCTAACGCAAACTGTACTCTTAAAGAATCCACGGAATCCGATTGGTGAAAGGTATCTCAATATTTTATTCACACACTAAATCATCAAGTACAAGCTCTCACTACTTGCACAGTATACTACCCTTCAAGACACGAGGTGATCAGTCTCGGACTTGCGGCTGCTCTTCTGTTCTCTGAGCCCCTGGCTTGGGGTATCTTCTCGAGTGTTCTTCCCCGGGGTTCTCGTACCTTCCTCCATTTCAGTCAGGGGTTAAATCTTGTTTCTAAGACCCGCCCCTCTTACTTACTCATAGGGGTCTGGTATAATGACATAATGATAATTCCTTATTTGGCTCAGTGAGAACCTGTTCAAACCTTCACAGTTTCCCATTGTCTATTATGAGTTTAATCATATCTGGTGTCCATGACGGCTCCTAGTTTCTGGGATCCTCCTCAATACCTTTTCTATTATCATATCTACAACTCCTTGGCCATCTGTGTGCTGTGGCCTCTTTTACCCATCCTCCCTTCAACACACTCTTCATTGTTGTGTTACTGGCCCCTTTGTTTTAATTAAGTTCTTATGTGTTTTTGTTATGTGTTTTTACTGTATTTACAAAAGAGACTAGGGTACACTTATGCAAGGAACACAAAGTTAGCATGCAAATACAACAAGCAATTAGGAAGGCAAATGGTATGTTGGCCTTTATTGCAAGGGGATTGGAGTACAGGAATAAAGAATTATTGCTACAGTTGTACAGGGCTTTGGTGCGACCACACCTGGAAGACTATGTGCAGTTTTGGTTGTCTTTAAAGGAAGGATATACTTGCATTGGAGGCATTATAACGGAGGTTCATTAGATTGGTCCCTGGGATGAAGGGATTTTCCTATGATAGGCTGAGTAAACTGAGCTGATATTCTGTGGAGCTTAGAAGAATGAGAGGTGATCTCATTGAAACTTTGAAGATTCTGAAGGGGTTTGACAGGGTAGATACTGAGAGGTTGTTTCCACTGGCAGGCGAATCGAAAACATGGGGGCACAATCTCAGGATAAGGGGCTAGTCATTTAGGACTGAAATGAGGAGAAATTACTTCACTCAAAGGGTTGTGAATCTTTAGACTTCTCTATCCCAGAGGGTAGTGGATGTTCTATTGTTGAATTTGCTTAAGGCTGGGATTGATAGATTTTTGGGGTCTCAGGGAGTCGAGGGATATGATGAGCGGACAGGAAAGTGGAGTTGAGGCCCAAGGTCAACCATGATCATATTGAATGCGGGGCAGGCACGACTGGCCTTGTGGTCTCTTCCTGCTCCTATTTCTTATGTTCTTATAGAGTGGATAGAGAAAAATGATTTCCTTTGGCAAGTGGTTCAAAAACCAGAGGTCATACATCTTTTCCCAATAATTTTAAATCAAGAGGGAGTTGAGGAGAAATTATGTAAATGAGCCATCCAGAGAGTTGTCAGAATTTGGAATACTCTACCTGAAAAGATGATGGACCAAATAGTTGTCTTCTGTGCTGTAAGATTCTACAAGTGTCCAAGCTAGAGTTAGTAACTACTAAAAGTTTACAAAACACATTACCAAAGCAATGGACTTTTAACAATTACTATACACAATAGCTCTTATGAAGGTAGCATGCAGATCAGGAAGGTCCCAGGTTCAAACCCTGCTCAGTACTGTTGGCTAATCTCAGCTGGGACAGTGTTAGGAATACTTCAAGTGGCCTTTGTGTTTTCCATTTTGTTGGAATGGAAGGAGAATTGGCCTGGGTCCCTCCAGTGGCTTTTGCTGGAAGTAACCATGTGTAGATAGCTGAGGATAGGATTGGGTATGGCTGAAATGCTGCCAGCTCATACTTCCTGTCTAGCGACAGGCACAAAGAACAGCCATTTGGGTTAAGTGGGTTGCCAACAGGCACAGATTACACCCTAGCAGAGTCAATAGGTTAAGGAGTGATAAATCTTGGTCAGAAAAAGGAGGAATTAACTTGTCTTCCCAGCTCCACCCATTCCAATACGTCAAATGTATAGTAGAGGGAGAAAGTTTATTCCATAAATAAATGGCAGTGGTCTTTCTGGCATGAGTTGCAAAAGATTGGGTGGGGGAAGAGAAATGCTCAGTTGAATCATTGCCTTCTTTCTTGCCTTCCTTTCTCTCTTTCCCTTTCTTTCCTTGCCATCCCTATGGATGCCATCCAATTACCAACCTATTCAGAATGCTTTATTTTCTAATTATTACAAATACCCAGAATTTTATTTTAAACTTTCAAAAGGGTCTCTGCTACATTATTCATACCAAATTCATGTGCATTGCTAAACATCTGGCACTCTTGTTAAATAGAGCTGCTTAGGGACTTGTTTTATTTGGCACATTATAGCATAGCTGTGAATCTAGTTTTCATAAAAGCAGGCTACAGTATTAAATATTATTGATCATAAATTTCAGCACTAAAGAAAGCCATTCAGCCCATTACTCCTGTGATAGGTCTCTGAGCTAGCTATTCATTGCACCCATTCCCTTGACCTTTCTTCACACCCTTATAACATTTTCAGATTTTTTTTTAGTACTGAGATCAGTGGCAGGGGTGCTGACCAAGTGAACTCCTCAGTTCTGTTTGGTTTGAATGTTAACAGCTGTTACCTAAGTGTGGATGTTGTCAAGTTTCTGCTGTAAGGTAATGTGGGCTAGTTCCTTATTGGAGGAGTTGTGTATATACAGTGCTTGTCTCCAATCATCAGCAAATGGTCTCAATCCTGGCCTTGTGAGATTGATGAAGCAGCTTCCCAGATGGGCTCCTGCAGTAGTGCTCTGGAGCTGTGATTGATTTCTAACCAGCAATACCATCTTCCTTTGTCAGGTATGATTCCACCCACTGGAGGATTTTCCCTATGGCTACCATTACTCTCTGTTTTGCTTGGTCTCCTTGCTATCGTACTCTATTAAATAGAGCCTTGATGTCGAGGGTCTTCAGGGTTGCTTCTCTTCCGACATTCAGCTCTTGCATCCGTGTCCGGATCAAGGCTCTGAGGAATTCTGGAGCTGAGTGGTCCTGGTAAAACCTGAAGTAATCTAAAATTCTAATACAATATTGGCCTTTATTTTGAGGTTGAAATTTAGAAGAGTGAAAATGATGCTTCAATTATACAGAATCTTAGACTATTCGCGTTCAGATCTGGGCATCAACCTCGGGAAAGATGTATAGAAAAGCGAAATGCTGCAGATGCTGGAAATCTGAAATAAGAACAAAAATGCTGGAAATACGCAGCAAGTCGGGCAGCATCTGTGGAGTGAGCTGCCACCTTAAATCACTGCAGTCCATATTGTGAAGGTACTCTCGGTCGTGTTTGGTAGGGAGTTCCAGGATTTTGATCCAGCGACGCTTAAGGAATGATATTTCAAAGTCAGGATGGTGTGTAACTTGGAGGGGAACTTGAAGATGGTGGTGTTCTTAGTGCCTGCAGACCTTGTCTTTCTGGGTGATCGAGGGCACTCATTTGGGAGGTGCTGCTGAAGAAGCCTTGAAGAGTTGCTGCAGTGCATCTTGTAAAATGGTAGAGACTGCAGCCATGTTGGGCTGGTGGTGGAGGCAGTGAATGTTTAAGGTGGTGAGTAGGATGGCGATCAAGCGGGGTGCTTTGTCCTGAATGGTATCATGCTGCTTGAGTGTTGCTGGAGTTGCACTCATCCAGGCGAATGAAGAGTATTCCATCACACTCATGACTTGTGCCTTGTAGATGGTGGGCAGGCTTTGGGGAGGCAGACGAGTTATTCACCACAGAATTCACAGCCTCTGACCTGCCTGTGTAACCGCAGTATTGATATGGTTTGGTATATTCCCCAGGATGCTGATGGTGAGGGATCAACTGATGGTAATGCCATTGATTATCAAAGGGAGATGGTTAAGCTCTCTTGTTGAAGATGGTCATTGGTTGGCACTTGTGTGATGCAATTGTCACTTGCCACATTCCAGCTCAATCTTGAATGTTCTCCAGGTCTTGTTGTATGTAGGCACAGTCTACTTCATTATCTGAAGAGTTGCGAACAGTACTGAACACTGTGGAAATAATCAGCAAACATTCTGATGTTATGGTGGAGGGAAAGGTCATTGATGCAGCTGAAGATGGTCATTGGTACCCCCTCATCACTTTTGGTGTTGAAGACCTCCACTCAGCACATTTTGTGCTCTTTTGTTGTTCAGAACTTCTGCCCAAGTGGCCTTCAACAAGGAAGAAGTAGTTGTGTAAAGAAGTGCTAATTTGTCAGTTTGGGATTGGTTGAGGGGCATGGAGGGGATTTTGTGATGGGGTGGTTGGTAGGTGGTGATGAGCTGGAGATTTCCTTGGCCTTGTTTGATCTGAAGGTATGAGACTACATGGGGTCTGGATTTGATGTTGAGGATCCAAGAGCCAAGCCTACCTGACTGTATACAACCATGCTCCCACCTCCAGGTGAATGTGTCTTTCTGTGAGGCAGCAGATACCCAGGGCTGGTGATAGCGTGAGTCAGGATAGAATCAACTGGAGTAATCTGTCAGACTCTTGCTTAAGTAATCTGTGTAATAGCTCCTCCAATTTGAACATCAGCAGCCAGAGGTTAGTGAGGAAGATTTTGTTTGGTTGGCCAGACTGCAGTTGCCTAAATCTTATCCTGGATGGATTAAATGCTGTTTTTAATTTTAAGAATAGCTTTAACACTATATAAGGACTGTTGCACAATGATACAAATTTATAAATCGCACCTTATAAATGAACAAAGATACTAACTTTTTTAAAGATATTTCCACAGAAACTAAGCTGGGTGAAGGGTTTTGTCCTTGTCTTATTCTAATTAGAATTTGGATAGTGGATTCTCATCTAGAGATCAATGGGTGGTTGTTTCATTGACCTGAATGTACAAAAGGCTGTTTGATTTTATATCAGATTACTTTGGATTACAAACTAGTTTTTTTTATGGGTTGATTCCTGGTAACTTCTGCAGCTCTACACTCTCATGTACTTTAAATATTTGTGTACATTTGAATGCAACATTTAAATTTGTTGCCCACAGTCATCATCTTTGCTTTTACTGATATTCTCTAAAAGGCCAATCGAGGAACCCATTGCTCCCTGTTTATGAGCAGTAACTACAATTGTTTCATTCCTTTTCATTCTCCAACTTTCCTGACCAACAGGCCTGCTGGAAGATAATTTCAGCAACCATCTTCCTGTCCTCAATCTACCCACTGTTGCCCGCTTGGACTCTGCCTGCTAAATTTATGACATTTCTTTTTAAGGTACTTTATTGGAACACTCCTTCTGAACTACCTTGTACATTTTAAGTACCAAATCGTTACTTTCAAGATTATTTTACTGATATCGCGGCTGCTCATTTTTTTTTTTCTGTTGTCAGTGTGCGGTGGACTATAAACAGTCTGTTCCTGTTTTTATGTCCCATGATTATGAAATGGTAATTACTCCCTTTCTGTGGGGAGTATCTTCCCTCTGCACTGTACCACTTCAGCAATAACACCAAGATGGCTGTTTGGATTGCAAATCTATGTTGTGCAAGCTGATAGATAATACATTACTTCACTTGCCTTGTGAATTAGAAGTTTTAGCAAAAGGAGTAGGCCATTCAGCCGCCCGAGCTGGTTCTGCCATTCAGTTAATATCTGCCTGCCTAGGTTCAATCCTTAATAAATACCCTTGCATAACAAAAGCCAATCAATCTCCAGTTTTGACATTTTCAGTTGACCTTGCCTCAACAACCTTTTGGGGGGGGGAAGTTCCAGAATTCCACCAGCCTTTGTGTGAAGAAATGTTCCTGACATCACTCCTGAACGGCCTAGCCCTAATTGTAAGGTTGTGCCTCCTATAATTTTGAGGACAAGTGATGATGTATTTTAACATGACAGATTTCAAGTGTCTAAAATTGTTTTAAATTTATATAGTAATGGTGGGCACTGGTACCCCATTGAGCTGTATTACAGAGGTGATAGGAGATCATGCTGTAATTGTATGTTGGTTCTACTGAAGGAGGCTAGTCCTACCTAGGGAAAAAGAGCAAAAATCTGGAACAGTTCCTTGCTTGAGCTGAAGTTTGTTTTAGTTTTAGTCAGAAGTAAAATGGGAAATGGAGGCAAAAGCCTGGGAGCAGGTTACCAATCCTACTAGTGACTCCTAACATATGTTGGTTGGGGAGGAGAGAGAAAGATGTTAAGATAAGCAGTCCATTTGAGTTCATTGAGTGCAGTGTGGTTGTACTCTGAGGGAAAATTTAAACAATATTTTAGTGTTTAGAATGGCAAAAGGAAATAACAGCTGTTTGTATTTCTATTTAAAGGAGCAAAGATTTTCTGGGCCAAGTGTTTGGCATGTCTGTCTATGACACGCTGGTGTAAATTATACCAGAATGCATTATTATATCCTCGGTGACATCATTATGATACATATATCTTCATGAGGCAATAGCACTCTAAGATCAAACTTGTGACTCTTTAATGTTAGGCAGTTTATAAAGATAAACAAGATATGTGAAAATGAATTTGTGGAAGTGATACTTTATTACTAAGAGAACTGAGGGCCATCTGGTGTTACCCAAAAAAATGTTCTTATTTGCCATTAAACTTGACATTAAACTTTTTTTTTGCATTGACCACTTCCTTCAACCTCATGCTCATAATTTTGATTTAATTTGGACTTGGCATTGAACTGCACCAATAGCACCAATTACTGGTCTCTGCAAAACAGGATATACCACTGCCCCCTGGCACCCCCTTTCCCCCACCCCCCCCCCCCCCCCCACCCCTGCCCCTACCACAACAAAGTTCAGCACAAGCTCAAGGAGCAGCAGCACCACATATTTCTACTGGGGACTTCACAGTCTTCCTGGTTTAACATCGAGTTTAGATATTAATTGCTGCTTCCATTTTCTCTTGGACGTTCTGTTACCATTTACATCTCCTTTGGACCCGTCTTCTATTTATATGTTTATCTCACTCTAGCCTGCTTTTACATCATCCCTTTTGTAATTTAATCCCTCCATCCTATCAGAGACCTCACCTTGCCCACCGCCCCCCCCCCCCCCCCCCCCTCAAACCCAACCCCCACGCACCTCTATCGCCAGCACCTTCCAGTTTTGGTGAAAAGATTCTATGCTAAATACTACATAAAACCTCAGCAGGTCTGGTAGCATCTGTGGAGAGAGAAGCAGAGTTAACGTTTCAGGTCAGTGACCCTTCATCAGAACTGATTTTCCAATGAAAGGTCACTGACCTGAAACGTTAACTCTGCTTCTCTCTCCACAGATGCTGCCAGACCTGCTGAGTAGTTCCAGCACTACTTGTTTTTATTTCAGATTTCCAGCATCTGCAGTATTTTGCTTTTATATATTACTACATAAAACCTAATGCAAAAACAAAATACAGTGGATTCTGGAAATACTCAGCAAGTCGGGCAGCATTTGTGCAGAGAAACAGTTCCAGGCAAAAGGTCAACAACCTGAGACATTGGGCTGGATTTGACCTTAGGCGGATGGGAATTCGCTACCGATGTAAAGGTCTGTGGCGAACCCGCTTCCGCCTAGACTGGGGATCCGACCCGCATTTTACGGGTCCCCGGTCTTTAATTGTCCTGAGGCGGGACTTCCACCTGCTTGAGGGAGGAGGTCCTGCCTCAGTGAGCTGCCGGCCAATCAGTAGGCCATGGAGTCAGGACCTCGGGTTAAGTTGGGCATGTCTCGCCAGTGAGATCGGTTGTGCCCTGGTGAGACTAGAGTGGTTGTTTGGGGGGAAAGGGATGCGTCTTGGGACCCGGGGGTGATTTGGGAGGCGGGGGCGGCCCTCAGTTGGGCACTCTGTGCCTAATTGCCATGGCCCCCCCCCTCCGGCGTGCAGAAAGGCTAGCAGCTATCACTGGGCGGCCTTTCACGTCTCCAGCACTCACGCTTGCCACAGTTAAAATACCCATGGAGGTGGGCGAGGGCCCTTAAGTGGCTGTTAAGTGGCCACTTAAGGGCCGTGATTGGCCTCGGGCGGGAGGGCCATTCTCCTCCCTCCCCCCACCTGCCCGACCACTGTAAAGTTGACTGGTGGCGGGAGCAGGACAGGTAGACCTCCCAGAGCCTCCTACTCAATGTTACCTTGCCCCCTTCCTCCCCCACGTCACCATCCAATCCGCTGGGCGGCATAAAATTCAGCCCATTGACTCAATTTCTTTCTCCATGAATGCTGCCTAAACTGCTGAGTATTTCTAGAATTTTATGTTTTTATTGTTGCTGTTATGTTATATTAAACCTTTTTATTAAGGCATTTTTTTGTGCAAGTTTATTGTACAGCAATGTTCAAATTTAACACTGTCCAAATTGTGAATTCTGCTGTAGCTTTATTTCAGTAGCCGACAAGTACAGCACAACAACCTGTCACTGATTTCCTATTGTAAACAGTTTGATGTTGAAAACAAAATTGTCCGTCTTATTACTTTCCAAGATAGACTAGTGCATGTTGAGCAATGAAATAACCATCTGCATAAAACATCTCAATTCACAGTATTTTATCTTGATAATCACCTACGTTCTCCTTTCACGTGTCTATGTGCCACATGAAAGCATAGTTAGAATTCTGCCCACACAGAATGATTGCCACTGAGGGTCATTGATTCTTTGTTCAAGAATCAAACATTGCAAATGATTCTGGACTTTTGCACCTGTCACGTATGAGTGTTGTGGTTTAATTTACTGAAGTCCTAAAACATAAGAAATTTGTGAAACTACAACTAATGTGCGATTTGTGTAATTACACGTAATACGGTGGTAAATGCTGCATTGAAATGGGTATCTTTGCCTAGGCTGCTCTGTTATGATCTTTAAATCTTTATCATTTATATTTGTCTGTTGGAAACTATAAGTATGGAATGTTGGCACCAAACCAATTTGCAATGACATTTATGGCCAGAGCAATATTACATTCCACTGTGATTCAGGTGTCTGATGGCCCCTTAAGCTGGGGTTACTACAGGCTTGTCTCTGTGAGTGGCAAACATCCTAACACTCTGCTTTTCTTCTGATCCATTGCTAACAGATAAAAGAGCTTATACTGGTGTTTGTAGAGTTCAGTGGCTCTGTTTCCTGGTTTCTTAAAATAAGACCCTCTCCTCTTTTAAGGTGCATGCAGACATAAAGCACTTGTACATTGGCATAGTTCTCCTACTGTAGGCAGCACTCTTTAGGATAAAGCTGGGGGCCTCTGTAGCAGATTATATTTCTGCAAAGGAAAAGGAAAGGTTCAGGAAGTTTGTGATCTTAACATAAAAAATAGAAGCAGAAATAGGCCATACTGCCCTTCAAACCTGCTCTGCTATTCAATATCATGGCTGATCTTCTAATTCAACTCCACCTTCCCATATTCCTTGATTCCCTTAGTATCCAAAAATCTATCTTTGTCTTGAATATACTCAATGACTGAGCATCCACAGCCCTCTGAACTGGAGAATTCCAAAGATTCACAACCCTTTGAAGACATTTCTCCTCATCTGAGTTCTAAAATGGTCAGCCCCTTATTCTGAGACTGTGACCCCCTAGTTGGACACTCCTGTTAGGGGAAACATCCAACATCTATCCTGCAAAGTTCCTCAAGAATTTTATGTTTTATTGAGATCACCTGTTCTTCTAAACTTTTGAACGCCAGGGATATAGGCCTACTGCACTCAACCTCTGCTCAGAGGACAGTTCCGTCATCCCAGAAATCAAACTCCTGAATCTTCATTGCACTACCTCTAAGGTAATTAAAGTAAGGAGACCAAAACTGTGCACAGTACTCCAGGTGTGGTCTCACCAATGCCCTATACAATTGAAGTAAAACTTCTTTACTCTCGTACTCCCAATCCAACATACCATTTACCTTCCTAATTGTTTGCTGTACCTGTGTGTTAACTTTGTGATTCATGTACAAGGACACCCAGGTCCATCAGAATATCAACATTTCCCAGTCTCTTTCCATTTAAAAATTATTATGCTTTTTTATTTTTACTACCAGAGTAGATAACTTCACATTTCTCCTCATTATATTGCATCTGCCACATTCTTGCCCATAACTTGAATAGATAATTTTGCGTCCTCCTCACTGCATAATTTAACACCTCGCTTTGTAATGTTAGCAAACTAGGATATCTTGCACTCAGTCCCTTCATCCAAGTCATTAATATAGGTTGTTAACAACTGAAGCCCAAGTACTGATCTCTGTGGTACCCTGCTAGTTGCAGCTTGCCAGCCCGAAAATGACCCATTTTATTTCTACTGTTTTCTGTCTGATAACTAGTCCTCATTCCATGCTAATATTACCCCCAATCCCTAATTTTGTGTAATAGCCTCTTGTGTGGTACTTTATCAAATGCTTTTTGAAAATCCAAATGTACTACATTCACTGGTTTTCCCCCCTATCTACCCTGCTGGTTAAAACCTCAAAGACACTAATAGATTTGTCAAATACGATTGGCCTTTCATAAATCCATGTTGATGCTGCCTGTTATATTATGATTTTCTAAGTGCCCTGCTGCCACATCCCTAAAGGATTCTAGCATTTTCCCTACTACTGATGTCTGGCTAACTGGGGGCAGGGTCTTGGAGTTGTCGCATCCTCTAATTCCCAAGTCATGTATGGTGCATAGTGTTGTCATACTTGTCTATAATGCCCAGAAAACGTATGCACCTTTACCTGGGACAAAAGAAAATTTAAAGCTTTTTCTCATATAAGACTGAATCCTATGGGCTCCCACATCATTTTAACAGCCCTTTGTCACAATAGAAGTGAATGCCGTACTCATCCTGAAGCTAGTATTCAAAATCTGATCTTGAGTTCACATAAAAGGTTTTTTTAATAATCATCTATGCTGTACATTGTACTTGTTACAGCTGACTTGTAACAAAACCGTAACTATCAAGATGGGGTGGACACACCTAATTTTATTGGAGCTATATCCTGAAGCTCTGGAGCAGAATGACTTTATTTCTGTTTTTTTAAGCCCGTCTTTGGACACAACTCGTGACATGTTCACTTTGCAAAGAAATAATCAAAAGCTGCTTTGATTTTAGTTTACTGTCACATTTTACCATTTCTATTTGTTTCTTTTAGTAACAAAGGTACAGCATCACAGGTTGAAATAAGCACTGCAGCTTTGTAGAATCTTACTATATTCTAAAATACTGCATTAGTAATCTAGTATTCTAATACAGTTGTTATATAGAATTCACTTGGAGAAGAGATCAGGGCTTAGTGCATCTCTGCAAATCTCTGAGGCATGCATGGGGCACTGTTAACCTCACCACAGATCAAATGCCAGGCCTTGTCTCAAAAGCTAAGCATCTCTGGCTCCTTTGAGGTCCCCACAATCTCAGATGCCAGTCTTCAACCAATTCCGTTCACTCCATGTGATGTCAGGAAATGGCTAAGTACACTGGATACAGCAAAGGCAATGTTCCCCAACAACATCCCTGCTGTGGTGCTGAAGACTTGTGTTCCAGAAACGGCTGCACCTTTAGATGAGCTGTTCTGGTACAGCTACAATACTGGCATCTACCCAACAAATTTCTCAGTTTATATTCTGTTCACAAAAAGCAGGACAAATCCAATCCAGCCAATTGTTGCTGCATCAGTCTACTCTCAATCATCAGCAAAGTGATGGAAGGTGTTGTCGATAGTGCTATCAAGCAACACTTACCCAGCAATAACCTGCTAACAGATGCTCAGTTTAGATTCTTCCAGGATCACTCTGATCCAGACCTCATTTATAGTCTTTGTCCAAACATGGCCAAAGGAACTGAACTCGTGAAGTGATAGTGACTGCCCCTGACATCAAGGCAACATTTGATTGAGTGTGGCTCCAAGGAGCCATGGTAAAATTGGGGTAAGTTGGAATTGGGGGGAAAACTCTCCACTAATTGGAGTTATACCTAGCACATAGATGGTTGTGGTTGTTGGAGGCCAATCATTTCAATCCCAGGACATCTCTGCAAGAGTTCCTCAGGGCAGTATGCGAGGCTCAGTCAACTTTAGCTGCTTCATCAATGGCCGTCCCTCCATCATAAGATGAGAAGTGGGAATGTTTGCTGCTGTTTGCACAATGATTGCATAAAGGTAAACTTGTTTTTCTCGATCTGTCTGCAACCTCCAACACAGTTGACTACACAATCCATCTCTAATGTCTCTCCATCCCCCGCCTGGGTCAGACTGTACCTGCCTGGTTCTGCTCTTGGCTAATCATAACCAAAGAATCACCTGTAATGGCTTCTCTTCCTGCTCTTGCACTGTTAACCTCTAGTGTCCCCCAAGGATCTATCCTTGGCTTCCTCCTATTTCTCATCTACATGCTGCCTTTAGACGATAGCATCTAAAAACATAGCATAAGGTTCCATATGAACGCTGATGACATCCAGCGCTATCTCACCACCACCTCTCTCGGCCTCGCCATTGTCTCCAGATGTCCTCCAATTAAATATTGGGAAGACTGAAACCATTGTCTTCGGTCTCCTCTACAAACTCTGTTCTCTAGCCACCGACTCCATCCCTCTACCTGGCAACTATGTGAGGCTAGACTTGACTATTCTGATGCAATCCTTGACCGTCTGCTACGTTCTACCCTCGATAAACTTGATGTCATCCAAAACACTATTGCTCGTGTCCGAACTCTCAGTAAGTCCTGTTCACCCATTACCCCTGTGCTCACTCATCTATATTGCCTCCTGGTTAAGCAATGTCTCCATTTTAAAATTATCATTCTTATTTTCAAATCCCTCCATGAGTCACCCTCCCTATCTCTTTAATCTCCTTTAGCCCCACAACTCTCAGACATCTGCGCTCTTCTAATTCTGGCCTTTTGAGCATCCTTGATTTTAATTGCTCCACTGTTGGCCATGCATTCAGCTACCTTGGCCTTCAGCTCTGGATTCCCTCCCTAAACCTCTCAGCTTCTCTGCTTTGCTTTCCTCCTTTTACGTTGCTCCTTAAAACCTACCTCTTTGTCATTTTTCTTAATATCTGCTTACGTGGTTGGGTGTCATATTTTGTTTTGCAGTGCCCTTGTGAAGCACCTTGGAAGGTTTTATTACATAAAAGGTGCTTTATTCATACCAGTTGCTGTTCAGTTCTATTTGCAATTCCTCAGATAATGAAGCAATCTATGCCCACAAAAGCTGGACAGTATTCAGGCTTGGTCTGGTAGGTGGCATGTAACATCTGTGCCACACAAGTTTTTTTTTTTTTTTATTCATTCATGGGATGTGGGCGTTGCTGGCTAGGCCAGCATTTATTGCCCATCCCTAATTGCCCTAACTGAGTGGCTTGTTAGGCCATTTCAGAGTGCATGTAAGAGTCAACCACATTGCTGTGGGTCTGGAGTCACATGTAGGCCAGACCAGGCAAGGACAGCAGATTTCCTTCCCTAAAGGACATTAGTGAACTAGATGGGTTTTTACATTTGACAATGGTTTCATGGCCTTCATTAGATGAGCTTTTTAATTCCAGATTTATTAATTGAATTCAAATTCCACCTTCTGCTGTGGTGGGATTTGAAACCATGTGCCCAGAGCAATACCCTGGGTCTCTGGGTGACTAGTCTAGTGAAAATACCACTACGCCACCACCTCCCCTGTTTTAAGTGCCAGAGAATGACAATCTTTAACAAGACAGAGTCTAGCCACCTCTCTTTAACATTGAAAGGCACTACCTTTGTCGAATCCCTCATCAATATCCTGGAAGTTGGGGGGATGGGGGTCACCATTGGGTAGGAACTTCGCTGAATTAGCAACTTAAATACTGTGGCTACAAGATGAGGCCAGAGGCTGGGTATTCCGCAGTGAGTGACTCGCCTCCCTTTTCCCCAAAGCCTTTCCCCCACCTAAAAACTCAAGTCAGGAGCGTGATGGAATACTCTCCACTTAGCTGGATAAATGCAGCCCCAACAATACTCAAGCTAGAAGCCATCTAGAAGAAAGCAGGCTGCTTGATCTACACTCCATCTACCACCTTAAACATTCACTCTCTACACCACTGGTGCAACATGGCTACAGTGTGTACCATCTACAAGATGCACTGCAGGAAGTCCACAAAGCTGCTTCAGCACCTCGCAAACCTGTGACTTCTACCACCTAGTAGGACAAGGGCAGCAGACACATAGGACCAGCACCACCTCTGTGCTCCCCTCCAAGTCACACCCCATCCTGACTTGAACATATGTTGCCATTTCTTCATCATTGCTAGGTCAAAATCCTGGAACTTTCTACCTATTAGCATTGTGGAAATACCTTCACTTCACTGACTGCAGTGGTTCAAGAAGATGACTCACCACCATCTTCTCGGGCAAATAGAGATGGGGAATAAATGCTGGCCTTATCAGCGATGCCTGTGTCCTGTGAATGAATTTGAAAAAAAAAAATGCTGCCACGGTCCCAGAAACTTTTTCAAAACCGAAACTTCCACTCTCCCCTCACATTATATATCTAGTATATTCTCGCTCTGCTTAGACCAAGCTCCTTAATCAGTAACATAGTCAATCAGCATTGTCCCACTAATAAAATGCTCCAGTTGCCAGACCAGCTTCAGTTATCAGCTCCAAGTACATCATCTCACTGTACCTAACCCACAATCAATCACCTCTTCCTCTCACACAGATAGCCATTCTGCTACTTTGTCCATCTCTTGGCTCAGAGACACTCGACATTTACCTAAACTTAATTGTCTCTACCTAGTACAGTAAATTCTCTCTGCACATGGCCAATATATTTCTTTCCCTCTTAAACATAATTACATTATATTCGAAGAAATTTGTCATTTCCTCAGGACTGATTTTAACTTCCAGAAGAAATGGACGGCATTCTCATGGGTGTCTTTGTCAGAGGCCCAGCAGATTTTTATTTTTGGGCCTCATTTTGATGTTGGTCAACTGCTCCCCCATCTTGTGTGGAAAGCAATAGATGGTTGTCAGAGGGAGGGAGCCAAAGTTTAGGCGGGCTTTAAGCTGTTGCCCAGTACCAGGAGAAGTCTGCCAGCAAGAAGATAAGTCCAAGAGGAGGAATGTTGAGCGGTTGTTGCAGGGAGCTTGGGGTAGCAGTGGCTCGAACTTTCCTAGGGGAACACAGGAACTCCTGGCTCCTGTGAGGACATTTACATTGAAGGATTTCGTTGGATTCCCTAAAGCTTTTCCTGGTTTGGCAGCCATGGCAGAGGCCCTGCTTCGGAGCAGGTTAAAATGGCTTTGGGGTTCCATGTATATCAGTATTTCTTAATGGAGACCCATGTAATCCTCATCCATGGCTAAAACTAGAGACTTTAAAATGAAGAATCGGCAGGAAATGGAGCCACTTCATCTTTGCTCTCCCATTCCTTTCCTGCTGATCGTGGAGAGTTAAAACTCCCCCTTTCCGTTCTGTCTTCATAATATTCTAGCTTGATCATCATTTCTGCCAGCCTGTTATTACTTTTATTTGTGAATGGGATGTGGGCATCATTGGCTATATCAGCATTTGCCTATCCCTAATTGCCCTTGAGAAGGTGGTGGTGAGCTGCTTTCTTGAACCGCTGCAGTCCTTGGGGTGTAGGTACACTCACAGTGCTGTTACGGAGTTCCAAGATTTTGACCCAGTGACAGGGAAAGAATGGCAATATCGTTCCAAGTCAGGATGCTGTGTGGCTTGGAGGGGAACTTGCAGATGGTGGTGTTCCCATGTATTTGCTGCCCTTGTCCTTCTAGTTGGTAGAGGTCGCGGGTTTGGAAGGTGCTGTCGAAGGAGCCTTGGTGCGTTGCTGCAGTGCATCTTGTAGATGGTACACACTGCTGCCACTGTGCATCGGTGGTGGAGGGAGTGAATGTTTGTGGATGGTGTGCCAATCAAGCGGGCTGCTTTGTTCTGGATGGTGTCGAGCTTCTTGAGTGTTGTTGGAGCTGCACCCATCCAGGCAAGTGGAGAGTATTCCGTCACACTCCTGACTGCCTTGTAGATGGTGGACAGGCTTTGGGGAGTCAGGAGGTGAGTTACTCGCCACAGGATTCCTAGCCTCTGACCTGCTCTTGCAGCCACAGTATTTATATGACTACTCCAGTTCAGTTTCTGGTCAATGGTAGCCCCTAGGATGTTGATAATGGGGGATTCAGCGATGGTAATGTCATTGAATGTCAAGGGGGAGATGGTTAGATTCTCTCTTGTTGGAGATAGTCATTGCCCGGCACTTGTGTGGAGCAAGTGTTACTTGCCACTTATCAGCCCACGCCTGGATATTGTCCAGGTCTTGCTGCATTTCTACACTGACTGCTTCAGTATTTGAGGAGTTGCGAATGGTGCTGAACATTGTGCAATCATCAGCAAACATCCCCACTTCTGACCTTATGATTGAAGGAAGGTCATTGATGAAGCAGCTGTAGATGGTTGGGCCCAGGACACTATCCTGAGGAACTCCTGCAGTGATGTCCTGGAGCTAAGATGATTCACCTCCAACAACCACAGTCATCTTCTTTTGCACTAGGTATGACTCCAACCAGCAGAGAGTTTTCCCCCTGATTCCCATTGACTCCAGTTTTGCTAGGGCTCCTTGATGCCATACTCGGTCAAATGCTGCCTTGATGTCAAGGGCAGTCACACTCACCTCAGCTGTGGAGTTCAGCTCTTTTGCCCATGTTTGAACCAAGGCTGTAATGAGGTCAGGAGCTGAGTGGCCCTGGCGGAACCCAAACTGAGCATCACTGAGCAGGTTATTGCTAAGCAAGTGCTGCTTGATGGTACTGTTGATGACACCTTCCATCACTTTACTGATGATTGAGAGTAGACTGATGGGGCAGTAATTAGCCAGGTTGAACTGGTCCTGCATTTTGTGTACAGGCCATACCTGGGCAATTTTCCACATTGCCAGGTAGATGCCAGTGTTGTAGCTATACAGGAACAGCTTGGCTAGGGGAGCGGCAAGTTCTGGAGCCCAGGTCTTCAGTACTATTGCTGGAATATTGTCAGGACCCATAACCTTTGCAGTATCCAGTGCCTTCAGTCGTTTTTATGATATCACGTGGAGTGAATCAAATTGGCTGAAGTCTGGCATCTGTAATGCTGCGGACTTCAGGAGGGGGCCGAGATGGATCATTAACTCAGCATTTCTGGTTGAAGATTGTTGCAAATGCTTCTGCCTTATCTTTCGCACTGATGTGCTGGGCTCCCGCATCATTGAGGATGAGGATATTTAAAGCCAAAACAAACTAGAAAGAGCCCGTGTTCAATTCTGTGCAGTTCGTAATTCTCAGTCAGGGCAGCAATTTGAGTGCTATATCTGGGCTAGGGATATTGCGGCCTTGGTGTAGAATTATAAGTGGAAAAGAAGCAATCAGTTGCAAATAATCAGCTGGAACAAGGAAGTAGGGAAAGACAAAAGATGAGTTGCGATAGAAGCAGTATACGTAGCTGCTTTGGGTTCTTATATTTGTTCTAACAGGAAAATAATTCTCACTCTGATGATTTAACAAGTGGAACTTCTCCATCACTAAAACAAAAACTATTCATGCATTTAAAAAAAAAGCCAAGTAATATCATGTGATCCTGAAGCTAATATTGTATTCAATTGGATGTAAAGCTATAATAAATATACCTCCCAAAAATCTATCTTAGTGCATTTTCAGCATAGTCCAAGAGTGATCTGGGAATAGGTTGTCTGGAAACTACTTCTGTGATACTGGTGCCAACTGAGCAAACTGGTGGAGCTGTGGGCTGACAACTCCCGGGTCCTGATGGGCTTCATCCTATGGTCTTAAAAGAGTTGGGTAATGAGGTAGTAGATGCATTGGTGTTAATTTTTCAAAATCCACTCGATTCTGGAAAGGTTCCATCAGACTGGAATGTAGCAAATATAACCCCTCTATTCAAGAAGGGGGTTTGGGGGGGGAGAAAACTATAGGCTAGTTAGCTTGGCACCTGTTGTGGGGAAGGTGTTAGAATCGATCATTAAGGAGTTTGTTGCTGGGCACTTAGAAAAACTCAAGGTAATCTGGAATAATCAGCATGGTTTTGTGAAAGGGAAATCATGTTTAACCAATTTGTTGGAGTTCTTTGAAGGACTAGCATGCACTGTGGATAAAGGGGAGCCCGTTGACATACTGTACCTGGATTTCCAGAAGACATTGACAGGGTGCCACGTAAAAGGTTATTGCGCAAAGTAGGAGCTCATGGTGTAGGGGGTAACATATCAGCATGGATAGAAGATTGGCTGGTTGGTAGAAAACAGTATGCATAAATGGGTCATTTTCTGATTGGCAGGATGTGACGAGTGGAGTCCCACAGGGGTCTGTGCTGGGGCCTCAACGTTTTACAATTTATATCAATGACTTAGATGAGGGGAGCGATGGCATGGTAGCTAAGTTTGCAGATGACACAAAGATAGGTAGGCAAGTATGTTGTGAAGAGGACATAAGGAGGTTACAGATGATTAAAAATAGGTTGAGTGAGTGGGCAAAAATCTGGCAGATGGAATATAATGTGGGAAAATGTGAAGTTGTTCACTTTGGCAGGAAGAATAAAAAAGCAGAGTATTTCTTAAACGGGGGATGACTGCAGAATTCCGAGGTGCAGAGGGATCTAGGTGTTTTCGTGCATGAGTCGCAAAAAGTTAGTATGCAGGTACAGCAAGTAATAAGGAGGGCGAATGGAATGCTATCCTTTATTGCGAGAGGAATTGAAAATAAAAGGAAGGATGTTATGCTTCAGTTATACAGGGCATTGATGAGACCACATCTCGAATACTGTGTGCAGTTTTGGTCTCCTTATTTAAGAAAGGATGTGAATGCGTTATAGAGTCATAGAGAGATACAGCACCGAAACAGGCCCTTCGGCCCATTGAGTCTGTGCCGACCATCAACCACCCATTTATACTAATCCTACATTAATCCTATTTTCCCCCCTCGCATCCCCACCTTCCTACACTAGGGGCGATTTTTACAATGGCAGTACCTATCCACCCGCAAGTCTTTGGCATGTGGGAGGAAACCGGAGCACCCGGAGGAAACCCACGCGGTCACGGAAAACTTTTTCACAACTATTTGTTGAAGCCAGGTGTTTTCCAGTGCATTGCATCATCCCGACATATAATGTGCCCTGCAGAATAGATCCATGTTGTTCTACCTTCATTTTCTTTTTTTCTTAGTGTTATTAACAGTTCTTTAGTTTTCACACTGCTGCTTTGTAACTTGGGAAAGTTTTAGTCAATGCCAGTTCCATTTTTAACCTGTGAACATAAATTTTTCGTTTTTTCTTTTCAATGTAGTACTTTTAAAAAGAAAAAGTCCTTGGCCTGTGTTATGTACCTTGGCAATTAATCTAGGTCTCAATTTTTTTCAAAACATTTCCACACTTTAATTCTCAGATGCCTTTTTCTGTGCCAGTTATGATGAATACTTTTCTTTGTACTTTTCTGACATGTCTTCCAAAGTCATAACATTATTATGGTCAAGTGAGGAGGGTTCGAAGGGCTTCCCTCTTTTCCCTTTCCTTGTTTGACCGCAACAGGTTTAATTATTTCTTAAAGTGGACATACTGGCCAGTTTAGTAGGTGTTTGGTTCTGGTTATGAACTACTAGCAAAGTCATCTTTTATCTGTTCTTTTTAAAATTTCTTCAAAAAATATAAATTCAAATCTCCAGTCAGTGGATTAAAGAAAATTATCATTCAACAAAGCAACTTGGCGTCACAGCATCATAGTTTGAGTTTTGGAAAAGATTGCACTGAAAATCTAATTGTGATGGAATGCTCTTGGGTCAGACTAAGTGTAGGTTGCAGGATGAAACATCAGTATGGCTCTATTCAAAATGCAGGGCACCTCATTGTGTCACTTCCAATTTTTACATTCACCAGTCGCTCTCTAAGTAAGACTGACAGTTGTACTATTTGCTGTCTGTGCTGTCGACTTGCATTCAGTTAGGATCTAGTTTGAAACGGCTAAACTAAAGGTTCTTAAATTTGACTCACTCATCTCGACAGTCTGGGCAGAATTTCAATGCAGGTTTTAGATGTGTTGGGGTAATGCTGGAAAATAGTTGTGGTCAACAACTCTCACTCCCTTATTTGCACCTGAACATCTCCAAATACTAACTGCTGGAGTAATACCACCATGGATTTCTGAGTGATTCTGGTTTGCAGTGAAATCTTAGAGGCACGGGATGAGATATTATCCATCAAGTTGACAGTGGAAATTATTTCTTCCCTTTGCAGAATGTGGAATCCACAAAGTCAGGAAATTGTAACAGAAGCTCTCCCTTTGTTCGGAGCAGTGGGGAGAGAAGAGAAAAACTGCATCTCCCAGCCATGAGTGAGAATGCACAACTATCAGGAAAAATGCATTCTCTCTGACTTTAAAAGGGTTAGTCACATCAAAAACAAAATCTAATATTCAACTTCTATATTTATTTATTTAGAGATACAGCACTGAAACAGGCCCTTCGGTCCACCGAGTCTGTGCCGACCAACAACCACCCATTTATATTAATCCTACGTTAATCCCATGTTCCCTACTACATCCCCACCATTCTCCTACCACCTACCTACACGAGGGGCAATTTACAATGGCCAATTTACCTATCAACCTGCAAGTCTTTGGCTGTGGGAGGAAACCGGAGCACCCGGCAGAAACCCACTCAGTCACAGGGAGAACTTGCAAACTCCACACAGGCAGTACCCAGAACTGAACCCGGGTCGCTGGAGCTGTGAGGCTGTGGTGCTAACCACTGGTTCATGTTTTAATTTTCAGAAACTTTACTGCAGTCAGGGTAAAGTAAAGATAGTTTACGTAAGTTGACTGCATAGCTTGTCATTAGTCAAATGTTGTAACTGGAGAGCAGGGGTTAAGTACAGTTCAGTGCTAAACAGGGTGTTTTTTCTCCTTCAGTAATAGCTGCAAATGTGCATGTCAACTGTCACTAATACTTAATGACATTGCATTGTCAAATTGATATAAACTTCCTTTTGTTAGCTTGTTTTTGTTACCCTACAGCTCTGCTCGACTTTCCTACTCTCCTGCTGCTGTCCCAGGCTTGGCTTCCTCTTACAGCTACAGCTTCCCTCTGCCTCTATTGGCATCTCCCGAAGGGCCTAAGGCATTTGTCGCTGCCTCCTTATGAGCAGCAACTGCAACTGCCCTCGCTGAACTTCCTGCCCAGCATGCCTGCAGGGGACTAATTTTGTCAATCTCCTTCCTAACTCACCCCTCAGCAATCACCGCCCCTCCATCTCGTCACAAAATATCCGTTCGTTGTGAACAAGGCTCTTGTCATCCATAAGCTTATTGTGGATGCTTGCCTTGACTGAAATCTGGCTGAGGGGTAATGACACCTTCATGCTAAATGAAGCCCCCCCCCCCTCCAATCTGGCTTCCACCACCTGCCTCACCCAGTATGTAGACATTACCTTGGAACTCTCTTATGATCAAATTTCCCTTTTGTCTGCCCTCATACTCCTCTGGCACTTTCTCTTCCTTTGAGCATCTCGCCATGTTCCACAAACTTCACCCCTCATTTAAAATCATCATTCTCTACTGCCCACTCAAGTACCATATAAAAAAAAAAAATTGTCAATGACCCATCTTCACTGCTTTCCTCCTTCAGCCTTTGCATCAAGCAATGCCTCATCTCTGATTTTGATCTCTGTATCAATTCGTCATGTTCTCTCTTTTGGAATTCATTGTCCTCCTATCCTCCCTTAATCCCTCCTTCATGTAAACACCACAACCCATATTCACGGCTACCCTCTTGACCTTGCCATTTCACATGGCCTCGATACTCTCCTCATGTCAATCACCAGATAAGGCCATTTCTGAGCGCTTGCTTGTGTTTCTCTCCACCCACATCCCCCTTCCCTTCCAACTCTACTTCATTCTGTAATAAACAGAGCGCTGGAAGTACACAGCAGTCCTGGCAGCATCTGTGCAGACAGAAACCGTTGATGTTTCTGGTCCGTGACCTTTCATCAGAACTTAATTCTGTGCCTGGCCCATTGTTCACTCTAAGCTGTGTGGCCATGCAGAAACCTGAAAGTTCCCGCTCAGACAGCCTATAAGTCGACCCCCTTAAATGCGTTGCCCTGCAAAAAAATTTAAAGGGCCCGTGCACTTAAAAGAATTGGCCACGTACAAGAAAAAAATTTATTGTATATGTTGGTCTTGCCCGAGAAAAAACACACTCCCAATTCACTTAACTGCACTTTGAAAATCCCAACCATCTAGTCTTTAGCTCACCATTCACCAAGCCATTTCTGCAACTACTGATCTGCTCAACTACACCCTCACCACCTCCTTTTAATGCTGTAGTCCCCATTAAAACCACTACTCTCTCACCCTGGCCACTCTCCCTTCCTGGATCCCTTTTTAGCATATAAGAGATGTTGACTTGAATATTGTAGAAAACTTGTCATTCATCACCAGATCTGACTGGATACCCTAAAGCACAAAACTGCCAAAACTGCTCACTATTCCAGGATTATCCTGGAATGCAAAGATAACCCCTGGCTTCTTTTGTCTACTGCATACCGTTGTCATAAACAGTTCTCCCCTGTCTTCTCGAGTGATGTAGTTGATTCTGAGACCAGGGTCCTGAATCTTAGTAAAGGAAACTACGAAGGTCTGAGGTGTGAGTTGGCCATGACGGATTGGGAAACGTTGCTTAAAGGGATGATGGTGGATAGGCAATGGCAAACATTTAAAGAGTACATGGATGAACTGCAACAATTGTTTGTCCCTGTCTGGTGCAAAAGTAAAACGGGAAAGGTAGCCAAACCATGGCTTACAAGGGAAATTAGAGATAGAATTAGATCCAAGGAAGAGACATATAAATTTGCCAGAAAAAAACAGACCTGAGGATTGGGAGCAGTTTTGAATTCAACAAACGAGGACCAAGGGATTAAGAAGGAGAAAATAGAGTACGAGAGCAAGCTTGCAGGGAACATAAAAACTGACTAAGTTTTTGTAGGTATGTGAAGAAAAAAAGATTGGTGAAGACAAATGTAGGTCCCTTACAGGCAGAAACAGGGGAATTTATTATAGGGAATAAAGAAATGGCTGACCAACTAAATGCATACTTTGGTTCTGTCTTCACAAAGGAGGACACATATTTCATACCAGAAATGTTGGGGAACACAGGGCTTAGTGAAAGAGGAACTGAAGGAAATCAGTATTAGTAGAGAAATGGTGTTGGGGAAATTGATGGGATTGAAGGCCGATAAATCCCCAGGGCCTGATGGTATGCATCCCAGAGTACTTAAGGAAGTGGCCCTAGAAATAGTGGATGCGTTGGTGGTCATCTTCCAAGATTCTATAGACTCTGGAACAGTTCCTACAGATTGGAGGGTAGCTAATATAACTCCAATATTTAAAAAGGGAGGTAGAGAGAAAGCAGGGAATTATAGACCAGTCAGCCTGATGTTGGTAGTGGGGAAAATTCTAGAGTTTATCAAAGATTCTATAGCAGAGCACTTGGAGAACAGTGGTAGGATCGGGCAGAGTCAGCATGGATTTACGAAAGGGAAATCATGTTTGACAAATCTACTAGAATTCTTCGAGGATGTAACTAGTAGAGTTGATGAGGGGGAGCCAGTGGATGTGGTTTATTTGGACTTTCAGAAGGCTTTCGACAAAGTCCCATATAAGAGGTTAGCTTGTAAAATTAAAGCGCATGGGATTGGGGGTAGTGTATTGCGACGGATGGAAAATTGGTTGGCGGACAGGAAACAAAGACTAGGGATAAATGGGTCTTTTTCCGATTGGCAGGCAGTGACTCGTGGGGTACTGCAGGGATCGTTGCTAGGACCCCAGCTATTCACAATATACATTAATGATTTAGATGAGGGAACTAAATGTAATATCTCCAAATTTGCAGATGACACAAAACTGGGTGGGAGGGTGAGTTGAGGAGGATGCAGAGAGGTTTCAGGGTGATTTGGACAAGCTGAGTGAGTGGGCTCATGCTTGGCAGATGCAGTATAATGTGGATAAATGTGAGGTTATCCACTTTGGTAGCAAAAACAGGAAGGCAGATTATTATCTGGCTGTAAACTGAGGGAGGGGAATATGTAGCGAGACCTGGGTGTTCTCGTACACCAGACGCTGAAGGTAAGCATGCAGGTACAACAGGCGGTAAAAAGGCAAATGATATGTTGGCCTTCATAGCGAGAGGATTAGAGTACAGAAGCAGGGATGTCTTGCTGCAGTTATACAGGGCCTTGGTGAAGCCACACCTGGAATATTGTGTGCAGTTTTGGTCTCCTTATCTGAGGAAGGATGTTCTTGCTATAGAGGGAGTGCAGCGAAGATTTACCAGACTGATTCCTGGAATGGCGGGACTGGCGTATGAGGAGAGATTGAGTTGGTTCGGATTATATTTGCTGGAGTTCAGAGGAGTGAGGGGGATCTCATAGAAACCTATAAAATTCGAACAGGACTTGACAGGGTAGATGCAGGAAGGATGTTCCTGATGGTGGGTGAGTCCAGAACCAGGTGTCATAGTCTAAGGATACAGGGTAAACCTTTCAGGACTGAGATGAGGAGAAATTTCTTCACCCAGAGAGTGGTGAGCCTGTGGAATTCACTACCACAGAAAGCAGTTGAGGCCAAAACATTGTATGTTTTCAAGAAGGAGTTAGATATAGCTCTTGGGTTTAAAGGGATCAAAGGGTATGGGGAGAAAGCCGGAACAGGCTACTGAGTTGGATGATCATAATGAATGGTGGAGTAGGCTCGAAGGGCCTAATGGCCTACTCCTGCTCCTATTTTCTA
The DNA here is from genome assembly GCF_036365525.1 of Heterodontus francisci. Taxonomy (NCBI): domain Eukaryota; kingdom Metazoa; phylum Chordata; class Chondrichthyes; order Heterodontiformes; family Heterodontidae; genus Heterodontus; species Heterodontus francisci. The sequence goes on from NC_090374.1 coordinate 121,186,539, forward strand.
TGTTTCTCCACCTTTACTTCCAAAAAAGTGTGAGGAGCTCATGGATTTATTTCTCACTAAGATTGAGACCTTCCGATCAGTTGCCTATGTCGCTTGCTTTCCTTCCCCCAATCCACAGGATAAACTTTCCTGTATGGTTTCCCCCAGCCCCTGCCCTCGCCCATACTTGCTAACCACCGCCGCCTCTTAAACACCCCTTTCCTCTCCAAAGTCTTTGAACTTGTTGCCTCCCAAATCTGTGCCCATCTTTCCCAGAACTCTTTGTTTGAATCCCTCCAATCAGGTTTCCACCCCTGCCATGGTTCTGAAACTGGTCTTAAGATATCATTTGTGACTTTGTTATGTGACTGTGACAAAAGGTAAATTATCCCTCTTTGTCCTTCCTGACCTGTCTGCAGCCTTTGACATGGTTGACCACACCATCCGCCTCCCAAAGTCTGTCCACTTCCGTGCTGCTGTGCCGCCTTGTTCCATTCTTCATATCTATCCACTCATAGGCAGTGAATCACCTGCAATGGCTTCTCTTCCAGCTTCCATGCCATTGCCCCTGGTGTTTCCCAAGGATCTATCATTAGCCCCGTCCTATTTCTCATCTACATGCTGCCTCTCAGTGTCATTATCTGAAAACCTAGCGTCAGTTTCCGCATGTATGCTGGTGACATTCAGCTCTATCTTACAACCCCCTATTTTGACCCCTCCACACTCTCTCTAAATTGTCAGACTGCTTGTCCAGCATCCAGTACTGGATAAGCAGAACTTTCCTCCAACTAAATATTGAAAAGCCCAAAGCCATTTTCTTTGGTTGCAGCTACAAATGCTGTTCCCTAACCTCCAATGGTATCCCTCCCCCTAGGAAATGTCTAGCCTGAACCAGACTGTGTGCAACTTTGTCATATATGCTCCCGAGATGACCTTCCAACCTCAAATCTGAACCATTACTAAGAGCGCCTATTTTCACCTCTAACATCATCCGACTCATCCCCTGCCTCAGATTACCTGTTGTTGAAACCCTCATCAATGCCTTGATTAACTCTAGACTCCACTACCCAAGGGCTGTGAGGATCTAGTGGGACAGTGGAACTGAGGTCCAAGATCAGTCATTATCTTGTTGAATGGGGGAGTGGGCTTGAGAGATTGTATGGCCTACTCCTATTTCTTATGTTCTTCTTCCAGTGAACTCCCGACTGACTTCTCACGTTCTACTCTCTGTAAACTTGAGGCCATCCAAAGCTCTGCTGCCCATGTCCTAACTCGCACCAAGCCCAGTCCACCAATCAACCCTGTGGTCGCAGACCTATTTTGGCTCCCAGTTAAACTCGCCACAATTTTAAAATTCTCATTTTGTTTTCAAATCCCTCCCTAACGCTGTAATCTCCTCTAGCCCCATAACCCTCCAAGGTACCTGCGGCTCTCATTCTGGTCTCTTGAGCATCCCCAATTTTAATCGCTCCACCATTGGTGACTGTCCCTTCAGCTGCCAAGGCCCTAAGCTCTGGAATTCCTTACCTACGCCTTTCCGACACTCTATTTCCTCTTTTCAAATGTTCCTTAAAATCTACCTCTTTGATCATGTTTTTGGTCATTTGTCCTAATATCTCCTGATCTGGCTCAGTGTTAAATCTTCATTGTGCTCCTGTGAAGCGCTTTGGGCATTTTACTCCTTTCAAGGTTCTCTTTAAGTACAAGTTGTTCTTGAGTAAATGTTCTGGCATCGTGGGCAATGCAGCTTTTTTTTTTTGCAGTTCCACATTTTCGTACAGAAGCAAGAAATAGTAAACATTATCACTTCCAGAGGGACCGATGTGGACTAGTCCTCTAGAAATTTTATAATATGACACTGAGGAGACAAAGAAATCTAATCTTCAGAGCTGACTCATTTCACAGTTAGCAGTACACAAGATTTCATCAGATCTGTAAATGCTTGTCCTCATTCCTAGTGTCACGCACACTGGAAGTGCAATGATGCAAATTATGGACTAACACTGAAGAGTTATGAAACATTGACTTTGTCTTTTAAAAATGAACCTTTATTTTAACAAGTGAATAATGGTCCAGAATGGCTGCTGAAGAAAAAGGATTGGCCTTTGTGCATTCAAACTGTCTGACAAAGACAAAAGGACACATCTTCAAAGCTAAGAGGTGTCAATTGCACCTCATCCTAAAACATTCCAGAATTGAATATCTCCTTCTGAAACAAAGAAGGTGTGAGGTAGCCACATCCTGGACCATTGTGCAATCACCATGGGGAAGAGATCAGAACGTCTCCTACCAGGAGGTGAGAAGTAGCGTAGCTTTGCCTTTTTAAAAAAAAAAAGAGAAAGCGAGAGAAGCAACATCCAGTAGCTTGTTTTCCAATAAGCCAGAAAGTGCGAGCCCTGCTGTAGAATCCTGCATCTACATTAGACAGCAGTGAACTAGAAGTGACCCACCATCTTCAACTGAACTTTCAATCGAGAGAAATCTACAATCCTCTCAGGCCTGCGCCCCTCGAGAACTTGATTTCCAAGAAAATTCAACAGGTTTATTGTGACCTTTTTTCCCTTCCCCCCCCCCCCCCCCCCCTCTATCTGTCGTGTATGTACGTGTGCGTACACGTACAAGTGGATGCGGTTGTAACAATTTCGGGATAAGACGTATTGATCAATAAACAATTAATTTTCCTCTCTTTAAAATCTACAAGAAAACCTGTTGCTGTCTGTTTGTTTTTGAAAAATAAAACACAAAGGGGTTAAACCCCAATAACAAAATACATTTGCTGCAGTCAGGTGGAGAGTTGAACAGTGGGAACCACCCACCTCGCACAATGTGGTCTCACAGCTCCAGCGACCCGGGTTCAGTTCTGGGTACTGTGTGTGAAGTTTGCAAGTTCTCCCTGTGTCTGCGTGGGTTTTCGCCGGGTACTCCGGTTTCCTCCCACCACCAAAAGACTTGCAGGTTGATAGGTAAATTGGCCATTATAAATTGCCCTTAGTATAGGTAGGTGGTAGGAGAATATAGGGACAGGTGGGGATGTGGTAGGATTATGGGATTAGTGTAGGATTAGTATAAATGGGTGGTTGATGGTCGGCACAGACTCGGTGGGCCGAAGGGCCTGTTTCAGTGCTGTATCTCTAAGTAAAAATAAAATAAATATGAATGGAGGTCAGCTTTTGTTTGATTGAATTCCATCCTTGAGTAAAATTGAATTTAAAGGTGCAACATGTTGGGCTGCTATTTGTGAAGTGGCAGCACACACATTTGCCCTTGTGATTTTTGCATGTAGTGACCTTGGCTATGTATCTGTATAGTTGCTGAGTGAAGGCCAGGTGTTTCCTCATGAAAGAGGGAAATATCACAGGATCAAAGTCACCTCCTGACCCATTCCTCCTCCTACCTTGCAGCTACAGCATTGAAAGTAGTATATGGAGCAGGAGATGTTAAAAGAGAAGAAAATCCTTTCCCAATGAATCCAGTTTATTCAGATGAAGGGATCAAAAGCTTTGAATGGAACAAAATTTCAGTTTAAATCAAATTCTGAAACTAACCTTTTAGGCAATTAAGCCCAACATTAAAGCGGAAGGCTCAGTGAAATTATTGAGAGTAGCTGAACTGTACAGTTCAGATGTTCCCTGGCTCAAACCTTGGATTATTACAGCTGTGACAGCTGCTTTCCTCAGCATTCCTCGAATAGGAAGGGGAAGCATTCGCTCCCCAGCATTCCTTGTAGATGTCTGATGTGAACAGTATTGAATTTGGCTGTCGTGCTGAACACAGTCACAAGGCTCATTCGTGTATAGTGGCCATACTGGAAGCAGCCATGGAACCCCTAGTACCCATGGAGCTATACAGCAGCAAGGACATAAAATGAGAAGTGAGGAGAAGAATTGCTTTTAACTGCATCATGTAGAATCTGTGTCTTGCTATTTGATTTATTCTTCTTCTTTGGCCTCCTTGTCTCGAGAGACAATGGGTAAGCGCCTGGAGGTGGTCAGTGGTTTGTGAAGCAGCGCCTGGCGTGGCTATAAAGGCCAGTTCTAGAGTGACAGGCTCTTCCACAGGTGCTGCAGATAAAATTGGTTGTCGGGGCTGTTACACAGTTGGCTCTCTCCTTGCGCTTCTGTCTTTTTTCCTGCCAACTGCTCAGTCTCTTCAACTCCCCACGCTTTAGCCCCGCCTTTATGGTTGCCCGCCAGCTCTGGCGATCACTGGCAACTGACTCCCACGACTTGTGATCAATGTCACAGAGCTTCATGTCGCGTTTGCAGACATCTTTAAAGCTGAGACGTGGACGGCCGGTGGGTCTGATACCAGTGATTTATATTATAGGCCTAAAGATATTGTTTCTGACTCTAATCAAATGCACCAAAACCTTAATTACATTCCTCAGCAGAGGAAACAATATTATTTGGGAACCCCACAGAAAACATGATGGCAAATATTAGTCATAGAGAGATATAGCACTGAAACAGGCCCTTTGGCCCACCGAGTCTGTGCCGACCATCAACTATCCATTTATACTAATCCTACATTAATCCCATATTCCCTACCACATCCCCACCTTCCCTCAATTCTCCTACCACCTACCTACACTAGGGGCAATTTTACAATGGCCAATTTACCTATCAACCTGCAAGTCTTTGGCTGTGGGAGGAAACCCACGCGGTCTCGGGGAGAACTTGCAAACTCCGCACAGAACCAAACGCGGGTCGCTGGAGCTGTGAGGCTGCGGTGCTAACCACTGTGCCGCCCAGTGCACTCCAGTATTTTGTTGAAGCTGCAGTAACTCACTCTAATCCCCCCCCTCCCCCCAATTACTTCTCCCCAATAATAATTAAGTGACTAATTGTCAAATCTTTCTCCCATCTCCCCATGTTGACTGTTTCAAAGTCGCAAGAAAAAAAACTTGTGCAGCTGGTTTAGGCAGCGGGGCCTTCAGTGAATGGCAATAATTATAGGAGGACGTTACTGTACAGAGGGAGGAAGTATTACTACATTTATCTCCAGAGTACTTTCTCGCACTGGCAGAAAAAATGGGCAGAGTGTCACTAGTCAAGGTTCATTAGATAGAATTATTGAATGATGTTGCACAGGAGATGGTCATTTGGCCCATCACTACTTTGTCGGCTCTTTGGTTTGTAAATCTATCTAATTGGTCCCATTCCCCTGCTCTTTCCCCTTGGTGCTGTAAATTTTTTTGCCTTAAATTATTTATCCAATTCTATTGAATGGGAGTCCACCATCCTTTCGGGCACTGCCATCCAGAACACACCAACTCACACTTTATTTTTTTTTTTAAAACTCCTCCTGTCACCTGGTTCTTTTGCCAGTCAGCTTTTAAATCTGTGTCCTTTGGTTACTGACCATTCTGGCACTGGAACCTCTCATTATTAAACTTTATTAAAACTGATTATTTTGAACACCTCTTGAACCTGCTCTTAACCTCTTTAAGGCGAACAACCCCAGTTTCTCTAGTCTCTCCACATAACTGAAGTCTTTCATCCCTGGTACCATTCGAGTAAATCTCTTTTGCACCCTCTTTCAGGCTTTGACATTTTGTGCACAGAACTGAACATGGTAATCTAGTTGAGACCTAACCAGTGTTTTATAAACATTTAGCATAAATTCCTTGCTTTTATATTCTGTGCCAGGAGTTTGCAACCAGGGATTGGCAGCCTCTAGGGATCTGCAAAAAATGTATCAAGGGGTCTAACAAAAATAATCAATAAAAACTGTTGTTTCATCCGTTGTCTCAATCTGCCACCCTCTTGACCAATAATCTTTTCCCAGCTCGCACTTCTGGTTTAGATGTGGCCAATCTGTTTGTTCCGTGTATTTATAAAGCCAGTCAGCACAGTGATAATTAGTCAGGTCGAGACAGTCGATGTTCTTGCGCTCAGATATGGCGGGCAGGGTGATCCTGTATAGAGAGACGTACATTAGGAGTTGGCCAACAGGGAGTCTATTGAGGTAATCAGCAGCATTAAAAAAAAAAGCAGATTTCCTCTATTCATTTAGTAAAGAGCAGCAGCCAGTGAATAATAAATAACTAGCAGTAATTATAGAGTCACCAAAGGAGAGCTTCCTGTTTACACCCACTCTGTGGATGTCAGTAATGCTGAGGCCTGGTTCAGGTCATGTTCTGTCTTAGTTCGTCTCTGACTTGATGGCAGTGGAAAAATAAAATTGCAGTTAATTTCCAGTTATTAATTACTAGGAGTGGGGTCTTCGTGTTCCAGGTCTCCCTTCCTGCACCCTCTTTTAAAATTATACCATTTAGTTATATTGCCTCTCTTCATTCTTTAATGAATCACTTAAATACTTCTCTGTTAAATTTCATCTGTCATGTGGCTGCCCATTTCACCAATCTGGTCCCCCTGAAGTCTGTTACTGTGCTCCTTGTTTATTACATTTGTCTTTCATCTGCAAACTTTAAAATTATGTCCTGTATACCCAAGTCCAGGTCATTAATATATATCAAAGAGTGGTGGTTGTAATATGACCTGGGGAGCATCACTGTATACTTCCCTCCAGTCTGAAAAGCAACCTTTTGCCACTACTTTTGCTTTCTCTCCTTGAACCAATTTTGGATCCACATTGCCACTGTCCCTTTAATTCCATGAATAACAGCTTCTTGGTTAACACACCAAAAGGTTCCAGAAGTTCTTGGGAAAAGAAAGGAAGAAAATCAGAGTTATACTTCCTGTCTTGGTTGAATCACCACTGATCATTTTACAAACGTAAAGCATGTGTCTAATAGAAGCATTTGTTGATGGATCTATTGATCAACGGTAACTTGCATTTGTATTGGATCTTTGATCGAAAACATCCCACACTGCTTCACCGGTGTAATCAGACAAAAGTGAGCCAAAGGAGGGGATATTAAGACAAATCATCAAAAGTTAGGTTGAAGAGGTAGGTTTTAAAGAGGGTCTTAAAGGAAGAAAGCAAGATGGAAAGGCAGAGGCTGCGAATTCCAGAGCATAGGGTCCCAACTGCTGAAAGCACAGCCGCAGTAATAGGGCAAAGGGAGTGAGGGATGAACAAGAGGCCAGAATTGGAGGAATGCAGAGCTCTTGGAGGGTTGCAGGGCTGGAGAAGGTTACAGTGATGGGGAGGGTCAAGGCAGTGAAGAGATTTAAACATAAGGTTGAGAACTTTCAATTACAAGCATTGGGAGACTGGGAGCCAGTGTAAATCAGGCAATAGTGATGGTTGAATAGGACTTTGTGTAGGATGGGATACAGACAGAGTTGAATGAGCAGAGGTTTATGGAAGGTGGAGGATGGGAAGCTGGCTAAGTGTGCTTTGATATGTGTGAGAATCTTTAACTGTTCTATTTGTCAACAGTGATGAACAGTTGAGCTAGCTTCATATCCTTGATTTTCAAATCACAGTTTTAAATTTGTAAACTTCTGTCAAGTACATACTAGTAAAGTTTTTCCTAAGTAGAATAATTATTTTGCTATTTTCTCGTAACTTGGGGAAAGTTTACATTGAAATTACTTCCCTGCCTTAAATTAATGTTCTTTTTAATTAACGTAGTTCTGATGCACTGATTTTTATTTAAATTGAAGAAAATGCATTACTATTTTGTCATGTAAGTATTTTAAAGGCAGTTTTTTAAGCATGCGTATGTATTTTGGGATAGACTTGTAGAATAACAACTCTGGGGACAGGTTTGGAAATGTCAGTTTTCGTGTATACATTGTACACTGACAGAAAATCTGTTTTTTTTTTAAAATAAGACTTAACCCACCCTCATTTTAATCCTACTAGTGGACAGTTTCTCCACAGGTTTTGTTCAACTATAGTACCTTAGCGATTTTGTTTCCTTGGTGTCTTATGTTTACACACCAAAATTATTTGCTCCAGTCTGGTTAACAATTAAAGGTAATTAGCTAATCACATTACGGCTAGCAGACTTACAAGCTTCATACAATTTAATAGTTTCTCTCTTTTTTTTTTAAGTGTAGTCTTCATTCCCGTCACAAAAACACTCCGACTCTCTCGACACCTTCTGTCTCATTATTTCTGTAAGTTTGCCCTTTCTGTCTCATCTGTCATATGTATCTCACTACATTTGGAAAAAAAATACCAGCGGTGCAAGGGAACCTAAAAATAAGTCAAAGCGGGGAACGTAATGGACCGAACATGAGTAAACAGAAATGGCAATGGAGAAAATACTGGAACTTAACAGACAAATTGTTGGCATGTGGTAGGTTAGTTTTGGTAGCATTAGGGGCCCTTCAATTTCCACTCCAGGCTATGGAAAGGACTAGGTGAGGAAATTGCAGATGCATTAGCCATAATTTTTTAAAGCTCTCTAGATTCAGGAATTGGGCCTCTAGATTGGAAAACTGCAAATGTCATTCCATTATTTAAGAAGCAAGGGAGAAACCAGATAAAGACAGCTTAACATCAATTGTGGGGAAAGATACTGAAAGCTAGTATCAGAGACAGTGACTTAGCACTTTGACAATGAGCTAATCAACGCAAGCCAGCATGAAGTTTAGAAGTGTAGGCTATGTCTAACTAAGCAATTCAAATTTTTTGAGTTGACTAGCATGTGGGTAGAGGTATATCCATGAATGTTGACTTCTAGAAGACATTTAGTTAAGTTCTGCAGAAGAAATTATTAGCAAAAATAAATGCATGTGAAGTTGTTGGTAGCCTTGTGATGTGATTGCTATTTGGTTTGGAGGTGTGAGACAAATGAGTGGGGAAAAAGATGTTTTCTGTCCCGCAACAGTCTCTATTGGCATCTCAGCATTGCGCTAAAGGGGTAGAGAATTGTATATCCAAGTTTGCATATGACTAAGTTCGGAGGCAAAGTATGTTTTGTCAGTGGGAGCAAGAAGTAACAAATGGTCATTGGCATGCTAACTGTGCAGAACTATGACAGATGAAGTTCAACATGGGGAAATTAAAGGTCATTTACTTTGGATCTGAGAAAGGCAAAGCGGAACATAAAATAAGAAATAGGAGCCGGAGTAGGCCATTTGGCCCCTTGAGCCTGCTCTGCCATTCAATAAGATAATGGCTGATCTGATTGTGGCCTTAACTCTCCTTTCCTGCCTGCCCCCATTAACCCTCGACTCCCTTGTAGATCAAAAATCTGTCTAGCTCAGCTTTGAATATATTCAATGACCCAGCCTCCACTGCTCTCTGGGGAGAATAATTCCAAAGATTAATGACCCTCTGAGAGAAGAAACTCCTCCTCATCTCTGTCATAAAAGGGAGACCCCTTATTTTGAAACTGTGCCCCCTAGTTCTAGATGTCCCTCATGAGGGGAAACATCCTTTCAGCATCTACCCTGCCAAGCCCCCTCAGAATCTTGCATGTTTCAACAAGATCACCTCTCATTCTTCTAAACTCCAATGAGTATAGGCCCTATCTGCTCAACCTTTCCAGTTTATCCCTCCTTTAAGGAGACCAAACTGTATGCAGTTGTCTAGATATGGTCTCACCAATACCCTGTACAGTTGTAGCAAGACTTCCCTACTTTTACACTCCATCCCCCTTGGCCAACATTCCATTTCCCTCCCTAATTACTTGCTGTACCTGCTAACTTTTGAGATTCATGTATGAGGACACCCAGATCCCTCTGCACCACAGCATTCTGCAGTGTCTCTCAATTTAAATAATCTGCGTCTCTTACCTTCTCATAAAAGTGGACAACCTCATATTTTCCCACATTCTACTCCATCTGCCAATTTTTTTCCCACTCGCTTAACCTATCTATATCCCTTTGCAGATATTTTGTGTCCTCCTCACAACTTGCTTTCCTATGCATATGTTGTCATGAAGAGACTGGGGGTAGATCATAACTGATAATGTAAAACAGGTGATAGCAAATCAGCAACGTATTTATTTACATCTCTCTATTTATTTCCAACAACTGCAACTGGGGTTAGTGTTGTAATGTGCGTACAACAGATTGAGTCTGGCCTGGATTGATGATCTGGCCTGAATTGATACAGGCTATTTGGGAACAACTGTGACACCTAGTAAGGGGAAAATCTGGGAGTAGAGGAGGGCATTGAGTGATAGCAGGAAGAGGTTCAAAACCAGAAGGAGGAAGGAACATTGTGGAGCCCAAGGTGCAAAACTTGAGCAAGTGCAATCTGAAGCAACAAAGGAAATGGAGCGAGTCGCCAGCCCAAACCTGGAGCTAGAAGAGGTAGATATAGATGGATCCATTTCGACAGTCTATTCCCTAAATGCAATGCTAGTTCTTCCAACTTAGTGAATTCATTTGGTGCCACAGCTTTGGCTGATTCAAATTATCTATATGCTGTGCTGTTTAACTTTGCTTTTTTTCCCTGGTGTGGGGTTGCGGGGACTGGATAAAGGATGGAGGGCCAGGGCCAAGTGGGATGGCAAAAGTCTTTGATGGCATTAGTCACAACTTAGATAAGTTGACAGCTTTTGTTTGATGAGTGGTTGATTTAAGGAGAGGTTGGGCGTGAAGATCGGGTATGGAGCTGAATTATAACAAATGATAAACAACTTGCACAACTTTTAACGTAATAAAACATCCTAACATTCACCGGTGCTGGTAACAATGCTCACCTAAAAGCAAGACTTAGTTGATGGATTCTTTACCAGTGGGCAGAAATCTGGCCTTTAATATTTACATAGAATGTACAACACGCAAACAAGCCATTCAGCCCATCTGGGCCATACTGGTGTTTATGCTTCACATGAGCCTCTTCCCACACTTCATCATCTAAATCTATCAGCATAACCTTCTATTCCTTTTCCCCCTTTATATGTTTATCTAGCTTTCCCTAAATGCATCTCTGCTATTCACCTCAATTACTCCTGTAGTAGCGAGTTGTACATTCTAACCACTCTCTGGATAAAGAAGTTTCTCCTAAATTCCTTTTTGGATTTACTAATGACTAATTTATATTTATGGCTACTAGTTTTGGAAACATCCTGTCTACATTTACCATATCAAAACACTTTAATAATTTTAAATCCTCTATCATATAATCCCTCAGCCTTCTCTTTACTAGAGATGCAGATATGTTCTATCTATTTTTTCACGCAAGGTCATTCTTGGTATGGGTGTGATACAGTAGTAAACATGGCAAGCATTGGAAGACCTGCGACGATAAAACTATTTACTTTCGTAGTGCATTTTTTCTCTCTGCCCTATCTTCAAATTCACAGCACTGTTTGCAAGCAGTTCGAGTACTTTTGTTGGTGATTATTTCTTTTTAGCTTGAAAGAACAGAGAATACATATGCTGCAAAGTCAAGTTGTGTTTAGTTTAAATGATATGGACCTAGTGTTTGTTCATTCCCGAATGGTCATCAATTGGGTCTTTTTGAAATTTGTGCTCATTAACTGCTCATTGCTAGCCACAATTTAAACATTATGCTTCATAAAACACCAGTCACAAGGAAAGTAACCTTGATGGAGTTAGCAAATTTTTTTTATCAGGTGTTTGAGTTTACCTGAAATGACTTTCGGAAGAAGCTTGTCAAATGCCTGCAGCAACTGATTCTATTAGCAAAATTGCTGTTTATCATGCATTTCTGCTTTGCACCAGTAAGTTAAAAGGACAACTAAAGTTAAACATTGTATTTCTCATTCTTTTCAATTTCCCCACCCCACCGTATTGTCATCTCTTGGCTGCATAGCCTATAATTGGGGAGAGAGAGAAAGGGGGGGGGGAGGGGCAAATAACCATGCCAAAATAACACAAGTGAAGTCGTTTAAGAAGGGCTTCATTGGCAAATCAAATGTTATGAGTTTTTACTCTCAAGGATTCCCTTTAATTAATTTTAATAGCTGGGTTGTTGAAAGGACAGGTCATTTGGTTTTGGTTGTTCATTTAACTGTGCAGTGAATACTGAGTAGGTGGCACCATGCTGTGATTTCCTGTACTGCATCCTTGGATGTGATTATATATGCATATGGTTATCAATGCACATTTATCACATCCAGAAGGCTCACTCAGCAGAGCTTTGCAAAATTGCAGGTGACAAGAAACTTTTAGTTTAGTTTAGTGATACAGCACTGAAACAGGCCCTTCGGCCCACCGAGTCTGTGCCGACCATCAACCACCCATTTTATATTAATCCTACACTAATCCCATATTCTTACCACATCCCCACCTGTCCCTATATTTCCCTACCACCTACCTACACTAGGGGCAATTTATAACAGCCAATTTGCCTGTCACCTGCAAGTCTTTTGACGGTGGGAGGAAACTGGAGCACCCAGAAGAAACCCACGCAGACACAGGGAGAACTTGCAAACTCCACACAGGCAGTACCCAGAATTGAACCCGGGTCGCTGGAGCTGTGAGGCTGCGGTGCTAACCACTGCGCCACTGTGCCGCTTTTGACAAGTTCTTTGAGGTATATTCAGGCTGCTTTTTCACTCCGTTTTCTTCCTTCTCCTCCAATTGACTCCTAGCTGGGTCACAAGTCCAGCATCGTCTAGTACCTCACCCAAGCCCATCCTTCACGTACCAATTTAGATTGAGTGTCAGTAGATATTAAGTCGGAGCATTGTGATTCAGACAAACTGGATCCAGTCTTTGTCCTATGCAGGTGATAAGTAATCAGCAGAGGTCACTGGATAATGGTCAGGGTCACTGAGGTGTCTTAAAGGGCCCCCAAAACTAGCCCAAGTACCCTAACACACACCAGCAATTGAGCCTGGAAGTAATTGCAGGGTAAATTCACCAAACAATGAGGCGATGCAGAAAGTTTTGTGATCCACACGTTAATTCTGCTTGCCAAGAATTAAATTTATATAATACCTTCATAAAGTTCATAAGAATACATTTTACCACTTTTTAAAAAAGTTTTATTTAATGCTGAATCATTTGAACACCACTTGTGCACACATCTGAAGCCTGGGTCAGTTGTAGATTTTAGCCTGTTTGGAAGAGGATGAAACTTAAATTGTGAAATAAATGTAGTATTCTTCAGAGATAAATTATCTGGTTTCTAGCACTGGTACTACTGCTCAGTAATGTCATTAGGAATATTACCTCTTCTGGGGTTGAGCTGTTGGTTAATAAGGCAAGATAGTTTACTTATTTACATGCAGATTGCATTACTTCATTGAATATTCATGATCAAAAGGCTTATTTTTAACTTTGCCATCTGTACACATAGCTAGATGTTAAAATGTTTGTCTGCTGCTGTATTTCACTTACTATGAATCTATGGTTAGTATAACACCAACATTGGGGAACAGCATCTTTACCAGATTTGCACATGATTTTGAGCAATTAACATGAATCTGGTCTGGTGATAGATTGATGTTATAAACAAGCCAACTGTAGAAAGGTACCTTTAAACCTATAAAACTTGCATAAACTACAGTTGTATTTCAATATAATGGAGTCACTTTCCCTATTTGGTACTGAAAGGAAGCATTTAGCTATCTGTCAAATCCAGATGTCTGGCTGAAGTTCCGTGGGGAAGAGCTTCTCTATAGATTACACAAAGTCCCTTTAACATTAAACTTGGAAAAAACTTTAGTGTTTATTACTTTACGATATTACATTTTTTTCTTCCAAGGGTGGTTTTGATGATTTTTTTTTTTAACCCAGACTTTTTCCATAAGGTTTTATTTATTTATTTATTGTACCAAAAAGAAATACATCTTTTGCGGCTAACTTTACTCAAAAAAAAAAATAAAAAATTTAAGATGCATTCAGAGCACGAAACAGAACCCAAAATAAAGGTCAATTCATTACCCAATTTAGTAATGTAAAGCAAATCTACAAAATTTTGGGCAATTCAGGTAACTTGTATTGGGGGCAACAAAGCAGAATTTGGGAGTTGTGAAACTATTTTAAACATAATGAATTATTACATAGTCATTTCCACAAAAGTCATGTAGTGCAGGTTTTATTTACAGTGTAGGAGTTCTACAGCTGCTTTCTCGAGATTTAGATTTAGAAAAATATCTTGAAGTACTTTTCCAAATTTTCTTCTCACGCATCTGACCTTGTAATTTGAACTAGTGGTGTAGTAAACACAGTTGTCTTTTTTTTTTAGGTGTTGTGCTGAAACCGAGGTTGTCTAGGAAATGGTTAGCTTTTGACATCCAATTGATTTGCATTGGTTTGCCTAAAACTTCCGAAAATCCTGCCAGACCTTGGGAAGGTAGCCTTTATCTACATTTGAGTTAATGGAAAAAATGCTTTTTGCTTTAAAATGATTTGATATTGAATATTCAGGATAATTTGGAATAGAGCTTTAATGGGCAGAAATTAGGATTTTATTTAAGGGAATCGCAACCAAGGACATTTTGGAATTTATACTTGATCACCAGGTGGAAAATTTCAATTCGAAAAACAAACTCTGCAGATTTTGTTGTAAAATGTGCTGTCGTAGCATTCAATGATACTTGATCTAGAACAAATCTTCAAATGAAACTGTTGACTGGAGTCAGTTGGACAAAGGTAAATGAGTGCAGCTAAGCAACAGGTTTGATTATGCTGTGACTGACACACTGCTGTACATTTGCAACTATTCTGAAGTGTTTTCAAGCTCAAAAGGACAGGCTAAAATCCTCCATAATAGAAGCTCACTTTACTGTGGCGCAGTGGTTAGCACCGCAGCCTCACAGCTCCAGCGACCCAGGTTCAATTCTGGGTACTGCCTGTGTGGAGTTTGCAAGTTCTCCCTGTGACTGCGTGGGTTTCTGCCGGGTGCTCCGGTTTCCTCCCACAGCCCAAGACTTGCAGGTTGATAGGTAAATTGGCCATTGTAAATTGCCCCTCGTGTAGGTAGGTGGTAGGAGAATGGTGGGGATGTAGTAGGGAATATGGGATTAATGTAGGATTAATATAAATGGGTGGTTGTTGGTCGGCACAGACTCGGTGGACCGAAGGGCCTGTTTCAGTGCTGTATCTCTAAATAAAATAAAAAATAAATAAAATAAAATTTACCTAATGGTATGATGGGTTTGCAGTGTTCCATGCTTTTATTTTAATCTCATCAAATGTACCTATTCATTTTGTGTTTTTGTTTCAGCCTGGGTTCGGTATTCAGTGGTTTGTACTCCACTGAGTTGATAGTATAAATTATTTTACTCGGCTAGATTTATTTTGGCATGAATGAATACATGATGCTGCCTTTCATGTTCCAATCTATGTAATCCCTTTTTAAACCCTCTAGATCTCAATATAAATGAATCTGATCTATAATACCCAAGTACATTTGAGCGCCTAAGACTTGAGAGACAAAAAGTGTACAATGTTGGGAATTTTTTTTTCTCATCCCATGACTGTAATTGCTTCTGTTGACTCTATGATTCCACTCAAACATTTTCTTTTCATGATCCTGGATGCTGAGTCAGGTTATCAAAGGAGGCAGAAGAGAGAATTTTTCTTATTATTCATTCACCAGATGTGGATGTCACTGGCAGAGGCAGCATTTATGGTCCATTCCTAATTCACCTTGAGAAGGTGGTGGTGAGCCCCATTCTTGACAACTGAGTGGCTTGCTAGGCTATTTCGGAGGGCAGTTAAGAGTCAATCACATTGCTCTGGCTCTGAAGTCACAGGCCAGACAGGGTAAGGATGGCAGATTTTCTTCCCTAAAGGACATTAGTGAACCAGATGGGGTTTTCTTTTGGTAGTTACGTGGCCATCATGAATCAAACTAGCTTCTTATTCCAGATTTACTTAATTAACAGAATTTAAATTCCCCAACTACAGTGGTGAGATTTGAACTCGTGTCTCGGATCATTAGTGTAGACCTCTGGGTTACTAGTCCTGTAACATAATCACAATGCTACTGTACCCAGTATGTACCAAAGCCAAGCCAGAGCCTGCATTCACTTGGTGTCCACATAGTTCTTCCCTGCAGGGATCGCTGGATAGAGGTTAGAAGCAGAAACCCTGGCACTCCAGTACTTGAGAAGATTCATCAATAGCCTCGTATTAACTTGAAACTTTAATCAATGATTGGGCTATATCTGTTTTCCAAAAGACAACTGACCATTGTAGAATTGGGTCGTGTTGTTGAAAAGCTTCCACACAATCCCTTTTTCCTTTACCTGTCAGTTATATCTTGCAATCATTGAAACATTTTGGTGAAGTAGAGTGAAAAGTTGGCATCAATTTTTAAATGTGTGGTAATGCACTTTGCTAAAGGAGATGATGGTATTGAATGTTTCCATATGTCCATTTGCGCTCCTTTTATTCTAGACTTAAAATGTCCAATTCAAAATTCAGAGCATCATTTCAGTACATATTGGTCATTATGACACAGACGGAGGTCATTCAGACTGGGGCTTTGTAAAGCAATCCAGTCAGTCCCATTCCCCTGCTCTATCCCCATAACCCTGCACATTTATTTTCAAGTGTCCTTCCAATTTCCTTTTGAAATCATTGATCATCTCCACTTCCACCACGCTCGTAGGCAGTGAGTTCCATGTCATTATCAATTGCTGCATAAAAAAGTTCTTCGTAACATTTCCCCCCCCCCCCCCCTCCCATACCTCTTGCCCAAAACCTTCTATTTGTGTGTCCTAGTATAGTGTAGGGAAAACTACTGCGTTTTTGTGCAATGAGAAAGGGCTAATTAATAATCTGGTGGTAAAAGAACCTTTACGGAAAAGTGACCATATTATCATACAATTTTCCATGAAGTTTGAAAAAGATGTCGTTCAATCCGAAACTAGGTTCTTAAATCTAAACAAAGGCAACTATGAAGGAATGAGGAGCAAGTTGGCCATGATGGATTGGAAAAATATATTAAATGGTTGATGGTAGATAGGCAATGGCTAGTATTTAAAGAATTAATGAATGGTTTTCAAAACCATACATTCCTTTTAAGGCAAAAGAACCCAATAGGGAAAGTGAGTCAGCTGTAGCTAACAAAGGAAGTTAAAGATAGTGGGCTGAATTTTGTTCTCCCCCAGGCTTTGGGTTCTGTGGTGGGGGGGCGCCAGAAAATGGCTTCGGATGAGGCTCACCACGGACCTCGACGCCGGGAGGGCTCAGCCCGATCCTGTGCCAGCACCCCCCTGCCAGTGGGTGATGGGACTACAATTAACATATTCAAATCAAAAAAATATATTTAAATAGACTTACCTGCGATCTTGATGACTTGCCACGATCTTCGGCGTGGCGGCTGGCACGCCAGTGCCTTCAGATATCAATCCGGGAAACGAGGCGCCACACTGGTGGAGAGGGGGGAGGAGGTAAGTTTGTCAGTGTGGGGTTTGGGGGCGGGGTCAAATATACGTAATGGGTGTCGGGGGTGGTGGGAAGGGTTGAACCTTAAACTTTATGCAGTTTGGGGGTAGGGAAAGGTCAGATGTAAAAGGTAAGTGTTTTGGTGGGGGAGGTTAAATCTTTAATGAAATGGTTATTGGGAGGGTGGGAAAGGGGCGTTATAATTTTATTTAATTTTGGGGGTGCCAGCAGGGCTGGCTGTCCTTTAAAAAGGGCGCCAGCACCTGCGTACAGCCAGCTGCCGCCATTGCCAGGGATGGACAGCCCGCCTCCACCATGAGATTTGGGGCTACCCAGGCTATTTAAATGAGCCGCCATGTGGGAGATTGCGGTGACTCTTTCACATGCGGCCTACACGGGCCGGCTGCCATTTTTTTGAGCGTGCTGCCGAGATCAACGGCGGGTTCTTAAAATCCAGGCCAGTATTAGATCAAAGGGGGGCCTTATAAAGTTGCTAAAAAAAAAAGTCATAAGCTGGAGGATTGGGAGAATTTTAGAATCCAGCAAAGGAGGACCAAGAAATTGATAAAACAGAATATGAATGCAAATTAGCAAGAAATATAAATACGGATTGTAAAAGCTTCTATAGGTATGTAAAAAGGAAAAAATTAGCAAAGACAAATGTGGGTCCGTTCCAGGCAGCGACAGGAGAATTTATAATGGGAAATAGAGAAATGGCAACGAAGCTAAATAATTAATTTGTGTCTGTCTTCACAGAGGAAGATACAAGAAGTCTCCCTGAAATAATTGAGATCCATAGGTCTAGTGAGAATGAGGAAGTGTTGATGTTCAAAGGGGCCTAGGTTCCTTGTTCCTAATTTATTGAAAGCTAGCATGCTGGTGCAGCAAGCATTTAGAAAGGCAAATGGTATGTTAGCCTTTATTGCAAGTGGATTTGAGTACAGAAGCAAAGAAGTCTTATTTCAGTTGTACAGAGCATTGGTGAGGCCGCACCTGGAATATTACGTACAGTTCTGGTCCCCTTACCTGAGGAAGGATATTGTTACGATCAGGTGAGAAAGGTGTCTAGGGGTCTCTCTCAGCTTTCACCTGGTCTTCGCGTAACCGGGTTTAATTTTAAACACACTGTTTTTGGCTCCCCCTTTGGTGAATCCTTGTTCACCGCTTTCCAATTATAAGGCAAAGAAACTAGCACAAACAGGCTTTCTTCGGTTTAAAGATGAAAAGTTGAAATTTATTAAACTTGAACTTAAACTCTAATTTGGTTGACGCCTACGGATACACGCGTGCCCATGCTAGCATGTATACATGCTACACACGTGCAAATAGGGACAGAAAAGAGCAGAAGAAAAATAAAGTGGAAAAGTTTGAGGCAATATCTGGAGAGTTTTTGTTACAGTTCTTCGAGCTCACTAGAGCCTTGATTGTAGGTAGATTTTGCTTTTTGTTGGGGCCCAATATTCTTCTGAAATCTTGTTCGCTGTGGGAGACTTTTCTCTCTTGGGGTTCATGTGTCTTCAGTGGATTCAGAGGCTTGTGAGAAAAAGATGGGAGCAGGCAGACAGGAGGGGCTGTGGCAAGTCCAGGAGCATTCTGCTTTCTGCCCAAACTGCTTGTACAAATTCAAAAAACTCCAGTTGTCCAGCAGGTTAGTCATGTGACTAGCTGGTTTGACCATGTCCGTTTGTGTATTCGGCTATCTTAGCAGTCATCCTGGAATGTGAGCTCTCCCACCTTCGCTGTCTGGTGATCAAAAGTCCATTGTGGGTTGAATGTGTCAGGGAATGGTCCTTTTCTCCTTTCCAAGCGCTGTCTGTTAATATGCAAATGGCTTTCCAGCCAAGAGTCCATTGTGGGTTGAATGCATCAGGGAATGGCTGCTTTGTCCTTCCAAACTCTGTCTTCTAGCCAAGATCTGGTAATTTTTAAAAGCAAGTCCTTTCTTCACTTCAACAGCAGTTTGAAATTTAATGTTCATGTGGCAAAATTAATATGCCTCATGATTGGCAGGTGGGAGCCTGCATGACAATGTACTTCCCATTGAAGGTTCATTAGACTGATTCCTGGGATGGTGGGATTGTCCTATGAGGAGAGATTGAGGAGACTGGGCCTGTATTCTCTGGAGTTTAGGAGAATGAGAGGCAATCTCATAGAAACTTACAGAATTCTTAGAGGGCTCGACAGGGTAGATGCAGAAAGGATGTTTCCCCTGGATGTGGGGTCTAGAACCAGAGGACACAATCTCAGAATAAAGGGCAAGCCATTTAGGCCTGAGATGAGGAGGAACTTCTTCACCCAGAGGGTGGTGAATCTGCCCGGAGGGCACTGAGTAAGTTCAAGACTGAGATTTCCAGTTGCTAATGACATCAAGGGATATGGGGATAATGCGGGGATATCGTGTTGAGATAGACAATCAGCCATGATCTAGAATGACGGAGCAGGCTCAGAGGGTGAATAGCCTACTCCTGCTCCTATATTCCTATTTTGAATGTTAACATGGAAAGTTCACTATTCAAAACATTAATAGGTTAAACCAGCCTTAAATATCATAGACATGAGACTTAATTATTAATGTTGAGAAAGTAATTCCCAAACTCCAAGGACAATTAAGTTGAACAGGCCTCCGTACCATAATTTTCCAAATATAATACATATTCTTCTCCTAAAAACTGTTCTAGCAGTTGGGTACGTATTATACTTGGTAACAAATCAAAATTTTTGCAGCCGGTCAAGAACGTCTTTTCCACATGTGTTGCAAATGATGCATACCTACCAGAAATGTTGCGTTTTGATGGTATTTCTTTAAATTCTTCCTGTTTCTTCTGGCTTCCCGATGGTGTAAACGCATGTACTCCAGAAAAAGCCACCCATTCTGCTTTTGGTGCATCTGCTGTTTAAGTGGTCAGTTGCAGTTGACTTCCATCACTTACAATTGGCCTGTCATGTCTCCAGGAATAATGACAAGATCTCTGCTCCTGGAAAGAAACTGGCTCCAATTCCAAGTGTACTTGGACAGGAGGCTTACGAATGTGCTGTGTTCGATCAACTAATAAACGTTGTCTGCTCATTTGGTCCACTTGAGAATGCATATTTTGCATGGGCATGGGAGCCAGCCATTCAGCAAACTCTGGTGAGAACGGACTGTTTAGCTTAGTCGGGTTTGCTTGCTGCTTTTGTCAATAAAGGGTCTAGGTGCATATTATATATGGTGATATACTGCACAGTGGCGCAGTAGTTAGCACCGCAGCCTCACAGCTCCAGCGACCCGGGTTCAATTCTGGGTACTGCCTGTGTGGAGTTTGCAAGTTCTCCCTGTGTCTGCGTGGGTTTTCTCCGGGTGCTCCGGTTTCCTCCCACAAGCCAAAAGACTTGCAGGTTGATAGGTAAATTGGCCATTATAAATTGCCCCTAGAATAGGTAGGTGGTAGGGAAATATAGGGACATGTGGGGATGTGGTAGGAATATGGGATTAGTGTAGGATTAGTATAAATGGGTGGTTGATGGTTGGCACAGACTTGGTGGGCCGAAGGACCTGTTTCAGTGCTGTATCTCCTTTTAAAAAAAAAAAAAACAATTTTGACTCTTCGTTCATGGAAATCGGAGTGCATATTATATTTTGGGCATGTTGTATTTGGAAAATTACGGTATTTGGAGCCTTATTTTTCAGTCAACTCCAAGCACCAGTGATGCTTTATTTATGCTACACCTTAAATAAGTTAGAGTAAGATAGTACCCTGGTTTATTCTGTTGGCATGTAAATTCACAGGAGATTAGTTGTTCATTGGTTTGGTTGGCATCCTTCCATCTGTGAAAGATGATGTATACGTAGCAACCAATCCATGTAGGTGGGGAAGTGACACTGAGTTGTTTTTGACGTTGGTGCCTGTTGCCGAGCTGCTGTAGCAACTGGTCGTTGTGGTAGTGCACACCAATCTGCAGAATGTGCCGCCATTTCCCTCTTTCCTCCCAGGTGTGATAGTCAACATTTATGGCCTTAAAATGGAGCTTTGGGCACCCCACTGGTCGTCTAGCCCCGGCTGCCTAACCATACAGACGGTCCTTGGGTATACGACCGTCTTCCATCCTGAAGGCATTTCCGATCCACCGAAGCCACCTTTGTTTGATTAATGCCAACACCCTTGGGACCTGTGCCTTTGTGAGGATTGCTGCATTTGTGATTTTTGTCCTGCCAGGATATACCCATGATGTGCTGCAGACAGTGAAGATGGAAATTATTGAACTTCTTTTCCTGGTAACTAAGTTGCCCATGTTTCACAGCCATACAGCAAGGTGCTGAGAACACAGGCCTGATAAACCATCAGCTTGGTCCGAAGGGTCAGCTTGCACGTTTCGCGAGTCGACCAAAGATGGTAGCTGCTTTCCCTATTTCCCTGTTTGTTGTTTACTGTGTGTGATTATTTAGTAGTTGTGCTTAATGTGTAGACAGACTTGATGTGTACATTTTTTATTTGTAAAAGACACTTTAGGGCAATTATTGATAGCATATGGTACAAAAGGAGAGGTTTTAAAAAATACTCCTGTAACTGCACATAGATCTGCTTACATCACGATCAACGCCAGGGTCAAAGTTCATGTTTAGCAAATAAGCCATTGATGATTAATTTATTTGGTATAAAATGCAATATCCAATTTTTGTATTTCAAACTGCCTGCTCCCCATCACTATTGACCTGAATTATAAAGAAATAGAATGTTTTCATTAAGACGTTTGTAAAAAGATTCTTCTAGTGTATGGTTATTGTGGTGCAGAGCCGGAGAACTTTCAAACTTTGCCAATAGTTTTTTTTAATTCAATCAAGGCTACAAGCTGGTTTTGTAAGACATTTGCTACTTGCCAATTTTTGAAAGAAATGTTAATATGGAAACAGAAGAATCAGTTTGTAGAATCATTTCTTTTTGTAAAAAAGATCAACTCAATCAGAATAGTTCTTTGTATTCCGTTGTGCTGTGCAGTGAATATTCCATTGTAAGCACATTTCAACTTGGAAATAAACACACTCCCACAGTAATAACAGCTTTCAACCCACAGCAACCTTTCACTAGTTTCATGTCAGAATCTTATTTCAACTTTTCAGCCCTGTAGACTTCTATATCTGCATTGCACTAACCGCACTGCAAGCTGCTTCCTTTTTTTTTGTAGCTGTATTTGTAATGTATTTATATTATTAAAGTAATGATGTATATAAACACTTCCTTGAACTGGCCATGCATACATGGTGTCCATTTTGGCTCTAGCTTCTTTAGCTCCTCTTCAACCTGCATTTTGAGAGCATAAGGAACAGGCCTAGACTTGCAATATGCTGGCTTTGCTTTCGGCCTGACTTGAATGTGCACCTTCACGTCGATTTATGCCTTCATAGCTGTCCTCCAATGTTCCTGTAACTAAGAGCTGATCAAGCTTCTTGATCATCTCAACTTAGAAAACATGCTGCTTGTCTGACTTCAACTTGCATTGTTTTGTTGACACTACAACAATGGGTAACTTGAGGGACTTGCCCTTATATTGGTCATTGCACTCCATTTGTACAGACATTTCTAACACCTCAGAGTAGTTTTTCACCTGAATTTGCTCTTGTACATGTCTCTACTCATAATTGAGCAATCTGCAGCCGTATTGATGCGCATATTGATGTCCTGTTAGTTTGCCAATACCTTTGTACAAAGGTCTCTGTCATTTGAGTAATTGCTAGTGGCATAAATGTTGTACAACCCTAGCCCCTCTTCGCTTAGGCACTCTCGATTCACTTCAAGATTGTGAACTCCACCCTTGTGATGATGCTGTTTTCCATTACCACTGGAATGAGATCCCTTTCCTGCTTTGCATTTGCTTGGCAAACAGTTGCAATGTGGCCTTTCTTTTGGCAATTAAAGCACTTGATGTTTCTGTACTGACATGCTTATGTCTTTTGATTGCCCCTTACAGTGATAAGACACTAAACTACTATCACCAGCACTCTTCTGACTGGATGTCCCCACTTTAGGCTTGGTGGAAGCCTTCTGACCGTGGACAGAAGCTGTACTAATCACTTGCAGAGCACGAAAATCCCCAAGCATTCTTTTTTTGCTACCTCCGTAGAAAGAGCAATCTTGAATGCAAGCTCAAATGCAAGATTTTATGTGTTTGGTAACTTCAGTTGGATTCTTTCGTCCACCAATCCACACACTCATCTGTCTAGTAATGCACGCCCTAAGAATGTGCCAAAGTTGCAATGTAGTGATAAATTCTTCAGTGCCACAATGTACTCACCAACTGTTACACTATCTTTCTGATTTCTGGTTCCAAATTTGCAGCTTTCCACTATCTCTAGTGGTTTAGGGTTGAAATGTTTCCCTAACTTGGTGATTGTTTTGAATGACACATCTTTTGCCTTATTGGGATCAAGAAGATTTGTTCGCATGCCATACACTTTCAGTCCAATTTCTGTTAACAAAATTGCTTTCTTGCCATCAGGAATTGCCTTATTCTGAATCTTGACCTCTTCACTTTCACCTTCAAGTTCCAAAATGTTGTTAGCTCTGAAAAACATGTCCATTCTTTCAATATACAAACTGAATGGTTCTCGAGCTCTCGCACATGTCCCTAGCTTTCCAGTGGGCACAGCCATATTATCCTGTTTCCAAATTCATAATAACGCAGTAAACACTTTACTGCAGCTGTCCATAACAGTAATAACTAAAACAGTCTAGTCAGTGGTTGAAAATATTCTTTTGCTCAAATGAGCACTTTGAATCCGATTCACATTAGGACCCTGCGGTATTCCATTCCACTGAGGAGAAAGCTTGAGGTTCAGGCTTTGCACAATCCAGACAAAAATCTGGGCCATCTGAGTAGGTAGGTCATCAGGAGCTGGCTGATCTTGTTCACTGCAGTCCCTGCTACTGTTTGCTGCTTATATTTGCAGTCTTTGATCCCACCCTGGTCGCCAATTTCTGTAATTATTTAGGGTGGCACTAGCAGAGAAAATGGACACCAAGCATAGCCTGTTCAAAGAAGTGTTTATTTACATCATTGTCATCACAACATTAGCATAATATACAAATTCCACTGTTGAAACAAAAGCATTTCATTTCACTGTCATTTGGGGTGGTGCTCGGAAGCTCCATAGACTTTACCTGAGACAAAATCTTTCAAACTATCAACCAATTTTCAATTGAAGTCACTTGACTGATTCAATCTATTGTATGAAAGAAAGACTTGTATTTATGTAGCACTTTTTACATCCTCTGGACGTCTCAAAACACTTGAGTTCCATTTGAGATGTTTTCACTGTTTTTCCTAAGGTTATATTCTTGAACAGCATATGTAAAGTTTACAGTAAAGAGGAATTTGCATTATAAATGATTTAATTTGGTGGCTTGAATTTTTGATTTTGGGATAATTTTACATACAATTGTATAGTTGGTTTATTTATTTAATGGTGTTGATTCACTCTTCCCTTCCTGGCCCACAATCAAACACTCTCCAGCAGAAACTGAACCATGTGAGGCATAGGTTGCACCTTGATGCAGATTTTTGTGATTCTACTCCTATATCTTTGCAAACATTTTTTCATTGCTCAGCTACCTTGTTGCACCTGTGATGGTTTCATTAGTTCTTAACCATAATAATATGACAGTAATTTGTCACATTCATAAAGATAATCTGTTTTAACTTTTACAGTTTGCTTTGCTTTTATTTAAAGGGTGAGATTCCCAATGTTATAGCAATCTGCCTAAGGGCAGGTCTTCTCATTTCTCCACGCCTCGTTGTCTTGCGCTTTCCTCTTTAGTTGCCCTTAGGAGCCTCCCATTTTCAATGTGAAGTTGTCTAATATCATTCTCTTTTTCTCCCTTTTGGTTTACATCCCACTAAACTACCTTCAATCACCTCCTTCGTCAAGTTCTCATGCCTTAAAATGTGGCCAGTCCAACCTTGTTGCCTTTTGATGATGGTCACTAATGTTCTATCCTCCACCACCATCCTGAGAACTTATTCATTACTCTTGGGTTCTCTCCAAGTGACCCGCTCCATCCTCCTTCAGATGTGCATTTCACAACTTCCTAGTCTTTGGATATCCGCTTTTCTCAATGTCCAAA
Organism: Heterodontus francisci; assembly: GCF_036365525.1. NCBI lineage: Eukaryota > Metazoa > Chordata > Chondrichthyes > Heterodontiformes > Heterodontidae > Heterodontus > Heterodontus francisci. Next base: position 121,211,800 of record NC_090374.1, read on the forward strand.
ATTCAGTCCCATACAGCAAGATAGCCCAAAACACAGTCTTGATAATTTTCTTTAAGATCTTTACTCATTCCTGGACTGAGCAATTCTTTGTTTGGAGAATGCGGTCTTTGCCATTGCCATTCTAGCTCTGATTTCTTTATGGTAGTAACCATCTTCTGGCAAGGTGCTTCCCAGGTAATTAAATTGTGATACCTGTTCTAGCTGTTGACCATTTATCATGACTTCTGCTATCCCACCGTTATTTCTTCCAATCTTAATAACTTTTGTCTTTTTTACATTAGTTTTCATTCCATAAGCTTCCACCACTTTATTCATTCTATCCATTAGTATCTGTAGATCGTCTGCTATGCTCACCACGAAGGCCTGGTCATCTGTAAATCTGATGACCAGATTCCTAATAAGGTATTTTACTCCCTTTTTAATTCCCTTTCAGCACCTTGCGCTACTATTGGTTGAGCAGGCAGATGTTTAACAGTGATGCTGCAGAGCAGGCAGTTTGAGATAAAGGAGCAGAGCTTTTAGGGCTCTGATTCTGCTTTCTTCCCCATTTTTTCTGGTGAGTAAGCACCCAGCCTCTGCTTGATGCAGTCCTAAAAGGATGAGATATAACTTTGTGTATAAATTCATGGGTGTGAATGTGTGTGCATTATAGCTGCTACTCTGGACCTGAGCCCATTACTTCTGTCTCATTTTTTTTTTTTTTCCCCCCCGCTTGGCCCCTGTCTGGCCTTTCTCAGGTTTGAATATCTCCAATCTGGTTTCTATAGCTGCAACAGAACTGAAACAGCCCGAACCAAATTCAAAATGTGGGTATCGCTGGCAAGGACAGCAATTCTTGCCCTTGAGAAGGCGATGGTAAGCCGCTTTCTTGAATCACTGCAGTTCGTATGGTGAAAGTACTCCCACAGTGCTGTTAGATAGGGAGCTCCTGAATTTTAAACCAGTGACGATGAAGGACTGGCGATACATATCCAAGTCAGGGCAGTGTGAGGCATGAAGAGGAACTCACCACAGAATCCCCAGCCTCTGACCTGCTTTTGTAGTCACAGCATTTATGTGGCTGGTCTAGTTAAGTTTCTGGCCAGTGGTGACCCCCAGAAAGTTGATGGTGGTGAAATCGGCGATGCTAATGCCATTGAATGTCAATGGGAGATGGTTAGACATGCTAGTTGAAGATGATCATTGTCTGTCACTTATCAGCCCCAAACGGAATGACGCCCAGATCTTACAGCATGCTTCATTATCTGAGGAGTTGCGAATGGAACTGAACACTGGGCAGTCATAGAATATCCCCACATCTGACCTTATGTTGGAGGGGAGATCATTGATTAAGCAACTGAAGATGGTTAAGCCTCGGACGTTTAGTTTAGTTTAGAGATACAGCACTGAAACAGGCCCTTCGGCCCACCGAGTCTGTGCCGACCATCAACCACCCATTTATACTAATCCTACATTCCTACCACATTCCCACCTGTCCCTATATTTCCCTACCACCTACCTATACTAGGGGCAATTTATAATGGCCAATTTACCTACCAACCTGCAAGTCTTTTGGCTTGTGGGAGGAAACCGGAGCACCCGGAGAAATCCCACGCAGACACAGGGAGAACTTGCAAACTCCACACAGGCAGTACCCAGAATTGAACCCGGGTCGCTGAAGCTGTGAGACTGCGGTGCTAACCACTGCGCCACTGTGCCGCGATGTTCTAGGGCTGAGATTATTGACCTCCAACAACTGCAACCATCTTTGTTTGTGTCTGAAATGACTCCAGCCAGTGGAGAGATTCCCCCCCCGCCCCCCCCATTTGCATTAACTTCAGTCTTGCAAGGGTTCCTTGATGTCACACCCGTTCAAATGCTGCCTTGATGTTAAGGGCGGTCACACTCGCCTCATCTCTTGAATTCAGCTCCTTTGGCCATGTTTACGGCAAGGTTATAGTGAGGTCTGGAGCTAAGTGGTTCTCACAGAACCTAAACTGAGCATCGGTGAGCAGGTTGTTGGTGAGTAAGTGTTGCTTGATTGCACTGTCAACAGCATCTTCTATCACTTTGATGATTGAGGGCAGACTGGAGTGGTAATTGGCCGGATTGGATTTTTGTTTAATTCATTCACAGGATGTAGCCGTCACTTTTTTTTGTCCTCCTTTTTGTGAATAGGACATACCTGGACAAATTTCCAATTTATCAGGCAGATGCTAATGTTGTAGCTGTACTGGAACAGCTTGGCTAGAGGCATGGCTAGTTCCAGAGCACATTGGCATAGGGTCAAGCAGATTAAAGAATGAAATGCATGGCTCAAAGAGTGGTGTGGGAAGAAGGGTTTTCAATTCATGGAGCACTGGCACTAGTATTCAGGAAAGAGAGAGCTGTTCCGTTGGGATGGGCTGCACTTAAACTGGGCTGGGACCAGTGTCCTGACAAATCATATAACTGGGGCTGTGGATAGGGCTTTAAACTAATGGTGGGTGGGGGTGTGGAGGTTTCAGGTGAAGGGAGGTTTAGAAAGCCAAAGAGAAAAGTCGGGGCAATAGAACAGTCTAATGATGTGGATAAAGAGCAGAGTGAGACAGGAAGGGACAGAGAGTTTAGCAGTAACTGCGCACCAGCGAGTAAGGTCGATGTTGGGAATAGCAGTAAAGAAATGAAATTAAAGGTTCTTTATCTGAATGCAAGAAGCATCCACAATAAGATAGATGCACTAGTGGCACAAACAGAAATAAATGGTTTAGATCTAATCGCCATTACAGAGACATTGGTTACAAGGTGATCAAGGTTGGGAAATAAATATTCCAGGGTACACAATATTTTGAAAAGACGGGAAGAATAGCAAAGGGGGTGGTGGGGGAGGGGGAGCGGTAGCCCTGATAGTAAAGGATGGCATAAGGACCTTAGCTCAGAAGATCAGGAGGTAGAATCATATGGGATTAGGAATAGGAAGAATCAGAAAACACTGGTGGGAGTAGTTTATAGGCCCCCTAACAGTAGATATATCATTGGTCAGAGCATTAAGCAAGAAATCATTGGAGCTTGTAACAAAGACAATGTAAAAATTGTGGAGGACTTTAATCTTCATATAGACTGGACCAATCATATTGGCAAGGGTAGACTAGAAGATGAGTTTATGGAATGTTTTTGTGATAGTTTCTTGGAGCAACATGTAGTGGAACCAACTAGAGATAAAGCTATTTTATGTCTAGTATGTGCAGTGAGACGAGGTTAATTAGTAATCTCAGTAAAAGATCCACTGGGAAATAGTGACCATAACACAATTGAATTCAATGTTAAGTTTGAAAGTGACCTACTCCAATCATAAACCAGAATCTTAAACAAATCCACTTATTTAGTTATGGGGAGAGAACTGACTGTGATTGGGAATGTAAACTAAAAGGAATGGCACTAAATAAACAGTGGGAAAAGTTTAAAGAAACAATTCAAAATGTTCAACAAAAATACATTCCATTGAAAAATAAAAACTCAGCAAAAATGATCTATTCGTGGCTTACTCAGGAAGTTAAGGATATATATTGGCTTAAAAGAAGAGGCTTATGTTGCAAAGAATAGTAACAAGTCTGAGGATTGGGAGTGTTTTAGAAACCAGCAAAGGGGTGCCAAAATGTTGTGCAGGGAAAAAAATAGAATGCGTGTAAACAAGCTAGGAATGTTAAAACAGATTGTAAGTGCTTTTACGAGTATATAAAAAGGAAAAGCGTAGCTAAAACAAACAGTGTTCTCTTAGAAGCAGAGACAGGAGAAATTATTCTGGGGAATGAGGAAATGGCAGAGACATTGGACAAATGTTTTGTCTGTCTTCACGATAGAAGACACAAGTTGCATACCAGAAATAGAGGGTAACCAAGGGGCTAAAAAGAGTGAAAAAATTAAGGTAATTAATATGAATAGAGAAAAAGTATTGGGAAAGATATATGGGACTAAAATCTGACAAATCCCCATGGCCTACATCCCAGGGTTCTAAAAGAGATAGCTACAGAGATGGTCGATACACTGGCTACGATTTTCCAAAATTCCCTGGATTCTGGAACGGTCCCAGCAGATTGGAAGTTAGCAAGAAAGGAGGGAGAAAATGGGGATCTGTAGGCCAGTTAGCCTGACATTAGTCATTGGGAAAATGCTGGAATCTATTATTAAGGAAGTCTTAACAATACACTTAGAAAATCATAGTATGATCAGGCAAAGTCAACATGGCTGTAACTGGTAGGTTAGATGAAGGGAAACAAGTAGATGTAGTATACCTGGATTTCCAAAAGGCATTTGATAAGGTACCACACAAAAGGTTAATAGGCAAGATAAGGGCTCAGAGTTGGGGATAATTTATTAGCATGGATAGAGGATTGGTTAACGGACAGGAACCAAAAAGTCGGCATAAATGGGGCATTTACAAGTTGGCAGGCTGTGACGAGTGGAGTGCTGCAAGGATCAGTGCTGGGGCCTCAACTATTTATAATCTATATCCATGATCAATGATTAATGAGACCAAGAGTAATGTATTTAAGTTGGCTGAAAATACAAAGGTAGGTGGAAATGTAAGCTGTGAGGAGGACATAGAGAGGCTGCAAAGAGATATAGATGGGTTAAATGAATGGGCAACAAGGTGGCAAATGGAGTATAATGTCAGGAAGTGTGAGGTTATTCACTTTGGTTGTAAGAATAGAAGAGCAGAATATTTTTAAAAGGCGTGAAACTTGTAAATGTTGTTCAGAGTGTGCTGGTACAAGGAACACAAAGTTAGCATGTAGGTACAGCAAGCAATTAGGAAGGCAACTGGCATGCTGGCTTTTATTGCAAGGGAATTGGAGTACAAGAATGAAGTCTTGCTGCAATTGCACAGGGCTTTGGTGAGACCACACCTGGAGTACTGTGTGCAGTTTTGCACTCCATATTTAAGGAAGGATATACATTCATTGGAGGCAGTACAATGAGGTTCTCCACATGAGTCCCTGGGATGAGGGGGTTGTCCTATGATAGGCTAAGTAAATTAGGTCTATATTCTCTGGAGCCTAGAAGAATGAGGGGTGATGTCATTGAAGGGGTTTGACAGGGTAGACATTGAGAGGTTGTTTCCACTGGCTGGCGAATCTAAAACACTGGGTGGGGGGGGGGGGGGGGCCCACAGTCTCAGGATAAGGGGCCAATCATATAGGACTGAGATGAGGAGAAATTTCTTCACTCAAAGAATTGTGAATCTTTGGAACTTTCTGTTCCAGAGGGTAGTGGATACTCTGTTGTTGAATATATTTAATGCTGTGATAGACAGATTTTTGCCTCTAAGGGAAACTAGGGATATGGAGAGTGGGCGGGCAAGTGGAGTTGAAGCCCAAGATCAGCCATGATCATATTAAATGGCAGAGCAGGCTCAACGGCCATATGGTTTACTGCTGCTCTTGTTCAGTGCTACAGAAGGGATGTTGTCAGGGCCCATAGCCTTTGCTGTATCCAATGCACTAAGACACTTCTTGATATCACATGGAGTGAATTGAATTGGCTGATGACTGGCATCTGTGATGTTAGGGTCCTCAGGAGGAGGCTGAGATGGATGATCCACTTGGCACTTTTGGCTGAAAATAGTTGCAAATGCTTCAGTATTTTTTGTGCTGTCATTCTGGGCTCTGCCATCTTTGAGGATGGGGATGTTCATGGAGCCATCGCCTCCTTTCAATCGTTGAATTGTCCACCACTGGATGTGGCAGGACTGCAGAGCTTTGATCTGATCTGTTGGTTGTGGGATCGCATAGCTCTGTTTAGCGTGCATGTAGTCCTGTGGTGTGCCTTCAGCAGATTGACACATCATTTTTAGGGTTGCCTGGTGCTGCTCATTGAACCAAGGTTGGTCCCCCGGCTTGATGGTAATGGTAGAGTAAGGGACCTGTCGGCCCAAGAGGTTACAGATTGCGGTGGAATACAATTCTGCTGATGGTCCACAGCGTCTCTTGGATGCCCAGTTTTGAACTGTTGGATCTATCCCATTTAGCACGGTAGTGGTGCCACACAGCATGATGGAGGGTGCCCTCAGTGTGAAGAGAGACTTTGTTTCCACAGGGTCCATGTAGTTCCCACTCCTAATACAATCAAGGGTCAGAAGCATCTGCAATAGATAGGTTGGTGAGGACGAGGTCAGATAGGTTTTTCCCTTGTGGATGTAAAAGATCCCATGGCACTATTTTTGAAGAAGAGCAAGGGAATTATCCCCAGTGTCCTGGCCAATATTTATCCCTCAATCAACATTACAAAAAAACGGATTATCTGATCATTATCACATTGCTGTTTCTGGGAATTTGCTGTGCGCATACCAGCTGCTACATTTACTGCCTTACAACAGTGACTGTACTTCTAAACGTACTTCATTGGCTGTAAAGTGCTTTAAGATGTCTAGTGGACATGAAAGGTGCTATATAAATGCAAGTCTTTTTGTGTTGGTTCTTCACCACCTGTCACAGGCCCAGTCTGGCAGCTATGTCCATCAGGACTCAGCCAGCTTGTTCAGTAATGGTGCTATCAAGCCACTGTTGGTGATGGACAGTGAAGTCCCCAGCTACATTTAATTCTGTGCCCATGCTATCCTCAGTGCTTCTTTCAAGTGGTGGTCGACTTGGAGGAGTATTAATTTATCAGTTGAGGGAGGGTGGTAAATGGTAATTAGCAGGATGTTTCCTTATCCATGTTTGACTTGATGCCATGAGACTTCACAGGGTCCAGATTCAATGTTTAGAACTCCCAAAGCCACTCCCTCGCAACTGTTTACCAATTGTCCTGCCACCTCTAGTGGGTCTGTCCTACTGTGGGTGGGATAGGACAGATCCAGGGATGGTGATGGATGAGATGAGACGGAGGCTGAACGGTATGATTCTGAGAGTACGACTTTTGAACTGGTGTTTGACTAGTCTGTGGGACCACTGTCCCAATTTTGGTAGAAGTCTCCAGATGTCTGTGAAGAGGACTTTGCGGGGTTGACCGGGCTGGGTGTGCCTTTGTCATTTCCTGTGTCTAGGTCAATATTAGGTGGTTTTATTAACTTTTTTTAGCGGTTTGATTCAATTAAGTAGCTTGCTAGGCCATTTCAGAGGGCATTTAAAAGGGTCAATCGTATTGCATTGATCTGGAGTCACATATAGGCCAGACCATGTCAGGCCAGCAGATTTCCTTCCTTGGACATTAGTGAACCAGATGGGTTTTTACAACATTTTGGTAGTTTCATGATCATTACTGATAGCTTTTTATTTTCAATTTTATCTAATTAGTGGAATTTAAATTCCCAAGATGCCGTGGTGAGAATTGAACTTGTGTCTCCAGATTGTTAGTCCAGGCTTCTGGATTGCTAGTCCAGTAACATAACCACTATGATAATGTATATACACAACGAATGAGGTTATGTCAATAACTAGCCTACTATGTGTTTTTAAACAGGAGCAGGTTCCTCCACACCCATACCTGTAGCAAATATCTTTTTTGCTACAGGTAATTTACTAATAGGTTGTTTATTTGTAACTTATTTTAGAGCATTCGGAATTGATTGCACCTCAAACTTTTGATTGTCTTGGTTAGGTGTGTATCACAGAAAAGAATTATCTTACATTTTACAGCTAGTGTAATGGAACTGCCTCTGTTTGATTTTAAAGCCACATCTGTTTCACTTCTATATCTGTTTTTTTTCTGCATTTATAACAAAATGTAAATTTTCTAAAGAAGGAAGGTGAGGTTAAAACAAATCCGTTTCATATTTAGTTGAGACCGTGGTTGTACATTAGCCGGACTGCACAGGAGGAGATAACTGCAAATTAACATGCAATTTACAAGAAAAAACCTGAAAAGTATCTTGTTCATGTAAAATGTTTGCTTAATATAAGTTTCTTTTTCCAGAGCCAAGTGATCAAAAAGACTTCATTACGGATTGAAAGGGAAAATTCAATTTTTCAAAAAGAGACCAGAGATCTACCTTCATTTATTAAGGGATTGTCTAAGTTTCAAAAGCCCAATTCTGTAATGACATTTACCTTTTTTAAATGCTAGTTCTTAAGTAAGCTTGGTGATTCCTTCCAATGGTTGCTACTTCATTCACTGTTAGCTAGACTGAACAGTTGAACCACACAGACCAAAAACATTCAAGGCTCAAACCACGTTCCCAGTTCTGACACTGTCCTACTTTAACTGCAAGTGTGTGAATGTCTTCTGAAGATGGGACTAGGCTTAGCTATGACGCCCTCAAGACGATAACCTCCTGACTGTCACAGTCAAGGCCCGCATTACAAGTACAGTATTGACTATTTGTGTGAGCTCACAGATGGTATTGATGCCTATGGAACTGTATGCCAGGAGGATGTCAAAAACTTATCTAAAACAAGAGAATCCCTATACGGAGAGGAGTGTGCTTAATTTAAAGCCATTTTGTTCTTCTCCCTTTGCTTCCTGTTTCTTTACTGTGGAAACACCTTTTGTCCCTAATCCTTGTGTATGGGTGAAAAGATTCCAGGTGAGACTGGCGTGCTTGCAATACAAGATCAAGCGAAAGGAAACGCTTGTGTCCTAGATCTTCAGTATGTGTTCATAATAGAGGTGTTCAGGTTACTTTGACAGAGTTTTGGGCATTTTCTTTGAGCTAATATTCTGAGAATATCTCAGCAAAACTACAGACTACATGCAGTGCAATGTTGTTACCATACCATGATGGAACACAAGCTGGGCATTTTCCATTGCACAGCAGTGCCCCAAATCTTGGCAAAGAACAAATTGTGAGCATCCTGTTGAAACTGGTCATCTTTTAAACCGGATTAAGTTGCCTTTTGAGTCCTGGGACCTTGCCATTCCAGGTTTGCAGATCTTCTGGCTTTTTCAAGTAACAAACAGTTGTTATATTGTTAGTGTGGCTGGTTCCCCATTTTGCTGTCCTGAAGCTGTGCTTTACAGTATCCCAACTCCCCGGCTGAAGGGTGTAAAATGATTCATTGTGGAGATAAAAGATAACAGGAAAACTGGAGGGGTTGTGCAAGAGAGGAAATTTGTGGGGGAAGGAGAATCTACTTTTATACTGATGCTGTGCAGTTCAGATTGCACAAGACTGCCAGTCAGAACTGGCTCCTTTCACTAGCAGCAGAGTCACAGACCCACAAAAACTGGATACGTGATTATCATCAGGACAGGGAGCACTACTTAATGGTGTTAACTTGAGTCAGTTCATGGACAATAGCTGCCCTGAATTCATACTGAACAAGCACCAGTGTGAACATTACTAAAATGTTGGACTACAGTAATTCAGCCCAGGTGTTTCACATTGCAACTTTTAAAAGAAAAAGCTTATTTAGGTTGATGTCAAGTCCAAATAAGTACCATGGCAAGGTGGAACAATAACAGTTTACAAGTACCAAAACAAAATGTGCAAGAGTTTCAAATTTGACTGTTTTTGGTGGATGGAAACATTCATGTCAGTGTATGTCCTTTGAAGCTTAATATGTTTTTAGTGACGAACTTGTTTTGAAAGAAAGTTGTTGTAAAGTCTAAAATTAAGACTGAAATAAAGGTACTAAAGTTTGGATAAATTGCTGTGAACTACAACATTCATCACTGCTCTGTGCATGAGAATTGTAACTTCATAAGCACAGTATATATAAGATCTTCATAGAGAAATGATAACTGACTTGGAATCTCAGTTATTGATTTTTCCAATAAGACTTGCACAAGCCAAGATTTCATGCAGAAAACAATTAGCTGTTTTATGCTTCATAACTGATTAGTTTTTTTTAAGATTCTGAAGTGATGCTTAATTTTTGAGTATTTAAATAGTGAATTATAATGGCATAATTCAAAGTATATTGACCTCTGGTACCATTCTTCATGTATGAGCCTATATCGTGAATTTTGAAAGGTTATTCAACTGTGGAAGGCATCCTCTTTTCACCCAACACCCAAACACTGGCACTTTCCAGCACCAGCCATGGGCAAGTGCAGCAGGAGTCCTGGCTCACTGTTATATTTTCTCTATCTAACTTTAGCTATTGGGCTGGTCTAAGGCAAGTAACTTTGTCTGTCTCTAGTTAGTCTTTTGGTTTGTGATGACTTAAAATAAATTGTATTTGCTAAAAGGCTTTTAGTCTATTTGTGAACAGAGTTAAGAATGCAAACTGATTGATGGAACTATTTTTTTGTTAGCTTCTTTGATGAATCAGTTGGTAAATGCACCTGCAAGCATGGAACTGAGCCAGGTTCAATCCTCAGTCTATACGGAGTTATCTGTCTGATCTCCACTGAACTGCACTATTGGGGTGGGAGAACTTCACTTTGCCTCGGTACTCGTAGATTTTGGAGGTGGGGTAAGTCAGTCAGCCAGGGTTGATGATCCTGATTGCTATCTGGTCGTCACCTGGAAAGTTTGCATGTTTGGTGTCGGGTGAAGAGAGGATTGGGTATTAAGACTCGGGCACGAAGAATGGTCACAATTTTAATTTCCAGGGGGACTACACTTCTGTGAGATCTAAATAAAAGCAAAATATTGCAGATGCTAGAAATCTGAAATTAAAAACAAAAAGTGCTGGAAATACTCAGCATCTGTGGGGAGTGAAGCAGAGTTAATGTTTCAGGTCACTGATCTTTCATCTGTTGAAAGATCAGTGACCTGAAACGTTAACTCTGCTTCTTTCACCACAGGTGCTACCAGACCTGCTGAGTATTACCAGCATTTTTTGTTTTTACGTCTGAGATATCTTGTTTGGCTACCTCCCAAGTCAGGTTTCTGGCATCACTGTCAGCTGATTTTTGAAACTAGCGAGTCATCAGGAGATGATCATCGAGATGGTGATGATTCTTTCCACATTTGCTTGTGTTGCAAAAAATGTAACTGCAGTTAGGCCTGCTACTAGCAACCATTGCTTCGTGAGTTTTCCCTTGAAAACATTGTCCCTTTTATATCTGGGCTACTTGATCAAGTTTGAACCGAGCTTGCCTAGTGGCATTGATCTTTCTTTGAAGCTCGGTTTGCTGCAGTCTTTGCTTCCCATTCTGCACTGTATACCGATGTATATGATATCAGCTGGTCTGCAACATATATCCTTTTCCCCTTTTGCTGACCTTGATTGTGAAATGGAGTCGAGACTGGTGTATTCTCACCTGAATTTTTTTTTATGTTGTATTAGCATGGTGAAAATTAGCATGACTTCGTGAACAAAACCAGGGTGTGGCAGCCTGGTTAATCTAGTCCACTCAGACTTTCATGAGCAGCAGTTGTTTTTCTTTTTAATGTTTTTGTACTGTAAATGTATTGATTCATAAAATCTGGTAATACTTCCAGAAATTCTGATTGAAGAGGTTCCAATAAGGCCTGCAGAAAATTATGTAATTTATCATTTTTCGTTAAGAATCTGAAGTTGATCATTGCATGATATATATTTGCATAGCAACTGGTCAGTTTGTATCTCCGTAACAGTGCGTGATCAGTGTGCACTACTTTTCATAAAATACATCACCTGTGGTTTGTACTTCCCAGTTTTTTTAACCATTTTGAGGTAGTATGAAAGAACATGTGTGGATGCATTTTTGGTGTTTTTGAAAACGGGAATCAATTCATAAAGAATATTCTGGTCATCTGAAATGAGAAATCATCCAGACCTGCTGAGAAGCTGTGCATTCATTGGGCATTCATTATTGAGAATTGATTTGTAAGGGCTTAGTTCTTTCTATTAGAACTTGCAGCATTATGGAGCCTTTGATTGAAAAGCTTCCCTTTTTTTTTAAAAATATACTCATGAGTGTCCTGTCTCCAAGTACCAAGCATTGAAACATGAAAGGCCTTTCTCCTGTCGATGTGAAATGAATACATGTCCACCTATAAAACTTGCAAAAGCTACAACTTAAACTGTACAACTGAAAAATAGCCCCAAGTAAAAGCCTTATGACCAAGTTTGCTGAATAAGTGTAAGCTTGTGTTGAATTTCAGGATTGTTGTTAGTGTTCTGGGATTGCAATTCACAATTCAGTTTGTTTTTCTGTGAAAGTTAAACCCCAAGTAGCCACACTAAGAGAGTAGGGGGACAAAAATTTTATTTCAAGTTTCAGTTGCTCCCAATAATCCAGTAGTTATATTACTGGGACAAAAACAAAAGTGCACTTTTTGCATTGGTAGATTTAGAAATGATTGAATAGTTTAGTGAGCATGAATTATAGAATGATCAGCCCAGCGTGCATGCGCTGTCTCTTTGAAAGAGCTGTCCAATTAATCCCACTCCACTGTCCTATCCCCACAGGCCTGTAAATTTTCTCCTTTCAGTATTTATCTTGATTTCTTTTGAAAGTTACTATTGAATCTGCTTCCACCATCCTTTCAGGAAGTACATTCCAAATCATCATAACTCACCATTTAAAAAAAAATACTCTTCATCTTGCCTCTTAAATCTGTGTCCTCTGATTACTCACCCTTCCACTATAAACAGTTTCTCCTTATTTACTGCATCAAAGCCTCTCTTGACTTTGAACACCTCTATCAGATTTCCCCTTGACCACCTCCACTCTAAGGCAACCAAGCCCAGTTTCTGTAGTCTCTCCATGTAACTGAAAGCTTTCATCCTTTGGTACCATTCTAGTAAATCTCCTCTGCAGCCCCTCTAAGGGCTTGACGACCTTCCTAAAGTGTGGTGTCCAGAATTGTCCACAGTACTCCAACTGGGGCCTAACCAGTGTTTTATAAAAATTTAGCAAAACCTCCTATGCCTCTTTTTTATATAAAGCTAAGAATCCCATTTCCCTTTTTAACGGCCTTTTCAACTTGTCCTACGCCTTAAGTATTGTGTACTCCGCCACTGGATCTCTCTGTTTCTGCACCCCCTTTAAAGTTGTACCATTTAATTTATATTGCCTCTCCTAATGAAGCAAAATGTTTGGGGCAGTGTGGGGTTGAGAGGAAAGGACCAAAAGATGGCACCTCCAATCGCACAGTCCTACCTCAGTAATATATTGGTGATAGCCCAGATCGTATACTCAAGTCTTGGAGAGAAGCTACCAAATGAGCCAAGCTGTTGAGAAGTTTGCATGTACTGTAGAAGGAAGGAGTGAAACACTCTGGCTTCTGTAATATTATACAGGAAGAAAGCTTATTAATTCTTACACTCTACAATCAGTTACTAAGTTCTAAACCTAACCAATGATGCTCCAGTGATTTGCCAATGTCTCCTTAATTCCTCGCTACTCTTGCAGCCAAATCTGCTCTGGCTTGGGATGTATTTAAATTGATTACTGTAAAATTGATAGGTCAGTGGCTGAGGGAGGCATCTTCATGATCTGAATATTTTGCTTTAATCAAAATTCCTTCAACTGATGCATCAGCCAGAACTCTTCACAGAGTATGTAAGAACCTACGAAATAGGAGCAGAAGTAGGACATACGGCCCCTCGAGCCTGCTCTGCCATTCAGTAAGATTATGGCTTATCCTGTACCTCAACTCCATTTTCCCAACTTATTCCCTTAGTATGAATATTTGTGACAGAGCCTGGTTGTACAAAGCTATCTCTGGTCTGGCAGATAGCTGGACTTGGGCAAATTTATCCCAGAGTACAAAGTGTTATTTTACATCTATTAATAGGTTTGTATTATAAATTGAATTGATGCTTTTAGGAAAAGAAAACTTTGTGGAGGAATTAATATCATCTTGGAAGCTAATTATTAACTGTTTAGATTCTGGACCTGATGTCCAATTGCAGGGGAGGGAGGGATTTCTTATCACTAACCTTATTTTAAATTCTGAATTTATATACTATGATCCTTTGCTCATTATCCAAAATAGTTTGTTTATTTCCATGTCCTGTATTTTGTATCCCTTCTCTCTCTTCCTTCTCCCACACAGTTTTTTCTGTAGTGATTTTTTTGTTGTTGCTGGAGTCTTTTTCTTATTCATAATTTAGTTCTCCAAGGCTGTAATCATCCTGGTCACTCTTCTCTGAACTTCTTTCTAATACATCTGTATGTTTTTCTTGCCTTACTGCAAAATTGATTTCATCATTTGATCAGTACAATGTCGTCATAATTCTTTCTGACTCTGAATCCAATGAGCCCCTATACCCAATTTGTCTTAAGAAAATCTGCACCTAGGTGACATTATTACTTGCCACCTTAGGGAGGAAGCAATGATTGATGGATTGCTTAATGTGTTGTGATTATTTCTGCAATGGAGTGATCTCTGGTGCAGTGGAGGTGAAGTGGGAAATGTTTCTCTGTATTAGAGAGGGAATGTGTGTTACGGTGTTTCAGTTGCAAGTCTGTCTTTCTGCCACTTCTGTTTCTGTTCTGTTCAAACAGTCAGGCATCATTGGAGGATCTTTACTTTTTAATTTACAAGCCTACAGTTCAGAAAACTGTCTCAATTCACAGATAAATGAAGGCACATTAACATCACAGGTGAAGACCCTTAAAGCTTCTGCCATTGGGTCTCTACCTGAAAGAGTCTCTCCTCTATTCAGGTGTGCATTTCCATTACTTTCTGCTTTAATTTCCCATTTTCTTCTCATTTGATAAGATTAGATATTTCTGAGGCAAACACCATTCTTGCAAGCTGTAAACATTTCACCAAACAGTTTTTAATGAAATGCATTGTCTTTGTTAGGTAACTTTGGTTTCTTTTTTTGAAAGTCAGCATTTTCTTCCCAAATATGAAGGAATAGACATCCAAAACATCTCATTGATTGGTGAATACCCAATGTTATACGTAAAATGACCAGTCAAATAGTGACTTGGTTATACCTATGCCATTATACACGGGCTACAAAATAGGTTTGTTTTCTTTTAAATTATTTGTTCACACTATGGGCCTGAATTTCTGAAAATTACCACATGCATTATGGTGCAGAAATTCCAGCAAATTATGGCGAGTGACTTATGCCATTATATTACCACACCATAATTTGCTGGGACTTTCATGCTGCTCCAGAGACCCTTGCTGAAAAAAATTGAACAGCTAATTGTTGTAGCTCTGCCCCCTGTTAAAATTAATGGTGAGATTAAGTTTGCTGAATCAACGTCACTGATCACCACAGCCACTTAGATGATTGCCGAAATGGCTAATGGGCTTAATCAGTATTCAGTCGCTCAGCAGGTTCCTGAGGGTGATATTTTTACTGACTTGTTCCAGGAATCTCATTGAAATATTAAACCTCCATTAAGTAATACAAGTGTTTTGACAGGCTGATAGTGCAAAGGCTCCATATAAAACTAAGCATGGATTGCAACCAGTAATAAAATATGGCTAGCGACTGCAGTCAGTAAGGGAGAGAACCGGGCCCCTTGTTAACATGATTTGTGTATTTATAGTGCTTTAACACAAACTCATCAATCAAATTAAATTCTGCCTGGGTATTCTGTTGATTAAACCGAGACCCATTCCCGTGGTACAAGTTCAGAACCATTATGGATGGTATACATAGTCCATAATATTGATGGGCTTCTGATTAAAGGTCACAAACCTGAAATGTTAACCCTGTTTCTCTCTCCACAGATGCTGCCAGATCTGCTGTGTATTTTCAGCACTTTGTTTTTATTTCAGATTTATAGCATCTGCAGTATTTTGCTTTTATTACCATAGTATTGACTGCCCTATTAGACTTCTAATGTGAATCAGACTTGTGTACAATCCACAGAATAAGGATTTAAATAGTTCCACTAAACTGCTTTTATATTTAATTTACCAATCTATGTTATGCATTCATTGCTTATCACGTGCATTTTTTAATTTTCAACGGTGCATGTAGAGTAGATAATATGTATCCAATTTATCAGCCAGGCGAGTTATTACTGTACCCAACCCTCTCAGTATTCCTATGTAACTTACCCTCTATCATCTGTCTCCTCCAACACGATCCTACCACCAAACACAACTTCCCCTAACCTCTCCTTTCCTCTTTCCAAAGGGACTATCCATTCTTTGATATCCTGGTTCACTCTTACAGCACCTGCCCTACCATCTCCTCTCCTTCCTCTTGATATTGTCCCACACAAGCACAGGAGATGCAATACCTGCACATTTACCCCTTCACATACCACTGTTCATGGCCCCCAACATGTGTCTTCTGAGTTAAACAGCAATTTACATGTTACTTTCTCCAACCTAATATAAGACATTCACTCCTGACTGTGTAGTCGCCTCCAAATCAGGATGACTACACGCAGATTAGGTGATCACTTTGCAAAACATTTCTGTTTTGCCCACAAGTACGAATCTAAGCTCCCTTCTGCTTGCCACGTCCGTTCTCGATCCTCTGTTTTGTCCCTCTACACTGTCCCAGTGAAGCTCAACATAAGGGCAAGGAACAGGACCTTGTCTTTCTATTAGGCACTTTGTAGTCCTTTGTACTTAATATTGGCTTTAATAATTCCAAATCTAAATGATGGCTTCCACTTGCCGTTTGGTGGAAATCATAGATTGAAATAGTACAGAAAGAGAACATTCAGACTTTCATGTGTGTTGGTTCATTGGTGGAGTTATCCATTAATCCCATTCCAATGCTCTGTCTCCAATTTATGTTTCCTTCAGCTATTTATCCAATTCACTTTTGAATGTTACAATTGAATTTGCTTTCATTACCCTTTCAGGCAGTGCATTCCAGATCACAACTCTGTGTGTGTATGACACCTCTGGCTCTTTTGTCAATTAATCTTAAATCTGTGACCTCTGGTTACCGGCCTTTCTGCCACTAGAAACAATTTCTCCTTATTTACTCTATCAAAACCATTCATGATTTTGAACACCTCTATCAAATCTCCTCTTAACCTTTTCTACTCTGAAGAGAACAACCTCAGCTTCTCCAGTCTCTCCACATAACTGAAATCCCTCATCCCTGGTACCATTCTAATAAACCTCCTCTGCACCCTCTTCAAGGCTTTGACATCCTTCCTAAAGTGTGCCCAGATTTGAACACAGGACTCCAACTGATGCCCGCCCAACCTTTTTATAAAGGTTTAGCATGACTTCCTTGCTTTTGTACTCAGCTTCATTAATAGAGAAACAATCATAAGAAATAGGAGCTGAAGAAGGCCATTCGGCCCCTCAAGCCTACTTCACCTTTCAGTAAGTTCATGGCTGATCTGTGACCTTAACCCCGCTTTCCTGCCTGCCCCCCATAACCCTTGACTCTGCTGTAGATCGAAAATCTGTCTAACTCGGCCTTGAATATATTCAATGACCCAGCCTCCACTGCTCCCTGGGGAAGAGAATTCCAAAGATTAATGACCCTCTGAGAGAAGAAATTCCTCTTCATCTCCAACTGAACTGGGAGACCCCTGATTTTGAAATTCTGGCTACTCGTTCTAGATTTCCCCCACGAGGGAAAACATTCTCTCCGCATCTACTCTGCCAAGCCCCCTCAGAATCTTTATTTCTTTCAATAAGGTCGCCTCTCATTCTTCTAAACTCCAATGAGTATAGGCCCAACCTGCTCTACCTTTCCTCATAAGACAATGCTTTCATCCCAGGAATCAACCGACTGAATCTTCTCTGAATTGCTGCCAATGCAAGTATATCCCTCCTTAAGTCCATTTAACCCTTTCACTCAAGTTCTGAATGATTCGACATGACCCATATTAGTGATTTTTTTTTTTGTTCAATATAAGTAAGACTTGGCACATTACAGTGTCTGAGCAGTAGTTAATAGGCACTATCATGAGATATATTACCTATTATGCCCTGGGTGGAAATAGCAATCTCCAAAGGAACATAGGAGTAGGCCATTTAGTTAGATCATGGCTGATCATCTACCTCAATGCCCACTTTCCCATGCTATCCCCATATCCCTTGATGTCATTTGTATCCAAATATCCATCAATTTCTGTCTTGTACTTGCTCAGTGATTGATCTTACACAGCCCTCTGGGAAAGATTCGCTTTGATCCTCTTTGGATTCGCCACCCTCTAAGTGAAGAAATTCTTCCTTATCTCGGTCTTAAATGGCCTGCCCCTTATTCTGAGACTATATCCCCTGGTTCTAGACTCACCAGCCAGGGGAAAAATCCTATCCACATCCACCCTGTCACACCCTGTAAGAATTTTATTGATTTCTTTGAGATCACCTCTTATTCTTCGACACTATAGAGAGAATAGGCCCAGTTTCCTCAATCTCTCCTTATAAGACAATCCCGCCAATCTAGGAATTAGTCTGGTGAACCTCCGTGCAAGCCTGTATGGCAAGTATATCCTTCCTTTGATGAGACCAAAACTGTATATAATATTCGAGGTGCAGTCTCCCCAAGGCTTTATACAATTGCAGCAAGACATTATTCCTGCACTTAAAACCCCTTGCGATGAAGGCCAACACACCATTTGCCTTCCTAATTGCTTGCTGCACCTGCATGCTAGCTTTTAGTGACTCATGAACAAGGACACCCAGGTCCCTTTTGGTCATCAACACTTCCCAATCTCTCTCCATTTAAGAAATCCATGTGAGCAGCCCCATCGGTCTGTGTCCCAGGCTCCTTTGTTCATCGGTGTTACACGTGTGGGTCCTCCGCCAGCCATTCCTCCTTAGCTCTGTCTGTTGGATGGTCCCAAGCCCTTGGCCAAATGCGTCTATACTCTTTATGCCCTACACTGTCACCTGGTTAAACAAAGCTTCGATACTAAAATTCTCATCCTTGCTTTCAAATCCCTCCATGGCCTTGTCCCTCCCTCTCTGTAATCTCCTCCAGCACTACAACACTCCAAGATATCTGCACTCCTCTAATTCCGGCCTCTTGAGCATCCCCAATTTTAATCTCACTACCATTGATGGCTGTGCTTTCAGCTGCAGAAGCTCTGGAATTCTCTCCCTAAACCTCTCCATGTCTCTACCTCACTTTTCTCCTTAAGACATTCCTTAAAACCTCCTCTTGACCAAGCTTTTGGTCATTTGCCCCAATATTTTCTTATGTAGCTCGGTGTCATATTTTGTTTTATGTTGCCTTTGTAAAGTGCCTTGGGAGGTTTTATTACATTATAGATGCTACATAAATACATGTTGTTGATAATGATGGTCCCTTTGTTATATTTTTCTCAATGGAACCTGTCCAATGCTCCAACTAGGCCAGGCCAGGTCATTGTCTCTGCAGTGCCTTGCTCATACGATGTCTGGTGTCCTTGGTAATTAACCAGTTTGTCTGAGACAGAAAACATCAAACATCCCATTGTCTCTTATCTCAGTCTATGGAATTCCAGTAATTTCATTAGTCTAGGGTCTCCCGAAGAGGCTGCTGTCTTATCCTGCCAAGAATTCTGCTGATGTCTGCCCTTTTAATTCAATCAAGGAAGACCCAGTACCTCAGTCTACACTACCCTATTTTCCAGCCATGTCTACCCAGAGCATTTCACAATGGGATTAAAAGCATAGTTATATTCAAGGTTCATTGTTCAACATGCAACAAATTACAGAATAAAATCTTTAACTTACAATTGATAATGTTGTTTAATTTAGCCCTTGTTAGTTGGTAACAGAATCTCAAGTGGAGACTTCCCAGGATTCTCTCATTCCTATCTATCTGTTAAACAATTGTTCACTGTTACTTCTTTCTGTCCCTTAGCCAATTTTGTATCCATGCTGCCATGCATCTCGTGGGCTTTAATTTTGCTAACAAGTTTAGAGAAGTATTGACAATGTGGGATGGATGTGGCAGCATTTCTGGGGATGGGGGAGGAGAGAATACTTGGGGTGGGGATACTCAGGTTGGAGCACCACATTGGTGAGGTGGTCTGCACCCTTGATGTCGACTTGCTTTTTTTTTCCTACCAGCCTCGATGATGAGTTATTTCACCTTGTTCAGAGTAGTAGAATCAGAAGACACTGCCTGTGCTCGAAGGGGATAAATTCAAAACTGATCTACAGCAACAAGATTTCAGTGGAACAGACTCCCTAGGGAGACAGTTCGTACTGATTCATTCAAATGCAAATTAGATAGATTTACTTCGCATATGAGTAACTTGGGGCATGATATGTGGTAGTGCAGCATGCTTGGGAGGGAAAGGGTGAACTTGGACCTATGATTCCCAAAGCTCTCCACTACTAGAGGTTTCCTCATGTCATTTCTGGGTCTGTTATAGACCAATTGATAAAGATTGACTGAAATGATGAATGGAGAATTCCAATATCCTTGTATCATGTGACTACCAGAATGGTAGAAGGAAAGCTATATATTGGTCTTTTTTGGGTCTAGTAATTCCATTGTCCTTGGGCAGCTGGCACTTTTTCCACTTTGCCAGCTTATCATGTTGATCTTTTATGTGCCTATTCCCCACCTCTTTGAGCCATTTGCATGTTCTACATCTTGTATATATCTTTTATTTGTAACATAATACTTCCTACTGTCATGCTCTTATTACTTCAGCCATTTAGCCATCTCCTATTTTTGACCTAAGCACTTTACAAGTCATTCTATTTCGTTTCCTGTGTGTTTGTTTATTTCCCCCTTTCCTACTTACTTACCTTTTGGTCTATCCCTTTTTAAGTGAGTTTATCAGTAATATCTTTCAGTTTTGACTATCCAAAATGTCAAACTGCTGCTTTTCAGGCATTCTCTGTTTTTGTTTGATTTACAGCACCTGCAGTATTTTGCTTTTTTGTTTTTATCCCATTAGAAATCTGCAATCACTACAAAGCTTTGATTTTTAAAAAAATATATTTTAACCCGTCCTGCATTGCACATGAGTGCAGTTGTGTTCCTAGCACTGTGGATGAGAAAGCTCATCCTCCAGGAGTGTATTAACTGGTTGTGGCATAATTCTGGCACATGATATGTTTTAAAATGAGCCTCCAGTTTTTATAAAAATTGTTTCACCTTAAAAATGAGTGGCGGAACCTGAGAAGAGGAGGAAATAAGATCACTGAAGGGGTAGAATATATTATTTATTTGAACTTTGCTTTTCTAGCTTTATAGAGAGAATATAAAGGGGCGATGAGGCTTTTTAAAAAAAAAAAATGGCTTTTTATACATATTTTATAGGGTTAAAGCTGCTTCCACATATTCAAATATACTTAAGTAGCTTTATTGCTGTAATATCAGGTCCTGGTTCAACGTCAATGTATGAGTGTTTAAAAATAACCTATCTCGGCCATTTACTACTCAATAAATGGGGTTTTAAAGAAAGAGTTATTTATTTTTGTACTGAAGTTTATATCCTGTTGTAGATATGTGTTAAGTTTCAATTGGCAGAGTAAGGACCTGCAGGAAGGCAGGGAAGAAACTGAGTGAACCAAAAATCAGACCATCTCACAAATAAAAACTTATTTCTGCTTGTGCAGCAATTTCATTATTCACTGTCTTCATTTTTTTTGCCAACTAATGTGTTTGCTCTATAGTGTGTGTAGTTCTTCCTGTGGTATTTTGGCATGACGGGTATAGCTCTATCTTTTATTTACAGCGGGCAATTTGCAATAGTGAAAAAATGCACAGAGAAAAGCTCTGGGATGGGGTACGCAGCAAAATTTATCAAAAAGCGCCGCTCAAAGTCAAGCCGCCGTGGAGTCAGCCGTGAAGACATCGAGAGAGAAGTCAACATCTTAAAGGAGATACAGCACCCAAATATCATAACTCTGCGTGATGTTTATGAGAATAAAACTGATGTGATCCTTATTCTTGAACTGTAAGTAAATGTTTGTGTATTTAATTTGCTTATCCCTCATTGAAACATGATTTTTTCAGTACATTTGCACATTTGAGTGGACCGGTTTGTTTTCCATGTGATGTTGTGAGCATTGTGGATCATAATTCATCTGAGCTAATTGATGTGAAATGCATAGATGATGGCAGAACCTGGGTGTGTAATGAGGTAACCTGTTACTTTACTGCAAGAGAACGAGGGTCAGTAAAGTTGAAGCATTGGTCACACTACATGTGATGCACATTTCTATAATGTACATTAAGTAAATCAATTGTGATATTTCAAATAGTACAGTGGTTTTTCATGTGGCTTAAGATCACTTTGTAAGCCACCCATAAACATTCCAAATGCACTGTTCCCAGTACATCGTCTGTTAGTGGTAGATGTGCAAAACCTCCCTGAGAAACCATTGTAGATGAAATGATCTTTAAAACACAAAATGAATCAACAATGTCTAATAGTATATGTCTGTATTGTGAGTAAGTGAGCATCTGCCTACTCCAGTTTCCTTTTTCAAACTTTTGTTGATTCAATAAAAGGAAATGGATTATGAACATCTGAAATAAAATCTATTTCCTTAACAGAGAACTTGATTTTTCTATTTAATCACAATGAAAGTGGAATCTTGTTTGACATTCAATGTCATAGAGATGCCCTCTGCTATTCCCTTGCTTTTATTCAGTACTGCAAAGTGCTCCTTTCTCTACCAACCGATATAAAGTTTGCAGAGTACTGATATACATTTGGAATTAATTAGGAGGAAATGAACTCACCAGAGCACATTACAAATTCAGAAGCAATTTTGTTTTCCATTTCTGGATTGACATCCTTTTCTCCTAGAGAATTGTACAAACGACCAAAAGGAAATCTAAATGTCCAACCACATTGATCAGTGTTTCAGTGGAGCAGTTTATCAATGCGACTTAATTGCATAAATCATTCAAGAGAACTAGATAATTTTGCATCAATAATAAGACATGAGAACAAAAACAGCAAATCTAAATAAATAGAGACATTACTTAATTCATAGGACCTGCTTCAAAACATAAGCTCAGAGTAGCAGTTCTTAGTAAATTTGGTACCTTATGAGGCTTTTTTTTTAACATGACATTGAACACTTGGGAGTGCTGTACTAGTTCCCGTCATGAATAGATAAACAGAGCAAAATCTAGACTGATGGCCTAATCTTCCCCTAGAAATCAAGCTGTTGTAAGAAGCAAATATTAAGGTAAAATTGCAATTAATCAAAACTGTCAAAAGAGAAAGATTTCAACGTTTTCCTTAAGAACCTAAGAAAATTCAGTGAGAAAACAGAATTCCATCAATCAGTAAAAGCAAAATACTGCAGATGTTGGAAATTGAAATAAAAACAGAAAGTGCTGGAAATACTCAGATCAGGCATCAGACAGTGTGTTTAACAACCTTCAATCCCACCTCAACAGGTTCAGATCCTGCTTTTTAGAGGTGCCAGTTGATATCAAACCAACTTTGAATTATTTTGCAGACTTGAAGCATTTCTCTCCTTGGTCTTTTTGCCCAATGAAAATACTTGAGCATTATGTCATTAAATTTATATTAAGTTACTACAGACACGTCGTTCCGTATAAGCCACAGACACTGGAAATGGAAGTTCCAGAACCAATCCCTTTGGAACTCCACTGGGTATTTTCTTCCCTGACGGAGCATTTTCCATTTGGCACTATCTTGGAAGTAATTTCAGTTATGTCCTAGCCCCCACCCCCCTCCACCCAGTCTGGTTCTGCTGCTAATTGGTATTTGGGAACAATGCCACAGAGACACTTTGTTATAAATATATGAATAATTTCTTTAGCTTATGCACACTGCCCAGGCATACTTTTATTCAGTTTTCTCAGATAAAGCAAGTATATCTATTACAACAACAACTTATATTTATATAGCATGTAATAAAACAACTCAAGGCGCTTTACAGGAGCATTATAAAACAACGTATGACACCAAGCTACAAAAGGAGATATTGGGTCAGATGACCAAAAGCTTGGTCAAAGAGGTAGGTTTTAAGGGATCTTAAAGGAGGAAAGTGAGGCGGAGAGGTGTCGGGAGGATTTTCCAAAGCTTGGGGCATAGGCGACTGAAGGTGTGGCTACCAATGGTGTAGCGATTAAAATCAGGGATGTCCAAGAGGCTAGAGTTAGAGGCGCACAGATATCTTGGAGCGTTGTGGGGCTGGAGAAAATTGCAGAGATGGGGAGGGGCGAGGCCATGGATGGATATGAAAACAGAAATGAGAATTTTAAAATCAAGATGTTGCTTGACTGGCAGCCAATGTAGGTCAGCGAGCACTTGGGTGATAGGGTAATGGGACTTGGCGCGAGTTAGTACATGGGCAGCAGAGTTTTGGATTATCTCAAGTTTACGGAGAGTAGAAAGTGGGAGATAAGCCAGGAGTATATGTATAGGTATTGTAAATAAAGCTAAATGCCGTGAGGTGACTTCAGGCTATTAAGAACTTTTGTGCAGTTGAGATTTTAAAAATAGGTTGTGCAATTGAAATATTTTAACTAGACAAGCAAAAGCCACTTACCAAAATTCCAAAAGGTCAAATGACATGAAGTGAATGCCACCATATTGACTGTGACATCAAATCTTCCAGCATCATCCATGGCAAATGGCAGTTAGTGTTAACTCCATGTTTTTAGATCGGGCATTTAATTTGAATGACCTTAAAATTGATTTATATTTGAGCAAATTGTTTAAGTATGTTGGAAACAATCCCATCAGTTATTTCTCCTCAATAAACTGCAGCGTATCTGGAGGAGAGCTGTTCGATTTTCTCGCTGAAAAAGAGTCCTTGACAGAAGAGGAGGCCACAGAATTTCTGAAACAGATTCTCAATGGTGTCCACTATCTCCATTCCAAGTGCATTGCCCATTTCGATCTTAAGGTAAAACCAATGTGAAGTTGGTGAATTTTTTTATAGCTGCTTAGTATAGGATAAGCAAAATATATTCATTTTATGCACTGTGCCTGTGTATAGTATATAAATTGTTTGGTCATGCTCAAATCGCAAAATAGCTATTTCAATGATGTTGAGATATATTAGTCAGGCCATGTAAAATCATTGTCAGAAACTTAATTGTTAAATCTCTGTAGTAAAATTGTTGATCTAGAATTTCTATTGCCAAAAACTTCAAAATTATACTTTTCTTTTAAAAAAGATTTTCTCAGCTCTTTCCATTTTAAAACCTATGAAAGCGAGTGGTTCATGGCCTTGTCTTAGTCTTTTCTTCTTGCAGCTCTCAGTGCAGATAGCTGCAGTTGCACATTACTGTAGGTTGACGTTTCCATACTTTCAAATGGCACATGGTGAGATGGACAAATTAATTGGCTAACTGGGTGTACTGGATGGACTATTACGGAGACCTGTGAGATATGAGGGTGTGCTTTCCCAATTAACCCCTATTTTACTTATTTCTAAAGAAGAATGGAAGATTGTGGTTAAATACAGTTTTTGATTTTTAAAATGCATTTTTGTTTGGAGGGATGTGACTAGTGGTGTTCCGCAGGGATCAATGCTGGGACCTTTGCTGTTTGTAGTATATATAAATGATTTGGAGGAAAATGTAGCTGGTCTGATTAGTAAGTTTACGGACGACACAAAGGTTGATGGAGTTGCGGATAGTGATGAGGATTGTCAGAGGATACAGCAGGATATAGATCGGCTGGAGACTTGGGCGGAGAAATGGCAGATGGAGTTTAATCCGGACAAATGTGAGGTAATGCATTTTGGAAGGTCTAGTACAGGTGGGAAGTATACAGTAAATGGCAGAACCCTTAGGAGTATTGACGGGCAGAGAGATCTGGACGTACAGGTCCACAGGTCACTGGAAGTGGCAACGCAGGTGGGTAAGGTAGTCAAGAAGGCATACGGCATGCTTGCCTTCATCGATCGGGGCATAGAGTATAAAAATTGGCAAGTCATGCTGCAGCTGTACAGAATTTTAATTAGGCGACACTTAGAATATTGCGTGCAATTATGGTCACCACACTACCAGAAGGACGTGGAGGCTTTGGAGAGGGTACAGAAGAGGTTTACCAAGATGTTGCCTGGTCTGGAGGTTTAAGAGGCATCTTGACAAATACATGAATAGGATGGGAGTAGAGGGATACGGTCCCCGGAAGTGCAGAAGGTTTTCGTTTAGACAGGCATCAAGATCGGCGCAGGCTTGGAGGGCCGAATGGCCTATTCCTGTGCTGTACTGTTCTTTGTTCTTTGTTCTTTGATATTAATAGAATTGAAAGCATTTCAGTTCAAATTAGGGGTAGGCTAAATTCTTTTCTAGGAACATATTTAAATTGCGGTTAAAGGCCTCAAATGAAGAACATAAAACTTGAGAATTCCAAAAAAAAAAGAAAATAACTGAGTGTCAAATTCCTTTTGTAGTCTGACTTAAGGTAAAGGATTTTCTGCTAGAGTTTTCATGGAATGGTTTTCCGTGTAAGCGAGAGATAAATTCCACAGAACAAATGTTTTATCAGCTGCAGAAGGTGGATGAATATATTATAAAAAATTTTCTATCGATAGTTTTCTCCATTCAGCCGTAAACATCAGGAATGTTTGAATTTTACCCTAGCCTCTTCCCCATTCACCCCCTTCTCCAGGCTCTGCCCATTAGCTGATTTAATAGAAATGTGATTTTAAAATAAAGGAAGATAATGCCAGAGATGGCAAGCATACAAAAGCAAAATACTGCGGATGCTGGAAATCTGAAACAAAAATAAAAGCTGGAAATACTCAGCAGGTCAGGCAGCATCTGTGGAGAGAAAAACAGAATTAATGTTTCAGGTCGATGACATTTCATCAGAACTGAAATATTAAGTCTCTTTCTCTCTCTCTCCACAGATGCCGCCTTACCTGCTGAGTATTTCCAGCATTTTCTGTTTTTGACTTGGGTAAGCTTTCACCTCCGATCTCAAATCTAGCACAAACTAATGGAATGAAAGTCATTTCTCTTGCTGGCTGTAAGTAATCGAAGCAGAATAAGTTTAAGGCAGTCTTAACTTGGTTTTTAATGGGTTTAGGCCCACAGGACGAATCTGCCCATAATTTAGAATTGCAGTCACCAGCATGGGAAATGAATATAAAAGTTCCGCTGGTGCAACAATGTATCCTTTTTCAGTGTTGAGGGAGTATATTAGGAATTTTACTCTGCGTTTGACAATGGCTTGGGAATGTCAGTTGAATAATGCAATCTCAAAAGCAAGTAGGAAAATTAGAATCAGATTTCATTTCTCACAGATGACAGTCGTTATGTTCATCCCAACAGTCCATGTTGGTGTTTACCCTCCATGTAAGAAAATAGTACTAAACATATTTACCCACCCTGTTCCCATTTCTCTTTATTCCATTTACCTGCATCCACCTATCCAGTCTAATCTTGAATATTGACATTGTTTTGCCTTGGGCATGAACTCTGAAAGTGAATTCTATAGACTGACAATTTTCTTTGTAAAGAAGATTTTCTTGCTCTCTGTTTTAAATCCCTTACATTTAATCCTGTATCTGTTGCCCTTCATTCTCGATTCCAAGATAAAGTTTAAATAATTACAATTTGTACCTGCCTGCTTTACATGGAAAGCCATTTCCTCAAAGCTCTCAAAAAATTCTGTACCTTAAGTCAGCTTCTATCTATTCTGTACAATTCAATTGCCTTGTATTCTGCATCATTCTAATAAGAAAAAGCTCCAATTTTTCATGTCAGCACCTTAGTAAATCTATATTTTACCTTCTCTAAAGTCTCTATCCTTCCTATAGCGTGGAACCCATTACTGTGCACGGTGCTCTAACTGTGGTCTTAAGATTTTATATATAAGATTTATCATTACCTCATGGCCTTTAAATTATAACCCTTGTGACAAAAACCTAGAATTCCAATAACGCCAGCAGGAATGCATAAAGCCCAAGAGAAGCAGGAAGACTTTTCAAAATGTAACAATGTGTGTAATTCTGCACTTCGAGTGGTTAGCAACTTTTTAATTGGTCAGTATGAAATCTGATTAGGTCATTTTCTTTTAATAAAAACAAGAAATGCTGGAACCACTCAGCAGGTCTGGCAGCATCTGTGAAAAGAGAAGCAGAGTTAACGTTTCGGGTCAGTGACCCTTTGGAAGATGCTGCCAGACCTGCCGAGTGGTTCCAGCATTTCTTGTTTTTATTTCAGATTTCCAGCATCCACAGTATTTTGCTTTTATTTTCTTTTAATAGTTTGGAACAAACAAACAAATTTATTTGACCCTTGAATGATTGACCTGTTCAATGTTGGATCAGTGGAATTACTATGGGCAAAGTGTGAAAATTGTTTACTTGCGTAATATCTTTCCAGTCAAATATGCTTAAAGCCATTAGGTGATGCTGCCAGTAACTCAGGAGAAAAGTCGAGTTTAGCACCTGTGGTTTGAACCTGTCAATTTCTTTGCCTTCTGGTTTTCAAACTCCTTGCATGACACTTTACTAAAAGTTAATGCACAGGTACAAAATGCAACTATCTGAAGGATGTTTGGAATGCAAAACGGAGGAAATCGTGGTTCTGTTGTACAGCCCCTAGGTCAGACCCCCTCTGGAGTATTGCATTCAGATTTAGGCATCAAAGTTCAAAAGAGATATTGACCTTTCTCCTCAACTTCAGTTATGTTCCACGCTATCAAAAAAAAAACTGACCCAATCACGCTGTCGCAAAATAGAAATTCAGCTGTCATGCCCTTTCCCACCCAACATTCAGACTGTGGAAAGCTGTGTTGCTTTAAATGTTAAATATTCTGAGTTGAGTGGATTATTATGTGCTGTAGGGTATAAAGTGGAATAAAACCTGCAAGAACAAAATGGTGTAGCGATGGCCTGGTCTTTCACAACCCTTCGTGCACCCACCTGCCTTTTATGTGTAAGCTAAAAGTTGTATTTTTCTTTTGTAAATTAACCCCGTCTCACTGCCCATACACCCCAGCACCCACATTCCTCCCTAACTCTCGGCACTAACATCCACCTGAACCTGCCGCCCAAACCCTGGCCCTGCTGAACACAGCCCAAATGCCTCTCAGCACAAGTGCAACGACATGAAAGTTTCAACTGTTTTACATTTTATTTAATTCTTTACATTTTTTTTAAAAAATCTATGTATAAGCAAATTGGAATTCAGTTGTGGTTTGGACAGTCTTGTAAAACGTGATAATTCCACTTGTCCCATTTTTTTGAAAGGTATATTTTTTATGGTTGTTCAGTTTGTCGCAATATATTTGTTTCGGTTATCTGTCAATTTGTGACATCAGAAAACCAGGCGCGATGTAGAAATAGCATAGTTGCAAGAATATAATGGCAAATGATTGAGCAATAGGCATTATTGTATGTGTTTTCAGTTAGATTACTGGGGAATAGAACATGTGCATTATAAGACTAATGTGTGTGTAAAAGGATATTGTGCAGGTTCGTTTGTGTTTTGAACTGCAGCCAAATCACCTAAATCAATAGAGAACTATAGCTCTGGAAATGTTTGTTTTTCCACAAGTCACATGATGCATTCTGTCATCAGATATCCAGGAAGTAAAAATGAGTGTTTTACCGCTTCTGCTTTATTTTGTACTGTACAAATTACGAGGGAGGGAAGGAAGTAAAGAAATGGTCGGTTTATCCATATGAGAATTAAATTTAATTGGTAATAATATAACTATATGTAACCTACTGTTCTGAAAATTGAATGTTGCCATTGCTGAATAGAAAATTATTAAAAGCAAAAGAATTGAGTTCCAATCATGGTTGTAAAAAAAAAAAAAATCTGTAATCTGCCACTGCTTTTGAATTTAAAAAAAAAAGGCTTGTACTGGAAGTGAAAATACCAGCCAGCTGTGTCGCCCAAAAAACTATATATGCAGTAACTATCTAAAGGACTAAAATGAGCAATTCTCTTGCAGCTACCAGATATTCTTTATCAAAGGTCTGTATGCATATAACGCATTTTACTTTTTGGATAGCTCTTTAAATATGTATTCAGTGGAAAGCCCCAAAGTTAAGCTCCATCAAAACACAAAAATAAAAAAAGAAAATACTCTTAATAGATATGTGCATAGTGCAGATCAGCCATGATTTAATTGAATGACAAAACAGGCTTAAAGGGCTGAATGGCTGCTTACTGTCACTATGTTCCTATTTGGTTAATAAAGATCTGAAAGGTTAATGTCAGGTTGTAACTTTTCATCAAGTCGTTTTGATCCTGTGCTATATTTTTACAAAAAGAGTATTGTTTAAGAATGGGACTGAGCCACTCAATACTTGGGAGGTCCAGGTTTACCCAGTGTTTGTCAGAGCAGCAGTGGCATCACAGTTTGGTTTGGTATTACTGAGCTAGAGAGGGGGTGGCTCTCTTGCTGCCCAGTGACCCATGCTGAAAGTGCATTATATGGATGCAGTGCTGTGATGTCTCCCTCCCCACATAGTTGATTGGCTTGCTAGGCCATTTCAGAGGGCAGTTAAGAGTCCATCACAATGATGAGAGCCTGGAGTCACATGTAGGCCAGATCAGGTAAGGATGGCAGATTGCCTTCCCTAAAGGACATTAGTGAACCAGATGGGTTTTTATGACAATTGATAGTTTTATAGTTTTCAATTCCAGGTTTTTTTGTTAATTAATTGAATTTATTAATTCAATTTAAATTCCACCAGCTGCCATGGTGGCATTTGAACCCATGTCACCAGGGCAATTAGCCCAGGTCTCTGGATTACTAGTTCAGTGACATTACCACTACACCACCGTCTTGCCCTACTTAAATTGCTTGATATTGTGTGTGAGGGTAGTGGATCGAGTGAGGTAATGGCGAACTTCTGCTTATGCCACTAGAGCCATAACCCAGCAGTAGTTATCATGTTTAGTGCAGGGGAGGTCAGTGGAAAAATCTGCAAGAAAGAATTCAGTGTGTCCTTTACACGCGTTAATCAAACAGATGGATTTTATAATCGAATGACTATAGCAACTGTGTTGCTTCTCAGAGTTGTTAAAAAAAAAATGTATCTTGTAGCAAAGTAGACATTTTTTAAAAGCAGCATTGGTCAATTGAGAACTATAATCAATTTATTTTTGTTTTCGGTTCATATTTGAATAGTGTTAGACTTTGAAATAATTTACTTTTATGTAGAATACCAAGCTTTCATGATGCATTTTTTAAATAGTTCTTTTATGCAGTTTGTGTTTTGTTTCATTAATGGAAACAAGTTAATATTCAAATTCCTTCCACAACCTTTTCTTTCCTGCAGCCTGAAAACATTATGTTGCTAGATAAAAAGTCACCCAAACCTCGGATTAAGCTCATTGACTTTGGTTTGGCTCATGAAATAGATTTTGGGAATGAATTTAAAAACATCTTTGGAACTGCAGAGTTTGTGGGTAGGTATCTTTCAAGACTTATCTGAAATCAGCTTAGTTATTTGTAATTTTTAATGCTGACTTTTCACTGTTTGTCAAATGATTTTTAAAAAATTCTTTGAGGTAAATGTATATTTATTTTGTGGAATTGCTGTATAGTTTTCCTACACAGTATTTGCAGGAAGAATACATGCTGCAGTGAGGTTGATGGCACAGTTGTGCACGCACTGAGAGCAACCTGCTGATTGGGGATCAGAATAATTTAGCCTCAGATTAGTACCTGAGGTTCAACAGGGTCAGGATGATAACAATCCCTACATTATGAAAGGCATGACACTGGATAGGACTTGTTTGCTTGTGGACCTCTTCTGACCTGTGTGAATTGCATTGGTCAGTGTGAGGTATGCAGGTTTCCAGGAGTGGATTTAGGGTTAATAAAAACAGAAAGTACTAGAAATACACAGCATGCACCTTCTGGCAGAGTGTATTGCCTGCACCTTGGGGAAATGCATCTCTTTGCAACTAGTAGTGAGAGTTGCACTAAACCTTGCATTGAAAGGGGTGGGGCTCTGCCCTCAGACTGCTACCCAGAATGCAGGGACATAACCAGAGCCCTTCCAACATTTATCACTCAGATATGGGTAAAATTTGTCGACCATCAGTAGGATATTATTGTAAACCACCTATGCTTTCTGTTGGAGGATAGTTGTCAGGCTATATATGCATACTTCTCTCCATTCTGCCTTATATGGTGACTTCAAGTTTGTATTGTATTTTGATTTGGAGGCAAATGTGAGCATAAGAAGTTTCTGTTTAGAAGTTGTTTCCCATATCATATCAAAACCTTTAATATGAAGTGCCATAAACTGTAGAGTTAAGGGTTGATGTCCTCATAACATTGCTGAAAGCCATTCATTTGCCTAGGATTAGGAGACTGAGAAAGACTTGTAGCAGATTGTTCAAAATGGCAGTGGTCAAGACTTGAGAGCAGTTTGCTATCGTACATGCAAGATTCTAGGCAGATGATGTGGGCTGAGAGTAGAGGAGGAATACAATATACTTACAGTCTGCATCTAATGACTTGTAGCTCTTCCTTAAATGGAGTTAATCTATTGAGGTATGGAGCAGAAAGAGGAAAACAAAGGAAGGGAGCAATGACTTTTTACTATTTCTTCCCCTGGTTGCTTCAGGCAGTAGTTGTTTAGGTTTGGAGTCAGATTTAACCTCTATAAAAGATTGTTGAGAGTTTTGGAACATCTAACGCACAAGTTATAAAGCAACAATATGCGAGCATTTTTTTTTGAAAAGCCTTAATCTCTTGAGGGTTAATTATCCTTTTATATTGTACAGAGTGTTAATTGTGTTTAATTGTATGCAAGTGATGGGCATTAACTGGTGATTCACTTGAATCCCTATACATAAGCACAGACTGAAACTGTCAAATATTGGTTTAGGAGGTGTATGCTTGTAATGTGTAACTCTGTAAATACATATCAGAGTGTGAAAATTGACTCCAGCTCTATACTTCACCATCTGGCTTTTTGGATTATAATAAAAAGTTGGTATAAATTTTATATCCTTTTGTTACCATTTCTGCATTTCTAATGTGGAATATTGCAAATTCAAATAAATTATGTGAGCCACTTCCCTAATAGCTCAGTTGGTAGATGTGCTATCCAGAAAAGTCTCCGGTTTGTTCCTTGATCTGTGTAATGTTATTTGGTCTCCATGCTGCTGAGCTAGGGAGAGGGGAAATATACAGGTAAGGAGGGGAGAAAGTTTCCATGGTTGACTAGCCTGCTTTAACTTGCTGTCTAGACTCAACAACTAATGACAACCAATTGTTGGGTCGTGTGAGATGGTACATTTTGGTCAGAAAAATAAGGTGGCCACATATTCAATTGAAAATAAGTGTTGGAATGAATTGGGGAACAGAGATCTGGGAGTAGAAATACACAAGTTACTGCGGTTCATTTCTAGAGGAATAGAATAAAAAAGTAGAAAAGTTATGTTAAACTTGTATAGAATCTTGGTAGGGCCATACTTGGAGTACTGTGAACAGTTCTGGTCTCCATATTTAAAAAGGATACAGAGACGCTGGAGAGGGTGCAAAAAATATTTTACTAGAATGATACCAGAACTGAGAGGTTATAACTATTTGATTGGGGCTCTCTTTAGAAAAGAGAAGACGGGGGTTGATCATATAGCGGCCTTTAAGATTTTGATAGGGTAAATGTAGAGCAGATATTTCCACGCTGGGAAGACCAGGGGTTGAATTTTGTCACGGACTTTGGGACCCCGACATCAGGACCAAATGGGACGGGACTGGCTCGGCAATTTTACCTGCGATGGCCTCCTAATTGGCCATCTCTGGTCACACCCGTCTAAGAATGGCGGGCAGGCTCCTAATACTGCTGGCCCATTACCGATGGGTACTGCTAAGGCAGCTAGGAGCCCCCAGAGAGGTAAGTGTTATTTAAAATTTTGGATGGCTCTGCTGATCAGAGGGGAATCACCTCTGTGGGGATCGTTGGGTCCACTGCCCCTTCTTTGTGTGGAGGAGCCTCTGACTCCAATAGCCTCCCTAGCTGCCACAGGGAGACTGCATCCATGAAGCTGGTGGCCTGCCCCGCCGTCGACAAAATGCCAGCTCCCTGCCTTCATGGAGCGGGCCACCGATCTGCATGCTGGCCCGCTTTCTGCCTGCGGCTGGGAAGCTTCCCCGGCATTGGAGCTGCGTCAGGGTGCCGTCCTGATGTGGCTTCCCACTATTTTACCAGCATCTCCGCCCCCACCTCTGTTCCCACCATTCAGAGGCCTGTAAATTTCAGAATTCCAGAACTAGGGCCAGAAATATGATCACTAATAAATCCAGTAGGGAGATCAGGGGAAGCTTTGTTACCCAGGGAATGGTTGGAATGTGGAACTTGCTACCACAAGGGGCAGTTGAGACGACTAGCGTAGATGCATTTTGGGGAAGCTAGATAACCACACAAGTGGGCAAGGAATGTAAGTATATATTGATGGAGTTAGATAAAGAAGGATGAGAGGAGGCTCATGTGGAGCATGGACCAGTTGGGCTGAATGGCCTATTTCTGTGCTGTTATTCTTTGGCCTCCTTATCTCGAGAGACAATGGGTAAGCACCTGGAGGTGGTCAGTAGTGTGTGGAGCAGCGCCTGGAGTGTCTATAAAGGCCAATTCTCGAGTGACAGGCTCTTCCACAGGTGCTGCAGAAAAATTTGTTTGTCGGGGCTGTTACACAGTTGGCTCTCCCCTTGCGCCTCTCTTTTTTCCTGCCAACTGCTAAGTCTCTTCGACTCGCCACACTTTAGCCCCACCTTTATGGCTGCCCGCTAGCTCTGGCGAACGCTGGCAACTGACTCCCACGACTTGTGATCAATGTCGCAGGACTTCATGTCGCGTTTGCAGACGTCTTTAAAGCGGAGACATGGATGGCCGGTGGGTCTGATACCAGTGGCGAGCTCGCTGTACAATGTGTCTTTGGGGATCCTGCCATCTTCCATGCGGCTCACATGGCCAAGCCATCTCAAGCGCCGCTGACTCACTAGTGTGTATAAGCTGGGGATGTTGGCCGCCCCAGGACTTCTGTGTTGGAGATACGGTCCTGCCACCTGATGCCAAGTATTCTCCGGAGGCAGCGAAGATGGAATGAATTGAGACGTCGCTCTTGGCTGACATATGTTGTCCAGGTCTCGCTGCCGTAGAGCAAGGTACTGAGGACACAGGCCTGATACACTCGGACTTTTGTGTTCCGTGTCAGTGCTCCATTTTCCCACACTCTCTTGGCCAGTCTGGACATAGCAGTGGAAGCCTTTCCCATGCGCTTGTTGATTTCTGCATCTAGAGACAGGTTACTGGTGATCGTTGAGCCTAGGTAGGTGAACTCTTGAACCACTTCCAGAGCGTGGTCGCCAGTATTGATGGATGGAGCATTTCTGGCGTCCTGTCCCATGATGTTCGTTTTCTTGAGGCTGATGGTTATGTAAATACTACGTAATACTATATTCAAAATCTTCAGGAAAGGAGAGAAGAAATTTGGAAAGAGATATTTCATATTTTCCTCCCAAGCTAATTAAAAAAACTGATTTTGTTTATCACAGAAGTGTATATGTTTCCAAAAGGCATTTTTAAATTAGTACATTTCTGTATTTGTTGTCATGTTTACATGTACATACATATGAGTTATGAGCAGGAGTAGGCAACTCGGCCCCTCGAGCCTGCTCCGCCATTCAACAAGATCATGACTGGTCTGATTGTAACCTCAATTCCACATTCCCACCTACCCCCAATAACCTTTCACCCCTTAAATTTCTGTAATTTTGAGTTTTTAATCTAATACTTGTGCACATATTGATCTCCGATTGTGTGTTCTACTTTTCTTTTGACATGTAAAATTGCTTTTCTTTGGCATGTAAAGTCAAATGATTGAATTGATTTCCTGAGTTAAAATTATTAGGATTGTTCATCAGTAATGTCCAAGGTCCAAATGGTAAATTTGTGATTTTTGTTGTAGTTGGTTTATAATCTCCTTGTACTGTTATTAAGCACTATCTGCATAAAGGCAATTAATATTTAGCAAACTTTGGTTCTGAGTACCAAAACCAAACTCAAAGATGTTGATCTAAAAAAGAAATTCAGAGGACATAAAGTAAGAAATAATGGTGATGCAACCGGTGCAGCTGCACAATAAAACAGTTCACGGGGCTCGACCTTGAAACAGTTGTGAGGGCAGCGCCATCAAAGGGGAAATTTCACTCGTAGGGAAAAGGCAGAGGGAGAGATGAGGAACCCAAATGCACCTTGTCAACTGATGAGAATGCTATTAATTGATGTAGGATAGTTCCACCCTGCCAGCCAAAGGAGGAAATGGGAAGTGGCAGCAGTGAGAATCTATGTAAACTTAAAATGGGGGAAAAAAAATCCTGTTGATCATAACCTGCAATATTTTAGAACTTGTGAAATTAACTTTTTTAATTTTTTTTATTTCAAAGCTCCAGAAATAGTAAACTATGAACCTCTTGGTCTAGAGGCTGATATGTGGTAAGTGAAGACAAACTATATGATAAGCAGAACTTTTGGGTGTGCTTTTTTAAACCATTTGCAGAAACATAAAAGCACTTCTTTCTTGTGTTTCAGGAGTATTGGTGTCATAACCTACATTCTGTAAGTACTACATTTTTAAACAAATGTTCCTTTTCTCTCAGTTGTAAGTGTATTATTATGATGGTACCTGATGTTGCATTCTAATACAGGCACAGTAATGTAATTGATGATGCCATAATGTCAGCACCTTGGACTGCCTGAAATGTCCCTAGCATTGCTTTCTCAAGGATCATTTCCTAAAATGTGTAATTCATTGAGTGTGTCTCTTCAGAATTTCAAGCTTGTGATTGGGTTATGGAGAACTTTTTTTGCCTTCTATATTGTTTGAACAGCTAAATCAACAGAAATGCCCCAAGTATAATTAAATCTTGTGGCAATTATAATTCCTTAAAACTGTGATGAGTACTGGAGATCTGCAGTAGCATAGCGCAGATTGTGATCCAGCATTACTTCCAATTAAGATGTAAGCTGCGGGTTCCCACGAATAGTTGATTCATTTTCGTGAGCTACATTTTTGCTGTGCTATTTGAGAGCCGGAGGGATGGAGAGAAGATAGAACACAGCAGGAATGCCACTCTGTTTCTGTATCTAAAGTTTGGAAACCTATGGGAATCTCACCAGCAGAAGCTTGAGAACAGTTACCTTCCAGCCCTTTATGCCCTAGATCATTGTGCGCTGGTGACCTTAAGCAATGCATTATGTTGCTGAAGTGTATTGGAATATTTAAAATTGGATGACAGATAATCTGCATTCCATAACAATAACAATTTGTATTGAATCTTTTTAATGTAGAAATTTCACAGTGGTATAGAATTGGGAGAAAGGTTAGGGGAAGTAACCAAAAATGAGGCAAGAGATAAATTTTTGAGATAGAGGCTGGGATTTCATGCTGGGTAGACGGGAGAGGGATACCGACTGAAAAGTCGGTGGCGAACCCGCTTCCGCCTTGCCTGGGGACCTGACCTGCATTTTATGGGTCCCCGGGGTGGTAGGGGAATATAGGGACAGGTGAGGATGTGGTAGGAATATGGGATTAGTGTACGATTAGTATAAATGGGTGGTTAATGGTCGGCACAGACTCGTTGGGCCGAAGGGCCTGTTTCAGTGCTGTATCTCTTGAAAAGAAAATAGTTCCGAGGCGGCCAATCAGCGGGTCGGCAGCTCTTAGTCTCAGCAGCACCACTGGGAGCGGAGGCCACTGCTGGGACTGCAGCCCAGCCGAAGACATGGAGCTGGCAAGCCAGGTACGTTTTGGTTGCCTAGCCAGGGGTAATCGTTCGGGCCCCGGCGAAGCAAGGGTGGTCGGTTGGGGGGGGGAAGGAGGGAGCATGTTGGTTGCTGGGGGTGGTTGGGGTAGCAGGAGCGGCCCTCCGTCGGGCACTCTGTGCCTGATGAGCAGGCACCCCCCTCCCAGGGATGATCGCAGCCGCCTGGTTTTCACAGGCAGCTTTTCCCGGTTCCGGAATGTCTGCTTGCCACACGTAAAATTTGCATGGAGGTGGGCGAAGGCCCTTAAGTGGCCACTGAAAGTGAGAGAAGAGAGACAAGCAGCAGCCCAAACTCTCAGAGGGGAGGATGCCAGCTGGGACACAAGACTGGTCGAGCAAGACCATAACAGGATTTAGAAATAGACGCAAGGATTTTGAGGTCCATGCATTAGAGGGTGTAAATCCAATGTTAGATGTTGCAGTTCATCAAAAATAGTTCTATGGTGCATTTTTAAAAGATAAACTTAGAAAAATAAATGTTTCATGTAAAAACACAACAGTCCATAATATACAGGAAGTTAATATTGCTTTCTCAAGTAACTTGCAATGTATTTTATACTTTACTAATTATACATTTTCCCTTGAATGGTCAGCTAGTTAAGGCTGTGAGTGGCTAGGCTGTACAAACTAGGGAGGTCCCAGGTTCAGTTCCCTGGTTTGTGTTGATCTTGGCAAGGTAATCATGAGGATGTTGCAGTTGGCTTCTATGCCCTGAATTAGCGAAGGAAGCTTGTCCAGGGTTCTTACTGCTGATTATTTCTTCAGCAGTCCTTGCTGGAAATTGCCCAAGAGTGACCATCTGGTCAGCTGCGGTGATTCCCACAGTTAGGCAGTCTGCCAGCACATGTTGTCTAGACTCACATGAAGAATTGTCACTTGGGCAAGAGACCAGGAAGTCTCCGTGTTGTGGGACTGTACTCCAACAAGGAATGAGAAATCAATGCCTCCAAGAAGGAGAAAAACAGCAGGAATAAAAGGAAAAACAAATGTATTTGTTTCATCAATGCTTTGAGAATTTTTTCTCTACTGTTGGTGTTTCTGTAATGTAAATGGCTGACAACTGCATGGTTTAGCTGGCAATGTTGCCATTTTTAAATAGGACTGTATAATTGCACTAATTTCTAATTTTGGCTAATCTGTTAGTTTGATTTTCAGTGAATGGTACATTGAGAACAGAGTAAATATGAAGCAAAATATAAACACTGTTGCAATGTCAATTGTGCCATGTTTTTGAATGACTTAAAAAGATGTGGGAGTACAAGAGCCAGACCAGATAGAAATGGTCTTATGAAGAGCCTTTTACAGAAAGTGCCAACAGTTGGTTTCATAATGTTAGATAAATTAATTTCATCAGATAGAGTTAAATAGTGACCACAATATTTCTTGTGCTAACATTGTAGGATTTCTGTTTGGGATACAGAAAGTAAAAATTATTTCGCAACTGGAGCTATTTAGTCAACACAAACAGCAGAATGATACCGAATGATTTCCTGTTTGAAATCTTGCGTCGTTGCGCTCAAACCTTTACAGTAGTAGTTGTAAGAAAAAGTCACCCATAAAGTTTATTTTTGGAGGTGTGTTTTATGAACAGTAGTTATCACGTACATTACAATGTTCTGAAATTTCCATCATTTTCTCTTAATTAGCTTGAGTGGTGCATCACCTTTCTTGGGTGACACTAAACAAGAAACATTGGCCAATGTTTCAGCTGTGAATTA
Organism: Heterodontus francisci; assembly: GCF_036365525.1. Taxonomy (NCBI): domain Eukaryota; kingdom Metazoa; phylum Chordata; class Chondrichthyes; order Heterodontiformes; family Heterodontidae; genus Heterodontus; species Heterodontus francisci. Next base: position 121,250,898 of record NC_090374.1, read on the forward strand.
TGAATTCGATGAGGAGTTTTTCAAGAATACTAGTGGCTTGGCAAAAGACTTTATCCGGAAACTTCTTGTGAAAGATCCTAAGTATGTGTTCAATGCACTTTTTAAAAATATTGCTTTATTGTACTTTAATTGTAGATGCAAACTAAACTTAAAAATATGAATGTTAAAGATGCTAATTGCTTAGTTGTGTGGTTCTGTGGGTAAATGCATTACCCAGCATGTGATACTGTGCCATGTCAACCAGGTAGAACCCAGGTTTGTGCCAAGTTAGCTGATCTCAGCTGGCAATGGTTGGTGCTGCAATTGTTGTCAATGTCCCTCAGCTTGGGAGGGAATAATCAGTCAAGGTTTCTGTTCCTGATTTCAGTTCCAAGACCTATGTGCAGGTTCGATTTTTTTTTTTTAAAATCAGTTATAATCTTCCTGTGATCAAAGTCTGCTGGCACTTGCTGTCCAGTCTAGCATGCGAAGACTAATTTTGTCCCATATAATCTGTCCGAAATCATGAGTACTTGCCACCTTCAGAATAAGAGGAAAAATAATTTGGGGTGGGGAATGTAATTTTTTTTTTAAAAATTGTATTGTTACAATCTCACTTGTGTATACAGTGATTTTTTTTCCATTTAGGAACAAGACTGGTAAATTTTCCTTATCAATCTTCTATTGATATTTTTCTTCCCATACCTAATGTAGTAAATGGATAATATTGACAAGATGATGAGCCATTTTTTGGTAGCCTGGCACTTTATCAGTGTGAAAATGATAGATGACACTTGGACATCAAAGGGTAAAATTCTCCTGCTTTCTAATTTTCGGAAAAGGAAGCCCTATTGACCTGTTTGTACTCAATACTGACTTTCTGTACCGTTTTTTACAACTACCATTTTGGTGAAAATCCTGTAATTTCACCTCACTACTCTATATTCACATTCTACAAGTACAGCATATGTATTCTGTCTTAGAATACATATGATTCACTATCATGTTTTTAAAAAATAAAACACTTTGCAAAGCTTTCACTTCTGTGCTTATTTTACTGAACTGAAAACTTTGTCAAGGTTCAAGGAGCCACTGAGCTCAACTGAGCCTCACAGCTCCAGCGACCCGGGTTCAATTCTGGGTACTGCCTGTGTGGCGTTTGCAAGTTCTCCCTGTGTCTGCGTGGGTTTCCTCCGGGTGCTCCGGTTTCCTCCCACATGCCAAAGACTTGCAGGTTGATAGGTAAATTGGCCATTATAAATTGCCCCATAGTATAGGTAGGTGGTAGGGAAATATAGGGACAGGTGGAGGTGTGGTAGGAATATGGAATTAGTGTAGGATTAGTATAAATGGGTGGTTGATGGTCGGCACAGACTCGGTGGGCCGAAGGGCCTGTTTCAGTGCTGCATCTCTAAATCTAAATCTTAGTGAAAGATCACAAGGTACAGCCTGAGAAACTCCAGTTGCTCTGATTTTGCTTATTTACCCTCATAATGCAGCACAACCAGAAAATCTGGTGATTCCACAGCCAGATTACATGATGGCAACCATTAGGCCACTGCTCTGGCAAGTTATAGATTTACAATAATGGAAATCCATGTTTTCAACCTCCCCACTCTCTTGGCTACAGAAAGAAAGAAAACTAAAGATGGTTGAAGGGAAGAAAGAATTAGATAGTTTCTGTACTTAACCACCATTCTGTGAACAATAATTATATCCTGTTGACTTGTGTCCTATTTTCAGACCATTTTTATGCACCATGAAATGCTTGACGCTGCACTTGAAGCGATGTCAATTTTTTTTTTAAATTAAAGGAAGCCCCATGGCAGCCTGAAAAACAGATTGAGATGCTAGTGTAGGTAGTGGGATTTTGTTTTGCATTTGATTGCTGCAGTGTTTTTAATTGTACATTTTTACTTTCCTATTCTGTCGTTAATAGGAAAAGAATGACTATTCAAGATAGTTTGCAGCATCCATGGATCAAGGTATGCTTATCTATATGTATTTTAAGACTTCAACATAAAGATACAAATGGAGAAAAATGCATAACCCTCCCTAATTCAATTTTCTTGAATCAATTATGGCACCTAAGTTTAAAGGAAAACCCTGACCTTATCCATTTGTCTGTTTTCCACTAAAGCAAATGCAATTCACCGTAGCAATATCTGCCATTTTCAACTTGAAATAATTTTTTTCTAAAGAAAACATGAATTGTATTTTATTTTTAGAACTGCACTTGAATTATTGCCCCAAACAAAATGTGGAAGATTACACTTTTACCAGACAATTAACCTGTAGCCCATGTTTATCCAGACACATTATTGCAATTAGACGCACTCAAGCTAGAAAACTGGGAAGCTGATTAAATGTAATGATGCATTTCTAATTGACCTTTCAACAGCTTACTGTTTTTACTTAAAAATATATTTTTGAGGCATTGTAACATGAGTTGCATCTGAGGTCAGCCAGGTTTTTTTTATTGCATTAAAAATCTAAAATGTTAATTGAATGGCATCTGTTTCATGTCTCGGTTAGATTATGGGCCAAGGCAAAATCACTATCAACAGAGACTTGAAATTTAAATGTACATGCAGATAATTTGTAAAGAAATGGCACTATTAGGCCTGTTTTTCTAAATAATCATTGTATTTTGGTAATATTTAGCTTGGATCAGTTCTGTTTATCCAAGAAAATTTGGCAGTCGCACACTGGAACAATAAGCTCCTGAGCTAAATATGTCTTGGCTGGTATCTAGAATTCTGGCTGTCATCAGAGGATGAGTTTTCTCAGCCTAAGCTTGGTGAGCTACAGGTAGGAAGGAAAGCTCTCATGTTCCTTCCCATGTCTTGTGCTGGGTCAACTGCGGAATGACATTGATGGTGATCTGATGGGAAAGATGGTTTCAGTGTCTACCCAAGTCTGGGTCAGTGTAGTACAGAAATTATGTTGCTTACATGTGTATTTATTTTCAACTCACAAATGCTCGAAAGTATTTAGTAACTTTATTTTTGTGACATTTCAGCCAAAGGACAGTCAGCAGGCTCTCAGCAGAAAAGCGTCTGCTGTAAATATGGAAAAGTTTAAAAAATTTGCAGCCCGCAGGAAATGGAAGGTATGTGGCTTTGTAACTGACGTGCAGTATTTACTCCCTTACCTATCTCTGTACTCAGTACAAAATTTGTGGGCTTCAGAATTTGAAAATGAATTGACAAAGGAATCTGGGTCAGGTCATTGTGTCCATTATTATAGGGTCGGGAAGGGAGAAGTATAAGAGTTTGAATAAAAGAAAATATTTAAAATATGGCTGCCTTGATGGGGGAAGGAGGCAAAGGAGAAGTTGTTTCAAAAGTTGATTTTTTTTTTTTAAATGAAGGGCCAGGTAATATTGAACATTTTTGTAAGTGAACGTAAGAATGTGCACTTTTATAGCGCCTTTCATATCCTTAGGATATCCCAAAGCACTTCATACAGTGTGGTTGTTTTGAAGGTTAGTCATCGTTGTAATGTTTTCCATTTGAGGATAGAGCCTGAGGAGAGACTAGTCAATTGGACTTCTGTTATCTGAAAGAGAAGACTAAGAGATAATTTGATAGAAATATTCAACAATGAGGGGCTTGGGGAATGTGAATTAGGATAACATTTTTTGTTCTGTTAAATTCAAAAACAAGAGGTTATAGTTTCAAATTAAGAACAGCAAAAGAAAATGGGATATTCAGGCAAAATGTCTTTGGCAAGAGGCTAGTAAACATATGGAGTGACTGCCAGTAAAGGTAGTATCACCAAAATCTATGATTAAGTTTAACTGGAGAGTAGACAAGTAGCATTCAGTTTTAAAGTGTAAAAATGCCTCAAGGTATTCTTGTGTGAAGTTTGGTCCATCTAATATACCCATGAACTACTTCTGCCTGAAAATTGTTACCATGTTACTTTCATCAAGGGGTAGGATTTCATTGCTGGAGAATGGATACCTTTTATTATTTGTTCTGTTGCGCGCTCTGATTAGTTACAACATGGGTCAAATATTAGTCAAGCTTGCTTTTTAACTCTGCCCCAAAAATCTACCTGGAGTCCAACCTCAAATGGCTGTCCTGCATCCTGCCAAGCAACCATTGAGTTTCTGACTGCGATTACCAATTCAGTGCATACACGTGCTGAATAATTAGCACTCTTCAGCTGCTAGCTGTGCTCACTTACATACTGGTATGAGTTGTGATTAATGTAAAACCTACAATTCTATCTGAGCTAATTAAAAAAAACTGTCACAATGGTGGAAAGGCACCATTAATCATCTACGTCACCTTTTTTAGTTTTGATGCTCTTAGCAGGTTATTTGGAATTAGTTTTTATTTTGCTAAATCTCCAATTTCTTTGACCACTTTTTAAGTATAGTTAATGTTTACTGAGAATTGTCATCAGTTCTACTACTGAAAATCAAATTTTTATGCTTCTTTCCCCAGTCTCTTTTAAAGAAATTTTTTGTTTAAATCAGCAGTGTTGAAAATTTAATTGAGAGCATAGTTTTAAGGAAATACTGATCCATTGTCATGAATTAGCGTACAGATCAAATAATGAAATCGCGGAAGTACCTTAGTTTAATGGCCAGTTTCTCCTCACAAAGTTTAGCTGCCTGTCTCAAAACAATTCCTGGCAAGATGCCAGCAAAATCTTTCTTCTGTACTAACGTATTGGTGTTTATACATGTAGGGAAAAATGTTCTTTATTTTTAAGTGATACTGGTGACCGGATCCTGAAATAATAAAATTATATAGCTTTTATTTCCTTTCCTACTTGGATGAATTTAGTTTTTAATCCCTGTGAGCAAGGTTAGGCAAGTAAATATAAAACTGTCTGTAACATTCCATCTATTTAGAATTCATTCTGATGTATCATTGCTAGGTGATTGCAAACTATTAAATGTTCTGTGAGCTGTAAGTTCTTTGTTGAGTTTACATTTAACTGCAAGTTATTTTGTTAAAATGTATTTTCTTTAGCAATCAGTACGGTTAATATCGCTGTGCCAACGGCTATCAAGATCATTCCTTTCTCGAAGCAACATGAGTGTTGCTAGGAGTGAGGACACTTTGGTAAGTACCTGAACAAAAATTCGTTTGGCGCTGAGGACTTTTTGTTTCCTTTTGTGATGGTGAGAACTTGCAAGAGTTGTGTGTGCTGCATAAATACATGCTGGCTGTGCACTAGGTCAGCTTGGTTGTTATTACTCCTTCCCCTATAATAAAGTAGCTTGCTGTTACTCCCTGGTTCACTCATGGTTCACTTGATAAAGTACAGTCCAAGTCTGAACCTTGAAGTGAAAAGGGTTGGAAGAAACTTTTTTTTTAAAGAAAAGGATTGACTTTTCTTTTGGTACCAATTTTCTCCTTCTCCTAAAGGGAGGATTCCTGTTGTGGAATTGACTCCATGGGTGTTTGTCTTTCATTATTCAGCAAGCTATTTTCAGTAATGACATTACAGCCTGTCCTCACCCAAAGTCCACATGTACAAGTTGTTAAAGGATAGCCATTAGTATAGGAAAAGGAGCCTGTCTGGTATTCCACTTCTTAAAACCCTCCTATTTGATCAAACTCTTCAGCTCAATGTTGATTGTTCTCAAATTATACTTCCATGAAGCACCTTGGGACTTTTTTCTAAATTAAACACAAGTTGTTCTTGGGCCAATTGTTGTGCCCTAACTGCTACCCTGGCTGATACCAGTTGGTTCAGCACAGAGCAGAATTGAATCTAGGACCTTCCTTGTCTGAATGGTTTAACTGCTTATGGGATTAATCGGTGGAGCTCTTGAATTTTAATTTTAGTGTAGCTCCAAAGAACTAAAGTTGGACACAGTTCTGTCATCATTACTTAAAATGTGCTGTTTCTAAAATTAAATTGAAAGCTTGATTTCCGCATGATTCGGAATAATTGGCAGAGGATTTTATCTGTGTATAAATTATGCTATTTTTGAAAATAGTGAAAATACTCTCTTCCTTTTTTTTTCCTCCCACACATATGTTCAGTAATGTTGGTTGGCTTCCAAAAATGATTGATTTATTTTTTTCCCCTTGTGATAAGGATGAAGAGGATTCATTTGTAATGAAAGCAATTATTCATGCCATCAATGATGATAATGTTCCCGGTCTACAGCACCTCCTTGGATCTCTTGCCAATTATGACATAAACCAGGCTAACAAGGTAACTTCTGTGCATCCTTTGGTGTGCTTTGTTAATGGCATGAGAATTATTTCCTTCCCAGCTTTCAGAATAACGGGTTCCTACTATGTCAATCTTCACATAATCCAATAATTTAATAGTAGGCAGAGTATGCACGATAAGCTAAATTCACTATATTCCAGTATAGGGGAGGCGGTGGCGTAGTGGCATTATCACTGGACTAATAACCCAGAGATCCAAGGTATTGCTCTGAAGGCATGGGTTTGAATCCCACCAAGGCAGAAGGTGGAATTTGAATTCAATTAATATATCTGGAATTAAAAGCTAGTCTAATGAAACCATTGTCGATTGTTGTAAAAACCCACCTGGTCCACTAATTCCCTTTAGGGAAGGAAATCTGCCATCCTTACCTGGTCTGTAAGGTCCCGTCCTACCCATGTGACTCCAGACCCGCAGCAATGTGGTTGACTGTTAAATGCCCTCTGAAATGGCCTAGCAAGCCACTCAGCTGTATCTAACCACTACGAAGTCAATAAGGACCACCTGGCATCGACCTAGGCACCAGAAATGACGATGGCAAACCCAGTCCTGTCAACCCTGCAGAATCCTCCTTACTAACATCTGGGGGCTTGTGCCAAAGTTGGGAGAGCTGTCCCACAGACCAGTCAAGCAACGGCCTGAAATAGTCATACGGAATCGTACCCCTCAGACAATGTCCCAGACACTGCCATCACCATCCCTGGTTATGTCCTGTACCACCGACAGGACAGACCCAGCAGAGGTGGCAGCACAGTGGTATACAGTTGGGAGGGAGTTGCCCCAAGAGTCCTCAACATCGACTCCAGACCCCATGAAGTCTCATGGCATCAGATCAAACAAGGGCAAGGAAACCTCCTGATTACCACCTGTCGCCCTCCCTCAGCTGAAGAATCAGGACCCCTCCATGTTGAACACCACATGGAGGAAGCACTGAGGGTAGCAAGGGCGCAGAATGTACTCTAGGTGGGGGACTTCAATGTCCAGCACCAAGAGTGGCTTGGTAGCGCCACTACTGACCGAGCTGGCTGAGTCCTAAAGGGAATAGCTGCAAGACTGGGTCTGCGGCAGGTGGTGAGGTAACCAACAAGAAGAAAAAACATATTTGACCTCGAACCTCTGCAGATGCTTCTGTCCATGACAGTATTGGTCAGATTGACCACTGCACAGTCCTTGTGGAGATGAAGTCCCACCTTCACATTGAGGATATCCTCCATTGTGTTGTGTGGCACTACCACTGCTAAATGGGACAGATTTACAGATCTAGCAATGCAAAACTGGGCATCCATGAGGCACTGTGGGCCATCAGCAGCAGCAGCAGAATTGTACTCAACCGCAATCTGTAACCTCATGGCCTGGCATATACCCCGCTCTACCATTACCATCAAGCTGGGAGAACAACTCTGGTTCAATGAAGAGTGCAGGAGGGCATGCCAGGAGCAGCACCAGACACACCACAAGATGAGGTGTCAATCTGGTGAAGCTACAACCCAGGACTACTTGTGTGCCAAACTGCGAAAGCAGCATGCGATAGAGCTAAGCAATCCTGTAACCAACGGATCAGATCTAAGCTCTGCAGTCCTGCCACATTCAGGTGTGAATGGTGGTGGACAATTAAGCAACTAACTGGAGGAGGTGGCTCCACAAATATCCCCATCCTCAATGATGGGGGAAGCCCAGCACATCAGTGCGAAAGATAAGGCTGAAGCATTTGCAACAATCTTCAGCCAGAAGTGCCGAGTTGTTGAATCATCTCGGCCTCCTCCTGAAGTCCCCAGCATCACAGATGTCAGACTTCAGCCAATTCGATTCACTCCGTGTGATATCAAGAAACGGCTGAAGGCACTGGATACTGCAAAGGCTATGGGCCCTGACACCATTCTGGCAATAGTACTGAAGACCTGTGCTCCAGAACTTGCCGCGCCCCTAGCCAAGCTGTTCCATTACAGCTACAACACTGGAATCTACCCTGCAATGTGGAAAATTGCCCAAGTATGTCCTGTACTCAAAAAGCAGGACAAGTCCAACCCAGCCAATTACCGCCCCATCCGCCTACTCTCAATCATCAGTCAAGTAATGGAAGGTGTTGTCGACAGTGCTGTCGAGCGGCACTTGCTTAGCAATAACCTGCTTACTAACACTCAGTTTGGGTTCCGCCAGGGCCACTCAGCTCCAGACCTCATTACAGCCTTGGTTCAAACATGGACAAAAGAACTGAACTCCAGAGGTGAGGTGAGAGTGACTGCCCTTGACATCAAGGCAGCATTTGACTGAGTATGGCATCAAGGAGCCCTAGCAAAACTGGAGTCAATGGGAATCAAGGGGATAACTCTCCACAGGTTGGAATCATACCTAGCACAAAAGAAGATGGTTGTGGTTGTTGGAGGTCAATCATCTCAGCTCCAGGACATTGCTGCAGGAGTTCCTCAGGGTAGTGTTCTAGGCCCAACCATCTTCAGCTGTCAGAAGTGGGGATGTTTGCTGATGATTGCGCAATGTTCAGTACCATTCACGACTCCTCAGATACTGAAGCAGTCCATGTAGAAATGCAGCAAGACCTGGACAATATCCAGGCTTGGACTGATAAGTGGCAAGTAACATTCGTGCCAGGCAATGACCATCTCCAACAAGAGAGAATCGAACCATCTCCCCTTGGCATTCAATGGCATTGCCATCACTGAGTCCCCCATTATCAACATCCTGGGGGTTACCATTGACCAGATACTGAACTGGTGTAGCTATATAAATACTGTGGCTGCAAGAGCAGGTCAGAGGCTAGGAATCCTGCAGTGAGTAACTCACCTCCTGACTCCCAAAAGCCTGTCCACCATCTACAAGGCACAAGTCAGGAGTGTGATGAAATACCGTCCACTTACCTGGATGGTTGCACCTCCAACAATGCTCAGAGGCTCGACACCATCCAGGACAAAGCAGCCCGCTTGATTGACACCCCATCTACAAACATTCACTCCCTCCACCACCGACGCACAGTGGCAGCAGTGTGTACCATCTGCAAGATGCACTGCAGCAACGCACCAAGGCTCCTTCGACAGCACCTTCCAAACCCATGACCTCTACCACCGAGAAGGACAAGAGCTGCAGATGTATGGGAACATTACCACCTGCAAGTTCCCCTCCAAGTCACACACCATCCTGACTTGGAACTATATCACCGTTCCTTCACTGTCGCTGGGTCAAAATCCTGGAAGTCCCTTCCTAACAGCACTGTGGGTGTACATAACCCATGTGGACTGCAGCAGTTCAAGAAGGCATCTCACCACCACCTTCTCGAGGGCAATTAGGGATGGGTAATAGATGCTGGCCTAGCCAGCGATGCCCACATCCCATGGATGAATAAAAAATATGCTACATATCATTTTATCACCTTGTGTACTTGTATAACAAATATATTTGGTGTTCCTGTAGTATAATTATGGTTATGTAGGTCATTTTGTGTTATCAAAGTAATCAAAATTGTGCCAAAGTACAGTAGGCTGTCTGATCTATCAACACATGGAAAAACATCATATAAATGGCAAAGGAAACCCTGTGGATGTCTAGTTTCTACTGGATTGTTACTGTTGGGCCATTTAGCAGATTGATATCCATTCAAACAAATAAGTCTTCAAAGTATGGTTGCAGGGTGATTTCACAAAGCTACCAAGAACATATGTAGTCTCTTTTAATGCTACCTCCAACATTCATCACAAGGCCACATTTGACTTTCCAAAAGCAATAAGGCTGAGTAGTTCAGGAACTTAGCATAGGAAATAGTGAGCAAAAGCACATAGCCATGGTCATCTTGCTTTGGATTTCTAATGTGCTGTTCTTAACTTATCACTCAAGTGCTTTTAGTAAGAACATAATTATTGAACTATTAAATTATTTTTAAAATGTATTTCTTTTCTAATTGTTTGATTACTCAGTAGTGCAAATTTAAACCAATATTCACACCATGGCCTAAATAAACAAATAATCAAACACATAATAGTCTTTTGAACCAGTTTTATGATGTATGGAAGGAATGGATTGACCATGATGTAATCTTAACAGGTGAGTTATTTCACCTGATGTATGATATCACAAAATATCAAGTAAAAGAAAATTTGCATAAAAGGGTGAAACAATATCATTAACAAAGTAGCTTCTTTGTGTGTTTATCACTTACGAAATACCACAGTTTCTCTTGAATGCTTTTAAATGATGACTTCTTAGACAAGCCCTGGCCCAGCTGATTGCTGACTAGATAAACCGGAAAGTTGAGATTTCCTGTCGAACAAATGTTTCTGGTTGGATGGCTTTTCTTGGTTGTTCTACTTGTAATTTCTCCTGTTTTCTTAAGAACAGTGATCCTTGCTGGTGAGTAACTTGACAGGGTCCAGTAGCCAGCTGATACCTCACCCAGATGACCCTTCCTCATTCAGGAGTTTAAAAGACAAACTAATCCACCATAGAAAATTGATGAAGTTTACAAAACTGAGGCAATGTTTTCTCTGTAATCTTAAATTACATGTACCCAATCCCATCAGTGACAGGTGGATATGGTAATATAATGGTTAGGATACTGGGCTAGTGCCAGAAAAAAAACTGCGGAAAGGGCAGGTTGTCATTAAAAAAAAAAACAACTGATTCACTACTGTCCTTTCAGAAAAAGAACTTGTTATCTCTAATCAGTCTAAGTGATGTGGCTCCAGAGCACAGTGTGGCTTAGGCTTAATGCACCATGAAGTGGTGCAGCAAGCAACTTGGATGTACTAACAATTGCTAGAGCAATGAGAAATGGATAGTAATTCATGTTAGCTGGTGTCGTCCAGATTCCAAAAACAACTATAAAACTTTTTTGTTTACATGGTGCGCACTAACAAATTTTGATATTCAGATATCTGGTCCGTGTCAAGCAGTTAAGCATCAGGATGGGTTCTTAACTTATTCTATCAATTTCTAGGTAAATATTTTACCAGGGCCTCCATAATGATTCAGTGATGCTAAGCCATAGAGATCAGCAAGTTTTTGCATTCAATCCCCTTTCAGTACTGAGTTGGCTAATATCCATTGGAATAGTGATAGGGCATTTAAAATTGGTCTTTTATCCCTGATAGAGAAAGGTTAAAAGTTAGGTGTTTCTCTAACTAATTGCTGCCCTATGACGCTGCAGGACAATATGTATGTAACTAACATCGGTGTGGAAGGGATTGGACTGGGATATGATGCCTTATATGGCCAACAGTTGCTATCTGGGCTCGATAGTAAAGTATGATCACAGAGGCATGTTATTTAACATAGGAACATCGGAGCAGGACTAGGCCATTCAGCCCATCAGTCCTGCTCCACCATTCAATTAGATTATGATCTACCTCAACACCACTTTCCCACGCTATTCCCATACCCCTTGATGTCATTAGTATGAAGGTTATCGGGCCCTACAAAGCAATAACACCAGCATGAGTCAGTGCCTTCAAAACAGAAGGAAGGTAAATTGAGGATAGATATTTTACTAGGCTGGAGAGCCAATTTTATAAATGAAGGAAAAAAAATTATATCTGTTTGAAATTAAATAAAGTAATTCCTTAAGTATTAAGACAATACTTTGAATAGAAAATTGATTTCTGTCCATCTGTGAAAATGCATTTTTATTAATGATAAAATAGTGAAGACAAAGATCTACCCCAAGATGCTGGGAATCTGTGTTGATTACATGTGGTGTGTAACTTGTGTATGTACAATAATGTTAACCAAAAAGATAAAAATGGATTGCAGAGTGACGCAACAGATGCGTTGGGCACTGTTTATAAAGCATTAGATAAATTAACAGGTCTTTGTAAAAGTGCAGGAATTCATATCTAAGGTAGGTATTTCCATGGTAAACCTATTTATTGAAAGATTTAGTGTTTGCAGATCACTTTGGAAATTTTGTGGCTTGAATAAGATATTTAAATAAGTGTACCAAGCATGTACGCTGGATCCAGGAGGTAGGTGTAAAGGCGCTCACCTCTTGGATCCCCTAGGCCCTTGCTTGGATATAGCTGCCGGGAAGCCTGGACGATCACAATTAAATTCAATAAGCTAAATGACAAGTTCATTATCATATATAAAAGTACCAATCCACCACCTTGGAGCATGCCGGTTGCTCACCCACCTTTCTGCCTCAGTTAAAGTCAGAAATGGGCATGATTTGGATTGAGAATCTGATTTTTTTTTATTTTAATGCCCTCCCGCCCGACCAAAACCAGTCTGTTTTCTTTTTGGTTAAAATTCACCCCTGACTGGCAATCCGTCTGACAACACACAAACAGTGGAGGAATTGGGAGAGGTGGAGCTGGGTGTCACATCAGGGTACATGTGGATGTTTGGTATTATTCCTATACATGGTATGGAATCATTTTACTATTTACATTAACTTTTTTAACAACAGTCCTTAATGGGAATCAAATCAAGTGCAATCATGTCAATATGTGACATCCACACAATGCACTTTCAGGAAAGGTCACGGAGTTAGAAACTCTGCATTTTTTCCCCCTTTTTCTTTCCTAGTTGCCATATCCCAGGAGCCCTGAGGTCAATTGCAGCACCTAGCTGGGATCAGCTAATTCAGCACAGGCCATGGTTCAAACCTGGGAATTTCTTGATTTTTGTATGGCACAAATACTTCCAGGATAAATTTGCTGAGACATCAAAGTGGCTGGAAAAATGGTTGAAAATAGCACCAATAATTCTTCGCCTTTTCTTTAACATACTAAACTTACTTTAAACTGGTAACATTATGTGCTGCTTCACTTTGAGGAAACTCTGCACACAGACAATAATCACAAGGGTTCAGAGGGCAGGCTGAAGTGCAAGAGAGAATTGGGAAATTAAATCACTGCTGTGGCAGCAAGTAGTACTGGATTGGATCCAGTCCAAGGACTGCAATTAGCCCATGAGCTGTAAGACAAGCACCCTTCACTAAGCAGTCAGTTTAAATAAAAGAGGAAAATTAGACACTTAAGTCTCCATTTCCCACCACATTATTATTTGTTTGATCTTTCTGCAGCATGGAACGCCTCCCCTGATGGTTGCAGCTGGTTGTGGAAACATCCAGATTCTTAACTTACTTATCCAGAAGGGAGCAAAGATTGATATACAGGACAAGGTTTGTACTGGAACATCTCAAAAGTAATGTCTTGTTTTTGACTGAAGATCTTTTATTTCTTGTCACTGAATTGTCATATATGTGATACATATACATATATATTTGTATGTAACTGAAAAGTTTCATTTTGTAATGTGCTGTAGAAAAAATGCCACTTGGTATCCATATAATTTCCCTAAAGCTCTTGCAATTTTAAGTAAAAAATCAGTTGCAGGTTAGATAGACATCTTTTAATGAATATTTGTTTAATTGACTGGGAATCCAGAAGTTTGTGAATGAGACCAATAAAATTCATCTTAAAAAATTACCTTAAAATTGGTATTCTTTTGTGTATCAAGTACTTTAGATGGCTTTTCACAAAATTAATCTCAATTGCCTCTAGTCTGGTTCAAATGCACTTTATTGGGCAGCAAGGCATGGCCATACTGAAACATTAAAGTTCTTGCATCGGAAAGAATGTCCACTGAATGTACAAGACAAGGTAAGAAAAATAAATTAAAATGAATACTAGTGTTACCTTCATAATGTTAGTAAATACATTTTTAAATTAGTTTATATAGAAAGTGGTACATTTGGGTTGAGTTTTTTGTTATGAATGAATTGATGGGGAGCAGTACTAAAGTTATTGTCTTGCCTGTAGATTCAATTAATTTTCCTAAAAGTTTTTAGAATTAATAAAATTCAACAGAAAAAGTATAAAATGTGATTTCGGGTAATTACTCCGCATTGGCAGCATCTGCATTTTAATCACAGATTTTAAAAATTACTCCTGGATAACAGATGCATTTTGTAGATAGTTGCAGGTAAAGTTACCACCAAAATGGTCGGCTGCGTTATCCTCAGTTGTCCAGCTTGATGGAACTGCCATCACTTGGTTCCACCCTTACTATCTGATCGTAGGCAGAGCACCTTTGGTAATGACTTCTATTCTCACCTCTAAACCGTCACCCTGGAGGTTGCTCAATGATCCATCCATGGCCCTCGCACTGTAATGTTACGTATTGTCCCTTGGTGATTATCCAAGAAAGCGGGGACGTCTTCCACGTATACACTGATAGCACCCAGCTCCACTTGTCCTCTGTCATTTGTTGCCCCTCCACTGCCACTGTGCAGTCAGGCTATTTGCCTGACATGCAATCTTGGGTGAGTCTCAACTTCCTTCAGCTAAAAGTTATGAAAACTTAAACCACTAATTTTGGCTCATGCCACAAACTCTGTTCCTTTGCCACCAACCCCATCTCTCTCCCCAGTCACTGTTTCGGAATGAGGCAGACTTTTCATAATCTCAGCGTTATGTTCAACTCCAAGCTGTTTTTCACCTTGTACCATCTCCAGCAGAAAGACCTTTCCGTCTCTGCAGTATCACTCATCCATGCTGCTACCTCAGTCCCATCCACCACTGAAAGCCTTATTCATGACTTTGTCATCTCCAGATTCAATTATTCCAATGCTCTGCTTGCAAGGCAATCATCCTTCACCTGCCATAAAATCTAGTTTGTCCAAAACTCTGCTGCTCGTGTTCTATCTTGCACCATGTCCCACTCACCCATCTTCCCTATCCTGGATGCCCAATGTTGGCACCCATGTACCCAACAACTGAGAATTAAATTTTCTCATGGATCTCTTTAAATCCCTCCATGGTCTCATTGGGCTAAATCTCCTTCAACATTACTAACCTCCACCCTCCAATTATTCAGTTCCTGAGTCAGCCTAATATCTACTTCTGTGGCTCAGTGGCCATTTTCCTCATATCCCTGTGAAGTGCCTTGGGATGTTTTTCTACATTGAGGGGATTATATAAATGCACATTCTTGTTACTTCCTTATTGTTCATCATAATCATCAATATGCCTCAAACATTTCCTTCTTTATCCAGGTCGTGAGGCAAGAGAGAAATATTGATCTTAATTGCTGGGTAAAATAATTCTGCACTCTTCTAAGAGTCATGGAATAATACAGCACAGAAGGAGGCCATTCAGCCCATCATGGCAGTACTGGCACTTTTTAAAAAGGTTTACAATTAGACCTGCTCCCCCGCTCTTTCCCCATAGACATGCAGATTTTCTCCCTTCAACTATTTAGCCAATTCCCTTTTGAAAGTTACTATTGAATCTGCTTCCACCACCCTTTCAGGCAATGCATTCCAGATCATCCCAACTTATGTTTTTCTAAGAAAATGTTTTCTTCTTTCCCCTCTGGTCCTTTTGCCATTTATATAAATCTGTGTCCTCTGGTTACTGACCCTCCTGCCACTGTAAAGTTTCTCCTTATTTACTTGTATCAAAACCATTCATGATTTTGAACACCTCCATCAAAGCACCGAAGGCGAATAATCCCAGTTTCTCTTGTCTGTCCACATAACTGAAGTCTTTTATCCCTGGTACCATTTGAGTAAATTTCCTCTGCATCTTCTGTACGACCTTTGGGTTGGCACAGTGGCACAGTGGTTAGCACTGCAGCCTCACAGCTCCAGCGACCCGGGTTCGGTCCTGTGCGGAGTTTGCAAGTTCTCCCTGTGACCGCGTGAGTTTCCGCCAGATGCTCCGGTTTCCTCCCACAGCCAAAGACTTGTAGGTTGATAGGTAAATTGGCCTTTGTAAATTGTCCCTAGTGTAGGTAGGTGGTAGGAGAATTGAGGGAAGGTGGGGATGTGGTAGGGAATATGGGATTAATGTAGGATTAGTATAAATGGGTGGTTGATGGTCGGCACAGACTCGGTGGGCCGAAGGACCTGTTTCAGTGCTGTATCTCTCTATGACTCTGTGACCTTGATATCCGTCCTAAAGTGTGGTGCCCAGAATTAGCCACAGTAGTCCAGCTGGAGTCTAACCAGCGTTTTATAAAGGTTTAGCATAGTTGCCTTGCTTTTGCAATCTCTGCTGCTATTTATGAAGCTGAGGGTTCCGTACGCCTTTTTAATTGTCTCTTGAACTTCTGCCACCTTCAAAGACTTGCATACTTACACCTCCAGGTCTCTCAATTCCTGTACCCCCTTTAAAATTGTACCATTTAGTCATATTGCCTCATCATTTTCCTACATAAATGAATCACTTCACACTTTTCTGTATTAAATTTCATCTGTGTCTGCCTATTTCATCAGTCTGTCTACCATTCTCAACGTTTACTATATTTCCATGTGTTGCGTCATTCCTTGAAGTACTTTAAATCTCGGAATTCATACACTTGTGCAATTTATTAAACATTTTGCTCTTTATTCTGAAAGGTATTATAGCTGCCTGTAAGTCGCACATCTAAAGTACGAAAGAGGATTCTGGGGAGGGGATAGGAAGCCAAACAATGTGTGCAGTAGCAGTGAGCTGTAAGAGCACAGTTAGCAGTGAATGGGATCAATTTTGTTGCATTGGGGAGGGGCATTTCTAACAACAGTTGTGGGGAGGAGGTGTAACAGAGGGGACAAGATTGAAGCACTGATCAGGAGCAAGCAGCAATTTGGGGCCATGCTGTTAGCAGTGGTGTCAGGAAGATGGAGGATTGCAAGCGGGTCAAAAAAAAGCATTACTGAAGCATTGTAGAGTATTTTTATTCATTCCACTTGGTAGCGTGCTCAAGAGTTGGTTTGGGACTAGAGTAACGTATAGGCTAGACCAGATAAGGATAGCGGGTTTCCTTCTCTATAAAAGCAATTTTTATGACTATCTGAAAATTTTGGTCATTTTTGCTGATGTCAGCTTTTTATTTCCAGATTATTTTTAAACTGAATTCAAATTCTCTGTTTGCCATATTGGAATTTAAGATCTTGTTTACTAGTCCAGTAACACAATCACTGTACTACCATACCCATTATGGTATGTTAGAACATAACACTTTGTTTTTCTGCTTCTGTTGGGATGGTGGTGGAAATCAAGTGGGAAGCTGTCGTGGCAGTTGCATCTTAGAGAATGTTTTCTCACAGGAACATTGACCCTCTTGTAGGATGTGATTGGCTATTCTGTGCTTTGCCTTTCTCAACGAAGATGTGTAAAGAAATGGAGTCTAAGAAATTTAAAACAATTAGAAAGAAATATATTGAAAAACCATGTGGAAACAAACAGAAAATGTAGACGTTAAAAAAAAATTATATAGATTGATATCGCTGAGTTGAACATTTCAGTGTAGACTGCACTGATATTCTTAGGCATTAATGTCATGCCATATACTGTAATTGGAGATTTTGCTGGCAGCCTGCAAGGTGAGTTACATAAAGTACATTCAAAATATGGACTGAAGTCCAGTTCTGAAGAAGGGTCACTGACCTGAAACGTTAACTCTGCTTCTCTCTCCACAGATGCTGCTGAGTGTTTCCAGCATTTCTGGTTTTTATTTCAAAATGTGGACAATGCATAACTTCACACACACAAATATATGCCAAGATATGACTAATTTCAAACCATTCCAAATTATTCAATCTGTAAAACTGTATGCAAACCCACTTGCATACACTATTGCACTTGTTTAGGCTTTCATGTTGTCATGATGGGCCCCCTGCCTGCCAAGAAGGAAGCGCATTAATTTTGTCATGAACATTGATTTTAAACTGTTACTGGAGTGAAGAAAGGACTTGTTAAACAGATTAGCCATGGCTGGAAAAGACATTTGCGTATCAACAGACAGTGTTTGGAAGGACAAAGCAGCCATTCTTTGATACATTCAACCCACAATGGACTTCTGAAGGTGGGGGAGCTCACGTTCCAGGTTGACTGCTAAGATGACTGAATACACAAACGGACATGGTCAAACCAGATAGTCACATGACTAACCTGCTGGGCAACCTAAGTTTTTTGAATTTGTACAAACCGTTTGGGCAGTGTGTCTTTGCTTCTGGACTGATGATCTCTCCTGCATGCTCCCATCGCTTTCTCACAAGCCTCTGAATCCACTGAAGACACATGAACCCAAGAGAGAAAAGTCTCCTACAGCGAACAAGATTTAAGAACAATACTGGGCCCCAACGAAAAGCAAGATCTACCTACAATCAAGGACTATACAGTGAGCTCGAAGAATCATAACAACTCTTCAGATATTGCCTCAAACTTTTCCACTTTATTTTTTCTTCTCTTTTCTGTCTCTCTTTGCATGTGTGTATTGCATACGTATGCTAGCATGGGGCACGACGTGTATCTGTAGGCATTAACCGAATTAGACTTTTTAAGTTTAATAAATTTCAACTTTTCTTCTTTAAACGTAAGCAAGCCTGTTTGTGCTGGTTTCTTCACCTTATAATTGGAAAGCGGTGAACAAGGATTCACCAAGGGGGAGCTAAAAACACGGTGTGTTTTAAAATTAAACCCTGTTGCAGTAAGACCAGGTGAAGGCTGAAAGGGAACCCCTAGACCTCTTTCTCACCTGGTCTTTAACAATGTCAAGAGGGTGACCTAATTATAGTAATGTCTACAGAATCTTATTCTTGGATCAGTTGAACTTCCCAATTTTCAGCTCTTCTCCTTCTCACTCTTTTCCCCCTCCTATATCTCCCCTCCACACCACCACCGACCTTCCCCCACCCACCCCATCGAATCTCCCCGCCAAATTTTAGGTTCTTTCCAGTCTTTAGTTTGATTTCCTATAGGTTCAACCATATTAAACAAGAGCTGCTGAAATACCGGTAAACCACTTATCTGCTTGTCCAAAGATGTTCTATTTCTGCTTTAGTGTTTTGAGTAGTTGAGTACTGATGCATTTTTAAATACTTTGCATTCAGAAAGCGCGACAGCAAATGCCCTTATAAAATGAATCCTTTATAAAGGGAAGTTAAACTCCGAATGACATACTGAATTTGAATTCATGTACAACCAGGTTTTTGAATTTTTCGTTTTGTTTCTATTTCACTGCAGTCCGGTGAAACTGCCCTCCATGTGGCTGCCCGCTATGGTAATGTGGAAGTGGTACAGTACCTCTGCAACGTTGGGGTTAATCCTAATCTTCAAGACAGGGTAAGGCTTATAAAATTGATCTACTGCTTCACAAATGGCACTTCAATTAAATCTCAATTCCTGTCCCAATATTATCAACAAACAATTCGGTTTGGCTTTTTTGGGTCATCCTTTTGTACTGCTACTTGCACATAACCAGCTAATTCATGATCACAAAGTGAATACGGAATAGTGCTGGAATAAGGAATCCTGCTCAGAATATAATCCAGTTTTGTGTCTCATTCCAGCCATTTCTGTTCCAAAGAGATTGTTGAGGAACTAGATTTGATATGTAACAAATGAAAGTTGAAAATTAGTTCCTCTATTCTGAAAATGAAACTGTATAGATTGAGTTTGCAGTTGACAGGCACATTACATAAACAAGTAAATGTTGATGCATCTGTTGTCCTAAAAGCAGTAAGCACTTTTTAAATGGCTTTTATTCATTAAATATGCATCACCTCTGTAGACTGGAATAGATTGAATTCAACAAACATTTCTTAAAATCTGAAATTAATCAAAAAAAATGTGTAGGTTTTAACATTAGATTCCACACATCTTTTTAGTAATCCTTTTTACTTTGTTTACGTAGTTTCCTTTTTTTCTAAAATGTTTTTTCCCTTCAATCTGACCTGAAGATGGTGACTCCTGGAGCACTGTTCTGTTGGTGCCAGAGCCCTCCAATACCTTATCCAAATGGCCATTCTTGGTGTAATCTGGACATGGGCTGTTGATGGCCTTTTTCACATTGGGAGCATCACATCTAGCCCTCACTCTGTCTTCAACTGATGTCCACATAATACTTTCCAACAAGAATTACTAGAAATGATCTGAAGCAGGACCTTTTGTTTTTTTTAACCTTCCCTTTCATAGGCTGGGGACAGTGAGGCCGATTTTTGTTGTGCCTCAACTACTGGCTCAGTTGGATAAACTAACTCAACACTTAATCGGGGATCTTGCCCAGTCTGTGTGGCTTAGTACATCCAATGATGGGTATACTTTGAATAGTTTTTGGTACTTGAGGACTGAAGTAGTGTGTCATTTGCAGAATACTGATTTTTTTTTTTTTCCCTCTTCATGGGCTGGCAATCTTATAACCGTTCTCTTTTTGTCCCTACATAACACAACATTTGTCAACTGAGGAATGGATGCCCTAATTGTTTCCTGACATTTGGTAATACTATTCTTGCTACTTGTTGGAAGGTACCCTCTAATTTTTTTTCTTTCCTCCCTTTGGAAATTGAAACCAGGAAGTTACTTATAGGAAATGAATTAAATGTCCTGTGTTGTTAGAGTATGGATTTTTTTTTTTGTTTTTAGCAGAAGGCGCTTAACAGCTGCAAGAAATATACAAAAGTAATCGAAAGATTTACAACACAGACATGGTGGCCATTCAGCCCATTGTGTCCTTGCTTGCCAAAGAAGAGCTATCCAGCCTAATCGCAGCTTCCAGTTCGTGGTCTGTACCCCTGTAGGTTACAGCACCTCAAGTGCATATCCAAGTGTTCTTTAAATGCATTGAGGGTTTCTGCCTCTACCATCCTTTCAGTCAGTGAGTTCCAGACCCCCATCACCCTCAATTATGTATGTATGTTTTTATGTGTGCAGTATAATTGCTGCTGCGACTCTAAATGAGAGAATTTTACTGAACTGTATCATTGAATGGTAGGAAGCCTATTTGGACACATAATTCCCTACACATTCTCAATCTTGGGTGTATTGTACAACAAAAGAGGGATCAGACCTAAGGGCAGTATTTTCTGCAACGATGGATTCAGAACATCCTGGGAATTTCTCATACATCTCAATAGCCAGCTTGTGTAGATCAGGTAGAGTTCTCTCCATCAGTAGTGAGAAAAATAGTGCTAAAATTAGATGATATAAATGAAGAAAAGTGATTGAAAGCATTTTATAGAAATAATACAAAATCTGTTTCTGTTCAAACTACAATACAATTCATGAACAGTTGCAGCTCAGGTATGTAAGAGCAGGTTAAATAATCTTGCAAAAGCTTTTCAGTGTGACATTCACTCACACTGTCACCTTATAATGAATGTTCTTGTTTGAAGACTTTTTCTTCCCCTAATTTACCCTTTGTGCTGAGGTATGGTACTTTTCAGGAATGGTTTATTTGTGTCCAATCCCATTAACTGTTGTTACCAGGCTGTTGGTCTATAGGGGGCATCACACCCAAGCCTGATTCTGCCCCTGTCCAGTTTCCACATATTTACACTTTAGCAAGGGCCACTAGATATGGAGAGGAGTTCCTTGGTGATTCATTCTTCCCATTGCTACGATTTTAGCTGAGATCAGCTTACCAATCAGAGACCCAGAATCGAACCTAGAACTGTCCCGCCTCCCATCACACCGTGCATTGCAGTTTCCAGTTCAGCCATTGGATGAGCTCATTAGCTTTTATTTTTCTTTCCGTTCTTTAAAAAAAAAAAGTTTTGACACTGCATTATCACCATCAGATACAGATGGGGACTCTGAGGCCTTTCACCCCACCTTAGCTGATCCACCCAGAATTCCTCCAACACAACAACCAACTGTTAAATCTATTGCATGTGATGATCATTCCTTGTATGATGAGGAACACTCTGACATTCATTTAAAAGCAATCAAGTATGATGTATGATTTTTGAAAATGCTGAGTCATTGGTAATTAAAAGACAGGTTTTGTGAATTAAACCAACTTGTCAGCCAGTCACACTGCCCAGTTCCACAAACATGACCATAATAATCTATGGATGTATTCTATGGCTGTATTGTACCTAGATTTCCAGAAGACATTTGATAAGGTGCCACATCAAAGGTTATTGCGGAAAATAAAAGCTCATGGTGTAGGGGGTAAGATTTAGGCATGGATAGAAGATTGGCTAGCTAACAGGAAACAGAGTAGGCATAATGGGTCGTTTTCTGGTTGGCGAGGTGTAATGAGTTGTGTGCCACAGGGATGTGTGCTGAGGCCTCAACTGTTTACAATTTATATAAATGGCTTAGATGAAGGGACAGAAGGTATGGTTGCTAAATTTGCTGATGACACAAAGATAGGGAGGAAAGTAAGTTGTGAAGAGGACATGAGGCTACAAAGGGATATCGATAGGTTAAGTGAGTGGGCAAAGATCTGGCAAATGGAATATAATGTGGGAAAATGTGAAATTGTCCATTTTGGCAGGAAGAATAAAAAAGAAGCATATTATCTAAATGTTGAGAGATTGCAGAGCTCAGATGCAGATGGTCTGGGTGTCCTAGTGTATGAATCGCAAAAGGTTAGTATGCACGTTCAGCAAGTAATTAGGAAAGCTAATAGAATGTTATCATTTGCTGCGAAGGGAATTGAATACAAAAGTAGGAAGGTTACGCTCCAGTTATTCAGGGCATTGGTGAGACCACATCTGGAGTACTGTGTACAGTATTGGTCTCCTTATTTAAGGAAGGATGTAAATGCAGTGGAAGCAGTTCAGCGAAGGTTTACTAGACTAATTCCTGGAATGGGCGGGTTGTCTTACGAGGAAAGGTTGGACAGGCTAGGCTTGTATCCACTGGAATTTAGAAGAGTAAGGCAACTTGATTGAAACATATAAGATCCTGAGGGGTCTTGAATCTAGAACAAGGGGTCACTGTTCAAAAATAAGGGGTCGCCCATTCAAGACAGAGGAGGAGGAGAAACTTTTTCTCAGAGTTGTGAGTCTTTGGAATTCTCTTCCTCAAAAGGCAGTGGAAGCAGAGTCTGCAAATATTTTTAAGGTAGAGGTAGATAGATTCTAGATAAGCAAGGGGTGAAAGGTTATCGGGGGCAGTTGGGAATGTGGAGTTGAGGTTACAATCAGATCAGCTATGATCTTATTGAATGGCGGAGCAGGCTCGAGGAGCCAAGTGGCCTATTCGTGCTCTTAATTCATGTGTTCTTATCTCTAATTCAAATGCCACTTAGCAATAAAATTGTGTCAAACCACAGAGTGCAAAGGAGAGGTAATGATTGGCCTGAATTTTGCGGTCATGGTATGGCAGAACTGTCGGCATTTGTTATCACTTACTCCACTGAAAGTGACAGCAACTTCTGTAGTCCGCAAGGGTGCAGTTAAACACAGAAATTAAGTTGTTGCTGTCGGTGATTCTATGCTTCCCTTTAGAATGTGCTGTTGAAGTCTGATCCCCACCCCCTCCACAATGTGCATTCAATTAGGATTCATGCAAAGGTGCCCTATTAGTCTCACTGTAAAAACCCTTGAATGAGGTGTAACTTGAGTTTTTAACAAAGTACTAAGTTCATAATTACTACTGAATAGCCTCACTTGCCCTGAAAAACTTTTTTTTTTGGTTCTTTCATGAGATTTGGGCGTCACTGGAAAGGCCAGCATTAGTTGCCCGTCCCTAATTTCCTTTGACAACTAAATGGATTGCTGGACCATTTTAGAGGACAGTTAAGAGTCAACCACATTGCTGTGGGTCAGGAGTCACATGTAGACCAGACCGGGTAAGGACGGCGGATTTCCTTCCCTAAAGGACATTAGGAACAAGATGGGTTTTTACAGCAATTAATAGTTTCATGGCATTGTTACTGAGACTAGCTTTCAATTCCAGGTTATTTTCATTAATTAATTGAATATAAATTCCACCAGCTGCCATGGTAGTATTTAAACCCATGTCTCCAGGGCATTAGTCTGTGCCTCTGGATTACTAGTTCAGTGACACCACAACACCGCTGTCTCCCATGATTTTATAGTTGTGGAATATCAAATTTTAATTTGGTAAATCCCACATTTTTAAGTATATATTTTTTTAAAGTTTGATATTTTAGTTTCTACCTTAATCCCATGTGTATGTCTCAATTATTTATTTTGCTGTCTATAAAATTTAATTAAAAGTAAGGTCTAATCAGTGCATTATACTGTCTGGATTGCTGTCTGTTAGAATATTTCAATGTGATTGGCTGCTTACCTTGCTTGATGACATAATTATTGCTGGATGCCTGGAGATCCCCTTGAATTGGTGCCAGATTAAAACTAACTTTGGAAAAGGAGAAATTCACACTAGATCTTTGTGAGCAGCTTCCATCAAGGTCCTTGGCGAGCAATGTCATTTCGTTGCTGACCATGAAATCCAGGCTATAATTGCTTTAATCTGTTTCTTTCCATGTATTTTAAGTATTTGAAGTAGTAAGTTATTTCTGCTTTTTATAAATGATCTAACTATAACTTGCCTACTCTGTGAATAGACCCATTCTGTCTGCAACTTTGATTCATTGCACAACAGAATTTCCCATACCAGTACTTGAATAAGATTAATGTCTGTTATAAACTTGCAGTAGTGTATTGGAGAGGTTCAACTGTCATTGTATAGTATTTGAGTGATTAGACATTGCACACGTTAAATCTGTGATTTATTTACATTGTGCAAATTATACATTGAACCAAATTTGAAGTTATTTGCTGAATAGTTGTTTTCCTCCAGTTGTTCATTGTTAATGTTTGTTAACGGAAAAAACACAAATTTAAGTTTAGAACTGAAACATAAAACTAAATAGCAGTGATAGGCTGACAAGCTCCATTGAATTTATGCTAGAGGTTTAACATACTCCTTTAGTCTCCGTTCATTCGACCTACGCTTTATTTGGTACAGTCGTACATGCACAGGTCAGAAGTGCTGGTTGCCTTGCAGGAGCCCTGTGCATAAGTTCGACTTGGGGGCCCTATGTTTTACTAGATAATACTTATCACTGAATATGCTTAGTCCCATGCAATTGCACAGTTACAATATCCCAACACTCTGGTACAGCATTTCTAGTTTCATTATCACTTAATACTTTATTTTTGTTGTGTTTAATTTTTTTTTTAAATGTGTGCTTAATTTATTTAGTGTTTTTGTTTAAATCGTAACCCTTTTTTCTTTTCATTGCTGTAGGACCAAGAAACCCCTTTGCACTGTGCAGCTTGGCATGGTTACTATGCTGTGGCAAAAGCACTCTGTGAAGCTGACTGTTCTGTTCACATTAAAAATAAAGAAGGAGAGACTCCCCTCCTGACTGCAGCAGCGAGAGGCTATGTGGATATTGTGGAGTGTTTGATGGAACATAATGCCGACGTGGACGAAATTGACACGGTTAGTTTTAAACATATGAAACCTTTGAATTTCCAACTTCATAATGTTACAAACAATTTCCTTTCAGGAATGATTGATTTTCGCATGCACACTGTGGTTGATGTGCTTTTTATAGGCTTTGTCGCTAGCCATGGAGCTAGTTGATTGGAATCTTGGTTATGTGCTATAACTCGGGCTGTAGAGAAGTTTTAAAATAAATAGTTGGGGAGGGGGGGTGCCTGTTCACGTGAGGGGAGATTTGGAAAATTAACAAGAAAGGACCAAGCAGGGTAGCAATATGAGTGTGACAGAAAGGAACAGAGTGTACAAACATAAGAGTGCACCACCAAATAAGGTCAGAGTAGAGAAAAATGGTAAAAAAAAGACAATTAAAGGCTCTTTATCTGAATGCGTGCAACAAGATGGATGAATTGATGGCTCAAATTGAAATAAATGAGTATGATGGCCATTACAGGGACGTGGTTGCAAAGTAATCAAGACTGGGAACTGAATTTTCAATGGTATTTGTATTTTGGAAGGATAGGAAGAAAGGAAATGGAGGTGAGTAGCTCTGTTAGTAAAGGATGAGATCAGTACAGTAGTGAGAAATGATCTTGGCTCAGAAGATCAAGATCTAGAATCTGTTTGGGTGGAGACATGAAATAACAAAGAAGTCACTGGTGGGAGTAGTTTATAGGTCCCCTATCAGTAGCCACACTGTTGGACAGAGTATAAATTGAGAAATAATGGGGGCTTGTAAGAAAGGTACTACAGTAATCCTGGGTTATTTTAATCTTTATATCAATTGGACAAATCAAATTGGCAAAGGTAGCCTGCATGATGCATTCATAGAATATATTCGGGATAGTTTCTTCGAACAATACATTCCAGAACCAACCCGGGAGCAGGTTCTTTTTAGACCTGGTAATGTATAATGAGACCAGATTGATTAATGACCTCCTAGTAAAGGATCCTCTAAACGAGTGATCATAACCTGATTGAATTTCACATTCAATTTGAGGGTGAGAAATTTGGGTCTGAAACTAGTGTCTTAAACAAATAAAGGCAGTTACAAGGCTGTGAAGTCAGTTGGCTAAAGTGGACTGGGAAAATAGGTTAACAGGTAAGACAGTAGAGAAGTAGTGGCAGACATTTAAGGAGATAGTTCATGACTCTCAACAAAGATATATTCCATTGAGAAAGACCCAATGAGAAGGATTGCACCATCCGTGGCTACCTAAGGAAGTTAAGGATTGTTTCAAATTGAGAGAAGAGGTGAACAATGCTGTGAAGATTAGTGGTAGGCCAGAGGATTGGGAAGATTTTAGAAACCAGCAATGGATGGCTAAAAGACAATAGAGGGAGAAATTAGGGTATCAGAGTAAACTAGCAAGAAATATTTTTTTTAAAACGCAGTACAGTATATGAAAAGGAAAACAGCAGCTAAAGTAGGCTTTGGTCCCTTTGAGCATGAGCTTGGGGAATTAATGGGAAACAGAGAAATGGCAGAGACTTTGAACAAGTATTTTATATCTATCTTCACAGTAGAAGACACAGAAAGCATCCCAAGAATAGTAGAAAATCAGGAGGGGAAAAAGGAGGGAGGACCCTAAAACTTAAAGAAAGTAGCTGCAGAGATAGTAGATGTAATCTTCCAAAATTCCCTAGATTCTGGAAAGGTACCAGTGGTTTGGAAAACTGCAAATGTAACACCTCTGTTTACAAAAGGAAGGAGACCGAAATCAGGAAACTATAGGCGAGTTAGTCAAACATCTGTCATTGGGAAAATGCTAGAATCCATTATTAAGGAAGTAGGAGCAGGACATTTAGAAAATAATAATACAATCAGACAGAGTCAACATGGTTTTATGAAAGGGAAATCGTGTTTGACAAATTTATCAGAGTTCTTTGAGGATGTAACAAACAGCGTGGATAAAGGAGAACCAGTAGATGTCGTCTATTTGGATTTCCAAAAGACATGTGATAAGGTGCCACATAAAAGGTTACTGCACAAGAAAAGAGCTCATGGTGTTGGGTGTGATATATTAGCATGGATAGAGGATTGGCTAACTAACAGGAAACGGACTCGGAATAAATGGGGCATTTTCAGGTTGGCAAACAGTAACTAGTGGAGTGCCACAGGGTTAAGTGCTGGGTCTCAACTATTTACGATCGATATTGATGACTTGGATGAAGGGACTGAGTGTATTGTAGCCAAATTTGCTGCTGATACAAAGATAGGTAGGAAAGCAAGTTGTGAGGAGGACACAAAGTGTCTGCAAAGAAATACAGATAGGTTAAGTGAGTGGGCAGAAATTTGGCAAATGGAATATAATGTGGGAAAATGTGAGGTTGTCCACTCTGGTAGGAAGAGCAGAAAAGCAGAATATCATTTACATGGAGAGACTATAGAATGTTGCGGTACAGTGATCTGGGTGTCATTGTACATGAATCTCAAAACGTTAGCATGCAGTACAGCAAATAATTAGGAAGGCAACTGGAATGTTGGCCTTTATTGCAAAGGGGATGGAGTTTAAAAGTAGACAAGTCTTACTACAGCTGTACAGGGCATTGGTGAGACCACATCTAGAGTACTTCATACAGTTTTGGTCTCCTTACTTAAGGGATAGTCTTGCATTGGAGGCAGTTCAGAGAAGGTTCACTAGGCTGATTCCTGGGATGAAGGGATTGTCTTATGAGGAAAGGTTGAGTCTATACTCATTCGTGTTTTGAAGACTGAGAGGTGGTATTCTTGAAACATATAAGTTTCTGAGGGGGCATGACAGGGGAGACATGGGGGAATCTAGAACTAGGGGCCACAGTTTAAAAGTAAGGGGTCTCCTTGTGATGAAATATAGGTATAATAGGCTTAATTAGGTATAATTTAGGTATAATTAATACATTATATCTTTTAGAGTTACAGATTGAATAAATGGTCAGTTTTCAAGACTCACTGAAATTCTCTTTAAGGGCAGAGTTAAAAATCCATGAACATCCCTGTTACAATGGAATGTGTACCAGAAACACCTTTTTAAGTTGTAAAAATATCCATTCCAAGGTCTCTGCCACATTGGAAACATACCGAGACAAGCTATACATGCTGATAACTATAATCCTAATTAGTTGATGATAATGATATAGACAGACTGACTTAAGGAGATGGTATGAGATACCATCAAAGAACCATCACAGATGATCAATCACAAAATGGATTGTTACCAACAAAAACAGATGCCACGTAAACCCAATTTAGCCCAAAAAGGAAAACATTACTGCACAAATTTAATTAAAAATCTTTTAAGTGTAAAACACATTTATAAAATTAAGTCCAAACATTTTGACTAGATAAAAGCTCACAACTTCATGAGAAGGGAATTCTCAGCAGATAATTAATTGGGAATAAGTAAGGTAACACCTATATTCCAAAAGATGTGTTAATAGATTATAAACAGTATAAACATGAGAGCTTTGACTCAAAAAAATCAGTGGGTTAAAAAAAAAATTCCTCATCAATGCTTCTCAACCTATGGTAAGAACGGCTGACTGCATGATAGAGTTCTGCTCTTAACAGAGTGTTTTGTCTTGTTAAGCAGGAGGCTTACTCGGGGAATTTAAGGTAACAGTTTACTTTGAATTTTGATGGATATTCTAAGATATTTTGCTGTAACTTTGTCAAGATTGAACTTTTGGATTCTATTTTAGAAATAAGATGTTTTACATCTCTTAGTAATCTTTGATATTGTAGTATACTTATCCACTTAAAAGTGTATTGTATGGTAAATTTAATAAATCATCTCTTGTAGCATTCTGTATACAACTACAAGAACCCCCTTTCTGTGTCTCTTTAAGTGGAGAGATACGTATTGAAGAGAGCTTCCCAGAACCTGAAAATATCTGGGATATTTACGACTTTACCATAATTATTTAAAAATAGGCTATCCAAAAGATGGCAATATTCTCTGGTGGTTTTCTTTCTTTGAGAGAAAACTAGTTCAATTCTTTGGACCCAAATAAGTGTCTATAAGAGTTTGTCTGGTTTGAACTTAATTAAAGGAGATTCATAGGGATGTACTCCTGATTTGGTTTAGTCATAAATCACTTCATCCCATTTAAGACTGAGATGAGGAGGAATTTCTTCTGAGGGTCGTTAATCTTTGGAATTCACTTTCCCAGAGAGCAGTGGAGGCTGGGTTGTTGAATATATTCAAGGCTGAGTTAGACAAATTTGTGGAGGGGCTGGCAGGAAAGTTGAGTTAAAGCCACAGTCCTATCAGCCTTGATCTTACTGAATGGCGGAGCAGGCGCGACGGGGCATACTCCTGCTCCTATTTCTTATCTTATGCTATTTTGGCAGTAAAGCCAGTGAAGATCACCATTGCCACCAGTGACTGCTTGCACATTGTGCTGCTCTTTTCCTGTATCCACAATAGCCCTATATTGTTTACATTTGTTCTTGCAAAAGTGATATTAAAGCATCGGTCATGTTGCTGTGCTCTTGACACATGCAGGATTAAGCACGAGTCACGCTTAATATCATTGTCAGGGCAGACCCATTCTCCTCAGATTGCTATGATTACTTCCTGCAGGTAATCCCTGCAGTAAGGCGGGTAAGCACTTTTACAGACACTTGTTCAGTTGGGATTGATGGAGACTAGCAACCATGTGCAGGCATCCCATGTTTACATAGTTAAATCTGGCTCTCATCCCAGCAGCAGAATTGTAAACGCACAAAAAGTGATGAGAGCAGGGTTACAAGAGAAAATGCATGGAGTTGTACATGGATGCTGATCTCCTGCATTCTAAAGTGAATAAATGAAATTGTAAGAGCATGTGTTTTGGTTATGCTGTTCTGCCAACATCAGCAAGTACCTGCATACAATGAGTGAGGATGTGCCAGAAAATGTGCAGTGCAAGTGTAACACTTGTGAAAGTAAGATTATGGGTTGGTCTGCATTGAATTTCTCCAACCATTGCGTTATTCCACTGAATGTATGTGTAATGGTTGCAAACAAATGATTTTCATTCCCACAATTGCCTATGTAAGCAGAAATGGCACGCAAATTGCGGATGTCTTAATCTGTCAAAATAGCTCATTTGGACTTTCAAACCTTCGCAACCAGTGAGCTAATACCAGTCATCAGCCACTAAGGAACCAAAAGGTCAGGTTTTAGATTTTCTGTAATGCTTCAAATGGTGAAATTAAGTTAAGTCCTTAAAATGTTTGTTACAATGTCAAAAAAGAAAGGTTCGCAAATCAAATTTTAGATTACAGATGCATGTTTTCTTTCCTCTGAACTTGCATGTGAACCCTTAAGATATAAAAGAATAATATGGTAGTGAGCAATATAGACTGGGAAGGTCTTTGCTGCAATCCTTGGAAAACAGAAGTTGGGTGGGGATGCAACCGGGTTCTGTTATGAGGCTGTTCACTTCCTCCCAATGCACCGGTGAAAATGCCACCAGTACTTTCTATCCACTCTCTCATATGATGGATAGGTATGTGAGTATGCAACTGTGGGGGTTATAGCCCAGTTGATCTATCATTGCTTTTGAATAGGAAGAGTAGGCTCAACTGGTTTAAGCAGTGAATAGCTGACGTTGGCAGACCAGCAAGGTGCAAAATTTGATCACTGGTCGTGCTGAGCTTGCTGATCTCCATGTGTGGGAGTAGTGGTGCTACAGTTGGTTGCAGCACATGTGTTGAAAATCAGCCAGGATTCCTGATGGCTGAAATATCAGCAAGAAAGCAAAGCTTGACTTGTATCAGTGGAACCACAGCCCAGCAATAGGTGAAATCTGAAAGAGGGTTTGGGGAAGGAGAATTACTGCGCAGGAAACCGAAATGGAGTAAATTGGGAAGAGAAACTGGTGAATGCAGGTGCTTTGCAGTTATTGTACTCAAGCCGAAAATTAAGTGAAATTGCAAAGATTCCACAAGGAGATTAGGGAGGCAGAATTCGACAAATAGGCTGTTTATTTGCAAGTTGGGCCTGAAGTTGCTTCTCTGCTGCTATTTTTTTTTAGAAAATTCCTAAAGTAACGCTTGGAACATGTTTGCAAAGACCTTCTTGCTTTTGCTTCGAAATTTCCCAAGTATGTGATATTAATCCAAGTTTTTAGCAAATGGCATGTCAGTTAAAGTTTTTCTCCATTTAGTACAGATTGTGATGGGAAAGTTCCATCAACTGGTGGTGTGACCAGTTTCCTCACATGCAGCTGCCATGTTCAGGACATGGTTGGTACTACGTGTTACTAAAAGTCACATCAAGTGCACCATTAACTGTGAACAGCTTGAGAGTTGGAGTTGATGGGGGTAGTCTGCCATTTTATTTGGATTTTTTTCCAGATCATCCCTTTCCTAAACAAGAATCCCCTTTTTATGCCACATTCACCCTTTCATAATAAGGTCCCTATTGCATATTGGGTAAAATTGGACTGAGCCTATTTTTGGGCCCTGAATCAACGCTGGGGGCGGCATGACCTCTCGAGTCAGGGGAGCACTCCTGCATGCTATAGGGGGAAAAAAAATTCAACTTATCAAATGGACAGGAGTCGCTGAAGAATCCTGAGTGCAGAAAACATGACTCCTACCCCACTCATGAGGTAATGAATTTGTCAAAAGGGTACTTTAACAGACATCAAGCCCCTAATTTACATATTCAAGGAGCCTGACACCTACTTTTAGGCATTCTTCCAGGACAACGTTAAAATGGGCCACACAAATTTGGCATAGGACCAATGCCTCTGCAGATTGGGCATGGGCCGTCCCACTGCTAAATTGAAATGCTTTGCGCCCATTTCACACCCGAAAAATGGGCGCAACAAGTACCAATTTCTACTCCGATGTGTTATGTTAGAGCTGTAAAAGTTTGCATTTGATTTTTTTTTAAGGATGGTCACACAGCCCTGCACCTAGCAGTACGAAGATGTCAAATCGAGGTGGTGAAGTACCTACTAAATCAAGGATGCTTCATAGATGTACAAGATCTACATGGTAATTCAGCTTTACATGTCGCCTGCAAAGATGGCAACTTAGCTATCGTTATGGCTCTTTGTGATGCGAATTGCAGCCTTGATGTATCTAATAAGGTAATGCCATTATCATTAAAGCTTTTCTACTTTAATGCATGTTTTGTTTTATATTTGCACATAAGATTATATTACAATAATGCACAATTGCACAATGCTTTATCATTACAATCAAGATTTTGCCATTCTACTCCTATACCAGACAAGTCTTGCAGCTTCTCGCAGGAGAAATTGGTGCACTGCTTACCAAGCTGGAGCTTTGCATCCAGTTCTGGGCATCACACTTTAGTAAAGATGTGTGGGGGCATTGGAGAGAGTACAGAAAAGATTCACGAGAATGGTTCCAGGCATGAGGAACTTCCGTTACGAAGATAGACTGGAGAAGTTAGAACTGTTTTCCTTGGAGCAGAGAAGACTGAGAGGTGATTTGGTAGAGATATTCAAAATCATGAGGGGTCTGGACAGAGTAGATAGAGAGAAACTGTTCCCACTTGTGAAAAGATAGAGAATGTGATGGCACAGATTTAAGTTGGTAATTGGTAAGAGAAGCAAAAGTGACACGAGGAAAGACTTTTTCACACAGCGAGTGGTTAAGGTCTGGAATGCACGATCTGAGAATGTGGTGGAGGCAGGTTCAACTAAAACATTCAAAAGGGAATTGGACAGTTGTATGAGAAGGAAGAATGTGCAGGGTTTTAGGGAGAAGGCAGGGGAATGGAACTGAGTGAATTGCTCTTTTGGAGAACCGGTGTGGACACTGGCTGAATGGCCTCCTTCTGCGCTGTAATGATTCTATGATTTTTGTGACTGACATCCTTTCCAAAGGAAAACCTATTCATCATTAGATGAACGATACCCATTTGATCAGGCGTGTAGACATTGGGTGAAGACAGTGATGGAATTCAGTTCTCCTGTAACAGCATTGTTAACTCTGAAGCAATGTTCCCGCTAAGCTGCGTGGGTGCATGGCCATGTAGCAGCCTGGAAGGTACCCGGCAGGCCTTGTTCTGTGATAAATACCACCCGACAACCCTCTGAGATCTCTGCGCTGCTCCAAATATGGATTATTGCACATCCCCAATTTTCTTCACTGGACCATTTGCAGCCATGCTTTCAGCTGCCAAGGCTGTAAGGTCTGGAATTCTCCACCCCCCGCCCCCCCCCCAAAACTTCTCTTCCTCTCTACCTCTCTCCCTCTCTCCTTTAAGATTTCCTTAAAACCTACCCCTTTGACCAAGCTTTTGGTCACATGTCCTAATATCTCGTGTGTTTTTGTTAACGCTCCTGTGCCAGCCCTCTTTAAGTGTGCTGTATAAATACAAGTTGTTGTTAAATGGATTCCTACTATGAAATTTTCAAATTTTGGGTCACCCACCTCCACATAATCTAGGGTGATCTTAGTTTTGTTAAATGATATGTAAATAGTACTACAAATATTTGCAAGGCCTCAATCTGTTAGAATCATGAAGGATATTATAATTTTATCTCTGGTCAGACATATGACATTTTAGAGTCATAGAGAGATAAAGCACTGAAACAGGCCCTTCGGCCCACCGAGTCTGTGCTGACCATCTACCACCCATTTATACTAATCCTACATTAATCCCATATTCCCTACTACATCCCCACTATTCTCCTACCACACCTACCTACACTAGGGGCAATTTATAATGGCCAATTTACCTATCAACCTGCAAGTCTTTGGCTGTGGGAGGAAACCGGAGCACCCGGTGGAAACCCACGTGGTCACAGAGAACTTGCAAACTTCGCGCAGGCAGTACCCAGAACCGAACCCGGGTCGCTGGAGCTGTGGGGCTGCGGTGCTAACCACTGCGCCACTGTGCCGCTTTTGTTTTTTGCTCTTGCCCCTGATTTTATTTTGCCAGATCTTAAGCTGACTCGGGGACACGGTCTGCTGCATCATCACTCCACTATTTCTTGCAGGCTGGTTCTGTTAGGGAAAACTGCCCGCCCATAAGTAGGTGGTTGCATGGTAAAGACCTGCAGATTAAGGATACACAGACTGTGCTGAGTTTCCCACCACCAGAATGGTACCAGAGTTAAATTATGAGAACAGGTTGGGACATAAGAAATAAGAGCAGGAGTAGATCATTTGAGCCTGCTCTGCCATTCAGTATGATCGTGGTTGATCTTCTACCTCAACTTCACCTTCCTGTACTATCTCCATATTCTTTAATCCCATTAGTATTCCAAAAATCTATCAATCTCTGTCTTAAATATACTCAACAACTGAATATCCACAGTGCTCTGGAGTAGACAATTCCGAAAATCCTCGTCTCGGCCCTGAATGGCCGACCCATTATCATGAGACTGTGACCCCTAGTTCCAGACTCCCTAGCCAGGGGAAGTCCTCTCAGCATCTATCATATCAAGTCTTTTAAGAATTTTATATGTTTCAATGAGATCACCTCTCATTCTTTTTAATTCTAACGAATATAGGTCTAGTCTCTTCTCATAATCCAATCCCCCAATCTCAGCAATCAACCCATAGGTTTCAGAGACTAGGTTTATAATCACTTGAGCATAGAAGATTAAGGGGTGATCTAATTGAGTGTTAAATATGAATAAAGGATTTGATGGGGAAGGTGGAGAGAAACTATTTCCTCTGGTGAGGAAGTCCAGAACAAGGAATCCGGAGTCTTAAAATTAGAGCTAGGCTGTTAAGTGGTTTTTGCTCTGAAGAGTAATTGAGCCTTAAAAGTTTACAGCACGAGGTGGTAATTCGGCCCATAGTGCTCATTGCGAGAGTAATCCAAAACTAACCCCACTAGGCTGCTGACACCCTTTGCTTCAAATATTTATCCAATTTTCTTTTAAAATGTAACGGTCTGTTATTCAGTCAGTCCTTATAGCAAACGTTCCACCTTCTGCATAAATAAATTTATGTCAACCCTTCTCTCCACTCTATTAATGACAAATTTGCATTAATGACCCCTGATCACTGACCCCCTATTAGCCTTGCTGCAGTGTAAGGAGTCTTGATATCCTTTCTCCTTATAGTTGTAGTTTTCATCACTGGCATCATCTTGGTGCATTTGCACTGTATACTCTGTGTGGGTTCATTATGCTTTCAGTAATGGAGTTCCCAGAACTCCACACAGTACGTTAACTGTTGATACTCAGTATCCCTATTTATGAAACCCCAAATTCATTGGACTTTTTTAGGACTTTGTCTGTCTATACTCAGTATTTCTCATTAGCCTAATTTAACTGAGGTTGAGCGTATAAAAATAAATAACAGTTGGGCATAATTCTTATCTTTTTTCCCTGACTTTTCTTGCAAAGTGACTGGGTATCATTCCACAAATGTCAGTGTCCTTCCACTAACTTAACCTGACTGTTGGTGTGTGAGGCTGGGCAGAGTGTTGGTGGACTGTTGGACCACAGGAGCCATCTCAAATAGCCTCTACACATCCATTTCAAGCTTTTAAGTGAAGGAAGTCCTAACTGGTTTTCTCCCCCCACTTCCTAGCCTAAGAATAGAGGCTAATTGATGCTAAGACCTTCCTGATCTGTGTGTCTAAGAGTGGCGGGGAGTGGGCAAGCAATTTAAGCATTTCCCATTTCTAGAAAAATTGTATTGGATTGTAGTGGAAGTTTCATTCTTTAAGCGTTACTGCCTTTGCTGAATTAAATATGTTTTCCTCTTGATACAGTATGGAAGAACACCTTTGCACTTAGCTGCTAACGCTGGGAGTCTTGATGTCGTCCGCCACCTCTGCCTTGCTGGTGCTAATGTAGAAGCTGTTAGTTCAGTAAGTTGATTGGATTGAGCCTTTTTCTCTAAGCTCTAATTTAGTGCATGCTGTTCATTTTTTTCAACCAGCTTATTTAAAAATCAGAGGAATTAACTCAATACTAAAGAATTGGGAATGATGCTTGACCATGGTGGCTTTATTTATTAATTTCCTGAACTTGACTCCAAGTATTGAAAGGGAAACTGAGATGGTAATGTGTCTCGATTTTAATACTGCTCCAGTCGAATAGACTGATTTGAACACTGTGCCTTTGTTCATGGTGATGTACTCTGTGAAATAAGCTAATATACACAAATTATCCAAAACTTGTACATTGGCTATATCAGAAAGATAGAAGCAATTCAGCTAAAAGATTGTAAATTGTATTCATCCTGATACTTACTTTCTCTCCCAATTTTTCTTCCCTTTTCTCTCCTGAAAGCAGCAAATCATGAGGCCTGGGTCTGTCAACAGCAGCTCTCTGATGTCGCACCCAGTGGCCATTCATTCTGTATGGTAATAGGATAACTATACAGATGTCAAAGCTCATCCTAAACTTCTCTTCACAGAGGTCGCTAGATAGTGAACAGGAATAGGAACCTGGGCTATTTTTTACTCTTCAGTCCAGCTAAGGGTGATACAATCTGTAGTGCTCCCCAGACAGATCAGATAATTCAGCATAGACCGGGGAACAACCTGAGCTACGCGTACCAGCTGAACTATTGAAAGCTTAATTTCCTTATTTACTTTTAACTAAGGGTTTTTATTGTTGAGTTGTAATATCCTTTGTAGTCACGCAATACATACATTTTACATGTCCAGATGAGTCACAGTGCTTGCAAAAAATTTTCCTGATGCTTGCTAGTTAACTGAATAGTATTAGGATTATAAATCTTTTGACACGTTTAAATGGTGAATGCTTTAATAAACTTCTGTCATATTTCCTTTAATCTATAGTTGCAAAATACTTTACACGCATTCCTCTGCTTGACTCCTTCCTATACTGTATATTTGTTGAGACTTATCTAGTTGTGCCCTGAGACTAAGGACACTATTTTAATAGTTTACATAGCATAGCAATCAGTGCTATGTTCTGTAACTTGAGTTGAAACAGTACAAACCAGGAAGGTCCCAGACTCAATCTCCACTCTCTGCAAGAGTAGCTGATGTCAGCCAGGGAGGTGGTATGACACGAAATTGGTTTTGTCCAAGGTTCCCACTGCAAATTGATACCCAGCAGCTCCTGATGCAAGTGTGTGTGTGTATGTTGTGAAGACCAAATGACTCTGATGCACACCGGCAGGTTAATAGCCTGCAGGTGCTCGCTGTCAAGCCTTGTACATGGATAATGGGCTGCGGTACCAAACAGCATAGGTCATTTGTAGAACCATCCATCAGTCTTTTAGATGGGAGAAAAGAAAACTGGTGATGGGGGGTCCAAGTGTCTTGCGAGCTGTTGTGCCAACAGATCAGGTATTAGGCTGTTTGAAATCTGTCTTGTTCGCTGGTACCCAAGTTCTGTTTCTCCAAGTCCTTTTGTATTCTCGGCAGTTAACTTGTGATTCAATTTACTGTAGGAAAAAGTGCATAGCAAATGTGTAAACATGTATCAAGTTTCCAGCATCATCTAAGACAAGAAAGGTACTGAAAAGGCATAGGTACTTGCTCCAGGCTAAGGAAAGCTGGGTGGGTAAGTCTGTGATCATACAGATATACAGTTCTTGGCTGCAGGTTTGAGGGACTTGACTGCTTTAGTGACCAGGGAATCATGTCACTTACAGGAAGGGGAGAATTTCTATACATTTATATTAAATATTCTGTAATTATGCATTAGTAACTTGGAGAAAATCATTTCAAAGCATGTTCTGTGATGAAAGTTTTGAGGCAGTTGCAATCTCCATCAATGAAATCTTGCTGGTAATGTTATGTTGTTAGCAAGAGCTAAGGAACTTGGATCTAAGTGTTATTGGTCAGTGCTGCTATAAACCTTAGTGTGCTCTGAACCACAGTGGCAGAAATCTGTAATTTCTCGACATTTGTTTACAAGAATTGATGGAAATAGAGTATTTTTAAAAATTGGGGAGGGGAGGGGGGCGCGGGTAGGTAAACCAAACAATCAGGTTTCACTCCTGAAACTCAACTTAAAAAAAAAAACATTTGTACCTTATCCATTGAAGTAGCTTCTGCCCCACAGCCGTCACCTTGGAGGTTTATGTTCCACAAAAGTCATCTTTTTGAGTTTGTACCATGGCGAAAAGCCTCGTCATGCATAGTGGTTAAATTGCAGACACCCTGCCCTGAATTTTGTTTACGTTATTTATAATGAATGGAAAATCCTGGACAGCCACCCATGAATTAAAGGTCTGCGCAGGAAGCAAGCAAGGCTCCACATTGGTGACACCAGTTCTGAAAATTGCCTGCTATATGTATACATCTTTTAAAACCTGCCTTTTTTTAAAAAAATTGCTAAACTTGGTACAAATATTCAACAATCCTATTTTGAATTTGAAGAGTGTAGTGCATTTGAAATCTTAATTACACACAGCACAAGCAAAGCATGATCCTCATTAGATCCTGTTCCGATTAAAATCATTTTGATACTAGTTATATATATTACTAGTTGTATATATTCGGCTGAAAACCAGTGACTGAACAAAAAAAGCAATAAAAATCAAAGTGTGAATATGTGTGAGCAAAGTTGCAGCTGGAAAGGTTGTAAAGCTTCTGTATTTCTTGCTTCCAACAGAATAGTTTCTTAAATCAGCACAACGCAAAGATGCAAATGTGACCTAATGACATATATTTGTTCGTAGACCTTTTATCTTAATACAACCCTCAATGTAGCCCAGTCTCTCAGTCATGGATGAGCTGGACGAACAGCCAACAAAATTGGAACTCAGTGATGCCATTGATTCTCTAGCCAGTGGAAAAGCCCCTGGAAAGGATGGTATTACCCCTGAAATAATCAAGAGTGCCAAGCCTGCTATACTCTCAGCACTCCATGAACTGCTTTGCCTGTGAACAAAGAACAGTACAGCACAGGAACAGGCCATTCGGCCCTCCAAGCCTGCACCAATCTTGATGCCTGCCTAAACTAACAACTTCTGCACTTCCGGGGCCCATATCCCTCTATTCCCTTCCTATTCATGTATTTGTCAAGATGTCTCAAACGTCACTATCTTATCTGCTTCCACCACCTCCCCTGGCAGCAAGTTCCAGACACTCACCACCTTCTGTGTATAAAAAAAAATTGCCTCGCACATCCCCTCTAAACTTTGCCCCTCACACCTTAAACCTATGTCCCCTAGTAACTGACACTTTCACCCTGGGAAAAAGCTTCTGACTATCCACTCTGTCCATGCCGCTCATAACTTTGTAAACCTCAATCATGTCGCCCCTCCACCTCCGTCGTTCCAGTGAAAACAATCCGAGTTTTTCCAACCTCTCCTCATAGCTAATGCCCTCCAGACCAAGCAACATCCTGGTAAACCTCCTCTGTACCCTCTCCAAAGCCTCCACGTCCTTCTGGTAGTGTGGCAATCAGAATTGCACGCAATATTCTAAGTGTGGCCTAACTAAGGTTCTGTACAGCTGCAACATGACTTGCCAATTTTTATACTCTGCTCCGACCGATGAAGGCAAGCATGTCGTATGCCTTCTTGACTACCTTATCCACCTGCGTTGCCACTTTCAGTGACCTGTGCTGGGATGAGGGAGCAGTAGCACAGGGCATGCGCGATGCCAATATCTCTAAGAACAAGGGTGACCGCGGTGACTGCAATAACTACCATGGAATCTCCCTACTCAGCATAGTGGGGAAAGTCTTCGCTTGAGTCATTTTAAACAGACTCGAGAAGCTGGCTGAGCGTGTCTACCCTGAGGCACAGTGCGGCTTTTGAGCAGAGAGATCCACCATTGACATGCTGTTCTCCCTTTGCCAGCTACAGGAGAAATGCCGCGAACAACAGATGCCCCTCTACGTTGCTTTCATAGATCTCACCAAAGCCTTTGACCTCTTCAGCAGACGTGGTCTCTTCAGACTATGAACAAAGATCGGATGTCCACCAAAGCTACTAAGTATCATCACCTCATTCCATAACAATACAAAAGGCACAATTCAGCATAGCGATGCCTCATCAGACCCTTTTCCTATCCTGAGTGGCGTGAAACAGGGCTGTGTTCTCGCACCAGTGCTGTTTGGGATCATCTTCTCACTGCTGCGCACATGTGCATTCAAGTCTTCAGAAGAAGGAATTTTCCTCCACACAACATCTGATGGCAGGTTGTTCAACCTTGCCCATCTTCGAGCGAAGACCAAAGTACGGAAGGTCCTCATCAGGGAACTCCTCTTTGCTGACGATGCTGCATTAACATCTCACACTGAAGAGTGTCTGCAGAGACTCATCGACAGGATTGCAGCTGCCTGCAACGAATTTGGTCCAACCATCAGTCTCGAAAACAAATGTCATGGGGCAGGACGTCGGAAATGCTCCATCCATCAATGTCGGCGACCACGCTCTGGAAGTGGTTCAAGAGTTCACCTACCTAGGCTCAACTATCACCAGTAACCTGTCTCTCGATGCAGAAATCAACAAGCACATGGGAAAGGCGTCCGCTGCTATGTCCAGACTGGCCAAGAGGGTGTGGGAAAATGGCGCACTGACACGGAACACAAAAGTCCGAGTGTATCAAGCCTGTGTCCTCAGTACCTTGCTCTATGGCAGCGAGGCCTGGACAACGTATGTCAGCCAAGAGCGACGTCTCAACTCATTCCATCTTCACTGCCTCTGGAGAATCCTTGGCATCAGGTGGCAGGACTGTATCTCCAACGCAGAAGTCTTCGAGGCAGCCAACATCTCCAGCATATATACGCTACTGAGCCAGCGGCACTTGAGATGGCTTGGCCATGTGAGCCGCATGGAAGATGGCAGGATCCCCAAGGACGCATTGTACAGCGAGCTCGTCGCTGGTATCAGACCCACCGGCCGTCCATGTCTCCACTTGAAAGACGTCTGCAAACGCGACATGAAGTCCTGTGTCATTGACCACAAGTTGTGGGAGTAAGTTGCCAGTGATCGCCAGAGCTGGCGGACAGCCATAAAGGCGGGGCTAAAGAGTGGCGAGTCGAAGAGACTCAGCAGTTGGCAGGAAAAAAGACAGAAGAGCAAGGAGAGAGCCAACTGTGTAACAGCCCCGACAACCAATTGTATCTGCAGTGCTTGTGGAAGCGTCTTTATAGCCACTCCAGGCACTGCTCCACAAACCACTGACCACCTCTAGGCGCTTACCAAGGAGGCCAAAGAAGAAGAAGACCTTTTTATTTTAAGTAAACCAATTGCTGATGACAACAGAGGTTTGAAATGGAGCTAATTAAGTTTCAGTAGTGAAATGCATAAATTTGGTACATGTCCCTAAGGTGGTATGGGAATTTAATTTGTTAAACCTGTTATAGTTCGTGGTATTCTAACAGAAACAATTACCATGATTTATAGTTTAGAATAGTGATTGATCATGTGATTCTGACTGAAATATCAAGAAGTTCCAGGAGCCTCCAAAGTGATAGAATTCTAAATAGAAAAGGTGAGGCAAGGCAGATTTTTAACTGAGTATTTCAGTATGTGTTTGAAACGTTAAAACAACTGGAGAGGGTCCCAGTTGATAAAGGTACTACTTTGTGTAGTAATACCGCATACCTCGGAAGGGCATGTTGAGGGAGCAGTTGAGGTGCTGCTATTCGCTGAGGAAGGGGACAAATCTGCTCAAGTTCCTGCTAACCAGTCCGACTTGTTGGAAAGTGCATTTTTGTGAACACTATATCGAGATGGGGAGAGTTTGACTGGAGTGTCTCCAATAATTGGATAGCCTGATACTGCCTGGACAATTTGGGCAAGGTACTGAAGGACTGTTTTCCCCCATAGCACTGTAACCCAACAGGATATAGACAGACTGTTGAAAGGTCAGGTGAAATCTAATGCAGAGAAATGTGAAGTGATGCAATTTGGAAGGAAGGAAGTGAGGCAACATAAACTAAATGGTACGAGTAAAGGGGGTGTCGGAACAGAGAGACCTGGAGGTTTGCAGGGCTATGCGGAAAGAGCATGGGGGTGGCAATAATTGGGTAGCTCTTTGAAAGAGCCAGCACGGGCAGAACAGGCTGAAATGGCCACCTCCTGTGCTGGATGATTCAGTGATTCGGGAGACAACAGGGAATTTTTTTTTAATTAAAGGTTAAGCATAGCATGTTTATTGGAGTTATACCAAATAAACTGAAAGTGACAAAACTGGAAAACCCTTTCTCTGAAATCACTAGTATTCAGGATAAAAGTGCTAATATTCTTGCCAGTTAGTAATGTTAGTAATTTCAAAAAGAAAGAAGAAGTAATGTGAGCCTGAGGGGGATGTTTTGTGAAGCTTTTTTCTTCCTCTTTGTTCTCAGCAGGCATTTACTTATATTATGCATTCATCCAGAAATGCTGTATTTAAATGCGGTGATAGCAGGAACGAATTATTATGCAATCACTATCGTGAATCTGATTCATTTCAAAATCTTCCTGAGTGAATTGTTAAGCAGCTCTTCGCTGAGCGTCTGGTTACACAGTTTGCTATCTTTCATATTCTAGCCTAATAGTGTGAGAATATACACCGATTGCCAAGTGTGACATTTCACAAATTAAATATGAAATTAAGCGGAAATCAAGCTAATTGGATTGATTGCTGGTTGTTTAACAGGATGGAAGAACTGCCGAAGATCTTGCTAGAGCAGAACAGCATGAACAAGTTGCCAATTTACTTGCCAGGCTTAAAAAGGTAACACCTATGTATAAATGAGGGATCTTAATAGTGGGCATATGCTAACACACCTTTCCAACAACACTTTTGACAGCTTGCACTTCTTCCTCCCACAGTGGTAACTCTGTGAACATGTTCCCATGAATTGGTCAGGCAATTAAGCTAGTAATTCAATGCTAGAAAGATTTAAAAATTGTCAAAGAAAAGTTCCTGATGCAATTTAAACATTGTGTCCTTGTGACTATTTATTGGTGAAGAGAATAACCATTATATTATAACACTATGCCAGTAAACAGACTTTTGTACATAGTCATCAACAGCTAAGGTAAAGTCTTCAGCCGATCAGTAACGTAAGTGCCACTGGATTTGTGCTCCCAGAGGCAGAATGTACCAGCCAAACATGGGAACAAGTGTAGGCCATTCAGCCTCTCGAGCTTGCTGCACCATTCAGTTGGATCATGGTTAATATATAGTTCAGCTCCATATCCCTTAATACTTTTATCTAACAAAAATCCAGCTCCAAAATAGGTTGCTTTGACCTAAGGGTGGCGCAGTGGTTAGCACCGCAGCCTCACCGCTCCAGCGACCCGGGTTCAATTCTGGGTACTGCCTGTGCGGAGTTTGCAAGTTCTCCCTGTGACCGCGTGGGTTTTCGCCAGGTGCTCCGGTTTCCTCCCACAGCCAAAGACATGCAGGTTGATAGGTAAATTGGCCATTATAAATTGCCCCTAGTAAAGGTAGGTGGTAGGGGAATTGAGGGAAGGTGGGGATGTGGTAGAAATATGGGATTAATGTAGGATTAGTATAAATGGGTGGTTGATGGTCGGCACAGACTCGGTGGGCCGAAGGGCCTGTTTCAGTGCTGTATCTCCAAATAAATAAATACATTGCTTGCAGTGTTGCTTCCAGCATAAATGTGAAGCAACCTAACCATTGTAGACAAACACAGCAGCAATGCACTGCAACCAATTGAAGTAACGGACACATTTGTCCCATAACAGGCCAAATGGAGTTTGCTCTCGTTTAAACAATGCATACTTTACTGAATTAGGTACCAGCCCTTGGAATGGCTGTCACTTTAAATCTGTTTGCAGATGCATTGTTGTTTTAAAGTAGATCTGACTAAACTGTCAAAACAAACCAACAATATAAATAATTTGATCTCTACGGCAGTGACATTGCAGTGTCATTTTTATAAGTGGTTTTGCAATTTGAATGTACCCATCACTATGCAATGTGCTGTGGACTTCATTGATCACCTTTAAATGCCCACTTTCCTGTACATTCAACGTTCAACAGATTATCTTAGCTGATAACGTGAATTGTTAATGGCCTCATTCCCATCCGGAATTATTTTTTGGATTGCATGACTGCATTCTAAGAGAGTCTTCCCAGTTTTAAGTTTTCGGTAATTTGTCTAAAACACAATTACGATGCATACGTTACTAAATCCATATCGTGTGTGTGTGTGTAGGGAGTT
Organism: Heterodontus francisci; assembly: GCF_036365525.1. Classification (NCBI taxonomy): domain Eukaryota; kingdom Metazoa; phylum Chordata; class Chondrichthyes; order Heterodontiformes; family Heterodontidae; genus Heterodontus; species Heterodontus francisci. Next base: position 121,295,258 of record NC_090374.1, read on the forward strand.
GGGTTCTGCTACTAGTGATAGACATGTCGGTTAGAGGGGTGAAGTGCTTCACCTGTGAGATGTGGGAAGTCCGTGACGCCTCCAGCGTCAGTTGCAGCCCCTCACAGACCGCATGGATCGGTTGGAGCGGCAACTGGATGCACTTAGGAGCATGCAGGTGGCGGAAAGCGTCATAGACAGGAGTTTTAGAGAAGTGGTTACACCCAAGGTGCAGGCAGATAGATGGGTGACCGCTAGATGGGGCAGGCAGTCAGTGCAGGAATCCCCTGTGGCTATCCCCCTCTCTAACAAGTATACCGTTTTGGATACTGTTGGGGGGGATGGCCTATCTGGGGAAAACTACGGCAGCCAGAGCAGTGACACCACGGTTGGCACTATTCAGCAGGGAGGGACAAAGGGCATTCTGAATAGGGAGGGTGAACAGCCAGAGGTTGTGGTACACATCGGTACCAATGACATCGGCAGGAAGAGTGATGAGGTCCTGCAGGGGGAGTTCAGGGAGTTAGGCAGAAAGTTAAAAGACAGGACCTCTAGGGTTGTAATCTCTGGATTACTCCCTGTGCCACGTGCCAGTGAGGCTAGAAATAGGAAGATAGTGCAGCTAAACACGTGGCTGAGCAGCTGGTGTAGAAGGGAGGGTTTTAGATATCTGGACCATTGGGCTCTCTTCAGGGACAGATGGGACCTGTACAAGAAGGACGGGTTGCATCTAAACTGGAAGGGCACTAATATCCGAGCTGCAAGGTTTGCTAGCGTCACTCGGGAGGGTTTAAACTAGTATGGCAGGGGGGTGGGAGCCACAGCAGTAGGGCAGCTGGTGAAGTAAGGAGGACATAGTAAATAAGGCCAGTAAGACTAAGAGGAAGAGCAGGCAGGGAGATGTTGCTGAGCACAGCGGGACTGGTGGTCTGAAGTGCATTTGTTTCAATGCGAGAAGTACAACAGATGAACTTAGAGCTTGGATTAGTACATGGAAATATGATACCTCAGAGAGGTCATGCAGTGAGGTAATATGGGTGGAGCTCAGGAATAGGAAGGGTGCAGTCACGATGTTGGGGGTTTACTACAGGTCTCCCAACAGCCAGCGGGAGGTAGAGGAGCAGATATGTAGACAGATTTTGGAAAGATGTAAAGGTAACAGGGTTGTAGTGGTGGGTGATTTTAACTTCCCCAATATTGACTGGGACTCACTTAGTGCTAGGGGCTTGGATGGGGCAGAATTTGTGAGGAGCATCCAGGAGGGCTTCTTGAAACAGTATGTAGATAGTCCAACTAGGGATGGGGCCATTCTGGACCTGGTATTGGGGAATGAGCCCGGCCAGGTGGTCGAAGTTTCAGTGGGGGAGCATTTCAGGAACAGTGACCATAATTCCGTAAGTTTTAAGGTACTTGTGGATAAGGATAAGAGTAGTCCTCGGGTGAAGATGCTAAATTGGGGGAAGGCTAATTATAACAATATTAGGCAGGAACTGAAGAATTTAGATTGGGGGCGGCTGTTTGAGGATAAATCAACATCTGACATGTGGGAGTCTTTCAAACATCAGCTGATTAGAATCCAGGACCGGCATGTTCCTGTGAGGAAGAAAGACAAGTTTGGCAAGTTTCGGGAAGCTTGGATAACACGGGATATTGTGAGCCTAGTCAAAAAGAAAAAGGAAGCATTTGTAAGGGCTGGAAGGCTAGGAACAGATGAAGCACTTGAATATGAAGACAGTAGGAAGGAACTTAAGCAAGGAGTTAGGAGGGCTAAAAGGGATCATGAAAAGTCATTGGCAAACAGGATTAAGGAAAAAAAAAATATATATATATATGAGCAAGAGGGTAACCAGGGAAAGGGTTGGCCCACTCAAGGACAGAGATGGGAATCTATGCGTGGAGCCAGAGGAAATGGGCGAGGTGCTAAATCAGTACTTTGCATCAGTATTCACCAAGGAGAAGGACTTGGTGGATGATGAGCCTAGGGAAGGGAGTGCAGATAGTCTCAGTCATCTCATTATAAAAAAGGAGGAGGTGTTGGGTGTCTTGCAAAGCATTAAGGTAGATAAGTCCCCAGGGCCTGATTGGATCTACCTTAGAATACTGAGGGAGGCAAGGGAAGAAATTGCTGGGGCCTTGACAGTAATCTTTGCATCCTGATTGGCTACAGGTGAGGTCCCAGAGGACTGGAGAATAGCCAATGTTGTTCCTTTGTTTAAGAAGGGTGGCAAGGATAATCCAGGAAATTATAGGCCGGTGAGCCTTACGTCAGTGGTAGGGAAACTATTAGAGAGGATTCTTCAGGACAGGATTTACTCCCATTTGGAAACAAACGAACTTATTAGCGAGAGACAGCATGGATTTGTGAAGGGGAGGTCGTGTCTTACTAATTTGATTGAGTTTTTTGAGGAAGTGACGAAGTTGATTGATGAGGGAAGGGCGGTGGATGTTGTCTATATGGACTTTAGTAAAGCCTTTGACAAGGTCCCGCATGGCAGACTGGTGCAAAAGGTGAAGTCACACGGGATCAGAGGTGAGCTGGCAAGATGGATACAGAACTGGCTCGGTCACGGAAGACAGAGAGTAACAGTGGATGGGTGTTTTTCTGAATGGAGGGATGTGACTAGTGGTGTTCCGCAGAGATCAGTGCTGAGACCTTTACTGTTTGTAGTATATATAAATGATTTGGAGGAAAATGTAGCTGGTCTGATTAGTAAGTTTGCGGACGACACAAAGGTTGGTGGAGTTGTGGATAGAGATGAGGATTGTCAGAGGATACAGCAGGATATAGATCGGTTGGAGACTTGGGCGGAGAAATGGCAGATGGAGTTTAATCCGGACAAATGTGAGGTAATGCGTTTTGGAAGGTATAATGCAGGTGGGAGGTATATAGTAAATGGCAGAACCCTTAGGAGTATTGACAGGCAGAGAGATCTGAGCGTAAAGGTCCACAGGTCACTGAAAGTGGCAACGCAGGTGGATAAGGTAGTCAAGAAGGCATTCGGCATGCTTGCCTTCATCGGTCAGGGCATAGAGTATACAAATTGGCAAGTCATGCTGCAGCTGTACAGAACCTTAGTTAGGCCACACTTAGAATATTGCGTGCAATTCTGATCGCCACACTACCAGAAGGACGTGGAGGCTTTGGAGAGGGTACAGAGGAGGTTTACCAGGACGTTGCCTGGTCTGGAGGGCATTAGCTATGAGGAGAGGTTGGAAAAACCCATTGTTTTCACTGGAACGACGGAGGTGGAGGGGCGACATGATAGAGATTTACAAAGTTATGAGCGGCATGGACAGAGTGGATAGTCAGAAGCTTTTTCCCAGGGTGGAAGAATCAGTTACTAGGGGACATAGGTTTAAGGTGCGAGGGGCAAAGTTTAGAGGGGATGTGCGAGGCAAGTTTTTTTACACAGAAGGTGGTGAGGGCCTGGAACTTGCTGCCAGGGGAGGTGGTGGAAGCAAATACGATAGCGACGTTTAAGAGACAACGTGACAAATATATGAATAGGAAGGGAATAGAGGGATATGGGCCCCGGAAGTGCAGAAGGTGTTTCAGCAGGCATCAAGATAGGCGCAGGCTTGGAGGGCCGAATGGCCTGTTCCTGTGCTGTATTGTTCTTCTTTGTTCTTTGTACTGTCAGACCAATTCAAATGACAAGATTCAGCTGCAGTAGTTAGCTGTTCATGATCATTCACCACCAGACAAAACAAAAATTAGGAAGCTACAAATTAAGAAGTAGTGGGATGGTTTCGCCACAGGAATTTTTATTGTTTTGTGGGAACTTAGTCCTCCAACTAAGCTTGCATCACTATTTCCAGGCAGGAGGTACCATGCCGATGTTGATCTGGGATAGCATCTCATTTTGTTACTACCTTATCAGGGATGATGCCACAGCCTCGGCCTTGCATATTTCAGATCATGAACTCCAAAGAGTTTCTCCACTGCAACTCTTGTGAAGCTGACCATTGGTGCCCTGAGGCCTGGCGGTGGATTTTGCAGCACCTGGATCCTAGGGGTTCTAGAAATCGTTCTATTGAATGTGGTATATCATCATCATCATCACTGCCACTTGCACTATGAGACATGAAGATCTCATCAACTTCAGTCCCATAATTTCTACTTTGTTAATAGGCTTCCTTGTCACAAAATGTTACATAGGAAAATAGAATAAATATATTAATTTATTGACCACTTGGGATATTGAAAATTGGGAAAGGAATGGTTGGATAAAACAATTGTATTCTAATAGCTGCCTAAAATATTGACTATGAATATAATTTCTAAATATTAGAAAAGTTCCAACAGTTTGTAGGTTTTCTTGTTTGCATTTAGTAGGCCAGTGTGGTTGCAATGATTAAGATCCTCTTTATGTTACAGAAGCACTTCAAGAAAAAGCATTTCTTTCATTATGTCCTAAGCTCACAGTGCAGTTGACTCCATCACTTTTATGTTGCTGGGTAGATTCCTCAACACTACAAGAAAGAACTTGCATTTATATAGCTTCTTTCATTTCTGAGGATGTCTCTAATTGCTTCACAGTTGCTCAAGTGCTTTTGAAGTGTAGTCACCATTCTTCGGTCCTGTAGGCAAAGGCGGGAGCCATTATGGGCGCACTGATCCACAAATAGCAATGAGTTAAAATGATCAGTTACTCTGGTTTTAGGCATGCTGGTTGTGGCTTAATTGTTGGCCAGGACACAGGGAGAGCTCCCATACTGTTTTTCAACAAGTGCCATGAGATATTTTACTTCCACCCGTACAGTGAAATGGGGCCTATTATATCCATCATCGGCAATCCCTCATGTTGGCGATGATTCTTCCTTGCAGATGGCTGGCTGGAAGTGAGATGGCAGTGTTGGCTGTGGGTTCGCAAACGGCTTTTGAGCCCTATCTTAGCCTTGCAGTTCTCCCACAGTGAGGACATGGGTTGTTAGCCAGTAGAGATGGTTGCGGATTGTTGGCTTGAACAGCCGTCCTCTCCGTCTCTCCCACTGTTCTCTCTCAGTTGGCTATTCTCGTTGATTGGAAGGTCTTGACAACATTTTTGATGGATCGCCATTTTGGTCACAATTGGGCATCTTCTTCCCATGTGTTGATATTAGAGCAGACCTTCATGGAGGTTTTGAGATTGTCTTTGAAATGTTTCCTTTGGACCCTGTGTGAATGGGCTCCCTGGCATAGTTCTGAGCAGAGCACCTGTTTGGGCAGTCTTGAGTCAGGCTTTCTGACGATATGTCCCATCCGTCTCAGTTGATAGATTATCATGGCCTCTATTCTTAGCATATCTGTGTCATGGAGGATGCTCATCTTTGTTCTTTTGTCGTCCCACTTGATTTGTAAGATCCTTCTAAGACAGCATTGATGCTGTCATTCTAGGGCCTTGATATGGCGACTATATGTTGTCCAAGTTTCACTGTAGAGAAGCTTCGGGAGAACTGCTGCCTGACAGACTTTGAATTTAGTGTCGGGTCTGATATCACAATCCTCAAAAACTTGAACACTTAATTTGTCGTAGGCTCAGCTAGCATATTGATGGAGAGGTACACCACTGAAACCAATGTCCACTTTCTGGGTTAGATAGCTTCCAAGATATGGGAAGTGAGGGACGTTTTCCAACACTTCACCATGAATCTCAGTTGAAGGTGTTGGGTTTGTTGTGGGTTGGTGGAGGACTTTGGTCTTCCTGATGTTCAGGGCAAGTCACATGCTTTTGTAGGCTTAGAGGACTATTCCAACCATCTGTTGTAACTCTGCAGAGTGAGCACTAACTTGGGTGTCGTCAGCACACTGTAGTTCTACTACAGAAGTGGCTGTTGTCTTGGTTTTGGCCTTCAGCCAGTTGAGATTGAAGAGTTTACCATCAGTGAGCTAAGTTATTCCAATGTTATTATTACACCTAGGGGAGGCCTGTTAGTCATCAATAAATCATAAATAATTCATTCAAGCAGTCAAAACATTAAAATAAAATTCAGCCACAATTACAACATTTACTCCGGTGGCAGAGAGGCAAGAGAGAGCGTGCATACATTATACTGTAGTGAGTGCAATTCATACACCGGATTTTACTGTAAAGTTGACATCCTTCAGTTGATCTGGAGACAGATCATCAAAATCCTTCATTGTTATTGGAACCAACAATAATCACAGCACTAACAGAATGTCTCCGGATAGAGCAATTGTAAAAAAAAAAAATTGCTGTAGTCCTGCTTTCCAATTCACTGCACATGTACCTAAAATTACTAGAACAAAAATATTTATTTGATAAGTTAGCTAATTACCAAAGACAACTTACTGTAATGGAGAAACCTTGGAACTGGAGTCTGGAACCTGTTTTTGAAGTATTTTGTATGATCTATATATAACATGCATAGTGCTTACAATCTGGAATATTCTGGCTGAAAGGGTGCTGAAGGCAGTTTCAAATAATGGCTTTCGAAAGGGAATTGGAGAAGTACCTGAAGGGGAAAAACATTGCAGGTCTATGAGGAAATAGCTGGGGAGTGGGACTAGCTAAATTGCTCTCGCAGAAAGCTGACACAGACTTGATGGGCCGAATGGCCGCCTCCTATGCTGTAATCATTGTGTGATTCTATTCTTTGATTCTAAGGTGCAGTGTTGCTGCAAGAAAGATTGAGAATAGTGTTGGTGCAATGACCCACCCATCCAACACCTCTGACAATACACTCAGTACTTCGCTGAACGGAAATGAAGCAACAAACAACTCTGCACAGTTATTTGCAAGTGCTAGTTTAGAACTTCATTTGTCGTTAAAGATTTCCAGTAGATTTATATAGTCTGGGTAAAATGCCTCACAATAAAGCCTGGCTCGGGTATAAAATTAAAACCCGACCCAGGCCCGAACCGACCCTGTGTCCTTGAAATTTTTTCGTGCCCGACCTGACACGAATATCCTTCATCCGTTCTGGCAGCAGGCTATTCCTGCAACTGGAGTTGTGGGGAATCATGGGTAAGCCTGTGACTTCCCGGAAGCAGTGTCCAGCCCGACCCAACCCAAGCCCGAATGCTGGACTCAGAATTTCGACCGAACACGACACATGTAGTCGGGTTCGGGCCGAGTAGCCAGGCTTTACCCCACAAGCCTGAATTATCAACCCACCTGTGGTTAGAAGAGGACATACGCCCTCAAGTGGTAATGTTTAATACTGACCCCTGGGGCATTATTGCAACCAGAGGGAATAACACAATACATTCTGGCACCGTCATTAAAAAAAGGCATTTTTTGTGTATTTTCCAAAGCAAGTAGTTTGTATGCATCATGCTAAATAATTATTATAACTTTTATTGCATGGTTTGTGTCCTTCTGAGTCCATACATATTTTCATTCTTCTCTGCTGACACCTACTGAAGGAAAACTGAACTGCTTTTAAATGCATATCCATTTCAGATTTACCCATTTTTTTGTGCCTTGTACTGCATTATCAGCAGGTATACATGGATGCATGCTGCTTGCAATGGAAACTACAGAGTTTCAGATGTTGATTAATTTATTGTGGTCTACATTTATACATTGAAATTTCTGAATACGCTATTGTTGACATTTGTGTCTAATCCCTCTTTGCTATTTTAACAAAGTTGTTGACTTTGTTTAAATAATGCACATGAGAATTTAAAATGAGCACAGTAACCGCTTGCTAAAAATAGCCCCTTCAACCCCTTAGAGTCTTAGGTGATACTTATGGAGATGATGTCAATCCGTAAACCTCTATTCATTTCATTGTATTCTTTTGCTTTAGGATACACACAGAGGAATTTTCATTCAGCAGCTTAGGCTTTCTCAGAATTCGCAAGCCCGAATAAAACTCAAGTTGTTTGGAAATTCAGGTACAGGAAAAACAACACTTGTAGAATCTCTCAAATGTGGGCTTCTGCGAAGTTTCTTCAGGAGACGCAGACCAAGGCTGTCATCTACCAACTCAACTCGTTATCCACCTTCCCCGTTATTGTCAAAACCAACAGGTATCCTTAACATTTCTAAACAGTAGTCTGAAGATTATTTCTTTGTAGATGTTATAATTGTGCTGTACCTTAGAGGTACTATCACAATCTGTCATATTTTGGGACCTATTTGTTCCCAGATCATTGTGTGACTAGTTGAAAGTGAATATTGTCTAATTTCACTTGGCAAACTAATGCTAACAATCCAGGCAAGACTGTACTATTTTCCTGGGTATAGACTGATAAAGATACACTAAACCCTTTGTGATGATGTACCTGCCAGAACATCTGAGTTTCCATTACAAAATTGAATTTATTTGTCCATTTTACATCTGTAATGTTCTATCTTTGACCTATTGAATGCATGGTTTTTCCCTTTTTGTAGTCATCAGTACTGTGCAATCTGTCCAGTCCCTCAGTGTCCATCCAATAGCAGGGCTAAATGCAATCTGAAGTGGAACTCCAGTCAATTTTCAGTGATGCTTCTGCGTCCCATCAGTTAGCAGACTGATTGATAACTGAATGCTACACCTGGAGGCTAGGTCAAAATTAGTTAAACTGCCTTACCCTGCCTCCATTTGGGAATAGTTTATGTGAACATTGGCAAGCGCTAGCAGTTGAACCTGGCAGTCCGTATTGTTTGCAATCGTGGCTGGGTATCCATCAAACATAACAAACACAAGTTGGATTCAATCATCCTTGGGCTGAGGGATTGATTTGGCCTCTGATCTGGGATCTTGGTATTCAGTTTTCCTCTACAGCTGGTGACCTTATCCTGTTAAGTTGTGGTGCACTTTCACAAAAGCAGGTAGGTGAAACTTGTAGAAGTATCAATAAAAAATGTGTCTGTGTTGCACACACAACTCCTTCAAAGTGGTTCTCTCAGGATCTGCCTGTGGCTTAGGTACTCCTGGTATAAAAATGTCAAAGAAATGTTGTTAAACTACCACTCTGCTTGCCAACATATGCACATTTGGGTACAGTTCTATATAGGCCTATACTAAGAGGAGCCAGGCCTGGGAGGCAACTGGGAATGGGAGACGAGGTTAGTTCTAGATTACACTGCTGTTTTATCAGTCATTTAAGGCACAGAAGGCTGCCAGTTGGCCCATCAAGTCCATACTGGCTCTGCTCGGAGCTATCTAATCAGTCCCACTCCCCAGCTCGTAGTCCTGCAATTCTATTTCTCTCAGGTGGCCATCCAACTTCCTCTTTAAGTCATTGATCATCTCCACTTCCACCACCCTTGTGGGCATCAAGTTTCAGGTCATTACCACCCGTTGCATAAAAAAATATTCCCCCTACATCTTTTGCCCAAACTTTCAATCTGTGTTCCCTGGTCCTTGCACCATTTGTTAATGGGAACAGTTTTTTTTGTCTAACTGTTCTAAGCCTGTCATAATCTTGTACACCTCTATTAAATCTCCCCTCAGCCTCTTGGTTGAGGGATAATGGGAACACATACTTTTAGGCCTTGATTTAGCCTCAGTTTAACATTTTATTTTATTTCATTATATGAACAGATTTTTTTTTCCTGTCAATTTTCTTGTCTTCCTTCCTTTCTGAAGATGTTTACCCTTTACTGGGGTCTGGTTCCATGGACATTGGGTGCTCTTTAGTACCTCAGTGATGTGGCCAGTTCTCACGTGCAAGCCTTGTCGGTCAGCGTTGATAACCGATTCAGTTGTAGCAGACTTAACCAAGTCCAAAACCGTCCCAATGCAACCTCCATGCAAATGTACTTTTAGCAGAAGTCGCTGGAAAGGAAGGTAATCCCTGACTGAATTTTACCCTCTTAAGACATTGAAGTTAGTTGTATTACCATAACACCATCTCAGCTGAAGCCGACTAACTCAGCATAGACTGAGCATAGGAACCCTCCTGGTCTATGTGGTTCATGTACTCACTGGATAAACTCACTGAGCCATCAGGAAGGGGGAGTGTTTTACCAGAGATCAGACAGGGTATTCTGCCGATTTGTCTTTAGCTCATACAATGTGCCATCTTGACATCAAGGCAACATTTTGCCTGAGTATGGCATCAAGGAGCCCTGGCAAAACTGAAGTCAATGGGAATCGGGGGAAAACTCTCCGCTGGTTGGAGTCATACCTAACGCAAAGGAAGATGGTTGTGGTTGTTGGAGGTCAATCATCTGAGCTCCAGGACATCACTGCAGGAGTTCCTCAGGACAGTGTCCTAGGCCCAACCATCCTCAGCTGCTTCATCAATGACCTTCCTTCAATCATAAGGTCAGAAGTGGGGATGTTCGCTGCTGATTGTGCTATGTTCAGCACCATTCACGCCACACAAGTGCCAGGCAATGACAATCTCAAACAAGAGAGAATCTAACTATCTCCCCTTGACATTCAACGGCATTACGGTCGCTAAAACCCCCACTATCAACATCCTGGGGGTTACCATTGACCAGAAACTGAACTGGAGTAGCCATATAAATACCGTGGCAACAAGAGGAGGTCAGAGGCTAGGAATCCTGAGGCGAGTAACTCACCACCTGACTCCCCAAAGCCTGTCCACTATCTACAAGGCACAAGTGATGGAATACTCTCCACTTGCCTGGATGGGTGCAGCTCCAACAACACTCAAGAAGCTCGACACCATCCAGGACAAAGCAGCCCGCTTGATTGGCACCCCATCTACAAACATTCACTCCCTCCACCACCGACGCACAGTGGCAGCAGTGTGTACCATCTACAAGATGCACTGCAGCAATGCACCAAGGCTCCTTAGACAGTACCTTCCAAACCCGTGACCTCTACCAACTAGAAGGACAAGTGCAGCAGATGCATGGGAACGCCACCACCTGCAAGTTCCCCTCCAAGTCGCACTCCATCCTGACTTGGAACTATATCGCTGTTCCTTTACTGTCACTGGGCCAAAATCCTGGAATTTCCTCCTTAACAGCACTGTGGGTGTCCCTACATCACATGGACTGCAGTGGTTCACGAAGGCAGCTCACCACCACCTTCTCCAGGGCAATTAGAGATGGGCAATAAATGCTGGCCTAGCCAACGACACCCACATCCCATGAACGAATAAATAAAAGTGAAGAGGGGGGAGGAGTGGGTTAGAGGAGACAACAAATTAATGCAAAAGACCTCTATTGCGATATCAGAAGATGGTTATATAATTTAATGTCATTTAATTTGGATTGTGGGACACAGGCATCTATGAGTCAGTTTACGCTGCAAAGTCTGACTCCCTTATCCCACCAGCAGACTTTTAAATCTGCTAATGGAGATTTATTTCGCAACATAACCACCAGGATTCGGATCATAGTCGCCAGACTGTGAGAATACAAATTAAATGTCACCAATAAAAAGATAGTTTATGATTCCAGTTTTGTGGTAAATATTTGTGTTGCTGTTTACTGTAACAGGAAGATTTTCTAATGATTTTTCACTAATATTTAATTTTATGCCTATAAAATGTAGAGTGCCTGAGGATATCATTCTAGAGTTACTTTCATGTTGACACTATTTTTTTATTCAGATTCTGTGAGCCAGTTCCCAGTGTTCTTACTGCCAAATCAGTCTCCCTCATCCTGATGCCAGATTTGTGGAAGCAGTTTTGCATGGGTCTACAAGTCTGCCACTGGGGTAAGGGAGTCAAATTTCAGTGAAAATACAGGTACTCATTTCAGACTCTGATCACCAATAGACCCATAATGGGAATGTTGCTCCCCCCACCCCACTCCCAACGAAGCTCAGGAAACTGGAATAGTATGGAAGGCCAAAAAAAAAAGAAAACTTTGCATTTATATAGTGCAACCACCAGGCATCCCAGAACTGGATGCAATACTCCAATTGAGGCCGCACTGCTTTTGTACTCTATGCCCCTATTAATAAAGCCTAGGATGCTGTATGCTCTATTAATTGCTCCCTCAACCTGCTCCTGCCACCTTCAATGATTTTTGCACATATACACCCAGGTCCCTCTGCTCTTGCACCCCCTTTAGAACTGTACCCTTTATTTTATATTGTCTCTGCGTTCTTCCTGCCAAAATGAATCACTTCATGCTTCTCTGCAATAAATTTCAGCTGCCACTTGTCTGCCCATTCCAGCAACCTGTCTGTCCTTTTGAAGTTCTATCCTATCCTCCTCACAATTCACAATGCTTCCAAGTTTCATATGATCTGCAGATTTTCAAATTGTGCCTTGCACACCAAGGTCTGGGTCATTAATACATATCAGGATGAGCAAGGGTCTTAACACCGACCCCTGAGGAACTCCACTACAAACCTTCCTCCAGCCTGAAAAATATCCATTAACGCTACTCTCTGTTTACTGTCACTCCACCAATTTTGTATCCAAGTTGCTACTGTCCCTTTTATTCCATGAGCTATAACTTTGCTCACAAGTCTGTTGTGTGGCACTTTATCAAGTGCCTTTTGAAAGTCCATGGACACCACATCAACAGCGTTACCCTCATCAACCCTCTGTTACCTCATCAAAAAACTACAGTAAGTTAGTTAAAAATGGTTTGCCCTTAAATCCATACTGGCTTTCCTTAATTAATCCATATTTGTCCAAGTGACTATCAAATTTGTCCCATGTTATTGCTTCTGGCCTGTAGTTTCTGGGCTTATCTTTACACCCTTTTTTGAACAAGGGTGTAACATTTGCAATTCTCCAGTCCTCTGGCACCACCCCTAGGTCTAAGGAAGACTGAAAAATTATGGCCAGTGCCTCTGCGATTTCCACTCTCTCTTCCCTCAGTATCCTTGATACATCTCATCTGCTCCTGGTGCTTTATCAACTTTTAGTACAGCTAGCCTATCCAATATCACCTCCTTATTAATTTTAAACTCTTCAAGTGTCTGAGTTACCTTCTCTTTCACCATGACTTGTGCAGCAGCATCTTCCTTGGTAAAGACAGATGCAAAGTATTCATTTAATACCTCATCCTTGCCCCATCCCTCCATGTGTAAATCTCCTTTTAATCCCTAATCAGCCCCACTCTTCCTTTTACCATCCTTTTACTATTTATATGCCTATAGAAGACTTTTGGATTCACATTTATTTTAGCTGCCAGTCTTTTTTCATACTCTCTGTTTGCCTCTCTTGTTTGTTTTTTCTCTTCCCCTCTGAACTTTCTATATTCCAGCTGGTTCTCAGTTGTGTTATCCACCTGGCATCTGTCATAAGCACACTTTTTCTTCATAATCTCTATCTCATTCATCATCCAGGGACCACTGGATTTGTTTGCCTTACCTTTCCGCTTCATGTGAATATACCTTGACTGTGCCTGAATTATCTCTTCTTTAATGGTAGGGAATATGAGATTACTGTAGGGTTAGTATAAATGGGTGGTTCTTGGTCGGCACAGACTCGGTGGGCCGAAGGGCCTGTTTCAGTGCTGTATCTCTAAATAAACAAATGGCCTGCCTGCCAACCCTTGATTCTAATTTATCGGGCCCAGATCCATTCTTACCCCAGTGAAGTTGGCTTTCCCCCAGTTAATCTTACTCTGGATTGTTCCTTGTCCTTTTCCATAGCCAACCTAAATCTTATGATACAATGATCACTGTCCCCTAAATGTTCCCAAATTGACACTTGATCCACTTGGCCCACTTCATTCCTAAGAGCCAGGTCCAGCAGTGCCTCCTTTCTCATTGGACTGTAAACATAACTGCTGTAGAATTTTATTTTTCCCTGAACACACTCTAGGAGCTCTTGTACCTCTCTGCCCGTTACACTACTACAATCCCAGTCAGTTTGGATAACTATAGTCCCAGATTACAACTACTCTGTTTCTTGCAGCTGTCTGTAATTTCCTAGTAAATTTGTTCCTCTATATCTTTCCCACTAGTTGGTGGCCTGTAGACTACATTGTGCAGTTTAATTGTACCTTTCTTGTTCCTTAGCTCTAGCCAAATAGATTCTGTCCTTAACCCCTCTGGGACATCCTCTGTCTATCCATACAGCAATATTCTCCTTAATCAATACTGCCACCCCTCCCCCTCTCCTATCTTTCTTGAACACCTTGTATTCAGGAATATTTAATACCCAGTCCTGTCCTCCCTGTTACATCCACAACAACATATTTCCACATGGCAATCTGCACCGATAACGCACCAATCTTTCTTGCCACACTCTGCGCATTTATATACATGCACAATAGCCCTAATTTAGACTTTATTACTTACTCCCTTATTCTGACCCCACCTAATAACTCTCTATTTCCTACTCTAGTGCTATCTGTCTCTCCCTGTATTCTGTACACCTTGATATTCCTCTCTGATATTTCCTCCTGGTTCCCACACCCTGCCAAGTTAGTTTAAACCCTCCCCAATAGCACTAGCAAATCACCCCGCAAGGAAATTGGTCCCTGCTTTATTTAGGTGCTTGTACAGATCCCGGCTCTCTGGATAGTGAATTGGAACAAGAGCTTTGGCTGACCTGTTTTTCTCCCCCTTCTCTATTAAAAAGGTGATGTGTTCAATTGTGTAGTTCTTGAACTGCTGCTCTAGCTGAGATCAGTTCAATACCAGATAGTGCCTTTTACACACTGGGCCACAAGTGCATCGTTCATTTAAAAAAAAATCTAATTTGAATAATTTATATTTAACAAGCTTTGCATCTTTTATCATATGGTGACCTTGTAAAGATGCAGGAGTTGCTTGGTCCAAGAATCGTTAAATTTATAAGCAGCATATTTGAATAACCTCCCATTTTAAGTTTCAGTGAGCATTACAAATCTGTACCCTGGCTGTGAAAATGTCAGTGTAAGGAGCCGGAGCATGATGTTTGAACCAAGCCTAACCAAAGGCGTGCTGCAAGCTTTTGTTTCACCCACGCACAATCTACACTATGCAATTGATGACCAGTCCACTAAAGCTATTGATATACAGCATGCTAATGTTAATGGTAAGAAATATCTGCTTTATTACAGAACTGAAAATTTGGAACTTATGACCCTTTTACTGGCTGTTTGTCTACTGGGTTTAAATACAATGCTGTTATGAAATCTGAAGCAATTTTTATAATAAAAGATGCTTAATTGTTTTTGCTATTGTAAATCTCTTTTTTTTTAAACTCATGCTTTTTTGCTTTTGTACTGCATTATTGGTATAAAAAGATTGAATAGGTGAAGCAGTATTTTACAAGAATTAGTTGCATTTGCAGTACATCATTAATTCAACACTTACCTCAAAACCTCAGTAAATCAATTTGTGATGCAACAGTTTGTTTAAACATTTTGTACATTGATGAAGCAAGTACTCTTCTGATGGTGAGTAGCTAAGCCATTTAATCAGAAGAAGCCAGATTGAATTCCCCCTCCACACTGAGTTACCAGACCTTAGCTAGCATAACTCTAGGGATCTTGCAGTAATCCTTGGTATAGATAGTTTAGGGAGAAGGAAATCAGTTGGAGGTCCTGATTCGGATGGCTAGACAACGATCCCTGCTGGAAGCAAGCATGTTTGGGAATCTGGTGAAGGCATGTCCTGGCTTGGATGTGATGCTGTCTGCAGTCAAATAACCTGCAGGCAATCATCATCAAAACTCTCATTGAATAGTTGCTAGGATGCAATGTTAGAGGACTGGCGAACTGTCCCAGCAAGAGTCAGAACATTCAAGAGGATAAGAAAATACACTTTAGAAATAGTATGGCAATTAATTTTCATGTTTCAGTCACTCAGCTTTTCCAACACTGCTTTTCTGTATGAGTTTTGCTTGTTACCACTATCTTAATTGTTCAGCAATTTTAAATAGTAAATAGGACTGTTAACCCATGTGTCTTTTTTTAAACTATTATTAATCACCTCGGGGATAATTGAAGCATTTCAATCTTTTTTTTTAGGTGTTGGTGATTTTAGTGTCTGGGAGTTCTCTGGCAATCCTGCCTACTACTGCTGTTATGATTATTTTGCTGCAAATGACTCCACGGCTATCCACATGGTGCTTTTCAGTCTAGAGGAACCATATGAAATGCAACTGAATCAAGTGACCTTTTGGCTCAATTCCCTCAAATCTCTTCTTCCAGCAGAAGAGCCTATAGGTAAGGTTCAAGCCACGCACTATTCACAAAACACGTACATCAGCCAATCCTGATTGTAGCGAAAGGAAGTATTACAATCATTCAAAATAAGTTTTCATATTTAGATGGGAATTTAGTTTACTAGAAATGAGCTTCATTCAGGGTCAAATGGCCTTTTCTCATCCTTGAATTTTCTTTACATTCTTTTAAAAATCACACTTGGTTTACATTTAGTAAATACTGATTTTACTTAATATTTCCTTGTAAAGACTTCAATAAAAGTTGAGCAGCTTTCTTTTTCTCCTCCCTATGTACTACAGTAATAGTACTGCACAGTGGCGCAGTGGTTAGTGGCGCAGTGGTTAGCACCGCAGCCTCACAGCTCCAGCGACCCGGGTTCAGCTCTGGGTACTGCCTGTGTGGAGTTTGCAAGTTCTCCCTGTGTCTGCGTGGGTTTCCTCCGGGTGCTCCAGTTTCCTCCCACATGTCAAGGACTTGCTGGTTGATAGGTTAATTGGCCATTATAAATTGCCCCTAGTATAGGTAGGTGGTAGGGAAATATAGGGACAGGTGGGGATGTGGTAGGAATATGGAAATGGTGTAGGATTAGTATGAATGGGTGGTTGATGGTCGGCACAGACTCGGTGGGCCGAAGGGCCTGTTTCAGTGCTGTAACTCTAAACCAAACTAATATGCTGAATACATTTTAATCTGTAGCGATATTTAAAAGAACTGAAGGCTAACAGAGCCCCTGGGGCAGATAGCATATATCCTCGGCTGCTGGAGGAGATTAGGGAGGAAATCTTATGCTCAAAGGCTACAATAGTGAAGGAACCTTTAGATAGTAGTGAAGTTTCATGGATATGGAAGCAAACCATTGTACTTATATAGATTTTCTATATATAAGTTCTTGAATTCTCAACTATTTACAATCTGTATTGACGGCTTGGATGAAGGGACCAAGTGTAATGTATCCAAGTTGGTTGACAATACAAAGCTATGTGGGAAAGTAAGCAGTGAGGAGGACACAAAAATCTGCAAAGGGATATAGATGGGTTAAGTGAGTGCAAAAAAAAAAAAAGGTGGCGGATGGCATATAATGTGGGAAAATGTGAGGTTATATAATGAGGGAAAAACAGCCATGGTTTATTCTGCTGATCTGCCATTTATTGAGCTCTGTTGGCAGTGCACACATGTAGATATTGGGTGAGGAGGGGCTTGGCCTTGGCTGCAGTATTTCCCTCCCCTGGTTTGGTCAAATAGTCTGTTGAGCCTAACTTGAATAAATACCATTTGGACAGGTTACTGGAGGGCAACTGTTAACACTGAACTGTATCCCTCCAAGGAGTCTAGTGCAACAACTTGCATTTATATAGCACCTTTTCATATAGTGAACATTTCAAGCCATTCCACAAGGAAGGTGCAAACGCCAGACAGGCGATAAGAAGTTTGAGAAGGCAGCCAAAGGTAAAGTTGAAATGATAGGTTTTGAAGAGACTGTCGAAGGTGAATAGACAGGTAGAAAAGTGAAATGGGGTTTAAGGAGAGAGTAGGACTACAACAGCCTAAAGCTCTGATATGAATGGCAGGTGATTGAGATACACAGGAAGACCAGATGACATGGGTTGAAGGAGATTGCAAAGATTGGGTAAGGTAGGTCCATGGAGAGATTTTTAAACGAGGACAAGAATTCTGAATTCATTGGATTTGGGGATCAGAAACATTGGAGTTTGGTTCGGACAGGGGTGATAGGTGAATGGAACTACAAGGCAAGTTGTGAGCAGTATAGTTTTGGGTGAAGTTAATGTAGGGTGGTTCTTGGGAAGGAGGGTTTTGGAGATGACAAGCCTGGAGGTAATGGCCAGAAGTGAGGATGTTTGGTGACGATTTCACAGTGTTCAGTTGTATTCACAACTCCTTAGATAATGAAGCAATCCATTCCCGCATGCAGCAAGATCGGACAGCAGTCAAACTTAGGACTGATAAATGGCAAGTGATATTCATGCTACACAAATGCCAGGCAATGACTGACTAACAAAAGTGGGCCTAACTACTTCTCCTTGACATTCAATGGCATTACTATCATTGAATTCCTCACCGTTAACATCCGGTGGGGGGGGAGGGGTCACCATTGACCAGAAAGTGAACTGGACCAGCCACATAAACATTGTGGCTACAAGAGCAGGTTACAGCCTGAGAATTCTGCGGCACGTAACTCACTTTCCAACTCCCCAAAATCTTTCCACCATCTGCAAGGCACAAGTCAGGAGTGTAGTGAATTACTCTCCACTTGTCTGGATGAGTGCAGCTCCAACAACACTCAAAGCTTGGCAGCATCCAGGGCAAAGCAACCTGTTTGGTACGCCATGCACGATCAGTGCACTGCAGCTGCAGAATGTACCATCTGCAAGATGCACTGTGGCAACTTGCCATGGCTTCTTCAACGGCATCTTCCAATCCTGTGACCTCTACCACCTAGAAGGACAAGCACAGCAGGTGCGTGGAAACACTGCTACCTCTTGAGTTCCCCTCCAAGTCACATACAATCCTTACTTAGAAATATATCACCATTCCTTCATCATCGCTCAGTTAAAATCTTGGAACTCCCTACCTCACAGCACTGTGGGTGTACCTACACCACATGGACTGCAGCAGTTCAAGAAGGCGGCTCGCCACCACCTTCTCGAAGGCAATTAGGGATGGGCTTTGCCAGCAATACCCACATTCCATGAATGAATTTTTAAAAACTGAATAAGGGTTTCAGCAAAATTGGGGTAAAGAGAGGGCAGCGGTGGATGATTTTGCAGAGATAGATGTAGATGGTATTTGTAACAAATGGTAAGTGGGTCGCAGGCTGCACTTCATTGATTTCAGCCTAAGCGTATAGCTGTATAGAGAGTGCATAGTATTTGACAAGATGGATATGTCTTGCCAATAATTGCAAACTCACCTCCTGACTCCCCAAAGTCTGTCCACCATCTACAAGGCGCAAGTCAGGAGTGTGATGGAATACTCTCCATTTACCTGGATGGGTGCAGCTCCAACAACACTCAAGAAGCTCAACACCATCCAGAACAAAGCAGCCCGCATGATTGGCACACCATCCACAAGCATTCACTCCCTCCACCACCGACGCACAGTGGCAGCAGTGTGTACCATCTACAAGATGCACTGCAGCAACACACCAAGGCTCCTTTGACAGCACCTTCCAAACCCGCGATCTCTGCTACCTCGAAGGACAAGAGCAGCAGATGCATGGGAACATCACCACCTGCAAGTTCCCATCCAAGTCGCACACCATCCTGACTTGGAACTGTATCGCAGTTCCTTCACTGTCGCTGGGTCAAAATCCTGGAACTCCCTTCCTAAGAGCACTGTGGGTGTACCTACCTCACATGGACTGCAGCGGTTCAAGAACGCAGCTCACCACCACCTTCTAAAGGGCAATTAACGCTGGCATAGCCAGTGACACCCACATCCCATGAATCAATAAAAAAAAAAGTTCTGTCTTGTATGGGGCAAGCCATATGGCAGAGAGATAGAGCATTCATGTCGATACTTTTAGAAGAAGAGAAAATTGGCATTGGGTAATTAAAGATTTTTTCCCCTAATACGTGTGCAGCCACGCTGAAGACTGCATTTACATTCCCCAGCAGGTGGCGCTAAAAAGCCATCAAAAAATGTTACTATATCAGTGTCGAAGCCTTTTGACTTTGTGGGCCATATATAAATTGTTAGATTATTTTACATGTCGCTCAATATGAATGCTAACAGACAGAGTTCTGTTTTGGTGTTTATTCACCAACGAGGTGAAAGCACTGCAACTGTCCTTTCCAAATTTGCATTAACCCTTGAAATTGGAATAGAATAAGCTGGTGAGTAAGAAGTAGAATGGAGTTGCTGGGATTTTGTCAGATGAGTTACCAGGGCAGTTTGTGCACTTCTGCTATACTGCAACCATATATATTTTCTGTTGGCAAAACTCTAAAATGCACCATATGTATTTAACCTTCTGCAAACTTGTGCTTTTTTGTTTTTGTAAAATATATGCAGTGGTGATTGTAAAGCAAGTCCAGATGTTTTAATGTTTAATAAAATGATGCACTTCTTTAAATATCACTGATTTTAAATGTTCGAGCATTCCTCAAAAGTCAAAAAGGATCCTAGCTGAGAAAAGAATAAAGACTGAAGATCTGTTTGCTGAACCTTGTTTGCTCTCTGCCTAGCCACTTTTGAGAAGCATTTTTAAAGATGTTTTGTTATGGTAAAATCCAGTCAGCTATAGTTTTTACCTTTTTAATCTGTTGATTCTTAAGTTCAAGGTTTATCCTAAGATTTATCACCTGAATTTTGAAATATTGTTGCTGGGATTTAATCCCGTTTCCTTGTTGGGAGCCCTACACTGTAGCTATAGTGGATAGCTCATCTGTGTGAAATTAACAGTATACCTGACACATGAATGACAAATAGGTTGGAGTCACAATGAACATAAAACTAATGATCAATCTGCTTTATGTTTATACTGAAACTGATTTATTTTCTTGACAGCATTTGCTGGGAAGCTGAAAAGTCCTTTGCAGGTTATTCTTGTCGCCACCCATGCAGATATTGTAAACTGTCCCCGTTCATTTGGAGGGGAATTTGGTTATGACAAAGATTTGTCACTTCTTAAAGAAATAAAAAGTAGGTAAGTAGTCAAAGTCGTCTTAAACTGCCTTTTAAAGATTCCACTTTCCTTAGTTGCCAGGTAAAGACCCCATTGATTCCCAGCTTGGTTCAGTTGGTTGCACTTTCACCTGCAAACTTATGGGTTTGAGCCCCAGTCCAGGAATTGAACAAATAATCAGGACCAACGCTCTAACCAGTACTGAGGGAGTGCTGCATTATTGGAGGCAGCATTCATAAGAGAAACATTTAACACAAGCCCCCATCTGATTCCATGACACTGCTCAAAGAAGAATTCACAAGGAGCTCTCTTTGTGTCCAAACCAATATTTGCCCCTGAACCAACAGCACAAAAACAAGTCAATCGTTCATTCATCTCACTGCTGTTTGTGGGATCTTGCTGTGCTCAGAACATCTGTGACATTTACCAACACAAGTGTCTGCTCTTCAAAGTAATTAATTCATTGTGCAGTGCTTTGGGATGTGAGAAATTTAATAATTCACTAGCAAATTATGTACAAAGGTTGCTTCACAGTGACCTCCTACAAAAAAATGATAGTGAAGATTTCTCTGGGCTTGGAACATATGAATAATGTGAACTATTTCCTTTTGGTACCATTTTTCTTGTAAAGAACATGGCTGTTGTGGTCATAACTGCATCAAAAATAACTAGCCACGACTGACAAAATGGCAAATGAAGTTTCATTTTTGAAAGGATATTGTAATGGTGGAAAAACCTGGAGCAGGCCAGCAACATCAAAGCAATCTCTGACTGGTGGGGAAAACTATATTTAGTCTCCAGTTTTTGTGACATCGTAGCCACTAGAATCCAGGCATAACCATCCAGGTTATCCAGTCAGTTTGTTTTTGTTTAAAATTTGTAACATTTATCGCATTACACAGGTTAAAATGTCATTTGTTCAGTTTAGCTTTGTTAAAATGTGAGTATTTATATTTGATTGCTCTGGGTGGGAGGTAGGGTCGGATTACTTCAGTATTGCTGCCAGGAGCACTCAACCTTTTCCGAAGTTTACTGATCAGTTGTATTCCATCAGGACTGTACTTTTTATAATGGCCTTGTACATTCTTAGGTTTGGAAGCGATATGCAGATATCTGATAGATTATTTGTGCTGGATGCTGGTGCATCTGGATCGAAAGACATGAAGCTGCTACGAAATCACCTTCTAGAATTAAGGAATCGGATTCTTTCTGTAAGTATCCTATACTAAATATGTATGGCAAATGTGACACCCTTGTTCAAGTAAGGATGCAAGGACATTCCTAGTCCAGTCAGTTTAACATCTGTGGTGGGTAAGGTTTTCGAAACAATAATCAAGGAAAGAATTAAAAGGCACTTGGAGAGATTTGAGTGAATCACAGATTTGTGAAAGGCAGATCATGCTTGACTAATCTATTTGAAATTTTTTTAATGAAGTAACAGGGAAGGTTGATGGGAATGGGTTGGATGTCGTCTATATGGATTTTTAAGGAAGCATTTGACAAAGTACCAGATAAAGGTCGTTTAACAATATTGAAGCTCATGGATTAGGAGGGTCCATGTCAGCTTGGATTAAAAAAAAAAATTGGCTTAACAGAAAACAGCAATTCATGGTAAATGATGGTTTTTCAGACTGGAGGGTGGTAAGCAGTGGTGTTCCCCGAGGATCAGTGCTAGGACCACTGCTTTTTTGATATGTATATATGGAATACAGAGCATTCAAAAGGGAATTGGACAGTTATGTGAAAAGGATGAATGTGCAGGGATACGTGGAGAAGGTGGGCAAGTGGCACTAGGTGAAATGTTCATTAGGAGAGCTGGTGCAGACACGATGGGCCGAAGGGCCTCCCCCTGCCTGTAACAATTCTGTGACTGTAAAATTTCAAAATTTACTGCTGATACTGAACTTGGGGGGGGAAACAGTGAGGGTGGTAATCAACTGCAACAGGACATAGGCTAGCAAAATGGGCAGACAAATGGCAGATAGAATTTAATAGAGAAGTGTGAGGTGATGCATATTGGCAGAAGGGATAATGGAGACTTAATGGCACAGTCCTAAAGTGTGTGCAGGGACAGAGGGACCTGGAGGTTCATGTGTATAGATCTTTGAAGGTGGCAGGACATATTGAGAGAGTAGTTAACAAAACATAGGGGATCTTGGGCTTCATAAGTAGAGGTATTGAGTAAAGTAAAAGCAAAATACTGTGGATGCTGGAAATCTGAAACAAAAACAAGAAATGCTGGAATCACTCAGCAGGTCTGGCAGCATCTGTGGAAAGAGAAGCAGAGTTAACGTTTCGGGTCAGTGACCCTTCTTCGGAACTGACAAATATTAGAAAAGTCACAGGTTATAAACAAGTGAGGTGGGGGTGGGGCAAGAGATAACAAAGGAGAAGGTGCAGATTGGACCAGGCCACATAGCTGACCAAAAGGTCACGGAGCAAAGGCAAACAATATGTTAATGGTGTGTTGAAAGACAAAGCATTAGTACAGATTAGGTGTGAATACACTGAATATTGAACAGCAGCAAGTGCAAACCTGAAGAAATACAACCTGAAAAAAACAGTGGGTAAGCAAACTGAACAAACTAAAATGAAATGAAATAAATGCAAAAAAATATTGTAAAAAATGTAAAAAGGAATGTAAAAAAAAGAAAGAAAAAATAACTAAAAATGAAAGTAAAATGGGGGGTGTCATGCTCTGAAATTATTGAACTCAATGTTCAGTCCGGCAGGCTGTAGTGTGCCTAATCGGTAGATGAGATGCTGTTCCTCGAGCTTGCGTTGATGTTCACTGGAACACTGCAGCAATCCCAGGACAGAGATGTGAGCATGAGAGCAGGGGGGAGTGTTGAAATGGCAAGCAACCGGAAGCTCAGGGTCCTGCTTGCGGACTGAGCGGAGATATTCCGCTTAGCGGTCACCCAGTCTGCGCTTGGTCTCCCCAATGTAG
This sequence comes from Heterodontus francisci, assembly GCF_036365525.1. Classification (NCBI taxonomy): domain Eukaryota; kingdom Metazoa; phylum Chordata; class Chondrichthyes; order Heterodontiformes; family Heterodontidae; genus Heterodontus; species Heterodontus francisci. The sequence continues at coordinate 121,318,812 of NC_090374.1, forward strand.
AGGAGACCACACTGTGAGCAGCGAATACAGTATACTACATTGAAAGAAGTACAAATAAATCGCTGCTTCACCTGAAAGGAGTGTTTGGGGCCTGGGATAGTGAGGAGAGAGGAGGTAAATGGGCAGGTATTACACCTCCTGCGATTGCAGGGGAAGGTGCCCTGGGACGGGGACGAGGTGGTGGGGGTAATGGAGGAGTAGACCAGGGTGTCGCGGAGGGAACGATCCCTTCGGAATGCTGACGGGAAGGGAGGGGAAGATGCGACTGGTAGTGGCATCATGCTGGAGGTGGCAAAAATGGCGGAGGATGATCCTTTGGATATGTTGTGGTATTGAGTAAAGGCCTGCTACCCGATCCGGACCCGACGACATCTGACAACGTGTCGGGGTCGGGTCTCACTTCCGGGTCCAGCATTCGGGCTCATGTCGGGTCGGGCCGGATCGGGCACTCTAATGTTAATTTACTTTTTGGACTTTAAAGGTGGTTTTGTTAGTTATTTTAAGCTTGTGTAGGAAAGGAACAAAGTGGAAAAATGGAAGGTAAGTTAACTGGTCGGGCGCAGGAAAAAATGGAAGGACTTGGGCCGGGTCGGGCTCGGATGGGGTTCTGTCGGGCCTGGGTTGGAACTCATTTGCAGACTCAGACTTTTTGTATTGAGTACGAAAGTAGGGCGGTTATGCCGAACCTTTCTAAAGCTCTGGTTAGGCCACAATGAAAGTATTACATCTAGTTCTGGCCACCACGCTTTAGTAAGGATGTGAGGGTCCTTGAGAGGGTGCAGAGGAGATTTATCGGAATGGTTCCAGGGATGGGGAATTTTAGCTACAAGATTAGGTTGGAGAAACAGAGGTTGAGCAGAGATTTGATAGAGGTGTACAAAATTATGACCAGTTTAGATAAGCTAGATGAAGAAATACTGTTCCCATTAACTGATGGCACAAGGATTACGGGACACAAATTTACCATGGAGGGCATCACAGAAATCCAAAACTCTGTAAAAAATGCATTTTCAGAAGGAGAAGTACAGTTATAGGCAGTACCTAGAGACATATAGGCTGTAACTAGTGGGGCATTGCAAGTATCAGTGCTTGGACCTCAGCTATTTTACCGTCTATTATCAATGACATAGAAGAGGGGACCAGACAGTACAAAGTTGGAAGGAAAGTGAGCTGTGAGGAAGATGCAAAGAGGCTGCAAAAGTTATAGATAAGTTAAGTGAGTGGACAAGAATGTGGCAGATGGAATATTATATGAAGAAGTGTGAAGTTATCCACTCCAGTAGGAAAAATAGAAAAGCAGAATATTTTTTAAATGGTGGGAAAGTGGGACCTGGGTGTCCCTGTATATGAATCACAAAGTTAAAATGCAGGTACTGCAAACAATCAGGAAGGCAGGTGGTATGTTGGCCTTTATTGCAAAGGGATTGGACTATAAAGAAGTCTTACTACAATTATACAAGACCTTGGTGAGACCACACCTGGAGTACAGTTTTGGTTTCTTTAGCAAAGGAAGGATACACTTGTCTTTGAGGAAGTGCAACGAAGGTTCACTAGACTGATTCCTGGTATGGGAGGATTGTCCTATGAGGAGAGATTGAGTAGACTGGGTCTATATTCCCTAAAATTTAGAAGAATGAGAGGTGATCTCATTAAAACATGAAATTCTTTAAAGGGCTTGACAAGATAGCTGCTGGAAGGATGTTTCCCCTGATTGGGGAGTCTGGAACTAGGTGTCACAGTCAGGCAGGTTAGCTATTTAGGACTGAGACGAAGAGAAGTTTCTTCACTCAGGGTTGTGAATCTTTGGAGTTCTCCACCCCAGAGAGCTGTGGATGCTTAATCTTTGAACGTGTTCAAGACAGAGTTCAATAGACTTTTGGGACTAAAGGATATAGGAATAGTGCAGGAAGATGTAGCTGAATTGGAAGATCAGCCATAATCTTACTGAATGGCAAAGCAAGCTGAAAGGGCCGAATGGCCTACTTCTCTTATTTCTGTTATTAAGTAAGCTTTCTGAAGTTTGGTAAAACTTTCCACAGAACTATCCGGCTTGATTAAGTGCACGATGTGATCCAAGTCCTAACTCTACGTCGGGGGTGGTAGGAGGGAAGCATTGTTTATGCATTCAATTACTGGCCGAGTTATAATGCACTCTCTGACTAATCTCTGTTAATGTCATGGGGCCAAACAGTTTCCTCATCTGATAGGCAAATACAAACAGTAAATGTAGCTTATGACATGTAATGGATTCTGTGCACTGTCAGCATAGAATGAGTCTTCCTGAACACATCATCAGCCACCCCACCAAATTTCTAATGAGATTTCTGTTGGCTGCTAAATCTGAGATTCAGGAATCAGCAGCTCAAATGCCCTGCAGATATTAATGTAAAAAGTACTTTAGATTGGTGTCATCATAACACTGAGTGCAAAGCCTTCAATTGGTTTCACTTTAGGATTGTTGAATTATCTACAGTTCTGTACTTCGTGTCCTGTTTGCACCTAAAGCAAAATGAACGCAGCACTAAAAATCAAATACGTCATGTTGCAATGGCTGTGTCGAACCGTTGATACTATTTCGTTTCCACAGACCCTTCAGCTTTAGTTTGTTCTCTGAATTGATTTGCTATAACACATTAGTTAAAAATCAACAGTGACCTGTGGAGTTCAAAGAGTATATTTTTGGACTTTTGTTACTGCAGCTTGAAAGGTGTCAGTGTTTTCCTACTATGAGCAAACCTCTCCAGCATTTTGCCTGTATTTTTCTTCAATTTTTCCTGTCTCAACACAACTGTGGGCACATCAACTATTGAAACAATAAAACTGTTTGCAAGGTTTTGTGCTTTTGTTGCTTGTATATAGGATTTTTTAAAAATCTTGACGTTTTGTTTTGTAATACTTGGTGTTTACTCTTGTGTTGTATTTTCCTCCTGTTGCTTTCTGTTTCTTTTTGCTCCTATTTGCTATTTTCCCACTCAGATTTCCATCCTTTTATCTTTTCATTTTTTTCTTTCTCTCCTTTGTTCCTTTTTTTAGGCTACCTTAAGTGCCGATCTAGATGCCCTGATTATACTAGAGAGCTGTTTCCAGTGGAAGTAGTTTACATTCAGGCCACATTCAGTCATACTTAAATAATTGCTTACATACAAGATCTTTGTGCGTAGAATTAGCCGGTCTCGCCCAGGGTGGCTGAAGACCATTACAGTTGGCCTCAGTACTCTGATGTTAGGAAGAGGAAGCATCATCCACAGTTCTTTCTCACTATCCATGAACCATGCAGGAAGTACCTATGTCATAATTGGGCTCAAATATGATGCACTCTTATGGTAGATAGCCTCGCTGTCACTCTGCCTAGACAGTGAGTGTCAGAAATCTGTTTGATCATGGGGGATGTCCAAGCCAAAACTGATCATGTTCTGGAATGATGTCTGCTTATGCAATTTTCCAGCAGGGTTAAATAGTTAGCAATAGTAAATTGAACCATGTTTGATTTTTCCCACCCTCCATTTCCTTAGCCCAGGTATGGAGGGCAGTTGTCAAACCCGTTACTCCCAAGTAGACAGACAGACACAGCCTGAGCCCTCCTGGTATGTTTGACTCAACGACTTGCTGGTAGTGTATTCACCTAGACCAAGAGATCTTTACGATGGGTACTTTAAATTTGTTTGGCTGCTCAAAAAGCTTTTGAACTTTGTGCATGGCATATAATAATACTACAGACATTTTGATGTTTAAAAATAAAACTGCCTTAAAGCTACAGCATCTGCATCTTATTGAGGGAAGAAGTAGAGGAGAATAAAGTGGCCTTTTTTCCTTTTGCAACTCATTTTTAATCAAGGACTTCATGCTGTCTAAGTATTTTTTTGTGTGACTGCACCATTACTGTCCTGAGCCATAGAAACTAGGAAGGGCCCAGGCTAGGGAGGGAAAAATCAGGCCAGGTTCCAGATCCTGAATCTTGTTCACTGATTCATGTTAGAAAGTAAATGAGTCAACGTCATGTGAGGATAGGATTAGACTCAGGTGTGATTCTCCCATACATAAATAGCCAGAGGAATTCACTGGCTAGTGAAGGAAATGGCACCTTCAAGAAGTGTCTGACGGTGCTGGTGCCAATGGCATAGTGCCCCAGTTTATGTTATCCTCTTTGGAAGAGGGAGAAAATTGGGAAAATGCATATTAGGAGACTACATTAAAATCTAGTTTAATTGGTTGTATGAAAGTCACAATTTGGATACACTTATTACAACTTAACTTTCAAAATCTGCTTACAATGATCTATAATCCTATCAGGTAATAACAGAGCAATGTATCTGTCCTAAACTCCTTTAGGCTTGTCTACCCATGACATTCCTTTGTGAGAAAATCATCTCTACACTGCCTTCCTGGAGAAAACAGAATGGACCCAACCAGTTTATGTCATGGCAACAGTTTGTTTATGATGTTCAAGACCAAATTAATCCCTTGGTGAGTGAAGAAGATCTGAGGGAAATGGCCCAACAACTGCACAGTTTGGGAGAAGTAAGTGTGTTCTAGTTATTTATAAGGATTTGAGTCTAGAAGTGGCTGCATTTATGGGTAATTCACCATGCTTGACAAATGGCTTACTTTCCGACTCAGCTTACTTCCCCATCTTTGTGATTTTAAATGACACCTACTGCACCTTATTCATTATATGTAAACTGCCTGTGAAATTAAGTGTAGAAAATAGGTTCATGTTGCCATTTTAATTGTGTTTGACAATAGTCTTCCTCAATATTTTTTTTTCACAATCTAATTATTAGATTATCACATCTGCAGAGTCAGCACCAGCTACTTGATTCTGCGCACAACATTGTTCAAAAGCATTACATTACGAACATTTTTTGTAATGTTTGAATTGGGCCTTCAAACTAGCTAATGGCCTGGATTTTCCTGGGGACGTGCACCTATATTGTTGGGAACATTGAACAGTGCAAATGAAAGAGGAAGTTATGGAATTAGTGATTTATGCCTTCGCTTATAGAATGATTTAATGGTTAAAGCACAGGAAGAGGTCATCTGACCTGTCAAGTGCATGTCTGCTCTCTGAACAATTTAGCTAATCCCACCCCCCTTCCCTTTCCCCGTCATCCTGCACTTTTATTCCTTTCAGGTGTTTATCCAATTTTTTTTTTTGAAAGCCACGATTTAATCTGCCACCTCCTAGGTAGTGTATTCCAGATCCTAACCACTCAACAGTGTGTTTTAAAAAAAAAAAATTCCTCATATCGCCTCTTTTTTTTTTTTGCCTATCACCTTAAATCTGGCGCCTCTTATTCTTGGCCTTTCTGCCAATGGGAACAATTTCTCTCTATTTACTCTGTCTAGACCATTCATGATTTTGAATAGATCTGTTAAATCTCCTCTCAATCTTCCCTAAGGCTTCTCCAATTATCCATGTAACTAAAGTCCCTCACCCTGGGACCATTCTTATAAATCTTTCTGCACCCTTTCTCATGCCTTCACATGCTTCCTAAAGTATGGTGCCCAGAATTATACACAGTCCTCTAGTTGAGGCCTAACCAGTGTTTTCTAAAGGTTCACTATAACTCCCTTGCTTTTGTACTCAATGCCTCTATTTATAAAGCCCAGGATCCCGTATGTCGCCTTAACCACTTTCTCAACCTGCCCCGCCACCTTCAGCAATTTATGCACATAAACCTCAGGGGCTGAATTTTACACCACCCCAGCGAGTCAGTTGGTGGCATGGGGCGGCGTAAAATTGAGCGGGAGGCCTACCCGCTCCACTCCGCCTCTGGTCGACTTTACGGCGGGTGGGGGGGGATGGGGGAGAACGGCCCGCCCGAGGCCAATGAAGGCCCTTAATTGGCCACTTAACAGCCACTTAAGGGTCCGCGCCCAGCTCCACGGGTATTTTACCCGTGGCAAGCTGGTGTGCTGGGGACGTGAAAGGCCGCCTAGCGATAGCTGCCAGCCTTCGGGCGCCCTGGGGGGTTCGGGCCATGGCAGTCGGGCACAGGGTGCCCGATTGAGGGCCACCCCCGAGACCCAAGATGCCCTCCTGAGGCTAGAGAATGAGTTCAGTACACCCATGGAGTCTGAGAGTGCACCATGAATTTGAACTCTAAACAGAAGCAGGCAGACTGATTCCACCAAGAAGCGATCAACCTGGGGAGAGTAGCACTTTAGATGAGTGCCATACAGTGTGGATGGCGACACTGACCACTCCCTGGTGTGCAGCAAAGTTGGACTCAAACCAAAGAAGCTACATTATTCCAAGTCGAAGGGCTGCCTGTGCAGCAACACTAACAGAATTTCTTATCCACAGCTGTTACATAAGTGTCTAAAATCATTTGAAAAAGCCCTTCAAAACACTCCTGTAGGGGATGCTGAGACCAAGTGGGCCCACATCAGCGATGCCATCTATGACTCAGCAATGACCGCCTTAGGCAAACGTGAGAAGCAGAATGCAGACTGGTTTCAATCTCACTTTGAAGAGCTGGAACCTGTCATAGCCGCTAAGCGCATTGCACTGTTGAACTACAAGAAAGCCCCCAGCGAGTTAACATTCAGCTGGCCTCCTACACCGGAAACATCAGAGGAATGTATGATGGCATTGAGAGCTTTTGGCCAACCATCAACAAGATCGCAGCTCCCCACCCCCCCACCTTTAAGTCTAAATCATGGGAAATGATCACTGACCAATGCAGCAAATGGACCGCTGTGTGGTGCACTACCTAGAACTGTACTCCAGGGAAAATGTTGTCACTGATACCGCCCTCAATGCAGCCCTGTCTCTGCCATTCATGGATGAGCTGGACGTACAGCCAACAAAATCGGAACTCCGTAATGCCGTTGATTCTCTAGCCAGTGGAAAAGCCCCTAGAAAGGACGGCATTACCCCTGAGATAATCAGGAGTACCAAGCCTGCTATACTCTCAGCATTCCGTGAACTGCTTTGCCTGTGCTGGGATGAGGGAGCAGTACCACAGGACATGCGCAATGCCAGTATCATTACCCTCTATAAGAACCACGGTGACTGCAACAACTACCGTGGAATCTCCCTGCTCAGCATAGTGGGGAAAGCCTTCGCTCGAGTCATTTTAAACAGACTCCAGATGCTGGCTGAGCATGTCTTCCCTGAGGCACAGTGCGGCGTTTGAACAGAGAGATCCACCATTGACATGCTATTCTCCCTTCGTCAGCTACAGGAGAAATGCCGCGAATGACCGATGCCCCTCTACGTTGCTTTCATAGATCCCACCAAAGCCTTTGACCTCGTCAGCAGATGTGGTCTCTTCAGACTACTAGCAAAGATCGGATGTCCACCAAAGCTACTAAGTATCATCACCTCATTCCATAACAATATGAAGGGCACAATTCAGCATAGCGGTGCCTCATCAGACCCCTTTTCCTATCCTGAGTGGTGTGAAACAGGGCTGTGTTCTCGCACCAGTACTGTTTGGGATCATCATTTCACTGCTGCTCTCACATGCGTTCAAGTCTTCAGAAGAAGGAATTTTCCTCCACACAAGATCAGATGGCAGGTTGTTCAACTTTGCCCATCTTCGAGCGAAGACCAAAGTACGGAAAGTCCTCATCAGGGAACTCCTCTTCGCTGACGATGCTGCATTAACATCCCACACAGAAGAGTGTCTGCAGAGACTCATCGACAGGAGTGCGGCTGCCTGCACGAATTTGGCCTAAACATCAGTCTCGAGAAAACGAACATCATGGGACAGGTCGTCAGAAATGCTCCATCCATCAGTATTGGCGACCATGCTCTGGAAGTGGTTCAAGAGTTCACCTACCTAGGCTCAACTATCACCAGTAACCTGTCTCTCGATGCAGAAATCAACAAGCACATGGGAAAGGCATCCGCTGCTATGTCCAGACTGGCCAAGAGTGTCTGGGAAAATGGCGCACAGACACAGAACACAAAAGTCCGAGTGTATCAAGCCTATATCCTCAGTATCTTGCTCTACGACAGCAAGTCGTGGACAATGCGTGTCAGCCAAGAGCGATGTCTCAACTCATTCCATCTTCGCTGCCTCCGGAAAATCCTTGGCATCGGGTGGCAGGACCGTATCTCCTACACAGAAGTCCTCGAGGCGGCCAACATCCCCAGCATATACACCCTACTGAGCCAGCGGCGCTTGAGATGGCTTAGCCTTGTGAGCCGCATGGAAGATGGCAGGATCCCCAAGGACGCATTGTACAGCGAGCTCGTCGCTGGTATCAGACCCACCGGCCGTCCATGTCTCCGCTTTAAAGACATTCGCAAACGTGACATGAAGTCCTGTGTCATTGACCACAAGTTGTGGGAGTAAGTTGCCAGTGATCGCCAGAGCTGGCGGACAGCCATAAAGGCGGGGATAAAGAGTGGCGAGTCGAAGAGACTCAGCAGTTGGCAGGAAAAAAGACAGAAGAGCAAGGGGAGAGCCAACTGTGTAACAGCCCCGACAACCAATTTTATCTGCAGCACTTGTGGAAGAGTCTTTATAGCCACTCCAGGCACTGCTCCACAAACCACTGACCACCTCTAGGCGCTTACCCATTGTCTCTTGAGACGAGGAGGCCAAAGAACGAGAAAGAAAGAAACTTTGAAATCGCATTCAAACAAATTTTAAAACATAAAATTGCCATCCAACTGCTGTATTCATTGAATCACTAGGGGAAAAAAATAGCCACACAGCTTCCAATTCACTGGCATTGTTGCAGCAACATATTCCAATTACAAATGCAAGGTAATACTGGGAAACGTATCAACAGCTAGATCAGCGTGCTAGACAGTCCAGGTCGCCAAACTCACTCTTGCAGGAAAATCTGGGCCATTGTGTCACTTCCATTCCATAAAACTTGGTCCAATTATTCTCGCTGTGTCACGAGTACTGAACACATCATTGCCTTAACACTGATCAACAGTCTCTCGTCTTATTGTATCAGAACAATGCAAGTTTTGCATGTTGACCAGTTCAAAGGAAGAGCGTTGCAATAATTCTGCAGCTAATTATTAACTGTATCTTTATTCAATCTCAACTAACCACTTCATGGTAGCACTACACTTGGCAATCTTGTGCTTGTGACTACTGTAAATCACAAAAACAGAGTGATAAAGAACTTTGGGATATGGGACCAGGGTAGGTAAACATGATTCGAACTATTTACTTGTGTGGAGTATAAACACCAACACAGGCTGGTTGGGCCGTTGGCTACTTTTTGATTTGTAACTTTATACATTATAATGTATAACAAAATTCTTTTCCATATCTAGTCCTCTTCCAACAAATCTATCTTGTCCAGGAAAAAAATAATTGTGGGCTGCTGCGATTGCATTTTAACATTGGTTTCACAGCTTAAGTGGAAGTGCCTTGAATTGATTTTTAAAGAGAGCCATCAGAGGTAGTGATCATTTTGTTGATGGCCCTGGTTAGTGGAAAGCTGGAGACCTCTGGAAACCCAAATACTTCTAGATCCTAAATGTTACCGTCTGCCTTTTTCTATCTGCCTATTTTTAATAGTTAAGCGCTATTAACTTAATACTATAATAAAAGCAAAATACTGAAGATGCTGGAATTCTGAAATAAAAACAAAGTGCTGGAAATACTGAGCAAGTCGGGTAGCATCTGTAGAGAGAGAAGCAGAGTTAACCTTTCAGTTCTGCCTGACCTACTGAGTATTTCCAGCACTTTCTGTTATTAACTTAACACGATATTTTGTAATCGCTTATCGATCGCTGAAGGCACTAGATAACTAAATGCTATGGGCCCTGACAATATTCTGGCAATAGTACTGAAGGCTTGCACTCCAGAACTAGCCGCACCTCAAGCCAAGATGTTCCAGTACAGCTACAACACTGGCATCTACCTGACAATGTGGAAAATTACTCAAGTATGTCCTGTACACAAAAGGCAGGACAAATCCAATTCTGCCAATTACCGCCCCATCAATCTGTTCTCGATCATCAGCAAAGTGATGGAAGGTGTCGTTGACCGTGCTCAACAATAACCTGCTCACTGATGCTCAGTTTGGGTTCTGCCAGGGCCACTCAGTTCCTGTCCTCATTACAGCCTTGGTCCAAACATGGACGAGAGAGCTGAATTCGAGGTGAGGTGAAAGTGACTGCCCTTGGCTTCAAGGCAGCATTTGACCCAGTGAGACATCAAGGAGCCCTAGAAAAACGAGTCAAAGGGAATCGGGCAGAAAACTCCGCTGGTTGGAGTCATACCTAGCACAAAGGAAGATGGTTGTGGTTGTTGGAGGTCAGTCATCTCAGTCCCTGCAGGATTTCCTCAGGGTAGTGTCCTAGGCCCAACCATCTTCAGCTGCTTCATCAATGACCTTCCCTCCATCATAAGGTCAGAACTGGGGATGTTCGCTGATGATTGCACAATGTTCAGCACCATTCGCAACGACTCAGATACTGAAGCATTTCGTGTCCATATGCAGCAAGACCTGGGCAATATCCAGGTTTGGGATGATAAGTGGCAAGTAACATTTGCACCACACGAGTGCCAGGCAATGACCATCCCAACCAAGAGAGAATCCAGATATCTCTCCATTGAATGTTAAGGGATTACCTTCACTGAATCCCCCACTACCAACATCCTGGGGGTTACCATTGACCAGAAACTGAACTGGAGTAGCCATATAAATACTGTGGCTACAAAGAGCAAGTCTGGGGCTGGGAACTCTGCGGCGAGTAACTCACCTCCGAACTCCCCAGTGCCTGTCCACCATCTACAAGGCACAAGTCAGAGGTGTGATGGAATACTGTCCACTTACCTGGATGGGTGCAGCTCCAACAGCATTCTAAGCTGGACACCATCCAGGACAAAGCAATCCACTTGATTGACACCCCGTTCACCACCTAAAACATTCACTCCCTCCGCCATTGACGCACAGTGGCAGCAGTGTTTATCATCTACAAGATGCACTGCAGCAACTCATGAAGGCTCCTTCTACGGCACCTTCCAAATCTGCAACTTCTACCACCTAGAAGGCCAAGGGCAGCAGATGCATGGCAACACCACTATCTCCAAGTTCCTCTCCAAGCGCCACACCATCCTGACTTGGAACTATATCTCCTTTCCTTCACTGTCACAGGGGCAAAATTCTGGAACTCCCTTCCTAACAGCGTTGTGTACCTACCCCACATGAACTGCTGTGGTTCATGAAGGCAATTGGGGATGGGCAATAAATACTGGCCTAGCCAGCAACGCCCACATCCTGTGAAAATAAAAAACTGAACTAGATGATTGTAGTAATAATAATTATTGGAGGTTTCTTAAGGTAACACTAAAGGGGCCAGGAGGAGAAGCCATTCCTGTGTCTGTGATCGGACGGTTAAGAGTGGAACATAGTGAGGACAGTTCCACTGAACTCGAGGAAAGATTTTGGAGGTGGATGGTGCGGTTGACTGTGTCAAAGGCTAGAGAAAGAGGCAGGACAGTGCACAACCATCACAAAGGGAATATTTTGTGACTTTGATTAGGGCAGTTTCAATGCTGTGACAGTTATATAAGTTTGGTAAATAATATTTCCAAATGAAAAATTTGAATGGGGAAAAATTTTTGGAAAAGCCTAGATTTCTTTGCAGCCATGTAGTTGGAAGGAATTTCCTCCCTCTTCTGAAGACACTGATTCATGCAATGAAACGCAGACACCAGCAGTGCTTCATTATCTTGCTCATTCTTCCTGTGCGAGCCTAAACATTTGAGTATTACAAGATGTGACTGTCGGAAATACCAGGACTGAGCCCGATCCTGTCCACATAAATGATCCAAGCAGGAATCACTGGACAGTGCGGCCCGATTTACGGCCGTAAAAATCAAACGGCCACATAAATTTCCAGTCAATTGGCTTCTTAATTACTTTAAGTACTTTCAATTACTTGTGGTCGGGTAGTGAGCGGCGACTCAATCGCACCTGACTTCCTGGATCGTAAAATGGCGTCTGTACATGATGAGGCCGGGGACTCGAGCCGACGTCATCGGACGCCATTTTACCAGCCGGACACCTCCAAACTGACCCGATTACGGTAGGTAGAATTCCGGCCATAGTGTCCGTAATACAACGGGAACTGGAGGCAATAGTACGTTGTGAGGAACCAGATACAGTTGGGATTACTAAGACATGGCCACAGAAATATCAGGACTGTGAAGTCCTCCAACACAGAAGTCCTTGAAGCGGCCAACACCCCCAGCTTATACACACTGCTGAGTCAGCGGCGCTTGAGATGGCTTGGCCGTGTGAGCCGCATGGAAGATGGCAGGATCCCCAAAGACACATTGTACAGCGAGCTCGCCACTGGTATCAGACCCACCGGCCGTCCATGTCTCCGTTATAAAGACGTCTGCAAACGCGACATGAAATCGTGTGACATTGATCACAAGTCGTGGGAGTCAGTTGCCAGCATTCGCCAGAGCTGGCGGGCAGCCATAAAGACAGGGCTAAATTGTGGAGAGTCGAAGAGACTTAGTAGTTGGCAGGAAAAAAGACAGAGGCGCAAGGGGAGAGCCAACTGTGCAACAGCCCCGACAAACAAATTTCTCTGCAGCACCTGTGGAAGAGCCTGTCACTCTAGAATTGGCCTTTATAGCCACTCCAGGCGCTGCTTCACAAACCACTGACCACCTCCAGGCGCGTATCCATTGTCTCTCGGGATAAGGAGGCCCAAAAGGAAGGAAGGAATTAGTGCAGGATATAACATATTATTTAGAAACGATAGAGTGGGGGGAAAAGGGGAAGTGGGATAGCTGCACTTATTAGAGATAAGATATTGGCAGTAGAAAAAAAGAATGCAGCCATCAGACAAAAACAAAATCCTTTATGAATAGCTGAGATTTTTTTTTAAAAGGATTAATCACACTAATAGGGATAGTTTACAGACCATCTCATAGTGGCAGGGAGGTGGAAGAAAAAATATGCGAAGAATAATTGTGGGGGATTTCAACTACCCCAAAATGAATTGGTAAGAAGAGGTAGGTATAGAGGATAAGGAATAGAGATTCTACAATGTGTACAGGATTCCTTTCTAACAGGATTTCCTTCCTTGGTAAGCAAGGGGGTGAAAGGTTATCAGGGGTAGGCGGGAATGTGGAGTTGAGGTTACAATTAGATCAGCCATAATCTTGTTGAATAACAGAGCAGACTTGAGGGGCCAAGTGGCCTATTCCTGCTCCTAATTTGTATGTATGTTCGTATATAACCCAGTATGTCAGAAGCGCAACAAGGGGGGGTGCGGGATCTGGTAATGAGGAATGGAAAATGTTCCCGCTCAGGTGCGCGGGCCTTATTCTATTGCAAATAACACTCATGCATCAAACACGCAAAAAAATTTAAAAGGACTGCGTACTGAGAAAAAAGACCACACACAATAACTAAACTTTAAAGGGAACATTGGTAATGGACCAGAGCAGAAATAGGTAAAAGGGGAACATCTAGAGGACAGTGAGCATAATATGGTACAGTTTGATAATGGAGAGGCAACACAAAAACCAGAATAACAGATTGGAGGAAAGCTGATTTTAAGGGGCTGAGAAATGAACTTAAGAAAATGAAATGGAGAACATAGAACATTACAGCGCAGTACAGGCCCTTCGGCCCTCGATGTTGCGCCGACCTGTGAAACCATCTGACCTACACTATTCCATTTTCATCCATATGTCTATCCAATGACCACTTAAATGCCCTTAAAGTTGGCGAGTCTACTACTGTTGCAGGCAGGGCATTCCACGCCCCTACTACTCTCTGTGTAAAGAAACTACCTCTGACATCTGTCCTATATCTATCACCCCTCAACTTAAAGCTATGTCCCCTCGTGTTTGCCATCATCATCCGAGGAAAAAGGCTCTCACTATCCACCCTGTCCAACCCTCTGATTATCTTATATGTCTCTATTAAGTCACCTCTCCTCCTCCTTCTCTCCAACGAAAACAACCTCAAGTCCCTCAGCCTTTCCTCGTAAGACCTTCCCTCCATACCAGGCAACATCCTAGTAAATCTCCTCTGCACCCTTTCCAAAGCTTCCACATCCTTCCTATAATGCGGTGACCAGAACTGCACGCAATACTCCAGGTGCGGCCGCACCAGAGTTCTGTGCAGCTGCAGCATGACCTCGTGGCTCCTAAACTCGATCCCCCTACTAATAAAAGCTAACACACCATATACCTTCTTAACAGCTCTATTAACCTGGGTGGCAACTTTCAGGGATTTATGTACCTGGACACCAAGATCTCTCTGCTCATCTGCACTACCAAGAATCTTCCCATTAGCCCAGTATTCTGCAATCCTGTTACTCCTTCCGAAGTGAATCACCTCACACCTTTCCGCATTAAACTACATTTGCCATCTCTCAGCCCAGCTCTGCAGCCTATCTATGTCCCTCTGTAACCTACAACATCCTTCGGCACTATCCACAACTCCACCGACCTTCGTGTCATCCGCAAATTTACTAACCCACCCTTCTACACCCTCATCCAGGTCATTTATAAAAATGACAAACAGCAGTGGCCCCAAAACAGATCCTTGCGGTACACCACTAGAAGCTATACTCCAGGATGAACATTTACCATCAACCACCACCCTCTGTCTTCTTTCAGCTAGCCAATTTCTGATCCAAAGCACTAATTCACCTTCAATCCCATACTTATGTATTTTCTGCAATAGCCTACCGTGGGGAACTTTATCAAACGCCTTATTGAAATCCATATAGACCACATCCACAGCTTTACCCTCATCCACCTGTTTGGTCACCTTGTCAAAAAACTCAATAAGGTTTGTGAGGCACGACCTACCCTTCACAAAACCGTGCTGACTATCTTTAATGAACTTATTCTTTTCAAGATGATTATAAATCCTATCTCTTCTAACCTTTTCCAACATTTTACCCACAACCGAAGTAAGGCTCACAGGTCTATAATTACCAGGGCTGTCTCTACTCCCCTTCTTGAACAAGGGGACAACATTTGCTATCCTCCAGTCTTCCGGCACTATTCCTGTCGACAATGACGACATAAAAATCAAGGACAAAGGCTCTGCAATCTCCTCCCTGGCTTCCCAGAGAATCCTAGGATAAATCCCATCTGGCCCAGGGGACTTATCTATTTTCACACTTTCCAAAATTGCTAACACCTCCTCCTTGTGAACCTCAATCCCATCTAGCCTAGTAGTCTGTATCTCAGTATTCTCCTCGACAACATTTTCTTTCTCCACTGTAAATACTGACGAAAAATATTCATTTAACACTTCCCCTATCTCCTCCGATTCCACACACAACATCCCACTACTATCCTTGATTGGCCCTAACCTATCTCTAGTCATTCTTAAGCCTTAAGGTTTTCTTTGATCCTATCCGCCAATGACTTCTCGTGTCCTCTCCTTGCTCTTCTTATCTCTCCCTTTAGATCCTTCCTGGCTAGCTTGTAACTCTCAAGCGCCCTAACTGAGCCTTCACGTCTCATCCTAACATAAGCCTCCTTCTTCCTCTTGACAAGCTCTTCAACTTCTTTAGTAAACCACGGCTCCCTCGCTCGACAACTTCCTGCCTGCCTGACAGGTACATACTTATCAAGGACACGCAGTAGCTGCTCCTTGAATAAGCTCCACATTTCGATTGTGCCCATCCCCTGCAGTTTCCTTCCCCATCCTACGCATCCTAAATCTTGCCTAATCGCATCATAATTTCCTTTCCCCCAGCTATAATTCTTGCCCTGCTGTATATGCCTGTCCCTGCCCATCGCTAAGGTAAACCTAACCGAATTGTGATCACTATCACCAAAGTGCTCACCAACTTCTAAATCTAACACCTGGCCGGGTTCATTACCCAGTACCAAATCCAATGTGGCATCGCCCCTGGTTGGCCTGTCTACATACTGTGTCAGAAAACCCTCCTGCACACACTGGACAAAAACAGACCCATCTAAAGTACTCGAACTATAGTATTTCCAGTCAATATTTGGAAAGTTAAAGTCCCCCATAACCACTACCCTGTTACTCTCGCTCCTGTCAAGAATCATCTTTGCTATCCTTTCCTCTACATCTCTGGAACTATTTGGAGGTCTATAGAAAACTCCCAACAGGGTGACCTCTCCTCTCCTGTTTCTAACCTCGGCCCAGACTACCTCAGTAGACGAGTCCTCAAACGTCCTTTCTGCCGCTGTAATACTTTCCTTGATTAACAATGCCACACCCCCCCCTCTTTTACCATCTTCTCTGTTCTTAGTGAAACATCTAAATCCCGGAACCCGCAACATCCATTCCTGTCCCTGCTCTACCCATGTCTCTGAAATGGCCACAACATCGAGATCCCAGGTACCTACCCATGCTGCAAGCTCACCCACCTTATTCCGGGTGCTCCTGGCGTTGAAGTGGACACATTTTAAACCAAGCTCTTGCTTGCCAGTGCCCTCTTGTGTCCTTATAACCTTATCCCTGACCTCACTACTCTCAACATCCTGCACACTGGAACTACAATTTAGGTTCCCATCCCCCTGCTGAATTAGTTTAAACCCCCCCAAAGAGCACTAGCAAATCTCTTTCCCCCCCCCCCCCCCAGGATATTGGTACCCTTCTGGTTCAGGTGAAGACCATCCTGTTTGTCGAGGTCCCACCTACCCCAGAAAGAGCCCCAATTATCCAGGAAACCAAAACCCTCCCTCCTACACCATCCCTGCAGCCACGTGTTCAACTCCTCTCTCTCCCTATTCCTCACTTCGCTAGCACGTGGCACGGGCAACAACCCAGAGATAACAACTCTCTTTGTTCTCGCTCTAAGCTTCCACCCCAGCTCCCTGAATTTCTGCCTTAAATCCCCATCTGTCTTCCTACCTATGTCGTTGGTGCCTATGTGGACCACGACTTGGGGCTGCTCCTCCTCCCCCTTGAGGATCCCAAAAACACGATCCGAGACATCACGTACCCTGGCACCTGGGAGGCAACACACCAACCGTGAGTCTCTCTCGTTCCCACAAAACCTCCTATCTGTTCCCCTAACTATGGAGTCCCCAATGACTAATGCTCTGCTCCTCTTACCCCTTCCCTTCTGAGCAACAGGGACAGACTCTGCGCCAGAGACCTGTATCCCATTGCCTACCCCTGGTAAGTCGTCTCCCCCAACAGTATCCAAAACGGTATACCTGTTGTTGGGGGAAACGGCCACAGGGGATCCCTGCACTGCCTGCTGGCTCCCTCTCCTTCCCCTGACGGTAACCCATCTACCTTCTTCTTTTACCTGAGGTGTGACTGCCTCCCGATAACTCCTCTCAATAATCCCCTCCGCCTCCCGAATGATCCGAAGTGCCTCCAGCTCCAGTTCCCTAACGCGGTCCTCGAGGAGTTGGAGCTGGGTGCACTTCCCGCAGATGCAGTCAGCAGGGACACCCTTGGCGACCCTTACCTCCCACATTCTGCAGGAGGAACATTCAACTGCCTTAACCTCCATTCCCACTATTCTAAATTCCCAAGTTTTTAACCAATCACACGATAAAACAAGAAGAGAAATAGAAAAAGCCTTACCTTACCTACACACAACCGAGTCCTTTTTTTTGGTAAGAGGAGGCGGGCGGGTGGGAGACACTACAAGAGTAGTGTCTCGGGTTCAGAAACAGCCCAAATATATAGGTTTCTACTTACCCAGCAGTCCCTGCTCCACCGAAACTCCCGATGAAATTGACTTCCCAGCTGTTCACTCCTCGCTCGCAATGCCTGTGCTCCTGGAAAAGCTGCACAACAATATCTGTAAATGATGGGAATAGGAAATATTTAAAATGATTTTCAACAGAGCCCTGGAAAAATATTACACTAAAAAAAAATTACTAATGAGAAACCATGGATGAATAAAAACATGAGGGAAAAATTGAAGGTAAGGAAAGGAATGTACACTAAGTATATGGACAGCAGAGGACAAGGGAGAATACGAAAAGTAGAAGAGAATTCAAAGAAGAACTATGAAATTAATTTATCAATAAACATAAAACAAAATAGTAAAATATTCAACAGACGCATTAAAAAGGAAGGTCTGGATGGGAATAGGGTCACTAAAGGACGGTCAGGATAAAATAACAGCGAAATGACAGATATTAAATCATTATTTTGCTTTATTATTTATCAGGAAACTGATTAAGTGGACATGACTTTGAAAGATGAAATTAGAAATGATATAACTGCATTTAAAATAAAAAGGAGAAATGCTAAATGAACTAATCAAACTCAAAAGAGGATAAAACTCTTGGTTCGGTTGGATCGCATCCATACTTTTCAACAGAATCTAAGGAAGAGATAGCAGAAGCACTATTACACATATTTAAGAATTTGTTAGAAAAGGGTGTCGTGCTTTAGGCCTGGCAGATAAAAAAAGAAAAAGGAAGTAAGGCTTGTATTTATATAGCACCTTCCACAACCACAGGATGACCCAAAGCACTTTACTGGCAATTAAGTACTTTTATACTATTGTAGGAAATGCGGCAGCCAATTTGTGCACAGCAAGCTCTCACAAACAGTAATGTGATAGCTAACAGACGGGAGATAGAACTAATCTGGGGAACTAGAGACCAGTCACCTTAATATCAGTAGTAGGGAAACTATTGGAATCACCACTAATGGAGAATAGAAAAACACCTCGAAAACAGATATAATAATAGTCAATGTGCATTTCAAAAGGGAAAGTCTAGCTTGACCAATCTCATTGAATGACATGAAAATTGGTGGTGTCGTAAATAGTGAGGAGGAAAGCCTTAGATTACAGGACGATATAGATGGGCGGAGCAGTGGCAAATGGAATTTAATCCTGAGAAGTGTGAGGTGATGCATTTTGGAATGACTAACAAGGTAAGGGAATATACACCTTAGGAAGTACAGAGGGTCGGAGGGACTTTGGTGTACTTGGCCAGAGATCACTGAAGGCAGCAGCACAGGTAGATAAGGTGGTTAGGCATATGGGATACTTGCCTTTATTAGCCGAGGCATAGAATATCATAGCAGGGAGGTTATGATGGAACTGTATAAAATGCTAGTTAGGCCACAGCTGGAATACTGTGTACAGTTCTGGGCACCACACTATAAGAAGGATGTGATTGCACTGGAGAGGGTGCAGAGGAGATTCACCAGGATGTTGCCTGGGCTGGAGCATTTCAGCTATGAAGAGAGACTGAAAAGGCTATGGTTGTTTTCCTTAGAGCAGAGAAGGCTGAGTGGGGACATGATTGAGATATACAAAATTATGAGGGGTGTTGATAGGTTAGATAGGAAGAAGCTTTTTCGCTTAGCGGAGGAGGTGTCAATAACCAGGGTGCATAGATTTAAGGTAAGGGGCAGGAGGTTTCGAGGGGATTTGAGGAAAAAAAATTTCACCCCGAGGGTGGTTGGAATCTGGAACACACTGCCTGAAGAGGTGGTAGAGGCAGAAACCCTCACCACATTTAAGAAGTATTTAGATGAGCACTTGAAATGCCATAGCATACAAGGCTATGAGCCAAGTGCTGGAAAATGGGATTAGAATAGTTAGGTGCTTGATGGCCAGCACTGACGTGATGGGTCGAAGGGCCTGTTTCTGTGCTGTATAACTCTATGACTCTTAGTTACCTGCTGGCTTGATGTCCATCAGCTCAAGTCAAGACAACAGGACTAGGGATGAAAAAATGGAATAATATTGATTGCTATCTAATGTCAAATGTCCTTTTTGAAAGGCTGCTTATAGGTTCATAACATTGTTGACATTACTGCTCTTTCGTCCTGTAACAATGAAGAGATCACACTTGTATTGAAGTGAGAATAATTTTGATTTCCAATGAAGTCACACCCAAAACATTGCTATCATTTTCTTTCTCCTTTTAGCCTGCTGTGCTCTTGAGTATTTTTTTAATCTCATAATTTAATCACCATTTAACTTTATATCTCATTACAATTTCAAATGTCAGCTGTGACATTTACCGTACAATGAGATTAGGGTGGAGTGAACAAGCCAACAGTGCATGGAAATCGTGTGAACTTGTGTACATGGGAGCAGTTTATTACAACTAGTGAAGGATCTTGGATCTGAAAGCTGCTTTTCTCAGTTATTATTTAATAAATGTTTGTGATCTAACCAAGGAGAAAATTAGTGGATTTTGTTCTTGAGGAATGCGTGGAAAAGGTAAAGGCTTTATGCTTAATCATGAAACGTTGTTACTAGGCTTGAGGAAACCCACTTGCATGCCTCTCTCCAGTTTTCATAAGCCTTTCAAATTAGTGTACTATCACCTGAAAAGTCATTGTATGCTATAGGAGCATACAAATCTCAGATTCAATTTGAAATGCATACGCCAGCCCAAGATCCATGAAAGAAAGTTTGGAGAATCAGTAAGCCATATTTCTATGAGACGTGAAGAAAGCTTGTGCGTTGTCGCCCATCTTATTTATGTCTTCACGTCAACGTTGTGATAGATGGTATCAGAAGGGACAGTATTGTAGTCTGTTCCAGTCATTTCTGAAAGTATTGCAGAACTTCCTTTCACAGATGATGTGTTGGTAAATTCGCCTGGGGAACTAGTGTGCTCTACAGTGGGTTAACTAGTAGGATTTGGGCGCTACAGAGTCCATTATTATTCTGCATGGCTCCAGAGAGAATCTTAAATGTACTATTTATAAGACGTAAGGGTCAGTCTGTCCCAATTATTTTGTATCTGTGCCTGAAGCTGTGGTGAATGACAACTTTAGCTTGTATGTAGTTCTTCATTAAAGAGGGGCAAATGACTCGGTTAGCTGTAACCCTTTCCTTTACAACCCTGTGAGGATAGCATAGAATTTGGCTGTTACGTACCCATAGTTAAGTAATCTCCCAAGTGTTACGTTCTAGGCATTCGTATAAATAGTTTTTTGGGCAAGGTACTGGATGGCAGCTGTAACCTTCGAAGGTATCAGTTCATGCTTTCAGGAGAGGAGAGAAAGTAATTGCAGGATTTTAGTGTAAACAATTCACAATTTAAAACGAAGACTATATGGCATGATTCTTTCCGATCGATCAGGGCTAAGTGAAGACACAAGGCAAGCCACATTTATCAGTATGAATCTCTCTGTAAACTTCCTGTTTTTATAATGTAGCATTCTGGGGAAAAAAGGGATTCATTCAAATAGTTGAGTTAATCCATAATCAGTCAAACTTCTGACTCCAGAAGCGAGAATGCTACCTCTGAGCCAAGCTGTCAGCCTTGGCTAAGGGGTAGAATCTTCACCACCTCAGAATCAAAAGGTCGTGTGTTCAAGCCCCACTCCAGAGACTTAAGCTTATAATCTAGGCTTTCACTTCAATATAGCACTGAGCTCTGTGATATCAGAGCTGCTGACTTACAAATGAGACATTAAACTGAGGGTCATGTCTGCCCTCTCGAAGAGCAAGAGATTTCTCTTACTGCTGTGGTCAACACTTATCCCAGAACCAACAACAACAAAAACATATTGTCTGTGAGTGACATCTTCATGTGTGCAAATTGGTTGCTGCATTTCCCTACATTAAAACAGAGACTATACTTCATTGACTGAAGCATTTTGGAACATCCTGAGGCCATGAAAGACTGCAAATTCTTCCTTCTCTTAAAATGCAATGGCCCCTGCCTCTGTGTATGTATTTAGTTAAGAAGTTGCAGTATTCAGTTCTGTTTTGTGCTGGTTGTAATTTTCCCCTGAAACATGAAGTGTAATACATCAGTTAACAGATTTTTCACCCTTGTGTTGAGTGTACAGAGCATCCTGCCTCTTGATTACTTAACCCAACACCTGTGAGCCCAAAGAAAACCTAAACAAAAGTAAATCTAGTTTTAGGATTTCAGATTATTTTTTACAAACCACCAGGATTTCATTTTAGCAGTTTATCATCTGAATCTGTCAATGAGACCATTGCCTTTTAATCAAATTAATTTATGTATTTTGTGATTTGCTTATATAACCTAATAATGTACTTCAAAACAACTCCCATTTCTTGCAATGCTGATAGTTTTGTAACAAATGTCCTTGGTTATATATCTCTCTTCCTGTTGTGATGGAACAAAATTAAATTAAATGGTGTAGTTTGCAAACTCGACCCAAAATACAAACCACAAGTACTGAGAACTATAGTTTCTCTTTGAATTGCAGCTGTTTTGGGTTGTCAGGTGCATCACAAGGAACTCAGACAGCAGCTCACCACTGACTGGAGCTATGGAGTTTAGTATGGTGCTCGCCTCCTGGGTAGGGTAGTGGCCCAATAATGTTTGAGCTGGATGTGTCAGTTTTGAGGATTACATCCTGGCACATGTAACACTTGAAAACGGCGCAACAAAAATTACATTTTCAAGCACTGGATTAAAAAAATATTTACACGTGCAAGGGCTGACCAATCCAGTGCAACATATATGCTGACAGTTTGGAGAATATTGTAAATCAAAGCAAAATGTGAGGGCACGTACTTTGGCAACCTTGTAGGCACCAGAAAATTCATTTATCTGCTCCCAGCTTTGGTGCACGGGTGAGGCAACGTCTATTCTTTCTGTCACCTCCATCCAGGCTTGTGACTTCAATAAAAATCGGAAAGATGCAAAACAGGCTCCTGACTTGCAGTCGCTCATTTTATACTATTGCACAAAGTCAAGATCTAGCCATTGAGCCAAACTACAACTCATTCCTACAATTGCCAAACTGAGCCTACTTTATTTATTTTTTTTTTAAAAGCCCCAACATAGCTGAAGGGGCTTACCCATGTTAAATAGGTATTTGGCAACTGCAATGCTGATCATTTGCACAAAACAGATTATGAGGCCATTAACTCAATTTTTCTTATGGTCTTTGTGGGGCTTGCACATACAATATGCAGCCCCTTGTTACAGTAGTGCTTGCTCACAGCATTATTACATGTGTGCAGTGGATGTACAGCAGGCCTTGGTGTGCACAGGTTTGGTTGGCTGCCTACCTCCATGCATCCCAGATGCTAATCCGCACATAAGTTCTCGGATCTTGTGAAATAAGTTCTTGGCAGTTTGTATGTGATTTATAAATCTTTGTTGTTGAATACATTGGATGTTTCTCCTGCACTCAATTCTGAACAAGACCATGCATCAAAAACAGAGGCAAGCTTCCTGCCTGTATGAGTAGGTACGAGTCATTTGTTTTAGGAATAAATTAGTTCAATTTTTGCTTCACTTTTTCCTCTGTCCTAAGTATGTTGACTCTTGCTGGGATATGTTCCACAGGCATCCTTCACATTCTTAAATGGGGTATGCTTCATATGTAAGTCTTTGATAGGGAAAATTAGTAGCTGACTGAGTTTTGTGGTGGTTGGGTAATCCCATACCAGCCTGATTGTTTTCTTACTGTCTACATAATGGGTCATTTTGCAGCAGGAATTCTGACTAGCTTTCTATCTAGTATGTTGACTTCATCAACTTGGATCAGCAATAGGACTCTAATCTTCTGGTTTTTAAGGCTGTTAGATGCTGTCTTTACCAATGAGTTACTGGGGGAGCCTAATTAAACCATTTTTTAAATTGCAAGTGGTATACTTGCGTGAAAATTTAGAAAATGTAACAAAATAATCTGCATTTATAAAGTGCCTTTCATATCTTCAGGACATCTCAAAGTTCTTTGTAACCAATTAATTACCTTTGAAGTATAATCGATGTGTAAGCTAAGTTAATAGTTATGTACAATGTTCATAGTGACTCAAATAAAACTGCCTTGTCCAACATGCTTTAAATTGTGCACATCCTAGTGGATGGATTTGGTTGAGATACGCTCTTGCTTTTTGATAACAGATTTGAACTGAAAATAAGTGTGAGGTCCAAATAGTTTGTTATTGAAACAAAGTTTTTAATTATTTAAAATCCACTAATGTCCTCCCTTCAATCTCCTTTGCCTCACAGATCAATATTTTACAAAGTGAAACTATCCAAGATGTGGTGCTTTTGGATCCTCGGTGGCTGTGCACCAATGTACTGGGAAGACTTTTGTCCAATGAAAATCAAAAGGCTTTGCATCACTACAGGGGCCGGTATACAATAGAGGACATCCTGCGCCTGGTATCAGAGAAGGATGTAGAGGAGCTGTTGCAAATTCTAGACGCAATGGACATCTGTGCTCGGGATTTAACAAGTGGATCAATGGTAGATATTCCCGCGTTAATTAAAGTAGACAGTCTACACCGATCCTGGACTGATGAAGAAGATGAAATGATGGTTTATGGAGGGGTCCGCTTTGTACCTGTTGAACATCATACCCCATATCCTTATGGTATTTTCCACAAAGTGCAGGTGAACCTTTGTAGATGGATACATCAGCAGAACTCTGAAGGAGAGCTAGATATAAGGTTATGGACCAATGGATCGAAAATATCCAGCAAAGGGACTGAAGTCTTGGTGTTACTGGTCAACCATGGACAGGGTGTGGAGGTACAAGTGAGAGGATCAGAAACCGAAAAAATCAAGTGTTTTATGTTTCTGGATTCTATTTGTAGTGTCATTGATAATTTAATGGCAACTACTTTGCCTGGACTGCTGACCGTCAAGCATTACTTGAGCCCCCAGCAGCTTAGGGAGCACAGTGAACCTGTTATGGTTTACCAGCCTAGAGACTTCTTCAGAGCTCAAGCTCAGAAAGAGACTTCACTCACCAATACCATAGGTGGCTATAAAGAGAGTTTTAGCAGCATTCTGTGCTTTGGTTGCCTTGATGTCTATTCCCAAGGAAACCTAGGAATGGACATGCCTGTATCCGAACTGAATCTTCTTACAAGACGGAAACTTAGCCGCCTACTGGACCCCCCTGATCCCATGGGTAAAGACTGGTGCCTTTTGGCTACAAATTTAGGACTTGTTGATCTTGTTGCAAAACTCAATGCACAGAATGGAACTTTACAAGATGGGAAACTTCCCACAAGTCCAACTGGTGCTGTATTGACTGAGTGGGCAGCTTCACCAGAGAATTCTGTAGGCCTTTTAATGTTAAAACTAAGAGGATTGGGTCGTCGGGATGCTGCAGACTTTCTTTTAAAGGCCTCAGCTATTTTCAAAGTTAACTTAGATACCAATGGGCATGAAACCTACATATCCAGTTGCAATGGAGGAACATCTTACAATTCAATCAGCTCGGTAGTTTCAAGATAAAAAGTACTGCAGAACTAATGAGAGGTGCAATTTTAACTGAATCCTCACTTTATAAAATGCATTCATTGTGTACAGATAGTGTTCAAAATAATTGTGTAACCTGCTTCCTTTGACAAGGAGGCAATAGTGAAATTTACCGTTGTACACTTAACTTTTTTACTTCCACATGGTAAACCACAATTCCTTGTGTACTTGCTGTTTAAATGGGTTATTTACTCAATTGCATTCTGTAAAAGGCAGCAAGTTTTTAACAAAAAAAGTTGTGTTCTTAGAATTGAAACGAATTTGTGACTTATGCAGATACACTTTACAAAATTGCCATGTGCAAGTTATCCAGTTTGTAAGGAATATCTTCATCTCTTTGTGATGTCATTTGTGGAAGTAAGTTCAGATGGAGCTGACTGCAAGAATGTGAATTTTTATAACAAGTTTTTCATCATCGCACCCATATACTCTCTTTTTATTTTCTATAATGGTGGGGAAAAGGCGAATGTTTGTTTGCCATTGACAATGTCAAGTTTGTTATGTAATGTCAACAACCAAATGAGAGTGCCTTTTCAGGAAAAGGGTTTCCTGACGTAAGTTGACCGATATTTGTTAAAACTTTTACATAGGACTCTTCTACCTCCCCATTACTCTTCTCTGAGGAGCATGCACATCATTTACCATGTAAGACATTTGTACTTCCTTTTTGTATCAATTTTTCAATTTTGGTCAACTTATATTCATATTGATGTGGTTTATCCACAGTTTAAAAGGGAACAAAGTTATGTGGTAGTTTCATGTGCATTGACAATAAAACAGTGATGTACAGTGAAATTTAATGGTGGGGATTCTTTTTCCATTTTTTGATCTATTTATATTTGCTGTTTTGGGGAGCATGTAATCTTTAATGTTACGGCATTATACCATTGCATACTTTGTGTATTATAACCTGAAGTATTTTTAATAAACAATTTACTTATGAAATATGAAGCTTTTAAAAACCCAATTAATTTTGCATTTTGAAAGTTATCTGTTGGTTTTTAATGCGATGGGAACTTTATAGCCTAGAAATTCACTGGCACTGAGCCCATTTTTCAGGCACAAGACGGGAGCCTAAGCATCCAGTATGGCAGGGGGCACATTTGCTCATTTTGTGCCTGAAGTCCATTGCCCAATATATCCTTGAAGATAGAGAAAGGAGTCCAAGGCTTGCTCCTAAAACAGGTGTTAGGCCCCTAATTTGCATATGCAGAAGATCCAGCACCTGTTTGAGGCCCCCTATGCAAAACCAAGCTACGTTCCTTCCCTCCTGATCG
Source organism: Heterodontus francisci (assembly GCF_036365525.1). Taxonomy (NCBI): domain Eukaryota; kingdom Metazoa; phylum Chordata; class Chondrichthyes; order Heterodontiformes; family Heterodontidae; genus Heterodontus; species Heterodontus francisci. The sequence continues at coordinate 121,345,198 of NC_090374.1, forward strand.
CTCCCCCCCACCCCAAACACACACCACCCTCCAAAACCACCTGAGGGCCACTGCTGGCAATGCAGTTCTCAAAATTGAAATCCTCTGGCAGACACTCCCAAGTAGATGTCTACAGACCTTGAATAAATGAAGCCCAAGGCCCAATATCAGGTGGGCCTTGGGCTTACCTGTTCCAATGCAGGGATCATTCCTTAAACCCATGTCCGTGCTGACAAACTTCTAGGCCTACATCCCAAGGTGCTTCATAGAGTTATTAAACAAAGAAATTGACACTGAGCCACATAAGGAGTTATTAGGAAAGATGACCAAAAGCTTGGTCAAAGAGGTAGGTTTTGGTGGGTGTCTTAAATGAGGAGAGAGGTTTAGGGAGGGAATTCCAATGTTTAGAGCCTAGCCAACTGAAAGCATAGCTGCCAATGGTGGAACGACTGAAATAGTTTGGCAAGAGGTCTGAATTGGGGAATGTCAAGATCTTGAAGGGTTGTAACGCTGAAGCAGCAAAGGGATTTGAAAACAAGGGTAAGAGCTTTAAAAGTGAGGCTTTGTCAGATGGGAGCCAGTGTAGGTCAACAAGTATAATAGGGGAGATACATGAAGGGGATTTGGTGTGAGTTGGAATACAAGCAGCAGTGTGTTCAATGAGCTCAAGTTGATGAAGAGTGTTAGATGGCAGGCCAGCCTGTTGCGTGCTCAAAAAGCTAAGTTTAGAGGTAACAAAGGCATAGATGAGGGTTTCAGCAGCAGATAAGCTGAGGCAAAGTTTGAGTCAGCAAAGTTATGGAGATGGCAGGCATTTTTGGTGGTGGTGTGAATATGTGGTCAGAAGCTGATCTCGGGGTCATATACAACACCAAGGTTACAACTGTCTGGTTCAGCCTGTGACTGTTGGCAGGAAAGTTTGTGGCAGGGACCAAAGACTATATTTAGTTGGAGGAAATTTCTGCTCATCCAGTAATGGATGTTGGACAAGCAGTCTGACAAATTAAGAGGCAGTGAGAGGTTGAGAGAGGTGGTGATGAGGTAGAGGTGGGAGTCATTAGTGTACATGTGGAACCTGATGTGTTTTTGGATGATGTCACCCAGGGGCAGCGTGTAGATGAGAAATCAGAGGGGGCCAAGGAAAGATCCTTGGGGAACACTGCAAGTAATGGTCTGGAATCAGTAAGAGAATCCTTTTATAGGTGAATCTCTGGCTATGACTGGATAGATGAGGAATGGAACCAGGGGAGTGCAGTCCGACCCAGCTGGATGACAGAGGAGAGGCATTGGAGGAGGATAGTCTGGTCAACCAATACATAGGCTTCAGGCAATAAAAGGACTATACATAATTACCAAAACCCACATTCAAAAACAGGATATGCAATAGGTTCATCAGTGAGAACACAACAGGTTGTGTTCTGGGCGGCAAAGTGGCGCAGTGGTTAGCACCGCAGCCTCACAGCTCCAGCGACCCGGGTTCAATTCTGGGTACTGCCTGTGTGGAGTTTGCAAGTTCTCCCTGTGTCTGCGTGGGTTTTCTCCGGGTGCTCCGGTTTCCTCCCACAAGCCAAAAGACTTGCAGGTTGGTAGGTAAATTGGCCATTATAAATTGTCCCTAGTATAGGTAGGTGGTCGGGAAATGTGGGGATGTGGTAGGAATATGGGATTAGTGTAGGATTAATATAAATGGGTGGTTGATGGTCGGCACAGACTCGGTGGGCCGAAGGGCCTGTTTCAGTGCTGTATCTCTCTAAACTCTAAACTAAGGTTAAAGTGAATTAACTGGTGTGGATTCTTTATTGGAATTGGAACTGGGGGACATGTGAGTTATTTAATGAACATAAACCCAAAAAAAAAGGATGGAGGAGAGGTAATAGACTGAATTCCTAAAGCCCTAATTCTATTAAAAAAGCTAGAAGAGGTGAAAATATTGGAAGATGTACAAGGATGATTTAGAAAGGCGTTTAAAAAAAAAACAAAAGGCCATAAAAATAGCTACTGAGAAACTGCAAATGGTTGAAATTTCCAATCACATTGCAACAAATAAATATCAGCAGCATACAGCAGAAAATACACTCCACACCCATCCACAGACATAAATGTGAATTCTGCAGTGACTGGATTTACATAATGTTTCGTGGAATAAGATGGAAGAGAGATTACCTATACAAATTTACAATTCCACGTACACCACACTTAGAGACGTCTGGCCTCTGCAAAGGTTAATAACAGAAGCCCAGGCTCTTCTTTGCAGCACCCTTGGTCACAGCTGTGCTCTAGCTCTGTCTCTGTACACACCTTTACACACCAGTCATACTTCAACCCTTGTAATCTGGGCCCAAGTGATACAATTGGGTACGACTCCCTTTCTTAGTCTAAATATGGTCTCTCTCTACACTGTTCTTTTTGTCATTTGAAGCTGTACTACCTTAAAAGTGTATTAAATTGTCTCCCATCGTGTCCCAAAGACAGTAACTCTCAGATGGCTCCACAGGCAACAATGTTCCAGGACGTTGTGCAGGTGGCCTCAGAGCTCAAACAGTTGAGCGTAAACAGTTTATTCCACTCTGGGAAGCATCACAACCAAAATTAGAAAGTGCAAAAGCAAAATAGTACAGATGCTAGAAATCTGAAACAGAAATTGCTGGAAATACTCAGCAGGTCGGTCTGGCAGTAACTTGATAAGTCTGGAAGGCTGTAAAGTGCCCAGTCGATAGGTGAGATGCCGTTCCTTGAGCTTCATTAGAACACTGTAGCAGGCCAAGGACAGTAATTGAGTTCAATAATTTTAGATCATAACCTCCATCCCCATTTTTTTCTTTTTTTGGGTTTTTATTTTCTCTTTAGTTTTTCATCCCCCACCCCTTGTTTCTTTCTTAATCCCTTTACTTTGTGTTCAGATGGCTGCTATTCTGCTATTTACACCTCATCCAGACACATGCCATTATCACACCCTTTGGCTTTGTACCATAAAACCTTATGTCATTTAATCTCTTCTGCTCTCCACCCTATCACAGACCTTTTCTTTTGTTCTCTCCACCCCCCACCACCGCCCCACCCTCCTTTTACTTGTTCAAGACCTATTGCATTTCTAACTTTTGTCAGTTCTGATGAAAAGTCACACAGACCTGAAACATTAACTCTGTTTTTCTCTCCACAGATGCTCCCTGACCTGAGTATTTCTGGCACATTCTATATTTGTAATAAAGTACAACTCTGATGTAATATGCTGTGTAAGAAATAATGAGTAATTCACGCAATTTCAGGATCAAGCGTATTTGTAATGCTGGTAAACAGGACTCCCTGTTGAGATAGACATCACAGCTAGTGGTCCTTCCAAGACCTGGTACAGTAGCAAATTAAATCAACTATAAATATGGGAATATAATAGCCTGGTGCTCAATGTTAGTTAATTCTATTGCCAAGGTTGGCAGAGTTTTATCTTTTACTTGTGTCCAATTAAATTTGACACATCAGGGAAGAAAAGGAGCGAAAAGTGACTTTTTTTTAATTCATTTATTCATCTATGTGAGCATCGCTGGCAAAGCCAGCATTTATTGCCCATCCCTAATTGCCCTTGAGAAAGTGTTGGTGAACTGCCTTCTTGAACTGTTGCAGTCCATGTGGTGTTAGGGAGGGAGTTCATGTTTTTTGACCCAGGAATGGTGATACATTTCCAAGTCAGGATGGTGTGTGGCTTGCAGCTTGTGGTGTTCCCATGCATCTGCTGCCTTTGTCCTGGGTGTTAGAGGTTGTGGGTTTGTAAGGTGCTGTGAAGGAGGCGTGGCAAGTTGCTGCAGTGCATCTTGTAGATTGTAAACACTGCTGCCACTGTGCGCCAGTAGTGGAGAGAATTAATATTTAAGGTGGATGGGGTGCCGATCAAGTGGGCTGCTTTGTCTCGGATGTTGTTGAAATGTGTTGAATATTGTTGGACCTCCTTCCCTTCCCCTAGCCCATTGGCCAAACTTCATCTAAAGCTCTCTCTGCCCTAGCCCTGAATTCGCATCTTTCTTGAATTTCTCTCCTATGTCCCCTCATGCACTCTCTGACCCCATCTTGTCCATGAGACCCACCTCCTGCTCCCTCGATCCTATTCCCACTAATCCGCTGACCACCCAATCTCCCTTCCTAGCCCCCATGTTAGCTGTTATTGTTAATGGTTTTCTCTCTTCAGGTGTTGTCCATCTCTTATCTAAATCTGTCATCATCACCCCTTTCCTCTCCAAAGAGCTTGAACAGTTTGTTGCCTCCCAAATCTGTTCCCATCTTTCCTGGAAGTCCATGTTTGAATCCCTCCAATCAGGTTTCCACCCCTGTTACAGTACCAAAACAACTCTGCTCAAAGTCACAAATGACATCCTATGTGACTGTGACAAAGGTAAACGTTCCCTCCTCATCCTTCTCTCTTGACTTCTCTGCAGCCTTTGACACAGTTGATCTCGCCATCCTCCTCCAATGCCTCTCCACTGTTGTCCAGCTAGGTGGGACTGCTCTCGCCTGGTTCCATTCTTATCTATCTAACTGTAACCAGAGAATCACTTGCAATGACTTCTCTTCCTGCTCCCACACCAATACTTCTGGTGTCACCCAAAGATCTATCCTTGGCGCCCTCCTATTTCTCATCTACATGCCACCCCACAGTGACATCATCCGAAAGCACAGCGTTAGTTTTCACATGTATGCTGTGGTCACCCAGTTCTAGCACGTCACCTCCTTATCTCCCTAATCGTAGCCAGAGTATCAATTGCCCAATGGCTTCTCTTCCTGTTCCTGCACTGTTATCTCTGGTGTCAATGGCTCCCTCCTATTTCTCATCTACATGCTGCCCATCGGTGACATCATCCAAAAGCACAGCGTTAGTTTTCACATGTACACTGATGACACTCAGCTCCAGCTCACCACCTCCTCCCTTGACTCCTCCACTGTTGCTAAATTATCAGACTGCTTATCCAACATCCAGTACTGGATGAACAGAAATTTGCTCCAATTAAATATTAGTAAGACTGAAGCCATTGTTTTCGGTCCTCGTTACAAACTCCATTTCCTAGCTACCGACTCCATCCCGTTTTCTTATAACAGTTTGATATTAAGCCAGCCTGTTCACAACCCTGGTGTCACATTTGACCCTGAGATTAGCTTCCAACCACATATTCACACCATCACCAAGATCGCCTATTTCCACCTCCGTAACATCACCCGACCTCGCCCCTGTTGCAGCTCATCTGCTGTTGAAACCCTCATTCATGCCTTTGTTACCTCTGGACTTGACTATACAAACACACTCCTGGCTGGTCTCCCACAGTCTATCTTCTGTAAACTGGAGGTCATCCAAAGCTCTGCTGTCCATGTCATAACTCGTACCAAGTCCTGTTCCCCTATCACCCCTGTCCTCACTGACCTATATTGGCTCCCGGTCAAGCAACATCTTGATTTTAAACTTTCTCATCTTTGTTTTCAAATCCCTCTGTGGCCTTGCCCCTCACTATCTCTAATCTCCTCCAGCCCCACAGTCTTCTGAGATATCTGCACTAATCTAATTTTGGCATCTTTAGCATTCCCGATTTTAAATGTGGCACCATTGATGGCCACGCTTTCAGGTGTCTGGGCCCTAATCTCTGGAATTCCCTCTCTATACCTCTCTACCTCGCTACCTCGCTTTCCTCCTCTAAGACACTTCTTCAAACCTACTGCTTTGACCAATTCTTTGATCAACTGGCCTAATATCTCCATTGTGGCTCAGTGTCATATGTTTCGTAATGTTTTATTATGTTAAAGGCGCTATGTAAATATAAGTTGTTGCTGCATTCATCCAGGCAAGTGGAGTGTTCCATTACACTCCTGACTTGTGCCTTGTAGATGGTGGACAGGCTTTAGGGAGAAGGGAGATAAGTTATGTGCCACAGAATTCTTAGCCTCTGACCTGCTCTTATAGCCACAGTATTTTTTGGCTAAGTTTCTGGTCACTGGTAACCTCTAGGACGTTGAGAATGGGGGATTCAGCGATGGCAATGCCATTGAAAATCAAGGGTAGACGTTTAGGTTCTCTCTTGTTGGAGATGGTCATTGCCTGGCACTTGTGTGGTTCGAATGTTACTTGCCATTTATTAGCCCAAGCCTGCACTTTGTCCAGGTCTTGCTCCATGCGGACACGGACTGCTGCAGTATCTGAGGAGTCGTGAATGGTACTAAACACTGTACAATCAGCAGCGAACAGTTACATTTCTGACTTTATGATAGAGGAAAAGTCATTGATGATGCAGCTGAAGATGGTTTGGTCTTGGACACTAAGGGACAGCGGCGTAGTGGTAATGGTACTGGATAGTAATCCAGAGGCACAGGCTAATGCTTTGAGGGACACAAGTTCATATCTCTCCACGGTAGCTGATGGAATTTAAATTCAATTTATTAATACATCTGGAATAAAAGCTAGTCTCAGTAATGGTGACCATGAAACCACTGAATTCACAGAATCACAGAATAATGCTGTGCAGAAGAGGCCCTTCGACCCATCGAGTCTGCACCGATGCATTAAAGACACCTGACCTGTCTACCTAATCCCATTTGCCAGAACTTGGCCCAGGTACTTTTTAAAGGATGTGAGGCAACCCGCCTCTACCACCACCCTCCTGCCCCCAGGCAGTGCATTCCAGACCATCACCACCCTCTGGATAAAAAAGTTCTTCCTCAAATCCCCCTTAAACCTCCTGCTCCTCACCTTAAACTTGTGTCCCCTCGTAACTGACATTTCAACTAAGGGGAACAGCTGCTCCCTATCCACCCTGTACATGCCTCTCGTAATCTTGTACACCTCGATCAGGTCACCCCTCAGTCTTCTCTGCTCGAGCGAAAACAACCCAAGCCTATCCAACCTCTCTTCATAGCTTAAATGTTCCATCCCAGGCAACATCCTGGTGAATCGCCTCTGCACCCTTTCCAGTGCAATCACATCCTTTCTATAATGTGGTGACCAGAATTGCACACAGTACTCCAGCTGTGGCCTTACCAAAGTTGTATACAACTCCAACATGACCTCCCTGCTTTTGTAATCTATGCCTCGATTGATAAAGGCAAGTGTCCCATATGCCTTTTCGCCACCCTATTAACCTGCCCTTCTGCCTTCAGAGATCTATGGACAAACACGCCAAGGTCCCTTTGTTCCTCAGAACTTCCCAGTGTCAGGCCATTCATTGAATACTACCTTGTCACATTACTCCTTCCAAAGTGTATCACCTCACGCTTTTCAGGGTTATATTCCATCTGCCACTTTTCTGCCCATTTGACCATCCCGTCTACATCTTCCTGTAGCCCAAGACACTCAACCTCAATGTTAACCACTCGGCCAATCTTTGTGTCATCCGCGAACTTACTGATCCTACCCCCCACATAGTCATCTTTGTCGTTTATATAAATGACAAACAATAGGGGATCCCTGTGGTACGCCACTGGACACTGACTTCCAGTCACTAAAACAGCCATCTGTCATCACTCTGTGTCCTACAGCTAAGCCAATTTTGAATCCACCTTATCAAGTTACCCTATATCCCATGTGCATTTGCTTTCTTGATAAGTCTCCCATGTGGGACCTTGTCAAAGGCTTTGCTGAAATCCATGTAAACCACATCAATTGTTCAATTGTTGTAAAAAAAAAACATCTGGTTCACTAATGTGCTTCAGGGAAGGAAATCTTTACCCATCTGGCCTACCTGTGATTCCTGATCCACAGCAATGTGGTTGACCATAAACTTCCCTCCGAAATGGCCCAGCAAGCCACTCAGTTGTATCAAACCATTACAGAAAAGTTGAGAAGGAAGAAGAGTGGATGGATCAGAGTGATCCTGTTCTGATGAAAAGTCACTGACCTGAAATGTTAACTCTGCTTCTCTCTCCACAGATGCTGCCAGACCTGCTGAATATTTCCAGCATTTCTTGTTTTTATTTCATCAAATTATGAACTGACCAAAAGTTTAGAACCCTCAAGAAGTAAACTAATCAAACTTATCTGGAGGTTGAAAGAAGTTAGCAGCTGGCTTTTGGCCAGTGGCTGAAGGCTCTTGAAGTACAGCTCAGCTATGAGAATCTGAGAAGTAATTCTGTTAGAGGAATTAAACACTCTCTCCCACTCTCCATAAAGACCCATGTAGAGGAGTGGCGGGTCCAGAGAGCAGCCTGGCAAGCGGCCATCCTAGCCGATGGGTTTATAAGTCTGTTTCCCAGGGGAGAACCTTTCCTAGTCACCCCCACAAATCTGAAAGGGACAAAAGGTGGGAAGGTGATAGGAGCCCAAGCAGTCCTGGGAGAGAAAGGAAAGCCGAAGAGACCAGGAGCCCTCCTCCAGCCAAAAAGGAAGATGCTGTGAGCAAGAGTGAGACCTGGAGACCTTTGTACTTTCAGTGTAATAAAGCAGGGCATTTAAAAGCTGACTGCTGGAAAACTGTAGGGTTAATCAGGGTACACCCGCTCAGTGAAGACGGCAACCTGATGGAAAGCACAGCAGAACAAACTGTGGCTTTAACTGCAGTAAGAGTGAGACCCAGGAAGCTTATGGCTGCAAGTGCAGGAAAAGCTAATACGATTCCTGAAGGTTACCAGGGTTTTTTGTTTGGAGGGACCCCGTACCCCTCGAGTGGTGCAAGCAAGCCCATAGTAATTCTCAGGGACACAGGGGCCACTAGATCCCTTTTACTGGGAAAAGGCCTGACCTTTCCCCCAGAGAGTGCAGTGAACACCAGAATGGTGGTGAATGGCATTGGAGGGCAGTGTATGCCTGTATCTTACACTAGGTGCATCTGGAGTGCGACCTAGTTTCGGGACCAGTACCCGTAGGGATTGTTCCTAGTTTGCTTGTGGATGGGGTTGACCTCCTTGGTAATGATCTGGCAGGGGTGAAGGTGGTAGCCCCCCCAACAGTGAAAGAAAGACCGCAGGAGGTCCAAGACACAGGCTAGTGGCAGGAGACGGTCTCCTGCATAGTCCCTGAATGTGTAGTGGATCAGGCCATGATCAAACCAGCTCCCCCAGAGGAGACTGAATTGGCACTGCAGGCAGATGACCATGAGGTCTGCCTGTCAGTGACTTTCTTTGAAAAGTTAGGAGACCTAGGGAATAAATTAAATGGATTTTCCCTAGCTGAGGCTCAGCAAGCCGACCCAATATTGGGAGAGTTAGCACAGGCTGCCCAGTCTGAAAGTGAAGCAGAGGGAGTCACTGATTGCTACTATTTAAAGAATGAGGTACTGATCAGGAAATGGAATTCTCCTCACAGACCTGAGAGCAAGGTATTGGGCAGTAGTTCACCAGTTAATGGTGCCGCAGAGGTACCGGAGCGAAATAGTAAAAAGGGCCCACGAGACTACAGTGGCTGTACATGCCTGTATACGAAAGACCAAAGCCTGCATAAGACTGCAGTTTGACTGGCCAAAGCTCCACAAAGATGTGGTGTAGCACTGCAGGAGTTGCCACACGTGCCAGGTTCACCAACAGTGAAACCTGCACCCCTAATTCCTGTACCAGTGTGAGGAGGACCCTCCAGCAAAGGGCTGGTGAACTGTAAGGGACCACCGCTGAGAACAAAAAGGGACAAGCAAGCACAAGACTGGCAAAACATTAGACAGAGAAGGGGAAAAAGTGACCAAGACGGCAGGTTAAAGGAAGTCCGGGAGGAATCCCAGATGAAAACCCCTACTGTCTAGTCAGCCAACCCCGAAAAATGTGCAAAATATGACCCCACGTCCTCCTATGTAAATGAAGACACTAGAAGTATCCCACCAGAGTTGCTAACGGCATTTACAGGAACCTGTAAAGACAAAAAAAGAATTCTAGGGGGCAGAGAAACCCTAAGGGTGATGCCTCATCTAGTCAAAGTGCCACGGGAGTGCAGTTTCGTCTGCACAAATACCTGCCGACAGTGTCCTCTGGGCCAAAGGGGAAATTAGCAAAGAATCCTCCCCCACAGTCAGAAAAAAAGCGAACTGCCCATCCCCTGAAGTCAAAAGTCTCTGCATGACTCAGCAAAGCACTGAAAGAGAGTTCAGGATAGACCCGCCCACTACTGACTTTTTTTTTAATTACCTCAGTGGAAAAGAGACCCGAGGCAGCCATGGAAATGGGCAAACGGATGAGAAACTTCCCCAAAAAAAAAGAACTACATGTTTATTGGGATGCCAAAAAGGGGGCAATTAAAGCAGCACGGACACGAAGGGAAGACAGGCTGCAATAAGTTTTAGGATTTATGAATGCATAGGAATGAATGAGAGAAATGCATGTTTTTTTTCTGTATCTTACATTTTCTCGACCCTTATAATGAAATGCACTTTTTCTCAAGTCGCATTTCATTCCACTGGCTGTGGAGGTGTCATGCTGGGCCCCCACCTGCCAATAATGAGGCACATTAATTTTGTCATGAACATTGATTTTAAACTTTTACTGGAGTGAGGAGAGGACTTGTTGAGCAGATCAGCCATGGCTGGAAGGGACATTTGTATATTAACATAGTGTTTGGAAGGACAAGTAGCCATTCCCTGATATTCAACCCACAATGGACTTTTGATCACCAGATGTCGAAGGTGGGGGAGCTCGCATTCCAGGTTGACTGCTAAGATGGCCAAATACACAAACGGACATGGTCAAACCACCTAGTCACATGACTAACCTGCTGGGCAACCTGAGTTTTTTGAATTTGTACAAACCATTTGGGCAGAAAGTCTCTTTGCTCCTGGACTGAGAAGATCTCTCTACTGTCTGATCCCATCACTTTCTCACAAGCCTCTGAATCCACTGAAAACACATGAACCCCAAGAGAGAAAAGTCTCCTACAGTGAACAAGGTTTAAGAAGAATACTGGGCCCCAACGAAAAGCAAGATTTACCTACAATCAAGGACTCTACAGTGAGCTTGAAGAATCGTAACAAAAACTCTTCAGATATTGCCTCAAACATTTCCACTTTATTTTTTCTTCTCTTTTCTGTCTCTATTTGCATGTATGTATCATGTATGCATGCTAGCGTGGGCGTGTCGTGTATCCATAGGCATTAACCAAATTAGAGTTTGTTTAATAAATTTCAACTTTTCTTCTTTAAACCTAAGAAAGCCTGTTTGTGCTTATTTCTTTGTCTTATAATTGGAAAGCAGTGATCAAGGATTCACCAAGGGGGAACTAAAAACAGTGTGTTTAAAATTAAACCCTGTTACAGTAAGACCAGGTGAAGGCTGAAAGGGAACCCCTAGACCTCTTTCTCACCTGGTCGTAACACCATGATGCTACTGCTGGGATACGTTAGTAGATATTACAATGTAAACACAGGAAGTCAAGGTACAGATGTCATCACTGTCCTATCAAAAGAACTGCAAACGCACCAAATATAAAAGCATGTTTAAGTTGTAAGTGGATCTCTGATGACAGCATCAAGTCTCAGGACAAACTAGGTTTTGAGTGCTAAAGCAAAATACTGCAAATGTTGGAAATCTGAAACAAAAACAGAAAATGCTGGAATTAGTGAGCAGGTCAGGCAGCATCTATGGAGAGAAAAACAGAGCTAAACATTTCAGGTCTGTATGACCTTTCATCAGAATGTTAACTCTGTTGTTCTCCCCACAGATGCTGCCTGAGCTGCTGATTATTTCCAGCTTTTTCGTTTTAGTTCTTGAGTGCAATTAGGTCTCTTGACAATGGTTCATTTATATGAAAATGCCATCAATGGTGCTCCGTCACCATTGTAAGAAACCATCCTAGTAAAAGAAAGCCATATAAGCAGAGAGAAGTACATTGACATGAACATGCTTCATCATTTTATCATCCAGACACTAAAATATTATTTTCCTTGTGTTTCGATGAATATTTTGGTGGAAAATCATATTCAGTATTTTACCATTTTAAATTGTAGAAATGGAGTCAAATTAAATGAACTTCATCATAAAAGTTATAAATAATCTATACTATAAAATTTGTTTATTATATGTGCTTTACTGTGAATGTAACATGTGCTTTAATATTATGCAAATTTTATGCAAAGCTTTTTTTGTAAGAACATTTATAAACTATTCAGTAATTGTAATGCTACAATTGTGTATACAATTAGTGCACGCTGTGCCTTTAATTATAGCAGGATACTACCTCTTTAAAAATGATGCGCTGTTTTGTAGGAAGCAGTCGGGGGCTGATCGCAATATTTTTTAAAAAGCCAGTGGCAGCTTTGGGTCCTTGTCGAGCTGCAGTGTGTAAGTGTGCAGAAGTCCTGTGACATTGACCACAAGTCGTGGGAGTCAGTTGCCAGTGATCGCCAGAGCTGGCGAACAGCCATAAATGCGGGGCTAAAGAATGGCGAGTCGAAGAGACTTAGCAGTTGGCAGGAAAAAAGACAGAGGTGCAAGGAGCGAACCAACTGTATAAACAGCCCCTACATCCAATTTTATCTGCAGCGCCTGTGGAAGACTCTGTCACTCTAGAATTGGCTTTTATAGTCACTCCAGGCGCTGCTCCACAAACCACTTACCACCTCCAGGCACTTACCCATTGTCTCTTGAGACAAGGAGGCCAAAGGAGTGTGTAACCAAGTTGCTGATCAGCAGACAGAGGGCCAGCAACCCTACAGCCCAAGCAAATATCAGCAACAAGCGAAAGGAAAAAGTTGTAAAATGTGGAATGACTAGTTTGACTGCTTGTTTTCATTTCAATTCTAACCCAGAGTAAAGTTGCAGATATTACACTGGAGTCAGGTCAAGGATTTAACAATTGGTAATGGCTTTCATGTGTCCCCTGGGCCAACAATGGACAGCAGTGCCGAGGCAGAAACCAGCCGGGACTTGGACTTGCAGCCGCTACTCATTCCACTGCTGGTTACTTAAAACTCCGGCTGTCAATAACAATGGGAACTGGCACGAAACATGTCTGACAGAGGATTGACCCAATATACCGGTCTATACTTGCAACTGCACTAACCTAGCGCCATCTCCACGCTCCATCCAGGAAGAGACAGGAAGTAGTAACCTCCAAAGGGCGCGTTTTGGAAAGCCTGTGAAAATCCAAGATTTCAGAGCCCTCTCACTAAATCATGAGTGAGGCTTATCTTTACTGAGAAATCTCATCTCTCACAAAGTTGGCATGTCTGCAAACATCAACTTTACCACTAATACATTGCATGCAAATAACTCTGTAGTCACTTTTATAGTGTTTTGAATTCAGATCCCTGTGCAGGTCTAGAAATCTGCTACAAATCTAAACAATATAACAGCACAAAATACCAGGAACCAGCTCCTAAATGCCAGACTTCCAGGGCCTGAATTAATAGAACAAAATGAAAGACCAGGAATCATTTAGCAACCAATTAACTGTAGCCATGGGGAAAGAGTGGTTGCTCTTCTGGATGAATGACTTAAAATGGTCAATTATCTTTTTAACAATATAAAATGATCTACTAATGTGATTTAATCTGATTTGCATCATCAGGTTGTGTGCTACTTGATAAATGAAAAAAGGTTTTTCAAACAACTATTCACAAACGCTCTTTAATTGGAACCAGGAGTTTTTCCTTAAAAAGACAATGTGGAGATACCCTAAGGCCATCTAATTTCTCCAATGTTAATGATCCCAATCTCCTGTGTTAATTGTTGACCAAACAATTTTCAATAGAGTGGGCAGACAATGAACACAACCATACCTGATGTATTTTGTTCAGGCCAATAACGCAGTCAGTATGCAAAAGAAGTTGGGCATCTCTGAAACAAAAAGGGGTTCCAGCCAAAATGTTAACTTGTCTATTCTTTCCACAGATGCGAATTGACCTGCTGTGTGCTTCTAGCATTTTCTTTTTAGTTTCAACCTTTGTAGTTTTTTTGTCTTTTATTAATATCTTTGAACTGCGTGTGCATTGGTGGCAATATCACCATACAAATTATTGCAATGACACCAGCAGCAACCACAGGTTTTTGTCGAGGTTCATCCCATTTTCCGCTTTAGAGGTGAAGAGCCAGCAGGCCTCGCTCTTTGCCACGGAGGCCTCCAAGATCATCTTCCGGTCCAGAGTCTGCTCCATCGAGCAGGATGAGACGTGCTCGCGTTACTTCTTCCAAAAGGTACACAGAGAGAGCTCTGTTATCAGCAGCCTGAAGGAAGAGGATGGCTCGGTAACGTCTTCGCAGTCCGACATACTAAGGATCAGCAAATCCTTTTATGCTGGGCTGTATGACGCGAAGCCCACAGACAGCAGAGCCTCCCAGTCCTTCCTGTCATCTATCACAGAGGTCTTAGATGACAGCAGGAGGGAGAGATTGGACAAGCCGCTAACTCTGGACGAGCTGACAAAGGCCGTCGAGTCCTTCGAGACGAGTAAAACTCCCGGGAGCGACGGCTTACCGGTCGAGTTGTACTCGGCCCAGTGGGACTGGGTCGGCCCGGACCTGCTGGAAGTATACGAGAGTATGCTCCTGGCCGGCAGCATGTCAGAATCCATGAGGAAAGGCATCATCACCCTCATTTACAAGCAGAAGGGGGAGAGGGTGGAAATCAGAAATTGGCGGCCCATCTCACTGCTTAATGTTGACTACAAGATTCTGTCCAAAGTCATAGCCACTCAAGTCACGTCTGCTCTGGAGTTGGTGATTCACCCCAATCAGACCTGTACTGTACCCGGCAGGAAGATCTCTGATAGTCTCGCGCTACTCAGGGATACGATCGCCTACGTACGGGACAGGAGGGTGGACACCTGCCTCATCAGCCTGGACCAGGAGAAGGCTTTTGGCAGGATATCGCACACCTACATGATGGACGTGCTTTCCAAAATGGGGTTTGGGGAGGGAATCTGCAATTGGATCCAACTGCTCTAGATAAACATCAGTAGCGCAGTCTCAATCAACGGGTGGGAATCGGAAAGTTTCCCGATCAAATCTGGAGTCAGACAGGACTGTCCTCTCTCCCCGGTCTTGTTTGTTTGCTGTATTGAACCCTTTGCTGTGTCTATTAGGAAGGATGCGAGCATAAGAGGGGTGACAATCCCAGGCAGTGGAGGCACTCAGGTTAAAACCTCCCTGTACATGGATGACGTCGCCGTCTTCTGCTCGGATCCGCTGTCCGTGCGCAGACTGATGAGCATCTGCGACCAGTTCGAACTGGCCTCGGGAGCCAAAGTAAACCACGGCAAGAGCGAGGCCATGTTCTTTGGGAACTGGGCTGACCGATCCTTTGTCCCCTTCACCGTTAGGTCAGATTACCTGAAGGTGCTGGGGATATGGTTTGGAAGGGCCGGGGCGTGCACCAAAACATGGGAGGAGCGAGTAGCCAAGGTACGACAAAAGTTGAGCATGTGGGGGCAGCGATCTCTCTCCATTGTGGGTAAGAACCTGGTCATCAGGTGCGAGGCGCTCACGTTGTTGCTGTACGTGGCGCAGGTCTGGCCCATACCCCACTCCTGCGCCGTGGCAGTCACCCGAGCCATTTTCCGCTTCATCTGGGGATCTAAAATGGACCGGGTCTGGAGGGACACGATGTTCAAATCTCTGGACAAGGGCGGGAAAAATGTACCCAACGTGGCCCTCATCCTGATGACCACCTTCGTGTGCGGCTGCATCAAGCTGTGTGTAGACCTCCAGTATGCAAACTCCAAGTGTCACTACGTGCTGAGGTTCTATCTGTCTCCGGTGTTGCGAAGGATGGGCCTGGTCACATTGCCGCGGAACGCTCCATGCAGTTGGGCCGTGCCGTACCACCTATCCTTCGTGGAGCGGTTTCTGCGGGAAAACACCTTTGACCACCGGTCCATCAGGCAGTGGTCTGCACAGAATGTCCTCGAGGCCCTACGGGAAAAGGAGACGGTGGATCCTGTCGGATGGTCCTGTCTGCTCGGGAGCAGACCGTCAAAGTCATTTGGCGGAATGCCTCATCACCAGAACTTTCAAACGAGCACCAAGCCGTAGCTTGGCTGGTGGTGAGAAGGGCCCTCCCCGTCAGATCCTTCATGCACACCCGAAGTCACGCCCCCTCCCTGGAGTATTGCGTGCAGTTCTGGTCACCGCATTATAGGAAGGATGTGTGGAAGCTTTGGAAAGGGTGCAGAGGAGATTTACTAGGATGTTGCCTGGTATGGAGGGAAGGTCTTACGAGGAAAGGCTGAGGGACTTGAGGTTGTTT
The DNA here is from genome assembly GCF_036365525.1 of Heterodontus francisci. NCBI lineage: Eukaryota > Metazoa > Chordata > Chondrichthyes > Heterodontiformes > Heterodontidae > Heterodontus > Heterodontus francisci. Next base: position 121,361,297 of record NC_090374.1, read on the forward strand.
TCGTTGGAGAGAAGGAGGAGGAGAGGTGACTTAATAGAGACGTATAAGATAATCAGAGGGTTAGATAGGGTGGATAGTGAGAGTCTTTTTCCTCGGATGGTGATGGCAAACACGAGGGGACATAGCTTTAAGTTGAGGGGTGATAGATATAGGACAGATGTCAGAGGTAGTTTCTTTACACAGAGAGTAGTAGGGGCGTGGAACGCCCTGCCTGCAACAGTAGTAGACTCGCCAACTTTAAGGGCATTTAAGTGGTCATTGGATAGACATATCCATCAGGTGGCAGGACTATATCTCCAACACAGAAGTCCTTGAAGCGGCCAACATCCCCAGCTTATACACACTACTGAGTCAGCGGCGCTTGAGATGGCTTGGCCATGTGAGCCGCATGGAAGATGGCAGGATCCCCAAAGACACATTGTACAGCGAGCTCGCCACTGGTATCAGACCCACCGGCCGTCCATGTCTCCGTTATAAAGACGTCTGCAAACGCGACATGAAATCGTGTGACATTGATCACAAGTCGTGGGAGTCAGTTGCCAGCATTCGCCAGAGCTGGCGGGCAGCCATAAAGACAGAGCTAAATTGTGGCGAGTCGAAGAGACTTAGTAGTTGGCAGGAAAAAAGACAGAGGCGCAAGGGGAGAGCCAACTGTGCAACAGCCCCAACAAACAAATTTCTCTGCAGCACCTGTGGAAGAGCCTGTCACTCCAGAATTGGCCTTTATAGCCACTCCAGGCGCTGCTTCACAAACCACTGACCACCTCCAGGCGCGTATCCATTGTCTCTCGAGATAAGGAGGCCCAAAAGAAGGATAGACATATGGATGAAAATGGAATAGTGTAGGTCAGATGGTTTAACAGGTCGGCGCAACATCGAGGGCCGAAGGGCCTGTACTGCGCTGTAATGTTCCAATTCTAATTCTAATGTCACTAGACTAGTATTCCAGAGGCCAAGGCTAATGCCCTGCGGACATGGGCTGAAATCCCACCATAGCAACTGGTGGAATTTAAATTTAATTAATTACACAATTAATGGGAGAATACTGAGAAGTGTAGAGGAGTGAAAGTCCACAGATCCCTGAAGGTAGCAGGACAGGTCGAAAAGGTGGTTTAGAAGACATATGGAATCCTTGTTTTTATCAGCCGAGGTATAGAATACAAGAACGGGGAGGTTATGCTGGAACTGTATGAATCATTAGTTAGATCACAACTTGAGTACTGTGTGCAGTTCTGGTCACCTCATTACAGAAAGGATGTAATTGCACGAGAGAGGGTACAGAGGAGATTTCCGAGGATGTTGCCAGGACTGGAAAAGTGCATCTATGAGGAAAGATTGGATAGGCTGGGGTTGTTCACGTTGGAACAGAAGAGGCTGAGGGGAGAATTTGATTGAAATATACAAAATTGTGAGGGGCCTGGATAGAGTGGATGGGAAGGGCCTATTTACCTCAGCAGAGGGGTCATGACTAGAGGGCATAAATTTAAAGTAATTGGTAGAAAGATTAGAGGGGAGATGAGGCAATGTTTTTTTCACCGAGAGGGTGGTAGGAGTCTGGAACCCAGTGCCTGTAAAGGTAGTAGAGGCAGAAACCCTGAACTCATTTAAATGGTGTCTGGATATGCACCTCCAGAACCATAGCCTGCAGGGCTACAGACCAAATGCTGAAAAGTGGGATTAGGCTGGGTGACTCAGCCATGCAGCCACGATAGGCCAAGTGGCTTCTTTCTGTGCCGTAAACTTTCTATGACCTTTCGTCAGCTTTTGTAATGTATTTTGGGATTGTGGTTGATTGTATAAGACCTGCTTGGCAGCAGATGTGACACCACAGTAATATGGATGCCTTAAGGATATCGGGATATTTAGATATAGAATGCTACAGCACAGAAGGAAGCAATTAGGCCCATTGTGCCTGCATTGGCTCTTTGGTAGAGCTATCACGTGTCAGCCATGCCTCAGTTGGTAGTTGTCATGCAGGCCCCCACCTGCCAAGAATGAGGCACACATTATTTCGCCACATGAACATTAAAATTTAAAATGGCGGCTGGGAAGAAAAGCAGGCCTTTCACAAGGAATTGCCAGGCCCCTCGTCAGAAAGACATTTTTTGCATACTAGCAAACATTGTTGGAACAAAGGAACCAGTCCCTGCTTCCCCAATACACAGAAGACCCGGTCAGACCAGTTTAGTCACGTGACTAATTGGCTGTTTGAATTTGAACTTGCCACAGAGTGTTTGAAACTGAGAAAGCTCTTTGCTCCTGGACTGAGAACATCTCTCTCATGGAACTGAAGACCCATTGAAGACAAATGAACCCTAAGAGAGAAAAGTCTCCGACGGTGAACTCGGTTTAAGAAGAATCCTGGGCCCCAACGAAGAGCAAAAATTACCTACAAAGGAGTCTACAGTGAGCTCGAAGCACAGTAACAAGAAACTCTTCTGATATTGCCTCAAATCTCTCCATTTTATTTTTTTCCTGATCTTTTTTTTCTCTATTTGCATGTGTGTATCGCACATGCATGCTAGTGTGGGGCAGGGCGTGTATCCATAGGCGTTAACCGAATTAAAGTTTCGTTTTAATAAATTTTAATAAATTTCACTTTTCTTCTTTATGCTCATTTCTTTGCCTTATAATTGGAAAGTAGTGAACAAGGATTCACCAAGGGGGAGCTCAAAACACAGTGTTTAAAATTAAACCCTGTTACAATAAGACCAGGTGAAGACAGTAAAAGACCCCTAGACACCTTTCTCACCTGGTCATAACAGTACTTCATTCGCCTTTGTGAGTTCAGGTTCCACTCCAGGACTTGAGCACAAAATTCAAGGCTGGTTCTTTTGTCAATAGCCTTTGGAACAGTTTCTCATTATTTACTCTGTCAAAATTGAACATCTTTATCAAATCTCCGCTCAATCTTCTCTGCTCTAAATAAAACAATCCCAACTTTTTCAATCTCTCCACATAATTGAAGTCCTTCATCCCTAATACCATTCTAGTAAATTTTCTGGGTACCTTCTCTATGGCCGTGATACCCTTTTCTAAAATATGGAGTTCAGAATTGAACACATTATTCCAGTTGAGGCTAACCAGTGATCTGTAAAAGTATAAAATAACTTCCTTGTTTTTGTCCTAAAGGGATGAATGTTCCCACAGAGGCAGAGGCAGATTAGAGGGCCAGTGAGCTGGCAATTTTGCGTTGTAGCGCGGCATGCTGGTTGCCTGATGTGTAGCCGCTTCCATTCAATTTTTTTTGGAGGTGGCCTCTTGGGGAGGATGCTCCCCCCCCCCCCTCCCCTGTTAGCAGCGGTCAGGCATTAATCAGACAATTAAGAGGTATTTTCGGGCAGGATAGCAGTTTTATCAGAGGCGCATGGGTCCCGCGCTGTGCCAACACCTCAACCAAGTAGCTGAAGCAGCTGCACAGCAGGAACCCCTTGACTGAAGAGGCAGCCATTAAAAACTCCGTATAAAAGAGGCAATCAACAACAAGGAGCTCATGCACAACCAGTGGCTTGCCACGGTTTATCCAGAGCTGTAGGACTGGGAGTTCTGACTGAGAGGGTGGGTCTTGGTGAACAGTTTATTCATCAAGGTGCAAGGGGAAGTTGGCAGCAGGTCCTAGTGCCTGAAACTGTAAATGATCATGAGGGGCACAGACTCAGAGGTGGGAGGGAGGAGGGGGGAGGAGCAGTGGCCCCAGCTACAAAGGCAGTTTACATGTTGCAAATGGATGCAGAGATCCTGGTCAAGGGGCAGGAGGAGCCAGCAGGCAATACCTGCAGAATCGACTGTACCACCAGAGGATCAGCCTCCTGAGAATGTCGGAGCAGCAGTGTGACTGACGGCTTCGCCTATCTTACTTTTTTTTACCCAAAAATATACTTTATTCATAAAAATCTGCAAAAATAATTACAAAACAGTTCAAAACAGCATCAAGTTGACATTCCAAAAAGTGCAAAGGAAATCAGTTTTGTTCAATACAGGAGTGAGTTGCCTCACAACTCTTCCATTCCATTTTACATGCCATGTACATTTTACAGCAAACCCATATTTGGTGTATACAGCCCGACGGGTTTCCCATAGGTCCAGCCCCTCAGTTCACTTTGGTGGGAGGACCTGACACAGTGGTGTTTCATTGAGCCTTTGCAGCGGCTGCCCCAAGCTTTAGTGCGTCCCTCAGCACATAGTCCTGGGCCTTGGAATGTGCCAGTCTGCAACACTCGGTCGTGGACAACTCTTTGCGCTGCAAGTGTTGGGCAGACCAAAGAGCGTCTTTCACCGAATTGATGGTCCTCCAGCAGCAGTTGATGTTTATCTCGGTGTGCGTCCCTGGGAACAGCCCGTAGAGCACAGACTCCTGAATTACAAAGATGCTTGGGATGAACCTCGACAAAAACCACTGCATCTCTTTCCACACCTGCTTTGCAAAGACATTCCAGAAGAAGGTGGGCAACCGTCTCTTCCCCACCGCAGCCACCTCGAGGGCAGCGTGTGGAGTGGGAGAGACTCCAGGCATGCAGGAAGTATCTGACAGGGAGGGCCCTTCTCACCACCAGCCAAGCTATGTCTTGGTGCTTGTTTGAAAGTTCTGGTGATGAGGCATTCTGCCAAATGACTTTGGCAGTCTGCTCGGGGAACCATCTGACAGGATCCACCATCTCCTTTTCCCATAGGGCCTTGAGGATATTCTGTGCAGACCACTGCCTGATGGATTGGTGGTCAAAGGTGTTTTCTTGCAGAAACTTTCCCACGCAGGATAGGTGGTACGGCACAGTCCAACTGGATGGAGCATTACGCGGCAATGTGACCAGACCCATCCTTCGCAACACCAGGGATAGATAGAACCTCAGCACGCAGTGACACTTGGTGTTTGTGTACTGGGGCTCTACGCACATCTTGATGCAGCCGCACACGAAGGTGGTCATCAGGATGAGGGTGACGTTGGGTACATTTTGCCCACCCTTATCCAGAGGTTTGAAGAGCGTGTCCCTCCAGACCCCATCCATTTTGGATCTCCAGATAAAGCGGAAAATGGCTCGGGTGACCGCCACGGCGCAGGAGTGGGGTATGGGCCAGACCTGCGCCACATACAGCAACAACGTGAGCGCCTCGCACCTGATGACCAGGTTCTTGTCGACAATGGAGAGAGATTGCTGCTCCCACATGCTCAGTTTATGGTTTGCCCGGGCTACTCGCACCTTCTAGGTTTTGGCACACACCCAGGTCCTTTCGAACCATATCACCAGCACCTTCAGGTAGTCTGACCTGACGGTGAAGGGGACAAAGGATCAGTCAGCCCAGTTCCCAAAGAACATGGCCTCACTCTTGCAGTGGTTGATTTTGGCTCCCGAGGCCAGTTCGAACTGGTCGCAGATGCTCATCAGTCTGTGAACGGACAGCGGATCCAAGCAGAAGACGGCGGCGTCGTCCATGTACATAACCTCAGTGCCTCCGCTGCCTGGGATTGTCACCCCTCTTATGCCCACATCCTTTCTAATGGACTCAGCAAAAGGTTCGATACAGCAAACAAACAAGACAGGGGAAAGAGGACAGCCCTGTCTGACTCCAGATTTGAACGGGAAACTTTCTGATTCCCACCCATTGATTGAGACTGCGCTACTGATGTTTGTGTAGAGCAGTTTAATCCAATTGCAGATTCCCTCCCCAAACCCCATTTTGGACAGCACGTTCATCATGTAGGTGTGCGATATCCTGTCAAAAGCCTTCTCCTGGTCCAGGCTGATGAGGCAGGTGTCCACCCTCCTGTCCCGTACGTAGGCGATCGTATCCCTGAGTAGCGCGAGACTATCAGAGATCTTCCTGCCGGGTACCGTGCAGGTCTGGTCAGGGTGAATCACCAACTCCAGAGCAGACTTGACCCGACTGGCGATGACTTTGGACAGACTCTTGTAGTCAACATTAAGCAGTGAGATGGGCCACCAATTTCTGATTTCCACCCTCTCCCCCTTCCGCTTGTAGATGAGGGTGATGATGCCTTTCCTCATGGATTCTGACATGCTGCTGGCCAGAAGCACACTCTCGTATACTTCCGGCAGGTTTGGGCCGACCCAGTCCCACAGAGCCGAATACAACTCAACCGGTAAGCCATCGTTTCCGGGAGTTTTACTCGTCTCCAAGGACCTGATGGCATTTGTCAGCTCATCCAGAGTTAGCGGTTTGTCCAGCCTCTCCCACGTGCTGTCATCTAAGACCTCCGTGATAGATGACAGGAAGGACTGGGAAGCCATGCTGCCCTTGGGCTTCGCGTCGTACAGCCCAGCACAAAAGGATTTTCTGATCCTTAGTATGTCGGACTGCGAAGACGTTACCGAGCCATCCTCTTCCTTCAGGCTGCTGATCACAGAGCTCTCTCTCTGTGCCTTTTGGAAGAGGTGACACGAGCAAATCTCATCCTGCTCAACGGAGCAGACTCTGGACCGGAAGGTGATCTTGGAGGACTCCGTGGCAAACAGCGAGGCCTGCTGGCTCTTCACCTCTTGGAGAACCTACGTGACCTTGACCCCCATCGACTGCAGCCAGAGCAGTTTTTGCATTCTTTTCTGGAGTCGGGATATTTTCCTCTGTCTCTCTCTCACCCTCTGAACACCTTTGAAGATAAAGAACCTCTTGATGTTCTCCTTGATCTCCGCCCACCAGTGAACTGGAGAGGGGTTTCACGGTTCTCCAACCTTTGTAATCTCTTTTGAGTTCCTCAACGTTCTTTGGGGTTAGAAGTGTAACATTTAGCTTCCATGTCTCCCTGCCAACTGCTGGTTGTCCTGGAAGTGACAGTCGGCCATTAAGAGGCAATGCTCAGAGAAGAACACCAGCTTGACGTCGGTCGATCTGACCGTGACAGCATGGGACACAAACAGGAAGTCAATCCTGGAACGGGCAGACCCGTCCAATCTTGACAGGTGTATCCACGCTGCGCTCCACCTGCAGCGTTGCTGAAGACGTCGTGCAGCTTGGCATCTTTTACTGTTTCCATTAGGAATCTGGACGTAGCGTCTAGTTTGCTGTCATCTCTGCCAGATCGTCTAGCTGCGTTAAAGATGCAGTTGAAGTCACCGCCTAGAATGACTGGTCTGGATGTCAGCGGGAGCTGCATTGAGCCGGGGCATACATGTTGATCAACCGGAGCGGTGCATTGTTGTACATTACATCTGCTACGAGGATGCGGCCGCCTACCACCTCCTTAACTTCGCAGCTGATGAGGTTACCTCCCCGCAACAAAATACCGAGGCCAGAGGAACAGGAATCATTACCCCCGACCAGATCGATGGCTTGTGGGACCACCATCGCAACCATTGGCTGTAGGTGCTGAGGTGTGGTATGTCACACTCCTGCAGTAACAGCAAGTCGACTTTGACCTTGGCGAGGTAGTCCAAGGTTGAAACACATCGCATAGTGGATTTAATGCTACCCACATTAATCGAAACAATCTTTATACCCATTTTAAAGTTAGTTGTTGCTTCCCACACCAGTTGTCCTTGCTAGTCCTAGTCCTTGGGTATGTTCCTGCATACCTATAGTGTACACAAGTTGGTTCACATTCGTTGGGCTCAGAAACCCCTCCTGGTTTCTCATGGGGGGTTTGTTCTGCCAGGCTGGCATCGGGGTGGGGGCTGTAGGCAGCAAGGCTTGGGCTGTCCTCTGCTGTTGGTGTCTTTCCCCTCTGTTCCTCCTCGAAGACATCACTGCTCCCGGCTTCCCAGAGCTGGAATGTGCCAGAAGCTTCTTTACTTTTGGTGTCCTGGAGCTGGGGTGCCCTGGGCATGTCGCTGGGTTCGGCGCTTTGGGTTTGTGGCGCGCTGGACTCATCACAGCTTCCAGTGCCCCGGAGCAGGGGAGGCTTTATCTTCCAGCTCCTTTGAGTTCTGCCACTTCTTTTACAGGTGCCATCGTTCCAGCCCTTCCTCATCCAATGAGGAGGAGCTGCTGTAGTCTGTCTCAGACGGTAGCCTCTTCTTGCCACTGGTTTGGGTGGTGACCTGTTCCTTATTTGGAGGTTTTTTCTTTGTGGTTTTCCTTTGTACCACTTACCACTGACCTGTTTGTCCATCTGCTGCCTCCTCCTCCATTGATTCTGTCGATAGAGGAGGGGTTTCCGGGCAAGGGGTAGGTGTTGGGTCACTGGTTGCAGCTGCCTCCCCTTTTTTCTCCTTCTCAGGTAAACTTTCCCTGCTGTGGAGAGGGTTGCCTGTCTCCTTCCCAGCACCAGACGCATTCACCATTCCTTCTCCCAGTCTTTCCTTGGACCTTGCCGCCTGAGCATTACTGAGGCAGCGTGTGGGGCAGGTTTTGTAGAGGTGGCCTGCCTCGCCGCACAGGTTGCAGCACTTACTCTGTTTACAGTCCTTGGTCTGATGCCTTCCTTCTTGCAATTCTTGCAGACGACTGTGCAGCAGTTGACTGCCACATCACCAGATTTGCCACAGGTACGACAAACTCTGGGCTGCCCTGCATAGACCAAGAAGCCTCGACTTCCCCCGATAGCGAAGCTGGAGGGAGGATGGATGATGGCTCCATTGACATCGACCTTCAAGGTCACCTTGACCTGCCGCTTGCTGGTCCAAATCCCAAATGGGTCCTTGACATCAGTGCTGCTGCCGGCCACCTCGCCATACCTGGCGACGAAGGTGAGTACATCCACGACAGGAACATGGGGGTTGTAGAGGTGAATTGTCACCACCCGGTCACATTGTGACGGCAGCATGAAGAGTGGCTCCACTGTGAGGATTGACAGTGGCACCTGGTTTCCCTTCTCCTCGAACACCTTCAGGAACTTGATGCATCCTGCCACGTTCTTGAACGTCACATCGAAATATCCACTGCTAGAGAAGTCCTGCAGGCAGAAGATGTCTGCAGCTTGGAATCCACAGCAATCAATAAGGATTTTCTTAATGAAGATACGGTCAACAGGTGCACCTCCTTCATTATCCTTCACCACCATCCGAACGGTGTTACGCACTCCCTGGCCTGAAGCTCTAGAATTGGTTACAGCTATTTTACTCAAAACCTACCTGGAACAGGATCAAAGGCCACTGATCATGGTTTCTTCCCCTGCCAGGTAAGTATCTTCTCCTATCTTCGGCTATCTAGGCAGATCATGACTGAGTTATGCACAATCCTGGAGAATGTCCCAAGGCCTCAAGGCTTGGGGGGAACACTCTATGCCAGTAGCTTTCAAGCTGACAGTGACCTTGAACTTTCTAACTTCTGGCTCTTTTCAGCAGTTGGCAGCTGACCTATGTGGGATCTCATAAACGGTGGCCCCCAGCTACAAATCAGGTGTCGGATACACTTTTTGTGAGGGCATCTGACCTCGTTGCCTTCAGCATAGATGCAGCCAGTCAGGCACAGAGGGCCTTGGGATTTTCCTCAATGCCAGGATTCCCTCAGGTGCAGGGCATGTTCAAATGGATATATATTGCCATCAAAGCCCTGTTGTCTCAGTCAGAGCATTCATCAACAGGAAGGAGTTCCACTCATTAAATGTTCAGGCTGGTGTTTAACCACCGTAAGCAGTTCCTTCAGGTATGAACAAGGCTTTTTGGCAGCTGTCATGATTCATTCATTCTGAGGCAGTCACAGATGTCGCAGCTCTTCATTCCACCACACAGCCTCTATGGATGGCTCCTGGCAGACAAAGGGTACCCAATAAAGAAACGACTTCTGACCCCAGTGCGAAACTCCACAACTGAGGCACAGGAGAGTTTTAACCACTGCCATTTCAGCACAAGAACTGTCAATGAGCAGGCCATCGGGCGACTGAAAATGCGGTTCCCGGGCCTTGACCGATCGGGGGGTGGGAGAGACATCCTCCCGCACACTCCTTCAAGGGTTTCCCGTATCGTTGTAGTCACAACACAGCCCTACAGAGTAGAACTAGAGGAGGTCCATGGGGAAGAGCACACTGCCTCATTGGAGGATGAGGATTTCAAGCAGGACCAACCAGAGGCGTGTCAGGGAAACCAGAGAACGGACTATATGGCAACACAATGACCAGATTGGCAGGGAAGCCCGGACACCCTGATTCAGGAATGCTTCTCCTGAGAACGGCAGAACCTACAATGGAAGAATCTTATCCAGACTGCCAGTTTATATATAGCAGCCCCTGTCCAGAGTACAAGGACAGATGCACTTCTCATGGGGTTTAGCACTCATAATGCATTGAGTCTTTGCGAGCACACATGGCCACGTGGCTCTCTTAGATCTCACACACTGGCAGGACCTAGTAACGAGGTTGCAGTTTCCCAGAACAAAGGATATGAGACATGTTAGCTTTTGACCACAGCCATTTTACTTATATTAAACAAAGGTTTATAATCTGCACCTAGGTGAATCCCTTTGTGGATTTTACTGCTGTTTCTCTACTCACGTGTGAGAGCTCCTACATGGTACTTCCTGTGTGGCTGGAGCAGATGTGGAGGCAGGCTTCTCAAAAGGGTGTCCCAGCAGTTGAGATGCTTATGATGCCCTTCCTAAGCATTGTGGTGCACCTGATGGCATCGTGACAGGCTGCACCAGCTACATTTGTGCAGGGACAGCTTCGGTCATGGTGGCGTGAACCTTATTGTGTGTCTCAGTCAGAGGGGCGAAGGGGTCCCTTGGGTAGTGGCATCACCTACATCCGCATTCAGCAGGTGGTGAGAACACCTGATTGGGCGTCCATGCGCATCAATGCAATGAACCAATCAATACTATAGAATGCATCATACAATCCATTCATGCCAATCCACTGCTCCTGCATCCATTTGGTGGACTGCTGCATATGACTATCCATGAGGATGGCCACTCTTTCATTGGAGGAGCTCATGCACTCATATGCCTGAGACATTGCAGTGCTCCTGTCATGAATGGACTCCTCCATTTTCACTGCCTCAGGAAATTCTGATATGTCCACACATCTCCCATTGCTACTCACTAGCACCTGCTTTGTCTATAGCCCCTGAGGCTCAGCATCTCCAGCTGGAGCTGCCCGCGGCCTCTGCCTCCTTCACCTGTTCCTGCTCACGTAACATGATGCTCATCTTGTGTCACCCAATCTAAAGTCACTTCTGGCCCCATCGAGGTGCGTGTATCTGTGCTGGTGGACAGTGCAACTGATTCCTGTGATGGTGATTCCTCAGAGTGCAGGTCATCCTCCAGCATTGGCCTTGTGTAAGAGAGAAAACATCAGTTACTCGACCCCGATTATCTCAGCAGCTGCTTCATCAGACATCTGGCAGTGCATCAAGTGGGATCTACTGGGACGATTTCACAAAGTAGGAAGCTGCTCCGAAGCACATTCTTGGATCATTCAATAAACTTTCATCCTCTCTCTGCCACACACAAATCTCGCTGTCTCCGATTGTCTGCAATGCGGTCACCCTTCCAATGTTAAGGACCTCCTCCTCCATGCACAACAATATTTCCAGGTTGGCCACTCCACCCCCAAATGACTCCTCTCACAAGGGTTGTGTGATCTTTTTTTCTACAATGTGAGATGAGGAGTTCAGTTACAGTTAACCTTCCCATTTTCCCATCATTATCCACAATCCGAAGTGATGATCTTATTATTACACTGGCCCTGGGTTTACATTACTATCCTCTTAGCATAAGTAGCTTTGATCCCTTCCCTGGATTGACAGTAGGCACTAGGCACTCTTATCCTTGGTGTACCTATACACTGTCTGCCATGAGGCCCTCCTGCTCAGACGTGTGCCATCCTTTTAAGATGCTCATGGCTGACAGCTTGGCTTTGCTTCACACTAACCTTGCCAGGATGCAGAAGTTCACAGAAGCGCTTCCTGCACTGGACCCCGGTCTTGCTAATCACGCTGCAACTGCTGACCTCTCTGGCGATCTCCAGCCATGCCTCCTTGGCAGGCCATCTCAGCCAGCCGATCTCCAGAAACAAAATGTTACTCCGATCTCAGACCCCCCTCGAGCATCACCTCTAGAGAGGCATCGGTGGACCTTGGACTGCCCTACCACAACAGATGCCATGTTACTGCTTTTTTTCCCCTAAAAATATACTTTACTCATAAAAATCTGTAAAAAAATACATTACAAAACAGTTCCAAGTTGACATTCCAGAAAGTGCAAAAGAAATCAATTGTCTTCAATACAGAACGTGAGTTGCCTCAACCCTTCCATTCCATTTTACATGCAATGTACATTTGCATTACACAGCAAAACCATAGTTTGGTGCTTACAACCCGAGGGGTTTTACATGGGTTCCAGCCGCTTGGTTCACTATGGCGGGTGGACCTTAAACAGTGGCCTTTCCCCATTGAGCCTTTGCGGCAGCTGCTCCAAGCTGTAGTGCATCCCTCAGCACGTAGTCATGGACCTTGTCACTGCCAGTCTGCAACACTCGGTCATGGACAACTCTTTGCACTGGAACACCAGCAAGTTTCATGCAGACCAAAGAGCATCTTTCATCGAGTTGATGGTTCTCCAGCAGTAGTTGATAATTATCTCAGTGTGTGTCCCTGGGAACAGCCCGTAGAGTACAGACGCCTGTGTTACAGAGCTGCTCAGGAGGAAACACAGCAAAATCCACTGCAACTCTTTCCACACCTGCTTTGCAAAGACACATTCCAGAAGGAGGTGAGCAACCGTCTCTTGCCCACCACAGCCGCCTCGAGGGCATTGTGCGGAGGCGGTGAGATTCCGGGCGTGCAGGAAGGATCTGACGGGGAGGGCCCTTCTCACCACCAGCCAAGCTATGTCTTGGTGCTTGTTTAAAAGTTCTGGTGGTGAGGTATTCTGCCAAATGACTTTGGCAGTCTGCTTGGGGAACCATCCGACAGGATCCACCATCTCCTTTTCCCATAGGCATTGAGGACATTCTGTGCAGGCCACTGCCTGATGAACTGGTGGTCAAAGGTGTTTTTCTGCACAAACATTTCCACAAAAGATAGGTGGTACAGCACAGTCCAACTGGATGAGCGTTCCGTGGCAATGTGACCAGACCCATCCTCTGCAACACCACAGCGATAGAACCTCAGCATGTAGTGACACTTGGTGTTTGCGTACTGGGAATCTACGCACCGCTTGATGCAGCCGCACGCAAAGGTGGCCCTCAGGATGAGGGCAACATTGGGTATGTTTTTTCTGCCTTTATCCAGAGGTTTGAACATTGTGTTCCCCAGGACACAGTCCATTTTGGATCTTCAGATAAAGTGGAAAATGGCTCGGGTGACCGCCACGGCGCAGGAGTGGGGTATGGGCCAGACCTGTGCCACGTACAGCAACAATGTGAGCACCTCGCATCTGATGACCAGGTTCTTACCCACAATTGAGAGAGAACACTGCTCCCACATGCTCAGTTTATGGCGTACCCTGACTACTAGCTCCTTCCAGGTTTTGGCACATGTCCCGGCCCCTCTGAACCATATCCCCGGCACCTTCAGGTAGTCTGACCTGACAGTGAAGGGGACAAAGGATCGGTCAGCCCAGTTCCCAAAGAACATGGCCTCGCTCTTGCCGTGATTTACTTTGGCTCCTGAGGCCAGTTCATCGGTCTGTGAACGGACAGTGGATCCGAGCAGAAGATGGCGACGTCATCCATGTACAGGGAGGCTTTTACTTGAGTGCCTCCGCTGCCTGGGATTGTGACCCATCTTATGCCTGCATCCTTCCTAATGGACTCAGCAAAAGGTTCGATACAGCAAACAAACAAGACGGGGAAAGAGGACAGCCCTGTCTGACTCCAGATTTGATTGGGAAACTTTCTGATTCCCACCCATTGATTGAGACTGCGCTATTGATGTTTGTGTAGAGCAGTTTGACCCAATTGCAGATTCCCTCCCCAAACCCCATTTTGGACAGCACGTCCATCATGTATGTGTGCGATATCCTGTCAAAAGCATTCTCCTGGTCTAAGCTGCTGAGGCAGGTGTCCACCCTCCTGTCCCGTACATGGACAATTGTATCCCTGAGTACATAGAAACATAGAAAAATAGGAGCAGGAGTAGGCCCTTTGGCCCTTCGAGCCTGCACCTCCATTCAATGGGATCATGGCTGATCATCCAAACTCAGTACCCTGTTCCCGCTTTCTCCCCGTATCCCTTGATCCCTTTAGCCCTAAGAACTTTATCGATCTCTTTCTTGAATATATTAATGATTTGGCCTCAACTGCTTTCTGTGGTAGAGAATTCCACAGGTTCACCACTCTTGGCGTGAAGAAATCTCTCCTCATTTCAGTCCTAAATGGCTTGCCCTTTATCCTTAGACTGTGACCACTGGTCCTGGACTCCCCCAACACTGGGAACATCCTTCCTGCATCGAGTCTGCCCAGTCCTATTAGAATTTTGTAGGTTTCTATGAGATCCCCTCTCATTCTTCTAAACTCTAGCGAATACAAGCCTCATCGCCCCAATCTCTCTTCATACGTCAGTCCTGCCATCCCAGTAATCAGTCTGGTGAACCTTCGTTGCACTCCCTCCATAGCAAGAACATCCTTCCTCAGATAAGGAAACCAAAACTGCACTGCTGCAATAATACTCCAGATGTGGTCTCACCAAGGCCTTGTATAATTGCAGCAAAATATCCTTGCTCCTGTACTCGAATCCCCTCACTATGAAGGCCAACATACCATTTGCCAACTTAACTGCCTGCTGTACCTGCATGCTTACTTTCAGCAACTGGTGCACAAGGACACCCAGGTCTTGCTGCATCTCCCCCTTTCCCAATCTATCGCCGTTCAGATAATAATCTGCCCTTCTGTTTTTGCCACCAAAGTGGATAACCTCACATTTATCCACATTATACTGAATCTGCCATGTATTTGCCCACTCACTCAACCTGTTCAAATCACACTAGAGCTTCTCTGCATCTCTGCATCCCCCTCACAGCTCACACACCCAACCAGCTTTGTGTCATCTGAAAACTTGGATATATTACATTTAATTCCCTCATCTATCAGAGATCTTCCTGCCGGGAAGGTCTGGTCAGGGTGAATCACCAACTCCAGAGCAGACTTGACCCGACTGGCGATGACTTTGGAGAGAATCTTGTAGTCTACATTAAGCAATGAGATGGGCCGTCAATATCTGATTTCCGCCCTCTACCCCTTCCGCTTGCAGATGAGGGTGATGATGCCTTTCCTCATGGATTCTGACTAAAGCCTGGCTACCCGACCCGAACCCGACTAGAACTGACTACATGTGTCGGGTTCTGGTGGGGTCGGGTCGAAATTCCAAGTCCAGCATTCGGGCTCGGGTCAGGTCAGGCTGGACACTGCCTCCGGGAAGTCACGGCATCTGGCTAACCCATGATCGCCCACAATTCCAGCTGCAGGAATAGATGAAGGAGATTCGTGTCAGGTCGTGTCGTGTCGGGACGAGCGTGAAAAAAATTAAAGAGTTTGGACTCGGGTCGGGTTCGGTTTGGTTGTGGTCAGGTCGGGTCCGGGTCGGGTTTAATTTTATATCTGAGTCAGGCTTTAATTCTGACATGCTGCCAACCAGAAGTACGCTTCCAGCAGGTCTGGGCCGACCCAGTCCCACAGAGTCAAATACAACTCAGCTTGTAAGCCATCGCTTCCGGGAGTTTTACTCGTCTCGAAGGACCTGATGGCCTTTGTCAGCTCATCCAGAATTAGTCCAGACTCTCCTGCGTGCTGTCATCTAAGACCTCCGTGATAGATGACTGGAAGAACTGGAAGGCCGTGCTGTCCGTGGGCTTCACGTCGTATAGCCCAGCATAAAAGGATTTGCTGATCCTTAAAATAAAAGCAAAATACTGCGGATGCTGGAAATCTGAAATAAAAACAAGAAATGCTGGAACCACTCAGCAGGTCTGGCAGCATCTGTGAAAAGAGAAGCAGAGTTAACGTTTCGGGTCAGTGACCCTTCTTCCCCGTTCCGAAGAAGGGTCACTGACCCGAAACGTTAACTCTGCTTCTCTTTTCACAGATGCTGCCGGACCTGCTGAGTGGTTCCAGCATTTCTCGTTTTTATTTGCTGATCCTTAGTAAGTCAGACTGCGATGACTTCACCGAGCCGTCCTCTTCCTTCAGACTGCTGATCACAGAACTCTCCCTGTGTACCTTTTGGAAGAAGAAACATGAGCGCATCCCATCCTGCTCAATGGAGAGGACTCTGGACTGGAAGATGATCTTGGAGGCCTCCGTGACAAAGTGCGAGGCCTGCTGGCTCTTCACCTCTTGGAGATCCTCCTTGACCTCGACCCCCATCGACTGCAGCCGGAGCAGATTCTGCATTCTTTTCTGGAGTCGGGACATTTCCCTCTGTCTCTCTCTCACCTTCTGAACACCTTTGAGGATAAAGAACCCTTGATGTTCTCCTTGATTGCTTCCCAGCAGCACACCGGAGACTCAAAGAGGGGTTTCATGGTCCTCCAACCTTAGTGATCCATTTTCAGTTCCTCAATGTTCTCTGGGGTTAGCAGTGTTACATTCATTTCCATGTCCCTCTGCCAACCCGCTGGTCATCCTGTAGGTGACAGTCGGCCAGTAGGAGGCAGTGGTCAGTGAAGAACACCGACTTGATGTTGGTAGATCTGACTGTGAATGCATGGGACACAAACAGGAAGTCAATTGTGGAACGGGCAAACCCGTCTGGTCTCGACCAGGTGTATCTATGCTGAAAGAAGAATGTAGTATACTGTATTCGCTGCTCACAGTGTGGTCTCCTCTACATTGGGGAGACCAAGCGCAGACTGGGTGACCGCTTTGCAGAACATCTCCGCTCAGTCCGCAAGCAGGACCCTGAGCTTCCGGTTGCTTGCCATTTCAACACTCCCCCCTGCTCTCATGCTCACATCTCTGTCCTGGGATTGCTGCAGTGTTCCAGTGAACATCAACGCAAGCTCAAGGAACAGCATCTCATCTACCGATTAGGCACACTACAGCCTGCCGGACTGAACATTGAGTTCAATAATTTCAGAGCATGACAGCCCCCCATTTTACTTTTATTTTTAGTTATTTTTTCTTCCTTTTTTTTACATTCTTTTTTACATTTTTTACAATCTTTTTTTTGCATTTATTTCATTTCATCTTAGTTTGTTCAGTTTGCTTACCCACTGTTTATTTTCAGGTTTGCACTTGCTGCTGTTCAATATTCAGTGTATTAACACCTAATCTGTACTAATGCTTTGTCTTTCAACACACCATTAACATATTGTTTGCCTTTGCTCCGTGACCTTTTGGTCAGCTATGTGGCCTGGTCCAATCTAGACCTCCTTTGTTATCTTTTGCCCCACCCCCACCTCACTTGCTTATAACCTGTGACTTTTCTAATATTTGTCAGTTCCGAAGAAGAGTCACTGACCCGAAACGTTAACACTGCTTCTCTTTTCACAGATGCTGCCAGACCTGCTGAGTGGTTCCAGCATTTCTTGTTTTTATTTCAGATTTCCAGTATCCGCAGTATTTTGCTTTTATATAAACACTAGCTATTGTGCCTTCGGTTATGATTTGGCATCAACAGTGCTGTTGCCAGGATGAGTAATTTGTTGCTGTGTATGGCTATTTGATTTGTGAAAGATGGTAGATGTTGTGGGGGAAGGGGTAAGAAACTCTTGAATCCTAAACTTTTCATGTGCTAATTACGCTCCAAACAGCTTTTAACTCCACTTTTCTGAACTGAAAATCCCCAAAGTACAAGAGAAACCACTTAAGTGGTGAACAACAACCTGTTTCCCAGTAATGAAACACTGCACTGAGGCCAGATTGCTGTAAAAATGGGAGTGTAGTAAACCCAATTAAAATTTCCATCCCTATTTAATTTCACCCTGGCCTCACAACCCCTCTCCCCTCAACCTCCGGGCACTGAAACCCTCATTCAGGTCTTTGTCACCTCTATGTTCGACTACTTCAGTGCCCCCACATCTAGCTTTTTAGCTCCACACTATATAAATTTATCCAGAACTCTGCTCCATGTTTCCAATCCAACAACAAAGTCCCGCTTCTCTATCACCAGTTTCCTTACCAACTTCCAATTGCTCTCCATTCCTTGGCGCATCTACTTCAAAATCCTCCTCCTTGTCTACAAGTCCTTCCATTTTCTTAGTCCACCCTACCTTTGAAGCCTCTTCCAGCCCATCTTCCTATTACCATCTCATCCAACTATGTGGGTTCCCTCCTCCCTGCAACTTATCGGGAGCACAACTTTAACAATTAAAACCATTTGCTCACATGGAGGATAACTTGGGCTGAATGTTTCAGGGTTGTACTTCTATGTAGTATCAGCCTTCACTCATCTCACTTCAAAATCTGGAATTCTCTATTCAAACTCCTTTGCCCTGTTTCTTTAAAATCTATTTCAGCTACCTACATTAATTCCTCTCACACTCCTGCTTGATTATAACCCTGAACTGTGAAACAACTCGACATATTTTGTTCCATTAAAGGTAGCACATAAATGTAAGTTATTGTTGTTACTTCTCACTCTCTGCATAAGATGATGTTGCACTTATACGGTGCCCTTAACATAGCAAAATTTTTCAAGATGATGCACAAGATGGATTGGACTTTGACCTGAAAATTGGAAGACAAGATAGGGGATGTGGTTGATTTTGAGGTGGCTGAACCTTAAAAGCATTAAATTCAAAAACAAATGAGGGACAATTAAAGCAAATGAAATAGAGGAGGATATTCCACAATACTTCAGTAAACAACAACAATGCCATAGGGCATTTAATGTGATGAAACATCAAGGCGCTTCACAAGGGCAATTATCAAACAAGAGACAAAGCCACACAAGGAGATATTAGTACAGGTGACCAAAGCTTGGTCAAAGAGGTAGGTTTTAATGAGAGGAGAGAGAGGTAGAGAGGTAGAAAGGTTTAGGGAGGGAATTCCAGATTAGATAGGCAATTGAATGCATGGCCACCAATGGTGGAGTGATTAAAATCTGGGATGCGCAAGTGGTCATAATTGAAGGAGTGACAAGGTCTTGGAAGGTTGTAGGACTATTGTAGATTACAGAGATAAGTAGGGGCGAGACTATGGTCAAGGATCAGAATTTTAAAATAGAAGACAAATGATATGCTTTTATAAAAGGTTTTTATTTTTTGTACTAAAATCTTGGACTTCTATGTGTTCTAAAAAACTGCGAAAAGTATTTTCTTACTCAGTGGAAGACACCTGTAAATAATCAGAATTCCTGCAGAGTTGAACTTTATGGGTATTTTGAAAGGAAGTTAAACTTGTACAAGGACAGGAAGGCCAGCAGTTTCAAGGAAACCACAGGAGTTTGACCTTTCTTCAGAGATGCTTTTGAACCAAGGGGAGAGACTGTGTCCAGACATGTTCAGGAAGGTTCCTTTTTTTCTCCCCAGACCCTTTAAAAAGCCTGTGAATTGGACAAAGGGCAGATTTGTGAAACCTTACTTTGAACTCCCTGGAGCAAAGGAGAAAAGTGTTACCTCTCTCTGTAAAGGAGACTTGCATCTCTTGAAAAGGAATCCTGCATTTGAAAGGTAGCAAATTCCTGTTGCCTCCGGTCCCTGAAGAATTCTTGCATCCAGTGAGATTCCTGCTGCCTCCTGTGTTCTAGGAAATCCTGAAATCTAAAGAATTCTTCTACTGCAAGACTGCTGCTTCAAAACTCAAGCAGACCTGTTGCTACTCCCCTGATGGAAGACCAATGTGATGCCTGCTGCAGTTAAATTGCTGTGAACGCCTACCCATCACAGACTGTTCATCAACCTCGCCTGGAGAGACTTTGGGTGGCATTCGACTCTGGGACACCTCACCATACTGGAAATATGCTACCAGAACATGATCAACAATTATTTCTTATTATTCCTTCTATTCCTAAGAAACAGCTGTAAACCAAAAAATCCTTTTTCCCCGGTTAACAGGTTTCTTTTTTGAATGTATGTGTGTGTGCATGAGGGTTAAGGGAATAAGTTTTTTTTTTCATATATATATATATATAGAGAGAGAGAGAGAGAGAGATCTTATTATTATTTAAGACTTAGTTTATTAATAAATAGCTCATGTTGTTGTTTAAAGTAATCTGGTTTGGTGTGCTTTATTCTGGGGGACAAATAGTGTTTAATTTGGCTACTTTCCGGTAGGTGGGAAACTTTATTTGATATGCTATGACCTGTGGAGTAATGGGACTGGATTAACCGTGCATTACTCCCGCGTTGGTCGTAACAACAGTTCTAGTGCAATATCTTTAATGGAATGCGGGGCAAGTTGGGTAGATATGCACATAAAACCAGCAAGCTCAGAATAAAGAGGCATGACCATAATTGGATTTACAAATTAAAAATGAAATAAAAAGGGAACGTCACTTTTATGAATCTTGGAGAAAAAAGATTTAAGAACGTAAGAACTAGGAGCAGGAGTAGGCCGTCCGGCCCCTCGAGCCTGCTCCGCCATTCAATAAGATCATGGCTGATCTTTTCGTGGACTCAGATCCACTTACCCGCTCTCTCACCGTATCCCTTAATTCCTTTATTGTTCAAAAAGATATCTACCTTAGCTTTAAAAACGTTTACTGAAGTAGCTTCAGCTACTTCACTGGGCAAGGAATTCCATAGATTAACAACCCTCTGGGTGAAGAAGTTCCTTCTCAATTCAGTCCTAAATCTGCTCCCTCTAATCTTGAGGCTATGCCCTCTTGTCCTAGCTTCACCTGCCAGTGGAAACATCCTCTCTACTTGTATCTTATCTATTCCCTTCATAATTTTATATGTTTCTATAAGATCCCCCCTCATTCTTCTGAATTCCAATGAATATAATCCCAATCTACTCAGTCTCTCCTCATAAGCCAACCCCCTCAACTCCGGAATCAACCTATTGAACCTCCTCTGCACCCCCTCCAGTGCCAGTACATCCTTTCTCAAGTAAGGAGACCAAAACTGCACACAGTACTCCAGGTGCGGCCTCACCAGTACCTTATACAGCTGCAACATAACCTTTCTGCTTTTAAACTCAATCCCTTTAGCAATGAAGGACAAAATTCCATTTGCCTTCCTAATTACTTGCTGTACCTGCAGACCAACCTTCTGCGATTCATGCACAAGGACACCCAGGTCCCTCTGCATAGCAGCATGCTGCAACTTTTTACCATTCAAGTAATAATCCTTTTTACTGTTACTCCTACCGAAATGAATGACTTCACATTTATTAACATTGTATTCCATCTGCCAGTCCTTTGCCCACTCACTCAATGTATCTATGTTCCTGTGCAAAGTTTCACAGTCATCTGCACACTTTGCTCTGCCACTCATCTTCGTGTCATCTGCAAACTTTGGCACCCTACACGTGGTCCCCAACTCCAAATCATCTATATAAATTGTAAATAATTGCGGTCCCAACACCGATCCCTGAGGCATACCACTAATGACTGATTGCCAGCCAGAATAGCACTCATTTATCCCCACTCTCTGCTTCCTGTTAGTCAACCAATCCTCTATCCATGCTAATACTTTACCCTTAACGCCATGCATCCTTATCTTATGCATCAGCCTCTTGTGCGGCACCTTGGTGAAGGCCTTTTGGAAATCTAGGTACACCACATCCACTGGGTCCCCATTGTCCACCTTGCTCATAATGTCTTCATAGAATTCCAAAAGATTTGTCAAGCATGACCTGCCCTTCATGAACCCATGCTGCGTCTGCCCAACGGGACAATTTCTATCGAGATGCCCTGCTATTTCTTCCTTGATAATAGACTCAAGCATCTTCCCCACTACAGAGGTTAAGCTAACCGGTCTATAATTCCCCATCTTTTGTCTACCTCCCTTTTTAAACAGTGGCGTCACATCTGCTGTTTTCCAATCTGCTGGGACTACCCCAGAGTCCAGTGAATTTTGGAAAATTACCGTCCGTGCACCTGCTATTTCTCCCGCCATTTTGTTTAGTACCCTGGGATGCATTCCACCAGGGCCAGGAGACTTATCAATCCTTAGCTCCATTAGCTTGCCCAACACTACCTCTTCCGTAATAATGATTGTTTCCAGGTCCTCACCTACGTTCGTCTCTTTGTCAATCACTGGCATGTTATTAGTGTCCTCCACTGTGAAGACCGATACAAAATACCTGTTCAATGCCTCGGCCATTTCATCATATCCCATAACTAAATTCCCCTTCTCATCCTCTAAAGGACCAACGTTTACTTTAGCCACTCTTTTTCGTTTTATAAATTTATCAGTATAAATACAGAAACATGCAGTAACATGCTAAAAGGGTGATCAGAGGTGATAAGTAAAGCCTAGAAAAAGCCATTGCTACAAATACAAAACATAACAGTAAAAAATTATTTCAGTACTACTGTAACAAAAGGACTATCAGAAATTCAGTCAGAAATTAGAAGGTACAAACAGACTTGAAACTGAGGATGAGTATGAAATTGTAACTGTTCTGAATGATTCCTTCCAATAAGTATTTGAAGGAAAGACACCAACATGCCCTCCCAAAAGAAAGCACTACAGCAAAATTCATGACTTTAATATACTGTAACTGAAATAGAAGTTCTAGTTGAGCTAATACAAGAGCAAAATACTGCTGGAAATCTGAAATAAAAACAGAAAATGCTGGAAATACTCAGCAGGACTGGCAGCAACTGTGGAGAGAGAAACCGAGTTGATGTTTCAGATGAAAGGTAGCAGACCTGAAACATTAACTGTTTCTCTCTCCACAGAGGCTGCCAGACCTGCTGTGTATTTCCAGCACTTTTTGTTTTTATTTCAAATTTTCAGCATCTGCAGTATTTTGCTTTTATATTAACGTTTCAGATCAATGACCTTGGATGACTTGAAATGTTAGCTGTTTCATCTCCACAGGTGCTACCAGACTTGCTGAGTATTTCCATTATTCTACATAAGCTAAATGGGGTTTAAAACATATCTTCTCAGAGGGGGAGGGGAACCAGTATATATTCCTAACATACTTGATGGAATGGAAACCCTGACCTGCGAAGGAAAACTGTCAAAATCGTGTTCAATCCCTAGTCTCCACTGAGTTAGTTCACCTCGACTAGGGGGATACTGAGGTAATTATAACTGGCCGCAGTGCCTATGGGCTCGAGTCCAAAAACAAACAGCTAGAGTTTCTACCTCAGATTACTTTCCAATGTCTCCAGCTGGAAGATTACAGATGTGTGGACAAGCTGAAGAAAGCAATAGGTTAGGGTGTGATGCTCTCCAATTGTGAATAGCCTGTCAACACACACAAGAAGAAAGGCCATTTGAGCAAGGTACTAGAGAGGTGCCACTATTGGTGGAAGTACACCCCAACATAAATCATTGTTCTCAGAAGAAATAGGGCTGCTTCACTCTGATTGTTAATTTCTAATTCCCTTAAATGTCATACTTCCCTCTGTTCAGTGCTATGACAGATTCTCTGACTGAAATAAAGAACTTGCCCATGAGAGGAATTTTTAGGCATGTAAATCAGCATAATCTGGCATTCAAATTTATTTCCCCATATTCAATACACAGTATATTAATGCATTGAGAAACTAGCAAAAGTTTTGTTCTTTTTTAAGCTCCCATTTGTTCAGCAGAAATGCGGAAGCTGATTTCTACATAAATGTATAATTAACATAACAAGATCCCAATGTCTCAACAATTGAGCTATACAGACCAGGTAGATACCAGGTTCAATCTATGGTCTGTACTGAATTAGTTAAACTCAGCTCAAGTGCCATTAGGAGCAAGAGAATTGCTCTCTGTATTTTGGGGCTAAGATGGGGGAATGTACATATTTATATAGGTCAAATAGGATCAATTTTGGCTGTGATGTTCTCCACAGTTGAATAGTTTGTGAGTTGTCTGGGTACACCCATGAACACTAGCCATGTAAGGTTTGCAGTACGGTTGGAACCAGTGAAACCCCAACAAGATTCAGTATCTTCAGGACAGGATCAGAGAAAACTAGGTGTGGGTGGAGGAAGTGAATAAAACGTAACTGAAACAAGTGAAATTCAAAAATTGCAAGTCTAAGTAAATCATATATAAAATAGTATACCTTTTGTAACAATGAACATGCAGTTCACAGGTAATGTTGCATTTTCTGCTACGGAAAATAAATGATCGATTTCTGTACCATAAGAAATTTTTGGAACCAAATAGCTATCAAATTCATAATAAATTTTTCTTCACTGTGATCACTGATAAGTTCAATTTCTATCTGTCTGCTTAAGAAAAAACAACCCAAAATATTGTGTAATGTTAGTAAGTTGCTGCATCTTCAAAAGTCACAGTTCTTAAGTTGAGAAGCACATGAACAGTCATTTCTTCACAAAGCATTTACAGTGATTTACTGCAGGCTGAATTATAAAGAAGCATGTGACATTTCAGCTGCAGTGCCAACTTACACTGGATCTCAGATAATAACATGGCTGAGTAGGAACAGCCTTTATTTTGTTTAAGTTTCGATTTCCCTGTTTTAACTACATCAGATACTAGTTAACTAATGCCATCTTACATCATTTTCACAATTTCTTTAGCCTAGTATTTGAACATTTCAAAGTCGCTTCTTCATAAAAAGCAGAGACTCGATGTAAATTTGGTGGAAGAACCACAGAAACCTTGGGAAAATGGTGTATCAGGGTTTTCATTGAACTTATGGTGGAAGAGCAGGAGAACTTCCATGGAAATTCAGCCCAAAATACGAATCGTTATCATGTTTAGATGAAAACAAGCACAACAAACTTTGTTTTTATCTAAACAGAATCACAGAATCGTTACAGTACAGAAGGAGGCCATTTGGCCCATCATGTCCGCACTGGCTCTCTGAAAGAGCAAATCCCTCAGTTTCATTCCCCCGCCTTCTCCCCATAACCTCACACATTCTTCCTTTTCATATAACTGTCTAATTCGCTTTTGAATGTTTCAATTGAACCTGCCTCCACCACGTTCTCAGGCAGCGCATTCCAGACATTAACCACTTGCTGCGTGAAAAAGTTTTTCCTCGTGTCACTTTTTCTTCTCTTACTAAATACTTTAAATCTGTGCCCTTTCATTCTCGATCCTTTCACGAGTGGGAACATTGTCTCTCTATCTACCCTGTCCAGACCCCTCATAATTTTGAATACCTCTATCAAATCACCTCTCAGCCTTCTCTTCTCCAAGGAAAACAATCCTAACTTCTCCAATCTATCTTCATAAGTGAAATTCCTCATCCTTGGAACTATTCCTGTGAATTTCTACTGTACTTTCTCCAATGCCCTCACATCTTTCCTCAAGTGTGGCGCCCAGAATTGGATGCAATACTCCAGCTGAGGACGAATTTGTATGAGTTCAACATAACTTCCTTGCTCTTATATTCTATGCCCCTATTAATAAAGCCCAGGATACTGTATGCTTTATTAACCGCTCTCTCAACCCGTCCTGCCACCTTCAATGACTTATGCACATATACACCTAGGTCCCTCTGCTCCTGCACCCCCTTTAGAATTGTTCCCTTTATTCTATATTGTCTCTCCATGTTCTTCCTACCAAAATGAATCACCTCACATTTCTCTGCATTGAACTTCATCTATCACCTGTCTGCCCATTCCATCAACTTGTCTATGTTCTTTTGAAGTTCTACACTATCCTCCTCACAGTCCACAATGCTTCAAAGTTTCGTATCATCTGCAAACTTTGAAATTGTGCCCTGTACACCAGTCTAGGTCATTAATATATATCAGGAAAAGCAAGGATCCCAACACTGATCCCTGAGGAACTCCGCTAGAAACCTTCCTCCTGCCTGAAAAACATCCATTAACCACTACTCTTTGTTTCCTGTCACTCAGCCAATTTCGTATCCATGTTGCTACTATCCCTATTATTCCATGAGCTACAAGTTTGCTCCCAAGTCTGTTGTGTGGCACTGTGTCAAATGCCTTTTGAAAGTCCATGTACACCACATCAACAGCATCGCCCTCATCAACCCTCTCTGTTACCTCCTCAAAAAACTCCAGCAAGTTAGTTAAACATGATTTTCCCTTAAGAACTCCAACTTTAAACTTTAAATAAAATTATAAACATAATAAATGTCTAGCTTAAAATCTGGAAAACATATCGTGATATTACTCACGTTTAATGTACTGTTAGTTTGTGATAATCAGTGACAGATTATTACTTGGTAAGCATGCTCAAGTTATGTTAGTTTTTCCACACGGTCTACAAATCAATTTCATTTATCAGTCAGCCTCAGAATTTAACTTTGGACTGTTTCATCTCACTGCCTTACAAGATCACATATTTACAAATTAGGAAGACCATTCAGCCTATCTTAACTCATCCATTCAGAACAACCCTATATTCCCCCCCACTCCCCACCCCCATTGCTACGTTGAATTGTTTCTGAAATGATTTCAGGGTTTTCACTCTGCTTAGAATTCCATTGTGCATGAAGACAATTTTCTAATATCAGACCTAGTTACCTTTGAATCGCTGTTTCCTTGACCTACTGCCACACTTTAAGTATTATTCTGGATTTATTATTTCCATATGATTTGCTATCTTTTTAAAAATTCATTAATGGGATGTGGGCGTTGCTGGCCAGGCCAGCATTTATTGCCCATCCCTAATTGCCCTTGAGAAGATGGTGGTGAGCTGCCTTCTTGAACCGCTGCAGTCCATGTAAGGTAGGTTCGCCCACAGTGCTGTCAGGAAGGGAGTTCCAGGATTTTGACCCAGCGACAGTGAAGGAACAGCGATATAGTTCCAAGTCAGGATGGTGTGTGACTTGGAGGGAACTTGCAGGTGGTGGTGTTCCCAGGCATTTGCTGCCCTTGAACCTTATTAGATCAACTCTCAGATGCCTCCTTTCCAGGATGAACAGCCGTGATTTCTCCAATCTTTCCTCATTACTCAGACCCCTGACACAAGGGATCAACCTCAAGGCTCCTCTTTGCACTGGCTCCAGTATTTGAACATCTTTCTTGTTTATTAGTGAACAGGACTGGATACAGCATTCAAGGTGTGATCTGACCAAAGCACCATAATGTTTGCTCATTACCTCCTTCAACTTGTATCTATTCTTTTGGCTACAATATTCAACATTCTATTGGCTTTGTTGACTGCTGCTCTACATTGGATGGACATGGTGTCTTACTAGGACTCTTGGGTCTCTTTCAATCTCAGCCTTAGCTATTTTAACACCATTCATGCAGCATGTGTGGTTCTGACTAATATGTGCAATACTTTTATCTCCCCATCTTCTGTTTATGATTCACAATCTATCTCAACCTAATTTCTGCCATGCACATGTAACCTGAATTCCTTTTGTGTCCAATCGCTATTGCTGCACCCAAGATCATTACTTCCATCTCCCGTTTTTCTCACCCTCAGGCCTTTGAACCTCTCCATCCTGTCACCTGGCCATTCCGCTTTCACTCGTTAAAGTCCAAGGAGCACAGATTTAAGTATATTTAGACAGGTGTTGCCAGATCTGGCTGGAGCTCAAAATCAAGCCTCATGCTCCTCTGCCAAAACAGCTCACTACATTAAGATAATCCTGGAGGCAAAGATAACGTGGCTTCTTTCTCCACTTTCCTGCCACTAGCCATGGCCGAGAGAATGGCCAAGCAACCCCTGCCATCCCTCTACCAGCTACAACCAAAAGACTGGGCAGGACACGCTTCACCCAGCTCTCTACCACTGGATGAGACACTAAACCAAGCTCCCTTCTGACCCCGTCAGGTGCATGAACAAGATCCCATGGTCAAAGATGAGCGAGACATTCTCCCAGTGTCTAGGCTATTATTTATCCCTCAGCAAACATCACTAGAACAAATAAACAACACTTGGTTGCAATTTCTTGTAGGTCTGCAGTGGAGGGATTTGAAAACAAGATAGAAGTTTTAAAAATGGAGGCATTGTCAATAACATCTTATATTTATATGGCTCCATTATCATAATAAAATGTCCCAAGGCGCTTCACAGGAGCATTATAAAACAAAATAGGACACCGAGGAGCCATTAAGTCAGATGTCCAAAAGCTTGGTCATGGAAGTAGGTTTTAAAAAGTATCTTAAAGGAGGAAAGCAAGGTAGAGGGGCAAAGAGGTGTAGGGAGGGCATTCTAGAGCTTATGGCCTAGGCAACTGAAGGCATGGCCACCAATAGTGAATGATTAAAATCAGGGATCCTCAAAAGGCCAGAATTAGAGAAGCGCAGGGTTATGGGGCTGGAGGAGATTACAGAGATAGGGAGGGGTGAGGCTATGGCGGGATTTGAAAACAAGGATGCGAATCTTAAAATCAAGATGTTACTTGGCCGGGAGCCAATGTAGGTCAGCGAGCACAGGGGTGATACAGGAACGGGACTTGTTTCAAGTTAAGACACGGTCAGCAGAGTTTTGGATGAACTCAAGTTTACGGAGGGTAGAATCTGGGAGAGAAGCCTGGAGTGCATTGGAATAGTCGGTTTATAGATAATGAAAGAATGAATAAGGGTTTCAACAGCAGATGCACTGAGACAAAGGTGAAATCGGACGATCTTACGGAGGTGGAAATAGGTGGTCTTAGTGAGGATGTGAATATGAGGTCGGAAGCTCATCTTGGGGTCAAATATGACACCAAGGTTGTGAACAGACTGGCTTAATCTCAAACTTTCGCCAGTGAGAGGGATGGAGACGGTAGCTAGGGAATGGAGGTTGGAGCAGGGGACGAAAATGATAGCTTCAGTCTTCCCAATATTTAAGTGGAGCAAATTTCTGTTCATCCAGTACTGGATGTTGGATAAGCAGTCTGATAATTCAGCAACAGTGGAGGAGTCAAGGAAGGTCATGGTGAGGTAGAGCTGAGTGTCATCAGTGTACATGTGAAAACTAACGCTGTGCTTTTGGATGATGTCGCCGAGGGGCGGCATGTAGATGAGAAATAGGAGGGAGCCAAGGATAGAACCTTGAGGACACCAAAGATAACGGTGGAGGAGCAGAAAGAGAAGCCATTGGGCAATTGATACTCTGGCTACAATTAGGTAGATAGGAATCTTCCAGCTCCATGAGGGGTCCTGTGGAGCCATTGTCACAGGTGCCCTTGGAGCAGGCTTTCAGCTACCCCTTCAAGAACACCCTGATGCAGATCCACATGGCCTGCATCTGGGCTTGCCAACTGGACATGCTGGCCATGTGTGTGTATCAGTCCCTGACCGTGTAGTGGAGCCTGGTCTCCAACAGTCTCATCCATCCCTGCCATTGGACAAAGACCTTGCTTCGCTCAGACCGTATGGTGGTCGGTGTGCAACGACCACCCCACGTTAAAAGAACCCATGCACAGGCATCTTCCACCCTCTCAAAATGAACTTCGGGACCAGGATTGGATGATTCAGTCACCTAAGGATCCACAACCTTGCAGTGGAAGAAAGTCATCCTTGTTCCCGAGGGACTGCCTAAGAAGAAGAAGAAAATAGAACTGGGTGAGAGCAGTCCCACCCAGCTGGACGACAGTGGAGAGGTGTTGGATGAGGATTATGTGGTCAACCTTGTCAAAGGCTGTAGAAAGGTTAACAAGTTGAGAACGTTTACCTTTGTCACAGTCACACAGGATGTAATGTATGACTTTGATAAGAGCTCTTTCGGTACTGTTACGGGGCAGAAACCTGATTGGAGGGATTCAAACATAGAGCTCTAGGAAAGATGGGAACAGATTTGGAAAGCGACAACATGTTCAAGGACTTTGGAGAAGAAAGGGAGGTTGGAGATGGGATGGTAGTTTGCAAGCATGGTGGAGTCAAGGGTTGGTCTTTGAGAAGAGGGGTGATGATGGCAGATTTAGAAGAGAGAAGGACAACACCTGAAGAGAGAGAACCGTTAACAATATCAGCTAACATAGGGACCAGAAGGGGAAGTTGGGTGGTCAGCAGTTTAGTGAGAATAGGGTCAAGGGAAACTGAGGTGGGTCTCATGGACAAGATGAGGTCAGAGAGGGCATGAGGGGAGATAGAGAGAAACTAGAGAAAGATGCGAGTTCAGGGCTAGGACAGGATTAGAGGAAGTTTGGCCTGATGGGCTAGTGGAAGGGAGGGATGTGGCAGAGGCAGATGATCGGATGGTCTTGATCTTAGTGACAAAGATGTCCATGAGCTCCTCGCACCTATTGTTGGAGGTGAGGATGGAGGGGACAGGGGAAATGGGTTTAAGAAGATGGTTTGCAGTTGAGAAAAGATCCCAGGGTTTATCTTTGCATTCTAGGATGATCCTGGAATAGTGAGCGGTTTTAGCAGACGTGAGCAGGATTTGATAGTGCTTTATGTGGTCTGCCAGATTTGGCAGTGGATTACTAAACCAGTTGTCTGCCATTTCCTTTCAAATCTGCGTCCCTTGGACTTAAGGAATCAGAGATGAGGGTTGTACCGGGGGAACGGCCGGGTAAGAGAGAGTAATGGCTTTTTTGGGGGATTAGGTCATCAAATCTGTAGGTGAGGGTACGATTAAGCAAATCAGTAGCTGCAGAAATGTTGTGGCTAATGGAGGCCCAAAGACTAGATAGTTTGATTTTGAAAATGCAGTTGTAAGTGAATTAGAGGATATTTTTTCCAGGGACGGATACAGAATGAAGGATTGGGGTGTGGAAGGGGGATGTAGGTGGTGAGTGATACATGGAAGTGATCAGAGATGGCCAGCAATTGTTACGAAAGGACTAGCAAGACCACGTGAGATGGCAAGGTCAAGAATATGGTTGTGAATATCAGTTGGGGAGTTGACATGGAGGGAGAGATTTAGGAAGGATGAGAGGCAGTGAACTCAGAAGAGAACATGTTGAGATTGAAATCACCAGGGATGAGAAGTCATTGGTGCAGAGGCTGAGGGAGGAAAGCAGTGAAGACCTCTTGATGATAAAATTTTTGTCGTACTTGGGAGTGCTGTAGAGAATTAAGATTTTGAAAGGGAGGTGAGAGGGGTGGAACAAGGTGAGATGCTCACAGGAGGAAGTGCCAGAGGAGTAAGGGGTCAAGGCAAGGTGTGGTCTGGTGATAAAAGCCACACCGCCACCACGACAGTCTTGGCGAGGCAAGTGGTGGAAGATACAGCCAGGCGAGCAGACTTCATTTAGGGGAAAGGTGCCATCACTCTTCAGCAGGTTTCCATTAAGGCCATGATGTCAATACAATCATCCACAGTCGGTTCATGGGTGACAAGGGCCTTATTCACAAGACAATGGACATTCTGCAGGGAGATGCATAGAGGGGTGGTGAGAGCTGATCCACTAGCCAATGTGATGTGATGAATGAACAGGACGTGGTGCAATTTAGGATACGGGCAGCAGAGTTGAGGATGAGCTCAGGTTTATGGAGGGTGGAAACCTGGTCAGGGGAGTTTGGAAAAGTCGTGGCTAGAGGTTTCAACAGCAGATGAACTGAGGCAAGGAGCAGAGTTGGGAAATTTTTGGAGGTGCAAGTGGGTGATCTTGGTGCTGTAGAGGATATGGGGTTAGGGAGTTCAACTCGGGTTTAATAGAAAGGCAAGGTTGTGAACAGTCTGGCTCAGCCTCAGTGGCCAGGGAGGGGGATGGAGTTGGTGGCTAGGAAACGGTTTGTGGCAGAGGCCAGAACAATGGCTTCAATCCTCCCAATATTTAATTGGAGGAAATTTTTACTCATCAATACTGGATATTGAACAAGCAGCATGACAAATCGAAGGCAGTGGAGGGTTCAAGAGAGGTGGTGGTGAGGATATGGGTGTCGTCAGCATACAGGTGAAAACTGATGTGTTTACAGTTGATGTCAACGAGGGGCAGCATGTACATGAGAAATGGGAAGGGGCCAAGGATAGATCCATTGGGGACTTGAGAGGTGAAGATGCGGGAGTGGGAAGAGAAGCCATTGATGGCAATTCTATGACTACAACTGGATAGATAGGAATGGAACCAGACAAGTGCAGTCCAACCCAACTGGACAACACAGGAGAGGCGTGGAGGAGAATGGTGTGGCAACCGTGTAAAAGGCTGCATACAGGTTCGAGAAGGATGGGAGAGCACAGTTACAATCATAAAGGATGTCATTTGTGACGATGATAAAGGTCATTTTCGTGCTGTGGCAGGAGCAGAAACTGACTGGAGGAAAGATGGGCATGGGATTAGGAGGCAACAACATGTTTAAGGACTTTGGAAAGGAGGCACAGATTGGAGATGGGGTGGTGGTTTTCAAGGACTGACGGGTTTTTGAGGAGTGGGATGATACCGCAGATTTGAAGGGGAGGGGTACAGTACCTGAGGACAGAGAATCGTTAACAATATCAGCTAACATGGGGACCAGGACAGGAAGTTGGGTGGTCAGCAATTTAGTGAAAATAAGGTCGAGGGAAACTGAGGTGGGTCTCATGGACAAGGTGAGCTTGGAAAGGGCATGAGGAGAGAAACTAGAGAAAGATGCGAGTTCAGCGCTAGGGCAGGGAGGAAATTTGGCCTGGTGGGTTAGGGGAAGAGAGGGAAGCGGAAGAGGCAGTTCAATGGATAGCCTCAATCTCAAAAAAAAGCCCCTGACGCCCTTGTACTTGTTGTTGGAGGTGAGAGAGCAGGAGATGAGGAAGAGGGAGCTTAAGATGGTTTGGAGTGCAGAAAAGTTCTGGATTATCTCTACATTCCGGGGTGAACCAAGAATGATGATCAGTTTTGGCAGAGGACAGCAGGATCCAACAGTGCTTACTGTGGTCCAGCCAGATCTGACAATGAATTGCTAAAACAGTTTTTCGCAATAAACTTTTAAGTTTATTTTTTTATTTAGAGATACAGCACTGAAACAGGCCCTTCGGCCCACCAAGTCTGTGCCGACCAACAACCACCCATTTATGCTAACCCAACAGTAATCCCATATTCCCTATCACCTACCTATACTAGGAGCAATTTACAACAGCCAATTTACCTATCACCTACAAGTCTTTTGGATGTGGGAGGAAACCGGAGCACCCAGCGAAAACCCACACCGACACAGGGAGAACTTGCAAACTCTGCACAGGCAGTACCCAGAATCGAACCCGGGTCCCTGGAGCTGTGAGGCTGCAGTGCTAACCACTGCACCACTGTGCCTTGGACTTAAGGAAGCAGAACTGGATCATATCAGGGGTAATGGCCAGGGTGAGGGAGACAAGGACATTAAAGGTGGAGGTGAGGGTGTAATTGAGTAGATCGATAGTTGCAGAAATGTGATGAATGGAGAGCCAACGCTTAGACAGTTGGGAATCTGAAAGTGTTGTAAGTTACTTGGGGAAGAGTTATTTTCTTGGAGCAGCCACAGAAGGAAGTGGGGTTGCGAAGAGGAATTTTTTTTTAAATTCATTCATGGGATGTGGGCGACGCTGGCCAGGCCAGCAATTATTGCCCATCCCTAATTGCCCTTGAGAAGGTGGTGGTGAGCTGCCTTCTTGAACCGCTGCAGTCCATGTGGGGTAGGTATACCCACAGTGCTGTTAAGGAAGGGAGTTCCAGGATTTTGACCCAGCGACAGTGAAGGAACGGCGATATAGTTCCAAGTTAGGATGGTGTGTGACTTGGAGGGGAACTTGCAGGTGGTGGTGTCCCCATGTATTTGCTGCCCTTGTCCTTCTAGTTGGTAGAGGTCGTGGGTTTGGTAGGTGCTGTCTGAGGAGCCTTGGTGCATTGCTGCAGTGCATCTTGTAGATGGTACACACTGCTGCCACTGTGCGTCGGTGGTGGAGGGAGTGAATGTTTGTAGATGGAGTGCCAATCAAGCGGGCTGCTTTGTCCTGGATGGTGTCGAGTTTCTTGAGTGTTGTTGGAGCTGCACCCATCCAGGCAAGTGGAGAGTATTCCATCACACTCCTGGCTTGTGCCTTGTAGATGGTGGACAGGCTTTGGGGAGTCAGGAGGTGAGTTACTCGCCTCAGGATTCCTAGCCTCTGACCTGCTCTTGTAGCCATGGTATTTATATGGCTACTCCAGTTCAGTTTCTGGTCAATGGTAGCCCCTAGGATGTTGATAGTGGGGAATTCAGCGATGGTAATGCTGTTGAATGTCAAGGGGAGATGGTTAGATTCTCTCTTGTTGGAGATGGTCATTGCCTGGCACTTGTGTGGCACGAATGTTACTTGCCACTTATCAGCCCAAGCCTGGATATTGTCCAGGTCTTGCTGCATTGCTACACGGACTGCTTCAGTATCTGAGGAGTCGCGAATGGTGCTGAACATTGTGCAATCATCAGCGAACATCCCCACGTCTGACCTTATGATTGAAGGAAGGTCATTGATGAAGCAGCTGAAGATGGTTGGGCCCAGGACACTATCCTGAGGAACTCCTGCAGTGATGTCCTGGAGCTGAGATGATTGACCTCCAACAACCGCAATCATCTTCCTTTGCGCTAGGTATGACTCCAGCCAGCGGAGGGTTTTCCCCGATTCCCATTGACCTCAGTTTTGCGAGGGCTCCTTGATGCCAAACTTGGTCAAATGCTGCCTTGATGTCAAGGGCAGTCACTTTCACTTCACCTCTTTTGTTCAGCTCTTTTGTCCATGTTTGAACCAAGGCTGTAATGAGGTCAGGAGCTGAGTGGCTCTGGCGGAACCCAAACTGAGTGTCACTGAGCAGGTTATTGCGAAGCAAGTGCCGCTTGATGGCACTGTTGATGACACCTTCCATCACTTTACTGATGATTGAGAGTAGGCTGATAGGGCGGCAATTGGCTGGGTTGGACTTGTCCTGCTTTTTGTGTACGGGACATACCTGGGCAATTTTCCACATTGCAGGGTAGATGCCAGTGTTGTAGCTGTACTGGAACAGCTTGGCTAGGGGCGCGGCAAGTTCTGGAGCACAGGTCTTCAGTACTATTGCTGGAATATTGTCAGGGCCCATAGCTTTTGCAGTATCCAGTGCCTTCAGTCGTTTCTTGATATCACGCGGAGTGAATCAAATTGGCTGAAGTCTGGCATCTGTGATGCTGGGGACTTCAGGAGGAGGCCAAGATGGATCATCAACTCAGCATTTCTGGCTGAAGATTGTTGCAAATGCTTCAGCTTATCTTTCGCACTGATGTGCTGGGCTCCTCCATCATTGAGGATGGGGATATTTGTGGAGCCACCTCCTCCAGTTAGTTGTTTAATTGTCCACCATTCACAGCTGGGTGTGGCAGGACTGCAGAGCTTCGATCTGATCCGTTGGTTACGGGATCGCTTGGCTCTGTCTATCGCATGCTGCTTACACAGTTTGGCATGCAAGTAGTCCTGTGTTGTGGCTTCACCAGGTTGACACCTCATTTTGAGGTATGCCTGGTGCTACTCCTGGCATGCCCTCCTGCACTCTTCAATGAACCAGTGTTGGTCTCCTGGCTTGATGGTAATGGTAGAGTGGGGGATATGCCGGGCCATGTGGTTACAGATTGTGGTCGAGTACAATTCTGCTGCTGCTGATGGCCCACAGCACCTCATGGATGCCCAGTTTGGCATTGCTAGATCTGTTTGAAATCTATCGCATTTAGCATGGTGATAGTGCCACACTGCACGATGGATGGTATCCTCAATGTGAAGGCGGGACTTCGTCTCCACAAGGACTGTGCGGTGGTCACTCCTTCCAAAACAGTCATGGACAGAAGCATCTGCAGCAGGCAGATTGGTGAGGACAAGGTCAAGTATGTTTTTCCCTCGTGTTGGTTCCCCCACCACCTGCCGCTGACCCAGTCTAGCAGCTATGTCCTTTAGGACTCGGCCAGCTCGGTCAGTAGTGGTGCTACTGAGTCACTCTTGGTGATGGACATTGAAGTCCCCCACCCAGAGTACATTTTGTGCCCTTGCCACCTTCAGTGCTTCCTCCAAGTGGTGTTCAACCTGGTGGAGTACTGAGTCATCAGCTGAGGGAGAGCGGTGGGTGGTAATCAGTAGGAGGTTACCTTGCCCATGTTTGACCTGATGCCATGAGACTTCATGGGGTCCGGAGTCGATGTTGAGGACTCCCAGGGCAACTCCCTCCCTACTGTATACCACTGTCCCGCCACCTCTGGTGGGTCTGTCCTGCCGGTGGGACGGGACATACCCGGGATAGTGATGGCAGTGTCTGGGACATTGTCTGTAAGGTATGATTCCGTGAGTATGACTATGTCAGGCTGTTGCTCGACTAGTCTGTGGGACAGCTCTCCCAACTTTGGCACAAGCCCCCAGATGTTAGTAAGGAGGACTTTGCAGGGTCGACAGGGCTGGGTTTGCCGTTGACGTTTCCGGTGCCTAGGTCGATGCCAGGTGGTCCGTCCGGTTTCATTCCTTTTTATTGACTTCGTAGCGGTTAGGTACAACTGAGTGGCTTACTAGGCCATTTCAGAGGGCATGTACGAGTTAACCACATTGCTGTGGGTCTGGAGTCACATGTAGGCCAGACCAGGTAAGGACTGCAGATTTCCTTCCCTAAAGGACATTAGTGAACCAGATAGGTTTTTACAACAATCGACAATGGTTTCATGGCCATCATTAGACTAGCTTTTCATTCCAGATTTATTAATTAAATTCAAATTCCACCTTCTGCTGTGGTGGGATTCGAACCCATGTCCCCAGAGAAATACCCTGGGTCTCTGGGTTACTAGTCCAGTGATAATACCACTACGCCACCAGCTACCCAATGGGGATGTGAATGGAGAGGGATACAAGGAAGCGATCAGAGGGAGTGGCTGTGAATCTGGGTCGGTGAGTTTACATGAAAGGAGAGAGTAAGGGAGGGCAGTGAACTCAGAGGAGAGAGGGCATGATGAGTTGAGATGGAGGTTGAAATCACCATTGAAAGCCTGCATTTTCAGCTGCCTGGGCCCTAAATTCAAGAATTCCCTCCCTAAATCTCTCCGGCTGTCAACCTCTCCCCCTTTAAGACACTCCTTGAAACCTAACTCTTTGACCAAACCTTTGGTCATCTGTCCTAATATTTTCTTATGTGGTTTCTTGTCAAATTTTGTTTGATAATTGCTCCCGTGAAGCATCTATGTTAAAGGCCCTATATAAATGCAAGTTGTTGTTGCTTAAGAAACATAGAAAGATTTAGGGCAGAGAAGGAGACTATTTAGCCCATTGTGACCATACCAGCCAAAAAAGAGCTATCCAGTTTAATCCCACCTTCCAGCTCTTGGTCCACAGCCCTGTAGGTTACGGCACCTAAAATGCCTTTCCAAGTGTTTTTCAATGCACTGAAGGCTTCTGCCTCTACCACTCTTCCAGTCAGTAAGTTTCAGAACCCCACCACCCACTGGGTGAAACAATTATTCCTCAACTCACCTCTAATCCTTCGACCAATTTCTTTAAATTTATGTCCCCTTGCTATTGGCCTCTCTGCTAACCGAAATAGTTCTTTCCTATGCACTCTATCTTGGCCCCTCATAATTTTATACATCTCAATTAAATCTCCCCTTAGTTTCCTCTGTTCCAAAGAAAACAACTCTTGCCTATCCAAATCTTTTCTCATAACTAAAATTCTCCATTCCTGGCAACATCTTCATAAACCTCTTCTGTACCCTCTCTAGTGTGATCATATCTTTCTGTGATATAGTGACCAAAACTGTAGGCAGTACTCTAACTGTAGTCTAACCAGAGTTTTGTTCAGTCTAACATAGCCTCCCTGCTCTTATACTCTAGCCCTCAGCCAAAAAAGGCTTGCATCCCATATGCCTTCTTGACCACCTTATCTACCTGTCCTGCTACCTTCAGGGATTTGTAGACACACACTCCAAGGTCCCATTGTTCCTCGACACTTTTCAGAATCCCACCATTTATTGGGTATTCCTTTGCCTTGTTGTCCTCCCCCAAATGTATTACCTCACACTTCTCCGGATTGAATTCTATTTGCCACTTTTCTGTCCACCTGACGAGTCCATCGTCAGATATCTTCCTGCAGTCTACAACTTTCTTCCCATCATCCACAGTGCTAATTTTTGTATCATCTACAAATTCCTTAGTCACACCCCTTACATGTAAGTCTAAATCATTGATATATCCCATGAACAGCAAGCACCAGTACTGAGCCCTACAGAAGCCCACTTGAAACAGCCTTCCAGTCACAATAACACCTGTCTACCATAACCCTTTGCTTCCTGCCACTGAGTCAGTTTTGGATCCAACTTGTCTCTTTCCCTTGGATCCCATGAGCTTTTACTTTTCTGGCCAGTCTGTCATGTAGGCCTTGCTAAAATCCATGTAGATGACATTAAATGCACTACCCTCTTCGACCTTCCTTGTTAGCGCCTCATAAAATTCAATCAAGTTAGTCAGACATGACCTTCCCTTAACAAATGGGCGGCACAGTGGCGCAATGGGTGGCACAATAGTGCAGTGGTTAGCACTGCAGCCTCACAGCTCCAGCGACCCGGGTTCAATTCTGGGTACTGCCTGTGTGGAGTTTGCAAGTTCTCCCTGTGTTTGCATGGGTTTCCTCCAGGTGCTCTGGTTTCCTCCCACATGCCAAAGACTTGCAGGTTGATAGGTAAATTGGCCATTAGCAATTGCCCCTAGTATAGGTAGGTGGTAGGGAAATATAGGGACAGGTGGGGATGTGGTAGGAATATGGAATTAGTGTAGGATTAGTATAAATGGGTGGTTGATGGTCGGCACAGACTCGGTGGGCCAAAGGACCTGTTTCAGTGCTGTATCTCTAAATAAAAATGGTCGGCACAGACTCGGTGGGCCGAAGGGCCTGTTTCAGTGCTGTATCTCTAAATCTAAATCTAAATCCATGCTGACTGTCCTCAATTAACCTGTGCCTCTCTAAATTATGATTTATCAGAACTTTTTTCAATAATTTGCCCAAGATTAGGCTGACTGGCCTGTAAGGTTATCCATTCCTCACTTTTAAAACAACACTACAATGTTAGCTGTCCTCCAGCACAACCTGTAGCCAG
Source organism: Heterodontus francisci (assembly GCF_036365525.1). Lineage (NCBI taxonomy): Eukaryota > Metazoa > Chordata > Chondrichthyes > Heterodontiformes > Heterodontidae > Heterodontus > Heterodontus francisci. The sequence goes on from NC_090374.1 coordinate 121,400,020, forward strand.
TGAGGATCGAAAAATTATGGTTTGCAATTTGATAAACATAGGTGGATAAATTAAAATAAAACAATATTAATTAACTTGCATTCTCAATTACATTATGTAGGTGATCTAGGAGAGTATTAGTTCATTACTACTAAGAACTGTAAGATTTTGAGGTTACATAACTAACAAAATCTTTAACAATTAACTTACAGCAAAGCATTATTTTCAGTATTTTCTATATCCAAAATGTGCAAATTCTGGTAAAAACTGAAACTAAGTTACCAGGCTACTGATCAGGAATCAATGTTCAAATTTGTAAAGTATGTGTGAATGTTCTACTAGTCCATAAAATGTTCTACTAAGATACTTTCAACTTAATGTGAATTGGAACCTTTGCAAAGATGTATTCAATTCTACTAAACTGTTGAGTTTATGTACATTTAAAACGCTATAAAATACAAACCATGTTCTGAGATTTTACCTGTTCTCTGTGATTTGAGATCACTTTGCAGTTTAAAAAAATTAAATTTTGATTAATTGAAAACATTCTAAATATCCTGAAATTACATGAACAAAACCTATTTTACTGTTATGTAATAAATATACCGGTGTATCTTTAAACATCAAAAACTACTCAAAGGTCCAATATTAAATGTAAAACCACAAGGTCTATACTGTAATTATGATTTATCAGTGAACACTACGATCCAGCTACTATCTAGAAAGAGCCCAAACATTTTCCATAACTGTATTTTGTAATGTAAAACAATGAATAAATGTATTGAATTAATTGAATCATAACTCTGATTTATTTTTATATCATATCACTCGAAAATACTGCAAATGTATAAGGTAATTGGCATGATACTGAACCACAGAGTTTAGAATCCCATGCCAGATCCTCTGCATGTCCTGAACTGGGGGTCAGTGAGACAGGCAATTGTCCCTATTTGCTCTACCCAAAGAGGGCAAAAATAAAGCAGCATTTCTGCATCTGATCGTTGTCCAGTGAATTTATACGTGTTGATACAACGAAAGGAAGGCGTGGCTGCGTTGCCCCAATGTTTTAAGTTTCCCAGCAATACCAGTCTTGCTCACACATTAAGAATGATGTCTGCTCTGAAGTACCAGCATGTTACACGTACCATCGAAACTTTACTCCTACATCTTGATAGCTAGGAAGCTGAAATACAAAAAAGTGCATAGCTTAAAACAATTTGAGTTACTTATTAATTGAATCTACGTTTTATGCTTGATCAGCATGTACACTCATTGTCACTATTTCCCCACTCCGGAACAATGTTGATAACACTCCAACATAACGATGCTCAACTCATCACTGTCATGTGAACCGACAGCGAACTCCGAACACTATGTCTCGTGTCTCGTGACTGGGTGTGGAATCACGTGCTTTGATGGGCCAGCCAATCAGTGCTGAAAATGTATCGGTTTGGAGGTGACGCACTATATAAGAGGAGGCGGCGCTCGCGAGTCGTTTAGAATTTGGTCCGGGAGGAGAATTGGTGGCTGAAGCTAGTGTGTTAGAATTAGACCGTTTGTTTGCTGTGGCTACTTGATCCCCTCCTCATTAAATTGCCACTCTGCAATTGTGTTTGCATTGTTTTCTTCAAACAGTTAAGTAAGGAAGGTGAGGAAATCTTAGTTTGCTTTGTGTTTTAGCTGTAATGTGATTTAACTAATTAGTCGGATGTTTCAAATCTGTTTTCGAACAACTGAAATTGTGGGGTCAGTATGATGTGATTAAAACTGCTGCTAAATTAATTAGTTTGCTAGAAATGCTTTCTGCAATTCGGCCTATTCTCATCTGAACGAATTTAATGCAGCGATTTACAGCCTCCTCCCACAAAGCGCCAGTTCAGTCGATCTAAAAACATCTTGGTTTGGAAATGTTCGGGATGATGCACTGATCGATTGCGTTTCAGGCGGATTTCCAAAAGTCCTTACGAAATACTGCCCCTTCAGTTTCCAGTCAGAGCTTCCATGTGATGTGCTCCTGACTCATGGCAACGTTTAGTCGTGTAATCCGGGATGAGAAAACGAACCTGCGAATTTATCCCGGTTGTAGTGAAAATTTAACCCATTGAATTCGTTGACTAGAATCATTTTTTTTTTGTTGCTAGATGGATAAATCTTTCCGGATTATTATCGATTCATTAAGCAATCTTAAATTGTGTGCGTTTCTTTTCCAAGAGTTTATAGTTCGTATATGTTGACATCAAGTGTCAATGATAACGTCTGCTGTGTTTTTAAAGCTCTGTATGGTAAATCAGTGAGTGTTGATTCAGGGGTTGGGGGCAAAGAAAAGAGGAGAATGTAAAGCTCTGAACTGATCATGTCCTCCCAAGATTCAGACTGATATAAACTTTGACCTTCATTCCTTCCCTAGGATGAAGATCTATGTACTTTCTTTGTGCCTGGCTGGAGTTTTTGCAGCCCCAATAGATCCTGAATTGGATGAACCCTGGCAGCAGTGGAAGAGTTGGCATCACAAGAGCTATGAACAGGTAATGTAATTATGATAAATTTTTGTCTAACTTTGTCAAAGTTACAGATGACATCCTGTGTGACTGAGAAAAGTAAACTATCCCTCCTTGTTCTTGACCTGCCTGTGGCCTTTAACCAGTTTGATTACACCATCTTCCAATGTCTAGTCATTGTCCAGCTGGGTGGAACTGCACTTGCCTGGTTCCATTCTTGTCTATCTAATCATAACCAGGGCATCACTTACAATGGCTTCTCTTCCTGCTCCTGAACTGTTACCTCTGGTGTCCCCCAAGGATCTATCCGTGGCCCCCTCTTTCTCATTTACATGTTGCCTCGCAATGACTGTTAGTTTCCACATGTGTGCTAATGGCGCACAGATCTACGCCACCATGAGCTGTCTTGACTCCTCCACCAAACTGCTCGTCGAACATCCAGTAATGGATGAGCAGAAATTTCCTCCAATTGAATATTAGGAAGATTAAAGCCATTGTCTTCAGTTCCTGCTACAAACTCTGTTCCTTAGCCGCTGACTCCATCCTTCTGTGTGGCAAGTGTCTGAGACTGAACAGTTAATGCTGTTTGAGCACTGAGATGAGTCCAACACATCTGCCTGTTACTAAGACTGCCTATTTCCACCACTGTAACATCGCCCCTGCCTCAGCTTGTCTGCTGAAACCCTCATCCATGCCTTTTTTTAATAGACTTGACTATTCCAGCAGTGCTGGCTAGCCTCCCATATTCTCCCCTTCATTAACTTGAGGTTATCCCAAATTCTGCTGTCTGTGTTGCTCGTTCACTTACATTGGCCCTGGTCACAAACTCCTTTTTAAAAGTTTCTCATCCTTGTTTTCAGATCCCTTCATGGCCTTGACCCTGCCTATCTCTTGTGATCTCCTGCAGCTCCACAATCCTCAATCATAGCCATTTATGGCAGAGAAGGAGGCCATTTGTCCCATCAAGTCCATGCCAGCTCTCCATAGAGCTATGCGGATATCTGCACTCATATAAATCTGGCCTTTGCAGCATTCTGAATTTTAGTTGCTCCACCATTGGCAGCTATGCCTTCAGCTGCCTAGTTCCTAAGCTATGGAACTGCACCTTACCATTGTGCCTCCCCCTTCCCAAAAAAAAACCCCTCTGCCCTCTTCCTTTTATGATTATCCCTAAAACTCCTCTCTAACTGACCTTTTGGCCTAACATCTCTTTGTAGCTCAATGTCAACCTTTGCTTTATTACACTCCTGTCAGGCACCTTGGGATGTTGTATTTATAAAGCACCTTTTTTAATATAAAAGTTGTTATGCAGATTTTTTTTGACAACTTTTTTTTTTCCAGAAAGAAGAAGGCTGGAGGCGAATGGTGTGGGAAAAGAACCTTCGAAAAATTGAACTTCACAACTTGGAGCACTCTCTTGGAAAACATTCATTCAGACTGGGAATGAACCACTTTGGGGACATGGTGAGTGGTTAGGTGTACTGTTAGAATTGTTCATCATGACCTGATCCTTCCTTGTGCATGTGGGAATAAACCAGCTAGTAGCTGTATTATAAAGCTAATTTCAACTTTGTTTGCATAATGTAAATTGAACTGGAAACACTGTAGTGATTTTTTTTTTGTACAGACTTAAGACTTGGATCCAATTACATTTTAAGTAAAGTGTGCTTACTTAACTAACTTTAGGAACTAATAGTGCATTAAATGCTGTTGCTGACTGGATTTAACATGATATTTCTTGAAATAAATAAAACACTTTGTACCTGTAGACAAATGAAGAATTTAGACAACTTATGAATGGATACAAGTTGAAACACACTGTGAAGAAGGCTCGAGGTTCTGTTTTTTTGGAGCCCAACTTTCTAGAGGTGCCCAAGAAGATAGATTGGCGCGAACATGGATATGTCACTCCAGTTAAAGACCAGGTACATATTTATGAATAATGCACCCAAATACGATTCATACAAATTGAAGCAGTATAATAACAATTCCTTATTTTTACAGGGACAATGTGGCTCATGTTGGGCTTTTAGTACCACTGGAGCCCTTGAAGGTCAACACTTTAGAAAGACTGGCAAGCTTGTCTCGCTCAGTGAGCAGAATCTAGTAGATTGTTCTAAACCTGAGGGAAATGAAGGATGTGATGGTGGACTGATGGACCAGGCATTCCAATATGTGCAAGATAATGGCGGAATTGACTCTGAGGAATCCTATCCTTATCTTGGAACGGTAATTTTAAAACCAACAATTCACCAACAGATTTTGACTGACATTTGGTGCATTCGTATCTTCCTTTGTTCTCCTCCTTGCCCCACTTCCCCCATTAAACTAATCTGTATGCCAGGGCAAAACGATTTTGCCAAATGAACAAAGCTATTAGCAAGAGGCTAATAATGGAATGCAAGCTAAATTGCAATTATAGTACCGTATAAAGAGCTACAGTTATTCATAACTTGTCATTTGCTTCATAACAAGATCATTGTGCAGCACCGACCGATCTCTCTCCACAGATGCTGCCAGAACTGCTAAGTATTTCCAGAACTTTGTTTTTATTTCAGATTTCCAGCATCTGCAGTATTTTGCTTTTATTTTGGTGTATTTGTCAGTTATTCACATGTGTGCTTGACTCTATTGCGTTTGTGAACATTTGGTTTAGTGGCCATCTCAGGAAACCCTTCTAGTTTAAATGGTATTTATTAATGCACTCTATATTACTGGAGCAATTTGATGTTGGTCCTTGCTGAAATTCATGTATGTGACTTTGTTTTAATGCACTTTAAAAACTAAAGTGATTTCTGCTGTGGTATGCAAATGAGTGATTACCAAAATGTGTAAACATGTTTTTTGCCATTTCTACCAGTGCTGGCAGTTCATCATTTGAGAACCAATACAGTTGTTTAGTTTTGTGTTGTGGATCTATAACAGTGTCTGCAAAGCAATGCAGAATGTCAGTTATGAACAACTGAGTCTATTTCTCATTTTGCTTCATTACAAGACACACATTGAGTTTTACCTCTAATCCTGTAGAATCTAGCTCTGCAAGCTTACTCTCTTGGTACAGTTCTTGTGCCAATTACCCACACTCCTAATCCATTCTCTGCAAGGGGAGGCAGTGGCATAGTTGTCATATTGCTGTACTAGTAATCCAGAGCCCAGGCTAATGCCTGGGGCAGGGGTTCGAATCCCACCACAGCAGATGGTGAAATTTGAATTCAATTAATAACTCTGGAATTAAAAGCTGGTCTGATGGTGACCATGAAACCATTGTCGATTGTTGTAAAAACCCATCTGGTTCATTAATGTCCTTTAGGGAAGTAAATCTGCTGTCTTTACCTGGTCTGGCTCCATACCCACAGCAATGTGGTTGACTCTTAAATGCCCTCCGAAATGGCCTAGCAAGCCACCCAGTTCAAGGGCAATAAATGTGATGCCCACATCCCATTTTAAAAAAAAAAAACATTTAACCAGGGAACTTTCGTGGAGCCCCTGTAACTTTTTTTGTACCTTTTTTTTTATATCTGAGTTTGTTTACTAACAATTTGACAGTGTTGTGAATCAGCAAGTGTAATAACTGTTTCCTTTCTATACACATGGCCTGGAAATAATTTGATCCTTACTCTCTCTTTGGTTCAATTATGCCTGCCTGGGTAAACTTTATTGACAGTTATGTATTTTTGGTTAAGGATCATCCTTAAGTTTTAGTCCTTGCCCTCATCCCTGGTAGCAACTCAACTACTGAACTAGTTCTTATCCATGCCTTTCTATCCCTAATCTATGTAGCTGAATTTGTTGAGGCCAATTGTAATGCTTTACTGCTTCCTAGCTGAAAGTGGCTGGGACCAGAGCTACATCTTTAGTCCAAGCCAGATTGAGGTTTGTGACAGCATGATGATCAAGTCCTTTTCCTATGGTGGAAAACTTTTCCAAACTGGTTTTGTTCTACTTAATAGCTAGGTTGAGCACCATTAGAAACATTGCATTTATCTGATCTGTGTAACTGTTTTTCTATTTCAGGATGATAATCCTTGTCACTATAATCCTATATACAATGCTGCAAATGATACTGGGTTTATAGATATTCCTAGTGGTAAAGAGAGAGCCTTGATGCAAGCTGTTGCTGCTTTTGGACCAGTTTCTGTAGCCATTGATGCTGGCCACCAATCATTCCAATTCTATGAATCTGGTAAGAATCTGTATTTGTCACTTGTACATGTGACTGCTGGAAGAAGTTACTCGAATCATATATTCAGGGTTTGTTACCTGCAAGTAGGCTGCAGCTGAAGTTTTGGATCTCCTAACTAATGGAATCGTCACTTTATGGGGTATACTATGTGTGACCCTGTTATGGTTCATTTATTTGTTTTTGCACTACTGTTGCTGGAGGGATATTTGGGATTCTTCTGACCTGGCTCCTGATAGCACTGTGAGTCAGTGCCTAATGGGAAGCGTTGGTCTTGGATGGTCATACTAGTGTGTGGTTTCCCTGCCTATCTAAACCTTTTTCATAATGCACTCTAGATTTTGGGGTGGCTTACTGGGGAGGGAGTGTGCATACTCCTAGCAAAAGAAATTCTATTATGTTTTTATTTCTTGGTTTGGCTTGGACCTTTTTTTTAAAAAAAAAAACATGGGTTTCTGCCTCTTGTTTCCCAATTGGCCAAAATGAAACTTATCATATGATCTGTCTGTTTTTAAATGTGGCTGTTGCCCAAAGATGAAGGATTTATGGATGTAAGTAGATTCTTATTAGATCAAATTTGAAACTAAAAATAAAGTGAACTGGAATTCCTGATGAGCTGTCTTACTGCCTGCCCCCACTCCTCCTGTTTTTTTTTCTTTGTGGAAGGGGGTGCTTTGTGGAAAAGATAACTACGTTGGTCACATCCAATGAGTGACTAGAGAAGTGATTCTTTAAATTTGTTTTAAGCCAAATCCAGGATGGTAGTATGTAAACGTTTTGTTTTTTTTTCCCCCTCCCCCAATTCTCATTTTTCTCCTGTCCTGTGCTAAGATGCAGCTCATGCTGTAACCTTTGGCTTACCATCCAAATTGGCCATTCGATGGGGCTAATGAATGGTTATCCAAACTCCATAGTGGGATAGTATCCCGATGAGGAACCCTGACACCTTCCTCGTCAGCCCAGGTGTTGCTGAGGCCAGTTGCAGTATCTGCAGCTGTTAACACTAACCGTTTCTTACTAGACCATTGGGGCTGCTGGATTAACCAGGCTTTGGTCAAAGTGAACAAAACAAAAACGCTATATCTTGTCTTCCTATGATCAAAATGATCTGTTCAATGATTTTTAAACTAGCTAACTATTTGTTTCATTGAAAGGTATCTACTATGAGCCTGACTGTAGCTCCGCAGACCTGGACCATGGTGTACTTGTAGTAGGATATGGCCGTGAAAAGGAAAATGAAGATGGAAAGAAATATTGGATTGTTAAAAACAGGTATGCTTATTGAATGAGTTTCAAGTTTAACTAGTCCTCTCGTGAACAGTTTTTTAATGTTTTCTTTTTTTTTCTTAGCTGGAGTGATCAGTGGGGTGACAAAGGATACATACTGATGGCCAAAGACAGACATAACAACTGTGGGATTGCCACTGCAGCCAGCTACCCTCTAGTATAATCAACTGCATTATTCACATTAACTTGAAATATGTACCAAGACCTGTGTACTGTGGTCTACAAGTCTCAACAAGCAGATTGCCTCTGGATATGGAGGTGTTCTGTTATTTCCTCACAGGACTTGAGCTTTCCATTTTTATCAGAAAACGTTCTGGTATTGTTGGTGGTTCTGTTGTCAAACTAGCAAAAATAGGGATGTCATTTTGTTCTAAGCAACATCATAAATATTGTTAGCTGCTCGTATTTTAAAGTATACATATTACAATAGACTTTTTTAAATAAGCTGTTTTGTGAAGTACTTGATGCCAAATTAATTTCTTTAATAATTGTGTCCTGATTTTACTAGTTTTCAACTGCGCAATGCACAGCAAAATGGTTTTTTTACCATCTCTTTTTAATCAAATGCCTGTTTCTAAACCTGCACCTTTTTTAAGTATCTATCACAAATCAAAAATGTGCTGTTCTTGCTTGTGGAGTAATAAATATACCCAACAGAGTAATTCTTTTGCATTAATTAGTTGTCACTGGTCTTGCAAATCTTTGTTCTCCAAATCATTGTGGTTTTTGTTTTATCTAGTCCAATTTCCAAACTAGTATAAAGTTGGGCTTCTGTGAAATAGTGACAACCTTTTGAGTCTGTAAATCAGGAAAGGTCCAGGTACCTTGTTAGCTTTGGGCTTCCTGGATTGGTAAAAGGAGAGATAAACAAAGGTCCAAATCTTGAGTGTTTGATCCTTGCTGGCAAGGTCCTGTAACCAAATAATACTGCACAGAAGGAGACCCTATTCAGTCCATCATGCTATGTTGGCTCTTGTACAGCTATCCCAACTAATCCCACTCTGCTATATTTTTCCCCATCGCCCTTTTTATTAAAAAAAATTTTAAAATTACTTTCTTATCCTGCCACCTTTTTTTAATTTGTGTACAGACACCACCAGATCACTGTTCATACACTGCCTCTAACATACTATTTACTCATTGTTTGTAGAATTTTGATTGGAGGGAAAATCATGTTGTGCTTCCATGGCCAAATAAGCCTTTCATTTAAGGAGAGTTGCTTGATGTATCAGTGGGCTGTTGTAATATGGCCTTGTATGTCCAGATCATCACTTTTTTGATTTATGTGGATGGTGTGGTTATCTCCTATGCAGATTCTCTTTTTGTAATCCCTAGTTGAAATTTTTTTTTTTAAAGTGTGTTCATGGGATGTGGAGCATTGCTGGTAAGGTCTACATTTCTTGTTCATCCCTAATTTGTCCTTTTACTTAGTTATTAGTTTGCTAGCATTGTTTTGTAGCCTTACAACAGAAGTCAATCAATATTAGTTCAGTCTGCTCTCTTGCTGTTTGCCATGACAGCTCTTTTCTAAATTGCATTTTTATATCCTTTTATCCATATGCCTAAATGTCCTTCCTTTTCAAATGCTTCAGTTATCTCTACCTATCGCACTGCATCAGCAACAAACTTTCGCTATTTTTGTAGAGAAGAATTTTTCTGGACTTGCACAGGTTTATTTCTAATTGAGATTTTGTGCCTTTTTTGTTCTGGATTTGCCCATGCCTGTTAAGCTATCTAAATTCTATACTCTGCCAATGTTTTAATTAAAGTAGCCTTTACAATTGTGATGAAGCCCAGGAAGCAATTTCTTTGTAGCTAGCTTTTAATGACTTGTGTCTAGAATGCATAAAACCTTCTTCATCGCCATCCTTTATTGCTTTGCATGTTCCTATCACTCTAGGTAGCAGATTAAAAAGTAGGACCTCGGGGGCTGTTATCTCTGGGTTTCTTCTGGTGCCACGGGCTAGTGAGTATATAAATAGGAAGTTAGAGCAGATGAATGCATGGTTGAGCAGATGGTGCAGGAAGGATGGCTTTAGTATCCTGGGTCACTGGGTCTGTTTCTGGCAAAGGTAGGAATCCGTATAAGATGTGCCTGAACTGGAATGGGACCAGCATCCTTGCTGGGAGGTTTGCTCGTGATGGGGGTGGGGGAAGCGGTTAAACTAATCTGGCAGGGGGAAGGGATACAGAGTGGAAGCACAGTAGGGGGTGTTGTACAATCAAATATAAATGAGAAGCTAAGCTAGTCTGGAGGGCAGAGTAAATGTAGACCTGTTAAGGCTCAAGCAAATAATGCAAGGCTGGATTGTATTTTAACGCAAGGAGTCTTACCAGTAAGGAAGATGAATTGAGGGCGTTGATTAACACATGGGAATATGATATTGCTATCCCAGAGACGTGGTTGAGGGAAGGGCAGGACTGGCAGCTTAATATCCCAGGGTATAGAATCTTCAGACGTGGTGGGGAAGGGGGTAAAAGAGGTGGCGGCATTGCACTGTTGCTCAAGGAGTCAATTACTGCAGTAAGGAGGGATGATATCTTTTAGAAGGTTCCTCTAATGAGGCCATATGGGTAGAAATTAAAAGCAAAATGGGGGCTATCACATGGTTGGGAGTGTACTACAGGCATCCAAACAGTCAGGCAGTGATAGAGGAGCAGATATGTAGGCAAATCTGAGGTGTGAGAATAATAGGGGATTTCAACTTCCCCTATATTAGAGGGGGATAGTATTGCAAAAAGTTTAAAGGAGGTGGAATTCTTCAAGTGCATTCAGGAGAGCTTTTTGAGCCAGTACGTAGAGTCCAACAAGAGTAGGAGCGGTACTGGGCTTAATCCTAGGGAATGAAGTCAGACAAGTGGTAGAAGTGTCAGTGGGGGAGCATTTCGGGGATAGTGACCATAACTCTTAAGATTTAAGGTTGGTATGGAAAAGGATGTAGAGGGACTGGAAATAAGAGTTCTGAATTGGGGGAAGGCAGATTTCAATATGATAAAACAGGATCTGGCCAAAGTGAACTGGGAGCAGCTTATAGGAAAGTCTACATCAGACCAGTGGGAATCATTCAAAGAGGAAATAGTGAGAGTTCAGAGCTAACAGGTACCCATTAAGGTGAAGGGTAGGACCAAGTCCAGGGAACACTGGATGTCGAAGGATATAGAGGATTGGATCAAGAAGAAAAAATAGGAGGCTTATAGCCGATTCAGGGTGCTGAAAACAGCGGAGGCACTAGAGGAGTATAGAAAGTGTAGGGGAGGTACTTAAAATAATTAGGAGAGCAAAGAGGGGACATGAGAGAACACTGGCGGGCAAGATGAAGGAAACTCCCAAGGCTTTTTGTAAGTGTTAGGGGCAAGAGGATGATCAGGGAAAAAGTGGGGCCCATTAGGATCTAAGAGGCAATCTGTGTGGAGCTGGAGGACATAGGTGAGGTTTTAAATGATTACTTTTCATCTGTGTTCACTAAGGAAAAGGACGATGTAGGTGTAGAGATCAGATTAGCATTGAAAAGGAGGAGGTATTAGCAGGCTTAAAGGTGAATAAATCCCCAGACCCGAGTGAGATGTATCCCAGGCTATGTGAGGCAAGGGAGGAGATAACGGGGGCTCTGACACAAATTTTCAAATCCTCTCTGGCCACAGGAAAGGTGCCAGAGGACTGGAGGACCGCGAATGTGGTACCATTATTCAAGAAGGGTAGCCGGGATAAACCAGGTAATTATAGGCCTGTGAGTAACATCAGTGGTAGGGAAATTATTGGAAAAGATTCTGACAAGATTAATCTCCACTTGGACAGGCAGGGATTGATCAGGGATAGTCAGCATAGCTTTGTAGGGGGAGATCGTGTCTAACAAATGATTGAATTTTTTGAGGCGGTGACTAGATGTGTAGATGAGGATAAAGCAGTAGATGTAGTCTACATGGACTTTGGTAAGGCTTTTGATAAGGTCCCACATGGGAGATTTGTTAAGAAAATAACAGCCCATGGGATCCAGGGTAATTTGGCAAATTGGATTCAAAATTGGCTTAGTGGCAGGAAGCAGAGGGTGATGGTAGAGGGTTGTTTTTGCAAATGGAGGCCTTTGACCAGTGCAGGGATTGGTACTTTGACCCTTGCTGTTTGTAGTGTACATTAATGATTTAGACGTGAATATAGGAGGTTTGATCAGTAAGTTTGCAGATGACATGAAAATTGGTGTAAATAGTGAGGAGGAAGGCCTTTGATTACAAGACAGTATATAGATGGGCTGGTAAAATGGGTGGAGTTTAATCCTGAGGTGATGCACTTTGGGAGGACTAACAAGGTAGGAGAATATACAATGGATGGTAGGACCCTAGGGAGTACAGAGGGTCAGAGGGACCTTTGGGTGCTTGTCCATAGATCACCGAAGGCAGCAGCACAGGTAGATAATGTGGTTAGGAAGGCATATGGGATACTTGCCTTTATTAGCCGAGGCATAGAATATAGGAGTAGGAAGGTTATGATGGTTCTGTATAAAATGCTAGTTAGGTTGCAGCTGGAGTACTGTGTGCAGTTCTGGTCACCACACTATAGGAAGGATATGATTGTAATGGAGAGGCTGCAGAGGAGGTACACCAGGATGTTGCCTGGGCTGGAGCATTTCAACTATGAAGAGAGATTGGATGGGCTGGAGTTGTTTTCCTTGGAGTGGAGAAGGCTGAGGGGGCACCTGATGGAGGTATACAAAATTATGAGGGGGATGGATAGGAAGAAACTTTTTCCATTAGCGGAGAGGTCAATAACTAGAGGGCATAGATTTAAGGTAAGGGGCAGGAGGTTGAGAGGGGAGTTAAGGAAATTTTTTTTTCACCCGGAGGGTGGTTGGAATCTGGAACGCTGCCTGAAGGGGTGGTCAAGGCAAGAACACTCCACATTTAAGAAGTATTTAGATGAGCACTTGAAATGCCATAACATACAAGGCTACAGGCCAAGTGCAGGGAAATGGGATTAGGTTTGAACGGGTGCTTGATGGTCAGTGCAGGCGTGTTGGGCCCAAGGGACTGTTACTGTGCTGTAAAACTCTTATGAAAAACTATTCTATTTAAGCAAATTGACAATAGCAGCTGAAGTTAAGCTGTTACCTTTTTCAACTTTGTGTTAAGTGGCTATCTCTGTCTGTCCTTTCATCCCATTTGCTGTTTCTTTCCTGACTGCCTACATATCCATTGCTAGGAATGTTTCTTCAATTCCTAGCCCGAAATTGCTAACTTTCAAAAGCCTTCTGAATATCTGACTTTCATTGACTATCTTCCACCTACTACTGCAGTGATTGTAGGCTTATCTGCTATAACTAACCTTGCCATAATGAATTTGAAACCTTTTCCAGTTCACTTAATCTGCCCCTACTAATAAATTTTAGCAATGTCACTACAGCTAATCATATTGTTACTTGGTTTGGTAACAACTGCGGTCTGCAGGAGGGCAGGATTGAGTTCACTGGCTTTAGTTAAATATTGGAAGCAGTTGCTGTGTAGCCGTGTTAGAACCTACCCTTTGATGAAACTGAGTAAACTCTGTCAACCAAAGATTGAACCTGAAACTTTGATACGGAAGAATCATTACATGCTACTTTCATCAGCTTGAGCCACTGGGGATTCTATCTGCCCTTTCCAAAATATTTTTCTTTTTCCAGCTTGCAAGGGCTGTGACTTGAGTCAATAAGATCATGACTGAACTTGAACCTCAACTCCACTTTCCCACCTTATCCCCGTATCCTTAGATTTTTGGGAACTAAAGGAATCAATAAATCTCAGACTTAAATATACTCATCGACTAAGCATCTAAAGCACTGTGGGGTAGAGAATTCCAAAGATTCGTAAGCCTGAGTGAAGAAATTTCTTTTGAGGCCTAAGTAGTCAAACACTTTAGTCTGAGTGTGGCTCCCAAATTCCAGAAACTCCTACTGGGGGAAACAGCCTCTCAGCATCAAATTATCAAAGAATTTTGTGTTGTCGAGGTCACCTCTCATTCTTCTAAACTCCAAAGAATATAGGCCCATTCTCTCCTCGTAGGGCACCTATCTTCCCCCTCAGGTATAAAGCCAGGGCAGTATACATTCCCCTGGGAGCCAGTATTGGGACCACTGCTATTTTTGATTTTTATATTTATGTATGTGTGGGTGTGTATATAATAGTGACCTGGACTAGGGTATACAGGACATAATTTCAAAATTTGCAGGTCACATGAAATTTGGAAATTCAGTAAATGATGAGGCAGATCGTAACAGACTTAAGGAAGACATAATAAAAGCAAAAGATTGGATGCTAGAAATCTGAAATAAAAACTGGTGGAAATACTTAGGTCTGGCAGCATCTGTATAGAGAGAGAGAGAAATGGAGTTAACGTTTCAGGACAGACTTCATCAGAACTGGCAAGGTTAGAAATGTAATAGGCTTTGAGCAAGTGAAATGGGGGGTAGTGGGAAGAACAAAAATGAAGGTCATAGACTAGGAAAATGGGCAGACGTGTGGCCAATGCAATTTAAGGCAGAGAAGTGTGAAGTTATGATTTTGGTAGTAAGAATGAGGTGAGGCAATATTTTAAAGAGGGTGCAGGAACAGAGAGACCTGGAGTGTATGTGCATAAATCTTTGAAGGCTGTTTAAAAGCATATGGGATTCTTGGCTTTATTAAGAGGTATATACTATAACAACAAGCAAATTCTGCTAAACCTTTATAAAGTACTGGTTAGGTATCAGTTGGAGTATTGTGCTCTTTTCTAGGCACCACACTTTAGGAAGGACAGAGGTTGTAGAAGAGGTTTATTGGAATTGTACCAGGGATGAGGGGCTTCAGTTATGTGAAGAGGCTGGGGTTGCTCTCCTTAGAGCAGAGAAGGTTAAGAGGAGATTTGATAGAGCTGTTCAAAATTGTGAAGGGTTTTGATAGAGTAGATAAGGAGAAACTGCTTCCAGTGGCGGAAGGGCCACTAACCAGAGGACACACATTTAAGGTGATTGGCAAAATAACCAGAGGCGATATTAGGGAACATCTTTTTTGCACTAAGTTGTGATCTGGAATAAATCAACTAAAAGTAACTTTCAAAAGAGATTTTGATAAATACTTGAAGAGAATCAAGTTACAGGGCTGTGGGCAAAAAGCAGGGGAGTGAAATTTGTTGGATAGCTCTACGAAAGAGACAACATAGGCATGATGGCCTAAATAACCACCCTCTGTACGATATAAATCGTTGATTCCATTATTATGAAAGTAGTGGAAGAGTAAATTGTCAAAACCAGCGCTTTTGTTAACATCCTTTTGCAGTATGGGATTACTGCAACAGCAACCTGTCCTTCAGGTAATGAATTAATGCTGATGTTGCCTGAGGTGACAAGTCCTACCCGAAGTAGTAGATTTCCCTAACAGTTATGAAAATTGCAGTGTTCTGGGTACAAGTATCAGCACTACCATTGGTTACATTGGCTGAATTTAGTTTTCTGGCTAACCCCATTCAAATCAACAATAGTGATGATTCCTGGTTACTGGCCTGTACCATTGGGAAAGTCCAACAGCTAGTGCATACACAAGTTGTCAATTTTGTCTAATTTCACTCTTGTCGAACACCAGAGGCTGTTTTAATACATTAAAGGCACTTTATAAATGCAACTATGCAAGTTGACTCTGCTGCTTGCTACCTTTCAATTTGCTCACCAAGACAAGCCTCCTCTTAGGCTCTAGCCTTTAATCCTGTCTAAAGGGCCTAGACAGCTGAAGGTGTGGCCACCAATGGCAGAAAAATGAAGCTTTGGGATGCACTAGAGGCTAGATTTGGAGGAGCATAGAGATTTCAGAGGGTTGTAGGACTGGAGGAGGTTACTGGGATAGAGAGGGGCAAGTCCATGGAGGTATTCAAACAAAAATGAGAATTGTAAAATTGAAGCTTTCCTGGAACAGGAGTCAATGAAGGTTAATGAGCAAAGGGGTGATGGGTGAAAGGGACTTGGTGCGAGTTAGGGGTGCAGGCAGAAAAGTTGGGGAGCTCAGGTTTCTAGAGGGTGCAAGGTGGAAGGCTGGCCTGGAGAGCATTGGAATAGGCAAGTCTGGAGGTAACAAAAGCATAGGTGTGGGTTTCAGCAGCAAATGAGCTGAGGCTGGGGCAGAGATGGGCAATGCTGCAGAGATGGAAGTAGGTGGTTTTGGTGATGGAGAGGTTTTGTGGTTAGAAGTTCAGGTCGGGGTTACCTTGACACCAAGTCTAGTTCAGCTATAGAGAGTGGCCATGGAGACATTGGTGGTTGGGGAACAGAATTTGCAGCAGGGATTGAAGGTAATGGCTTCAGTCTTCCCAATGTTTAATCAGAGGAAATTTCTACTCATCCAATACTGCACACCAGACAAGCAGTGTGACAAATTGGAGGCAGCGGAAGGGTTGAGAGGTGGTCATGAGGATATTGGTGTCGTCAGCATACATATAGAACCTGATGCTTTACTGTTGGGTGATGTTGCCAAGGGGTAGCATGTAAATGAGAAAGAGGAGGGGTTCATGGCTAGATCTTTGGGAGAATCTAGAAGTTACCATGTGGGAGTGGTAAGAGAAGGCATTGCAGGTGATTTTCTGGCTATGACTAGATAAATACACGAGGGTATTACCAGATTGATTCTATTTGAAACCGTTCTGCAACATAAAAGGAGCATAGAAAGCTTCAGCTGTATTGTTTCGAAACCCTCAATATTTTGTATACTAGCAGAGAATGGCAAAATCTTTGCAATGCAATTAGTATCTTTATTGCAACACTTTCTTTAAATCCCCATTGCATGCCATTCTTCTCATCCCATTCCTTTCATCCTTCTCATCCCATCCCCACTTCACCCCTTTTTCCTATGCCATCCCCATTCCATACCTACCATGCATTCCTCCCACACCATGATCGTTTCCCCACTCCCACCTCCCCGGCTGTTCCACCCCCTCCCCAATCCCTCCAGGTCGGGTAACTTTGTTGTTGGGCTCCCTTTACCTTCCGATGTTTTTTCTCCACCAACCCCAGCCCACCAGACATTTACAGTGAAATTAGTAACTTTATTTTCAGCATGCGGGGAAGTGGTGCCGTAGTGGTATTGTCACTGGACTAGTAACCCAGAGGCCCAGGGTATTGCTTTGGGGACATGAGTTCGAATCCCACCATGGCAGAAGGTGGAATTTGAATTCAATTAATAAATCTGGAATTAAAAGCAGCTAGTCTAATGATGGCCATGAAACCATTGTCGATTGTTGTAAAAACCCATCTGGTTCACTAATGTCCTTTAGGGAAGTAAGTCCTTACCTGGTCTGGTCTACATTTGACAGCAGAGCCACAGCAATGTGGTTGACTCTTAATGCCCTCTGAAATGGCCTAGCAAGTCAATCAGTTGTATCAAACCGCTACAAAATCAATAAGGAATGAAACTGGATGGGCCTAGCACCTGAAACGACAACGGCAAACCTTGCCCTGTTGACCCTGCAAAGTCCTCCTTACTAATATCTGGGGACTTGTGCCAAAGTTGGGAGAGTTGTCCCACAAACTAGTCAAGCAACAGCCTGACATAGTCCTACTCACGGAATCATACCTTACAGACAATGTCCCAGAACCACCATCACCATCCCCGGGTATGTCCTGTCCCACCAGCAATCTAGACCCAGCAGAGGTGGCTGCACAATGGTATACAATCGAGAGGGAGTTGCCCTGGGAGTCCTCAACATCAACTCCGGACCCCATGAAGTCCCATAGCATCAGGTCAAATATGGGCAAGGAAATCTCCTGTTGATTACCACCTACTACCCACCTCCACCCACCCCCCGCCACCCTCAGCTGATGGATCAGTATTCCACCATGTTGAACGGCACTTGGAGGAAGCATTGAGGGTGGCAAGGGCGCAGAATGTACTCTGGGTGGGGGACTTCAGTGTCCATTACCAAGAGTAGCTCGGTAGCACCATTACTTACCAAGCTGGCCGAGTCCTAAAGGACATATCTGCTAGACTAGGTCTAGACTAGGTCTGCGACAGTTGGTGAGGGAACCAGCAACAGGGAAGTACATACTTGACATTGTCCTCACCAATCTGCCTGTCACAGATGCATCTGTTTATGGCAGTATTGGTAGGAATGACCACCGCACAGTCCTTGTGGAGACGAAGTTCTGTCTTCACATTGAGGATACCCACCATCATGCTAAATGGGATAGATTTCGAACAGATCTGGCAACTCAAAACTGGGCATCCATGAGGCACTATGGGCCATCAGCAGCAGCAGAATGGTACTCGACCATAATCTGTAACCTCATGGCCCAGCATATCCCCCACTCTACCGTTACTATAAAGCCGGGAGACCAATCCTGGTTCAATGAAGAATGCAGGAGGACATGCCAGGAGCAGCACCAAGCATACCTCAAAATGAGGTGTCAACCTGGTGAAGCTACAACCCAGGACTACTTGTGTGCCGAACAGTGTAAGCAGCATGCGATAGAGACAGCTAAGCAATCCCATAACCAACGGATCAGATCAAAGCTCTGCAGTCCTGCCACATCCAGTCGTGAATGGTGGTGGACAATTAAACAACCAGCAGGAGGAGGTGGCTCCACAAATATCCCCATCCTCTATGATGGGGGAGCCCAGCAGATCAGCGCAAAAGATAAGGCTGAAGCATTTGCAACAATCTTCAGCCATAAGTGCCAAGTGGATGATCCATCTTGGCCTCCTCCTGAAGTCCTCAGTATCACAGATACCAGTCTTCAGCCAATTCGATTCATTACACGTGATATCAAGAAATGACTGAAGGCACTAGATACTGCAAAAGCTATGGGCCCTGACAACAATCCAGCAATAATACTGAAGAAGACCTGTGCTCCAGAACTTGTCGCACTCCTGGCCAAGCTGTTCCAGTACAGCTACAACACTGGCATCTACCTGGCAATGCGGAAACTTGCCCAGGTATGTCCTGTACACAAAAAGTAGGACAAATCCAACCCGGCCAACTGCCCCCTATCAGTCTACTCTCAATCATCAGTAAAGTGATGGAAGGTGTCGTAGACAGTGCTATCAACTGTTATGAGCAATAATCTGCTCAGTGATGCTCAGTTTGGGTTCTGCCAGGGCCATTCAGCTCCTGACTTCATTACAGCCTTGGTTCAAACATGGACAAAAGAGCTGAACTCAAGAGGTGAGGTGAGAGTGACTGCCCTTGACATTAAGGCAGCCTTTGACCGGGTATGGCATCAAGCAGCCCGAGCAAAACTGGAGTCAATGGGAATATGGCAGAAAACTCTCCACTGGTTGGAGTCATACCTAATGCAAAGGAAGATGGTTGTGGTTGTTGGAGGTCAACCATCTCAGCTCCAGGACATCACTGCAGGAGTTCCTCAGCGTACCCCTAGGCTCAATCATCTTCAGCTGCTTCATCAATGACCTTCCTTCAATCATAAGGTCAGAAATGGGGATGTTCACTGATGATTACACTGTGTTCAGCACAATTCGAGACTCCTCAGATACTGAAGCATTGTGTGTAGAAATGCAGCAAGAACTGGACAATATCCAAGCTTGGGCTGATAAGTAGCAAGTAACATTCGCGCCACACAAGTGCCAGGAAATGACCATCTCCAACAAGAGAGAATCTAATCATCTCCCCTTGACATTCAATGGCATTATGATTGCTGAATCCTCCACTATCAACATCCTAGGGGATGCCATTGACCAGAAACTGATATAGAGAAGTCATATAAATACCGTGGCTACAAGAGCAGGTCAGAGGCCAGGAATCCTGCGGCGAGTAACTCACCTCCTGACTCCCCAAAAGCCTGTCCATCATCCGCAAGGCACAAGCCAGGATTGTGATGAAATACTCTCCACTTGCCTGCATGGATGCAGCTCCAACAACACTCAAGAAGCTAGACACCATCCAGGACAAAGCAGCCCGCTTGATTGGCATCCCATCTACAAACTTTCACTTCCGCCACCACCGATGCACAGTGGCAGCAATGTGTACCATCTGCAAGATGTACTGCAGCAACACACCAAGGCTCCTTAGACAGCACCTTCAAAACCCATGACCTCTACCACCCAGAAGGACAAGGGCAGCAGATGCCTGGGAACACCACCACCTGCAAGTTCCCTCCAAGCCACACAACATCCTGACTTGGAACTATATCGCCGTTCCTTCACTGTCACTGGGTCAAAATCCTGGAGCTCCCTTCCTAACGGCACTGTGGGTGTACCTACCCCACATGGACTGCAGTGGTTCAAGAAGGCAGCTCAAGACCACCTTCTCAAGGGCAATTAGGGATGGGCAATAAACGTTGTCCTAGCCAGCAATGCCCACATCCCATGAATGAATAAAAGAAACACAAGAAATGGCTCGTGAATAAAAGTTGTATCAAATAATTGTCCCCACCATTTTGCCACACTTCACCAATTCCATCATCTCATCCACCCCCTCGCTTGCCATTGCTTTCCCATGCCATTCCGTTCTTCTCATCCCTCTCATATCATCCCCCATCCCATCCTCCATCCACCCCTTCTTCCTATACCATCCCTTCCCCCATTTCATCCCTAACATTCCATCCCACCCCTGTCCCCATTACAACTCTCTCAAGCAGCAGCCCCCCCAGGCCTCTCGCTCCCCCTTCTGCCCCAGAAAGAACTTTCGAGAACAGAATAATATGGGGACATTTAAGATGAAATAATTAATCAATCATGTATTACCAACAAACTAACTTCGGAGCTGCACAGACAGCTTATCAGAAATAACTTCATAGCTTCAGGGCTGCACAGACAGTTTATCAGTAGAAATAGACTAACAAGCTAAAACCTAGTAGGACAGCTGCACCTGCCGAATAGTAGCCTATTGTACAACAATCAGCCCAATGTTCCAAGGAGATAGGGGAACAAGAAACTGCTTGAGGAGAGGGTGACAAGGCAGTACCCCAATCAGGCCCTGACACCAAGAAACTGCAAAGTTTGTAAACCAATTGGGAACATAAAGGGGGTGTCACTGATTTGTAAGAAGAACTATAAGAAAGGCTTGAATTCCCTCCTCCAGCATGGAGGAAGAGGGAGGAGAGCCCAAGTGGTGTTGTTGTTCGCTTTGCTGATGATGTAAACCACTAAGTACTACAATAAAGTTTCTTAAAGCTACAGCCGGACTTCGTCTCTCTGTGTAACCCATGAGATCATAAAAAACTGAGATCCAACACATGCCATCCCACCCCTGTCCCCATTACAACTCTCTCAAGCAGCAGCCCCCCCATGCCTCTCGCCCCCCACTTCTGCACCCCCCCCCATGCTTCCCCCCAACGCCTTTACCACTGTTCCCCCCACCCCCCCCACCCCACCATGATGTAAAGGAAAGATAGTGTAGGATTAGTATAAATGGGTGGTTGATGGTCGGCACAGACTCGGTGGGCCGAAGGGCCTGTTTCAGTGCTGTATATCTAATCTAATCTAATCTAAACACTCCACTCTACCCCAGGGATGCATATGTTGCACAAATTAGCCAACCCCAAAGTTAGGCTCATGTTTCAATCGGGAAGGATGTGAATGCGTTGGAGGTGGTTCAGAGAAAGTTTACTAAATTGATACCCAGAATGGGTGGGTTTTCTTATGAGGAAAGGTTGAACAGACTGAGCTTGTTTTCGCTAGAGTTTAGAAGAGTGAGGGGAGACTTGATTGAAGTTTATAAGATCCTGAACGGTCTTGACAAGGTGGATGTGGAAAGGATGTTTCCTCTTGTGGGTGAGTCCAGAACTAGGGGGCACTGTTTAAAAATTAGGAGTTGACCTTTTAGGACAGAAGTGAGGAGACATTTTTTTCTCTCAGAGGGTTGCGCCACTTTGGAACTCTGCCTCAGAAGGTGGTGGACATGGGGTCATTGAATATTTTTAAGGCGGAGGTAGATAGATTCTTGTTAGGAAAGGGCGATGGAGCGTGGAATTCAAATAGAAACAGATCAGCCATGATCTTATTAAATGGCGGAGCAGGGTCAATGGGCTGAATGGCCTACTTCTGCTCCTAATTCGTATGGTTGTGTGGGTGTTTTGGAGTTTTGATCTCTGGAGTTAGGCGACAATTCGCTGCACCAGAATGTAACTGTGTTTGGACCTTAGCTGGACTGTGATGTCCTGATGGTCAAATAGCTAGTGGCCAATTGCTGTTCAGGTATAAGTGTGAGGAATGAGCACATAGGTGAACTGATTGAAAGGCTGGCGCTGTACCCTGGAGAGAGAGAGAGTCAGCACCTTGCTTGACCCTGGGGAACTTACCTTCCGCTGTTCTTTTTTTCTCACAGTTAGGAAACATTTCCCTAGAACAACAGTTTTACAAACGTGTTATGCATCTCATTCTGCTAAAAAAATTCCATTTCCACTACTCACCTCTATCCCAGTCGAAAATGGTGTTGAAAAGTAAATGAGCCTTGAGTGCAATAAATGGAATTGGGTCTTTAAAAACTTGCAGTTGTCAATCACTTCCCTGAGACATTTTTACAAATTTGTCACGCACTACTCACCTCCGTCCCAGTTGAAAACTACACTGATAACTAAACATGGGCAGCCCCCACCAAATAAACCCAACATACGCTTCCTTTATTGTAACACTTTATTGCAACATTAAAGTACCGGGTGTACTGAATGGAAAATTTTTTGATCCATTTGATAGAAGCCACCTGTAATAAAGGGGGTAGGTCCTAAACCAACAGATGCACCCCTTAAACTGACAAAACAGTCCAGACAGATAAGAACTGCGTATTATTATTATAGACTAGCAGAGACCTGCAATAAAGCTTGGATGGGATATAAAATTAAAACCTGACCCGGGCCTGACCTGACCTGACCACAGCCAACCCGTTCCCGACCTGGGCTCGAGTCCTTTAATTTTTTTTCATGCCCAACCTGACCCAAAAATATCAAACGTGTTATTGAAACAGAACAAAATCATGTCAAAACGTAGATTAAAAAGAAAACAACACAAAACAAAACAATACAGTCCAGCCCGACCCGACCCGAGCCCGAATGCTGGACACGGGATATAGACCCGACCCCACCCGAACCTGATACATGTAGTCGGGTTTGGTTGGGTTCGGGTCGGGTACTCAGGCTTTAACTTGTAAAACATTTGCAGTGAATTTGTTTCTTTATTGTAACTGTACTCCTTTAAATCCCCATGCCAATCCATCCTTCCCATGCCATTCCTCCCGTGCCATAGCCATCCTAAACTTTTCATCCCTCACATATCATCCCCATTCCAAACCCAAATCCACCCTTTCCTATGCCATTCCCATCCCCCATTCCATCCCTCCCCTGCCTCTCCCGTGCCATGCCGTTTACCGCCAAGCTACTCCCCACATCCATGCTGTCTTCCCCCCTCCCCCCACCCCTCCCCAATCCCTCCAGGCAGGGTAACTTAGTTGTTGGGCTCCCCTTACCTTTTGCTTTTTTTTTCACCAATCAATGCGCCCCCTCCCCACCCCATTGCCACCAACCGTTGGCAGCCACATGTGTGTCACATGCTTCAGTCCTCCATAGGTCCCACGTGCCTCCATGTGCGCCAAGCTCCATCCACTCAACACACCAACCAAACAGAACCAGTGCAGACAAAAACTGCATCATTATTTATTTAAAACATGCGCAACAGACTTAGAAGACTAGGGTTTGAGTTCTTAATTTCCACAGGGCTTTTGTGCTAACTGAAGAGATTTAAGTTGTTATGATCTGGAATGCACTGTCTGAAGGTTTGGTGGAAGCAGATTCAATAGCTTACAAAACGGAATTGGATAAATACTTGAAGGGAAAATATTTACAGGGCTATGGGAAAAGAGTGGGTCTATTTAAATAGCTCGTTCAAAGAGCCAGCACAGGCATGATAGGCCAAATGGCCTCCTTTTGTGCTGCATCATTTTATGATTATGTTGCTGATACAAACTACAATTCCCAGCAGAAACTGAGTCCAATAGAAAATTCCTGGACTAAATCCGTATTAGTCTTAAGAAAATCTGCAAAGAAAATTAAACTCAAAGGCTGCAAGCAGTAATTTAGGTTCTTCTTAAAACTGCCTTGGTGATGGAGAGGAGATTGCGTTGGAACTCAGCTCAAGGTCAAATACGATGCCAATGTTGCAAACAGTCTGGTTCAGCCTCAGACAGTGACCAGGGAGAGGGATGGAGTCGCTGGCAAGAACCCAAGATAATGGCTTTGGTCTTCCCATTATTTAATTGGAGGCAATTTCTGCTCTTCCAATATGGGATGGATAACCTAGGGAGCTACACAGTGACTGACATAAAGAGAGCTACACACCAATGGAGAGAAACCTATCCACTGAAATGGATTTACAAGTAAACCTTCAGAGAATTGTAACTGACCAGGGATTTGCCCACTGAACCTGCAGAGGGAGACACTTTAAAAAAATGACAGCTGTCACATTCGTGGGCCTTGCTTTGCAGAGCGCTTTATGTTTGGTGAGGTTGTTCTGAAAAACTCTGTTCTGCATCTGTGGGATGACATTGGTTAATTAGATATTTTAAAACTTAATTGTAACATTCAGGCACTGAATCCACCAAGGCACTGCCCACCAAATCAACCCACTGGCCAATCAAAACAGACTGGACAGACAAAAACTGCGGCCGGAATTGTACGCCCTCCAAAAGAGCGGGTTGGCGGCAGTGGGGGGGGGGGGGGGGCATAAAATGGGTGGGAGGCTGAGGGTGCTCTTCCCGACCCACTCCCGCCTCTGCTGCCAATTTACTCGGGGCAGCAGTGGCAAGAAACGTCCCGCCCGCCCCAGGCCAATCAAGGCCTTTAAGTGGCCAATTAACTGCCACTTAAGGGCCTCCGTCTGCCGCCAGGGGTATTTTACCCTTGGCTGGTGGGCAGCTGAGGCCTCAGAAAACCCGCCTGATAAAGCTAGGCAGCCTTCTGGCGGCCTGGGGTGGGGGACCCTCCTGATTGGGCACCCAGTGCCCCACCGAGGCCACCCACGAACTCACAACCGCCCCCAACCAACAACATGCCTCCCCGCCCGTCTAACCGACCCCCTTTGCCTCGCCGGGGCCCAACCGATTGCCGCCCTGTAAAGCCCCAAAAACGTACCTTTTTTCCAGGGCCATCCTTCTTCTTCATATTGAAGCTGGATGTAGTCCCAGCAGTGGCCACCGCTCCCGGTGGCGCTACTGGGACTAAGAGCTGCTGGCCCGCTGATTGGCCAGCAACTCCATTAGGCACAATGTCCTGCCTCAAGGAGGTGGAAGTCCCGCCCAAGTCCAATTAAGGGCCTGGGGAGCATAAAATCCGGTCTGGAACCCCAGGTCCGGAGGAGGCGTGATCGCCACTGACTTTCGGCTGGTGGACGGATCCCCCCGCCCAACGTAAAATCCAGCCCTGCGTATTATTATTAAAGATTTGGAGGTTTGATCGTATGGAGGCGGGGAAGTGGGTGGTACATGTTTAGCAAAAACTATAGCATCCTGCTTGGCACATTAGTTTGTTTATTGTGCTGGTCTGGCACTGTGGGATCTCACAGCTTGCAGTTACTCATATTAAGCTTCAGAGCAATATGAATATACAATTACAGTTGATTTTTCTGCAATGCTGTAAGCTGTAGTATGAAACACACTCCTTAACTGAGCAGCTGACAGTAT
The DNA here is from genome assembly GCF_036365525.1 of Heterodontus francisci. Taxonomy (NCBI): domain Eukaryota; kingdom Metazoa; phylum Chordata; class Chondrichthyes; order Heterodontiformes; family Heterodontidae; genus Heterodontus; species Heterodontus francisci. The sequence goes on from NC_090374.1 coordinate 121,425,578, forward strand.
CAGTAGGAAATAGTATATGACATCCAGATCATCATGTGTTTGGCAGATTAATTTCTTATTGACATTTTTGCAAAAAGAGATCATTGCATCCCCTTGGGCAGTTCTATGAACATACATATGAACATGTGAATGTACCAATTAGGAGCAGGAGTAGGCCACTTGGCCCTTCCACCTACTCCCGATAATCTTCCACCCCCTTGCTTATCAAGAATCTATCTACCTTTGCCTTAAAAATATTCAAAGACTCTGCTTCCACTGCCTTTTCAGGAAGAGAATTCCAAAGACTCATGACCCTCTGAGAGAAAAAAATTCTCCTCATCTCTGTCTTAAATGGGCGACCACTTATTTTTAAACAGTGACCCCTAGTTCTAGATTCTCCAACTAGGGGAAACAACCTTTCCACATCCACACTGTCAAGACCCCTCAGGATCTTATATGTTTCAATCAAATTGCCTCTTACTTTTCTAAATTCCAGCGGATACAAGCCTAGCCTGTCCAATCTTTCCTCATAAGACAGTCCACACATTCCTGGTATTAGTCTAGTAAACCTTCTCTGTACTGCCTCCAACGCATTTACATCCTTCCTTAAATAAGGAGACCAGTACTGTACACTGTACTCCAGATGTAGTCTCACCAATGCCCTGTATAGCTGAAGCATAACCTCCCTACTTTTGTGTTGAATTCCCCTTGCGATAAACGATAACATTCTATTAGCTTTCCTAATTACGTGCTGTACCTGCATACTAGCCTTTTATGATTCATGCACTAGGACACCCAGATCCCTCTGCATCTCAGAGCTCTGCAATCTCTCACCATTTAGATAATGTGCTTCTTTTTTATTCTTCCTGCCAAAGTGGACAATTTCACACTTTCCAACATTATACTCCATTTGCCAGGTCTTTGCCCACTCACTTAACCTATCTATATCCCTTTGTAACCTGCTTATGTCCTCTTCACAAGTTACTTTCCCACCTATCTTTGCATCATCAGCAAATTTAGCAACCATACCTTCGGTCCCTTCATCTAAGTCATTTATATAAATTGTAAAAGTTGAGTCCCTGTGGCACACCACTTGTTACATCTTGCCAACCAGAAAATGACCCATTTATGCCTTGTCTCTGGTTTCCTGTTAGCTAACCAATCTTCTATCCATGCCGGTATGTTACCCCCTACACCATGAGTTTTAATTTTCTGCAATAACCTTTGATGTGGGACCTTATCAAATGTCTTCTGGAAATCTAAGTACAGTACATCCACCAGTTCCCCTTTATCTACAGCACATGTAACTCCCTCAAAGAACTCCAATAAATTGGTTAAACCTGATTTCCCTTTCACAAAACCATGTTGACTCTGCCTGCTTACCTTGAATTTTTCTAAATGCCCTGCTATAACGTCTCTAATAATAGCTTCTAACATTTTTCCTAAGACAGATGTTAAGCTAACTGGCTAGTAGTTTCCTACTTTCTGTCTCCCTCCTTTTTTGAATAAAGGAGTTACATTTGCCATTTTCTAATCTAATGGAACCTTCCCTAAATCTAGGGAATTTTGGAAAATTAAAACTAATGCATCAACGATCTCACTAGCCACTTCATTTGAGACCCTAGGATGAAGTCCATCAAGACCCAGGGACTTGTCAGCCCACAGCTCCAATAATTTGTTCAGTACCACTTCCCTGGTGATTGTAATTTTCTTGAGTTCCTCCCACCCTTCCATTTCCTGACTTACAGCTAATACTGGGATGTTACTTGTACCCTCTATAGTGAAGACCGATGCAAAATATCTGTTCAATTCATCTGCCATTTCCTTATTACCTATTATTAATTCCCCAGACTCACTTTTGATAGGACCAACGCTCACTTTGTTAACTCTTTTTAAAATATCTATCGAAATTCTTACTATCTGTCTCTATATTTCTAGCTAGCTTTCTTTCGTACTCTAATTTTACTTTCCTTATCAATCTTTTAGTCGTTCTTTGCTGTTTTTTATATTCTGTCCAATCTTCTGACCAGCCTCCCATCTTTGCAAAATTATAGGCGTTTTCTTTAAGTTTGATACTATCTTTAACTGTTTTGGTTAACGAAGGATGGCAGGTCCCACCCTTGGAATTTTTCTTTCTTGTTGAAATGTATTTATTCTGTGTATTCTGTAATATCCCCTTAAATGTCTGCCACTGCATCTCTATTGACTTATCCCTTAACCTGATTTGCCAGTTCACTTTAGCTAGCTCTGCTTTCATGCCCTCATAATTGCCCTTATTTAAGTTTAAAATACTATTCTTGGACCCACTCTTTCTCACACGGAATGTAAAATTCAATCGTATTATGATCGCTGCTAGCTAGGGGTGTTTTAACTATGAGGTCATTAATTAATCCTATCTCACTGCACAATACCAGGTCCAGTATAGCCTGCTGTCTGGTTGGCTCCAGAATGTATTTTTGCAAGAAATTATCCCGAAAACATTCTATGTACTCCTCATCCAAGCTACCTCTGCCCATCTGGTTTTTCCAGTCTATATATAGGTTAAAATCCCCTATAATTATCGTTGTACCTTTCTGACAGGCTGCCATTATTTCTTCCTTTATACCCCATCCTACAGTGTGGTTAATGTTAGGTGGCCTGTACACCACTCCCACAAGTGACTTCTTGCCTTTATGATTTCTCATCTCTACCCAAACCTGCTTCTAAATCCTTATCTCCTGAACTTAGGTCATCCCTCTCTATTGCGCTAATACTATCATTAATTAACAGAGCTACCCCTTCACCTTTTCCTAGCTTCCTGTCCTTCCTAAATGCCATGTACCCTTCAATATTCAGGTCCCAGTCTACGTTGTCCTGCAGCCATGTCTCTGTAATGGCTATCAGATCGTACTGATTTATTGCTATTTGCGCTCTCAGTTCATCTCTGTTTTGTTTCGAATGCTATGTGCATTCCGATTCAGAGCCTTTGGTTGTGTCCTTTTATTATTTTTGTAACCTCTAGCCTTATCTGTTGATTTACTCTTAGATTTGTACACTCTGTCCCTTCCTGTCAGAGTCTGTTTATCATTTCCCATATTAATACCTACTCCTTGATTTACCATATCTTCCCAAATTTGATCCCTTGACCCCACTATTCAGTTTAAAACACTCTCTACTTCCGTATTAATGCGGCCCACTAGAATACCAGCCCCATCACGGTTCAGGTGTAGACCGTCCCAACGGTACAGCCACCAGTTTCCCCAGTACTGGTGCCAGTGGCCCATGAACTGGAACCCACTTCTACCACACCAGTCTTTGAGCCACGCATTAATTTCTCTAATCATATTTGCCCTATGCCAATTTGTATAAGGCTCAGCTAATAGTCCAGAGATTATTACCTTTGAGGTTCTGCTTCTTAATTTTGTGCCTAGTTCCTCATACTGACTATGCAGAACCTCATTCCTTGTCCTGCTTATGTTGTTGGTACCTACATGGACCATGATGACTGGATCCTCCACCTCCCACTGTAAGTTCCTCTCCAGCCCTCAGCAGGTGTTCCGAACACTAGCACTGGGCAGGTATCACAGCTGTCTGGACTCTCGCTGTTTGCTGCAGAGAACAATGTCAATCCCCCTAACTATACTGTCCCCGACTACCACTACATTCCATTTTCCTCCATCCTCTTGAATGGCTTCCTGTACCATGGTGCCATGGTCAGGTTGCTTATCCACCCCGCAGTCCCCACTCTCATCCAAACAAGCTGAAAGAACCTCAAACCTGTTGGACAATTGCAAAGGCTGAGGCTCCTGCCCTCTAGGTCCCCTTACCTGCCTCAGCTGCAGCCAAGCTCTCCTGTCCCTGACTACTGACCAAATTAGAAGACCCTATCCTAAGGGGTGTGACCGACCCCTTATACAAAATGTCCCGGTAACTTTCCCCCTCCCTGATGTGTCCCAGTGTCTGCAGCTCAGACTCCAGTTCAGTGATTCTGAGCCAAAGCTCTTCGAGCCGCAAACGCTTACTGAGACATGTTTGCTCTGGATCACACTGGCATCCAGGAGCTCCCACATGCTGCAGCCTTGATGCATCACATGTCCTACCATCCTTAATGTGTTTGAATTAACTACTTCATTATTTTATTCAATTTTTTATTTTATTTTATTTTCCTTTTTTAAATATATTTTATGAAGTTTACCACGAGTTCCTTTACTATTTTAAACGTTAGAATGGACCTTAATCATTTACCAGATACTCACCAAACAGGTAGCTTCTTCCAGTGTGCTCTCTCTGTTGATTGTGACGTCACTCTGATGTCACTTTTCGATTTTTCTCCTGCTCTGCTCCCACTGTGCTCCTCTCTCTCTCTCGCTCTGTCTCCAGTCTCGACTCTGAGCTTTTGGCGTGCTTTTAAACCTCTGCTCCCACTGTGCTCCTCTCTCTCTCTTGCTCTGTCTCCAGTCTCCGACTCTGGGCTTTTGGCGTGCTTTTAAACCTCTGCTCCCACTGTGCTCCTCTCTCTCTCACGCTCTGTCTCCAGTCTCGACTCTGGGCTTTTGGCGTGCTTTTAAACCTCTGCTCCCACTGTGCTCCTCTCTCTCTCTCGCTCTGTCTCCAGTCTCCGACTCTGGGCTTTTGGCGTGCTTTTAAACCTCTGCTCCCACTGTGCTCCTCTCTCTCTCTTGCTCTGTCTCCAGTCTCCGACTCTGGGCTTTTGGCGTGCTTTTAAACCTCTGCTCCCACTGTGCTCCTCTCTCTCTCTTGCTCTGTCTCCAGTCTCCGACTCTGGGCTTTTGGCGTGCTTTTAAACCTCTGCTCCCACTGTGCTCCTCTCTCTCTCTTGCTCTGTCTCCAGTCTCCGACTCTGGGCTTTTGGCGTGCTTTTAAACCTCTGCTCCCACTGTGCTCCTCTCTCTCTCTCGCTCTGTCTCCGGTCTCGGACTCTGGGCTTTTGGCGTGCTTTTAAACCTCTGCTCCCACTGTGCTCCTCTCTCTCTCTCGCTCTGTCTCCAGTCTCCGACTCTGGGCTTTTGGTGTGCTTTTAAACCTCTGCTCCCACTGTGCTCCTCTCTCTCTCTTGCTCTGTCTCCAGTCTCCGACTCTGGGCTTTTGGCGTGCTTTTAAACCTCTGCTCCCACTGTGCTCCTCTCTCTCTCTCGCTCTGTCTCCAGTCTCCGACTCTGGGCTTTTGGTGTGCTTTTAAACCTCTGCTCCCACTGTGCTCCTCTCTCTCTCACGCTCTGTCTCCAGTCTCGACTCTGGGCTTTTGGCGTGCTTTTAAACCTCTGCTCCCACTGTGCTCCTCTCTCTCTCTCGCTCTGTCTCCAGTCTCCGACTCTGGGCTTTTGGCGTGCTTTTAAACCTCTGCTCCCACTGTGCTCCTCTTTCTCTCTCGCTCTGTCTCCAGTCTCCGACTCTGGGCTTTTGGCGTGCTTTTAAACCTCTGCTCCCACTGTGCTCCTCTCTCTCTCTTGCTCTGTCTCCAGTCTCCGACTCTGGGCTTTTGGCGTGCTTTTAAACCTCTGCTCCCACTGTGCTCCTCTCTCTCTCTTGCTCTGTCTCCAGTCTCCGACTCTGGGCTTTTGGCGTGCTTTTAAACCTCTGCTCCCACTGTGCTCCTCTCTCTCTCTTGCTCTGTCTCCAGTCTCCGACTCTGGGCTTTTGGCGTGCTTTTAAACCTCTGCTCCCACTGTGCTCCTCTCTCTCTCTTGCTCTGTCTCCAGTCTCCGACTCTGGGCTTTTGGCGTGCTTTTAAACCTCTGCTCCCACTGTGCTCCTCTCTCTCTCTTGCTCTGTCTCCAGTCTCCGACTCTGGGCTTTTGGCGTGCTTTTAAACCTCTGCTCCCACTGTGCTCCTCTCTCTCTCGCTCTGTCTCCAGTCTCCGACTCTGGGCTTTTGGTGTGCTTTTAAACCTCTGCTCCCACTGTGCTCCTCTCTCTCTCTCTCTCTCGCTCTGTCTCCAGTCTCCGACTCTGGGCTTTTGGCGTGCTTTTAAACCTCTGCTCCCACTGTGCTCCTCTCTCTCTCTCGCTCTGTCTCCAGTCTCCGACTCTGGGCTTTTGGCGTGCTTTTAAACCTCTGCTCCCACTGTGCTCCTCTCTCTCTCTCGCTCTGTCTCCAGTCTCCGACTCTGGGCTTTTGGCGTGCTTTTAAACCTCTGCTCCCACTGTGCTCCTTTCTCTCTCTTGCCCTGTCTGTCTCCGGTCTCTGACACTAGGCCTTTGGCGTGCTTTTTAAACCTCCACTCCCGCTGTGCTCCTCTCTCTCTCTCACTCTGTCTGTCTCCAGTCTCCGACTCTGGGCTTTTGGCGCGCTTTTTAAACCTCCGCTCTGTCTGTGCTCCTCTCTCTCTCGCTCTGTCTCTGGTCTCCGACAGTTCTGTTAATAACATGGCTTGTTGCTTGGAGAAAACATCTCCATTATACATAGATGTTACAAATCAGAAACAGGCCATTCAGTCCAACCACTTTGTGTTGATGTTTTTCCACAAGAATAAATAATCCTGACCTCATTTACCCACTCTATTCTCAAATTCCTTCATCCCTTTTTCCTTTATTCACCAATCTAATCTAGAATGTTGACATAGATTCTGCCTTAAACACTAACCCTGGAAGTGAATTTTACATTCTCACAACTGTCTGTTTTAAGAACTTTCTCTTGCTCTCTGTTCTAAGTGCCCCTCGTCCTAGACAACTCAACCACTAAACACAACCTACTTCTATCTACCATGTCCCACCATTTTATAAAATTAAACTTGTATCATATCAAACCAGAATCTGCATTCTAAACAAAAAGACCCAATTTATTCAATCACTGGGATATAATTTAGAAGGTGCCATGCTGAAACTCTGTTTCTTCAATCAGAATGCACCATGAGTACTATGTCCAGTTTCGGTTACTGAGACACAAAGGAAAGTTTTAGACCCTGGAGAGATTTCACAGAAGAGATTCTTGGGAGTCAGAGGATTTAATTATGAGAAAAGATTGGAAAAACCTGGGCCCTTCAGTCTTGAAAGGGACTGTAAGAAATGGCTATCTAATAACCTCATACAATCTTAAGAAAATGAATTGAATATTATAGAAATAGCTCTCTTTCTTATTAAGAAAGATTCTATAGCCGTCTGCCATGCTGACAGACACAGGACAGTGTCGGGCTGTTATCTCTGCCAAGCTATGATTCGAGCACAGGGTCTGAAACAAGGCTGATTAGATGGAGCCTCCTACCCTCTCTAGACAAGTGTCTGGCAGAAGTTTACAAATGGTACCTAGCAAGTGATAAGCCACAAGATGACTTCAGGGGCAGAGTGATGGGCATGGGAGGAGTTTACTTTGAGTACTGGAATCAAAAAAGCGATTGACATGGAAAACCAACCAGCCCTTAGAAATAAACAGGTGCTTGGGAGGGAAATCTTCAGTCTTCTTCAGACAGGAGAGGAGAACTTTCCAAAATGGAGTCTATGCTGGCTTCTGCCTAACACTTTGGTTAGGTGAAGAAGGCTGAGGATCCTGAGGACCAAAGAAACAACCAGCACTTCACCTGCCTTATCCATCGGGGACACTACCACCACCATTCTTCCCCACTATATGCCAATCTGTTTTGTTGAATGATAATTTCCTTTGGTCCACTGGCTGCAGATCTGAATTTATTTTTTTTAGACATTTTAAAAAGGCAAGCTGTCAGCAAAGTCATCCTTTCAGCTTAAGAATTACTGCTAACTGCTATGTTTGAATGACTGAGCGACTGTCATGTGACAAGGCCCTCCCCATCTGTGATTTTTTAAGCTGGTATTTTTCTCTACAGCAGAGAAGCAACTGACATGAGCAGACCCTAAATGGGGGGTCCCTTTCTCTCTCTCTCCATTCCAGCTTGAAAGCTTTCAAATCCTGCCTGTTGACTGACCACTTTTGCATACTCTTGCTATAATCAGAAACCCCTTTGGAGGAAATCATCCGCATCACTGTCTCCAAGAGACTCACCAAACCAGTCATCTACCTCTTCAAACTAAAAGCCCCAGGAGCACTGAATTCAGCTTGAAGCCAGCTGAATCATCAAACTCCACAGACTGTACACTTTTTTATGGACTCTAACTCAATCAATCTACCTTTCCCAACGCTGTAACCTATTTGTGTGAGTGTAAACTTCTAGTGTGTGTGTGAGAGTGAAAGCTGGTGCATTGTTTATTATTTTATTAGTTTGGTTTAGGTACAATAAAGTTAAACTCTTTCTTTGTTAAACTCAGGAAAACCTGGCTGATTGGTTCTTGTTATGATCGTACAAAGTAAGTAATAAAACACCTACTTAATTGGCCAGTACATCCACTTAAAGAAAGAATTAAACCTGTTGTGGTCAAACAAGGAGAGGGCAAAGAGGGAAGCCCTTCAACCCCTCCTCACTTGACCGTAACAATACAATCGGGGATTGGTAAACTGTTCAACCTGCTACGGTCATATGTCCTTTCTGTCTATTTAACTTATGCATCATCATATTTAAACTGCTGCTTCTTATTTTTTTTTTCTTTTTCTTTGGCCTCCTTATCTCGAGAGACAATGGATAAGCGCCTGGAGGTGGTCAGTGGTTTGTGAAGCAGCGCGTGGAGTGGCTATAAAGGCCAATTCTAGAGTGACAGGCTCTTCCACAGGTGCTGCAGAGAAATTTGTTTGTCGGGGCTGTTACACAGTTGGCTCTCCCCTTGCGCCTCTGTCTTTTTTCCTGCCAACTACTAAGTCTCTTTGACTCGCCGCACTTCAGCCCCGTCTTAATAAGCTACTTTAAAAACACCAATGACTTCAACCCCCTTTTTGGGTAATCTGTGACTCCTGAAACAAATCTTACAGGACATTATCGAGTAATTCTTTGGCTGTAAAGCGCTTTGGGACATACTGAGGTCTTGAAAGGACCTTACATACATGCAAGTTCCTTCCTTCCTTCTTGGCCTGTTTTATTTTCCATTTTTCCTTCCTTCCCACCCCCCAAGAGCTCTGGTTCAAAGTGTGCGATCAAAGTATAACAGGGTCCAAATGTTCAAACTACTTGGAGGCAAAGCACCTTTAAACCTCGCCACTGGTTGTAAAGGCCATAACTTTACAATAATTTAAAACTGCTCTTATTTTTTTGTGTGGTTTCAGGAGCGTAGAGCTATAATGACCTCCATGTGTCACTTTCTCCTGTTTATTTTATTCCATCTGCCACTGCACTCTGCTGTCAGTCAAGGCTGTCCTCTCTCCCCTGCCTTGTTTGTGTGCTGTATCAAAGCTTTTGCCGAAACCATCAGGAAGGATGCGGGCATAAGAGGGGTGCTCAGGTCAAAGCCTCCTTGTACATGAACGACATTGCCATCTTCTGCTCGGATTCACTGTCAGTTCACAGACTGATGAGAATCTGTGACCAGTTTAAATTGGCCTCTGGAGCCAAAGTAGATTGCAGCAGGAGTGAGGCCATCTTCTTTGGGAACTGGGCTGACTGAGCCTTTGTCCCCTTCACCATCAGGTCAGACTACCTGAAGGTGCTGGGGGCACAGTTCAAAGGGCCCAGGGCGTGTGCCAAAAACTGGGAGGAAGGAATAGTCGAGGTCAAACAGAAACTGGGCGGGCGGGAGCCGAAGTTCCCTCTCCATTGCAGGCAAGAACCTGGTCATCAGGTGCGAGGTACTCTTGATGTCACTCTACATATTTTAAAATTTTATTTAGAGATACAGCACTGAAACAGGCCCTTCGGCCCACCAAGTCTGTGCCAACCATCAACCACCAATTTATACTAATCCTACATTAATCCCATATTCCTACCACATCCCCACCTTCCCCTACCACCTACCTATACTAGGGGCAATTTATAATAGCCAATTTACCTATCAACCTGCAAGTCTTTGGCTGTGGGATGAAACCGGAGCACCCGGCGAAAACCCACATGGTCGCAGGGAGAACTTGCAAACTCCGCACAGGCAGTACCCAGAATCGAACCGGTTGGTGGAGCTGTGAGGCTGCGATGCTAACCACTGTGCCATCTGTATCCCACTCCTACACCATGGTGGTCATCCAAGCCATCTTCTGCTTTATCTGGAGATAGAAAATGGAACGTGTCCGCAGGAATATCATGCACAAAGCTCTAAATTAAGGGGGGAAAACGTATGCAACGTCGTCCTCATCCTGATGACCACCTTTGCGTGCTGCGGCATCAGGCTGTGCATTGACCTTCGGTACACGAACACCAAATGTCACTATGTGCTGAAGTTCTATCTTTCCCCAACGTTGCAAAGGATAGGTCTGACCACATTGCTGCAGAACACTCCATTCAGTTGGACCGTGCCATACCACCACTCCCTCGTGGAAAAGTTTGCACAGAAAAATACCTTTGACCACATGTCTATCATGTTGTGGTCCGCACGTAACCTCCTCAAGGACCTGTGGGAAAAGGGGATGGTTGATCTTTTTGGATTGGTCCCCAAGCAGACTGTCAAAGTCATTTGGCAGAATGCCTCATCGCCAAAACTTCCAAACAAGCACCAAGACCTATCTTGGCTGTTGGTAAGATGAGCCCTTCCTGTCAGATCCTTAATGCACACCTGGGGTTTGCCCTCAAGATGGCTGCGGTGGGGAAGAAATCGTTGCCCATCTCCTTCTAGAATGTGCCTTTGCAAAGCAGGTCTGGAAAGAGATGCAGTGGACTTTGTCGCAGTTCATCCTGTGCAGCTCTGTAACACAGGACTGTTCCCAGGGAAGTACGCCAAGACAAACATCAACTACTGCTAGAGGACCATCAACTTGGTGAAAGACACACTTTGGTCTGCCGATACTTGTTGGTCTTCCAGTGCAAAGATCTGTCCATGACCAAGTGTTGCATACAGGCACATTCCAAGGTCCAGGTCTATGTGTTGAAGGATGCACTAAAGAAGCAGCCACCAAGAGGCTCAATGGGGAAAGGCCACAGTCTAAGGCCCTCCTGCCATCATATACTGAGGGGCTGGAAGCTGTGTAAACCTCTCAGACAGTATGCACCGAAGAATGCTTGACATGAAATGTCTATTGTAAATATGACCTTTAACTGTAAGTGTAGTGAGACATCTCAGAGTGTATTGAAAGAAATTGAACTGTATTGCATGTTATGTAATTTCAAATTTGAACTGTTATGCAATGCACTTTTACAAATTTTATGAATAAAGTATATTTTTGGAAAAAACTCTGTAGACTTACAGAACATTGATTGGAAATATGAAGGTCTGATTTCTGCATGGGTGCACAATGTACTGATGTCATTATGACACTGTTTCAATCTCTGTTTTTGCCTGGTTAGTCGTGATGTTGGTAGCAATGATGACAGATGCAGCTTTGCATGATCAGCTGGTGAATCTGGGTGCAGCTCATAAAACCCAAGAAAAAGTGAGGCTCTGCTATCACCCGAACACAGTTATTTGTTGAGTATTGAGGTGTGGATTCTAGTCTTATCAGAGTGATGAGCTAAGATCTGAAATATGGCCTTCCTTGTACAAATAAGTCTTATAATCTTGCAGTCAGTTATTATCATTCTATTGATCTGACTGAACTGTCGTCGTCAGGATGGTTACTTGTGAGGGCTTGCCAGCCAAATGTGAGCCCCAGGCAAAACTCACCATTATGCAGAAAAACTGCATACAACCGCTGCATCAGCTTAATTTAAACATAGTATATTGTGAAATGATTTACTTTATTCGACATTCTACAGCCAAGTTCTTCATGCAATTCACTACATATTTGTGTTTTAATGGATTGTGGGGATAGGGGAAGTTTTGTAGGATGTGCAGAGTGACGCTTAAACTGCTCTGTTACTTGTAAAGGTTCTGTATTTACTTTTTGAAATGGCATAGTTCTAACTTGAATACCCATAAGGGTGAAATTGGTCTTCAACAGTAGCACTAAACAGATGATAGTGAATTGGCAGCCCCCTTTACACCCTGCCCAATATTATTTTCCATTGAAGTGAATTTGTTATTGCCCTTTTTTTGCTTCTGCTGGAGATGAATTTCAAGCCCCAGTTTTTTGTCACTTGTAAAAACTATAATAATGTAATTCTTGATTCATTTAACTAAAATATATGTATACAGGGAAATAGAGAAATAACTTTGGAAGCAAATATCTGGCAATTCTCTAATTTTCTATTTTTATATGATTCAGCAAGAAACCTGAAATTTCAGAAAATTAAGAAGTAAGAAAACAAAATGTAGAATCTAGTCAAACATGAATGAAAATTTAGTAATATGCACGGACATTTACTTCAAATTAGTTTTTCATATAGTTTACACTCCTGTATCGAGCACAATCCTCTTTATTTAAATCCCGTACACCTATCTGTTAATATTGTTTCCTGTAATCAGTTTAACAAGAGGGTTTGAGAGGTCATGCACTGGCTTGGTGTTTCTTTACAATGGAAAGGAATTCTTCAACATCGTCAGGTGATCCCATAATGAGTGGAACCCGTTGATGAATAGACTCTGGCTTCACATCAAGTACTGGCTGGGATCCTGTAGTGGCTTTTCCACCAGCCTGTTCCATTATGAAAGCCATTGGGTTGCACTCATACAGAAGACGAAGCTGTGGTTAAAAAGCAATATATTTAAAATAATTATTAAAATATTTACCAAAATACAGACACCATTACTTTTGATAGCTGGCAGCGAGCTGGAGGCACATCATTCAGGTTGATCAGTAGATAATAACAGGGGACAGGTTACTCTTGGTAAGTGGTAGCATACTCATGCTACATGGGAGCATAGGAACAGCAGCAGGCCATTCATCCCATCGAGCCTGCTCTGTCATTGAATTAAAGTTTGGCAGAACTGTACCTTAATTCCTTTTACTCACCCTAGTTCAATATCTCTTGATACCTTTACCCAACAAAAACCTATCTACATTTAGATCACAGCACCCAAAATCATCAACAGCAAACTTGTCTATGACAGTAGCACAATAATATTATTAATTCAAGTTTGTGTCTTCAGCAGCATTAAGTGCCACCTTGAGGTATTTTTTCCTGTACTGCTACCTCCATAGAAGCCTCAGGAAAATCAACTTCTCTAGTTGTTCTTGGCTTCCACATACAGTGGGTCCACCTCATTTATGATACAGCACTGCAGGTAAAGTCAGAGCTACTATCAATGGCAAGTTAAAGTGATTCTGTAATAACATCAGCAACAACCGACAACCGACGATTGCAATCATAGTATTTCCTGCACCGCTGCTTCCAAAGGTGGTTCTCTATTACTGGCGGTAGCAGCAGCACTGGTTTATAATGTAGACTTGCCGCCAAAGTCAGGGCTGCCATTGGCTGTTGGGATAAGAGGTGGAATAAATTACTGCCACGAGAAGTATAATAACAACAGTATAATAAAAGCATTAGCTGCCCCAGTGGCTCAGTAGGTGAATACACCACCTGATTTGGTAAGGATCCACACAGACTGAAAAGGATGCAGGTTCATGGTCTGTGCTGAGTTGACTGATCTCAGACAGGCAGCAGTAGAGATAGTATAATTGGCCACTGTGCCCTGGAGAGGAAATGTCAACCAGGATTCCTGCTTCTGATAGCACATGAGGATGATGACGCCCTGGCTAAGATCAAGTAACTCAGCACAGATCAGAAATTGAAACTATTCTTGATACCTAGGCCTCAGTAACATCTCGCAGTGCATTTATCCTGAGCTACTGGAAACCTGAATGGTCATCCTTTACCACGCAAACAAGCATTGAAGAAGAAGATTTCTGCTTACTTATGGTGCATCTAAAATAAAGCACAGACCTGAGAACATGCAATTCCAATAGGTGAAAACCTACCTTTCCTTTTGGACTTTTCTTGTTGGCAGGATACATGAAGATTCCTCCATACTTCAACGTACGATGAACATCTGCCACCATAGAGCCTACATATCTTGAACTGTATGGAGCAGTGCCATCCTGCACAAAGAGACATAATGTGGATGAATGCAGCTAGTCTAAAACACAGTGGAATACAATTTAAATTCCACTTCACTGAGCACCCATCCTATAGTTTTCTCTTCTAATTTTCACCAGAAGGGAATAACTTTTCAGGGTACAGTTTCAGAAATGTTGAACCCTCTCCAGCACCTCACCTAAATGACCATGCTTAATGTATGAACCTAAGCAATGAAACCTGGAATTTCCTCAATGAGATATATATTATTTTGAGTAATTGTAGCATCCCCCGGTGGTCTGTGGGGGGAGAGGCAAAGAAATTTCTTTGCATACCCATTGGCTCAGGTATTGGTGTAAAACTGGTGTAAAATTGATGTAAATAACTGAACCAGCAGGAAACTTCTGTGCAGACTCTTAGATGCAATGTTCAGCCTGTGCTCTTCAGTCAAACACTGGGGGACAAGCAGCTAAGATAGTGCTTAGCTGTTGCATTTCTCTCTCAAGTTACTTCATCTTACTGATATTCTTATTACACTTGGAAAGAATTATGAATATACACGTGTCATCTGTGCCCAGAGGGCAGTGTGGCTTGGGAATAAACCATAGAATAGGAATGCAAAACTTCATTCTTTTAGACCTCTTGGTACTTCTGGAAGGCTTCAAAGGAGGGAAGAACAGATTCCTTGGTGTGGCTGCCACCAAGTCACCCAGAATTATCACCCATGCCACCTGAAGGTAGCCAGCTCCCTCAACATCGAGACTGCAGGGCAGGTCTGCAAGAAATTCCATGTTCTCAGCAGGGCAGGCAAGGTAACATGCTTTCCTTCTTGCTCACCTTGGGCACTCAGTACACTCTTCACCCTTTTAAAGCGACACTAGCTTAACTAACTTTTCACAGTGCTTTTAGGTTAAGAGGAGCTCCAACTCATCATCTTGCTCTATGGCTACCCAGATTCCTTCACAACAATTACTTACATGGACCACCCTAAAAACCCTTCCTTCACTTTAATACATTCAATCCCCCATATTTTTTAATTCACTTCTCCTATTCCACTTGTCACACACTCCTCCACCGGTGGTTTTACGAGCCCACAGGACAACAGTTTTGCTTGTATAGTGTCTTTATTGAACAGTCTTCCGATGGCTGCCTGCAGTGAGTACCTCATGGTGGCGATCAAATGACTACGGTAAGCCAGGAGGCACATTAATTCAGTAATTAATTTGGGTGTTCAGGTCCATTGTTCCCTGAAGGTGGCAACGCAGGTCAATAGAGTGGTCAAGAAGGCATACGGCATGCTTTCCTTCATCGGACGGGGTATTGAGTACAAGGGTTGGCAGGTCATGTTACAGTTGTATAAGACTTTGGTTCGGCCACATTTGGAATACTGCGTGCAGTTCTGGTCGCCACATTACCAAAAGGATGTAGATGCTTTGGAGAGGGTGCAGAGGAGGTTCACCAGGATGTTGCCTGGTATGGAGGGCGCTAGCTATGAAGAGAGGTTGAGTAGATTAGGATTATTTTCATTAGAAAGATGGAGGTTGAGGGGGGACCTGATTGAGGTGTACAAAATCATGAGAGGTATAGACAGGGTGGATAGCAAGAAGCTTTTTCCCAGAGTGGGGGATTCAATTACTAGAGGTCACGAGTTCAAAGTGAGAGGGGAAAAGTTTAGGGGGGATATGCGTGGAAAGTTCTTTATGCAGAGCGTGGTGGGTGCCTGGAACGCGTTGCCAGTGGAGGTGGTAGACGCGGGCACGATAGCGTCTTTTAAGATGTATCTAGACAGATACATGAATGGGCAGGAAGCAAAGAGATACAGACCCTTAGAAAATAGGTTTAGATAGAGGATTTGGATCGGCGCAGGCTTGGAGGGCCGAAGGGCCTGTTCCTGTGCTGTAATTTTCTTTGTTCTTAGTATTGCATTTCTCTCCCAAGAAGCTAGCCTTACCCTCAGTCACTTCATCTTTCTGCAGGACCAATTCAATTATCTGGCTACCACCTAACAAAATAAACTAAGCACTGATATGTAGGACTGGAGTAAAATTTGGGAGACAACTGGGAAGGAGAGGCAAGGGAAAGACTCATATCATAACTAAAAAAAAAGGAAAAACAAACTACAGTAATATATCCTTGGAATTTCAGAAAACCAGAATTATCCCCTGAAGGAAGCTTTCCATTTCTCAGAGCTCCTGCTGACACAGATGGTAACAATTACAAAAAAGCTTGAGAGAATTGTCCTGTATAGTGGGACTGCATAGGTTAGTTTAAAAGTACATTTTAGAACAGGGCAACTTTTAAAGACTGAGCTACATGAAAACACTGTGTAGCAAAAGGCATTCATAACTGATATAGCTAAGGGATTATATGCAGATGGCAGTATATGAGCATTCATGGGTATGTGAAGCTGTGTTGGATAAGGGCGCCAATATTAACTATTTAATTGCATGCAGCCAGCACATTGACTTTACGTTCCTGCATATTTGAACTACAGAAGTACAAAATCTAAAAGTGGCTGTAGGGAACCAACACTCAGCCTGAGAAATTGTCGCAATCGTTGGTTGGTATACAGTCCCACAGCCAAAAAGGTCAGAGATGTTTTTGCTTTTTCTCCCCCTAATTTTCCAGTCATCTCTTCAGATGGCACTGATTCTTGCTGGTACATGGTTTAATGGGTCTGGCAGCATCGGTGGAGAGAGAAACAGAGCTAATGTTTCACGTCTGTGACCTTTCATTAGAAAGGTCATCTGTTCTGATGAAAGGTCATAGACCTGAAATGTTAACTCTGCTTCTCTCTCCACAGATGCTGCCAGACCTGCTGCGTATTTATAGCACTTTCTGTTTTTATTTCAGATTTCCAGCATCTGCAATATTTTGCTTTTATTATCATGATTTAATGGGTACTGGTAACTGTGTAAACCATGATAGTGAGAGTTAGTAAGCTACTCAACTGTGGTCATCACACTGAGCCGGGTTCCGTTCTTGCCTCATTAACATCCACATATATCAGTGGTATCACTCACGCCTCTGAGTTAGAAGGCTGTGGGTTCATGCCTCACTCCACAGACTTGAACACATAATCTAGGCTGATGCATCCGTGTGCTACTGACGGAAGGCTACACTGTCGGAGATGCTGTCTTTTGGATGAGATATTAAACCAATGTCCCATTTGTTCTCTCAGGTGGATGTTAAAGATCACATGGCATTATTTAAAGATGAGCAGGGGAGTTCTCCCAGTGTCCTGGCCAAGATTTATCCTTCAACCAACACTTAAAACAGATTATCTGGTCATTTATTTCATTGCTGTTTGTGGGACATTGCTGTGTGCAAATTGGCTGCTGTGTTTCTTACAACACTGACTGCACTTCAAAGCACTTAATTGGCTCGAAACACACTGAGTTCATGAAAGGCGCTATCTAAATACAAGTTTTTCTTTCTCTCACCTACATTTGCAAGATCTTCCCCTTTCACCAGGGTCTCTCTCTGCCTATTCACAATAGGATCACTGTCCCTCTTTCTTAAGTCTCTTTTTATCTCTTTTTCCCCTCCTAACTCCTATTTACACCCTTGCTGAGATCAGCCATCTCAACACAGATTGAGAATTAGAACTGAACCCTCCAGCTTCTCCAGTAGCCGGTGAGTTTTTAAAAATTTATTCTTTCATGGGATGTGGGCATCACTGGCAAGGCCAGCATTTGTTGCCCATCCCTAATTGCCCTTGACAACTGTGTGGCTTGTTAGACTATTTCAGATGGCAGCTAAGAGTCAACCACATTGCTGTGGGCCTGGAGTCACATGTAGGCCAGACCAGGTAAAGGTGGCAGATTTCCTTCCCTAAATGACCAGATAAGTGAACCAGATGGGTTTTTTTTAAATGACTATCAATGATAGTTTCATGGCACTATTATTGAGACTAGCTTACAATTTCAGATTTTTAAAAATTAATGAATTGAATTTTAATTCCACCAGCTGCTATGCTGGGATTTGAATACAGGGCATTGGTCTGGACCTCTATTTACTAGTTCAGTGACATTACCACTACACCACTGTCTGAAGACATTATTCAGCTTGGTTCCCATGCCATGAGATCTGCTGCAAAATTTAAGTATGTCGATGTGAGGTGAGAATGGAATTAGGCTTCATGTGATGCCTTACAGTTGAATAGCCTGCTAACTCTCACTATCTTAGTTTACACAGGTACCAGTACCCATGAAACCATACTCCAGCAAGAATTAATGGTTTCAAAAGAGGAGAGAGAAAATTGAAACTAAATTATGATCTTTTCACACAATAAGGCAGTGTGAAAAACATTTTTCCAATTTATAAGACAAAAGGAAAGAAAGACTTTCATTTCTGTAGCGCCTTTCACAACCACCGGACCTCTCAAAGTGCTTTACAACCAAGTACTTTTTTAGTGTAGTTACTGCTGTAATGTAGGAAAATTTTTAAAAATTACTATTAGGTATCTTTTATGTGTAAATTTAGGGGCATCAGATAGGGGAATGGAAAGCATTTTCCACTTTTGTCTCCCAGTTTCACCATCAAGCACTCCCATATCAGGTTGAGTATGGTTATTAGAGTACAGAGTAAAGCTTGGCTCAGGTACAAAATTAAAACCCGACCTGGGCCCGACTCGACAACAGACAACCCGAACCCGACCCGGGCCAGAGTTCTTTAATTTTTTTAAATGCCCGACCCGATCCGAAAATAACAAACATATTAATGAAACAGAAAAAAATCGTAGATTAAAACAAAAACAATACGAAACAAAACAGTACAGTCCAGCCCGAGCCCGACACGTAGTCGGGTTTGGTCGGGTTCGGGTCAGGTAGACAGGCTTTAGTACAGAGAATCCCTTGGTGAATCTGCCAGCACATCATCTGCAAAAAGAAGCACTGAAATTCTTTCACAATGATTGGGTCAGTAATGAGCTGAATAAGACTCTAATCTTCCTTTGGTGGTGCTGGTTGAGGGAGAAAATTAATCACAAAGAGGGATCAGCAGATAAAATCACAGCACTTTGCAACACCCATCATGAAGACATCACAGAACCCCTCCCAGTGGCACTCACACTTCACTGCATGGGTGGTAATGTGATGGAGTGGATCACATGCGCAGTATAAAACCTTCCCGTGTTTCTTCCACTAATTTCAATGGAAACTCTTCAACAGAGTACCAGCCACCACTTAGATATACTTATCTAGATGTCTCCTGCCAGCCTCAAACACTATTTTGAGCGTTATGATATGAGGAAGTCTGTGTAAAATGGATATGATTGGATGATGACATCTGGGAAGATCTCTTTTGGCATGGTGGATCCATTGATCAGCTCAAATGAAAGGTTATACTAAGGTCCCTATTCTGTTGGTCCAGGGCAATAAATATTTGAAGGAGCAGGGAGATGACATGTTGCCTGATCAGCATTCCTGCCTTAATGAATAATAGATAGAAAAGATTAGCTTTTCATTCATCTCATTGTTGATGCAAGCATTGTAAAGGAAATTCATTGTTTCATTTTGCAGATGATGCTGTTTTTGGCAAACTCCCCTAGGGGCCCAGTGCACGCCAATCACAATTTTGAAGAAGGGGATATGGCGACCCTTGTCCTGGGCATGGGAGGAGGTAAGCAAAGTATCTGGCATTGAGGTAGCACCAACACAGCTGCTTAAAAAAAAAATTATAAAATATTACTGGTACAGAATGGCTGTTGCTATTTGTGTATACAACTACACTTCAGAAGTAATTAATTGTATGCAGCATTTTAATGTTCTCTTTACTATGTTTCTTAATTTAAACAACTTTCGAAAATGTCATACTGAAGATGGAGGACATACATTCCTTTAAAATAACCTTATCTAACTAGGTTGTATGTTTAACCCTTATAGAATCATAGAATGACACAACATAAAAGAAGGCAATTCATGTGTGTGCTGTGTCTTTGAAAGAGCTATTCAATTAGTCCCATTTCCTTTCTCTTTCCCCATTGCCATGCAAATTTTTCCACTTCAAGTATGCATCCAATTCCCTTTTGAAAGTTATTATTGAATCTGCTTCCACCATCCTTTTCGGCAGTGCATTCCCGATCAGAACAACCCACTAAATGTTTTTTCTCCCTCAAGTTGCCTCTATTTCTTTTGTCAATAAATCGGTGTCCTCTGGCTGTCACCCATTTTGCCACTAGAAACATTTAGTTACTCTATCAAAACTCTTCATGAATTTGAACACCTCTATCACATCTGCCCTCAACCTTCTCTACTCTAAGGGGAGCAATCACAGTTTCTCTAGTTTGCCCACATAACTGAAGTCTTTTATCCCTGGTACCATTCTAGTAAATCTCCGTGGCACCCTCTCTAAGGCCTTGACATCATTCCTCAGGTGTGGTGTCCAGAATTGGCCACAATACTCCAGCTGGGGCAACGCCAGTGTTTTATAAAGGTTAAGGACAGTAATTTCCTCACAACTGCTCCTGCTCTGTTACTGTAACTTCACCAGATGTGTGGCAGAAACTGTGTTTACACATGTTAATGGGATTTCTGTCACACTTCTGGCAAAGTTATGGTGGCAAAGTAGAAACAGCTGCATAGAAATTAGTGACGTGACTCCAGACTACTGTTAACGGAATGACTTCAGTATCTTGTTCTTACTACTTGTTAATGTCAATAATTCTGTTCATGAATAAACCTGATCAGTTGTTTGGCTTATTATAAAAGTGAAAAAATGCTTAGCATTATTGAGATTATCTGACTTCTGAAGCATATTGGCATTTTCATGTGTTACCTGACAGTAAAGGCCTTGTTATTTCTTTACATGAATCAACTTCTGCATTTTTCCCATATGCTTTGAACCAAAATCTAAGGACAGAATTTTAACTCCAATAAAAAGGGTAGTTGGGGTCGAGACAGGAGTTAAAATAGAAAAACAGGAAGCCAACCTGCCTCGAACCTGCCCACTTCCTGGTTTCCTCAGGAACTGCCCCCCTCCCCTTCAAATATGTCATCATCACCTCTATCCTCAAAAAACAATTCTTGACCCCTCTGTCCTTCCAAACTACACCCATCTCCAACTTCCCTTTCCTCTTCAATGTGGTGTCACCTCCCAAATCCCCATACCTATCTTTTCCAGAACTCCATGTCTGAATTCCTCCAATCAGGTTTCTCCCCCTGCCACAGTACCAAAATGGCTCTTATCAAAGTCACAAATGACATCCTATGTGACTGTGTAAAAGTAAACTATCCCTCCTCATCTTTCTCGACCTGTAATCAGCCTTTGACACAGTTGACCACACCATCTTCCTCCAATGCCTCTCCACTGTTGTCCAGCTGGGTGGGACTGCACTCGCCTGGTTCCATTCTTATCTCTTTAATCAAAGCCAGAGAAACCCTTGCAATGGCTTCTCTTCCTGTTCCCGCACAGTTACCTCTGGTGTTCCCCAGGATCTATCCTGGGCCTCCCTCCTATTTCTCACTTACATGTTGCCCCTCAGTGACGTCATCTGAAAACACTGCAACAGTTTCCACATGTATGCTGACGACACCCAGCTCTACCTCTCCATCACCCATTGACCCCTCCACTCTCTTTAAATTGTCAGACTGCTTGCCAACATCCAATATTGGATGAGCAGAAATTTTCTCCAACAAAATATTGGGAAGACTAAAGCCATTGTCCTTGATCCACACCACAAACTCCATTCCCTAGCCACCGACTCTATCCCTCTCCCTGGCAACTATCTGAGGCTGAACTAGACTGTTTGCAACCTTGGTGTCGTATTTGACCCTGAAATGAGCTTCCAAACACATATCTATACCATCACTAAGAATGCCTATTTCCACCTCAATACCATCACTTGATTCTGCCCCTGCCTCAGCTCATTGCTGCTGAAACCCTCATTCTTACCTTTGTTTCCTCTAGTATTGACTATTCTAACAATTCCTAGCTGGCTTGTCTCCCACATTCTACCCTCCGTAAATTTGAGCTCAGCCAAAGCTTAGCGGCCTGTGTCCTAACTTGCACCAAGTCCTGTTCACCCCCCACCCTGTGCTCGCTGACCTTCATTGGCTCCCGAGTAAGCAATGGCTTGATTTTAAAATTCTCACCCTTGTTTTAAAATCCCTCGCTCTTCCCTATCTCTATAATCTACTCCAGCCCCAGAACCCTCCTAAATATCTGCGTTCCTATAATTCTGGCCTCTTGGGCAGCCCCGATTTTAATTGCTTCATCATTGGTGGCTGTGTCTTCAACTGCCTAGGCCCAAGGCTCTGGAATTCCCTCCCTACATCTGTCCGCCTCTCTACCTCTCTTTCCTCCTTTCAGACACTCCTTAAAAACCTACCTCTTTGACCAATTTTGGTCATCTATCCTAATACCTCCTTATGTGGCTCAGTGTCAAATTTTCTTTTATGATACTCCTGTGAAGCCGATTGGGACATTTTACTATGATAAAGTTGATAAAAAATACAAATTGTTGTTCTTATTTTAATCAAGGTAGGATGAAGGGCAGGCAACCAATTCACTCGCAGGAAACAGCTTGTTCATTTAAGTATTATAATGAGGCCACGTGCCTTCATTTTACCAGTCATTCCATTTTTAATTTATTTTAGCTGGCTCTCTCAGGCCTTGGGAAAACTGGCAGCCTAAAGGAGGTGAGAAGAGCTGAATCCATAATCTGTACAGCACTGCATGTGGGCTAGGAGGAGCAGGGGTGCTTCCTCCACATTAACAAGCTATTCAATAAAACTCCCCCACTGTGATCTATCTGCTCCTGCCCCCACCATTGGAACCTCCCTCCCTCCACTGACCACCATCGGACAAACCCCGACCAATGTTCCCTCTCGGCTTCATGGATGCACAACAGAAAGTTCCCACACAGGCCAAGAGCAAGTTGGCCCCTTTAAGTTACCGTGCATGTGCGACTGCACAAAAAAATTAAAGAATATGCTCATTTAAATGAATCAGCTGCACATTACAAAAATATTAGAGGATACCTTGTACTAGACCACCATCTGCACCCCACCGACCATCATTGGACCCTTCCCCAAGATCTGGATCCCCTCTGACCTGGATCCTGCTCTCACAAACTGAAACCTCCACAATCAGGATCTATTCTCCATGATTGGGAGACCCTTCCTGGGATTGGGATTCTACCCTGTGATGGGGAACTCCCCCCACTCCCACGATCACATAGAGTCATTCCAGCACAGAAGGCCATTCAACCCATCGAGTACATGCTGGCTCTCTGTACTGCAATACAGTCAGTCCCATTTCACCACTCTCTCTCTCTCTCACTCCCCTACCAAACATACTCACTCTCGTAGGCTGTGGTCTTGTGAAGCAGGATTCCCACCCAAAAGGCCTGCCGCTTCCAGCAAGTTTCCCTCCAAGTCATACACCATCCTGACTTGGAACTATATGGCTGTTCCTTCACTGCTGCTGGGTCAAAAACCTGGAACTCTCTTCCTAACAGCACTGTGGTTGTTCCTACACCACATGGACTGCAGCTATTCAAGAATGCGGCTCACCACATCCTTCTCAAGGGCAATTAAGGATGGGCAATAAATGCTGACCTTGCCAGCGATGCTCACGTCCCACAAAAGAATAAAAATCAGGGTGCTTGAGAAAAATTTAAAGGAGCCATGCAGTTAAAAACTGCAGAGCATTTAGGAAACCTGTTCTTCCGGGTTTCCTAAACCTCCCCCCCACCGCCAATCTTTGCCTCACCCTCCACATGAACTCACCTCCGGACTAAACTCCAGGCCTAAGACTCTCTCCTCAATCTGTCATTGTTCATAAATGTCAAAGAGGTGATCTGAATCAATAGCACTTTTTCTCCCTCTCCGCCTCCCATATAACAGCCCTCTCTTACCAGCCCTTTTGCATTCCTCATGTCAAGGGAGTAGGATGGTTTTGGTCACATATAAGTGCTGTGAATGTTGCTGCATGGGAAGTATTTCCTCTACGTGTAGCAAACTGAAGATTTGTTCTTTATAAACCTGTTTACATTTCACTGCACAGAGCACACTTCCTTCATATTGGCTGACAGCAGGCATCACCTGCAGGATGAACCAATTCCTGGTCGGAGATCAGCTATTCCCATTGTGTGGGTATCCTTCCACTAGATCCACTCAGGGCCCCATGCATATGCATGGTTGCACAATCCTAATGTTGCCCTTGCTTAACTGACCAAACCAAGTTGTACCTGAGACGTCCTTCTAAGCGTCAACCTAATAAACTTTTTCCATTTTTCCGAGGTAAGTTTCTATTCAAAACATATTTTCGAGCTCAATGGGAAATGTTTGACCCTGAGCTGAACTTTTTAACCCTGCATCCAGTTTCTCACCAATTCTACATTCTTCTACTTCTGTAAATTACCTTGTATTCTTACTCCTTTTTTCAGCCTGATACTGAAAATGTAATCCATGTTTTGAATACAAATGACCTTCCATCTCCACCCATTGCAAACACCAGTTAATGCGGAGCTCTGTGACCCAAGTCCTCTCCTATACGCAGTTCTGTATATCTATTTCCCTCGTCTTTGCCAACCTCTCCATGCCCTAGCAAATCAATTTCAAACTGCTCTTCCTTATTTTCACATCTTCTACAGCTTCATTTCACCCTGAGAAATCTTCTCCAGCTCTACATTCCACCTGGTATAATGTATTCCTCTGACTCAGAGTTGCTTTCGGTTCCTTGCTCATTCTGTGGTAACACCAGGAGCTGTTCCTTCAGCTATTACCCCTCTGCACTTTGATATTCCCTCCCAAAGCCACCTTGTCTTGTTATCACTCGCTTTCTTCAACAAATCCATCTCCTCAACTGTATATTAAGGTTTTCCTGTTAATTTTCCTCCCTTTCCTGTTCAGTATCTGCCTCTTCCCTTGCAAGGTGCTCCAAGATATTATGTGATATTACATGAGAAGTGATATATATGCAATTTACTGTCTGTGCTGCAACATCTGTTCTCATGCAGGGTGGCAGTAATTGTTTGCAGTACTCCTATGTAAGAGGACCCTCTACTGGAAGTGCCTTATCCGTGGATACTAAGTGAGTAGTGGATCAGGCTCAGCGGCGATACCCACAGGTAGCCTGCTGGCATTCATTGTCAAGGTTCACACATGACCTGCAGGAGACAGTCAGGAGCAGCACCACCATTTCAGCTGCTGTGAACCAGTGCACACTCAGTTTGAAGAAACTGACTGAAAAAAAGCAACTGTGACATCACAGGAAACTAGTAAGTTGATTGGCCACTAAGTGCTTCGTGTAAGGGACAGTGTGTTAATAGCCAGCTTAGGACACCGGAGTTAGGGAAGATCTATAAATAAAAAGAACTAAAATTTTTAAATAAATACCTAAAGCACATACCTGTGTAATTAAGAAACGTTTAACTTAGTTGTAGGTGGTACTAGCATTTAATAAGCACAGTAAATTGTAGTATACACAGGAATTATTCAAAGTTAATTAAGAAAGTAATTAAATTAAATTAAATTAACTAAATAATATAAGTAACAATAGCAGGGTAGGTGTTGTGTTGCAGCTGTGGAAAGTGGAATCTCCTGGATGCCACGCAATCCAAGACAAGCATGTCTGCGGAAAGTGTAAGTAGCTAGAGGAATTCCAGATCAGGCTTATTGATCTGGAAGCCAAGCTGCAGACACTGCGCAACATCAGGCAGGGGGAGAGATATCTGGACACTTTGTACCAGAAGATGGTCACATCCCTTAGAACAGGGTCATCTCTTTTGGTCAGCGGTGAGGGACAGGAGGGTGTGAATGTGTGAGGCAGGTAAAGGGACTGAGCAGACAGTAGTGGAGGAGCCTCAGCCTTTGCAGTTGTCAAACCGGTTTGAGATGCTTGCAACCTGTGCGGACG
The DNA here is from genome assembly GCF_036365525.1 of Heterodontus francisci. Lineage (NCBI taxonomy): Eukaryota > Metazoa > Chordata > Chondrichthyes > Heterodontiformes > Heterodontidae > Heterodontus > Heterodontus francisci. The sequence continues at coordinate 121,451,290 of NC_090374.1, forward strand.
AAAGCGAGGTCTGCAGGGTGGATGAGCAGACTGGCCATGTATCCATGGTGCATGAAGCCGTTCAAGCAGGGGGAACAAAAAGGAATGTAGTGGTAGCAGGGGACAGTAGAGTGAAGGGGATTGACACTGTTCTCTGCAGCAAAGGGGGGAGAGTCCAGAAGGCTGCATTGCCTGCTCGGTGCCAGGGTTCGAGACATCTGCTCAGGCCTGGAGAGGAGCTTACAGTGGGAGGGGGAGCATCCAGTTGTCATGGTCCATGTAGGTACCAACAACCAAGACAGACAAGGAAAGAGGTTTTGCATAGTCAGTATGAGGAGCTAGGCACCAAATTAAGAAGCAGAACCTCAAAGATAATAATCTCTGAATTAATACCTGAGCTGTGTACAAATTGGCATAGGGCAAATAAGATTATCGAAATGAATGTGTGGCTCAAAGACTGGTGTGGTAGAAGTGCATTCCAGTTCATGGGGCACTGGCACCAATACTGGGAAAATTGGGGGCTGTACCATTGGGACGGTCTACATCTGAACGGTGCTGGGACTAGTGAGCCGCATAAGTAGGGAAGGAGAAAGGGTTTTAAACTAATTAATGGGGGCAAGGGATCAAATTTGGGAAGATGTGGTAAATCAAAGAGTAGAGACAAGGCAAGAGAGAAAGGTATCAATATGGAAAATGATAAACATACCATGACAGGAAGGGGCAGAGAGTACAAATCTAACAGTAAATCAACAGATAAGGCTAGAGGTTACAAAAAAAATAAAAGGACAACACCAAAGGCTCTGTATCTGAATGCACGTAGCATTCAAAACAAAACAGATGAACTGATAGCGCAAATAGAAATAAATAAGTGCAATCTGATAGCCATTACAGAGACATGGCTGCAGGATGACATAGATTGGGACCTGAATATTGAAGGGTATATGACATTTAGGAAGGACAGGAAGCTAGGAAAAGGTGGAGGGATGGCTCTGTCAGTTAATGATGGTATTAGCGCTGGGTTAAGCACTACCTAGAACTGTACTCCAGGGAGAATGTTGTCACTGAGACTGCCCTCAATGCAGTCCAGCCTCTACCAGTCATGGATCAGCTGGACATACATCCAACAAAATTGGAACTCAGTGATGCCATTGATTCTCTAGCCAGCAGAAAAGCCCCTGGAAAGGACAGCATTACCCCTGAAATAATCAGGAGTGCCAAGTTTGCTATACTCTCAGCACTACATGAACTGCTATGCCTGTGCTGGGACGAGGGAGCAGTACCCCAGGACATGCGCGATGCCAATATCATCACCCTCTATAAAAACAAAGGTGACCGCGGTGACTGCAACAACTACCGTGGAATCTCCCTGCTCAGCATAGTGGGGAAAGTCTTTGCTCGAGTCGCTCTAAACAGGCTCCAGAAGCTGGCCGAGCGCGTCTACCCTGAGGCACAGTGTGGCTTTCGTGCAGAGAGATCGATCATTGACATGCTGTTCTCCCTTCGTCAGATACAGGAGAAATGCCGCGAACAACCGATGCCCCTCTACATTGCTTTCATTGATCTCACCAAAGCCTTTGACCTCGTCAGCAGACGTGGTCTCTTCAGACTACTAGAAAAGATTGGATGTCCACCAAAGCTACTAAGTATCATCACCTCATTCCATGACAATATGAAAGGCACAATTCAACATGGTGGCTCCTCATCAGACCCCTTTCCTATCCTGAGTGGCGTGAAACAGGGCTGTGTTCTCGCACCTACACTTTTTGGGATTTTCTTCTCCCTGCTGCTTTCACATGCGTTCAAGTCCTCTGAAGAAGGAATTTTCCTCCACACAAGATCAGGGAGCAGGTTGTTCAACCTTGCCCGTCTAAGAGCGTAGTCCAAAGTACAGAAAGTCCTCATCAGGGAACTCCTCTTTGCTGACGATGCTGCTTTAACATCTCACACTGAAGAGTGTCTGCAGAGTCTCATCGACAAGTTTGCGGCTGCCTGCATGGAATTTGGCCTAACCATCAGTCTCAAGAAAATGAACATCATGAGGCAAGACGTCAGAAATGCTCCATCCATCAATATTGGCGACCACGCTCTGGAAGTGGTTCAAGAGTTCACCTACCTAGGCTCAACTATCACCAGTAACCTGTCTCTAGATGCAGAAATCATCAAGCGCATGGGAAAGGCTTCCACTGTTATGTCCAGACTGGCCAAGAGAGTGTGGGAAAATGGCGCACTGACACGGAACACAAAAGTCCGAGTGTATCAAGCCTGTGTCCTCAGTACCTTGCTCTATGGCAGCGAGGCCTGGACAATGTATGTCAGTCAAGAGCGACGTCTCAATTCATTCCATCTTCGCTGCCTCCGGAGAATACTTGGCAACAGGTGGCAGGACCGTATCTCCAACACAGAAGTCCTCGAGGCGGCCAACATCCCCAGCTTATATACACTACTGAGTCAGCGGCGCTTGAGATGGCTTGGCCATGTGAGCCGCATGGAAGATGGCAGGATCCCCAAAGACACATTGTACAGCGAGCTCGCCACTGGTATCAGACCAACCGGCCGTCCATGTCTCCGCTTTGAAGACGTCTGCAAATGCGACATGAAGTCATGTGACATTGATCACTAGTCGTGGGAGTCAGTTGCCAGCGTTCGCCAGAGCTGGCGGGCAGCCATAAAGGCGGGGCTAAAGTGTGGCGAGTCGAAGAGACGTAGCAGTTGGCAGGAAAAAAGACAGAGGCGCAAGGGGAGAGCCAACTGTGTAACAGCCCCGACAAACAAATTTTTCTGCAGCACCTGTGGAAGAGCCTGTCACTCTAGAATTGGCCTTTATAGCCACTCCAGGCGCTGCTCCACACACCACTGACCACCTCCAGGCGCTTACCCATTGTCTCTCGAGATAAGGAGGCCAAAGATAGCGCAATAGAGAGGGATGACCTAAGTTCAAGAAGCTAGAATGTAGAAGTGGCTTGGGTAGAGATGAGAAATGATAAAGACAAGAAGTCACTTGTGGGAGTGGTGTACAGGCCCCCAAACAGTAACCATATGGTAGGACAGGGTATAAAGGAAGAAATAATGGGAATTTGTCAGAAAGGGGATTTTAATCTACATATAGACTAGAAAAATCAGATGGGCAGAGGTAGCTAGATGAGGAGTTCACAGAATGCTTTCAGGATAGTTTCTTAGAACAGCACGTTCTAGAGCCAACCAGAGAGCAGGCTATACTAGACCTGGTATTATGTAACAAGATAGGATTTATTGGTGACCTCACAGTGAAGGTGCCCCGAGGCAGCAGCAATCATGATATGATTGAATTTTACATTCAGTTTGAAGGAGAGAAGAGTGGATCTAAGACTAGTATTTTAAACTTAAATAAAGGCAATTATGAGGGCATGAAAGCAGAGCTAGCTAAAGTGAGCTGGCAAATTAGGTTAAGGGATAGGTCAATAGAGATGCAGTGGCAGACATTTAAGGGGATATTTCAGAATAGATACATTCCAACAAGAAAGAAAAATTCCAGGGGGAGGACCCACTATCTGTGATTAGCTAAAAAAGTTAAAGATAGTATCAAACTTAAAGAAAAAACATATAATTGCACAAAGATGGGTGGCAGGTCAGAAGATTAGACAGAATATAAAAACAGCGAAGAATGACTAAAAGATTAATAAGGAGAGAAAAATTAGAGTACAAAAGAAAGCTAGCTAGAAATATAAAAACAGATAATAAGAGTGTCTATAGATATTTCAAAAAGAAAAGAGAGTTAACAAAGTGAGCACAGTTCTACAGAAAGTGAATCTGGGGAATTAATAAGGGGAAATAAAGATATCGCAGATGAAAGGAACAGGTATTTTGCATTGGTCTTCACTATAGAGGATACAAGTAACATCTCAGAAATAGCTGTAAATCAGAAAATGGAAGGTCGGGAGGAACTCAAGAAAATTACAATCACCAGGGAAGTGGTACTGAGCAAATTGTTGGAGCTGTGGGCTGACAAGTCCCCGGGTCTTGATGGATTTCATCATAGGGTGTTAAAAGAAGTGGCTGGTGAGATAGTTGATAAGGATCAGCCAAAATCATATTAAATGGCTGAGCAGGCTCAAGGGGCTACTCCTGCTTTCATTTTCTTATGCTCTTATGAAAAGTGCCAAGGATTGACATATGAAGAAATGCCTCCTTTCTCTGAGCAAATTGGTAGAATGGAAGTGCACTCAGCCCATAGTTCTGAGCTCAATGGATCAAAACAATTTTTTAGTTCCCTACATTACAGCAGTCACTATTGTTATGACCAGGTGAGAAGGGGTCTAGGGGTTCCTTCTCAGCCTTTGCCTGGTTTAACAGTAACAGCGTTTAATTCTAGAAACACCGTGCTTTTGGCTCCCCCTTAGTGAATCCTTGTTCACTGCTCCAATTGTAAGCAAAGAAATCAGACAGGTTTCCTCAGATTTAAACAAGAAAGGTGGAAGTTTATTAATCTTAAAGTCTAATGCAGTTAATGACTACGAATATGTGACGCGACTATGCTAGCATGCATAGGCAATAAACACACACGCAGATAGAGACAGAAAAGGTAGAACGAATAAAGGGGAAAAGTTTGAGGCAATATCTGGTAGGTACAGTCCTTTGAGTTCAATGTGGAGTCTTTGGTTGCCGATAAGTCTTGCAATTCGTTGGAGCCCAGTTCACGCTTCAACTTATTTCAATGTAGCAGTCTTTTCTCTCTTGAGGTTTACGTGTCTTCCTTGGGTCTGGTGGCTTGGGAAGAAAGCAAGAAAGAAAGCCAGCAAGGCGAGAGAGGCTTTCTTGTTCCAGGTTCCAGTTCAGTAGCCTTCTGTTTCTTTCTCTGTGGCACAATTTAAAAAAAAACAGGTTGCCCAGCAGGTTAGTCATGTGATTAGCTCCTTATCTGGAACTGTCTCTCCTGCGAGGTTTGTGGATTGTACCTTAGCAGTCTCTGGAATGCGCTTCCTTACACCTTCAATGTCTGGTGATCAAAATCTATTTGGGTAAATTGGAACAGGGAATAGTCCTTTGTCTCCACAAGCAGCATCTCTTTGTATGCAAATATCCTTCCAGCCCAGTGTCTGGTGATCTTCAAACCAGTCATTTCTTCACTCCAGCAACAGTTTAAAATCAATGTTGATATGACAAAATTAATATGCCTCATTCTTGGTAGGAGAGAGTCTGCATGCCACCTCCACACCCAATGGAATAAAATGCAATTTTTTAAAAGAGCATTTCATTAAAAGGGACGAGAGAGAAGATAAGGACAGGAAAACACACATGCATCTCTCTCATTCATTCAGAACCCTAACAATTGTTACAGCCTGTCTTTTCTTGGTAGCAGTGCTGCTTTAAGTGGCCCTTTCTGGCATCTCAATAAACATGTGGTTTATCGGGAAGTTTTTTTTTAGTTTGCACAGTTTCATGACTGCCTAAGGTCTTTGTTCAGGGGCGGCAGCAGTGGGAGGTTCCACTCTGAACTCCCTTTCAGTGCTTTGCTGAGTCACGCAAGGGCTTTTCACCTCAGGGGATGGCTGGTTCCCTTTTTTCCTGATTGTAGGGGCGGATTCTTGCCTTTGTCATCTGGGACACTCCTGCTTGCAGGTATTTGTCTAGATTCTATTGCACTCCCCTGCGGCACTTCGACCAGGTGAGGAATCACCCTCACGGTTTCTCTGCCCTCTTGAGGACTTTTTTTTTCTCTGCAGGTGTCTGTAAATGCTGTTAGCAACTCTGGGTACTTCTGGTGTCTGCATTTACATAGAAGGATGTGGGGTCTAATTGTTCAAACATTTCGGGGTTGGCTGACTGGATAGTAGGGGGTTTCATCCGGGATTCTCCCTGGGCTTCCTTTAACCTGCCCTCTTGGTCCCTTTCTCCCCTTTCCTTTTTAACCTGTTGCCAGCCTTGTGCCTGCCTCTCCCTTTTTGTTCTCAGCAGGGGTCCCTTACAGTTCACCAGCCCTCTGCTGAAGGGTCCTCCAAACACCGGTACAAGACTTAGGGGTGCAGACTTCACTGTAAGTTGGGGTTTCCCCTCAACCTGGCACATGTGGCAACTCCTGCAGTATTCCACCACATCTTTGTGGAGTTTTAGCCAGTAGAACTGCTGTCTTATGCGGGCTCTGGTTTTTCGTATACTGACATGTACAGCCACTGTAATCTCATGGGCCATTCTTACTATTTCTCTCCGGTACCTCTGCGGCGCCACTAACTGGTGAACTACTGTCCACTCCTTGCTCTCAGGTCTGTGAGGAGAACTCCATTTCTTCATCAGTACCTCATCCTTCAAATAATAGCAATCAGGGAATCCCTCTGCTTCAATTTCAGACTGGGCAGCCTGTGATCTCTCAATACTGGGTCAGCTCACTGAGCCTCAGCTAGGGAAGATTTATTTAACTCATTCCTTGTGTCTTCTAGCTTTCCAAAGAAAGTCTCAGACAGACAGACCTTATAGTCATCTGCCTGCAGTGCCAATTCAGTCTCCTCTGGGGGAGCTGGTTTGATCATAGCTTCATTCATTACACATTCAGGAAAACTGCAGGGGAACATGTCCTGCCACTGCCCTGTTTCTCTGTCCTCCTGCGGTCTCTCTTTCACTACTGGGGAAGCTACCACCTTCATCCCTGCCAGATCATTCCCTAGGAGCAGGTCAACCCCATCCACAGGCAAATTAGGGACAATTCCTACTGTCACCGGTCCCAAAACTAGATTGCACTCCAAGTGCTCCCGGTGCAAATGTACAGGTATACGATGCCCTCCAATACCATTCACCACCATTCTGGTGTTCACTGCAATCTCTGGGGGAAAGGTCAGGTCTTTTTCCTGTAAAAAGGATCTGGTGGCTCCTGTTTCCTTGAGGATTACTATGGGCTTGCTTGCCCCACTCAAGAGGTATGGTGTTACTCTCCCTTCAGACACAAAACCCTGATAACCTTCAGGAAGCCTATTAAATTTTCCTGCATTTGCAGCATTAAGCTTCTTGGGTTTCACTCTTACTGCAGTTAAAGCCACAGCTTGTTCTGCTTTGCTTTCCATCAGGGTTACTTCTTCATTAAGCGGGTGTGCCCTGATTAACCCTACAGGTTTTCCCTTTAGTTTTCAGCAGTCAGCTCTTCAATGCCCTGCTTTATTACAATGGAAGCACACAGGTCTCCGGGTCTCACTCCTACTTATAGCACCTTCCTTTTTGGCTGGAGGAGGGCCCCCTGTGTCTCCTGCTTTTCTTTCCCTCCCAGGACTGTTTGGCCTTCTATCACCTTCCCACCTTCTGTCCTTTTTGGATTTGTGGGGGGTGATTAGGAAAAGTTTTCCCCTGGGAAACCGACTTATAAATGAGAGCAAACTCATTGGCCAGGACTGCTGCCTGCCGGGCTTTATGAGCTGTCTGCTCTTCTACATGTGTCTTTATGGAGAGTGGGAGAGAGTTTTAAAATTATTTTAGCAAAATTACTTCTCTGAGATTTTCATAGTTGAGCTGTACTATAAGAGCGCTCAGCCACTGGTCAAAAGCCAGCTGCTTATTTCTCTCAAACTCCAGGTAAGTTTGATTAGCTTGCTTCTTGAGGGTTCTAAACTTTTCGCTATGGGCTTCAGGTACTAATTCATATGCTCTGAGGAGAGCATTTTTGGTCAGTTCATAATTTGATCAACTCTCATCTGACAACATGAAATAAACCTCATGGGTTTTTCCTACTAATTTACTCTGTAACAGCAGAGTGCAAGCCTTAGCTAGCCACTTTAACTGCCTTGCCAGTTTTTCAAAAGACACAAAAGATGCTTCCATGTCTCCCTCACTGAATTTTGGGATCATTTGGGAAAGTTTTAACAATTTTGTACCCAGCCCTAAATCACACTCCCCCATATTGGCCATGCTTCCATGCTTTCACTGGGGGTACTCTTTCACCCCATAGTCAACTCAAACCGCTTCAGCTCTGTCTCTTCACATACTTTCTGGAAGGTTCTTTCTCTTTCTCTCTCCTCTCTTGCTTTCTCTCTTTCCCCTCTTTTTCTTCCCATTCCTTCTGGAATGCTCTTTCTTTCTTGCTCTCCTGTCTCTCTTTCTTTCTCCTCTAATTCAAGTTTCCTCTGTTCCAATTATATCTTTGCTAACAGTATGCTGTCTGGGTCTGCTTCTAACCCTGTTTCTGCTTCTTCAGATTCAAGGGAAAAATGGTTGGCCACTAGCCTTAGGAGTTCAAACTTCCCAGCCTTGCCACGTACAGTGATCCCACACTGCTCAGCCATTTTCCTCAACTCCTCTATAGACAGTGCTTTTAACTTATCCCAAGTTACTTCATCCTGGCTTGGGGAGCTACTAGCTTCAGTCGCAGATATGTTAGTATTCAAGCACACACAACTACAAGAAAACCTGTACTGAAATCTATTCTCTTTTGTCTGGGATCAATTTGGTTTCCCACTTCCAATTTCTCATTTGTCTGTAGGTAAAAAAGTCTCAGACGCTAGCCCCCAAATTTGTGTTACGACTAGGTGAGAAGGGGTCTAGGGGTTTCCTCTCAGTCTTGGTCTGGTTTAACTTTAACAGGGTTTAGTTTTAGAAACACTATATTTTTAGCTCCTCCTCAGTGAATCCTTGTTCACTGCTCCAATTGTCAGCAAAGAAATCAGACAGGTTTCCTTAGATTTAAACATGATAGCCTGGAGTGGCTATCAAGGCCAATTCTAGAGTGACAGGCTCTTACACAGGCGCTGCAGATAAAATTGGTTGTCGGGGCTGTTACTCAGTTGGCTCTCTCCTTGTGCTTCTGTCTTTTTTCCTGCCAACTGCTAAGTCTCTTCGACTCGCCACTCTTTAGCCCCACATTTATGGCTGTCCGCCAGCTCTGGCGATCACTGGCAACTGACTCCCACGACTAGTGGTCAATGTCACAGGACTTCATGTCGCATTTGCAGACGTCTTTAAAGCGGAGACATGGACGGCCGGTGGGTCTGATACCATGACGAGCTCGCTGTACAATGTGTCTTTGGGGATCCTACCATCTTCCATGCAGCTCACATGGCCAAGCCATCTCAAGCGCCGCTGGCTCAGTCGGGTGTATATGCTGGGGATGTTGGCCACCTCGAGTCATGTTACTAACTCCTTATCTGGAACTGTCTCTCCTGCGAGGTTTGTGGATTGTACCTTAGCAGTCTCTGGAATGCACTTCCTTACACCTTCAATGTCTGGTGATCAAAATCCATTTGGGTTAATTGGAGCAGGGAATAGTCCTTTGTCTCCACAAGCAGTTTCTCTAAATATGCAAATGTCCTTCCAGCACAGTGTTTGGTGATCTTCAAACAAGTCACTTCTTCACTCCAGCAACAGTTTAAAATCAACGTTCATATGACAAAATAAATATGCCTCATTCTTGGCAGGTGGGGGTCTGCATGACACTAGGCTTCCTAAAGTTGGTTGTAAGTGTTTTGGAATGTCTTGAGGTTGCTAAAGGCATTACATACATGCATGTTCTTTCTTTTTGTGATGCAGTCAGTAATTAGATCATTGAAATATGCTAAGTCACAAAATCTTGACTCAACAAATTCACTTCATACTGTTTGCTCCCTCATGACTCACTGAACATACCAGAGTTTCTTTTAACATTTCCTCCCTCAACTTTTACTAGTTTTATTTCTTGTCTTCTTGTAACTTCAGAACCATTTTAATAGAAGGTGTAATCTTATTCAGCACTTGCAGTATTTGGCCTGTGCAATTTTAGTTGGTGAGTATCAACAGCATTGCCAGTATCAAACCCAGTAGAAACAATAGCGCAGTCTCAATCAATGGGTGGGAATCAGAAAGCTTCCCGATCCAATATGGATTCAGACACAGCTGTCCTCTTTCCTCTGTCTTGTTTGTTTTCTGTATCGAACCTTTTGCTGAGTCCATTAGGAAGGATGCGGGCATAAGAGGGGTGACAATCCCAGTCAGCGGAGGCACTCAGGTAAAAACTGTCCTGTACATGGACAATGTCACTGTCTTCTGCTCAGATCCGCTGGCGTTTGCACACAGATGAGCATCTGCGACCAGTTCAAACTGGCCTCGGGAGCCAAGTCAATCACGGCAAGAGTGAAGCCATATTCTTTGGGAACTGGGCTGACCGATCCTTTGTCCCCTTCACTGTTAGGTCAGAATACCTGACGGTGCTGGGGATATGGTTCGGAGGGGCTGGGGTGTGTGCCAAAACCTGGAAGGAGCGAGTAGCTAGGGTACACCATAAACTGAGCATGTGGGAACAGCGATCTCTCTCCATTGTGGGTAAGAACCTGGTCATCAGGTGCGAGGCACTGACGTTGTTGCTGTATGTGGTGCAGGTCTGGCACATACCCCACTCCTGCGCCGTGGCGGTCACCCGAGCCATTTTCCGCTTTTTGTCTGGAGATCTAAAATGGACCAGGTCCGGAGGGACACAATGTTCAAACCTCTGGATAAGGGCAGGAAAAATGTACCCAATGTCGTACTCATCCTGAGGACCACCTTCGTGTGCGGCTGCATCAAGCTGTGCGTAGAACCCCAGTACACAAACACCAAGTGTCACTACGTGCTGTGGTTCTATCTGTCCCCGGTGTTGCGAAGGATGGGTCTGATCACATTGCTGTGGAACACTCCATCCAGTTGGACCGTGCCGTACCACCTATCCTTCATGGGAAAGTTTCTGCGGGAAAACACCTTTGACCACCAATCCATCAGGCAGTGGTCTGCCTGGAATGTCCTCAAGGCCCTTCGAGAAAAGGAGATGGTGGATCCTGTCGGATGGTTCCCCGAGTAGACTGCCAAAGTCATTTGGCAGAATGCCTCATCACCAGAACTTTCAAACAAGCACCAAGACATAGCTTGTAGTGAGAATGGCACTCCCCGTCAGATCCTTCCTGCACGCCTGGAGTCTCGCCCCCTCCACACGCTACCCTCGAGGTGACTGCGGGGGGAAGAGACAGTTGCCCACCTCCTTCTGGAATGTGTCTTTGCAAAGCAGGTGTGGAAAGAGATGCAGTGGTTTTTGTCGAGGTTCATCCCAAGAAGCTCTGTAACACAGGAGTCTGTGCTCTACAGGCTGTTCCCAGGGACGCACATCGAGATAAACATCAACTGCTGCTGGAGGACCATCAATTTGGTGAAAGATCCTCTTTGGTCTGCCCGAAACTTGCTGGTCTTCCAGCGCAAAGAGTTGTCCACGACCGAGTGTTGCAGACTGGCACATTCCAAGGTCCAGGACTACGTGCTGAGGGACGCACTAAACCTTGGGGCAGCTGCTGCACAGGCTCAATGGGGAAAGACCACTGTGTAAGATCCTCCCACCAAAGTGAACTGAGGGGTTGGACCCATGGGAAACACCAAATATGAGTTTGCTGTAAAATGTACATGGCAGGTAAAATGGAATGGAAAGGTTGTGAGGCAACTCACTCCTATATTGAAGAAAACTGATTTCCTTTGTACTTTTTGGAATGTCAACTTGGTACTGTTTTGAACTATTTTGCAATGTATTTTTTACAGATTTTTGTGAATAAAGTATATTTTGGAGAATAACATGTAGAAACAATGGCCGAATTTTGTTCTCACAGTGGGGGCTCCACTCATGGGCTGGAAAGTAGGGCAACCCCGCTTCGGCGGTAGGCAGGACGTGGAGCTGCATTTTATGGGGGCCGGCGGGCAATTATTTGGTTGCTGTCGGAGCTGCCGTCCCTGTTAAAGACAGCTGCCCGCCCCCACGAGCTGCCGGATTGGAGCTGCTGGGATTACACCTGGAAGAAGAGGACGCATGGAAAGATACTGCCCTCCCGACCAGGCAAACCGGGTCTGGGGGTGCCGGAGTAAGCCAGGCAGGCCCTGTTGTGAGTGGGGGGCTGTCACTGCCGAGGGGTGGGGGTGGGGCGTGGGGTGGGAGTGACCAATGCTTCCTTGGGCCAAGTAGTGCCCAAATAGGAAGGCCATGTCCCTGCCCCAGCTATGCCCCACGTGGCAGAGGGCTCACCTTAAGTGGCTTAATTGGCTTCTGGGTGGGAGGGCCACCACCTACCCCTCAGCTGGCAAGATGGCATGGCGGCAGGAAGACAATGGGCACTCCACCCTCCCGCCTTCCCTCACCGGGGACCACCGTGCTCAGCCCCCAGCCCGTCCCTAGAAGGCTGGTAAAATCCAGCCAAAGAGGTTTTCTTGTTGGTGGGGGAATCAGTAACATAGATTGGAGAAACCTCAATAATTAGAATTGGCAACTGGGAAGGCACAGTGGGTTAGACACTGGGTTTTGGCCACTACTACCTGGGTTCAAATTCAAATAAGATCATGTCTTTCTCTAGTAAGTTGTAAGGGTCCCACAGGGAATAAAAGAAAAGAAGGATAGGTTGGAATTTAACGGTGAGGACATAGCCCTGCCCACCAGCTGGAAAGCCGGGGGTGCCCCTGTCTCCACCAGGCCTGGACGCAATGCTGCAGTTTTGCATGGCTCAGGTCCGTAACTGACTTCAGTCAGGGCTTTCACCCCTTTGAGGAAGGAGGTCCTGCCTCCAAGATATGCTGGCCAATCAGAGCGCCAGCAGCTCATCAGTCCCAGCAGCGCCACCAGGAGCGGTGGCTATTGCTAGGTCTGCACCTAGCAAGAAGAGGAGAATAAACGCCACCCTCCAAAATGGTAAGTGGGGGACAGCCTTGCTGGGGCAATTGGCTAGGTCCTGGAGATGGGGATGGTCAGAGTCTAGGACAGTGGTCAGGGGCAGCCCATGTTGCTGGGGGGGCCATCCATGGGGCACAAGGTGCCCAATCCGGTGCACCCCATCCCGAGCCCACAAGGAGAACTCAAGGATATAAGAAATAGGAGCAGGAGTAGACCATATGGTCTATCGCTCCTGCTCCGGCATTCAAAATGATCATGACTGATCTTAGGATTCAACTCCACTTTCCCGCCTGCTCGCCATATCCCTCGATTCCCTGAGAGACCAAAAATCAGTCTATCTCAGCCTTAAATATATTCAACGATGGAGCATCCACAATCCTGTGGGGTAGAGAATTCCAAAGATTCACGACCCTTTGAGTGACGTAATTTCCCCTCATCTCGGTCCTAAATGATCAGCCCCTTATCCTGAGACTGTGCCCCGTGTTTTAGATTCCCTGACCAGCAGAAATAATTTCTCACTGTCTACCCTATCCAGCCCCTTTAGAATCTTACATGTTTCAATGAGATCACCTCTCATTCTTCTAAACTCCAGAGCCTCTCATCATAGGACAACCCCTCATCCCAAGGACCAATCTAATGAACCTTCGCTGCACTGCCTCCAATGCAAGTAATTCCTTTCTTAAATGTGGAGACCAAAACTGCACAGTATTCCAGATGTGGTCTCAGCAAAACCCTGTAAAATTGTAGCTCTACTTCCTCATTCCTGTACTCCAATCCCCTTGCAATATAGGCCAACATGCCATTTGTCATTCTAATTGCTTGTTGTACCTGCATGTTAACTTTCTGCAGTCCTTGTACAAGCACACCCAAGTCTCTTTGAACATCGACACTTACAAATTGCATACCTTTTAAAAAATATTCTGCTTTTCTATTTTTATGACAAAGTGCATAGCTTCACACTTCCGTACATTATACGCCATTTGCCATCTTGTTGCCCACTCACTTAACCTGTCCACATCTCTTTGCAGCCTCTCTACATCCTCCCCACAGCTTACATTTCCAGCGAGCTTTGTATCATCAGCAAACTTAGATACATTACTCTCTGTCTCTTCATCTAAGTCATGAATATAGATTCATGAATATAGATTGGAAATAGCTGAGGCCCCAGCACTGATCCTTGCAGCACTCTACTATTTACTGCCTGCCAAATTGAAAATGCCCTGCTTATACCCACTCGTTGCTTCCTGTCTGTTAACCAATCATCTATCCATGCTAATATATTACCCCAACTCCATGAGCCCTTATCTTACCAATTAACCTTTTGTGTGGTACCTTATCAAATGACTTTTGGAAATCCAGGTATACTACATCTATCGGTTCCCCTTTATCTACCCTAAAAGTTACATCCTCAAAAAAATTCTAATACATTTGTCAAACAAGATTTCCCTTTAGTAAAACCATGTTGACTTGTTCTAATCATACTTTGCTTTTCTAAGTGCATTGTCAAGACTGTTAATCTGTTAATTGTGTATCAAATGTTTGATTTTATGCAGGTGGAGGGTGTTAATTGGGGTCTTACTTCTGCACTTATAAGCAGACACTTAGTGAGACTCGTGTAGGGTTTGAGTGAGGAGTTATATGTTTGTAATCCTTGTACTCTATACAATAAAGGTGAAACTGAGTAAAGATAGGCTCCAGCATTGTCCTTCCATAACAAGCTTTTTGGAGTTTAACATGGTAGCAGAGGATGGTTGCCTAAAGCTGAAGTTTGGAAACTAGGAATTTTGTTTTTTACATAGAAAGCTAAAATTTCATGGGCTATTGTGGAAAATATGGCAGAAAGCAAGTGTAAATTGTCAGGGTATGATTACTCTCTGATGTTCTCTGAGTCTGAACCAGTGGATGAATGAAGTGGATATGTGGACATGGGTTATATCTCTACCAAAGAGAAAACAAGGAATGGCCTTGGTGTTGTCACTTCCTACCAAAAGTATGGGCGGCACAGTGGCGCAGTGGTTAGCACCGCAGCCTCATGGCTCCAGCGACCCGGGTTCAATTCTGGGTACTGCCTGTGTGGAGTTTGCAAGTTCTCCCTGTGTCTGCGTGGGTTTCCTCTGGGTGCTCCGGTTTCCTCCCACATGCCAAAGACTTGCAGGTTGATAGGTAAATTGGCCATAATAAATTGCCCCTATATAGGGACAGGTGGGGATGTGGTAGGAATATGGAATTAGTGTAGGATTAGTATAAATGGGTGGTTGATGGTCGGCACAGACTCGGTGGGCCGAAGGGCCTGTTTCAGTGCTGTATCACTAAAAAAGAAAAATCAGAAGTAAAGTGTTTTGTGAACTGGATGCTCGTCAGTTGGATACTGATAAAGGTTTGGATCTTATGTTAGAATTCTTGGATGAAAATTTACAAGAAAGATGACCTGTTGAATGCGTATGAGGCATGGACAGACTTTGATAGATATGGAAAACAAATGGTTAGTTATTCATTTGAGGAATATATCATGAACTTTAACAGACTGTATAGAAGATTGAGGAAATTCAATTTGGAAATCCCTAGTTCGGTGCTAGCATTTAAATTGCTAGATTGTGCTTGGTGTCACATATGGACAGGCTCCTGGTTCGAACTGGGGATTGGTTCTTGGGCAAAGACTTCCTGTTGGATCAAATGGTCTGCTGCCTTAAAGAAATTCCTGAGGAAACAGTCATTTCCTGCAGCCCTGGTAGAACAAACAGGGCATTCTGTGGTGACACAAAGAATGGAGGACTCAATGCTCACTAGATTTTGAAATGGTCCAGATACTGGAAGAAGGCATAAATAAAATGGAAGAGTTAAAGACAGGCGGAATGAGGATGAAAGCACCTTTAGCAGGCCTGACTATTACAGTGGAAGACAGAATGGGAACAGCAATCATAGGTGAATAAATTCCAGGAATGCCCAATGTACAGTTAATTGGTGCTTCAGATGTGACTCCAATTATCATTATGCAATGAACTGCCTTACGTAGAAGGGCAGAGTCCTCAAAATAAGAAATGACGCAGAGAATTCTGAGGCAGAAGAGGAAGATACTGATGAATCTGAACGAGTTGTACTTGTCACAAGGTGTTTTAGTCCTGTGATGTTAGTGTTAGTTGCAGATTCGTTCAACTGTGCTGTATTGAACAGTGCTTGCATGTTGACAGTATGTGGAACTGATTGGTTACAGTGTTATCTGGATTCACTTAATAATGAGGATCATTGCAAGGTTAAGGAGTATAAAAGTACTACCAGCTTTAGGTTTGGTGATGACAACACATTGAAGTCACTGAAGAGAGTAGTAATTCCATGTAAAATAGCTGGAGTAAGCCACTTTATCAGTACTGATGTAATCTCTAGTTAGATACCTTTACTGTTGAGTAAGCCTTCAATGAAAAAGGCACAATGAAACTTGATATGGAGCATGATAAGACAATTGTTTTTGGAAAGTCAGTGAATTTGCAGTTTACCCAGTCAGGGCATTATTGTATACACTTAACAAAACCTGTTGTTTCTAGTCACAGTGTTAGAACAGTATTAATGGCATCAGGTGTTAAGAATCAGAGATAAAAAGAAAATTGTCTTAAAGTTACACAGACAAATTGCTCACCCTTCTTGTCAGAGATTAAAAACCCTGCTAAAGGATGTCGGTGTGATTTAAGACTATACGTGGATAATAGAAGAGATTAGTGAAAAGCGTGAAATCTGTAAAAAGTATCAGAGGACACCATCATGTCCTATCATCAGCCTTCCATTGGCATGTGATTTTAATGAGGTAGTTGCCATGGATTTAAAGGTGTGGGACAATGATAAGAATATTTTCATTCTACATTTTATAGGCCTAGCAACTAGATTTAGTCTTTCTACAATAATAAATAGCAAGGACAAAAGGGCAATTGTAGACAAAATTATGGAGAAATTGATAAGGACTGAACTTGGGGCACCAGCTAAGTTTCTGACTGATAATGGAGCGGAATTTGCGAGTGACATGTGTGAAAACATGAACATTATGGTTATGAATACTGCAGCTGAAACTCCTTTCAACAATGGGCTCTGTGAAAGGAATCATGCAGTGGTTGATGAAATGCTGCATAAAAGCTGAGCTGACCAGCCAAACTGCAAGTTGACAACTGCCATGGCCTCAGGTGCTGAAGCACCCATCCGCCACTGGTAAAATATCAGCGGCGGCGGGAAAAGGCCCATCAGTGGCAATTAATAGGCCTGCGGGCAGGCCGTTTGCCACCTCCCCTGCCGCTGGTAAAATAGTAGCAGTGGTGGGTTGGCGACTGGCCTCCTCGCCCGCTCCTGGAGGGGGTGTTAAATTCAGGCCAAAGACTTGCATTTATATAGTGCTTTTCATGACCACCAGATGTTTCAAAGCACTTTACAGACAATGACATACTTTTTGAAGTATAGTCGTTGTTGTAATTTAAGAAACGTGGCAACCAATTTGTGCATAGCAAGCTCCCAAAAACAGCAATGTAATAATGGCCAGATAATCTATTGCTGTAATAAAAGCAAAATACTGCGGATGCTGGAAATCTGAAATAAAAACAAGAAATGTTCCAAAGAAGGGTCACTGACCCGAAACGTTAACTCTGCTTCTCTTTTCACAGATGCTGCCAGACCTGCTGAGTGGTTCCAGCATTTCTTGTTTTTATAATCTATTGCTGTGTTGTTCAATGAGGGATAAATGTTGACCAGGACACAGGGGATAATTCCCCCGCTCTTCAAAATAGTATCATGGGATCTTTACACCCACCAGAGCAGAAAGATGGGGCCATGATTTAACATTTCATCTGAAAGTGCAGTGCTCCCACAGTACTACACTGGAGTATCAGCCTTAATTTTTGTGCTCAAGCCCCAGAGTGGGACTTGACCCCTAAACCTTGTAACTTTGAGGAAAAAGTACTGCCAACTGAGCCACAGCTGACACAAGTTTTGGGACTAATACAAATGCAATAATACAAAAGCAAAATGTGGATGCTGGAACTCTAACAAAAACAGAGAATGCAGGAAATTTGAAAAAAGGCAGAAAATGCTGGAAATACTCAGCAGGTCAGGTAGCATCTGTGGAGAGAGAAACAGAGTTAACATTTTGTCACACAGACCTGAAATGTTAACTCTCTTTCTCTCCACAGATGCTGCTTGACTTGCTGAGTATTTCCATTATTTTCCGTTTTTGTTACAAGTTTTGGCCAGGCAGGTATGGAGTGCATAGCACATAATTGTCCTTAATTTGGCACTAGGGGGATACATTTTCCCCTTAGCTCTCCCAACATAGTGCTTTTGTACACTGGCAGCATATATTGAGATTTTTTATCCATGTGTACTCACATTCCCAATATGCATTCCTGATGTGCCAAGCTGTATTGGGAGCACTAAAGATGAAAGTCAACCTTTGGTTCTTTTCTTTCAGAGTAAAAGGAACCTCTGAATCCAGCCATGTTATAACTGACTCAAGAGTGCTTTGTGCCTGAAATGGAAGATGGTCCATTCCTCAACATTAATAGCCCTCATTTCAATGAGCACAAAGTCACACAAAGTTGAAAAACCAGGAATGAGTGGAGTCGTTTTCAAACTTGCCAGACACATCCTTTGGCCAGGGCAGTGACTGTTAATGCAAATCACTTGTCAGACTTAATTGATTTGAACCTATTAGCTTTGAATTTTGATAAAATTACTGAAGCTTCCCTTTAATATATTAAAATTCATACCTCAGGGAATTTTTTCTTCTGGATATATTCTGTGAGTGCAGGATCAAAGTATTTGGCATAACCCTCATTCAGACTGTATATACTTCCCTTCTTCTTTATTTTCACATTCCTTTCCACAAGAATAAATTCACCCACAGCCTAAATAAAGGAAGAGAATTATAGTTGTTAATTTGGGTTTAAATAACCAATTAATCTGAAACACATTTACTTTAAATTAATTTTACAATTAACAGAACTAATTATCAATTGAACCTCAGCAAATGATAATTATTTGAATTAATTTTATATATTTTAATAACTTTATTTTTAGAATTTGGTTTGTAAGGATATGTGATAGCAATAGGAGACGATGGGTGGGTGATGTCAGAATGCCTCTGTGTATGTTCACCTAAGGCGGACAAAGAAAACCACAAATGTAGAGAGCCAAGTGTAGAAGCAACTGGGTATGTTTATTAAGTTTCAGTTCTCTTTATCTCCCATTTTCCTGTTCCTTTCCCAAAGGTGTTGACTTCTTGTTGTGGTACCATTCCCTGGGTACCTGGCATCTTCTGGTCATATGGTCATTATTCATGTTTGAGTGTCCACAGTGAGTTTTGGATGTCTATTTGCCCAAGGGGGTGGTGGGTGGGAGAGGTGCAGGGAAGAGGGGCACCTATGAGGAAATTTTAACTCCAAAAATGGGCAGGTTTGGATTAGGTGGGAGGTTAAAGTGTTAGAAATCTGAATCCTGACCCCAACCCAACCACTTCCAGTTTTAACAGAGGCTGGTGGCAGGGGGTGGGGTGCAGGCTGGCAATTTAACTATTATAATGAGGCTGCATGACTCATATTTATGCACCATTTTAAATGGACTGAACTCTGAGGTTAACTTCTGGGCAAAGAATCTGTCAGTGATGCCAGACTCACACTCTCAAAACTCCACAGCATGTGGAGAAACCCTGACTTTTGGGTTTCCACACACTACTAGGCACCCCCTCCCCACCGATCACCACTCCCGGCGGGTCAAAAGTTAAATCACCCCATATTCTGTTTCAATAGAAACATGCTGTAAGTAGTTTTGAAATAATGCCAAATGAATAGGCAGTAAGGGTTTTGGTTCATCCTAATACACTTAAGAAAGACAAAGAAGGAAGCATAATGCATAATGGCAGTGTATCCCTCAACAAGCACAAGTTTGATCCCTATGCTAATGTGCTCCCAGTTTCAGTCAATTGTGTGGGGAGGAGATAGCTTACATCCAGTCTCATGCCCACCTCCATCCAGAGAGAGGAGAGAAAATCAGCTGGAGGTTTCCTAGTACTTTCTTGTGCACCTCCTGGTGGCTGGGCAAGAGCAATGCAGGCCGTCCTTTTGGCCGCAGAAAGTGCATGATGGGAGAACCAGCAAGGGCAGCATATCAGAGTGCAAAGAGAGTGACACAGAAAAACATTCTTGCTTTAACCAAGGATGTCTTATTTTGTTGGTTCTGCTTCAATTATTTGTTTTATGAATAACTTCAGGTCCAAGTTTTATTTCATGCTTCCAGTGGCCACGTTTGCCCCACCCCATCCTAGAAAATTGCTGTTTTCTTTTACTGAATTTGCTGTTAGAGTTTTGTGACGATCTGAACTGAAGCTCTAACTTCATAAATTCACATACATTCATATATATTTTCCACCAACTCCCATTCTCAGAATAATGCAAAGACGACTATTGTGCAATATTTCATTTTGGATCATTCTACTGACACAAATACTTGCAGGTAGTGCATTAGGTCACAAATGGTGATAGTTCTATGGGTACCATCAGCTACATACTGGGTCCAACATGAAGAAGTTGACACCTTGCCCTGTGGAGAGCGCGACTAGGGTAGCACTGCCATAGAGTGCGTATCCAGCAGCCACCATGTTTCGCCCAGGCTGAAGAGCATCTTTCTCAGTGCACTGCTCTGCAGAATCCTGCCAAAGCAAAATAAATGGTCAGTTACAATGGAATCTATTGAAACTAAGTGATCACTCTTCCAGAAACCCGAGAAAATAAGGGCGAGGTGCAGTGACTAAGTAAATATGACTAATAATTCTTACACAAGAATCATCTGCCTGTGTCACGTTAAGATTATTTTTGTCTTAATATTGATGCAATAACAAAATTGCCAACTAGTGTATTAATAAAAGATTCAGAATTCTGACCTAAATTTCTGGCCTTAACTTTCCTACATTTCTGCTCCATTGTCAGCAGATGGGATATTCATCCACCCACAAGTTACTCCTTGACCATGTCTCACTTTCAGGGGATCAGGGCCATTTAAATATTTCAGACAGGTATCTGTGCCATTGATGGTCCGGCAGGGACACCAATCTCGGGGGAGTAGAAAACTCACTGGTGTTTTTCCACAGTGCAAGTGTGCATTGTCCAACTGAATATTTTTATTAAGTTTGTTGTTTTTCAATAGACCAGGGTCTGTTGTGCAATTAATCACTTTATAATCAACTGGTGTAGGGAAAAAGTCTTCAAAATTTGAAATACCTCTCAAGAGCAACAGTGGTAACTATGGACAAATAAACATCTATTCTGCCCATCGTTGCTAGGGCGGGTGATGTATTTCCTTCACTTGCATATTGTTATCCTATGCCTGGCCAAATGTGGAGAGGCATATGATGCGACTACCCCCATAATAAATAGAAATTTTGATAGGTGAAAATGAACAGAGACCCAGAATAATCAAGTTTGCTCCAACTTCAGTTTCTGCTTACCAAGTCTGTTGTGTTTTCATGCTGATTTAACAGAGGAAATTTGGGGCAATTCTCCAAATTTCCTCAGAGATTCTCTGAATTGTATCATTTGAAGCCCAATCCTGTTCCCACCAACATTCACAGAAATGCACTTTAAAGTAGGAGTTTTTAGATAGTCATTGTGTGCAGGAACCCTGGATGATTTTCCCCCCTCTCAAAACAAGAGATCCTGAGGCCTATATTAGTAAAATCAACTAACTCAGCACAGCCCTGGGATTGAACCAAATACTTTTCCAGTTTTTAATGTTTAGCTGCTCACCAGAGAAATTTGATGAGTCATTGTGGCTGCTTCTTGAATACATATGACCATGCAGATATTGGACTGGGTTTCAAAGTCAGCAGTGAAACAATCAAAGAAAGATGACCACAAAGATCTAATGATCTCTATGGAATGGATTTCACCTTTTCTGACATCAGTTTGAATTGGGCACCAAGAAAAAGGGATCTCCAGGCATCAAGCAGCAACAAGGTTATCAAGGAGGGTAAGCAGCCAATCACATTGAAGTATTCTCACAAACAGAAAACCAGGAAGTAAAAACCACTGAATCCCTTCACTTTTAATTTTACATTTTACAGATAGTGAATTAGATATAGACCCAACTCACTCTTAGAAATCATTAGGGACCACAGGTGTGATAACTTAAAACCTAAATCCCATTGCTTATCAAAATGATTGCCATTATCAGTCCATTCCTGTACAGTGGCTGCCTTTCCCTTCCTTGCAGTAGTTTACTCCATACTTACCATGGTTAAGGGTAAAAATATCACAAGAAGAAATAAAAAGTTACATATAATAGAGAAAAATATCTGGATAGATATTGAAGGCCTCAGCACACTATCCAGAAAGTTGATGTTGCGTGAGTGCATGAAGACATGTTATTAACATAATTGACATGTGTTCCCCATACAATAACCCCAGGTACAGGGAGTTCAGTGATTGAGTGGGGGGAAAGCAGTCAGGATATCTAGTGAAGCAGCAGCTCCTGCAGGACAGCTTAAGTGGAGGTGCCCAGTGGAGCAGCAAATCAGAAATTCATCCCGTGAGCAATGCAGGGACAGAGCTCAGAGGAATGCTGCCCCATTTGAAGATGTTTCAGGAGTTGCAGCAAAAGAGGTCAAAGTGGAAAGACTGTCAGGGTCAGTCTCTGAAATGTCTAGATAGCAGTGGCAGAGCTAGAAAATGCAATTTACCATGCCATATTCCTGGGAAGATTGCTGAATTTGCCTGCTCAAAGGTATATGACCACAGGATACTTGCCACAGTCAGATTACTCAAAAACTGGAATTGCTGAGGTCAGCTGCTGGCACGGTCCAATTAAAAAACTCTTTATTTTTGGATTGATACCAACTACATGAGACCCATGATTCTTGAAATGGTGGCACTAACACAACAGTGCAACA
Organism: Heterodontus francisci; assembly: GCF_036365525.1. NCBI lineage: Eukaryota > Metazoa > Chordata > Chondrichthyes > Heterodontiformes > Heterodontidae > Heterodontus > Heterodontus francisci. The sequence continues at coordinate 121,473,774 of NC_090374.1, forward strand.
GTATAAAAATAAATGAACTCAGCACAGTCTGTGGACCCTCCTGGTCTACATAGATTAGTCGCACACCTGCTGGTGCATTTATAATGTAGAGGAAGGGGGGAAGGAAGGCAGAACACTGAGAAAGCATCTTCTGATTAAATGGATTTTCTGCTTGTATAAAAAAAACTACAGTGCTTTTCTTAAACCTAATTATAAAGAACAGGGCTGACTTTTGTTCAAATACTGAGAGGCCTAGAACACAAGAGGGCTTTATTCAATCCGATCAAAACAAATAAAAACATGTGAAAAATAAAACTTGTGTGTCAAACCTCTCCTAACTCTTTTAATAATGTCTCAGTTTGCCTTATTGTGAGTGAGTTTTGCTCATGTTATTTTTTCAGTAGGGGTGTTTGAGGTCTTCTTCTTTGGCCTCCTTGTCTCGAGAGACAATGGGTAAGTGCCTGGAGATGGTCAGTGGTGTGTGGAGCAGCGCCTGGAGAGGCTAAAAAGGCCAATTCTAGAGTGACAGGCTCTTCCACAGGTGCTGCAGAAAAATTTGTTTGTCGGGGCTGTTACACAGTTGGCTCTCCCCTTGCGCTTTTGTCTTTTTTCCTGCCAACTGCTACGTCTCTTCGACTCGCCACACTTTAGCCCCGCCTTTATGGCTGCCCGCCAGCTCTGGCGAACACTGGCAACTGACTCCCACGACTTGTGATCAATGTCACAGGACTTCATGTCGCGCTTGCAGACGTCTTTGAAGCAGAGACATGGACGGCCGGTGGGTCTGATACCAGTGGCGAGCTCGCTGTACAATGTGTCTTTGGGGATCCTGCCATCTTCCACGCGGCTCACATGGCCAAGCCATCTCAAGCGCCGCTGACTCAGTAGTGTGTATAAGCTGGGGATGTTGGCCGCCTCAAGGACTTCTGTGTTGGAGACACGGTCCTGCCACCTGATGCCAAGTATTCTCCGGAGGCAGCGAAGATGGAATGAATTGAGATGTCGCTCTTGGCTGACATACGTTGTCCAGGCCTCGCTGCCATAGAGCAAGGTACTGAGGACACAGGCTTGATACACTTGGACTTTTGTGTTCCGTGTCAGTGCGCCATTTTCCCACACTCTCTTGGCCAGTCTGGACATAACAGTGGAAGCCTTTCCCATGCGCTTGTTGATTTCTGCATCTAGAGACAGGTTACTGGTGATAGTTGAGCCTAGGTAGGTGAATTCATGAACCACTTCCAGAGCGTGGTCGCCAATATTGATGGATGGAGCATTTCTGACGTCCTGCCCCATGATGTTCGTTTTCTTGAGACTGATGGTTAGGCCAAATTCCTTGCAGGCAGCCGCAAACCTGTCGATGAGACTCCGCAGGCACTCTTCAGTGTGAGATGTTAAAGCAGCATCGTCAGCAAAGAGAAGTTCCCTGATGAGGAATTTCCGTACTTTGGACTTCGCTCTTAGATGGGCAAGGTTGAACAACCTGCCCCCTGATCTTGTGTGGAGGAAAATTCCTTCTTCTGAAGACTTGAACGCATGTGAAAGCAGCAGGGAGAAGAAAATCCCAAAAAGTGTGGGTGCGAGAAACAGCCCTGTTTCACGCCACTCAGGATAGGAAAGGGGTCTGATGAGGTGCCGCCATGTTGAATTTTGCCTTTCATATTGTCATGGAATGAGGTGATGATACTTAGTAGCTTTGGTGGACATCCAATCTTTTCTAGTAGTCTGAAGAGACCACGTCTGCTGACGAGGTCAAAGGCTTTGGTGAGATCAATGAAAGCAATGTAGAGGGGCATCTGTTGTTCGCGGCATTTCTCCTGTATCTGACGAAGGGAGAACAGCATGTCAATGGTCGATCTCTCTGCATGGAAGCCACACTGTGCCTCAGGGTAGACGCGCTCGGCCAGCTTCTGGAGCCTGTTTAGAGCGACTCGAGCAAAGACTTTCCCCACTATGCTGAGCAGGAAGATTCCACGGTAGTTGTTGCAGTCACTGCGGTCACCTTTGTTTTTATAGAGGGTGTTTGAGGTAGGCAAGCAGAAAGGGCAGTAAGCCCATTGTGGTTATGGATAGACTACTCAGAACAAACCTTAATGATCAAATTACAACTCAAGTTTCCCCGATGGATTAGTGAGTAAAATCATTACCTAGTATAATAGCCGAAAGTCTCAAGTCTGATCCCCAATTTGTCAGGTGGTCTCAGCTAGGCTTCCAGAACTTGTGCAACATTTGGGGCTGAATTTTTGCGTTGGAGATGGGAAATGGAAGTCAGGACTGCTTCACGAGCCCGAACTCATCTCTGGGGGGGTAAGTAGATTAAAGTCATGATTTTCGCAGGGGCATCCTGTTAATTGAATTGGAGTCAGGTTTGGTGGCCAATTAGAGGCTACAGGGACAGGACTGGAGGCTGCCATTTAAATCTGGAGGAAGCAAGCCGAAGAGTTTCTGTGAGGCTTGGAGTGGACTGAAATGTGCAAAGATGGCATGGCATTGGAAAGCCAGTGGCCTGGCACCTGGGGCAGAGCTACCACCCCCCTGTTTCTCAGATAACAATCTGGAGGTGATGCTTGCGGCTGTGCGGGAGAGGAGGGAGATCCTGTTCCCTGAGGGTAGCAGGAGGAGGCCATCCATCCAAATTAAACAGGCCTGGGTTCAGATTGCTGCCAGCGTCAATGGCAGAAGTGTAACTAGAAAATGCCATAAAAGGTTCAACAACCTCATATGCTCTGTCAAGGTCAGTGTAATGCCCAACCCTCAGGACAGGTCTCAGAGCTTGCACCTTCCAGCAGACACTGCACCTGAGTACCCTCTGGGCGCATGCTGCCCCTGAACATGGGAAGGGTGTGTGCCCAGGGCACATAATGACCACACAGAATGGATCAAAGTCATAGCACTGCTGAGGACCCATCAGCACTGGGACATGCAGCATCAAATGGATAGGGGCAGATACCATTGGGCCATATAGGACATCAGTGCCTTATCTTGCTCTCTTTTGTTCTTGCAGGAAAAATGGGCACATAATGCCCAGGGAAGGATGCTGATGGACAGTGGGGTTCTATCCTACCAAATGATAATGCCAATGGAGGAAAGAACAATGGAGATAGCCAGGATTTTGGACGAGATTGAAGTTGAGCCTGGCGAGATGGAAACCCATGGTACAGATGGTGATTACAGAGGGTGAAGTGCTCAATAGTGTGGTGCAGTGACCTCCACCCCGTCTGGTAGCGTGTGCCGAGCGCTGAACTGTATTGGGTAACCTCGGCTTCTGCTCTCCTAGGCTGGTTCTCCTGATCTCTTCTTGTGTCTCCCACAGGTGCAGGTGTCTACCCAAGGACACCCTCTGCTTCTCCCTCTGCGGCCCCGAGGAAGCTTCCAAAACTGAGGAAGCACCGTCACAGCTGACAAGTGCATCATCCACCAGTGCAGATACCTTAGTGGGTCCTGGCACGCATTTAGATAGGGTGAGACTGGGTGAGGCGCATGGCACAAGTGTGTAGGAGGCGCCAGGGGCAGAGGCAGCTGTGGGCAGTTCCTCTTGGAGGAGGGAGGATAGACACAGCCCTGCTCAGGTTGACACAGATGTAGGGTCTCAGGAGTCACAAGAAAGAAAACCCTACCTGGAACAGCAACAGCAGACAGGCCCCCACACGTCAGAGTTCCCTAAGGCAGGGCAAGGTCATTAGCTGGGAATAGAGGAGTCCATCCAGCTCATTTGTGCAACAATGGCTCAGGGCTATGAGCACATGAGCTTCTCCTTTGAGAGAGCATCCGACCTCATGGTGAGCCTTATGCGGCATCACTCTGGGTGGGTGCAGGAGCAGCACACTGGCATACACAGGATGCGTGCCACACTGTGTATTCTGGAGAAGTTAGAGGCGCTGGTGGCACAGAGATGTCTGGAGTTGATGCCAGCTGTGCCCCAGCTAGTGTCCCCCTCCAGCCGTCCAGAGCACCAGCTGAGTATGTCACCAGGGAGGATGATAGTGTCACTCCTCCAGGGGTGCCTTCATCATCCTTGGTCTCCTCGTCTTCACTGACAGGGCCAAGTGATGGAGGCTGCCCCTGCAATGATGCAGACGCAGCAGCCTCTGGAGATGCCCCGACGGGTACCTACATAATGAGGACCACTGCCACATGCATCTCATCTGTAGGCAGAGACCAGTGAGAAGGCTGCCTCCACTCCTCTGAGGTCACAAGGAGAGCATCGCATAGCAGTGGCCATGCACGGAGGCCACTGCGTTGCACGACGCACTAAGTGGATCACTGGGGTGTCTTCATACTGTCTATGCGCACCTTTTCCCTTTGTTATCATTTTATAAATAATAACAATTCAAGATACAACTCTGAGTCTCTTTTTATTGGCGGTGCGACAGGAAAAGTGATAAGAGGTGGTGAAGGAGATCAAGGAGAGGGTAGAGGCCCAGGGCACATGTGCATCCTTCACTGGTGGTATGAGTTTAGATGCTCCAGCCTTCGTCTTCAATGTCTGTGTCATCTCAGTCATCTTAGAGACCATTGCATCCCATGCCCTTCATCCTGGGTCAGGTGGATTCAGTTAAAATGTTTCTGAATCAAATGATCTCTGACGTTCATGGCATTCTGGTGAAACTTTCTTGCCCCGTGCTGTGGCCAGCCACTTCCTTGGGCAGCCATAACACCTCAGTGTGCAGCATCATCCCCGTTTGCCTCCAGTTCTTCCTCCTCTCTCACCCCCTGCTCCTCTTCTTCCTCCAATGAGCAATGCCATTCCAAGGCCTCACCATCCTCAAGGCCCACTCCTCTCTAAAGTGCCACATTATGAAGAGCACAGCAGACCACCACAATAACCAAGATCATTGCAGGGTGCCACCCAAACGATCCAGGCACTAGAACTGCATCTTCAGTTACCTGATCGCCTGCTCAATGATGGTGCTTGTGAGCAGATGGCTTCGGTTGTATTGCCTCTGTGCTTCTGACTGAGGTTTTGGTACAGGAGTGAGTAGCCATCTGTTCAAGGGATATCCTTTGACCCCGAGGACCCATCCAAGGATTTTGGGGGTTGGAGTGAATATCTGGGGCAGCCCGGACTTCCGGAGGATGAAGGAGTCATGGCAGCTGCCAGTAAAGCGAGTACACAACTGGAAGATGCTCTTGTGGTTGCAGACCAGCTGAATGTTGAAAGAGTGGAAGCCCTTCTTGTTGATGAATCTCACTGGGTGGTCACTTGGTGCCCTGATGGCCACATGGGAGCAATCGATGATGCCCTGCACCTGGGGGAATCCACGATGGTGACGAAACGCAATACCCTCTGTCCCTGCAAGGCCTCACCTGTTGTGAAATGAATGTATTGTACAGCTCTCGCAAAAAGGGCATCAGTGACCTGCAAGACAGAGTGGTCTGCTGCTGTTAACGAAATGCCACCAAGATCTGCAGCCAATCCTTGGAAGGAGTGAGAGGCGAAGAAGTTCAAGGCCACAGTGACTTTGACAGCTACTGGCAGGGCATGGCGACCGGTGCTGCGAGATGTGATGTCTTCGGTGACAAGCGCACGGATGTCTGTGACCATCTGCCTGAGAGGCGCAGTCTCCTGCGGCACTGAGTCTCAGTTGTCCCCCGGTAGCTCCAAATTTGGTGGTGAATCCTATGTGGAGGGTATGGCCTCCATGTCCTTCCTGCCCTCAACCCTCTACTCTGCCCTCCTGATGCCCGGAGGGTGCTGCTCCTTATCGCCACTGGGCCCAAAATCTGAGAGTCGTGCCCCCATTGCCAACTGCTGCCTTCCTGTTGCTCAGTTGATTGTCCAGTTGCCTTTGGCTGCTTTACCCCCTGCTCGTCTACCCCTATGATGCCAGGAGGTGCACTGCCCATGCACTTACTGCCCAGTCTCCCTGTCACTTGTGCAGTGCCAAGGGTACCTGTCTCCCAATGGCCGAATCCCTCTCTGTGCAATTGAAACTTTTATGCCTCCGAACTGATTCCCTGGAGTAGCCATGACTGGCTTCCCACTCTGTACCCATCTCCTTTCACCTGGTCTGCCCCAGACAGTGCGTGTATCCCGTGTGCCCCCATGAAACTCTCAAAAACTGGCCTTTTTAAAAATATTTTATTTTTTAACCATGTGCCTGCTTTTCATGTTGCTGCTCATCATTTCACTATTAACAGTCTCTCTGGACTAATGCTTTGTCTTTCACCACAAGCATTAACACACTCTTTGCCTTTGTTCCAGGACAGCTTTGTTATTTAATCACCCTCTGCCCTATCAAACACCTTCCCCTTTGTTCTCACCCCACTCCCCTCCCCTTCACTTGCTTATAACCTAATTCTTTTCTCACCTTTGCCAGTTCTGATGAAAGATCACAGACCTGAAATGTTAACTTTGCTTCTCTCTCCACAGATGCTGCCAGACCTGCTGAGTATTTCCAGCACTTTTTGTTTTTGACCCAAAAACTAATCTGGTCAGTGTCAGATTGCTACTTGTGAGAGTTTGCTGTCTGCAAATTGGCTGCCACATTTCCTACTTTATAACAGTGACGACACTTCAAAAGTACTTCACTGGCTGTAAAGGCTTTTTGGATGTCCTGAGGCTGTGGGAGGTGCTATGCAACTGCAAGTTCTTTCATTCTTTTTCAGACTAGTCAAATGCCCACTGTCTCAGTTCACACATTAGGCATGACCATTTGTGCAAGATAGCGAAGGGTCACTGCTGCCTATTGAACTGTATCCAGCATCTGACAGCAGCTTAAAAAAGGTAGAGAACAAAGCTAGAGAGAGAACGTGTTGTGTAAAGAAACATATCTGGTTAGAGCTGAAGTCCTGGACTGATCCTTTTCAGATAAACTATGTGATATATCTACTTGTAGCAGTTATTTCACTTAAACCTTGGATATTATTACAGTTTCTTAGAGTGGATTTTAGTGATTTTTGAAATTCCTGCTTTGGTTATTGAACCACTGGATACATTTCACTAGTTGTAAATTAATAATTGATATTACTGTCCTTAGGCTCTTGTGTAAGGATGCCTCTTTTTTCTTATTCATTCATGGGATTTGGGCATCACTGGCTTTGCCAGAATTTATTGCCCATCCCTAATTGCCCTTGAGAAGGTGGTGATGAGATGCCTTCTTGAACCGCTGCAGTCCATTTGGGGTAGGTAGACCCACAGTGCTGTTAGGAAGGGAGTTCCAGGATTTTGACCCAGCGACAGTGAAGGAATGGCGATATAGTTCCAAGTCAGGATGGTGTGTGAGTTGGAGGGGAACTTGCAGGTGGTGGTGTTCCCATGTATTTGCTGCCCTTGTCCTTCTAGTTGGTAGAGGTCGCAGGTTTGGAAGGTGCTGTCTGAGTAGCCTTGGTGCATTGCTGCAGTGCATCTTGTAGATGGTACACACTGCTGCTACTGTGTGTCGATGTTGGAGGGAGTGAATGTTTGTAGATGGTGTGCCAATCAAGCGGGCTGCTTTGTCCTGGATGGTGTCTAGCTTCTTGAGTGTTGTTGGAGCTGCACCCATCCAGGCAAGTGGAGAGTATTCCATTACACTCCTGACTTGTGCCTTGTAGATGGTGGACAGGCTTTGGGGAGTCAGGAGGTGAGTTACTCACCTTAGGATTCCTAGCCTCTGACCTGCTCTTGTAGCCATGGTATTTATATGGCTACTCCAGTTCAGTTTCTGGTCAATGGTAGCCCCTAGGATGTTGATAGTGAGGGATTCAGTGATGGTAATGCCATTGAATGTCAAGAGGAGATGGTTAGATTCTCTCTTGTTGGAGATGGTCATTGCCTGGCACTTGCATGGCACGAATGTTACTTGCCACTTATCAGCCCAAGCCTGGATATTGTCCAGGTCTTGCTGCATTTCTATATGGACTGCTTCAGTATCTGAGGAGTCACGAATGGTCCTGAACATTGCGCAATCATCAGTGAATATCCCCACTTCTGACCTTATGATTGAAGGTCATTGATGAAGCAGCTGAAGATGGTGGGCCTGGGACACTACCCTGAGGTACTCCTGCAGTGATGTCCTGGAGCTGAAATGATTGACCTCCAACAACCACAACCATCTTCCTTTGTGCTAGGTATGACTCCAGCCAGCGGAGGGTTTTCCCCCTGATTCCCATTTACCTCAGTTTTGCCAGGGCTCCTTGATGCCATACTCGGTCAAATGCTGTCTGGATGTCAAGGGCAGTCACTCTCACCTCACCTCTTGAGTTCAGCTCTTTTTTTCATGTTTGAACCAAGGCTGTAATGAGGTCAGGAGCTGAGTGGCCCTGGTGGAACCCAAACTGAGCGTCACTGAGCAGGTTATTGCTAAGCAAGTGCCGCTTGATGGCACTGCTGATGACACTTTCCATCACTTTACTGATGATTGAGAGTAGACTGATGGGGCGGTAATTGGCTGGGTTGGACTTGTCCTGCATTTTGTGTACAGGACATACCTGGGAAATATTCCACATTGCAGGGTAGATGCCTGTGTTGTCGCTGTATTGGAACAGCTTGGCTAGGGGTGTGGCAAGTTCTGGAGCACAGGTCTTCAGTACTATTGCCGGAATATTGTCAGGGCCCATAGCTTTTGCAGTATCCAGTGCCTTCAGTTGTTTCTTGATATCACGCGGAGTGAATCAAATTGTCTGAAGTCTGGCATCTGTGATGCTGGGGAGTTCAGGAGGAGGCCGAGATGGATCATCAACTCGGCACTTCTGGCTGAAGATTGTTGCAAATGCTTCAGCCTTATCTTTCGCACTGATGTGCTGGGCTCCCCCATCATTGATGATGGGGATATTTGTGGAGCCACCTCCTCCAGTTAGTTATTTAATTGTCCACCAGCATTCACGACTGGATGTAGCAGGACTGCAGAGCTTCGATCTGATCCGTTGGTTATGGGATCGCTTAGCTCTGTCTATCGCATGCTGCTTATGCAGTTTGGCATGCAAGTAGTCCTGGGTTGTAGCTTCACCAGGTTGACACCTCATTTTGAGGTATGCCTGGTGCTGCTCCTGGCATGCCCTCCTGCACTCTTCATTGAACCAGGGTTGGTCTCCTGGCTTGATGGTAATGGTAGAGTGGGGGATATGCCGGGCCATGAGGTTACAGATTGTGGATGAGCACAATTCTGCTGCTGCTGATGGCCCACAGCGCCTCATGAATGCCCAGTTTTGCATTGCTAGATCTGTTTGAAATCTATCCCATTTAGCACGGTGATAGTGCCACACAACACGATGGACGGTTTCCTCAATGAGAAGGTGGGACTTTGTCTCCACAAGTACTGTGCGGTGGTCACTCCTACCAATACTGTCATGGACAGAAGCATCTGCGGCAGGCAGATTGGTGAGGACGAGGTCAAGTATGTTTTTCCCTCGTGTTGGTTCCCCCACCAACTGCCGCAGACCCAGTCTAGCAGCTATGTCCTTTAGGACTCGGCCAGTAGTGGTGCTACCGAGCCACTCTTGGTGATGGACATTGAAGTCCCCCACCCAGAGTACACTTTGTGCCCTTGCCACTCTCAGTGCTTCCTCCAAGTGGTGTTCAACATGGAGGAGTACTGAGTCATCAGCTGAGGGAGGGCTGTACGTGATAATCAGTAGGAGGTTACCTTGCCCATGTTTGACCTGATGCCATGAGACTTCATGGGGTCTGGAGTCGATGTTGAGGACTCCCAGGGCAACTCGCTCCCTACTGTATACCACTGTGCCACCACCTCTGCTGGGTCTGTCCTGCCGGTGGGACAGGACATACCTGGGGATGGTGATGGCAGTGTCTGGGACATTGTCTGTAAGGTATGATTCCGTGAGTATGACTATGTCAGGCTGTTGCTTGACTAGTCTGTGGGACAGCTCTCCCAACTTTGGCACAAGCCCCCAGAGGTTAGTAAGGAGGACTTTGCAGGGTCGACAGAGCTGGGTTTGCCGTTGTCATTTCCAGTGCCTAGGTCGATGCCGGGTGGTCCGTCTGGTTTCATTCTTTTTTATAGACTTTGTAGCGGTTAGATACAACTGAGTGGCTTGCTAGGCCATTTCAGAGGGCATGTAAGAGTTAACCACATTGCTGTGGGTCTGGAGTCACACGTAGGCCAGACCAGGTAAGGACAGCAGATTTCCTTCCCTACAGGACATTAGTGAACCAGATGGGTTTTTACAACAATCGACAATGGTTCATTAGACTAGCTTTTAATTCCAGATTTATTAATTAAATTCAAAATTCCACTTTCTGCTGTGGTGGGATTCGAACCCATGTCCCCAGAGAAATACCCTGGGTTTCTGGTCCTGTGATAATACCACTACGCCACCGCCTACCCCTACGCCTACCATTCTCAGTCCTTGTTCAGTCACATAGAAATTTACAAAGTTGTGAGCACCAGCCAAATGTATTCAGTCACTAGTAGTCACATGCAAATATACACAAATCCTTTCAGTTATTAGTGCATTTACCATCGTGGCCATGAGAGCTCCAGAGGATTGATTAAAAGTGTACTGACAAAAAGAGTTATTATCTCTTGGGACCTCTCTGTCCCACCATTGATTTAGCTTTGGTCACCGTAGAGTCATTTCTGTGCCTGTATAATCAATGAATCAGTTTCTAGACATTATTCAAATAGCCATCACAGAGTCACAAACTCTATGTTTAACATCGAATATTTTTTCATATATAGACAAACGAATGTTATGGATAATTTTATGATGGATGTTTTTTTAAAAATTCATTCGTGGGATGTGGAACGCCCAGCAAACAAGGCTCCTTATTGGGAGCACTTTCTGAGCATTTACTCATAATTTATCTGAAAAGCAACTATAGTTTTAATAAAAGCAAAATACTGCGGATGCTGGAAATCTGAAATAAAAACAAGAAATGCTGGAATCACTCAGCAGGTCTGGCAGCATCTGTGGAAAGAGAAGCAGAGTTAACGTTTCGGGTCAGTGACCCTTCATCGGAACTGACAAATATTAGAAAAGTCACAGGTTATAAGCAAGTGAGGTGGGGGTGGGGCAAGAGATAACAAAGGAGGTCTAGATTGGACCAGGCCACATAGCTGACCAAAAGGTCACGGAGCAAAGGCAAACAATATGTTAATGGTGTGTTGAAAGACAAAGCATTAGTACAGATTAGGTGTAAATACACTGAATATTGAATATTCAGTGTATTTACACCTAATCTGTACTAATGCTTTGTCTTTCAACACACCATTAACATATTGTTTGCCTTTGCTCCGTGACCTTTTGGTCAGCTATGTGGCCTGGTCCAATCTAGACCTCCTTTGTTATCTCTTGCCCCACCCCCACCTCACTTGCTTATAACCTGTGACTTTTCTAATATTTGTCAGCTCCGATGAAGGGTCACTGACCCGAAACATTAACTCTGCTTCTCTTTCCACAGATGCTGCCAGACCTGCTGAGTGATTCCAGCATTTCTTGTTTTTATTATTATTATAGTTTTAATAAGGCTTGAGAGCACCCTCTTGTGGTCACTTACAAATACCAACTGAGAGTCAGCACTTTCTGGCAGGACTCAATGGATAGTGCAGCAAGAGCAACTTTGACTGATTTTCCATTCTGTAACTCAGCAGCAATGAGACCAAATTTAGCATCACCATCACTCCAGTTAAGTTTAAGTTAATTACATCGTAATATAAACAACACCAAATTCCTTCTAGGTGAAATAGACAAAATTCACAAATCTTGATATATCTGTGTGTGTTTGTTACTTTATCTAAAAAAAAATTTTCACAGAAAAATCTATGCCAAACAGCTTTTGTGCTTTATCCTTTGAAAAAAATTGCTTGTTCCTCTGTAGTGAGGGCAGTAGCCTCTCTATTTTATATGAGCTGAGTGAAACCATTTCCATCCTGACATCTCCTGTCATATTTTGTCATGACTGAATTCCATTCCATATGTGAACAAATATCAGTGACCCTGCAATAATTAGTTGCTATTGATATTTGTGTTGATGGTCGAATAATTTTATGGGACCACTGATATTCACTGGGTGATTGCCGCACTGCTTTGCACAACCTAATAAAATGGGTGGACCAGGCACAAAGCGAGGACACTCTTTGCTAAACAATGGGTTGAGCTCTACGCTGTTTGCCTGCAAATATTCAGTGAATTCAGCAAATGTGTAAGTTACAATCCCTTACTTCATAAAATACAGTGCCTGGTGAAATTCTAAATATGTATTCAAACAAAAGTTGAAAAAGCAGTCAAACTATGAAACAAACAGTGCCTGAAAGAATTTCCCCTCATAAAAATGTCTTTTTCATACAGTACTGCAGCCTTATGAGTCGCCACACAGCATGTGACTCTACTCTGAATTTCAATTAGCTAGTCCTTTCAGAACTGCATTTTAAAAAAAAATCCTTGTAACATGGGTACAACTGCAGTTATAACATATTGCACTACACAGCATTTATTTCCAAAAATAAATCTATTATCAATAGACTGACAGTGAACTAGACTGAAGGTCACAAGAATACAACCAGGAATTAAATCTGCAAACTCCTGGTCTGTCTTTCTCAGTTATACACAACCTTGAGCCATCAGAGGTGTTTGTATTAAAGATTCATTGGCTGGTCTCTGCAGAGTCAGCAATATGTGTGCAAATCTGCTGAGTATATAGTTGGGGGTCAGCTCTAATCTTCTCGTGTTCACGCAGCCTCATAGAAAGGTCACTGTGCTCATGAAATTGTATGCCAGCTTTTGAAAGAGGATGGATAAGGAGAGAGAAATGGAGGAGGAAAATTCCTCTGGGGGAAACACAGCAAAGAGCATTGAAGCTTTAACATACTGCACCACGGAGTGGCCAGATATGGGTCCCACTGATTATATCCTAAGTGTTACAAATCTTCAACACCATTACAGCAGGGAGGTGCTATTGGGCAGAGGACAGGAGGTACAGAAGGTTGTAGGGAATCAATTAGGACCACTCCTGTGTGCCATTTCGCAATCAGTTACTGAGTAGCTTTGGTGGAGGCTGAGAACAGACTGTCCACTAGAACACTAATCCAGAGGGGAAAGAGAAAAAATATACCATTTTAAAATAAAAAGGCAAAACCAATTATAATTATATCACAAACTTGATCTATTTCAGCTGCACATCACTAATGAATCTGATTTAATTTCCTATAACAAAAGAAAACACTTACGTTCCTGTAAATGCCAAAAATAGTTCCGATAGATGACAAACAATCTATGTTAGAAGAGCCATCCAATGGATCAAAACAGACCAAATATTTACCCTGCAAAGAAACAATTATCAATTAAACTCACTGTAATATCTATGTGTATGTAAATACAATTCAAAATCCTTCTCTTTAACCATGACCTTGGTTTCCCCCTCTTCACTCCTCTCCATATTTTCTTTTCCCTCCTGCTTGGTGTCCATTGTTTTGTTCTCCTAATGTTAAGTGCTTTGCGAGACATTTCAGCCCATGCAGAAATTGTAAATTATTGCTGTATTGTAATGTTTTATTTTTCCTCACACTTGTGACAGATGAAACTAATAATTAATTAATAATGATATACTAAATATTTATCGGGAATTTTCCCTCTTAGCAATGTCTAAAGAAGTAAAAGAATATTATGCAGCTACAAGACCATTACTGGGAGATAGTCAGTTTGCAATAATAGAAGGAAGTTCACTCGGGTGTTAATGAACAATCCCTCCTGAAAACTAATTTTTAAAATTCATTTTATAGGGATGTGGGCATGGCTGGCCAGGTCAGCATTTATTGCCCATCCCTAATTGCCCATGAGAAGGTGGAGGTGAGATGCCTTCTTGAATTGCTGCAGTCCCTGTGGGGTAGGTACACCCACAGTGCTGTTAGGAAGGGAGTTCCAGGATTTTGACCCAGCGACGGCGAAGGAACGGCGATATAGTTCCAAGTCAGGATGGTGTGTGGCTTGGAGGGGAACTTGCAGGTGGTGATGTTCCCATGCATCCGCTGCCCTTTTCCTTCTATGGGGTAGAAGTCGCGGGTTCGGAAGGTACTGTCTAAAGAGCCTTGGTGCATTGCTGCAGTGCATCTTGTAGATGGTACACACTGCTGCCACTGTGCGTCGGTGGTGGAGGGAGTGAAGTTTGTGGATGGTGTGCCAATCAGCAGACTGCTTTGTCCTGGATGGTGTCGAGCTTCTTGAGTATTGTTGGAGCTGCACCCATCCAGGCAAGTGGAAAGTATTCCATCACACTCCTAACTTGTGCCTTGTAGATGCTGGACAAACTTTGGGGAGTCAGGAGGTGAGTTACTCACTGCAGGATTCCTAGCCTCTGACTTGCTCTTGTAGCCACTGTATTTATATGGCTGCTCCAGTTCAGTTTCTGGTCAATGGTAACCCCAGGATGTTGATAGTGGAGGATTTAGCAATTGTAATGCCATTGAATGTCAAGGAGAGATGGTTAGATTCTATTTTGTTTAAGATGGTCATTGCCTGGCACTTGTGTGACGCGAATGTTACTTGCCACCCATCAGCCCAAGCCTGGATATGGTCCAGGTCTTGCTGCATTTCTACACTGACTGCTTCAGTATCTGAGGAGTCGCGAATGGTGCTGAACATTGTGCAATCATCAGCGAACATCCCACTTCTGACATTATGATTGAAGGAAGGTCATTGATGAAGCAGCTGAAGATGTTTGGGCCTAGGACACTACCCTGAGGAACTCCTGCAGTGATCTCCTGGAGCTGAAATGATTGACCTCCAACAACCACAACCATGTTCCTTTGTGCTAGGTACGACTCCAAACAGCGGGGAGTTTTCCCCCGATTCCCATTGACTCCAATTTAGCTAGGGCTCCTTGATGCCATACTCGGTAAAATGCTGCCTGAACACATTGGAAATTTGGGATAAATTTATCTGCTTTTGCCGTTAAGAATTCATTCATGTAATTACATCTAAAGACCAACAAATACAAACATGTAGAATGGTGAGGACCATGAGGCTAATTAGAGGCTACCCCCACCTCCCATCTCTCCTGCTGTAGCCTTTCCTGAGATCAGACAACTAACATAAACCAAAGATCTAACGTGAGGCTCATACCACATTGGGCAATATACATATCCACTGAGCCATTACGTCACTCTTCCATTCAATTTAAATCTTTATTGTAGAATTAATTTCAAGATATTTTTGTGAAACACGTTTTCCCCCCAAAATGCCCATCTCCAACAGGGCCTCTACATGTTTAATGTGATTTAAATCCTTTTTTAATTTGTCGTGAGTAGTTACGCAACCCGTACAATAAAGCTGCTGCATCCTGGGTCTGTATATTAAGAGGAAATACCTCAGAGATAGAGCTATACAGGAGAGAGATGCTAGAATTTATGTTTTAATGGAGAGTAAACCCAAAATATTGACTTGCCTTTCACTTTATAGATGCTGACTTGTGTTTTTCCAGCACTTCATGCCCCTGGACATTACAGGGTTAAGTTTCCACCTTTGCATTACTGGTGCGGTGCCTCAGACACTACCACTTATCTATAATTCATAATTTATGTTCATAAGTAATCATGATGGACATTGAGAGAACCAGCAAAGGCCCACAGGGAATGCAATTATAGAGCCACCCACTGATCACATTCATTATATACTCACCCTCCTCTCGGGCTCCACAATTATTGCTTCTTCATTCTCCTCTGACACCAGTATAGCAGTACTGTAAGATGATTTTAGCAGATTAATGACTAGGTCATTAGACAGGACATCCAATTTCTTGACTTCATCTCCAGTTACATTCACAGTTCCTGCAATTCCATACCTGAATAAAATAATACATGATGGACATTTGAGCATTTATCGAGAGCAACATCCATTTAAATATATAGCATAACGCTAGATGTTAACCGTTTAGTTGAAAGCTATTTTTGTAGTCTGACCACACAGCCCTTTTAAACAGCAATGATTTATGATTCAAAATTTCCTTTTCCAAAATGCTTGTAAATGAGATAGTCCTCTATTCTCTCCTCCAGAGTTTTTCTGTTGTCCACAATGACTTGGAGGATATGTTGCTTTACGCAACATAATGACAAAAATTGCATGATCACAAGACTTTTAATGTATTATAGAAAACTCACTACAATTCACTAATTCCCACTTGCTCAGTAACAGTGGTGCAGTGGTTAGCACCGCAGCCTCACAGCTCCAGGGACCCGGGTTCAATTCTGGGTACTGCCTGTGTGGAGTTTGCAAGTTCTCCCTGTGTCTGCGTGGGTTTCCTCCGGGTGCTCCGGTTTCCTCCCACATGCCAAAGACTTGCAGGTTGATAGGTAAATTGGCCATTAGCAATTGCCCCTAGTGTAGGTAGGTGGTAGGGAAATATAGGGACAGGTGGGGATGTGGTAGGAATATGAAATTAGTGTAGGATTAGTATAAATGGGTGGTTGATGGTCGGCACAGACTCGGTGGGCCGAAGGGCCTGTTTCAGTGCTGTATCTCTAAACTAATTGGCAAGAAGTTTTGAAGTTGGGAGCCTTCCACCAGTCTCCACATTATTCGACCTAATGATGCAGTTTTGAATGTCCTACATAAAGTTAGCTTTCATCCTTTCATGAGGATTTGGCTGTTTGTTTTCTACACTTGTTTGTAAATAACCTTTGTGAACAGTAACTAAAGATTTATAACAGAATTTTTACATTTGTTGTACTAAATCAATACGGCTTTTAGTTAGGGAGATTTCTTTGGTAGGTTGGAGATGGAGAGATCAGTGTGATATCACCACTGTACTGCGCAAGTGGGAGTTAATGAATTATGGAAAGTTTTCTATATCTATATTACCTTAAAGGTCTTGTAATAGTGCAATTTTTTTGTTGTAACATTGCATAAAGCAGCATTTTGTCCAGGTTAATGTGAACAACATCAGAGACCTGCTAGTGGCATATAATCTATTTTATTCCTTTTTCTTTCTTACCTGTTTTCTCTTATTTATTTTATTTATGTTTCCCTATTTTCATTGCTCTGTGAGTATATAAGAACTGAAGAGTTTAGAATACCTGGAGACTTAACAAATATGTGACTGGCTTTAAAATTAATATTCTGACTCATCCATTAGAAGGTTAATTTCATTAAAGCAGATGTCATACTGCTGAATTGCCCTAAAATTAATATGTTATAGTTGGAATCTGTGCACATACCAGCACTTCTTCTATTGCTTGGAGTGAGGCTTACTCGTTATAGTTTTAAAATGCAATCTATTTTAAAGTCTTACATTTTGAAAATGAATACCAACTTATCTATTAAAAATGTTTGCAAATGGTTTTGTAAATATCATTCCTAACATTTCCCAGTAACCAAAGTCTGGTCGTTACGTTGCTTTATGTGTAAATCTGTTGGTTAGAGTTCACCTGGGAACAGGGATTTCCTCCAGAACTCTCCAGTGATACTCCGCTGAAAGTAACTTAGTGTTGCTCATTAAACCTATTCAACAGATTCACCTTAGCCAGGGAAACTTATTCCGCCCCCCCACCACCCCCCCAGTTTTATCCCCATCTCTCATGTAAGTAATGATTAATACTCCAATGGCTCCATGGGCACAAGTAACTAGCTCACCCAAATGGTCATTCTTCATATATGAGTCTTGCACAGTGAATGAGCATTGGTAAGCTACGTGACAATTGGGGTCAATGGATTTAACAATCAGGGAGAGGAATGACAGGCAATTTTTCCTCTTCCTAGCTCAGGTTGCTTTGGCCAATTATAGCACCTTTACTGCCAAGCTGGCTGAAATCAGTTAGGACAACACAAATTATGGGTTCTGTTCTTGGAAGGCACATGGTTAGCCCACAATGGGAGGAATCATAGTCAAACCTGATTCTGTCCTCACGCCACATCCATAGACAAATGTTTACTAACAGCAAGTCAGTTGATTTTCATCGTACTCAGAAACCCTGGCTGACACCCAGGCCAGGTAACTGAAGCCATTTTTTACAATACCATTGAGATCCACTAACTCAGCAGAAGAAAGTTATTGAAGCTGGGACCTTCCTAGTTTGTATAGCACAGGATCACATTGGGCAATACATGAAGAAAACTTACTCCACTTTTTTGACTTTTTTCCCTGGAGTAAAACAGACTTCAAAAATCAGTAATTTCATTGTGCATTGCTGCCACCTGCTGGATGGCTAAACAAGTTCTCTGCTTCATATCTCCGCCGTTTATCCTTTTTTGTCTGTCACCTATCAGTTCGTTTCTGCTATCTATTTTGTTTGGGGTTTGTTCTCTTCCTTTATTATTTGTTTCTTAATGCTCTTATTACTACTGTCTGTCTCTGTGCATGTGCATTAACATGACAGGGAGCTGAATCAGTGCAAATAGAACCATTTGGGGAATGAGGGTGGGAAGGAATCCTCACTGACAAAGAATAGGAAAAAGGAAGGAAACATCTCAGTAGTTGGATAAGTTGACGTGTGAAGTAATCTGTACTAAGCAGCAAGCAGGATGTCAGCAAACAAGTTGTGTCAGGATGCAGCTTACTTGGGATAATGGGTCCAGTGCTTGAAGTGTCTAGAGATGAAATAAAACTGCACTTTGCGATGGCTGGTGCTTCAGACTCTACACACATCACTTCTGCATTCTGTACCACATTACAAACAACTTGACAACCATTTTGATAGTTTCCATGTCTTAGGATAATTATATTTGGACAGTTTTGTATCTATTGCCCAAGAACAAATGGATTCACAAGGTCTAGGGATGTGTTAATTAACTTCCACCATGTATCCCAATTCCTGACTTCAACCACCTGGCAAAAATTACTATAACTTTTGACAGTAAGAAAACTCCCACAGACATGATATCCTACAAACAAGGTTCAGAGGAGCTGAGCAAATTCAAGACAATGTCAACACCAAGATTTCAGCTGTGCAGTATTTTATCATTTCCAAAAACTTAGCAAACTTGACTAAACCTGACAAAACTTTGGTAACAGTTCAGCAAAAGTTTTGTCAGAGAGAGTACTGTATAAATTATGAATTGTAGAGCAGGCTATATATATATTATTTGCTGCAATTAAAGCTAGCTGATACAGAACTAGCTAAAATTACAAACTACACTGAGGGTGCGTTAAAATGGAAAATTCACTTTTGCTATGTCATACTTCAATGGCAATTCACACTAAAACCAAGGGTGAATTTGTATTTTTTTCTGCAAATAGACCAACTTTGAGATACAGCTGCCAGAGTGGAAGGTGTTCAGTACTTACAACAGCAACTTACATTTCTATCGCATTCTTTGCAGGGAAACAAAACCTCAAAGGCCTAAAGATGAACAATAAGCAAGAAAAAAGTGGGGAAAGTACACCGACACTGTCAAAAGAAAGGGTTTTTAGGAAACTTATGAAAGTCATGGAGGGTGTGGCAATACTTAGTAAAATTCATAGATTTCCAGTGGACAGGGACACAGCAACGGAAAGATAAATCACTGATCATGGAGCATACTTTGGTCTCAATGTATTGTACAATGTAAGTGTGGAGGTATTGTTGGACAGGATCATCGAGGTACAGGAGAGCAAAGTGGCAATGAATTTGAGATAAGGATAAAGATTTTGATTTGAATTTCTAGGATACATGGAGCCATGGTGGTTTGACAGGCAAGGAGGTGATGGGAATAAGAAATTTTTTGCAAAAGTCTTGAGCCATAAAGTTCAGAATAAACTGGAATTTTTGAGTGTGGAGATGGAGAGCATTGGAGAAGTTGGTCCTCAAAGTGGCAAAAGAGTTGTTGAAAGTATAGATTAGGATTTAGCAATGGTGAGACAGAGTTAGGGGTGTAGGCAGACTTTCTCCAGAATGTGGAAGTGGAAGCAGACTGGAGGTCTTGGTGGGAGGAATTAGTCTGCAATTAAGAGGCACTGAAAGATTTTAGAGGATAGATTGGAAACAGGGTAGTAGATAGAGAGAATGAAGGGGTCAAGGGTAGAATTTTTGAGAAAATGGTAATGATAAAAGTTTTCAAGAGATATGGACAATGCCAAACATAGAGGCAACTTTATGACTTTGGGAAGAAGTGAAGATGGGCATTCAGGAGCTGTGTTGGGAAGTGATTGATTAGAATAGTTTAGTTTAGTTTAGTTTAGATTTAGAGATACAGCACTGAAACAGGCCCTTCGGCCCACCGAGTCTGTGCCGACCATCAACCACCCATTTATACTAATCCTACACTTATCCCATATTCCTACCACATCCCCACCTGTCCCTATATTTCCCTACCACCTACCTATACTAGGGGCAATTTATAATGGCCAATTTACCTACCAACCTGCAAGTCTTTTGGCTTGTGGGAGGAAACCGGAGCACCCGGAGGAAACCCACGCAGAACTTGCGAACTCCACACAGGCAGTACCCAGAATTGAACCCGAGTCGCTGGAGCTGTGAGGCTGCAGTGCTAACCACTGCGCCACTGTGCCGCCCCTGCGGTGTGCTGGGTGCTGGACGGCCGGCACAGACACGATGGGCCGAAGGGCCTGTTTCTGTGCTGTATAACTCTATGACTCTATGACTCTATGAGCAAGTAAACATTGGGCTTAATAGAAAATGAGTTTGTTGAGGGCTAGAGGGAGAAGCTGCAAAACAAAGGTAAAGTTGGGTAGGAGAAATCAGATGAGACAAATCCAGCATTATAGATGGCCTCAAGTTTGGATAGAAAAATGTGCAGAAGTCCTTACATTTATTATCTAAGGAAAGGATGGAAGTATGTGGGCAAGCAGTCAGGGCAAAAAGTTTGTGATGGTGAAGAGAGATTGGCACATTTGTGCAGCATATATGTAGTCAGTAATACAATATGATAATTGTTTGCATACGCACACAGTACAAAATTTAGTCCACATAAGTAAGATAATAACACAACCAGGGCTACTGTTCAGAAATTGTGGGATCATCTAATGTCTCTGCCTTACAACTAACACAAATAACACATCCTCAACACCTACTTGATGAAATGAAACAAAGTGCATTGTCAATATGACGTAATTATTTACTAAAAGAATATTAGAAACTGGTTCTAGTTTTCTGTTACAATATTAAATGTGTAGAATATTTATAAAAAGTTACAATGATAAGGCCTTTGTAGATCAATTCTAATTGCAAGGCCCTTAAGAACAAAAAAATAACACAAACTTTCAAGCCTTCAGGTTTATAGTTAATCCTTGTCTGACCAAAGACTAAACTTGCTGACGTGGCTCACTGTTAACTTGTAGAATTGAAAAACAATTAGAAGAAAAGCATTACAGTTCACAGTGCTGCACATTTAAATGTCACAATATCTCGACAATTAGCCTCAGCAAAACCTTAGGAAGGGGGAGGGCAAATCAACTAAGGTTTCCACTTCTGATGTTATGTATTAGACTCCTGTTGGATGCAGCAGGGTGGATTCGACTGTACCTATCCAATAAGCCCACTTTCAAAATTTCTATTTAATATAATAGGACCAAAGCTTTCAGTAGAAACATACATATTACCAATGCACATTTAATTTTCTTTGCAGTGCCCAGGCTATTTGTTTAAGCGTGCATCCCTTTAAACTTTTTTGCGTGGCCACACATTCTCAGTAACTTAAAGGGGTCAATAGCTACGCCGCCTGTGCAGGAAATTTCAGGTTGCTGTGCGGCTACGCCGTTTAGAAGGAACATTGCATAGTACCTATTAGAAATTCATAGTCAAGGATTTTACTTAAAAAAACTGAAGAGAACTTTAAATAAACTCCAGTGTGATGAATAATAGAGAAATTCTGGAAAACCTGTTAAAATAATTCTTTTCTATGTATAAAGCAAAATCCACTCTCCAATCTTGCAGAAAACAAATTACACTCAATTGTTTACTTTGCAGCACACTATATCTGTGGAGCTAACAAAGACCATGGACTCACAGATGGGCAAGGCCTGCTTTTCTCACAGCACAGGAGATGGCCTTGATTGCAGTTAGCAGAGAATTTAGGAGCTGAGTGAATTCCCCCGTCCCTTTTGCTTTCCTTCCCTGTTCCATGACAAAACGGGTCATTGTTTGGACATTGGTATCGAAAGGCGATTGATCCGACATTATGGCTGAATTTCTTTCTCTTTCACAGTAGCAGAGTTAGTGAAGCTATGAGTGGATGCAGCCTGATCGGACTAGCTATTTAAAGTACAGGTTGGTGAGCCAAATAAATTGAACAGCTGCATGGACTATATGACTAAGATTGAGTCGATGCGAGGTCAGAGCATGCATATTATTTAAGCCGACATAACTCCCACAACATCCCTAGTGACTGATAGAAGAGAAAAGTTTTAGACATTTTGTCAAAGTTGACTTTGGTTCAGGATCTTTCATTAAAATTCATTACCCACTGCCCAGTCAGTAGATTTTAAGCATGCAAGCTGTACATAACTCACAAACCTGTACTTTATCATGGCACAGAAGGGTTAATGTGAATCTGTTGGTATGAAAACAGTTACTTTGAGCTTAAAAACTAGAGATGTCAATATATATAATTGTCCAGAAGTGGAACGATTAACAGACTACAGAATGTGGTAATGTTATGCTGTTTTGAAAGGTCATGGGTGCAATAGAAAACTGTGGCATATAAAAGGAATTTACCCTGACTGAAAATGCCAGAGTTCTTCAGTGACAGACTGGAAAGCTTTTGCCTGTAATTAAATCTTGGGATAGCATTTAGGTGAGTGATATGCACCATGTGCAAAGAAACATTACCAGGAGCAACTTAGTGAAATGCAATCTCTTTTTGTGCAATGAAAACCTGAAATTATTTAATTTTGCATTTTCATTTCTAATTCAGCAGTGGAGAAAATCTTCTCAGTGAGTGTCACTTAAGCATGGCCCTTTATTTTAAATTTATTTCCCTACCCAGAGGGAATAAAAACACAAATATCAGAAGTGTCAACATTGAATGAATCCTAGATGCAGATTTTCAGACACTAGACTCGAGCTAGTGCTTTTGTGGTTAAAAAGCAGCTGCTGTATTCATTACACACACAAGCTGAAAAGGATGTTCAACTGACGTTAATGGCGTCATTTCTCACCTTTAATTTTTTTTATCCTTTTCTTTCGTCTTTTATCTTTTTGTCATGCTCTTTATTTTTCTCTTTGTTCACAGCCCGCCTGGCAGTGGGATTTATCAATCTTTGCACGCATTGTGGATGTATAGCCTTCCCAGCATCCACAGCTTAGTGCAAGCCTGCTATTAAAATGGTGGGCTGAATTTTAAGGGGCAGTTTGAGTCAGGAACAGAGGCAAGGGGGGCATGAAATAGGGACAGAAGACATCGGACAGGTAGTCCGACGTCATGATGTCCTTGCAGGTTTTACTCAAAGGCCAACAAAGAGGGCAGGCTTTGCACATTCATAAGGCGGGAAGCCAATTAAGATACTTAACATCCCAAGACACTGCAACTTTATTCAGCGTTTTTAATTTTTCTGATGGCGCACGGAAACCACAGGGCTTAAGGGCCTCGCCTGGTGAAAGGTGGCAACAAGGAGACAAGAGCTTAGTGTTGGCGTCACTGGAAAGCCATCAGGTGAGGCAGCATTGCTTGGTAGGAAGGGTGAAGGAGGGGGGCATCGGGAAGCACTGTAAGGAGTTGGGGCTAAGGTGCCAGCACTGCGGGGGAGCCATACCAGGATGCCATCTGAGCAGTGCCACCTCATTGAAGGTCATAAGTAAGGGGAGGGGGGAGGGTCTGTCTGGCCTGATGGCCTTGCACTCAGGCAGAGGCAACCTCTCATGGGCCTTATTCACCCTAGTTTCGAGACGCCCATGGAGGAGGAGGAGCAGCAGAGAGGGAGGGAGGAGCAGGAACTGGCAAGGGCATCACTGCCATCTGGCGTACACAGGAGGGCCAGCCTCAGGCACGGGAGGCTAGAGAAGGATGAAGAGGGGCACGCCAGCTGGCTCCAGCATGCAGAAGAAGCTGCCCTCCAGAGAGGGATGACCGGCCAAGGTTCAACTACCTGCAGATGTCTGAGTGGCCGTGTTTTCGAAAACAGCGCCTCTCCAGGGAGGCCATCAATGATCTATCTGCCATGATGAGCTGAGGCCCATGGGACTTGGTGGGCATCCAATGCCTGTGGCGCTGAAGGTCACCATTGCACTAAACTTCTATCATTCAGGGATCCACTGGAGATATCCGTGGAACCTCCCAGTCTGCGGTACATCACTGCATTAATGAAGTCACCACTGCCATGTTCAGGAGGGCCGGTAACTATGTTCGCTTCTGCACCGAAACAAACAGTCAAGCTGAGAGGGCTAAAGGATTTTGGGCCATCGCTGGGTTCCCCAAAGTCCAGGGTGACATCAACTGCAAGCATGTAGCCATCAAGGCTCCCACAGACCAGTCTGCTGCTGTCATTAACCGGAATGGCTTCCACTCCCTCAATGTACAACTGGCCTGTGACCACCAAAAACATATCTTACAGGTGTGTGCACGATTCCTGGGAAGCAGCTATGGCGTCTATATACTAAGGCAGTCGCAGGTACCAGAACCTTTCCGTGCCCCATGCGCATTCGGGGATGGATCCCAGGAGACAAGGGCTACCCACTGAGAACATGGTTACTGATGCCTGTGAGGAACCCACGCACGGATGCAGAGGACAGCTCCAACACCTGCCACAGGTCAATCCGAGCGACCTTCGAGCAGGCCATTGGTCCCTTGAAGATGAGATTTAGTTGCCTACATCATTCCGGTGGAGCTCTTCAGTATGCCCCGGCGAGGGTCTCACATATCATGGTGTGCTGTGTACTGCACAACCTGGCGCTACAGAGGGGAAGGTGTTGACCAGTGAGGATATGGTGGAGTGCGATGCCTCCTCCAATGATGAGGATGCAGAGACAGTGCCAGCTGAAGGAACCCAGGCACAGCAGGAAAGGCGCTATGAGATACACGCAAGGGAGGCACAAGACGCCTTTATACATTCACGTTTCTTTTGAACCTTACCACCTTGTGGAACCTCAATAATAAAGTCTTACCTTTAAACAGACCTGTGGTCACCTCCTTCACTCTGTACTGTGGCACCCAGGTGCACTTCACACAGTGGCAAGGCTAAAGCACTGAGCACTCGGGGCTTGGTCCCTCACTTCCAGTCCCTTGGGAAGAAGGGTTCGAATGAATTCCCAAAAACTGCAGAAAGGAGACGTGGTGAGTTAACATCATTATTTTATTCCGCGTCACAACCAACACATTAATCCCCATTTTGGACTACATCTTCACCCGTGATCCTCTCAGTGCATCGAGATGCTCCTTTTAAATCTTTTCCAGGTGCTCCTACGTGGTGCCACTGCACTGTCAGCTGAGGTGGAGGCAGGCTGCTGACCATGCTGCCGCCTGGCTGGGGATGACCTTCGTGCCTATCCTGTGGCTGCCTGACATCTGGAGAGCCCGAGTACACCGAGGGCCTCCTGCACAGGTGTAGGGACAACCTCAGTCGGCAGGGATGTTGGAGGCACTGGCCTCACTGGCAGAGGGACTTTGGAGCTACTGTCCACACCATCAGCACCCTCAGAGGAACCCCCAGATGTGGAAGGCAGCTGCTATGCCCTCCTTATAAGACACACATATACCTCCCTGCTGACCTGGGAGGGACATGAACCTGGTGGAGATTCCAGGTGCCTCATCCCCTTCTCATCTTGCCACTACTGCATAGAGCTCATGGACAATGTGATGGTGTGCAGATCTACACACATCTCCAGCAGCCACTGATTGGTCTGCTGGATGTAGCTCTCCATGAGAGTCTCCAATCTCTCAATGGAGGAAGCCAGACATACAATCAGCAGAGACAGTGCAGCACCTGAGGCATGGATCAACTCCTCTATCATCCAGGCTTCTGTACGCAGAGTCTCTGGCATCTCTGCCAGATGTTACCTGACCTCTTGCTGCAGCTACAGCATTTCCCATGTTGCCCCCGACACCAGAGGCACGTCATCAGCCTGAGGCTCGGCATAGGCCTGACATCCAGTGGCCTAGGCTGTCACAACCTCCATCAGCTGCCCTGGTGGGTCTGTGCTGTGCTCACCAGGTTGTGTGCCCGAATCTAGATGTGTGCAACTACCCACCAACCTGACAGTATTCGCGCTGATGGAGGGTATAGTGAAATGATGTGATGGTTGACTCTCTGAGGTTCCCTCCTCCTCCTCCTCAGTGGCCAGTTGGCCCCCAGACTCTTCAGCTCCTCTCTCTTGTCAATCATCTTGACCTGCATGAGAAATCCTAGTCATTGAAGGATTAGGGTCTGCCCATCGTCACATTCCAATCACTGCAACTGTGCAGCTCCATTGATGCAGTGGAGATCACATGCGCAGCATGGCTCTTTGGTACCAGATACACCCTTGTGCCCAGGAGATGCTCACTCACTCTGTTGGTTAGGCGCCTCCTCCTCCATCAGGGTGAGGACATGGAGATGAGGCACTCCACTGCCGATCTTAGCGCACTCCTTCCTATTGTGAGCTGTCTTCTCCTGCAGATACAATGATGAACAAAGATGATGGGGACCCACATATGCCTCCTGCATGCAGCCACTCTCGAGGGACTGTGCAGGGGAATGCACTGACAGACCGGCACCTCTCACTGAGATACAGCCATGACTCAGGTAGCATTTCCGACTCCCTAACCCCATTGCCACGGCTGGGTGGTTAGTCCACCCAGTTCCACCAAATGCAGCCTCTTGCTCTGACACAAGCTAGGCCCAAAGGGTTGCAAGTGTATGGAGCACTCACATTGGCAGACCGGATCAGGTCATTGATCCTTTCCGGCATTGGATTCAGGTCCTGGGGGTGACCCCATGCTGTTGACCTCCTTCACTATCTCCCTCCAGGCTTGCTTGGTCAGGTGGGCTGTCTCCTCCTCCCATCCCTGGGGAAGAGTGCCTCCTGCCTTTCGTCTAGAGGAGAGACTGGAGGGAGGCATCACTGAGAGTGGGGCCACCCGGGATCTTCCTTCTACCAGTCTGCCTGCAGGCTTCCAATCAGATTCTTGGCAGTCCTGAATGCAGAGGCTCTGTAACAGGCAGCAGTCAGGCAGGGGCTCTGTAACAGGCAGTAGTCAGGCAGGGGCTCTGGAACAGCAGGCAGTAGTCAGGCAAAGGCTGTGTTACACCAGGCAGCAGTCAGTCAGGCAACGGCTCTAGAACACCAGACAGTACTGAGTGCAGGGCTGTTAGCTCTTTAAACATGGCGCCATGAGCTTCCATGGTGTCACCTGACATCGCCTTCACTGCCGCCTCCATCCTCTCAGTGGATGGCCTTCACGCCTCCTGACTCTTAATTGGCCGGCTGCCGCTTAATCGCGTTTGGCCAGCAGCTCATCGCCCCAACAGATGCTTTCAGTCCCAACATCGGGACCTATGGCCTACAAATAAAATTCAGCCTGGTAAGTGCACAGAGTTTTATCAGGGAATTGTATTGCTATAGACTTTGTGATAGCCTGCTGCTGAAGGGTTTTCTTGCATTCTATGCTCCCTGTAAGAGAAGTGGTGGGAAATACTGGCACACTTTATACATAAAAGAGTGTGATCCTAAAGCAAAACACCAGATCATCATCTTGGGTGCGAGTCCCCACCAATTACATGGGCTGGTTGATCTGCTACATATTCCACTACATGGAATGCAACAAGTATTCCTAACCTAAATTATTTATTTTATTGTGTAACAATTTCAGGCATCTAAGTAAGGTTTTTTCTTTGTAGGCCATTTTCTCCCCTCCTCTTTTGAAGTAATTGATTCTTGCTGGGACAGGACAGGCTGGCACTTTCTTTGGCATCTTTCCCAAGTGGCCATTCATCACATGAGGCAGTAATTCATGCAAGGCTGGGGTCCCATGCCACCCACATCCTTCATCTAGGTGGCCATATCCTTCCTAAAAGAAAAATTAAACTCCCCCATATGTTTTTATTACTCCTCTAATGCACTAAATGACATTGAGCTGCAGTTCCATGGGAATTGCCAGCTCTCTTATACCTTAGTCAAGTGGACATTCTTCGTGCATAGACCTGAAGTGAGTGTGGACAGGCTATTTGATCAGAATCTTCCCCAAATACTCACACATACCTCTGTCCAGCCAAGATCACTGAATAGCAATCAGGGGCAGAAAACCAATTTCAACCCAACCCCCCTTGTTTTCCCAGACCAGGGCACCAAGACCATTCATATAATTCCTATTTTGTCCTGACTGAAGTTAGTGAACCTAGCACACTCTGGTGTGTGTCACACCATTCAGGACATTTGTTTACTAAGGTACTGGGAGCTACAAATGTGAATCTAGACAGTGAGTGACAGAATATTCAACTGTGAAGCTTATCACACACGCTCTGCAAATCAATCAACTGTTGGAAGGCATTATTCAGAGGGCAGTTAGGAGAGCACACATTCATATGTCCTGGGCTTGATGCCCATTATAATTGGGTTGCTGCTGAGAGGTCAGCCACTGCTGCTGAAGTTTTGGTGTTACGACGTCAGTGAGATCGTTAGTGAAATTGACAAGATAGGAACCCCAAACCAATTTCAAGAATTACGCAACAAGATTTCATGTTTTAAGACTTTTATAACAACTAAACTAAAAGAAATCCCCTATTAACTGAATAGTACTTTATAAGTAGCTGATATCCCAAATCACAAAGAAAGGTATTTTCTTTACTTATTAAAAATACTTGATAACTTCACACCATACTTACACGTTACACAGCCCTTTTTGATGACGCAATCCTTTGCAATGAAAAGTCCCAAACTCCTCCCAATTGCAATGGTTTGGATCTCCCACCCTGTTTCAAAATCAATGTGTTTTTCGCCCACTTCTGGCCTGAACATCTATGAATAAGGTATTTCCTGGTGATCTTGCTGGTCTTCGACTTCTCCACAACCTTCGAATCTCAAAACAGGTTCACGTCTTTGCAGCCTATTACTGTAACAGGCTTCCAAAAGCAGGTGTCTCCTCTCTCTTGAGCTGCAACTGCTGTTTTCTTCCCAGTGAGGCTGCAAATGCTGAGTTCCCTTCTTCCAGCCTGTCTTGAGGCCACAACCATTGATTTCTTCTTTTACAGACTGTTTGCTTAAATTTATCTGGACTCAGAAGTCAATAGCTTATTGTTCTGCTCCAAAATACAGAGTCCAGAAATCTAGTTTCACAAAGGCCCTTGGGCCTGTCCATTGTCCCCAGGTACTAACAACTGCCTGGTATATTTGCATTTTCCGAATTAGCAATTCCTTGTTTGACAACCCAAAAGTTTGGGATGGCAAAACCCATTGGCCGTAATTTTACGCAACCCAACAGGAGCAGGCTCGTTGCGGGGGTTGGGGGGGGGGTCGTAAAATTGAGTGGGAGGCGGGGGGTATGTTCCTGACGCCTTGCCGCCCCTGCTCCAATTTTACCAGGGGTGGCGGCGGTGAGAAACAGCCCGTTTGCCCCAGGCCAATCTAGGCCCTTAAGTGGCCAATTAGCTGCCACTTAAGGGCCTCCTCCTGCCACTGCTGGTATTTTACCAGCAATTGGCAGGCGCCTTAGGCCCAACAGGCTGCCAGATAAAACCTGTGTTCTCTGTCGTCCTGGTAACTTTTTCGGAGTGGAGGTGAGGTCACCTGACTTTCCAGACTCCATTATGAACTTTTAAAAATCACTGTTTTAAGACATAATCATGTTCCAAGGTCCAGTGTTCATAACACTGGGTTCCAATCAGCAGAATCACCATTCAATAACATGTTGTTCATGCTATAATCAGCAGAATGGTTACAATATAACCACACATTTTATGATGAGTTGTGTTGAAAGTAAGGGGTTCCTGGTACTTGCTTACTACCTAGTGAAGATTTTAACAGACGCTGTTGGTACTAATGACTACCCTCTGAATGGGGAGGTTAGGTAAGGTCTATTTGCAGTTGGGGTTGCTCCAAGATGTCGTGTCTGGCAAGGAAATTTAGACCAAAGTCAATTCCTGTTGATCCGATACCTGAATTCGACAGATCTGCAGTGCTCCAGAGCATTACTGATGATTGTCTGGCCAGCCTGACCCATTGATAAAACCCTGGAGAGGAAGACCTGTTCTTGAGGGCTAGGAATCTTTCTTTGCCACTCCAGCTTTCCCTGCATGCCAAACTCTTACTTGTCACTGTTTGTTCAACTGTAACCACCATTAGTGATCTTCTGTTTTAAGCAGAACAGTTATGTTCACCAGCATTGCTGCACATATTTGGAAGTTCCCCTAAACCTTGACTCTGCAATTCAGCTATTGGGACCTGGGTAAGTTGGGTGTATCCCTCTAGGGATTGATGGGGCTGAATTTTATTGGCCCCCTAGGGACAGGAACAGAAGCAGGGGGCCCATGAAATTGCATGAGAAGGAGGAGTGCCCGTCTTCCTGAAACCTTGGAATTTAGTCCAGGGCGGGGAAGGCTGAAGATGGCCCTCCCAACCAGAGGCCAATTAATGGCCATGTAAGGGCCTCTTCCTGTCGTTGCTGGTATTTTACCAGTGGCGGGGGTGCCTCTGCCATGTGGGGAGGTTGCCCAGTAAAACAAGTCGAATGCCCTGTGGACTGGATGGGGCGGGGCCCTTCTCCCTAGACAATCTTTGGCCCACGGAGGGCCCCCGGTGGCAAAGGTTGCCTCTCCGCAAACAACCCTCCCCCCACCCTCAACAACCACTCTCCCCACCACCTCGCCAGGACCTGCCGGACTGGCTCCAACAAGCCCACCACACCTACGTGAGGTCCAGAGCTCCAATGCTGGTCCTGGTACCGGGCCTCCTATAATACCAGCGGTGGCCACCACTCCCAGTGGCACTGTTGGTACTACTGAGCTCCCAGCTCTCTGATTGACTGGCAGTTCTTGGAGGCAGGATCCCTGTTCCTAAAGGGGTGGGGACACCGACGGTGGGTGGTTAAGCCGCTGCCCACTGTGGAATTTGGCCGGGGGTCCAAAACAGGGCCGAGGCGGGGTCGCCCCCTGCCTTGCCGCCGGGACCCCTACCATCCGGGTAAAATTCAGCCCATAGTGTGCACTCCACACCGAGCAATTAAATTCTGTGGGTGGGAGTCGACTTCTCAGTATTTTGAACTAGAGCCACTTAACACATAGTGCTTTATTTCTGCAGGTCATATAGCCAACTTTCAGAAAAGGCACACTGCCCAGCAAAGTTACTGGGTCGTAACCAAAAACTGGAACCTGCCTAATTATATTTCCCTACTCCCTATTCAGAGAACTTAAGAGACCAAGTGTAGAACCCTCCAAGTACTGTTACAGCCATGATCTGCATAATCAGCACAGACCAGGAAAACCTGGGACTTTCTTGGTTTGTAGTACTCAAACCATTAGTGCATTTCCCCACAGATTTACTGAAGGACTCATTGGCTGGAGTCTTCTGCACTTAGAAAACTTGAGTGTCGAGAGCATTTTCAGGTCCTGACCCCGCTTTTTGCAGCAGTGTGCCCACTTGCAAAATCTTATGAGTTCACCATACAATTAGAGACAGCGGGCAGGTTCTGGAGACAGGAGTTTGACACATCACAGACTATTGCTCAAATGGCGTCAGCCTTCACTTCCACCAGTGAGAGCGCTGCTGAAGCTCAAGCAGCAGGAGTGGCAGGAACTCGGTGGATGGGGCGCCACCTTTACCAGTGGTGTGGCTGCTACTGCATCAGTCCCAGCACTGTAGGAGACATCCATCTCCAGCAGAATCTAGCACAATGGTAAGCCTCTGACCCGGAAAGACAGCATCCTTGCCATTTTCTTTTGCAGGTGCACATTTAAAATCCTCCAAAGTCGATCACATTTCTGACCTCCCCCTGTGCAGCTGCCTCCTCTGAATTGCCAGGGTGCTGACACTGCGAGAGGCCTGTGCAATGCTTGGAAGATTGAATTGCTGTGGTAAAATCGGTGCTAATTGGCTCAATAAATAACTTAATTGGTGTTTCATCCTTATGTTGTTTCTGGCTCCCAGATGTTGGAAAGAATCACACTTTAATCTTGGAAAAGGCTGGAGTCAGTCTGGTTTATTACAGTACCATGTTTTGTACTATGGAACCTGGTTCAACTGGTTCTTTGTGTTCCACATAACATGACTCCCCAGTGCAGCCGTGAATGTGGCCCCCTACTGGAACACTTACACATAACAACTGGCTTATTAGTTCCTAACACTTTACAGATAGTATAACAATATATACATATATAACAATTGCATTCCCACCACTGCTGGGCAGCTTGCTGTCACCACAGCGAACCCACCTCTGGGAAAAGCACGAGGTGGGGGGGAACATGCTGGGGAGCTGGCCCGACGCTCTTTTTTTCTGACTTTCCAGGAATCCCTACCTCCAAAGCTACCTCCATGGGGCTGGGAAATTTCGGCCCATTGTTTGTATCTCATGCATACTTGAATATTAAAATATGAATAGTTATAATCCTGTTACTAACTTAATTATTTTATGATAAAAAACTTTTACTTTTTATTGAAAAACAAAATACATAGTTTCATCCAAAATATACAAACATGGAATAAAGTCATGAAGTAAAACGATGGACTGGAAAAGTAACTGATCCAAGCATTTATTTGGACTCCTTCATGACAGACTTTGTGCATGGATAGTTACATAAAGACAGACAAAAACTAATGCTGATCCGAGACACGCCTCAACAAGAACTTTGGTAATTAAAATTACATTATGATTAATATGATTTGGATTATCAAGTTGGAATGTTATTTTGCACTGAAAAAACATGTTAAGTCCAGGTATTTGTTCACAGTTTGTTACTAACATGACATCATTGTATGGCCCTAGTTGCAACTGTATTTATTTACAATGCCAAGGTATTCTTGAACATCTTCTGTGGATCCCATTATAATTGGTGATCGCTGGTGAATGGATTCCGGTTTAATGTCCAACACCGCCTCCGTACCTGTTGTGGCCATGCCTCCTGCTTGCTCTATAATGTACGCCATGGGATTGCACTCATACAAAAGTCGAAGCTATAAGAGAACACCCAGGAGGTTAATTTGACATGTAAAATCTTCCTATATGGTTGCCCAATTTACTCTCTTCGCAGTCATCAGAAACCTCATTCAAGCAGCTATTTTTGAATCAATGAGCACAGAATGCATCAGTGATACCCAATAAGCCCGCACACTTATTTCTAATAGAGGTCACTGAGTGTTAATCCAAAATCTTTGGCTGATTTATTCCTTCCTGAGCCCAATGTCTCATCACTGCCAGATCAGAGATCAGTTTACACAGCAGAGGCCAGAGAAGAACACTGAACTTCACTATATCACAATGTGTTTCATTAGCTCACAACAACATTAGGAAAGTGAAAATGTATTTCAAATACTAGTCAGCACCTGTGGCATTGCTCAGTGTAGGTTAGAGAATATGGCTACCCTCTTTTCTGTCAGTGTTGAAATTTCACTGTTGCCCCTCTCTGCTTCTGTTTGTCTGCTTCTTAACCCTTAACTCTCTTTGTCCCTCTGAATGTCGTTTTCTTTATACCGGGTGCAAAGTAGTTGGTGGCATGATATGTTAGTGCAAGAAACCACAGATAACTGCATTCTGGACTTGGGATGGGGTTTGAAGGGAAAATGTGACCCTGAGTGACTCCCTTCATATCATATGTGTTAGACTCACTTGTTTATTTTTCCATGAAACTTTGCACTGGAAGTTGCTGTTAGTGGGAGATGGAAACAATGTCATAGAGTCATACAGTTACAAAGCACAGAAACAGGCCCTTCAGCCCATCATGTCTGTGCCGGCCATCAAGCACCTATCCATTTTAATCCCATTTTCCAGCACTTGGCCCGTTGCCTTGTATGCTATGGCGTTTCAAGTGCTCATCTAAATACTTCTTAAATGTTGAGGGTTCCTGCGTCTACCACCACCCCTTCAGGCAGTGTGTTCCAGATTCCAACCATCCTCTGGGTGAAAAAATGTTCCTCAAAACCCCTCTAAACCTCCTGCCCCTTACCTTAAATCTATGCCCCCCGGTTAAAGATCCCTCCGCTAAGGGAAAAAGTTTCTTCCTATCTATCCTATCACTGCCCCTCATAATTTTGTATACCTCAATCAGGTCCCCCTCAGCCTTCTCAGCTCTTAGGAAAACAACCCTAGCCTATCCAGTCTCTCTTCATAGCTGAAATGCACCAGCCCAGGCATCATCCTGGTGAATCTCCTCTGCACACTCTCCAGTGCAATCACATCCTTCCTATAGTGTGATGCCCAGAACTGTACACAGTACTCCAGCTCTAACCTAACTAGTGTTTTATACAGTTCCATCTTAACTTCCCTGCTCTTATATTCTATGCCTTGGCTAATAAAGGCGTATCCAATATGCCTTCCTAACCACCTTATCTACCAGTGTTGCTGCCTTCAGTGATCTATGGACAAGTACACCAAGGTTCCTCTGACCCTCTGTACTTCCTAGGGTCCTACCATCCATTGTATATTCCCTTGCCTTGTTAGTCCTTCCAAAATGCATCACCTCACACTTCTCAGGATTAAATTCCATTTGCCACTGCTCCTCCCATCTTACCAGCCCATCTACATCGTCCTGTAACTTAAGACTTTCCTCCTCACTATTTACAACACCACCAATTTTTGTGTCATCTGCGAACTTACTGATCATACCTC
This sequence comes from Heterodontus francisci, assembly GCF_036365525.1. NCBI lineage: Eukaryota > Metazoa > Chordata > Chondrichthyes > Heterodontiformes > Heterodontidae > Heterodontus > Heterodontus francisci. Next base: position 121,508,283 of record NC_090374.1, read on the forward strand.
CTGTATTCACATCTAAATCATTAATGTACACTACAAACAGCAAGGGTCCCAGCACCGATCCCTGCGGTACACCACTGGTCACAGGCTTCCACTCACAAAAACAACCCTCGACCATCACCCTCTATCTCCTGCCACTAAGCCAATTTTGGATCCAATTTGCCAAATTGCCCTGGATCCCATGGGCTCTTACCTTCTTAACCAATCTCCTATGCGGGACATTATCAAAAGTCTTACTGAAGTCCATGTAGATTACAGCAACTGTTTTACCCTCATCTACACATCTAGTCATCTCCTTGAAAAATTCAATCAAGTTTGTTAGACACAATCTTCCCCTGACAAAGCCATGCTGACTATCTCTGATTAATCCCTGCCTCTCCAAGTGGAGATTAATCCTGTCCCTCAGAATTTTTTCCAATAGTTTCCCTACCACTGATGTTAGACTCACTGGCCTGTGATTACCTGGTTTATCCCTGCTACCCTTCTTGAATAATGGTACCACATTCGCTGTCCTCCAATCCTCTGGTACCTCTCCTGTGGCCAGAGAGGATTTGAAAATTTGTGTCAGAGCGCCTGCTATCTCTTCCCTTGCCTGGGATATATCTCATCTGGGCCTGGGGATTTATCCACTTTTCAGCCCAATAAAACATCTAATACTTCCTCCCTTTCAATGCTTATTTGTTCAAGTATATCACAATCCTCCTCCCTGACCTCTACCCCTACATCGTCCTTCTCCATAGTGAACACAGACGAAAAGTAATCATTTAAAACCTCACCTATGTCCTCCGGCTCCACACATAGATTGCCACTTTGGTCCCTAATGGGCCCTACTCTTTCCCTGGTTATCCTGTTGCCCTTAATATACTTATAAAACACCATGGGTTTTCCTTTATCTTGTCCGCCAGTGTTTTTTCATGTACCCTCTTCGCTCTCCTAATTTTAAGTACCCCCCTACACTTTCTATAATCCTCTAAGGGGCTCTGCTGCCTTCAGTTCTTTGAATCTGCCATAAGCCTCTTTTCTTTTCCTTATCCAATCCTCTATATCCCTTAGCATCCAGGGTTCCCTGGACTTGTTGGTCCTACCCTTCACCTTTACGGGAACATGTTGGCCCTGAACTCTCAATATTTCCTTTTTGAATGACTCCCACTGGTCTGATGTAGACTTTCCTACAAGTAGCACTCATGTGACTCCTTAAAACAATTACCATCACCAGGGAAAAGAGTACTAAGATAATTATTGGAACTAAAAGCTTACAAGTCCCCAGGTCCTGATGGACTTCATCCTGAGGTCTTAAAAGAAGTGACGCTGAGATAATGGATGTATTGGTTTTAATTGTCCAAAATTCCCTAGATTCTGGAAAGGTCCCATCAGATTGGAAAATAGTGACTCTAACTCCACTATTCAAGAAAGGAGGAAGACAGAAAGCAGGAAACTACAGGTCAGTTAGCTGTCATAGGGAAAGCGCTGGAAAATATTATTAAGGAGATTACAGCAGGTAATTTAGAACCATCTCAATGCACTCAGGCAGAATCAAGATGGTTTTGTGAAAGGGAAATCATGTTTGATTATGAGAAAGTAACAAGCAATGTGGATAAAGGGAAACCTGTGGATGTGGTATACTTGGATTTCCAGAAGGCGTTTGACAAGGTGCCGCATCAAAGGTTACAAAACAAAATAAGAGCCCATGGTATGGGGGTAACATATTAGCTAACCAATCCTCTATCCATGCTAACAGGAAGCAGAGAGTAGGCATAAATAGGTGGTTTTCAGGTTGACATACTGTAACTAGTGGAGTGCCACAGGGATCAGTGCTGGGGCCTCAACTATTTACAATCTATATCAATGACTTAGATGAAAGGACAGAATGTATGGTTGCTAAATTTGCTGATGACACAAAGATAGGTAGGAGAGTAAGTTGTGAAGAGGACATAAGGAGTTTGCAAAGGGATATAGATAGGTTAAGTGAGTGGGCAAGATTTGGCAAATGGAGTATAACGTGGGAAAGTGTGAACTTGTTCACTTTGGCTGGAAAAGGAGAAAAGCAACAAATTATTTAAATGGAGGGAGATTGTAGAACTCTGAGATGCAGAGGGATCTGGGTGTCCTAGTACACGAAATACAAAAAGTTAATATGCAGGTACAGCATGTGATTAAGAAGACAAATGCAATGTTGTTGTTTATTGCAAGGGAATGGAATATAAAAGTAGAGCTGTTTTGCTACAGTTGTACAGGGCATTGGTGAGACCACATCTAGAGTATTGTGTACAATTATGGCGGCACAGTGGCGCAGTGGTTAGCACCGCAGCTTCACAGCCCTAGTGACCCAGGTTCAGTTCTGGGTACTGCCTGTGCAGAGTTTGCAAGTTCTCCCTGTGATCGCGTGGGTTTCCACTGCGTGCTCCGGTTTCCTCACACAGCCAAAGACTTGCAGGTTGATAGGTAAATTGGCCATTGTAAATTGCCCCTAGCGTAGGTAGGTGATAGGAGAATTGAGGGAAGGTGGGGATGTGGTAGGGAATATGTAGGATTAGTATAAATGGGTGGTTGTCAGTCGGCACAGACTCAGTGGGCCGAAGTGCCTGTTTCAGTGCTGTATCTCTAAATAAAAATAAATAAATAATTCTAGTCTCCTTACCGAAGAATGGAATAATTGCATAGGAAGCAGTTCAGAGAAGGTTCACTTGACTGATTCCTGGGATGAGAGGGTTATCTTGTGAGGAAAGGTTGGACAGGTTGGGTGTGTATTCATTGGAGTTTCGAAGGATGAGAGGTGATCTTATTGAAACATAAGATCCTGAGGGGACCTGACAGGATGGATGTTGAAAGTATGTTTCCCCTTGTGGGAGAGACTAAAAGTAGGGTGCATAGTTTAAAAATATGGGGTCTCTCATTTAAGACAGAGATGAGGAGAATTTGTTTTCTCTCAGAGGGTCATGAGTCTGTGAAACTTTCTTCCCTGGACAGCGGGGAGACAGGGTCATTGAATGTTTTTAAGGCAGAGGTAGACAGATTCTTAACAAGCAAGGGTGTCAAAGGGTATTGGGGGTAGGCAGGAAAGTGGAGTTCAGTCCACAAACAGATCAGTCATGATCTTATAGAATGATTGAGCAGGCTCGATCAGTTGAGTGGCCTACTCCTGCTCCTAGTTCGTATGTTATGTTCTTAACCAATCAGATTGAAGAATTGTGAAATATACACTGTAGAGTCGGACTAGGAAGTGTCAGTTAAAACAGTGAATTCAACGTCAAATTAGCTACAGAAAGCAAAGTTAAGAGGGAAAGAAAGATTGGATTGGATTTAGAGAAAAGACAAAAAGTCTCCTTATCTGAGGAAGGATGTCCTTGCTATAGAGGGAGTGCAGCGAAGGTTTACCAGACTGATTCCTGGGTTGGGGGGACTGACGTATAAGGAGAGATTGAGTCGGTTAGGATTATATTCGCTGGAGTTCATAAGATTGAAGGGGGATCTCATAGAAACCTATAAAATTCTAACAGGACTTGACAGGGTAGATGCAGGAAGAATATTCCCGATGGTGGGGGAGTCCAGAACCAGGGGTCAAAGTCTAAGGATTCGCGTTAAACCTTTCAGAACTGAGATAAGGAGAAATTTCTTCACCCAGGGAGTGGTGAGCCTGTGGAATTTGCTACCACAGAAAGCAGTTGAGGCCAAAACATTGTATATTTTCAAGAAGGAGGTAGATATAGCTCTTGGGCGAAAGGGATCAAAGGATATGGGGGGAAAGCGGGAACAAGTTACTGAGTTGGATGACCAGCCATGATCAGAATGAATGGCGGAGCAGGCCGAAGGGCTGAATGGCCTACTCTTGTTCCTATCTTCTATGTTTCTATGTAAAAATTAATCTCTTTTTTAAAATCTCCAACAATTATGCACAGAAAAAAAAGAGATTCCACACTGTAAAAGTAAATTTTCAGTTCCAGAGAAGTTGTTGGCAATAATTAAGACTTACCCATTCTGTTAAAAAGAGTCCTTAGACTGAACTTGATAAACACTAGGATGTGAGGACTTTACTTTTTATCTGCCACCAAGTTCAAGAACAGCATATCATTCAATGCTTTTGAATAGTGAGGCAGACAGCAAGAAGTCAATTTTGGGAAGCTAATGGCTGATTGGCACATCTTGGACAGCAAATTCCGGATTTTCTCATTTAACTCTGGAACTGTTTTCACCTGAAGTTGCTGTGCAATTTGCATATAACTACTGGCAAGCATAGTCAGCCTCATTGTTATTTTGACAGTAAGTTATGGACCCCTATAAATTTCACTAAAATGAAGATGTTGAAATTTGCCCTCTGGCTATTCTATAAATAATTTTTGAATTTTTTTTAAGCAGAAACTAAGATGTGAGCATAACTGTCAAGATCAACATTTATTGCCCATACTCAATTGCCATTGAGAAGGTGGGTTTTTTTAATTCCCAAAATATACTTTTTTCATAAAAATCTGTAAAAAAAATACATGACAAAACAGTTCTAAACAGCACCAAGTCAAAAAATACAAACAGTTCAAAGGAGGTCAGTTTCCTTCAATACAGGAGTGAGTTGCCTCACAACCCTTTCATTTCATTTTTCATGCCATATACGTTTTACAGCAAACGAAAATTTCCCGACACAGTTCGAGGGGTTTTCCATGGGTCCAGCCCCTCAGTTCAGCTTGGTGGGGGGACCTTACACAGTGGTCTTTCCCCATTGAGCCTTTGCTGCAGCTGCCCCAAGCTTTAGTGCGTCCCTCAGCATGTAGTCCTGGACCTTGGAATGTGCCAGTCTGCAACATTCAGTCATGGACACCTCTTTGCGCTGGAAGACCAGCAAGTTTCGGGCAGACCAAAGGATGTCTTTAACTGAATTGATAGTCCTCCAGCAGCAGTTGATGTTTGTCTCGGTGTGCGTCCCTGGGAACAGCCCGTAGAGCACAGACTCCTGTGTTACAGAGCTGCTTGGGATGAACCTCGACAAAATTTCCACACCTGCTTTGCAAAGACACATTCCAGGATGAGGTGGGCAACCGTCTCTTCCCCACTACAGCCACCGCGGGGGTATTGCGCAGAGGGGGCAAGACTTCGGGCATGCAGGAAGGATCTGATGGGGAGGGCCCTTCTCACCACCAGCCAAGCTACATCTTGGTGCTTGTTTGAAAGTTCTGGTGATGAGGCATTCCGCCAAATGACTTTGGCGGTCTGCTCGGGGAACCATCCGACAGGATCCCCCATCTCCTTTTCCCGTAGGGCCTTGAGGACATTCCGTGCAGACCACTGCCTGATGGATCGGTGGTCAAAGGTGTTTTCCCGCAGAAACTGCTCCACGAACGATAGGTGGTACGGCACGGTCCAACTGCATGGAGCGTTCTGCGGCAATGTGACCAGGCCCATCCTTTGCAACACCGGGGACAGATAGAACCTCAGCATGTAGTGACACTTGGAGTTTGCATACTGGAGGTCTACACACAGCTTGATGCAGCCGCACCCGAAGGTGGTCATCCGGATGAGGGCCACGTTGGGCACATTTTTCCTGCCCTTATCGAGAGATTTGAACATCGTGTCTCTCCGGACCTGGTCCATTTTAGATCCCCAGATGAAGCGGAAAATGGCTCGGGTGACCGCCACAGCGCAGGAGTGGGGTATGGGCCAGACCTGCACCACGTACAGCAACAACGTGAGCGCCTCGCAACTGATGACCAGGTTCTTACCCACAATGGAGAGAGTGGTGATTTTTTTTTTTTTTAATTTCCAAAATATACTTTATTCATAAAAATCTGCAAAAATTACATTGCCAAACAGTTTCAAACAGCACCAAAAAATACAAACATTGCAAGGGAGATCAGTTTCCTTCAATACTATCATGAGTTTCTTCACAACCCTTCCATTTCACAATTGTCGTGCCAATTACAGTTTTACATTTACAGCAAATGAAAATATTAACGATACAGTTCGAGGGGTTTCCCATGGATCCAGCCCCTCAGTTCAGCTTGGTGGGGGGACCTTACACTGTGGTCTTTCCCCATTGAGCCTTTGCTACGGCTGCCCCAAGCTTTAGTGCGTCCCTCAGCACGTAGTCCTGGACCTTGGAATGTGCCAGTCTGCAACATTCGGTGGTGGACAACTCTTTGCGCTGGAAGACCAACAAGTTTCGGGCAGACCAAAGGGCGTCTTTCACCGAATTGATACTCCTCCAGCAGCAGTTGATGTTTGTCTCGGTGTGCGTCCCTGGGAACAGTCCGTAGAGCACAGACTCCTGTGTTACAGAGCTGCTTGGGATGAACCTCGACAAAAACCACTGCATCTCTTTCCACACCTGCTTTGCGAAGACACATTCCAGGAGGAGTGGTGATGAGCCAACGGAGAGGTTTGCTAGGCAATTTCAGAGGGCAGTTAAGAGTCAATCACATTGCTGAGGGTCTGGAATCACAACTAGGTCAGACTGGGTAAGGCCAGCAAATTTCCTTCCCTAAAAGGGACCTAAGTAAATTAGATGGGTATTTACAAAAATCTATTAGTTTCATGGTCGCTATTACTGATAGTCTTTTTATTCCAGATTTTATTTAATTAACTGAATTTAAATTTTCCAGCTGCTGTGGTGGGACTTTAGCTTGTGCCCCCTATCATTAGTCCAGGCCTCTGGATTACTAGTCCAGTAACATAACCACTCTGCTACTGTCCCCAGCAATCCAAGTCTGACATTCAGAACTTCAAGCTCAGATTATTCACAAATTCACTCCGAGGCATCCATATTTGTAATGCATGTAGTTTCATTCAGATTTGCTCAGCAATGAGAATTCATGAATGCAAACTGCCATTGTTCATCCACACCATAGGGCATTTGAAAACATTTGTTGCACAAGAGGTTTGACAATTAGTTTCTAAAGAAATAATCCTAAATTACCAGGAAAATCAATACCCAATGAGATTATAAAGCTTTATAAAACAATGTATATTTACCAGTCTTGGGTACCACTGCTGGAGCACCTAATCCTACAGCTATTCCAGTTCTGTTGTTAAAAACATTGCAAACCCACAGTTCTGAATGATAAATATACAATTCACATCTACATTGAGATCCCAGAACAAAGTGAATCATTGAGATATAACCAACACAACATGCCTTTAAATGTCTACAAATAACTGCTCAGATAGCTAACAGTCTTGTGTAGAAGGCGATAGTGATTCAGTGTTTGCAAGTGGGCCTTCAGCATTCTATACAATACTAGAGTTAGAGTTCAGATGGTTTCTTTCATACCTTTCCATTAGGACTTTTTGAATTAGCTGGGTACAGGAAGATCCCTCCATACATCAGAGTCCTATGCACGTCTGCAACCATGGACCCAATATATCTCGCACCATAGGGAGAGCTACCATCCTGTGGGTTGAAGATAGGTGAAGTGACTTTCCAGAACTATGAAGCTGTCCTGTAGATAAGTGTGATGTTTTTTTTTACCATACCTCAGGATATTTCTTCTTCTTTATGTACTCTGTGACTGCAGAATCAAAGTACTTTTCATAGCCTTCATTAATACTGTAAATATTCCCCTTCCTCTTCATGGTCACATTCCTGTTCACCAAAATGAATTCCCCAATGGCCTAATTACACAAATTACTAAAGTCAGTGCATGTAATAAACACACAGTTTGAAGCTAAGAATGCATTGACATCTGAAAAATTAGTAACATTACATTACAAAGCATTGAACCTACACATTACTAGGAAAATTAGATTGCACTTCCAAGCTTGCATTTATATTGGCAGAGTTTTAATATGGACAGCTGGCAATGACAGATGGCAGGCTCGCATTTATAATAGTCTATAGTTTTCAAGGTAGGCTAAACTCTCCATCACAAAAGTGAAAGCAAAGAGACAATTAGCTTGTCCGCACATCAGAAAATGGCACAGACGGCGGTTGCACAATCCAGTGCTCCTGGAGGAATGGCTGCGCAGCGATCATCAATTCCTATAGTGAATTTCTTGTAGGTAAATATTCAGGCCATAATAAAAAAAATGTACTTTTACTTATGTGCTATCTTTAAATGAGAATGTGATTGTTTAAAATGCAGTCATTTCTTTGTTCAAATTTGACTTACGTTGCATTTCTAGTCACATAGATATAGTCTTTATGGGAAATCAGTATTATAATATGAAATCAGTGCTGCTAGCTCCTCTGGCAGAAAACCCCAAAGTGGTTTCTCCCACTCAGATATGCTGCTGGTGACATGACGTTACCAGCAGTAAACCTCAATGGTCACCTCCAACATAAAGAGAGGCTGGTGATTTTCTGGCTCAGCCCCCACTTGCAGGTTAGTAATCAATTACCATATGGATCTTCCCCAATATTGGGGAAGGTTCACCTGAAAATTACAGCTTTCTTTGTAGTCTGGAAACTTTTGCTAGTACTGATTTATGATTCTGTAAAACCTCGCACAGGAAGGACAATTGGTCAGTGATTACATAGAATTTTTTGTTGTCCATGTTTGGAATATGAAAATATCATGGACTAAATGTAATTGAATGAATTGCAAGGGGAGACTGCTATTGAATATAGAGTTTACTAGTTTACAAATCACAAGCAGATTTGATAGTCACAATTAAAATGCATATTTAGCACTGTGGTCTTTGACCAAAAAAATGAATTTTACAAGATCTTACCGGATCCAACATGAAGCAGTTCACTCCATTTCCTGAAGATAATACCAGCATTGTGGCGCTGCCATACAATGCATATCCGGCTGCTACGATGTTACGACCTGACTGCAAAGCATCTTTCTCATTTGGCTGGCCATCGCTCATCTTAATATAGAAAAAAATGGAGGTTATCAGATTGAATTATTAGAAATGGAAACATAAATGCTGCAAGTTATAGTATAAAAGGTGCACAGGGGAAAATTAATCTTCACCTGGAATTTGAGAGGTTATTGACAGCGAACTGTCAGCATGAATCTGACTACGACGTCAGAATTTAGCAGATTAACATGGAAATCCTGAAGTTGCTATCTGTCATTCACTGCTCTGCCACAGGCTGTGCTGTGGACTTCCTCCCCAGAGCCAGCAATCGGCAAAATCAATTGATCTGGAAAAAGGACTTCTCCTTTTCGACTCTAATATCACTGGTAGAAATCCCATTAAAAAATGAAGCCTTGTTTAATGAGGTATAACTGGGTAATAGTGATCTGAGTAAATTATTTATGATATTTCAGCTTCTATATTAACCACACATGTATGTCTTGATCTTTATTTTGCGCTGTAAAAATTTTTCAAAAGTGATTTGATTATTAATGCTTTTCATTTACTGGTTGGCTATTTGTGAGAATTCTTTAATGTGTCATGCTAGGCCCCACATCTGCCAAAAATGAGGCACATTAATTTTGTCATGAACATTGATTTTAAACTATCACTGGAATGAAGAAAACTTGTTAAACAGATCAGCCTTGGCTGGAAAAGGTTTTTGCATATTAACATACAGTGTTTGGAAGGGCAAAGCAGCCATTTCCTGACATTCAACCCACAATGGACTTTTGATCACCAGACGTCGAAGGTGGGGGAGCTCGCATTCCAGGTTGACTGTTAAGATGGCTGAATACACAAATGGACATGGTCAAACCAGCTAGTCACATGACTAACCTGCTGGGCAACTTGAGTTTTTTGAATTTGTACAAACAGTTTCGGCAGAGTGCCTGTTTGCTCCTGGACTGAGATCTCTCTCCTGTCTGCTCCCATCTCTTTCTCACAAGCCTCTGAATCCACTAAAGACACATGAACCCCAAGAGAGAAAAGTCTCCTACAGTGAACAAGACTTAAGAAGAATACTGGGCCCCAACGAAATGCAAGATATACCTACAATCAAGGACTCTACAGTGAGCTCGAAGAACCATAACAAAAACTCTTCAGATATTGCCTCAAACTTTTCCACTTTATTTTTCTTCTGCTCCTTTCTGTCTCTGTTTGCATGTGCATATTGCGTATGGATGCTAGTTTGGGCATGTCATGTATCCGTCGGCATTGACTGAATTAGAATTTAAATTTAAGTTTAATAAATTTTAACTTCTTTTAACCTAAGAAAGCCTGTTTGTGCTAGTTTCTTTGCTTTATAATTGGAAAGCTGTGAACAAGGATTCACCAAAGGGGAGCTACAAACACTGTGTGTTTAAAATTAAACCCCGTTATGGTAAGACCAAGTGAAAGCTGAGAGGGACCCCTAGACATCTTTCTCACCTGGTCGTAACAAATGTGATTGGCTGCTTGGACAGCTTGATGGCATCACTACAGCTCAATGCTGTGACTTCTCATTAAAGAATGCTACAATCTACTACAAATCAAGAGAGTTAATGTTTTTGCCACAGTGAACACTAGATCTCTCAACGCAGCTTTTTTCAATGTTGGTGGCGAGTACCCTTGCTTTGCTGCTAACCACAAAATCCAGGCCCTTCAACTATCCTGGCAGTCATGGAGATTTAGAACCATAGAACCCTAGGAAAATTATGGCACAGAAGGTAAAGCCATTCAGCCCGTCGTGTGCTTGCTGGCTGAAAAAACTAGCTGCCCAATCTAATCCCACCTTCCAGCACCTGGTCCATAGCCTTGCTGGTTACAGTACTTCAGGTGCCTGTCCAGGTACCTTTTAAAAGAAATGAGGGTTCCTGTCTCTACCACCATTCCTAGCAGTGAATTCCAGACACTCACCACCCTCTGGGTGAAAAAGCTTTTCCTCATGTCCCCTCTAATCCTTATACCAATCACCTTAAATCGGTACCCTCTGGGAATTGACCTCGCCACAGGGGTAAACAGGTCCTTCCTGTCTACTCTATCTAGGCCCCTCATAATTCTGTGCACCTCTATTAAGTCACCCCTCAGCCGCCTCTGTTCTAAGGAAAACAACACTAGTCCATCCAATCTTTCCTCATAGCTGCAACTTTCAAGCCCTGGCAACATTCTTGTAAATCTCCTCTGTATACTCTCCAGAACAATTATGTCCTTCCTGTAATGTGGTGACCAGAACTGTACTCCAGCTGTGGCCTAACCAACATTTTATACAGTTCCAGCATTACATCCCTGCCTTTGTATTCTATACCTCGGCCAAGAAAGGAAAGCATTCCGTATGCCTTCTTCACCACTCTATCTATCTGTTCTGCCACCTTCAGGGACCTGTGGACTGTACTCCAAGGTCTCTCACTTCTTCTACTCCTCTCAATATCCTCCTTTTTATTGTGTATTCCCTCGCTTTATTTGCCCTCCCCAAATGCATTTCCTCACATTTTTCTGGATTGAATTCCATTTGCCACTTTTCCGCCCACTCAACCAAACCATTGACATCATTCTGGAGTCTACGGCTATCCTCTTCACTATCAACAAGACGGCCAATTTTTGTGTCATCAGCAAATTTCCCAATCATGCCTCCCACATTTAAGTCCAAATCATTAATATATACCACAAACAGCAAGGGGCCCAACACTGAGCCCAGTGGAACGCCAATAGAAACAGCTTTCCATCCGCAAAAACATTCGTTGACTACTACCTTTTGTTTCCTGTCCCCAGAGCCAATTTTGGATCCAACCTGCCACATTCCCCTGTATCCCATGGGCTTTCATTTTACTGACCAGGCTGCCATGTGGGATCATGTCAAATGCCTTACTAAAATCCTTGTAGACCACATCCACTGCACTACCCTCATCAATCCTCCTTGTTACTTATTCAAATATTCAATTAAGTTAGTAAGACATGACCTTCCCTTAACAAATTCATGCTGACTATCCCTGATTAATTCGTGCCTTTCTAAGTGGCAATTTATTCTGTCCCTCAGAATTGATTCTAACAATTTACCCACCACCAGACTGACCAGCCTATAATTATTTAGCCTATCCCTTGCACCCTTTTTAAACAATGGTACAACGTTCGCAGACTTCCAATTGTCTGGGACCTCGTCTGTATCTAGCGAAGATTTGAAGATGATCCGCAGCGCATCCGCTATTTCCTCCCGGCTTTCTTTAACAACCTGGGATGCAATCCATCCAGCCCTGGTGATTTATCCACTTTAAGGATGTCAGACCCTCTAGTACTTCCTCTCTCATAATGCCTATTGTATCTAATATTTCACACTCCTTTTTACCTACAATGTCTACATCAACCCTTTCCTTTGTGAACACAGACAAAAAACTCATTAAGAACCCTGCCTACGTCTACTGCATCCATGGATAAGTTCCCTTGTACATCTCTGATAGGCCCTACCCTTTCCTTAGTTATCCTCTTGCTCTCAATGTATTGATAAAACATCTTTGGGTTTTCCTTGATTTTACCTGCCAATAATTTTTTATGTCCTCTCTTTGCTTTTCTAATTTCCTTTTTTACTTCGCTGCATTTTCTATATTCCTCTAGGCTTCCTAAAGTATTAAGATTTTTGTGACCATCATAAGCTTTCTTTTTCTGCTTTAACTTACCCTGTAAGCATCCAGATAACAAGGGGACCCTTTATCTTTGTGGGGACATGCCTACACTGTGCCTGTAGTATATCGCTTTTGAATACCTCCCACTGGTTTGCCACTGATTTTCCTTCAAGTAGCTGCATCCAGTCCACTTTCGCCAGGTCACCTCGCAGTTTCGTAAAATTTGCCTTCCCCCAATTTAGAACTTTTACTCCTGTTTTATCTTTGTCCTTTTCCATAATTATGCTAAAACTAACTGTATTATGGTCACTATCTCCAAAATGGTCACCCACTGTTACTTCATCCACTTGCCCAGCTTCATTACCGAAGACTAAATCTACAATTGCGCTCCCTCTCGTTGGGCTTGTTAGGTGCTGGCTAAAAACGTTCTCTTGAATGCAGTTCAAGAATTTTGTCGTCTCTGTGCCCTTCACACTGTTTGTATATTTGTGTAGTTGAAATCCCCAATTATTATTTCTCTATAGTTTTTGCACTCAGAAATTTTCCTATATATTTGTTCTTCTATCTCCCTCTCAGTATTTGGGGGTCTATAGTACACTCCTAGTAGTGTGGCTGCCCCTTTTTTATTTATGAGCTTAACTCATATGGCCTCCTTTGATGATTCATTTAGCATATCATCCCTCCTCACAGCTGTAATTGATTCCTTAACTAATAATGCTACACCCCCTCCTTTTTTATCTCCCTCTCCATACTGCCTGAAAACTCTATATCCAGGGATGTTGAGCTGCCGTTCTTGCCCCTCTTTAAGCCAAGTTTCCATTATAGCAATGATATTGTGTCGCCATGTGTCTATCTGTGCCCTCAGCTCATCGGCTTTATTTACTATACTCCTTGCTTTTAAATAAACACCCTGTAACACTGCCAAATTCCTGTGCTGCACACTTTTTAACCTTTGCTTCTTCTGTCTTTCAGAGTCACTTGCTAATTTTCTGCCTCCTGTTTCCTGCCCTGAAAATGTCCTATCTAAGATTGCGCTCAGGTTCCCATCCCCCTGCCAAACTAATTTAAACCGGCCCCAACAGCACTAGTAAACCTTCCTGCAAGGATATTTGTCCCAGTCCTAACGGTTTTCTTCTCCTGCTTCATCCGTCTGTCTCAATAGCACTGACACTTACTAAGATACAATTCCACAGCTTTCCAGTATCTCACTCAAATGGCCATTCTTCACATGTGAGTTTGAAGAGTCAGTGTCAGCAGCCTTTTGGACAATGGAAAGCATAATAGCAGAACCTAATCCGATCTCCACCTGAAGTTCACAAACGATTTCCAGGATGGGTCTCTGGCTAGCAATCAGAGTGGACTTATTCTGTACCCTCCACCACCGACCCCGTTCAAATACTGATCCAGGAACAGTGTCAATTGTAGTGTCCTAACTGATGCCTTGGCTCAGATTGTCAAACTTTGCATAGACTGTGAATTAAACCTAGGACTATATGGCCTGTTTAACTTGATATCTAGCAATGTCTACACCAACTTGGTCATCAAGGGTACTAGCAGTGATTTTCTTTTTTCAGCATTTATTCTACTTCATTGTGAATGTTACAGAGCTAGTCTTTTGAATAGGTGATGTTTGGCAAAACGTGAAACAGACTAAAAAGTAAAATTTGCTGTCCTCATCAGCACAGGGAAATAAAAAGGGCTCAAGTCATATTCATTCGAGTAGAAATAGAAGAATGACTGAACAATATATCTTGACAATTTATGTTTCCTGTAAAAAAATTAATAGGGGGATAAGTAGCTGAATAAGATCAAACATTAGGAATTCCTTGCCCAGTGAGGTAGTTGACGCTTCTTCAGTAAACGTTTTTAAAGCTAAGGTAGATATCTTTTTGAACAATAAAGGAATTAAGGGATACAGTGAGAGTGCGGGTAAGTGGATCTGAGTCCACGAAAAGATCAGCCATGATCTTATTGAATGGCGGAGCAGGCTCGAGGGGCCGGACGGCCTACTCCTGCTCCTAGTTCTTATGATCTTATGATTAAAGAAATGTTAAAGGATTGGATTTGCGAAAGAACATAATAAGTAACGGAACATGGAGTAGGCCCCAATTTCACAATCGTTTGAGCCAATGAGAGTGAAAGGGACAGTGACTGACATGGATATTGGTAGTTTGGTAGAAGAAATCAAATAATTTCAATTGTGTTAATCAGAATTTTTACCCTTAAATCTAGAAGCAGGCAAATAAAGTAGGCAACAGATTGCCTAGTGGGGCAGAGTGGCCTGGCTGATCTAGCAAATGAAGACAGAATCAGAAAAGGATAAAGAAAACAGCTTAACCAAGAAAACAGACTTGACATTTTTTAGCCTATTTCCTCAACTACCATGTCAGACTTCTTTACTACTCAGCTCTCATTTTTACTATTAGTATTTTATTATGGCTCTGTGAAATTTATCTTAGATATTAGTTTTACATAGTCATTTCTGCCAAATGTCATATATATGTATTTCAGTACTTTTAGGTTTGGGTATCACAGTCATCTTATTTTGCTGCTATCTCTATTCCTTTTCACTACTGATATATAATCTGATGCATAATAGTTTAAGAATCTCCCACATTAATGAATGGATTATGGCATGATGAAATCACTAATTATCCATTAACAGTCTGGCAAGTGAAAATCTTTACTTTTGTTGTTTACCCAAGGCACAAATGAATCTTGTCAATTATCAGATTTGAGGTTATGTACCCAGTCAATCAATTGTTTTCCTGTGGTTGGCACTACTCTGGGTTAGACAGTCTGAATTTGTGACCCCCACTGCAATAACTGAAGCCACTCCAGAAAGCACATGGAGTCTCCCAGTCCCTGGTGTGGCCAGGACACCCGACATTGCATATCTCCACTGAGGAAAAGAAGTTTAAGTTTTCAAAAATAAATCAGAATTCCCAGTTAAATTTTTCTCACTTGATTTTTCTTTCTAAAAAGTCAATGGGAAAGAATTCTACGGTAATTAAAATGTTACCTTTTTATAAATGGCAAAAATTGTTCCTATGGAAACAAGACAGTCAATATTGGAAGAGCCATCCAGTGGATCAAAGCAGACGATGTACTTCCCCTGAAAATTATTAACAGGATTGTCAATACAGCAGAGTCGATTTCTTTCCCTCCCAACCTTGCCTACACTGTAAGAAAATGGATTATTACAAGAATTATGCAACACGAGGTATGGCTGATTTTCCCCATGCTGAGACTACTGTAGTATTTGTACTGTTGCCCTGGCTGAGATTAACAACCCAGCAGAGAAAAAGGGACTGAACCCAAATTCCCCTCTCTATATGGTGCAGTACCACAATAGGATCCAGATTATACTGAAGTGGCAATGTTAGAGTTGGTATTGAACACTAAACTCCTTTGAAGCGAATCAGATTTTTAAAAAAAGTAGCACCCAATGCTGCTGGCAATACATAATATGCTGCTAGTCAACAGAATGTTAACATCATTGTGCTGGTGAGCAGGTTAAAATCCACAAGGAGACAGCAAATCCATATCTGAAATTACAGGCTACAGTTAGATGGTACAATTCGCAAGGCTAATGGATGCTATGTAATATACTTAATCATATACAATATATTATAGTAAATCTCTATGGTACTGATCCAAAACCCCATGGATTCCAATCTTGAGACAAAATGTTGCCTTTACAATATGTAAGGAAGCCTGGCAACTGACCTGTTGGTCTGGACTCACGATGATGGCATTTTTTTCTTCTTCAGACACAAGAACGCATGTACTGAAGGAGGATTTTAACATGTTCATCACCATGTCATTGCTAAGTACATCGAGCTTCTTCACCTCGTCCCCCGTTACATTGACTCTGCTTCCAGAAAGCCCATAACTAGAAAAGATGAGTTGGGTATTAGCATCATTGCACATATTCTGGTATGCATTGAGTTTACAGAAATTAAATCATACTGTCTTTAGTACTGTTCTTTGTTTCTTTGTAACATTTTACTGAAGTTCAGAAACTTCCAATATGGATATCTCCATCATCAATAGCCCTATTTGTGCTCTAATCTTGGAGTGATATATATGTTTGATTTTTTTTTAAAAGCCCTCAGGATTGAACTGGCCCTGTCCTTAATGAACAGGAAGAAGAGCCTTTGTAGATGTAAGTCACTTTTGTTGCGATCACATCATGCATCAGGGAGTGATAACACGATGACCTACTTACACAGTTTGTAATTGTCTCGGCAAACAAATGAAAAATATCAAGACAGGGTACTTAGTGTGTCTCAAAAGAGTTGCTTTAAGCCAGGATGCTGTCACACTAACATTTATTTTATTATTTTGTTTATTTTCAACACTTTCAGTGTAATATCCCACAGATATCAGATAAGCAAGGAGCTAATGGGAGGAATGATCTTGTAACAGTCTCTATCACGAGGGACAAAGTACTCGACAAACTAATGGGACTAAAGGCAGACAAGTCGCCAGGACCTGATGGCCTACATCCAGGGGTTTTAAAGGAAGTGGCTGCAGAGATAGTGGAGGCATTGGTTGAAATTTTCCAGAACTCACTGGATTCCAGGAGGGTCCCAGCGGATTGAAAAACTGCGAATGTGATGCCCCTGTTCAGGAAGGGCGGGAGACAAAAAGCAGGAAACCATAGGCCAGTCAGCCTAACATTGATCATTGGGAAAATGCTGGAGTCCATTATTAAGGAAGAAACAGCAGGACATTCAGAAAAGCTTAATGCAATCAAACAGAGTCAACATGATTTTGTGAAAGGGAAATCATGTTTGACAAATTTGCTAGAGTTCTTTGAGGATATAACAAGCAGAGTTGATAAAGGGGAACTAGTAGATGTAGTGTATTTGGATTTCCAGAAGGCATTCGATAAGGTGCCACATAAAAGATTATTGCGCAAGATAGGAGTTCACGGTTTTGGGGGTAATGTATTAGCATGGATTGAGGATTGGTCAACTCACAGAAGGCAGAGAGTCAAGTTTAATGGGTCTTTTTCAGGTTGGAAAGACGTAACTAATGGAGTGCCACAAGGATCAGTCCTAGGGCCTCAATTATTTACACAAGAACACAAGACGTAGGAGCAGGCCCATTCAGCCCCTCGAGCCTGCCCCGCCATTCAATAAGATAATGGATGATCTGCCCCAGGCCTCAACTCCTCTTTTGGGCCTGCTCCGCATAACCCTCAACTCCCCGAGATTTCAAAAATCTACCTCCTCCTTAAATACAACTAGTGACCTAGCCTCCACATCTCTCTGAGGTAGAGAATTCCAGAGATTCACCACCCTCTGAGAGAAGAAATTCCTTCGCATCTCAGTTTTAAATGTGTGCCCCCTTATTCTGTAACTATGTCCCCTAGTTCAAGATTCCCCCACCAGTGGAAACACCTTCTCAATATCTACCCTGTCAAACCCCCTTAGAATCTTATATGTTTCAATAAGATCACCTCTCATTCTTCTAAACTCCAATGAGTAAAAGTCTAACCTGTTTAGCCATTCTTGATAAGACAACCCCTTCATCCAAGGAATCAGCTTAGTAAACCTTTTCTGAACTGCCTCCAATGCTAGTATATCTTTCCTTAAATTTGGGGACCAAAACTGTACACAGTACTCCAGGTGTGGCCTCACCAACACCCTGTACAGTTGTAATAAGACTTCCCTATTTTTAAACTCTAACCCCCGAGTAATAAAGGCCAAAATTCCATTTGCCTTCCTAATTACCTGCTGCACCTGCATGCTGACTTTTTGTGTTTCCTGTACAAGAACACCCAGATCCCTCTGTACTGCAGTATTTTGTAGTCTTTCTCCATCTAAATAATAATCTGCCTTTTTATTCTTCCTACCAAAGTGGATTACCTCACACTTTCCCACATTGAACACCATCTGCTAAGTTTTTGCCCACTCACTTAACCTGTCTATATCCCTTTGTAGATTCTTTGTGTCCTCATCACAACATGCCTTCCCACCTATTTTTGCATTGTCAGCAAATTTGGATACTCTACACCCTGCCCCTTCCTCCAAGTCATTAATATAGATAGTAAATAGTTGAGGCCCTAGGACCGATCCTTGTGGCACTCCACTAGTTATGGTTTTCCAACCTGAAAACGACCCATTGATCCCGACTCCCTGCCTTCTGTGTGTTAGCCAATCCTCAATCCATGCCAACACATTACACTGAATACCCCTATTTGTGTAATCACCTTTAATGTGGCACCTTATCGAACGCCTTCTGAAAATCCAAATACACTACATCGACCGGTTTCCCTTCATCCACTCTTTTTGTTATATCCTCAAAGAACTCTAACAAATTTGTCAAACATTATTTCCCTTTCATAAAACCATGTTGGCGCTGTTTGATTGCATTATGTTTTTCTAAATGTCCTGCTATTTCTTCCTTAATAACGGACTCTAGCATTTTCCCAATGACAGATGTTAAGCTAACTGGTCTATAGTTTCCTGCTTTTTGTCTTCCTCTTTTCTTGAATAGAGGCGTCACATTAGCGGTTTTCCAATCTGCTGGTACACTCCCGGAATCCAGTGGGTTTTGGTATATTATGACCAATGCCTCTACTATCTCTGCAGCCACTTCTTTTAAAACCCTTGGATGCAGGCCATCAGGTCCTGGCTACTTGTCTGTCTTTAGTCCTGTTGACCAGGGGCTGCAAGAAATACAGAATCAGTTACAAACTGCTGGGATTGTTTGACCTGTAGTAACCTGGAGCTCGGACACTGGCCTGTGCTGGTAAAAACCAGTTTGAACTAATTACTTTATGAGACAAGACAGAGGATCGATCACAGGAACAGAGCCTTATTTGGACACGGTGGGATAACACAGGGAGACCCCTAGTGAATGGTAGGGTTGGAGGCCGCTCTGTCACGTTCCTTTGGGACACTGGAGGATCCCGAAATCCATAAACACCACCAATGTTAGTAAAGTAGATTGGAAAATTCAAAGTAAACTTGTTTTACGTGGATTCACAGGACATTCACAAGTGGGATATGTGAGCGTACCGTTGGAAGTCAGTGTGGGGGACGTAGCAATAGAGCACTCAGTGGTTCTCATTCAGTTACCGAGAGAACAAGAATATATATTAGGGTGTGATTACATGGCTAAAGCAGGACTCTGTTTTGACCCTGTTAATTGCGCGATTTGGCAAATGCCCTTGGGCATGGGTAGTATAGATCACATATCCGTCCTGGTGGGGGAATACCAGGATAGGATACGCACGTTCGGGGAACTGTGGACAAGACCAGAAGAAATGAGTAGCGATAGTGAAGTACAACAAATTATCACATGGAATTCAGTAGTATTTGCTCGACATAAACATGATTGTGGGAAAATGACCAGGAGTATGCGTATACAGGGTCCAGACCCCAAACCACAGAAGCAGTATGGTTTTCCGAAACAGGCAGAAGAGGAGGTGGGAAAGGTGATACAGAGTTTGTTGCTGCAAGGGATACTAAGACCAGTAGCCTCCACTAACAACTTGCCTATTTGGCCGGTGAGGAAACTGGACGGTAGCTGGCAACTAACAATAGACTATCGAGAATTAAATAAGGTAACCCCGTTAACGGCCCCTACCGTAGCAACTAGCCCAGTTAAACAAAATGAGGATGCACAGTGGTTCACGGTTTTAGACATAAGTAACGGTTTTTGGTCTATTCCACTGGAGAAAGAATGCCAATATAAATTTGCGTTTACCTTTCAAGGACAACAATATACATGGACCGCCCTGCCACAGGGATTTCATAATTCCCCGTCTATATTTCACCAATGTTTAAGGGAAGGGTTAAAAAAATTCTCAAAGCCTGAATGTCTGGTGCAATATGTGGACGATTTACTGCTACAAACTGAAACGGAACAGGAACATTATCAGTTACTAAGTGAATTACTACAATTGTTACACTAATTGGGACTAAAAGTAAACCCTAAAAAAGCGCAGGTTATGAAACTGAAGGTTACTTACTTGGGAATGATCTTGACACCGGGAAAGAGAGAAATTGACCAACGAAGAGTAGTAACGGTTGGCAGACTCCCTGTCCCGAGGGATATAAAAGGGTTGAGATCTTTCCTGGGTTTGGTGGGATATTGCAGGGACCACATTGATGGATTCGCTACAAAAGCGGCCCCATTAATGGAACTATTGAAGAAGAATGTGGCGTGGGAGTGGAAAACTGAACACACAGGCCATTTCAGATTTAAAGCAGGCACTAGCTGCTGCGCCTGCTCTGAAAACCCCAAATCCAACTGAGCCGTTTTCATTGGAGGTAGCTACCACAGACACCACCCTCTCGGCAGTTCTGTTACAGGAGACACACGGGAAATTGAGACCAGTAGCGTATGCCTCGCGTATGCTTTCACCGGTAGAGCAGGGGTATACGACGTGTGAGAAACATTTGTTAGCAGTTTTTTGGGCAGTACAGTATTTAACTTACATAGTGGGACTGAACCCACTTACAATATTGACAGAACATACCCCTGTACAGTTACTATTAGACGGTAGGATCAAAGATGGGTCAGTAAGTCAGAACCGAATTGCTAGGTGGACACTATTGTTGCAGGGAAGAAACATAAGCGTGAAAGGAGTAAAAACTACCACTATGTTGGCAGACAACCTAGTGTATCAAGGAGAGAAACATGAGTGTCAAGTCATGATAGCAAATGATCCCAAGTTGACCATTTGTATCAAAACAAAAAGGAGGGGGTAGGAGTGGATTGGAGAAAGCAACGGAGACAGAAAGCAAAGATGCAAAGGAAAAAGAAGAACCCACTTAAAAATTTTTGTGGAAGATTCCTCATCAGTACAGGATGGCGAGAGGAGGACTGGGTGCGGGATATATGTAGAAGATGAACACGGTCAGGAAAAGTTTAGCGCAGCCTTAAAATTGCCTAAAACCATGAGCACGCAGGCAGCAGAATTAGCAGCCGTCGCATATGTGGTTGGCCACCCGGAATACTTCCCGCCTGGATCGGTTATATATTCTGATAGCATGTATGTCTGTAATAGCCTCACGGAACATTTGCCCTTATGGGAGGTGAGAGGTTTTGTCTCAGCGGATGGGAAGCCCCTTCCATCGGCTCCATTATTAAGATACATCTTTGAAGGAGCACAGGGGAAAGGATATGGGATCACGAAGGTAAAAGCTCATTCAAAACTTACTCCGGAAGGGAACAGGAAAGCAGATGAGCTAGCCAAACAAGGTGCTGTTAGTGGGCAGGAATGGCAGCCACCGATTGAGGACATTGGGGAACAGGAAGGGAAACAGGTTAAGGTAATGGATTTAACAGAGGAGCAGAAGAAAGATGGAGAATTGAAAAAACTGATAGAAGGAGTACAGTCAGATACATACAAAGAGTACAAGGGGATCTATATTCAGGACGGAGTGGTTTTATGTGAAGGAAAATTTGTAGTGCCAGAGGGGGGACGAAACCAAATAATCTACTAGTACCATGACTTATGGGGACATAAAGGGACAGAGAGTACCCTGGAAAGGATAAAGGAGGTGTGCTGGTGGCCTGGAATGAAAGGTGACGTGGAACACTATGACAAGAATTGTTTGATCTGTGCACAACACAACCCCGATAGAAATGTCAAGAAAGGGGCCCTCCGACATACTAGACCAGTAGAAGGGCCTTGGACTAATTTACAGATAGACTATGTAGGACACTTACCCCCCACTCCAGGAGGGTTTAAATACATTCTAGTAATAGTAGATACGTTTACCAAATGGGTGGAAGCTTTCCCAACCAGAACAAATACAGCCAAAGTCACCGCAAAAATTCTGTTAGAAAGGGTATTCACTCGGTGGGGTTTACCCCGAAGCATAGAATCAGATCAGGGAACACATTTTACAGCCCAAGTAATGCAAAATGTCATGACCCTCTTTGAGGTTAAACAGAAATTCCACATACCCTATAGACCATAGTCTAGTGGAATTGTGGAAAGGATGAATCGGACATTGAAAAACATGATAGCTAAAATGGTACAGCAGCATAAGACGACCTGGCAGGTTGTTTTGCCCTATGTGTTGATAGTAATCAGGAATACCGCAGCTTCATCAACAGGTTATACTCACTATAAACTCATGACGGGAAGGGACATGAGAGGAATGGAGGGGTTGGTAGGTTTGGACTTGTCCGAATCGGAGGTGGACAGTATTATATCAGAAAAATGGGTACAACAACTAGTAGAAACAGTGAGGGAAGCAAATTACGTGGCAGCTCACCAACAAGGAAAGAAGAGACAGCAAAGTAAGGCTTATTTCGATGCGAAAGCCAGCCCGATAGAGTTACGCCCCGGACAAAGGGTAATGATCAGAATATACCAGCCCACCTAATTTTTGAGTCCGAAGTTCACCGGTCCCTATGAGATAGTAGATAAAGCTAGTCCATCTGTATACAAAGTATTGACGGCACCAGATAAGAGTGGCTGGTATCACATTAATCAGTTAAAGTTCTTTTGGGCCTCCTTATCTCGAGAGACAATGGATATGCACCTGGAGGTGGTCAGTGGTTTGTGAAGCAGCGCCTGGAGTGGCTATAAAGGCCAATTCTAGAGTGACAGGCCCTTCCACAGGTGCTGCAGAGAAACCTGTTTGTCGGGGCTGTTTCACAGTTGGCTCTCCCCTTGCGCTTCTGTCTTTTTTCCTGCCAACTACTAAGTCTCTTCGACTCGCCACATTTTAGCCCTGTCTTTATGGCTGCCCGCAAGCTCTGGCGAACGCTGGCAACTGACTCCCACGACTTGTGATCAATGTCACAGGACGTCTTTAAAGCAGAGACATGGACGGCTGGTGGGTCTGATAGCAGTGGCGAGCTCGCTGTACAATGTGTCTTTGGGGATCCTGCCATCTTCCATGCGGCTCACATGGCCAAGCCATCTCAAGCGCCGCTGACTCAGTAGTGTGTACAAGCTGGGGATGTTGGCCACCTCGAGGACTTCTGTGTTGGAGATACGGTCCTGCCACCTGATGCCAAGTATTCTCCGGAGGCAGCGAAGATGGAATGAATTGAGACGTCGTTCTTGGCTGACATATGTTGTCCAGGCCTCGCTGCCATAGAGCAAAGTACTGAGGTCCTCAGTACCTTGCAGTTAAAGTTAGTAGGAGAAAAACAAGATAATCACAGTTGGCATGTGATGCTTGATGCTACCGATGTTCCGATCGAAGGTCAGGGAGATCAAGAGCAGGATCAACTGCGGAGCCAAGCTGAAGTGTTTGAAAGACAACCTGATGTTGTACATCCACATACAGAGGGAAATCGAGGAAAAAAACGAAAGAAAAATAAAGAAAACAGGGAAGTAAGTGGACTAGAAGAAATGGACGGTTAGAATCAGTAACAAATTGGGAACATGATATAGACAGTCTGGCTCAGTGTATGGAGAGACTGGACTTAAAATAGGATAAGAAAGAAACTGTAAATAAGAGCAGAAATTACACTTGTATATTACAGGTCCAGCCCACAATGAAGAGGGTGATACATTGCATTGCAATTGGATTGACCATATTTGGGACTATAGGCGAACCCGCATCGGAGCTATCGCAACGACTGAATGTGCCTGAAGCAGTGTCAACACGGGAAGATTATCCCGTGGCCAGAAACAACTTTGCTCGGCAGATCAAGATAGTTCGAACCAACAAAGGACAGCGAGAAGATTTAAATTTGTATTATGTGGGAGTGGATGGGTTGGCGTGCGCGGGAAAAATATTGGGTATACCGGAGGGAACAGAAGTTTGACCTTAACTAACAGAGTGTTAGGTACCTGTGAAGAGGAAGATATTATGTTGGGACAGTGTTTCATATTCCCCGATACGGGAGCAATTTGACCTACCCTTTAAAGAGAGTCCATAATGTGGGCAAGTACCAGGAGGGTATTTGGATATCTTTAAGTAACCCACCATCTCATGCCATTGTAATGGATGGTGTTGATAATGAGGTAGATTTGTCAAAATGTCATCAAGGGGGGAATCACTGGGCCTGTCCGGAAGAGACAATGAGGCAGAAACTTACAAATTGCGGGCTCAGCACCTATGAAAATTGTTCATTGTCCATTTTGCCTGTTAATAACCAGACCTTTTTACAATATGCCCTTGTAGGGCAAATGTATTACATAGCCACGGCTGCTATGAATTACAACAAGGGATGGAAACAGTGCCCTCTGGAGGGACACAATGTAGCCATTCACAATGTAAACTCGGACTTGTTTGTTGGTGGACAAGTACTGCCTAAGCCAATAAAGAGGATAGTGATAAAGGAGAATCTCATGGTCCAGCGTACTGATACAGATCAAGAGGTACGGGAATATATTGCCACCGAATTACCAGTGTAAGTTTTGGAATTGGGGATCTAATGTTCAAATACATCCATGGGTCAGAATTGTAGCACATATTGCTGTCATAGTGATTCTATGTGCGCTAATAATTGTTGTATTCAATGTATATCAGCTTAGAAGGTGGAAAAATCAAATTTTGCGAAGATTAGATGATGGGGCTATAATGAAACAAAAGGAACGGTTATCAATATAAACAAAAGCTGTAAAAAACTGTATATACTAAGTTTTATAATGTATCTTTTTATATGTAATAGTATTGCACACTCATTGGGGGACAATGACGTTCTCAGAAATGGTTCACGGAGAAGGGAAACTTGATGATTCTTAGATAAGTATCTTTGGATCATGAGGGGGGAGGTGTTGGCCAGGGGCTGCAAGAAATACAGAATCAGTTACAAACTGCTGGAATAGTTTGTTGAACTATAGTAACCTGGAGCTCGGACACTGGCCTGTGCTGGTAAAAACCAGTTTGAACTAATTACTTTATGAGACAAGATTGATCACAGGAACAGCGCCTTATTTGGACATGGTGTGATACCGGGGTCTTTGGGCCTAGGCCAATTAAGGGAAGATGTGAACAAGGTGAGTAGGCTTAAGCCAACCAGAAAGACACAGCTCAGATTTGGAGAGATAAGAGAGAGGATAAGAAGAGAGCTTTCTGGGCATAGAGCCAGCGAAAACTCTGGAGACCAACCATCATGGAAGTGGAAGACCCTGCGTGAGCAACGCGCGACGACATAGAAGAGAGAGAGAGAACGGAACGCCTGGCCAGCGTTAACTCTCCCTTTTTCGGGTATTATCCTTAATTTTCTGTGACTCGGTCAGGGAAAGATCAGAGGAACCTAGTGGGTGTGCTTATGAATTCTAGCTAGTTTTGTTATTAACTGTATAACTCAGTTGGAGTTGCATGATTTTGTCTAACTAAGTGTATAAGCCTTATTCTTACATTGTACAACAACGTGAATAAAGTAAATTGACAGTTAAAGAAAGGACCGAGTTTCCTCCTCTTTGTACTAAGCCATTAACTGTAGCTGTGGATTAAGCTGGAGGGTGGCTCTTCTGTAACCTGATATCCCAGCCTGATATCAGGCTGAACACCCAGCCTGAGCCTGAATTAAGAGGACTTCAGTCCCATGTGACGGCCAGGATCAAGTGGGTATAAGGAATAAAGGGGACAAGGGGGAGTTGACTCCGCGCCACAGTTTACAGTCCCATCAGTTTGTCCAGCATCTTTTCCCTCATGATAAAGATTGTTATAAGTTCCTCCCTCCCATTTACACCTTGCTCATCTATTATTGTTGGAATGTTTATAGTGTCCTCCACCGTGAAGACCGATGCAAAATATTGGTTTAAATTATCTGCCATTTCCCTGTTATTAATTCCCCTGTCTCATCCTCTAAGGGTCCCACACTTACTTTAGCTACTCTCTTCCTTTTTATATACCTGTAGAAGCTCTTACTGTTTGTTTTTATATTGCATGCCAATTTACTCTCATAACCAATTTTCTCTCTCTTTATTAGTTTTTTAGTCATCCGCTGCTGGTTTCTAAAAAATTTCCAATCCTCTGGCCTACCACTAGCTTTCGCTGCTTTATACGCCTTTGTTTTTGATGTTTTTTTATACATTCATGGGATGTGGGCGTCGCTGGCCAGGCCAGCATTTATTGCGCATCCCTAATTGCCCTTGAGAAGGTGGTGGTGAGCTGCCTTCTTGAACTGCTGCAGTCCATTTGGGGTAAGTAGACCCACAGTGCTGTTAGGAAGGGAGTTCCAGGATTTTGACCCAGCGACAGTGAAGGAACGGCGATATAGTTCCAAGTCAGGATGGTGTGTGACTTGGAGGGGAACTTGCAGGTGTTGGTGTTCCCATGCATTTGCTGCCCTTGTCCTTTTTGGTAGTTGGTAGAGGACGCAGGTTTGGAAGGTGCTGTCTAACGAGCCTTGGTGCGTGGCTGCAGTGCATCTTGTAGATGGTACACACTGCTGCCACTGTGCGTTGGTGGTGGAGGGAGTGAATGTTTGTAGATGGGGTGCCAATCAAGCGGGCTGCTTTGTCCTGGATGGCGTCGAGCTTCTTGAGTGTTGTTGGAGCTGCACCCATCCAGGCAAGTGCAGAGTATTCCATCACACTCCTGACTTGTGCCTTGTAGATGGTGGACAGGCTTTGGGGAGTCAGGAAGTGAGTTACTCGCCTCAGGATTCCCAGCCTCTGACCTGCTCTTGTAGCCACTGTATTTATATGGCTACTCCAGTTCAGTTTCTGGTCAATGGTAGCCCCTAGGATGTTGATAGTGGGGGATTCAGCGATGGTAATGCTGTTGAATGTAAAAGGGAGATGGTTAGATTCTCACTTGCAGGAGATGGTCATTGCCTGGCACTTGTGTGGCGCGAATGTTACTTGCCACTTATCAGCCCAAGACTGGATATTGTCCAGGTCTTGCTGCATTTCTACACGGACTGCCTCAGTATCTGAGGGGTCACGAATGGTGCCGAACATTGTGTAATCAGCAGCGAACATCCTCACTTCTGACCTTATGATGGGAGGAAAGTCATTGATGAAGCAGCTGAAGATGGTTGGCCCTAGGACACTATCCTGAGGAACTCCTGCAGTGATGTCCTGGAGCTGAAATGATTGACCTCCAACAACCACAACCATCGTCTTTTGAGTTAGGTATGACTCCAGCCAGCGGAGGGTTTTCCCCGATTCCCATTGACCTCAGTTTTGGTAGGGCTCCTTGATGCCATACTCTCCTTAACTTCCTTTGTTATCCACGGGTGGTTCATCGTTTTCTTCGAGTCCTTCTTTCTGATCAGAATAAATGTTCACTGAGTGTTATGAAATATCTGCTTAAAAGTCTGCCACTGCTCATCTACTGACTTCCCCTGTAGTCTATTTTCCCAGCCCTCATTAGACAACTCTTTCTTCATACCTCTGTAATTACCCTTGTTTAAGCTGAAGACACTGGTTTGAGACCCGAGTTGCTCACCCTTGAATTGAATTTGAAATTTTCCCATGTTATGATTGCTTCCCCCTACAGAATCTTAACTACGAGATCTCTTATTAATCCTACCTCATTACACAGTACCAGGTCTAAAATAGCCTGTTCCCGGGTAGGATCTGCAACGTATTGTTCTAAGAAACAATCCCTGATGCACTCTACAAATTCGTCTTCCATGCTCCCCTTGCCAATTTGATTTGTCCAGTCTATATGCAGATTAAAATCACCCATGATAATTGCAGTGCCCTTCTTACATGCCTCCATTATTTCCTTATTAATATTTTGTCCTACAGAGAGGCAACTCCTTGGGGCCCTATACACCACTCCCACCCGTGATTTCTTCCCCTTGCTATTCGTTATTTCCACCCAAACTGATTCTACATCATGATCTGTTATACCTATATCATTACTCATAACTGCACTGATCCCTTCCTTTAATAACAAAGCTACCCCACCTCCTTTTCCTTTATACCTATTCTCCCGGAACGTCGAATATCCTTGAACATTGAGATTCCAGTTCTGGTCATCCTGCAACCACGTCTCAGTGATAGCTATCAAATCATATTCATTTATTTCTATCTGTGCTGTCAGTTCATCTATCTTGTTACAAATGCTACGTGCATTCAGATAAAGAGCCTTAAGCTTTGACTTATTACCAATTTTACCTACTCTGGTTCTAATTTCAGCTGTACTCTTATGCTCGTATTCTCTGTCCCTACCTGTCACACTCTGATTAATGTATGCCCCTTCACTACCCTGCACCTCTGCTCTCGCATTACTTTTCAACTTTTTAAACTTCCTTTCAATTGAACCCTCCCCCCCACTATTTAGTTTAAAGCCTTATCTACAACCCTCGTTATACGATTTGCCAGGACACTGATCCCAGCATGGTTCAAGTGCAGCCCATCCCAACGGAACAGCTCTCTCTTTCGCCAGTACTGGTGCCAGTGTCCCATGAATCGGAACCCATTTCTCCCACATCAATCTTTGAGCCAAGCATTTACCTCTTTAATCTGATTTACCCTATGCCAATTTCCACATGGCTCAGGTAGTAATCCAGAGATTATTACCTTTGTGGTTCTGCCTTTTAATTTAGCCCCGAGCCGCTTATGGTCTCTCAGCAGAACCTCTTTCCTAGTCCTTCCTATGTCGTTGGTACCTACATGGACCACAACAACTGGATCCTTTCCCTCCCACTCCAAGTTCCTCTCTAGCCCAGAAGAGATGTCCTTAACCTTGGCACCAGGTAGGCAACACAGCCTTCGGGACTCTCTATCTTTGCTGCTGAGAACAGTATCTATTCCCCTAACTCTGCTATCCCCTATGACTACAACATTTCTATTTTCTCCCCCCACTTGAATGGCGCTCTGAACCACGGTGTAGTGGTCAGTTCGCTCTCCTCCCTGCAGTCTGTGCCCTCGTCCACATCAGGAGCAAGAACCTCATACCAATCATGCCAAAGCTAAATTCTGGATCCCCATACTTGCCTCACTCGCAGTTACACCCTCCTGTCCCTGACCATGATCCAAATTGGATGTAAATAATCTAAGGGGTGTGACTGTCTCCTGAAACACAGAGTCGAGGTAACTCTGCCCTTCCCTGATGTGTTGCAGTGTCCGCAGCTCGGACTCCAGCTCATCAACTCTGAGCCGAAGTTCCTCGGGCAGCCAACACGCTGCAGATGTGGTCACCGTGGATCGCACCGGCGTCCACCAGCTCCCACATACTACAGCTGCAACACATCACCTGCCCAGCCATCTCTATTCTATTTATTTAATTAATTAAATCTATATTAATGATTTGGAGGAGGGAGCAGAGTGTAATATATCCAAATTTGCTGACGATACAAAAATAGGTGGGAGGGCATATTGTGATGATGACAAAAGGAATCTGCAAGGGGATACAGACAGGTTGAGTGAGTAGGCAAAGACTTGGCAGATGGAGTTTAATGTAGGAAAGTGCAAGGTCATGCACTTTGGTAGGAAGAATCAGAAGGCAGATTATTATTTAAATCGAAAGAGACTCCAAAAAAATGCAGCACAGAGGAATCTGGATGTTCTTGTGCATGAAACACAAAAAGTTAGCATGCAGGTGCAGCAAGTAATTAAGAAGGCAAATGGAATTTTGGCCTTTATTGCTAGGAGGTTGGAGTTTAAAAATAGGGAAGTCTTGTTACAACTGTACAGGGTGTTGGTCAGGCTACACCTGGAGTACTGTGTACAGTTTTTGTCCCCGTATTTAAGAAAGGATATACTGGCATTGGAGGCAGTTCAAAAGAGATTCACTAGGCTGATTCCTGGGATGAAGGGGTTGACTTATCAAGAATGGCCAAAAAGGTCAGGGCTTTATTCATTACAGTTTAGAAGAATGAGGGGTGATCTTATTGAAACGTACAAGATTCTGAGGAGGCTTGACAGGGTAGATGTTGAGAAGATGTTTCCACGAGAGGGGGAATCTCGAACGAGGGGACATAGTTACAGAATAAGGGGACTCTCATTTAAAACTGAGATGCGAAGGAATTTCTTCTCTCAGAGGGTAGTGAATGTCTGGAATTCTGTATCTCAGAGTTGTGGAGGCTAGATCACTGAAAGTATTTAACAAGGAGGCAGTTAGCCCTCAACTCCCCGATAGTTCAAAAATCTATGAGGAGCTGGCACGAAAGAGGAGTTGAGGTATGGGGCAGATCAGCCAGGATTTTAATGAGCGTGGGGTAGGCTTGAGGGGCCGATTGGCCTACTCCTGCTCCTATTTCTTATGTTCTAAGAAGGTTGCAGAGCTGTCAGATGTATAGAACTAAGGACCATTAGTTAGCGTTACTGTCAATTGTCATAAAAACTCATCTAGTTCACTAATGTCCTTAAGGGAAGGAAATCCGCTGTCCTTACCTGGTCTGACCTACACATGACTCCAGACACTCAGCAATGTGATTGACTCTTAAATGCCCTCTGAAATGGCCTAGCAAGCCACTCAGTTGTAGCAAACTGCTACAAAGTCAATAAGGAATGAAAACCAACGGACCACCTGGCATCGACATAGGCATTGGAAACAACATTGGCAAACCCAGCCCTTTCAACCCTGCAAAGTCCTCCTTACTAACATCTGGGGGCTTGTGCCAAAGTTGGGAGAGCTGTCCCACAGACCGTCAAGCAACAGCCTGACATAGTCATACTCACCGAATCACACCTTGCAATGTCCCAGATACCGCCATCACCATCCCCGGGTATGTCCTGTCCCACCGGCAGGATAGACCCAGCAGAGGTGGTGGCACAGTAGGGAGGGAGTTGCCCTGGGAGTCCTCAACATTGACATGAAGTTTCATGGTCTCAGGTCAAACATGGGCAAGGAAACCTGCTGATTACCATCTAAATGCCCCCCTCAGCTTATGATTCAGTACTCCTCCATGTTGAACACCACTTGGAGGAAGCATTGAAGGTGGCAAGGGTGCACAATGTACTCTAGGTGGGGGACTTCAATGTCCATTACCTATACTGACTTACTAGCATCACTGCTGACCGAACTGGCAAGTCCTAAAGGACATAGCTGCTAGACTGGGTCTGCGGCAGGTGGTGAGGGAACCAACAAGAGGGAAAATCATACTTGACCTCGTCCTCACCAGTCTGCCTGCCACAGATGCATCTGTCCATGACTGTATTGGTAGGAGTGATCACCGCACAGTCCTTGTGGAGATGACGTCCCGCCTTCACATTGAGGATACCGTCCATCATGTTGTGTGGCACTATCATCATGCTAAATGGGATAGATTTCGAACAGATCTAGCAATGCAAAACTGGGCATCCATGAGGTGCTGTGGATCATCAGCAGCAGCAGAATTGTACTCAGCCACAATCTGTAACCTCATGGCCTGGCATATCCCCCACTCTACCATTACCATCAAGCCAGGAGACCAACCCTGGTTCAATGAAGAGTGCAGGAGGGCATGCCAGGAGCAGCACCAGGCATACCTCAAAATGAGGTGTCAACCTGGTAAAGCTACAACAGAGGACTACTTGCGTGCCAAAGTGCGTAAGTAGCATGCAACAGACAGAGCTAAGCGATCCCATAACCAACGGATCAGATCGAAGCTCTGCAGTCCTGCGCATCCAGCCTTGAATGGTGGTGCACAATTAAACAACTAACTGGAGGAGGTGGCTCCACAAATATCCCCATCCTCAATAATGGGTGAGCTCAGCACATCAGTGCGAAAGATAAGGCTGAAGCATTTGCAACAATCTTCAGCCAGAAGTGCCGGGTTGATGATCCATCTTGGCCTCCTCCTGAGGTCTCCAGTATCACAGATGTCAGACTTCAGCCAATTCGATTCACCCCACGTGATATCAAGAAACGACTGAAGGCACTGAATACTGCAAAGGCTATGGGCC
The DNA here is from genome assembly GCF_036365525.1 of Heterodontus francisci. Lineage (NCBI taxonomy): Eukaryota > Metazoa > Chordata > Chondrichthyes > Heterodontiformes > Heterodontidae > Heterodontus > Heterodontus francisci. The sequence continues at coordinate 121,540,392 of NC_090374.1, forward strand.
CTGACAATATTCCGGCAATAGTACTGAAGACCTGTGCTCCAGAACTTGTCGTGCCCCTAGCCAAGCTGTTCCAGTTCAGCTACAACACTGACATCTACCCGGCAATGTGGAAAATTGCCCAGGTATGACCCATACACAAAAAGCAGGACAAGTCAGACCAGGCCAAATGCCACCCCATCAGTCTACTCTCAATCATCAGTTAAATGATGGAAGGTGTCATCAACAGTGCCATCAAGCAGCACTTGCTTAGCAATAACTTGCTCAGTGACGCTCAGTTTGGGTTCTGCCAGGGCCACTCAGCTTCTGACCTCATCACAGCCTTGGTTCAAACATGGACAAAAGAGCTGAACTCAAGAGGTGAGGTGAGAATGACTGCCCTTGACATCAAGGCGGTATTTGACCGAGTATGGCATCAAGCAGCCCTAGCAAAACTGGAGTCAATGGGAATCAGGGGGAAAACCCTCCACTGGCTGCAGTCATACCAAGCACAAAGGAAGATGGTTGTGGTCGTTGGAGGTCAATCATCTCAACTCCAGGATATCACTGCAGGAGTTCCTCAGGGTAGTCTCCTGGGCCCAACCATCTTCAGCTGCTTCATCAATGACCTTCCTTCAATCATAAGGTCAGAAGTGGGGATGTTTCACTCATGATTGCACAATGTTCAGCACCATTCGTGACCCCTCAGATACTGAAGCAGTCCGTGCAGAAATGCAGCAAGACCTGGAAAATATCCAGGCATGGGCTGATAAGTGGCAAGTAACATTCACGCCACACAAGTGCCAGGCAATGACCATCTCCAACAAGAGAGAATCTAACCATCTCTTCTTGACATTCAATGGCATTACCATCGCTGAATCCTCCACTATCAACATCCTAGGGGCTACCATTGACCAGAAACTGAACTGGAGTAGCCATTTAAATACAGTGGCTACAAGAGCAGGTCAGAGGCTGGAAATCCTGTGGCGATTAACTCATCAGGCAGGATATATCAGATGACTACGTGGCTGAAGAGATGGTGTGCGGGGAAGGGTTTTAGATTCCTGGGACATTGGGACCGGTTCTGGGGGAGGTGGGACCAGTACAAACTGGATGGGTTACACCTGGGCAGGACTGGCACTGATGTCCTCGGGGGAGTATTTGCTAGAGTGGTTGGGGAGGGTTAAATTAAAATGGCAGGGGATGACAACCTTTGCAAGGAGTCAAAGGAGGGGGGAATCAAAGACAAGAACAAAAGACAGTAAGGGGAATAAGAAAAGTGATAGGCAGAGAAATCAAGGGCCAGAATCAAACAGGGCCACAGTGAAAAATAGTGGGAAGGGGACAAGTAATGTTAAAAAGACAATCCTTAAGGCTTTGTGCCTTAACACGCGGAGCATTCGCAATAAAGTGGATGAATTAATCACGCAAATAGATGTAAACGGGTATGATATAATCGGGATTACGGAGACATGGCTGCAGGGTGACCAGGGATGGGAAATGAACATCCAGGGGCATTCAGTGTTTAGGAAGGACAGAAAAAAAGCAAAAGGTGGTGGAGTTGCATTGCTGGTTAAAGAGGAAATTAACATAATAGCGAGGAAAGATATTAGCTCTGATGATGTGGAATCTGTATGGGTAGAGCTGAGAAACACTAAGGGGCAAAAACGTTAGTGGGGGTTGTATATAGACCCCCAAACTGTAGTGGTGCTGTTGGGAATGGCATTAAACAGGAAATTAGAGACGCATGCGATAAAGGAGCATCTGTAATTATGGGTGCCTTTAATCTGCATATAGATTGGGCAAATCAAATTAGTCACAATACCATAGAGGAGCAATTCTTGTAGTGTATACGGGATGGTTTTCTGGACCAATACATTGAGGAACCAACTAGAGAACAGGCCATCCTAGACTGGGTATTGTGTAGGAATAATTGACAATCTAGTTGTGCGAGACCGCTTGGGGATGAGCCACCATAATATGATAGAATTCTTCATCAAGATGGAGAGTGACGTAGTTGATTCTGAGTCTAGGGTCCTGAATCTTAGTAAAGTTAACTCTGCTTCTCTCTCCACAGATGCTGCCAGACCTGCTGAGTATTTACAGCATTTCTTGTTTTTATTTTATAATTGATTATTCCTGTCTGGCGCTCAAGTAAAACGGGAAAGGTAGTCAAACCATGGCTTACAAGTAAAATTAGAGATAGCATTAGATCCAAGGAAGAGGCATATAAAGAGGCCAGAAAAAGCAACAGACCTGAGGATTTGGAGCAGTTTAGAATTCAGCAAAGGAGGACCAAGGGATTGATTAAGAAGGGTAAAATAGATTATGTGAGCAAGCTTGCGGGGAACATAAAAACTGACTGTAAAAGTTTCAATAGGTATGTGAAGAGAAAAAGAATACTGAAGACAAATGTAGGCCCCTTACAGTCTTTCCTTAATTAATCTACATTTGTCTAAATAATTGCTAATTTTGTCCCACATTATCATTTCTAAAAGCTTTCCCAGCACCAAGGTTAAACTGACAGGCCTGTAGGTGCTGGGCTTGTCCTTGCACCCTTTTTTTGAAGGAGGATGTAACATTTGCAATTCTCCAGTTCTCTAGCACCACCACTATATCTAAGTAGGATTGGTACCTCTACGATTTCCACCCTTTATTATGGGGAACAAAGAAATGGCTGATCAACTAAATGTATACTTTGGTTCTGTCTTCAGAAAGGAGGACACAAATATTCTACCAGATATGTTGGGGAACACAGGGCTTAGTGAGAGAGAGGAAATCAGTATGAGCAGAGAAATGATATTGGGGAAATTGATGGGATTGAAGGCCGATAAATCCCGAGGGCCTGATGGTATGCATCCCAGAGTACTTAAGGAAGTGGCCCTGGAAATAGTGGTTGCATTGGTGGTCATCTTCCAAGATTCTGTGGACTCTGGAACAGTTCCTACAGATTGGATGGTAGCTAATGTAACCCCACTATTTAAAAAGGGAGGTAGAGAGAAAACAGGGAATTATAGATCAATCAGCCTAACACCGATAGTGGGCAAAATTCTAGAGTCCATTATCAAAGATTTTATAGCAGAGCACTTGGAGGACAGTGGTAGAATCGGACACAGTCAGCATGGATTTACAAAAGGGAAATCATGCTTGACAAATCTACTAGAATTCTTCGAGGATGTAACTAGTAGAGTTGATGAGGGACAGCCAGTGGATGTGGTTTATTTGGACTTTCAGAAGGCTTTCGACAAAGTCCCACATAAGAGATTAGTGTGTAATATTAAAGCACATGGGATTGGGGGTAGTGTATTGCGATGGATAGAAAATTGGTTGGCAGACAGGAAACAAAGAGTAGGGATAATTGGGTCTTTTTCCCAATGGCAGGCAGTGACTAGTGGGATACTGCAGGGATCGGTGCTAGGGCCGCAGATATTCACAGTATATATTAATGATTTAGATGAGGGAACTAAATGTAATATCTCCAAATTTGCAGATGACACAAAACTTGGTGGGAGGGTGATTTGTGAGCAGGATGCAGAGAGGTTTCAGGGTGATTTGGACAAGTTGAGTGAGTGGGCTAATGCCTGGCAGATGCAGTGTAATGTGGATAAATGTGAGGTTATCCACTTTGGGAGCAACAACAGGAAGGCAGATGATTATCTGAACGGCTATAAACTGAGAGAGGGGAATATGCAACAAGACCTGGGTGTTCTCGTACACCAGTCGCTGAATGTAAGCATGCAGGTCCAACAGGTGGTAAAAAAGGCAAATGGTATGTTGGCCTTCATAGTGAGAGGACTCGAGTACAGGAGCAGAGATGTCTTGCTGCAATTATACAGGACCTTGCTGAGGCCACTCCTGGAATATTATGTGCAGTTTTGGTCTCCTTATCTGAGGAAGGATGTTCTTGCTATCGAGGGAGTGCAGCGAAGGTTTACCAGACTGATTCCTGGGATGGCAGGACTGACGTATGAGGAGAGATTGAGTCAGTTGGGATTATATTCGCTGGAGTTCAGAAGAGTGAGGGGGAATCTCATAGAAACCTATAAAATTCTAACAGGACTTGACAGGGTAGATGCAGGAAGGATGTTCCCGATGGAAGAGGAGTCCAGAACCAGGGGTCATAGTCTAAGGATATGGGGTAAACCTTTCAGGACTGAGATGAGGAGAAATTTCTTCACCCAGAGAGTGGTGACCCTGTAGAATTTGCTACCACAGAAAGCAGTTGAGGCCAAAACATTGTATGTTTTCAAGAAGGAGTTAGATATAGCTCTTAGGTTTCAAGGGATCAAAGGTTATGGGGCGAAAGTGGGAACAGGTTACTGAGTTGGATGATCAGCCAAGATCATAATGAATGGCGCAGCAGGCTCGAAGGGCCAAATGGCCTACTTCTGCTCCTATTTTCTATGTTTCTATCTCCTGACTCCCCAAAGCCTGCCCACCATCTACAAGGCACAAGTCATGAGTGTGATCCAGGACAAAGCAGCCCACTTGATTGGGACCCCATTCACAAACATTCACTCCCTTCACCACCGACGCACAGTGGCAGCAGTGTGTACCATCCACAACATGCACTGCAGCAATGCACCAAGGCTCCTTCGACAGCACCTCCCAAACCCGTGACCTCTACCACCTAGAAGGACAAGGGCAGCAGCTGCATGGGAACACCACCACCTGCAAGTTCCCCTCCAAGCCACACACCATCCTGACTTGGAACAATATCGCTGTTCCTTCACTTTCCCTGGGACAAAATCCTGGAACTCCCTTCCTAACAGCACTGTGGGTATACCTACCCCACATGGACTGCAGCGGTTCAAGAAGGCAGCTCACCACCACCAGCTTCTCAAGGGAAATTAGTGAAGGGCAATAATGCTGGCCATGTCTGCGACGCCCATAACCCGCAAACGAATAAAAGAAAAAATAGACCCAGTACAATTAGGTGGCACATGGGCAGTGCAAGCTTTATCCCTTCGTACCTGAATTTCACATTCCAGGTACAACCAGTGTATAATTCTAATTTGCATATTTAAGGTGCCAAATGCTTCACAACTAAAAATATGGTGGTGGCACAATTCTGGTCCAGATTTGGTGTGACATGAAATTCTCTTTATGCACAAAACAGGTGGCTATAGGTTGAATTTTTGTTTCATACATACAATTGCCAAGTGGAGCAGCATTGCCTGTTGTCCAAGTGGTTACTTGAGAGTTCTTATCACACAATATAGCAGAACAATTAACAGTACTCACTCCCCAAATATAAAAGGTCATAGCCAAAGATTGCAGCAGATCGTCCTCTGGAGTTATGTTGGCTGTGTGGGCGGGGATGAAACACTCCAGCAGATAACAGAAAAATTGGGTTGGAGGCTGCGGTCAACCATCAAGTGATACAAGGCATTCAATAGCTTTGCTGAAATATAGGCTGGCAAACTAAATCACAAGCATATTATATCCAAAATATTTCCTGTCATTTGTGTCATAGCAACAATGAACCCTCTGGCAGCTGAATGGGATTTCAAATTTCCTAGTGGAGTACAACCAATCAAAAATAACTTTCAGATTGCTGCAGAGGCAGTTTACTATGTTTATGATTCTGCGGAATCTTAATGCCTGCTGTGGCAATTTCCCTTCCTCCTGAGGTGGGCTCCCTGATGCAGTTGGGCATCTGGCTGGAAGTCCATTAAAAATAAATAAAATAAGCCTAACTTGTGGAAATCAGCAAGGGCTCAGTGCCCGGGAATAGCCACACAGAAGACCTACTCTACCCAAGTTTCTTAGGTGTAGGGCTCAGGTGAAAATGTGCCCATGATTCTTGTAATGAAGTTTGAAGTTTAACAAATGGCTTTGAGTTACAATATGGTGTCAGCATAACTAGACAATTAAAACGTAGTGTTAGGCAAACACCCCACCTGCCAAGACTGAGGCACACATGATTTTGCCACATGAACATTAAAACTTAAAGTTGCAAGCCCCTGACTGGAAAGACAGTTACATAGTAACTAGCAGAGTTGGAACAAGGGACAAAGGACCATGCCCTGACCCATTCAACCAACAATGGACTTTTGATTACCAGACATTGAAAATTGGGGGAGCTAGCATTCCAGGTTGACTGCTAAGATAGCAGAATCCACAAACACAGAAGAAGTGGTCAGACCAGTTTTAGTCACATGACTAGCTGGCTGTTGAGATTTGAACTTCTGACAAGGGATTTGAGCTCAGAAAAGCTCCTGGTTTGAGAAGGCATCTCCTCTTCTGCCTGCTCATCTCTCAGAAAACTGAATCTTGTGAAAACACGTGAACCACGTGAACGAGAAAAGTCTCCTTTGTGAACAAGGTTTAAGAATACTGCGCTCCAACGAAAAGCAAGACTGTCTACAATCAAGTGAGCTCAAAGCACAGTAAACAAGAAACTCTTCTGAAATTGCCTCAAACCCCTCTCTACTTTACTTTCTTCTCCTCTTTTCTGCCCCTATTTGCATGTGCGTATCACGTGTGCATGCTAGCATGGACACGTCGTATATCCGTAGGCATAAATCGTATTAGAGTTTAAGTTTTAATAAATTTCACTTTTCTTCTTTAAACCCAAGAAGGCCCGTTTGTGCTAATTTCTTTGCTTTATAATTGGAAAGCTGTGAACAAGGATTCACAAAGGGGAAGCTCAAAACACAGTGTGTTTAAAATTAAACCCTGTTACAAAAGATCAGGTGAAGATAGTAGCAGACTCCTAGACACCATTCTCACCTGGTCCTAACAGTAAACTATTTAACTCTGCAAAGCGCTACAAGTTGCATAACACTCAGACCAATGTAAACTATAAACAGATATCAAAAGTTATATGTGGCTAATAATAGAAGTATGCAGACTATTATAGAGTCATTGCAATGATAGGAATTAATCTAAAGAAGCTGAGTAAATGTTTTAAATTTACTGACTTCCTGCTGCTGGCGCATTATATTGGTCTTTCAAATCTGGCATATTTTGCAATTTAAAAGATAATCCTGTATGGCAGCAAAGAAAGAATTCTTTAGACTTAATAGTTAAGTTGATTTTCTGGTTCCTGTTCTGGTTTGTTTTGTGTTACATTACCTCCAGGAAATTAGACATTGGTCAGGGTCTGTGTCAACCTATTATAAATTTCACAAACAGCTCTCTTCCACCATCATCTGGATTTTAAAGGTACTAGAAGAAAGTATTATACCAATAAAGGAACAAGCCACACTACCAATGAGACATTTTGCAATAAGTTCTACTGTGCATGATTTTACTTCAGACAAAACTATGACACTTGCAGATTCTTGCATTCTTATCTACCAGCGCGAGAAGTAGGAAAGATGAGGGGGGCGGGGGGGGGGGGAGAGGGAGGGACGGAGAGAGGGAATTAATGAAAGTAAGATATATTGAATCCCTTCACTTTGTACTGTTAATTGTAGCAGTCAAAATATTTCTTCTCCATATTTTATTTAGAACATGAAATTCTTCCATGTGTCCAAAATGGCACAGAGTGCATTACATAACTGAAATTTGAAACAATTAATTTCTTTGTTCAAAATAGTTAAACTATATTTAGTTGAAGTTATACACAGGCTGTAGTTTTCAGAGGCTTTATCTGTTGGGACTTTTAAACATGGTAATAATTAATTGCTGTGTAAATATTTTCTATCCTCATTGCAACAGTTTAAAAGTCCTGCTGATTCAGTATATTGAACTCTTGAGAAAGCTAAGTGAAAAATAACCCAACATGAAAGCGCTCTGTAAAAACAAAAATCAAGAATAAAAACTGAGTGTTGTCGTTTCGCAAGTAATCAGGAATGCTGCTGCACCAGCATACATACTGTAAGCTGCCACAGACCAAGTCTCATTAGATATTCCAGACGGTAGCCCACACATAACTAAACTAAAATATGATGCCTCCAAAGAAGGGATAGTTACAAACTAGCCAGGCAACCAAGTTCTGTACTGATGCCTTTTCAGCCGAGTATAGATAGAATGCCACCACTAAATCGACATTTTAAAATTTGAAGTCTGTAGGTTCTGGTTTTCAGAAAAATAAAATCTGACTCTCTTTAGTGAATGATCTATTCCTCTGATTCACACTGAATGAATTAGTCTACACAGCATTCCCAAATACATGAACTGGATTTCACAACGAATACACAATCTTAATAAAAAGGTAATGTACACTTTAAGGTGTGAATTCTGATTGAATCTAAAATGGACTGTGTGCTACCCCTGGCTGCATTTGCACAGTCATTTTCTCCTCATATCTGGGATTTGGATAAATTATCTACACTGCACGAGCGCTTTCCTACATAATGAGCTGTTTGAGGGAACATAAAGCACAGCTGACCAGAATTTGAAGGGGCTCAGCATCTATTTAATCGGTTTCATTATTGTCAACAAGACAAGAGCAGGAGTTAGAGCTCACAAATTCCTGAAACATGGAGGGGGCTTGCCCACATATACCCAAGTCTCCCATGCAGGTCAGTGGTCAAGCTCAGACAGTCTTACCACCATAAACATGGCTGGAAATGCCACAGATGCTTCCTAACACAACTCCAAACCTGAACCTCTGCACAAGTGGCAGATAAGCCAGAAAGTGGGCAGAGCAAGCCATCCACAATGGCAGCAGACATAGATGAATTAGTTGCAGGGTCATCTCAGTAACCAGCATAAGGAGATACAGGTCCATTTGAATCTCAAGCAACTCCACCCTGCCTCAGCCCATCAGTTACTGAAACCCTCATACATGTCTTTGTTGCCTTGAGTCTCGACTATTCTAATGATCTCCAGGCTGGCCTTCCACTTACCCCCTCTGTAAACTTGAGCTCATCCAAAGCTCTGATGTCTGTATCCTAACTTGCATCAAGTTCCACTCAACTATTGCCCCTGGGCTCGCTACATTGGCTCCCTGTCCAGCATCATGTTGATTTTAAAATACTCATCCTTGTTTTCAAATTCCTCGATAACCTGGCCCTTCCCTACCTCTGTAAACTCCTTTAGCTCTACAACCCTCAGATCTCAGCACTCCTCCAATTCAGTCCTCTTGCACATCCCCCATTTACTTCGCTCCACCATTGGTAGCCGTGCCTTCAGCTGCCAAGGCCTTAAGAGCTCTGTAATTCCCTCCCTAAACCTCTCTGTTTCTCCACCTCTCCACTCCTCCTTTAACACTGTCCTTAAACTTACCCCTTTGACCAAGGTTTTGGTCACGGGTCCAAATATTTCTGGCAAATTCTGTCTGATAAGGCTGCTGTGAAGTTTTTTGGGAGGTTTTGCTACTTTAAAAGATGCTATCTAAATGCAATTTGTTGTTGTTGTTGTTGAGTGAAACTCTGCAACCAGACATATGCTTATCCTTCTACTAGGATATCATTTCGAAGTCTTAGGTTTGGAGTTAGAAGTCACACCGAATACACCAGCATTAGGGGAAACATTGTGGGAAAAGGCACATATCACATGACACAAAATAGGGTAATTAATTGGTTTGCACCATATTTGAAATTTGTCTAGGGAGGTTCAGTAGAGAAAAGTAGCAACACAACAATGGTTAGACACTGACTTGTTGAGGAAGTGCAGGGGACAATGTTGAACAGTACTATGTGGACAGCAGAATTCCTTAAAGGGACAGCTCAACTGAATATCTGGATTTGCATCTGGGATAACAGATTTCCAACTGAACTGAGGTTCCTGTAAGAACATAAGAAATAGGACTAGGAGCAGACCATATGGCCCCTCAAGCCTGTTATGCCATCGGATACAATCATGACTGATCTTCTAACACAACTCCCCATTTCACCCGATTCCAAGAGACCAAAGATCAATCTGTCTATCTCAGAGTTAAATATATTCAACATTGGAGCATCCACAACCCTATGGGGTACAAATTTCCAAAGATTCAGAACACTATCAGCGAAGAAATGTCTCCTCATCTCAGTCCTAAATGATCGGCCTGTTACCTGAGATCATGCCCCCATGTTCTAGATTTCCCAGTCAGGAAAAACAACCTCTTCGGTATCTACTCTGTCAAGTACCTTCAGAAGTTTGATTATTTCAATGAAATCACCTCTCATTCTTCTAAACTCCAGAGAGTATAGGCCCAATTTACTCAGTCTCTCATCATAGGAAAACACTCTTATCCCAGAAACCAACCTGGTGAACCTTTGCGTACCACCTCCAAGGCAAGTATATCCTTCCTTAGATATGGAAACCAAAACTGTGCACAGTTCTCCAGGTGTGGTCTCTCCAAAGCCTATACAACTGTAGCAAGACTTCCTTATTCTTGTCCTCCAATCCCTTTGCAATAAAGGCCAACATGCCATTTGCCTTCCTAGTTGCTTGCTGTACCTGTATGCTAACTTTCTGTGTTCCTTGTAAGAGAATAGCCAAGTCCCCCTGAACTTTTTAAAAATATATTTTTATTCTTTCATGGGATGTGGGCGTTGCTGGCAAGGCCAGCATTTGTTGCCCATCCCTAATTGCCCTTAACAACTGAGTAGCTTGCTAGGCCATTTCAGAGGGCAGTTAAGAGTCAACCACATTGCTGTGGGTCTGGAGTCACATGTAGACCAGACTGGGTAAGGATGACAGATTTTCTTTCTAAAAGGACACTAGTGAACCAGATGGGTTTTTACAACATTTGATAATAGTTTCACAGCACCATTACTGAGACTAGCTTTCAAGTCCAGATTTTAAATAATTGAATTTACCAGCTGCAGTGGTGGGATTTGAACCTGTGTCCCCACGGTATTAACCTGGACCTCTGGATTACTAGTCCTGTGACGTTACCACTTCACCACCGTCTCCCCCATTAACATTTAGAAGTTTTACACCTTTTAAAAATATTCTGCTTTTCTATTCTTACGACCAAATGAATAACCTCACACTTCCCGAAATTGTACACCACATGTCACCTTGTTGCCCACCACTTAGCATGTCAATATATCCCTTTGCAGTCTCTGTGTCCTCCTCACAGTTTTTTACTGAGCTTTGTAAGGTCAGTAAACTTAGATACATTACTTTTGGTCTCTTTGTCTAAGTCATTAATATAGATTGCAAATAGCTGAGGTCCCAGCACTGATCCTTGTGGCACTTCACTAGTTAAAGCCTGCCAACTTGAAAATGCCCCATTTGTCCTTACACTCTGCTTCCTGTTTATCAACCAATCCTCTATCCATGCAAATATAATACCCCCAACTCCATGAGCCCTTATCTTGTGTATTAACCTTTCATGTGGCACCTTATTGAATGTCTTTTGGAAGTTCAAGTATACTACATCTAGTGGTTCTCCATTGTCTACCTTACTAGTTACATCCTCAAAATACTCCAGTAAATTTGTCAAACACGATTTCACTTTTGTAAAACAATGTTGACTTTGTCTGATCATACTATGATTTTCTAAGTGCATTGTAAAGACTTTCTTAATTATAAATTCCAGCATTTTACTGATGACTGAGGCCAGGCTAACTCGCCTGTAGTTCTGTTTTTTCTCCCTTCCTTTCTTGAGTAGCAACATCCTCTTTGTCAATGTCTGTGTAATATCTTGATTGTGAATTACCTTCTTCTCCTCCTTAGTTAGGCGTCTTTTAGTTGCAAAGCTATTCAACATGTAGCAGATGGCAATAATTTTGGAGACTTGGGCAGAGCAGTTCAGTAAGGCACCCTGATCTTTAAAACTTCTGAACCTTTCCTGCAAGATGCTAGCACTAACCTCTTTATTGATCCTGATAGCTGCCTCTCTCCATCACATCCACAAGGGTCTCATTTATCAAGACTGAAGAGGGTAAACTTGGTTATCCTTCTAGTCAACCATCAGTTTCAACGAAGCCTGGTGTAGATGATTTCCTTAAGATGAAAGTATAGTGACTGGTGCCTGAGGTATAGGCATTAAGCTGCACATAACATTGTAGGTAGTCACTGAACAAGATGCAGAAAAAGATTCTTCTGTTCAGGTAGGCCACAGTATTGTGCATAGAAGCTCAGATAGTCATATGGGTAACAAAGACCCAAATACTTTGGGAAATCCAACAATGCTGTCATGCTGCTCTTACTGCCCAGTGGAAAAAGAGGTGAAAGTGTTCATCTAGCTAAATAATGTATCAGTTACCCATATGAGACGTGTACAGGCAGTTAATTTGCAGATACAGCAAATGTCATCTGTGGTAGCCTGGAAGGAACCAGAGGCATAAGAATTGCAGCCATGGGCATCTTGACTTCTACTGGCAGTGCTCTCCCTATGTTGGAGGCTTGGCTTCAGATCTCCTAGATGCCGATGGCACAGCACTATAACTGCCTCCCTGCCTAACTTGAGCATATATCCAGTGAATACATTTGGTGGCACAATGGAAGAAGCCACCTCTAGTGTCTGATATGCCTGTCTTCCATTCTTTGTTCTTTTTCATGCTTTCCATTAAATCCAATAAGAGGACATAGAAATCCCTTAGCATGAATGTTAAAAGAAAAATGATCACCCTTAAGGGATCCCTTCCTGACATGCAAGGACCTGACTGACCTTTGTGCTCCATTTGAAATGGTGAAGTTAGTGCATTTTATGTGAAATCTGGAAAGTGGTTACCCATTAACACATGGTTTACAATGGATTAGAGTTTAAAATTAAGGTTCTGCACATGATGTCTATGAAAGCACACTGTCAGTAGGCCAGGTCAGGGAATGTATGCAAAACAGAACCGCAGAAAGAGCGGGAAAAAAGTGATTTTTTTTGTGACCCGATTCACACAATTCCCAATGGGATTTATGGATTTTTATCTTTTAGTGGCCCAGTGAATAACAGCAAATAATCGCTGTCAGACCAGTTATATTATTGGTCAACAGTCAAAAAAGAGTAGGGATAATTCAGTTTTGAAAGTTAACAGTTCTCTTGTGAACAGCATTTTTTCTGAAAGCATATAAAAAGTTTCAATGAAATTTGATCAAAACGTATTAAAATGGCCACACCTTTTAACTGATGGTGGGATTGTCAACATCAAATAAATGCTACAATCAGGAGTGAGACTAGGATTGTAAACTCACAAAGGTATCTCTGTTTATTAGAAGGCTGCGTTTGACGTCAGTGGCCGGCTGCGTTGTCAGGAATGACTTTGTTATTAGAATGGTACGCAACAAAGCCATATTTTTTAGAATTAAAACTGGAGTGACAATTGCCAGATCTAAAATTGCAACATTTGCAGGGATATTTAAATTAGTGAGTAGGTGATATTAAACAGAGGGCGGGTTGGTATGGAGATGACTAAATAATAGGACAATTAGGGGATCCTCTGTCTAAAATGCAGTGTGAGCATGAGGCAGCACTTCCTATAGTACAATCGCTGATTGGTAGATCCGCAAAACACACGTCCCAACTTTTAAAAACACTGAAGGAACTGAATCTAACTCCAAAACAAATATGTTTTTCAAACCCACTTACAGTGAGGCAAAAATATTAAAAGAGTGTATAAAATTGTCCTCCTCGCACAACAAAACTTAAACATACAGTATTGAACTATAAGCAATCATGGGTCAACATTTCACGTGGATTATTGGAGTTTGGGTTCGGTATTCAAACTACTTTTGTTTTAGGACACTCTTACAGTTTTATCGCCGATTTAATTCCTCCAAGGAGTATCTTAAACTAGGACTATATCAGGCTACTGTCGATTAAAAACTGGACGAACAGAACATCTTTCATCTGTGGGCGGACATGCAAAACAAAGTGAAAACACGTTACAAGTTTGCGAACACTGTGAACCTACTTCAAGTCTGAAAAAAAAGGTTGCATTAAGTAGTGGAACAATAACTTGACCCGAGATATTTCACAAGGCACCCATGAGGTGAGGGTTTGTCAGATAGGATTATTTCCAGATGGTGGATACCTACAGGTTCGCAATGCCAGCCTTCCTGACGGCCGAGGAGATGGCCTTGACAGCAGTGTAAAGGGAGCTGAGAAGTTGATTCAATTCGCCGGTGCCTTTCGCCTTTCTCCCCTCCTCCAGCATGAAGCGGGTCACTGTCACAAGATTGGTGTCGAAAGGAGCTTGGTCTGACATGCTGCTTCTCCACTGATCGTTATACCCTGCAACAAGGAAGTGCACAGTAAAGGAGAGAGGAAGGGAAAGAAAATCACGGAGCTTCTGAATTAAGCAACTTTAAAAAGCCACACCAAAAGCCTGAGGAGGGAGGTACCTTTCAGATGAGTACATTTAACCAATCCCACGAAGAGCCAGCCCAGAAAAGAGGACGGACTCCTTCAGAGCAGTCAAACAAAATCAATGGAAAACATGTCGCTGATTCTGGGCGAAGTTCATGCAGAAATGGTAATAAACAAGTGGAACTGCATCTGATATATTCACGTTGATTTTTGAAATACATTTTTGTTGGCGTGCTCGTTTGTATTTTTAAACACACCTATCCTTACTTTAAATGGATTATTGCAATTATGTATTATGATTACATACAGGACCTATTATACAGTATCAAGGAGTAACAAGGAATAAATACCATCTGTGTGATTACATTTACATTTTAAAGTTCTCACAGTGATTTTACCAAATGTGATGGAGTCTGGAACTGCCGTCAGTTTATTTTGAAGTTCAGGAGTCACCTGACACGTGCCTAGTGGAACTATGAGATAATTTTATCAGATGGTGAAATCTGGGTGCTTGAACTCGAATTTTTAAAAAATAACTGCAAATACCACTTTTTTGTTCAAATGATCATCTTGAAATGAAATTTAAAACTTTTTATGGAATGTGTGGTGTAGAACTGTAAACTTGATTGGCAGTTATATTTTACTTATACGAAAATATCCCTGAAACATGGAAAACATGTTGGAGTAGTGTTTTAATCCCAACTGATTTCGTGCAAGCGTGTAGAATTTATAAAACATTATGAGGGGAATTTTAACCAGTCCAGGATGTGCTGGCAGCAGGTCAGAAGAGCAAAAAGAGCCAACGTGTCAGGAAACCGGCAAGAACCCTCTGACTTCCACATTTAACGTAAGGGTATTCATCAGTGCGCGGGAAACCACTGTAGTACAGGTGACCTGACATTTGAATATGTTAAAAGGCAATTAAGTAGAGTTTTAACCCTGGGTTCTGTTTTTAACACAGTGCACGAGTTTCCCATAGGCTTGCCAGGTAAAACAAAGCAAAAGGACTGTGAAGATTGAAGGGGCTCAGCAATTGACAGGCTAGAAATCCTTTAAATACTGAGGATAACAGCTAATTCCTTGCTTAGGTGAAAGGGTTTTTGCTCTCAGGATTTGTTCTGAGAGTGTGCTTTCACCACTTTGGAGATCATTTTTGCCTTTGATCTGTGCTTTCCAGCTGTCAACCTTCTCAGCAACAAAGGAATTGCTTATGCAAGAGGCGGAGCAGCAGGAACAGTAGCCTTCTCCTTAACTACCTGCTGCTCCATAGGCCAGAGGGGATGAACACAGCTCCAACTCACAGTAAACAATACCCCTAAACACCGAGATTACAGGTAGAGGATAAGTTTCCTGGACGTGACTGAGCACCAGTGTCTCGAGGCTCAGACCTTCCTGTCAATGGATGCTGACGTTTTCAGATTTCTGAAAGAAGACCTCCTGCCAAGTGGACAAGGTGGGAATGCATTACCAGTGGAGGTCAAGATCACAGCACCCTAAATTTCTTTGCCTCTGGTTCCTTCTAGGGATCTGCTAGTGACATCTGTAGAATCTCCTAGGTGATGATACCATATTTGCCAGGGCTGCCAATTATGTACACTTCATTAGTAGTGAGAAGGCCCTCAGATTTGCTGCTGCGGTTGGATTCTCACCAGTACAGGGAGTTACAGATTGCACACATGTGGTAATCAAGACACCCTCAAATCATCTAGCAGCATTCATCAATCAAAAGGGATTCCATTCCAGTAATGTTCAACTGGTATGTAACCACTAAAAGATCATCATGCATATCTGTGCAAGATTCCCAGGAAGCTGCCATGATGCCTTCATCCTGCGCTAGTCACATCTCCCACAGATATTTGCAACTCCAAGCAGAGCCAATGGATGGCTGCTTGGAGACCAGGGCTACCCTCTAAGGATTTGGCTGATTTGTGAGGGACCTACCATTGATGCACAGGAAAAGTACAACCAAAACCACATGAGCATGAGAGTGGTCCTTGAGCAAGCCATTGGGATGCAGAAGCTGCGATTCAGGTGCCTGGACAGATCTGGCAACACCCTTCAGTATGCACCAGCAAGGGTGTCCAGGATGATAGTAATCAGCTATGCCTTGAACCACATAGTGCAGAAGAAAGGACTGAAACTGCAGGAGGAGGGGGAAGATAATGATTGTTCTGCCTCTTCAGAGGAAGAGCAGGAAGAGACTGATGTGGTGAGGGTGCCTGTAGTCACTCACTTAGCTGCCAGGGATGCCCGGAACAGACTCATTCAGGCACACACGGCTCAGCTAATCTGAGGCAGTGCAGCCATCTGGAATACCAATTCTGAAGTTGTTAAAGAGCTGCATCCACAATTAAAATATTAAAATTAAAAATTAAATTAATGTCCACATAAAGGTAAGTGACTGCATATATGGGACTAAATTTATCAAAGGCTGCAAATATCTGAAAAGCATTTCTGAGCTTCTCTGAAAGCTATATGGGGAGAAAAGATTGGCTGGTAAAAACCAAGGGAAGACATAGCAAATGTGAAGGTAAGAAATGGAGCCAGGGCAAGTGTAGCACCAGTATAGCTGAGGCCAGGACAAAGGTCCTGGGTACTCTGCAATGAGGTAGTGGCAGCAACTGGGGTGGTGGGGGGCATTTGTAAGCATAATGCCTGAAAATTGATTTAAAGGTGTCCTTATATTGGACTCTGAGACAGAACTGAGATGCATGAGAACAAGGCATTTTCACAGTGTCTAGAGAAATATATGCATAGCATAGGGGTTCTGCATGATTTCTATTCGGATCTCAGTGTAGTCTGGGCAGAATCAAATTAAATAATGATAAACATTACAGAATTTTAAACATGAGTTCCACCTATAACCACTTTAAGCTGGATAATCCAGGATCTTTTACGTGGTTCAAATGTCCACTCACGCAAATCAGTTCCCACCCATTAAGCCGACCATGCTGTCAGGTCAGAATGGAGATTTTCCACCGATGGTGCACATTCAGGGGTATTTATCACATTGTGCCCCTATTTTGGGTGCAGAAGCATCCAAAGTCACATGAATCCAGCTTTAATCACCTGAACCTGCAATCAGCAATCAGTTGAAACTTGACTCTGGTCTGTTTCTCCTGTTGCTGCTGCAATTATTTTGAATTATTTTAACTTCAGTTTAAATTCAGTCGATTACAGCAGAGTAGGACACACCTGTGTGGCTGGTCTCAGGCCTTAAGTATCAAGGGCAGATCAAAGCAGTCAACTTAAAAGGAAGACCAACAGCAGTTGGTTGAAGAATGACTGGCTCATTTATGCCAATCCTACCCTTTGTGATGCTGCAGAATGCCCTGTTTCAGTCATGAATTGATTATGCTTCTTGATTGCACTGATTCATGTAAGATTTTACATTTGGACTTGAGCTAATACACTGCACAGGGACCTGAGCGTAATGTCACCTTAGCAAAACTAACACTGTATCCAGTGCATTCTGAGCATGTTTTGGTGGTTACAACCCTAGCGGAAAGTCACATTATTCTGCTTAGGCTACAGAACAGATTTCAAAAGCAGCAATAAAGCTAGTGACTTTCTAACTGACAACAGAACACCAGTTCTCTGTATTAAGAAACTGAGGAGTTAGGGAAGTGAATGACCACCCGACATGTCTGGGTTTTGCAGTTGCCAGCAATCTGAGGTTATCTGTGGCTGTTTGAGATGATTAACCCCAAAGCAGTGAACTGTTCTGATGCAGATTGCTCATTGAAACAAGGGAGTTTCTTTGAAAATCATGGGTATATGAGGTGTTTCGACACACCTTCAGGTTTTGATTTTCATTCTTTTCTTGATACCATTGTACAAGGTATATTTATCCAGGATCCAAGAACAGAAGGAAACTCATCACTCCAACATCCCAGAAGCCAGCACCAGCATTCCAGAGGCAAGCAAGTAACCCGCTTAACCATATAGTTCATTTGGACAAGGTCATATAAGCTCTGCAACATTGCTAATCAGCAACACATAGACTCTAATCTATCTATTCAATAGACTGGCTATCTAATGTATGTTAATTTGTCAACTAACTAAGAACTTTATCTAAGAAGTAAGAAAAAAGACCCTACATCGGTCCCAGACACTGATCTCAACTGTAATTTAATAGTTAGTGAATTAACTAATTAGTTTGATACAACTGAAGTGCCTCTCTAACCTCTACTATTTATTTGCTACTTAATTTTGGTCTTCTGATTATTTGCATATTTAGTGTTTAAGTGTTGCGAATCATGATTTTAAAGTTAATACTTTAAGTGCTAGAGATGTTAACTTGCTGGGGGCTTTCTTGTAGTTCAACAGTGCAATGCGCTTAGTGGCTATGACAGATTCCAGCTCTTCAAAGTGAGATTGAAACCAGTCTGCATTCTGCTTCTTACGTTTGCCAAAGGTGGTCATTGCTGAGTATTAGATGGCGTCTCTGATGTGGGCCCACTTCATCTCTGCATCCTCTGCATCCCCTGCAGGAGTGTTTTGAAGAGCTTTTTCAAGTGAATTTAGAAAGTTATGTAACAGCTGTGGATAAGAAATTCTGTTAGTGTTGAAGTGCGAGCGGCCCTTCTGCTTGGAGTGATGTAGTTTCTTTGGTTTGAGTCTAACTTTGCTGCACACCAGGGAATGGTCGGTATCGCAGTCCACACTGTGGAAGCTGCGTGTGATTTGGACACTGGTTATAGAGGCTCGCCTTCTGACAATGAGGTCCAGCTGGTGCCAACGATGTGATCTTGGGTGCCTCCATGAAACCTGGTGACAGGGTTTAGTATGGAAGAACGAGTTGGTGATGCAGAGGTTGTGATAGGTACACAACGCCAGCAGTCTCTGTCCATTCTCATTCATCCTTCCAATGCCATAGCGCTCAGGGCAGGAGGGCCATGAGTCATGGTTGGCCCCAAACCTGGCCAGCTCTTTGCTGACGATGCTGCATTAACATCTCACACTGAAGACTGTCTGCAGAGACTCATCAACAGGATTGCGGCTGCCTGCAACAAATTTGGCCTAACCATCAGCCTCAAGAAAACGAACATCATGCAACAGGACGTCAGAAATGCTCCATCCATCAATATCGGCGACCACACTCTGGAAGTGGTTCAAGTGTTCACCTACCTAGGCTCAACTATTACCAGTAACCTGTCTCTTGATGCAGAAATCAACAAGCGCATGGGAAAGTCGTCCGCTGCTATGTCCAGACTGGCCAAGAGAGTGTGGGAAAATGGCGCACTGACACAGAACACAAAAGTTCGAGTGTTTCAAGGCTGTGTCCTCAGTACCTTGCTCTATGGCAGCGAGGCCTGGACAACGTATGTCAGCCAAGAGCGACGTCTCAACTCATTCCATCTTCGCTGCCTCCGAAGAATCCTTCGCATCAGGTGGCAGGACCGTATCTCCAACGCAGAAGTCCTCAAGGCGGCCAACATCCCCAGCATATACACCCTACTGAGCCAGCGGCGCTTGAGATGGCTTGGCAACGTGAGCCACATGGAAGATGGCAGGATCCCCAAGGACGCGTTGTACAGCGAGCTCGTCACTGGTATCAGACCCACCGGCTGTCCATGTCTCCACTTTAAAGACATCTGCAAACGCGACATGAAGTCCTGTAACATTGACCACAAGTCTTGGGAGTCAGTTGCCAGTGATTGCCTGAGCTGGCGGACAGCCATAAAGGCGGGTCTAAAGAGTGGCGAGTTGAAGAGACTTAGCAGTTGGCAAGAAAAAAGACAGAAGTGCAAGGAGAGAGCCAACTGTGTAACAGCCCCGACAACCAATTTTATCTGCAGTGCCTGTGGAAGAGTCTGTCACTCTAGAATTGGCCTTTATAGCCACTCCAGGCACTGTTCCACAAACCAATGACCACCTCCAGGTGCTCACCCATTGTCTCTCGAGGCAAGGAGGCCAAAAAAGAAGTAAAGAAAGTTAATAAATAATTGTTAGTCCATAAATGTTGTCTGACGTATTTAATGATTTAGCAAGAAAAAGTTAATTCATTCACTCAGCAGCTTGTGGGAATCCTATTTTGATGTTGGTCAGGAAAATACAAATGTAATCCAAACAAACAGTTCAGGGGGCCAAATAGGGGCATTGTAAACTTCTAGACTTGGACATGGTGGTTAACCCCAGACAATTCCTTGGCAAGGAGTTACGTGAAGAGGTTAATCATTTGTGTGTTTCCTGCATAAATATTTGCCAGGATTACCAATCCCAGTCTTATTGCAAAGACACCTGAGATAGTTTTGTTGCTTTTCAAATTGTACTTTCCACGATGCTTACGCTGTCTCAAATGACTCCATGAATTGACAGTTTTCAGAAATCAGAATTCTAAACAAGTCAATCCCAGTTCGCTGCAGCTGAGGATGGCTTCGAGCCATCCCTCTGCTGAGCAACTTCCTCTTCCTCCACTACCAGTTGCATTTTTTGCTTTCCACATGATGTGCTTTACCTGGTGTTTCCTGCTCTTGGTCTAATCAGAATCCCTCCGATTGGATAGTCCTATGCTAGCTACAAGTGTAGTTGGCTAACCATTTGCATATTCATTTTGTCACGTGGGTTAGCAGCTTCAGCTTCAGCTTGGAAAGTGGGACCCCCACCATTTGTTCATTTCTCCCTTCTATTATAGGCTTCTTTTTCCTGTAAGCATAAACAGATTGGTGAAGTACTCCAAGTTTCGAGAGCTCTGATGTTGCTATGCAAATTGATTCCTATTCCAGGAGGAAGAGACAATGAAGAGGCAGCATGTAAGTGACTGTTGTAAAGAAAGAGATATTTGCATTGATATAGTGCCTTTCATGATCTCACAATGTCCCAAAGCACTTTACAGTCAATTAAGTATTTTTGAAGTATAGTCAATGTTATAATGTAGGAAATATGGCAGCCAATTTGCTCACAAGGTCCCACCAACAGCAATGAGATAATAACTAGATTTTATCTTTTGTCATGTTGGTTGAGGGATGAATGTTGGCCAGGACATGGGCATGCCATAGGATCCTTAACATCCATCTAAGAGGGGAGACGTGGCTTTGGTTTAACATCTCATCCAAAAGATGGCATCTCCAACAATGTAGGACAGTCTGTGCACTGGAGTGTCTGTCTAGAGTGAAAATATTATCAATCCTACATTTTCTGAAAAGTAAGTGATATCATTTGAAGGTTTTCTTGAAACCAGGAATTTTTTTTATGCATGAATATGGGTGGGCTTGATTATATGAGAAAAGCTAAAGGATTATCAAATGATCATTGTGTTCATACTCAAGATACAGCTAGTTGAGATGAAAATGTGTGCTGCAGTGATGCCCACAAGATTGTTTACTTATCTAGGAACACAGTCAATGTGTAATTTTTTTTCACATTCATGTCAATGGCCATTTCAAATGCTGTTCATCTACTCAATCACCTCTTCTCAGCCAGCCTAAAATGCAGACCTACGAGGAGATTTGCCTTCAGATCAAAAGAGAGCAACCTCCTTTTCTGCACCTATCTCAGCATCACCTCCAGGACGTCCAGCAAAAGGCTCAGTTCTTTTTATTTTCTCTTAAAGCTTTAGCAGTACCCTAAGCCATCTCTTTTAAGGGAATAGATTTAAAATTTCATTGAGAATAACTTGCACTTCTGGGATCATAGCTGCCATATTAAGCTTTTTAAATCTGCTGCTGCAGTGGATATCCATCGCATTAGCGTCACTGAATGCCCCACCATCAACATCCTGAGGGTCACAATTAACCATGAACTTTAACTGGGCCAACCATATAAATACTGTGGTTACAACAGCAAGTCAGAGGCTAGGAATTCTGTGGAAAGTAACTCACCATCTGACTTTCCAAAGCCTGTCCACCATCTGCAAAGCTCAACTGTTGGAATACTTTCCACTTGCCTGGATGAGTGCAGCTCCAACAATACTCGAGCAACTTGACATCATCGAGGACAAAGCAGCCTGCTTGAATGGCACCCCATCCACAACATTAAACATTAACTCCCTCCACCACTGGCGCATAGAGGCAGCAGTGTGCACCGTCTACAAGATGCACTGCAGCAACTTGCAAAGGTTCCTTTTGACAGAACCTTCCAAACCTGCGATCTCTACCACCTAGAAGAACAAAGGCAGAAAATGCAAGGGAGCACCACCTGCAAGTTCTCCTCCAAGTCACATATCATCCTGACTTGGAAATATATCGCTGTTCCTTCACTGTCTCTAAATCATTTAAACATTTCTAAACCCAAGAGTAGTTTCCTCCGAAGAGCACTCAACTACCAGCAGTCCTAATCTTTATATTTCTAGTCATTTGACACTCTCTTTGTAAAATTTCAAGCTGTATAAATGTCAAATTAATTTTTATCATTTATAAAAATTAATCAGCTGCACCCAGTTTCTGATGTGCTGGGTAACTTGTTTATGCTGAAACATAGGAACAGTTCTTGGGAAAATGCCAGACAAGGTCACAAACATTTCAGATATTTTTGTTTTCATTATTCTTTGGCAAATGTTGCTTGATTTAATTTGTCACAATAGTACTGCCCACCTAACAGCAGTCACTGCAGTCCAAAAGCAAATACAGATATTTGTGGAAAGTTTTCTGAGAAATTTGTGCAGTGTGTTAATGCAGGTATTGTATAAAAATTTTGTAAACCATGGTTATGTCAGCTAAATGTTTATTTTGAAACAAATGATACTTCCAGCAACAGAGTTGCAAGGGAGGTAGAATCATCCAATCATTACAATCCTCATGTGAAAGATTAGGACTTCTGGTAGTTGAGTGCCCGTAGGAGGAAACTGCTCTTGGGTTTAGAAATATTTAAATAATTTAGCTGCACCTTGGAAATTATTTCTTTATCTTTATAGTGTAGATCCTTATGTAACATGATTCTAATATGAGTTTCTACCAACTGTTCTAACAATACGTCATGCTTGGCTTAGTAGCAGTGTCACCTCAAAATACCACCTCAGTCAGAAGGTTGTGGATTCAAGTACTGCTCCAGAGACTTGAGCACATATTCTAAATTGATGCTTGATTGCAGTACTAAGAGTTCTGTCTTTCATGTGAGACATTAAAGTGAGGTCTTGTCTTCCCTCTCAGATGACTGCAAAAGATTCCATAACACTCGTCAAAGAAGAGAAGGGGGCTCCTCCTGGTTTCTGGCTATTGCTTACTCCTGACCAATATGACTAAGACAAATTGTCTGGTCATTATCACATTGCTGTTTGTGGCACCTTGCTGTGTGCCGATTGGTTACCTCATTTCGTTCCATTATAATACTTCAAAAATACTGAATTGGGTGTAAAACAATTGGGATGTCTTGAGGCCATAAAAGATGATCTATAAATGCAAATTCTTCCCTTTTTTTCTTTAACTCTGCAAGTTCCCCTCCAAGTCACACACCATCCTGACTTGGAAATATATCACTGTTCCTTCACTGTTGCTGGGTCAAAATCCTGCATCTCCATACCTAACAGCACTGTAGGTGTATCTACACCATGTTGACTGCAGTAGTTCAAGAAGACACCTCACCACCACCTTCTCAAGGGCAATTGGAGATGGGCAATAACTGCTGGTCTTACCAGCAATGCCTACATCCCATGAATATTTAACAAAATGGTCTCTTTTGGCCTGTATGTTCCCAGTGAATACCCCAATGTACACTGGGAGCATTGAAATTCCATTGGCTTTGCTTACATTTGTATCTGAAAATGGTTCTATTCTGTTTACTGTAATTAAAGCAGTCAGAGTTGACCTACCCATTCAATCACTGGATGGGTTGAGAATACTGTTAGAACTGCCTTTTCACTGGTCTATTTAATGTCCTGTTTAACAGCTGTTAGGATCAGAAGAGAAAGGTGTCTAGGGGTTCCTCTCGGCCTTTACCTGGTCTTACTGTAACAGGGTTTAATTTTAAATACACCATGTTTTCAGCTCCCCCTTGGTGAATCCTTGTTCACCGCTTTCCAATAATAAGGCAAAGAAACCAGCACAAACAGGTTTTCTTAGGTTTAAAGAAGAAAAATTGAAATTTATTAAACTTAAACTCTAATTCGGTTGACGCCTACGGATACACGACGCGACCACGCTAGCATGCAGACGTGATACACACAGGCAAATAGAGACAGAAATGAGCAGAAGAAAAAATAAAGTGGAAAAGTTTGAGGCAATATCTGAAGAGTTTTTGTTACGGTTCTTCAAGCTCACTGTAGAGTCCTTGGTTATAGGTAGATCTTGTTTTTTGTTGGGGCCCAGCATTCTTCTTAAACCTTGTTCGATGTAGGAGACTTTTCTCTCTTGGGGCTCATGTGTCTTCGGTGGATCCAGAGGCTTGTGAGAAAGAGATGGGAGTAGACAGGAGAGCGATCTTCACAGTCCAGGAGCAAACAGTCTTTGAGTTCAAACTCTCTGGGGCTAGTTCAAAAGACCTTGGAGAAGCCAGTTAGACATGTGACCAACAGGTCTAACCAGACTTGGATTGTATCATTTTAGCAGTCTCTGGAATGCTCCTCTTACGCACAATACCTGGTGATCAAGGTCCATTATGGGTTGAATGTGTCAGGGAATGGTCCTTTGTTCTTCCAAGCATTCTGTGTTAATATGTGTCAGGGAATGGTCCTTTGTCCTTCCAAGCACTGTCTGTTAATATGCAAATATCTTTTTCTAGCCACAGCTGATCTGTTTAACAAGTCATTTTCTTGCTCCTGCAACAGTTTAAAATCAATGTTCATGACAAAATTAATGTGCCTCATTCTTGGCAGGTGGGGGTGTAGCATGACACAGCATGTTCATCTCTGAGTAGTAATAAATATTAATATATTTAATATAGTACAAATGCATAAGAAAAGTGGACATCTGAAAGGTCTTGTTTCAGTTCATGCTGTCATGGCATAACTCCAGTTGAATAACTCAAGTTGGATGTAATATCTATCTCTATCGGTTTTGCATCCAGTGACCAGGTCAACAATTACAATCAAATAACTTGTAGTATATGCTTCTTTTCAGGAGTATTTACAGTTATTGAGGGTGCCCAGGACTATCTGGCAGAACAAATTTCAATATTTCAATTTCATTGAATTTTATAATGTGTGGTCGTCTTTGCTAGATTACTGCCCATGCAGTGAAGGTGAAATTCTATCTTACTGCTGTATCCTGATGACTCAGCAAGATTCTATGCATTGAGTAGCTGAGCAATTCAGATCAGAATATTTCAGATTTGATTCCTGGACTGTGCTGAACTAGTTCATCTCAGGAATGCCAAGACCTATGCAAGTACCCATAGCAACACTGTTTATTTAGAAGAAGTGATTGAAATTGAAGGATGTTATCCAATATGAGAACAAGCTCAGCCCAGTGGAGGAGGATGGGAAGGAGGTAGAAGTGGGCTGTTTGGGGTTGGATGCCTTCTAGACTCAACATTGAGTTCAATAATTTTAGATGGTAATCTTTTGTCTCCATTTTGTTTTGTGTTTCTTTGCTGGTTTGTTTTTTTTCCCTCTCGTTTCTAACTTATTTCCTTTATTTTGCATTCCGACAGCAGCTATCCTGCCTTTCACTCCTCCTCTAGACAAATCTTTTTGTTTCTTTACTTGTCCCATTACCATTCCCTTTGGCCTTGCAACATGAAACCTTTTGTTATTTAATCTGTCCTGCCCTCCTCCCTATCACAGACCCTCCCTTTTTTTCTTCTCACTACCCCCCCCCCCCCCCCCGCCAACCCTTTCACTCACTCAAAACCTGTTACATTTTTTTTACACTTTTTCCAGTTCTGATGGTCACAGACCTGAAACATTAACTTTGTTTCTCTCTCCACAGATGCTGCCTGACCTGCTGGGCATTTCCAGCATTTTCTGTTTCTATTGCTATCTTTGTGTTCCTTGTAAAAGTACACACAAGTTGTCTAAACATCAACATTTAGAAATTTCACACCTTTGTAAAACATATTCTGCTTTTCTATGATTACTACCGAAGTGAATAACCTCACACTTCCCCAGATTATACTCCATCTGCTGCCTTGTTGCCCACTTACTTAACCTGTCTATATCTCTTTGCGTTCAGGGTCCAGCATTCCAGGCAGGCCTAGAGGCCCTTTCTGCCTGCCTGGGTGCAGGAACAGCTGTAGGCCACCATGTAGAAGAGTGGCCTGGCCACAAGATCCATTTTAAAAATATAAGTTTAAAAAAGGTTGGAGAGAGGGCACCTCCATTTTGAAGGGCCCTATCCCTTACTTACCCTCTATTGCAGCCTGCTGCTCCTTTCAAGCTGGAAGGCCTCTGATCGACCCTCCAACTTCAAGAGCGCACCCGCTGTCCTTATTGGACTGCATGCCCAACTCTAGGTCAGTTAGGGAGCACCCCTGTGAAAATCAGGTCTGGTGACTATTTGCCTGTGGGGGTGGGTTCAGGACCTGGGAACTGTCCCGATCTCTGTCTCTCTGGCCCCCGGAGGGAAAGTCCTGCCTTAGAGTGAGACACCACTGAAGACATTTGTTTCCTGCACATAGGTATCCTCTCACAGGGTTTACAAATCTGATGGTCTTACTTGGACTCCTCTGCATGGCAGTGCCTCTGAAGCCTCCTCAGTGGTAACTGGGGAGATATGTAGGATGCTAGTTGAATGCCTGCAGTCCAATTCCACCAGGAAAGCAACATTTTGAATTTCTTTGCTACTGGACCCTTTCAAGCATCATCTGGGGAGCTTTGCCATATAGTCAGACAGCAGCTCGCTACTGTATAAAGAAGATCACTGATGCTCTCTTCAGTGCATGATTTCTTTTCCAATGGAGCCAGATAAACAGAGAGAGAAAGTCAACCAATTCTACAGACTGACAGGTGCAAGGAGCAACTGATGGAACACATTTAGCACTCAAAGTCTCATAGGAGAACCCCCTCAATTTCAAGAACAGGAAACACTTTTTCATTCTATTAATGTGCAGCAGAGTGGCATGCTAAATACCTTATCCAGCACAAGAATGCCTGCTACCCAGGAAGCTCCCATGACACTTACACCACGTGCCAATTTACCATATCAGTCCTGATGACACAAAGCCACCTATTGGGATGGTTGCTTGGAAATCATAACTAATACCTACAGCCAAGACTTATACTCCACTAAGGCTTCCACACACAACGGGGACACCTGATGTGATGATGCCCACAGCACTATAAGAAGTAGGCATTCTCAAGTCTCATTTTAGGTGCCTGAATAAATCTGGGGGTGGAGTTCTGCAATACATCACAAGAGTATCCAGAATCATTGTAACTTGTTGTAGACTTTAATAAAAGGAAGCTGATGATGAAGAGGAGGAGAAGAACTCTTTTCCCACCCCCATAAAAGCAGGAAGGAGGACATGGAACAGAACAGGCAGTAATCAGAGAAAGGGGACACACCTTTTATAGTCTAGTGTTTTCAATGAAAAAAGGTAATGCAACAAATAGTGACTTCATACCTGCCTGCTCCCTTCTCACAAAGTCTTTTTAACTGTCAAAGACTTTGTAAGACAGATATCTATCTTTCCTTTGCTATCATTCAGGTTTTGAAAGTGAGCAAACATACACAGAAATAAGCTTTGAATACTGTGGCTATGCTGTGTTTACTTTACACAGAAGGAACTAAGACATTCATTATTTGTAACTTAACTACTTCTTGCCACTTTGACTGGCTGTTATAACTTATTTGGCCTAAAGGCCTGCTCAGGTATGCAATTGAAACCTGACCCGAGCCCGACAGAACCACATACAACCCGAACCCGACCCTGCCCGTGTCCTTTGACATTTCTTCCTGCGCCCAACTCTACCCGACCCGATCTGACTACCAGAATGAAGTTAGTTTAGTTTAGTTATACAGCACTGAAACATGCCCTTCGTCCCACCGAGTCTGTGCCGACCATCAACCACCCATTTATACTAATCCTACATTAATCCCATATTCCTACCACATCCCCACCTGTCCCTATATTTCCCTACTACCTACCTACCTATACTAGGGGCAATTTATAATGGCCAATTTACCTACCAACCTGCAAGTCTTTTGGCTTGTGGGAGGAAACCGGAGCACCCGGAGAAAACCCACACAGACACAGACAGTACCTAGAATTGAACCCGGGTCGCTGGAGCTGTGAGGCTGCAGTGCTAACCACTGCGCCACTGTGCCGCCCATTAATTATATCAAAGAGGTTGTGCTCTACCTTGGATGGAATCGCTCGCTGCAGACTAGTGCAGAGTCCGGATGCACATTTCCTGCCTTGACGTCCTGGCTGTTCAAATTTTGAATCTTTTCCCTCCCTGACCAAAAGGCAGCACTGTGTCTGGCCCGACCTGACCCGAGCCCAAATGCCGGACCCGAAAGAGAGACCTGACCCGACCCGAACCCAACACGTGTCATTGGGTCTGGTCGGGTAGCCATGCTCTAATTTGGCTGGCTCCTAATCTATTCCTTGTACAAAGTGCTCCCTGAATGAGATAAGGCTGCGAGGATCCCATGGAGGTTTAGTTGCCTGGGATGACTCTTGTTTAGTGAAGCTGCTGTCCCAGGAACTCCAGTTTCTGGCAGCCTCTCCCTTACAGGTG
This sequence comes from Heterodontus francisci, assembly GCF_036365525.1. NCBI lineage: Eukaryota > Metazoa > Chordata > Chondrichthyes > Heterodontiformes > Heterodontidae > Heterodontus > Heterodontus francisci. The sequence continues at coordinate 121,569,059 of NC_090374.1, forward strand.
CAAGGGGTGCCAGCCCACATTTGAAGCACCCTCATGTTCAGGCATGGGAGGGGTGACCCTAAGAAGGCGGACTCATTATCACTCTTTAAAGAGAAAGCAACATCTGGGACCACTCCTTGAAGCCCACTGGTAAGGTCACTGAGATCCTATTGGTCAACGTCATCACAGACTTAATAATCCAATCAGGACTTATAGCCCTGTGACGTGTCCTGTTCGAAGGATCACATCATTGTTAATTGTAATGCTGGAAGCCACTAATGTCCTTTTAGAAGTGTTTCATTGCATCATGATGTTGCAGTAGTCTTCTGGACTGTCACTGTTTTCAGGGTTTTCTGCCAATATCTTTAAATTGGTGTCCTGTGGTTCTCGATCTTTCCACAGGTACAGTTTCTTCCCATCTACTCTGTCCAGACCACCCATAATTTTGAACACCTCTATCAAATCTCCTCTTAATCTTCTCTTCTCCAAGGAGAACAACTTGAGTTTCTCCAATCTGAAGTTCCTCATCCCTGGAACCATTCTTGTGAATCTTTTCTGCACCCTCTCTAATGCCTTCACATCTTTCCTCAAATGAAGTGCCCAGAACTGGACACCATACTCCAGTTGCGGCCAACCAAGAGTTTTTACAGGTTTATCATAGCTTCCTTGCTTTTGTACTCTATGCCCCTATTTATAAAGCCCAGGATCCCGTATGCTTTATTAACTGACTGATCTTGCTCTCCCCTGTGACTGGCGAAGTACCACCAGGGTTGCGACTGTAGTTCATTGGTACTATACTAATGACGTCAGCGAAATAATTAACTATGATCCTGGCCCCAGCCTCATTAGGCATGTGCAGTGTGTAATGCACTGATTTGGGGCACAATCCAATTTCTAGGCTATTGTGTCGATAAATCAAGAGTCCTTGAAAACTGGCAGAACACTTTGTGACAGGCAATGTAAGCTGACAGTCATTCAGAATGAAGATGGTACTTGAGATATACAGGGATTGTTCTTTGGTTATCAGGGAAACTGATTTATGTAGTTGTTGACAAAGAGAGAATATTATACATAAGGAAGTGAGTGAAGGCACTATCCATGAACTGGATGTGAATTGGGAAGAGTAGTTTGACTTACCTTGACTATTCTTGTGAGGTCTTGCATCTCTTCCTGCACTGGCAGTGGCAGTTCCTGCTGTGGTGGAGGTTGTACTGATTGCTTCTACCATCTTTCTCCACATAACTTGAACCACCCTCTTATGGGGCTTCTTGTCTTCAATGCCCAGCAGCTTTGCTCTTCTGCTCCTCAGTCATATCAAAAGGACCTCCACAAATAGATCTGGAAATCTGTGGGATTTGCCTCCCTACTTGCTTAAAACCTGTTGTGTCTCTAACTTTTTCTACATTTGTTGAAAGATCATCGACCTGAAATGGTAATGCTGTTGTTCTCTTCATAGATACTGTCTGAATGCTGAGTACTGTCAGCATTTTCTATTTTTTATTTTCAGCATCTGAAGTATTTTGCTTTAGTTTGGAAATCTGGGGGCTCTTCCAGATGCTGTTCTGTGACATATTGCCCACCCGTCTCGTGCTCTCCAAAAACATGTGTTCTCTTTTAAATGGCTGCAGCAACGCACCAAGGCTCCTTCGACAGCACCTTCCAAACTTGCAACCTCTACCACCTAGAAGAACAAGGACAGCAGTTGCATGGGAGCACCACCAACTGCAAGTTCCCCTCCAAGCCACACAGCATCCTGATTTGGAACTATATTGCCTTTCCTTCACTGTCGCTGGGTCAAAATCCTGGAACTCCTCTCCTAACAGCACTGTGGGTGTACCTACCCCACATGGACTGCAGCGGTTCAAAAAGGTAGCTCACCACCATCTTCTCAAGGGCAATTAGGGGTGGGCAATAAATGCTGGCCTAGCCAGTAATGCCATATCCCCCGAACGAATAAACAAAAAGCACAATTTTCCTCCCTTCCAAACCTACAAGGACTGGCATTGTTGCTCCAAATTCCCATCCTACATGTATAATTTTGCAGTTGAAGTTCCAGCAATATTTTCAGTACTATTTCTGTAGTTATAGTCATCTTACCTTTTTGCTCCATCTCCTCCTCTTGTACATTCATTCCCATTCATTTTTTTTCAAAACAGATAAAAGTATCCATTCAACCTCAAGATTTTTCTTCATCTCTACTTTTTAAGTTCTAATCTTTCTTTAATTACACTTTTACTTTTTATGATGTAACCCTGACTAATCACCTTTCCCTAACTGAGGCACACTAAGCCAATTAACTCCCCAATTTTGGTGGAGTTCTTTATTTCTTTAATTCAGCTAGAAAAATAGAACATTTGAAATTTGTATTGTTTTGCATATTGTTACAAATTCAGATCTGCCATAGGTTCAGTGATGTCATCTCTCATAAGCGTTCCCATTGATTTTTTTGTGGGAGTTGATTCACGCTGACCTATATCTATTAGTACAATGGAGGAGTCCAGGGGGTGGAACAATATTAGGATCCCCTGACAGCCTGTACCAGATATTTGTGCCTTTCAATCACCCTGAAGGTTGACCAAGCAAACACTTGGTAAAGTGAGGTTCTATGTGAGTGAACATACAGAGCAACAGCTATGATCAGATTCATGTAGTTCAACCAGTATAACTTATCTTTGTGTAATAATACAACATAAAGAACACAGTATACCTCTTTACATCAATGGGTCATCTTACTTGACTTAAACCAGAGCTCTTCAACTCTTCCTCCAACATTCCTCATCTTCTGCACCTCCCTATAGCTTTCACAGCTCTCTTTCAGTTTAAAAATCCTGACTGCTAACATGTGGGTCTTTGTTCACTACTTTTCTGCCCCGACAGAAACTTGAGGCTTGCTTCCTGACCACTCTCCTTGTCTGGGAGTTTGGCCAGAAGAGCTGCTAATCACACCTGCTATCATGCAGAGTTCAACAGGGAGGGGTATTCCATCCCCTATGGTGTAAATGTTTTTCAGAGCCTCTGGGAGGAGTATTGATTACCTTATTGTGTCCAATTATTCTGGGTTACAGTATCAATTTATGCCTGTGGCCTTCCTTTTTAAATCTGTGAGATCCAATTTGTTTTAAAACCCGTCACTTAAATGTTACTTTTATCTTTTCAAATCCTTTCTTGGAGAAATTATTACAAAATTCTAAAGTGTAACACAGATATTTCATGGTGGGAGGCATGTATTTTGTTGCAAAGCTGCAATGACCATTGTGTTATCAAGCTTGATTTACTTTGAATGTGATGGTCTATGGCAGCCATAATATATATCCTCAGAATGATACAAACAAGGAAGATTGTCAGAAATTAGGACTTCACTTAGTATTTTTCAACCAAGCCTGTGAGTTATCAGGCTGATTTTTAAGGTCTTTGATGTTCTATTCCAGAAAGCCAGTTGTTGAAGGACAAAACTGGAGTCAATCTTTACTCCGTCCTGCACTTATTCCAGAGGGAAAGATTACAAACATATAGCTCCTAACTCAAACCCTTCACTCAGTTTCAGTAAGTATCCCCTTATATGTGCTCAAGTAAGACCCCAATTAATGCCCTCCGCCTGCATTTAATTAAACACAATTGATATACAATTAACAGATTCCCTTCTTTCTCTAAACAAAACTTTGATTTTAACATGCACAAACAACATTTCAAAATAAATTCCAGATTCTGTTCAAAGCATTACATTGCAAGATGCCCACCTCTAGGACCCCTAACAATTTATTTGTACACGCATTTCTTTTTGTAAAACCCATATAGTTGATGAGTTTCTCTCCAGCATTTGTTTCAAGCCAGCAAGATCAATCTGTAACCTTTTCTCACTCACACGTTTTGTAGCCTGTACATTATCCCACCAGGAATGATTATCTACATAACATTCAATGGGTATCCTATCTTTAGTATGCCCCTTGTACAGAATCTCACCTAAAATATTTGACCAATAGAACCCCATATCCACTGCCTCCACAAGAGCCAGTGTTCCTGCAGCTAAAGTACTTTTAACACTTTATTTTCTTAGCTTCCTAAGCTAAATGACAACAGTTCCCATTATCACCCATCAGAAATATTATGAAACCAGTTGCACTTGAATAACTGTCAGGAAGATTAGCATGTGAAGCACAACAGATTAAAGCTAGTATCTGGTCTAGTCTGAGTGCACAACGAGTTCAAGTGACTAATCAAGCTTTGCAATTGCTCTGTCTCTGCTTTAGATAGAACATGATCTTTCTGTGATGACTGAGCACAATTAACCAGGATGGGAATAACACTCTCTAAATAGGATTGTTGATTTCAAGTTATTTCGGACCTACTCTGAATATCTAAGCCAATATATTTAAAAGCCCCACAAGCCTGACTCTCAATTTTAAATTCTACCCTAATCTTATTAATAACACATTTCTCAAATTCCACAGTGCTACCCCATGAGAAATCATCAACGTGCATCATGAAGATGCTGAAAGTCTCCCTTAATGATAAAATAAAACTTTGCAGGGTCTGCTTTTAGTTGAATACAACCTATTTTCAGCAAAACAGATCTCAGCGAGAAATATCACACCCTGGAAGCACCATTCAGGCCATAGATGCATTTGTTTATTTTTCCTTCTGCAGCTCTTGCCTGGATGGCGTCAAGCTTTTTGAGTGTTGTTGGAGCTGCTCCCATCCAGGCAAGTATTCTATCACACTCATGACTTGTGCCTTGTAGATGGTGGACAGGCTTTGGGGTGTCAGTTGAGTTACTCGCCACAGGATTCCTAGCCTCTGACCTGCTCTTGTAGCCACGGAATTTATATGGCTACTCCAGTTTAGATTCTGGTCAATGGTAACCCCCAGGATGTTGATAGTGGGGGATTCAGCGATTGTAATGTCATTAAATATCAAGGAGAGATGGTTAGAATCTCTCTTGTTGAAGATAGTCATTGCCTGGTACTTGTGTGGTGTGTATGTTACTTGCCACTTATCAGCCCAAGTCTGGATATTGTCCAGGTCTTGCTGCATTTCTACACGGACTGCTTCTGTATCTGAGGAGTTGTGAATGATGCTGAACATTGTGCAATCATCAGCGAACATTCCCACTTCTGACCTTATGATTGAAGGAAGGTGATTGATGAAGCAGCTGAAAATGGTTGGGCCTAGGACACTACCCTGAGGAACTCCTGCAGTGATATCCTGGAGCTGAGATAATTGACCTCCTACAACCACAACCATCTTTCTTTGCGCTAGGTACAACTCCAACCAGCAGAGAATTTTCCCCCTGATTCCCATTGACTCCAGTTCAGCCAGGGATCCTTGATGTCATACTCGGTCAAACGCTGCCTTGATGTCAAGGGCAGTCACTCTCACCTCACCTCTCGAGTTCAGCTCTTTTGTCCATGTTTGAAGCAAGGCTGTAATGAGGTCTGGAGCTGAGGGCCCTGGTGGATCCCAAACTGAGCATCAGTGAGCAGGTTATTCTGAGCAAGTGCCACTTGATAGCACCATCGACGACACCTTCCATCACTTTACTGATGATTGAAAGTAGACTGATGGGGTGGTAATCGGCTGGGTTGGACTGCTTTTGGTGTACAGGACATACCTGGGCAATTTTTCACATTGCCAGGTAGATGCCAGTGTTGTATCTGGACTGGAACAGCTTGGCTAGGGGCACGACAAGTTCTGGAACACATGTCTTTAGTACTATTGGCGGAATGTTGTCAGGGCTCAAAGCCTTTGCAGTATCCAGTGCCTTCAGTCATTTCTTGATATCACGCGGAGTGAATCGAATTGGCTGAAGATTGGCATCTGTGATGCTGGGGACTTCAGAAGGAGGCTGAGATGATTCATCAACTCGGCATTTCTGGCTGAAGATTGTTGCAAATGCTTCAGCCTTATCTTTTGCACTGATGTGCTGGGCTTCCTCATCATTGAGGATGGGGATATTTGTGGAGCCACCTCCTCCAGTTAGTTGTTTAATTGTCCACCACCATTCATAACTGGATGTGGCAGGACTGCAGAGCTTAGTTCTGATCCGTTGGTTATGGGATTGCTTAGCTCTGTCTATCGCATGCTGCTGACACTGTTTGACACACAAGTAGTCCTGGGTTGCAGCTTCACCAGGTTGACACCTCATTTTGAGGAATGCCTGGTGCTGCTCCTGGCATGCCCTCCTGCACTCTTCATTGAACCAGGATTGGTCCCCAGCTTGATAGTAATGGTAGAGTGGGGGATATGCCGGGTCACGAGGTTACAGATTGTGGTCGAGTACAATTCTTCTGCTGCTGATGGCCCACAGCGCTTCATGGATGCCCAGTTTTGCATTGTTTGATCTGTTCGTAATCTATTCCATTTAGCATGGTGCTGGTTCCAACACAGCATTATGGAGGGTATCCTCAACATAAAGATGGGACTTTGTCTCCACAAGGACTGTGCAGTGGTCACTCATACCAATACTGTCATGGACATCTGCATCTGCGACAGGCAGATTGGTGAGGACTAAGTCAAGTATGTTTTTCCCTCTTGTTAGTTCCCTCACCACCTGCCGCAGACCCAGTCTGGCAGCTATGTCCCTTAGGACTCAGCCAGCTCAGTCAGTAGTGGTGCTACTGAGCCACTCTTGGTGATGGACATTGAAGTCTCCCACCCAGCGTACATTCTGTGTCCTTGCCTCCCAAGTGCTGTTCAACATGGAGGAGTACTGATTCACCAGCTCAGGGGGGTGGGGGGGGGGGGCAGTAGGTGGTAATCAGGAGGTTTCCTTGCCTATGTTTGACTTGATGCTGTGAGACTTCACGGGGTCCGGAGTCGATGTTAGGGACACCCAGGGGAACTCCCTCCTGACTGTATACCACCGTGCCACCACCTCTGCTGGGTCTGTCTTGCCGGTGGGACAGGACATACCCGGAGATGGTGATGGCGCTGTTTGGGGCATTGTAAGGTATGATTCAGTAAGTATGACTGTCATGCTGTTGACTAGTCTGTGGGACAGCTCTCCTAACTTTGGCACAAGCTCCCCAGATGTTAGTAAGGAGGACTTTGCAGGGTTGACATGGCTGGGTTTGCCATTTGTTGTTTACGGTGCCTAGGTCGATGCCAGGCAAGCCGTCCGGTTTCATTCCTTATTGACTTTGTAGCAGTTTGATACAACTGAGTGGCTTGATAGGCCATTTCAAAGAGCATTTAAGAGTCAACCACATTGCTGTGGGTCTGGAGTCACATGTCAGCCAGACCAGGTAAGGACAGCAGATTTCCTTCCCTAAAGGACATTAGTGAACCAGATGGGATTTTACAACAATTGACAATGGTTTCATGGCCATCATTAGACTAGCTTTTTAATTCCACATTTTTATTAATTGAATTCTAATTCCACCTTCTGCCATGGTGGGAATCGAACCCATGTCCCCACAGCAATACCCTGGGTCTCTGGTTTACTAGTCCAGCGACAATACCACTATGCCACAACCTCAATTTGTTCCGATTCATCATTATCTTCCTCTTCTGCCTCAAAATTCTCTGTCATGTGTCATTTCGAGGACTGTGCCTCTCTGCTTTGGGCAGTTCATTGCATAATGATACTTCGAGTCACACTTGAAGCACTTATTAACTGTTCCTGGGATTCATTTGCCTATTGTTGCTGTTCCAATTCTGTCTTCTGCTGTCATAGCCAGATCTGCTAAAGGTGCTTTCATCCTCATTCCGCCTATCTGTAAGTCTTCCATTGTACTGATGCCTGAGTCCAGTATCTGAATCATTTTGAAATCCGGCAATCATTGAGTTCTCTATTCTTTGTGTCACTGCAGAATGTGCCATTTGTTCTACCAAGGCTGCAGGAAATGACAGTTTCCCCAGGAATTTTCTTTAAGGAAGATCCAAGAGAGAGTCGTCTTCTGAGAACCAAACCCAGTTAGAACTAGCAGCCTGTCCATAAACGACACCTTAGCATAATCTAGAAATTTAAATGCTGGCACTGAACAAGGGACCTCTAAATTGAATTTCCTTAATCTTCTATACAGTCTGTTAAAGTCCTTGATATATTCCTCTGTTGAATAACCAACTGTTTTCTAAAATCTGTCAGACTGACCATGCCTCATATGCATTTATGGTATCATCTTTCTTGTAAATTTCATCCAAGAATTCTAATAGAAGATCCAAGCCTTCATCAATATCCAGCTCACAAAATACTTTACTTCTGATTTTACTTTTGGTATAAAGTAACAACGCCAAGGCCATACATTGTTTCCTCTTTGGTAGAGATGTAACCCATGTCTACATATCCACTTCATTCCTCCACTGGTCATACGGTTCAGACTCTGAGAATATCGGAGGGTAATCATTACCCAACAATTGCTTTCTGCCATTTCTCACAATAGCTACTAGGATTGTAGTCTTCCGTCTGGAATTTTAAAAAAAGTTTCCAACTTTCATCTTTAGACAACCGTCCTCTGCTACCATGTTCTATTTCAGAAAGCTAGTTGTTGAAGGATGAAACTGGAGCCAATCTTTACTCAGTCTTACATTTATTCAGAGTGAAAGATTACAAACATATAGCTCCTAACTCAAACCCTTCACTCAGTTTCAATAAGTATTTCTTTATATGTGCTTAATTAATACCCTAATTAACACCCTCCACCTGCATATAATTTAAAGACAATTGATATACAAATAACATCAGACCAGTGATGGAATCAGGCTGAAAATCCCATTCTATCCCATGCTCGACGGCATCATACTATTTTCAGCCCATTGTGGAAACTGGTGGCCAAAACACCCACCTAGTTTATCTGTGAGCCTACTTGAAATATGCAAATTGTTGTCCTATGTCAGTTGTAGGACCCTAATGCAATTTTGAGACACAAATGGGCAGAGTGAGCACAGCGCATTGTTCTGCCCATTGGTATTAGGTGTTAAGTGCCCTAACTAGCATTCCTAAAGGGACTTCAGCAGGCCACTCCAGAAATGGGTAAGCCTTTGATTTTTTTCCCCCCTAGATTTTTGTGGGGCTAGGAGGAACATGAATGCCTCACTGATGATCTTCCAACTGGCAGTTCCGCACCCTCCCCTTCATGATTTTTGGCGACTACTGGTGCCTGCCTGATGTCTGCCTAAGTCAAATTTACAGCATGGTGTAGTTATTGCTGTGATTTTTTATCTCATTGAAGTAGCGGTTTAGAGTAATTATGCCATCCACTTTCATTGTCTTTCCCATTGCTCCCGCTATTTTATTTTTTTTCTGCACTTTTTCTTAACCAGGTCATTTTGCAATTCTAAGTTACCACTGATACTGGGTAGGTTATTTAGTTTATTCAGCATTGCGCAATTCAAAGTTACACAACTGCTGAGTAGCTAGATTGCAAATTGGGCTTCACAATGAAGGCCACTGCATGAACTTTGAACTGTATTAATGCAGCTTTCATTAGCTGAGGGGACAAATACACTTAAAATAATGTTGGTCCCTATTTCCAGACTTAAGTGGTGTAAAGCACTTTGAAGTTAATAAGCTGAGTTAGTCTTGAGCTTGTATTTTTCAAATGCCTGCTTCATCTTGCCAGCTTTGCCACCTTATGGAATACTTTAGAAATGATAGCTGAAAACAATGCAAACTCTGTTTTTCAGTGAAACCTTGTTATATATTCAAATCAACTAAAGCATGCATTTTTGGCACAAGAGCAAAGTCACCCACAACAGAGTGTGGTTGAAAGGCCTGCAGAAAAACATTTTTAGAGTCATAGAGTTATACAACACAGAAACAGGCCCTTCGGCCCATCGTGTCTGTGCCGGCCATACAGTACCCAACTATTCTAATCCCATATTCCTGCACTTGGCCCGTAGCCCTGTATGCTGTGGCGTTTCAAGTGGTCATCTAAATACTTCTTAAATGTTGTGAGGGTTCCTGCCTGCACCACCTCTTCAGGCAGTGTATTCCAGATTCCAACCAGCCTCTGGGCGAAAAAATGTTTCCTCAAATCTCCCCTTACCCTAAATCTATGCCCCCTGGTTCTTGACCCCTCCGCTAAGGGAAAAAATTTCCTCCTATCTAACCTATCAATGCCCCTCATAATCTTGTACACCTCAATCATGTCCCCCCTCAGCCTTCTCTGCTCCAAGGAAAACAACCCTAGCCTTTTCAGTCTCTCTTCATAGCTAAAATGCTCCAGCCCAGGCAACATCCTGGTGAATCTCCTCTGCACCCTCTCCAATGCAATCACATCCTTTCTATAGTGTGGTGACCAGAACTGTACACAGTACTCCAGCTGTGTCCTAACTAGCATTTTATATAGCTCCATCATAACCTCCCTGCTCTTATATTCTATGCCTCGGCTAATAAAGGCAAGTATCCCATCTGCCTTCCTAACCACCTTATCTACCTGTGCTGCTGCCTTCAGTGATCTATGGACAAGTACACCAAGGTCCCTATGACTTTCTCTACTTCCTAGGGTCCTACCATTCATTGTGTATTCCCTTGCCTTGTTAGTCCTCCCAAAATGCATTACCTCACACTTTCCAGGATTAAATTCCATTTGCCACTGTTCCGCCCATCTTACCAGCCCATCTATATCTCCCTGGATCCAAGCATTTCCTCCTCACTATTTACAACACCACCAATTTTCATGTCATCTGCGAAAAGTGCATTACTAGAATTAAAGCAGCACGTAATAAGAGGTGATGAATTTGAAAACACAATGACATGCTCTCCTCCCAATAAAAATGCTGACATAGGCTAAAACAATGGTGACTATTCTGTACATTTTTTGGATGATACAGCGAATACCTTATCATCGTCATGACAAATTTTAGTAAATGGTATATACACTTTAAAAATGTACCAGTAACTATAAAAAAGGAAAATCATGACAGTGGCCCAACCTCAACTGTATGCACCTCAACAATTTCTGGTAAAAGCCTGGAAATCTAATGTTTAATGTTTTGTTTCCCCATAGTCATTTACCATAAATACTGTAAATAAGCTGTTATAACCGACCCGCTCCAGTCAAAGCCCCCAATCAAAATATACGATTCTGATTGTGGTGGGAGAAACGCACTGTTAATTCAATCCCATCCCTCCACAGATCGCCTAACATATCATTTTAAACTTTCCAGTTGAAAGAAAGACCCAGCCAAATTGTACCATCTATTACCCCACGAACGAGGCTAACCAAACCAGGTGTCTATAAATCAACAAATTAACTGTTTAATTAGAAAAACTGAATTCTTAAACACTACTAAGACATAAACAACAATTAAAATAGAAAAAAATTAGAGTCCTTGCAAATTTACAGTCCAATGTTGCTTGAAGTCCTCACAACCGTCCGATGGGGAAAAAAGGTTCTTCAACACGAGAACAGTCCGTAGTCGAATTCCAGCAGTGAAGCTTTTCTTCGGCAGCAATGAATTTCAAGAATTAACAACTTGCAAACACTTTTTAAATGAATCAATTTGGCTTTAGAATTTTTGAGGGATAAAAGATTGTCACAGTCTAACTTCCCTTCCTTCAGTTTAAATTATCAGAGATCTCTGTTTTTATTAGAATTTTTTAGAATTTTGAGAGATAATAAATAAAGACTAAATTCCCTTTAGCTTAAATGGTCTGTTTCTCCTTTCAGGTGCTAACACACAGCTGTCTCTGTGTCTTCAGCTAGAACAGTCTGTTTACCACTAAAAAGCCAGTTCAAAAGATAATTGCAACATTGTATATCCGGTCCTTGGTCCCTGAATGGCTGTTGCCAGGCAACCAGGATGCTTTCTTTGAAGCTGGTTGGTTCTCTCTCCATGTGCTTGTATCTAACGGCAACCAAAATGCACTTTCTCTAACTCCTGAGGCTTGCTGGTTCTTAAAGCAGTACGGCTCCTTTGCTGTCTTAAAGATACACCACATATTTCTCAGAGAAAGAAAAAGACAGGATCATAACAAAGCCAATCATTGATACAGTGTCTTTTCAAAAAGTCTTATTGTAAAAAATATCTTTAGTTCATGGTCAATCCAAAATCAGTAAATAAAGACTTCTGCTTCATATTGGCCTGGTTATATTAGAAGACACAATTACTGCAGGACTAGTAATGTAGTGGCTTAGTCCATTGCACTTTCACTCTGGGATCCAGTATCTTGAAGTTACTGGTGAATGACCCCTGGAGTGATGGTTCCTTCTAAATTTCATCAGACATTTCTTTATAAACTCTATGAACAAATAATACAGAATAGTTTTGAGAAAAGTACTACTTTCTTTTAAACACATTAAAAAAAATTGATTAATCAATATGCATATTTAGATAGTAGTCAGCATAATTTTGGCCTGATGCCCTTCACAAGCACCCAACAGCCCCAAAAGTACAAGAAACATTGTGTCCCATCATATTTGACCATTTCACTATTTTCCTAACTGTGTAACTAACCCTCTCATTCTGAAAGGGCTCTTTTCTTGTTCCATACTTCAAGTTTTCATGCAAATACTCAGAAAATAAAACAGAAATTATGTTATCTATTGCTGTCATTTATATTTGTTCCAATTTTAAATGTAATATAGTGTGAACTAATGACTCTTCAATCAAAATGGTGAAGGTAGAATTCATATTAGCCTTTAAAAGGGAGATGGATGAATTTTTGAAAAACACATTTCAAGGGTATGTGGAAAGAGCAAAGAAATGGAACTAAATGGCTAGATCTTTCAGAGAGCCAGCACAGATGTGATGGGCTGAATTAGCTCCTTCTGTGCTGTAAAGTTCTATGACTCCATGAAATAACACAGAGAACTGTGAAAGAGCCTGAGTTGGGTAGAGAGGATTGAAGATACCGACAGCAGGAAAAATAATTCATTGACAGCCATGGCTACCCCTGCCGGCAACCAACTGGAAAAGCTGTTTGTGCCTGAAAATGAAAAACAAAACTACCTGGGCTCAGAGATGGTACAACCCACATCTCAGGAAAAATGAAGATAAAGAGGCAATGACTTAAACAATCAAGGCTAGCATATTCCCAATAGTACCTACAATGATAGTTATGAAGACATCCCAACTCTGGATTTAAATATCCTGAATTGCATGATAATACCACTTACATACAACATTGTAAAATAATGCATTTATTGCATGCAAGTTATATTACAATAGCATAATACTGCATAGAATTTAGGACATTTGAATCTTTGTTATAAGGGAAAGAACGTGGATTTATGTAGAGCCTGATTACATCCTCAGGATGACCCAAAGTGTTTTGTATCCAAATAATTACTTTGACATGTAGTCACCATGATGTAGGAAACAATTTGTGCTTAAGATCCCACAAACAGCAAGAAAGGTGAACAGCCAGCTCATCTGTTTTTGGAGGCAAGAGGAGGAGGATGGGAAGGGGAAAGAGGAAGGGAAGAGAAGAGTAGGTCAGGGAGAAGAGATGGGGAAATGAGGGAATATTAAAATTCCCAGTCTCCTTTGACTTACTGCTTAACCCCTGTAGCCTCCCTTCCCCTTGAATGGGTTCACCCTACCCGTGTATCTCAGTGTCTTGGGTTGTTTGTGGGATCAGTGCATGATGAGTTAAAACAGCTTTCAGCTTTGCTAAATGGGGATGCTTTGTGAAGCAAGGTGTGATGTACCTGAGTGCTTACAGTGAATTGTGAACTCAATAATAATGCATTTTGTAATCATACTGTAATCGTGTGGTATGATTTGCCTGAGTACTCATGTTAGATTGTGTTACATGAACTTGTTAAAGATCTGATTCTGTGATTGTTACAACTGATGTCTGTGTGCTCTGGTGTTTAAAGTAACGAAACAAAACAACAGGAAAGCAATCCAACACAGCAGCGGGTGGTAATGACCTGGAATTCGCTGCAAACAAGGATGGTGAAAGTGGAGACTTCAAAAGGAAGCTGGATGGCCACTTGAAGGAAATAAACTTGCAGGGCTACGGGGATTAAGTGGCTGGATAACTCCATAGAGAGTCGGCATGGACTCGATGGGCTGAATGGCCACCTCCTGTGCTGTAAATGACTTTGATACTCCTCACACCCTATCCTCCTTCTATTTCTCCCCTCTCCTCCCTCTTCTGATCTCCTTCCACTTCTTCCCCTTTTCAGCTCTTCCCATTCTCCTTTCCTGCTCCCCATCCTCCCTCCCCTTTTCCCCCCTTCCCTCCCATTTTCCCCATTTCAGCTCCTCTCATTCCTCCCAATTTTCTCCTTCCCTAATCCTCCCTCCCCTCACTCTCCCTCCTCATCCCCATTCTGCCTCCTCCTCCTTTCCCATCCCTGCATCCCCTGCTGTCTTCTTCCCTCTTCTCCATTATTCCTTCATCCACCCCTCCTTCCTTTTCCCTTTCGCTCTGTTCCATCTTCTTCCCTACTCCTCCCTTCCTCTCCTCTTTTTTTCCACTTCTCCTCCTCCTGCCATTCCTCTTTTCAACTCTCCCGTTCCCTGCTCTTCCTATTGCCCTCTGCCCCTTCTCCCTGCATACACTCACCCCCATTCTCTCTTCTCCCCTCCTCTCCTCCCCCTCTTTTCCTTTTCCTGTTCTTTCCTCCTCTTTGCTCAAAATTCTCTCCTATCTACTTCTGTTCTTTTCCTTCCTGTATACCAATACCATTTTGAACAATTAAAGGCCGGAATTTTACACCACCCCAGCGAGTTGGATGGTGGTGTGGGAGCGGCATAAAATTGAGCGGCAGGCTCCGGGAGGCCTATCCACCCTGATTCCGCCTCCGACCAAGTTTACGGAGGTCCAGCGGGGGGTGAGAAGCGGCCCGCCCGCCCGAGGCCAAACAAGACCTTTAAGTGGCCACTTAACGGCCCTTGTCCGCCTCCACGGGTATTTTACCTGTGGCAAGCGGGTGTGCCGGGGGTGTGAAAGGCCGCCCAGCTGTAGCTGCCGGCCTTTCCGCACCCCGGGGGTGCCTGGCAATCAGGCACAGGGTGCCCGACTGAGGGCCACCCCTGCCTCCCAACCCAACCCCAGGATCCAAGACGTCCCCCTCCCCCCAAACCACCCTAGCCTCACCAGGGCACGACCGATTCCCCTGGTGAGGCAACCCAAACTTACCTTCAGTCCCGGCTCCTTGGTATCCTCCTCCGTCGGCTGGGCTGCAGTCCCAGCAGTGGCCACCGCTCACTGAGGCGGGACCTCCTCCCTCAAGTGGGTGGAAGTCCTGCCTCGGGCCAATTAAAGCCTGGGGATCCGTAAAATACGGGACGGATCCCCAGGCTGGGCGGAAGCGGGTTTGGCACCGACATTTACGTCAGAGTCCAGCTCCCATCCGCCCACTGTAAAATTCCGGCCAAAGCCTCCAGTGCTTCAACCTAGCTATTCAACCTTCCCCACCCGCTGCTCCCAATCCCCCCTCCCCCCCCCCACCCCACATTGCTAAGGCCCCATAACTGGTGACATTATCTGTGTTTCTGCTGCTGCAATCCCTGGCTTATTCTCTTTTCCCTTTTTGTACAGTTGCGATTTATTTCATTTCTTTCCTACTCTCCCCACAAGTTATCCTCTCTCCTTCACCTCTCCTGATTCTCCCTCTCCACTACCCACCTCTCCTTCCTGCCTTCCCTGTCATCCTGTTCCTTTTTCCACCTCCTGCCCTACCTATGTCTACCCATTAATCCTTTCCTCCCTCTCGTTTCTCCATCCCTCTCTCTTCCCTCCACTTTTTCTTTTCATTCCTGCAATCTCCTTTCCTTTTTTCTCTCTCCTTCCTCCCATCCTCAGCTTGCTTTAGCTGAGGACTAGTTAGCCTTCAACTCCTGTGTGCAATCAATGGAGATTGACTAGTGTACATATATATTATATAAACACATATATTGGGATAAAAATTCCATGTGGTTTCACCAATTTTCACTGTAACTCGTGGAGGAATTTGGCAGAAATCCCAGACTGAAATGATGTTTGGTCTCTGCCAAAGTTATATTTGGACAATTACTGGTGAATATATTTAAAGTATTTCCTGTCAGTATCACACCTTACTGCATCTGCTGACTCAGCATGAGCAATGCGTCAGGTATCTCCCAGCATATAAATGAGAAAAAGAAAATTTCCTGAAATATTTTCTCACCAATGCTCTGGAGACACAAGTTCAAATCCCCACCACAGCAGCTGTTGGAATTTATATTCAACAAATAAATCTGGAATAAAAAGCTTGTCTCAGTAATGGTGATGATGAAACTATCATTGATTGTTGTAAAAACCCATTTGATTCACAAATGTCCTTTTAGGGAAGGAAATCTATCATCCTTACCTGGTTTGGCCTACATGTGACTCCAGACCTACAGCAATGTGGTTGACTCTTAAACTGCTCTCTGAAGTGGCCTAGCAAGCCACTCAGTTGTTTTAAACCACTACAGAATAGTTGAAAAAGGATAAAACTGGACAGACCACCTGGCATCAACCTAGGCACTGGAGACGACGAAGGCACATTCTGCCCAGTCAACCCTGCAAAGTCCTCCTTGCTAATATCTAGGGACTTGTGCCAAAATTGGGAGAGCAGAGCAACAGTCTAGTGAAGCAAAAGCCTGGTGTCCATCACTGAACGAACTTATTAGGGAGAGACAGCATGGTTTTGTGAAGGGGAGGTCGTGTCTTACTAATTTGATTGAGTTTTTTGAGGAAGTGACGAAGATGATTGATGAAGTGGATGTTATCTATATGGACTTTAGTAAAGCCTTTGACAAGGTCCTGCATGGCAGACTGGTACAAAAGGTGAAGTCACACGGGATCAGAGGTGAGCTGGCAAGATGGATACAGAACTGGCTCGGTCATAGAAGACAGAGGGTATCAGTGGCTGGGTGTTTTTCTGAATGGAGGGATGTGACTAGTGGTGTTCCGCAGGGATCAGGGCTGGGACCTTTGCTGTTTGTAGTAAATGATTTGAAGGAAAATTTGGCTGGTCTGATTAGTAAGTTTGCGGACGACACAAAGGTTGGTGCAGTTGCGGATAATGATGAGGATTGTCAGAGGATACAGTAGGATATAGATCGGTTGGAGACTTGGGCGGAGAAATGGCAGATGGAGTTTAATCCAGACAAATGTGAGGTAATGCATTTTGAAAGGTCTAATGCAGGTGGGAGGTATACAGTAAATGGCAGAACCCTTAGGAGTATTGACAGGCAGAGAGATCTGGGCGTACAGGTCCACAGGTCACTGAAAGTGGCAACGCAGGTGGTTAAGGTAGTCAAGAAGGCATACGGCATGCTTGCCTTCATCGGTCGGGGCATAGAGTATAAAAATTGGCAAGTCATGTTGCAGCTGTACAGAACCTTAGTTAGGCCACACTTAGAATATTGCGTGAAATTCTGGTCGCTACACTACCAGAAGGACGTGGAGGCTTTGGAGAGGGTACAGAGGAGGTTTACCAAGATGTTGCCTGGTCTGGAGGGCATTAGCTATGAGGAGAGGTTGGAAAAACTCGGATTGTTTTCACTGGAACGAGTGAGGTGGAGGGGCGACATGATAGAGGTTTACAAAGTTATGAGCGGCATGGACAGAGTGGATAGTCAGAAGCTTTTTCCCAGGGTGGAAGAGTCAGTTACTAGGGGACATAGGTTTAAGGTGCGCGGGGCAAAGTTTAGAAGGGATGTGCGAGGCAAGTTTTTTTACACAGAGGGTGGTGAGTGCCTGGAACTTGCTGCCAGGGGAGGTGGTGGAAGCAGATACGATAGAGACGTTTAAGAGACATCTTGACAAATACATGAATAGGAAGGGAATAGAGGGATATGGGCCCTGGAAGTGCAGAAGGTGTTAGTTTAGGCAGGCATTAAGATCGGCGCAGGCTTGGAGGGCCAAATGGCCTGTTCCTGTGCTGTACTGTTCTTTGTTCTTGAATCATACCTTACAGCCAATTCCCAGACTCCTCCATCACCATCCCTGGATACGTCCTGTCTCACTGGCAGGACAGACCCACCAGAGGTGGCGGGGTGGCACAGTGGTATACAGTCGGGAGAGTATGTCCCTGGGAGTCCTCAACATTGACTCTGGACCCATGAAGTTTCATGGCATCAGGTGAAACATGAGCAAGAAAATCTCCTATTGATTACCACCTACTGCCCTCCCTTAGCTGATGAATCAGTACACCTCCATGTTGAACATCACTTGGAAGAAGCACTGAGGATAGAAAGAGAACAGAATTTATTCTGGTTGGGGGACTTTAATGTCCATCACCAAGAGTGGACTGGTAGCACCACTACTGACCGAGCTGGCGAGTCCTGAAGGATATATATGCCTGACTGGGCATGTTGGAGGTGGCGAGAGAACGAACAAGAGAGAAAAACCTATTTGACCTCATCTTCACCAATCTACCTGTTACAGATGCATCTGTCCAAGCCAATATTGGTAGCAGTAACCACCACACAGTCCTGGGGATACATGAGGCGCTGTGGGCCATCAGCAGCAGCAGAATTGTATTCAACCACAATCTGTAACCTCATGGCCTGGCATATCCCTCAGTCTAGAATTACCATCAAATCAGCTATCAACTCTGGTTCAATCACAGTGTAGAAGAGAATGCCAGGGATACCTTAAAATGAGATGACAACCCGGTGATGCTACAACACAGGACTACATGCCAAGCTAAACAGTGAAGCAGCATGTACGAACATACGATTTAGGAGGAGTAGGCCACTCGGCCCCTCAAGCGTGCTCCAACATTCAACAAGATCATGGCTGATCTGACTGTAACCTCAACACCACATTCGCGCCTACCCCCGATAACCTTTCACCCCCTTGCTCATCAAGAATCTATCTACCTCTGCCTTAAAAATATTCCAAGACTCTGCTTCCACACCTTTTGAGGAACAGAGTTCCAAAGACTCACGACCCTCTCAGAGAAAAAAATTCTCCTCATATCTGTCTTAAATGGGCAACCCCTTATTTTTAAACAGTGACCCCTAGTTCTAGATTCTCCCACAAGAGGAAACATCCTTTCCACATCCACCCTGTCAAGACCCCTCAGAATTTTATATGTTTCAATCAAGTCGCCTCTTACTCTTCTAAACTCCAGCGGATATAAACCTAGCCTGTCCAACCTCTCCTCAGAAGACAACCTGCCTGTTCTGGGCATTAGTCTAGTAAACCTTCTCTGAACTGCTTCCAACGCATTTACATCCTTCCTTAAATAAGGAGACCAATACTGTACACAGTACTCCAGATGTGGTCTCACCAATGCCCTGTATAGCTGAAGTGTAACCTCCCTACTATTCAATTCCCCTCGCAATAAATGACAACATTCTATTAGCTTTTCTAATTACTTGCTGTACCTGCATACTAACCTTTTGCAATTCATGCACTAGGATACCCAGATCATTCTGCATCTCAGAGCTCTGCAATCTCTCACCATTTAGATAATATGCTTCTTTTCTATTCTTCCTGCCAAAATGGACAATTTCACATTTTCCCACGTTATACTCCATTTGCAGATCTTTGCCCACTCACTTAACCTATCTATATCCCTTTGTAGCCTCCTTATGTTCTCTTCACAACTTATTTTCCTACTTATCTTTGTGTCATCAGCAAATTTAGCCACCATACCTTCGGTCCCTTCATCCAAGTCATTTATATAAATTGTAAAAAGTTGAGACCCCAGCACTGATACATGCAGCACACAACTCATTACAGCTTGCCAACCAGAAAATGGCCCATTTATGCCTGCTCTCTGTTTCCTGTTAGCTAGCCAATCTTATTTCCATGCCAATATGTTACCCCCTCCACCATGAGCTTTTATTTTCCACAATAACCTTTGATGTGGCACCTTATCAAATGCCTTCTAGAAATCTATGTACAGCATATCCACTGTTTCCCCTTTATCCACAGTACATGTTACTTCTTCAAAGAACTCCAATAAATTGGTTAAACATGATTTTCCTTTCACAAAACCATGTTGACTCTGCCTGATTACCCTGAATTTTTCTAAGTGCCCTGCTATAACATCTTTAATAATTGCTCCTAACATTTTCCCTAAGACAGATGTTAAACTATCTGGCCTGTAGTTTCCTGCTTTTTGCCTCCCTCCCTTTTTGAATAAAGGAGTTACATTGACTATTTTCCAATCTAATGGAACCTTCCCCGAATCTAGGAAATTTTGGAAAATTAAAACCAACGCATCAACTATCTCACTAGCCACTTCTTTTAAGACCCGAGCATGAAGTCCATCAGGACCCATGGACTTGCCAGCCCACAGCTCCAACAATTTGCTCAGTACCACTACCCCAGTGATTGTAATTTTCTTGAGTTCCTCCCTCCCTTCCATTTCCTGATATACAGCTATTTCTGGGATGTTACTTGTATCCTCTATCGTGAAGACTGATGTAAAATACCTGTTCAATTCATCCTTATTTTCCCTTATTCATTCCCCAGACTCACTTTCTATAGGACTGCGCTCACTTTGTTAACTCTCTTGTAAATATCTATAGAAACTCTTACTATCTGTCTTTATATTTATAGCCAGCTTTCTCTCATACTCTAATTTTTCCCTCCGTATTAATCTTTTAGTCATTCTTTGTTTTTTAGATTCTGTCCAATCTTCTGACCTGCCTCCCACCTTTGTGCAATTATATGCTTTTTCTTTAAGTTTGATACTATCTTTAAATTATTTAATTAACCACGGGTGGTGGATTATCCCTTTGGAATTTTTCTTTCTAATTGGAATGTATTTATTCTGTGTATTCTGATAGATAGAGCTAAGCGATCCCAGAAGCAATGGATCAGATCAAAGCTCTGCAGTCCTGCCACATCCAGTCATGAATGGTGGTGGACAATTAAACAACTAACAGGGGGAGGAGGCTCCACAAATATTCCCACCCTCAACAATGGAGGAGCCCAGCAATTCAGTGCAAAAGACAAGGCTGAAACATTTGCAACCATCTTCAGCCAGAAGTGCCAAGTGGATGATCCATCTTGGCCTCCTCTTGCATCACAGATGCCAGTCTTCAGCCAATTCAGTTCACTCTCGTTGATATCAAGAAATGGCTGAAGGCACCGGATGCAGCAAAGGCTATGGGCCCTGACAATATACTGGCTGTAGGACTGAAGACTTGTGCTCCAGAACTGGCTATGCCCGTATCCAAGCTGTTCCATAACAGCTACAACACTGGCATCTATCTGACAATGTGGAAAATTGCCCAGATATGTCCTGTCCGCAAAAAGCAGGATAAATTCAATTTGACCAATTACTCAATCATTAGCTAAGTGATGAAAGATGTAATCGACAGTGCTATCAAGCAGCCCTTACACAACAATAACCTGCTCACCGATGCTCAGTTTGGGTTCCACCAGGGCCACTTGACTCCAGACCTCATTACAGCTTTGGTCCAAACATGGACAAACAGCTGAATTCAAGAGGAGAGGTGAGAGCGACTCCCTTTGCCATCAAGGCAGCATTTGACCAAGTGTAGCATCAAGGAGCCCTAGCAAAATTGAAGTCAATGGGAAAAGGGGAAAACTCTCCACTGGTTACAGTTATAACTAGCACAAAGGAAGATGGTTGTGGTTATTGGAGGCCAATCATCTCAGTCCCAGGACATCACTTCATCATAAGGTTAGAAATGGGGATGTTCATTGATGTTTGTACAATGTTCAGCACCATTCGCGACTCCTCAGATACTGAAGCAGTCTGTGCCCGCATGCAGCAAGACTTGAACAATGTTCAGGCTTGGGCTGATAAGTGGCAAGTAACACTCGTGCACACAAGTATCAGGCAATGACTATCTCCAACAAGTAAGAATCTAACCATTTCCTCTTGACATTCTGGAGGTCACCATTGCCATGTAAATACTGTGGCTACAAGGGCAGGTCAGGGCTGGGAATTCTGTATTGAGTAACTTACCACCTGGCTCCCCAAAGCCTGTCCACTATCTACAAGGCACAAGTCAGAAGTGTGATGGAATACGCTCCACTTGCCTGGATGGGTGCAGCTCCAACAACACTCAAGAAGCTTGACACCATCCAGGACAAAGCAGCCCACTTGATCTGCACCCCATTCACCACTTTAAACATTCACTCCCTCCACCACTGGCGCATAGTGGTAGCAGTGTGTACCATCTGCAAGATGCACTACCATAACTTGTCAAGCCTCCTTCGACAGCACCTTCCAAACCCGCGATCTCTACCACCTAGGACAAGGGCAGCAGATGTATGGGAACACCACCATCTGCAAGTTCCCCTCCCAGCCACACACCATTCTGACTTGGAACTATATCGCCTTTCCTCCACTGTTGGGTCAAAATCCTGGAACTCGCTTCCTACCCCAAATGGACTGCAGAGGTTCAAGAAGCCAGCTCAAGCCACCACCTTCTCAAGGACAATTAGGGATGGGCAATAAATGCTAGCCTAGCCAGCAATGCCCACATGCCGTGAAAGAATAAAAACACACAATTAGCTGTATAACTTCAAATGTTGAATAAATACAAGTGGGGAACACACCCAAATTGTTCCTTCCGTTCACTGGCCCATCACATACTCTTGTATTTCACAGTTCTCGGCCACCGCCCTCTGGTGGGATAAAGAATCATCGCAGGCATTTTCCTCGACGGACGCGGAGTGATGACGCAACACAGGCGGCTTTGTTGCTGTCGGGAGCAGTGGAATGTGGAACTGGAATTTAGAATGAGAAGGTGGCGGGAGAGTGGGTTTGGCGGGACTGACCATTTCTTGGTGACAGTGCATTGCAGCGTGTTGACATTAATTTTGCATTAAGAGCTGCAGAGACAGTAGCAGTTGGATAAGGTCAGTGGCTGAGTTAACGCCAGTTTGTAGAGTAGTGTCACTTTGTGCGGGGTCCAGGGATTTTTGTATGTCAGTGGACAATGGGCAACTCAGAGTTTTGTCCTTATTACTTCTCATTTAAAATGTGAAGGAGTGGGACAGATGCTCCAAATTCACCACTCAATTCGGAATGTTTTGTAGGAGACATTGTTAGTTACCCTTTGTTACATTCTCAGTAATTACCGTACTACTGTGTGTTTTGCACAAAAAATTACAACTTAAGAAAAAAACAGTTTATGCATAAATGTCTACTGGAATGGGTAACAAACATTTCCGTGTCTGGAAATGTGTACGGACCACTCGTTACCACATTGTGGCGCTGCCTGTAATTGTTTCCCTTCTGTGCTAAATTCAAGCTTACGTCGCAGAGGCACCGGAGAATAGTAATTGTGTGTTTAGGCAACTTTATTGTTTTCAGTGAAAGGTCTTGAAAACAATTAACTCGTCGAACGGCTGCCCAGATTTAAAACCAAATGCAATTATTAGAAAGTTTTCGCTAGTTGACCTCAATATTATATGGGCCAAAATAGTTATGTTTAGAATTGCCGGCTGTTTCCTTCATCTAAGTTGCACATTTTGAAATGATGAAAGCTCTGTAGATATATAAAACACATTTGTAATTTAAGGCAGCTGTTGCACCATGTGGCAGAAACATGAAATATTTGCACTGTGTATTGTACAAAATGTTTCTTATTCTTCCAATTTTTTGTTAGCCATTTTATTTGCTACTTTGCGCAGTTAATTCATCGACCTTTCGGATGAATTAAATGAGTTTATGACCAGCACAGTTAAATTTTAAAGGTCATTGAAAGCATTATTTTAAAGATTCCATTAAAGGTTCCAAATGTTTTCAATTAACAGTATTTTAAATTATATGCCCTCTTTGCCAGCTAAATATAGTTTCATGTTTATGGTATTAAAACAGTGGACTTAACATGTTTCCAGTATTACAGTGGTACAGATTTTTTCTGTACAGTTAATTTTTCCTGTCTTGTTTTAAATGTTTGTTTTAATGTACATGCAAATAATGTACATATAAAACTTATTGCTGCTTTATTCTGCTTTTTGTTTTTCTTTTTTTTAAGTGTTTTTCATTCTCTTTGCTGCGGCTTTTGGTTCTTTTCATTATCTGTATTTCAGCCGGGAATTCTGTAAATTTAAAAAATGGAACATTTGAAGGGTGTACTTCTAGCTTTATTATACCAATAAAATATTCCACTGAATTCAAATTGTGACTTGATTAATATTAGTTCTTTGCTATTGCCCAAATCTCTCTCATCCCATATTATCTGATGTAACACTGTCACTCATAACCTGCTTATTCTGACAGACAGGGTGGAGTAGAACAAACTTTTGACTAAACTTGACCTCTATTGGAAAATATAAATGTGCATATTTCTGCAGCCTGAATCTGTCTTAGCATGACATAAACCTACCTCTCCAGGTACATTTTCTGCCAGTACCAACTCCGAGGCTGTAAAGTGTAACCTCTCGGGGGATTTGCTGTCAGATTAACCCTCACTGCAACCTCCACATTTTAATGTGTTCAAGATGTGCTTTCCTGCCCCTGCTCCCAAAACAAATGTGTCTTTTTGGAAGAATCCTGCTGAGAGTCAGCAACATAAACAACACAGTTCCATACAGTCCAACATTGTGGATTTAACCGACAAGCTCTTGTAAAAGCACTGGGACTCTGTATAAGCATTGTAATGCAGGGAAACGTAAAAGTAGAATTCTCTGCCTAGCATAACTTTACACAGCAAAGGGCAGTTTCAGAGATGACTGTCAGATTAGTTGCACAATTGGTAATTTTTTTTTGTACGCAGGTTTCAACAAAGAAAAAGCAAATAGCTATGAAGATAGAAGACACAGGACCAGCTTGCAGAAGCCTGGGGTGTTTTTTTAAAAAAAAATCAAAGCAGTACTCAAGGAATGCTTATAGCACTGGAACACTACTGCTATTTACATTTATGATTTTTGGGTTTTGTTTGACAATAACTTCCTTGTTCTAACTATGAATGAAAATACAGAGCCAGCTCTCAACCCCAATGAAGATGACCTTCCTCTCTTGGCCAATGCTGGTTACATACTTGTTAGACACTATGTGCTGGATCTGGCAGTGAATTTTGACAGAAAAGTCATCAACGGTACCATTGTCCTCTTCCTAGAAACCAACAAATCACACGAAAAAGTATCTGACTCTGTGGGAACAGGTTTGTGCCCTTACTCACAAGCATTCTTTGAAACTGAGCAAGCTGGACCTTCATGCAATCCGACTGCAAGAGTTGCTGCTTGTGCGTCTGAAGATAAGATAAGCAATCTATCTCACCATAGTGATGGCAGAGTTACCACTGTTAATAGTTGTAACCATAGCAACAAAAAGTGGGCTAGTGGGATTTCTGATACAAGGGAACACTGCAGTAATGGGGAGGATTTTGTGTTGGTGCTGGATTGTTGTGATCTTGTGGTGAATAAGGTAGAAGAAGTGAATGTCATTGCTGCAGCAGGTATTGAAAAACTGATCCGAATGGACATGCCCAAGCCAGAAGATGGCATTTATTCTCAAAGACAGCAGAGTGATGTCCAGAGTAGCATCGTGGATGATATTCTAGGTTTAGAAGCAGAATGCTGGCAGGAACAGCATTATTACTACCTCCAGTGCAGTCAAGCGCCTGGCTGTGGAGAACTCCTATTCCAGACTGACATGTGGAGCTTGAAAATAAAAAAACGAGGAATACAAACTCCTAAAGACTTCCCTCGTGTACTGCGGATCTGCTATGAAACAAAGCCGGAGGGTGGTTCGGTGAGATGGACTAAGGACCAAAGTGGCAGGTTGGTTACTTTTGAATACGTTATGTTTTTTGTGTGTAATCGGGTATTTTATTCTGTGACATATGGAGCTGTCAGGTGCATTTGTTAATCAGTTATGCAAGCTGTTTATTTTAAAAATAATGTATGGAAGATGATATGTGAATGACAATTTTAACAAAGCATTTATTTTCATCAAATAATCTTCAGGGTCTAGTTACCTTTTTTCTTTAGAACATATTTTTGTTAAGGAGCTTTCAAAATTATGATAGCTTGATTAACCCATTTGGTTACACTGATGTGCAATAGGCTTGAACATAGGGTATTTTCTATAACAGTCATCAGCAAGTACTGGTTTCAGTGGTAATTAAAGTACATAACATTGACACTTACAATATCAGTAACAATATTAGCTTGTTTGGATGGCAGATGCGCCAAAATCTTCCATGCTTTGCTTTCTGTGCTTGTAAAAAGCTGGTGTATATAAGCGTACAATGACTTGGAGCTAATTGTAATAGAATGTTTATCAGCAAACCTTATTTAAAATCGTGGCATAGTCATTAACTATGACTGCACTCCATTTTGGGAATCCTCAATACCAGATTTTTCTAATAACTTACAACTTGAAGCTTCATCAAGGTGAGGGATGTTAATGATAGAAAATTAAACACTTTCCATTTTGTGCAGCCGGTGTTAGTTTAGCATGGTTGGAAGCAGAATAAAGCTCCTCGAATGTATCTCAGCCCTATCCTTAGATGAGCTCCCCTTTCTGCACTAGTGTAACATATTTTCCGTTTCCCACACAGCTATTCTGTGATGACTCTGAATGAGCTTGCCAATTAAAAATGAATATGGGATGGTTTATGCGCTGGCTGCGTGCCTACCAGAAACTGGCTTCAGATTATTCATACACATTTCACATATGGTCCTGCTATCTGGCAGCAAGAGGATGCTTTCATCCTCAGCTCCAGAGGTGAAAGACCAATGTCTAACTTGCTGCAGCACTCAATCGTTGCAAAACACGATGTTTGCTATTTGTTATATGGTACTAAAATGCAAAGTTAAAAACAATGCTGCTTTACTTAATTATCTTCATTGGCCAATCGTTGCGCTTGGATGAAAAATATTCATAATATTTTTATTGAAGTATTTGAACAGTAAGTGTATTAATTTTAGCATGTTAGCTATTTTAATCTTGCTGTGTTACTGAATATCAACTCACTACTTTTGGTTCTGGCCAATTTAGGGGAGGGGGAGGCGGTGGAATAGTGTTAATGTCACTAGGCTAGTAACCCAGAGCCCTGGGCTAATGCTCTGGCACATGGACTTGAATCCCACCATGGCAAATGTTGGAGTTTGAATTCAATTAATAAATCTGGAATTAAAAAGTTAGTCTAGTGGGCATGAAACCATTGTCGATTGTTGTAAAAACCCATCTGGTTCAGTAATGTCCTTTAGGGAAGGAAATCTGCCATCCTTACCTGGTCTGGTCTACATGTGACTCCAGACCCACAGGAATGTGGTTGACTCTTAAATGCCCGCTGAAATGGCCTAGTAAGCCACTCAGTTGTATCAAACCGTTACAAAGTCAAAGAGAAGGAATGAAACTGGACAGACCACCTGGCATCGACCTTAGCAAACTCAGCCCTGTTGACCCTGCAAAGTCCTCCTTACTAATATCTGGGGGCTTGAGCCAAAATTGGGAGAGCTGCCCTGCAGACTAGTCAAGCCACAGCCTGACATATCATACTCACGTAATCATACCTTGCAGACAATATCTCAGACACCATCATCACCATCCCTGGGTATGTCCTGTCCCATTGGCAGGACAGACCCACCAAAGGTAGCGGCACTGTGGTATACAATTGGGGGGATGTTACACTGAGAGTCCTCAATATTGACTCCGGACCCCATGAAGTCTCATGGCATCAGGTCAAACATGGGCCAGAAAACCTCCTGGTGATTACCACCTATTGTCCCCCCTCAGCTGATGAATCAGTGCTTCTCCATGTTGAACACCAATTGGAAGAAACACTGAAGGTAGCAAGGGAACAAAATGTACTCTGGGTGGGGGGAACTTCAATGTCCATCACCAAGCGTTGCTCGGTAGCACCATTACTGACCGAGCTGGCTGAGTCAGGCTGCTAGACTGGATCTGCGGCAGGTGATGAAGGAATCAACAAGAGGGAAATACCCACTTGACCTCGTCCTCACCAATTTGTTTTTCCAAAAATATACTTTATTCATAAGAATTTGCAAAAAATACCTAACAGAACAGTTCAAATTTCACATTTTGGAACATGGGGTGCCTCGCAACTCTTGCCATTCAATTTTATATGCAATGTATATTTGCATTATACAGCAAAAACATTTTTGGCGCATACAGCCCGAGGGGTTTTACACTGGTTCCAGCCCCTTGGTTCACTATGGCGGGAGATCTAGCAACTCAAAACTGGGCATCCATGAGGCACTGTGGGCCATCAGCAACTGCAGAGTTGTATTCAACCACAGTCTGTAACCTCATGGGTGGTATATCCCCCACTCTACCATTACCATCAAGCCAGGGGACCAACCCTTGTTCAATAAAGAGTGTAGGAGGGCATGCCATGAGCAGCACTATGTTTACCTAAAAATGATGTCTCAGCCTGGTGAAGCTACAACACAGGACTACTTGCATGCCAAACAGCAGAAGCAACATGCAATAGACAGGGCTAAGCAATCCCACAATCAATGGATCAGATCGAAGCTCTGCAGTCCTGCCACATTCAGTCGTGAATGGTGGTGGACAGTTAAACAATTGACAGGAGGAGGTGGCTCCACAAACATTCCCATCCTCTATGATGGGGGAACCCAGCATATCAGTGTGAAAGACAAGGCTGAAGCATTTGTATCTATCTTCATCCAGAAGTGTTAAGCGGATTATCCATCTCGGCCTCCTCCTGAGTTCCCCAGCATCACAGATGCCAGTCTTCAGCCAATGTGATTCAAGAAAAGGCACTGGATACTGCAAAAGCTATGGGTCCTGACAACATTCCGTCAATAGTACTGAAGACTTGTGCTCCAGAACTAGCTGTGCCCCTAGCAATGCTGCACCAGTACAGCTATAACATTGGCATCTACCTGGCAATCTGGAAATTTTCCCAGGTATGTTCTGTGCACAAAAAGCAGGACAAATCCAACCCAGCCAATTACTGCCCTCTCAGACTACTCATGATCATCAGCAAAGTGATGGAAGGAGTCGTTGACAGTGCTATCAAGTGGCACATGTTCAGCAATAACCTGCTCACTGATGCTCAGTTTGGGTTCCGTCAGGGCCACTCAGATCCTGACCTCATTACAGCCTTGGTCCAAACATGGACAAAAGAGCTGGACTCCAGAGGTGAGGTGAAAGTGATTGCCTTGACATTGAGGCAGCATTTGACCGAGTATGGCATCAAGGAGCCCTAGCAAAATTGGAGTCAATGGGAATCGGGGGAAAACTCTCTGCTGGTTGGAGTCATACCTAACACAAAAGAAGGTAGTTGTGGTTGTTGTAGGTCAATCAATCATCTCAGTGCCAGGATATCACTGCAGGAGTTCCTCAGGGTAGTGTCCTAGGCCCAACTGTCTTCAGCTGCTTTATCAAATACTTTCTCTCCATCATAAGGTCAGAAGTTGGGATGTTCGCTGATAGTGCAACGTTCAGTACTGTTCACAACTGCTCAGGTACTGAAGCAGTCCATGTCCATATGCAGCAAGATCTGGACAACATTCAAGCTTGGGCTGATAATTGGCAAGTAACATTGGTGCCACACAAGTGTCAGGCAATGACTATCTCCAACATGAGAGAATCTCACCATCTCCCCCTTGATGTTCAATGGCATTCCCATCACTAAAACCCCCATGATTAGCATCCTGGGTGTCACCATTGACCAGAAACTGAACTGGACCAGCCACATAAATGCTGTGGCCATACGAGCATGTCAGAGGCTGGGAATTCTGTGGTGAGTATCTCACTTCCTGTCTCCCCAATGCCTGTCCACCATCCACAAGGCACAAGTCAGGAGTGTGATGGAATACTCTCCACTTGCCTGGATGAGTGCAGCTCCAGCAACACTCAAGAAGCTCGACACCATCCAGGACAAAGCAGCCCTCTTGATTGGCACACCATCTACCACCCTCAACATTCACTCTGTTCACCACAGATGCACAGTGGCAGCAGTGTGTACCATCTACAAGATGCACTGCAGCAACTCACCAAGGCTCCTTCGACAGCACCTTCCAAACCTGCGACGTCTATCACCTAGAAGGACAAGGGCAGCAGATGCATGGGAACACCACCACCTACAAGTTCCCCTCCAAGTCACATGTCATCCTGACTGCGACATATGTTGCTGTTCCTCCACTGCTGCTGGGTCAAGATTCTTGAACTCCCTTCCTAACAGCACTGTTGGTGTATCTACCCCACGTGGACTGCAGCGGTTCAAGAAGGCAGCTCATCTCCACCACCTCAGGGGCAATTAGGGATGGGAAATAAAGGCTGGCCTAGTCAACGACTCCCACATCCCCCGAACAAAAAAAAGGGTTATGGCCCTGACATTATATGTGTTGGTTATTTAGTTTTGAATATTTAACAGCTTAATTGTATTAGAGTATCCAAGTGTATATAGTTGTTAAAATACACTACACCCAAATTCAACTGCTTCATTACATCTATGTTCTATGATAACTCAACACATGGTACTTGAACATTGAAGGATAAACTGACACAGATTGATGCTGCTTGGCAGTGTGCTCAGTTACATAATGAACTGCATTAGGCTAGATTCGGGTTAATTTTGAATTCAGTGTGGCCTATTTTTCCGTCCCTTTTGGGATCAGTGATCCCTAGAGTTTGGATCAAAGTAGGTTGAGGATACTGCAGTTAACTCATTATAAATATTGCAGGTATGCTGATTTAACTGATATTGTGGATTCCTCCCAGATAATGAATGCAGAAGATCAATAATGAGGATGTGTTTTTCCACAGCCACTGACGTGAGAAAGTTGTATCATATTAAGCATTCTATTTATACTGTGAATATACTGACAAATATTTATGTAAGATGTCACTATTCTGTTTCTCTTTATAGTCCAAAGATTATGCCAGTTTTTGTTGGCTTTAAAATTTTTATTTACTCTGTATGTGCCGATCATACCATGGGTCTATTAACTTGAACATGGTACTGAGGCTGATCGTATTAGTAGAAATAGTCATTAAGCAAAGGTGTGCCTCAGCATCAGATTTGTAGATTTATTCAGCTTCTTCACCTCCTCAGACTAAGTAAATATTCATCTTCTTGCTGGTTAACCAAAATAATCAGCGGCTCTGTGGACTATTACACTACCCAATGTGGAATTGCGTCATCGAAAAAACGGAACAAGGAAAAGAAAGAACAAACTTGCATTTAAATGGTGCCTTTCACATCCTTTCATGTCCTAAAGCATTTCACAGTCAATTAAACGTAGTTGCAATTCTTATCTAGACAATTAAAACAATTCTGCTCAGATTATATAAATAACCAGATAATCTGTTTCCATATTATTAGTTGAAAGGTAAATGTTGGTACAGACACTTGGAGAACTCCCTTTTGTCCTTTGAATAGTGTGGTGGCTCATTGCATCCACCTGAACAAGCAGGCAGGACCTCAGGTTAACAATTCATTGGAAAGAGAACATTTCCAACAATGCAGCTCTCACTGCGTGCTGCACTGAAGTGTCAGCTTTGATTTTGTGTTCAAGTCCTGGAAACCATAGCTGTTTAACGTGAGTGCAAGGGTGCTACCTCTTTGCCAAGCTGGAAGGTCCCAAAATTAGATCCCTGGCTTGTACTGAACATAGTCTGAACAATGGTGTGGGCACTGCAGTTGGCTTTGGGGTTTTTTTTTGGAGATGGAGGTGGCTGCGGGGAAAGATAAAGGAGGTGAACCAGCTCCTGATACTATTCAGTGATTCCGGCTGGAAAATTCTTATTTGTTGATGGGTGGCATCAGATCCACCCTTGACTGTCTTGGCCTGCCCTTGTGTGGTTACACATCCTACTGATATGTACTACTTAGCCTTGTGCAAGAAGAATGTTTTCTTTGGTAATGCATAAGAGAACGAGCAACACTGCATAGTTATACTTCATTATAAGGGTCCTTTTAACTTAGTCATAATTCTTTGTAATACCGGTAATCAGATTTTTAATGCCGGATCCTAATGTTGAAGGACTTGGCAATAAATTTAATATTAAAAGCATATATTTCCATTATAATAAATGTTTCCTTCTGAGGGATTTTTAAAAATCCCTTGTCTTTATTCTGCACTTTTATGCTTTGTTTCTGAGAACTAATTTAAACCACATGCAATCATTTTCAGATCCCACATTTCTCTCTCCTAGGGTAGGTGGATGAGAACGTGGGCTGGGAAAAAAATAAGTGATAAATATTTTATAACAGGCTCTCACTGCATCAAAGTTGAAATCAAGTTTCTTGTAAGCACTGGCTCTTAAATCATTCTATTGCTGGATTGCAAAACTGTGGCAATCCTTAGCTTCTCTGTCTTTCCTTCCTTCTACAATCTTCAACATTTTAAAATCTAAGCATATGCACGACTTCACAATTTACCCACACCCCTTTTACTGGCTTCACACTGGTCCCTGACCATTCTCCATGGTTACACAATCTGCTTATTAAAATTACTGAGTGGGTTGCACATTCCATTTGAAAATACATTGAAAAGTCTTGTGTCTTGCTATCTGAGTGAGAAAACCCATAATAAATTTGTCAACATTTAACTGCATTACCTGTTAACTGCAGATTGTCATACCCTGTGCCAGGTGGATTCTTCCTGTCTGAACCAGTGGATGTCAACACAGTAGATGTTAACTGTAATGAGCTTTTCACTTGCCTGTCTGCTTGGCCATACATTCATCTGCTGGCCTGTTCTACCTCCTGCAATCACTCTAAACAGGAATTCTGCCATGGCTCCCTCACCATTTACTCTGAATGTCGAGAGAGTATTATTTCAGCCATTGTCAACCTCATTCCCAGTGAGTATCCTTGTAACTGCTGTCCTCAAGATTTCGATCCCACTATCCCCTTTCGCCAACCAACTGGTTTCACCCAACTGAAAATTTTGGAACTCTGTTGTTGTGTTACTCTCCCCACCCCTCCCCACCTGGCAGCACTTTGACTTCTGTAACTTCCTTTACCCCACATTGACTAGTCTTTTAGCCTCCCTCCTCACTTGCCAAGCACAGCATTTATGTTGCCGCTACCCCTCCCCAAGGAGTAGGGAAATAGTTTCCCCCCCCTCTCCACAGAACATCAAAATAGGCCCTTGGAAACTGTTAACCTCCCTCCCCATCCCCCGACCATCACTGATTTTTCAAACATCCTTCTCCCTTCCCATGTTCTCCTTTTTCCCCCATCCTCCTCCGCCCCATTCTTCTATTCCTCTGTTGTCCCCTCTCCATACATCTTATCTCCATTTCTCCCTTCCATCTTCCCACCTGTGTTCACCTCTTAGTAGAGCCCAAAACTCTGAATAGTACTCAAACTGTCAGCCATGGTTCAGTTGGTAGTAGTCTCACCTCTGAGTTAGGAGGTTCTGTGTTCAAGTCTAATTTCAGAATTTGAGCACAAACGTCATGACTGATGCTTCAGTGCAGTGCTGAAGGAATGCTCCACTGTTGGAGGTGCTGTCTTTCAGTTGAAACGTTAAACCGAAGCCCCATCTTACCCCTCAAGTAGGCGTAAAAGATCCCACTATTTTGAAGAAGAGCAGGGACGTTATCCCTGGTTGTCCTGGTCAGTATTTATTCTACAGTTAACATTGGAGCTTGCTGTGTGTTTCCTACATTACAACAATGACTACATTTCAAAAGCTATTTCATTGGCTGTAAAGCACTTTGAGATGCCTCTTGGAGGTGAAAGGCACTATATAAATGCAAGTATTTAAAAAAAAAAACTTCGGTCTTAGTAAAGTTTTACATAGATTCACTATTGCAATCCTATTTATATACTTTATACCTTGTACCATAAAACCCAGTATACCATTAGCTTATAACCTTGTCTGTTTGAAATGCTGATTTTAATGCCTCTTAATCCTTCTGCTGTTTCACTTTATCCAGCTGTCCCCAAATCAGAATTGATATATCTTTTACATTTTTTTAAGTGCCTCATGCTTACTGACCTGGAATTCCATCTGCTACTGTCTAGATTTGTACCATTTTGTCAGTGATCTCCTTGAGGCTTCCTTTGATTCTCAGAACTGTTTACTATGCCTCCTATTTTATTGTCTTCAAATTTGGCCACCACTCCCTCCAGCCCTATATTGAAGTCATTCATGTATACAGTGAGTAGAAGAAATCCAAGGGCAGGACAATGAGACACTGCGACCCGATTTTATCCACTTGGAGAAATTGCCCTTTACTCTAACTCTCTCTCCTCCCTTCTAACCAGCTTTTAATCCAGTTTGCTATTTTTCCTCCAATTCCATACGTTTTAATCTTTCCCAAAGGTCTTCTGTGTGGTATATGTCATTCTGCAAGTCCATGTAGACCAGTCCATTGTAGTTTTCTCATCCACCATCTCTATCACCTCCTGAACGAACTCTCATCAGGTTTGCTAAACGCGAGCTTCCTTTCTGAAACCTGTGTTGGCTGCTTTTAATTATTTTATCTTTACCTAGATATTTAGTAACTTCACTTTATTAAAAGTGGGGGGGCTGGGAAAGTAGCGGGAAACCCCGTTGGGATGGCTCCCTAATGCTGACTGTTCTGACCGACTACTCCTGTCAAAGCCCCCAATCAAAATATACGATGCTGATTGTTAATTCAATCCCGTCGTTCCACAGATCGGCTAACATATTATTTTAAAACTTTCCAAATTAAAGAAAGACTCAGCCAAATTGTACCATCTACTAACCCCTGAATGAGGCTAACCAAATCAGGTGCCTTTAAATCAACAAATTAACTCTAATTAGAAGAACTAAATTCTTAAACACTATGAAGATATAAACAACATTTAAAATAGAAAAAGTTGGAGTCCTTGCAAATTTACAGTCCAATGTTGCTCGAAGTCTTCATGGAATGTTGCTTTCCATCTCCAGCGAATTTCAACAGTTAACGACTTGCAAATACTTTCAATAGAATCAATCTGACTTCAGAGTTTTCGAGAGATAAAAGATTGTTGCAGTCTAACTTCCCTTCCTTCAATTTAAATTACCAGAGATCTCTGTTTTGGCTTGACGTTTTCTTAAAATTTGGAGAGATAATTAAACAGACTAAAAATCCTCTTCCTTCAGTTTAAGTGGCTGAGAGTTCTTTTTCAGGTGTGCTCATCACAGCTGTCTTGTGTCTTCTGTCTGTTGGAACAAACTGTCTTCCACTAACAGCCAGTTCAAAACTGAATTGTAACAAATGTATCGCATGAGACTCTCCCAGTGGCTCAATCTATGGTAATGAGAATGCACCCTTTGAATCGCAGTCTCCAAATGGCTGTTTCTAAGGCAAAGAAAATGTACCTTCCTATAAATCCTAAGGCTTGCTGCCTCTTAAAGCAATACTGATCCTCTGCAAACTTAAAGGCAAACCACATATGCCTAAAAAAACTACAGGACCATGACACTGACCCACCTCCAGTTGACTTTCCCAGGGGCAAGCTGCCATGGGAATCAGCAGCCCGCTTCATGGAGGCAACCGATCAATGGCTCCAATTAAGGGCACAATAAAGGGCCATTATCCCACGATGATAGACCTTTATCGGCATCGAACGAGCTCCCCCAACGCCCCGCCTCTCTTCCCCCCCCCCCCCCCAAAATCTGGAGCCGGTAAACTGCATGGAGGCGGCCTCCCAGCAGAGGTTTGGAGGGTCATCGGAGACTCCCCTCAAACATCCAGTGATTGAGGCTCTAACACCACTGGGACTTTTTTTAAGCATGTTCAGCAAACATCCAAGAGCACAAAGTTTGACATGTCCTGGTGCTCTCCTATTACTCTCAGCAGTGCCTGGTGGGGCTGCTGGCTGTCCAGTGCTGTGGGCCCTCTTGTTGAGCCTTCTGCATTGAGATCCTGCTCACCATCTTTAATTGGATGCTTCCACTCCTGCGTTTCGCTTGCACTTTCTCACTGCCATGCTCTCTCATGCTGGTGTGATCCTGTTCGCTCTCGCACTCTGGTATGCGCTGGTTTTTTCCCTCTTGCCCCCATGCGTGCTCGCCCTATTTCCTGCTCCCCCACCACCTCTCGCCCTCTTGCCCACTCTCCCGCCTACATGTTTGACCTGTGCCCGCCCGCTCGCTCGCCTGACTGCCCACCTGCCTGCATCTGCATATGGCCATGATGTCAGCGTCTTGATACCTGTGGGAAAATTCAGCTCTCTCTCCTCCCCAGCTGCCAGCCCTCTCTCCCCTCCCGACCTGCCAGCCCTCTTTCTCTCTCCCTGCCAGCCTTCTTTCTTTCTCTCTCCTTCCTTCCAGCTGTCCCCGCTTGCTTTCTTTTCCCCAAAGCTCGCTGTTGAAAATGGAGTGCACGTGGCTGGAATTTGAATTTGGACCCCCTAACTGAGAGTCTGGTGCTTTCCAGGCTAAATAAGTGATGCTTTGGTAACACTAAAGTGCTTTTTAAAAAAATATATATTTTGTATTGATTTTGTTCCTTTTGTATATTTCAGGCCGTGTGTGTATACAGTGGGATCTCCTATAAACAACAGAGCACTATTTCCATGTCAGGAGCCCCCAGTAGCCATGGCAACATGGCAGGCTTCAGTTTGGGCCCCAAAAGGATCTGTGGTTCTCATGAGTGGTGAAAATTGTGCTGAACCTCACCACGATGGAGGTAAAAAAAGAGAAACTCAGAAGAATTTTGTATTCCTATACTTTGTTAGCAACATTTACTATGAATGAGAGAATGTAGAACAATGATTATTATAAGCGAATAATTACTAAAAGATGAAAACTTTTAAATTAAAGTAAATTTGATATTTATAAACTTTGAAATAGGTTCAAGGATTTATGCTGAAAGTTCTCTAACACATCAAATTTATGACTTTGACTGTCATCAGAGGACTTCCTTGACCACCATCTGAGCCAGACT
The DNA here is from genome assembly GCF_036365525.1 of Heterodontus francisci. Taxonomy (NCBI): domain Eukaryota; kingdom Metazoa; phylum Chordata; class Chondrichthyes; order Heterodontiformes; family Heterodontidae; genus Heterodontus; species Heterodontus francisci. Next base: position 121,605,685 of record NC_090374.1, read on the forward strand.
GTTGTGTTTGACCCCGATTTGAGCTTCCGACCGCATATCCGGTCCATCACTAAGACCGCCTACTTCCACCTCCGGAACATCGTCCGACTCTGAACTTGCCTCAGTTCATCTGTTTCTGAAACTCTTCTCCATGCCTTTTCGTTACCTCTAGACTTGGCTATTCCAAACACTCCTGGCCGGCCTCCCCTTTTCCATCAGAAATGAACATCCAAAACTCTGCTGCCCATATATTAACTTGACCAAGTTTTGCTCGCCCAACACCCCTGTGCTCTTTGACTTACTCTGATTCCTGGTCTGACCTGCCTCAATTTTGAAATCCTCATCCTTGGTTTGATTTCCCTCCATGGCCTTGCCCCTCTCCATCTCTGTAAACTCCTGCAGCTCCACAACCCTCCAGATATCTGTACTCTTTTAATTCTGGCCTCTTGAGCAACCCCAATTTGAACCACTCCATCATTGGTGGCCATGCTTCAGCTGCCAAGGCCCTCAACTCTGCAATTCCCTCCCTACACCTCTGACTCTCTAGCTCTCTTTCCTCCTTTAAGTCATTCCTTAAAACCTACCTTTTTGACCAAGTTTTTGGTCATCTGTCATGATATCTCTTTATGTGGCTCAGCGTCATACTTTGCTTTATAATGTTCCTGTGAAGACCTTTGAGACGTTTCATTATGTTGTTACAGACAGGTATCCACTGTTCACCTCCAAACTGACCACAACCGTGTTTTGTTTAAAATGATGAGTTAACCCCTGAGTGTTTTTAGGATCAAATAAACAGACGACCGACAGGTTTTGTCATGGGTTAAACAAAAGAGAACTCTTTTATTTTTACACAATTCCCGAAATGTTTGCAACACCACTCACGTACACAATCACGCACTCATGCATACGCAAGAATAGATAAATAGAGAGGGGAAAGAGTAAGTGGTTTAAGGTAAACCTGTTGAATCTTTGAAAGACAGTCATTTTAAAGGTGCAGGTTTGGGTGTTTGTAGTCTTAAACTTGTTGAGGTGTTGTAAATTTCTGGTGGTTAAGACTTTGGACTGGAGGTAGTGGTAACTTTCAGTTCTCTGCTGCAGCAAGTTGTAGTGTAGAATTAGCAGCAGGGCTTCTTCCTTGTTTTGACTTGGATCTCTTTCCACAGCCTGTCACTGGACTGCCTCCTGTGATGTTGTGATCTCTCCAGAGGGTTGACTTTTAAGATAAAAATTCACAACATTAGCATTTCTGTTAGTTGACACATGGCCTTCTCCCCTGGTGTGACCACGCAATGGAACAGGATGTGGAATCCATGGCTATCTATCTATCTGGCCGAGTACTATTCTGTCCAAATGTGGCAACTTCACACCTTCTTTGTCACAGAGGAAAACTGTTCAATTCTGGAATGTCTCTTTATGGTTTCGGGATGGGTGTAGTTGACTCCTCTTAGTCTGGAATGTATCCTTTTGTCTTTTCGAGACAGTGAGGCTGTTTTTGAATACACAGGCCAGGTCATTTGATCTTCGGCGGCCATCTTTGCAGCACATTGTCCATTTTTTCTTTAAAGGAGAAGTCAATTTCAAAGAGTCTTCATTGAATAAAGCTTGTATCTTAAAAATAGGAGGAATATGATATGTCTTTACATGGCATGGCAATGTTAAAAGTGCTATATAAATGCAAATTGTTGTTGCTCTGCACCACTGCTCTGTGTCACCAAGGGGTAAATGCCTGCTACCCGACCCAGACCCGATGGGACCTGATGACCTGGGTCGGGTCGGGTTGCACTTCCGGGTCCGGCATTCGGGCTCGGGTTGGGCCGGGTCCAACACGCTCTATCACAGGTAAATTTGTGTTAATTTAATTTTTGGCCTAGAAAGGTGGTTTGGTTACAGTTATGCTTGTGCAGATCAGCAACAAAGTGAAAATTGGAAGGTAGTTAACTGACGGTTGGGTCGGGAGTGGGAAAAAATGGAAGGACTTGGGCTCGGGTCGGGTTCTTTTTTGCAGACCTGAGCAGGCCTTTACAAGGGGTAGGAAGCAAGTTTGCATCCTCTTTTTCACAGGTTAATTTCATGTTGGTTGAGGCAGAATGCTTTCCATAAGGAGGGAAAATTTTAGTGTGAGTCAATCCATGCTACTCTTGCTCACTGCTTAGGGGCATATACCTTCTGGTTTCTGTGTTTGAAAATGTTATGCATCTATGTTTCATATATCAAAATTTATAGAGATGTGCGAAATATCAGGCTGTAACTTCAAGGTTCAGAAGATATCTAAGAAGAGTTGAGATTCATTCAAATAGCTTATGAACCGTTTAATTAAATTACAATCTTACTGCTAACCATCATAATTCTAAAAATAGTGAATGATCTCTCAGTCCATATGCAGTATTAAGTGGACATTGCTGTTCTCCTTTTCAATGACCACTTGGCTTGCAAGCCTGAATTTCTGCATCTAAAATGGGACCATTTTGAGGTTATTGTACGTGTAGGACTCCTGTAATTTTCCTTCTTTAGTCCTTCCTGATTAGGCTGTTCAAAGATGCACATGATTAGAATTGCATTGGACTTGGGTTATCCACCTTCTATATTATATATTGAAAATGGCCTTGTCTTACCTGCTAAGCTTGGTACACAAATACAGTTAATGAAGCTGAAAAACTGCTGCTTTCTTGGCTTTGGAGGATTGGCTCAAGTGGGCCTGCATCATATATTGTAAAAGACATAGTTTTTTAAACACAGTTACTGCAATCATGTAGGGTGGATTTTTGTTTTGTCACTTTTTCCCCGAGTTTTGTTAATACTAACTTGGTGCTCAAAAGTAATTGGATTGACTGATGCCTCTGTATTGGTTTACTGCATAAAATCTTTCAACCTAAAACCTTAATAGCGTTGACTAGGGATACATATATCGATTGTAAAGCTAGCTTTTCTTGTGTTTAGTGCAGTATCCTCAAGTTTTTCTCTCCCTCTATCTCTTGTTTTCCTGTCTTTGCTTCTGTTCACAGCACAGCTGTTGGATGTTGCCTGTGCTGGGGGCCTGTTGCCTCTCAGTCAAATGACAGAAAGAGACGGCTTGTCCCACCATCCATGGCACAAGTAAAAATACAGTTTTCCTGCAGCCCTTTCACTTCTGCAGTGATGGTTGGGTAGCCCTGGCTCTTTATGATGTTCTGTTGCTTGTCTCATTGAAGAGACACTGTGCAGTGGTATTGTGGTGCTTAATGACAGTCGGTCTTTTTCTAAGGCACTCATGCAAAAAGATGGTTCAAAGTTTCTAAAGAGATATTTTCCATTTGTAACGCAAGGTTAAAAAAAAAAATTGACTTACAAAAAGTAGAAATTAGATCAAATAGATTTGGGCTGTACTTGAAAAAGCTTTCAAATCAAATTGGGCAAGGTAATTTTTCTCAACACTGAAACTGCATCAGTGGTGATAAAGAATGATTTGAGTGCACTTAGGATTATGGTTCCTGTGATGCCCAAATTCAGTAAATACCTTTTGTTAGGAAATGGCAAGTCAAAGGATATTGATCTAAATTTACTGGAAAGGTCAAAATCAATTATCATTCAACTATTTTAGAATCTCTTCAGTTCTCTGTACGCAGGTACGTGCATTTACAAATCAAAATGAATACTAGAAATAGCTGTATAATAGTTTTTACTGTTGTAAATTATATTAACAAAAGGCAAATAGTTGTTAATGCTCTACCATATTAGTTTCCAAAGATTGCCGCACAAAATGTTGAGATATTAGTTTGTACAGGATTCCTTGCACAGCAAGTTCTTGATGTATGCTGTGTAGAAAGTTGCCAACCAGAGACCAGGTATTTCCTCACAAGAGTGTAATGGTATGTGAGTCATCGCAGGCATTCTTATGGACAGATATTTTCTGGTATTAAGTATATACTTCTTCAAAGCCAGTGGCAGTCAACTATTCAGCAGGAGATCTGCTTCTTTGGTGCTGTTGACCTTGTTCCTTGCATCTGTAATGCCCTGCTTTCTCATCTAGTCCCATCTAGCAGCAACAAGAACTAATTACACCCCAAGTGAGAAAATGTTGATATTTTACATGTGACTATAAGGTAATATATGTACTTTTATTGAAAGTAACAACAACTGTACCAATTTTGCTCCAGTGGGCAGCCTTAGTACTGCTTATTTTGTGTGCTCCCTGTGCAAATCTCAATGCCATCTGTGTGTATTACTTTTGAATCTTGAGAGGACCTGTGCTCTTGATTTCCATCATACTTTGCTGATATCCATGGGTGGCAAGGGCACAAAATGTACTCTGGGTGGGGGACTTCAATGTCCATCACCAAGAGAGGCTCAGGCACCACTACTGACCCAGCTGGCCAAGTCCTAAAGGACATAGCTGCTAGACTGGGTCTGTGGCAGGTGGTGGGGGAACCAACAAGGGGGAAAGACATACTTGACCTCGTCCTCGCCAATCTGCCTGCCGCAGATGCTTCTGTCCATGACAGTATTGGTAGGAGAGACCACTGCGCAGTCCTTATGGAGACGAAGTCCCGCCTTTAGATTGAGGATACCGTCCATCGTGTTGTGTGGCACTATCACCGTACTAAATGGGATAGATTTTGAACAGATCTAGCAAAGCAAAACTGGGCATCTATGAGGCGCTGTGGGCCATCAGCAGCAGCAGAATTGTACTCTACCACAATCTGTAACCTTATGGCCTGGCATATCCCCCACTCTACCATTACCATCAAGCCAGGAGACCAACCCTGGTTCAATGAAGAGTGCAGGAGGGCATGTCAGGAGCAGCACCAGGCATAGCTCAAAATGAGGTGTGAACCTGGTGAAGCTACAACCCAGGACTACTTGCATGCCAAACTGCGTAAGCAGCATGCGATAGACAGAGCTAAGCGATCCCATAACCAACGGATCAGATTGAAGCTCTGCATTCATGCCACATCCAGCCGTGAATGGTGGTGGACAATTAAACAACTAACTGGAGGAGGTGGCTCCACAAATATCCCCATCCTCAATGATGGGGAAGACCAGCACATCAGTGCGAAAGATAAGGCTGAAGCATTTGCAACAATCTTCAGCCAGAAGTGCCAAGTTGATGATCCATCTTGGCCTCCTCCTGAAGTCCCCAGCATCACAGATGTCAGCCAATTCGATTCACTCCGCGTGATATCAAGAAACGACTGAAGGCACTGGAAACTGCAAAAGCTATGGGCCCTGACAATATTCCGGCAATAGTACTGAAGACCTGTGCTCCAGAACTTGCCGCGCCCCCAGCCAAGCTGTTCCAGTACAGCTACAACACTGGCATCTACCCTGCAATGTGGAAAATTTCCCAGGTATGTCCTGTACACACAAAAGCAGGACAAGTCCAACTCGGCCAATTACCGCCCCATCAGCCTACTCTCAACCATCAGTAAAGTGATGGAAGGTGTCATCATCAGTGCTAACAAGCGGCACTTGCTTAGCAATAACCTGCTCAGTGACGCTCAGTTTGGGTTCCTCCAGGGCCACTCAACTCCTGACCTCATTACAGCCTTGGTTCAAACATGGACAAAAGAGCTGAACTCAAGAGGTGAGGTGAGAGTGACTGCCCTTGACATCAAGGTAGCATTTGACCGAGTATGGCATCAAGGAGCCCTAGCAAAACTGAGGTCAATGGGAATCGGGGGAAAACCCTCCGCTGGCTGGAGTCATACCTAGCGCAAAGGAAGATGGTTGTGGTTGTTGGAGGTCAATCATCTGAGCTCCAGGACATCACTGCAGGAGTTCCTCAGGGTAGTGTCCTGGGCCCAACCATCTTCAGCTGCTTCATCAATGACCTTCCTTCAATCATAAGGTCAGAAGTGGGGATGTTTGCTGATGATTGCACAATGTTCAGCACCATTCGTGACTCCTCAGATACTGAAACAGTCCATGTAGAAATGCAGCAAGACCTGGACAATATCCAGGCTTGGGCTGATAGGTGGCAAGTAACATTCATGCCACACAAGTGGCAGGCAATGACCATCTCCAACAAGAGAGAATCTAACCATCTCCCCTTGACATTCAATGGCATTACCATCGCTGAATCCCCCACTATCAACATCCTAGGGGCTACCATTGACCAGAAACTGAACTGGAGTAGCCATATAAATACCGTGGCTACAAGAGCAAGTCAGAGACTAGGAATCCTGAGGCGAGTAACTCACCTCCTGACTCCTCAAAGCCTGTCCACCATCTATAATGCACGGGTCAGGAGTGTGATGGAATACTCTCCACTTGCCTGGATGGGTGCAGCTCCAACAACACTCAAGAAGCTCGACACCATCCAGGACAAAGCAGCCTGCTTGATTGGCACCCCATCTACAAACATTCACTCCCTCCACCACCGACGCACAGTGGCAGCAGTGTGTACCATCTACAAGATGCACTGCAGCAATGCACCAAGGCTCCTCAGACAGCACCTTCCAAACCCGCAACCTCTACCAACTAGAAGGACAAGGGCAGCAAATACATGGGAATACCACCACCTGCAAGTTCCCCTCCAAGTCACACACCATTCTGACTTGGAACTATATCGCCATTCCTTCACTGTCGCTCGGTCAAAATCCTGGAACTCCCTTCCTAACAGCACTGCGGGTGTACCTACCCCAAATGGACTGCAGCAGTTCAAGAAGGCAGCTCACCACCACCTTCTCGAGGGCAATTAGGGATGGGCAATAAATGCTGGCCTGGCCAGTGATGCCTACGTCCCATGAATGAATAAAAAAAAATATTCATATAGTAGCTTTTCTGTGGAACCAGATTAGTCTTTGCTGCACTGCTTTCACCAAGTTTCAAGGGATTATTTTGTTGTGTGTTAATCACGGTGCCATTTCTGGCATGACAAATGTTGATAGAGAAATTGGAATTTGCTATCCTTGACACTTTGGTAGGTGAGGAGGACAGCAGTTTGCAGTAGAGGGGACTGTTACCATGGAGCTCTGTGGCAGGAGTTACTCCAAGGGTGTTGGCAGTTTGTGGCCTATCATCACCAAGTACTGATCAAATACATCTAGGTTACAGTGGAGGAAGGGGTGATTCAGGTCAAGGATGTGTTGCTCAGTGAAGGTAATGCGCTGCTGACTGCCATTCAGATCATTGATTCTTTGGAGGTTCCCTGATTTTGGTGAGTATGGCAAACTTGCCTCCAATGACGCAGAAACTGGAGAGTATTGTAGTCAAGTCCATTGTCAGTTTTATCTATGTGGAGCCAATTTTCGTGAAGGCACAGAGCAAATCTTGGAGAAGCATCAATGACTGGTGAACTGTTAGTGATCAAAAGGGACTGGTGAGAGGTGGGGAAGGGAGAGACAGAGAGATAAAGAACCACTCACTCAAGTTACAGCAACATCTTGGCTCGACCTTGGTGGGGTCCGCTAATATGTATGGGCCACAAAATTGGACAGGGCCTGAAAACTGATGCTGGGATCGTGATGTGGATTAGTCCACGCCCATTGCTTCCAGTGCAGGCGGCACACAAACTTTGTGCTGCCTGCTAATTTCAATGATTATAGCACGCAGCCTGTGCTAGACAAGCTGTTGAGTATGACAATTAGTGCAAAAATGGTGAGAGGCTAGAATGAGTTAAAGCTAGCCTGCAGTACTTAAAAGCAGCCTGCATCTCTTAAAGGGAACGTACATTGTGACTGGAGCAGGAGCTGGAAATCATTGTAAAAGTGATTTTGACATGGGGAACACTCTGCACAACATGGCAGAGTGTGAACTCTAAGATTTTCTGATGCTGCACTGGAGGGCTTGGTGCAGGAGGTGGAGAAATTTGATCTAATCACAGGGGGCCAGGAGGCCCTCCAGGCAAGCTTTGTGAAGGCAGTGGGACCAAATAGCCATTGCAGGCAATGCTGGGAGTCTATACCTGAGGACCTGGATGCAGTGCCGCAAGAAGGTCCATGACCTCCTACAAGTGGTCAAAGTTGGTGAATGTGTCTTAAAATGCCATATCCTATGAACTGCACCACTAGCCTCATGCACTGCTCTGAGCACAACATCCCCATCACTCACGAACAATCTCTATCAATCACTAATCATACATAACATTCCTGGCTTCACCTCACCCTCACGCACTTAACAGTGCTGCAAGCCTTGTACACGCTGCCAGCTCCTCGACTATTGACAGTCATATCACCAAACATATTGCACCACACTCACAGGTACACTTTCCTCTCTTGCAGGACAAGATGGTGCATAGCTGGAGGCAGCAGTACCTAACAGGCAGAGAACAGGCATGGCTGCACGCCCTTACCCTGAGGAAGGAGACTGATCGCCATCATCTCGTGGGGGAGACGAGAACTAGGAGATACAATTTAAGAATATGAGTCTCCCTTTTAAGATGGAGATGAGGAGAATTTTTTTCTCTAAGGGTTGTTGGTCTGTGGAATTCTCTTCCCCAGGGCAGGCTGGGTCATTGAATTTATTCAACGCTGAGTTAGATAGATTTTTGATAGACAAGGGAGTCAAGGGTTATGGGGGGCAGACAGGAAAGTGGATGAGACCACAACCAGATCAGCCGTAATCTTATTGAATGGTGGGACAGGCTCATAGGGCCTATGTTTCTATGTTGCTATTGGAGCAGCCATGACTGAGGCTGTAGCTAGTGGTGGGGCTGAAACCATTGAAGATGGTGGTGTATGTATTTTTTGTTCTTCATGGGATGTGGGCATCACTGGCAATGCCAGCATTCATTGCCCATCTCTAATTGGCCTTGAGAAGGTGGTGAGCCGCCTTGAACTGCTGTAGTGCATGTGATGTAGGTAAACCCACAATGCTGCTCGTGAGGGAGTTGCAGGATTTTCAGCACGATTCATGACTCCTCAAATACTGAAGTAGTCCGTGTAGAAATGCAGCAAGACCTGGACAATATCCAGGCTTGGGCTGATAAGTGACCAGTAACATTTGCGCCACATAAGTGCCAGGCAATGACCATCTCCAACAAGAGAGAATATAACCATCTCCCCTTGACATTCAATGGCATTACCATCGCTGAATCCCCCACTATCAACATCCTAGGGGCTACCATTGACCAGAAACTGAACTGGAGTAGCCATATAAATACCGTGGCTACAAGAGCAGGTCAGAGCTAGGAATCCTGAGGCGAGTAACTCACCTCCTGACTCCCCAAAGCCTGTTCACCATCTACAAGGCACAAGTCAGGAGTGTGATGGAATACTCTCCACTTGCCTGGATGGGTGCAGCTTCAACAACACTCAAGAAGCTCGACACCATCCAGGACAAAGCAGCCCGCTTGATTGGCACCCCATCCACAAACATTCACTCCCTCCACCACCAACGCACAATGGCAGCAGTGTGTACCATCTACAAGATGCACTGCAGCAACGCACCAAGACTCCTTAGACAGCACCTTCCAAACCTGCAACCTCTACCACCTCGAAGGACAAGAGCAGCAGATGCATGGGAACATCACCACCAAGTTCCCGTCCAAGTCACACACCATCCTGACTTGGAACTATATTGCCATTCCTTCACTGTCGCTGGGTCAAAATCCTGGAACTCCCTTCCGAACAGCACTGTGGGTGTACCTACCTCACATGGACTGCAGCGGTTCAAGAAGGCAGCTCACCACCACCTTCTCGAGGGCAATTAGGAAGGATGGGCAATAAATGCTGGCATAGCCAGTGACACCCACAACCCATGAATGAATTAAAAAAAATTTTTTTTGACCGTGTCAGTGAAAGAATGGCGATGTATTTCCACAGGCAGGATGGTGTGTGACTTGGAGGGGAACTTGCAGATGGTGGTGTTCCCATGCGTCCCCTGCCCTTGTTCTTCTAGGCGGTAGAGGTCGCGGGTTTGGAAGATGCTGTTGAAGGGGGCTTGGCGAGTTGCTGCAGTGCATTTTGTAAATGGTACAAAAGCAAAATACTGCGGATGCTGGAAATCTGAAATAAAAACAGAAAATGCTGGAAAATGTCAGCAAGTCTCGAAGTATCTGTGGAGAGAGAGAGAAACAGTTAACATTTCAGGTCGATGACCTTTCATCAGAACTGGAAAAATTAGAGATGTAACAAGTTTAAAGTAAATACAGAGACAGGAAAAGTGGGGAGAGGAGGAAAAGAACGAGGGAACATCTGTGATAGGGTGGAAGACAGGAGAGATTAATTGACAAAGGAGATGATAGTGCATGGAAAATTGGGACATAATGGGACAAGTAAAGAAACAAAAGATGTGTCTGAGGAGGTGTTCATGGGAAAATGCCAATCATTCCCAGAAGCTGCCTTTCTTCTTTGTGTCTTTCCCCTTTCAGATGCCCAAGACCTGCAACTTGCCAGATAGTAGTGGAACAGCAGAAAGACAGTGTTAGAGAAGAAGCAGTGTCACTCGCTCTCATACTCGCAACCACCAGCTCAGATACTGACACTGCACGTACTTTAGAGGATAGATGAGAGGCAGGATCTGCATGTGGTGAGACACTGGGCATGAGTGGTCTGCCGTGGGGGCAGGGGACAAGGGTGGCATAGGTGCTAGCTTTCCAGAGGGTGAGGTCACACACGAGTTCTGTTGCAGAGGACTCAGATGAGGACTTCGGTGGGGTGGCTTACAGAGCAAGGCTGATGGGTATGCATTGGCAGGCCTGCCAGAAAGCTTGAGGTCCGTGTTAAGGAGCATGGAAGAGTCTAGCAAAAAATTGATACAGGGCTTTGTGCAGAGCTTGGAGCCCATACTTTCCAGTATGAAAGTAGTGGCCAACTCCGTCAACTCACTTGCAGATCCAACTATGATGCCCAGAGCTACTCAAGGGTGTCCTGCAAGGCCATCTGCAGTCTGCCCCACTGAAAGTCAGCAGCTTTCCACCAGCTATGCTGCAGCCACTGGGGTAGCACTGTGTAGGAGCACTAGGACAGACAAAGGCACACAGGGGAAGGATAAGGGTGTTTAGTTGATGCTTCTATGCAATACAGCATGGTTTGATAAATTTGGTTTGGAATATTTATTTTGTGGTAGCTTTTATTTGATTATTTTGGCAAGCAGATGTTGTGATGGTCAGTAACAGAGAGAAGGTAAGGGGTGGGATTGTTAGTGAATGGGGAATTGGGGTTGTGTTTATGGTATTGCAGTTGGATGGGTCGATTACAGGCAGTCTGGCCAGAAAGGAGCTGTGTTGGTTACCTCCTCCTGGCCTCCTCCTCATCCTCCTCCTACTCAACTGGTAGCTGTATAGCTGGTGGTAAGGGCTGTGCCCTCATGATGGTGAGGCTGTGCAGCAAACCACAAATTTTGACGTGTTCTTCCAAGTATTGCAGGGCTCATCCAGAGTGGTCTCGGCAGTGGAAGTGTTGATTCAGCACCTCAGTGGTTTTCCCGATCACATTTTGGATGGCAGCATAGCTTTTATTGTATGCAGGCTGTGCACCAGTGCCTGGGAGTCATTAGCTATGTCGTCAAAACATAACCCCGTTGCCCTGTAACCACCCTCTGGTTTGTTGTGGCTCAAATGCAAATGCACAATGGACAGCCGCAGAATGAAAGCATCGTGACTGCTACTTGGATGTGGGGCATTGACATGCATGATACTTCGGAACAGGAGTAGGCCACTTCGCCCTTTGAGATATGCTGTGTATGTTTGCACAGCAGCAGGATGTTGAGGGAGTGGAATCCATTTCGGTTGTGGTACATCACAGAATTAACGTGTGGGGCCCGCAAAGCAACATGCGTGCAGTCAATCGCACCCTGCACCATTGGGAAGCCTGTAATCTACACAAAGCCACATTCATGCTCCTTTTCTCTGACGAGAGGAATGAATTGTATTCAGCTCTCTTGGAATATGGAGCCTCAGTGACCTCCCTTGTGCAATAGTGGACAGCAAACAGGGAGATGTTGAAAATATCACCTGCTCCAGTCTGGAAGGAGCCAGATGAATAACGATTCACAGTCACTGGCAATGCTGTTATTTCCCTGTTCTGAGGTTGCAGTTGTGGCTGCAGCAGGTGGCAGATTTAATGAGGAAGTTTTTGCAGTAAAGCGGAGATGTCTGACATGTTATTCCTCGCTGAGGTTGGGGTAGGAGATTTGCTACCTGAACATCCTGGGTGGATATGGCCCCCTGCTGAGAGTCTTCCTCCCCTCATCCTCCTCCCTCCTCCATAAGATTGTCTTGCACTGTGTCGCCTTTGCTCATTCTCCCTGTAATAAATGTAATGTTTCCAAATTCGCAGATGACACAAAACCCGATGGGAATGTGTATTGTGAGGAAGATGTAAAGCGGCTTCAAGGCAATTTGGACAGACTTAGTGAGTGGGCAAGAGCATGGCAGATGGAATATAATGTGGAAAAATGTGAGATTATCCATTTTGGTAGGAGGGATAGATGTGCAGAGTATTTCTTAAATGGTAAGAGCTTAGAAAGTGGAGATGTATGAAGTGACCTGGGTTTCCTTGTCAATAAGTCACTGAAAGCTAACATGCAGGTGCAGCAAACAATTATGAAGGCTAATGGTATGTTAGTCTTTATCACAAGAGGATTTGAGCACAGGAGTAGTGAAGTCTTGCTTCAATTGTATAGAACCTTGGTTAGACCGCACCTGGAGTACTGTGTGCAGTTTTGGTCCCCTTACCTTAGGAAGGATATTATTGCCATAGAGGGAGTGCAACGAAGGTTCACCAGACTTCTTCCTGGAATGGCAGGACTGTTCTATGAAGAGAGATTGGGGAAACTGGGCCTGTATTCTCTAGAATTGCAGAGAATGAGAGGTGATCTCATTGAAACCTACAAAATACTTAAAGGGATAGACAGGGTAGATGCAGCTAAAATGTTTCCCCTGGTTGGGGAGTCTAGAACCAGGGGACACAATTTCAAAATAAGGGGGAAACCACTTAGGACCGAGATGAGAAGAAATTTCTTTGCTCGGAGGGTTGTGAATCTTTGGAATTCTCTACCCCAGAGGGCTGTGGAAGCTCAGTCATTGAGTATGTTTAAAGCAGAAATGGACAGATTTCTAAATTTCAATGACATAAAGGGATATGGGAGCATATTCCGTGTGGGGAAAAAGGCATTGAAGTGGATGATTAGCCATGATCGTATTGAATAGCAGAGCAGGCTCGATGGGCTGAATGGCCTACTCCTGCTCCTATATTCCTGTCATGCGATAGTCCAAGGGCAATGCCTACTTCTGCACCCATGGGAGTAAGTGGTTTGTGCCGAACTCTTGAAGTCAGGACAAATTCCTTCACTATACCACTCCCTGTAGGCTTTGGCAACTTAAAATTACTGTAGAAACCACCATACTCTTCTACAATGGCATCAGCAGTCACTTACCTGAAAGTGGTGATGGTCCCTTTAAGTGGTGGGGGGGGCTCCTTCCTATTGCTGAATACGTGTTCAACTGTTCGCGTGCTGTGCAAGGTTAAGATAGCGAGTTAGCTGGAATGTTGAGGTCCAAAATGGCAGTGCTGGTATCAAATCAGCATTACATTCTGATTGACTTCACAGTTTACCTACACTGTATATTTCTGGCTGACACTCCTGCATGCGCACCAATGACCTCACCAAAATGGTGTCTGGCGCAGCTCACAGCACAAGTACACATACTTCAGATACAGTTTTGGAGGCAAAATGGCACTTGTAGTGCTTCATTTTGTGACCATTAATTTTTAAAAGATATTATTGTTCCTTGGCTTGTCACAATACTGATTCACGCTAGGGATGCTCACAAGTAGATCTCTAACAAGTAGTTATTATATCATTGCTAAAATTGCCATTTCTAGCACAACCATTATTTTTTTCTCCTAGCACGAGCCAGTAACTGCTCTAATGGATCTGGTCATCAAATATTCAGTGACATCCAATGCTGCTCTTGGCTGCCATTTGTATTAAAAGTACTTTGCTTTGATTAGAGTCCTTGTTTAAAAACTGATTTAAAACTTGTCAGTGTTTCAGTTATATTACTCGAGTTCATATTTGTTTTTAGTACTGCTGGTAAATGGTGACTCATCTGTGTGAGAACAGATTATTACAATTCCAGAGGTGAAGATAACAGGAAGTTGATAGTCGAATGCTTTGAAAGAGCCTGCTTGTGCATTTAGATCTGAAATTTGTTGCTATTGATTGATCTTAATAACATCCTCAAATTTCATCAGTAATTTCCTATTTTCAGGCTTTGTAACACCCAGCCAATTGTTTGATGCAGCTTGCACACTCAGCTGAATGTTCTGTCCACAGCTGTCCGTTACAACCATCCTCTCTGGGAAAATTATTCATGGCTTATCGATTGCAGATTTTGTACACTTGTCAAAATATTTCTTCTCTGAGTGGGTTAAATGGAGAATGTGAATGCTGCAGTATGTAATGTGCATGATTAGTATTTAAATCAAATAAGTGTACTTAATTTTTGTAAAAGAATTTTTACAAATCTTGGGCGTATTTTCTACCTTTACATTGGCAGGCAGAGGAAAATATTCTCTTTACAGCAATCCTTATGTACTACCATGCTAGATATGAATTTACCCCCTGGATTGTCCAGAATGTATGTTCCATCTTCCACTAGATTGCTGGAGGAAAGCAATGAGTGACATGGTAGGGTTGTCTAAATAGATTTTCCACATTCTTGATAAGCCAGCACCAGTAGAACTATAACCCAGCAAGAGATGCTACTTGCAGAAGAGAAAGATATTATGGGGAGTGGCTACTTGGTTCCAAATGGATGCTTCGCAATTCTAAAGCAAAGGAGATCCTGCATTTATGAGACTGTTCGCATTGAGATGTGTAACTCTAACTGCCATTATAAAAGTTGCAATAGGATCACATTGGAATAATATTTCAGAACACTTGGAAATAATGAAAGGACATTAGAGAGCACCATTCAGATATTTTAAGACCATCTCTAAATGCTCTCCTGCGAGCAGTAAAATGGAAGAAAATCAGGTTGTGTGAATATAATTTAAAAATGTCAATGGTCCTGCATTATGACTAAAATAGTGTAACAACTTACTGTACATACTTGGTCCATGAGACAATATTCTAACAGCTTAACCTGTCAGGAGATTAGAGTTTTGGTTTAGACTATTTAATTAGATAGTGATGAGTATCTACTGGCAGGTTGAATTATTGTCAACATTATTTTTTAGCTTCTTTAGTCAGAACTATTAGGGAATGATTGTATCTTATAATGTTAGCTAGTCTTTATTTGCATGTTTTCATATTTTTAAAGAACGTAAGTATTTTTTGGTTTAGCATGATATAGCTAAGCGCACCAAAAACTAATAATGCGAAGAAGAGTAGTAAGCCTGAGGATTCAGAGAGTTTTAGAAAACAGCAAAAGATGACCAAAAAATTGATGATGGAGAAAATAGAACATGAGATTAAGCTAGGAAGAAATATAAAAACATATTGCAAGAGCTTCTATAAGTATGTGTAAAGGAAGAGAGTAGCAAGAGTAAATTTGGGTCTCTTTAAAGCTGAGACAGGAGAAATTATATTGGTAAATAAGGAAATCGCAGAGACATTAAACAACTATTTTGTGTCTGTCTTCACTGTAGAAGACACAAAAACCATTCTAGAGATAGTGGAAATCAAGGATTTAATGAGAATGAGGAACTTAAAGTAACTGATATTAGTAAAGAAAAAGTACTTGAGAAATTAATGGAACTGAAAGCTGACAGATCCCCTGAACTTGAGGGCCTACATCCTAGGGTTCTAAAAGAGGTGGCTGCAGCGATAGTGGATGCATTGTTTGTGATAGTCATTACAACATAGAAGGGGGCCATCCGTCCCATTGATTCAATGTTGGCTCTCTGTAGAGCAATCCAGTCAATCCCATTCCCCCCTTCTACCCCCATAGACCTGCAAGTTTATTTCCCTCAAGCGCTTATCCAATTTTGAAATCATTAATCGTCTCAACTTCCACCACCCTCGTAGGCAGATAGTTCCAGGTCATTACCGCTTACTGCGTTTAAAAAAAAAAGTTCTTCCTCATGTCCCCTTGGCATCTCTTGCCCAAAACCTCATATCTGTGTCCCATAGTCCTTGTACCATCAGCTAATGGGAACAGCTTTTCTTTCACTACCTTATTTAAACCTGTCATAATCTTGTACTCCTCTATCAAATCTCTCCTCAATCTCCTTTGCTCCAAGGAGAACAATTCCAGCTTTTCCAGCATGACCTTGTAGCTAAAATCCCTCATTCCTGGAACCATTCTGGTAAATCTCCTCTGCACCCTCTCAAGGACCCTCACATCCTTTCCAAAGTATGACCAGAACTGGAGACAATACTCTAGTTGTGGCCTAACCAGAGCTTTATAAAGGTTCAGCATAACTTCCTTGCTGTAACTCAGTAACTCTATGTATGAAGCTCAAGATTCTATAAACTTTAGTCACGTCTCTCTCAAGATGTCCTGCCACCTTCAAGGATCTGTGCACATGGACCAAAGGTGTCTCTGTGCCTGTGTACTCTTGATAACTGTGCCTTTAAGTCTATATTGCCTCTCCCTATCCCTTCTGTCAAAATGCATTACTTCACACTTCTCTGTATTAAATTCCATCTGCGACTTGAGTTGAGAAAAATATAAACATTTCATGTTACGCAGTAAGTCAAATGTTCAAATGTTTCATAATCTCCTCCGGCCTACTGATTTTTATAGTGAGATATTAAAATTGTTTACAAACCAATGTAATGGGAAATAGCTGGTGGAGCCAACTGCTTGTTCTGAAATTCATACTTGTAATTGTCATCTTTTAAAATTCTTATTTACCCCACTATCTATAAAACATATTTCAACTATGCACCTGTAACAATGTACCTCACCAACCAGCGGGTGAGTGTTCAAAAATTTCAGTGTGCTTGTTTTCTGATCTGTGCTGGGGCACATTGCTGCCAGACTATCTTCAAAACAACATTTAGGCTCTTGTTTTCCAACAACTTATTTTGGCTTAATTGCAAACATTCCTATTTTTCATTACTTTTCTACTGCTTTATTCTGGCTCTGTACCCTTTATGTTTGTATATACAGAGGGATTTTACAGATGTTTATATTCAAGTTTTTAAGACTCAATTATTTATTTTGAATAGGATGTGTGTGTTCTGCAGCCTTGCACTTTTAGGTGTACATTTTAGAATGGTGGGGGTGAGTGCACAAGGGCTGCAGACAAAATAATGAGCAAGGTGGCAGGACCAGCAGCTTAATGCAGTGGAAGGTTCAAGCAGGTGAGTATCAAGTACGAGGTAGTAGGTTCATTTGAGAGACCTGATGACTGGCAGGTTGCATGGGATGGGAAAAGAGTTAAAATAGCTGAAAGGTAAGTTCATACAAGTATGCAAAGCAATTCTAAGCATTAATAGGAACTGGGTATCAGATGCAAGGCTTATAAATATCTCGAATATTGTCATGCTGGCCCCCACCTGCCCAGAATGAGGCACATTGGTTTTGTCATATGAACATTGATTTTGAACTGTTGCTGGAACGAGGAAATGACTTGAACAGATCAGCTGTGGCTGGAAAAAACATTTGCATATTAACAGACGGTACTTGTGTAGACAAAGGACCATTTCCTGACACATTCAACCCACAATGGAAGTTGATCACCAGACAGTGAAGGGGTGGGGAAGCACATTCCAGGGCCTGCTGGGGTGACACAATCCACAGGGGCCAGGATTGGTTGGACCAGCTGGTCACATGACTAACTGGCTGTTCCAGGGGTTTTTGAATCAGCCACAGAGAGTTTGAACTCAAAGACTGTTTGCTCCTGGACTGAGAAGATCTCTTCTGTCTGCTCCGATCTCTTTCTCACAAGCCTCTGAATCCACTGAACAGACATAAACCCCGAGAGAAAAAAGTCTCCTACAGCAAACAAGGTTCAAGAAGAATACTGGTCCCCAATGAAAAGCAAGATCTACCTACAATCAAGAACTCTACAGTGAGCTTGAAGAACCATAACAAAAATTCTTCAGATATTGCTTCAGACTTTTCCATTTTATTTTTCTTCTGTTTTCTATCTCCATTTGCATGTGTGTATCGCATATGCAAGCTAGCGTGGGCGTGTTGTGTATCTGTGGGCGTCAACCGAATTTGAGTTTAAGTTTAATGAATTTCAACCTTTCTTCTTTAAACCGAAGAAAACCTGTTTGTGCTGGTTTCTTTGCCTTATAATTGGAAAGCGGTGAACAAGGATTCACCGAGGGGGAGTTAAAAAAAAAAAGTGTTTTAAAAATTAAACCCTGTTACGGTAAGACCAGGTGAAGGCTGAGAGGGACTCCTAGACCCTTTTCTCACCTGGTCGTAACAAAATATATATATATATATATATAGTATTAAAAAGATAGGTATTGCAGAAAATGTGTCATCTACATGCATCCTCATACTCTATTGTGCAATTTAACTCCGTGCTTGTGAAGTGCTAGGTAGTATGTTTTTTAAAATATTTCAGGCTCCTCCAAAATTTGATTTCTCTGTTCACAAATATTTTCCAGTCGTCAAGTTAGTCTTACTCCAGTGGAGATAATGGATGCAGTTTGCGTAATGAGCTGAAATTCAAGACTTGAAACATTTTGCTCCAGCTGTGGCTATGTTCCAGAATACTAGAATGGGACTGTGTAAAATTCGGAGCCGTGAGGCACATCAACAGCAATGCTTTGTATTTGCTGCTGTACTGTGTTAATACTGTGTCTGGAATTTAAAAAAACACATTTAAAATTTGTTTTGATTGCAGTAGTAGATAAAAGGGAAGTGTTTCACTCAGCATAACCATTCTACATGTTAGAATCATAGAGAGTTTATGGCATAGAAAGAGGCCACATGGCCCATCGTTTCTGCGCCTGCCAGGAAAAAAAAAGCCACCCAGTCTAATCCCAGTTTTCAGCATTTGGTCTGCAGCCCTGCAGATTATGGCACTTCAGGTGCACATCCGGATACCTTTTAAATGAGATGAGGGTTTCTGCCTTTACCACCTTTTCAGGCAGTAAGTTCCAGACCGCCACCATTCACTGGGTGAAAAAATGTTTCCTCATTTCCCCTCTAATCCTTCTACCAATCACTTCTAATCCATGCCCCCGAGTCACTGTCCTCTCTGCTAAGGTAAATAGGCTCTTCCCATCCATTCTAACCAGGCCTCTTACAATTTTGTATATTTCAATCAAATCTCCCCCCAGCCTTTTATTTTCCAAGAAGAACAAACCCAGCCTATCCAATCTTTCCTCAGAGCTGCAATTTTCCAATCCTGGCAACATCCTCATAAATCTTCTCTCTAGTGCAATTACATCCTTTCTGTAATGAGGTGACCAGAACTGTACTCAAGTTGTGGCCTAACTAATTTATAAAGTTCCAGCATAACCTCCCTACTCTTATATTCTAAAACGTAGCTAATAAAGGAAAGGATTCCATATGCTTTCTTAACTGCTTATCGACCTGTCCTGCTACCTTCAGGGATCTGTGGACACACACTCCAAAGTCCCTCAGTTCCTCTGCACCTCTCCGTATTCTCCCATTTATTGTGTATTCCTTTGCCTTGTTTGACCTCCCCAAATGCATCACCTCACACTTCTCTGGGTTAAATTCCATTTGTCACATTTCTGCCCACCTGAGCAGTCCATTGATACCTTCCTGCAATCTACAGTTATTCTTGCTATCAACCACATGGCCAACTTTTGTGTTGTCTGCAAACTTCTTGATTATTCCCTCTTACATCTACATAGATGGTTGTAACATTGTAAAAATTCATGCCTGAAATCTACATTTTTAAATTACCAACTGTTTCCATTTATAAGATCATCATTTTTATCCTTTCCACTGGGAAAGAGGAAAATCAGGACAAGTAGTGAGGAAATGAAAATTGCTGAGGGCGAGGCACCTGACTTGGATGGACTGGACTGAAATAGGAGGGCAACTAATAAAAAATCAGCACAAGAGTAGAACAGCTCATTAACTTAATGTATTTGTTTCTGTTCCAACCCTGCTGACCTTTATTAGTGGTTAAATGATTCTTTATGACAATAGCCTATTCGAGTCAAAGAGTCATGTACAGCAATCCAATCAGGCCCATGCCTTGGCTGTATCCCCTTAGCCCTGCACGTTTATTCCCCTCAAGTGCCCATCCAATTTCATTTTGAAATCATTCTTCATCTCCTCTTCCACCACCCTCAGTGGCAGCGAGTTCCAGGTCATTACCACTTGCTGTGTTTTAAATAAGAAATTCTTCTCACATCCCCCTGCATTTCTTGCCAAAACCTTACATCTGTGTCTCCTAGTCCTTGTACTATCAGCGAATGAAACAGCTTTTCTTTGTCTACTTTATCTAAACCTGCCATAATCTTGTACATCTTTGTCAAATGTCCCCTTAATCTCCTTTTCTCCAAGTAGAACAATTCCAGCTTCTCCAACCTAACCTTGCAGCTAAAATCCCTCGTCCCTGGAACCATTCTGGTAAATCTCCTCTGCACCCTCTCCAGGACCCTCATATCCTTCCTTGGGTGATCAGAGCTGGATGCAATACTCTAGTTGTAGCCTAACCAGAGCTTTATAAAGGTTCAGCATAACTTCCCTGCTTTTGTACCCAATACCTCTATTTATGAAACCCAAGATTCCATATGCTTTGCTAACTGCTCTCTCAATATCTCCTGTCACCTTCAAAGACCAATGCGCATGCACCCCCAGGGTCCCTCCGTTCCTTTGTACGTTTTAGAACTGTCATTAAGTCTAAATTGCCTCTCCCTATCCCTTCTGCCAAAATGTATCACCTCACACCTCGGTGTATTAGATTCCATCTGCCACTTGTCTGCCCATTCTGCTCGCCTATTTATGTCCTTTTGCAGTCGATTGGCAGCATCCTCACTGTTTCCCACACCTCCAAGTTTGGTATCAACTGCAAATTTTGAAATTTTACTCTGTATTCCAATATCCAGATCATTTATATATATCAAAAAGGCAGTGGTTCTAGCACTGACCCTTGGGGAATACCACTGTCTATCATCCTCCAGTCTTAAAAACAACCATTTACGACAACTCGCTGTTTTCTGCCCTTAAACCATTTTTTAAAATCCAAGTTGACACTCGCCCTCCTATTTCATGAGGCTCAATTCTGTTAACTAGCCTTTTATGTGGTACCATGTCAAATGCTTTCTTAAGCTCTATACGGACCACAACCATTGTATTCCCTTCATCAACCTTCTCTATTACTTCATCAAAAAATTCATTTAGATTAGTCAAGCGTGATCTGCCTTTTACAAATCTGTGTTGGCTCTTAATTAACTCACATCTCTCCAAATGCCTGTTGTCCACCACCCCCCCCAGGATAATTGTTTCGAAAACCTTATCCACCACTGATGTTGAACTGACCAGCCTGTAGTTACTAGGAATGTCCTTACATTTCTTTCTTAAATAAGTGTGTCACATTTGTCACTCTCCAATCCTCTGGCACCTCCCCCATATCTAGGGAAGATTGGAAGATTATGGCAAGCCCTTCTGCGATCTCCACTCCCACTTCCTTTAGCAACCTGGAATGAAAGCCCTCTGGACTGGATGACTTAGTCACTCTAAGCATAGCCAACCTTTCCAGGTACATCCTGTCTATCATTTTTCACCCCATCCATTATCTCCACCATTTCCGCTTCTACTGATTATTTTGTCAGCATCTGCTTCCTTAGCAAACACCAATATACAGTACTCAATAAGTATTCTAGCCTTGCCTTGCACCTCTAAGAATATATCACCACTGTTGTCCCGAATAGGCCACTGCCTGCCTCTTGCACCAGCAGGTAAATAGTAAGCGGGTTGTAAGATTTTTGGGTTCCCTTTTGTGTTAACTGCCATTCTGTTCTCTCTTTGCCAGTCTTATTTTCTTCTTCACTTCCCTCTTTTTGTATTGGTCTTGTTCTCGCTTGAAGGATTCACTTGACATGCATCGTACACCCTCTTTTTGTGATTCTTCATATTCTCTATCTCCCTCATCATCCAAGAAGTCCTGGCTTTGGTTCCTCGATCTTTCAACCTACTTGTAATGTACCTGGCCTATATTTGCAACATCTCTTCCTTAAAGATCACCCACTGTTCCGTTACAGTTTTTCCCGTCAGTCTTTGGTTCCATTTTACCCTGGCTGGATCCCTTCTCATCCCTTTGAAGATGGTCCTCTTCCTATTATTTTGAATTGTTCCTTGCTCTTCTCTATTACTAATCTGAACCTTTAAGATATGATGATCACTCTTACCCAAGTGTCCCCCACAGACACTTGGTCCACTTGGCCTTCCTCATTTCCCAGCACCAGATCCAGGAGTGCCTCCCTCCTAGTTGGACTAAGAACATACTGGGTCAAGGAGGTCGTCCTGATCACATTTCTGAAATTCCCCCCCTCTCCTCACCCTTTACTCTAACATTATCCCAATCTATATTTGGGTTCTTAAAGTCCTTCGGTATCACCACTCTATAGTTCTTGCACACCTCTGAGATTTCCCTGCAGAAATGAACCTCTATATCTCTTTCATGATTTGGAGGCCTATAGAATGCCCCAGTATTGTGATCATATTCTTTCTGCTTCTCAACTCTGACCAAATGGATTCTGTCCTTGACCCCTCTCGGACAGCCTCTTTTTCCAACACTACAATGTCTGAATGGTGCTGTCTCCTCAGCTCCCTTTTTTCCTTCTCTATATTTTCTGAACACTTTGTATCCTTGAAAATTAAGTACTCCGTCCTCACCATTTTTAAGCCATGTTTACATTCTTGCCATTACATCATATTCCTACATGGTTATTTGTGCTTGTAGTTCATAACCTTATCCACCACGCTTTGTGTCTTTACATATATGCATTCTAAACCTGTCCTTGTATTCCTTCTTAGTCTGCTATCTAATATGGTACAACTTCCTTCTCTACTACTATCCAACACTCATTCCTTTATGCACCTTATCACAGAATCCCAGAATTGTTACAGTGTAGAAGGAGGCTATTCGGCCCATCGTGTTTGCACCGGCCCTCTGAAAGAGCAATTCACTCAGTTCCATTCCCCCACCTTCTCCCTGTAACCCTGCACATTCTTCCTTTTCATATAGCTATCCAATTCCCTTTTGAATGCCTCAATTCCTCTTTTCTCCTTCTGTATGCTGGTGCCCATCCCTCAACCACACTCGTGAACCTCCCCACAAGGACATTGGTCCCAGTCCTGTTGAGGTGCAACCCATCCCTTTTGAATAGGTGCCTCCTGCTCCAGACATGGTCCCAGTGCCCCAAGAATCTGAAGTCCTCCTCTTTGCACTATGCCTCAATCCTTGTATTGATCCTCCCTAAGTTGACGATTTCTACTCTCGCTAGCGTGTGGCACTGGGAGTAATCCAGAGATTAATACCTTTGAGGTCCTACTTTCTAACTTCCTCCCTAGCTCCTGAAAGTCTGACTGTAGGACCTCAAAACCTGCCCTCTCCGTCATTGTTACTCACATGCCACAACTTCTGGCTCACTCCCTTCCGCCTGCAGAATAACTTGTATACCGTGATGTCCTTTAGCCTGGCACCAGGGAGGTAACACGCCATGCGGGACTCATGATGACGGTTACAGGAACACCTGTCTGTCCCCCTATCGAATCACCTTTCAAGACTGCATTTCTACTCTTTGCTGTTCCCGCATGTGCTGTCCTTTGTCTATTGGTGTCATTGTCTGCACTGCTTTCCTTCAAGGTGTCAGCACTCCCAGCAGTATCCAATGTTGAGTTTGAAAGTGGCATACACCCTATGGACTCCTGTACTTCCTGCCTCTTTCTATGTTTCTGGTTATCCACCCATCTGCCCTGAACTCCCTCTGGCTGTGGGGTGACCACCTCATGGAATGTATGAACCAAGAAACTCTCATCCTCCCAGATGCTCTGCAGTGACTCCAGCTGTCTCTCCAGCTTGTAAATCCTGAGCTTGAGCTCATGCAGCTGAAGACCCTTCCTACACACCTGGTCCCCAAGACTCGTGAAGTATCCTGAAATTCCCACATGGTGCAGGAATGGTGCGCAACAGGTCTCAGCTGCTATCCATGGTCTAAAAAAAATCTCTTCCCTCTTTTAGAATCTAGTTAGTATCTTGTTTAAACTATTAATTTAAATTAATGCTTCTAGATCTGCTCTGTGCTAATACCACAATTTAAATTTTTAATTTCCTGGGCTCCTAATTTAAACGAATGCCCTAGTTTAGAGAGAGAACCAGTCACTTATCTGCTTTCCTTGACATCACACTTGATTTTTCTTTTTTCAAATGCACTCATTCTGACTCCCGCTGCCACTTTTAACTGTGGGTCTCCGGCCCTTTTCACACTCAGGCTTGCTCGCTCTGTTTCCTGCTGACTCCCCGCCACTGCTTTTAACTGTGGGTCTCCTGCACTGTTTTCCCTCAGACTTGTTCTCTCTCTCTCTCTCTCTGTCTCCTGACTCCCCGATTTTCCAAAATTCCCTATATTATGGAAAGCTACTAGTAGATTGGACGGTAGAAAATGTTATGCCACTATGTAAAAAAGGAGGGAGAGAGAAAACAAGGAACTACAGGCCAGTTAGCCTGACATCAGTTGTCGGGGAATATGCTGGAATCCATTATTAAGGAAGTGGTAACAAGGCACTTAGAAAATCATATGATGATTAGGCAGAGTCAACATGGTTTTGTAAAAGGGAAATGGTATTTGACAACTCTATTCGAGTTTATTTCAAATGTAAATGTCAATGTATATAAAGGGGATGTAGTATATTTGGTTTTTAAAAAAGCATTCTGAAAGTTGCCACATGAAAGATAGTTTCACAAGATGAAGATTCATGGAGTTTAGAGTAATATGTTAGCGTGGATGGAGGATTGGCCGTAGGGCACAAAAATAAGAGAGTAGGAATAAACAGGTCGTTTTCTAGTTGGCAGGCTGTCACTGGTGGAGTGCCGCAAGGATCAGTACTGGCATCTCAGCTGTTTACAATCTCTATTACTGACTTGGTTGAAGGTGCTGAATATAATGTATCCACGTTTGCTGATACAGCAAAGTTAGATGGGAAAATAAGCTGGGAGGAGGATACAAAGGGCTGAATTTTACCAGCCCCTCAACATGGGGGGGGGGCTGTTAAATATTTGTGGGAGCGGCCCACCACGGCCCCCAACGCCAGGAAGACCCTGCTGCATTTTATTGCTGGCAGCGAGGCCTCGGTGCGCACCCCCCCCCCCCCACCCTCCCAAATGGCAGGGCCTTCATTTAAATGTTAAAATTAATTAAAAACAAATGCTAATTAACTTACCTGGTTCCGGCGGCCGTCCCATGCCGATTTTACGGCCACTGTTCGGAACTCTGTATGGAGTTCTGAGGCAAGACACCGGTAGGGAGAGGGGAGGAGTGAAATTATCAGGACGGGGGGGGGGGGGGGGGGGAGAGGGAGTGGGGAAAACCTTTCTTATTGGCTGTGGGGATGGTGGGAAGGGGTTGAAAGGCAAATGTGAAGAGGTTGGGGGGAAATGTTTGGGATGCTAATAAAGTTAATTGTCTACATTTTTGCAATAAAAAACACGTTTAGAGGGGTTGGGAAAGGGCCTCCAGCTTTTTATTATTTTTAAAATGCAAATGAACGGTTATATAACTTTAAGACTTTAATTCGTTCCTTGAAGCCCTTTAAAAATGGCGCCTGTGCGGTGGCGCCGGATGCCATTGCCGGGGACGGAGCAGTCGCCCCCGCCCCGCTCCCCACCTACGTCCTCGGGGACGGCCGCTCTGTCCCCTCCATTTAAATGAGCCCCATGCAAAATATTGCGGGGGATCAGCGGCAGTGCGCTAATAAAATTCAGCCCAAAGAGTCTGCAAAGGGATATAGATAGGTTAAGTGATTGGACAAGAAGGTGGGAGATGTGAGGTGGTTCATGTCAGTTACAAGAATAGAAAAACTGAATTTTTTAAAATGGTGAGAAATTATTAAATGTTGCTGTTCAGAGGCATTTTGGTGTCCTTGTACGCAAAATACTGGAGGTTAACATGCAGGTACAGCCAGGAATTAGTGAAGATAAATTATAAGTTGGCCTTTATTGCAAGGGGGTTGGAGTACAAAATTAAGGAAATCTTACTGCATTTCTACAGGGCCTTGGTGAGACCACACCTGGAGGTCGGTGTATAGTTTTGGCCTTCATACTTAAGGGAAGATGTACTTGTCTTAGAGGGGGTGCAGTGAAGTTCACTAGATTGATTCCTGGGAACAGAGGCTCATTCTTCTAGGAAAAATTGAGTAGAATGGCCCCATACTGTCTAGCGTTTAGAAGAATGATAGGTGATCTCATTGAAACATATAAGATTCTTAGAGGGCTTGACAGGGTAGATGCTGAGGCACTGTTTCCTCTGGCTGGAGAGTCTGCAACTAGGGGGCATAGTCTCAGGATAAGGGGTCGGCCATTTATGACTTGGATGAGGAGAAATTTCTTCACTCAGAAGGTTATGAATCTTTGGAATTCTCTACCCCAGAGGGCTATGGATGCTCAGTTGTTGAGTATATTCAAGGCAGAGAGTGATAGATTTTTGAGCTGTTGAATCAAGAGATATGGGAATCAGGTGGCAAACTGGGGTTGAGGTCAAAGATCAGACATTGAATGGTGAAGCGATTTCAAAGGGCTGTATGGCTGCCTCCTCCTATTTCTTATGTTCTTAAGAAAACAGGAAACTCAATAGAGGTAGCATGCATTATGGAATACATTTTGTTTACACTTGGAAAGCAATACAGCTTTTTAGTTCATTGGTTATTTTTCTTTCAAACAAAAGACATGAGTTAGGAGCACCGTACGCCCTCACAAAATGGGTAACCCCTGATTCACGTCTCAAAGAACAAAGAAAATTACAGCACAGGAAGAGGCCCTTCGGCCCTCCAAGCCTGCGCCGATCCAGATCCTCTATCTAAACCTGTCGCCTATTTTCTAAGGGTCTGTATCTCTTTGCTTCCTGCCCATTCATGTATCTGTCTAGATACATCTTAAAAGACGCTATCATGCCCGCGTCTACCACCTCCGCTGGCAACGCGTTCCAGGCACCCACCACCCTCTGCGTAAAGAACTTTCCACGCATATCCCCCCTAAACTTTTCCCCTCTCACTTTGAACTCGTGACCCCTAGTCTCGGTAACCCATTGCATAAATGCACTTTGTGGTCTGGTGTACAGCCATCAAGTCCAGCAATGCCCCTTTTCATCCATGCACTGTACTGAGTACACTGATCTCTGCTGGGGCAACTACTATTGACTTCAGTCCTTTTGGACTGGGAAGGAGGGAACAAATTACCTGGGGTTCCTACTCCTGATTGTATGGAGCACAGTGCACAAGTTTGAATGGTGGGCCAGGACCAGATCAGCTCTAATAATCTGCCAAAATATCAATAGCCCACACAGTCCAGGCTGAAAAATGCCATTTGCTTGAGATATTAGAGAGTTGCTATTACCATATCTCAGCAGAAGCCCTATCTCTAGAAAGAAAGGGGTGAAAATAGAAAATGTTGCAAAAAATCACCCATATATGTATGTTTTCTTAATGTTTATATTTAAAGAGAAAATTCCGGGTACCAAAAACCCCTTTAAGTAATGAAGAACTGCTTTCGATTTCCTAATTTCAGATTAATTTTTATGGTTTCAATACAGTGAAAACAAGTGAAAAGCAGATGGTTTCACTGAGTGCTTTAAAATTAGCAGCCTTTGCTCCTTACTACTTGCTGCATGGGAACTGAGTGGCAATCTGCGTAAATTTATTTTCCCCTTTGCTGTATATCATCTGTTCAGTTACTAGTAAAAGCTTGCTTTTATAAAACCATCCTATATTGATGTTTGTTAGGCAGCTTTTCAAATCTCTATTGCTGATGGGTGAGGATCTTGACCAGAAGTGCAGACTTCTTAAATGATCTCTTGGTTTTCCATGTATTTTAACTAATAGTTATAAATCATGTGAAATTGTCTGGTGACAGGCAAAATGTTGTTAGAAATCTTTTCAAATAAATCAATGGTTGCTGTAACAGTGGAAACATGTTCACTTTGAAACTAGTTTTACTCTATCAATGAAATGAGAGAATTTTATTTGTGCATGGGTAGTATGAAGAATGTTGTGTGTTAGAACAATCTTCCAAAGTAGGACTTATAATTTGTTTATGTATTCATCCAGAAAGGAGTGTGTGTTCGTGTGTATGAATGTGCTTGTGCAGGCATATGTGTACATGTGTGGCTTGAATCCATCTGTATTCTCTCCAGCCCTTTTTGGTCTCCCAGGTCTATGTACCATTTGAGGCTAACAGAATAAAGTGGGATAGACAGAGGAGGTGGCCTGCTCCTATCACATTGCCAATACCACCAAGAGCTCGCTGCTTGGAGGTGTACAAAAACCCAAGTCTGAGATAAGAAAGGGGTAGTGATGGTGGTGACTGGATGCCTGGGACATGCTGCACGGAAGGCCCAACAGCGTTCAATCCATATTGAAGCCTCTTGAGACTCTCCTTTCAAAAGTAAAATTCTGTATGACCATGACAGTGTGCATGTTTGTAGAAGAAGTTGTCCACTATAACAGAACAAGGATCTGTACTGAACCCTGCCATTGACTTCATGTCATGCTCGATCTCAGTTGCATTGGGCAGTGCCATGACTCTCATAGCCATTTCATTGGTAGAATGTCATGGAAATTTTTTTTTTATTCACTCATGGGATGTGGGCGTCGCTGGCCAGGCCAGCATTTATTGCCCATCCCTAATTGCCCTTGAGAAGGTGGTGGTGAGCTGCCTTCTTGAACCGCTGCAGTCCACGTGGGGTAGGTACACCCACCAGTGCTGTTAGGAAGGGAGTTCCAGGGTTTTGACCCAGCAACAGTGAAGGAATGGCGATATAGTTCCAAGTCAGGATGGTGTGTGACTTGGAGGGGATCTTGCAGGTGGTGGTGTTCCCATGCATTTGCTGCCCTTGTCCTTCTAGTTGGTAGAGGTCGCGGGTTTGGAAGGTGCTGTCTGAGGAGCCTCGGTGCGTTGCTGCAGTGCATCTTGTAGATGGTACACACTGCTGCCACTGTGCGTCGGTGGTGGAGGGAGTGAATGTTTGTGGATGGGGTGTCAATCAAGCAGGCTGCTTTGTCCTGGATGGTGTTGAGCTTCTTGAGTGTTGTTGAAGCTGCACCCATCCAGGCAAGTGCAGAGTATTCCATTACATTCCTGACTTGTGCCTTGCAGATGGTGGACAGGCTTTGGGGAGTCAGGTGGTGAGTTACTCGCCTCAGGATTCCTAGCCTCTGACCTGCTCTTGTAGCCACAGTATTTATATGGCGACTCCAGTTCAGTTTCTGGTCAATGGTAGCCCCTAGGATGTTGATAGTGGGGGATTCAGCGATGGTAATGTCATTGAATGTCAAGGGGAGATGGTTAGATTCTCTCTTTTTGGAGATGGTCATTGTCTCGCACTTGTGTGGTGCGAATGTTACTTGCCACTTATCAGCTCAAGCCTGGATGTTGTCCAGGTCTTGCTGCATTTCTACACTGACTGCTTCAGTATCTGAGGAGTCACGAATGGTGCTGAGCATTGTGCAATCATCAGCGAACATCCCCACTTCTGACCTTATGATTGAAGGAAGGTCATTGCTGAAGCAGCTGAAGATGATTGGGCCTAGGACACTACCCTGAGGAACTGCTGCAGTGATGTCCTGCAGCTGAGATGATTGACCTCCAACAACCACAACCATCTTCCTTTGCGCTAGGTATGACTCCAACCAGCGGAGGGTTTTCCCCCTGATTCCCATTGACTTCAGTTATGCTAGGGGTCCTTGATGCTGCCTTGATGTCAAGGGCAGTGACTCACACCCCTTGAATTCAGCTCTTTTGTCCATGTTTGAACCAAGGCTGTAATGAGGTCAGGAGTTGAGTGGCCCTGGCGGAACCCAAACTGAAGGTCACTGAGCAGGTTATTGCTCAGCAAGTGCCGCTTGATGGCACTGTTGATGACACCTTCCATCACTTTACTGATGATTGAGAGCAGGCCAATGGGGCGGTAATTGGCCTGGTTGGACTTGTCCTGCTTTTTGTGTATGTGACATACCTGGGCAATTCTCCACATTGCAGGGTTGATGCCACTGTTATAGCTGTACTGGAACAGCTTGGCTGAGGTGCGGCAAGTTCTGGAGCACAGGTCTTCAGTACTATTGCCGGAATATTGTCAGGGCCCATAGCCTTTGCAGTATTCAGTGCCTTCAGTCCTTTCTTAATATCACGTGGAGTGAATCGAATTGGCTGAAGTCTGGCATCTGTGATGCTGGAGACTTCAGGAGGAGGCCGAGATGGATCATCAACTCGGCACTTCTGGTTGAAGATTGTTGCAAATGCTTCTGCCTTATCTTTCGCACTGATGTGCTGGGTTCCCCCATCATTGAGGATGGGGATATTTGTGGAGCCACCTCCTCCAGTTAGTTGTTTAATTGTCCACCATCATTCACAGCTGGATGTGGCAGGACTGCAGATCTTAGATCTGATCCGTTGGTTATGGGATCGCTTAGCTCTGTCTATTGCATGCTGCTTACGCAGTTTGGCATGCATATAGTCCTATGTTGTAGCTTCACCAGGTTGACGACTCATTTTGAGGTATGCCTGGTGCTGCTCCTGGCATGCCCTCCTGCACTCTTCATTGAACCAGGGTTGATCTCCTGGCTTGATGGTAATGGTAGAGTGGGGGATATGCCAGGCCATGAGGTTACAGATTGTGGTTGAGTATAATTCTGCTGCTGCTGATGGCCCACAGCACCTCATGGATGCCCAGTTTTGCATTGCTAGATCTGTTCGGAATCTATCCCATTTAGCACGGTGGTAGTGCCGCGCAACACAATGGAGGGTATCCTCAATGCGAAGACGGGACTTCGCCTCCACAAGGACTGTGCGGTGGTCACTCCTACCAATACTGTCATGGACAGATGCATCTGCGGCAGGCAGATTGGTGAGGACGAGGTCAAGTATGTTTTCCCTCTTGTTTGTTCCCTCTCCACCTGCCACAGACCCAGTCTAGCAGCTATGTCCTTTCGGACTCGGCCAGCTCGGTCAGTAGTGGAGCTACCAAGCCACTCTTGGTGATGAACATTGAAGTCCCCCGCTAAGAGTACATTCTGTGCCCTTGCCATCCTCAGTGCTTCCTGCAAGTGCTGTTCAACATGGAGGAGTACTGACTCATCAGCTGAGGGAGGGCAGTAGGTGGTAATCAGCAGGAGGTTTCCTTGTCCATGTTTGACCTGATGCTATGAGACTTCATGAGGTCCAGAGTCGATCTTGAGGACTCCCAGGGCAACTCCCTTCCGACTTTATACCACTGTACCGCCACCTCTGTTGGATCTGTCCTGCCAGTGGGACAGGACATACCCGAGGATGGTGGTAGTAGTGTCTGGGACATTATCTGTAAGGTATGATTCCGTGAGTATGACTGTCGGGCTGTTACTTGACTAGTCTGTGGGACAGCTCTCCCAACTTTGGCGCAAGCCCCCAGATGTTAGTAAGGAGGACTTTGCAGGGTCAAAAGGGCTGGGTTTGCGTTTGTCGTTTCCGGTGCCTAGGTTGATGCCGGGTGGTCTGTCCAGTTTGATTCTTTTTTATTGACTTTGTAGCGGTTAGGTACAACTGAGTGGCTTGCTAGGCCATTTCAGAGGGCATGTAAGAATCAACCACATTGCTGTGGGTCTGGAGTCACATGTAATCCAGACCAGGTAAGGACAGCAGATTTCCTTCCCTGAAGAACATTACTGAACCAGATGGGTTTTTACAACAATTGACAATGGTTTCATGGCCATCGTTAGACTAGCTTTTTAATTCCAGATTTATTCATTGAATTCAAATTCCACTTTCTGCTGTGGTGGGATTTGAACCCATGTCCCCAGAGCAGTACCCTGGGTCTCTGGGTTACACTGGTGCAATGATGCAATGCACCTTGAGGATTTTGTAGGTCTGTAGAAGGCTGGAAGTCCTTGTTCAAGATGATCAGATGCCTTGGTGAGAATTTGGTTTCTAACAGAGGCCTGCAGGCTGGCTTGTAGTGTCTTACACCTACATTTCATGTGAGTGGCACTGCAAAGCCTCTTGCATATAACATTCAGCTACCGTACAGTAGCTGAAATGGCAGGCACATTAAGTTCCAGTGAGATCCCAGCTATTTAGAGCTGTCATCCATTCTGCAAGGAAGACTCTGTCGACCTCCCATAATGTCTGCCTTTTCCATTTCAGATGTATTACTTTGACATAGCACTTCACAAGTACATGGGACATTAAGCCACACAATAAGAATGGAACTGCACAAATAGTTGAAACATGAATCACTGAAGTATTAGGATGACTTATTCGCACCTGGTCCTATGTCGGCTTCTGTGCGTTCATAGCAAGTTTAGTCCTTTAGTGTGTATTACAGGAAGTAAACAGCAATAGCTACAGCTATCTGTTTGTAAAGACATAATCAGTTTAATAAGATACCCGATAAAACTATTCATGACTTTATAAAAGGATAGCTGTATTGATGAAGAATGCTGAGCAGTTTAAAAATTACTTAATGGTTTTTTTGCATGGGAGGTATACTTCCAGGAGCAGTCCATGAAATTGAGAGTTTAGGCTATGTGTGAAATCCGTGTTGGAATTTTGACTTTCAGGTATGTTTGACTGTGGAAAGTACAAGTGTATTGGAGAAGCAGTATAATATGCTACTATAAACAGCTGAAGTTTCTTATTGCCTGTCTCTGGCCCTGTGTCAGCTCATCCATTCCTTTGTTACCTCTAGATTTGACTCTTCCAACGCTCTTCAGGCTGGCCTCCCATCTTCTACCCATCATGAAATTGAACTCATCCAAAACTGCTTCCTGTATCCTAACTCTCAACATGTCCTGTTCACCATCATCCTTGTGCTCACTGACCTGTATTGACTCCTGGTCCAAAAACGCCTCAATTTTAAAATTCTCATCCTCGTTTTCAAACCCTTCAACGGCCTTGCCCATCCTTATCTCTGTAACCTTTTCCATCCATACAACCCTCCACGATCTCTGTGCTTCGCCAATTCTGATCTCCTGTGCATCCCTAATTGTAATCACTCTATCATTGGTGGCTATGCCTTCAGTTGCCTGGGCCCTAAGCTCTGGAATTCCCTCTGCAGCCTGTCTGTCTCTACTTCTCCTCTACCTCCTTTAAGACACTCCTTAAGCCAAGCTTTTGCTCACCTGACCCAGTATCATCATGTGGCTCAGTGACAGATTTTGTTTGATAATCACTCCTGTGAAGCATCTTGGGGCATTTTACTATGCTAATGGTACTATAGAAATGCAAGTTGTTTTTGTTTCATGGTGTATAATTTATTGAGCATATAAATCATTGGACAAGACTTAGCCAATGGATTTTTCTTGTGCTGTACCATCATCTGCAGTTGCTTGTTTTTGTTCATTTTGTAAATGTCCTCCTCTGTGACCCTGGCGAAGTGGGGCACCTTTGCAGCATTAAGCAGCATGCAAGAGAGACCACCATGATTTTCCTGAAAAATTAGAGGGCACTTTGTAAAACACCTCCCTGGCCAATCTGGTCATGGCTTCAGGCCCTCAAAAGTGTATGACAGCCTCACTCTGGCATCTGCCTTGTTGTGCCTAATCTGCATCTCAGATTGAAAATTCCTTTGTGGATGCATGAACCATCTTAAGATAAAATAACCCTTATCCTCTAGGGAACTGATTCCTGTTTTCTCCACTGAAAAGAAGGGGCTCTAGGATTACCATTGTAGACATGCAAATGCCACAAATGAAGTGTTTAAAAATATAAATTTTCTCGACAGAGCATGTCACAGACCTCACATGCTTTCAATACCTGTACCTCCCTTCAGGCTTCATTCTACGAATGAAGGAATGTTAGGAGTACCTTTAAGTTGCTGTCTTGCTGCAGTTTGTCTGATTACTTCGTTTCACATGTCCTAGGTTTCTGTTCAAAAGCATTTTGAGATACCAACTTTGTTGAGGTTCAGGTAGATTTTTTTAATAACCAGCACTGCTGCTGGTTTCCTATGTTGACAGATGTGCTTCTATGTTACTATTAGGCTCAGAAAATCTTTGCAGGGCAGGCTTCCAGAACTGTTATGTCAAAGAAGCCTGCATTACTTTAAATGCTGGAAATTCCCCTGAAACATTAGCGGATAATAGCCCGGACTTTCTGATAGGAGTAACAGTGAGGCTAATGACGCTTACCGTTATAACGAGATAAATCGGAGAGCAATTTCTGGTGTATGCACATGCACTGTTAAATCTGGAAATGCAGACATTGCTGTCAAATATGCCCTGCTCTTCCACAGGGTGGACTGTAACAGTTCTCGTCAATAAACTTGGCATTGAAATCAATACAATAACATTATCTTCCCCATAAAAGATGCCAGGAAAGGTTAGGCCTGGCGCTTTCAGGAGCAAGTGAATTATTAATGGCTTGATAAGTGATAATTACTGCCAAACAATCTCTCTGGTCCTGAAAATTTAATTTAATGTGTGGAGTCTCATTCCTTCAGAAGTTAATTAGTGTTGCAGACTTCATAATTTTAAAAAAGATTTTCTGTCTGTATCTTCTGTCCCTTTTCCTTAGAACATTGAAAAATAGGAGCAGGAGTAGGCCATTCGGCCCTTCAAGCCTGTACCACCATTCAGTACGATCATGGCCCCTTATCCTTAGACTGTGACCCCTGGTCCTGGACTCCCCCGCCATCGGGAACATCCTTCCTGCATCTAGTCGGTCCAGTCCTGTTAGAATTTTGAGGATTTCTATGAGATCCCCTCTCGTTCTTCTTCTAAACCCTAGCGAATACAAGCCTAATCGACCCAATCTCTCTTCATATGTCAGTCCTGCCATCCCAGGAATCAGTCTGGTGAAACTTCGCTGCACTCCCTCCATAGCAAGAACATCCTTCCTCAGATAAGGAGACCAAAACTGCACTTCTGCAATAATACTCCAGATGTGGTCACACCAAGGCCTTGTATAATTGCAGCAAGACATCCTTGCTCCTGTACTCAAATCCTCTCGCTATGAAGGCCAACATACCATTTGCCTTCTTAACTGCCTGCTGCACCTGCATGCTTACTTTCAGCGACTGGTGCACAAGGAATATCATCTGTTTTCCCAATTTTTACTTTGCTTTCTGATCATTTAAATCTCATTTATAGCTCCTGCATTATAATTCCTGGTTTAGACTCTGCCTGTCTCTGAGGATTCTCCAATCTGATTGGTTGAAGTGCCTCGCTGTATCTTGACCAACTCATGGATGCCGCGCTGGATCAGACACTGGATTAGAGCAAGTCTCCACTCAAAAGCCATTTACAACTTTGTGGGCGGTTGTCAGAGAGGTGAACAGCAAGCATTGTTTCTTTGCCGTTGACTGCAAAACCCAGGCTAATATTTTCATGTCAGTTCAGAAATTTGGCATAAATAATTGCCTTTTACAGGAGGCCTGTCACCTTTTGTAGAAGATTTTGAATTTCTTGACTGATTTTATTCGGTGAATACACAAGGATAGGTTATGCCAGAAGGTTCCTTTCATCAAACCCGATTTAGATGTTGCAGTTTTTCTTTGTTTATTAATTCCTTGTTTCCTTGAATTAGCTATAGCAAGTAACTCGCCTCCTGTCTCTCCTATGCCTGTCCACCATCTATAAAGCACAAGTCAGGAGTGTGATGGAATATTCTCCGTTTGCCTGGATGGGTGCAGCTCCATTAACACTCAAGAAGTTCAACACCATCCAGGACAAAGCAGCCAGCTTGATTGGCACCCCATCCACCACCTTCAACATTCACTGCCTTCGCCACCAATGCACAGTGGCAGCAGTATGTACCATCTACAAGATGCACTGCAGCAACTCACCATGCCTTCTTCGACATCACCTTCCAAACCCGCAACCCCTTCCACCTGGAAGGACGAGGGCAGCAGATGCATGGGAATGCCACCGCCTGCAAGTTCCCCTCCAAGCCACACACCGTCCTGTGTGGTTACTTGGAACTATATCGCCGTTCCTTTACTGTCCCTGGATCAAAATCCTGGAACTCCCTTCCTAACAGCGCTGTGGTTTTCTACACCCCTAAGGACTGCAGCAGTTCAAGAGGGCAGCTCACCACCACCTTCTCAAGGGCAATTAGGGATGGGCATGGAAGATGGCAGGATCCCCAAGGACACATTGTACAGCGAGCTTGTCACTGGTATCAGACCCACCGGCCGTCCGTGTCCACTAAACTACTTTAATAGAAAAATACCTGTCAAAGAAAGCCTGCAATTCAGCAAATTACAGTCACCCAGTAATTGATTTTTGTGGAGGATCACAATTGTTGCACAACCAGCTTGTGTTTTCTTCCCATGGCAGGGGAGATGGTGACGTCGTGGTAATGTCGCTGAACTAGTATTCCAAAGGTCCAGGCTAATGCCCAGGGACACGAGTTCAAATCCGACCATGGCAGCTGGTGGAATTTAAATTCAATTAATTAATAAAAAAAAATCTGGAATTGAAAGCTAGTTTCAGTGATGGTGCCATGAAAGTATCATCGATTGTTGTTTTAAAAGAAAACCATATGGGTTCACTAACGTCCTTTAGGGAAGGAAATCTGCCATCCTCACCTGGTCTGGCCTACATGTGACTCTAGACCCACAGCAATGTGATTGACTCTTAACTGCCCTCTGAAATGGCCTAGGAAGACACTCAGTTGTCAAGTGCAATTAGGGATGGGCCACAAATGCTGGCCTTGCCAGTGATGCCCACATCTCATGAGAGAATTAAAAAAATTTCCAATGTGCTAAACCTCAAAGGGTTAGCAGAGAAATTAGCAATTGGGTTAATTAAAATACACCAAATTGTTTGTTTGATAAGGTTATCCAGGGTGTACATGGAGAAGATAATTTTTCATTATTGATTCTTGGTTGTGAAAACAGTTGAGAGAATTTGGCAGAACTGTACCAGTATATTAAGACTGGAATACTCAATTGGTAGGGTGTTTGACCCATACTTAAGAGTTAGGGAGTTGAATGATGGTAAGGACCAATCATCCTTTGATGTTCTAAGGTTGGTGAATGGCATACCACTAATGGGAATGAATGGAGTCAGAAAAGTTGTATACAAGACAGAACACATAAGCATGGAATATTACCAAATGGCACTCCTAGTTCATGGGTGAAACAGAGATGGCACTGTGCCTAACAATATGTCAAAATGTTACAGTAAGCTGGGGAATTGTAGCCTCAGCCTAAATATACACCATTACTGGCATTCCTGGCCCTTTATATTTAATGTAAACTTATTATTGGTGTTTAGAAGAAAAAATTGAATTAATTTGTGACTCAAAGGAAGCTGGCTGTTTATAACAGTATTTGCTAATGCAATGTATTTTTCCCCAAATTTTATTGAGAAGGTAAATATGCAAATTGGAATTTTGTAGAAAATGTCCTTTATTTAAAAAAATTATATTTCTTTGATTCCAGCCTTCTCTAAATGGTTTTATTATGTGACCATGCTTATGCCAGCATCTACTTTCACCATTGCAGTTGGATACTGGGTTGAAGTTAAATCTGAATGCACCCAGATGCTTAGTCCATCATCCTCATCTTCAACCTGTACAAATAAGAGCTGCAGGTTTGCATTGCTATTCTTACAATGAAATTACATTCAAAGCTCTGTAATGGAAATATGTGGTAAACTCTTTATATATTTATGTGCTGTTGCTCAAATAGTAACCCACTAATTTATGCATATTGTAGGCTACCTAATTTAAAATGTTACAATGTAAATGGATGGCGCAGTAACCCACTTTTTTTTTTCTATACCGATGAGAATCTTAAAAACTGATATGGGGTATCAAAATTCAGTTAGGACAAGATATGAATTTAAAAAAAAGTGCCATTAAATTGGATAAACTCGTCTTCCATTCATGATCTTCATCCGTTGTCTTCTCCACCCTCTCAAATTGTCTTGAATATGTCACTGCTCAACTCTGTTCACCTTTCCCACAACTCACTGTTCGAATCCCTTCAGTCTGGATTCTGAGCTGCCCAAAGCACTAAGACTGCCAGCAATGATGTTTCTGTGACCACATTATCCCTCCTTGACAATGCCACAGTGATTGGCACAATTGATCTTTCATAACCTCTCAGCTATGGTCTACTTTTGGTGGTCTCATTCCTATCTGTTCCAATATAGCCAGCACATTTCCAGCAGAGGCTTCTCCTCCCATCCCTGTGGTGTACTCAAAAGTTGTCAACCTTGGTCCCTTCCTTCCTTCCCATTTAAATATTGATCCTCGGTGACATTATCCATAGGCATGCAGTGGTTTTTCCATGTGCCTCTTCACCCCTTTTCTTGTCTCTACAAGTAACTTGCTGTTGCAGACTGCCTGTCCAATATCAGAATGGAACATTGTGAAGCCAAGGACGTTGCATTTGGGCCTCAGCATGAAGTCTGTACTCTTGCCACTGTTTCTAGCTCCACTCCCATGGCTTGGTCAAGCTGCACTGAACTATATGCAGTTTTGGTGAGATGCTTGTCTAGAGCTGACTTTCAAACCCCATTTCCTACTTCTCCCTCTGAAATATAATCTTCTTTGGCTGCTACCTTAACCTCAGTGCAGTAAAATCCCTTTTCGACTGTTTTGTCATTTTCTGATTTGATTTCTTGATTTGATTTCTTGAATTGATTTCTGATTTGATTTCTTGTTGACCAAGCTGCACCTTTCACAAGCTTCACAAGTCCTGTCCCACAACTTTCCCCATACTACATCCTCGTTGCTCGTTACGCCAATAATTACTGACCTACACTGACTCCTGCTCCCCCGACACATTGATTTTAAAATCCTCATTGTTGTCTACAAATTCCTTGATGACCTTGTCCCACCCAACCTCAGTGATATCTTCCATATTAAATCTAATTCCAAGCCAATCATAGAAATTTACAGCATGGAAGGAGGCCATTTGGCTCATCGTGTCCACACCGGTTGATAAGGAGCCATCCAGCCTAATCCCACTTTCCGACTCTTGGTCTGTAGACGTATAGGCTCTGGCATTTCAAGTGCATATCCAAGTACCTTTTCAATGTTATGAGGGTTTCTGTCTCTACCACCTTTTCAGGCAGTGAGTTCCAGACCCCCTACCTCCTCTGGGTGAAAAAATTTCCCCTCGAGTCCCCTCTAAGCCTCTTACCTCTTGCCCTAAATCTATGCCCCCTTGTTATGGACCCCTCAACCCAGGAAAATAAGGTCTTCCTATCCACTCTATCTAGACCCCTCATAATTTTATACACTTCAATTAGTTTTCCCCTCAGCCTCCACTGTTCCAAAGAACACAACCGTACCCTATCCAATCTTTCCTCATAACTAATATTCTCCAGTCCAGGCAACATCCTCGTAAATCTTCTCTGTCCCCTCGCCAGAGGAATCACATCTTTCCTATAGTGCGGTGACCAGAACTGCATGTAGTACTCTAGCTGTGGTCTAACTAGTTTTTATACAGTTCTGGCATAATCTCCCTGACCTTATATTCTGTGCCCCAGCTAATAAAGGCAAGTATCCTGTGTGCCTTCTTGACCATCTTATCTACTTGTCCAACCACCTTCAGGGATCTGTGAACGTGCACTCCAAGGTGTCTCTGTTCCTCTACACTTCTCAGTGCCTTACCATTTATTGTGTGTTCCCTTGCTTTGTTAGCCTTCGCAAATACACTTTTATTTTTATTTATTTAGAGATACAGCACTGAAACAGGCCCTTCGGCCCTCTGAGTCTGTGCCGACCATCAACCACCCATTTTATACTAATCCTACATTAATCCCATATTCCCTACCACATCCCCACAATTCTCCTACCACCTACCTACACTAGGGGCAATTTACAATGGCCAATTTACCTATCAACCTGCAAGTCTTTGGCTGTGGGAGGAAACCGGAGCACCCGCCGGAAATCCACGCGGTCACAAGGAGAACTTGCAAACTCCACACAGGCAGTACCCAGAACTGAACCCGGGTCGCTGGAGCTGTGAGGCTGCGGTGCTAACCACTGTGCCACTGTGCTCCGGATTGAACTCTATTTTCCACTGTTCCGTTCACCTGACTAGTCCACTGATCTTTTTTTATTCCTTCAAGGGATATGGGCGTCGCTGGCTAAGCCAGCATTTATTGCCCAGCCCTAATTCCCCTTGAAAAAGTGGTGGTGAGCTGCCTCTTGAACCGCTGCAGTCCACGTCACGTAGGTACACCAATAGTGCTATTAGGAAGGGAGTTCCAGGATTTTGACTCGGTGACAGTGAAGGAACGGCGATATAGTTCCAAGTCAGGACCGTGTGTGACTTGGAGGGGAACTTGTGTGTTCCCATGCATCTACTGCCCTTGTCCTTCTAGGCGGAAGAGGTTTGGCAGGTGCTGTCGAAGGAGCCTTGGCGAGTTGCTGCAGTGCATCTTGTAGATGGTACACACTGCTGCCACTGTGTGTCGGTGGTGGAGGGAGCGTATATTGAAAGTGGTGGATGGGGTGCCAATCAAGCGGGCTGCTTTGTCCTGGATGGTGTCAAGCTTCTTTCTGCAGTCTGTAGCTTTTTTCTTCATTATTAATCACATGGCCAATTTTTGTATTGCCTGCTGGACTTCTTAATCATACCCCTATATTCGAGTCCACGTCATCGATATAAGCCACTAAAAACAAGGGGCCTAGTACTAAGACCTGCGGAACCTCAGTGGAAACAGCTTTCCAGTCACACAAAACACCAGTGACAATTACCCTTTGCTTCCTGCCTCTGAGCCAATTTTGGATCCAACTTGTCACTTTGCCTTGGTTCCAGTGGGCTTTTACTTTCGTCACCAATCTGCCATGTGGGACTTGCCCAAAAGCCTTGCTAAAATCCATATAGACTACATCAAATACACTACCCTCATCGACCCTCCTTGTTACCTCCTCAAAATATGAATCATGTTAGTCAGACATGACCTTCCCTTAACAAATCCGTGCTGACTTTTTGATTAATCTGTGTCTTTCTCAATGAAGATTTTTCCAGTCCCTCAGAATTTTTTCCAATAATTTGTCCACCACTGAGGGTAGGCTGACTGGCCTGTAACTACTTAGTCTATCCCTTTCTCCCTTTTTAAATAATGATGAATACTTAATGAATACTTTGTATCTGTTTTCACAAAAGAGAGGGGAGGTGCAGGTCCTCCATTCCTCTGGCACCACCCCTGTAGACAGGTAGGATTGAAAAATGATGGTCAGAGTCTGCTATTTCTTCTCTCGCTTTGCTTAGCCTAGGATATATTTCACCTGGGCCTTGGGATTTGTCCACTTTCAAAGATGTTAAATCCCTTAATACTCTCTGTTAATTTTATCTAATATTTCATACTCCTCCTCCCTGATTGTAATGCCTGTATCTCCCCTCTCTTTTGTGAAAACAGATACAAAGTATTCATTAAGAACCATATCGATGTCCATTGCCTCCATGCTCAAGTTACCCTTATGGTCCTGAATAGGCCCTACTCTTTCTTTAGTTTCCTGTTGCTCTTCATGTATTTATAAAAAATCTTCGGGTTTTCCTTGATTGTACTTGTCAATATTGTTTCTTTGCTTTCCAAATGTCCTTTTTAATTTTACTCCTACACTTTTTAATACTCCTTTAGGTTTTTTTTGCAGTATTGAGCCCTCTTTATGTCATAAGCTTTCCTTTTTCTCTTCATCCTCTCCTTTAACATCCCTTGACATCCAGTGGGTTTTGGATTTGTTCGTCTTACCTTTTTTTAAGCGAACATAGTTGTTCTGAACCCTCACTATCTTTTCCTTGAATGCCCCTGGCACTGATTTACCTTCAAGTAGCTGTTTCCAGCCCACTTCAGCTAAATTGCATCTCAGCTTAGTAAAATTAGCTTTTCTCCAATTGAGAACTTTTTTCCTGGTCTATCTTTGTCCTTTTCCATAACTACCCTAAATCTGACTGAATTATACTCACTTCTACCAAAGTGCTCCCCAACTGATACCCCTTGCACTTGCCCAGCTTCCTTCCCTAAAACTAAATCCAGAACCACCTCTTATTGAGCTTGCTATGTACTGGCTTAAAAAAAAGTTCTCCTGAATGCATTTTTAAGAAATCTGCTCCCTGTATGCCTTTCATACTAAGTTCATTCCAGTTAATATTAGGGTAGTTGAAATCCCCCACAATTACTGCCCTATTGTTTTGCACTTCTCAGAGATTTGCCTACATATTTGCTCTTCTAATTCCCTCTGACTGGGGGTCTATAAGTATACTCCCAGTAGTGTGATTTCCCCCTTTGTTCTTCATTTCAACCCATATGGCCTCATTTGATGATCCTTCTGCCATATCATCCCTCCTTACATCTATAATTGTTTCTTTAATCAATATTGCGACCCCCTTCTCCTTTTTATCCCCCTCTCTATCTCATCTGAAAATTCTGTAACCAGGAATGTTGGGCTACCATTTCTGCCCTTTCAGCCATGTCTCAGTAATATCCACATGTCAATCTGTGCTCTCTACTCAACTGCCTTACCCGCTAGAATTCTTGCATTGAAGTATATGCCATTTAGCAAGGTCAAACTCCCTTGTTGTCTATTTTTATAGCCTTTGTTTCCTCTGCCTTCCAAACGCACTTACTAATTTGCTGCCTTCCATTTCCAATTTCTCTGCTTTCTGAATCTACTCTCATATTCCCATCTCCCTATTAAGCTAGTTTAAACCCTCCCCAACAACACCAGCGAGGATATTTATACTGGTCCGGCTGAGGTGCAATCCGTTCGGCTTGTACAGGTCAAATCTCCCCCAGAAGCAGTCCCAATGCCTCAGGAAACTAAAGCCCTCTTTCCTGCACCATCTCTCTGGCCACGTATTCATCAGCTCTATCTTCCTATTTCTGTACTCACTGGCGTGTGGCACTGGGAGAAATCCAGAGATTACTACCTTTTGAGGTCCTGCTTTTCAATTCTCTCCTAGATCACTCCTCCAACTCTGATCAGTGAATTCCCGCCACCCCACTTCATTCCACTATCAGATGCCATGACCCCATCCTCTGAACTCCTTCCCCAAACTTGCCACCTTGCATTCTATGTTCCCATCTTTAAACACCTTCTCAAAACTCATCTCTTTGACAATGCCTTTGGTAATCTTTCCTAACTCCTATACTATTGTGCTTGTTTCTCTTTGTGAAATGCCTTGAAATGTTTTTCCATGTTAAAGGCACAAGTCTGTTGCTGTTTACTTCAATTCTTTAGAGGTTTATTCCTCTTTTCCTTTGAGTAAATAAACCTGCACTTGGTATCTCATTAGATGGTTACAACTGACTGCAGATTTTATAGGAATTTTGAGAAACTCCGATTTGAATGTAACATGCCCTTTACCACTCAGTGATGAAGCTTATGGGAGGAGTAATACTAAAGAAAGAAGTTGCCTTATGAAATTGTACTTGAGATGCTCTCACAAGCATATATAAAATTTCAGGCTTTATTTAGGTTATTGCTTACCTATGAGATATTGGTATGACAAACCAATTTTTGAAAATTAAAACTTTAAAAACAAGTTTGAACAATTTAATCCCAATGTCAAGTCAGACTTCCATCAGACCTATATTCACGATAAAATGTTACTTCAATCAGGGTATCTTAGATCATCCAGTAACGTGTAGATGTGAATCAAATTGCAAAATCATAAACCCTCGAATTATTGTAACTTGGATAATTGATTTTGTATGATCTGGGATAGTAGGAAGACCTACACTATAATTGGTTTCCAAAGGTGATTTGTGAAGAATTTGACTCTGTTTAATTAAATTGTGTATCAAATCAGTGCTATTACTTTGCTTTTGACCCATTTAAAAATATTTTTCAGTAGCTATATTTATTCCCCCAGTTCCTGCATTCTTTTACCCTGTGGTTTTGCACCCTTTTTTACTAGTGTTTCCCTGCCATCCTGTGATCACCCAGCCTATCCTTGCCGTTTTCAAAACCCGATAGCTCAAGCCCAGGATTGCATTCCTCATCGCGTCTTTGCACCTGATTGTCTGAAATTAAGGAGCCAAGAGGTTTTGCTTCCACTGGTGGCTCGGTGCCTTTCTGCAGCTTATTGTGTCCTGGGCACTCACCCTTTCTCCAGGGTTGATGTGCTAATAGTCCCAGCTAGCTTTTCTAGTCTGGGAATGGCCAGGTAAGTTTGTTGCTTTCATAATGCTCTTGAAATTATGTAAATTATTGGTGCTTTGTTTACGAACATCAAAAAGGTTTCTTTTAAAGAAGCTGTTCTTTAGCATGTGAAATATATCCCAGAAAAATCTTTTAAAAATTCAACTTAAATTATTTCCATGTTAATTCCCATCTCCAAATCAGATCATCAATTTGTTGATTTTTTTTTTTAAATTAGTAAAATTATTCTAAAATTAGCAAGTGAATTTTTGTGAATTCCTGTTGTCATATTATCTCGTTCCAGATCAATACAAATGAAGCTGAAGGGCAGGCATAGAGGTTGAACACAGAGCTTTAATGGATACTTGTTGCTTCAGCCTACATGTGCTAACTGTCCAAGAGAACTGAATCACATGATATTGCATCACT
Source organism: Heterodontus francisci (assembly GCF_036365525.1). Taxonomy (NCBI): domain Eukaryota; kingdom Metazoa; phylum Chordata; class Chondrichthyes; order Heterodontiformes; family Heterodontidae; genus Heterodontus; species Heterodontus francisci. The sequence continues at coordinate 121,650,147 of NC_090374.1, forward strand.
TCCTGTGATAACATACATATTAACAAAAACATATTGAAATGATTATATTTAACATACTAACAAATACATACTAACATCACAACATCTCCCTTCCTTTAAATGACAACCCCATATAGTATAACATTAATATGTATATAAATAAGCAACCCTTATGAGATATAGGAAATTTGACAACTATAACACTATTTACATAAAATATTCAAGTGTAACACTCCTCTTCAAGGTGTTGTCTACGTTTGGGACAGTACTGGTTGTCAGCTGACTTGACCAGACCTTGTGACAATGACATGGGTTTGTTCTCGAACTGTCAGTCCTTTCCTCCTAAAGAGTGTGTTTGGGAGGATTGTCCTCAGTTGCAGATTTGTCTCTTGTTATCATTTCATCTGCAAAACATACATGCGTATGCATAGGCGATGCTGGTTGTTCACCCTGTGCATGGATAGCAGAATCTCCCCTGAGGTGAGATTGATTCCTTCACAGTACCGCACCATTTGGTGTTGTTACCTCATACAGACTTGGTTCTTTGCACACGTTGGACACCTCTGCTGGGATCCATGTCTGTTCTTGCGGATATATGACCCTCACTTCTGGACAATGTATAGGGCGGTAATTCTGCACTTGCACGCACATCATGTGCGTCTTACATCTTGTTTTGTTTCTGACGTAACCGGTCTGTGATCAAGGACAATTTGGTGAGATGATAGCTTGGTAGTGTGGTTCTCAATGGTTGACCAAACGTAATCTCGGCAAGTGATGGCAATCTGGAGCCTATTGGCATTGTGTGAAGATGCAATATTGCAACTTGGATATCTTGCCTGGTTTCTGAACCCTTTTTGATCAGCGATTTGACTGTACTGACCACACATTCAGCCATCCCATTTGAATGAGGATATTGGGTGATGATGTGACATGGTTGATAGACTATAATTCATCCATATCCTGGAACAGTTTTCCCATGTATTGTGGACCGTTGACATCACGGTAGACACCACTTCCAAAGGAACAGTAAAAACACTAAAGATAGCACTAACACTGTTGGCCACAGCTGTACTCTATGCGTCTCGAAGCCTCTGCACATTAGGAAATTTGGAGTGGTGGTCAGTCACCCGCAGTTTTCTGTGCCCACAGAGCACAAATCTGTTGCTAGCTTGATCCATGGTGATGATGGTATGTCATGTGGTTGGAGAGGCTGTTTCTGTTGACCAGCCTGGTGTCCTGACCTGCATCACGAGATCTCACCATCTGGTCAGTGTCCAAGCTGATGCTGGGCCAGAATACTGATTCGCGAGCAAGTCCCCTCGTCCTTTCTATTCCCATGTGTCCTTGGTGGAGCTGTCCAAGTATGTCAGACTGAAGTATTGCCAGGATGAGTACTTGGCGTCCTTTGAGTAGTACTCCATTGGATGTATTGATTTTTGTCTCTATATGGCCAATATGTTCTCAGATCCATCGAGATCTCCTGAATGGTCTCTGGCCAACCTTCTACAACGATTTGCCACAGAGCTTGGAGCATGGGGTCTTGAGAAGTCTTCCTTTGGAGTCCCCCTGTCTTGTTTTGACCAAAGCACATGAGATCTACATTGCAGACATTCTCAAAGCTTGCACAGACTTCGTCCACCTAGAAATCAAGTGGTATGTCTTGCGCCTTCCCAGGGTTGAGCAGTCCACTTAGAGTGTCTGATAGGACCATCTGACTATTGGGTTTGTATCTGATATCACAGTTGTGGCCCTGAATCTGGATGCGAAACATCTGGAGTTGAGGCGGTGCACTAATGAGCGATTTTCTCCAGATCATCTCCAGCAGCTTATGATCTGTCTCGACTGTGAACTCTTTGCTGAATAGGTATGTATGGAAACTGGTGATCCTGAAGGCAGGTGAGAGTTTCTTGTTCAACATTGGAGTAATTTGCTTGTGCTGGTGTCAGACCTTTTGAACCAAATACAACAGGCTTGACCTTTGTGATGCATCCACTTCCACTTCTGAGGGTCATAGTATTGAAAACATGATTTGGCTGATGGCGCTTGTTTCAGTGCATTGAATGCATGTTGGTGATCTTCCTGCCATAGGAACGGTGTGTCTTTCTTCAGCAATTCTCTTAGTGGAGATGCTTTTTCTGAGAAGCTCGGTATGTACGCAACAAAGAAGTTGAATTGACCTAGATACCTTTGCAGGGGGTCCTTGTCCTGCGGTGTCAGCATTAACTGCATGTCTTCGATCTTCCTAGGTCCAGGCAGGCATCTGAGCTTGAGTAAATGGCAATGAAAATATTTATGCTATCTGCCTTAATGGAGCACTGTTTGTAGTTGAAAACTAAACTTTCGCATCAGGCAGTCTCCATTAACAAGTGCAGATTTCTGTCATGCTCTTCGTCTGCAATACACACACAGCCCAGGACTCATTCCGTTATCTGGTCCATATGCTGTTGAAATGTACCCTGGCTGACCGTCAGCCAAAATGATAAACGGAGGAAACAGTACCTGCCAAAGGGAGTTCTAAATGTTGTTGGCTTGCAACCCTATTGACAAGTTTACATACCAATATCTTTTTTTTGCATCTAATTTAGAAAAGTGTGTTGCTGCAGAAAACGTTGGGTTTAGCTCTTCTAGCATTGGCATCTTATGAGGACATCTCTTTAAGGCTTTGTTTAGCCTCCTTGGGTCTAAACATAGTTGAATTGAATTGTCCTTCTTGATTGCGGTAGTGATGGACTTACACCAGTCCATGTGATATTGCACTCGTGGAATGATGCCTTGTTTTTCCATTCCATCTTCAATTTTTTTCGAATGTGGTTGCATTTACGCGGCAGCTTGATTGACGGCATTGACCTTCTTTAAGGTGTAGGACTGCTTCCCTGTGGAAATTCCCAACTGTGCCAAACCGATCCAGCTACAACCTCTGGAGGTCTTGTACCGATCCAATTGGTGTGCACCTGTTTTGACTGCTGTGATCTTCTGACTGGGTTAGCTCATGAATGGTGACCATGTTAAGTTTGTTGCACGCTGGTAGCTCTGCTACTGCTGGTCCTGACACATCCACTGTGTAGAATATCTGAGTAGACCATATTGACTCTTTGTACCTGCATTCCATGTCTAGGGAACCTAGGCACTTTATTCGTGAGCCATTGTATGCCGTAAGCTTCACGCTTGTGGGTTGGACCACACACTTCCATGCCTCATGGTCCATGTCCTTGAGAACGTAGAAAGGTAGAGTGTTGGCACATGCACCTGTGTCCATCTTCACTCTCAGTGGATGCCGTCCAGCCTTATTGGGGCAGACGATCTGGTGTGTTGCAAAAGCTTGCATTTTGTTAACGAAATGGACCTGTTCCGCTCAGGTGATCGTGTGAAATAGCTGTTCACCTGTAGTGTCTTCACCTCGATCCACCTCATCCATTTTGATCAGATGTTTCCCAATTTCATGCAAGTGTCTTGCCTCCCTTCGCCTCTGGGTGGCATAGTTCTGCAGCTTGAGCACTGCCTGCTCCTGGCTTCTCGTTGTGTTCCTACTGCTGAACCTTCTGCAAAGGCCCAATGCCTTCTAAGCCCGCATGCCTTGCACATGTCTGGGTATGCTGGGCATCTACACGGTTGTTGGGAGAGCCCACAGTTACTGCATACCTTGTTCTGCCTAGGTGCCTTGGATATTATACCCACTGGCGTCTCTAACCCTAAATCTTACAATCACTGTCTCCCTGTGATAATTGCCTTCGATCTGTCCGTCCTGTAGTATACTCTCCATGCCGTGTCCATTCGGCTTTTCCAGGATGTCTTTCTAGAACGCCTCAATAGGAGTGGAGGCGATAACCAACTCCATAATTCATTCCAAGAGTTTAGAATCAGCGATGTTGCATTCTTTTGCTTTCTCTCTGCACCAGTTAACAAAGTCGTCCAAGTTCTCGTTGGCTTTCTGTCCATACAGCATGATGGTGTACTCTGAAGTTAACTTTAATCCTAAGATGACTTTCTGATGTAGCCCATAGCTTTGATGACTCCTTCTGGTCAGTATTGGATAAACCAGAAGTATTGAATCTGAGCAGACCTTCGTTTTCGTATAGTGATCCTAATTTTTATAGCCTGTTTCTCTGCTTCCACAACCTCGTGATCTAGGAAGCATAGTTCAATCCTCTGCTTAAACAGTTTGAACTTGTCTGGGACATCAGATGCTTTCCAGTCCATCTTTGGAAATCCAGCTGGCGTTGCCTAAGCCTTCTACTCTTTTTTTTTTTCTCCCCCGAGGAGCAAACCTTGCTTTAAAAGTTGCTGCAAGCTATGATGTCTGCAGAGCTGAGCAAGAACCATGCCCTGAACTGTATTGCTGCAGAGAGGGCTTGTGAGCTTGTAGGCGGGAGGGGCCCTTGCGTTGGGGTTGGCTAATGATGTGCCAGTGAGGCGGCAGTGAGAAGAAATCCGTACCAAAACACAATGCTGCACTGATCTCTGTGGCTGGCACTACCATTGATTTTTGTCTTGCTGGCCTGGGGCAAAACCAGGAGTGTGTCCAAATTGCCTTCAATCTCTACTCGCACCGTTGCTGTCCCGATGTGAGAGCTGTGATCTGGTCGCAGCACTTCAGGTAGGGCTTCTGATTTGAATTGTCACTTTCAGCTGCTGATCAATGCTGTCGACTCAGTACCGTTGCCACCATATTGTATTATCTCTTTCTAGATTAATACAAATGAAGCTAAAGGGCAGGCATAGAGGTTGAACACAGAGATTTAATGGAGACTTATTGCTTCAGCCTGAACGTGCCAATTGACTGTGCAATAGAACTGAATCATGTGATATTGCATCACCTCCTGTGATTACATACATATTAGCATAAACATATGTTTAAATGATTATATTTAACATACTATCAAATACACTATCACAACACCTGCCAAATCTGTTTTTAATTGTGTCTTGTGGAAACAGTCCTAATGATGTTCCTAAAGGTATCAATAAAGGTTGATGAGTTCCACAGTACTACACTTGAAATAAAGTTTTGTGTTCCTGAGACGGGCATGAATTGGACCTCTGCTTCTATGTATATTCCTACTGCAGCAGAATAGCAGCAATAATAGAAAGCTAAATTGTATTCGTGTCTATAAATTATTCACTTGATGCCTACTAATTTATAATTTGCAATTGACCTATTGGGCTTAAATTATTGAATATGGAGAATGCTTTAGATTGAGTGAAGAATGAAAAAGAAAAGCTGCTGCAAACAAGATAGGATTTTCTTTGTGTAGAATAATTATAGCTTACACCATTTGTTACATTACAGTAGCTTTTAGTGTTCTTGTACTACACAAAATATTAAAAAAAAAGTGATTATCTTTAATAGTGTCACACATCCAAAGCTGGTCAGTTGTGTCTGGAAATTGAAAAGAATGGCGTAAGCTCTTCCTCAGAACTCCAACTTGACTTTCTATAGTTTCTTGTTTTCAGGTAATGGAAAACCTGTAATGCCAGTACTTTCTGTTTATATTTCAGATTTTTGTTTTTACAATTTTCACCATATTCCACTTCAAGAATTATTTTACGAGTTTAATGTACTGTACTTCAATGGTAGACTCTGCTTGTACTGTAACAGGAGATTGAAGATAGGTCAATCTGAAGGATAGGACAGTTGGCTTGCTGTTCTCAAATTCTTGGTACATTAGGTTAATGAGTGAGTTTAAAAGTTGCTGGTTAACTTCAAAACAGATACAGAGAGCTCTCTGCTGCTGTTGGCATTTTATTGTGGTGGAGCATCTCATGGATACTTTTGACTGAGGATTGATGGCCCTCAGTTCAGTCTAAATGCAAGACATCCAAACATTTGTGTTTTCAAATAGTGATCAAATTAAAGTTACTAAACACCTTACAGAGTTACAGAACAAACATCTAAATATTTTGTTTTAATTTTGGTGAATTTTTCAGCTCATCAAAGGTAATGGATGTTAGTACTAGGTAACGCAACACTTTTTCATTTCAACTGTGGATTCTCACCATTAAGGACTCACTGTAGATGAATTAAATGCTGAGCAAAGTTCCCTCCGCTCTGCCTGAGACTCGGCCTCAACACAGTGTCCTTACTGTACTAATGTGACATTTTCATATGTCAGACCAGTTATTCTGTGGTTTCTCTGAGAATGGTGCTTGAAGCTGAAATAGGGATATTTTTCTACTGTAGTTTCTGTTCACTAAGAACTGGCTTGTGATTACCCAAAATTATTTTTCCAAAGGACTGTTACAGCCAATGTACAGAGGACACTTGTATGGATTAGATCACAGAACCATTACAGTGCAGAAGGCGGCCATTCAGTCCATCATGTCTGCATCAGCTCTCTGAATGAGCAATTCGCTTAGTGCCAGTCCCCCACCTTCTCCCTGTAACCCTGCACATTCTTCCTTTTCATCAGACAGTCTAATTCCCTTTTGAATACGTCAATTGAACCTGCCTCCACTGCACTCTCAGGCAGTGCATTCCATACCTTAACCACTTGCTGCGTGAAAAAGTTTTTCCTCATGTTGCTTTTGCTTCTGTTACCCATTACTTTAAATCTGTGCCCTCTCATTCTCGATCCTGTCATGAGTGGGAACAGTTTCTCTCTATCTACTCTGTCCAGACCCCTCCTGATTTTGAATACCTCTATCAAATCACCTCTCAGCCTTCTCTTCTGCAAGGATAAACTGTCCCAACTTCTCCCATCTATCTTCATAACTGAAGTTCTTCATCCCTGGAACCATTCTCGTGAATCTTTTCTGTACTCTCTCCAATGCTCTCATGTCTTTCCTAAAGTGCTGCGCCCAAAACTGAACTCAGTATGTTTAAGAAGGGTAGCACGGATAATCCAGGAAATTATAGGCCGGTGGGCCTTACGTCAGTGGTAGGGAAATTATTAGAGAGGATTCTTTGGGACAGGATTTACTCCCATTTGGAAACAAACGAACTTATTAGCGAGAGGCAGCATGGTTTTGTGAAGGGGAGGTCGTGTCTCAGTAATTTGATTGAGTTTTTTGAGGAAGTGATGAAGATGATTGATGAAGGAAGGGCAGTGGACGTTGTCTATATGGACTTCAGTAAAGCCTTTGACAAGGTCCCTCATGGCAGACTGGTACAAAAGGTGAAGTCATACGGGATCAGAGGTGAGCTGGCAAGATGGATACAGAACTGGCTCTGTCATAGAAGACAGAGGGTAGCAGTGGAAGGGTGCTTTTCTGAATGGATGGATGTGACTAGTGGTGTTCCGCAGGGATCAGTGCTGGGACCTTTGCTGTTTGTAGTATATATAAATGATTTGGAGGAAAATGTAGCTGGTCTGATTAGTAAGTTTGCGGACGACACAAAGGTTGGTGGAGTTGCGGATAGTGATGAGGATTGTCAGAGGTAACAGCAGGATATAGATTGGTTGAAGAAATGACAGATGGAGTTTAATCCGGACAAATGTGAGGTGCATTTTGGAAGGTCTAATGCAGGTGGGAAGTATACAGTAAATGGCAGAACCCTTAGGCAGAGAGATCTGGATGTACAGGTCCACAGGTCACTGAAAGTGGCAATGCAGGTGGATAAGGTAGTCAAGAAGGCATACGGCATGCTTGCCTTCTTCGGTCGGGGCATAGAGTATAAAAATTGGCAAGTCATGCTGCAGCTGTACAGAACTTTAGTTAGGCTGCACTTAGAATATTGCGTGCAATTCTGGTCGCCACACTACCAGAAGGACATGGAGGCTTTGGAGAGGGTACAAAAGAGGTTTACCAGGATGTTGCCTGGTCTGGAGGGAATTAGCTATGAGGAGAGGTTGGATAAACTCGGATTGTTTTCACTGGAACGGCGGAGGTGGAGGGCCGACATGATCGAGGTTTACAAAATTATGAGCGGCATGGACAGAGTGGATAGTCAGAAGCTTTTTCCCAGGGTCGAAGAGTCAGTTACTGGGAGACATAGGTTTAAGGTGCGAGGGGCAAAGTTTAGAGGGGATGTGCAAGGCAAGTTCTTTACACAGAGGGTGGTGAGTGCCTGGAACTTGCTGCCGGGGGAGGTGGTGGAAGCAGGTACGATAGCGACGTTTAAGAGGCATCTTGACAAATACATGAATAGGATGGGAGTAGAGGGATACGGTCCCTGGAAGTGCAGAAGGTTTTAGTTTAGGCAGGCATCAAGATCGGCACAGGCTTGGAGGGCCGAATGGCCTGTTCCTGTGCTGTACTGTTCTTTGTTATTTTGTTCTTATTCCGGGTGAGGCTGAACTAGTGTCTGATGCAAGTTCAACAGAGCTTCCTTGCTCTTGTGCTGTATGCCTCCATTAATAAATCCCAGGATACTGTATGCTTTATTAACTGCTCTCTCAACCTGTCCTGCCACCTTCAATGACTTATGCACATGTGCACCTTGGTCCCTCTGCTCCTGCAGCCCTTTAGAATTGTCCCCATTGTTTTATATTGTCTCTCTGTTATTCCTACCAAAATGAATCACTTCACATTTCTCCGCCTTGAACTTCATCTGCCACCTGTCCACCCATTCCACCAACTTGTCTATGTCCTTTTGCAGTTCTACACCATCCTCCTCACAGTTCACAATGTTTCCAAGTTTCGTATCATCTGCAAACTTTGAAATTGTGCCCTGCACATCAAGGTCTAGGTCATTAATATATATCAGGAAAAGCAAGAGTCCCAACACTGATCCCTGGGGAACTCCACTACAAACCTTCCTCCAGCCCGAAAAACATTCATTAACCACTACTCTTTGTTTCCTGTCACTCAGCCAATTCCATATCCATGTTGCTAGCTTCACTTCCATGAACTATAACTTTGCTCACAAGTCTGTTGTGTGGCACTGCATCAAACACCTTTTGAAAGTCCATGTTCACCATATCAGCTGCATTGCCCTCACCAACCTTCTCTGTTACTTCCTCAAAAAACTCCAGCAAGTTAGACAAACATGATTATTGCCTTAGGAAATCCACGCTGGCTTTCTTTAATTATTTGTCCATGTGACTATTAATTTTGTCCCGAATTATTCTTTCTAGAAGTTTCCCCACCACCGAAGTTAAACTGACTGGCTTGGGTTTATCTTTACATACTTTTTTGAACAAGGGTGTAACGTTTGCAATTTTCCAGTCCTCTGGCACCACCCCTGAGTCCAGGGAAGACAGAAAAATTATGGCCAGTGCCTCTGCAATTTCCACGCGCACTTCCTGGTGCTTTAGCCACTTTAAGTACAGACATAACCCTTCTAGTGTCTGAATCACCTCCCTTTTCACCTTTGCCTGGGTTGCATCTTTTTCCTTGGTAAAGACAGATGCAAAGTATTCATTTAATATCTCAGCTATGCCCTCTGCCTCCATGTATAAATCCCCTTTATGGTCCCTAATCAGCTGAATCCTCCTCTTACCACCTTTTTCCTATTTATATGCCTGTAGAAAACTTTGGGATTCCCTTTAATGTTAATGGATTGAAATCTGCTCCTAGAAAAATTAATGTGTTAGAGTGTTAGATAGCAGTCTCCCAACCCTAATAAAATCTCCAATGTTCCTTCAATATTCTAAAAATTGCATGCAGTCAATAAGTATAAACCACATTTTATATATGTTTTGATAAAATTATGTCAAAGCACTCTCGCTTCTGGGTTAGAAGGTTATGAGTTCAAACCCTGCTCCAAAAACCTGAACACACCGAATCATAGAATCTTTGAGCACAGAAAGAGGTCATTTGGCCCATTGTTCCTATGATGGCTCTTTGAAAGAGCTATCTAATTAGTCCCACTCCCCTGCTTTTTCCTCGTGGCTTGCAAATCTTTTCTTTTTAAGTGTATATCCAATTCCCTTTTTGAAAGTTATTAGTAAATTGACTTGCACCACCCTTTCAAGCCATGCATTCCAGATCAGCATAACTTGCTGCATTAAAAATTTTTTAAAAAAGTCTCCACCTCTCCCCCTGGTTCTTTTCAGTTATCTTAAATCTGTGTCTTCTGCTTATCAACTCTCCTGTCAGTGTGAACAGTTTATCTGTATCTACTCTGTTGAAACCCTTCATAATTTTGAACACTTCTATTAAATCTCCCCTTTACCTTCTCACTCCCAGCTTTGGCCTTGACATCCTTCGTGTAGTGTGGTGCACAGAATTGGACACAATACTCCAGCTGAGGCCGAACCAGTGATTTAAAAAGGTTTAGCACAGCTTCTTAACTTATGTCTTTATTAATAAAGTCAAGGATCCCATATGCTTTTGTCCTGCCACCTTCAAAGATTGGTGAGTGTGCACCCTCAGGTTTGTCTATCCTGTACCCTCTTTAAAATTGTCATTAAGCTTATATTTCCTCTCTTCATTCTTAGCAAAACTCACCACTTCACACTTCTGTATATTAAATTTTATCAGCCACTTGTCTGTCTATTTCACCTGTCTTATGTCCTCCTGAAATCTGGAAAGGCTCAGCAGGTCAGGCAGCATCTGTGGAGAGAGAAGTAGAGTTAACTTTTCAGGTCTGTGACCTTTCATCAGATGTTGTTCTGACCTGAAAGGTCACAGACCTGAAACGTTAACTCTGCTTCTCTCTCCACAGATGCTGCCCGACCTACTGAATATTTCCAGCACTTTCTGTTTTTATTTCAGATTTCCAGCCTCTGCAGTATTTTGTTTTTATCCTGCTGAATTCTGCTGCTCATTGCTATATTTCCATGTTTTGTGTCAACTGCAAATTTGGAATTTTTAATTTTTGAAGAACATCATCAGGGCTGACATTGCAGTTCAGTATTGAGAGTGTTCTGCACTATTGAAAGTGCTGTCATTCAGATAACATGGTAAACCACCCTCTCAGGTGGTTGTAAAAGGTCCTAGGGCACTATTTGACAAAGAGCAGTGGAGTTCTCCCAGAGGAGCCATGGAGTCTTTGGATAACATTTATTCTTCAACCAACTTCACTGAAACAGACTTTGTTTATTCATCTCATTGCTGCTTATGGGACCTTGTGCACAAATTGGCCATCGTATTTCCCTATGTTACAACAGTAATTGCATTTCAAAAGTACTTAATTGGCTGTGAAGTGCTTTGAGATGTCCTGTGAACATGAAAATGCAATATAAATGCAAGTTCTTTCTTGCATAAACTTGCACAGTTGACTTCTAAAGTACATATATAGTTTTTCCCTGTTTTTTTGTGTCTACTGGGCTAACTTCTTTTCCTCCTGAAGACCAGAGGGCCAATTTTTCTGCCTCCCCTACTGTCTGAAGTGCAGTGCCCCTGTCTGGGCCCAGGAGTGGAGCGAATTCCTGTACTGACCAAGAGGCAGGTCACAGCTTTTTTTTTGGGTGACCTTATGTTGCTAGCAAGTATTCCTGCAGCAGAGTGAAATAGTAGACCTGGAATACTGACTTCCCCTGCCCCCCCCCCCCCCCCCCCCAACCTCTGTTACTTAAATGGCTGCATTGTGTCTACACCTACTGCAGATGTAGTTCCAAAAATATACCATAGGAAAGCCCTTTTTTCCGTCATTTATGCTCATACTAATTGGCATTCCCAGATGCAAGGGTCTACTCTATTGACTCCTTGGAAGGATACAGTTCCATGCTGTTGGACTCTCTCTAGTGTCTCATCCAGGTGGTCCTTCTTCATGTGTGAGCCTCGACACGGAGTTTTGGCAGGATATTTGACTGTCTGCTTCAGTTTAGCCTGGTTCTTTTCACTTGTACGCTTTCAGCAGGTGGTGTTGGATAGTGATCAAGTTTGGGATCCCTGACCAATTTAGGTGTCAGCGCTGAGTCAAAAAGCTGTGGATTCAAACTGCACATCAGAATTTGAGTACATAACCTGGGCTGACCCTTGTGGTTCACTTAAGGTTATCCCTGCTCAGATCAGTTAATTTAGCAGACTTCATTTTCTGATGTTTAAGTATGATCCCCACCATTGTAACCATTTGACTTACTTAGTCACCATAAACTCTAAGCATTTTGCATGGGAAATTTAAAAAGAGTGGCTTTAAATAAAATATGTAGGGGGGAATCAAAATGAAATGCTTATACATTTATTATTTTCATTATTTTCTATGTAGAAACATACTTTTTGAAACTATACTTGACAGGTTTCCTTCTTAGAATGTAACTAACTTGAAGATCATATATTAAACCTAGCAGAAATAATACACAAGTACTGTTCATAATATTTGCTGAGCCATTAATAAAAAGGCCAACTTTTCAGCTATAGGTAATGTATACTTATCATGCTTAACTAGCTATATTGCATGCGGGAGGATGTATGATGAAATTATATCTCCGTTTTGGATAAATGCAGAGGTGAACTTGGCAAACGCATCTACATCTTGTGCATTTTGATGCAATCTAGGGCTGATTGCAGAGAGTCATAGACCTTTTCTAAGTTTACAACTGGCGGAATGGGCACACATTCATTGCATCCTTCTAAAATGTTGCTGGGCAAGTTCCTGGAGGAGGCTGATAATGCTGCATATTAAACATAGTTGGGATGTTGAGCTCCTGATCATTGCTTTCTCCTAGAACTTGTTTTTGATCATTTTTGGTGATTGAAGAGGAACTTTCCAGAATTGTTTCTCCCCCATGAATTGGCCTAGGGATTTATAAAATCTGTTTTATTTGCCCATCCCAGTAGATTTGGATAGCTGGCACTCAGCGGCATGATGCTTAGTTGCAACATGGATGATTGATTGAGAGGTTTGTTATGACCAGGTGAGAAAGGTGTCAGGGAGCCTTTTACTGTCTTCACCTGGTTTTATTGTAACAGGGTTTATTTTTTTACACAGTGTTTTGAGCTCCCCCTTTCTGAATCCTTGTTCACAACTTTCCAATTATAAGGCAAAGAAATAGGCATAAACAGGCTTTCTCAGGTTTAAATTAGAAATGTGAAATTTTATTCAAACTTAAACTTTAATAAGGTTCACGCCTACGGATATACGATGCGCTCACGCTACCATGCACATGTAATACATGCATGCAAATAGGGACAGAAAAGAGGAGAGGAAAATATAATAGAGAGGGGTTTGAGGCTATATCAGAAGAGTCTCTTGTTTACTGTGCTTTGAGCTCACTTGATTGTAGGTAGTCTTGCAGTTCGTCGGGGCCCAGTGTTCCATTTAAACCATGTTCAAGTAGGAGACTTTTCTCTTTTTGAGGTTCTTTTTTTTTTCAGAAGATTCAGTTCCGTGGGAAAGCGATGGAAACAGGCAGACAGTGGAGAGGTTCTGTTCTAACCGGGAGCACACAGCGTTCTCAGAGTTCAAATTCTGTTTTTCCAATTTAAAACTTCCCTAGTTGGCCAGCAGGTGGTCACGTGACCAACTGGTTTGACCAGGTCTCTTCTGTGTATTGGGACAGGGACTGGTTCCTTTGTTTCAACACTGTCTGGTACTATGCAAATGTCCTTCCAGTCAGGGGCTTGCAATTTTAAGTTTTAATGTTCATGTGGCGAAATAATGTGTGCCTCAGTCTTGGTGGGTGGGGGGCTTTCGTGACAGGTTCAATTGACCTTCTGGTCTTTTTGTTTATCTTTTTTGTTTGCCGGTTAGGTTTGGCATCAAGTGTGGATAGTCAGGCAGTTATGCTTGATACTGAGGCTGTCATTTTAAGTGAACAAAGTCTGCCTGCAAGGGAAGATAACACAGAATGTCAGCAGTGTTTAAGGCAAAAATATTAGTTTGTGAAAATTCATGATATTTTGTTTGATGCGCAGATGATATCCAAGGATGTTACATCACTAAGAATTGGGATTTGCAACTGTCCTGAATGCTTATTTTGAGCTACTCTCTTTTCTTTCGTTTATGGGATGCAGGTGTCGCTGGCAAGGTCAACATTTATTGCCCACCTTTAATTGCCCTTAAGAAGGTGGTGGTGAGTCCCGCCTTGAGCTGCTGCAGTCCATGTGGTGTAGGTGCACTCGCAATGCTGTTAGGGAGGGATTTCCAGGATTTTGATCCAGCAGCAATGAAGGAACGGCGACATATTTTCAAGACAAAATGAAGTATTAACTGGAAAAAGTCAGTTCCAGCTAGTTATGCAATTTTTAAACAGAACATGACAGTGCGATGGACAGTGAGTGCCAAGGAAAAAGGAAGTGCAGTCATGGAATGGATTGGAAAGGTGGGTTTGAGTTAAATGTTGCGTAGGTAGATTGTAGAGTTTAAACCTGGCTTCAGCTGGCAGCAAAATTATTGCATTCAAATGTAAAGTGGTAATTGATGTATAAGTGTGTGGGTGGTATCAGCCCCTGCTTCCCCCTGCCCCCCCCCCCTCAAAAAAATGTAGTCAGTGAAGAATAGTAACCTGTGGAAGGGACATCCTCCTATTTATTCTCTAATATATCTGGTCTAGGCATGTGATGGAAGATTAATTGTATGAATTATTTTGCAGAGCAACTTATGGAATAAGGTAAATAGGAAAAGATAATGTAGAAATGTAATGGACCAATAGATGGTGCTCATATCCGCTACTCATTAAATATGCTCTGTAGCTTTGGAAACAACTGTGCTTATATATTTGATGTGTTGCAGTATTCAGTGTTTAACCTAGTTTTGTTTTGGAACATAATTTAAAAAAATTCCAAAGGGTATTCATTGAATTCTTATCATCTGAGTTTTTCCCAAGTGTATTTTGACAAATTTGAGACATCGTATTATCTTTATAAGCTGATAATACTGTTGTGTATAGTCTTGATATTGTTCATGGTGTTTTAAAATATTGCCCACAAAATTGCGATACGTAATGCCCATAGTTTCGGAACTGTGGTTGCTGTTTTGCTACCAACATTTTTGGTGTGGTTCGTGCCGATAGCCATCTTGGTGAGGGTATTAAGCATGGGTGTTAAGAGAGTGCACTGGAAATATACAGGATAGGCACATTGTGACATCAGTCAGCATGTAACTGTCATTTGACTCTGGCACTGCCTTTTCGACCTCACCAATCCAGCTAACTGAACGTGCATGGCTGAACATGTGTTCTACTGCAGGAAGAACCCCACTAGCCCAGTGCTATTTCAAGGGATTATCAACACTTTGCAGTTTAGTTGCTGATGAATATAGAAGTGTAAGTGCTTGATAGTTTGAAGAGTTGTTTAAAGTTGGTGAAGTCTGCAGGGAGTGGTGCTACATGTGGAGAAGGCCTTGCTTGTGATTTCAAGGGTCCTGGCCAGGCCACTTCCTCCCAGTCATGGGTGCTATAGTTGCAATCCCACTTGGGCTACAATATAAGAGAAGGCTGGAGCAGAGGCAGAAAAGAAAAGGACAAGCTGCTTGCAGGGGGAGGAGGGCTGTCAACAGGAGGCCTTATCCACCTGGAGCCTTCCGGAATCATTTCTCTTACTTCCACTTAAGTCTGGAGTAGTGTGAGCATTGTTATGACCGAGCTGGGAGGAGTGCACTGTTAATTCAGTCCCACTTCTCCACAGCTCACAACATATATTTTAATTTTTCCCACTTACTGATAGTCAATCATATACTCTATTTTTCCCAGAATAGAACACACTAACCAGGTTTCTTTAGTGAACAACAAAATTCTCAGTTTATTATAAAACAAGTCTTAACTAGTAATAAAGTAAAGCATAAACACACACATCAAAATTTTTAAAGTTCCCTTTTTACCGTAACCAAATTTTAAAGTCCCTTTTTTACCTTAGCCCCTCACTCTCTCGCACGCACGCACACACACACACACACACACACACACAGACACACACACACAGACACACACACACAGACACACACACACAGACACACACACACAGACACACACACACACACCGGTTAACCGGAAAAACGCCAGGGCTCTGTTACAGACAAAAACGCACTTGGGCTGATTACTTGCTCACTTTTGAAGAAAACAGCAGATGAGTTTGTTCCAAAACCGGCATACAGTCCAGCCTCTGAGTACACGTAGACAGGTCACTCGGATCTTTTAGAACAGTTCTTTTCAGGCAGCATTTAGAATTATTTTAGCATGCTTTCTTCAAAGACCGAAGACAAGATGAATTGACACAGTGGACTTCTCGGTCTTTTAGAGATGCTGGAAAGTGAGCTGGGATGTGGTCTTCTCTCCTTCCTTCACTAATTCTTCAAGCTGACTTTATCTGCTGATCACTCCAGAAGGTAAAACACACTGATTGCTGCAACCAAAAGGCTGCGAGTTTTCTGCTCACACAGGTGCACACTGCTGCTGCTAGGCTCGCCCAATCAAGCGGCACTACCGACTTCTCTGCCCACATTTTCCCATTACCAAGGTTTCTGTTCTATTTTTAACTTGAGTCATGTGACAATCAGTAAACATTGTTTACAAATTAGTTCTTTCAGTGCTCTCTTGAAAAAAAACTGGCCCAACATTTATTCAGTTTGATTATGAATTCCTCAAAAAATATTTTAACAAAGAAAAACAATCACTTTCATAACAGCATCGTCTGCGCTTTGTGAAGGAGGCGCTCACAGAAATCTGCCATCTCTTGGAAATGGCATCTCACCCTTAACCTTCCTGTGAGTTCCATGAAGTTGCTGAATTTGCCCATTAAACTCGCCACATTTAGCTAAGCCTAGTAATAATGTAAGTACTATTGTGACTGCCAATCAATCTTCTGGCCCAGAAAGCGAACATTAACTGTGGAGCTTCATTCCTTCGGGTGGTGAATTATTACTTGAGGTTTTAAAAATGTCAAATTTTACATTTTTCCTTTTTTCCCCCTTTCTGTCTCTCTTTCGCTTCATCCAATCTTTTTTTTCCCTCTATTTATTCCTCTTTCTGATTTGACATTGAATTTACCCTCCTTCTCTGTCCTGCCTCTGTTTATTTAAATCTTTTTGGTGAAGGAGATACACTGTCTATACTTTCATTCACCAAAGTCCCAGATACTCTACTGCTTTTGCTGCACTGTTATTGGCTTGCACTTCCAGTAACTTTGACCTGATGGTTGTATGAACAAGTGTAACTAACTGGGCATGCCATGAGATTTCCTGCTGCAGAAAATTCTGACCCAATATCATAATCAAATTTGACCTATTTGATTACAAAATCTCCTTTTATCAAGACTCCTCTTTAATGTAGCATTTTGTGACCACCGGCTAATTTTCTACTTGCTTAATGGTGGTCCTTCCCTTCAACAATAACTAAATCTTGAAGCAAATCTGGTCAATGTATCACATGAGTCACAGTATATGTTTTAAAAACATTTTTGGTTTATGGTTTTGTAACCAGTGGGCTTGTTCCATTTCCTGTCTGGCTGAGTCTGTACATTGTATGCTTTTGGTGAGTGAAAAAATTACTTGAATTAAACACCTTTAACGTGAACTGAAGCAACATTTGCATTCTGTGTTTCTGAAATAAAAGCAGAAAATGCTAAAAATACACAAAATCAGGCAGGGTGTACAACAGGCAGCCTGTGGGCTACTGCATGTTTTGAGTTTCTGCTGAAGTTGAATTTTATCCCCACAATTTACATTCTTTGAATCCGGCTCGCTACGTAATTTGTAGTTAACAATATCAAGAATGGATTGAAATTTGTCTCCTCTTCTGCACACAAGCATTCTGCTTTTTTTCTTTGTTTTAAAAATAAAAGACAACAATATTTGTAGAAGGCAGAGTGAAATCATGGTGACTGGGGTGAACTGATATACATCATATATGAGAAGAGACACTAGTTAGCCTGTGGGGTGCATTAAAAATGAAGCCTGTCCCAATGAATATTGAAATGCGGAACATAGTGACAAATCTTGTCGCACCACTTCTTTACTATTCATCATGGATAAGGTCTATCCATTCGATGCTAACTTAATATTAGAAACATTGTGACTGGGGTGGGTTTAACATTTTGTCCCACTATGTTGATTAGTCACCAGTCTCAAATGTACCACTGTAGGAAGGGGAAAAATACAGGAGAGTTGTGTCTAAGTTACTGTTTCTTTCATTATTCTGGTGACCTGCCTGCCCTTTTAGTAATTTGATGCCCCCCCAAAAATATTACATTTCATTGCATAACTTAGAGATATTTGGAAATATCCAAAGGCATTTGTGTGTCACCTTTGGTACAGATTCTGTATAACCTGTTAACCATGCTTTGTACACCACTCCATCAGTGTCCTGTTCTCCACGGAGACTGAATGCAAACATGATGTCAATTTCAATGAGGGAACTTCCACAATCTTTAGAGCTAGTGACATTTCAATTGTAATGCAAAGTTGTTTTTAGAATAACTAACTCTGTCATTTGGTAGAATGGGAAATATATCAGACATTCCAATTGTTTTTACATGTGCTTAGTTATTACTGACCTGTGCTTTTATTCCGAAAAAGAAACATTTTATTCCCAATTTTCTGTCTTTCTCTCATGAATGTGCTGACTTTCTCTCATGGATGTTCCCACAGGCAACAACAGTTCTCTGGTACCTTAATCGTATAGACAGCTGTTAGCCTGTAGAGGTGCATTGCAAGCAAGCCTGAAGCTGACCTTGTTCAGTGTCCGTACACATGCACTTTCCAGTGTGGATCAGTGGATTGCAATTATGTTTAGGGACTCTGGGTGTTTTTCACACTCCTACAATTTGCCAACCTGCCTATGAACAGCTACCATAGCACAAGAGTGAGCATAGGTCCTTCTTACTTTTTGTGCCTTTATAATGAACGTGATGCTATCTGAGCCCAAAATAGCCAGTTCAGAACATTTTCATAATAGAAAAAAAGCTAGCTCAAATAGGCTTAAAGGCATTATTCTCCAATTCAGCATTGTCGAGGCATTTCCAATTAAGAGATAATTAATTCCTTAAATCTCTTGGACCCAAAAATAAATCAATAATCATGAGTTGTAATCTCAAATCTAGAGGAAGTCAGATGCACCAACTTAAAACGTAAATTTTAGAGCTGACAATGGCTTATGTTATTGTACCAGTTGCCTGGTGCAGTTTTGTTACCCACTTATGCAGCATTAGGGTTTTACTTGGAAACTAGAGGTGCACATACATGTTAAACCACTTGAAAATTTCTTATCCTGCTGTGATTTTGCACATTCACAGATATTTTTCTCTACAAACTGAACTGTGACCAAATATACACAAAATCTGTAATATAATTTTGCCCAGAGCTCCAAAAGAATAGTATTACTGTAATTTGCTCACCTAGCATGACATGATCCCTTTTGTGTTCACCTAGTTTTTGAATAAAGAAGAATTATGACTTTGTCAATCATGTGGCTTTGGCTATATATAATCTTACCTGTCAGGTCAGTTAAATAGTAGCAAAAGTCCTTTCACCTCTGGGAGCCATGCTTAAATCCAGCTCAGTCTGTTGTCCTCTGAGTACAGAAGTGCCAATCACGTCACAAGGAAGTTTCCAACAGCTGAGATTTAAAAAATAAATTACTGCTTACCAGATGATTACTTATTAGGGTAACTTATTGATGTGTTAGTTGAATGTAGATCTACTGTCCTACCTCCATGAAGTTTGTTGTCTCTTTCCCTGCTTTTGTTTTTACCTGTGGAGATATTTAATTTCTTATCATGAAACCAATTGACAAAGCTGGATAGTGATATAAATAGGATAGATAAAATACACTATAATTCTTTTCAGTTTTAATTTTAGTCAACTTTCCAGTTTATATGTGTCACAGTGGGCAGCTAGTCCCAAGGCAGGTATGTCTAAGAGACCAATTTTTCAATCTGGTTTCCTTATGCTGCGAAAGCTCTGGTCCCCCCACCCACCTGCTACTGGATCCTGGGATCCTCCCTTTTCACTACTGCCAGATGTTAGGAACGCTCGTCTCAATTCTGCCAGATCACAGAAACTTCTCAAATTCCACCAGGCCCTGGGCACACTTCCCAGTACAATCCTGGCATTAATTCCCATTGTCGATAGAACACCTGATACTGACCCCACATACTGTCATACTCTGATAATCCCCAAAGTGATATAAAAGCAAAATACTGCGGATGCTGGAAATCTGAAACAAAAACAAGAAATGCTGGATTCACTCAGCAGGTCTGGCAGCATCTGTGGAAAGAGAAGCAGAGTTAACGTTTCGGGTCAGTGACCCTTCTTCGGAACCCCCAAAGTGATGTAGTTCAATCTGAAACTAGGGTCTTAAGTCTAACCAAAGGAAACTATGAACTGACTATAGTGGATTGGGAAACTACGTTAAAAGGTACGATGGTAGACAGGCAATGGCTAACATTTAAAGAGCTAATACATAGTTTACTACAAAAATACATTCCTTTAATACACAAAAGCCCAGCAAGGAAAGTGTTCCAACCGTGGCTAATGAAAAAAGGGTAAGCCTGAGGATTGGGAGCATTTTAGAATTCTGTAAAAGAGGACCAAGAAAGGATTAAGAAAGGGAAAATAGAATGAGAGTAATCGAGCGAAAAACATAAAAACTGACTGTAAAAGCTTCTATAAGTATGTAAAAAGGAAATAATTAGCAAAAACAAATGTGGGTCTATTACAAGCAGAGTCAGGAGATGAAGGGTCACTGACCTGAAAGGTTACCTCTGCTTCTCTCTCCACAGATGCTGCCAGACCTGCTGAGTATTTCCAGCATTTCTTGTTTTTATTTCAGGAGAATTTATAATAGGGAATAAGGAAATGGCAGAGAAACTAAACAAATACTTTGTGACTGTCTTCACGGAGGAAAATACTAAAAACCTCCCAGAAATAATGGAGAATCAAGGGAGTAGTGTAAATGAGGGACTACAAGATATTAATATGAGTAAAAAAAAAAGTACTAGAGAAATTAATGGGGCTTAAAGTAGATAAATCCCCTGGACTTGATGATCTACATCCCAGAGTGTTGAAAGAGATGGCTGTAGAGATAGTAGATGCATTGGTGGTCAGCTTTCAAAATTCTATTGACTCTGGAATGATTCCTGCAGATTGGAAGGTAGCAAATGTAACCCCACTAATTAAGAAAGAAGGGAGAGAGCAAATGGAGAAACTACAGACCTGCTAGTTGAACATCAGTCGTAGGGAAATGCTGGAATCTATAAGAAAGGATGTGATAACAGGACACTTAGAAAATAATGGTAGGATTGGACAGAGTCAACATGGATTTATGAAAGGGAAATCATAAACCTGTTTGAGTTTTTTGAGGATGCAACGAGCAGAATAGATAAGGGGGAACCGGTGGATGTGGTATATTTAGATTTTCAGAAAGCTTTTGATAAGGTCCCACACAAGAGGTTAGTAAACAAAAATAGAGCACATGGGATTGGGAGGGAATATACTGGCATGGAGTTGTAAGGAGGATGCAAAGATGCTTCAAGGGGATTTGGAGAGGCTAAGCGATTGGGCAAAAATTTGGCAGATGGAATAAAGGCCTGCCCGGGTCTGGAAAAAAAAACCCGACCCGGACCAGACAGAACCACGTTGGACCTGAACCCCACCCGGCCCGAGTCCTTCCATTTTTCCCCCAGCCCGACCCGACCATAGTGCACTCACTGTACTTAACACTTTTGGATGGATGGAATGGAAGGAAGCGGCACTGCTGCTGCATGAGCGCGATGACATCATAGAGATGCTTACTCACTCACTGTGCAGACGCGGAGTCTGTAGAGTGCTGTGCGTGTCCGACCCGACCCGAGGCCCGAAAGCTGAACCCGGAAGGGTGACCCGACCCGAACCCGATACATGTCGTCTGGTCCCGTTGGGTTCGGGTCAGGTAGCAGGCCTTTAACATGAAATACAATGTGGAGAAATGTGAACTTATCCACTTTGATGGGAAAAATAGAAATGCAGAGTATTTCTTAAATGGTGCGAGGCTGGGAAATGTTGAACTTGAAAGGGACTTGGGTGTTCGTGTTCATGAGTCACTTGTTGGCCAGGGGCTGCAAGAAGTACAGAATCTATTACAAACTGCTGTATTGTTTGTGAACTATAGTAACCTGAGCTCAGACACTGGCCTGTGCTGGTAAAAAACCAGTTTGAACTAATTAATTTATGTGACAAGACAAGGGAGAGATCACAGGAATAGAGCCTTATTTGGACACTGTGTGATACCGGGGTCTTTGGGCCTGGGCCAATAAGGAGGAGATACAAACGAGGTGAGCAGGCCTAAACCAACCGGA
This sequence comes from Heterodontus francisci, assembly GCF_036365525.1. NCBI lineage: Eukaryota > Metazoa > Chordata > Chondrichthyes > Heterodontiformes > Heterodontidae > Heterodontus > Heterodontus francisci. The sequence goes on from NC_090374.1 coordinate 121,672,158, forward strand.
AAGAAACAGCACAGTTTTAAGAGATAAGAAAGAGAATAAGTATGGAAAATCTCAGGCATAGAGCCAGCGAGAAACTCCGGAGACCAACCATCGCGGAGGTGAAAGACCCTGCGTGAGCAATGCGGCGACGACGTAAAAGAGAGAGAGGATAGAACGCCTGGCTAGCGTCAGCTGTCCCCTTTTTCGGGAAATATCCTTTGTTTTCTGTGATTAGGTCAGGGAAAGGTCAGAGGAACCTAGTGGGTGTGCTTATCGATTATAGCTAGCTTTGTTAACTTTATAACCCAGTTTGAGTTGCATGCTTTTGTCTGACCAAGTGTATAAGCCTTATTCTTACATTGTACAACAACGTGAATAAAGTAATATGTATAGTTAAAGAAAGGACTGAGTTTCCTCCTCTTTGTACTAAGCCATTAACCGTAGCCGGTGGATTAGGTGGAGGGTGGCTCTCCTGTAACCCCGATATCCCAAACACCCAGCCTGAACCTGAATTAAGAGGACTTGGTCCCCCATAACGGCCAGGATCAAGTGGGTGAAGGGAATAAAGGGGCCAAGGGGAAGTTGACTCCGCGCCACGGTTTACACGCTGAAAGCTAACATACAGGTTCAGCAATCAATTAAGAAGGCAAATGGTGTGTTGGCCTTTATTAGGAGGGGATTTGAGTACAGGAGTAAAGATGTCTTGCTGCACTTATATAGAGCCTTGGTGAGACCACACCTGGAGTATTGTGTGCAGTTTTGGCCGTCCTATCTAAGGCAAGATATACTTTCCATAGCGGGAGTGCAACAAAGGTTCACCAGACTAACTCCTGTGGTGGAGGGATTGTCCTAAGAGGAAATATTATATAGACTGGGCCTGTATTCTCTGGAGGTTAGAAGAATGAGACGTGATCTCATTCAAATATACAAAATTCTTACAGGACTCAGCAGGGTAGATGCAGGAAGGATGTTTCCCCAGTCTCAGAATAAGGCAGAGGCCATTTAAGACTGAGGAATTTCTTCACTCAGAGGGTGGTGGATCTTTGGAATTCTCTGCTGCAGAGGCTGTGGAGGCCTTGAGTATATTCAAGACTGAGATCGATAGATTTCTACATATTAAAAACATCAAGGGATATGGGGATAGGACAATGAAGTTGAAGTAGAAATTCAGTCATGATCTCATTGAATGGCAGGGCAGGATCGAAGGACTGAATGGCCTGCTCCTATTTCTTATGCTGTGCTCTTATGTTCTTAACAAGGCGATCCACACCACAAGCCCAGTTGCAGTACTTCCTGACTCTGAATACTCTTGTCTACTATACCCGACATTCCAACCTATATTTATGCCACATGTTAGATTACCTCTTCTGCAGTGATGCTAAATCCCATGCCTCCTTGTGAGTAGCCACAGATCCTGATAATGCCATCAAACCATAACATTTGTACCCCAGTTTTACCAAATTACAGGACTAATCCCTCAATGTTTCCAAAGCCAATGACTTTTCCCTAACACTAACAAACTCCAGGACACCCCACCCCCTTCAGCCCCAGTGCCTCAGAATCCCAAGACCCTCAGTGAACTGTCCTCATCTTCAGGACCATTTCCCTTAATGTTGTTTAAACTCTAGCAAAAATCCCTTGTGCTGCAAAATTTCCGCACCTCCATCACAGTCTTGCAACTTCAGAATCCCTAACCTGGTTCTATTAATCTGCAGTACTCCTTTCCCCCACCCATCCAGTGCAAGCAAAGTCCAGATACCCCAGTAATACTAGACTCAATGAAGCACCCCTCGGCACCCGCCGAGTACATCCAGCATGGTACAGCTTCCCATACGATTTGGTTTTCTGTCTTGTGCTTTAAAAAGTATATAGGTCCAGTCTATACTTCAATGCACCTCTGAGGGAGTGCTCCATCATCAGAAGCACCACCTTTCAGATGCAAGACCAAATTGTCTGCTTCTTCAGGTGGATGAAGAAGAATGAATAGAATTCTTCAAAGAGGAGGAAGTTCTCCTGGTGTCCTGACTAATACTCCTTATTTAACCAAAATCATCATTGTTTGTGGGGTGTAGCTGTGTGCAATTGGCTGCTACATTTGTCTACGTAACAGCCTCATTTGAAAAGAAGCAATTCAAGGCATCCTGAGAATGTGATGCAAATCCAAGTTCACTCTTAAAGTTGATGTTTCAGATGCAGTCCCTTTGTCAAACCAGATAATTTTTGTTGAAACGCTGGTATATTGCATTAACACACTTAAAAAGTTTTAGTTTTACCAAAATTAAAAGATTTCAAAATTAAAAATGTATAAACTCCATTGTTTTTTATTCATTCATGGGATGTGGATGTTGCTGGCTAGTTCAGCATTTATTGCCCATCCCTAATTGCCCTTGAGAAGTTGGTGGTGAGTTGCTGCCTTGAATCACTGCAGTCCACAGTTAGGGAGGAAGTTCCAGGATTTTGACCAAGTGACAGTGAAGGAACGGCAATATAGTTCCAAGTCAGGATGGTGTGTGGTTTGGAGGGGAACGTGCATGTGATTGTGTTCCCGTGCATCTGCTGCCCTTGTCCTTCTAGGTGGTACAGGTCATGGGTTTGGAAGGTGCTGCCGAAGGAGACTTGGTGAGTTGCTGCAGTGTATCTTGCAGATGGTACACACTGCTGCCACTGTGCGTTGGTGTGAAGGGGGTGAATGTTGAAGATGCTGGATGGGGTGCTAATCAAGTGGGCTGCTTTGTCCTGGATAGTGTCGAGCTTCTTGTTGTGTTGTTGGAGCTGCACCATCCAGGCAAGTGGAGAGTATTCCATCGTACTCCTCACTTGTGCCTTGTAGATGATGGACAGACACTGGGGAGTCAGGAGGTGAATTACTCGCCACAGAATTCCCAGCCTCTCGTCTGCTTTTGTAGCCACTGTATTTATGTAGCTGGTCCAGTTCAGTTTCTGGTCAATGTTAACCCCCAGGATGTTGATAGTGGGGGATTCAGCGATGGTAATACCATTGAACATCAAGGGGAGATGGTTAGATTCTCTCTTGTTTGAAATGGTCATTGCCTGGCACTTGTGTGGCGTGAATGTTACTTGCTACTTATCAGCTCAAGTCTGGATATTGTCAGGGTCTTGCTGCATCTGGACATGGGCAGCTTCATTATCAGAGGAGTCGTGAATGGTGCTGAACATTGCGCAATCATCAGCGAACATCCCCACTTCTGACCTTATGATGGAGGGAAGGTCATTGATGAAGCAGCTGAAGATGGTTGGGGCTAGGATGCTACTCTGAGGAACTCCTGCAGTGATGTCCTGGAACTGAGATGATTGACCTCCGACAACCACAACCATCTTCCTTTGTGCTAGGTATGACTCCAACCAGCGGAGGGTTTCCTCCTGATTCCCATTGACTCCAGTTTTGTTTGGGCTCCTTGATGCCATACTCAGTCACGTACTGTCTTGATGTCAAAGGCAGTCACTCTCGCCTCACCTCACCTCTGGTGTTCAGCTCTTTTGTCCATGTTTGGACAAAGGCTGTAATGAGGTCAGGAGCTGAGTGGCTCTGGCGGAACAACCTGAGCGTCTTTGAGCAGGCTACTGCTAAGCAAATGCTGCTTGATAGCACTGACGACGACTCCTTCCATCACTTTACTGATGATCGGAGTAGACTGATAGGGTCACCAGCCTGTGAAATTTGGATACTTTCGTCTTGTACATTATAATCTTACAACCATGGTGTATAATTAGTAGCAGTAAATATTCTATAATACACTTTTCCAGCAAATGTTAGCCTTTCTCTATAATACATTCCAAGGATAGAGCAGCAGTGTTTTACCAAGCAACATAAACTAAGATTACAATAATAGTGCTACTGGTTGAGCCCAATCTTCTTGAACAAAAGTGGTATTTAGATTTCTTTTGCAAATTTTTTTTGTCAATGATTTATTTTAATGCCATGAATGTTTCCAGTTATGTAATCAGTGACACATGGAGATGTATACTGAAGCAATTACATTGTTACCTCAAAAAGAAAACTCCCACAGGAAGTATCGCAATAGCAGGTCATGTAGAAATCCAGACGTTGTATGTTATGGGCAATTAGGTGGATGTGACTAAGCTACCTATTGATTGAAGTGTTTCCAAACACATCAAGCAACTAAAAAAGGAGCAAATTTATATCTCTCCATTTTGGTTTTGGTCAAATTTCTCTATTTGTTATTATTTCCAATTGGATGTGTGACTGCATAGAAATTTAGGAAGCAGGTGGTGGATCTTGGTGATCTCTTTCCTTCATAGTGCATCAGTTGTTCTGTGGAGGTTTAGAAACATTTTTAGCAATGTTTTAAAGTAGCTAAAGGACTGTTTTCAGTTTATAGCACATCAGTTTACATAGGCCAGATTAAAGGCCGAACTTGCATTTATATAATGGCTTTCACAACCTCAGGACTTGTCAAAACGCTTCGCAGCTAATGAAGTACCATTTCCTACTGCTGTAACGTAAGGAAATTTGGCAGCCAGTTTGCACACAGCAAGGCTCCATAAATAGCAAAAAGAGAAATAACCTGATAATCTGTTGTGATGGAGTTGTCTGAAGAATAAATCTTGGCCAAGACACTAGGATTCCGTGACTGTGAAGGAACAGCCATATAGTTCCAATTCAGGATGGTGTGTAGCTTGGAGGGGAACTTGCAGCTGATGTTCCCATGCATCTGCTTCCCATGTCCTTCTCGGTGGTAGAGGTCACAGATTTGGAAGGTGCTGTCAAAGGAGCCTTTGTGAGTTGCTGCAGTGCATCTTGTAGATGGTACATACTGCTGCCACTCTGCGTCTGTGGTGAAGGGAGAGAATGGTGAAGGTGGCGGATAGGGTGCCACTCAAGCGGGCTGCTTTATCTTGGGTGATGTCAAGCTTCTTCAGTGATGGTGGCGCTGCACCCATCCAGGCAAGTGGAGAATATTCCATCACACTCCTGGATTCCACCTTGTAGCTAGTGGACAGGTACTGGGGAGACAGGAGGTGAGTTACTTGCCGCAGAATTCCCAGCCTCTGACTTGCTCCGATAGCCACAGCTTTTATGTGGCTGGTCCAGTTCAGTTTCTGGTCAATGGTAACCCCCAGGATGTTGATAGTGGGGGATTCAGTGATTGTAATGCCATTGATCATCAAGGGGAGAAGGTTAGACTTTCTCTTGATTGAGATGGTCGTTGCCTGGCACTTGTGTGGTGCGAATGTTACTTGCCAATTATAAGCCCGAGCCTGGATATTGTTCATGTCTTGCTGCATCTGACGTGGGCTGCTTCGTTATCTGAGGAGTTGCGAATGGTCCTGAACATAGTGCAATCATCATTGAACATCCCCACCTCTGACCTTATGATGGAGGGAAGGTCATTGAAGAAGCAGCTGAAGATGGTTGAGCGTAGGACTACCTTGAAGAACTCCTGCAGTGATGTCCTGAAGTTGAGATGATTGACCTCCAACAACCACAACCATCTTGCTTTGCGCTATGTATGACTCCAACCAGCGGAGAGTTTTCCCCCTGATTCCCATTGACTTCAGTTTTGCTAGGGCTCCTTGAAGCCATACTTGGTCTAATTCTGCCTTGATGTCAAGGGCAGTCACTCTCACCTCACTTCTCGAGTTCAGCTCTTTTGTCCATGTTTGAACCAAAGCTGTAATGAGGTCAGGATCTGAGTGGCCCTGGTGGAACCCAAACTAAGCAGGTTATTGCTAAGCAGGGGCCGCTTGATGGCAATGTCGACGACATCTTCCATCATTTTACTGATGATTGAGAGTAGACTGATGGGGCGGTAATTGGCCTGGTTGGATTTGTCCTGTTTTTTGTGTACAGGACATTTCTGGGAAATCTTCCACATTGCCGGGTAGATGCCAGTGTTGTAGCTGTACTGGAACAGCTTGGCTAGGGGCATGGCAAGTTCTGCAGCACAGGTCTTCAGTACAATTTCTGAAATGTTGTCAGGGCCCAGAGTCTTTGCAGTATCCAGTGCCTTCAGTCATTTCTTGATATCACGCCGAGTGAATCGAATTGGTTGAAGACTGGCATCTATGATGCTGGGGACTTCAGAAGGAGGCCGAGATGGATCATCCACTTGGCACTTCTGGCTGAAGATTGTTGCAAATGCTTCAGCCTTATCTTCTGCACTGATGTGCTGGGCTGCCCCATCATTGATAATGGAGATATTTGTGGAGCCACTTCCTCCAGTTAGTTGTTTAATTGTCCACCACCATTCATGACTGGATGTGGCAGGACTGCAGAGCTTAGATCTGATCTGTTGGTTGTGGGATCGCTTAGTTCTGTCTATCGCATGCTGCTTACACAGTTTGGCACGCAAGTAGTCCTTGGTTTTAGTTTCACCAGGTTGACACCTCATTTTGAAGAATGCCCAGTGCTGCTCCTGGCATGCCCTCCTGTACTCTTCATTGAACCAGGGTTGGTCCCTTGGCTTGATGGTAACGGTAGAGTGGGGAATATGCTGGGCCATGAAGTTACAGATTGTGGTTGAGTACAATTCTGCTGCTGATGGCCCACAGCACCTCATGGATGCCCAGTTTTTCATTGCTAGATCTGTTCGAAATCTGTCCCATTTAGCACGGTGGTAGTGCCACACCACCTGATTGAGGGTATCATCAATGTGAAGACGGGACTTTGTCTCCACAAGAACTGTGTGGTGGTCACTGCTGCCAATACTATCATGGACCGTTGCATCTGCGACAGGCAGATTGGTGAGGATGAGGTCAAGTATGTTTTTTCCTCTTGTTGGCTCCCTCACCTGCTGCCGCAGAACCAGTCTAGCAGCTATGTCCTTTAGGACTCGCCCAGCTCATAGGAACATAGGAAGATAGAAACAGGAGTAGGCCATTCAGCCCCTCGAGCCTGTCCCGCCATTCACTGAGATCATGGCTGATCCGCGGCCTCACTGCATATACCTGCCTTTGGCCCATATCCCTTAATATCTTTGCTTAAAAAAAGTCTGTCTATCTACGATTTAAAATTAACAACTGTTCTAGCTTCAACTGCTGTTTGTGGGAGAGAGTTCCAAACCTCTACCACCCTTTGCGTGAAGAAGTGCTTCCTAACATCTCTCCTGAACGGTCTGGTCCTAATTTTTAAACTGTGCCCCTGAGTTTTAGAAACTCCAACCAGTGGAAATAGTTTATCTAGCCTGTCTTTTCCTGTTAATATCTTGAAGGCTTCGATCAAATCACCCCTTAACCTTCTAAATTCTTATGAAAACAGGCCTAATTTGTGTAATCTCTCCTCATAACTTAACCCCTGTAGTCCAGGTATCATTCTTGTAAACCTACGTTGCACTTCCTCCAAGGCCAATATATCCTTCCTAAGGTGTGGTGCCCAAAACTGCTCACAGTACTCCAAGTGGGGTCTAACCAGGGTTTTGTACAGCTGCAGCATAACCGCTGTGTCTATTTATTTATTTATTTATTTATAGATACAGCACTGAAACAGGCTCTTCGGCCCACCGAGTCTGTGCCAACCAGCAAGCACCCATTTATACTAATCCTACATTAATCCCATATTCCCTACCACATCCCCACCATTCTCCTACCACCTACCTACACTAGGGGCAATTTACAATGGCCAATTTCCCTATCAACCTGCAAGTCTTTTGGCTGTGGGAGGAAACCGGAGCACCCGGCGAAAACCCACGCGGTCACAGGGAGAACTTGCAAACTCCGCACAGGCAGTACCCAGAATCGAACCCGGGTCCCTGGAGCTGTGAGGATGCGGTGCTAACCACTGTCTTTATACTCCAATCCTCTAGATATAAAGGTTAGCATTCCATTATCCTTTTTGATTATTTTCTGCACTTACTCGTGGCATTTTAAAGATCTATGCTCCTGAACCCCCAAGTCTCTTTGGACATCCACTGTACTTAACCTCTTCCCATTTAGAAGTACCCTGCTCTATCCTTTTTTGGTCCAAAATGGATGACCTCACACTTGCCCGCATTGAAATCCATCTGCCACAGTTTTGCCCACTCACCTAGTCTGTCAATATCTCTGCAATTTTATGCTATCATCGGGACTCTCTGCAATTTTATGCTATCATCGGGACTGTCTGCAATGCCGCCTAACTTTGTATCATCAGAAAATTTGGATATATGACTTACTATGCCATCATCCAAGTCATTAATGAATAATTGAGGCCCCAACACAGATCCCTGTGGGACACCACTGGTTACATCCTGCCAATTGCAGTACTTACCCGTTATCCCCACTCTCTGTCGCCTACCACTCGCCCAACTTCCTAACCATGTCAATAATTTGCCCTCAACTCCATGGGCTTCTACCTTAGTTAACAGTCTCTTATATGGGACTTTATCAAATGCCTTCTGGAAGTCCATATAAATAACATCCATAGACACTCCCCTGTCCACTACCTTAGTTGCTTCTTCAAAAAATTCAATAAGATTTATCAGGCATGACCTTCCCGTCATGAATCCATGCTGGCTGTCCCTGATTAACTGAAAGTTTTCTCTGTGTTCAGTCACTCTGTCCTTAATTATAGACTCCAGCAAATTGCCCACCACAGATGTCAGGCTAATTGGTCTGTAATTTCCTTGGTTCCCCCTTTCACCCTTCTTAAAAAGCGGAGTGACATGTGCAACTTTCCAATCCAGAAGAACCATTCCTGAATCTAGGGAACTCTGAAAGACTATAGTTAGGGCATCTACAATGTGCTTCCCTACTTCCTTTAACACCCTCGGCTGTAAACGGTCAGGTTCTGGGGATTTCTCACTCTTTAGTTCCATTAATTTCCTTGTTACTGATGATTTACTTACGTTAATTGTATTAAGTCCCTGTCCCCTATCGGCTGTTAATTTTTTCAGGACTTCCGGCAAGTTATCCTCCTTTTCAACTGTAAATACTGAGGCAAAGTAATTGTTCAACATGTCTGCCATTTCCCCATTATCAATGACAATATCTTCATTTTCAGCTTTTAGTGGGCCTACATTGCTGTTGACCACCCGCTTTCCCTTTATGTAACTATAAAATTTCTTATTGATTTTGATGTCCCTTGCAAGTTTCATTTCGTAATCTCTTTTAGTAGCTCTTATAAGCTGCTTTGTGACCCTTTTCTGGTCTTTGTATCGATCCCATTCGGCCAGATCTGTGCTGCGTTTTGCATTTTTATAAGCCATTTCTTTTTGTTTTATGCTAAACCTAATCTCTTTAGTTGTCTATGGCTATTTTTTCTGTGAAGTGGAGCTTTTTCCTCTCGGGTATATACTCGCTCTGTATTTCGTTAAATATTTCTTTAAATATTCTCCACTGTTTTTCAGTCGTTTGACCCATTAACAGATCTACCCAGTTTACCATGGACAGTCTCTGTCTCATCCCGGTAAAGTCAGCCTTACCCAAGTCTAAAATTCTAGTAGCTGATTCGTGCTTTTCACTTTCAAATACTACCTTGAATTTGATCATGTTGTGATTACTATTTGATATATGTTCATGCACAGTTAGGCTACTAATTAAAGTTGGCTCATAACTAAATCTAATATTGCCTGTCCCCTTTTTACATCGAGGACATATTGCTGTAGGAAACTATACCAGACACATTCCAGAAATTCACTACCTTTCTGACAGGTGCTAGTCTGCCTCTCCCAATCTATGTGTAAGTTAAAATCCCCCATTAATACTACTCTGCCTTTGTTACACACTTGCCTAGTTTGTGCATTTATACAATCGAACACCTCAGAACTGCTACCAGGAGGTCTTTACACAACACCCATTACAGTTTTAGATCCTTTCCTGTTCTTCAGTTCCACCCATAAGGTCTCCACTGGTTGCTTTCCCCTCATTATATCCTCCCTCAGTAAGGCTACTCCACTTCCTCTGCCATTTTCCCTGTCCCTCCTTTATAACCAGGTATATTTAGTTCCCAGTCCCGACCATCCTGCAGCCAGGTCTCCGCAATGGCCACCACATCATAATCTTCCATTTGAATTTGCACCTGCAGTTCATCTAGTTTATTTCTTACACTCCATGTATTTGTATATAGAACTCTTATTTGGGCTATACCCCCTAACCTGTTTTTCAGCACTGATGCTTTATTCGCCTGTTTATTATTTCTCTCTTCTGGGTTTAACCAGTATACTACTTGCAGTTTGGTAACCATCAGCCTCACCACTAATCTGCACTCCTACCTTTTCCTTTAACTTCCTGTTTTTCCATGCAACTGAACCCTCCCCCCCCCCCCCCCGCCCACTATTTAGTTTAAAGCCCTATCTACAGCCCTAGTTATACGATTCGCCAGGACTCTGGTCCCAGCATGATTCAGGTGGAGCCCGTCCCATTGGAACAGCTCCTTCCCCAGTACTGGTGCCAATGTCCCATGAATTCGAACCCATTTCTCCCACACCAATCTTTGAGCCACGCATTTACCTCTTTAACCTTATTGACCCTTTGCCAATTTGCTCATGGCTCAGGTAGTAATCTGGAGATTATTACCTTCTTGGTTCAGCTTTTTAATTTAGCCCCTAGCTGCTCATATTCCCTCAGCAGAACCTCTAACCTCGTTCTACTTATATCGTTGGTACCTACGTGGACCATGACAACTGGATCTTTTCCCCTCCCATTCCAAGTTCCTCTGCAGCCCAGATGAGATATCCCAAACCCTGGCACCAGGTAGGCAACAGAGCCTTCGGGACTCTCGATCCTGGCCACAGTGAACAGTGTCTATGCCCCTAACTATATTATCCCTGATTACGACGACATTTCTCTTTTCTCCACCCACTTGAATGGCTCCCTGTACCACGGTGCTGGTCAGTTTGCTCATCCTCCCTACAGTCTCTGCTCTCGTCCACACACGGAGCAAGACTCTCGAACCTGTTGGACAAGGACAATGGCTGAGCCTCCTGCAACACTACCTCCTGGATCCCTCTACCTGCCTCACTCATAGTCACACCCTCCTGTCCCTGACCACTGGCCGAATTCACAGTAGTTCATCTAAGGGGTGTGACTGCCTCCTGAAACACAGCATCTAGGTAACTCTCCCCCTCCCTGATGTATCAGTGTTCGAAGCTCAGACTCCAGCTCATCAACTCTGAGCCAGAGTTCCTCGAGCAGCCAACATTTGCTATATATGTGGTCACTAGGAACCACAATGGGGTCCACCAGCTCCCACACCATGTAGGTACAACACATCGTCTGGCCGTGCAGCTCTATTTTATTTAATTAGATTTTAATTTGTTTTTTAAATTTCCGACTGGTCTTTAGTTTTTAATCTGTAAACTATTTCTCCTATTCACCTTTAATCTGAAATCAATTTAGAATAGGTAATTCAAATTAGCAGTTACTTACCAACCAATGAATTTATGGTTTTTCTGTGATGTCACTGTTTTTTTTCACTCTGTTTTTGCTCCCTTAAATTACCCAAAAATTAGATTTACACTAGATACCTTGGTTCCCCCCCAAAAAACAGTACCTACTATATTAAAAGAGAACTGTAGACCTTTCTCTTTACTTTAGTTACGAAACGCGCTATTTAGAGTTATCCCCTAACAGCAGTTACTCACCAGCCAAACACCTTGCAGCTTTCCTGTGATGTCACTGTTGACTATTTTTTTCAAAACTCCGGCGCACTTAGACTGCTCCCGGAAGGTAAGCCGGCTCACTGTATGAACTCTCGCTCTGACTCCCGGTCTCTCTGTGCCCCGGCTCCGCTCTCGCTGTTTCCCGCTTGCTGAATGAACTCTTGCTCTGTCTCCAGGTCTCTTTGTGCCCCGGCTCCGCTCTCGCTGTTTCCCGCTCGGTCAGTAGTGGTGCTTCTGAGCCACTCTGTGATGGGCATCGAGGTCCCCCACCCAGAATACACTCTGAACCCTTGCTACCCTTGCAGGCATCTCATTTTTAGGTATGCCTGGTGCTTCTCATGTTTGACTTAGTGCCATGACACTTCATGGGGTCCAGAGTCAATGTTGGCGATTCCCAGGTCATCTCCCTCCCAGCTGTATACCACTGCGCTACCACCTCTGGTGGCTCTGTCTTGCCGGTGGGACAGGACGTACCAAAGGATGGTGATGGTGGTGGCTGAGACATTGTCTGTAAGATATGATTCAGTGAGTATGATTATGTCAGGCTGCTGCATGACTAGTCTGTGGACAGCTCTCCCAATTTTGGCATAAGCCCCCAGATGTTAGTAAGGAGAACTTTGCTGGGTCGACAGGGCTGGGTTTGATATAGTTTCTAGTGTCTAGGTTGATGCCAGGTGATCACATAAATCACAAAAAGTCAGCATGCCGATACAGCAAGTAATTAGGAAGGCAAATGGAATGTTGGCCTTTATTGCAAGGAGCATTGAGTATAAAAGTAGGAAAGTCTTGCTCCAACTTTACAGGGCGATGGAGAGACCACACCTAGAGTATTGTGTAAAGTTTTAGTCACCTATTTGAGGACGGACATACTTGTATTGGAAGCAATTCAGAAAGGGTTCACTTGGCTGATTCCCGAGATGAGGGGTTGGCTTGTGAGGAAAGGTTGAGCAATTTTGGGCCTATACTCATTGGAGTGTAGAAGAGTGAGAGGTGATCGTATTGAAATGTATGAGATTCTGAAAGAGTTTGACAGGGTAGATGCTGAGAGGATGTTTCCTCTCTTGGGAGAATCTAGAACTAGGTTGCACAGTTTCAAATTAAGGGGTCTACCATTTAAAATGATGAGGAGGAATTTCTTCTCTCAGCGGATCACTGGTATTTAGAATTCTCTTTCCTAGAGAACAGTGAAGGCTGGCTCATTGAATGTATTCAAGGCTGACTTTTGTAGATATCTGATTGATAAGGGAGTTATGGGGGTGGGGGGGAAGGCAGGCAGGAAAGTGGAGCTAAGGCCACAAATTGATCAGCCATGATCTTATTGAATGGTGGAATAGGCTCAAGGCCTCCTCTGGCTCCTATTTCTTATGTTATGATATCATGGGCTCTTTTACATTCTCCTGGGCAGACAGGCATGGCCTCTTTTTATCATCTTGTCCAAAAGGCAGCACCTTCTACAGTGCAGCACTTCCTCAAAATAAAAAAAAGTAAGACTGACTTATTTATAGAGCACCTTTCATGACCTCCAGATATGCCAAAGTACTTTAAAGACAACTAAGTACTTTATGAGCTGTAGTAACTGTTGTGTTGTCAGCAACACAGCAGCCAAAGTTTGTATAGCAAGGCCCCAGAAACAGCAATGCAATTGTGACCAGATAATCTGCTTTTAGTGGTACTGTTGAGGAATAAATGTTGGCCAGGACACCAGGGAGAACACCCCTGCTGTTCTTTGAAATAGTGTCATAGACCTGAGAGGGGAGGCGGGACCTCGGTTTAACGTCTCATCTGGAAGACAGTACCCAGTACAGAACTCCTTCAGTACCACGATGAAGTACCGGTCCATACCACTGACAGTTGCATCTTTTGATTTGTTCATTTGTGCTCTGTGTGACACTCAGTGCACCGCCTTCACCCTCTAATTTGCTCAGAGTGCCTGAACTGCTGTTTGGAAGCTATGGCATGTGTTGACAGGACTAACTGTACTGGAGGAAGAAAAAAGATGGAGATTATAGTCATTTCCTGATGAGCAAAGTTCACATGTAACTTAGGGTGGGAGTGACATAAGGATTTTATTATATTCCTGATAGTTCATGGAGGGTACAAAAAGATGGGAAGAAAGAGAAGCAGAAGTTAAACATGAAACCCTGGGTGAAACCTAGCCTGCTACTTCCCCACCTCCAGCAACCTCTATGGATTCCTTCCCTAGGATTTATAACACACCTTCCTCATAGAAGCTTTTGAGCTATCTTGTCCTGCAATTGCAGGTGGTGGTGAAGGAGGGGTGGAATAAAGCGAGAATTTTTTGTAATTATGATGTGAAGTGAAACCTAGGCATCAACATGTAACACTTAATGAATGTGATGACAGGTGCATGCTGCAAGCAATTGTATTCCATCTGAGACCTTGAAGAGTAAATGCACTAAGTATATAAGTGAAGGAAAACTTCCAGGTGAAAGCCCTGGAGGGCACTGTACTGCCTCATGGGAACATAGGAGCAGGAGTAGGCCATTCAGCCCATCGAGCTTACCCCGCCATTCGGTACGATCATGGCTGATCATCCACTTCAATGCCTTTTTCCCACACTATCCCCATATCCCTTTATGTCATTGGTATTTAGAAATCTGTCAATCTCTGCTTTAAGCATCCTCAAAGACTGAGCCTTCCACAGCCCTCTGGGGTAGAGAATTCCAAAGATTCACAACCCTCTGAGTAAAGAAATTTCTCCTTATATCTGTCCTAAGTGGCATCCCCCTTATTTTGAAATTGCGTCCCCTGGTTCTAGACTCCTCAACCAGGGGAAACATCTTAACTACATCTAACCTGTCTATCCCTTTGAGTGTAGGCTTCAGTGAGATCACCTCTCATTCTTTGAAACTCTAGAGAATACAAGCTCAGTTTCCCCAATCTCTCTTCATAGAACAGTCTTGTCATCCCAGGAACAAGTCAGGTGAACCTTCGTTGCACTCCCTCTATGGCAGTAATATCCTTCCTAAGTTAAGGGGACCAAAACTGCATGCAGTACTCCAGGTGCGGTCTAATCCAGGTTCTATACAATTGAAGCAAGACTTTGCTACTCTTGTACTCAAATCCTCTTGCGATAAAGGCTAACATACCATTCGCCTTCCTAATTGCTTGCTGCACCTGCATGTTAGCTTTCAGTGACTTATTGATGAGGGCATCCAGGTCCCGTTGTTCATCAACACTTTCTAATCTCTTACCAATTAAGAAATACTCTGCACATCTATTCCTCCTACCAAAATGGATAACCTCACATTTTTCCACAGCATATTCCATCTGCTATGTTCTTGCCCACTCACTAAGTCTGTCCAAATTGCCTTGAAGCGGCTTTGCATCTTCCTCACAACACACTTTCTCACCTAGTTTTGTGTCATCTGCGAACTTGGAAATATTACAGTTGGTCCCCACATCCAAATAATTGATATATATTGTGAACAGTTGGGGCCCAAGTACTGATCCTTGTGGTACCCCACTAATCACCGCCTGGCAACGCGTAAATGACCTGTTTATTCCTGCTCTCTGTTTTCTGCCTGTTAACCAAGCCTTAATCCATACCAGTATATTACCTCCTAGCCCATGTGCTTTAATTTTGCTAACCAACCGCCTGTGGGCGACTTTATCAAAAGCCTTCTGAAAATCCAAGTATACTATGTCCACCAACTCCCCTTTATCAATTTTGTTGGTAATATCCTCAAACATTTCCCAAAAGGTTCGTCAAACATGATTTCCCATTTATAAATCCATGTTGACTATGCCCAATCAGATCATTATTATCCAAGTGTCCATTTATCACATCCTTTAGAATAGATTCCAACATTTTCCCTACTACTGATGTAAGGCTAACAGGTTTGTAGTTCCCTGTTTTCTCTCTCGCCCACCCCCCCCTTTAAATAATGGGGTGACATTTGCTGCCTTCCAATCTGCAGGGTAATGATGGTGAGAAATTAAAGTACTTCTAACAAAGTGTATGTCGTAAACATTCTCAGAACTGTGCAATCCCAGAAAGAGTGCTTGGCTCCCTTCACCTTGTCTGATCTAATAAAGGTATTCTGTTTTTTGCCGCTTTGGTTTCTGAGCTTGGGATGTATAGTGGGAGCTCTGTCCTGGGAACATGCTTCCATTCTCATGGGCTGCCTGTGCTAGGCATCCGAGGATTTTTGTATCGAACGATGTCTCCTTCCTCTAACTTACTTCCAGCAACACTTCAAGAGTGCTTCCTTGGTTGTAGAGCATTTTTGGACATTGAGGTTATGAAAAGTGCCACATAAATGAAGATCCTTCTTTCATTTCCACTGCTGCATTTGTGAACCTGGAAGCTGCTCTTGTATGAGCCTGGGGAATGCTTTCCCGACAGACAATCTTCCGACTCTGCGCTTTGTTCCTGTAAAAGCAATTGTGATGATTTCTGCACTTTTAAGCTGGCACAGGCCTTTAAATCCTGCAGTAGTGCACTATTTCCTGCTCTTCATGGATAAGCTGTCAAGCAGAGGGATTTCTGACACCTGAGCTTGTCCAAAATATTAGACTGGATTTTGCTGTAGCGGGGCTTCTAGTTAGACTTCCCCTAGCACATTTAACTTTTTAAATATTTTGCGTGGCAAATGTGAACTGATGACGGCGCAGTGAGTGAGACCTGAGTGAACAGGGAAAGCAACTGTGCATCACCTTAATAAATCAGATTGAATGATTGTGGAATAACCGGGAGAACAACAGAGAAGGGTGGCGCAGTGGTTAGCACTGCAGCCTCACAGCTCCAGGGACCCGGGTTCAATTCTGGGTACTGCCTGTGCGGAGTTTGCAAGTTATCCCTGTGACCATGTGGGTTTTCGCCGGGTGCTCCGGTTTCCTCCCGCAACCAAAGACTTGCAGGTGATAGGTAAATTGGCTATTGTAAATTGCCCCTAGTGTAGGTAGGTGGTAGGGAATATGGGATTACTGTAGGGTTAGTATAAATGGGTGGTTGTTTGTCGGCACAGACTCGGTGGGCCGAAGGGCCTGTTTCAGTGCTATATCTCTAAATAAATAAATAAATGAAGTGTAAATTAGAGTGGGTGAATTCAAAGCCAAATCAGGTACAGAAGGAGAAATAAAGAGAGGTGGTAAAAGATAGAGTTGAGAGAGAGGAAAAAAGACAGGAAAAGCACATTTTTAATTTTTTTGTTTTAAATTTGACATTTTAAAAATCTCCAACAATTAATACGTGAAGGAATGACACTGTACATTTTAATGGTTAATTTTCAGTGTCAGAGAGGTTGATTGGCAGTAATTAACTGTTATGTCTTTAAAAGGATACTTGTGTTTGTAATGGCAAGACCTAACTTTCTGTGGCGAGTTTAGTTCGCATCTACCAAGCAAATAGAGCAACTTAATGCCATTCAATGCACTTCACTGGTGATGCAGGCAGCAAAATTCCATTTTTGCAAAGCCAATGGCAGCACACTGCAACTCGGACAGCGACTTTGGGATATTGGCATTTAACTGCATATCTGCCCATTGCCTGAAGTTGTACCTTTTACGCTTTAATAACAGTGAGCACATTAGCCTCAGTGTTATTTTGACAGCAAAATCTGGACCAATATGATAAGGCTGACTCTGGAAATGATGGTGGCACTCACGGGGTGGGAGTATAACTCTCAAAACTGGTGGGCTTAGGTCGAGTTTGGGGGAAGCAAGGTGGGCAGCCAGCCTGCTCCCAGGAGATGGGGTTAATAATTTAAAAACTTTAATGAGGCTGCACGCTCTTATTTATGCACCATGTTAAATATAACGGGACAGCTGGGTTTCCTGATACTTGTGAGATTGGACCTCCCTGCCCGTCCCCCCTTGAGGCCTCTGATACACCCATCCCCCAAGGTCTCAAACCTTCCCTTTGAGGCTGCCAACCTTTCCCAACCACCCCCCACCTGACCCCTCTGACTCCCCCTCTGAAGCCTCTGAATTTTTTTCAATCCCACCCACCCACAGCTTTGGGTTTCTCTTGCACTACTGGCATCCCATTTCCCGCCCCCACATACCACCCCCCCCCCCTCCCCCCACCCAAAACCACCCCCCATCAAACCCGCACCCAGTTCCTGCTGGTTCAAAAAGACATTTCCCTCAACGTCTGGTGCTGTAAATCACGCTCAGCCCCATTTCTAGTTGGGTTCATGCTTGCTCAGAAAATCCAGGCTATACTTTGTAGAGCAATTTATTTAATTCTGGTACAGGAATCACATCTGCCTAGTTTGACCATTGTACCAAACCTGGCAATAACTGCAGTTTCAAAAGGTTCTGTGCCAAGGTTTATTTTACCAGAATTCTAAACATCTCGTGGCATCTGTTGTGTGGTTATGTGTCCAGGCTTCCAGCAAACTTGGGTAAAGCTTATTAACCATTTGAGTACTTTGGGAATGAGCTGATATTGAAAGTTGCAAAGGATACCCTAACATTAAAAGTAATTGCTGGTATTTTTGTCTTTCCAGGTATTAAAAATTAGAAAATAAGTATCAGACTTGCAGAAAACATTTGCACTTGCAGTACTGTAAACAAACCAAGAAGCTGCACTTACCTCTGAGAGAGGTAATAGTTAAATTCTGTTTGAAATAGTTCAGAGTGATGGTGGGTGAAATGTTTGCACAGAACATTGCCTGTTTTTAGTCATAAATTTATACACAAGAAGGAAGCAATTTCTGTTAATTAGACACATTCTGTATGCTTTTTAATGAAACATTTACATGTATGGATCTTTTATGTGTTAGTTCTATAAAACAATCATGACCTATAAATGCTAACATATGTTTGTAGGTTTGTGCCAAAAGTCAGAGCTGTTTATTCAATTCCCCCAGTGGTGGTGAAAGTACAAAGTAAACATAAAATCATTTCCTTTTAGGGAATGGGTAAGTTTTTTTTATTTTCACTGTGGTGATATGTTCAATTTATTATTGTAATGACAGTGGGTTGGCGTTAATTTTTGTTAGTATTTGAAACTTACCACTGGCAATGAGTTATATTGATATGTAAACCCCATAACCTATCAATCCTTGAGTTGATTTGCGTTTTCTTATATAAATGGCAGTAAATCTGGAACTCCACATTGCAAGTTGGATAAGCATCCAAAAGGGAATTAGACTAACGTGCAGGGTTACAGGGAGGAGGCAGGGGAATGGCATTAGGTGAATTGCTCATTCGAAGAACCAGCGTGGGCATGATGGGCCAAATGGCCTCCTTTTGTGCTGTAACCATTCTGTGATCTTCAGCGAATGAATGCCTCTTGGGGAGAAACTTAGGGTCAATTTGGCTGACAGCAGCACGGTCACCTTTGAGTTGGAAGGTTGTCAATTTATACTCCTGCCCAGGATTTGTGCACATACCTAAACTCTAGGAAACGAAGACTATCTTATTCAGCACTTAACAAAAACTCCATATCTTTGTTCTCAACCACATCCCTCTTCCCATTTGCTCACTCATAATGAACCATAAGTGATAAATAATTTTGACCCTGAGCTGAGTATCAAATCCTATAGCTAAATATCAACTAGGCTGTGTACTTAGGTCTCCACAGCATTTTCTGGCTGCATTCTGCCTTGCTCCACTTACCTCTTGTCCCATACTGAATCCTGCTTGTCCTGGCAGACCTTTGTTGGCTTCCTGTACTATTAAGTAGCCAATTCAAAATTCTCAGCCTCACTTACATGGAGCCTGAAACCCCCTTCAGCCTACATCTCTTCCCTTAGTGTTCTCCTTGTCTTCCACTGTAAGTGGCACTTCCAGTCGCCTTCCACCTGTTGCTGCTTCAAGGGATTGAACCTATATACGGTGGTCAGAATTTGGAAGGAATGCACATGACCATAAGAGAGCATTGTGGTCCATTAGGCTGGTGCTCTCCACCAAATATCTATTCAGTTCCCTCTTTAATTTGCAAAAAACTGTGCACCTCTAATTCCTACGTGGACAACCTGGTCCTTATAACCATTATCATCTGTGTAATAAAAGCAAAATACTGCGGATGCTGGAAATATGAAACAAAAACAAGAAATGCTGGATTCACTCAGCAGGTCTGGCAGCATCTGTGGAAAGAGAAGCAGAGTTAACGTTTCGGGTCAGTGACCCTTCTTCGGAACTGACAAATATTAGAAAAGTCACAGATTATAAACAAGTGAGGTGGGGGTTGGGCAAGAGATAACAAAGGAGAAGGTGCAGATTGGACCAGGCCACATAGCTGACCAAAAGGTCACGGAGCAAAGGCAAACAATGTGTTAATGGTGTGTTGAAAGACAAAGCATTAGTACAGATTAGGTGTAAATACATTGAATATTGAACATCATCTGTGTAATGTTCACTTTTTCTCTTCCATATGTGAAAAATATAAGATGGAGAATTAAAGCTAAGCTATATACCTTCTGATATAGTCTTCTTACTTTTTCTATATAATTTGACTTCCAACCACCTCCATGCTATCTTCCCCTCATTTTGATTGGTTAATTTAATAATTGCGACTTGGGAATGGGATGTGCTGTTCACCCTTTGATTCCTCACATGCTGTGTTGATATTGAGAGGCACTGAATGGAAGCCAACCTTTGGACAGTTTTTGAGACCAAGAAGAAAAAATAAATTTTTAAAACTGAACTGCTTTTTTTAAAAAAAAAAAATGTTCTCAACAAAAATAAACACATTTATTAAATGACCTTATTTGTCCTGCACCTCTTTATGGAAAATATCTAAGATTTTTCAAGTTGATATGGATATGTTGTATTTGAGGGGGAAGATCATGTGGATCCTGTGCAGTTTCTAAAGTTATTGAAATGTATTTTCCTATTGAACTTTGGGTCTGTACTGATTTCTGTGGGAAATAATTTATGGATCAAGTGAAAGACAGTATACATTTTTTAATTTTACAAGCTGTTTGGATTGCTGCACCTTTTCTCCAGGATCTGTACATCATTGCTTATCAGAGAAGCCAGATAGGCATAGTACACAAGAACGCAAGAAATAGGAGCAGAAGTAAACCATATGGCCCTTTGAGCCTGCTCCGCCATTCAATATGATCATGGCTGATTTTGGACTTCAATTCCACTTTCCTGCCCGCTCCCCATATCCCTTGATTCCCTGCGAGACCAAAAATCTATTTATCCCAGCCTTAAATGTATTCAATGATGGAGCATCCACAACCCTCTGGGGTAGATAATTCCAAAGATTCACAACCCTTCGAGTGAAGTAATTTCTCCTCATCTCAGTCCTGAATGATTGACCCCTTATCCTGAGAATATAGGCCCAATTTACTCAGCCTTTCATCATAGGACAACCCCCTCATCCCAGGGTCAAATTTAGTAAATCTCCATTGCACTGCCTCCAATGCAAGCATATCCTTTCTTAAATGTGGAGACCAAAACTGCACACAGTATTTCAGGTGCAGTCTCACCTAAGCCCTGTACAATTTCAGTAAGACTTCTTCATTCCTGTACTCCAATCTCCTTGCAATAAAGGCTGACATGCCATTTGCCTTCCTAATAGCTTGCTGCACCTGCATGTTAACATTGTGCGTTCCTTCTACGTGTACCCCCAAATCTCTCTGAACATCAACACTTACCAGTTTCACACCTTTTAAAAAATATTCTGCTTTTCTATTTTTACCACCAAAGTGAACAACTTCACGCTTCCCTACATTATACTCCATTTGCCATCTCGTTGTCCACTCACGTAACCTGTCTATATCTCTTTGCAGCCTCTCTGCGTCCTCCCCGCAGCTTACATTTCCACTGAGCTTTGTATCATCAGCAAACTTAGATACATTACTCTCTGTCTCTTCATCCAAGTCCTGAGTATACAATGTAAATAACTGAGGCCCCAGCACTGTTCCTTGCGGCACCTCACTATTCACTGCCTGCCCACTTTCTGCTTCCTGTCTGTTAACCAATCCTCTATCCATGCTAATATATTACCCCCAACACCATGAGCCTTTATCTTGCCTATTAATCTTTTATGTGGCACCTTATCGAATGCCTTTTGAAAATCCAGGTATACTACATCTACTGGTTCCCTTTATCTACCCTACTAGTTACATTTGTCAAGCAGGATCTCCCTTTAGTAAAACCATGCTGACTTCTTGTAATTATACTATGCTTTTCCAGGTGCAATGCTAAGACTATTTTAATAATAGTTTCTAGCATCTTCCCAACAACTGATGTTGGGCTCCTACTGATGTTAGACTCCTAAGCCTAAATTGGTGCATTTCTTATAGACCACAGGGCGTGCTGGACAAGGACCTGGAATTACTTGACCACCAGTTTTCCTTCCCACCTCCACTAGGGAGTCCTGCTGAGATGCAGAAAACCTATGTGGAGAATCATGGATGCACACCAGCATCTGATTACTATGCGGCACTCCATATTGGAGCAGCAATACAATATTGCACAGTTACCTTACTGATGTTTCTGAAAACATAACTCCATCTCAGGTGCAGATGACAAGCAAAGAAGATTTGCATTTGGAATTAGAGCTGGCTACTGTAGTTTGGCTTTTCTTGCTTAACATTCATTTTGAAAACTCTCATACTTTGAGGAATAAAATATGCAGATGTAATAGTCTTTTGTTTTTTTTGTGCCCAGATGCTACTTTTGGCAGAAATTACTGTCAGATGAAGCTGCGGTATGAGTGCAACATTTCTAACAATTTTATCAGATACTTCATTAGTTGTCAGAATACTTTTATAATGCATGTGCTTTGTATATTAAAATCTAGCTGAGCATTATCCATATTTGGCAAAATGTCTTTGTTTTTAAAAAGTGCATGGTATATAAATGGCAAAAGACTCAACACCTCATTTGAGGCCATCAGTAGCATCTCCAGAAGCTGTTTGGTGGAGAAGTTTCATTTCACACCAACACTGGAACTTTAACACAGGTGTTTGCAATGTTGTAGTTCTTGCTGTCGTACTGATAGTTCTGATCGGATTTTTTTGTGCTTGTAAGGTGCTTTCCTTTTTATATCCTTTCTAGACTTTAGACACGGAACACAAAAGTACGAGTGTACCAAGCCTGTGTCCTCAGTCCCTTGCTCTATGGCAGCGAGGCCTGGACAATGTATGTCAGCCAAGAGCGATGTCTCAATTCATTCCATCTTCGCTGCCTCCGGAGAATCCTTGGCATCAGGTGGCAGGACCGTATCTCCAACACAGAAGTCCTCGAGACGGCCAACATCCCCAGCATATACACCCTACTGAGCCAGCGGCGCTTGAGATGGCTTGGCAATGTGAGCCACATGGAAGATGGCAGGATCCGCAAGGACACATTATACAGCGAGCTCGTCACTGGTATCAGACCCACCGGCTGTCCATGTCTCCGCTTTAAAGACGTCTGCAAACGTGACATGAAGTCCTGTGACATTGATCACAAGTCGTGGGAGTCAATTGCCAGCGATCGCCAGAGCTGGCAGGCAGCCATAAAGGTGGGGCTAAAGTGTGGCGAGTCGAAGAGACTTCGCAGTTGGCAGGAAAAAAGACAGAAGCACAAGGGGAGAGCCAACTGTGTAACAGCCCCAACAACCAATTTTATCTGCAGTGCCTGTGGAAGAGTCTGTCACTCTAGAATTGGCCTTTATAGCCACTCCAGGCGCTGCTTCACAAACCACTGACCACCTCCAGGCGCTTACCCATTGTAAGACAAGGAGGCCAAAGAAGAAGAAGAGACTTTAGTGTGTCTACATGCTTAATATATAGTGGAAAAATTGCTGAGTTTAGATGTTTAGATGGGGAGAGGGGCAGGACGAAAGGAATGAGTGCAGCAGTACTGAATTACCAGTTCTTAAACCAGACATCCATATTTCTGGCAAGATTCCAAACACTGCTGTAACTGCACCTTGACGTTCTAGATCTATTCAAAAACTCTGCACAGGATGTCAGAAGCAAAGATTTACTTAATGCTTTTATTATCTGTCAATAGTTCTTCAAAACTGGAAAATGTGCTAAAGATTATTTTTTGAAAAACATGTTTGGACAGTGCAGCATCACTGAGATCAGGGACAGAGGTTCCACCTTTTCTCATTCTACTCCAGTGAATTCCATATTTTAGATACACTACCATGGAGCTCTATCCAACAGAAGCTAGGTAGTTTCCTGTGTCAGGAAGGCAAAGTTGAAAGGAGATTTATTATTTCCCTTCCTAAAGGACAGCATAAAAGTGGCAGTGATGGAACGATTAGGGTGACCCACACGTACATGGGTCAATCAGAGCAGAATGGAAGAAAATGGTGGAAAATTAGAAGTTTAATATATTTTACCTTTTATGAGGAAAGAATCCTAAAAAGGAATTAACTACATTAAACAGTTCTCCTGGGTGAATGCAAGATTGCAGCCATATTCCTCCTATTTTCTTCAAATCATAATTTTTCTATCTGTTTAAATGTCAGAAATTTGTATCTGGGCTTGGTGGGAGGAGCCATTCTGACATGGATGATGAAATAGATGATGGAAGAGTATTAATTAACCTAAATAATGGGCAGAATCTTTTCAGGCCAGCAGTTTTGAAGGTGGGTGTGAATTTTTGAAAATTGCACATTGGCCCCCCAATACCTTCCCACCTTGGTTTGATCTTACTGGAGGTGGGCTGCCACAGAAACCGGCAAACTGCTCCACCGAGATGGGCAGGCAATTAAGGGCCCACAGTTGCCATTTCAAGGGCCCGAGGTCAGAAGGGCCCCCCTGTTGAGGCCAGTGCAGTGCAGCTACCTTGAGGCAGCCTCCTGGCAGCAGGCCATATGGCCAGTCGGAGCCTCCTCTCAATCGCCCAATCAGAGATGCTGGGATGAGGAGGCCATATGGGGGATGGCAAGCAATTCTGTGGAGGTGCTCCCCCTCTTAATTGGCTGCCTCCCAGAAGATTGCAACTCTCGGTGCATCTCTGACCCATGCGGGGTCAGGATCCGGAAATGGTCCAGCTCCCTGAATTTTTTTCAAAGGGAATAAAATTCCACCCGACATTTCTAAAATTGGCTTCTTAATCTGAGTGTGCTTGAGATCCACCTAAAGTTGTTTATCTGATATTATAAGAAAAACAAGTCATTTCCTTTCTCCGTGAGGCAAGAGAATGAGAGTAGGGTTTTAACACAAGAGCGCAACTCTAGTAGAGGTAGAATAGTGCTATACTCAACAAGGGTTTGTATGCATCTGGCGCCTGTATGTGGTACATCAGAATTCGTCCCTCGGTACAATATGCTATCCCTTGACCAGTGATCTATAACTTAGATGTAGCTATGTTTTCCCCCTCCAAGTTCTCAGAGTGAAAATACAACATTGCATATTGACGCACCTAATATTGGGCCTTCTTTCCCATTTACATCTATGAAACAAGAAGGGAAACTTGGAGCCTTTTATCTTGCTGTTTAAATAAATGAAGCTAAATTGTTGACATAAATAGACAATTCATGAATCAGCATTCCGAATACACAGTTCAGTTCAATTGGAGGAACACACAGAGTTTATCAACGCTAAGTTAGTAGCTCAAGATGTAGTAACTTTTCTGGTGTTCTGTTGCTTTTGTAATATTTTAAATGTGAAACATTACCATCCAGATAATAGAATAAATGTATTTGTTGGTTTTAAAAAAAAAAGTTACATCCTACATTGATTTACAGGTGCAAAAGATATACAAACAGCTAGATTAAACCTAATGTAATGGAACTACAGTTGTCCATCCAGCTGAAGTTGACTGTGTTTTGGTTTCTTTTTAAAAATGAGGCTACTGTATTTCAAAATGGAGAATTCACAAAGTGAGTCTACTTACTTTTGTCGGTAAGAAATGTTTGATTCAGGAAAGTGAAATCTACTGTGACATTTTAAAATAGTGCTGTTGCACAAAACCAGTTATTTTCAAAGCAGATTTAAAGGACTATCCTTTGTATTGTTCTGTACTTCTGTTTGTTTGACTTAACATCCTTGTGAAATTTCTGTTATGGCCAGGTGAGGAAGGGGTTGCAGACTCCCCTTTTGCCCTTCCTCTTATTTGACCGCAACAGGATTTATTCCTTTTTAAACAGTAGTTGTGCTTACCACCTCATTGAGTGTCTTACCTTTTACCTTTAATGTGATCGTGAAAGAACCAATTGGACAGGTTTTCTTGAGTTTAAACAAGAAAGAGGTGAGTTTATTATACTTAACAATCTAAACCAGATTTTACATTTTTTTTTTAAAAAAGCTACACATTCACACGCACGTTCAGACAAGAATCGCACATGCGCACAAATAGATTACAGAGTGAAAAGTAGATTTTGTGGTTGGATTAGAGTCCAGAATAATTGGAAATTAAATACACAGTCTGTGAGGTTGGATAATTCGGTGGTCTTCCAGCTAAAGTTGTATTCTTGAAGTCTTTAGCAGGTCAAAGTGTACTTTGTGGCTGGCCCGCTTGGCTCAGGACTTTCTTTGAGGTAGACTCGTAGATGGCTCTCTTCCCCTGGTTTCTGTCTGTAGAAATCTGTAGGCTTGGAGGATCCACAGTTGCAAATGGTTTTCAAACTTGTGTTAACTGGGTGGGGTGGGGGTGGGGGGGGGGGGGAGAGGTGCGCAGGGAGAGAGAGAGGGGGAGGCTCACACTGTTTCCGCTGCTACACAGTCTGAGTTAATGGCTTGAGTCTTTGTTCAAGCAAACTTGCAGCTTTCACAGAGATGGACAGACGGTCACATGACTGCCTCAGTTTATTCTTTGGCGCCTTCTAATGAAATTCAAGGTTCAGAATTGGCGCCCCAGGATGCCAATATTTATTTAATTTTTTTTATTCGTTCATGGGATGTGGGCGTCACTGGCTAGGCCAGCATTTATTGCCCATCCATAATTGCCCTTTAGAAGGTGGTGGTGAGCTATCTTCTTGAACTGCTGCAGTCCATGTGGGGTAGGTACACCCACAGTGCTGTTAGGAAGGGAATTCCAGGATTTTGACCCAGCGACAGTGAAGGAACAATGATATGGTGTGTGGCTTGAACAGGAACTTGCAGGTGGTGGTGTTCCCATGCATCTGCTGCCCTTGTCCTTCTAGGTGGTAGAGGTTGCATGTTTGGAAGGTGCTGTCTAAGGAGCCTTGGTGAGTTGCTGCAGTGCATCTTGTAGATGGTATACACTGCTGCCACTGTGCGTCGGTGGTGGAGGGAGTGAATGTTTGTGGATGGGTTGCCAAACAAGCGGGCTGCTTTGTCCCGGATGGTGTTGAGCTTCTTGAGTGTTGTAGGAGGGTTTTGCTCTTACAAAGTCAAGGTGTTAGGACTGTCTTGAATGCCATGCTAATGAAGCAATCTTAGGTAATTCAGTCAATTAGAGCATACCATTGTTCTGGGTCCATGCTCCTCAGACCTCTGTCTCCTTTGGAATGTGAAAAGGTGTTTCAGATGCAAATTGCGGTAGCCATCTTGGCTGCCAGTTTTTTAAAAGTTAACTGCAGGATTTTTTCCATTAAAAGCTTGATGTAAGTTTCCAACTGATGAATTAATATTCTTTATTTGACATATCGTTTTTCTTGATATCCTTGATATTCATTGAAGAACTCTAAGAAAATTCAGCAGTGGTTCAGTGTTGCATGATTATTACATTGAAAATGAAAGATGAGCAAAATTGTTTTTTGTTTTTAATTTCAAAGTAGTGGAAACTATGTCTCAAATCTCTTTTCACCTGAATTTCAGTAAAGAAAATAATTTGCTTAATCTGCATTTGTAAAGAGTAAAACTTAATGAAGTTGGTTTTGCTCTCTACATTATTGTTATTCAGTTGAACAAAATAGTGAATTATCAATTAGAAATCCATGTATGTCACATGAATGTATGCTGTGAAGTGAATGAGAATTTTAAATTTGAGGTGTTGTGGGACTGGGAGCCAGTGTAGGTTAGTGAAGACAGGAGAGATGCGTCACTGGGACTTTGTGCAAATTAGGATATGGACAGCTGAGATTTTGATGAGCTGAAGTTCATGTGGGCAGAGGATGGGAGGACCACTGGGAGCATAGTGGAGTAACAGATTGGAGGTGACAAAGCATTTTAGCAGCAGATGAGGTAAATGGTGGAGGCAGAAGCAGGCAATCTTTATGATGTTGAGGGTATTCATTATTGCCAACACCTTTCTCGTCCTTTGCATTGACTAGCAGCATGATAGGATTGGCCACTTATACTGCCCTGCTGGAGTTCCCAAATTGATAGCATCCATCAGGCTCCTAGGCACAGTGCAGTTACTTACATGAGTAGAAAGGATTTTCTGCTTCATCAATGAATAGCCAGTCAATGACCATCAACATGGTATCACATATACCAGTGCCTGCTTTTCTGGCAGCACCCGTCTGAAGACAGTTAGCTAAATCACGTATGTTTGAGGCAAAGGCAGTCTGGAAGGATGACTCTGGGAGATCAAAGTAACCCTCTTGAGCCTCAGACAAAAGCAGAGAGCACATGCAAAGGGGGCTATGCAGTTAGTTGTATCACTTATGGAGCATATTATTGGAATCTTGAAGCATTGCTTCTGACATTTCAACAGATTTGGGGCACCTCGCAGTAAAATCTCTGTCTTCCAACAAAATCGAAATCTGCTGCATGTGCTACAGTTTTGCAATCCAAAGAAACCTAACCATGAAGAAGATTAGATTGCAATAAAAGCCAGAGTAGGATGCAGACACTGATCAAGATAATCAGAAACATCAGAACAGATAGGGAGATTTTCAGTTAAGCACTTCAGCTGCCCCCACTTAAGGAAAACTCCTGTCAACATGGCATAAATAAAGTGCCTCAGTTCTTATACAACACTGCCTTTTACTTCCTTAACAAACATAAATGCTCAATCTTTTCAATGCTACTGCCATACTTTACAGAATGAAAAACATATGTTGGTCAAGTAGAGTACAACCAATTACCATACCTTATCTAATTTGTATTTACCCCACAGTGTTTCTCTTTAATGCTGCTGTATTGTGTGCAACTTCTAACCTATGTCAACTCCTACATGATTCTGGATCCATTGTTTCAATGGGAAATGTTTGGGATTTAGACAGGCCGACATCTCACTGCCCTAATTCTTAAGGTGGCTGTGCCACTGATCCAGCCAGTGCAATGCTACGGTGTCTGCTGTGTCTGGTTGGTCCTCACACAGCATAGTAGCAGGATTTGGAGGCTGTAATGTTGGAAATTCTTGCAAGAAATTTTCACTGCAGAAGCCTGTATCTCTCTCAGTGCTTAATCTCGGGTAATTACTGGGGGCTGGAGAAGCACTTGAAGAAATAAGGGGAGGATCCAGTTGTTATGGTTTACATAGGAACCAGTGACAGGTTGAACTAGGAATGAAGTTCTGCTGAGGGAGTTTGCAGAGCTAGGGTACAAATTTAAAAAGCAGAATCTCAAAGATAATCTCTGGATTACTCTCAGAGCCATGCACAAATTGGCATAGGGACAAACAGATTCGAGATTTAAATCGATGTCTGAAAGAGTGGTGTGGGAGGGAGGAGTTTCAATTCATGGGGCACTGGCACCAGTACTAGGGAGAACGGGAGGTATTCCATTGAGATGGACTCTACATAAACTAGGCTGGAAGTACTATCCTGGCAAATTGGATAACTAGGGTGATATATAGGGCTTTAAAATAATATGGGGGATGGAGGGTTCAAGTAATGATAAATTTATACATCTGAAGAGAAAAGTCAAGTCTGTACAGCAGAATAGCAATTTGGGTAAAATCAAGCAAAATGTGCCAGGAAGGGACCGAGAGTTTTGTCCTGGTAATTGGGCATTTGTGACTAAGGACACATCAGGGACAAATAATAAAAAGTTAAAATTAATGGTGCTATATTGAATGCATGAAGCATTTGTACCAAGATGAATGAATTAATGGCACAAATAGAGATAAATGGGTTTAATCTAGTAGCCATAATTGAAATAAAAACAAGAAATGCTGGAACCACTCAGCAGGTCTGGCAGCATCTGTGGAAAGAGAAGCAGAGTTAACATTTCGGGTCAGTGACCCTTCTTTGGAACTGGCAAATATTAGAAATGTCAAAGGTTATAAGCAAGTGAGGTGGGAGTGGGGCAACAGATAACAAAGGAGAAGGTGTAGATTGGACAAGGCCACATAGCTGACCAAAAGGTCATGGAGCAAAGGCAAACAATATGTTAATGGTGTGTTGAAAGACAAAGCATTAATACAGATAGGGTGTTAACGGACTGAAGATTGAACAGCAGCAAGTACAAACATGAAAAAAAACAGTGGGTAAGCAAACTGAACAAACTAAGATGAAATGAAATAAACATTAAAAAAATGTAAAAAATAAAAAATAACTAAAAATAAAAATGGGGGGCCCGTCATGCTCTGAAAGCCATAATTGAAATGTGGTTGCAGGGTGACCAGGTTTGGGAGTTAAATATTTCAGGATACGTTACTTTTAGAAAAGATAGGCAAAATGGAAAAGCAGGTGGAGTAGCAATACTATTAAAGAATGAGATAAAGGCAAAAGGGAGAAAGGATCCTAGCTTATAAAAATCTAGATGTGGAATCAATATGGGTGGAGCTAACAAATAACAAAAAGCAGAAAATACAGGTGGGAGCAGTTTATAACCCCCCTAACAGTAATCAGAATGTTGGACAGTGTATAAATCAGGAAATTAGAAGAGCATGTACCAAGGGTAATGCAGTAATCTTGGGGGACTCGAATTTTCATATAGACTGGGCAAACCAAATTAGAAAAAGCGGCTCAGAGGACAAGTTCATGGAATTCAGTTGAGACAATTTTCTAGAACAATATGTTGAGAAATCAACTAGGGAATGTGCTATTTTAGATCTAATTTTGTGTAATGAGATAGGGATAATTAGTAACCTTGTAGTAAAGGATTCTCTGGGGAGAATGATCATAATATGATAGAATTTTATGTTAAGTTTGAGAGTGATGTGGTCTAGAACAAAACTAGGGTTTTAGATTTAAACAAATCCAATTACAGAGGTGTGAGGTGAGTTGGCTGAGGTAGATGGAAAATTAGATTTAAAACTATAATGGTAGATAAACAATGGCAAACATTTCAAGAAATACTTCTTAATTCTCAGAGTATTACATTCCCTTGAGGAATAAAAACTCCACTGAAAAAGTGGTATACCATGGCTAATTAGAGAAGTTAAGGATAGTCTTGGATTAAAGGAGACTTCAAATGTTGCCAAAAGGAATAGTAAGTCTGAGGATTAGAAGTGTTTTAAAACTCAGCAAAGGATTACCAAAGAAATTGATAAAGAGGGAGAAAATAGAATTAGAGTAAACTAGCAAGAATATGAAAATAGATAATAAGCGTTTTTACAAGTATGTAAAAAGAAAAAGATTAGTGAAAGTAAATGTGAGTCCATTAGAAACCAAGACGGGAGAAATTATAATGGGGTAGAAGGAAATGGCAGAGACGGTAAACACATATTTTATATCTGCCTTCACAGTAGAAGACACAAAGGACATACTGAAAATTGTAGGGAACCAAGGGTCCGATGAGACTGAACTTAAAGTAATTAAGATTAGTAAGGAAAAGTACTGGATAAATTAATGGGACTAAAAACTGACAAATCCCGTGGATCTGAAGGTCTATACCACAGGGTTTGAAAAGAGCTTGCTGCATAGTTCGCGCATGTATTGGTATAGATATTCCAGAGTTTCCTGGATTCTAGAACGGTCCTCATGGATTGGAAGGTAGCAAATGTAGCATTATTGTTTCAGAAATGTCGGGGAGAGAAAATGACAAACTATAGGCTAGACAGCCTAACAATGGTAGTGGGGAAAATGCTAGGATCTATTAATAAGAACTTGATAACTGGGCACTTGTAAAATCTCCATCATTAGGCAGAGTCAGCACAGTTTTATGAAAGGGAATTCATGTTTGACAAGTCTCTGCATTTTTTTGACGGTGTAACTAACAGGGTAGGTAAGGAGGAACCAGTAGGTGTAGTATATTTGGATTTTCAGAAGACATTCAATAAGGTGCCACACAAGGCTGTTGGGATTAGGGCTAATATATGAGCATGGTTTGAGGATTGGTTAACAGACAGAAAATAGAGAGTAGCAGTAAACGGGTCATTTTCAGGATTGCAGGGTTTAGCCAGTGGAGTGCTGCCAAGTAACAGTGCTTGGGCCTCAGCTATTTGCAATCTATATCAGTGACTTAGATGAGGAGACAGTGTAATGTATCCAGGATTGCTGATGAACAGGCTCGATGGGAAAGTAAACTGTAAGGAAGATGCAAAGAGGCTGCAAAGGGATATGGACAGGTTAATGATTGGGCAAGATGTTGACAGATGGGGTATAATGTGGGGAGGTGTGAAATTATTCACGTAGGTCGGAAGAATTAAATAGCAGAATTTTTTTTAAAAGATGCGAGATTGGGAAATGTTGGCAAACAGGGATTTGGGGGTCCTTGGACACACATCACAAAAAGTGAACATACAGGTACAGCAAGCAGTTAGAATCTTAAAATGGTTACAGCACAGGAGGTGGCCATTCAGCACGTTGTGTCCATGCTGGCTTTCGGCAAGAACAAGTCAGCTAGTTCCGCTCCTCTCCCCTTTCCCTGTAGCCTTGCAAATTTTATCTCTTCAGGTGCTTATCAAATTCCCTTTTGAAAGCTCTGGTTATATCTAGCTCCACCACGCTCTCAGGCAGTGCATTCCAGATCCTAATCACTTACTGTGTAAAAAGATTTTCCTCATGTCACTGTTCGTTCTTTTGCCAATCACCTTAAATTGCTGTCCTCTGGTTCTCGACCTGTCTGCCAACGGGAACAGTTTTTCTCTGTCTAGACCCCTCATGATTTTGAACACTGCTATCAAATCTCCTCTCAATATTTCTCTTCGGAGAACAACCCCAGCTTCTCCAATCTATCCACGTAACCGAAGTCCCTCATCCTCGGAACTGTTCTCGTAAATCTTTTCTGCACCCTCTCTAAAGCCTTCACATCCTTCCCAAAGTGTGGTGCCCAGAATTGGACACCAGTACTCCAGTTGAGGCCGAACCAGAGTTTTATAAAGATTCACCATAACTTCCTTGCTTTTGTACTTCATGCCTCTATTTATAAAGCCCAGGATACTGTATGCCTTTTTAATCTCTTTCACCCTACCACCTTCAACAATATGTGCATATGGACCCCGGGTCCCTCATTTTCTGCACCCCCTTTAGGATTGTGCCCTTTATTTTATATTGTCTTACCTCATTCAGAGCAGGCTTGAGGGGCCTTATGGCCTACACCTGCTCCTTTTTCTTATGTTTTGTTCTCTGGGACCAGGGCTTACGTTTGGCTTCAGTGAAAGACCGAAAGAGAGCTACTACTATGGTATTATGCTATATATGTTAGTACAAGTATATGTTAGTACAAGTGAGCCTACCTAGGCTCAACTATCACCAGTAACTTGTCCCTAGATGTAGAAATCAACAAGCACATGGGAAAGGCTTCCACTGCGATGTCCAGACTGGCCAAGAGAGTGTGGGAAAATGGCGCACTGACACGGAACACACAAGTCCGAGTGTATCAAGCCTGTGTTCTCAGTACCTTGCTCTACGGCAGCGAGGCCTGGACAACGTATGTCAGCCAAGAGTGACGTCTCAATTCATTCCATCTTCGCTGCCTCCTGAGAATACTTGGCATCAGGTGGCAGGACCGTATCTCCAACACCGAAGTCCTCGAGGCGGCCAACATCCCCAGCTTATACACACTACTGAGTCAGCGGCGCTTGAGATGGCTTGGCCATGTGAGCCGCGTGGAAGATGGCAGGATCCCCAAAGACACATTGTACAGCGAGCTCACCACTGGTATCAGACCCACCGGCCGTCCATGTGTCCGATTTAAAGACGTCTGCAAACACGACATGATGTCCTGTGACATTGATCACAAGTCGTGGGAGTCAATTGCCAGAGCTGGCGGGCAGCCATAAAGGCGGGGCTAAAGTGTGGCAAGTCGAAGAGACTTAGAAGTTGGCAGGAAAAAAGACAGAAGCGCAAACTGTGTAACAGCCCCGACAAACAAATTTTTCTGCAGCACCTGTGGGAGAGCCTGTCACTCTAGAATTGACCTTTATAGCCACTCCAGGCGCTGCTCCACACACCACTGACCACCTCCAGGCGCTTAACATTTGTCTCTCGAGATAAGGAGGCCAAAGAAGAAGATGTTAGTACAAGTATATAAACCTGAACCATGCTCAAAAAGAATTAACAGATTGGAGTATGTGTTAAATTTACTTTTAAATATTACTAAGTCTGAAAAAAAATGCCATAAATTGAAAAAATGTGCTAGTGCAGATATTTGATTAGTGAATGAAGACAGCATAATTGCTGAATATGAATTTGGTACATTGGGATACACGAAAATGTTAAACAGTTATAAATGTTGATATGATGCTACAGTTACAACGCAGCGTTATTTTGAGCTTTTATCCTGGTCTCTGCTCGGGGGTATGTATACACAGCATGTTATATGTCTGGAATTCTATTTACTCGATGGATTCCTGTGGTTATTCTCTCCTCCTCTGGGCATGCCACATGAGTCATAGGCTAAACAGTCTAAGGTAAACATTTTGTTTTACTAGTATCTTTGCATAACATTTTTGACAACTTAGTGATGTACCCAAGGTCAGTCGATACTTCATTTGACCCTGAATAGCTGTCATATTTTTTTTTTAACAGAAATGCTTCTTTCTGTACATGTAAGAGCTTTATTCAGTGTATCTTGTGGTGACATGAGTGAACTGATAATTAGGAGATAACCAACAAGAAACTGTACTTATCTGTTTCAGTGCACTGGAAACCTGTTTGGCATAAAATCAAATGCTAAAATAGATCACTGTTTTATTGTAAAATCTAAATAATACCACAACTTTGAATTTATTATCCACATTGGATTATAGCACTATGTGCTTTCATTTTTTTGTTAAACATAGTATTTGGATTTGTCCTCATTGCTTTGTGATTCATTTGACTTTGCAGCATCTGCCGTTCTGATACTGGACAATAGGTGTGAACGTTTGAGATGCAGCACTGAAACAGGCCCTTCGGCCCACCGAGTCTGTGCCGACCATCAACCACCCATTTATGCTAACCCTACACTATTCCCATATTCCTACCACATCCCCACCTTCTCTATATTCCTCTACCGCCTACCTATACTAGGGGCAATTTATAATGGCCAATTTACCTATCAACCTGCAAGTCTTTGGCTGTGGGAGGAAACCGGAGCACCTGGCGAAAACCCACGCGGTTCACAGGGAGAACTTGCAAACTCCGCACAGGCGGTACCCAGAATTGAACCCGGGTCACTGGAGCTGTGAGGCTGCGGTGCTAACCACTGCCCCACTGTGCCAGAATGGCAAAGTAAACTGGAATACTCAGTACACAGATGCCTTAAAATTCATCATTCAATACCGAACAGAGACTAAGTGCTTTTATTTTCTTGAAAATTTAAATATATATAATATATATCTATTAATTTATTGAAAATTCGACTACCGTCAATTACGACATAATGAACTGAAAATCCCCATTCTTTCAGTTTACAGTAGTTTTTTGACAATATATTAGCCAATTCCAATGTTGATTCTAATCCCAATTAGCAATGTAATAATCCATATACTGTATCTAGTTTTGCTAATGATATGAAGCTAGGTGGGAAAGTATGCTCTGAGGAGGATGTAATGAGGCTGCAAAGGGATATAGACATGTTAATTGGGCAAGGTGACCGATAATGTGGGGAAGTGTGAAATTGTCCACTTTGTCAGGAAGAATTGAAAAGCAGAATACTTATGATCAGGTGTGAGGGGTCGAAAGGCTCCCCTCTTATCCTTCTCCTTGTTTGACTGCAACAGGGTTTATTTCTTTTAAACAGTGAATGTGCATACCAATTCAATGAGTGTTTAACCCTTTATGTGCTATGATCGTAAAAGCACCAATCGGAAATGTTTACTTGAGTTTAAACAAGAACGAGGTTAGTTTATTGTACTTAAAATCAAAACCCAATCTAAGTAAAATAATTAACTATGCTCCAACTTTTTCTCACATGTGCACGCACACGCACACACACAAGAATCACATATACACAAATAGGTTACAAAGTGATAAAAAATAGTTTGGTTGGATTAGAGTCCAGAACAAATAAAAATAATATACAGTCTGCGAAGTGTGGTAATTCAGTTGTCTTCCAGCTGAATTCATGACCCTGAAGTTCCTGGCTGGTAGAAGTGGCCCCCTTGGTTCAGAGTTTACTTGGAGACAGTGATGGAGGTGGCTTTCTCCCCGGAGTCTCTGTTTGCAGCAATAATAGACTTGGATGTTCTGCAGTCTGCAGACAGGGTTCGAAGCTTGCAGTATTACCTGGAGAGAGAGAGACAGCCCCACTGGGGTCCTGCAGTGATTAGGTCTCAAAGCTTGTCTCATGTGTCCAAAAGAAACTCCAAGTTTTCAGAGAGATGGACAGACTGTCACATGATTATCTTAGTGTATTCTCTGTTGCACTTTGATGAGATTCAAGTCTAAGAGTTTCAATCTCTCTCAGGCCTTATTATTTCAATGATTACCCCCTGGAGGCTCATCTCCACTAAGGTTAATCTTCCAAGATGGCTTTGAATGTCTTGCTAATAAAAGCGTTATCAGGTAGTTCATTCAACTGTTCAAGCCATTGTTCTGGATGAGAGCTTATTTAGGCATATGTCTCCACTTCAATACCTTGGAATGTGAGGTATTTCAATGCAAATTATGGTGAGCATCTTAACTGGCAGCTTTTTAAAAGTTGAATGTAGGATTCCAGCTTTCCTTTTTAAAAGTTTAATTTAGGTTTCCAACCGATGAATTTAAAACCATCATTCTGCATAGCATGTTTTCATGACACTTGCCTTAGAAGGAGTGTGACCAAAGTTCACTAGATTGATTCCTGGGATGAGAGAGCTGTCCTTTGAGGAGTGATTGAGTAGAATGGTATTTAGAAGAATGAGAGGTGATCTCATTATCATGTCCAAAATTCAATAGAGGGTAGATGCTGAAAGGCTGTTTCTTATAGCTGGGGAGTCTAGAACTTGGGTTTATAGTTTCACAATAAGGAGTCAGCCATTTAGGACTGAGATGAGAAATTTCTTTGCTCAGAGGGTTGTGAATCTTTGGAATTCTCTACCTCAGAAGGCTGTGGATGCTCAATGCATGAGTATATTTAAGACTCAGATTGATAGATTTTTGGGCACTAAAGGAATCAAGGGTTGTGGGGATAGGGCAGGAAGTTGCTTTAGAAATTCAGCCATAATCTTATTGAATGGGGCAACAGGCTTGATGGGCTGTAGGGCCTACTCCTGCTCCTATTTCTTGTGTTCTTGTGTTTAGTTTTTTTGGATAAGGGAAACTTAGAAAAGATGAGTATTTCATGACAATTTGTACACGGATTTTGCATTATGACTATGTTTACTGCAGGAATCTTGCTAATTCTAGAATATGTACCTAATTTATCTGTTACTACATGATATATGTTACAATTTCTGCAAGGAATTGAAAGACTGTCTAATCAAAAAGGACATGCAGTCAGAATGGGTATTGCTAAATTGATTTTTCTACTTGAACCATTAGTTAATGATTAAACAAGCAACTGTAAAATGAAGTACTTTAACATAAATTATTTATGTATTTTTATATGCCATGTCTTTAACATCCTCCTTTCTTTAAATAATGATTTCATTGTGGAGTTCAGATTAAAACTATTCCAACTGAAGTGCCTGCTGTTCCATTTCCAAAGAGGATGATCCTCATTGACCCAGATTCTTCCCACATCTTTAGTATAGTCTCCAGCAATTTTTCTTGTATTTAAAACAAAACTCAATGGATATTGTTTTCAAATGACCAAGAATGTTCCTGATTGTTAACTTTCTTTATAGAATACTTCACATTTTGAAGTATTATGTGCAACTAGAATTTCTGTACATCACTGAAATAATTGTACTCAGAAAAAGAGATGTGTTATAATCTTCATTCTAGTTAATTTCCTTGTATTGTCAGAGAATACACTGTAATCTGTCTGGATTTTTAATTCCATTAGACTCTTCAGACTGCATTTCCTAGCATCCATTGCGAAGGCTCAAACTGAACAAAGGAGAGCTTGTTAAAGTTATGTTATGTTGAGATGCCCAAATAGTGTGTATATACCTTAGGGGAAAAAATGGCACATTACTTTAATTCTGTTTTAAATTGAAAGCTATCTTAAAATCATCACGCTGTCTGTCTACACTATAGTGAAGTCTGCTTTGCATCCTGAAAGTTATTGTGCAAATGCAAGACTATTCCCAGAACGTGTATGAATTCTGTGATCCATTGAGAGGAGATGTAATGCAGTCGGTTGTGTGATTTACTATTATTATGAATCTACTGTTAGCAAAACTAACTGATGAGTATATAGCTTCCTATTAATAGATACATAAAAACAAATCTAATTCTAATTTTCTACTTTGAAGTGACTGCTGAGTAGGATATTGGTTGATACAAGGTGTCCCATAAATCATCGTGAGGCGGTTTCAGTGCATGATTCTGCATCAAATGATAGGCAGGGGTGCATTTCAGTTGATAAGGACAGGCCTACCTTTTATATATTGGTTAAAAAAAATTAAAAGCATTAATCCTTTCTCAGTCAATTCAGTTAATTGCTGATTTATTAAAGAGCTATCTTGAGGTGCACCTTTACTTGATGCAGCCCCTGAATGATGAGTGACTGTTTTTCATAGGAAACACTAGTACATTTTATATATAAGGAAGGAATATTAAAGATCATGTAACAGGTTGTTAATAGCTGTTTTTTTGTTTCTTTAATAAGCCCACACATCATCTTCCTATCGCAGTCCATATTGTCTGGAAAAAACCATCTCTGTGGTGTGCGACTGTGCCATGAAATAGCTCATGCTTGGTTTGGACTGGCTATTGGTGCTCGTGATTGGACTGAAGAGTGGATAAGTGAAGGCTTTGCTACTTATTTGGAGGATGTGATTTGGGCAAATGCACAAAAGGTACATTTTTATTTTGCCTTGTGTTTTGGGATACTAGTATGCAGTGCTTAATGTGTTTGTTTGAAATTGAGCTTGCTGCTGTTCTGGTGGTAAGAAATTTATTTAAAAATAATTAGTTCTTTACTGTAGCAGTGCAGATAGGAATTTCAGGCAAATATATTGCAGCCAATAATCACCCCTTTGACCTTGTTTCTAGCATTATTTGGACCTGATGTTGACAAAGTGCTTCATGCCAAGTGTGGGTCCCAACTCTGCATTGTCAGTCCGGTAGCATAACCACTTGTTTACGGTTTGAGTGGTTGTGTGTTTTCGTGTGTGAGAGATTGCGAACAAAAACAAGAAATAAAATTAGGAATAATATTAGCCTCGAAGTTGAGGGTGTCCTTCAGATTTATTTTCCCCTACTCCTAACATGTTCTTGCAGGCAGTGATGTCCAAGATGGCCTCTTCCAAGGGTGTCAGGAGGTTGTATTTTCTGAACCTTTTTTTCAGTTTGGGTCTATTCTATTGTATGTTTATGTCCTTGCAATTCAAAATATATTTGTTAACCAGTAGAATCTTCAGCCAATTTACTTTTGTGGTCGCAGGCTTGAAACGCACCATGGTCCAGGTCACGTTATAATGCACATCATATGTTGGGTGCTTAAGAAGCCTTAAACCTCAACATCCCATTGTGTGGAAAACTGGAGCCTGATGCACAGCAATTGACCCCATAGGGGAAAGGTGTCCTCCATGTGCTTTATGATAATTCACAAAGGGTGCAAGATTTTATTAAACGTCAAGCAAAGGAAATCTTCTCCCAATCTACTCGTGCAGTTTTTAGTGCAAATTCTGATTTCTTCATTTTTAAAAATTTTCATCAAAAATAAAGGATAATTTTCCAACTTTGTGCTGCCAGCAGGAAGCCTCACCTGCTGGGAGAACTAATCAAAATTCAGGCTTAAACTGCACGCAGTGCAGTACTGAGGGAGTGCTGCACTGTCAGAGATGCCGTTTTTCAGATAGGATGCTAAGCCAAGGCCTGTCTGCTTTCTAAGGTGGATGTAAAGGATGCCATGGCACGATATCGAAGAAGAGCAGGGAAGTTATCCCTGATGTCTTGGCCAATATTTATCCTTCAATCAACATCACGAAAACAGATTATCTAGTCATTATCACATTGCTGTTTGTGGGAGCTTACTGTGCGTAAAATTGGCTGCCACGTTTCCTGCATTACAACAGTGGCTACACTTCAAAGGTACTTTGTTAACTGTAAAGTGCTTTGGAACATCCTGAGGTCATGAAAGACATTTATATATGCAAGTCTTTCTTCTTTCCTATGGTTTTCTGATCAATTTTTTAAGGTTGACTGAGTTGGTACTATCTTGCCTCTGACCTATAGCATTGTGGGACTTGACCACAGAATCTAGACTGACACTTCAATGCAGTACTGAGCTAGTGCTGCATTGTCAAAGGTGCCACCTTTTGGATAAACTATTAAATTGAGGCCCCTTGTGCTTATTCAGGTGAATATAAAAGGCTCTATATTGCTATTTGAAGAAATGCATTGACTAATCAGGGTGTAATAGACAACATTCCTCCACCAACCAAGAGGATCAAAAACAGATTAACTGGTCATTCATTCGATTTGCCATTTGTGGGGCCTTGCTGTGTGCAATTTGGGTGTTGTGTTTGCCTACATGAAAACAGTGATTATACTGCAAAAATTATTAATTGGCTGGAAAGTGCTTTGGGACTTCTGAGGATGTGAAAAACACTATATAAATGCGCGCTCATTATCCATACAAGACAGTGGACAGAGAATTAAAGAGGAAGGAAACTGAATTTTGAGAATTTTCCAGAAAATTATCCTCTTATTGTACTTATGCATCTTAGAATCATAGACTGATACAGCACAGAAGAAGGACATTTGTCCCGTTGTACATTGCTGGCTCTTTGAAAGAACTATCCAGTTAGTCCCACTCCACTGTCCTTTCCCCATAGCCCCATTTTTGCTTTTTTATTAAACCACCTCTGTTAGGACCATAAGTCAGGGACTTGTAAGATCATGACATCTGTGGGATTTGCTTGAAACAGCAAAATAAAATGCTCGAAGATTTGGAGTTTACATTTTCTTTGGGGAAAAAATTCTAATGTTTACTAAATAAAAATAGGACTTTTTAAGAATAATAAAAGCAAAATACTGCAGATGCTGGAAATCTGAAATTAAAACAAGAAATGCTGGAAATACTCAGCAGGTCTGGCAACATCTGTGGAGAGAGAAGCAGAGTTAACATTCCAGGTCTGTGACTCTTCATCAGGACTGGCAAATGTTAGAAATGTAATAGGTTTTAAAGAAATAAAGCAGGGGTGGGGCAAGAAGTAACAAAAGGCAACGTGTTGATAGGACAGAGGGTCACAGAGAATAACTGACCAGAAGGTCATGGAGCAAAGGCAAATGGTATGTTAATGGTGTGCTGAAAGACAAAGCGTTAGTGCAGAGAGGGTGTTAATTGACAGAAAAATGAACAGCACTGGCCCAAAGCACAAACATGAAAAAAAAACAGTGGGTAGGCATATGGTAAAAAAATGAATGATGAAACAAGCTAAAACAAAATAAAAAATAATAAAAATAAAATAAAATAACCAAAAATAGAAAGATGGGCCCCGTCATGCTCTGAAATTATTGAATTCAATGTTCAGTCCGGCAGGCTGTAGCGTGCCTAATCGGTAAATGAGATGCTGTTCCTCAAGCTTGCATTGATGTTCACTGGAACACTGCAGTTAGCCCAGGACAGATATGAGGGCATGAGTGCAGGGGGCAGTGTTGAAATGGCAAGTAACCAGAAGCTTGGAGTCATGCTTTCGGACTTCTCTCTACATCTCCATCCCCCAGGACGGTTTGAGGGCTCTCCGCTTCTTCCTTGAACAGAAGCCCAACCAGTGTCCCCATCCACCACCACCACCCTCTGCCTGGCTGAATTTGTTCTCACATTGAACAACTTCTCCTTCAACTCTGCTCACTTCCTTCAAGTTCAAGGTGTTGCTATGGGTACCCGCATGGGTCCTAGTTATGTCTGTCTTTTTGTGGGATATGTCGAACATTCCTTGTATCAGTCCTACTCAGGCCCCCCACCCCCAACTCTTTTTTGGGTACATTGATGACTGTATCAGTGCCGTTTCCTGCTTCCATTCTGAACTGGAAAACTTTATTAACTTTGCTTCCAATTTCCTCCCTTCTCTCAGCTTTACATGGTCTATCTACGACATTTCCCTTTTTGTCTTCCTCGACTTCACTGTCTCATCTCTGGGGATAGGCTGTCTACTAATATTCGTTATAAACCCACCGACTCCCACAGCCACCTTGACTACACTTCTTCACACCCTGCCTCCTGTAAGGACTCCATTCTATTCTCCCAGTTTCTCTGTCTTGGACGCATCTGCTCTATGATGATGCAACCTTCCACGACAACGCTTCTGATATGTCTTCCTTTTTCCTCAACCGAGGATTACCCCCCCCCCCCCCCCCCCAAAACTATGGTTGACAGGGCCCTCAACCGTGTGCGGCCCATTTCCCACACTTCTATCCTCACCCCTTCCCCTCCCTTCCAGAACCGCGACAGGGTTCCCCTTGTCTTCACTTTCCACCCCACCAGCCTCCACATCCAAAGGATTATCCTCCACCATTTCCGCTACGTCCAGCATGATGCCACTACTAAATGCATCTTCCCCTCCTTTCCCCTGTCAGCATTCTGAAGGGATTGTTCCCTCCGTGACACCCTGGTCCACTCCTCCATTACCCCCAAGACCTCGTCCTCTTCTCAAGGCACCTTCCCATGCAATCGCAGGAGGTGTAATACCTAACCTTTTACCTCCTCTCTCCTCACTATCCAAGGTCCCAAACACTCCTTTCAGGTGAAGCAGTGATTTATTTGTACTTCTTTCAATTTAGTATACTGTATTCGCTACTCACAATGTGGTTTCCTCTACATTGGGGAGACCAAATGCAGATTGGGCGACGACTTTGTGGAACACCTCCGCTCAGTCCAAAAGCATGACTCTGTGCTTCTGGTTACTTGCCATTTCAACCCCCCCGCCCCCCCCCCTGCTCTCATGCCCTCATATCTGTCCTGGGCTTGCTGCAGTGTTCCAGTGAACATCAACGCAAGCTTGAGGAACAACATCTCATTAGGCACGCCGGACTGAACATTGAGTTCAATAATTTGAGTGCAAGATGGGGCCCCCCTTATTTTTAGTTATTTTTTAAATGTTTTTTTATTTGTTTAATTTGTTTGTTTGTTTCATCATTCATTTTTTTTGTACCATGTGCCTACCCACTATTTTTTTCATCTTTGTGCTTTGTGCTTCTGTCAATTAACACCCTCTCTGCACTAACGCTTTGTCTTTCAGCACACCATTAACATACCATTTGCCTTTGCTCCATGACCTTCTGGTCAGTTATTCTCTGTGACCCTCTGTCCTATCAACACGTTGCCTTTTGTTACTTCTTGCCCCACACCACAAAAGCTATCTTAGAAAAAGATAAGTTATATTTTGTAAAATGAATGTCAAAGGAGGAACAGGGAACATAAGTCATTACTAAATGAATTATTGGTGGAATCATATTGTAGTTGGCAAGAAATGTGCTATTTTCAACATGCTGCTCTGACTGCTGCTCACATTATCCTCATATATTTGTCACTTCTGATTTAGCAACATTTAATCATGAAACCTGTTAGTTTGATCAAATCCATTGCAACATTTTTTCCGCAAGTACTATTTAATTTTGTAAGATAACTGAAATGTGCAAGTTATTTATGTGTCTTTGTTGCATAGGAATATGCAGATCTGGAAAAGATCATTGCAATCCTTTGGGAGCATAGCACGTGCTATCTCTGATAGCCCTCAATTAGTAGTTTCTCCAAACAACAATCAGGTTTCCTCTTGAATATGCCAACACGATCCACTTCTGCTGTCTTTCTGACTAATCCATTCCAAGCATTCACCACTATCTGTGTGTAGTAGTTAAATTTAAATTATGTTCACCTTCCCAACTCTGAGCTTGATTCTGCCTCTTGGTTGCAGAGTTTGTAGTTATGTTGAGCAATTTATTAGCGTTTGGTTTATCTTTGAC
Source organism: Heterodontus francisci (assembly GCF_036365525.1). Classification (NCBI taxonomy): domain Eukaryota; kingdom Metazoa; phylum Chordata; class Chondrichthyes; order Heterodontiformes; family Heterodontidae; genus Heterodontus; species Heterodontus francisci. Next base: position 121,715,793 of record NC_090374.1, read on the forward strand.
CTTTGAGATCTTCCATGAGCTGTCTTTTCTCCAGTGTACACATTCCCATCTTTCCTAATCTCTCTTCTTGTAGTTGATGTGCCTAATCCCTTGTAACATTTTAGCTACCCTCTTCTGTACCCTCTGCAAAGCTAGAAGATTTGGAGTTTACATTTTCTTTGAAGAAATATCTAATGTTTGATTATGGCTGCTTTTAGTACAGTGACCAGAATTGTGCACTGTATTTCAGGTGTTGCTGAGGCAGTGCTCTACTCACTATTGTTCTCTGGCGCTAGTGTTTGAGTCTTCTTGCGATGTAACCCGTACACTTGATTGCTGTCTCACATTGACTAATAGTTTCAACAAGCTATCCACCAGTATCCTAGATCCTTTACTTTTTGTTATGTCATTTGCTACTATACATCTTAGATGGCTTATTGCCCTTCTCAGACTCATCACCATTTCTCACATTAAGTTCTGTATTTGGTCCACATGGTCCTTGATATTTGCAGCTCTCCCTCCAGGATTATATCTTCAGTAAGCTCAGGTGGCTTGATTTTTGCCCCACTTTATAAACCATTTTGCAAAATGTAAAAAATAATAGCCCTCGCACTGACTACTGAGCCATCTCACTGCATACCTACCCACACTGATGCAGCTCCACCTACACTTATCCTTGCTGCCTCTGATTGTTTCAGATCTACTCCCTTTGTATCTTGTGACTTTGTGTTTGAACCTCCTTTGCTGCATTGTTAAAAAAATATATATAAATGACTATTTCTGCTGAGATCCCATTATTCAATATGTTGATATTCACCACAAAGTTGTCCAGTAGGTTTGGCAGAGGTGACCACCCTCTAACAAATCTATGCTGACTTGCTTCGAGTTAGGGACTCGTAAAATATTTTTTTTACTGAATTCTGCCGATAAATTTACAATTCCTTTTTGGGTCATGAATCTGTACAAACAAACTTTTTGTTGAATTTCTCATCGAAAATCAACATCATGAGGGTGGCTATTGACCCAAAATTCAGCTGGACCAGTTATATAAATGCTGGATTTACCAGAACAGGCCAAAGGCTGGTTATTCTGTGACATATGTTTAACTCCTAGCTCCCCCAAAGCCTCTCCATCACCTACAAGGTTAAAGAAAGGTGTGTGATGGAATACTTTCCACTTACCTGGTTGGGTGCAGCTACAACAACACTGGAGATGCTCAGTACTATCCAGGACAAAGCAGTCCATTGATCAACAGCCCACCCCCACCTTAAATGTCCACTCCCTTCACCGCTGGCACATTGTAGCTGAAGTGTGTACTATCCACAGGATCTACTGCAGCAACTCGTCAAGGTTTTTTCCCAAACCTGTGATCGCTCCCACCTAGAAGGACAAAGGCACTAAATGCATGGGAACACCACTGCCTCCAATTTCTCCTCCAAATTGCACGCCATTCCTACTTGGACATAGTGCAATTCCATCATTATTGCTGGGTCAAAATTCTAGAACTCCCTACCTAACAGCCTTTTAGGACCACATTCACTACAGGTAACTAAGGATGGACAATAAATGCTGACCTTGCTCGTGACACCTATATCCTGAGAATGAATTAAAAATTCCTTGGATTGGGTTCTGGGGTTAGGAATTCTGAAATAATACATTTATAATTTTTTAACCAATAGTGAAAATTGGAAATCTTGCCCCTTACTGCTTTCAACCTGTCTGTTACTATCTTATACTCAACATTCTTAATATTTCCACGTTACTCTCTGGAAACTCACCTCTTGTAGAGATCAGAGTTGAAGGCTACATTGTTTCAAATGGTTAAAAAGCAAAAAAACACACGCAAGTAATGTATGTTAATATGCAACAATCAGAAGATGACAGGGCATCAGAATTACACAGCATGTTGGAAACAATGATTCAAGATTGTTGCAGTTATAGAGTTATACAGCACAGAAACAGGCCCTTCGGCCCATCGTGTCCGTGCCGGCCATGAATCGTCACCTATCTATTCTAATCCCATTTTCCAGCACTTGGCCCATAGCCTTGTATGCTATGGCGTTTCAAGTGCTCGTCTAGCTGATTAATTAATAAGTAGAGGAATAACTAAACCGGAGGGAGGAGATTACTGTATTTGCATTTAATACTTATAGTAGAAATCTAGCACTAGGGGCCATATAGTTAATTGTAACTTAATTTAGTAAGGATTTAACAAGTACTTAATTATTTATTTTAAATTAATTTATTAATTAGTGCTAGAAATGTCAGTTAGAGGGGTAAAGTGCTTCACTGCGAGATGTGGGAGGTCTGTGACGCTTCCAGCGTTCCGGACGACTACATCTGCAGGAAGTGTACCCAGTTGCAGCTCCTCACAGACCGCATGGATCGGTTGCAGCAGCAACTGGATGCACTTAGGAGCATGCAGTTGGCAGAAAGCGTCATAGACAGGAGTTTTAGAGAAGTGGTTACACCCAAGGTGCAGGCCGACAGATGGGTGACCGCTAGAAGGGGCAGGCAGTCAGTGCAGGAATCCCCTGTGGCTATCCCCCTTTCTAACAAGTATACCGTTTTGGATACTGTTGGGGGGGATGGCCTATCAGGGGAAAACAACAGCAGCCAGAGCAGTGGCACCACAGCTGGCTCTGTTGTTCAGCACGGAGGGGCAAAGCGCAGAAGAGCAATAGTTATAGGGGACTCTATAGTCAGGGGCACAGATAGACGCTTCTGTGGACGTGAAAGAGACTCCAGGATGGTATGTTGCCTCCCTGGTGCCAGGGTCAAGGATGCCTCTGAACGGACAGAGGGCATTCTGAAGGGGGAGGGTGAACAGCCAGAAGTTGTGGTGCACATCGGTACCAACGACATAGGCAGGAAGAGTTACGAGATCTGCAGGGGGAGTTCAGGGAGTTAGGTAGAAAGTTAAAAGACAGCACCGCTGGGTTGTAATCTCGGGATTACTCCCTGTGCCACGTGCCAGTGAGGCTAGAAATAGGAAGATAGTGCAGCTAAACACGTGGCTGAACAGCCGGTGTAGGAGGGAGGGTTTCAGATATCTGGACCATTGGGATCTCTTCCGGGACAGGTGGGCCCTGTACAAGAAGGATGGGTTGCATCTGAACTGGAGGGGCACAAATATCCTGGCTGCGAGGTTTGCTAGTGTCACTCGGGAGGGTTTAAACTAGTGTGGCAGGGGGGTGGGAACCAGAGCAGTAGGACAGCAAGTGAAATAAATGAGGGGGAACTAGTAAGTAAGGCCGGTAAGACTGAGAGGAAAAGCAGGCAAGGAGATGTTGCTAAGCACAGCGGGACTGGTGGTCTGAAGTGCATTTGTTTCAATGCAAGAAGTATAACAGATAAGGCCGATGAACTTAGAGCTTGGATTAGTACTTGGAACTATGATGCTGTTGCTATTACAGAGACTTGGTTGAGGGAATGACAGGATTGGCAGCTAAATGTTCCCGGATTTAGAAGCTTCAGGCGGGATAGAGGGGAATGTAAAAGGGGTGGGTGAATTGCATTACTGGTTAAGGAGAATATCACAGCTGTACTGCGGGAGGACACCTCGGAGGGGTCGTGCAACGAGGCAATATGGGTGGAGCTCAGGAATAGGAAGGGTGCAGTCATGATGTTGGGGGTTTACTACAGGCCTCGCAACAGCCAGCGGGAGGTAGAGGAGCAGATATGTAGACAGATTTTGGAAAGATGTAAAAGCAACAGGGTTGTAGTGGTGGGTGATTTTAACTTCCCCTATATTGACTGGGACTCACTTAGTGCTAGGGGCTTGGATGGGGCAGAATTTGTAAAGAGCATCCAGGAGAGCTTCTTGAAACAATATGTAGATAGTCCAACTAGGGATGGGGCCGTACTGGACGTGGTATTGGGGAATGAGCTTGGCCAGGTGGTCGAAGTTTCAGTGGGGGAGCATTTCAGGAACAGTCACCATAATTCCGTAAGTTTTAAGGTACTTGTGGATAAGGATAAGAGTAGTCCTCGGGTGAAGGTGCTAAATTGGGGGAAGGCTAATTATAACAATATTAGGCAGAAACTGAAGAATTTAGATTGAGGGCGGCTGTTTGAGGGTAAATCAACATCTGACATGTGGGAGTCTTCCAAATGTCAGCTGATTAGAATCCAGGACCGGCATGTTCCTGTGAGGAAGAAGGATAAGTTTGGCAAGTTTTGGGAACCTTGGATAATGAGGGATATTGTGAGCCTAGTCAAAAAGAAAAAGGAAGCATTCGTAAGGGCTGGAAGGCTGGGAACAGACAAAGCCCTTGAGGAATATAAAGAAATTAGGAAGGAACTTGAGCAAGAAGTCAGGAGGGCTAAAAGGGGTCATGAAAAGTCATTGGCATACAGGATTAAGGAGAATCCCAAGGCTTTTTATACATATATAAAGAGCAAGAGGGTGACCAGGGAAAGGGTTGGCCCACTCGAGGACAGTGGAGGGAATCTGTGTGGAGCCAGAGGAAATGGGCAAGGTACCAAATGAGTATTTTGCATCAGTATTCACCAAAGAGAAGGACTTGGTGGATGATGAGTCTAGGGAAGGGAGTGTAGATAGTCTGGGTCATGTCGTTATCAAAAAGGAGGAGGTGTTGGACGTCTTGCAAAACATTAAGGCAGATAAGTCCGCAGGGCCTGATGGGATCTACCCCAGAATACTAAGGGAGGCAAGGGACGAAATTGCTGGGGCCGTGACAGAAATCTTCGTATCCTTATTGGCTACAGGTGAGGTCCCAGAGGACTGGAGAATAGCTAATGTTGTTCCTTTGTTTAAGAAGGGTAGCGAGGATATCCAGGAAATTATAGGCCGGTGAGCCTTACGTCAGTGGTCGGGAAATGATTAGAGAGGATTCTTTGGGACAGGATTTACTCCCATTTGGAAACAAATGAACTTATTAGCGAGAGGCAACAATTCACTACCTGAAGGAATGAGACTATACTTTGAATCATTCGCTTTGTGTCAAACAGGTTCATTGGTAGTCATTAACATTTATCACAGTGTTAAAAGGGTACTTATGCCATTAATAACTAGGCTTAACTTTCTGTGATGAGCTTGATGGACAGTTGGTGTACAAGTGCAACAACTTCATGACACACGTGAGAAAGTTGAGGGTGAACTGCCAGTTTTGCGAAGCCTGCAGCAGAGAGGTGCAAACTTCCAGCAACCTGTGGCAATTTGTAATTCACGAATAATTATTCTGTGCCACAAGTTGATGGCCAGTTTGCATGGTAATTATGGTAAGCATCGTTCATACACTTTTTTTTCAACAAATTTTGGCCCAATTGTTGGAAGCATAATTTCATTATGAACCTCTCAGCTTATTGATGGTAAACTGAAGTCATCCGCAGTAATTATCTATGATCCTACACACAGTCCCCTTATTTGAGTGTAAAATTCCAGATTCATTTGTTCGTTCTTGCCTACAACAGATGATAGATTTTGTCTGTTAATGTTGCTTGCCTTGATTCACAATATTTTGCCTTCACCCTTAATTCATATTTCTTTATCCTTATTATCATGTCCTCCTTTACATTAAAAGGCATGTTCTTGTTTATCTTGTCTATCCCTGCAAAACAATTACATCTCCAAAGTTTCATCCCCTTCCATTTCACCATTAGCCAATTCTCCAGGATACCAATAATGTTTTTTCATCACAGTGTAAACCTTTAGATCTCAATGTTTTAAAATGAATAGTGTAGGAGTTTCTGTATGGGACTTTGGCATAGCTATTACTCCGTTGCCTAGCTTAGCCTATTTTTGTTCATTCTCTTATTTCCCTGTGAGGATATACACTTATATTCCACTTTCCCTTTAAGCTAGTAAGATAATTATTATTCAAACTTGGTCTGACTCATGATTTACCATTTATAAATATTTGAGCTCAAACTAGCAGTATGATTGGTATGTACAGAACACATTTCATAGATTCCATAAAACTAATGTTCACAATATTATTTCTGGCACTTAAATAATTTTGTTGTTGGTCATGACACTTAAGTACCAAACTGAATAAATGCTGTACTTGCACCTATTATGAGCTCAGGGCATCCTAGAATGCTTTACTACAAAACAACTTGTACCTGTGTAGCACCGTTTAATGTAATAAAACTTTTCTAGGTGCTTCACAGAAGCATTATCAAACAAAATTGGACTCCAAGACACACACACAGATATTAGGGAAGATGACCACAAGCTTGCTCAATGAGGTAGGTTTCAAGGAGCGTCATAAAGGAAGAAGGAGAGGTTTTCATAAAATCATAAGATCATAAGAAGTAGGAGCAGGAGTAGGCCGTCCGGCCCCTCGAGCCTGCTCCGCCATTCAATAAGATCATGGCTGATCTTTTCGTGGACTCAGATCCACTTACCCATGCTCTCACCGTATCCCTTAATTCCTTTATTATTCAAAAAGATATCTACCTTAGCTTTAAACACGTTTACTGAAGAAGCGTCAACTACTTCACTGGGCAAGGAATTCCATAGATTAACAACCCTCTGGGTGAAGAAGTTCCTTCTTAATTCAGTCCTAAATCTGCTCCCTCTAATCTTGAGGCTATGCCCTCTTGTCCTAGCTTCACCTGCCAGTGGAAACATACTTTCCACTTGTATCTTATCTATTCCCTTCATGATTTTATATGTTTCTATAAGATTCCCCCCTCATTCTTCTGAATACCAATGAATATAATCCCAATCTACTCAGTCTCTCCTCATAAGCCAACCCCCTCAACTCCGGAATCAACCTAGTGAACCTCCTCTGCACCCCCTCCAGTGCCAGTACATCCTTTCTCAAGTAAGGAGACCAAAACTGCACACAGTACTCCAGGTGCGGCCTCACCAGTACCTTATACAGCTGCAACATAACCTCTCTGTTTTTAAACTCAATCCCTTTAGCAATGAAGGACAAAATTCCATTTGCCTTCCTAATTACTTGCTGTACCTGCAGACCAACCTTCTGCGATTCATGCACAAGGACACCCAGGTCCCTCTGCATAGCAGCATGCTGCAACTTTTTACCATTCAAGTAATAATCCTTTTTACTGTTACTCCTACCGAAATGAATGACTTCACATTTATTAACATTGTATTCCATCTGCCAGTCCTTTGCCCACTCACTCAATGTATCTATGTTCCTCTGCAAAGTTTCACAGTCATCTGCACACTTTGCTCTGTCACTCATCTTAGTGTCATCTGCAAATTTTGACACCCTACAAGTGGTCCCCAACTCCAAATCATCTATATAAATTGTAAATAATTGCGGAAGGAATTCAAGAACTTAGGGCGTTGGCAGCTGAAGGCACGGCCACTAATGGTGGAGTGATTAAAATTGGGGATACTTGAGAAGCCAGAATTAGAAGAGTGTAGATATTTCAGAGAGTTGTGGGGCTGGAGTAGATTACAGAAATAGGAAGGGGCAAAGCCATGACAGGATTTGAAAACCAGGATGAGCATTTTAAAATCAAAGCATTGCTTAACTGGGAGCCAATGTAGGTCTGTCTTCCTTGATCCAAGTGGTGATATGCTCCAATTCACCCTAGGCTGCTTGCTCCAATCCAAATTACAGCCCGCTCCCATAGCCATCCCTTCCCATTATCTCCACGTATTCTATCTGTGCCAACCGTAGCTCTCCTTCCCACTGTCACCTTTATTTTTATCTGCACTTTTTGCGCCAGCTCCTACAGGTTCTGCCTACCTCATCCATCTCTGATTTGCTACATTTAGCTTCCATCTAATCCAGATGTGAGCAGGTGATTGCACAGCTTTGTGGGATTCTATCTTTTGAATTGCAGGCAGTAAAGACTCTCTGACATGTCCAGGTACAGGTCCTGAGTTACTGAATAAAATGCCTCCATTAGTGTTCCATCTGCATTGTTTGCCCCTCACAAACTCCTCTTTCTTATCTAAATGAATTAGCATTTTTGGAGCCCCAAAGCAATACCCATCCTCATCTCTTTATAAAATGCAACAGTCAATGCCAGCAGTTGCCAAGAATAATGAAGAAAAGTATTGGTGGGGAAAAAGAAACAAAAACAAAGTGCAAAAATGGAGAGCTACTCAGCAAAACCAGTGAATGCATGGAGCAAAATGGAACAAGCAACTGCAAAAAAATTTCAAACACCTGCACTTTACCCTACTTCAGGTGAGTTCCTGGGACTTCCACATCCTAGTTGTGATGACTGAAGCTCACACTCTGACAGGTTAAATTCAGTGGGCCAAACGTTTGTCTATTAAATTTTATTATTTAAAATTGGGCTGGATATGTTAGTATTGCAGCATCATTATTCACTGCCAAATTGCACCTTAGAAAATCAGGCCTGCGACGAATCGGCATGCCTGGTTTTATGGGAGGTCATAATTCCTTTATTCCAATGAAGGAATGTATGTGAGAGCCACACAAAGCCATTGAGAGCTATACAGAAAGGAGAGGAGATGGGGAGTAAGAGATTTAAAAATGAGTTGGAAATAGAATGAGAAAAATGCTCAAACATAAACAGAAAAGTATAGACACTACAGTGGGAATAGTTTGTGACATGCAGAGAGAGAAAGTGGAATATAAGCAAAGGACAGATGTCACACAAAGAATTGGTTGGCATCCTTCCATCTACGAAAGATGATGAACGGATGTCACACAAAGAATTAAAGGATGAGTAACCAGCAGAGAAACACAATTGCTTTGTGCCTTGCTGAGCTGGACAAAAACTACTATAATGTATAAAACCAATGATGTTTACTTTGATCATAGCCTGTTTGTGATCATCCAAACTACAAGCATTTTAATGCTAAGGGTTGAAATGTGGACTGGAATGACTAGCAGCTGGTGGCTGATATGTAAATACTCAGTAGTTTTGAAGAAATGTGTTTTATATATTTTGTTGGAACTACTTTTTCTAACAAATATATTTTCAAAGTAGAAGTTGCAATATTTGCAGAAATTGTCCTAACCTATTCACCTATGTGGGTGGAGTAGACGCAACACTGGTAGTGCATGTGGTGTAGATAGATAATTACATACCTGATGCACTTCAGATTCAAAGTGTTGGGTCAGGGCTGCCATTCGGAATTGGGTTTGGACTTCCAGCAGGAGTCAGGTTAAGGTTGGGTTCATAAGTTGGATGTTGTTGCATTCTGTGTTGCATTCAGTGCTGTGCTGAAAGTTTGAAATCTTGTCCTTCCTCCAGACAACTATCTCAACTCTAAAAGAGTAATGAATTCAATTTTCATATGTTTTGATACCTGAACAAATCTGCACAATTTTCTCTGGATTTTTCTTTTAACAAGGAATTAACGAGCAATTTTTAGGGGCACAAATTTCATAGGTATGTTTTGACATGAAAGAAAGTAGCAGTAAAGATGCAAGGAAAGTTGATTGTTTTCTGCCAATCATGCTTACCAGTTTAAGATTAGTGGAAGGAGGTAAATAAGGCCCAAAGCTTTCTGCATTTTTCCAAACGCTGTCTACTCAACTGCTTTAATATTGAGAAGAGTGATGAATGCTTCATTTCGTTTGTCTTTTGATGCTGAAATAATGTATTCTTCCACTCTGAACTTGAAAGTACATGTTCATTGATTATATTTTTCTAGCTCTCAGAGGAAGAAGCTAAAGAGCAACACCAACTAAAGTCCCTGTTGCGATGGCGAAGGCTCCGGGACGAAGTTCAGAACTCTGAAGAAGAGTTGCAAGTGCTCAGGTGAGCACAGCTACATTGCATGTCAGTAATGATGCCATATCATCAGACATTTTGTTGTCTTAGAAATTGATTTGAAACTGATAAAATAATAATGAAAAGCATACATTTGAATCAGACAGTTGGGGCTCCAGATATTTGAACTAAACTGGTTTAAGTATGCAGTCATAATTTAGGTGCCTATTGTGGGATGTGTAATTTTCAGTTTTAGGTTGAACAGTTTCCAGAAACTTGAAAAATAAATACATATTCCATTTATGTACATGTTCCAGGAGTACATGATATACCAGCTTGACTTGGCTTGGCCCAATTCCCTTTGGATCCCAATTTTAAAAATTCCTTGTGCTCCAAGTTTTAAGCCCTGTGGAAACTTGTACCACATTTTATCTATTTTTAGTTACATGTAGTTGCTAAAGTTTGTCACTTTTTTTGTTTGAGCTATTTTGTCTTTTTGCACGATAAGTCCATTTTTTATTTTCCCGCCGCTCCCCCCTCTTCCGCCCCCCCCCCCGCCCGTCCCGCCACTGTTTCTTGAAATGTTTAATTCTCTATAGAAATGTAGAGAATTCCAGCATAGAAGGAGGTCATTCAGACGATTATGTCCATGCCAGCTGTTTGCTAGAGCAATCCAAAACTAAGCCCACTGCTGCATGCTATCCCCACAGTCCTGCATCATCATCTTTTTCAATAAGTACCCATTTTTCCCCTTTTAAAAAAAAATCCAGTGGTCTCTGTCTCAACCACTCTTGTGGCAAAGCATTCCATGCTGCAGCACCTCTCTGCATTAAGAAATTTTTCCTAACCTCCTTTGTCACTCACTTGGTTCATCAACTTAAAATGGTCATTGTCAGCACTGACAGTACAGCCAAAGGAAATGGTCTTTCCTTACGTACTCTGCCAAGCCTGTCAGAATTTAAAAACCTCGATTAAATCTCCTCTTAGCCTCACTATTCCTGTGGAAATAGTCCCAAGTATCTCGAGTTTCTACTCATAACTATCGATTCTCATCCTTGCTATCATCCTAGTGAATCAATGTGATATGGTCTGTATGGCTTGAACGTCCTTTCTATAATGGGGCATTTAATGTTGCCTAACTATTGTACAAATTTATCGTCACCTCTTTGTTATTGTGTACTCTACCTGTCCCGATTTATGAAACTCCAAATTATTTTTTTAATGGCCTTGGTAGCTGCGCTCACTTTCAGGGAATTATGTATTTAAACCCATAGGTGTCTCTGTTCATCCACACCATTCAGCATCTTTCCATACCTGCATTCCTCGTTTTCCTCCCAAACTATTATTATCTCCATTATCCACATTTAATTGCATATGCCACCAGTATGGCCATTCTGTTAACCTACCTCTGTCTTCCTGAAGTCTTTGAGTCCTTTTCACTGTTTTCCAAACTTCTCCTTTTGTGTCAGCAACAGAGCACGAGATTGTGCTCGCTGTGCCCAAGTCCAAATCCTCGGTACATACTGAGAACAATACTGGTTACTAGATATACCACTTCCAACCCTTTCCTAATCTGAGCGACACCAGTTGAGCCTACCTCCTTATTTCCTGTGCAGCAATCAGCTTTTTATCAATGCATATGCCAAGATTTTTGTTAAGACTTTCCTAAGACATCCTTATCCAACACCTTCTGAAAAATTTATATACATTATATCTGTTGTAATCCTTTATTCACCTCTTCACACATCTTTGCCTGTTGTCATGGATTAACCCACACATTTCTGGATACAGTGCAATTTCAGATCAGTCAGTTTACCTTTACGTGGCATCTTAACTGTGTATGTAACAAATGTTTGTCACCTCAGTGCTTCATCATGGTGGCAAAATGCTACTAATATGTTCTTCAATCTAATCTTGTGCTGCTACTCCACATCCCTCAATGGTACCATTGTAAATATCCTTGCAATTACCACATATTCCATTGGGGACTGCATTATTCTGATTCAGTATAGCAATTCAGTGCAAATGCAGGCCATGGACTTCTCCATACTAAGTATCTTCTACACTGGTTCGCTTGTATCAGTCTTTAATGATTTAGCAATAATTCATGCTTGGTAAGCGTTCTTTTAATATCCCTGAGGTCTGGATTCCTGTCCTCATCAACTGAAGAGTGACAATGATCTAACTTTTTGCACAAAACAAAAAGTTCCTGCTCCTCCTGTCATACCATTAGCTGCTGCCGTTTGATTAAACCCTGTGTATCAAACAGTACACTTTGCTCAAACTCATGCTCCAGATTCCCTGTGGTGAATGTACCAATGTGCTGCTTTGGAGGTTTAAATTGAAGGACAGCATGTGATGTGAGGTGCAAGCTTTTTCTGGTTCTTTGGCCCCAGATGAGCTTCATTTGCACACTGAGAGCCCGACCTGGCCCGCGTCCTTCCGATTTTGCCTCAAGCCCGACCTGACCCGAACCTGCCACTGCTCGACCCAACCATCCCTTTACTTACCTTCCTGACACCAAACCTGCAAGAAGCTGCAGCACATGTGCGATGATGTCATAGTGCCGTCACTCACTCACTGCGCATTCTCAGTTTCGTCCTGGACTCCCAACTCAGGTAAGTTATTTTAAATTTATTTTTAATACTTACCGGCAGAGCACTTACCGTGTGTGTCCGGCCTGACTCGAATCCGACACATGTCGGGTCCCGTCGGGTTCGGGTTGGGTTGCAGGCCTCTATTCCCAATCCCCTGCTGCTTCAATGGTTTCTTTCTGTAATTGCCTCCTCAAAGGTGACCAGGGATAGAAGTTGGGACTCTTCCTCCCTCTTCTGCAAACAGAGTAAAAGAGTTGAGAACATGCAATGATATCCATGTATCAGTATGTTGAGCATCGTGAGGATGATTGCATTAACATGTGTTGTGCCGGAGAAGTAGTTGGAAGGAATTGGGAATAGCACTTAAGGATGTGAGGGACGGAGCACTTACAGGGAAGGGAACTGATGCAATGTTTACTCTGCTGCCTAATGCACATTCATGGGAAGTGTTAGTGAACAGGATGGTGTAATTGGTGCACAATCAACTGAAATCAGTTGTGGCAATAGCTTATGCCAAACCTCCACCCAAAATACACCTGATGTGGGAACCTAATTTTAACATGCTGGTGAAACAGAGCTTACATTATTTAGATGCTCCTGCAATTTCATGATATTTTCCCCAGAAGTGATCTGAGTTATAAAGATGTGTAAAATGATTGCTAGGGAGCAAAATAAAAGATTTGAAGGGCGAATAGGAAGTCTAACCTTCTGTGTTGTTTTGTGTAACCTTTCTCATTGCTGTTTCTTAGTCCACTTGGCTGGTACCACAGATTCTGGCACAATTTTGCTTCGATTCTAAAAATGCATACAGGGGTTTCCTCATGGGATCGTGCTAAGTTTACAATTTCTGTAGAAAGTGGAAGAGAGGCAATTGAGCCATGCTTAGCAAGTGATGTTGCAGTGCAGAAGGATCAGGACCATCTGCTATTATCCTCCAATTGACAAATATGGGCAGAGGTACATGTACCTGGATTTCTCCAAGGAAATCTGTCTGCATTGGCTCTAAGTTGTACTGGATGCTGTAATGTAACCTGCAGTCAAACTAGTACAGCCAGTTACTATGAAGGTCAAATCATAGCTGCACAGGATGCTACAATTAATTATTCTAGGTGGGATCTTAGAAAGTACAAAGTGATCTAAGTTAGCTTTAGAGTGCATGTATGGAAATGCACTGAGTGTGGTTAATAAGGTTGATGAGCTGCAGGTACACAAATAGACATCTGGGAATATAATGTAGTGGTGATAACTGAGACCTGGCTCAAAAAAAGGGGAAGATTGGATGCTTAATATTCCTGGGTGCAAGGTATTTCAGGAAAGATGGGGAAGAAAAAAAGGATGAGGGGTAGCAGTTTTGATTCGTGAAAATATTACAGTATCGAAAAGAAAGAATGTCCTAGATGGGTCAAAGACATAATCTATTTGGTTGGAGGTACCGAAACAATAAAGGAGATATTTCATTACTTGGTGTATTTTATAGACCACCAAATAGTGGGAAGGAAATAGAGGAGCAGATTTGCAAAGAAATTAATGAAGTACAAGAACAATAGAATAATGATAATGGGAAACTTTAACTACCCCTGTGTTGACTGGGGCAAAAACAGAAAGTGCTGGAACTACTCGGCAGGTCTGGCAGCATCTGTGGAGAGAGAAACAGAGTTAACATTTCAGGTCTGTGACAAACGTTAACTCTATTTCTCTCTTCACTGATTCTGCCAGACTTGCTGAGTATTTCCATCACTTTCTGTTTTTAATTCAGATTTCCAGCATCCGCAGTATTTTCCTTTTATTTGACTGGGGCAATGATTGTATCAAGGGCAGAGAAGGGGAGGAATTTCTGAAGTGTGTTCAGAAGAATTTTCTTGATCAGTATGTTTCCTGCCCAACGAGGAAGGTGGCATTATTGAGTCTAATCCTGGGGAATGAAGTGGGCCGAGTGGAGAATGTGACAGTCACGGAGCACCTGGGGAATAATGATCAGCTTATCATAAAGTTTAGATTTGTTATGGAGAAGGGCAAGGAACAAGCTAGAGTAAAAGCAATTAACTGAAGGAAGGCTAATTTCAGCGAATTGAGGAGGGATCTGGCCTGGGTGAATTGGAGTCAAAGATTATCAGGCAGAAATGTAATGGAGCAATAGGCGGCCTTTAAGAGGAGATGGTTTGGGTACAGTCTAGGTACTTTCCCTCAAGAGAAAAAGGGAAGGCAATGAAAGCCAGAACTCCTTGGATGACAAAGGAGTTAAAGAGTAGGGCGAAGCAGAAAAAGGGGATATGTGACAGTTAACAGCTTGACAATACAAGGGCGAACTGCATTGAATGTAAAAGGTACAGAGCAGAAGTTGGAAAGGAAATAAGAGGAGCGAAGAGACAGTATGAGAATAAATTGGTAGCTAACATAAAAGGGTCTTCAATAGCCATGTTAACAGAATAAGGGTTATCCAAGGAGTGGTGGGACTGATTAGGGACCAAGATGGAGATTTATTGGTGGAGACAGAAGGAATGCACAAGGTACTAAATGAGTACTTTGCATCGTACTTAGTTTACCAAGGACGAGGACTTTGCCAAAACTATTGTAAATGAGGAGGTTGCGGGAATAGTGGATGAGATAAAAATAGATAAAGAGAGGTACTAAAAAGGCTGGCAGTGATTAAATCAGATGAATCACTAAGTCTGATGGGATGCATCCTAGGCTGCCGAGAGATTTAAGGATAGAAACTGCAGAGGCGCTGGCCACAAACTCCCAATCCTCCTTAGATACAGGGTGGTGGCAAAGGACTGGGGGATTAAAAATTTTACATCCTTGTTCAAAATGGGAGAACACACAAAAACACAAGAAATAGGAGCAGGAGTAGACCATATGGCTCATCGAGCCTGCTCCACCATTCATAACATAAGAACTAGGAGCAGGACTATGCAATTCAGCCCCTCGAGCCTGCTCCGCCATTCAATACGTTCATGGCTGATCTAATTTCAGCTTCAACTCCACTTTCCTGCCCGTTCTCCATGACCCTTCAACCCATTACTAATTAAAAATCTGTCTATCTCCTCCGTAAATTTACTCAAAACGATCATGGCTGATCTTAGGATTCAATTCCATTTTCCCACCCACTCACAATATCCCTTGAATCCCTGAAAGGCCAAAAATCTGTCTATCCCAGCCTTAAATGTATTCAACTATGGAGCATCCATAACCCTCTGGGGTAGAGAATTTCAAAGATTCACAACTCTTTGAGTGAAGTAATTTCCCTCATCTCAGTCCTGAATGATCGGCCCCTTATCCTGAGATTGTGTTCCTGTGTTTTAGATGCCCCGACCAGCGGAAGTAATCTCTGTGTCCACCCTATCCAGCCCCTTTAGAATCTTATATATTTCGGTGAGATCACCTCTTATTCTTCTAAACTCCAGAGAATACAGGCCCAAATTACGCAACCTCTCATCATAGGCCAACCCTTCATCCCAGGGACCAATCTAGTAAACCTTCACTGCACTGTCTCCAATGCAAGTATATCCTTTCTTAAATGTGGAGACCAAAACTGCACACAGTGCTCCAGCTGTGGTCTCACCAAAACCCTGTACAATTGTAGCAATACTTCCTCATTCCTGTATTCCAATCCCCTTGCAATAAAGGCTAACATGACATTCACCTTCCTAATTGCTGCTTGTACCTGTATGTTAACTTTCTGCGTTCCTTGTACAAGCACACCCAAATCTCTTTGAGCATGAACACTTGCATAACTTCACACTTCCCTACATTATACTCCATCTGCCATCTTGTTGTCCATTCACTTAACCTGTCTATATCTCTTTGCAGCCTCTTTGTGTTCTCCCCCCAGCTTACCTTTCCACCTACCTTTGTATCATCAGCAAACTTAGATGCATTACTCTCTGTTTCTTCATCTAAGTTATTAATATAGATTGTAAATAGCTGTAAATTGTAAATAGAAGGATAAACCTGGCCAATTAGTTTAACATTGGTCATGGGGAAACTTTTAAAAGCAATGATCGGGAGGAAATTAACAGACACTTGGACAAGCATGGATGAATAAAGGCGAGCAAGCATGGATTTGTTGAGGGCAAATTGTGTTTGACCACATTGATTGTGTTTTCTGATGAGGCAACAGAGAGGGTGAATGAAGGCGGTGCAGCTGATGTGTACATGGACTTTCAAAAGACGTTTGATAGAGTACTGTGTACAAAGTTGGTTAATAAAGTTGAAGCCCATGGGGCAGTAGCAGCATGGATACAAAATTAGCCAAGAGATAGAAAACAGAGAATTGTGGTGAATGGCTGTTGCGGGTACATGGCACAATTTCTAAATTTGCAGGTGACACGAAACTTGGAAGTATAGGCAACACTGAGGAAGATAATAAAGGAATTCAAGAAGACATCGGCTATTGGAATGGGTGAACACATGGCAGATGAAATTCAAAGCACAAAAGTGTCATTTTGATCGGAAGAATGAGTAGAGACAATACAAAGCTAAATTATACAATTTTAATGGGGTTGCAAGAACAGAGAAACCTGGGGGTGCTCGTGCACAAATTTTTGAAGGTGGCAGGACAGGTTAACAAAGCAGTTAATAAAGCATTTTGGGTCCTCGGCTTTATTAATAGGAGTAATGAGTAAAAACGCCAGGAAGCTATGCTAAACCTATATAAAACAGGAATTTGGCTCCAGCTAGAGTATTGTGTCCAATTCTGTGCACTACACTTTAGGAATACTAAGGAGCATGTATATAAGAGATTTGCGAGAACGGTTTCAGGGATGAGGGATAGCAGTAACGTGAATAGACTGGAGAAGCTAGAGATGTTCTCCTTGGAGCAGAGAAAGCTAAGAGGAAATTTGATGGAGGCGTTTAAAATCATGAATGGTTTAGATGGAATAAACAAAGACAATCTGTTTTCAATGGCTGAAGGGTCGACAACCAGAGGGCACAGATTTAAGATGATTGGCAAAAGGGGCGACATGAGAAATTTTTTTATGCAACGAGTGGTTTGAATTTGGAATGCACTGCCTAATAGGGTGATAGATACAGATTCAATAGTAGCCTTCAGAAGGGAATTGAATAAATACTTGAAGGTGAAAGAAAATTGCAGAGATATGGAAAAAGAATGGGGGAGTGGGACTAACTGGATTACTTTTTGAAGGAGCCAGCACAGAATTGATGGGCTGAATGGGGCTCTTCTGCGCTTTACTATTCTATGACTCATTCTAGAAAATTGCATCTGGTTAGCTGACTGGCCTTCCAGATACCTTTGCACTAGCACCTAGTCATTTCCCACTGGACTTTGGCAGCACTGGAGAATCTATCCCATGATGCTACAGGTTTCAGCATTGGTCTCCCAGAATCACTGCAAATACATGTAATACTTACCTTAACCTTTCTTCCAGCTTGTAGATTTCTGATAGAACATTGATAGCTTACTATATTTAATGTGATTGTTTTGTGGGACTGTTTTAACGTTACAGGCCTAACAAAGAGAATACAGGTGAAGTGAGTGACTCTGGGGCCACAATTGTCAAACATGGTCTAAATCCAGGAAAAATCTTTATGCAAGTCCATTATCTAAAGGTAAGAACTTTATTTTATGTAAAAATAATTCTGCCTAGCGATCCTAAAGGTGTTGACTTGGATATATTCCGTGGGCATTGACTGCACTGTAGTAACTCACTCCAGTGTTCGTCCTTCAGGTAGAGATCAAAACAGTAAGTGTTACCAGACCATGGAGAAGATCACATCGAAGTCCCTTTCTGTCCCAGCATCCGTGTAAATTCACTTTCCAACAGGGCTTATTGGATTGTAGAACTCAGTCCCTCAAAAGGAGTGAATGCTGGATTAACTGATGTTTTCAAGACTGCTATCTGTTTTAGCTTTTTGTTAAGTAAGGGTATCTATTTTATTCATTCATGGGATGTGGGTGTCGCTGGCCAGGCCAGCATTTATTACCCATTCATAATTGCCCTTGAGAAGGTGGTGGTGAGCTGCCTTCTTGAACTGCTGCAGTCCATGTGGGGTAGGTACACCCACAGTGCTGTTAGGAAGGGAGTTCCAGGATTTTGACCCAGCGACAGTGAAGGAACAGTGATATAGTTCCAAGTCAGGATGGTGCATGACTTGGAGGGGAACTTGCAGGTGGTGTTCCCATGCATTTGCTGCCCTTGTCCTTTTAGTTGGTAGAGGTCGCGGGTTTCGAAGGTGCTGTCTAAGAAGCCTTGGTGCATGGCTGCAGTGCATCTTGTAGATGGTACACACTGCTGCCACTGTGCGTCGGTGGTGGAGGGAGTGAATGTTTGTGGATGGGGTGCCAATCAAGCGGGCTGCTTTGTCCTGGATGATGTTGAGCTTCTTGAGTGTTGTTGGAGCTGCACCCATCCAGGCAAGTGGAGAGTATTCCATCACACTCCTGACTTGTGCCTTGTAGATGGTGGACAGGCTTTGGGGAGTCAGGAGGTGAGTTACTCGCCGCAGGATTCCTAGCCTCTGACCTGCCCTTGTAGTAAGTGTATTTATATAGCTACTCCAGTTCAGTTTCTGGTCAATGGTAGCCCCGAGGATGTTGATAGTGGGGGATTCAGCGATAGCAATGCTGTTGAATGTCAAGGAGAGATGGTTAAATTCTCTCTTGTTGTGGATGGTCATTGCCTGGCATTTGTGTGGCACGAATGTTACTTGCCACGTATCAGCCCAAGCTTGGACGTTGTCCAGGTCTTGCTGCATTTCTACATGGACTGCTTCAGTATCTGAGGAGTCGCAAATGGTGCTGAACATTGTGCAATCATCAGCGAACATCCCCACTTCTGACCTTATGATTGAAGGAAGGTCATTGATGAAGCAGCTGAAGATGCTTTGGCCTAGGACATTACGCTGAGGAACTCCTGCAGTGATGTCCTGGAGCTCAGATGATTGACCTCCAACAACCACAACCATCCTCCTTTGCACTAGGTATGACTCCAGCCAGCGGAGGGTTTTCCCCCTGATTCCCATTGACCTCAGTTTTGCTAGGGCTCCTTGATGCCATACTTGGTCAAATGCTGCCTTGATGTCAAGGGCAGTCACTCTCACCTCACCTCTGGAGTTCAGCTCTTTTGTCCATGTTTGAACCAAGGCTGTAATGAGGTCAGGAGCTGAATGGCCCTGACAGAACCCAAACTGAGCATCACTGAGCAGGTTATTGCTAAGCAAGTGCCACTTGATGGCACTGTTGATGACACCTTCCATCACTTTACTGATGATTGAGAGTAGGCTGATGGGGCAGTAATTGGCTGGGTTGGACTTGTCCTGCTTTTTGTGTACTGACATGCCTGGGCAATTTTCCACATTGCAGGGTATATGCCAGTGTTGTAGCTGTACTGGAACAGCTTGGCTAGGGGTGCGGCAAATTCTGGAGCACAGGTCTTCAGTACTATCAAGGGATATAGAACAAATACAAATAAATGGAATTGAGATGCAGATCAGCCATATTCTTATTGAATGGCTTACTATGCAATCAGAAGTGGAAATCCTGGCCATTTTAGCATCTTCCTTTATTAGCAAGGGACCCTGTGATCAATTACAATGTCCCTACCCACAGCCTGCTTGCAGCACAGAGGTGTTTATGCTGCTCGTACTTTATATTTGGGATATTTTGGAATAACCTACTGCAGTATTGTGTTCTATATGAGGCAGTGTTCTATTACATTTCAGCCTTTGAGAGAAATTTTGAATTAATATCTTAATATGCAGATATTTATGTCAGTTCACATCATGGAAGAGTTTGGCACAATTCTTTCATCGTTGATCAATATTTTGTTGCATTTGCTTATCATTTTGTCTTGTATATTTGCTGCTTCCTGTACTGTTTACCGTAAGAAAGGGCTGTCATTATGGGGTTATGTCAAACTGAAATATTTCAGTCTAATTGGTTCTCGTGAGTAAATCTGGCGTTAGGAATGGATTTTTGCACCATTGGAATAACTAATTTTTTGTTAAAACACACTTATTTGCATCAGCACACTCAGTGAACTAATAACATTATTTTAGCATGTAAATATCACAGCATTATTTGATAGTGTCCAAGTGGCAATGAAGAGGCTCCAGGGCCACAGATTTTGAATGTTCCTCAGAATTCTCACAAGTTGCAGCTTTTTCATGCTGAATTGAGTGAAATGTAAAATGTATACATTTTACATAATCTGTGGAAATAAGATGGATTAGAGAAGATGCAAGGTTTGTTGGTGGCATCAAAGGCACAATGCTTAGCGGGTGTTAGTGATTTTTTTTTAAACAGTTGCCAAAAGAATAACTTAATTATTCAGTCTTTTGAGTGGAATTATATAAGGGAAATAACAAAAATTAAAAAGGTGGTGAGATTCCGTTTGGTGTGTTGAAATTTTGTCTGATACCTAAGTAATAGTCTTCTGTTATATACAGCGTGTGTTTAAGTTACATCCCTGTTATTCATCTGTCACAATTAAAATGTTATTTCATCTTGTGACCCTATTTTTGTTGATAGGGTTATTTTGTTCTTCATTACCTCGAGAACAGAGTTGGACAAAAAGCATTTCTGAAGTTTTTCAGGCTATTTGTGGAGAAATTTCATGGACAATTGATATTTTCTCAGGTGAGTTATTTAGTGAGAATTGTTTGTTTATAAATGTCTTTTGCAGCAGCCCAATTCTGTAAATGAGAGACGTGCAATGACTAACCACCAAAACACATAAATAACAGATAAATTAACAAAAAATAGCTTTTATGTTTTACCCATGGAAAAGTGACAAGCCTGCCCTTGGTCCATTTTTCATGATGCTATGACCAAACTTGAGAACTCTGTGGTGTTGGGGAGAAGACTATGGATGGCGCACCTTACCTCTTGTTTCTTTCACAGACAAACAGTATTGTATTCGTAAATTCATGTTTCACTGCTTATGTTAAGTGAAGTGTGAGCACAGATCTAAGCAATAGCAAAAAAAGTATAAGTTGTTGGATTATAATTCCTGTTTGTTACTGTTTTATTATTTCAAAATTAGGATTTTCTGCACATGTTTATGGAGAATTTTTCACAACTAAGAAGGTATGTAAAAAATATATTTTTTTGTAGTTAAAACATGATGTTCAGGGCAAGGGAGAAAATTATACTTGAGGAATAACAGAAATTGAGAATGAAGTCTGTACAATCATTGTAATGCATTTTTGTTAATATCCATTTATAGTTTAGCAAACAAATTAGTCTTCACAAAATAATTTTGGTACACCTTATTTTGATTTATCTGCATTGTGTTTTCAAAGAATCATAGAATGATACAACGTAGAAGGAGGCTGTTTGGCCCATCATGCTTGTGTCATTTCTTTGAAAGAGCTATCTAGTTAGTCCCAATCCACTGCTCTTTCCCCATAGCCCTGTAATTTTTCCCCCTCAAGCATTTATTTTGAAAGTTATTTTTGAATTTCCTTCCATCACCCTTTCTGGCAGTGAATTCCAGATCATCATAACTTGCTATGTTAATTATTTTTTCTTGTTGCCTCTGTTTCTTTTGTTAATTAACATTTAGATTTGAGTTTTCTGGTTACCAACCTTCTGCCACTGGAAACAGTGGCCGGAATTTTACACCCCCCCACCCCCCGCCAAAGAGCAGGAAGGTGGCTGGGTGGGGGGCATAAATTGGAGCAGGAGGCTCAGGGCGCCCTTACTGACCTCCTCCTGCCTCCGCCGCCACTTTATGCTGGGCGGTGACGACGAAAAACGGCCCGTCCGTCCCAGGCCAATCAAGGGATTTTACCCGTGGCCAGTCGGGCGGCCCAGGCCCGAGAGAAGCTGCCAGACAAAAGCAAGTGGCACTCTGCCGGCTAGCTTGGGCTGGGGGCTCATGATCAGGCACCCTGTGCTCGACAGAGGGCTGTCCTCACTACACCAACCACCCCCAGCACGCAACACGCCCCCCTGTCCCCCCAATTGACCACCCTTGCCTCGCCAGGGCCCGACTGATCGCCCCCCCCACCCCCGACCGATCACCTCTGGCGAGGCACCAAAAATGTACCTTGGATCTGGGGCTCCCTGACATCATCTTTGCGATGGCTGGATTGCAGCCCCAGCAGTGGCCACTGCTCCTGGTGGTGCTGCTGGGACAGAGCTGCCGGCCCTCTGATAGGCCGGCAGCTCCATAAGGCGGGACTTCCTGCCTCAATGAGGTGGACGTCCCAACTCAGACCAATTAAAGGCTCGGGGACCGCAAAATGCAGATCTGATCCCCAGGCCAAACGGAGACGGGTTCGCCACCGACTTTTCAGTCAGTGGATGGCTCCCGTCCATCAAGGGTAAAATTCCAGCCAACTTCTCCTTGTTTACTCCATCAAAGCTCTTCATGATTTTGAACTCCTCCAATAAAACTCCCATTAAATTTATTTGCTCCGCAGAGAGCAACCCCAGTTTCTCTAGTCTGTGCACATAACAAAGTCTTTAATCTCTGCTAACATTCTAGTAAATATGCTCTGGACCAAGTGTAAGGCCTTGAGATCCTTCCTAAAGTGTGGTGTCCAGAATTCTGTATGTCTTTGTTCAGTCTTCTCAACTTGTCCTGCCACCTTCAAAGACTTATGTACATAGACCCCCAGGTGTCTCTCTTTCTGCACCCCCTGAAAATTGCACTATTTAGTTTATATTGCCATACCTCATACCAAAATTAGTCACTTCACACATTGCATCTGCCATGTGTCTGCATATTTCACTAGTCCGCCCATGTCCTCCTTGAAGTCTGTTGCTTTTCTCTTCACTGTCTACTACATTTCTGAGTTTTATGTCAGTTTCTAATTTTGAAATTATGTCTTGTATACCCACGTACAGGCCAATAATATATGCCAAAAGGAGCTATGGTCCGACATATCCTCTAATTTTTTTTTTTGGAGTGTGCAGGCGATTTGTTTAAGTGTACGGCATGGCCGTGCATGCAAGAAAACTTAAAGGGGCCGACTTGTGAATGGCCTGCCTAGGAACTCTTGGGTTGCTTTGGAGTCGTATGGACTCCCAACTTAGAGGGAACATTGATGTGGTCCCAATATCGCCCCTGAGGGACGGAATTGCATATTGCCCTCCAACCTGAAAAACAATTGTTTACCACTTCTCTCTGTTTTCTACCCCTTAGCTAAATTTATATCCATGCAACTACGGTCCCTTTAAATCCTTCAGTTTTGCTAACAAGTCTTTTGTAAAGTACTTCTTTTGATAGTCCATCTACACAACATCACCCTCATCACCCCACTCTGTAACTTCATCCAAAAACTCGATCAAGTTAACCCAACACGATTTGTCTTCAACAAATATGGCTTTCATTTATTAACCCATATTTTACTAAGTGCCACTGGTATCAGACCCACCGGCCGTCCATGTCTCCGCTATAAAGACGTCTGCAAACGCGACATGAAATCGTGTGACATTGATCACAAGTCATGGGAGTCAGTTGCCAGCATTCGCCAGAGCTGGCGGGCAGCCATAAAGACAGGGCTAAATTGTGGCGAATCGAAGAGACTTAGTAGTTGGCAGAAAAAAAGACAGAGGCGCAAGGGGAGAGCCAACTGTGCAACAGCCCCGACAAACAAATTTCTCTGCAGCACCTGTGGAAGAGTCTGTCACTCCAGAATTGGCCTTTATAGCCACTCCAGGCGCTGCTTCACAAACCACTGACCACCTCCAGGCGCATATCCATTGTCTCTCGAGATAAGGAGGCCCAAAAGGAATTAATTTTTTCCTGGATTATTGTCTCTCAAGATTCCCCCACCACTCATATTAGGCTGACTGGCCAGTAGTTGCTGGATTTATCCCCCTCCAATTTTTTTGAATAGGGGTATAACATTTGCAATCTCCAGCCCTCTGGCACCACTCCCATAGCGACAGAGGATTAGAAGATTGGGGCTAGAGCCTCTGCAACTTTCACCCTTGCTTCCTATCGTAATCTAGGATGCATCCCATCCAGATCAGGTGACTTTTCTACTTTGAGTGCTACCAACTTTTTAAGTACCTGCTCTCTATTTTTATCCTATCCATTTTCTCTGCTGCCTCCTGCTTTATTGTGATATTGGCAGCATCCTCTTATTTGATGAAGACTGATACAAAGTACCCATTGCGTACCTCAACCATGCCCTCTGCCTCCACAAGGTCATCTCCTTTCTGGCCCCACCCTTCCTTTTACTACCATTTTACTGTTTATATGTTTCTAAAAGACTTTTGGGTTCCATTTTATGTTGCCCACTAACCTATTCTCTCTTTGCCACTCATTTCCTTTTTCAACTCTCCTCTTTTTTTGCATTCCATTTCTTCTCTATGGAATTATGAATCTGAGATTTATTATAAACCTATTGTTCTGTTTCATTTTAATCTCTATATCTTTAGTCATCCAGAGAGATCAAGCTTCGGATACCATTCCTTTTCCCTTTGTGGGAATGTATCTGGTCTGTTACTGAATTTGCTCCTCTTTGCAGACTTCTCATTGCTCATTTACTGTTTTACCTGCCAACCTTTGACTCCAATCTACCAGGGTCAGATCCCTTTTAAACTTACTGAAACTGGCCCTCCTGCAGTTGAGTATTTTCACATTTTTTTTCCTGTCCTTTTCTATAACTATTCTAAGCCTAATGATATTGTGATAAGTTTTCCCCAAATGCTCCCCCACTGATACATGCTGCACTTGGCCCACTTCATTCTTCAGAACTAGATCCAGCACTACTTCCTTTCATGTTGGGCTGGACAAACACTGATGAAGAAAGTTGTACAGAATTCAGGAATTGTTCCCACTTTTTATTTGTAATGGTTGACATTTTACTAAGACTTCTCCTTTTGCTGCATTCACCATAGTCAGGGGCTGTCTGTGGAAGCTATTTATCAAGACTGGCTGGATGTAGCAGGATTACCAAAGGTAATTTCTCTTTTGTGCCTACTAACATTAATAATGTCTAAAATGCTTGTATTTAGATTCATGTATGCTGTGCTCATACCTATTCTATTGCATTTGTGGGTGTTTACCAAAGGCTGAGTGCAAATCAATTCATTGAAAACTGATTTTTGAAAGGTTTTACATAAAAAAGTCTGTGGAATATAAATTCAAATGCAGCACGTAAGCTACTTTAGGATTTGATAACAGTTTTACAAAAGAAATCCATGTGTCAGACAAATTAATGAATAATAATACAAAAGCAGAGAAGGAATGGTAAATTTACATAGTTAAACCACAAAAAATGTTGTGCAGATAAGATTTTTAAGATGTTTCCAGAATTGAGAGACTGAAACCATTAGGAAAGATTGAGGAGGCTGAAGCTCTTTTCTCCGGAAAGAAAATTAGAGCAGACCTGACAGGTCTTTAAAATAATGGAGTTTGGTAGGTTGGACATGGAGATACTGTTTTTACTTGTGGCTGAGCCCAAAAGAGGGGAGCATAAATATAACCATTAACAGATAAATAAAACAAACATAAGAGAATCTCTTTACACAGGGAATAAGGAGAATGTGGAGCTTGCTGCCACTGTCTGCAGTAGATATCATTGGCACATTTATAGGGAGGTTTGATGCATATATGAAGGAGAAGAGAAGGAAGTAGGCAGATATGGGGGGGGGGGTGGGGTGATAAGAAGAGATAATTAGAGTAGAAGGAGATTCTTGTGCAGTATATGTACCGACATGGATCAGTTGGTCAAATGGCCATTTTCTGTGCTGTAGACTCTATGTAATTCTGTTTAATAGTGTTAAATAATAATAGTGTCAAAACAAGCAGATAAGGGAGAGCTAAATACAAATTTAGGATATGCCCATTTGCTCATGAACATTATCATAGCCTTTTAATGCAGTTATTTTGATTAAACAAAATTAAACACTTCTTAACCTCTGAAATCATAAAACAATTTTGGGATTAAGGTTCAGCAAAATTTGATGCTTAAAAAGAGGTTAAACAGTGACATCATTTCAATAATGTGATTGATTTATTCAATTTCCTGCAATTTTTAGCGGAATATTGATATTGTCACAATTCAAAATGGAACACTACAGCAATGTTTATTTTTCCTTTGCATGGCAATCAATCAAAGCAGTCATAAGTGCTCCACTCAAGCAACCTGAGCTGATAACTGATGTAGGCTGTTAGATGATTGTTGTAATAACATTACGTTTGTTAAAGGGGAATTGAACTTGGGAGGAAATACTTCTTGCTCAAAATAGTTCCCAATTTTATAGAAGTAAACATAGAATCATGGCTACAGCATGGAAGGAAGCCATTGGACCCATTGAACCTGTGCTGTTCCTCTGCAAGAGCAATTTAGCTAGTCCCACTCCCCCACCTTTTCCTCATAGCCCTGCAATTTTTTCCCTTCAGATGATTATCCAATTCCCTTTTGAAAGCTACAATTGAATCTGCCTCCATCACCCTTTCAGGTATTGCATTCCAGATCATAACCACTTGCTGTGTAAAAAGGTTTTTCTTCATGTTGTCTTTGATTCTTTTGCTAGTCACTTAAAATCTGTGTATTCTGGTTCTGTACCCTTTGCCAGTTGGAACAGTTTTTCTCAGTCTACTCTGTCGAGACCCATCATGATTTTGAACACCTCTAGCAAATCTCCTCAACCTTCTCTTGCCTAAGAACAACAACTCCAGCTTCTCCAATCTATCCATGTAACTGAAGTCCCTTATCGCTGGAACCATTCTCGTAAATCTTTACTGCACTCTCTCTAAAGCCTTCACATCCTTCCTAAAATGTAGTGTCCAGAATTGGACAGTACTCCAGTTGAGACCTCCCAGTGTTTTATAAAGATTCATCATAACTTCCTTGCCTTTGCACTCTATGCCTCTGTTTATAAAGCTCAGGATTCCTTATGCCTTTTAAACCACTTTCTTAACCACCCCTGCCACCTTCAACGATTTTTGCACATATACCCCAGATCTCTATTCCTGCACCCCTTTTAGAATTGTACCCTTGAATTTATATTCCCTGCCCTCTTTCTTCCTAGTAAAATGTATCACTTCACAATTCTCTGCGCTAAATTTCATCTGCCATTTGTCAGTCCATTGCACCAGCCTGTCTATTTCTTCTTGAAATCTATCATTATCCTGGTCACAGTTCACAATAGTTCCAAGTTTTGTGTCACCTGCAAACTTTGAAATTGTGGCGTGTGTACCCAAGTCTGATTCATAAATATATTGTCACGGAACTTATTTTCTTCTATGATTAAAACAGTGTGCCTTTAAGACTCGGTTTATAAACAGTGTGCCTTTAAAAACTAAGAGGCACAGTATACCAGCTGCACCTGTTACCAAGGCAACAGTGGGAGAGTGAGGAGGTCACCATGGTGTAATGTTTCAATTTGACTCTGTGCAAGGACTAGCTAAAACTAGTTTTGAGAGACACCAGCGAAGCGTGCTTGCCTTGAAAGAAGAGAATTCTCTCAGCAGAAATTCTACAAAGAGCCACAGGCTGTGTTAATTGCCTAAGGAGAAAAAAATCCCTTTTAAAGAGAACATTCATATTGCTGGAGGTAGCAAATTTCCCTTTTCTTCCAATCTAAGGAGCCTTTGCTTCAAGATTGACTCTCTCTTGACTGATTGTGTTTTCTGGAATTCACAGTAAAGCTTCGACTGAAATCTACCAATTTTACAATCCAATCATAAAACTGTCATTATACCCCGTGTTGAAAGAACTGTTTGATGCCTGCTGCAGTCGAAGTGCTTTGAATGCTTATCAACAAAAGACTGTTTCATCAAATCCGCATGGAGACTTCGAGTGGCATCTGATTATCTTTACACTAGGATATCTCACCCAACCTAAAGTTCTCTTTAGTTGTTGGCCTGAGGTGATTGTAGATTTCTCTCTCGGCTGAAAGTTCAGTTTGAAGAGAGAAAATCACTTCTAATTCACTGCTACACAAGTTGAAAATGTAGAATTCACAGCAGGGTTCCCTCTTTCTTGGCATGTTGGATTTGGCCCCAGCTCTTAGCTGAACAAGCTTTTGGTGATGCTTCTTTCTGGGTCTCCCCCTCTCTCTCTTCGGGGAGCTACCTTTAAAGCTCAAAAATTGTTTCACACCTTTGCCTCTATTGGGAGGCACAGATCTTCCTCCCTGTAGTGACCTACAATGGCCCAGG
The DNA here is from genome assembly GCF_036365525.1 of Heterodontus francisci. Classification (NCBI taxonomy): domain Eukaryota; kingdom Metazoa; phylum Chordata; class Chondrichthyes; order Heterodontiformes; family Heterodontidae; genus Heterodontus; species Heterodontus francisci. The sequence continues at coordinate 121,744,102 of NC_090374.1, forward strand.
ATGTGTCTACTTCACACCTTCCTTGTTTCAGGAGAACCCATTCAATTCAAAAATGTGTCTTGATGAGTTTAGGATGGATGCAATTGACACCTCTTAGCTTTGAAGGTATTCTTTTGTTCATACCAGCCAATAGACAGTTTGAATGTACAAAGCCAGATCATTTAACTTTTGGAGGCCATTTTGGAGCACATTGTTCACTTTTTTTAAAAGAAAGGTCCATTTTTATAATTCTTCAGGGAGCGTTCTTGCAGCTGCAATTGCTGCACGTTATGTGAATATCACACTACCTTTAAAATGTTCGTTAAAACCTACCTCCTCAACCAAACTTTTTGCCATTGCCCTAATATCACCTTATGTGGGTTGGTGTCTAATTTTACTTTATAATGCTCCTGTGAAGCAACTTAGGATGCTTTATTATGTTAAAGGCGCTATATAAATATAAGTTGGTATCAAATCCTTGCTGGCTTTCCTTAATTAAAGCACACCTGTTCTACATCTATACTAGTGATCTTGGATGATGGTCACAAGTGGAAATAGAAGCCAATTTTCTCCTCGGTTTTGTAACATCCCTATTGCCATCCCACCGAGATCACAAGATAATTACATGTGAGGAAGGCCCTCTGTGGATCTGGCTTAGCTGAGATGCTGTATGATTCAATGGTTAATTGACACTGACATACACCCCTGGAAACATATTCCAGCAGGAAAGGAGAGCAGGGATTTTAAAAAAAATGAATAAAAACTTTTCCTCTGCAAGATATCTCCTCAGCACTGCAATTGTGCTGAAGAATTAAGGGGAGCAAGCAATCAAAAGTGCATCTTTTGATGCAGATCAAACTGCACGATAGTGCTGGATAGGAAGGGAAGAAAAGTCTGGGGAGCAGTATTTCCTCAATTTTAGAGATGATATAGCAGTTCATCCATTCCAAAATAATCCTACAGTCCCCCATTGCAGCATACAATTGGTTTTTAAATGATCCCAGGGTTTTCACCCCCATTACCTTATCTAGGAGAACATTGCATGTGTTGACCAGGCTTTGTGTCAAGAAACGCTTCCTGCTTCTCCATCCTAAATTTGCCTTTTACTAGCTTGGATCTATGGTTTGTTGGATTGCTCTAACAATTTAATTTAAAATAATTTTCTGGATTTACTTTTTCCATACTGGTTAATATAGCTCTATAACATCATAACCCATATATGTCCTTTCAAAGCTGAAAAGCTCAAGTTCTCCAGCCATTTCTCATAACTGCTAAGGAATAACATTGTGGCTGTTGTGCACTTGAATGCTGTCTAGCACTTGAATGTCTCCTTGCGTCTTGGTGACCTGGATGAAGTACTTAAGATCTGACTAAAGCACTGTATTGAGACTTCTTATTCTTTTTCAACTTCATCTTTAGTTATTCAGCTACAGAGTTAACCTACTAATTGGGACAGTTTTCAATGGAAGTCCCTTTTTGCTTGTGCTACTTGGAGGAATAAGAGGAGGAGCAATGGAGAGATGCCATCAACATCTGAGAATAGCCACAAGGATTGAAACCACCAACCATTATCTCCTAACCATATTACAGAGAAAGACATTCTTAATCTGAGGTATAATGTATGCAGGCTAAATTCATCAGGGATATTTCAACAGAGTTGTACTGCAAGCTGACTGCTGACCTACAGCCAAACTACAGGATAGTACAGCATTGTCAATGGCTGTCAAAGCTCTGAGCTTCCTAAGGATAAATTCCCAGAGGAATACCCACCGTAGGGATGCTTAAATAGAGATTTAAACTGCCTTTAAGGGTAAAAGTGAAAAAGCATCTGGGACCCTGTGAATGTTATTCCAATGGTCTGTCTCCTTACCAATGCAGTTTAAGGATAGAGAAAGCAATAGCAAATGACAGAGAAGCAGTGAATTAGTCAAATTAGGAAAAGAGAAGTTAAAAAGAGGGAAGAAAGACAGTGGATTAAGAGGAAAAAAAGGCAAACAAAAAAAGTAAGCAAAAAATTAAAATTAAAAACCCCTCAGAACAATTTACTACCTGTGGGAATGAGACTCCACAGTTTCAGTTGTTTCCTTTCTGGGTCTCCAAGGTTGAGTTATAGGATGATAAATCATGTCATTAACAGGGTACTATTGACAGGAATTGCAAGTCCTAAATCATTGTGGGAAGATCAATTTGTAGTAACAGTGCAAATCCAGCAATTTTCTGTCACAATGGAAGGCTCATGATATGGTCATTTTTAACACTTTTGTGAGGTTAATGGCACAAATTGTCCAACAATTTACGACAAATCGGAACTGATTGGTGTATCTTTGCGACAAATTGCTGGGGTTTTTTTTACACACTAATAATGGAGGATGCTGTGAACTTGCATTATTTTTCCTGCAATTTCTGTGCTGTTAAGTTATTGAAGTGAGAGCAGTGGATTATACAAAAGCAATTAAGCTTGTGGTGAGTGGGCTTTGTTTTCTTCCCATTTAAGCTGGTTAATTAATGTCTTTAAATTATTGCTTAGCGAGTTTTAGTTATTTTATTGCTCAGTTTTTTTTGTTGAAAAGCGAGCACTGACACCTCCTAGTTTCTGTGTACACTGTGGATTTGAAGTGATTAAAGTGGCCTTGTTATTGGAGGAAAGCTCTGCCTTTGTGCCTTGCTCAATAAAGGTGCTTCCTGTCTTATTACTGAGGCAAACAGACCAAGGAAGCCCCAGGTTGATCACTGGGCTAACTGAGTTAGTTACTCTGACCAGAGCAGTGTTAGGACCACTGTAGTCTCCTCAATAGCCGTGATCTAGGAAGTCAGTCAAAATCCCAGCTTTTGATTGCTATCCACTGCCGATTGTTGGAAAGTGCAGATATGTTTGGATTCCAGGTGAGGACAGGATCAGACTTGGGTGTGATGGCTTCCATGGATGAATGGGGTACCAGTACTAACTGTTTATGCTCACACATGAAAAATGTTTACATTGATAGGCTGCCACACATCAATAAAAAGGAAAATTGACTGGTTATAAAACGGGCAGGCAACCTGTGGAACAAATAAAACTGACTCTAATGCTTTAAGTGACGACATGCCAGTCATTTCCCACTGGTTCAGTTATTCTCTTGTATACAGTGTTTTCATAACATGCATTAATAGACACGATTCAGCCTATCAGTGTTAATAGAACACTGAGGTCTTAGTGTGGGTTCATATTTGAATCTCCGTAAAATTGGGACCAGTGAAAAACACAGGCCAACAGTGCCAAAAGAGAGAAACGGAGCCCGAGAGAAAAGAAATAGGCCAAACGAAAGAGAGAATATTGGAGATATGACACAAATAAAGAAAAGAAAGTCATGCATTTATGTAGCACCTTTCATGACTTCAGGATCTCCCAAATCACTTTACAGCCAATGAAGTATTTTTGAAGTGTAATCACTGTTGTAATGTAGGATATATTGCAGCTAGTTTGCGCACAGCAAGGTCTCGCAGACAGATAATGACCAGATAATCTGTATTTGGGTGTTAATTTCAGGAATAATTTGTTTGTTCATGGGATGTGGACATCGCTGGCAAGGCCAGCATTTATTGTACTTCCCTAATTGTCCTTGAGAAGGTTATATGAGCCGCCTTCTTGCACCACTGCAGTTTGTATGGTGTAGGTATATGCACAATGCTTTTAGGTAAGGAGTTCCAGATTTTGACCCAGTGATGACGATGGAACGGCGATAAATTTCCAAGTTAGGATATGTGCGACTTGGAGGGGAACGTGCAGGTGATGCTTCCCTTGTTCTTCTAGGCAGTAGAGGTCATGGGTTTGGAAGGTGCTGTCATGGAATTATTTAATATCAAACTTACCAGGGCTCCATAACTGCACATTTACTTTACTATATGATCGGGATCACGAGGTGTGAACGCAGTTTCTGTTAGATTGCACAACCAGACATTTCTCAAGAGATATGCTATTTCAAAGTATGCATTGAGACAGTGCATAATGACTTTTGTTAGTTTTAGGGCATGCATTGAGACATTATCTCATTTGGCCATGTGGGTCCTGAGGGGTGCTGACCATCCTGCATTTATTAAGAAAAAGGGTGGTAAAAGGAGGAGTGGAACCCATTAGGGACCAGAAAAGGGATTTACACATGGAGGCAGAGGGTATAGCTGAGGCATTAAATGAATACTTTGCATCTGTCTTTACCAAGGAAAAAGATGCAACCAGGCAATGTTGAAAGAGGAAGTAAGTCAGACACTAGAGGGGTTTAAAATTGATAAAGAGGCAGTATTAGAAAGGCTATCTGTACTTAAAGTGGATAAGGCACCAGGACCAGATGAGATGCATCCAAGGATACTGAGGGAAGTGAGGGTGGAAATCGCAGAGGCACTGTCCATAATTTTTCAGTCTTCCTTAGACTCGGGGGTGGTGCCCGAGGACTGGAGAATTGCAAACGTTACACCCATGTTCAAAAAGGATGTAAAGATAAGCCCAGCAACTACAGGCCAGTCAGTTTAACTTCGGTGGTGGGAAAATTTCTAGCTAAAATAATTCGGGACAAAATCAATAATCACATGGATAAATGCGAGTTAATTAAGGAAAGCCAGCATGGATTTCTTAAGGGAAAATCATGTTTAACTAACTTGCTGGAGTTTTTTGAGGAGGTAACAGAGAGGGTTGATGAGGGCAATGTTGTTGATGTGGTGTACATGGACTTTCAAAACGCATTTGATACAGTGCCACACAACAGACTTGTAGCTCATGGAATGAAAGGGATGGCAGCAACATGGATACGAAAATGGCTGAGTGACAGGAAACAAAGAGTAGTGGTTAATGGATGTTTTTCGGGCTGGAGGGAGGTTTGTAGTGGAGTTCCCCAGGGATCAGTGTTGGGACCCTTGCTGTTCCTGATATCTATTAATGATCTAGACATTGATATACAGGGCACAATTTCAAAGTTTGCAGATGATACGAAACTTGGAAGCATTGTGAACTGTGAGGAGGGTAGTGTAGGACTTCAAAAGAACATAGACAAGTTGGTGGAATGGGCAGACAGGTGGCAGATGAAGTTCAATGCAGAGAAATGTGAAGTGATTCATTTTGGTAGGAAGAATGGGAAGAGACAATATAGAATAAAGGGGGTGCAGGAACAGAGGGACTTGGGTGTATATGTGCATAAGTCATTGAAGGTGGCAGGACAGGTTGAGAGAGCGGTTAATAAAGCATGCAGTATCCTGGGCTTTATTAATAGGGGCGTAGAGTACAAGAGCAAGGAAGTTATGTTGAACTTGTATAAGACACTAGTTCGGTGTCAGCTGGAGTATTGGTCCAGTTCTGGGCACTGCACTTGAGGAAAGACATGAGGTCATTTGAGAGAGTACAGAAAAGATTCACGAGAATGGTTCCAGGGATGAGAAATTTCAGTTATGAAGATAGATTGGAGAAGTTAGGACTGTTTTCCTTGGAGCGAAGGCCGAGAAGTGCTTTGATAGAGATATTCAAATAGAGGAGTCTGGACAGGGTAGATAGAGAGAAACTCTTCTCACTCGTGAAAGCATCGAGAATGCGAGGGCACAGATTTAAAGTATTTGGTAAGAAAAGCAAAACTGACATGAGGAAAAACTTTCACACAGCAAGTGGTTAAGGTCTGGAATGCACTGCCTGAGAACGTAGTGGAGGCAGGTTCAATTGAAGCATTCAAAATGGAATTAGACAGTTATATGAAAAGGAAGAATGTGCAGGGTTATGGGGAGAAGGTGGGAGAATGAAACTGAGGGAATTGCTCTTTCAGAGAGCCAGTGTGGACACAATGGGCCAAATGGCCTCCTTCTGCACTGTAACGATTCTGTGATTCTGTGAAAACATGAATATCTGTTAATTCTACTTCACAAGCCAAGAGCATCATGGCACAAATTGTTTTATTCTGTCAGTGGAATCCTGTTGGCCTGAGACCTACAAGCAGCTCTACTGCAACTGCAGTAACAGGTGCAATTATCTTTGCATCTTATATGCACATAATTATTGATTTGGAAGGCCTGCGCTTCTCTTGGTTTTACGGGGTCTTTTATGAAATCAGTATTTTGTATTGAACACAGCGGAGTTTCACCAATGGTGAGGATTGTTATACTGGCAGTATTTGTCAAAATAGTTTTCTGTATTTGGAACTCCAGAAGATGTTGAGCAGAGTGCAGATAATTTGTTTATTCCTATAACAGTATAAACACAGCAGTATACTGAGGATTATGATCACATACATGGCTGTGGATGAAAGAAAACCCAGGATATCCATGACTTTAGTACTTGAAAAAGGATGCTTTTTTTTTTATTTGTTCATGGGATAGACGTCGATGGCTGTCCTTGGGGTGTCGGTACACCCGCAGTGCTGTTAGGAAGGGAGTTCCAGGATTATGACCCAGTGACAGTGAAGGAATGGCGATATAGTTTCAAGTCAGGATGGTATGTGGCTTGGAGGGGAACTTGCGGGTGGTGGTGTTCCCATGCATCTGCTGCCCTTGTCCTTCTGGGTGGTAGAGGTCATGGATTTGGAAGGTGTTGTCGAAGGGGACTTGGTGAGTTGCTGCACTGCATCTAGTAGATGGTACACACTGCTGCCACTGTGTGTCGGTGCTGAAGGGAGTGAATGTTGAAGGTGGTGAATGGGGTGCCAGTCAAGCAGGCTGCTTTGTCCTGGATGGTGTCGAGCTTCTTGAGTGTTGTTGGAGCTGCACCTATCCAAGCAGGTGGAGAGTATTCCATCACACTCCTGACTTGTGCTTTGTAGATGGTGGACAAGAGTTGAGTTACTCGTCAAAGAATTCCCAGCCTCTGCTCTACTTTTTAGCCACGGTATTTATATGGCTGGTCCAGTTCAATTTCTGGTCAATAGTAACCCCCAGGATGTTGATAGTGGGGGATTCAGTGATCATAATGCCATTGAACATCATGGAGAGATAGTTAGATTCTCTCTTATTTGAGATGGTCATTGCCTGGCACTTGTGTGGCACAAATGTTACTTACCACTTATCAGCCCAAGCCTGGATGTTTTCCAGGTCTTTTTGCATCTGGACACAGTCTGCTTCAGTATCTGAGGAGTTGCAAATGGTACTGAACATGTAATCGTCAGCGAACATCTAACCTTATTATGGGGGGAAGGTCTTTGATCATTTGTCATTTCCAGTGCCTGGGTCAATGCAGGTGGCCCATCCAGTTTTATTCATTTTCTTACACTTTGTAGCAATTTGATACAACTGAGTGGCTTGCTGGGCCATTTCAGAGGTTATTTGAGTCTGCAGTCACATGTGGGCTAGATTTCCTTCCCTTAATGGGTTGTTACAACAATCAATAATTGTTTCATGGTCACCATTAGACTAGCTTTTAACTCCAGATGTATTAATTATTTTAATTTATTAATTTGAATTCAAATTTCACCATCTGCCATGATGGGATTTGAACTCCTGTCCCCAGAGCATTAGCCTAGGCCTCTGGATTACTAGTCCAGTGACATTACCGTTGCACCACCACCTCTGTGAAAAGTAGCCAGATCAATGTCAGTGTTCCCCCAAATTGTTAGTGGTGATTCTTCGTAAGAGAAAAATCTCCACATGAAGAGCAATGAGCATTTGTTCTGAAATTTAGTTCAACCTACCACACTTAAAATGAAGCAGAAGGATGGGTGAAGTTTTTTTTTACCACCATGCAATGAGATATGGGACTATACATTAAAGCTTTCAACTGGAGCCTGTTTAGTAGGTCTACCTTTTATTTACTTGTGGTCCTTAATGGGGATTGATGTCCCTGGGCCTTCACTGTTTAAAACATGTTGACCAAGTTATTGTTGATGTTGATGTTCCTTTCTTGCTGCCCCTTTAAAAGGGCAGGAAATGCTATGATTATCCCAGCTTCCATCCAGCAAATAAAGGAGTTTATTAAAATAGAATTATTGAACAGAACTTGGCAAGTCCATAATTGAAATCAGGAGCTCACATTGTGTGGAACTGTACATCCATTTACTCTGTAATGCAGCATTCCTGACAGTGGTCCTTGAGCACATTACACTACAGGATCTTACAGCTGAGCCAAAGCACCACATGCACAGGTTTGATTGTAATACCTCCAAGAAATATTGGGTATAGTAGAGGTGTTGTGGTAGATTGTCTTGGTGTCCAATATCCGAATAGTACAATATGGTGCAACCCCCCCCACCCCCCCCCCCCCCAAATGAAATTGGGTTGCAAAGCACATTAACTTGGATCTTAAAGCAGATTATTCGAGATGGTTTTGCTGTTTAGTATAACTGCCAACTGTAAAGTGGCTGTGCGTTCAGCTGTCAAGGTCCTAAGTAAGTTCTGGAATTCCCTTCGTGTCTCTAGCTCACTCTCCTTTAAGAAGCTTCTTGAAACCTACTTCTTTCACCAAGCCTTTGCTCACCTGTCCTAATGTCTACTTTTCTGGCTCTGTCAAATTACCAACAGTCCTGTGAAGCCCGTTGGGACATTTTTCCAACATTAAAGACGCTATAAAAATGCAAGTTGTTTTTGTTGGAGAAACTTAATAGTGCAATAATTATATTTCTGACGCGTTAAATTGAATGCAGTTTACTCTGTTAAGAAAAGGTGCTTCTATTGATTTAACTTTCACGTAACAGATATTAACACATTTCGTGAAAGATTACCATGACGGATATACTGTAATGTGATTGTTTTAACTGCAAACTCTGTAATTTCATAGCGAAGCGTGTAATTTGGGTGAAATGTATACGCGTAATCGGAATCACTGTTTGGACGGTTTATTGAAGATTAAACTGTGTCGCTTGAAAGCAAAGTCGGAAAAATATTTAATGCATTTGTATTAACTTGCCATATTGGCAGCACTGAATGCAAGTGTTCTGTTTTTGTGTAGACTGACAGCGGTTAGCTGGGGCAGTACACAAGTTATGTTTGGTATCCGAAGGACAATGAGGCTTTTGCTGGCTGACTGATCAATGTTGGATTAGGTTCACTTTCACATTCCCCAACTCCCACTCACCGCCCACCTACACACGGGGCGGTGCCACACCAAGCAAAGAAGAACACGAAGCTGAATGTTTGCCCTTTAAAACTCGCACGGATACGATCGAGCGAGTCTGTTTTATTTTTGTATGTATAGTTGGAACCCCGCCTGCAGTAGGCACCGACGGTGTTTCCCCCAATCCCGGGGCTGACAGTAGGATGGAGCTGTGCTGCTCCCGCCCCCGCCCGGGACCTGCTGCTCGCTCCGTGTGGAACGTTGTGTCGGCGGGACGAGAGTTCTCGCGCCCCCCGCCCCCGCCGAGCGAGAGGCCACGTGGAGCACAATCGATACAAGCCCACTCAGCTCGAGAGAGAAGCCGCCCTGCAGCTACACAAATGGATGGGAATGAAGCGACAATGCGAACTTTTATTAAAGTAGCAAGTGGGGGTTGGGGAAGCATGGTCATCATTAGCTCTTGCCATAGGTTACCAAATATTCCGGTATTGGTGGCGTGGCAAATCGTTTTGGCGGTAATTTGCCATGGGTGCGGGCTGGAGGGGAGGAGCGGGCTGTGGGGGTGGGCTGGAGGGGAGGGTGTGGGCGGCAGAGCAATGACGGCACTGTTACAAGCCGCGTTCCGATAACTGCTTGTGCTCTGGCGGTGAAGCTCAGTCAAAAGGGACGTGACTGGATTTAACTTGCAAAAAATAAACTAAAGTTACAGTTCCTCTGTGAAATTTCAGACTTCTTTTCTCCTTTAGCCTCTTTTGGATGACACTCTGAAGTGGACAGAAAACCGACTGGTCGGTGAAGTGCAGAATGAGGTGAGCAACGCTGTTGTTCCATTAGCGGTGTCAAACACTAACTTGGGAGATTTGACAAGTTCTTTTAACGCATCACAATCATTGTTGTCTTTTGTCTGGTACCTTTTTAAAAATATACTAAATCATTCCAAAGCGGCTTAATAAGTGGGGAAATAGACGCAAACTCGACAAGCTGCTATTCTACACTTTGTTGAACTAAGTCTATTCAGCAACGTCTTAAAATTATTTCCTGTTGGAAATATTTATTGTGATGGAAATCTAACGTGTTGTTTTACTTCAGTAACTGCGATTATTATTAACATTAGGTCACAAAATGGGTCGAGATCAATAAAAAGAACCGAAAGGGCTCCTGTAAAAGGAAACGCAGCCGCAAGGACGGGGTGACTTTCAGAGATGTATGTATGTAAAAGTTATTTGAACATATCCTGGAGCTTCCTTCCGAAATGTAATAACTTTGTTACATCACTCATGCTTGTTCCCAAAAGATTAGAAATAATTGCTTGAAGTTGTGAACAAAAAAAAAACATAGCATAGGATAACGGGAGTTTGAAAATACAACTCTATTTATTCCCGCATTTTTCATTTTTAAAAATTGGTTAATCTTTAAAGGCTGACGGCAGTAATTCCCGAAAAGTTTGTTGATTTCAGTTTGTAAATTTGAAATTGATGTAGCAGAAAATATTGATGTCATTTAACAAGTAAGCTAGATTGTAGCTTGTAAGTTGTGCGACAAACATTTTGCGTACTGCTGTTACTTTTATTGTTTATTTCTGGTAATAAACAATACAATTTAATATTCACCATAGAAGGGACCTAAAGGCGAAGAGGTAGACTTAAAATACACTGCTGAGTTATGTCTATTCATGACCATTTTATAATTAATTAATGCTGTATTTTCCTATAAACTACCCTATTTTCTTCTCATCCTTGGATTTGGTTCCATAGGTACCAACAGTCTTTGGTATCTTTCTCCCAAGTGGCTATTCTTCATTTGTGTGTCTAGACAATGAGTGCTGTCAGGCTGTTTGAGCACAAGGAGCCATCATAACTAAGCATCATATTGTTTTCATCCAACTTGGGCGCAGATGCATTTTCCAGTAATGGTGATTGGTCAGATAAATGCTGAACCTTTGGTGATGATGCAGCATTATCTTGTGTGCAGATGAGCAGCAATCAACAGAGTAATTAGAGCACTGAGCTATATTGCAGTTCTTTGATCAGACCTCAGCCTGAGTACTGTATCTAGTGCTGCTTCCAGGAAACAAGACACTCAAGCCCTAGAGGCAGTGCAGAGAAGGGCCACATTGCTAATTCCTGGTGCCAGTTGACTGAATTATGAGGAAAGACTGGAAAAAATTGAGCTCTTCAGCCTTGAAAGAATGTAATTAAGGGCAGGGGGATATGTGACAGATGGATATGTGACAATTACTAGTATAGAAATGATAAATCTAGAAAGTTATTTAGTTAAATCAGTTATTTAGTGGGCTGAGGGGACACAGACTTAAACTGATTTAAGGCAAATGTGGGAGTTTTCAGGATATTTTTGAGAAGAAGGCCCGCTATCACCAACCCAGGGCAACAAGGGATGAGGCAATAAATGCTGGCCTTACTCTGGCATTCACACCTCATGAATGCATTTTTTAAAGTGCCAATTATATAGTGCACAACAAGCAAATGCACAGCAGTACACAGATAGCAAGACCACTTGGAAAAAATGGACTCATTCATCAACTGCAAAACGAAAGCAGCTGGTGTAAAGCCCTGCTGATAAAGTACATTCTTAAAGTTGAAAACAAACTCAAAAAGCTTGCTCTGCTGTCATTTACTTCTTAATGACTGAAATAAACTATTCAATCTGTCTTTTCAGCCATGGTGGCATGATCCAAAAACACAACATCATGTGCCCTGACGAAACAGCTCTACCTCACTACTATCCCTCTCGATCCTTCCACTGTTTCTAAATTGCCATACTTGTCCGACATCCAGTTCTGGATTAGCAGAACTTCCCTCCAATTAAGTATTGGAAAGACTCGAGCCATTGTCTTTGATCTTCACTACAAACTCTGTTCCCTAGCCCCAGACTCCATCTCTTTACCTGACAGCTATCTGAGGCTGAACTAGATTCTTCACAACCTTGGTGTCATTTTGACCTGAGATGAACTTCCCAGGACGTATCCATAGCATCAATAAGATTGCCTATTTCCACCTCCGTAACCTTGCCTGACTTTGTTCTGCCTCAGCTCATTTGCTGCTGAAATCCTCATTCATGCCTTGTTACCTCTAGACTTGACTATTAACAAAGCACTCCTGGCTGGCCTCCCAAGTTCTACCTTCTATAAACTCGAGGTCATCCAAAACTTCGTTGCCTGTGTCCTAACTCTCACCAAATCCTGTCCATCCATTATGCCTGTGCTCGCTGACCTACAGTGGCTCCCGGTTAAACAATGCCTTGATTTTAATATTCTCATCCTTGTTTTCAAGTTCCTCCGTGGCCTCAATCCTCCCTATCTTCTTCAGCCCCACAGCCCTCTGAGATAACTGCTGTCCTCTAATTCTGGCCTCTTGAGAATTCCTGTTTTTAATCCCTCACCATTGGTGGCTGTGCCTTCAGCTGCTAGGGCCTAAGCTCTTGAAATTCCCTCTGTAAACCTCTCCACCTCTCTCTCACTTTGCACCTTTCAGACACTCCTTAAAATCTACCTCTTTGACCAACCTTTTGGTCACCTGCCCTAATACCTCCTTATGTGGCAGGTGTCATTTTTTGTTTTGCAATGCCTCTGTGAAGCATCTTGGGATGCTTTATTACATGAAACATTCTATATAAATGTAAGTTATTGTTTAAAAATTGCAGTGGTCTTCAGTGGGTGGTAAACTACATACCATCCATGATTGAGTAACTATGTATAGAACTCTGTTCTCAAGCTGGAAAAGTCAATGTGAGTAACATTGAAAAGTTCTACATTCTGATATGAAAATGGAACCATATGAATATGAATTGTTTAAATTTAGTTTAATAATTTGGTTCAAGGCCTATGACATTTTGGGTTTCATCTTGAATGAGTATTAGTTATTTTTTAATATGTTTGTGGATTTTATGTTTGTTGAGGTAAAGGCAGTCAGTGCTGCGGAATGGAACACTTCTTACAATAGTGCTGACCATTGTCAGAGTATCAAACACTCTCAGAACATAAGGAGAAGGAGGTGGCCATTTGGTCCCTTGAGCCTGCTCTACCATTCAATAAGATGATGGCTGATCTGATTGTGGCCTCAACTCCACTTCACTGCCTGCCTCCCCTAACCTTTAACTCCCTTGCAGATCAAAAATCTGTCAGCTCAGCCTTGAATATATTCAATGACCCAGCCTCCACTGCTCTCTGGGGTAGAGAATTCCGAAGATTAACGACCATCTGAGAGAAGAAATTCCTCCTCATCTCCGACTTAAATGGCAGTTCCCTTATTCTGAAACTGAGCCCCGAGTTCTAGATTCCCCCACAAGGAGAAACATCCTCTCAGCCCTCTCAATGTCTTATATGTTTCAATAAGGTCACAGGTCAGGTATAGTATTGCTAACTGCTGAGCAAAGCTCTCTCTACTCTTCCACTGTAGCTTTCCTTAACTCCAAGCTCCAAGGAGTAACTTACTACTGCACAAGTGTGATTTTTATCCCCTCCTTCCTTCCCACATCGGTAAACCTTATGCCCTCACTGAGTGATGTTGCCCGATTTGGGTTTGTTTTTGTGGTGTGGCTTCATGCCCATTAGGAACTGAATTGTAGGAAACAGATGCCTTATTTTTATAACTTAATCCATTTTTGTGATAGCTGTGTCTCAATAATACAAAATTTAACAAATGCAATGTGTGGATCTAAGGGTCCATTCGCAAGTAGTGCTCCCAGCGAGGAGTGCTGCTTGCAAGGGGGATTGTGATTTTTTTCTGTCCTGTAATAATGAATGGAAAATCATGATCTGAGGGCCAACAGTTTACTGACCTGTGTTCTCTGTGACCACTACTACTCATTGGGAGTTGCCAATCATGGAACTAGCCCTAAGGTGTATAAAAGTATTGACAAAATTATGTAAAATGTTGTATTTGCACATGTGAAGGTAGTATTTAAATCACTGTTACTGGGCTGTTAATCATTTGCATTAATATTTTTGGATATTTTGAAACACTGGAATAGCCTCAGATGTGAATGTATTATCTGCACTATAATTATCATGAGATCAGTAAAAAGAAAAGTGTAATTTTTGGTACTGTTAATGGTGACGTGAGGCAATTTAATAAATTTGATTTGGTATGCATTGGAATGATGTATCTATTTATCTATCTTTTCGACAGATTACTTAACATGTTAGTATTGCTCTACAATTACCGTGAATATTAATGTTGTCAAAGCTGAGATTTAAATGGAATTTTTAATTTGCATAATATTGGGTTGGTTCTGTTTCATAATTAAGAACAGGTTTGAATTAGCAAGAAATGGCACCCATTAGCATTTTTGTCTTTATGATATGACATTTTGAAGATATGATGGTGATTGACTCAAAGATTGTATGTCAGTGCATGCTTTTTTAAAAGTATAGTTAACACCAACTTGCATTTATATTTTCCATTGCAGGCTTGATTCCCTGATAGATGAGCCTGCAGCTTCCCTCTGTGCCTCTCTTGGCATTCTCCAAGGAGCTCATCGAAGCACTCGGCACTGGCTCATTATGAGCAGCAACCCCAATTGCCCCATCCTACTCTCTCATTGACCAGTGCATCCACTGGGGGCTAATCTTGCTAATTTCCTTCCTATCCAACTCAACCCTCCAGCTGCTGGTCCTTTGGACTCTGCCAGCGGATGAACTGTCACTGCCCCTCTATGCATCTCCTTCCAGAATGTCTGTTCATTTGTGAACTAGGCCCTTGCCACCCATGAACTTATTGTGGATGATTGCATCGACATCATGAGCTTAATGGAAACCTGGCTGAAAGGTGATGACACTTTCCCTCTTAATGAAGCCTCCCAGCTTGGCTATATCTTCCATCACCTGCCCCATCGAGACCGATATGGCGTTTATCACCAGATTACACCTTGGCCTGACCCTTTACTTACCTGGCACTTTCTACTCCTTGAGTATATCACGTTGTTTCACCTCTTATTTAAAATCACCATTCTCTGCTGCCCTCCCAACTATGATTTAAAAAAAAATTATCACCAATATATCTTCACTGCTTTCCTCTCTCAGCCTCTACACTAAGTGACTTCTCATCCTCGGTGATCTCAATCTCCATCTCAACTCATCATGCTCTCTCTCCTCTGAGTTCACTGCCCTTTCATCCTTCCTAAATTTCGCCCTGCATGTAAACTCTCCAACCCATATTCACAGCCACCCCCTTGACTTTGCCATCTCACATGGTCTTGCTAGTCCCATCGTATCAGTTTCAGATAAGGCGATCTCTGATCACTTCCTTGTATTACTCTCCACCCACAGCTCCCCTCCACACCCCAACCCTACCTCATTCTGTATCTGTCCCTGGAAAAAATATCCCCCTAATCACTTACAACTTCACTTTCAAAATCTCAAATATAAACAGAAAGTCCTGGAAATACTCAGCAGGTCTGGCAGCATCAGTGGAGAGAGAAACAGAGTTAACGTTTCAGGTCTGTGACCTTTCATCAGAATCAAAACTTCAATTATCTAGCCTTTCGCCCTCCATTGGCAACAACATTTCTGCAGCTACTGATTTGCTCAACCGCACCCTCACCTCCACCTTTGATGACCTAGTGCCCAATAAAAAGATAAGTCTGTCTCAGCCTGGACTTTCCCCCGGTATAGCCCTCATCTCCGCTGTCTTAAGTCTAAGGAGCGCAGACCTGAAAGGATATGGCGGACAGCTGGTTTAGCCAAACGCTGCCAGATCTGGCTGGACTACTTAAAACACTATCAGGTCCTGCTGTCGTCAGCTAAAACTGTTCACTTTTCCAGGATCATCTTGGAATGCAAAGATAACCCCTGGCCTCTTTTCTCTACTGTAAACCGTCGTCTTACGCCCCTTTCCTGTCTCCTCCACCCTCACCTCCAACATTAAGTGTGATGAACTCATAGACCTCTTTGCCATCATGATTGAGACCATCCTATCATCTGCCTCTGCTGCATCCCTCCCTACTACTAGCCTACTGGGCCAGAGTTTCCATAAAGCTTCCCCTGCCCTAGCCCTGAACTTGCATCTTTCTCCAGTTTCTCTCCTATCTTCCCTCATACCCTGGACATGAGACTCATCTCCTGCTTCCTTGATCCTACTCCCACTAAACTGCTGATCACCCAACTTCCTCTCCTGGCCCCCATGTTAGCTGATATCGTTAACTGTTTTCTGTTCAGGTGTTGATCCTCTCTCCTTTTAAATCTGCCATCATCACACCACCCCTCAAAAAAAAACCCTTGACCCCACCATCCTTGCAAACTACTGCCCCCTTTCCAACCTCCCTTTCCTCTCCAAAGTCATTGGACATGATGTCGCCTCCCAAATGCGTGCCTCTGTTCGAACTGAAAGTGAGTGGGTTCGAGGTGAGCTGGGGTCAGGTTTGAGATTTTATGAATTGAAACTTCTCACCCGAACCAAACCAACCCATTACTGGGATAAAATAACCTCCATGTTTGTGCCATCAAAAAGGAATGTTTGCTTCAGCAGCTTTGAAATATATATACTCGTTTTGAGTATTTTTTAAGTCTGTGTATATCTCTTGTTTGCTAAATTTACCTGAGTTACGCCAATACAAGTATTTTGGAGGGTTTTTAGGTTTTTCATTACATACAAAAGTGTGCTTTTTATCAAGCTACTGCTCAATGAAGAAACATTTAGAAAGCTAGATTAAATTGAACAATTCAGGTCATTTTGTGTGCTCTACAGGTTTGACATTTCCACTTAATATGCAGATAATTATAGACAATTTTCCACCAACAGCTGTTTCCTTCTGTGCAGCTGGATGAAGATATTTTAAAGCACAGAGTCTCTCTCGGGAAAAGGAGTGATTAACACATGGGTGCTTGTATATGTGTTTGTATGAATCAGTTTTCCTGTTTTGAATACGACTTTTTTGATTATAATTCTTACTAACTCTCTTAAATGAACTTCTCTGCTTATTACTCATTGTTTTATACACAACTAGTAAAAACAACTTGCCATTGTGTCTGGGTCACTTTGAAAACATTGGGCCTGATTTTTAACTCTTAAGTGAATGGGTTTTTAATGGGTTAAAATCAGGCCCAGTTGTGTCAGCTTGTTAATATACACCTGTGACCTAGATTGAATTCTGCTCATAGGAGGAAAATGGTTTATTTTCAGATTTATTGCACATATACATTTCTAGAATTCCAGTACAGTTTATCTGATGTGCTTAATGATTAAAATGTGCAAGCTGAAGAAGGATTTGCATTGTGTTTAGGACAAAAAAAAAACAGCTTGTCTATAAAAAAAAATGCAAGTTAAGACAAGAAATATCAGGATTTACAGCTTACTTTTAAAAGTACAGATCTTGGCAATCATCATAAGGCTGTTTACTTGTCTAGGCTCAGTTATGTAGAATGAATTATTGATGTGTGCGGAGTTTGTTGGAGCCAGTGCCAGGCTTTGTATGTCTAGATGGAAAAAAATCCTGAATTAAGATAATGACTATTGTATAATTCAACCTTTTTATAGCTTGGAATTTGTGTTTTTATGTCTGACTGGAAAGTAGGAAATCACCACCAGATATCCAACAGCCTGGGGAATGAGACAATGGGAATACAATTCAATTTCAGCAAGTTAGTTACAGATAACATGATTGTCCATGTAATGATCACAATTAGATCAATAACTGTTTTGGAAGTATATTGACAAAACATAACTTATTTATAATTGCAGATCATAAATTAGGTGGGTTCAGTTTAACATAAACATTAACATAACATTCAATTTCATGGACTACTGCTTGGTAAAGCTAACATTTTTCAGTTGATGTAAAGCACCGGGTTGCATTGCACATTCTTCATTTATGTCAATGTCACCAATATAAAAAGCATCTGAACCTTTTGATGGGTTAGCAGTCTAATTTAGACTTAAAACACTTATGTCGTCTTCTGCAGTATGTTTATCTGGCCTCTGGGGTACCCTTTGGTTTCACTTCCTGATTTTTCAAGAGTCATTTTTAACTTAAGCTATTACTTCAGACAGTGCATTAGGCAGAATCTCTAAATGAAGTGCAGTTGTGAAAAACCTTGCAGGTTTAACCTGGTAGGGTGCCAGAACGATCATCCAGGAATACCTTAAATGTGTAGTTTCTTGGCAATCCAATTAACATATGAAATATAAAGGCAAAATACTGCAGATGTTGGAAATCTGAAATAAATACCAAGTGCTGGAACTAGACAGCAGGCCTGGCAGCATCTATGGAGAGAGAAGCAGAATTAACTTTTCAGGTCGGTGATCTTTCATCAGAACTGGCGAAGGTTAGAAATGTAATAGGCTTATGAAAGATATGAAATAGCTTTTGGATTCTTCTGGTGTCAGACAGACAATAGTTACTGGTTACAAAACACAAACAGTACTTAGAAGCAGCTATGATACATTTTCATCTACACAGTTTCACTTCATTAATTATTAAACAAATAATGAACCTTTTATTGGTTCCTTTTAGAAAGTGAGACATCTCCTATTTCTATTGATGTAGGGTTTAGCAGTTGAAATCTGTGATCATCTTATTTAAACTGATGTAAGCAAATCCACACATTTACAAGAAAGCACATCACTCCCAAAACACTCACTAAAATTAGGCAAGCACATCTGTCTAACTATAATTTTTTTATCTCTAAGGTTAATTATTTTGCTATTGAATTTACAGGTAGCACTTTTTATATCATTATTGATACAGTAGTCTGCAACCACACCCCCTACCCCCACCAATCTCTTTGTCCCAACAATGAAAGGTAGCAAATAACCTGACTTGATCTTTTTTTTTGTTTGCTTCATCATAAAAGACAGAGGTATTTTAAAACTTTAAACAGTCAGCAGTTGCCTTTTTCAGCATTTATTCATCTCTACAGATACATTAACCCCATAGTCTCTGACTTGCTAAAATCTTTCTTACAGTACTATGTGGTAAAGAGGGCACTCCTAGATCAGTGTATTATAGCTAGATACAGAAATAAAGCTAGCTCTGCTCTGTGCAGTAATAAAGGAGCATCCCATAATACAGCAATGTGAATTTTCCATTCTTCCAAACTTGTCTGTGAGAACATTTATGCCCAGTTTTGTGCTAAGCAGCATGTGTTCACTGGGAACGTCATTGGGGTGCACCCTTCCAGCTAGCCATCTCAGTTAGGTTAGATTCAAGGTTTGATCCGAAAGTTGAAAGGCCAGTATTCTAATCCTGTGTTTACCACATTTCCTGTGACAGTAGAGTGCAGTGATCGAACCTGGTTCCTTCTTGTTCTGTATGGTTCAGTATCGCAACATGTAGTGCTGTCATAGAACATAAGAACATAAGAAATAGGAACAGGAGCAGGCCATTTAAGCTGATCATTCATTAAGACCATGGCTGATCTTTTATCTCCATTACACCTTCCTGCACCATCCTCGTGTCCTTGATTTCCTTAGTATCCAAAAATATATTGTCTTAAATATTCTCAATGGCCAAGCATCCAAAGATGGGGTAGAGAATTCCTATGGATTCACACCCATTGAAGAAGTTTCTCCTCAACTCAATCCTAAATGGTCGACCCTTATTCTGAGACTGTGACCCCAAGTTCAAGACTCCCCAGCCTGGGGAAGCAGCCTCCCAACATCTACCCCGTCAAGAATTAAGAATTTTATATGTTTCAATGAGATCACCTCTCATTCTTCTAAACTCTAAGTACTATAGGCCTAGTCTACGTAATGTCTTCTCATAGGATGATCCCTCATCCCAGGAATCAGTCTAGCGAACGTTTGTTGCATTTCCACTAAGGCAAGTATTCCTTCCTTAGGTAAGATAACCAAAACTGTACATTGTATTCTAGGTGTGTTTTCATTGAAGGTTTGTATTCTGCACTGCTTTCTGATTAGTATAAAGCTTTAGTTACAAATTGGTACAAAATATAACTAAGATTTTTATTTTTGCATTTGTTTCTATATTTCTAAATATATTCTTCGAACAGATCTGAGCGACATAGGACAACATAGATTGGGACCTGAATATTGAAGGGTACATGGCATTTAGGAAGGACAGGAAGCTAGGAAAAGGTAGTTCTGTTAATTAATGATGGTATTCGTGCAATAGAGAGGGATGACCTAAGTTCAGGAGATGAGGATGTAGAAGCAGTTTGGGTAGAGTTGAGAAATCATAAAGGCAAGAAGTCACTTGTGGGAGTGGTGTACAGGCCACCTAACATTAACCACACTGTAGGATGGGGTATAAAGGAAGAAATAATGGCAGCTTGTCAGAAAGGAAAAATCAGTGGGCAGAAGTAGCCTAGATGAAGAATACATAGAATGTTTTCAGGATAATTTCTTGGAACAATACGTCTGGAGCCAACCAGAAAGCAGGCTGTACTAGACCTGGTATTGTGCAATGAGATAGGATTAAGTAATGACCTCATAGTTAAGGCGCTCCTAGGTAGCAGCGATCGTAGTATGATTGAATTTTACATTCAGTTTGAGGGAGCGAAGAGTGGGTCCAAGGCTAGTATTTTAAAATTAAATAAGGGCAATTATGAGGGCATGAAAGCAGAGCTAACTAAAGTGAACTGGAAAATCAGGTTAAGGGATAAGTCAATAGAGATGCAGTGGCAGACATTTAAGGGGATATTTCAGAATACACGAACAGATGCATTTCAACGAGAAAGAAAAATCCCAAGGGTGGGACCCGCCATCTGTGATTAACTAAAATAGTTAAAGATAGTATCAAACTTAAAGAAAAATCCTATAATTGCACAAAGATGGGAGGCAGGCCAGAAGATTGGACAGAATATAAAAAACGGCAAAGAATGACTAAAAGATTGATAAGGAAGGTAAAATTAGAGTACGAGAGAAAGCTAGCTAGAAATATTAAGACATGGTAAGAGTTTCTATAGATATTTTAAAAAGAAAAAAGTTAACAAAGTGAGCGTTGGTACTGTAGAAAGTGAGTTTGGGGAATTAATGGATAATAAGGAGATGGCAGATGAATTGAACAGATATTTTGCATCGGTCTTCACTATTGAGGATACAAGTAACATCCCAGTATTCACTGTAAGTCAGGAAATGGAATGGAGGGAGGAACTCAAGAAAATTACAATCACCAGGGAGGCGGTACTGAGCAAATTGTTAGAGCTGCAGGCTGACAACTCCCCGGGTCCTGATGGACTTCATCCCAGTGACTTAAAAGAAGTGGCTAGTGAGATAGTTGATGAGTTGCTTTTAATTTTCCAAAATTCCCGAGATTTGGAGAAGGTTCCGTTAGATTGGAAAATAGCTCCTTTATTCAAAAAGGGAGGGAGACAGAAAGCAGGAAACTGAAGGCCAGTTAGCTTAACATCTGTCTTAGGGAAAATGTTAGAAGCTATTATTAAAGACTTTATAGCAGGGCACATGGCAAAATTCAAGGTAATCAGGCAGAGTCAACATGGTTTTGTGAAAGGAAATTATGTTTAACCAATTTATTGAAGTTCTTTTGAGGGATTTACATGTGCTGTGGATGATGGGGAACTGGTGGATGTATTGTACTTAGATTTCCAGAAGGCATTTGATAAGGTGCCCCATCAAAGTTTATTGCGGAAAATAAAAGATAACATATTGGCATGGATAGAAGATTGGTTAGCTAACAGGAAACAGAGTAGGCATAAATGGGTCATTTTCTGGTTGGCAAGATGTAATGAGTGGCGTGCCACAGGGATCTGTGTTGGGGCCTCAACTTTTTACAATTTATATAAATGACTTAGATGAAGAGACCGAAGGTATGGTTGCTAAATTTGCTGATGACACAAAGATAGGTAGGAAAGTAACTTGTGAAGACGACATACGGGGGCTACAAAGTGTTATAGATAGGTTAAGTGAGTGGGTAAAGACCTGGTAAATGGAGTATAGTATGGGAAAGTGTGAAATTGTCCACTTTGGCAGGAAGAATAAAAAAGAAGCATATTATCTAAATGGTCAGAGATTGCAGAGGGATCTGGGTGTCCTAGTGCATGAATCGTAAAAGGTTCGTATGCAGGTACAGCAAGTAATTAGAAAAGCTAATAGAATGTTATCATTTATCGTGAGGTTAATTGAATACAAAAGTAGGGAGGTTGTGCTTCAGCTATACAGGGCATTGGTGAGACCACATCTGGAGTACTGTGTACAGTACCGGTCTCCTTATTTAAGGAAGGATGTAAATGCATTGGAGGCAGTACAGAGAAGGTTTACTAGACTACTATCTGGAGTGGGCAGGCTGTCTTATGAGGAAAGGTTGGATAGGTTAGGTTTGTGTTCGCTGGAATTTAGAAGAATAAGAGGTGACTTGATTGAAACATATAAGATCCTGAGGGATCTTGACAGGGTGGATGTGGAAAGGATGTTTCCCCTTGTGGGAGAATCTAGAACTAGAGGTCACTGTTTAAAAATAAGAGGTTGCCCATTTAAGACAGAGATGAGGAGAAATTTTTTCTCAGAGTCGTGAGTCTTTGGAATTCTCTTCCTCAAAAGGCGGTGGAAGCAGAGTCTTTGAATATTTTTAAGGCAGAGGTAGTTAGATTCTTGATAAGCAAGGGGTTGGAAGGTTATCGGGGGTAGGTGGAAGTGTGGTGTAATCAGTTCAGCCATGACTTATTGAATGACGGAGCAGGCTCGAAGGGCCAAGTGGCCTACTCCTCCTAATTTGTATGTTCGTACGAAATTATTTTACAACACAAGTGTGGAGTAATTTACAGCGCCACAGAAATCAAATGAAGATTATTTTAACTGATATCCCCCCCACCCCCCCACACTTTCTGGTGAGGAAGTATGGCTTCACCCATTATAGAATTTGAAACTTCCATGAAGTTAATGGAGAGTAGTTAAATATTAAATTACCAGCATTAAAATGAAGTGTGCCAATATGTCCAATAATTGTTTTGCATTGCTTCATTTTAAGTAGGTTGCTCAAAGATTGTTTGTAGAGTAGTAACTAGAAAATGCAGTTATATTTTTCATTTTCCTCCTATCAATTAAAAAAGGTACTAGATATCTATATACCTAGTTACAAGCACTCCCAATTATGGTATAGGGTGGTTTAATGCTCATTTTCCACTGCCCCAACAGCATACATCTAGCACAGTCTCAATGAGAAACTGCTACAGTGGGACATTTTTCCAATTCCCATGCCAGCCAGCCATGCCACTTTTCTGACTGTGGTGTCATGCGTAAGCCCAGGAGCAACTATATTGCAACTGTTGAAGCACATTTCATGTGGGAACTTTACACATGAAAGTAATAGTCATTATGGCACTGAAGGAGGCCATTGAGTCCTTGCTGGCTCCCTGCAGAGCAAACAGACTGAATTATATGATGCTGCTAACTCATTTGCTGTTTTTTTAATAAGGATGGGTGGGGCAGCGTTGGGGACGGGAGGAGAGAGGGACCACCTGCAAGTTCCCCTCCAAGTCACTCACCACCCTGACTTGGTACTATATCATCATTCCTTCACTGTCGCTGGGTCAAATACCTGGAACTCACTAACAGCACTGTGGGTGTACTTACCTATATCGCATGGACTGCAGCGGTTCAAGAAGGTGTCTCACCACCACCTGCTCAAGGACAATTAGGGATGGGCAATAAATGATGACCTTGCCAACGAAGCTCACATTCCAAGAACAAATAAAAATAAACAAGCAATACCAAACACACACTACGGGAGAAGTAACCAATTCCTGATGACAGCTACCCACTTATTTTAACCAGGATCACTGTGAAGCAATTTACTGTTCTGCTGAAAGAATAATAAACTGTAGCCATTTACTATAATGCAATCATCAGAGAACATTCCCACTTTAAATCTGTGCCTCCTCGTCACTGACCTCTCTGCTAAAGTGAACAGATCCTTCACCTCCACTCTATCCAGGCCCCTCAAAATTTTGTACATTTCAATCACATCTCCCCTCAGCCTTCTCTGCCTATCCAATCTTTCCTCATATCTGCATTTTTCCAGTCCTGGCAACATCCTCTGTACCCTCTCTAGTGCAATTACATCTCTGTAATGAGGTGACCAGAACTGCACACAGGACTCAAGTTATGGCCTAACCAATGAGTTATCCAGTTCCAGTATAACATCCCTGCTCTTGTATTCTATACCTCTGCTAATAAAGGAAAGGATTCCGTATGCCATCCCTTGAGGTTACAGATTGTGGTTGAATACAATTCTGTTGTTGCTAATGGATGCCAAGCTTTGAGCTGCTAGATCTGTTCTAATCTCTATCTGTCAGTAGTGGTGCTACTGAGCCACTCTTCGTGATTGACATTGAAGTCGCTCATCCAGAGTACATTCTGTGCCTTTGCCACCCTCAGTGCTTCCTTGAAGTGGTGTTCAACATGGAGGAGTACGGATTCATCAGCTGAGGGAGGATGGTAGGTGGTAATCAGTAGGATGTTTCCTAGCCCATGTTTAACCTGTTGCCATGAGACTTCTTGGGGTCCAGAGTCAATGTTGAGGACTCCCAGGGTAACTCTCCTACAACTGTATACCACTGTGCCGTTGCCTATGTCAGTGGGACAGGACATACCCAGGGATGGTGATGGTGCTGTCTGTGACATTGGCTGTAAGGTATGATTCTGAGTATGACTATCTCAGCCTGTTGCTTGACTAATCTGAGGGACAGCTCTCCCAATTCTAGCACAACCCACCCCATATGTTAATAAGGAGGACTTTGCAGGGTCGACAGGGCTGGGTGTGCCTTGTTTTTTCCGATGCCAAGTCGTGCTGGGTGGTCCGTCTGGTTTTATTCCTTTTTGACTTTTCTATAATTGTTTGGTACAACTGAGTAGCTTTCTAGGCCATTTCAGAGGGCATTTTAAGAGTCAATCACATTGCTGTGGGTCTGGAGTCACATGTAGGTCAGACCAGGTAAGGATGGTAGATTTCCTTCCCTAAAGGACATTAGTGAACCTGATGGGTTTTTACAACAATTCATAGTTTCATGGCACCATTACTGAGACTAGTGACAATTCAATTCCAGATTTTTTTCTTAAAGTTAAATTCCGCTAGGTGCCGTGGTGGAATTTGAACCCATGTCCCCAATACATTAGCCTGGGCTTCTGGATTACTACTACAGTGATATTACCACTACGCAACCATCTCCCCGTCGTGTTCCAATGCCTCTGTTGCCCCCCTCTTTGCAGGTGGCAGAGGCTGCGTGTTTGGAAGGTGCTGTTGACCGAGCCTTGGCAAGTTGCTGCAGTGCTTTTTGTAGATGGTAGAAACTGCTGCCACTGTGTGTCAGCAGTGGGGGCAGTAAATGTTGAAGGTGGTGGGTAGGGTGCCCATCAAGTGGGCTTCTTTGTCTTAGATGGTGTCGAGCTTCTTGAGTGTTGTTGGAGCTGCACCCATCTAGGCAAGTATTCCATCACGCTCCTGACTAGTGCCTTGTAGATGGTAGACAGGCTTTGGGGAGTCAGGAGGTGAGTTACTTGCTGTAGAATTCCCACCCTCTGACCTGCTCTTGCAGCTATAGTATTTATATGGCTGATCAATGGTAACCCCCGCCAGGATGTTGATTGTGGGGGTTTCAGCATTGGTAATGCCATTGAATGTCAAGGGGAGATGGTTGGATTCTCTCTTGTTGGAGATGGTCATTGCCTGGCACTTGTGTGGCGTGAATGTTGCTTGCCATTCATCAGTCCAAGCCTGAATGTTCTCCAAGTCTTGCTGCATGCAGGTCCAGACTGCTTTGTATCTGTGGAGTTGTGAATGGTGCTAAACACTGCGATCATGGCTTTCAAGCTAGATATAAGTGAAATGCACCTAAAAGCCATGTCTTAAATAAAAAAAAGAAACCTTGCAAAATGAAGTATATTGAATTTAAATAAAACTTTATTGTCTGTGTGTGTTCTGTTTTAAGTGTCAAAATCTGACCAGATCTTGTTACCTAGTATTCTAATCTACTTTATATTGCAACTGTAACTCTCTATTAAAGGATTTAAAAAAAAAATTGTTCTTGGGATATAGTGATGTTGGCAAGGTCAGGGTGATGTGTGACTTGGAAATATATCTCCATTCCTTCACTGTCGCTGGATCAAAATCCTGGAACTCCCTCTCTAACAGCATTGTCTGTGTACCCACACAAGATGGACTACAGTGGGTCAAGAAGGCAGCTCACCACCGTCTTCTCAAGGGCAATTAGGGATAGGTAACAAATGCTGCCCTTGCCAGCAACAACCACATCCCATGAAAGAAAAAAAAAAAGTTCCCATAACATGATCTGATCCTTCTTGGCGGTAGAGGTCACATTGAAGGCAGGTACTGATGAAGTAAGGTTTATGAGTTGTATGTACTGATTATAGAGGAGTGTGGATATTTCATTTGTTTAATTTGAAAATTGAAAATAAAGAATGTTCTCATGTCAAACAACTACTTAAGATCAGATACATCTAAATTTGTTAAAGCTGCCTTTCAATTCTTAAGCCTGTTCATTTTATCAGGATTTAAAAAATAAGCTCAGTGATAGAAACGTGGAAATGTTATTGCACACAGGGAGGCCATTTAGCCCATTGTGTCTGTGCCGGCCCAAAAAAGAACTATCCAGCTTAATCCTGCTTTCCAGCTTCAAGTGAATCTTCAAGTATTTTTAAAATGTGATGAAGGTTTCTGCCTCTACCACCCTTTCAGGCAGTGAATTCAAGATCCCCACCACCATCTGGGTGGAAAATTTTATCCTCAACTCCTCTCTAATTCTTCTACCTATTACTTTAGATCTGAGCCCGCAGTTACTGACTTCTCTGCTGACAGAGATAGTTGCTTCCTATTCACTCAGTCTAGGCCCCTCGTAATTTTATACACCTCAATTAAATCACCCATCAGTCGTCTCTTTCCAAAGGAAACCATCCCAATCTATCCAGTCTTTCCTCATAACTAAAATTCTTCATTCCTGGCAACATCCTCGTTAATCTGCTTTGTACCCTCTATAATGAGATCACATGCTTCCTGTGATGCGGTGACCCGAACTGTACACAGTAATCTTGCTGTGGCCTAACTAGTATTTTATGCAGCTCTAGCATCACCTCCCTGCTCTTGTACTCTAATCCTCAGCCAATTAGGGAAAGTATCCTGTATGCCATCTTAACCCCTTTATCTGCCTGTCGTGCTGCCTTCAGGTATCTGTGGACATGCACTTCAAGGTCTCTTTTTTTCCTCTATGCTTCTCAGTATCCTGCCATTCATTGTGTATTCCCTTGCCTTGTTTCCCCTCCCCAAATGCATTATAGTACACTTCTTCGGATTGAATTCCATTTGCCACTTTTCTGCCTACGTGACCAGTCCATTGATATCTTCCTGCAGTCTCCAGCTTTTTTCTTCACTGTCAATCACATTGCCAATTTTGGTATCATCTGCAAATTTTTTAATCAGGCCCCCTACTTTTAAGTTTAAATCATTCATGTATATCACAAAAAAAAACAAGGGAGCTAGTACTGAACCCTGCAGGACTCCACTGGAAACAGCCTTCCAGTCACAAAAGCATCCATTGACCATTACCCTTTGCTTCCTGTCACTGAGCCAGTTTTAGATCCAACTTGCTACTTTCCCTTGGATTTCATGAGCTTTTACTTTTCTGATCTGTCTGCCATGTAGGATTTTGTCAAAAGCCTTACTAAAATCCATGTAGATTATGTCCAAGGTGCTATCCTCATTGACCCTCCTTGTTGCCGTCTCAAAAAAATGCAATCAAGTTATTCAAACATGACATTACCTTAACAAATCCATGCTGTCTTTGATTAATCTGTGCCCTACGAAATGAAAATTTATACTGTCCCTCCGAATTTTTTCCGGTAATTTGTCCCCCACTGAAATTAGGCTGTCAGGCCTTTAAGTACTTAGTCTATCCTTTCCTCCCTTTTTAAACAACGGGATGACGTTAGCAGCACTCCAGTTCTCTGGCAGCAGGCTTGCATAGCCAGGGAGGATTGGAAAATGATGGTCAGAGCCTCCGCTTTTGTTCCCTTGCTTCTCTTAGCTGCCTGGGATTTAATTCAGGCCTGATATCATTGATTGTGTCCACTATATCTTGAACATGTGTAAGCTTGGTTTGTACTTAAAACTTCATATGGTAACTTATAATAGTTCAGCGTTAAATCATATTCTTATCAATCAAATGCTACTGTGTCAAATCACGAATGGGTGACTTTATTTAATAAATGCAAATCCTTTAATTGTCTAGATAATATGAAATAGTCGTTATCATTGGTGGTAGTGCTAATTGGGCAGCTGTGGCTGCTGGAAGTTCATGGATTTTTTTCCCTCTGGGACCCCTGTTTGTAACTTTTATTACCCAGAATATTTGCAGATGATGAAAAATGATGCGGAAAAGCAGGATATTTTCACCAGTGGGATGATCAGAGAGATCTAAAAATACTTAATATGCAATATGAATGATTGAATTTTGAGCTATGAAAGGCAGCACTTATTGGTGCTTAAAAACACATCTACATTTGCAACTTACAGTGCTACTGTACATGATTAGAAGTTAAGGAAATTAAATGTAATGAAGTATGACTACATATTTAAATTAAAACTGCTGAATGGATGTCGAGAGGGTGTAGCAAATGGGTACTCACATTAAACATTTTAACGATTTTATTGGAAGTTCTTAATTCATTGAGATTTGTGACTATGAAAATAGTTTGTGCCTGTCCTGATTGTGTACCTAAAAGATCCATTAGTTGGGTTGATGGCCTTTTTTTCTTATGGCTGGCCGCTTTCGTACTAATGAGAATTCCTCTCTATTGCCAATTTATATGGGGTTTTGTTCATGACTGAATAACTAGGTACAATGTCTTTTTAAAGAGTGCCAATTATCAGAGGAGCCTGGCTTGTTTTCAGCTTTATCAGTTAAAGATATGTGGTGTAATAATTTAGGATTGAATCTGAGTGGGGTGTTTTAAAGTGTTACGATCAGGTGAGGAGGGGTCGAAGGGCTCCCCTCTTGTCCCTCTCCTTGTCTGACCACAACTGTTTTATTTCTTTTTTTTTAAAGTGGATATACTTGCTAATTCAGTGAGTGTTTAACTATTTATGTGCTATAATCATAAAAAGAACCAATCAGACAGGTTTTCCTGAGTTTAACAAAGAAAAAGGTTAGCTTTATTTTACTTAGATCAGTTTAAGTACAATAATAAACTGTGCTCCAACTTACACACACACACACACACACAAATAGGTTACAGAGTGGGGAAGGATAGGTTGATCGAGTTAGAATCCAGAGAAATAAAAAGGGGTATACGATCTGTGGTTGGTGACTTGACTGGCGTCAGGCTGAATTTGGTGGTTCTGAGGCTTCCAGTTGATAGATGTGGGTGGCTGATTTGGTGGTTCTCCTAGCGACAGCGATGCAGATGATTTCCTTCATGGGCTCTCTGTCTGCAGCGGTGATAGTCCTAGGTGGTTACGGCCAACAGGCAGGGTTCAAAGCTTGCAAAGTGGAGTGGAGCGAGAGGAACCCCGCTTGGGTCTTCACTTGTCGGCGTCTAGCTGCTTGTCTGCTTGCTGCAGAGAAAACACCAGCTTAAGCATGTCACATGACTTGTCACCCAGTGGTTCAACATGTTGGTTAACAATGTGTATTCCCTCTTGCAACTTAATCAGTCCATGTCTAGGAATTCCCTTCTCACAACCAGGGTCTCATTCTTCAAGTGATTAGGTTTGAGTGGTTCATCTCCACCAGTTTAATATCCAGGTGATGGCCTTTATGTCTTGCTAATGGGAACAGGTTGGTAGTTCACTCAAGTTCCCCAGGTCATTGGTCTTGAGGGGACTGGGCAGACAATTCATCTCCACCTCATTGGAATGTGGAGTATAGTGATGCAAATTGGGGTGGCCATCTTACCCTCTGGCAGAGTCACCTTTTATCTGTTCCTTTTTCTGTTTAAAAATTTAATTCAGATTTCCAGCCAGTGGATTAAAAAATCATCATTCAACATAGCATATTTGCGTGACAAAAGTTATAATGGGTTTTATGGCTTAAATAAGGAGAAGCTGTTTTCATTAGCATGAGGGTTGATAACCAGAGGACATCGATTTAAGGTAATTGGCAAAAGAGTCGGGAAGATGAGAAATTGTTTTGCGCAGGGAGTTGTCATGATCTGGAATGCACTGCCTGAAAGGATGGTGGAAGCAGATTCAGTAGTAACTTTCAAAAGGGAATTGGTTGTTTACTTGAAAAGGAAAAGAATTGGTGGACTATGGGGAAAGAAGATGGGAGGGAGACTGATTGGATAGCTCTTTCAAAGAACTGGCACAGGTACGATCGGCAAATGACCATCTCCTGTGCGGTATGATTCAATGATTCTGTTCTATTGGTGGTGGGGGGGGGGGGTGCAGAAATCTATCTGGAATAAGTAAAACTTAGTGAATGTGAGCAACATAGTTCTTAACAATCACAAAATGCCATTTATTTTCCTTGTTAAAAATGTATAATTTAACATGGTGGTATAGACTGCTGATAACATCCTGGTTTTCCCCACAATTTTGTCACCTGCCAGCATTTTTGAGAAAGAAAAATATTTTTGTTTATATCAGCCTGTTTTTGCTTACATTGTAAGAATTGATAAATCTCATCAAAGAAGTTAACTTCTAATAGTGGAGAACGGTGGTAGAAGTTTGAAGATTTGTCTTATACTGACAGGCTGTTTCACAGCTTTTCAATCAGTGTAAAATAAAAATTACAAAACTGTGGTAGTTGGAGGAGGTTTTAGGGAGCGGAGAAATACACAAAATGAAAAGTCTGCCAGAAACTGATTTCTCAGTGTTGGAATTTTGATTCATTATGGTATAAACCTAATGATGCAATACATAATATAAAATGTAATACTTCTGTTTAGTATTTTCAGTTACAGTGACTACTTTATAAATAGTGTTGGCTGGTAATTCATTTTGCCTATTACTTTTGGTTCCCTAATTTTAATAATGTAACCTTAATTTAATGTAGCTGTGAACTGGATAGATACTAGTGAATATCATAAATGATTGCATGGCAAGTTTTAAAAAATGAATTCCTGACTTGTGTAAAGGCTCCCTAAGTATCAACTGGCCTATGCTAAAGATGTGCACACATTGTTCCAATGATTGGTCATTGTACTTACAGTTCAAGCTAACCATTTCTGCATTGACAGTGGCCAAAATGAATATGCTCATAATTGAAGTATGAAGGTAAGAAATGCTTATGGTTTTTAAAAAAATTACCAGGAATAAAATGTTACCAAATTTCCATGTTTGTCAATTACAAATTACCTTCAGTTGTTTCTATCATCAACTGAAGTTTGAGAGACTAAAATACAACTGTTTACTGGTTAGATTGAGAGCTGTTAAAATGTTGGTATCTCACTTTGTTAGGAACCAGATGTGGTCCATGAAGAAGCAGTAAGCAGATTATTAGAAAATGTAAAGAAAAATAGTTTGTTTCTTTAAAAAAATGCCTGTCTTTAGTTTTTAGTGAGTTTGAAGACAGAGCTGAGACCCTCCAGATATATAAATGTTGTCTTGAGACCTCAGGATGACTTAGATGTTAAACCAATTTCCTCTTTAGTTTTTCTGGGCATACTTAATATCAATGAGGTCAGACTAAACAAGCATGACCCTAAATGCATTAACAAACAAGTTAAAAGTGAAAGGGGGAAAAAAATATAAATCCTGCAGGGAGAGCAGAGAAGAGGCTCACTGTGATGAGTGTAGGGTCAAGTAGAAATAAGTTGCATATGTGTTCAGAGAGGGCCAAGAGAGATCTTAAATAAAACCTAGCTGCAGAATCAACAGATGACTGTTAAAAATTCTTTCGGTCCTACCATAGCAAGAGGACTGTCAAAGAGGTGAGAATATTGAAAAACTGCAAATTTGACTTGAAATTGTAGATAAGCATGAAATGGTAATTATGCTGAATTATTATTTCCTTGAAGCACTAACAAGGAAAACATGAACAATATACCCTCATCCCCTCCTTTAAAGAGTACTAAGGCAAAATTCGGGACTTCAGTAAAAAGATAGAAATCTTAGACCAGGAGAAAGGATTCAAATAAATCCCTCGGGTTAGATGATTATTTTATAATGTTGAGGAAGATTAGGGAAGTGATTTGTGAGGCATTGATGATCATTGAGGGAGTTGATGAATACTGAGGCAGTACCAGTAAATTGGATACGGTGGGCTCCATATTCCAAAAAAAAGTGACAAAACAGACACTGATTTCTTCGAACCTACTAGTCTTTCTTCATTTCTATGTAAAATCAGTTATCAGGAATAAACTTGAGGATTGTCTGTGCAATAACAACATAGTAAACAGCAGGAAACCCAGCTTTAGGTGAGATCATCTGAGGGAAAGTATTGGATCCCAGCCCCGCACCGTGCAAGAAATAGTCACCTGACATGATTTTCAAAGGCATGGCAAATTAATGGCCAGAGGGTGCACTCGCTGGCTAATTAAGGATGGCAGATGGCTCCAGAAGCTGGAAGGCCAATATGAGATCCTCCAGCATTGAAGGAGCTGCAGCCTGCTGATGCAGCTAAGGGAGTTAGAGGGTGCCTGAAGATGGAGGTGCCCTATCAGTACTTTTTACAAACTTTTAGAGAAGAAATTGCCACAGCTGCCGGACCACCATTGTGGAGGAGGCCTATAGCAGCTGTGGCTATGTCAATATTGGGGGTGGGGATCTCAAATTGATCCTGGAGCACAGGCACCCATCTCGCCACGGTCTGCCCCAGGAGGCTGCCTCCGGGCATCTGCCAGGCTCCAGGCGCCACAGGAGACCTTTAGGCTGACTGGAAAATTCCAGCTGGACTCTGATCATTAGCTTTAATAGGGCTTTTAATTACGTTAACAAAGCTACCTGCCACTTGCAGGCATGTAGCTATCACCCCACCCAACCTACCTTAAAAATGGCCTGGAGGTGGGAAGATGCCGGCAAACCAGCACGCCAGCTGGCGCTGGGAAATTCCAGGCCCTTCTGCCTCTGGTGGGCTTCCAAAATCCAGTCTCTTGTATCAGATCGGATACAAGCGAAGGCGGAGTCTTGGGTCTGGATTTGAGGTTGGGAGCCCGACATCAGGCGCACTTTGTGTCCTAACCCAACATCGCGATTTTTGACAAACTGGCCAGTTAGTGGCTGAGTGCACTTGACATTCAATTAAGGACAATGGGCGAACTCTTGAGACTGGAGGGCAATAGGAGGCTCTTCATCCCTGAGAGATTGGCAGTCCCACTGTCAGGTGAGAGCTGCCAATGTGTTTAGGGGGGAGCCCCTCCACAGGGTGACCTGTGGCTGCAGCTGTGGCCATCTCATGGTTGCGGCCACAGGGGAAGGGTGAAAAATTATAGATGGAACATTGGCCGCCCTGGTCTGACACAGGGAGGCTGCTTCCATCCCTGGGCTGTGTTTTGGCCTCAGCGGGGGTGGGGGGGCGGGGGGCGGTGGGCGCATGTTGACTGGAAAAGACTGTGGCAATACGACAAGTGTACATAGATTCAAACTCATAAAAGATGATGATAGGACTGATTTCAGGAAATTCTTCTTAGTGCAGAACATGATCAGCATTTGGAATGGACTTTTAAGATAAAAAGGTGGAAATCCTGGAATTATTTAAGAAACAATTAGATGCAGCAATATGTAGGGGGTGGGGGGTGTAGGGTCATTTTGGTTGGATTAAGATGGGCAGTCTGGCCTTCCTCATCTGTGAAACCCCAAAATATCTTTGATTTCTACCATGGCAAAAATGTGCACATTTAGCATATTTTCATCTATTTATAACATTGTAGCCATTTTTAGAAAACATTTCTGTAGTCCATTGATCAACTTTTTTAAAATAAAATTTACATTTTGCAGGTTTTGCATTGTAGTGACATTTTTGACATTAACGTACCTACCCAAATATAACTCTCAAATTATTTTCTTAGGGAATACCAAAGAATTGTTTGATACTCTTAATTTGGCTGTTCCTCTCTCATGATTTGCTCTTTTTTAAGTACAATTTCATTTTATAAAAAAATTCCAATTAAGCATTACTTACACAGTAGAAATGTTAACACATCACAGAAAAAATAGAATCATAGAATATTTACACCATGGAAGGAGGCCATTTGGCCCATTGTATCTGCACCAGCCAATAAGCAGCCATCCAGCCTAATCCTGCTTTCTGGCTCTTAGTCTGTAGCCTTGTAGGTTGCTTCAGTTGCATATCCAGATCCTTTTTAAATGTTACGAGGGTTTCTTTCTCGACTGCTCTTTCAGGCAATGAGCTCCAGATCCCCACCAGCTGCTGGGTAAAAACATTTCCTCGCGAATCCCCTCTAAACCTCCTATCTCTCGCTGTAAATCTATGCCCTCTGGTTATGGACACCTCAACCAAGGAGACTAGGGTCCTCCTATCCGCTCTATCTCGACCCCTCATAATTTTATGCACTTCAATTAGGTTTCCTCTCAGCCTTCTCTGTTCCAAAGAAAGCAACCCTAGTCTATCTAATCTTTGTTCATAACTAAAATTCTCCAGTCCAGGCAATGTCCTTGTAAATTTCCTCTGAACCCTCTCTAATGCAATTACATCTTTCCTATAGTGCAGTGACCAGAACTGCATGCAGTACTCGAGCTGTGACCTAACCAGTGTTTTATACAGTTCCAGGATAACCTCCCAGCTCTTGCATTCTGTGCCTCAGCTAATAACGGCAAGTATCTCATATGAAATAAAAGCAAAATACTGCAGATTCTGGAAATATGAAATAAAAACAAGAAATGCTAGAAATACTCAGCAGGTCTGGCAGCATCTGTGGAGAGAGAAACAGCAAGTATCTTGTATGCCTTCTTGACCACTTTATCTATCTGTCCAGCCAGATTTGGGGATCTGTGGACATGCACTCCAGGGTCTCTCTGTTGCCCTATACTTAGTATTCTACCATTTATTGTGTAGTACTTGTAGTGCAAGCTAGAATACTTTCATTTTGCTTGATGTGGCCCAAGTGCAAGGTGACCTTCCTTCTAATGGTAGAAGGTAGTGTGGAGGTTGTGTTATTGGACCAGTATTCTGAGGCCTGGACTAATAATCCTGAGATGTGAGTTTAAATCCCAACATGGCATTTTGAGAATTTGAACTCAGTTTTCAAAGAAAATCTGCAATAGCAAGCACAATGTTCACTAATTTCCTTTATGTAAGGAAACCTCCTCACCTGGCCTGGCGCATGTGACTCTTAACTGTCCTCTGAAGTGGCCTAGCAAGCCACTCAGTTGAACAAGGCCCGCTGCCATCTTGGCAACTAGGGATGAGCAATAAATGCTGGCCTTACCAGTGATGCCCACATCTCAAGAATGAATATTTAAAACAAAAACAGTTTTTGGAAACCTGATGCACAGTGAAAATGCAGCATAGCCACTGAAATGGTGGAACAGTCATATGCCTTGATCTAGTGAAAATCACATAGATACATTAGAATTCAGTTATGAGTTATGATAATGTCAGGGGCGCAGTAAGTGAAAATTATGAATATGTGCTTTGTGTCCATTCTGGAGAAATGGTGTATTTATCCTTATTGCTACCATTTATTTCATCACAGCTGGTTGCAGTCTGCCTTTAATCAAAAGATTTCCTTTCAAATCCACTACTAGAGTATTGGCTAATTTTTCCATACAGTGGAAAGTATTTAAATGTGAAAAGGTATAATTCACAACCTAGATGACATATAATATTCATATTGTTTATTTAAATATGCACTTTTAATAAATGCATCTCAGTTGTTAAACTGCTTTATTCTAAGCAGAGCTGGATTTTCTAACACAAAAATAAGCTTCCAGCCATAACCCCGTATACCTTGATCTAGTTAAATGCATATATATGCAAGGAATTTTGGAAAAAATTGTTCTGCTAATTTTATAAGCTTACACAGTACAATTGTATGGAATTTATTAATTGATTTGAAGATTTAATCAATTGCCCAATAAAATATAGATTAATGTTCTTGTCATTCAGATAATGATATAGACAAGATGCAGTGCAGCACATTTGAGCTCATTGTTGAAACAGTTCTAATACAAGAAAGCTAATCCTTCTTGTGGTGAAGTAAACATTGAACTGTATTTTTAGTATATTAACTGGGCAACTGATATTAGTATATATTAGTAAATAACCTAATCCTTGATTGTCATATTGTATTCAATTGCATGATGACGCATATTAGACAGGAGCAGACTAAGAAGGACTGTGAGGAATACAAAGAAGGGCTTAGAATGCATGTACGTAAAGACAGGAAGTGAGGTGAATAAGGTTGTTGAGCTACAAGCACAAATAGCCGTGTGGGAATATGATGCAGTGGCAATAATGGAAATGTGGCTTAAAAATGGTGAGGACTGAGTGCTTAATATTCAAGGATATAAAGTCTATCAGAAAAGATAGGGAAGGAAAAAGGGAGATGGGATGGCAGTACTGATTAGGGAAGACATTGATTGTAGTGTTGAAAAGAGAAGATGTCCTTGAGAGGGCAAGGATAGAATCCATTCGGTTAGAGTTGAGAATCAAAAAGGGTATGATCGTGCTACTGGAGGTATTCTGTAGGCCTCCAATAGTGAGAGAGAGATGGAGGAGAAAGTCTGTAGGGAAATCAGATGTACAAGAACTATAGAGTGGTGATATTGGGGACTTGGATTACCCAAATATTGATTGGGATAATGTTACAGGAAAGGGTAAGGGGGGGGGGGGTGAAATTTCTGAAGTGTTCAGGAGAACTTCCTTGACTAGTATGTTCTCTTTTTTTTTTATTTCCAAAATATACTTTATTCATAAAAATCTGTAAAAAGTACATTGCCAAACAGTTTCAAACAGCACCAAAAAATACAAACATTGCAAGGGAGATCAGTTTCCTTCAGTACAATCATGAGTTGCTTCACAACCCTTCCATTTCACATTTGTCATGCCAATTACATTTTTACATTTACAGCAAATGAAAATTTTCCCGATATAGTTCGAGGGGTTTCCCATGGATCCAACCCCTCAGTTCAGCTTGGTGGGGGGACCTTACACTGTGGCCTTTCCCCATTGAGCCTTTGCTGTGGCTGCCCCAAGCTTTAGTGCGTCCCTCAGCACGTAGTCCTGGACCTTGGAATGTGCCAATCTGCAACATTCGGTGGTGGACAACTCTTTGCGCTGGAAGACCAGCAAGTTTCGGGCAGACCAAAGGGCGTCTTTCTCCGAATTGATAGTCCTCCAGCAGCAGTTGATGTTTGTCTCGGTGTGTGTCCCTGGGAACAGCCCGTAGAGCACAGACTCCTGTGTTACAGAGCTGCTTGGAATCAACCTCGACAAAAACCACTGCATCTCTTTCCACACCTGCTTTGCAAAGACACATTCCAGGAGGAGGTGGGCAACCATCACTTCCCCACCACAACCACCGCGGGGGCATTGCGTGGAGGGGGCGAGACTTTGGGTGTGCATGAAGGATCTGACGGGGAGGGCTTTTCTCACCACCAGCCAAGCTACATCTTAGTGCTTGTTTGAAATATCTGGTGATGAGGCATTCCGCCAAATGACCTTGGCTCATTTGCTCGGGGAACCATCTGACAGGATCCCCTGTCTCCTTTTCCCGTAGGGCCTTGAGGACATTCCGTGCAGCCCACTGCCTGATGGATCGATGGTCAAAGGTGTTTTCCCACAGAAACTGCTCCACTAAGGATAGGTGGTACGGCACGGTCCAACTGCATGGAACATTTCGCGGCAATGTGACCAGGCCCATCCTTCGCAACACCGGGGACAGATAGAACCTCAGCATGTAGTGACACTTGGAGTTTGCGTACTGGAGGTCTGCACACAGCTTGATGCAGCCGCACACGAAGGTGGTCATCAGGATGAAGGCCACGTTGGGTACATTTTTCCCGCCCTTATCCAGAGATTTGAACATCGTGTCCCTCCGGACCCGGTCCATTTTAGATCCCCAGATGAAGCGGAAAATGGCTCAGGTGACTATGTTCTCAGTTCAACCAGGAAGGAAGCATTGCTGGATCTGGTGCTGGGAAATGAGGCAGGCCAAGTGGACCAAGTATCTGTGGGGGCACACTTTGGTAAGAGTGATCATCATTTCATAAGGTTTAGATTAGTAATGGAGAAGAGCAAGGAACAATCTAAAGTAGAACTTCTAAATTGGAAGAGGGCTAACTTCAGTTGAATGAGAGGTGATCTAGCAGGGTAAAATGGGACCAAAGATTGACAGGTTAAGCTGTAACGGAACAATGGGTGATCTTTAAGGACAAGGTGTTTCAGGTACAGGCTAGGTAAATTCCAACAATGGTGAAAGGTAAGGGTACCAAAGCCAGAGCTCCTTGGATGACGAGGGAGTTAGAGAATATTATGAAACAAAAAAGAGGGTGTATGATGCATGTCAGGTGAAGTCTTCAAGTGAGAACCAGGCTAAATACAATAAGCTGAGAGGGGAAGTGAAGAGGAAAATAAGACTGGCAAAGAGAGAATATGAGAACAGAATGGCAGTTAACGTAAAAGGGAACCCAAAGATTTTCTACCAGCATGTAAATAGTAAGCAGGTAGTAAGGGGTGGAGTGGGGCCTATTTGGGACAAAGAGGGTAATATTTGCTTAGAGGCACAGGGCAAGGCTAATATACATAATGAGTACTTTTTATCAGTGTTCACTAAGGAAATGGAATCTGACAAAATATCAGTCGAAGCGAAGAGAGTAGAGGCAATGGATTGGATTAAAAATTGAGTGGGGGGTGGGGTGGTACTAAAAAGGCTGGCTGTGCTTAGGGTAGATAAGTCACCTGGTCTGGATGGCTTGCATCCCATGTTGCTAAAGGAAGTGGGGATGGAGATAGTGTAACGGCTTGCTGTAATCTTCCAATCTTCCCTGGATATGGGGGAGGTGCCAGAGGATTGGAGAGTGGCAAATGTGATACCCTTTTTCAAGAAAGGGTGTAAGGACTTTCCTGGTGATTATAGACAGGTCAGTTTAACATTAGTGGTGGGTAAGGTTTTAGAAAATGTAGTGGGCGGGGGGTGGGTGGTGGGAGGATTTTATGTAGGCGGCGGGGGTCTCGGCCACCGGCTGAAGAGCTGGCGAGACCCCTGTGTTGCCTCTTTGGCATGTAATGTGGTGTGCCTTCATACAATCAGGCACTTAAGTGGACAATGGCAGGCCTTGCCCAGTATTAAAGATCCTGGAGACAGAAGTCCTGCCTGCTGAGAGCTGCCAGCCAGTCAGAGGCTGGTAGCTCTTTTACTTTTTTTAAATTTCCAAAATATACTTTATTCATAATCTGTAAAAATTACATTCCCAAACAGTTTTAAACAGCTCCAAAAAATACAAACATTGCAAGGGAGATCAGTTTCCTTCAATACAATCATGAGTTGCCTCACAGCACTTCCATTTCATTTGTCATGCCATTAACATTTTTACATTTTACAGCAAGTGAAAATTTTTCCGATACAGTTCGAGGGGTTTCCCATGGATCCAGCCCCTCAGTTCAGCTTGGTGGGGGGACCTTACACTGTGGTCTTTCCCCATTGAGCCTTTGCTGCTGCTGCCCCAAGCTTTAGTGCGTCCCTCAGCACGTAGTCCTGGACCTTGGAATGTGCCAGTCTGCAACATTCGGTGGTGGACAACTCTTTGCGCTGAAAGACCAAGTTTCGGGCAGACCAAAGGGCGCCTTTCTCCGAATTGATAGTCCTCCAGCAGCAGTTGATGTTTGTCTCGGTGTGCGTCCCTGGGAACAGCCCGTAGAGCACAGACTCCTGTGTTACAGAGCTGCTTGGGATGAACCTCGACAAAAACCACTGCATCTCTTTCCACACCTGCTTTGCAAAGACACATTCCAGGAGGAGGTGGGCAACCGTCTCTTCCCCACCACAGCCACCGCGGGGGCATTGCGTGGAGGGGGCGAGACTTCGGGGGTGCAGGAAGGATCTGACGGGGAGGGCTCTTCTCACCACCAGCCAAGCTACACCTTGGTGCTTGTTTGAAAGTTCTGGTGATGAGGCATTCCGCCAAATGACCTTGGCGGTCTGCTCGGGGGACCATCCGACAGGATCCTCCGTCTCCTTTTCCCGTAGGGCCTTGAGGACATTCCGTGCAGCCCACTGCCTGATGGATCGGTGGTCAAAGGTGTTTTCCCACAGAAACTGCTCCACTAAGGATAGGTGGTACGGCACGGTCCAACTGCATGGAGCGTTCCGCGGCAATGTGACCAGGCCCATCCTTTGCAACACCGGGGACAGATAGAACCTCAGCACGTAGTGACACTTGGAGTTTGCGTACTGGAGGTCTACACACAGCTTGATGCAGCCGCATACGAAGGTGGTCATCAGGATGAGGGCGACGTTGGGTACATTTTTCCCGCCCTTATCCAGAGATTTGAACATCGTGTCCCTCCGGACCCGGTCCATTTTAGATCCCCAGATGAAGCGGAAAATGGCTCGGGTGACCGCCACAGCGCAGGAGTGGGGTATGGGCCAGACCTGCGCCACGTACAGCAACACTGGTAGCTCTTTTACTGAGCAGTGCCACCATGAAGGCAGTGGCTGCTGCCAGTAATGCACCCACCCGAGGCCTAGGATTGTTGAGGGATCCAGGCCACAGGTGAGTCATGGCGCGAGGGGTTTCACATCGGGGATGGGAGGGTCGGCAGCAAGGGCAGGGGCTGGCTCTCAGCTGGTCTCCCCCCTTCTCGATGCCGGGTCTCTCAATCAGGTACTGACTGTCTCAACGAATGACCCTTCCCTGCGAGCCAGCAAGCAATCGGCATGGATTTGCTTGTCGTGCTCCGTGTGTGGTGACTGGCCTGTCCACTGCTGGGCTAATACCAGCGGAGGCGGGATGAGGCCCTTAATTGGGCATTAGTTTCCCACTTAAGGACCTCAATTTGGCAGTGGGGCAGGAAGGCCATCTACGGGCCTTCCCATCATGGACTTAATTGGGGTGGAGGTGGGAAGGTGGTGGAGTCCTCACCCTCCACCATCCCGCCCAATTAAATGCTCTGCCTGCCTCCAAACCTGCTGCATGGAGATCATTAAATCCCCCCCAATAAACTGGGAAAAAATCCACAGGCCCTTGGCGAAATTTGAGAATTAAGGATAGCCAGCACGGATTTGTGCTTGACTAATCTGATTGAATTTTTTGATTAAGTAACAAAGAAGGTTGATGAAGGAATGCAAAGGATGTTGTCTGTATGGATTTTAAGAAAGTGTTTGATGAAGTACCACATAAAAGGCTGGTTAACAGAATTGATGCTAATGGCAAACGAGGGTCAGCGTCAGCTTGGATGAAAAAATCGTTTAAGGGCAGAAAACAGCGATTCATGGTTAATGTTTGTTTTTCAGACTGGAAGATGGTAGACGCAGGTATTCTGCAAGGTTCAGTGCTAGGACCATTGCCTTTTCTGTGCATTCCAATATCCAAGTCATTTATATATACCAGAGTAAAATTTCAAAATTTGTCATGGATACCAAACTTGGGGTTGTGGCAGACACTGTTGTGGCAGATGATACCAATTGCAGTGAAGTATGAAATGATGCATTTTGGCAGAAGGGATAGGGAGAGGCAATATAGACTTAACGGTACAGTTCTAAAGAGTGTGCAGGAATAGAGAGAGCTGGGGGTTCTTTGTATATAGATTTTTGAAGGTGGCAGGACATATTGAGAGAGTAGTTAGCAAAGCATATGAGATCTTGGACTTCATAAATAGAGGCATTGAGTACAAAAGCAGGGAAGTTATGCTGAACTTTTATAAAACTCTGGTTAGGCCACAACTAGAGTAATGCTTCCAGTTCTGGTCACCACACCTTAGGAAGGATATGAGGGTCCTTGAGAGAGGACAGAGGAGATTTACCAGAATGGTTCCAGGGATGAGGGATTTTAGCTACAAGATTAGGTTGAAGAAGCTGGTGGTGTTCCCCTTGGAGCAATGGAAATTGAGGGGAGATTTGTTTGAGGTGTCCAAGATTGAGACCGGTTTAGCTAAGGTAGACAACGAAAATCTGTTTGCATTAGCTAATGATACAAGGACTAGGAGACACACATTTAAGGCTTT
Organism: Heterodontus francisci; assembly: GCF_036365525.1. Classification (NCBI taxonomy): domain Eukaryota; kingdom Metazoa; phylum Chordata; class Chondrichthyes; order Heterodontiformes; family Heterodontidae; genus Heterodontus; species Heterodontus francisci. Next base: position 121,786,077 of record NC_090374.1, read on the forward strand.
GGGCAAGAGATGCAGGGGGGATGTGAGGAAGAACTTTTTTGCGAGTGGTAATGAACTGGAACTCACTGCCTACAAGGGTGATGAAACTGGAGAGATGATGAATGATTTCAAAAGGAAATTGGATGAGCACTTGAGGAAAATAAACATGCAGGACTCGGGGCTATAGTGGAGAAACAGGACTGATTGGATTGCTCCATAGAGAGCCAGCATGCACTCGATGGACCGAATGGCCTCCTTCTGTGCCATTGTGACTACATAAATTCAACTAGTGTGTTACAGTTTTAGTAGTAATTTAAATATATCTGGACATTATCAATTAATTCAATAACTGATGGAATATTTGATTTCTGAAAGATTTATCTGATAAAAAGTCTTATTTTTAATCAAAAAAACTTGGTAATAAATTTGTTCATTGTGTGATGTGCCTGTGGAAATTACAGTATATTTGTTTTATGACAATTGTTCAAGCTTAGCTGGGGAGGAGTGTAAAATTTGGTGTTACAAGGCACTACACTTAATATTTTAGATTGTGCATGTCTGAAAAACTGTTGGCAGCACTCAAAGTGGAATCGAGGAACAGGAGTAGGCCCCTCGAGCCCGTTCTGCCATTCAGTGAGATCATGGCTGATCTGCGACTTAATTCCACATACCAGCCTCTGCTCTATATCGCTTAATATCTTTGGCTGACATAAACCTATCAATCTCCGTTTTAAAGTTAACAATTTATCTAACATCAACTGCCGTTTGTGGAAGAGAGTTCAAAACTTCTACTACTATTTGTGTGAAGAAGTGTTCCCTAATTTCACTCCTGAAAGGTCTGGTCCTAATTTTTAGACCATGCCCCAAGGTCCAGACTTTCCACCTAGTGGAAATAGTTTCTCGCAACCTATCCCATTTGTTCCCCTTAATATCTTAAACTTGGATCGAATTTTAGCCAAATGCTGGGGAAGGTATGAAGGACAAACATGCTTAAAAACAAAAATTTCAGAGGCACTTTGCTGTGGTATTTGTATGTCAGAGATCAATAGTAGATGGGAGGGTTTGTCAAGAAGGTGGTGAGTCCAAAGGTATTGGCCGACTGGGAACCCATGTAGGTGAGCAAAGCTGGGGTTGACGAGAAGGACTTGGTTTAGGATAGGATAGTCTGGAGTTTAAGGAGAGTGGAGGCCGGCAAGTAGAACATTGGAGTAATTGCAGTGGAGATGACGCATTATTTGGGGGGGGGGGGTGGGGGGAGGGTTAAGTGGCAGATGAGCTGAGGAAGGGAAGTGGAAGTTAATGTTACAGAGATGGAAGTAGGTAGTCTTTGTGGTGGAGATAACATTGGTGGGATCCTCATTTTGGGGAAGAAGACGATGACAAGGTTGTGAACTGTCTGGGTGAGATGGTGGACGGGGAGCAGGATCGAGTTAGTGTAATAGGAACAAAGTGTGTGGCTGGAGCTGAAGACGACTCCTGTCTGCCCAATGTTTGTTTGTACTCATCAAAGACTGGGCGTTGCTGTTATTTAACAATTTCAGTGTTGCTTGTGTAGTTTGACTTTTCTTCTTTCATTTTAAAACAACTGGCAATGTGCAATTCATTTTTGATCGCTCTCTTCAACAACAATCCCAGCTGAGAAACTTTTAATTGTTAAAATGTACATAATAAAAATGGGAAAAAAATCTCCCTCTGTGCTTAATTTTTGTTTAACATCCTAAACAATTTATATTGTGAAGACCTTAACACAGTGGCAACTACAGCCCACATTCCTAGAGGAATTTAGTATCTGGATTCTTAAAATAGAACTTGCAGAGTAATAATTAAAAATATAATTGTTAAAGAAGCAGCAATGGAGTTTTAGTTTAGTCTCCATACATTTTAGTAAATTGCCTCATTTATTTTTATTACCCAGCTCAGATCTGTAACATCTTGTTTTAATTTGTCGTTTTTAAAAGTTCTGCACAGCTACAAATGGCAGCATTTGCATTATGAAAGGAAACTTTAAACTGGGAATGCTTATTCAAACTTATGATCAATGGATTGAAGGAAATAATGTTGCAAAATTGCAAGTTGGAATTAGATCAAAGTAGTATCTGGACAATTTTGTGCCAAATTACAGACAGGTTGTTTTACTTCCACCACAGCATACTTGTAACTCTTGGGGAAGAATGTGTTTTGAAACTCTCCCACATATTGAAAAAAAACTCTTTTGTGGGAGAACCCTCTACGAGGTACATGTGTATTATTGCCCTATGGGAATGAATGCTTAGATGATTGTTGAGGAATAATGGCCGTTACTTGTTCCAGTACCACATTTTATAGTAGCATAAGGCAGTAAATCATCAAGCAGTTCAGGTGATGTAATAAACAAAACAAGCTTGAGTTTTATTAATTTATTAATACAATCGTGTCCTGATATGTTACTGCTTAGGAGTTCAACTGTATGTATCTATATAATTATTTTATGACAATTTACAGTGACATTATGTAGTTAGTACCTATGAGTTAATACCATGTATTATAAAACTTGTACTGCTGCTTTATGATAGAACTCATACTACGATGAGGTAGGGTTAAATTTTCTATTGGTGGTTGGTGTCATTTTTATTGTCATTTGCAAAGCAGAAGCATTAATAGTGATTGTGTAGATGTAATGCCACTGAAATTAGTAGTATAATTACCTATCCTCCATCATTGGGTCAGAAGTGATGATGTTCGCTGCTGTTTGTACAATGTTCAGCACCATTCATGACTCCTCAGATACTGAAGCAGTCCGTGTCCATGTGGAGCAAACCCTGGACAATGTTCAGGCTTAGGCTGATGAGTGGCAAGTTACATTGGCACCACACAAGTGCCAGGCAATGATCATCTCCAACAAGAGCATATCAAGATTACAAAGGAGGAGGTGTTGGAGGTTTTGAAGCGCATTAAAGTGGATAAATCCCCAGGGCCTGACCAGGTGTATCCTAGGATGCCGTGGGAAGCAAGGGAGGAGATTGCTGGGGCCCTGGCAGAGATTTTTGTATCATCGTTAGCCATGGGTGAGGTACCGGAAAACTGGAGGATAGCTAATGTTGTGCCTTTATTTAAGAAGGGCAGCAGGGATAAGCCAGGGAACTACAGGCCGGTGAGCCTTACATCAGTGGTGGGAAGGCTATTGGAAGGGATTCTAAGAGACAGGATTTAAATGCATTTGGAAAGGCATGGTCTGATTAGGGATAGTCAGCATAGCTTTGTGCGTGGGAAATCATGTCTCACGAATTTGATTGAGTTTTTCGAGGAGGTGACCAAGAGGATTGACGAGGGCAGGGCGATGGACGTTGTCTACATGAACTTTAGCAAGGCCTTTGACAAGGTCCCACATGGTAGGCTGGTCCAGAAGGTTCGAACACATGGGATCCAAGGTGAGCTAGCAAATTGGATACAAAATTAGCTTGGTGATAGGAGGCAGAGGGTGGTAGTGGAGGGTTGTTTTTCAGATTGGAGGCCAGTGACCCAGTGGTGTGACACAGGGATCGGTGCTGGGCCCTCTGTTGTTTGTCATATATATTAATGACTTGGATGTGAATGTAAGGGGCATGATTAGTAAGTTTGCAGATGACACCAAAATTGGTGGTATAGTGGACAGTGAAGAAGGTTGTCTAAGGTTACAACAGGATATAGATCAACTGGGAAAGTGGGCAAGGGAGTGGCAAATGGAATTTAATGCAGACAAGTGATGCATTTTGGGAAGTTAAACCAGGGCAGGACATAGACAGTGAATGGCAGGGCCCTGGGGAGTGTTGTTGAGCAGAGAGACCTTGGGGGTGCAAATACATAGTTCCCTGAAAGTGGCAACACAGATAGACAGGGTGGTGAAGAAGGCGTATGGCATGCTTGCCTTCATCGGCCGTGGCATTGAGTACAAGAGTTGGGACGTCATGTTAGGATTAGTATAAATACAGCGAGCTCCCCACTGGTATCAGACCCACCGGCCGTCCATGTCTCCGTTATAAAGACGTCTGCAAACGCGACATGAAATCGTGTGACATTGATCACAAGTCGTGGGAGTCAGTTGCCAGCATTCGCCAGAGCTGGCGGGCAGCCATAAAGACAGGGCTAAATTGTGGCGAGTCGAAGAGACTTAGTAGTTGGCAGGAAAAAAGACAGAGGCGCAAGGGGAGAGCCAACTGTGCAACAGCCCCGACAAACAAATTTCTCTGCAGCACCTGTGGAAGAGCCTGTCACTCCAGAATTGGCCTTTATAGCCACTCCAGGCGCTGCTTCACAAACCACTGACCACCTCCAGGCGCGTATCCATTGTCTCTCGAGATAAGGAGGCCCAAAAGAAAGAAAAAAAAGAAGTATAAATGGGTGGTTGATGGTCGGCACAGACTCGTTGGGCCGAAGGGCCTGTTTCAGTGCTGTATCTCTAATCTAAAAATATTTTAAAAGGACAGCAAGTCAGAACCAGGAAATTTTAGACTGGACGAACCTCGTAAATGCCCTGGTTATATGAACAGGTCAGAAGCTCAGTATTCTGCAGCAAGTGGCTCACCTAACTTCCCAAAGGCTCTCCATCACCTACAAGGCACAAGTCAGGAGCGTGATGAAATACTGTCCATTCGGCCGGATGGGTGCAGCTACAGCAACACTCGAAGCCTGACATCATCCAGGAGAAAACAGTTCACTTGATTACCAGCCACATCACTCTCTCCACCACAGGAGTACTGTGGTTGCAGTGTCTATTATCAACAGATGCATTGCAGCAACTTGTCAAATTTTCTTTGATATCACCTCCCAAACCCATGGCCTTTGATATCGCGAAGGACAAGTTCAGCAGGCTTATGGGAACATCATCACTTCTCGGTTTCCCTCCTTGTTAGGCATCGTCTTGGCTTGGACAAATATTGCCGTTTCTCCATTGTTGCTGGGCTGAAATCCCGGAACACTCTACCCAACATCTTCACCACATGGACTGTAGTGGTACAAAAAGGTGGCCCATTACTGTCTTGTTGAGGGAAACTGGGATGGGCAATAAATGCTGACCTTACCAATGATGGCCTATATCCCAAGAATGAATATTTAAAATTAGACCCATTAGCTTGACATCAGTTCGAAGGGATCATTAGAAATCCTCTGTATGACAACTGGACAGAGTAGATTATTCGAGACTCCCATCACAGCCTCTGGTAAAGTCATGTTGCATCAACCTGGGTGAATTTTTTGAGGAGGTAAATAGGTTAGTAAATGAAGGTGCTTGGGCATTAAGAAAGCTTTGGACATGGACTGCACAATAGAATATGTTATAGGTTAGAGTTCTGTGGGATAAGGGCGCAGATCCTGGATTGGATAGGTTTGTTCTTCCAGGCAGATGGTTGCTATTAAGGGAAATTGAGGCTGGTTACTAGTGGAGTTTTGTGGTCGGAACTGCTGTTCTTCATGATCTCCATAAATGATTTAGATGATGGTGTCATGCATTACTGTCTGCAAGTTCATAATGGAGCAAAGCTCTGTTCTAAAGATCTCAGAAGAGGAAAAAAAAGGATGCAATTTGATCTCGATGTCACAGAATCATAGTTGTTACAGCACAGAAGGAGGCCATTTGGCAGTTGTGACTGCGTGGCTCTCCGAAAGAGCAGTTTGACTAGTGCCTTTCTCCCTGTAGCCCTGCACATTCTTCCTTTCCAGATAACAATTCAATTCCCTTTGGAATGCCTTGATTGAACCTGCAGCCACTACACTGTCAGGTAGTGCATTCCAGATCCTAACCACTCACTGCGTGAAAAAGTTTTTTCTCATGTTGCCATTGCTTCTTTTGCCAATTAACATAAATCTGTGCCCTCTCGTTCTTGATCCTTCCACTAATGGGAACAGTTTTTCCCTATCTGCTCTGTCCAGACCCCTCAGGATTTTGAACACCTCTATCAAATCTCCTCTCAACCTTCTTTTCTAAGGAAAACAGCTCAAATTCTGCAGTCTTGGAGGAAGCACTGAGGGTAGCAAGGGCACAAAATGTACTCTGGGTGGGGGACTTCAAAGTCCATCTCCAAGCGTGGCTCGGTAGAACCACTAGTAATCGAGCTGGTCTAAAGGACAGCTGCTAGACTGGGTCTGCGGCAGGTGGTGAGGGAACCAACAACTTGACCTTGTTCTCACCAATCTGCCTGTGGCAGATGCATCTGTCCATGGCAGCATTGTGAGGAGTGGCCACCGCACAGTCCTTGTGGAGACAAAGTCTTCACATTGAGAATACCCTCCATTGTGTTGTGTGGCACCACCGTACTATATGGGATAGATTTCAAACAGATCTAGCAACGCAAAACTGGGCATCCATGAGGTGCTGTGGACCATCAGCATCAGCAGCAGAATTGTACTCAACCACAACCTGTAACCTCATGGCCCAGCATATCCCCCACTCTACCGTTACCATCATGCCAGGAGACCAACCCTGATTCAATGAAGCGTGCAGGAGGGCATACCAGGAGCAGCACCAGGCATACCTCAAAATGAGATATCAACCTGGTGAGACTACAACCCAGGACTACTTGTGTGCCAAGCAGCATGCGGTAGACACAGCTAAGTGATTCCACAACCAACGGATCAAATCTAAGCTCTGCAGTCCTGCCACATCCAGTCGTGAATGGTGGTGGACAATTAAACAACTAACTGGAGGAGGTGGCGCCACAAATATCCCCATCCTCAATGATGGAGCCCAGCACATCGGTGCAAAAGATAAGTCTGAAGCATTTTGCAACAATGTTCAGCCAGAAGTGCCGAGTGGATGATCCATCTTGACCTCTTCCTGAAGTCCCCAGCATCACAGATGCCAGTCTTCAGCCAATTCGATTCACTCTGCGTGATATCAAGAAACGACTGAAGGCACTGGATACTGCAAAGGCTATGGACCCTGACAACATTCCGGCAATAGTACTGCCGATCTGTCCTCCAGAACTTGCCACGCCCCTAGCCAAGCTGTTCCAGTACAGCTACAGCACTGGCATCTACCCTGCAATGTGGAAACCTGCCCAGGTATGTCCTGTACACAAAGAGCAAATTCAACCCGGCCAATTACAGCCCCATTAGTCAGCTCTCGAACATCAGCAAAGTGATGGAAGGTGTCGTCAACAGTGCTATCAAGTGGCACTTGCTTAGCAATAACCTACTCAGTGACGCTCACTTTGGGTTCCACCAGGGCAATTCAGCTCCTGACTTCATTACAGCCTTGGTTCAAACATGGACAAAAGAGCTGAACTCAAGAGGTGAGGTGAGAGTGACTGTCCTTGACATCAAGGCAGCATGTGACCACATATGGCATCAAAGAGCCCTAGCAAAACTGAAGTCAATGGGAATCGGGGCAAACTCTCCACTGGTTGGAGTCATACCAAGGAAGATAGTTGTGGTTGTTGGAGGTCAATCATCTCAGCTCCAGGACATCACTGCAGGAGATCCTCAGGGTAGTGTCCTAGGCCCAACCATCTTCAGCTGCTTCATCAATGACCTTCCTTCAATCATAAGGTCAGAAGTGGGGATGCTCGCTGATCATTGCACAATGTTCAGCACCATTTGTGACGACTCAGATACTGAAGCAGTCCGTACAGAAATGCAGCAAGACCTGGACAATATCCAGGCTTGGGCTGATAAGTGGCAAGTAGCATTTGAGACACACAATTGCCAGGCAATGACCATCTCCAAAAAGAGAAAATCCAAACATCTTCCCATGACATTCCATGGCATTATGATCGTTGAATCCCCCACTATCAACCTCCTGGGGATCTCCATTGACCAGAAACTAAAGTGGAGTAGCCATATAAATACTCCAGTTGAGGCCAAACCAGTGTTCTAAACCAAGTTTAACATAACTTGCTTGCTTTTGTACTCTGTGCCCCGAAAAATGAAGCCTAGGATGCTGTATGATCTGTTAACCGCTCTCTCAACCTGTCCTGCCACCCTCAATGATTTATGCACCGACACACCCAGGTCCCTGTGTTCCTGCACTCCCTTTAGTATTGCACCCTTTGTTTTATATTGTCTCTTCACATTCTCCTATGAAAATAAATCACTTCATACTTCTCTGCATTAAATTTCATCTGCCACGTGACTGCCCATTCCATTAACCTGTCAATGTCCTTTTTAATTTCTAAACTATCCTCCTCACAGTTGGCAGCCCATCCATCACCAGTGCACCATGGCTGCAGTGTGCACCATTTGGAAGAACAGGGACAGTGGACACATGGAGGCACTGCCGCCTGCAGGTTCCCCTGCAGACCGTGCACCATCCTGATTTGGAGCTGTATCGCTGTTCCTTCACTGTCGCTGGGTTGAGATCCAGGGGCTCTTCCCTGGACGCATTGTGGGTGTGGCTACACCATGCGGACTGCAGCAGTTCAGGAAGGTGGCTCACCACCACCTTATCTGGGGCAATTCAGGAGGGCAGTAAATGCTGGCTTTGCCAGTGATGCTCACATCCCATGAACAAATGAAAATAAAACTTGTGCCTGGTAGATGGTGTGGCCAGCCTATGGAGAGTCAGGAGATAAGTCACTTGCTACAGAATACGCAACATTTGACCTCTGACATGCTCTTGTAGCCACAATATTTATGTCATTGGTTCTGCTAAGTTTCTGGTCAATGCTGACCCCAGGATGGTACAAATTATAAATCTGAAGCATGGTGATGATGGGGGATTTGATGATAATGCTATTTAATGTCAAATGGACGTGGTTAGATTCTCTCTTGTTGGAGATAGCCATTGCTTGGCACTTGTGTTGCACAAATGTTACTTCCGCCTTATAAGCCCATTGTCCAGGTTTCGCTGTATGCGGGCACACATTACTTCATTATCTGAGGTCACTGAACACTGTGTAATCATCAGTAAACATCCCCACTTCTGACCTTATGATGGAGGGAAGGTCATTGATGAAGCAGCTGAAGATGTTTGTGCCTAGGACACTACCCTGAGAAACTCCTGCAGTGATGTCCTGGGGCTGGGTTGATTGACCTCCAACAACCGCAACCATCTTCCTATGAGCCAGTTATGTCTCCAACCACTGGAGAGTTTTCTCCTGGATCTCCATTTACTTCAATTTTGCTCGAGCTCCTTGGTGCCATAAACGGTCAAATGCTGCCTTGATTTCAAGCGCAGTCACTCTCACCTCACCTTTGGAATTCAGCTCTTGTGCCCATGTTTGGACCAATGCTCTAATGAGCTGAACCCAGCCTGAGCATTGATGAGCAGGTTATTGCTGAGTAAGTGCCGCTTGGTAGCACTGTCGACACCTTCTATCACCTTGTTCATCTGTCACTTTGCTGGTGATCACTAGTAGACTGATGGGGTGGTTATTTTCTGGGTTGGATTTGTCCTGCTTTTTGTGGACAGGACATACCTGGGCAATTTTCAACTCTGTTGGGTAGTCTTAATTGTTTTTAATCATATGCAGGTGGAGGGTGTTAATTAGGCTCTTAACTTAAGTATATATGAGGAGAGACTTTGTGAATCTGGGTGAAGGTTTGAATGAGGAGCTGCATGTTTGTAACCTTTTTACTTTGTAAAGTAAATGCAAGACTGAGTAAAGATTGGCTGCAGCATAATTGTTCAACAAGCTTTCTAAGTATCACAGGTACATGCCAGTCTTGCAGCTGTACTGTAACAACTTGCCTAGTGGCATGTCTAGTTCTGGAGCACAAGGCTTCAGCACTGCAGCTGGGATGTTGTTCGGGCCTATAGCCTTTGCTGTATCCAACAGCAGCCGTTTCTTTTTACCACTTGATGCCTTTTTAAAAAAAAAGTTTCCTCATATCCTCTCTCGTTTCCTTGTGACAATAAGAGTGTCAGTGTTGCACTGGGTGACGGAGTGATAGCCACTCTCCCAACACAATACCCTGGTTCTATTGAATCTTTTGGATCATTTCCTGTCGATCCTGTCAGTTTGTGATTTTTGTCTCATAACACTGTTTAGCGCTGCTGACCTTTTCATTGCACAGTTATGACTCATTTTCAGAAGGCTTTTAGTGAGGTCGCACACAGGAGGTTAGTAAACAAAATTAGAGCACGTGGGATTGGGGGTAATGTACTGCAATGGATTGAGAATTGGGTAACAGACAGAAAGCAGAGAGTAGGAATAAATGGGTCATTCTCAGGATGGCAGGCTGTTAGTAGGGTACCACAAGGTTCGGTGCTTGGGCCACAGCTGTTCACAATCTATATATAAATGATTTGGATGTGGGGGCCAATTGTAATATTTCCAAATTTGCTGATGACACAAAACTAGGTGGGAATGTAAGTTGTGAGGAGGATGCAAGGAGGCTTCAAGCTGATTTGGACAGGCTAAGTGGGCAAGAACATGGCAGATGGACTATAATGTGAATAAATGTGAAGTGATCCACTTTGGCACTTTGGTAGAAAAAACAGAAAGGCAGAGTATTTATTAAATGGTGAGAGGTTGGAAAGTGTTGATGTCCAGAGGGACCTAGGTGTCCTTGTTCACTACAAGCTAGTATGCAGGTGCAGCAAGCAATTCAGAAGGCAAATGGTATGTTGGCCTTCATTTCAAGGAGATTTGAGTACAGGGGTAAAGATTACTTTTTTTGCTGCAATTATATAAAGCCTTGGTGCGACCACACCCTGGAGTATTGTGTATAGGTTTGGTTTCTGTACCTTAGGAAGGATATACACGCCAGAGGGAGTGCAACGGAGATTCAGCAGACTAATCCCTGGGATGGTGAGATTGTCTTATGAGGAGAGATTGAAGAAACTAGGCTTGTATTTTCTAGAATTTCGAAGAATGAGAGGTGATCTCATTGAAACTTACAAAATTCTTATAGGGCGTGACAGCGTAGATGTGGTTAGGATGTTCCCTCTGGCTGATGAGTCTAGTTTCAGAATAAGGGGCAGGCCATTTAAGACTGAGATGAGGAAGAATTTCTTTACTCAGAGGATGGTGAATCTGTGGAATTCTCTACCTCAGAAGGCTTTGGGATCTCTATCATTGAGCATGTTCAAGATAGAAATCGATAGATTTCTGGATATGAATGACATCAAGGGATATGAGGTAGATGATCAGCCATGATCTTTGAATGGTGGAGCAGGCTTGATGGGCTGAATGGCCTACTCCTGTCCTATTTTGTATGATCCTATTCTATGATCCAATCCCTGGCTCTTTCCCTGTAGCCCTACAAGTTCATTCCCCTCAAGTGCCCATCCAATTTCCTTTCAATCATCATCATCTTCACATCCGCCACCCTCGTAGGCAGTGAGTTCCAGGTTATTGCCACTTGCTGCATAGAAACTTCTTCCTCACATCAGCCTCCCTGCATCTCTTGTCCAAACCTTAATTCTCCGTCCCCTAGGCCTTGTACCATCGGCTAATGGACAGCTTTTCTTTGTCTGCCACCTTCAAAGATCTATACACATGAACCCCCAGCTCCATCTGTCCCTGAACACTCTGTAGAACTGTACCATTTAGTCTATATTGCCTCTCCCTATCCCTTCTGCCAAAATGAATCACCACACATTTCTCTCTATTAAATTCCATCTGCCAGTTGTCTGTCCATTCTGCTAGGCTATCTGTGTCCTATTGCAGTTGATTGGTATCATCCTCACCATTTGCCACCCCTCCAAGTTTGGTATCATCGGCAAATTTTGAAATTTTACTTGGTATTCCAATACCCAAGTCATTTATGTGTATCATAAAAAGGCAGTGGTCCTAGCGCTGACCCTTGGGAACACCACTATCTACTGTCCGCCAGTCTGAAAAGCAACCATTTACCATGACTTGCTGTTTTCTGTACTTAAGCCAATTTTTTATCCAAGCTGACACTGAGCCTCATATTTCATGAGCCTCAATTTTGATAACTAACCTTTTATGTGGTGCTTTGTCAAAGGCTTTCTTAAAATCCACATTCACTGCATCCGTTGCATTCCTTTCATCAACCTTTTCTGTTACTTTATCAAAAAATGTATTGGATTAGTCAAGCACGATCTGCCTTTTATAAATCCATGCTGGCTCTCCCTAATTAACTCAAACCTCTCCAAGTGCCTGTTGATTTTATCCCTAATTATTGTTTCTAAGACCTTACCCTCAACAGATCTTAAACTGACCAGCCTGTAGTTACTCGGAATTCTCTTGTACCTTTTCTTGAATAAGGGAATCACATTTGCTACTTTCCAATCCTCTGGCATCTCCCCCAGATCTAGGAAAAATTGAAAGATTATAGCAATCCCTTCCACTATCTCCACTCCCACTTTCTTTAGCAACCTGGGATGCAAGTCCTCTGGACGAGGTGACCTATCCACTCTAAGCATAGTCAGCCTTTCCAGCGCATCATACCTATCAACTTTAACCTCATCCATTAGCTCTACCATTTCCTCTTCTACCGATATTTTGTCAGCATTCTCCTTCCTTAGTAAACACCGATATTAAGTATTCTGGCTTTGCCCTGTGCCTCTAAGCATGTATCATCCTCTTTGTCCCTAAGAGACTCCACCTCACCTCTTACTACCTGCTTACTACTTATATGCTGGCTATTACCATTGCCAGCTGCAGGAGGGGTACCCCTCCACCTGTCAGAGCCTTTTCTTGGGCATTACGTGCCAGTTTCTCCTGCAAGGACTAAAGAGAGCGTCTTAAGGCACTACTGTCCTCTATGGCTAACGGCATCTACTCTAATTCATAGGAGAGTGTATGTTTCAGTGCTGGCAGGTCCTCAGTAGCACTACGGTTCTGAGCCATTCTGAGGGGTCAGTAAGTACCCTGGGCACACATCCCTCCCATGTTCAGGAGCAGCATGCACCCTGAGTCTCCACAGCTAGTGTGTCTGCTATAGGGTGAATACCCAGAGTCCGATTCTGAGAGTTGGGGGTGCACTCATATTGCCGGAGTGTATCAGGTCATTGAGCCTTTTCCTGCACTGGATCCAGCTCCTTCTCGTGACACTTCTGCCACTCATGGTGGCCGCGATTTCTACCCAGGTCTGCTCGGGTGGCCTCCTCCTGCCACCCTCCAGGATGAGGACTTCCCTCCTCTCCCTCACAGCGTCCAGCATGACCTCGAGGTTGGCATCCGAAAAATGAGGGGCTGCCCTGCCCCAGGTTCCAGGCCTCCTGCTTTCCTGAGACATCATTAAGATGAGAAATTCAGCCTAAACTTTGTGAATATATACTGTGCTCTTTCACCACACAAACAGCAGCCACAGTAATGGCTGCCGTGATGAGTTTAAATCGAGCCCGCACTTGAATTGGCTCGCGGACGCTAATTGGTTGCCTAACCTGTTTCCATACCAATTAAGAGGTCACCCCCGTGAAACTAGAATTTTTTTTGCTTTCCACCAGGAGAAAGTTTGGGACCCGGAAATGATCCTGACTTCTGTTTCCTGTCCCCAACATGTAAATCCAGCCCGTAGTGTGGGATTGGGTAGGAGTGGCAGGTTCCTGTCATTGTTTCCCCACTGCTAGCCTACAAGTTACAAGATTTTTTGAAGTCAATTTCACAGCTTTCCACTGTGGGCTATCTGGGTTGTTAGTGCAGTACCAAAACCATTGAGATACTGTTGAGAATATTGAGAATCTCTGAGATATCGCATGATAACTGTTTTAATTTTTAAAAAAACTTTTAATAGGGAAGAATATTTTAGTTTTTGGGAAGTTTTAAAGTTTTCCTGTTTTCCTCCTGCCCTCTCCTCAAGGTGATGAGTCCTTGATGTGGTTTGCTTTTGTGAACACTTCATATAGTGAAATTTGATGGCAAAGTTGGCAAGCTCGTTACCTGCAGGGGCCATAACAGTGATATCCTAATTCAGTGCCTTCATTAACATTTCCAGTGGGGTCATCTGGTTAATGATCAAAGTGGGAACCACAACCAGTTTTACCTTCCTCAATTTAAGCAGGCCGTAAGCATATATACTGTTCCAGCAATTCCAGCTGAGATATTACTCGATACAGATTAAGGATGGAACATGGCACCTTCCTGGTCTGTTTGTTTGACTGGATAAACATGCTGAACTATCAGGGAAACACAGAACTTATTTTGAATCAATTTTTTGTGTTGAAAATATGTACATATTTGACATGGTTTATTTGGACCAGCTGCAGAAAGAATTTTTGCCAATGACTTGTTAAAAAGTGCCAACACCTGTCTCCTGATAGCTTAATGGTGATTAGAATTTGTGGCTGGCAGCTGGATGTGTCCAGCATTCTTTTAAACAGTAATTAAAACTGCTTTGAAGTTTGTGCAGCAGTAATTTATTTCCCGAAGGAGTTGTTTAAAAAAAATTAATGCATGGAATTTCATACTGCTCAAGAGTCAGAGTAAAGGCCCCTGCCTTACTATTATGAACAGAAAGTACTGGCTTTAGCTGCATCTAACACTTTGCAATTTGTGACAGCATGACTTTAATGTGAGTTCTCATCTCCTGTTTTAAGAAAAAAAACACAGGTTAAACAAACTTCAACTAAAACATGCATATCCTTTGTGTAAGGCTTAGTGGGCCAAGCTGAACTGAGGGGCTGGATCCATAGGAAACCCCTTGAACTGTATCGTTAATATTTTCATTTGCTGTAAATATAAAACTGTAATTGGCAGGACAATTGTGAAATGGAAGGGTTGTGAAGAAACTCATGATAGTATTGAAGGAAACTGATCTCCCTTGCAATGTTTGTATTTTTTGCTGCTGTATGAAACTATTTGGCAATGTAATTTTTACAGATTTTTATGAATAAAGTATATTTTGGAAATAAAAAAAAAATTAGTGGCAGAAGTGTTACACCAGATATGGGTTTGTTGTAAAATGTACATGGCATGTAAAATGGAATTGAAGGGTTGTGAGGCAACTCACTCTTGTATCGAAGAAAACTGACTTCCTTTGCACTTTTTGGAATGTCAACTTGGTGCTGTTTTGAACTGATTTGTAATGCATTTTTTAACAGATTTTTATGAATAAAGTATATTTTTGGGGAAAAAATAGTGGCAGAAGTGTTGAAGGATGAACAAGTCATTAAAATACAACAGAGGTTTTTAGGTGACTTTCCAGGCATTGATGTGAACAGTGTATGCATATTGAATAAATATAGTAGCGACAGACTCTTCAGTCATCATTTCAGTAGAACATAGACTTTCATCTCCCTCTTATTGAATAATGTTCTTAGATGTTTTGTGATTAATCATAGGTGCACAAAACAGAACAATTGTAGATGGAATCTTATTTAGTCCTCATAATGCAGTTAACTTGTAGCAGCATTGGTACTCAGCTATATTCAGCAACAAGAAGAACCAGATGGACTATTTAAAGGAAACCAGAGCACTGTTCTGTGAGCTGATAGTTTCCAGGTTAAAGCTGCTGAATAGTTAGCTGTACTCCCACTATTCCCATCATTACCATTTTTTAAATGAACTTGATCATCATCATTTTAGCTTGAATGTTACTTTGTAGAATTATCAACTTTAGTTCTTTATCTCTCCATTCTGATATTATACCAACTTTAAGAAAAACTCTATAATGAATATTATTACTGACATTGTATGCTATTCCTGTCTTTTTAGTTGTCATCCTCCTCATACAATGAAGGGTGCTGGGTTCAACAATGCAGGGGAAACTGAGACATTAGAGCTTTTAAAATTATATGCTGTAAACCACAGTTTACATTTTTGTGCTGCTTGTCTAGAGTTTACATTTTGAACTATAGAAAGGTTTTAATGACTGAGCTTGTGGGAAATATAAAATGTTGGATGGCCGTACTGCATACCTGTTATAATTCAGATATAATTACCTGCCCATGTTTGTATTTTCAAACATACACATAGAGGAGCTGGGTAGAACACTTCATTAAGATATTAATGAAGGTTAATTAATGTGAAGGAAAAAAGAATGAGAAAATGCAATTGCTTTTTAATTTGTGGAAGTCCCTGATGGAATGTTACAATTGTGGGTGCACATTTCATTTGATGACTACAATAGACAATATATGGACCCAAAGAAAAAGATAGCAGCAGGGATCACTGAAGGGTTGTTCAAAGAGGGGCATTTTGATGAAGGGAGGAGGAGAAGCAGAAGTGCTTGAAGAGAGGGGAATTCAGAATATGTGCCTAGGCGGCTTAAGGCAGAGCCACCAGTGGTGGAGTGAATTGGGTGGATGCACAACAGAGTGGAATCAAATCTGGAAAGATTGGGCTGTAGGGATTGGAATGGCAGAGGGGTTTACAGAGATGGGGAGGGGTGATACCATGGAGGAATTTAAAGACAAGGATGACCATTTTAAATTTGAAGCAGAGGAACTGGAGTAGGCCATTCAGCCCTTCGACCCTGAACTGCTATTAAATTAGATCCTGGGTGATCTGCACCCCAACTCTATTGACTAACCTTAGACCCATATCCTTTACCTAACAAAAATCTATCAATCTTGGTTTTGAATTTATTTGATCCAGCCTCAATGTTTTTTTGACGGAGAGAGTTCCACATTTCTACTACCTTTTGTGTGAAGGAGTGCTTTCTGACATCACCCCTGAACAGCGTAGCCCTTATTGATCATTCCAGTCCTGTTCGACAGAGTACTGGTAGCATTAATTAAATAAGTAAAATACATTTTGTAGTACATTGTTTTCCAGCCCTTGTGGAGGTTGAGGTGCATTGATGTAGAAAAAAAATCTGGCTTTTTCAAATAAACATTTTAATAGAATGTTACAGTTGGTGAGTAGCATACCTGTGACCTTCTAAAGAGCTGTCAGGTTCTGAAATATGTTAGAATTGCTGCAATATGGTTGATTGGCATTGTGTAAAACGAAATCTTGTGCTACAGATCTCGAGACCGAGTTCAGATCGCACCATGGCAGCTAGGGAATTTAAACTCAGTTAATTAATTAATTTAAAAAAACAAACTGGAATAAAAAGGTAGCGTCAGTAATGGTGACTATGAAACTACCAAGATTTTTGTATGAGCCAGATGGGTTTTTGAATTTCTTTTAGGGAAGGATATCTGCCATCCTTATCTGATTTGGCCTATGTGTGACTCTGGACCAATGCAATGTGGTTTACTCTTAACTGCCCACTGAAATGGACAAACAAGCCATTTAGTTGTATGAAAACCACAACGAGAAGCAAGAATAAGAGTAAACCCGGATGGCCCACCTGACATCGACTTCTCGGACTTGGACGTGGCGAAGGCACACCTAGTCCATTTGACCTTGCACAGTGGTCCTCACTAACATCTGGGGACTTGTGCCAAAATTGGGAGAGCTGTCTCACTGACCAATCAAGCATCAGCCTGACATACAGTATCATACCTTTCAGCCAACATCCCAGACCCCTTCATCACCAGCCCTGGGTATGTCCTCTCTCACCAGCAGGACAGATCTACCAGAGGTGGCAGCACAGTGGTACACAGTCAGAAGGGAGTGGCCCTGTGAGTCCTCATCATTAACTCTGAACCCCATGAAGTCTAATGGCTTCAGGTCAAATATGGACAATCTCCTCCTGCTGAATACCACCTGCTGCTTTCCTTCAGCTGATGAATCCATGCTCTCCATGTTGGAAGCCAATTGGAAGAAACACGAAAGGTAGCATTGGCACAGAATGTATTCAGGGTGGGGAACTTCAATGTCCATCACTAAGAGTGGCTCGATGAAACTACTACTGACTGACTGGCTGAGTCCTGAAGGACATTTCTGCCAGACTAGGCCTGGGGCAGGTGGTGAGGGTGCCAGCACAAGGGAAAAACCGACTTGACCTCACCAATCTACCTATTGCAGATGCATCTGACCATGACTGTATTGGTAGGATTGACCACTGCACAGCCCTTGTTGAGATGACGTCCTGACTTCACAGTGAGGACACCCTCCATCGTGTAATGTGGCACCCCTATCGTGCTAAATGAGATTGATTCAGAACAGGCTTCGGCCATTCAGCCCATCGAGCCTGCTCTGCCATTCAGTACGATCATGGCTACTCATCCACTTCAATGCCTTTTTCCCACACTATCCCATATCCCTTTATGTCATTGATATTTAGAAATCTCTCAATCTCTGCTTTAAACATACTCAGTGACTGAGCTTCCACAGTCCTCTGGGGTAGAGAACTCCAAAGACTCACAACCCTCTTGAGTAAAGAAATTTCTGCTCATCTCAGTCCTAAGTGGCTTCCCCCTCATTTTGAGATTGTGTCCTTTGGTTCTAGAAATCCCAACCAGGGGAAACGTCGTAGCTGCATCTACCCTGTCTATCTATCCCTTTAAGTATTTTGTAGGTTTCAATGAGATCACCCTTCATTCTTCAAAACTCTAGAGAATACAGGCCCAGTTTCCCCAACCTCTCTTCGTAGGACAGTCCCGCCATCCCGGCAACAAGTCTGGTGAACCTTTGTTGCACTCCCTCTATGGCAATAATATCCTTCCTAAAGTAAGGGGACCAAAACTGCACGCAGTACTCCAGTTGCATTTTAACCAAGGTTCTGTACAATTGAAGCTAGACATTTTTACTCCTGTACTCAAATCCTCTTGCAATAAAGGCGAACATACCATCAGCCTTCCTAATTGACCCAGGTCCTGTTGTACATCTACACTTTCTAATCTCTTACCATTTAAGAAATACTCTGCACATCTACTCCTCCTACCAAAGTGGATAACCTCACATTTTTTCCACATTATATTTCATCTCCCATGTTCTTGCCTACTCACTAAGTCTATCCAAATCCCCTTGAAGCCGCTTTGCATCTTCCTGACAATACACATTTCCACCTAGAACAGATCTAGCAGCTCAAAACTGGGCATCCATGAGGCACTGTGGGCCATCAGCAGCAGCAAAATGTATTCCATTGCAATTTGTAACCTTATGGGCTGGCATATCCCTCACTCTACTGCTAACATTGTTGTGGACAATTAAATAACTAACAGGAGGAGGAGGCTCAACGCACATCCCCATCCTCAATGATGGTGGAGTCCAGCAAGTGAGCGCAAAAGACAAGGCTAAAGCGTTTGCAGCCATCTTTAGCCAGAAGTGCCGAATGGATAATCCATCTCTGCCTCCTCCTGAGGTCCCCACCATCGCAGAAGCCAGTCTTCAGCCAATTCGATTCAACAACAATAACTTGTATTTATATTATCACCTTTAACATAATAAGACATCCCAAGGCACGTCATAGGAGCATTATTTTGACACCGAGTCACAAAAGGAGGTACTAGGCCAGATGACCAAAAGCTTGGCCAAATAGGTAGGTTTTAAGGAGTGTTTGAAAGGAGGAAAGCGAGCCGGAGAGATGTAGGGAGGCTATTCCAGAGCTTGGGGCCTAATGTGACTTGCATTATAGCATGTATTGCTGTTACGGCCATGTGGTGAGGGTGGTTACCATTGTTCAACTCCCACCTGACTGCAGCAAGTGTTTTAGTTATTAAGGTTTTAACCCGTTTTTATTTTATTTGTCAAATAAACAGACAGTCAGGTTTTCTTATAGGTTTAAAACAGAAGATTAATTATTGAGCAATATGCCTTTTCCTGAAATTGTCGCAGATCCACCCACTCATGCATGAACTTGCACGCGCGCACACAAAAAGAGACAGATGGGGAGGAAAAGGGGTTTGAAGTAAGGTAGGGTTTCGGGGATCACGGTAAAACCTGTTGAATTTTCTCAGAGTTCAATTTCTCTTAAGTTGCAGGCCTTGGGTGTTTTTAGATTTCTCTCTTGGTTGAAAGTTCAGTTTGAAGACGGGATCACTTCCAATTCTGTGCTGCACAAGGTGAAATGTAGAATTCGCAGCAGGGCACCTTCCTTTTGGCTTGCTGGATTTTCTCCCAGCTCTCAGGTGGACAAGCCTTGGTGATGCTTCTTCCTGGGTGTGTGTGTATATGTGTCTCTCTCCCTCTCTCTCCAGAGAGCTACCTTTTAAGCTAAAAAGTCTCTCATCTTTCTTCTGTTGGGAGACTCAGATCTTCCTCCCAGTGGTGACCAACAATGGCTCAGGTTGTGGCTACTTCACACATTCTTTGTTTCAGAAAAACTAATTCAATTCAAAAATGTCTCTTGATGGGTGTAATTGATAGCTCTTAGCTTGGAATGTATTCTTCCATACGTACCAGACAGTAGGCAAGTTGAATATACAAGGCCAGGTCTTGTGACCTTCAGTGGCCATTTTGAAGCACATTGGTCACTTTTTAAAAAAAAAAGTCAATTTTTCTAGCTCTTCGGGTTGAGTTCTTTTATTATCAGCCTCTGCACGATGTAACAATTGCTATCATTATGATCAGCCTAATACTCCAGTTTGATCAGTGGATAAGTGCTTTGAGTTTAAACTTGGTTGTAAATGTTAATTGTAAACTTCATGCCTTTGGAGAACTCTGGTACTTTTTGAACCAGTGTATCAATTTTTTAAAGTTGCAAAAAACCCATAAAAATTAAGTAATGTCTTAAATATATGGAATTATGACTGGTGGTACAGGATTTTGTTTGTAATGTACTAGGACATCAATAACAGCAGGTTTGATTGAAAGACTTGACTTAGAGTCTTATCCTTCAGATTGTACCTGCTACCTTCAATTTTCTGTTTGTTAATACATTCTTTGCTACCAGGAGGTACAGTATATAAAAGGTATTACAGATGGGAATGATTCTAGTTTTAACAGCTAGTATGTTAAAGCAGATAATGCATTACTTAATTTATGATGTGACAGGGCTCTTCTGGAAATTTCTCACTGCTTCTGTGGAAAATTTCACTCTACTTTAATGCAGTGGCAACAATTTTCAGTGATGCTTTTTCTTAAAGCCTCTGTCTATTTATAATATATACAAGTAGTTTTGCATGAAATATGAACATTCTTTGTCAAATATGTGTACACCTTAAAACAAGCACAAGAGATTATGTATGAAGATAGAATTTGAATGTTTGGTGTAGTGGTTCTTTTTCAAAACACCCAACATCCCAGAAATATGAACTAAGAGAATCCTGACTGTGACATGACAGCTGTACCTGAATGAATGAACCATAATGTGTCATCGGCTTATTTAAATATTTCATTGGTGCTCTTTAGTGGGTAACCTGGGAGTTATTCGGGGCTTGGGAGTCAGAATGTCACAGGCCAGAATTTTACACTGCCCCAGCGGGTTGGATGGTGGCGTGAGGAACGGCATAAAATTGAGCGGCAGGCGCTGGGAGATCTACCCGCCCCACTTCCGCCTCCGGACAAGTTTACAGCACTCGGGGGGGGGGGGGGGGGGGGGGGGGGTTGGCGGGAAACTGCCCGAGGCCAATCAAGACCCTCAAGTGGCCATTTAACGGCCACTTAAGGGCCCTCACCCGCCTCCACGGGTATTTTATCCATGGCAAGCGGGTGTGTTGGGGACGTGAAAGGCCGCCCAGCGATAGCTGCTGGCCCCTCCGCGCCCTGGGGGGGCATGGCAGTTGGGCACACGGTGCCCGATTGAGGGCCGCCCCCGCCTCCCAACCCACCCCCGGGACCCAAGACACCCCCCTTCCCCCCAAATGACCACGCTAGCCTCACCAGGGAAGGACCGATCCCCCAGGTGAGGCATGCCCCTACTTACCTTCCCTGCTCGATCCATGGCTTCAGCATCTGGTGGCGCTGCTGGGACTAAGAGCTGCCAGCCCGCTGATTGGCCGGCAGCTCACTGAGGCGGGACCTCCTCCCTCAAGTTGGTGGAAGTACTGCCTTGGGACAATTAAAGCCCGGGGACCCGTAAAATTCGGGACGGATCCCTGGTGTAGGCGGAAGCGAGTTCGCCATCGCATTTCATGTCGCAGTCCGGCTCCCATCCATCCACTGTAAAATTCCGGCCACATTGTTTTCATAGCGATTCTCTGCTGCTGTTGTCTGTGGTCTTTTACCTTGATTTAGCTTAAAACCATTGTGACTTTACATTACCCAGTGGGTCATCTGGCAGCGAATATTTCCACACCCCTCCCCACAGGCATCCTGTAAAATGTCTGGTCCAAATCCACAATAGCTTCTGAAGTGTTGTTCAGGCACATGGTTGCATTATAAATATGCCTCAATTTAAATAATGAGTGACCTTAATGAGCCACATGTGCACTTTTTGCACAGGCTCCTATCGTGCAGTGTGCTGACTAGACATATTGGAATGTACTGAGTTTATTCGTCATGTTAAAGACCTCGCGCTGCCTTGTTTGATGCAACGAGCTGCATATGATGCATATCAGCATATTGGGTGCCTTCTATATCTCTAATCACTTTTATGTTTTGCTCATTGTGGTCAATGGGTTTTCTTGTTGGATGGATATTTCTTTTGGCCTCCTTATCTCGAGAGACAATGGGTAAGCGCCTGGAGGTGGTCAGTGGTGTGTGGAGCAGCGCCTGGATATTACTTTATTGATTAAGTCACAGCATAGATAATGTATGAAGTATACACAAAAACATTTTGATATGGTCCAAGCAGGTGTCTGCTTGAGAATGGTAATAGTGTGCTGCAGTAAGAAGATATGGTTTGAAGAAAGAATTTGTGATTCATGAACTCAGCATTTAATATGTTTAGACAACAAAAGTTTTTTTTTAAATTTTGGATTTCTCGTCTTCCTTTACCTTCCCGTGGAGCAAGGACAGTGCAAACATGGGACTCATCACTCCAGCACAGTGCATTGGTCCACCAGGGTTGCCCAGGACTTTGTTTAGCAATAGTGTTTGAGTTCAAGAATATGTTTTCAGTGTGCAATTGGAGCTGTACTGTGCTATCTCTTGATCTATTAATTTTTGCAACTTCCATTATACAGTTAATAACCAATCAAAATTGTAATTGTTTGTCACCAATTTGCAAGTTTTTATATGGTTGTTAAATTAGACATTTATGTAAAGGCATGTTCAGTTAACTATTGAGTTAACTATTTGGGAAGATTGTCAATAAGCTGTACAACAGAAACTTGTTTCTTCAAATATATATTGCTAAACTTGTCCATGTTTCTGAAATGGGTAGGCGGTGGCATAGCGGTATTATCGCTGGACTAGTAACCCAGAGACCCAGGGTATTTCTCTGGGGACATGGGTTCGAATCCCACCACAGCAGAAGGTGGAATTTGAATTTAATTAATAAATCTGGAATTAAAAGCTCGTCTAATGATGGCTATGAAACCATTGTCGATTGTTGTAAAAACCCATCTGGTTCACTAATGTCCTTTAGGGAATCTGCTGTCCTTACCTGGTCTGGCCTACATGTGACTCCAGACCCACAGCAATGTGGTTAACTCTTACATGCCCTCTGAAATGGCTGAGCAAGCTACTCAGTTGTACCTAACCGCTACGAAGTTAATAAAAAGGAATGAAACCGGACGGACCACCCGGCATCGACTGAGGCACCGGAAACGACAATGGCAACCCCAGCCCTTTCGTCCCTGCAAAGTCCTCCTTACTAACATCTGGGGACTTGTGCCAAAGTTGGGAGAGCTAACCCACAGACTAGTCAAGCAACTGCCTGACATAGCCATACTCATGGAATCATACCTTACAGACAATGTCCCAGACACTGCAATCACTATCCCTGGGTATGTCCTTTCCCACCGGCAGGACAGACCCAGCAGAGGTGGTGGCACAGTGGTATACAGTAGGGAGGGAGTTGCCCTGGGAGTCCTCAACATCGACTCCAGACCCCATGAAGTCTCATGGCATCAGGTCAAACATGGGCAAGGTAGCCTCCTACTGATTACCACCGACCGCTCTCCCTCAGTACTCCACCATGTCGAACACCACTTGGAGGAAGCACTGAGGGTGGCAGGGCACAAAATGTACTCTGGGTGGGGGACTTCAATGTCCATCACCAAAAGTGGCTCTGTAGCACCACTACTGACCGATCTGGCCGAGTCCTAAAGGACATAGCTGCTAGACTGGGTCAGCGGCAGGTGGTGGGGGAACCAACACGAGGGAAAAACATACTTGACCTCGGCCTCACCAATCTGCCTGCTGCAGTGACCACCACACAGTCCATGTGGAGACTAAGTTCTGCCTTCACATTGAGAATACCGTCCATCGTGTTGCGTGGCACTATCACCGTGCTAAATGGGATAGATTTCGAACAGATCGAGCAATACAAAACTGGGCATCCATGAGGCGCTGTGGGCCATCAGCAGCAGCAGAATTGTACTCAACCACAATCTGTAACCTCATGGCCTGGCATATCTCCCACTCTACCATTACCATCAAGCCAGGAGACCAACCCTGGTTCAATGAAGAGTGCAGGAGGGCATGCCAGGAGCAGCACCAGGCATACCTCAAAATGAGGTGTCAACCTGGTGAAGCTACAACACAGGACTATCTGCGTGCCAAACTGCGTAATCAGCATGCGATAGACAGAGCTAAGTGATCCCATAACCAATGGATCAGATCTAAGCTCTGCAGTCCAGCCGTGAATGGTGATGGACAATTAAACAAATAACTGGAGGAGGTGGCTCCACAAATATCCCCATCCTCAATGATGGGAGAGCCCAGCACATCAGTGCGAAAGATATGGCTGAAGCATTTGCAACAATCTTCAGCCAGAAGTGCCGAGTTGATGATTCATCTTGGCCTCCTCCTGAAGTCCCCAGAATCACAGATGCCAGACTTCAGCCAATTCGATTCACTCCGCGTGATATCAAGAAACGGTTGAAGGCACTGGATACTGCAAAAGCTATGGGCCCGGACAATATTCTGGCAATAGTACTGAAGACCTGTGCTCCAGAACTTGCCGCTCCGCTAGCCAAGCTGTTCCAGTCCAGCTACAACACTGGCATCTACCCTGCAATGTGGAAAATTGCCCAGGTATGTCCTGTACACAAAAAGCAGGACAAATTCAACCCGGCCAATTACCGCCCCATCAGCCTACTCTCTATCATCAGTAAAGTGATGGAAGGTGTCATCAACAGTGCCATCAAGCGGCACTTGCTTAGCAATAACCTGTTCAGTGACACTCAGTTTGGGTTCCGCCAGGGCCACTCAGCTCCTGACCTCATTACAGCCTTGGTTGAAACATGGACAAAAGAGTTGAACTCCAGAGGTGAGGTGAGAGTGACTGCCCTTGACATCAAAGCAGCATTTGACCCAGTATGGCATCAAGGAGCCCTAGCAAAACTGAGGTCAATGGGAATCAGGGGGAAAACCCTCCGCTGGCTGGAGTCATACCTAGCGCAAAGGAAGATGGTTGTTGTTGGAGGTCAATCATTTCAGCTCCAGGACATCACTGCAGGAGTTCCTCAGGGTAGTGTCCTAGGCCCAACCATCTTCAGCTGCTTCATCAATGACCTTCCTTCAATCATAAGGTCAGAAGTGGGGATGTTTGCTGATGATTGCACGATGTTCAGCACCATTCGTAACTCCTCAGATACTGAAGCAGTCCGTGCAGCAATGCAGCAAGACTTGGGCTGATAAGTGGCAGGTAACATTTGCGCCACACAAGTGCCAGGCAATGACCATCTCCAACAAGAGAGAATCTAACCATCTCCCCTTGACATTCAACAGCATTACCATCGCTGAATCCCCCACTATCAATATCCTGGGGGCTACCATTGACCAGAAACTGAACTGGAGTCGCCATTTAAATACCGTGGCTGCAAGAGCAGGTCAGAGGCTAGAAATTCTGAGGCGAGTAATTCACCTCCTGACTCCCCAAAGCCTGTCCACCATCTACAAGGCACAAGTCAGGAGTGTGATGGAATACTCTCCACTTGCCTGGATGGGTGCAGCTCCAACAACACTCAAGAAGCTCGATACCATCCAGGACAAAGCAGCCCGCTTGATTGGCACCCCATCTACAAACATTCACTCTCTCCACCACCGACGCACAGTGGCAGCAGTGTGTACCATCGACAAGATGCAATGCACCAAGGCTCCTTAGACAGCACCTTCCAAACCTGCGACCTCTACCAACTAGAAGAACAAGGGCAGCAAATCGATGGGAACACCACCACCACCAAGTTCCCGTCCAAGTCACACACCATCCTGACTTGGAACTATATCGCCGTTACTTCACTGTCGATGGGTCAAATTCCTGGAACTCCTTTCCTAACAGCACTGTGGGTGTACCTACCCCAAAAGGACTGCAGCAGTTCAGGAAGGCAGCTCACCACCACCTTCTCAAGGGCAATTAGGAATGGGCAATAAATGCTGGCCTGACCAGCGTCGCACACATCCCATGAGTGAATAAAAAAAAATAAAGCTTTGTGTTCTGTGTCATGGTGCTGAGTTTTGATATGCTTCTTCCCACATAGTGCAAAACTCCCATATAAAACAGCCACAAAACTATTTCAGTGGTCTGCTTTTGAAACTGGCTTCTTTTTCTCTAGCTGCTTATTAAATGCTGTTATTGTGGGAAAAGTTGCACTTGTGCTCCGACATGAAATTTGTGATATTTCTGGCACGGTGGGCTTGGAGACGGGGAGAGCATAAAATTGGGTGGGATGGTGGTGGGAGGGGACCCTCCCACCACCACTTCTGCCAACATTTAGCTGCCAGTTGAACCCTTAACTGGGTAATTAACCCCCAATTAAGGACCTCTTCCCACCGCAGCTGCAATACCCCTGTCCTCGGGAAGCACGGCACGCAAAACTGTGCAGGCTGTTTCCTGACTCCGGGGTGGGAGTCCCTTGTTCAAAGGCACTTAGTGCCTGAATGAGGGACCCAGCAACGGGTGGGAGGTGGCTGCTGAGGGCCGCCCCCCCCCCCACTCCGTCCTTGCTGCTGACCCCTCCTCCCCCGCGAGACCCCTCCTGCCTTGAACTACCGTAAGCCTGGTTCCAATGCCGCTCCTCGGTGTCTGGTCACTGTAGCTCCATGGTGGCGCTGCAGCTGCCGGCCTCTGGTTGGCATCTCCACAAGGTCAGGCCTTCCGGCGACAGGGTCCTAAGTCCGATGGAAGGCCCGCTGCTGTCCAGTTAAGTGCCTGATTGGCACTAGACTTGACGGGCCTTCTGTAGAAGCAGGGTCGCAGGGTTCTCTGTTTTGGTTTTCCTGACATCAAACCGCCACTTACGTTATAAAATTCCTCTCCTAGAGTTCACCTGATCAATCAAAGCCACCAGCGGGGCTTGCAGTGATTTTTGGCCAGCTGCTGGCACGGTCAGCAAAACCAATCACAGATCCAGAATTTGCTTTTAAAAAAGGTATC
Source organism: Heterodontus francisci (assembly GCF_036365525.1). Classification (NCBI taxonomy): domain Eukaryota; kingdom Metazoa; phylum Chordata; class Chondrichthyes; order Heterodontiformes; family Heterodontidae; genus Heterodontus; species Heterodontus francisci. The sequence goes on from NC_090374.1 coordinate 121,813,116, forward strand.
TGAACGATGCAGACCATTATTAATGCACAAATCAGCCAACAACTTGTGGCAAGAAAGAGATACCTGAACATCAAATTGTCACAAGTTGCCGGCGGATTTGCACATTCTCCCTCATGAAAATGTCATCTCGTCTTCAACGTCCATGTGATTTTCATGAAGATATTGCATTAAGTGCCCATTAAACTCACTGCAGAAAGTTAATTCTCATACTTAACCCTTTTAACAGCGTGATAATTGTTAATGACTGCCAATCAAACACTCTTTCCCAGAAAGTGAACAGTTCTACATGTGGAATCTCATTCCTTCAGGTGGTGAATTGTTGAAGATTTTAAAAATATCAAATTTTAATTTTTTCCCCCTTTTTTTCCTCTATTCAATTCAATATTTCTTTCCCTCTATTTCTCTTTCTATACCTGCTTTGACATTGAATTCACCCACTCAAGCTCACTCTCCTCCTCAGTCCTTCCTCTGTTTATTTCTTTACTCTTTAATCTCATTGTTGATCCCGTCATTCACCAAGGTCCCAAATGCCCTGTTGCTCGCGCACTTCCGGCAACTTTGTGAGCAAAATTATTTTGAGCTGAAGGATGCAAGAACAGGTCTAACAGGACATACCGTGAGATGTCCCGCACCAACAAGTTCTGGGCCAATAATTCTAATTCCAACCAAATGGAGCAAATTAAAACAGTCTCTCAACTCAGGAATGGAGCCTGAAGGTCAGAAGGAATCAGCATTAAGTGACTGTCATTTTTGTTTTAAAAGAAGTTTGTTTTGTATTGTTGTACATTGTTACTAACTGTGACTGCAGAGTGTGATGGGCAAAACGTATGCTAGATTTCTGTAAGCTTCAGTGAAACATTTTGGCATCAATTCCACAAGTTACATATAAACTGGGATAACAATAGTGGAAAAAAAGATGATTCTGAATACACAAATCCTAATATGCAGTCCATTCTTTCCACACGATCGTTGCCTTCAACCTCAAAGGGCTTCAAAGTGACATCAGGGAAAAACAGAATAAAGATAAAGCTAATGGCGTTATCTAAATGTGTGAAGCATTCACAACAAAATCGATGAATTTATAACGGAGATATGAATTAATGGGTTTGATCCGTTAGCCATTACGGAGATGTGGTTGCAGGGTGATCAGGGTTAGGAACTAAATATTCCAGAATACTTGACCTTTAGAAGAGATAGACAAAATGGAAAAGGAGGGTGGTGGTGGGTCGATCTAATAATATAAGATGAGATGAAGGCAGAGGGAAAGGATCTTAGCTCAGAAAATTAAAATATACAATCAATTTGAATGGAGCTAAAAAAACAACGGGACAGAAAACACAAGTAGGAGTTGGATATAGGCTGGGAAATCAGGAAATTAGAGGTGTATGTAATAAGGGTAATATAGTAATCATAGGAGCTTTAATTTTCATTTAGACTGGGCAAACACATTTGCAGTAATATCATGGAGGGCGAGTTTATGGAATGTATACAAGATAGTTTTCTAGATCAGTATGTCAAGGAACCAACTCATGGACAGCCTATTTTAGATCTAGTATTGTTCAATGAGAGGGTTACTGAATAACCTTGTAATGTAGAAGCCTCTTGGGAATAGTGATGATTTGATAGAATTTTATATTGAATTTGAGTGATTTAATGACGTCCAAAACTAGGGTCTTAAAGCTAAATTAAGCAAATTATGTAGAATGTGGGGTGAGTTGGGTAGGATAGATTGGGAAACTAGATTTAAAAATATGACAATAGATAAGTAATGGCAAACATTTAATGAATTAATTCATAATTTGCAACAATTATTCGCTCCTAAGAATAGAAACTCTATGGGAAAGGTGGTCCAATCATGGCTGACCAGTTAACAATAGTATAAGATTAAAGGAAGAGGCTTCTAATGTTGCCAAAGGAGTAATATGCCTGAGAATTGGTAGGATTTTAGAATTCAGAAAAGGATGACCAAGAAATTGATAGAGCAAATAGAATATGAGAATAAACTAGCAAGAGACAGAAAAACATATTGTAAAAGCTTTTATAGGTATGCAAAAAGGAAGAGATTAGCGAAATTAAATGTGGGTTCCTTACAGGCAAAGACAGGAGAAATTATAATAGGGAATAAGGAAATGCCAGAGGCATTAAACAAATACCTTGTATCTGTCTTTATGGCAGAAGACACAAAAAACAGTAACATTGGGGAATCAAAGGGCTAGTACAGGGGTCGGCAGCAGCCTCACAGCTCCAGCGACCCGGGTTCAATTCTGGGTACTGCCTGTGTGGAGTTTGCAAGTTCTCCCTGTGTCTGCGTGGGTTTCCTCCGGGTGCTGCGGTTTCCTCCCACATGCCAAAGACTTGCTGGTTGATAGGTTAATTGGCCTTTATAAATTGCCCCTAGTATAGGTAGGTGGTAGGGAAATGTCGGGACAAGTGGGGATGTGGTAGTAATGTGGAATTAGTGTAGGATTAGTATAAAATGGGTGGTTGATGGTCGGCACAGACTCGGTGGGCCGAAGGGCCTGTTCAGTGCTGTATCACTAAACTAAACTAAAACTAAACCTTAATAACGAGCTATTTTTGAAAACTTTAATCGAAAATGCAATATGTTAAGAGCTGAAACGCTGTTTACTCAAATGCCAATAATAAAAAACAAGACAGAGGCACATTTCAACAACATTGTAAAGGCTTTTTGAAAATAAAGTTGCAATGTGAATGAAAGTTTTAAAAAAATGAGCAAAAAGCCATTTAATGGGACTTAAAGTGGACAAATCCCCTGAGCCTGATGGTCTGCATCCTAGGGTTTTAAAAGAAGTAGATGCAGAGATAGTGGATGCATTGGTTTTGATCTTTCAGAATTCCTTAGATTCTAGGATAGTCCCAATGGATTGGAAAGTGGCAAATGTAACCCTGCTATTAAAGAAAGGAGGGAGAGAGAAAAAGGGGAGCTATAGGCATGTTAGTCTGACAATAATAGGGAAAATGCTAAAATATATTAGGAACATGGTAACAAAGCACTTAGCGGATCATTAGGCAGAGTCAACAGAGTTTATGAATTGTGTTTGACTAAGCTGTTCGAGTTTTTTGAGGTTGTAACTAGTAGGGTAGATAAAGGGGAAGCAACGGATGGATGTATTTGGATTTTCGAAAAGCATTTGATAAGGTACCACTAGGTTATTTGATAAAAATTAGGGCTCATCGGATGGGGGTAATCTATTAGCATGGATTGTGGATTGGTAAATGGACAGGAAACAGACAGTTGGAATAAGCGGGACATTTTCGGGTCGGCAGTTTGTAACAAGTGGGGCACCGCAAGGATCAGCGCTCTGGCTATATCAATGAATTAGGTGCAGGGACTAAGTAAAATGTATCCAAGTTTGCAGACGGTGCAAAATTAGGCAGAAAAATAAGTTATGAGGAAGATGCAAAGGGATATAGGCAGTTTGAATGAATAATGCAAGAATGTGGCAGATGGACTACAATGTGAGGAAAAAGTAGATAAGCAGAATATTTGTTAAATGGTGAGACACTTGGAGATGCTGGTATTCAGAGGGACCTGGTTGTCCTTGTACAAGAATCACAAAGTTAACATGCAGGTACAAGAAGCAATCAGGAAGGTAAATGATATGTTAGCCTTTATTGCAAAGGGATTAGAGTATAAGAGTAAAGAAGTCTTACTGCAATTGTATAGGACCTTGGTAAGACCACACCTGGAGTATTGTGTATGGTTTTGATCCCCTTACCTAAGGAAGGATACACTAGCCTTGGACGGAGTGCAACAAAGGTTCGCTAGACTGATTCTTGCGATGGGAGGATTTTTCGACAAGGACAGATTGAGTAGACTGGGACTATATTCCCTGGAATTTAGTAGAATGAACAGTGATCTCATTGAAACAGATAAGGTTCTTAAAGGGATTGATAGGGTAGTTGCTGGGAGGATGTTTCCCCTGGCAGGGGAGTCTAGAATTAGGGGTCACAGTCTCCGAATAAGGGCCGGCCATTTTAGGACTAAGATGAGGAGAAATTTCTTTAAGTGTTGTGGATCTTTAGAATTCTCTATCCCAGAGGACTGTGGATGTTCAATTGTTGAACATGTTCAAGACAAAGTTCGATAGATTTTTGGATACGCAGGGAATTAAGGGATATGGGAATAGTGTGGGATGCAGGAATTGAGGTTTAGTTTAGAGATACAGCACTGAAACAGGCCCTTCGGCCCACCGAGTCTGTGCCGACCATCAACCACCCACTTATACTAATCCCATATTCCTACCACATCCCCACGTGTCCCTATATTTTCCTTACCACCTACCTATACTAGGGGCAATTTCTAATGGCCAATTTACCTATCAACCTGCAAGTCTTTGGCATGTGGGAGGAAACCGGAGCACCCGGAGGAAACCCACGCAGACACAGGGAGAACTTGCAAACTCCGCACAGGCAGTACCCGGAATTGAACCCAGGTCGCCAGAGCTGTGAGGCTGCGGTGCTAACCACTGCGTCATGTGCCGCCCTAAATCGGACATAATTGTATTGAATGACACAGCAGGCTTGAAGAGCTGAATGGCCTACTCCTCCTATTTATTTTGTCCTTAGTTGTACGATTTTATATTTACTATGGATCTCATGGTGTTCTAGATGCTAAGTTGGAGCATGCAGTCTCTCTCTCACATGGCTGTCATCCTTGTATTGTACCTCTCTTTTCTGCTTTTTTAAATTCTCTAACGCATTCTCTCACGGTTTAGTTCTGAGTGGGAGGTGTTGCTTGGGGTGACAGGGAAAGGAGCTGCCAAGGACTGCAGGCTGATTTTTTTCAGTGATGGTCGCAGGAAATTGCAGCTTGCAGCTCCTGTACTTTCCCTTTTGTTATCCCTTACTTCTGTGGTTTTCCACTACCTCCTCGCCATTACACCAGCCTTTCGCTCTCTGATGAAAGGTCACGGACCTGAAACGTTAACTCTGTTTCTCTCTCTCAGATGCTGCCAGAGCTGCTGAGTATTTCCAGCATACACAGTATTTTGCTTTTATCTCACTCTCATTGCATTATTGCTCATTCCCTTTATCCTCTCCTCTCCTCTCTTTCACTCCCCTGTTCCCTCGCCTGCCCATACTCCTATACCCACCTCTCTCAACCCTCAATTCCCTTTGCCTGCTAATTCCCTGAAAGCAGCCAGCCAGATGCCCCATCTCCACCTCCCCTGTCTTGTTATATCTGTCTGCTCCCTTCCCTCCCCATCTCTCCCATCCATCCAACGGCCTATTCCACTCTCATTGTTCTAAGTCCTCCTTGACCATTCCTATTCCACTGTGGCCTGAAAATCATTTTTTTAAGCACTGTGCTGCAAAAGATACAATTTGTTTTGAAAGTGTTTATAATGCTAATAGAACATAGGGCTGGGAAATTTGTGAACAGAAAGCACATGACCTGAGTCAGATGGCTGAAAGGCCATGCCCAAGCAGGACTGGGTGTATCAGAGACCAAGAGCAGTTGGTCAGCTAGAGATCTAAGCAGGTCCTGGTGAATGGATGAGTGGCAGGTGAACATTACCAATGTGGTGGAAGGTGGCAAGATGCAAGAATCCCTGACAGCATACCCAAGGAAGAGTAGTAGCTGGGAAATTAAGCACCATGGAAGCAACAGCAGGGGAACTAAAATTAAATTAAATTTAAATTGAAATGTTGAAGGAAATAAACTTACTTGGAAGGAATAGGAAGTTTAAATATATGAAATGTAAATTCACCTTCAGTGCCACCTAGAGGAATTGAACCTGCAAAAGCAGCTGTACTGCTTAGCATTGAGAAGACTGATAGATAAGTATAAAGGTAAATCTACTCACTTTTTTTTTCCAAAATATACTTTATTCACAAAAATCTGTAAAAATTACATTCCCAAACAGTTTAAAACAGCATCAAGTCAAAAAATACAAACAGTGCAAAGGTGATCAGTTTCCTTCTATACAATCATAAGTTGCCTCACAACTCTTCCATTTCATTGCCATGCCATATACATTTTTACATTTACAGCACACAAAATTTTCCCGATACAGTTCGAGGGGTTTCCCATGGATTCAGCCCCTCCGTTCAGCTTGGTGGGAGGACCTTACACTGTGGTCTTTCCCCATTGAGCCTGTGCAGCGGCTGCCCCAAGCTTTGGTGCGTCCCTCAGCACGTAGTCCTGGACCTTGGAATGTGCCAGTCTGCAACATTCGGTGGTGGACAACTCTTTGCGCTGGAAGACCAGCAAGTTTCGGGCAGACCAATGGGCGTCTTTCACCGAATTGATAGTCCTCCAGCAGCAGTTGATGTTTGTCTCGGTGTGCGTCCCTGGGAACAGCCCGTAGAGCACAGACTCCTGTGTTACAGAGCTGCTTGGGATGAACCTTGACAAAAACCACTGCATCTCTTTCCACACCTGCTTTGCGAAGACACATTCCAGGAGGAGGTGGGCAACCATCACTTCCCCACCACAGCCACCGCGAGGGCATTGTGCGGAGGCGGCGAGACTTCGGGTGTGCATGAAGGATCTGACGGGGAGGGCCCTTCTCACCACCAGCCAAGCTACGTCTTGTTGCTTGTTTGAAAGTTCTGGTGATGAGGCATTCCGCCAAATGACTTTGGCAGTCTGCTCGGGGAACCATCCGACAGGATCCACCATCTCCTTTTCCCGTAGGGCCTTGAGGACATTCCATGCAGACCACTGCCTGATGGACCGGTGGTCAAAGGTGTTTTCCCGCAGAACCTGCTCCACGAAGGATAGGTGGTACGGCACGGCCCAACTGCATGGAGCGTTCCACGGCAATGTGACCAGACCCATCCTTCGCAACACCGGGGACAGATAGAACCTCAGCACGTAGTGACACTTGGAGTTTGTGTACTGGAGGTCTACACACAGCTTGATGCAGCCGCACACGAAGGTGATCATCAGGATGAGGGCCACGTTGGGTACATTTTTCCTGCCCTTATCCAGAGATTTGAACATCGTGTCCCTCCGGACCCGGTCCATTTTAGATCCCCAGATGAAGCGGAAAATGGCTCGGGTGACCGCCACAGCACAGGAGTGGGGTATGGGCCAGACCTGCGCCACGTACAGCAACAACGTGAGTGCCTCGCACCTGATGACCAGGTTGCTGCCCCCACATGCTCAACTTCTGTTGTACCTTGGCTACTCGCTCCTCCCAGGTTTTGGTGCACGCCCCGGCCCTTCCGAACCATATCCCCAGCACCTTCAGGTAGTCTGACCTGACGGTGGAGGGGACAAAGGATCGGTCAGCCCAGTTCCCAAAGAACATGGCCTCGCTCTTGCCGTGGTTAACTTTGGCTCTCAAGGCCAGTTCGAACTGGTCGCAGATGCTCATCAGTCTGCGCACGGACAGCGGATCCGAGCAAGACGGCGGCGTCATCCATGTACAGGGAGGTTTTAACCTGAGTGCCTCCGCTGCCTGGTATTGTCACCCCTCTTATGCTCGCATCCTTCCTAATAGACTCAGCAAAGGGTTCAATACAGCAAACAAACAATACCTGGGAGAGAGGACAGCCCTGTCTGACTCCAGATTTGATCGGGAAACTTTCCGAATCCCACCCGTTGATTGAGACTGCGCTACTGATGTTTGTGTAGAGCAGTTGGATCCTATTGCAGATTCCCTCCCCAAACCCCATTTTGGAAAGCACGTCCATCATGTCGGTGTGCGATATCCTGTCAAAAGCCTTCTCCTGGTCCAGGCTGATGAGGCAGATGTCCATCCTCCTGTCCCGTACGTAGGCAATCGTATCCCTGAGTAGCGCGAGACTATCAGAGATCTTCCTGCCGGGTACAGTACAGGTCTGATCGGGGTGGATCACCAACTCCAGAGCAGACTTGACTCGACTGGCTATGACTTTTGACAGAATCTTGTAGTCAACATTAAGCAGTGAGATGGGCCGCCAATTTCTGATTTCTGCCCTCTCCCCCTTCTGCTTGTAAATGAGGGTGATGATGCCTTTCCTCATGGATTCTGACATGCTGCCGGCCAGGAGCATACTCTCGTATAGTTCCAGCAGGTCCGGGCCGACCCAATCCCACAGGGCCGAGTACAACTCGACCGGTAAGCCGTCGCTTTCGGGAGTTTTACTCGTTTTGAAGGACTCGACGGCCTTTGTCAGCTTGTCCAGAGTTAGCGGCTTGTCCAGTCTCTCCCTCCTGCTGTCATCTAAGACCTCTGTGATAGATGACAGGAAGGACTGGGAGGTTCTGCTGTCTGTGGGCTTCGCGTCATACAGCCCAGCATAAAAGGATTTGCTGAACCTTAGTATGTCGGACTGCGAAGACGTTACCGAGCCATCTTCTTCCTTCAGGCTGCTGATAACCGAGCTCTCTGTGTGTACCTTTTGGAAGAAGTAACGCGAGCACGTCTCATCCTGCTCGATGGAGTGGACTCTGGACCGGAAGATGATCTTGGTGGCCTCCTTGGCAAAGAGCGAGGCCTGCTGGCTCTTCACCTCTTGGAGGTCCTCCTTGACCTCGACCCCCATTGACTGCAACCGGAGCAGATTTTGCATACTTTTCTGCAGTCGGGACATTTCCCTCTGTCTCTCTCTCTCGCCCTCTGAACACCTTTGTGGATGAAGAACCTCTTGATCTCCTTAATAGCTTCCCACCAGTGAACTGGAGACTCAAAGAGGGGTTTCACGGTCCTCCAACCTTTGTAATCCCTTTTGAGTTCCTCAACGTTCTCTGGGGTCAGCAGTGTAGCATTGAGCTTCCACGTCCCCCTGCCAACCCGCTGGTCGTCCTGTAAGTGACAGTCGGCCAGTAAGAGGCAGTGGTCGGAGAAGAACACCGGCTTGACGTCGGTGGATCCGACCATGACGGCACGGGACACAAACAGGAAGTCAATCCTGGAACGGGCAGACCCGTCCGATCTTGACCATGTGTATCTGCGCTGCACTCCGTCTGCAGGTTTGCTGAAGATGTCGTGCAGTTTGGCATCTTTTACTGTTCCCATTAGGAATCTGGACTTAGCGTCCAGTTTGCTGTCGTCATTGCCGTATCGTCCAGCTGCATCGATGATGCAGTTGAAGTCACCGCCTAGTATGACCGGCCTGGACGTCGCCAGCAGCAGTGGGAGCTGCTGGAAGACGGTCAGCCGCTCGCTGCGTTGATCAACCGGAGCGGAGCGTTGTTGTACATTATGTCTGCTCCGAGGAGGCGACCGCCCACCACCTCCTTAAATTCGGAGATGGTGAATTTACCTCCCCGCAGCAGAATACCCAGGCCGGAGGAACGGCAATCATTACCCCCCGACCAGATCGATGGCCTGTGGGACCACCATCGCGACCACTTCCTGTAGGTGCTGAGGTGTGGTATTCCACACTCCTGCAGAAACAGTAGGTCGGCTTTGACCTTGGCGAGGTAATCCAAGGTTGAAACACATCGCGTAGTAGATTTAATGCTACGCACATTAATGGAAGCAATCTTTACACCCATTTTTTTAAAGTTAGTTGTTGCTTCCCATACCATTTGTCCTTGCTAGTCCCAGTCCTTCGGGATGTTCCTGCATACCCATCGTGTGAGCAAGCTGTTTCACAATAGTTGGGCTCAGAAACCCGTCCTGGTTTTTCATGCAGGGGTTGTTCTGCTGGGGTGACATCGGGGGGTCTTGTAGGCAGCAAAGATTGGGTTATCCTCTGCTGCTTCCATCTGTTCCTCCTCGAAAACATCACTGCTCCCGGCTTCCCGGAGCTGAGGTGCGCCAGACGTGTCTTTGCTCTCGGTGTCCCGGAGCTGAGATGCGCTGGCCACGTTGTTACGTTTGGCACTTTGGGGTTGGGGCACGCCGCATCACAGCTTCCAGTGCCCAGGGGCTGGGATGCTTTTTCTTCCATCTCCTTGGAGTTCTGCCGCCTCTTTTGAAGGGGCTGTCGTTCCAGCATTTCCCTGTCCAGTGAAGAGGAGCTGTTGCAGTCTGATTCAGAAGGTAGCCTCCTCTTGCCACTGGTTTGGGTGGTGGCCTGTTCCGCTTTTGGATGTTTTTTCTTTGTGGTTTTCCTCTGGACCACTTGCCACTGACCTGTTTGTCCATCTGCTGCCTCCTCCTCTATTGATTCTGTCTGTGGAGGAGGGGTTTCTGGGCGCTGGGTAGGTGTTGGGTCACTGGTTTCAGCTGCCTCCCCTTCCTTCTCCTTCTCAGGTTGAAGTTCCTCACTGCGGAGAAGGTTGCTCGTCTGCTTTCGAACACCAGACGCCTTCGTCGAACCTTCTCCCGGCCTTTCCTTGAACCTTGCCGCCTGAACATAACTGAGGCAGCGTTTGGGGCAGGTTTTGTAGAGATGGCCTGCCGCACCGCACAAGTTGCAACACTTAGTCTGCTTACAGTCCTTGGTCTGATGGCCTTCCTCCTTGCAGTTCTTGCAAACAACTGTGCTGCAGTTGGTCGCCACGTGACCAGATTTGCCACAGGTGTGGCAAACTCTGGGCTGCCCAGCGTAGACCAAGAAGCCTCGACTTCCCCCGATAGCGAAGCTGGAGGGAGGGTGGATGATGGCTCCACTGGGATCAACCTTCAAGGTCACCTTGACCTGCCGCTTGCTGGTCCAAACCCCAAAGGGGTCCTTGATATCAATGCTGCTGCCGGCCACCTCGACGTACCTGGCAAGAAAGGTGAGTACATCCACCACCGGAACATGGGGGTTGTAGAGGTGAATCGTCACCACCCGGTCCCGTTGTGACGGAAGCGTGAAGAGCGGCTCCGCTGTGAGGATCGACAGTGGCGCCCGGTCCCCTTTCTCCTTGAACGCCTTCAGGATCTTGATGCATCCCGCCACGTTCCGGAACGTCACGTCTAAGTATCTACTGCTGGGGAAATCCTGCAGGCAGAAGACGTCCGTCGCTTGAAATCCGCAGCAATCGAAGAGAATTTTCTTGATGAAGAAGGTGCGTTCGACCGGTACATCTCCTTCCACTCACCTTACAGTTAAATGTAACACCCTCCACAAGACAAAATTGTAAATGTGACAACCAGGAAGTGCATGCTGGATGCAACACTTTTAAGACAGCATAATATTTCATTGTGGTCATCTCCTCTTGTAACTTGGAGAATATCCTGTTTTCTAACAAAAGGAATCCTCTAGCATATATTTCACAATATATTATCAGGGCTACTGATTTAAGGCAAGTCAAGTTCCAGTTTGTCACGTGGCATTCTGGGTTTTTATTGGTGTTTTAAGGATTGAATTCTGCAACTCTCTCTGTGAATCAGTGTTCTTGATTATTAATGTTATTTTATATCCATACATATATCGGTGGTGGCATAGTGGTAATGTCACTGGATGAGTAATCCAGAGGCCCAGGAATTGCTCTGGGGACATGGGTTCGAATCCCACCATGGCAGATAGTGAAATTTGAAATCAATTAATAAAAATCTGGTCTAATGGTCACCATGAAACCATTGCTGATTGTTGTAAAAACCCATCTGGTTCACTAATGTCCTTTAGGAAAGAAAATCTGCTGTCCTTGCCTGGTCTGGCCTACACGCGACTCCAGACCCACAGCAATGTGGTTGACTCTTATCTGTGTTCTGAAATGGCCTAGCAAGGTATTCAGTTCAAGGGCAATTAGGGATGGGCGACAAATGCTGGACTAGCCGGTGATGCCAACATCCCATGAAGGAATAAAAAAAAAAATTATCTCACATGCACCAGGTTGGAAATAGGTATTGGAGATAGGCAGGTAAAGGTGGGGTGGTAGATGACAGAAAATATGCAAGTGAGTTAGAAAGTAGAGGGCTGGTGTTCTGATGAAAAGCCGCTGACCTGAAACGTTAATTAGTTTGAATGGTGGGGCAGGCTTGAGGGGCCAAATGGCCTACTCTCGCTCCTATTGCTTATGTTCTTATGTTAACTCTGCTTCTCTCTCCACAGATGCTGCCAGACCTGCTGAATTTTTCCAGCACTTGATGTTCTTATTTCAGATTTCCAACATCTGCAGTATTTTGCTTTTATTTAAGTAGAGGGCTGGCATTGGTTCATGCAAGGTAGTAGTTAGAAAAGATAGGGATTGGGAATGAACTGGTGGAGAGTACTATCTGGGAATATTTATGGGTGTTGTATTATAGAAGACTTGGGGAGGGACTAGGGAGCAAGGGGGAGATGGTGATTTTGCGTAGGTCAATGGGTGGGAGTGGAGGAAGCTGGAATGTGATGAATGGTAATCCATGGAAGGGTAGCATGACTCTGGAAAATGCTGAGGATTAGGCAATTCAAGATGTTGGCTCAAACCAATTTCATAAATCTTTAGAAAGTTCAGCTTTTCCTACTTATAGATTTTCCTTTGGTATTCAGCTCCTCTTAAGTAGCTCTTCATTAATAAATTTCTAGCCACTTTCCTATCTTTTGATTTGTACATTCCCTACCATTTCTGTTCTAATTGTTGCAAGACGTGGAGTTCTGAAGTGTCAAATGGCAGGAAATACATGCATTCACACTTTTTAATTAAAGTTTCAGATAGGAAGTTATCTTTTCAGTTGCTGACTGACCTTGGCAATTTCTTTTTATTATAGATTTATATGTGGAAGATTTGATGTTTTAAATAGGAGCTCAGAAATGAACTTTTGTGTCCCAGGCTTGCCTTAGATGAATAGATATTGCTGTCACTCATTTATTAAAAAGAAAATTAAAATTCCAATTAAACTAAGCAGAGCATGACTTTTGAACAGTGCTTGATTTTTATTGCCAATTTTAAAACTTATTTCCAAGGGTAGTGGGTGAGAGTGGAACTTTGGTTATTGGCTTTGCTAGAGAAACACTCGCCTCCTAGTCAGAAGTACCATTCCACAGACTTGAGCACAGAACCCAGGCTGGTATTCTAGTGCAGTATTGGGGAAGTTCTGCACTGTCAGAGGTGCTGTCTTTTGGATGAAACATTAAACCAGATGTCTGCTCTTTTAGGTCGACGTTAAAGATGCCATGTTACTATTTTAAAGAGCAGGGGAGTTCTCCTGGGTATCTTGGCCAATATTTATTCCTCAATCAACTCCACTATAACAGAGTATCTGGTCATTATCTCATTGCTGTATGTGGGATCTTACTATGTGTAAATTGTCTGCCGAATTCCTACGTTACAATGGTAGCTACATTTTAAAAGTACCCCCAGTGGGTCAATAGCTAGACGTCAGAGAATCAAAATCATTGACAAAAGATCTAGAGGAGAAATAAGAGATATTTTTCATTGGGGAGTTGTTGGGATCTGAAAAGGTGGTTGAAGCTGATTCAATAAATTACTTTAAAAGGGAGTTTGTCAGATACTTGAGAATGAGGAACTTGCAGAGTTACGGACAGAAGGCGGGGATGTGTGATTAAGCACGACAGCTCTTTCAAAGCGCCAGCACAGGCACAATGGACTGAATTGCCGCCTCCTATGCTGTAAGATTCCATGATTCTATGTCTAAGCAGGCTGCCTGTTGTTTTGTGCAGTTATGTAATCTGATGTATGAAATGATGAGATGAATTGCGTTGCTCAATTTTTGAAAATTTGAATTTATTTATAAATTTGGTCAGAATGTTTATTTTCTGGTGTCTTTTTTATTTGTGCATTGTGACTAAGCAGATGCTGTGAGGTCAGTAACAGAGGGAAGGTAAGGTGTAGAACTGTTGGTGAATGGGGATTTGGGGTATTGCAGTTGGATAAGTTGATCACGGACAGCCCAGCCAGAAAGTGGCTTTGTTGGTTAGTCCTGCCTTAACATCATCGTCCTCCTCCTCCTCAAATGGTCACTTTATAGCTGGTGGCAAAGCCTGTGCCCTCATGATGGTGAGGTTGTGCAGCATGCAGCAGAGAATCATAAATATTGACATGTGCACTGCCTAATACTGCCAGGCAGAGGAAACATTGTTCAAGCATCCCAATGGTCTGCTCAGTCACTTTTCGTGTGGCAGAATGGCTTTCGTTATTTGCATGCTGCCTATATGTGTCTGAGTTGTGCAGCAGAGCCTTGAGCCATGTCATCGAAGGATGGCCCTTGTTGTCCAGTAGGCCCCCTCTGGTTTTTCCTGGTGGTTCAAATACAGATGGCACAATGGACTGCTGCACAATAAAAGCATCATGACTGCTGTCAGGATTCCAGGTATTGACCTGCATGATATGCTGTGAATGGAATCCCTTTCAGTTATGAGTCATCTCAGTTGACATCTGGCACCCATAGGGGAGATACGAACATACAATTTAGGAGCAGGACCTGCTCCGCCATTCAATAAGTTCAAGGCTGAACTGATTTCTCCACATTACCACCTACCCCCAATAACCTTTCACCCACCTTGCTCATCAAGAATCTACCTCTGCCTTAAACGTGTTCAAAGACTCTACTTCCACCACCTTTTGAAGAAGAGTTCCATAGACTCGCGACCCTCTGCGAGAAAATATTTCTCCTTATCTCTGTCTTAAATGGGCGACCCCTGATTTTTTAAAAAGTGACCCCTGGTTCTAAATTTTCCCACAAGGGGAAACATCCTTTCCACATCCACCCTGTCAAGACCCCTCAGGATCTTATATGTTAAAATCAAGTCGCCTCATACTCTTCTAAATTCCAACGGATACAAGCCTAGCCTGTCCAATCTTTCCTCATAAGACAGTCCACCCATTCCAGGTATTAGTCTAGTAAACCTTCTTTGAACTGCTTCCAACACATTTACATCCTTCCTTAAATAAGGAGACCAATACTGTACACAGTACTCCAGATGTGGTCTCTCCAGTGCCCTGTGTAGCTGAAGCATAACCTCCCTACTTTTGCATTCAGTTCCCCTCATGATAAACGATAACATTCTATTAGCTTTCCTAATTGCGTGCTGTACCTGCATACTAACCTTTTGCGATTCATGCCCTAGGACACCCAGGTCTCTCTGCATCTCAGAGCTCCGCAATCTCTCACCATTTAGATAATATGCTTCTTTGTTGTTGTTCCTGCAAAATCGCGTTTTCCCGAGGGCGGCATAGTGGCGCAGTGGTTAGCACCGCAGCCTCACAGCTCCAGGGACCCTGGTTCGATTCCGGGTACTGCCTGTGTGGAGTTTGCAAGTTCTCCCTGTGTCTGCGTGGGTTTTCTCCGGGTGCTCCGGTTTCCTCCCACAAGCCAAAAGACTTGCAGGTTGATAGGTAAATTGGCCATTATAAATTGTCACTAGTATAGGTAGGGAAATGGAGGGACAGGTGGGGATGTTTGGTAGGAATATGCGATTAGTGTAGGATTAGTATAAATGGGTGGTTGATGTTCGGCACAGACTCGGTGGGCCGAAGGGCCTGTTTCAGTGCTGTATCTCTAATCTAATCTGCCAGATTTTTGCCCGCTCACTTAACATATCTATATCCCTTTGTCCTCTTCACAACCTACTTTCCTACCTATCTTTGTGTCATCAGCAAATTTAGCAACCATACCTTCTGTCCCTTCATCTAAGTCATTTATATAAATTGTAAAAAGTTGAGGTCCCAACACAGATCCCTTTGGCACATCACTCGTTCCATCTTGCCAACCAGAAAATGACCCATTTCTGCCTACTCTCTGTTTCCTGTTAGCTAACCAATCTTCTATCCATGCCAATATGTTATCCCCTACACCATGAGCTTTTATTTTTTGCAGTAACCTTTGATGTAGCACCTTATCAAATGCCTTCTATAAATTGAAGTACAATACATCCACGGTTCCCCTACATCCACAGCGCATGTAACTCCCTCAAAGAACTCCAATACATTGGTTAAACAAGATTTCCTTTTAACAAAACCATGTTGACTCTGCTTAATTACTTTGAATTTTTCTAAGTGCCCTGCTATAATGTCTTTAATAATAGCTTCTAACATTTTCCCTAAGACAGATGCTCAACTAACTGGCCTGTAGTTTCCTGCTTTCTGTCTCCCTCCCTTTTTGAATAAAGGAGTTACATTTGCTATTTTCCAGTCGAGCGGAACCTTCCCTGAATCTAGGGAATTTTGGAAAATTAAAGCTAACACTTCAACTGTCTCACAAGTCACTTCTTTTAAGATACTAGGATGAAGTCCATCAGGACCCGGGGACTTGTCAGCCCGCAGCTCCAACAATTTGTTCAGTACCACTTCCCTGGTGATTGTAATTTTCATGAGTTCCTCCCTCCCTTCCATTTCCTGACATACAGCTAATACTGGGATGTTACTTGTACCCTCTATAGTGAAGACCAATGCAAAATACCTGTTCAATTCATCTGCCATCTCCTTATTATCCATTATGAATTCCCCAGACTCACTTTCTATAGGACCAATGTTCACTTTGTTAACTCTTTTCTCTTTTAAATATCTATGGAAACTCTTACTATCTGTCTTTATATTTCTAGCTAACTTTCTCTCCTACTTTAATTTTACCTTGGTGGTATAGTGGTAATGTCACTGGACTAGTAATCCAGAGGTCCAAGCTAATGCCCTCGGGACACGGGTTTGAATCCCTCCGTGGCAGCTGGTAGAATTTAAATGCAATTAATAAATAAAAATCTGGAGTTGAAAGCTAGTCTCAGTAATGGTGACTATGAAACTATTGTTGATTGTCACAAAAACCCATCTGGTTCACTAATGCCCTTTAGGGAAAGAAATCTGTCATCCTTATCTTGTCTGGCCTACATGTGACTCCAGACCCACAGCAATGTGGTTGACTCTTAACTGCCCTCTGAAATGGCCTAGCAAGCCATTCGGTTCATGGACAAATAGGAATGGGCAACAAATTCTGGCCTTGCCAGCGATGCCTAAATCCCATGAAAGAATTTTTTAAAGAGGTGCAGCCAATGGCACCTGACATCATGCAATCCTCGAAAAGCTGTAGGGATGCTCCACCTGCTTCCCTCTGGCAACAGTGAATGAATGAAAAGTGTTTAACTTTCTTAGAATACACAGCTTCAGTGACCTCCCTTATTCAACACTGTTTGGCAAGCTGAGAGATGTTGCAATTATCACCTGCTGCAGCCTGTAAGGTGCCAGATGCATGAAAGTTCATGGCCAGGGTCATCTTCACAGCCACCGGCAATTTTTATTTATTCATTCATGGGATGTGGGCGCTGTCGGCTAGGCCAAAAATTACTTCCCGTCCCTAATTGCCTTTGAACTGAGTAGCTTGCTGGGGCATTTAAGAGTCAACCACATTGCTATGTGTCTGGAATCACATGTTGGCCAGACCAGGTAAGGACGGCAGTTTCCCTTCTCTAAAGGGCATTTGTGAGGCAGATGGATTTTTACACCAATCAACAGTGGTTTCGTGGTCACCATTAGACTAATGTCAGATTTATTAATTGAATTCAAATTTCACCATCTGTCATGGTGGGATTTGAGCCCATGTCCCCAGAGCACTAGCCTGGGCCTCTGGATTACTAGTCGGGTGACATTACCAATACGTCACCACTACGTTGCAGTTCTGGCAGCAGCAGGAGAATTGCTCCCTGAGCGCCCTAGGCAGATATGGCTTCCTACTGAGAACCCACCTCCTCCTACTCATCTTCCTCCCCCATCCTCTTCCAGCATCTTGTCTTGCTCTATCTCACCTCTGCTCATTCTCCTTGTCATGCTGTAGGTCTAGAAAGCTGCCTACTAGTGCACCCATGTCTGGGAGCAAGTTGTTTGTGCAGAATCCTTGAAGTCAGGACAAAGTCTTACAGCACGTTCCACACTACTCCCTGTAGACTTCAGCAACTTTGAACAATTCTGCAAACCACCAAACAATTCTACACTCAGTAGAAATCAGTCAGCAACTAACCTGAAAGTAGTTGATGATTCCTTTAAATAGTGGGGAGAGGAGCCCTTCCTGCTGTTGAACGTATGCTCATCTGCGTGAGGTTACAAGAATTACATGCTGATTGTTGTCATGATCTTCTTACTCTGCGTACATCTGGTGGACTGTCCTTGTGTGCCCGTGCTAATGCTGTCACCAAAATGGCATCGAGCGTGGATAGTACCAGTAGTGCACGCACTACAGATGCCATTTTGGAGGCAAAATTGCACAGATGCCACATAAAAAGTGGCTGCTACTGAGCCGAATTTTACGGTCCCTGATTTTCCTTCTCTCTAATTTTATTGTGTAAAAACTTTATGTAACCAGTAGGTTACGGTTGCAATTAATCTCAAGTGTCTTCTTTTCCCCCCCCCCCAAACAAAAAACACAAAGAAAGTTAGTCAGCACAGGTGGTTTCTTGGGTAAATGCACAAGTTTAGCATGAAGGCATAGATGCCACAAAGGTTAGATTCCAGTCTGTTGTATTAGCTAATCTGTCAATGGTGGCTAGGGAGGGGGAAGAAAAGATCAGCCAGGGTTCCTATTCCTGATTGGCATTCAGTGGTCATACTTGGTTATATTTGGATGTTAGCTGGGGTCAAACGCAGTTGAATAGTCTGCTGAAATTTGGTGTGTAATATACACAAACTCCAACTCATCTGTGGTCTATCCACACAAATGGCTTGCACATCCAAGAGCCTTGTCCTCAGTGGCCTCTAGCACATCAATTTAAAATTATTTTCCTTGCCTTTAAACCCCTCCACAGCCTTTCTCTATAATCTTCTTTAGCCCTATATGTCAGAATGTACAGTCAGTTCTTTCTTGCCTACTGTATGTTTCTCCCTTCCATTTAATCCACCATCAGTGGTGGAGCCTTCAGCCACCAAGCTCTTGCAATCTGTAATAAAAGCAAAATACTGCGGATGCTGGTAATCTGAAATAAAAACAAGAAATGCTGGAACCACTCAGCAGGTCTGGCAGCATCTATGGAAAGAGAAGCAGAGTTAACGTTTTGGGTCAGTGACCCGAAACGTTAACTCTGCTTCTCTTTCCACAGATGCTGCCAGACCTGCTGAGTGGTTCCAGCATTTCTTGTTTTCATTCCTGCAATCTGTAATTATCTCTGTAAATCTCTTTTCCCCAACTGTGAAAGCTTCCTCAAAACTTAACTCTTTTACTGTGCCTTCTCTGATACTTCCAGCTCAGGGTCTTCTGTTTCCCACATTAACATCTTGAACATTCTGGTTCCAGTGCAATGAGCATGGTCATGTTTATATTGTGGCATGATTTTTATGACAGCTGGTTGCAATTTAAAATAATCAGTTCTTGCACACTTGCCGTTGCAATTGTAATTGCCACTGTATGCAATTACTTAAGTATCAAGCATTGACACAAACAACTTGGGAACTTTGGTTGCTCAAGTTGCCACCGATTCAAAAATATTGCCTCTGATGAAAACCCCTCTTGTATTTGTCATCGGATGTAGCGCAGATGCTAGAGGCCCTGGCCAAAACTCAAATTATTCGATCAGTAATTTTGGATGTGTACCAACAGTTGAAGAATAAACTTAAACAATGGGTCAGTTGGTAGCACTCTCGCCCAAAGACTTGAGTACAAAAATCCAGGCTGACACTCAAGTGCAGTACTGAAGGAGTGTTGCATTATCAGAGGTGCTGTATTTCAGATGAGACATTAAGCTGATGCCCTGTCTGTCTTCTCAGGTGGATGTAAAAGATTCTATGGCTCTATTCAAAGAAGAGCATGCTTCAGCCAACATCACTAAAACAGATTATCTGGTCCCATGCTGTATATGAGCACTTGCTGTGCATACTTTGGCTGCTGTGTTTCGCCACAACAGTGACTACATTTCAGAAGTGCTTCATTGGCTGTAAGGGGAACTTTTTTCCTTCCCCTTTGTCAACAGGTGTGGGCTCTGTACCTTGTCCTGAATTTTATTCAGAATCTGTTTGCATGACAAAATTATGCTCCCTTATTGTAGTCGGAGTATCATAAACACGTGGAACAACTGGTTTACGATTTCACAGTCGTGATGATGTTAGAAATGCCAGAAAGTGAAACAATGTATAGAATCTTTTCAGAAATGTGTTGAGCAGCCACTATTCTTTTGATTTCTTGTAATTCCTCAGGATGCAGTGTCATGATGGAAGTAAGAAATCTTAGATTGATCACTGCTTCAAGTCCAAAATCTCCACTTATGTGTTGCGTCTCAAATTTATAGAATCTTAGAGTGGTCTGCAAACAATGGGTATTAGAGCGTTAGTACTTAGCACTGTAAGAATGGGTTGGCACAGGTTTGATCCCTTGCTGTGTTCCCACACTGAGGTGACCAGTATCTTGCAGCAAGTCAGGTGTTCAAATCAGACAGGAGTGTTCTTCCTGAACAGTAATTAGTGCCTCTTAATGGATGGCTAGTGGTAGCTTTAGTTGACGTTTGGGATAATGCCCCTCGCCTGCCCTATTTGTTTAAAAAAAAAGTTAATGAATTGTACTGACTCCGTGCATTCCACACATGCTTCCATGTGTTTCATCTAATCATGTAGTAACTAGCAGTTTAACTATTATTTTCTTGCTCCTAGTTTGTAGACTATTCAGCTCCCATGGGTTATTTGCCATCCAAAGGAATGGTCAGAGTTTCTGCTGGTGCTTCTGACTAGTTGTTAGATTTAATTATTTCATTAAATTGCACTCTAGTAGAGGCATAGAGTTATACAGCACAGAAACAGGCCCTTCAGCCCATCATGTTATAGAGAGTTTACAATGTAGATTCATCAGTATGGTACCAGAGATGATAAACTTGAGATACTGGGGCTATTTCCACAAGACTGGAAAAGGCTATGAGAAGAAATAATAGAGATAATTTTAAAATTATTTGTAATTTAACTAAATAATTGAATTGCACCACAACAGAACTTGGTCTTACATTTTTTTCTAACTCTAGTTACACAAGCACCAGTAGAAACCTTTAGTTGACATGTTTGACATCCCATCCACTGGCTTAAATAGCTACTTCCTCCTCTATTGGCATACCATGGCTGCAGTGTGTACTTTGTACAGGATGCAATGCAGCATCTCACCAAGGTTCCTTTGGCAGTATCTCCCAAACCCATGACCTCCAACACCTAGAAGGAAGTTCCCCTTTCAGTCACCCAGCTTCATAGTCTTGTGTCAGCCGTGGCTCAGTTGGTCACACTCTAACCTTTGAGTCACAAGGTTCTGGGGTTCAAGTCCCACTCCAGGATTGAGCACAAAAATCAGGGCTGACACTTCAGTGCAGTATTGAGGGAGCGCTGCACTGTAGGAGGTGCCGTCTTTCAGATGAGATGTTAAACCAAGGCCCCATCTGCATGGGATCCCACGGTACTATTTCGAAGAAGAGTAGTGAAGTTATCCCCAGTGTCCTGGCCAATATTTGTCCTTCAAACAACATCACAAATACAGATTATCTGGTCATTATCACATTGCTCTTCGTGTGCAAAATTGGTTGCGCATTTCCTGCATTACTTCAAAAAGTACTTCATTAACTGTAAAGTGCTTTGAGACATTTAGTGGTTGTGAAAGGCACAATATAAATGCAAGTCTTTCTTTTCTTTCACTGGGTCAAATCCTTGGGCCTCCCTACCAAACAACATTGTGGGAGTATGCAGACTGCAGCAGTTTAAGAAGATAGCCCACCATTACCTGCTGCTGGACAAAAAATGCCACCCTGCTAGTCATGCCTATATCCTGATATTGAATAAATAAATGCCTTTTCTTGTGTCGTATGTTAATAAACCAACATGATGCACTATTTAGACACCATGTAGGGGATAGAGTTATCGTTAGGGTTCCCTGATCTCCTGCCATGAATTCAAGGGGAAAAAACTGCAGAAACAACCATTTACAAAGCATTTTTGTAAGTCCATTTGTATATTTCTTTAATGTGTACATCTTATTTTTGCTGAAAAGATTAGAAAACTTGATTTTGTTTTGAACACAGTAAATACATGGAACTAAGTTGACCGTTGGGCAAGGTTACAGCTTGAAATTCTTTTCCTTTCAGAAACCAATTGAAAACATGGTGAGGCCCATAAATCTGTTCAGTAAAATCACACTGATGCTTTCTTGTGAGTTTTATAGGGAGCTTATGACCCAGAAGCATGCAAAATTAAGACTGTCTGTTGTGTAAAGGGTTCTAGCTTGTTTAAGCAACAATTTTATAAAGAGCAGATGAAAGGAAATGTTGTAGCTTTGCGAGTGACATTTCAGCAGCAAAACTTTGAGTTGCATTGTGGGATTTCATTTGAATGACTTCTGTAATTTGAAAGGTCAGATTACTTTTTTCAATTTATGCTTATATTGTATTGAAAGACTGCCAGTTGCAGCCTCCATATTAAGATTTAATTATTTAATAGCTTTATCAACATGTAATACATGCACTTTTAAGTACTGCATGCATTTCAAAGTAATCTGTTTGCACGAAAAGGACTTGCTGAAGGATTTGGGAATCATTTTGAAAACAGTCAAATCTTGTGTATGAGAAAGAGTAAAGTTGTAATTTGGAATGACATCATATGTATTGCTGCCATTGATCTGATTTTAAACTGAGGATGAAAGGAAATGTCATCAGGGAGGAAGTATGCATCATTTAGGCAGTGATCCCAGTGTGATAGTGGAGTAATAATAGAAAGTGCCCAGTAGTCAGTCAGTTCCTACTGCACTAGTTAGAACATATTTCTGCTCAGAGATTGCTTTCAATGCCTTCATTGAAGCGTGGGTTCGAGCAAACTGGATGTTCAGCAGACCAGCTGTACTAGTTCAGTGATTTGTGTCTTGAATTTGGGTGCAGTACTAATGGTGCAATTGTAGATTCTCAGATGCAAATTTGTCACGTTTTGTGGCAGAAAAAGGTCAGTAGTGATCTCCTTAAGCATGATTTGTCTGTGTAAACCGTCGATCTGGTATGCTGTGGTAATTCTGATAGAATTGGTGAATTGTCTTAGAATGCTTTGGTTTCAGGATATTAAAGTCATGGTTGCTCAAGCCTGTCCTTGTAGCAGCTGCAGTGAAGCTTCAAATGTGTGAGAACTGAAGGAGAGTTTTATGCATCACAGTGCTATGCACGACCCCATAACTGAAGTGTAATTTAACTCACCAGTTCTTCCATTATGCTGTTGATATTTTAGATATAGTTTCATTGCTTCATACTCAAAGGTTAACCTTATTTGCATGTTCTTTTGAAGTTTGAAGCGGGCTTTTTTTTCCCTCCTGGAAATCATTAGTAAAAGTTCTGAATCTGAATTTTCAAAGGTGGGAATAAAGCACTACAAAGATCATTGTATTTACTACCATTCCTTGAACAGAATAAATATTTGAACCCTTTGGGATATAAAACTTCATTGTCTTCTATCAAATTTGCTTTTGTATAAAACGGGGCGTGACTGAATTATATTGCATTTGTTGGAGGAGTAATGGAGCTTTCTTCTATTTGCAGTGCCTTAGTCGTTGCTCATTAATGCTGTCCTTTTAAAATATTTATATTATCTAATGTTTGAATCTTAGATTTTGGAGCATTTGCTGGCTTTGTATTACCTAAAGAATCTGAATGTAGGACTCGTTAATTAATGGAATGCAAACAGGTATTTAAATAAAAATTAAATATTTGCTGATATTGTGTGCGATACAAACATTTAATCGAGACATCGAGATCTGTTTAAAGGGAACTTTGAAAAGATCTTAATACCTGCTGTTCTTTGGAAGCCAGAGAAAAGTACATTTTCAGGACAGTGTTGTTTTATATGGGTTCTTTATTTATTGAGGCTGCCATAAATCATAGACTTCAATAAAGGTGTCGCCTGCATCATTAATGTGTTTTAATTTATTAGTTGGGAGGTTGACATGTATATTGATTAAAAATGTAACGTGACTAAAAATTGTAAAATGAACGCGCTGGGGCTTGATTAGCACTTTACTGGTACATATTTATGATGGTTTAATACATCTGAATATTGAATCATTTTCATTGGAATATTTGCTTGTCAAATGATCAGTTGGGATAGGCCTGCTTGTAGATTTTTGAATGAGATTACGTTCAATCTAGTTCCAGACTTCCTTGATAACTTTAATCTTCAGTTTGCATAAGATAATGGTAGTTTTCAGTCATTATCTTTGAAGTTAACTTATATTCAATATTGTACCACCTCTACTCAATCTTGGATCATCATCAACCATAGGGGAAAAAAATAAAACAAGCAAAAATATCACCTCTTTAAGATGTTCTTTTTGATTTGATGCTATTTTGCTCATGTGATCATATAACTCTGCTATATATGAAGCTTCATTCTGAACTAAGTCTTTTTTCTCATTGTTCTCAGCAATCAATAAAAACGGATAAAGGTCCAATGTTTAATGTTTTTGGTGCACTTTGTTACGACCAGGTGAGGAAGGGGTTGTAGGCTGCCCTTTTGTCCCTTCTCTGGTTTGACGCTAACAGGGTTTATCTTTTAAACACAGTGGTTTAACTTATCAACTCAGTGAGCATTTGCTCCTGTTACTGTAATTACAATTGCAAATTAACCAACCAGACAGGTTTTCTTGAGTTTAAACAAGAAAGATGTAAGTTTATTAACCTTTTCACACTGAACGGGTTAAAATTACTAAAATACGCGACACATCCTGGCTCACACACATACGAGAGGCACACACACACACAAATAGATACAGAGAGGAAAACAAGACTTGGGAGGTTAATGTATAGTCGGGAATAAATGGAATTCAAATACTGACTTTTAGTGTCCTTAGTTGAAGTTAAAGTCTTGAAGTTGTCGCTAGGCCACGTGCACAATTTAGGCTTGCTCCGCTGGTCCCGGAAGGCTGAAGGGAGGCATTATCCTTCTTTTAGGTCATTGTCTGTAAGGTTCTGTAGTCTTGACTACACAAATTATTACACAAATTAGGCCTGTTTTTTCTAGAATTTAGAAGGTTAAGCTGTGATCTGATTGAAGTCTTCAAGATATTAACAGGAAAAGACAGGCTAGATAAAGATAAACTATTTCCACTGGTTGGGGGCAGAGTCTAAAAATTAGGACCAGACCGTTCAGGAGAGATGTTAGGAAGTACTTCTTCACGCAGAGGGTGGTAGAGGTTTGGAACTCGCTCCCACAAATGGCAGTTGAAGCTAGAACAGTTGTTAATTTTAAATCTGAGCTGGATAGATTTTTGTTAAGTAAAGATATTAAGGGATATGGGCCAAAGGCAGGTAAATGGAGTTAGGCCGTGGATCAGCCATGATCTCATTGAGTGGTGGGACAGGCTTGAGGGGCTGAATGGCCTACTGTTGTTCCTATGTTCCTTGAGGCTTAGTAGCCGCCACCATGGCTTCCCTGGGATTTTGCTGGAGAGGGAGACAGAGAAAGATGCTTTCTTCTTGGAGCTCAGTTATGGTCTCTTTCTGAGGCACAATTCAAAACCTCAGTGCTACACCAGCAAGTATGTCATGTGACCACCTCTTTGTTTGAAAACCGAAGTCTCTGGAAGGTTGTTTGAAATTCAGAGTTCTTCAGACGTACTTGGTAGGGGGAGGGGTTTGGCTCTTTCAAAGCCAAAGGGTGTCGATGGCTTTTGATCACTACTATTGACAAAATCCACTCTAGGTAATTGAATTAGCGCACACCCCTATTATTCTTGCTGACTAGGTAATTTACCTCTGTCTCTCAGCCAGCGTTTGTCTTCTCATATGCAAATGGCGCATGGCCATCTTTAGCTGTTCTGTTCTGCTTTTTTAAGTTATTTGCAATGTCCGGTAAAAAGTCTCAGAGTTCCATATGATGAAATGAATATTTTCCATTTGGCATGTGTGATTTCTACCACAACTTGAAAATGGTGTTATGGTAATAGTTCTTGTAGTCTTCCAGAAGTTTTCAAAAGTTCGGTGTAGTTGTGTTCAAATTTTGACCACGTTTTAGAAAGTTACCAATGTCATTGTCTTGGCCATTATGTGATTTGTTCTGTTTTTCAACTTTGATTCATAAACGCACAAGTTGATTATGCTATCCCTTTAGTCAGCTCTTACCTCCTGAGTTTTATTTCTGCCATGAACTCTTCCCGCAGGACAAAATCCACAAGGCCCGATTGTGCTGCCTTTCAATAATGCACACCATTCTAAGTATGACGATCTCTCAATAATGCGCCTTTTAGATGTATTCAATCATTGGATTTGCTGAAAGACTATCCTATAAACAAGGATGTTGAAGTTCAATTTTTCCAATGCAAAGGGAACTCGAGGTTTAGTTCGTAAAGCACACCTCCAGCTCTGTGATGAAGAATTGCAGTTTGGAGGAAAGTGTGCCTGATGACAAATTAGTTTGGTAGGGAGGTTAGTGATGAATAGACCCTGCCCCACAAAGTAACCCTTGCCATCTTAGACTGACACTACGCAAGGTAGACCTTGTGTGACCTACAGGAAAAAGAGACTCTGAGGTTTGTGACAGGAGTGAACACACTTGGGCTGTAGGTTCTCAAGGACCTATTAATCAACAAAACAGGAGATTTCACTATACTTTCTCCGCTTCCTCTTGCACCATGAAGTGTTCACAAGACCAAATGAAGGAAACTTAGTGTTTCTGCTAATTCACATTGGTTGAAGAAAACATAGGCCCTTTGGCCCACTGTGTCCATGTCGACCACAATGCCTATCTATACTAATCCCACCTGCCTGCATTAATTCCATATCCGTCTATGCCTTGCTCATTCAAGTACCTGTCCAGATGCCTCTTAAATGTTGCTACTGTTCCTGCCTCCACCACCTCCTCAGGCAGCTCATTCCAGATACCCTCTATTCTTTGTGTGAAACATTTACCCCTTTGATCCCCTTTAAACCTCCTCCCTCTCACAAATCTATGCCCTCTAGTTTTAGTCACCCCTACCATGGGAAACAGACTCTGGCTATCTACACTATCTATGCCTCTCATAATTTTATATACCTCTATTGTGTCCCCTCTCAGCCTCCTTCACTCCAGGGAAAACAGACCCAACCTATTCAATCTCTCTTTATAACTCAAGCCCTCCAAACCAGGCAACATCCTTGTGAATCTTTTCTGCACCCTCTCTAGCTTAATCACATCTTTCCTGTAGTGCGGCGACCAGAACTGCACACAATACTCCAAATGCAGCCTAACCAACGTTATGTACAATGGATCTCAAATTTTCTCGCTTTCATCAATTGTGATTCAAGTACAGCACAAGTTAAATGCAAAATAAAGCTCCCTGTACCCTGACTTAATGCAGCACAGGTCCTGACCTGAGCAGAGCTATGTTCTTATTTTTTCTGCCCAAGCTGTGAGCCAGAGCGGTCTGACAAAATATTTTGTTGTTTAAGTGGAATAGTGTGGTTAGCAAAGGAGCTGTTAAAAGCAACTTTCTGTCAGGTATTGTTGGTGCTCTACAATCATTAGAGGATGGCATAACAGTTGTCTCTACCCTTTACAAGCGACTAATGAAGCCTTTCTCACGTAATGAACATCTTAGGAATCTTCTTGTACACAAACTGCTGGTTTATTTTGATTTGGTATAGATCGCTGCTATTAGATGCAAACAAAACC
The DNA here is from genome assembly GCF_036365525.1 of Heterodontus francisci. Taxonomy (NCBI): domain Eukaryota; kingdom Metazoa; phylum Chordata; class Chondrichthyes; order Heterodontiformes; family Heterodontidae; genus Heterodontus; species Heterodontus francisci. The sequence goes on from NC_090374.1 coordinate 121,840,450, forward strand.
CTTGCTTTTTTTTTACTTTTTGTAATGCATTAGTTGCTCCCCAGGCTTTCCCTAATTTTTGCAGTGTTTATAATTCATCTACTATACCTGTTGTTAGGACCAGGTGAGAAAGGGGGTCTAGGGTTCCTTCTTAGCCTTCACCTGGTCTTAGTGTAACAGGGTTTAATTTTAAACACACCTAACCCTAACCCTAACCCCTTGGTGAATCCTGGTTCACCGCTTTCCAATTATAAGGCAAAGAAACCAGCACAAACAGGATGCCTTGGGTTTAAAAAAGAAAGGTTGAAATTTATTAAACCTAAACTTAAACTCTAATTCAGTTAACGCCTATGGATACGTGACGTGCCCACGCTAGCATGCATACGTGATGCCAATAGAGATAAAAAAGCAGAAGAAATGAAGTGGAAAAATTTGAGGCAATATCTGAAGAGGGTTTTTGTTACGGTTCTTCGAGCTCACTGTAGAGTCTTTGATTTTAGGTAGATCTTGCTTTTCGTTGGGGCCCAGTATTCTTCTTAAACCTTGTTCGCTGTAGGAGCCTTTTCTCTCTTGGGGTTCATGTGTCTTCAGTGGATTTGAAGTTCTGTTAGAAAAAGATGGGAGCAGACAGGAGAGGCTGTGACGAGCCAGCCAGGAGAGGTCTTTTCAGTCCAGGAGCAAACAGACACTGAGTTCAAACTGTTTGTACAATTCAGAAAAACCCAGATTGCCAAGCTGGTTAGTCATGTGACTAGCTGGTCTGACTACGTCTGTTTGTGGATTCTCTGGTCATAGCCAACCGTGGAATTTCTCTTCTTACACACAATACCTGGTGCTCAAAGTCCATTGTGGGTTGAATTGGAGCAGGGAATAGCCCCTTTGTTCTTCCAAGCATTGGCTGTAAGGATGCAAAAAATGTTTTTCCAGCCAAGGACCTGGTGATTTTTTAAACAAGTCCTTTCTTCACTTCAGCAACAGTTTGAAATTTAGGCCGGAATTTTACCGGCATTAAACGTGTCTCTTCAGAGGCGTCCGGATGGTAAAATGAAGCACGATGATGTTTGGCTGTGTTCCCGTCATCATTACGCGCAGATGTCATTTTACCAACGTCGGAAGTCGGGTGTGAGCGAGTCTGCGCTCTCCACCCAGATACTAGTAATTGAAAGGTAATTGAGGTCGTTTACAAAGCAATTGACTACAATTTTCCGTATGAGGTCTGATTTAACGTCCGTAAATCGGCTCGTGGGGCGTGTCGGCCAGCCGGCAGGTTCATAAGGGCAGCAGGCATTGATTCAGGAGGGAGTTGGAAGTACAATTTTCAGTTTTACTCTGAAATAATTCTAATGCTATTTGTATATCCTGACAAGGTGTGTGACTTGCAACTAGTGCTAAAGGATTCATCTGAGTGTTCTGCACTGCTGATGAGGACCCATCAACTTTGATTTATGTGGTGAAAGGAAGGGGATCTCGTGAGTCAGTCCTAACTGCTGGAAGCTAATACCTGTGGTCAGAGCATCTGGTGAGTAGTACAGCAATGGGAATTGTTCAGTGTGGAGGTGGATCATCAGATGAGGAGGACCTTGGCCCTATGAGGGACAGAAGGACAAATGTGCAGGGGAACATGCAACAAGCTGACCCAATGCACCATCGTGATGTGGGAGGGAGAGCAGGTGGCAGAGTTTCCCGTTAGCGAACACGTCAGGATACGTGGCTACCCACCAGGAGGGGCATACCGGCTGCGTCTGAGCTACCTGCAGCTGTCAGATCGCCAGTGCAGAAGAAGACTGCGGCTGTCACGGGAGACTGTCACATCTCTTTTTGAGATGTTGGCAGTGGATGTTTCCTCAAACTGTATCAGAGGCCATCCAATGCCGGTCGCTCCAAAGGTTATAATATCTCTTAACTTCTATGCGTCTGGCTCATTCCAAGCCTCAGCAGCAGACTTGTGCGGAGTCTCACAAGCCGCAGCGCACCACTGCATCAAGGTTGTGACTGATGCATTGTTCCAACGTGGTAACCAATTCATTACGTTCAAGGCGGACAGCACTTGTGAGGCTGAGCGAGCCAGAGGCTTCAGCACTATATCTGGGTTTCCATTGGAACAGGGCGTGATTGACTGTACTCATGTGGCCTCCAGAGCCCCAGCAGGTCAGTTGGGGGCATTGATTAACCGCAAGAGATACCATTCAATGAACGTTCAACTCGTCTATGATCATCGTCAGAGAATCATGCAGGTGTGTGCACGTTACACTGGGATTTGTCATGATGCCTTCATTCTCCGAAACTCCCACGTACCTGCACTTTTCAGGCCTCCAGACAGAATGGAGGGATGGATACTTGGCAACAGGGGTTATCCTCTGAAGACATGGCTCATGACACCAGTGAGGAATCCAAGGGGTCATGCGGAGGAACCATACAGTGAAAGCCATGCGGCCACCACAGTGACCATCGAACAAACTATAGGCCTGCTTAAGATGAGGTTCAGGTGTTTTGACCGCTCAGGTGCAGCACTGCAGTACGCACCTTCAAGGGTTGCAAGAATAATTGTCGTCTGCTGTGCCTTGCATAACCTGGCGACTGAAAATGGAGAGGCACTGGAGAAGGATCAGTGTCATCGCAATGTGTCATCAGATGACGATGATGTTTCTGATGATGAAGCTGGACACCACTGACTTGATGGTCATGGAGAGGAAGCTGAATTTAATTTGGATCTAAGTGCTCGATAGACAAGGGTGTCTTTAACAGGCAGACGTTTCCATTGAGAGTCTGTAAATTTTCGCACAATTGGAATTACCGTATGACAAGACTAATTGTGAGGCTCTGAAAGGGCAAATTCACTCACCTTCACGGGGAGAGAGAATGCAACGATGCAATCCTTCACATCATGAGGAACGCCACGCAGGTGTGAGACCTTACATGTTGAACTACTTTTGTTGAGCAACGATGTTGCAATTGACTTCAGGAAAGCCATGACAAAATCTCAGAGAACCCGATTTTATGACAATATTTTATAACACATTCAAATAAAAAACCTTTCAATTCACCCTGTGAACCATTAGTGATGTTAAAGTGATTTCTTAAATCTTTTCTGAGTGCTCTTTCGGGTGCATGATCCCTCGCCACCAGACACACCAGAGGCAGGTGGCTGAACTGTTTGCTGCACTGCTTGTGATGACTTTGGCGGACGTCCTCTGCTTGCTCGCGGCCGTGAGGGCCCCAGCATCTCGGGGTTTCCCTGAGAACTCTCATGAGTACGCTGTAACACCTTGGGATTTCGCTGATCACATGTCCCTGGCAGAGGGAGCAAGGAGCTGGAGGATGCATCAGAGGCGCCCTGAGAGGAGCTCCCATATGCGATCTGCTGCCCCTGTGTCCTCGTGAGGCTCTGACAATCCTCAGTGGTGACATCAGAGGGATGGGTGGCCTCGACCTGGCGCCAGCGCATCAGATTCTGCTCTCTGATGCTCTGGTCTAGGGAGGCCACAATCGATCTGACGTCACGAAGTGCATCCAGAACTGGCCCTTCCACTGCAGCCGCCAATCTGTCAATGGGGGAAGCCAGATGTTCAATTGCCTGAGAGTGAGCAGAAATCATACTCTGGATGGATGTAGCCAGATTTTGATTAATTCCGCGCATTGTCTCAGGCAGCTCCGCCAGATTTTCAAGGACCGCTTGCTGCACCTGCAACATCTCCTGCCGAATGGATGTTCTCAAAGGCCTGTCATCAGCTTGCTGCTCTGCACTGGCCTGGCCTCCCACACTCCTCCGAATGTGTGAGGCAGCGGCCGATTCTGCCTCAGGTGGCTGGCCTGGCACCTGTGCTGTGCTGACACCTGGATGTGAAATTGAATCCAAGGACACACAAATCCCAACCGAGGTGTCTGTATCTGCGCTGGTGCTTGGTGCGTCGCGAGGATGTGACGGTGCGCCCTCTGAGGCGCCCTCCTCAACCTCAGAGGTGGATGGTGGTACAACTGAGACGCTTCCTGTTCCATGCAGTCCGTCACCTGCTGGTAAAATCATATTGATCAGTTTGGTCAGAAAGCCAGAGTGGAAAACGTGTATTTGAGTCCATTATGGTCACATCAGTGTGATGGGACTTTTGAGGGCCTAATTATGTTCATTAGTAACTCATAACAACATTGGCCCATCAACCTCCCCCAGCCTGCCCCCTCCCCCCCGGAATGCACTATTACATCACTTTCTGGATCACTCACGATCATGGCCATGTCCACCAGCCTCGCCATCTGCTACGGCTCATCCTCCTTCCTCCCCTGCTATCATCAATGCGTCCTCCTCCATTCCACTGAAGAATGCTGGACAGGCCACGCCACCACCTGTCCGGGACCTACCTCGGGCGTTGTGTGCCCTCTTTTCCTAATGAAAGAAAAAAATTAGGTCAAACATTTGTGTGAGCATTTCACGCAATCACCCAAATGGGTTGATGTGGCTTTTAACTGCTGTGCCATTGTTGAGCGTGCCCTCATCAATCCCTGCTTAATGTTCATCTCACATCTGCCCATCTTGCATCCCAATGCAAGGAGGCAGTCAGGCAATGATCATACAGGGGTTCCACATTGCATCATGAATACAAATACACCCTCCCTTGACAAAATAACGATTAGATGAATGAGGAATGCCCCTTACCCGGGCAGAGCGAAGCAGGTCATTGAGGCGCTTGCGGCACTGTATCCATGTGCGCTGAACGACGCCGTGGCTGCTGACCTCCTCCGCGACCTCCAACCAGGCCCTCTTTGTCACTGTCGACGGTCGCCTTCTACCATCTGGGTTGAAGAGGATATCACGCCACTCCTCAACCGCCTGAAGGAGGATCTGTAGTGAATCATCTGAAAAATGGGGGGCTGAGCGAGTGCTTCTCCCCTCCATGACTTCCTCCACCTGTGTTTAAATCTCTAACTCCTTCTGCACTAACAGAACTGCAGCCTCTCAGTGAACCACCACTACTACTGCTGATTTTTAAACAATGAATGAGTACCTGGTCAATTTCATTGAGGTAAACGTTTTTCAAGGGATTACGTCAGACATTCCCGGCTGTGGCTCCGCCCCCAGTGATGTATATCTTCCCGCCCGCACCAGCTGATTCAGGTCTCAGTCACGCTGCGGCCGCTAATTGGCTGCCCCGCGCATGATGCAGCGGGGGAACGGAGGCCGCATCCGTTTGAGTTCCACCCGTGCCGGAGCCAGCGATTGTGGTAAAATTCCGGCCTTAATGTCCATATGGTGAAATTAATATGCCCCATTCTTGGCAGATGTGGGTCCAGCTTGACACCTCCACACCTAGCGGAATGAAATGCGATTTGAGAAAAGCACATTTCATTAAAAGAGTCGAGAGAAAATATAAGATACAGAAAAAAAACATGCATTTCTCTCATTCATTCCCATTCATTCATAAATCCTAAAACTTATTACAGCCTGTCTTTTCTTGGTGGCAGTGCTGCTTTAATTGCCCCTTTATGGCATCCCAATAAACGTATTTTTGGTGAAGATTTTCTTCAGTTTGCCCATTTCCATGGCTGCCTAGGGTCGTTGAGATGGTCAGGTTTAATTAACCCTGAGTTGGATTTTTTTTTCTCCAGGAGAGTCAGTAATGGGTGAGTCTATCCTGAACTCTCTTTCAGTGCTTTGCTGAGTCATGCTTCATGCTGAGACTTCAGGGGGGTGGTTCTCTTTTTTTCTGACTGTGGGGGAGGATTCTTTTCTAATCTCCCCTTTTGTCTTCTGGGACACTCCTGCCTGCAGGTATTTGTGCAGACTGTACTACACTCCCCTTTGGCATCACCTTCAAGGTTTCTCTGCCCCCTAGAGGCCTTTCTTTGTCTGTAAATGCTATTAGTAACCCTGGTGAGGTGCTTCCAGTCTCTTCATTTACAGAGAAGGATGTGGGGTCTAACTTTTCAAATTTTTCAGGTTTGGCTGACCGGACAGTAGGGGTTTTCATCTGGGATTCCTCCCGGATTCCCTTTAACCTGCCTTCTTGGTTGCTTTTTCCCCTTCCCTTTCTAACCTTTTGTCAGCCTTGTGCCTGCCTGTCCCCTTTTGTTCTCGGCAGAGGTCCCTTGCAGTTCACCAGCCCTCTGTTGGAGGGTCCTCCTAACACACCAGTACAGGACTTAGGGGTGCAGGTTTCACTAGGTTGGGGTTTCCCCTAAACCTGGCACATGTGGCAACTCTTGCAGTACTCCACCACATCTTTGTGGAGTTTTGGCCAGACAAACCACTGTCTTATGCGGGCTTTGGTCTTTCGTATATCGGCATGTACAGCCACTGTAGTCTCGTGGGCCTCCTTACTATTTCTCTACGGTACCTCTGTGGCACCACTAATTGGTGAACTACTGTCCACTCCTTGCTCTCTGGTCTGTGAGGAGAACTCCATTTCCTCATCAGTACCTCATTCTTTCAATAGTAGCAATCAGGGACTCCCTGTGCTAACTCTCGCAATACTGGGTCAGCTCGCTGAGCTTCAGCTAGGGAAGATTTATTTAACTCATTCCCTGGGTCTTGTAACTTTCCAAAGAAAGTCGGCCAGGCAGACCTCATGGTCATCTGCCTGCAGTGCCAATCTAGTCTTTATTTATTTATTTAGAGATACAGCACTGAAACAGGCCCTTCGGCCCACCAAGTCTGTGCCGACCAACAACCACCCATTCATACTAATCCTACATTAATCCCATATTCCCTACCACACCCCCACCATTCTCCAACCACCTACCTACACTAGGGGCAATTTACAATGGCCAATTTACCTATCAACCTGCAAGTCTTTGGCTGTGGGAGGAAACCGGAGCACCCGGCGGAAACCCACGCAGACAAAGGGAGAACTTGCAAACTCCGCACAGGCAGTACCCAGAACTGAACCCGGGTCACTGGAGTTGTGAGGCTGTGGTGCTAACCACTGCGCCACTGTGCACTCTGGGGAAGCTGGTTTGATCATGGCCTGATCCACTACACAATCAGGGACTCAGCACGGGTCCGTCTCCCAACACTGCCCTGTCACTCTGATCTCCTGCGGTCTTTCTTTCACTACTGGGGGGGCTACCACCTTCACTGCCTCCAGATCATTGCCTAGGAGCAGGTCAACCCCGTCCACAGGCAAACTAGGGACAATCCCTATGGTCAGCAGTCCCGAAACTAGGTCGCACTCCAGGTGCGCCCGGTGTACAGGTGCAGGCATACACTGTCCTCCAATACCATTCGCTACCATTTTGATGTTCACTGCACTCTCTGGGGGAAAGGTTAGGCCTTTTCCCAGTAAAGGTGATCTAGTCGCCCCTGTCTCCTTGAGAATTACTATGGGCTTGCTTGCCCCACTCAAGGGGTATGGGGTTACTTGCCCTTCAAACACAAAACCCTGATAGCCTTCAGGAATCCTATTCACATTTCCTGCACTTGCAGTAGTAAATTTCCTGTGTTGCACTCTTACTGCAGTTAAAGCTACAGCTTGCTCTGCTGTGCTTTTCATCAGGTTCGCTTTTGCACTGAACGGATGTCCCCTGATTAACCCTACAGGTTTTCCCTTTAGTTTTCAGCAGTCAGCCTTTAGATGATCTGCCTTTATTACAATGGAAGCACACATGTCTCCGGATCTCACTCTTGCTCACCGCGCCTTCCTTTTTGGCTAGAGAAGGGCCCCCTGTGTCTTCTGCTTTTCTTTCCCTCCCAGGACTGCTTGGGCTCCTATCACCTTCCCACCCTTTGTCCTTTTTGGATTTGTGGGGGTGACTGGGAAAGGTTCTCCCCTGGGAAACTGACTTATAAATTAAAGCAAACTCATTAGCCAGAACGGCTGCTTGTCGGGCTCCCTGAACCTGCTGCTCCTCTGCGTGGGTTTTTATTGAGATTGGGAGAGAGTGTTTAAATTCCTCTAATAGATTTACTTCTCTGAGATTCTCATCGCTGAGCTGTACTTTAAGAGTCCTCAGCCACTGGTCAAAAGCCAGCTGCTTGCTTCTTTCAAACTCCAGATAAGTTTGAGCTTGCTTCTTGAGGGTTCTAAACTTTTGAGTTTAGGCTTCGGGTATCAATTCATGAAAGTGATTTCTGACAATGCAGCAGCCCGCTGATGTCATCAAAGTGCGCCAAGCTGTGCACATGTGCAGCTATAACTTGCCAGGACGAAGTGGCGCATGCGCGGGATGATGTCACCACGCAACACCAACGTCATCGCGTAACCGCGTCTGGTCCATCTTCGCACATGCACAATACAGCTTCATCGGGTATCCAACCCGCCTCTCTTTTCCCCCCCCCCCCCCACCCCACCCCCCACCTGCACTCGGCTGGAGGAAACGGCTGAATGGGAGACTTAGAGGCTGGAGCTCCCCCCTCCCCCACCCCCCCAACTAGCTGCTCGCTCCGGACCTCGCTGTTCCCCTCCACTCCACTCCCCTGGCCGATTGTTCCCCACTCCTTGCTTCACGCCACCCCAATCTCCAGTCGCTCACTCCCTGCTCTCCCCTACCCCCGCTAGTTCCATGCTGTGCTGCTTCCCTCCTCTCAGCCTCTCGCTCCTACGTTGTCCCGTCACCTCTTGTTTCTTCAGGTGGTGCGTTGAGACCGATCAAACATGGGAGTGAATGGCCGAGAGGAGGGAAGTGGCACGGCTTGGAGCTAGCAGTTGGTGGGGGGAAGTGGGGACTGAGCGACCGGAGAGCGGGTGCCGAGGAGCGGGAAACAATTGGTCAGGTGGGGCCAGCGAGGTTTGGTGCAAGCGGCTGAAGTGGGGAAGCGGTTGGTGGAGAGGGGGAGAAAGCGAGTTGCCGAGGGGGGAGAGAGCGGGCATTGGGGCAGGAGTGAGAGGCTGCGTTTGGGTGAAATCAGTCCTGGTCAGTCATATAATCGAATCACAATAAAGCATTGGCAGCACATTTTATACTCTGTCCGATTTCCAATGGAAATATAATCATAAAATTCCTTTTGCATTTAATAGGATTACTGGAATATTAACTGGATCTGAAGATTACAGTTAGTACAGTTAGCATATTACTGGGCTTCCATCCAACTTAATGTAAGGTTAGTTTGCTAGAATGATCTAACTATAAGCATTTCCTGTGATTAATTGATCAGCGCCATCTTTAATCCTGGCAGTTGCCTGAATGTCGCAGATGCTGACATTCCAGTTGAAGAACCTGCATTTGCGCATGTGCAAGTACTGCGCCACCTAGTGGCTGCGTTGTCAGCAAATGCAGCCTTAATCCATATGCCCGAGGATAGCACTTTTTTATCTGTTCATAATTCAATAAACTCTCATCTGGCAGCAGGGAATAAACCTCATGGGCTTTTCCGGTTAGCTTGCTTTGTTATGAAAGAGGCCAGGTCTCAGCTGGTCATTTTAGCTGCCTTGCACTTTCTGAAAGGCACAAAAAAATTCTTCTACATCTTTCTCATTGAATTTTGGGATTAGTTGAGCTAGTTTTAACAGTTATGTACCCAACCCTGAGTTATGCTCCACCATATTGGCCATGCTTTCACTGGGGTTACTCTGTCACCCCCCCCCCCCCCCCCCTCAAAAGTTAACTCAAGCCACTTCAGTGCTCTTTCTTCACATTCCTTCCAAAATATTCTTTCTCTCTCCTGTTCCTTCTCCTGTCTCTTTCTTCACGTTCCTTCTGAAAGGCTCTCTCTTTCTCCCTCTTCTGCCTTTCTCTTTCCCTGTCTTCTAATTCAAGTTTCCTTTGTTCCAATTCTATCTTTGCTAACAATACCCTGTCGGAGTCTGCTTCTAACCCTGTTTCTGCTTCTTCAGATTCAAGGGAAAAATGGTTAGCCACTAGTCTTAAGAGTTCAGGCTTCCTAGCCTTGCCACGTACAGTGATCCCACACTGCTCAGCCATTTTTCTCAGCTTATCCATAGACAGTGCTTTTATATTATCCCAAGTTCAGCCTGGCTTGGAGAGCTACTAGCTTCAGTTGCAGACATGTTGTATTCAAAAACACACAACCACAAGAAAACGTGTATTGAAATTTTGCTCTTTTTTGATTGGGAACAATTTGGCTTCCCACTTCCAATTTCTTTCGTTTGTCTGTGGGTAAAATCCAGGACGGTAGCCCCCAAGTTTCTGTTACGACTAGGTGAGAAAGGGGTCTAGGGGTTCCTTTCAGCCTTCACCTGGTCTTACCATACAGGGTTCAATTTTAAACACACCATGTTTTTAGCTTCCCCCGGTCAATCCTCGTTCACCACTTTCTAATTATAAGGCAAAGAAACCAGCACAAACAGGGTCTATTGGGTTTAAAGAAGAAAAGTTGACATTTATTAAACTTAAACTCTAATTTGGTTAGTGCCTACGGATATGTGATGTACCCACGCTATCATGCATACATACGTTACACATATGCAGATAGAGACAGAAAAGAGCAGAAGAAATGAAGTGGAAAAGTTTGAGGCAATATCTGAAGATGGTTTTTGTTACTGTTCTTTGAGCTCACTGTAGAGTCCTTGATTGTAGGTAGATCTTTTCGTTGGGGCCCAATATTCTTAAACCTTGTACGTTATAGGAACCTTTTCTCTCTTGGGGTTCATGTGTCTTCAGTGGATTTGGAGTTCTGTTAGAAAAAGATGGGAGCAGAAGGAGAGGCTGTGATGAGCCAGTCAGGAGAGGTTTTTTCAGTCCAGGAGCAAGCAGACACTGAGTTCAAACTGTTTGTACAATTGAGAAAACCCAGGTTGCCAAGCTGGTTAGTCATGTGACTAGCTGGTCTGACCACGTCTGTTAGTGGATTCTCTGGTTTTAGCCAACCCTGGAATGTCTCTTACACACAATACCTGGTGCTCAAAGTCCATTGTGGGTTAAATTGGAGCAGGGAATAGCCCTTTTGTCCTTCCGAGCATTGGCTGTTAGTATGCAAAAAATGTTTTTCCAGCCAAGGGACTGGTGATTTTTTAAACAAGTCTTTTCTTCACTTCAGCAACAGTTTGAAATTTAATGTCCATGTGGGGAAATTAATGTGCCTCATTCTTGGCTGGTGGGGGTCTAGCATGACACTATCATTTTATCTGTGCGCATCTACTGTAATTCTGGACAAATAATTTTTTATTTTATTAGAGATGCTTTTTATTTTTTTCCTTTCTCTGAATTCACATAATACATGAAAACGTTAGGAAATTATCATTTTATTCAACTGTTTATCATTTGGAAATCCCTATCAGTGCAAGTAGAGAAGGTAGCAACAGAAGTAAATTGATCCAACACAGAAACCATGAGCATTTGTCTGCTGGCTGTATAAGTTCCAAGAGGGATAGCTAATTTTCTCAGCTAGTTCTGGAACTGCCACAGAACCTGCTAAAAGGATAGCATGAAAATATCTTGAAAATATTAAGTTGTGGCCTTATGAGCTGTGAAGGGTACATGGATTTCCCAGATAAAGAAGTATTAAGACTTCTCAAAAGGTTCACCTTTACATGGTATATTGTCTGCTCAAAAGGACCCTATACTTGCTGAAGCCAAAGACCAAGTCTGGGATCTTTCAGTTGTCAAGTGCCTGGAATGGTAGGAGGATTTAGCTGTGGAGGCATAGCAGTGCTTTCCATGGTGAAGATAGTTTAGGTGAAGAATAACTGGACCAGTCATTGTGGCAGACGCATTTGAGTTTTGGCCCATGGACTTAAAGGGCCAAAAATGGGGATTGTGAAGGAATTAGAGGTAGGGGTGAGGGACTATTTGAGCAAATCACCAGTGGCAGGAGGATGTGTGCAATGAGGGAGACAGGTAAGTGGTCAGAGGTAGTTTTGTTTGTGGTTTAGACTAAGGCAGCATTGAGGCCACAAAAGGTGCCATAGTCGAGGAATAGCTTTGGTTGTTGGTGGGGAAAGCTTGGTGAGATTGAGTGGGGACAGAATTAGAAACTGCAGTTTACTTATTTAGGGGAAATGGTGCAGTGGTAATGTTGCTGAACTACTAATCCAGAGGCCTAGGCTTATGCCCTGGGGACACTGTTTCAAATCCCACCATGTCAGCTGGTGGAGTTTAAATTCAATTATTTAATAAAAAATGGAATTGAAAGCTAGTCTCAGTAATGGTGCAATGTAACTGTCATCGATTGTTCTAAAAATCCACCTGGTTCACTAATGTCTTTTAGGGAAGGAAATCTGTCATCCTTACCTGGTCTGGCCTGCATGTTGCTCCAGACCCACAGCAATGCGGTTGACTCTTAACTACCCTATGAAATGGCCTCGCAAGCCACTCAGTTCAAGGGTAATTAGGGATAGGCAACAAATGCTGGCCTTGCCAGTGATGCCTACATACCATGTAAGAATAAAAGAAATTGAAGCTGAAAGTTGCTACTTTGATATAAAGTACTTTAGTAGTTTCGTAGAAAATTCCAGACTAACAATAGGCCATAGGAGGTACAGGGAGGAAATGTTTACTTCAGTTTTTCACTTCTGTCATATGGACAGGTGGAATATTCTAAAAGCATTACGTTTACTCTCTCAAATTTTGCCAGATATGCAATTAAATGGAAAACATCCTTTTTTTTCCCCTTCCTGTCCTGTAGACAGGGATAAGGAGCTTTCTATACTGTTCTTCATATTATAAACTTGGGTATTCTTCCATGAGAAGCATTAGAGCTGTTCCTGATCCTGTTCTTACCTGATTTTCTCACATTCACGCACACAAACATACTCGCATTCACACACACACGTTCTCCAGTAGGGGTTACTGGATAACAATTAGGAGTACGAATGTTGATTGATTTTTTTCTTTGCCCTATCCCGGCACACACAGACTAACCCAGCTCAGATCACCCAACTGAGCAGAGACCGGGAATCAAACTTGGAACTTTCTAGTACTTTTACGTTGGATAGTACCTTTAACCACTAAACCAAAAGGAAGAACTAGAAAGAAAAGAAATGCAAGGGCTAGACATGCAACGTTTATAACCAGAAACCCAGCTGATAATATGACGTCATTTCGAAAGAAGTTTTTAAAAAAAATCTTTTTTATTAACTATAAATGCTGAAACATGGGCAGGATTTTGCCCTTTGGGTCAGAACCCTTCACTGTATGGGAAACAGTCACCCAGCAGTGATTTTCCCCAAACTGGTTAATTAGTGGCCAGAAGGCAGACTCGCCCTCCAATTAAGGACAGCAATTGGGCTCTCGAAGCTGGAGGCCAGTCAGAGGCCCATCAGCTCAGAAGAAGCAAGAGGATGCCTTTTCAAGTAAGAAAGACAGAATGTACCTCAAGATGGAGGCGTCCTGTCCAACTTTTCAAACTTTGAAATAAAAAATAGACTCAGCAGCTGGGCCAACATTGTGGAGTGGTGGCCTGTGACTGCAGTTGAAGTCAGAGAGGTGGAGAGTGCCTTAAAGCCTGCCCGGAGAACTGAGCCCCTGGTCTACTGCTGGGAGGCTGCCTCCAGGCAGCTGGTCTAGTTCCTGATGTCTTGGGGGGCCTGGAGCTGACTGAAAAATCCCAGTTGGCCTCTAACAATAGACCTTAAGGGTCCCTTAATTGGCTACCTGTCGCTTGCGGCCGGGTAGCCCTGCTGACCCCCCGACCCCATCCCACCTCCAGGAAAATGGCCTGTGGAGGGTTGGTGTTGGCCTCCATGCTCATTCCCATTGAGGGGTAGAAATCCAGCCCATGATCTCTAGTTTACTGGAAGTCCATGTAATAGCCTTTTTCTGTTTACTGCTTGCATTGGTAGAGGCTTCAATGAGGGGAATATCTAAAATCATGTGTGGTTTTAATTTTTCACACATTCATTCACCATTTATTTCCTACATCAAATTTAAGTCTTGTCCAAATCAAATGAGGTATATTTTCTTCCAGTTGCTAACATAAGTGAAAAAGGTGAGATTATAAAACTAGGTTACCTGTTTTATACTTGGAGTATCTTTTTTTAACTTGCATTACTGCCTGCAGAAAAATATACCAGCTGATGACAACTCTGCATTTCTTAGACTTATACAGAATCAATGAATTTGAACCCAGGTGATAGAACCGATTTATCTTGCTTAGTGTTTAAATAGGACAGGCATTAGAACCGCACTTGCTATTTTTTTCCTCTCAAAAATTGTATCTGAATTTTATTTACTTTGAGGGTGGCACAGTGGTGAACACCGCAGCCTCACAGCTCCAGCGACCCAGGTTCGATTCTGGGTACTGCCTGTGCGGAGTTTGCAAGTTCTCCCTGTGAACCGCGTGGGTTTTCGCCCGGTGCTCCGGTTTCCTCCCACAGACAAAGACTTGCAGGTTGATAGGTAAAATTGGCCATAATAAATTGCCCTTAGTATAGGTAGGTGGTAGGGGAATGGAGGGAAGGTGGGGATGTGGTAGGAATATGGGATTAGTGTAGGATTAGTATAAATGGGTGGTTGATGGTCGGCACAGACACGGTGGGCCGAAGGGCCTGTTTCAGTGCTGTATCTCTAAATAAGTAAATAAATAAATAAAATGGCAATGCTTACATTTAACTGCCATCTCACGATTCCTCTGCGCAAATATAATTTTGTTGTATGGACAACTTTAGTTAAGTTGGTAGAGCATAAATCTGTGTTTTTGTTAGAACAAACCCCCTCCCCCCCAGTTAAATTGCTAAACATATTAGTAAACAGAATGGAATTTATTTCCTTGCATTACTTCTGGTTTGGTTGAGAACTGTGACCTATTGGACAATATGTGAAAGGTACCCTTTAATGCTGTCATGACTACAAGTACTTCAGCACAGTGATACTCCAAGCTAACCTCAATATTGTGAATTTTCTGAGCTTTGTCTTTGTTTTCTACAATTATTTGATATAATTCTATATCTATGGCAGAGGCCTGGCTGGATATCAACTAGCTGCCGGCTTACTCTTTTCATGGTAACCTAAAAGGAAATGCGGGTGGTGGGGGTGGGTGGGTGCCTGTGGTTAAAACTTAACCATTTCACCAATGTCATCCTTGTTTTCCCTGCTATTGTAGCTTGTGTGTTGGCATGGATCAAGTTGTTTGAGGAGGGGAAATAATGTGCTCTAGGATTAAATCTTCCTGTTATCGGGTTTGCTGCTGAATTCTGCAACTGCATTGGAAAATACTTATTGTGCAAGTCAGTCTTTAATTGCACAAATTATTTTGTATGTTCTAAATATATGTGGCACTGCTCAGTCAGGAAATAACATGGATATTTTAATTGTGTGCCAGTTTCTGACAACAGTGGAATGGAGTTTACTCCACTGCACTTTTCTTCGTTTAAACATTTATTGCTGCTGCAATTATTTCCAGATATTTTAAGTCACTTACTTGTGGCCAAGAGGGTGTGGGAAAATGGTGCACTGACACGGAACACAAAGGTCCGAGTGTATCAAGCCTGTGTCCTCAGTACCTTGCTCTATGGCAGCGAGGCCTGGACAATGTATGTCAGTCAAGAGCGACGTCTCAATTCATTCCATCTTCGCTGCCTCCGGAGAATCCTTGGCATCAGGTGGCAGGACCGTATCTCCAACACAGAAGTCCTCGAGGTGGCCAACATCCCCAGCTTATACACACTACTGAGTCAGCAGCGCTTGAGATGACTTGGCCATGTGAGCCGCATGGAAGATGGCAGGATCCCCAAAGACACATTGTACAGCGAGCTCGCCACTAGTATCAGACCCACCGGCCGTCCATGTGTCCGCTTCAAAGACGTCTGCAAACGCGACATGAAGTCCTGTGACATTGATCACAAGTCGTGGGAGTCAGTTGCCAGCGTTCACCAGAGCTGGCGGGCAGTCATTAAGGCGGGGCTAAAGTGTAGCGAGTCGAAGAGACTTAGCAGTTGGCATGATAAAAGACAAAAGCGCAAGGGGAGAGCCAACTGTGTAACAACCCTGACAATCAAATTTTTCTGCAGCACCTGTGGAAGAGCCGGTCACTCTAGAATTGGCCTTCATAGCCACTCCAGGCGCTGCTCCACAAACCACTGACCACCTCCAGGCGCTTACCCATTGTCTCCCGAGACAAGGAGGCCAAAGAATAAGACTTGTACATTTAAATTTACTTTTGGGATCTATCTATTTTTCTTACACTTGGTTTGAAAAGTAGCTTCCGACAGGGAGATGGTGAAATTTATATGAAATAAAAATTTGTGTATTTACCAATCACTGTACCTAGGGAGAAAAGTACAATAGCTTGGAATTTTTGTTTGCTCAGTGCAAATGGAAATTCTGACCTATATCTCTTGCTGTTAGTGTCTTTTTTTAAATTTGTTTTAGGTTTATAGTGTTGCATCCATGTAAATAATAAATGGGTAACACTGTACTACTTCAAATAATACTGTTTATTAAACTTGAACTTTTTCAGTGGATTAATACTTCTGCTTTTTTGAAAAAAATGCCTGATTACATTTCTACTTTCCTCTCAACATTACTCTAGTTATCTTGAGATATGGGCAACTCCTCAAGATAGTTTATTTGGTGCAGCTGGTGTGAGAATTCTGTGCTTCTGCTGTAGCGTTAATAGGTCTTGGAAACTGAAAACTAGTGGGCTTCAAAACTTCATTGCAAGATGAGTCAAGTCTGCACAACCAACCTTGGCTGCAATCATCTTGTATAAAAAAGAAACACACATACACAACACACAATTTACAAAGCTTCATTGATGATCTAATTTATTTTACACCTGGACAGTAAAATAGAAAGACCTATTAAACCACCAGAGTGAAAGAGATACCTGTGGGGTGCAGCATGATGTGCAGTTAAATGTGAAGGTAGATTCTTTAGAATTTGAAATGTTGAGTCTGCCATTTCATTGCCATGCAACATAGTAAAATACAGGCAACAAAAGTGAGTCCAGTTACAACTTGAGAAGTTTCCTTTCCCCATTAGGATCAAAAAGATAGTGTGGAACTTACTGGTGTAAAGGAGGACGGGTTAGGTTTAGAATGGTGATTCCTCTTTGAAGTACCTTAAAAGGATAGCTGTGCAAGCCATGTTAAATAATACTTCTGGCAACAACACTAGCATAGTAATGCTGCATCCCCGTATATGGGTACACAAAAAAGTGCTGCTTCATAGTTGGCCTGTTCCTAGGTATATAATGTTGAATGTAGCGTGCAAAGCTAGTACTTTGTAGCTGTATCAAAGGCACCTGTTCCTGTCTTTAGATTACGGTATAAACAAATGTGTGTTGAATTAGAATGAAGACAAAATACTGGCCAGTGCAGCAGGGTGTTGTTGAAAATCAATTTTACTTTACGTGCAAGGGATATTGCAATGAAAAGTTACATTTTCTTTGCAATTGAACTATTATATATAGATTTTGAGGACAAGTTACATTGAAATTCAATCTATATACAGTACATAGAAATGTAAATGTTCATCAAAAAAGGATTTAAAGTTTACTTGTAGTAAGTTTGAATTGTGAAGTTTGCTAAAATATAAGTGGCTGAACGGTATGCTTGTTTTATATAACTTGCAAATTACAGTGTGCATCGCATTTATACATATATAAACAGACATTGCCCTTTCTTCTAGCAATAACTGTTCTCTCATTGTACCTTTCTACATTTCAGCTTTTACCAGACCAACTGGTTTTGCTCCTGGAGTTGCTGTTCGAAGTGAAGTCCTTATCTTCCCGAACACTGCAGTGGTTACAGAAGCACTGTTGCCTCAGGGAACAGGATGCAGAGGTAATTCATTTACTGGCCCACTGAACTGTTTTGTCAACACTTGATAAACTGTGCCAGAGGGGAAAAATGCAGTTCACAGAGCTTAAAACGGCAGCTGTATATTCATTTAATAGTCAAAATGCTCTGTAAATAATCAACTCCCCTGTTTCTTCCCCATTAGGTTTAAAAAGATTTTTGGAGTCCTACAATTTTGTTGGTAGGGTGGAAATAAATTTCTATCTGACTTGTACAACAGCTTCAAAATCTTATGTTTCCCAATGGCACTGTTCGAGTTATATTCCACTTCAAAAGTGTTTCACAAATGCTAATGCAGCAGCATTGTTTGTTTTTAGTATTGCAGATAGCTGACTGTGGGATCTTTCATTTGTGGAAATAAAACCCTTTATTTCTGAAAGAAAATCAGTTTAATGTATCACTTAATGTTTTAAACGTACATTTCGAAAGTGCAAAGTGTTTTGGGTCATTCTGAGATCATGAAAGGTTCTATATAAATACAACGGTGGTGGGGGGGGGGGGGGGGTGGTGGCGGATGGTGCTGGAATTTGTTGGTGTAGTGCCGCTTCTAGGTTCTAGCAGCGCTATGCAGACTTGTCAATTCCCTGGGGGTAGGCAGTGCGTGGGTTGTCGTCTTCGAGCCCCTGGGGACTCGAAGCGGTGCTACACGAATGAATTTCTCCCCCAAGTCCTTTTTTGCTGTTGCACATTGCACTGTTAGTTTCAGCAGTCTATCCATCATATCGTTCTATGCTGTTTCTGTAATTTACCACTATTCGTTTCACATTTCCATTGCTTATGTCCCTTTTCTCACTCTCATCACTTTGCAATTGAAACATTAAATGTTCACTGCGCACCAGCCCATTCTATCTAAATCCTTTGTATTTGGGCCACCTTTAATAAAAAGGAACCTGCATTTATATAAGCATCTTTTATGCCCTCAGGATATGCCAAAGAATTTACCAGCCAAATAATCACTTTTGAAATGTAAGTTATTGTTGTTCTGGAGGCAGATATGGCAACCAATTTGCACACAACATGGGCCCATGTGCAGCACATGAGGTAAATGAATGGCTAGCTTTGGTGGTGTTGGTTGAGGGAAGAATGTTGACCAAGTCACTGAAGAGCTCTCAGTTTCTCTCCAAACTAGGGCCATGTGATCTAGGCAGACGCAGGTTTAATGGCTCAATAAGAAGACAACACCTCTGACAATGAGAATTTACATGGTCCTGTTGCGAACTGTCAAGCTTAGACTATCAACTCAAGTGTTAGGACTGAGTCAAGAAGGCAAACAGCATTTTAGGCTGGCCAACCAGGGGGGCTAGAACACAAGTTACAAAAGGGAGCTTGTCTGTATTACTAGATTAGCAAACCTTGAGTTCTGTGTCCAATTTTGGTCCAAGTGCTATCTATGATGCAGATTAAACAGTTCTAGGGAATAGGCACTGGAGCTACAAAGGGAGAAATAAACTTGGAATATTTACACTAGAGAGCAGTAGATTAAAAGGATACTTTACTGAAGCTCTCAATATTCTAAGAGTTATAAACTGTTTGCCACAATCACAAATTTTGTTAGCAGGCACTTTTCCTGTTCGAACAGGAATCATTGAACAGAAGGTTTAGATTCAAGTTTTAAATTTAAAATTTAGATACTTCACACGCAGTGTGGTGAATGTGGAACAGACTGCCCAGAAGACATTTCAGACAGAACTGACTGTCAATATATAATATCGCATCAGAGACACTGGGCTGAGAAAGCAGCTCTGGAGGCAGTGCTGCCAGCAATCTCGTGCTACCAGTGAGCGTGCCAGTTTGCCAGTATGAATGTGTACGACCCGCCCTCCCCTCCAACCCCCCAGCCAGAGGCGGGTAGCCAACTCTGCCTGTTGAGGGCACTCATCAGACTGCATCTGGAATTTTGCAGACAGCACGTGGGCCCCTTCCGCTTAGGCCAAAGCCTGGCCAATGGATGGAGGTGACCTCCCTGCAGCAGGCCTGGGGCCAGCGACACCTCATTTAATTTACACTCCCCCGCTTTCACCAGCGCAGCCATGATTGCCAGAGGGCTGCTGCTACAGGCCATCCCGTGGAGGCATTCCCCCTCCACAATGATTGTTTGGCAGCTGTGGCTGCATTTTATTTTTAAACATTCTAAAGTCTTCATAGGGCGCCTCCATCTTGGTGCGCACTCTTGTTCTCCCATCTACATCAGCAGTGCCCAACTCTCCTGGTGGGGCTGCCGGCTGCTAAAGCCTCGGACACTCCAATTGGCTCACCTGGCTGTGGAACCCGCCTGCCATCCTAATTGGACGGGGCTCCCGGAGGTGGCCTCTTAATTAGCTGCCTCCTCCACAATTGGGGCTCTGCTGCTGGCATTTCTGATTCCTTTCCTGCATTTCAAACCAACGCTGGGGTTGGGACCCGGGAATGTAAATCCAATCCACAGTAACTGATGCTGCCGGCAAATTTAACAGGAAAATAGTTTTAAAAGATATTGCTTTTTTTCATTCTTGATGTGGGTATCACTGGCAAGGCTAGCATTTATTGCCTCTTTGGTCCAATTGAGTGGCTTGCTACCCACTTCAGAGGGTAGTTAAGAGACAGCCCCATTGGTGTGGGACTGGAGTTACATATATGTTATACTGGATAGGGATGGTAGGTTTCCTTCCCTAAAGGATGCTAACGCACCATTTGGGTTTTTACAATAATCCAACAGCGTCATGGTTACTTGTTACCAGCGTTTTACTTCAAGACCTTTTTTGGCACTGAGTTCAAATTCTGAAACTGGCACAGTGGGATTTGAGCTCTTAGTCTCTGGATTATTAGTCCACGCTTCTGGATTACTGGTCCAGCAACAACCACTACATGCCAGTGGGTATAGAAAATACAGTAAAGTATGGGTGCTGCAATATTCAAATGAAGCCCAGACCTCAAGTTTAACCCTTCACAGGGGTTTCCCTCCTCTTCCCCACCCTTAGAACCCATGGGGAATCCAGAATAAGAGGGCACAATCTTAAAATTAGAGCTAGGTAATCCAGGAATGAAATCAGGAGGCACTTTTGCACACAGTGGGTAGTATAAATCTAGAAAACTCTCTCCCAAAAGGTTGTGGATACTGCAGCAATTGAATTTTTCAAGAGAATTAATAGATATTATTTAAGGTTATCGAGGGATGTGGATCAACAGCGGATAGATGAAGTTGAGGTACAGATCAGCAGTGATCTAATTGAATGGTGGAATAGGCTCAAGGGAAAGAATGACCTACTCCTGTTCCTGTACCTCAACTATCTTAGTTGCCAACGTTGTAAATGGCATCCCTGTTACTTGTGAAATGCTTCAGAGATGCACCCTAGAATAATGACATTGCAAAGTGATGACATCAAGGGGAATTGTTTTTGCACTTAAGCCAGTTAAGCAGTCTGGATCATTGGAATTGGCAGGTTGCAGAAGTCTTGGGGGCAGGAGCAACACCTTATTATTTTGACAGAGAAGAAGCATAATTTTGCAGTTGAGGCAGTTAGGTGTTCCGTGTTGGGGAACTGGTAGCGTAGTGGTATTGTCACTAGTAACCCAGAGACCCAGGGATATTGCTCTGGTGACATGGGTTCGAATCCCACCATGGCAGAAGGTGGAATTTGAATTCAACTAATAAAAATCGGGATTTAAAAACTAATCTAATGATGGCCATGAAACCATTGTCGATTGTCGTAGAAACCCATCTGGTTCACTAATGTCCTTTAGGGAAGGAAAGCTGCTATCCTTATCGGTCTGCACTACATGTGACTCCAGACCCACAACAAAGTAGTTGACTCTTAAATGCCCTCTGAAATGGCCTAGCAAGCCACTCAGTTGCACCAAACCGCTACAAAGTCAATAAGGAATGAAACCGTCGGACCACCCGGCATCGACCTAGGCACTGGAAATGACAACGGCAAACTCAGCCCTGTCGACCCTGCAAAGCCACCGAAGTAACATCTGGGGGCTTGTGCCAAAGTTGGGTGAGCTGTCCCACAGACTAGTCAAGCAGCAGCCTGACATCGTCATACTCATGGAATCATACCTGACAGACAATGTCCCAGATACCACCAACACCATCCCTGGGTATGTCCTGTCCCACTGGCAGGACAGACCCAGCAGAGGTGGTGACACAGTGGTATACAGTTGGGAGAGAGTTTCCCTGGGAGTCCTCAACATAGATTCTGGATCCCATGCAGTCTCATGGCATCAGGTCAAACATGGACAAAGAAACCTTCTGCTGATTACCATCTACTCCAACCTCCAGCCCTCGCCCCCACCACTCAGCTGATGAATCAGTACTACGCCATGTTGAACACAACTGGGAGGAAGCACAGAGGGTGGCAAGGGTGCAGAATGTACTCTTAGTGGGGGACTTCAATGTCTATCATCAAGAGTGGCTCGGTAGCATCACTAATGACCGAGCTGGCCGAGTCCTAAAGGACATAGCTGCTAGACTGGGTCTGCGGCAGTTGGTGAGGGAACGAACGAGGGAAAAATATACTTGACCTCATCCTCACCAACCCGCCTGTCGCAGATGCATCTGTTGAAGACAGTATTGATCCGAGTGACCACCGCATAGTCCTTGTGGAGACAAAGTCCCGTCTTCACATTGAGGATACCCTCCTTCGTGTTGTCTGGCACTACCACTGTGCTAAATGGAATAGAATTTATTTCGACTGGGCATCCATGAGGTGTTGCGGGCCATCGGCAGCAACAAAATTGTACTCAACCACACTCTGTAACCTCATGGCCTGGCATATCTCCCACTCTACCATTACCATCAAGCCAGGAGACCGGCCCTGGTTCAATGAAGAGTGCAGGAGGACATACCAGAGGGCAGCATCAGGCATACCTCAGAATGAGGTGTCAACCTGGTGAAGCTACAACCCAGGACTACTTGCATACCAAACAGTGTAAGTGGCTTGCGATAGACAGAGCTAAGTGATCCCACAACCAACAGTTCAGATCTAAGCTCTGCAGTCCTGCCACATCCAGCCGTGAATGGTGGTGGACAATTAAACAACTAACTGGAGGAGGTGGCTCCACAAATATCCCTATCTTCAATGATGGGGGGAGTCCACATCAGTGCAAAAGTTAAGGCTGAGGCATTTGCAACAATGTTCAGCCAGAAGTGCCGAGTGGATGATCCATCTCGGCCTCCTCCTGAAATCCCGAGCATCACAGATGCCAGTCTTCAGCCAACTCGAATCACTCCATGTGATATCAAGAAACAACTGAAGGCACTGGATGCTGCAAAGGCTATGGACCCTGACAACATTCCAGCAATAGTACTGAAGACCTGTGCTCCAGAACCTGCCGTGCCCCTAGCCAAGCTGTTCCAGTAGAGCTACAACACTGGCATCTACCCGACAATTTGGATAATTGCCTAGGTATGTCCTGTACGCAAAAAGCAGGACAAATCCAACCAGGCCAATTACCACCCCATCGGTCTACTCTCGGTCATCAGTAAAGTGATGGAAGGTGTCATTGGCAGTGCTATCAAGTGGCGCTTGCTTAGTAATAGCCTGTTCAGTGACGCTCGGTTTGGATTCCGCCAGGGCCACTCAGCTCCTGACCTCATTGCAGCCTTGGTTCAAACATGGACAAAAGAACTGAACTCAAGAGGTGCGGTGAGAATGACTGCCCTTGACATTAAGGCAACATTTGACCGAGTATGGCATCAAGGAGCCCTAGCAAAACTGGAATCAACGGGAAACAGAGGGAAAGCTCTCCGTTGGTTGGAGTCATACATAATGCAAAGGAAGATGGTTGTGGTTGTTGGAGGTCAATCATCTCAACTCCAGGACATCACTGCAGGAGTTCCTCAGGGTAGTCTTAAGCTCAGCCATCTTTAGCTGCTTCATCAATGACCTTCCTTCAATCATAAGGTCAAAAGTGGGGATGTTCGCTGATGACAGCATACTATTTAGTACCATTCACAACTCCTCAGATACTGAAGCAGTCTGTGTAGAAATGCAGCAAGACCTGGACACTATCCAGATTTGGGCTGATAAGTGGCGAGTAACATTCGTGCCACACAAGTGCCAGGCAATGACTATTTCAAACAAGAGAGAATCTAACCATCTCCCTTTAACATTCTATGGCAATATGATTGTTGAATCCCCCACATTCAACTTCCTGAGGGTTACCATTGACCAGAAACTGAACTGGACCAGCCATATAAATACCATGGTTACAAGGGCAGGTCTGAGGCTAGGAATCTACCTCCTGACCCTGCCCGCCCCCCTGCCCAAAAAACCTATCCACCATCTACAAGGCAGAAGTCAGGAGTCTGATGGGATACTCTCCGCTTGCCTGGATGGGTGCAGCTCCAACAACACTCAAGAAGCTTGACACCATCCAAGACAAAGCAGCCTGCTTGATTGGCACCCCATTTACAAACATTCACTCCCTCCACCACTGACGCAAAGTGGCAGCAGTGTGTACTATCTACAAAATGCACTGCAGCAATGCACCAAGGCTCCTTAGGCAGCACCTTCCAAACCTGTGACCTCTACCACCTAAAAGGACAAGAGCAGCAGATGCATGGGAGCATGACCCACCTGCAAGATCTGCTCCAAGTCACACACTATCCTGACTTGAAACTATATCGTCGCTTCTTCACTGTCGCTGGGTCAAAATCCTGGAACTCCCTTCCTAACAGCACAGTGTGTGTACCTAACCCACATGGACTGCAGCGGTTCAAGAAGGCGGCTCACCACCGCTTTCTTGAGCAATTTGGATGGATAATAAATGCTATCCTAGCTAGCGATGCCCACATCCCATGAACGCATTAAAAAAAATTTAGATGAGAGTATAACCGTAGTTTTCATTGGTTAATCATGGCACCTTTTCCATGATATTCCATCCATTGATCCCATCTACGATATGCAACTCTGAACAGAGTACCCAAAATGTTTTGTACAAGTTGTGAATTTTACAGAATCCTTTCATTTAATAATCTAACATTGTTTCCTATAAGCGGACTACATCTGCACACATTAAAGGAGGTGTACTTCTTCCCCAGATTTGTCCTATCTCCACAAAAATGCCTACCCAAGGGATTAGAAAATATTGCACTTACAGTAATTTTAATGAATTTCGTGTAATCTGTGCTTAGCTACCAAACTCTCTTCAAAATACTGTATCAAAGACCAAAGGTTTTCAAACTATAATTAAATTAGATATTAAAAACAAAAATCAGTGAACATTAAGAGCATTTAAAAGTCTAGAATGAATCAATTACCTTTGCAGGGTCAGCTTTTAATTGAGTATATGAATCTGATAAATTTGTGTAAATATCCATTTCATAACAAATTCAGCTTCTTGAAGATCTTCTGTATTGACATACACTGCCTGCCTATGTACTTCCACATCCTTTTGGGTTTGTTGATTGCTGCTGTGCATGCTTAGCATTGAGTCTGATAAAAATCCTAGGTCTGTTTCAGCTTCAACCATAGCTATTTCAACACCATTCATGCAATAAGCGTGTTTTTATCATAATTAATTTCCATCTTGCTTCATGTTCTGCCTGTCCCGAGCATTGTTTTTCAACAATTTCCCCACCAGTGACTCCCAGTTGTTCTTTCTTACAGCATTTCCCTTGCCCCCAAATCCTAAAGTATCCTTTTGATCAACCATCTGGTTCACTCATTTTAATGAGTTATTCACAAACCCCCTCGTGTGCATGCTGAGTGCCAGCAGCTTCCATGTGGATGTATTGAAAAGTTTTTTTTTAATTTGTTCTTGGGATGTGGGTATGCATCACTGGCAACACCAGCATTTATTGCCCATCCCTAATTGCCCTTGAGAAGGTGATGGTGAAAAGTTAGAGCAACTTTTGTGTTCACTCAGTTTTTTTAAGTGCTTCTTCAGTGTTTTCCTGTTGCTCACAGTATAAATTGTGGTAAGAGAGTAAAGTTAATGCAAAAAGAGGAGGGGAGACAATTAAAAAAAAAAAAATCATTCTGCTGCTAATGTTTCTGATTTCCAGCATTGGCTTGTTTTTTTTCTCTTTATGAAATATCATTGTTGCATGCTGATCAGTAAAATTGGTACATGGTAATTTGGTGTTGGTAAACTTCAAAGGTGCTACCCAAGAAGTTAGAGATGCGAGAAGGCTGTTCTATTTTGAAAGCTCATCCCTTTAATACATTAGCTTTCCCATCATTGCGTTTTATTGTGTTTTAAATAACAATAATACATTTGGATCTGTTGCCTTCTTAATGGACTCTTCCAAACGTTAATCGTTTGTTCCTGATGTGTTCTCAGATTTTTAAAACTAATTTGCATATATGTCCTCTTGGTCAAGTTCCTTGGCATGCTTTGAAGGCATAACCTACATTTACCTTATTGGTACCATTTTATATACTTCAAAGAGCTCTCCCCTTAACTGTTGTCTTTTCAAGTTTAAGCTTTAATCTTTTATCAGAGCTTATCCATTTTACAGTCCATTTGCTCTTTCCTATGTTGAGCTCCTTTATAAATGTAAGTTGTTGGGCATAAAAAGAGAAATCAGAGGATTTTTTTTTTATGGTTCAGTAACCAAAACTGAACACAGTATTGTAAATGTGGTCAAAACTCTGCCTTTTGCAAGTTATATTCAAGCATTATCATTGTTAGCTTTTTAAACTGTTTCATCACATTAAATGAACATTGAAAGTGTCTACCATTTTTTAACCTGTGTAATAGTGACATTTGTCAGTGTTAAATTAGTTTGTTCAACTGCTTAATTAATCCAAATACTCCAGAAAATATTCTGCTGCTTTCTCTGTCTTTCTTGCTGCAAGAGTTGGAAGTTTGCAATTGGTTTCAGTATGCAGCTCATTAATGTAGATTAGAAACAATGAGGCTATGTGCACTGACCCTTACGGAACTCCACTTTACTTCATTTCCAGTCTGACACCTTTAACATGTACAGTCTTTTTCTTATTTTTGGTTAATTTCTTAAACAGTCCCATGTCATAATCTATATTTCTGTGACTTTTAGCTTCATTTAAAATATTGCATGTGGAATTTTATCAATAAAGATTTTTGGAAGCATTAATTAGTAACGGTACTGATGCTGTGATGCTCAACCCCACAATCTCATAATGTAAGAACACTGGGTTTAAATATCTCAACAATTCTGTGCCAAAGAGCCACACTAAATCTCAACCTCCTTGCTAAGAAACCACCTGGGTTTACCACTCAATTTGTGTCCAGAGGTGACTGATGTCCAAGTTTGCCTCACTGAACTATCGTAGATTACTTATTTATTTTTACTTTTATTTAGAGATACAGCACTGAAACAGGCCCTTCGGCCCACCGAGTCTGTGCTGACCATCAACCACCCATTTATACTAATCCTACACTAACCCTATATCCCTACCACATCTCAACCTGTCCCTATATTCCCCTACCACCTACCTATACTAGGGGCAATTTATAATGGCCAATTTACCTATCAACCAGCAAGTCTTTGGCTGTGGGAGGAAACTGGAGCACCCGGCGAAAACCCACGCAGACACAGGGAGAACTTGCAAACTCCACACAGGCAGTACCCAGAATTGAACCCGGTCACTAGCCACTGTGCCGCCCGTTCAGATTGAACATGAATTTACCTAACCAATCCTCAATAGGATTACCACAAGGTACTGAGTGAATGAATGAACTTTTTCTTGCCAGATCAAAGAAAATATCAGACAAAAAAAAATGTACTAACGACTATTATAATTATCTCTACTTAAGCATGGAATATACAAGCAATTAATGCATATAAATAGTTATATATGAGGCCAACCAACAATTTGAATGACAGTGAGTAATAAACAGTTTGTTGCAAATTGAATAACATAGGTTATTGAGGCAGTTAGGTATATCACTGCAATTCAGCCTTAACTAGTTTGCTGAATACTAAATTATAGTTGAGATCAGCGCCTGGGATTACTGCAAATTGCTGAGACTACTCTATGTGTATGTTCCTTAGTTAGCTGACAATTTAACAGAATTGGAAAGCCAGTCTTTGAACAGATTAAAATCTAGTGTTACTGAGTGCAACTTGTTCAGAGCTTATACAACCTTGTCCTTATTGGTAGCGTGGTCGAGTTGATCGTCCTCCTGCAGCATGACGTGGTTAGCTATTGGAACGTCAATTTGATGAGGCCCATCGATGATCGGATTAACTATTCAACTTGGATTATCTGTTTCTGATGAACCCACTTTACAAGTAGCTGTATCTGAGCTGGCTGGCTTAATTTTTGTGGTCCTAATCTCAGACAACTTCTACAATTAATAACAATAACCTGCACTTGTATAGTGCCTTTAAGGCAGTAAAATATCCCAAGACGGGCGGCACAGTGGCGCAGTGGTTAGCACCGCAGCCTCACAGCTCCAGCGACCCGGGTTCAATTCTGGGTACTGCCTGTGTGGAGTTTGCAAGTTCTCCCTGTGTTTGCGTGGGTTTCCTCCGGGTGCTCCGGTTTCCTCCCACATGCCAAAAGACTTGCAGGTTGATAGGTAAATTGGCCATTATAAATTGTCCCTAGTAAAGGTAGGTGGTAGGGAAATATAGGGACAGGTGGGGATGTGGTAGGAATATGGAATTAGTGTAGGATTAGTATAAATGGGTAGTTGATGGTCGGCACAGACTCGGTGGGCCAAAGGGCCTGTTTCAGTGCTGTATTTCTAAACTAAACTAAACTAAGACATTTCACCAGAGCGCTAAAGGCCTGCTCAGGTCGGGAAAAAGAACCTGACTCGGCCGGAGTCCTTCCCACTTTGCACCGAGCCCAAGCCTGACCCGAGCCCGACCTGGCCATTCCTTTACTTACCTTCCTGACGCCGAAGCTGCAGCGCGTGCGTGATGATATCATAGTGATGTCACTCGCTCACTGCGCAGACGCAATTTCGTCCCGGATTCCCAGCTCAGGTAAGTTTTTAAATTTCAATACTTACCAGCAGAGTACTTAACATGTGTATCCGGCCCAGCCCAACCTGATCCGAGCCCGAAGGCCGGACTGGAAAGAAGGGCTCGACCTGAACCTGACACATGTCGTCAGGACCCGTCGGGTTTGGGTCAGGTAGCAGGCCTTTATGTAGCGCTATCGAACAAAATTTGACATTGAGCCGCATAAGGAGTTATTAGAACAGATGACTAAAAGCTTGGTCAAAGAGAAAGGTTTTAATGAGCATCTTAAAGGAGGATAGAGAGGTGGAGAGGTTTAGGGAAGGCATTCTAGAGCTTAGGATCTAGGCAGCTGAAAGCAGGCCACCAATGAAGGAACAGTTAAAATTGGCAATGCACAAGCGGTCAGAATTGAAAGAGTGCAGAGATCTTGGAGAGTTTTAGAGTTGGAGGAGGTTACAGAGATGGGGAGAGATGATGCCAAGGAGGGATTTGAAATCAAGGGTGAGAATTCTGACATCAAGGTATTGCTGGACCAGGAGCCAGTATAGGTCAGTGAGCACAGGGGTGATGGGCAAACTGAACTTGGTCCAAGTTAGGTTACAGACAGCAGGGTTTTGAATGTGCTTATATTTAAGTAGGGTGCAAGATGAGAGGCAAGTCAGCGGAGCTTTGGAATAGTCAAGTCTAGAGGTAAAAAAGGCATGGATGAAGGTTTCAGCAGCAGATGAGCTGAGGCAGGGGCAGAGTTGAGTGATGTTTGGAGGTGGAAACAGGCAGTCTTGGTGATGGAACATATATGTGGTTGAAAATGTATCTCCAGGTCAAATACAAGACCAAGGTTGCCAACAGTGTGGTTCAGCCTCAGATAATTGCTATGGAGAGGGATAGAGTCGGTGGCTAGGGAATGATGTTTGTGGTGGGACTGAAGACAATGGCTTCAGCTTGCGCAATATTTAGGTGGAGGAAATGTGTGCTCCTCCAGTACCGATGTCGAACAAGCAGTCTGACAACTTGGAGACAGTGGAGGAATTGAGAGAGGTGGTGGTGACATCGAGCTGGGTGTCGTCATATAGAAACTAACACTGTGTTTTCACATGATGTTGCCGAAGGGCAGCATGTAGATGAGAAACCTGATGGGATCAAGGATAGACCCTTGGGGGAGTCCAGTGATACTGGTGTGGGAGCAGAAATAGAGGCCATTGCAGGTGATTCCTACAACTGGATAGCTAAGAATAGAAGTACTGCGGATGCTGGAATCTGAAATAAAAACAAAGTTCTGGAAATACTTAGCAGATCGAGCAGAATCTGTGGAAAGAGAAACAGAGTTAATGTTTCAGGTCTGTGACCTTTCTGTGACCAGTACTGATGAAAGATCAATATTTCTGACCCTCCCCCTTTTTATTGCCCCCCCCCCCACTTCATCTGAAAACATTGTAACCAGAAATAGTGAGCTGCCATTCTTATCCTTCTTTCAGCCATGTAATATATCTCAGTAGTATATCCTACTCCAATGTGTCATCTGTGCTCTCAGCTCATCTGCCTTATTTGCTGGACTTCTTGCATTGAAGTGTATACCATTTAGCACTGCCAAGCTTCCTTGTCGTCTATTTTCTGGCCTTTGTTTTCCCTGCCTTCCAAATACCCTTACTGTTATGATCCCCGTGGAGACCACCAACAAACAAACAAGAATCAAATCCACCAAATGTCGCAATTTCGGAAACAAAAACCAAACAGGCAAGATGTCACTTTTATAAATTTTACTTGAACGCTCAAGCCAAAACCAACGTAAATTAAACTTGAACTAACAGTTAAATGATGATCGATGTATACATCGTAAAGGTTAATTAGCAGATGCAAAAAAGGTAGTCCTTACAAGTCCATTGGCAGTTCTATCAGTATGGTGACGTCAAACAGTTTCACAGTACAATAAAATTAGGATCTTCCTCAGGTAGCTTTTCATGTCTGGTCCTCCAGGATGCAAATATGGAAGTAATGATGTCTTGTCGATAGCGAGCGATGCAATCTTCACTTTAGCAGTTCAGTCTTGTCACCTCTCAAATCACCTTGGCTTTCACACCACTGCCCTGATGGTGCTACACCATGGAGAACCAATGGTCAGGCTTCCGACCAGGCTTCTTTAAACAACAACTGCAAGCTTTCACAATTCTGATTGCCTTCTTTTAAAAGCACACCCAGTTCTTTTAGCTGGCTCCAACAATCTGTTGTTTTCTTGACAAACTGAAACAAAAACTTCCAGTCACATGCCCTTGGTGGTAAAAAAACAAGCTGCTTTTTTCCTCAGTCATAAGAATGTTTGATGGTTTGACCTTCCAGAACCTGGAAACCCCCATCCTCAAATTAGGGGCTGTCTCAAAAACACAAACACAATCTGTATAGAACTCCATTTCCACATGAAGACTTCATAACACTTACTCATTTTCTGTCTTCCATTTCCAACTTTTCTTCTCTCCCTCCTGAATCTACTATCAGGTTCCCACCCCACCAACTAGTTTAAACCCTTCCCAACAGCATTATCAAAACCCCCTGTGAGGATATTGGCCCCACCCCTGTTGAGGTACAACCCATCTGCCTTGTACAGGTCCCACCTCCCCCAGAAGCGACATTAATGCCTCTGGAATCTGAAGCTGTCCATCCTGCATTGCCTCTCCAGCCACATATTCATCAGCTCTATCTTCCTGTTTTCTGTACTCATTGGCATGTGGCACCAGGAGTAATCTGGAGATTACAATGTTTGAGATCATGCTTTTCAGTCTCTCTCCTAGCTCCCAAACTTGGCCTGCAGGACCCCATCCCTCTTTCTGCCATTGTGCCATTAATTTCATTGGTGCCAATATGGACCACAACCTCTGGCTGTTCACACTCCCCCCTTAATGTCCTGTAGCCTCTAAGTGACATCCTTGGCACCAGGAAGGCAACATATCATCATCCTGGATTCATGTCTGCGACTGCACATGTGTCTGTCTGTTCCCCTCACTATCGAATCACCTACCACTATTACTGTTTCACTATTTTTTCCCCCACCCTGTGTAGCTAAGCTACCATGGTGCTATGGCCTGCACTACCCAGACGAGCCATCACTCTCACCAGTGATTACCAGTTGGGCAGCAAGATGCACTCCAGGGACTGCTGCACTATCTGCCTGGTGGTCACCCATTCCCTCTCTGCCTGCACTGTCTCAAGCTGCGGGGTGATCACATCCAGAAACGTCCTATCTACGAAACTCTCAACCTCGCAGATGCACCACAGTTACTGCATTTGCCACTCAAACTCGGAAACCTGAAAGGTGAGCTGCTCTAGTTGGCGACACGTACTGCACATGTGGTCGTCCAGGCCATGAGAAGTGTCCAGGATTTCTCACGTGGCACAGGATGTGCATTCCATGGTGCTGAGGTGCCTTGCCATGGTCTTCCTCTTTGTCTTCATCGTCGTCTTCTTCCTCCTTGTCTCGAGAGACAATGGGTAAGTGCCTGGAGGTGGTCAGTGGTTTGTGAAACAGCGCCTGGAGTGGCCACAAAGTCCAATTCTAGAGTGACAGACTCTTCCACAGGCGCTGCAGATAAAATTGGTTGCCGGGGCTGTTACACAGTTGGCTCTCCTCTTGCGCTTCTGCCTTTTTTCCTGCCAACTGCTAAGTCTCTTCGACTCGCCACACTTTAGCCCCACCTTTATGGCTGCCCGCCAGCTCTGGTGAACGCTGGCAACTGACTCCCACGACTTGTGATCAATGTCACAGGACTTCATGTCGCGTTTGCAGACGTCTTTAAAGCGGACACATGGACGGCCAGTGGGTCTGATACCAGTGACGAGCTCGCTGTACAATGTGTCCTTGGGGATCCTGCCATCTTCCATGCGGCTCACATGGCCAAGCCATCTCAAGCTCCGCTGGCTCAGTAGGGTGTATATGCTGGGGATGTTGGCTGCCTCGAGGACTTCTGTGTTGGAGATACGGTCCTGCCACCTGATGCCAAGGATTCTCCGGAGGCAGCGAAGATGGAACGAATTGAGATGTCGCTGTTGGCTGACATACGTTGTCCAGGCCTCGCTGACGTAGAGCAAGGTACTGAGGACACAGGCTTGATACACTCGGACTTTTGTGTTCCGTGTCAGTGCGCCATTTTCCCACACTCTCTTGGCCAGTCTGGACATAGCAGTGGAAGCCTTTCCCATGCGCTTGTTGATTTCTGCATCGAGAGACAGGTTACTGGTGATAGTTGAGCCTAGGTAGGTGAACTCTTGAACCACTTCCAGAGCGTGGTCGCCAATATTGATGGATGGAGCATTTCTGACGTCCTGTCCCATGATGTTTGTTTTCTTGAGGCAGATGGTTAGGCCAAATTCATTGCAGGCAGCCGCAATCCTGTCGATGAGTCTCTGCAGACACTCCTCAGTGTGGGATGTTAATGCAGCATCGTCAGCAAAGAGGAGTTCCCTGATGAGGACTTTCTGTACTTTGGTCTTCGCTCTTAGAGGGGCAAGGTTGAACAACCTGCCATCTGATCTTGTGTGGAGGAAAATTCCTTCTTCTGAAGACTTGAACGCATGTGAGAGCAGCAGGGAGAAGATCCCAAACAGCGTAGGTGAGAGAACACAGCCCTGTTTCACGCCATTCAGGATAGGAAAGGGGTCTGATGAGGCGCTGCTATGTTGAATTGTGCCTTTCATATCGTCATGGAATGAGGTGATGATGCTTAGTAGCTTTGGTGGACATCCGATCTTTTCTAGTAATCTGAAGAGACCACGTCTGCTGACGAGGTCAAAGGCTTTGGTGAGATCAATGAAAGCAACGTAGAGGGGCATCTGTTGTTCACGGCATTTCTCCTGTAGCTGGCAAAGGGAGAACAGCATGTCAATGGTGGATCTCTCTGCTTGAAAGCCACACTGTGCCTCAGGGTAGACAGCTTCTGGAGCCTGTTTAAAGCGACTCGAGTGAAGACTTTTCCCACTATGCTGAGCAGGGAGATTCCACGGTAGTTGTTGCAGTCACAGCGATCACCCTTGTTCTTATAGAGGGTGATGATATTGGCATCGCGCATGTCCTGTGGTACTGCTCCCTCATCCCAGCACAGACAAAGCAGTTCGTAGAGTGCTGCAAGTATAGCAGGCTTGGCACTCTTGATTATTTCAGGGGTAATGCCGTCCTTCCCAGTTGCTTTTCCACTGGCTAGAGAATCAATGGCATCACTGAGTTCTGATTTTGTTGGCTGTTCGTCCAGCTCATCCATGACTGGCAGAGACTGGGCTGCATTGAGGGCAGTCTCAGTGACAACATTTTCCCTGGAATACAGTTCTAGGTAGTGCTCCACCCAGCGGTCCATTTGCTTGCGTCAGTCAGTGATCAAGTCCCCTGATTTAGATTTGAGGGGGGCGATCTTCTTGATGGTTGGCCCAAAAGCTCTCTTAATGCCATCATACATTCCTCTGATGTTTCCGGTGTTGGAGGCCAGCTTAATACGACTGCATAGGTGTTGCCAGTAGTCATTTGCGCAGTGCAGTAAGGTCCTGTCCCGCCACAGTCCACCTGCTTCAATGGATACTTGGAGCTTGGGGTCGCTGCCCGACAACTGGACTGTAACACCGCACCAAACAGCACAACAAAAAAAGGAAAGAAGGTACAAGCCCTTCGTTTTGCAAGCTGGAATGTCAGAACTATGTGTCCTGGCCTGTCGGAACACCTTACACAAATCAACGATTCTCTGAAGACCGCCATCATTAACAATGAGCTCCGTAGACTCAATGTGAACATTGCAACACTTCAGGAGACACTCCTCCCTGCGAGCGGATCTCTAAGAGAGCAAGACTACACCTTCTTCTGGCAGGGTAGGGATCCTGAAGAAGCAAGACAGCATGGAGTGGGCTTTGCCATCAGAAACTCCTTGGTCAGTATGATAGAGCCACCTTCAAATGGCTCGGAACGCATACTGTCCATCCGACTGCTCACTGCCTCTGGTCAGTACACCTACTCAGCATCTATGCTCCAACACTCTGCTCCCCGCCTGAAGTTAAAGACCATTTCTACGAGGAACTCCATAATGTCATTAGTAGCATCCCCAATACCGAACATCTGTTCCTGCTGGGGGACTTTAATGCCAGGGTTGGGGCCGACCATGACTCATGGCCCTCCTGCCTTGGGCGCTATGGCATTGGAAGGATGAGTGAGAATGGACAGAGACTGCTGGAGTTGTGTACCTATCACAACCTCTGCATCACCAACTCGTTCTTTCTTACTAAACCCTGTCACCAGGTTTCTTGGAGGCACTCAAGATCACGTCGTTGGCACCAGCTGGACCTCATCATCACAAGGCGAGCCTCTTTAAACAGCATTCAAATCACACGCAGCTTCCACAGTGCGGACTGCGACACCGACCATTCCCTGGTGTGCAGCAAGGTTAGACTCAAACCAAAGAAGCTGCATCGCTCCAAGCAGAAGGGCCGCCCGCGCATCAACACTAGCAGAACCTCTTATCCACAGCTGTTACATAAGTTTCTAAATTCACTTGAAAAAGCCCTTCAAAACACTCCTACAGGGGATGCAGAGACCAAATGGGCCCACATCAGAGATGCCATCTATGACTCAGCAATGACCACCTATGGCAAACGTGTGAAGCAGAACGCAGATTGGTTTGAGTCTCCCTTTGAAGAGCTGGAACCTGTCATAGCCGCTAAGCGCATTACACTGTTGAACTACAAGAAAGCCCCCAGCGAGTTAACATCCGTAGCACTTAAAGCAGCCAGAAGCGCTGCACAAAGAACAGCCAGGCGCTGTGCAAATGACTTGCCATGTTATTGACTAGACTATTGACTAGAAATACTTGCCAGCTACTAACCAATCAGTTCCTTTCCAGGTTATGACATCACTATAGCTGTTTTGCAGGTGTTGCGTTTGTTGTTTGCTGGAGACTCTTTTCCCCCCCCCCCACCCCTACTTTAACTCCTCAGTCGCTGCGCTTAGTTTCCACTCAGGTCCACCACCAACGCTGTTGCTGCCAGTGAGTCTCTGGGCTGCCTCTCTCTCCTCTCTGCTTTAACTCCTCAGTCGTGGGCTCAGTGTCCATCCACGTCTGCCGCTGCTGGTGAGTTTGTTTTGATTTTCAGACTCAATAAAGGGTCGCACAGAGGGCCAGGTAAGGCAAAGGGATCCTTCAGTTACTCCGAGGAGCTATCTCTGGGCCTGTGCCTTCCAAGTGGGTACCCCCTCACTAGGAAAGAATGTTTTGAGAGCACGTTACGCAATGTATAGGCCATTTTCTACAATGCACAACAGGCACAGAAGATGTGCATCATGTATCCCTGAGACTTGCTCTGCACCCATTCTTCATAGCATGGGAATGGTAATTAAACTGTACATAAATAGACCTATAGATAATTCTGATTGCTATCCTCCTTTGCTGGCTTTGAAGGAGAAAAGACATGAATTTAGGCAAACAATGTCTAAAAAAAAAAGGTTTGAAGAATTTGAGAAAATGAGAGAGGGAGACCAAAAAATTTTTTAGACTTTAAAAAGATAATCTTGAAAAAGTTATGCACAATATTAGGCTGCTGATCTGCAATTTTCGATTTATTAAGTCATTCCCATTGACCATAATCCAATTATATACAGTAGCTAAAATATGCTTACATGAACATGTCTAAGCTAAGTTCAAAACTAGTGACTTGGACTGTTGGCGAACTGAACCAAATTGCAGATAACATATTGTAAAAATGTATTAAGTCAGTAAATGAGCAGCACCTTCAGTGAAGTCTTGAATACTTTTAATTGGCTGCCAGCTACTGCTTTAGTGTAGGTATTTGACTGAGTCTGGTAGTGAACATCCTGCTTTTGCAAAAAGTAGCAATGCTGAACAACAGAAATGCAATCCTGCAACAGTTTTCTTTTGTTAATTATTACAACTTGTTCAGAATTTTGGCAAAGGAGAATTAATCTTGAGGGTGAAATGAGCATCATGTAGTCAACTGCTGTAAGATCATTGCTTCTAACAGCTGATGGCGAGGTAAAAAAGCAACATTTGGCTAAGACAAATGTTGGTCCATTACAGGCAGTCAGGCGAATTTATAATGGGAATAGAGAAATGGCAGAGAAGCTAAATGATTACTTCTTCACTGAAGAAGATACAAGAAATCTCTCAGAATTAGAGATCCAAGGGACTAGGGAGAATGAGGAATTGAAGGAAATTAGTATTAGTAAGAAGGTTGTGTTGGAGAAATTAATGGGGCTAAAGGTTCATAAGTCCCCAGGGCCTGATATTCTACATCCCAGAGTGTTGAAAGAAGTAACTATGGAGATAGTGGATGCATTGGTGATCTTCCAAAATTCTATAGATTCTGGAATGATTACTGCAGATTTGAAGGTAGCAAATGTCACCCCAGTATTTAAGAAAGGAGGGAGAGAGAAAGCAGGGAACTACAGACCTGAAATGAGAACAGAAAGTGTCGGAAATACCCAGCAGGTCTGGCAGCATCTGTGTAGAGAGAAACAGTTAACATTTCAGGTCTGTGACCCTTCATAAACTACGGATCTGTTAGCTTTACATCAGTAGTAGAGAACATGCTAGAATCTATTCTAAAGGATGTGATAAATGGACACTTGGATAATAATGAACTGATTGGGCCTAGTCAACATGGATTTATGAATGGAAAATTATGTTTGACGAACATGTTGGAGTTTTTTGAGGATGTTACTAACAGAATTGATAAAGGGGAGTCGAAGGACGTAGCATACTTGGATTTTCAAAAGGCTTTTGATAAAGTCCCCCACAGGAGGTTGGTTAGCAAAATTAATGCACATGGATAGGGGGTAATATACTGGCATGGATTAAGGATTGATTAACAGGCAGAAAACAGAGACTAGGAATAAACGGGACATTCTCTCGTTGGCAGGCTGTGACTAGTAGGGTACCACAAGGATCAGTACTTGGGCCCCAGCTGTTCACAATATATATCAATGATTTGGATGTGGAGACCGAATTTAATATTTCCAAGTTCACGGATGACACAAAACTAGGTGAGGAAGACGCAAAGCGTCTTCAAGGGAATTAAGACAAACTTAGTGAGTGGGCAAGAACATGGCAGATAGAATATATGTGGAAAAATGTGAGGTTATCCACTTTGGTAGGAGGAACAGATGTGCAGAATATTTCTTAAATGGTAAGAGATTAGAAAGTGTAGATGTATAAAGGGACCTGGGTGTCCTCGACAATAAGTCATTGAAAGCTGACATGCAGGTGCAGCAAGCAATTAGAAAGGCTAATGGTATGTTGGCCTTTTTTGCTAGAGGATTTGAGTACAGGAGTAGCGAATTCTTGCTTGGTTAAACCTTGGTTAGACTTCACTTGGAGTACTGTGGGCAGTTTTTGTCCCCTTACCTTATGAAGAATATTATTGCCATGGAGGGAGTGCAATGAAGGTTCACCAGACTTGTTCCCAGGATGGCGGGACTGTCTTATGAAGAGAGATTGGGGAAACTGGGCCTGTATTCTCTAGAGTTTCGAAGACTAAGAGGTGATCTAATTGAAACCTGGCAAATACTTAGAGAAAGACAGGGTAGATGCAGGTAAGATGTTTCCCCTGGTTGGGGAGTCTAGAACCAGGGGACACCATTTCAAAATAAGGGGGAAGCCACTTAGGACCGAGATGAGGAGAAATTTCTTTACTCAGAGGGTTGTGAATCTTTGGAATTCTCTACCCCAGAGGGTTGTGGAAGCTTAGTCATTGAGTATGTTTAAAGCAGAGATTGACTGATTTCTAAATACCAATGACATAAGGGGATATGAGGATAGTGTGGGAAAAGGGCATTGAAATGGATGATCAGCCATGATCGTATTGAATGGTGGAGCGGGCTCGATGGGCTGAATGGCCTATTCCTGCTCCTATGTTCCTACATCACGTGAACTCATGTTTTGTTAAGTTATACTTGTGTATGTTTTCTGATAAATCTTTGATTCATCTCACCCAAGTTAGATAAAATCTTGGATTATTTTACAGGTGCGCCATCGCTGGTGCGAGCTGGTCATTAAACATAAACATACGGTGGCATACGGGGACTTGGTACATTTTCTGGAACATGATCAGGTACTCTGTTTAAATATATCTTCAAATAAATCATACAAAAATAAATCTTATAGATGAAAAATATCTTGCTGAATTATATATTTTAAAAAGCAGCCAGCAGTTTCGAAGAAATAACCCAGCCTTTGGGATTTTGATTTAAAAGCGCTTCCAGTTCATGTCCTGTGGTACTGAAACAAACACGAATAAACAGCAATAAAGCTAATTAGATGTCAGGGCTATCTTTATTAATATAATGGTAACCTGCTACAATACATTTCAAAAGCAATTAATAAAGTTAAACATCGTAAACACTTAAGTTCATTCTTTCTCGATTTTCTGTGTCTCCATTTTCACACCCATATTCTATCCCTTCTGTTTTTGTGATTGTAATTCTACTTTTACTTAGAACTAACTAATGCATCCTATTTTAACTAGTTGGTACCATCTTGAAAATAGTTTTGTAAACTCAAAACATTTTACTTACCAGTTTTTTTTCTTCTTCCAATTCACAATGCCCATTTTGGAGGTGGGTCCCATGTTGGAACGGTTATCCTCTAATTGGCTGAAAGTATGGTCAAAAGGCTTTCTTTTGAGTTTTTTGAGTGTCAGAACTCAATATGTTGATTAAGTGATCAGACATGTAGTCCTGGACATATAACATCATTTAACTTGATATTTCTAAGAATGAAAAATCAATTAAATTATCAAGA
This sequence comes from Heterodontus francisci, assembly GCF_036365525.1. NCBI lineage: Eukaryota > Metazoa > Chordata > Chondrichthyes > Heterodontiformes > Heterodontidae > Heterodontus > Heterodontus francisci. The sequence continues at coordinate 121,879,713 of NC_090374.1, forward strand.
AAGCAGTTTAGCATCATTCAGTGAAAATAAAGGCCATGATGCTGAATCAGCATGCATTCGTAAACTGCAAGTCATACCCAACAAATTTACTGGAATTCTCACGGAATATATCTTGTGTTCGTGGATGAGGTACCATGTTTGATACTGCAGTCCCCATCGCTTCAAATGTGCATGCTTAAAATGAACAGTCAGGGGGTGGGGGTGGAGCTATTGAAAACAAGCACGGGGATTGCAATGGGTGACTAGCCCATGCCATTAATAGCAATGCAGGGAGGTTGTGCAGCATGCAGCAGACTGTCATGAATCTTGATAAATGTTTTGTTGAGTAATGTAGGGTTCCTCTAGAATGGTCTAAGCAGCTGAAGCATTGTTTCAGCATGATAGTGATCTGCTCTATCACGTTTCATGTAGCAGCATGGCTTTCATATGCATGGGTGGTGCACCAGAGTGATGAACCGTGTCGTCAGCAGATAGCCCTTTGATTTGTCGTGATGCCTCATATACAGCTGACACAGCAGACTGCCACAGAATAGAGGCATCATGTCTTCTGCCAGGATACCAGACATTGAACTGCATGATCATGATCATACACCAGCTGGATGTTGAAGGAGTGGCATTCTTTTCGATCTGGTATAGAACAGAATTGACATGCAGCACCTGCAAAGCAATATGCTTGCTGTCAATGGCACCCTGCACCTTGGGAAGCCTGCAATCCTAGCAAATCCGCGTGGTCTGTCTATTGTTTGTCTGTGGTGAGAGAGAATGGAATATAGTTAGCTCTGTTTGAATAGAGCGCCTCAGTGACCCTCCTTGCCCAACAGTAGACGCCAAACTATCAGATGTTGCAAATATCTCCAGCTGTAACCTGGAAGGAACCAGATGCATAAAAGTTCATCGCCACGGTCACCTTCACAGCCACTGGCAATGCAGTCTTTGTCCTGATTTTGGCTGCAGCAGGTGGTACATTTCAGTGAGAATGTCCTTAGTGAAGCATAGATATCTCACACGTCGTTCCCCACTGAGCTTCAGGCAGAAGAATTGCTCCCTGTATAGCCTGGGTGAATATGGTCTCCTGCTGAGAGCCCTTCTCCATCTCCTCCTCCTCCCTCTTCCAGCAGCTTGTCCTGCTCTGTGTGGCATCTGATCGTTCTCCAACTGATGCTGTATTCCAATGGGAATGCCTACTAGAGCACCCATGTCTGGGAGCAGCTGGTTTGTGCAGAAGTCTTGAAGTCAAGAAAAAGTTCTTTGGTACCTGCCGCAAGACTGTTGACCTTTGCAACTTGAAACTACAGAAAGCACCAAACTCTTTCGAATCAAAACACCAGCTAGTAGAAATCAACTAGCAACTACCCTGTAAATTGTTGAGGATCCCTTTTTAAATAGCATTGGTTGGAGGATCCTTCCTGCTGCTGAACGCGTGTTCAACTGTGCAAGGTTAAGAGAGGGTGTTGGCTGCAGTATTGAGCTCCAAATGGCATCGCTGGCATCAAATCGCCGTTAAATGCTGATGGATGTCATGAACTGCCTAGTCTCCATACTTCTGGCAGACATTGTGTGTACATGCTGATGCCTGCACCAAAATGGCATCCAGCAGGGTTTGCGCCACAGATGCTGTTTTGGAGCTCTAAGGGCACTCGTAATGCCCAAAGAAGTGTGCTAATGAGGCCAGTTTCTTGCCCATAGTTACTGTTTAGTTCAGGCAGAAATAGCTGTGCTTACTCACCTGTGAGATTGTATGAGTGGAGTCCACATGAAAAACTGATGCATGTTTTTATAGATTTATTTGAATTTGACAAAAATAGCACAGTAATCTCTGCAGAAATTTAGACCTAATTTGGTCTCTGAATTGTTTAAGTGGCTTGGGTTGTTTAAATGGTTGTCCTGCTCTCTGAACCTCCAGCTTCCTGTTGACTACAGCCAGGTGGAGGTTGGCACTGCCAAGCTCATGGTCCTTGATTAGGTCTGTGGTCTGGCAGTAAGAAGGTTCATTCAGGTAGTGGTGCAGGGAGCTGCAGATGCTGATGAGCAACGACAGCATTCTTCTAGCTCTATCAAGTTATAGATAATGGACTTTAATCTCTATTGCCAGCAGCACCCAACTATGCCCAGAAGTAACCAATAGCTTCCACCTATACTTGAATGGTGCTGGATGGGCCACAGATACGCTGCACGTGAATGAAGGAGAGAAGCAGGGTCATACTGACCTGCTGTTGGATATCACAGCAGGCCCCAAGGCTACCGGCACTGGTTCACTAACACAGTCCACAAACTCTGTTATATTGTCCATTGTGTTCGCAAGAGTATGCCTGCTATAAGAGATTGGTCTATAAATACTCTTGACCTTAAGAGAACATTTGATAGGGTCCTTTGGAATATTTATGGTTCAGCTAAACTTGTGGAACCTAGAAGAAAATTGCAAATCGAGTAATAAATTTGTTTGGCAATAAAAAATGAAAGTTCCTTAATGATTAGATCTCATTGAGCTCTTCGAGGATTAGTCCTGACCATTGATAAATATTAATTCATGGCCCTAAAATAAATATTTTAAGTAGAGTGTCTTAAGATTCCTAACATAAATATGTTTTAGTTTAGTTTAGAGATACAGCACTGAAACAGGCCCTTAGGCCCACCGAGTCTGTGCCGACCATCAACCACCCATTTATACTAATGTTACACTAATCCCATATTCCTACCACATCCCCACCTGTCCCTATATTTCCCCCACCTGTCCCTATATTTCCCGACCACCTACCTACACTAGGGGCAATTGCTAATGGCCAATTTACCTATTAACCTGCAAGTATTTGGCATGTGGGAGGAAACCGGAGCACCCGGAGGAAACCCACGCAAACACAGGGAGAACTTGCAAACTCCACACAGGCATTACCCAGAATTGAACCCGGGTCACTGGAGCTGTGAGGCTGCGGTGCTAACCACTGCGCCACTGTGCCGCCCATGTGAAAGAGTGAGATGTTCTCTGCAGAAGGATGTTGTTCAGTGATTTGGGAGGTTGAGACGGGATGAATAATTGATTGTCAAAGAGCATTTACTATCAAGAAGTGCAAGTTGATTTGTATTGATGTTGAATTTAGCCAATATTTTGAAGTGCAAATATTCAAGGGTTCAAAAATGCTGAATTCTAACATTGCGTGGCAGCAATTTCCAAAAGCAATCAGATATGTAAATCAGAAGTTCAGGAAAGAGGCAGTGGGCACCATAATGTATTGATAAGGCTACAGCGAGTTCTAGGGCCCCTAGATAAGATTTGAGGTTTACTGTTATGCCACTTAGTATTATAAGGAGAAATAAAGGATCTCTTGGAATGCTGCAGTGTTGGACAGAATGTTAAAGAAGTTCCCTCTTCATTGTCAATCGTTAAAATTACTGTTTGTTGCTGATTTGCAGACAGGATTAATGGTGGCTGACAGGTAAGCCTCAAGGTGCCTAACTGTAAATGATAAAGAATGTAAACTGTCGTTTTTTTCTAAATTACACCCATTACATGATTTGTTACAAAATATCCAGATACAACAGGTGTTCTGCAGCACTTTGGGAAACATTCTGGAGGAGCCATAGGGATCTGAAAAATATATTGAAACATATTAAGCTTATTGTAACGTGTCTACCACATTTAAATGCTGAATCTGAATTGACATTCAACATGATTATTGTTATGAATTTGAGATTGCTACAGTTATCTACTCAGGTTTGTTGATGTCCTTTTCTTAAATGATTTGGTTGCAGTTGTTTTTTTAAATATCACAGTTGATTCCCACTGGTCTCCATCATCTGTCATAATAGAGACATGGGTGCGTAACAATGAAACTCCGTTGTGATCTGGACTGGATTGTTGTGTCTTAAGCGTGTGTACTTTTTTAATCTCTCTCAGAGTAGAATCCTAGAATGGTTGCAGTGCGGAAGGAGGCCATTTGGCCTGTTGTGTCTGTTCTGGTTCTTCGCAAGAGCAACTCAGCAAGTCCCAATCGCACGCATTTTCCCTGTAGCCCTGCAATTTTTTTCTCTTCCGATGTTTATCCAATTCCTGTTTGAAAGTCACGACTAAGTCTGCCTCTACCACACGCTCAGGCAAAGCATTCCAGATCCAAACCACTCACTGCATTAAAAAAACACATTTTTCCTCATGTTACCATTGGTTCTTTTGCCCTTCACTTTAAATCGGTGTCCTCCAGTTTTTGACCCTTCCACCAGTGGGAGCAGTTTCTCCCTATTACTCTGTCTAGACCCCTCCAAGATTTTGAACACCTTTACTTAATATCCTCTCAAGCTTCTCTAAGGAGAACAACCTCACTTCTCCAAACTATCCATGTAACTGAAGTCTCTTATCGCTGGAACCGTTCTCATAAATCTTCTCTGCACCCTCTCTAAAGCCTTCACATCCTTTCTAAAGTGCCCAGAATTGGGCACAATACTCCAGTTGAGGTCAAACCAGTGTTCTATAAGGGTTCATAGTAAGTTCCTTGCTTTTATACTCTATCCCTCTATTTATAAAGCTTAAGATCCTGTATGCCTTTTTAACCACTTTCTCAACCTGCCCTGCCACCTTCAACAATTTCTGCGCATATATTAGGTCTGTTTATTTCTGCACTGTCTTTAGAATTGTGCCCTTTATTTTATATTGCCGCTCCTCCTCCTCCTCCTTACCAAAATGGATCACTTCATACTTATCTGCATTAAATTTCAGCTGCCATATATCCACCCGCTCCACCAGCCTGTCTGTGTCCTTTTGAAGTCTCTCACTATCCTCCTGCACAGTTCACAATACTTGCAAGTTTTGTATCATCTGCAAATTTTGAAGTTGTGCACTTTATACCCAAGTCTAAGTCGTTAATATATATCAAGAAAAGCAGTGCTCCTCTTACCCCTGGGGAACCCCACTGTATAACCTTCCCTCAGTCTGAAAAACAACTGTTCACCACTAATCTCTGTTTTCTGTCACTCAGCCAACTTCATATCCATGCTGCCACTGTCTCTTTTAGTCCATGCATTTCAACTTTTCTAGCAAGCCTATTATGTGGCATTTCATCAAATGCCTTTGGAAGTTCACGTACACCACATCAACTGCATTACCCTCATCAACCCTCACTGTTACCTCATCAAAAAACTCAATCAAGTTAGCTAAATAGATCCGTACGGCTTTCCTTAATTAATCCACATTTTCCTGAGTGAGTGTTAATTTTGTCTCGGATTATCATTTCCAAAAGCTTTACCACCACTGAGGTAAGTGAGAGGTTGCTTGGCTTATAAGGTGCTTTATTTGGTAGTAGGTAAAACACAAACAACACCTGAATATGATGAAAGCCAGGTGGCACAATCAATTCTACTTCTGTTCATATATTGTTACAAAAATAAGAAAGAATCACTTTGGTGGAGGGGGTGGGGGATATCTTTGTTTAATAAAAAAAAGATACACTCTTTCTACTATCTGTTCTGCAAAAAGTGCAGAGATTATTTGTCTTTTAACCTGTTACTGCCTTGGCCCTTCTGCAGCCTTTCTGCTGCCGAAGCTGACTTTGGGTGTCTGTGCTGCTTCTTAAAAAGCCCTCTTTCAAAGCCACGCAGGGACAGAAACAGTTGTCAACACCAAGCTGCTGGATGTCTCCTGAAGGACTAGACATTGCTAATGCCTTGGCTATTGTCTGGGATCCAGCAAAACAATTGCCCATCCTGCATTTAACACACCTCTTGCCTGCCGATAAGGCCAACCAGCTGGGACTTTTTGGGGAAATGTCTCCCTTGTATTTATATAGTGCCTTTAATGCTATAAAAAGTCCCAAGGAGCTTCACAGGAGTATAATAAAACAAAATTTAACACCGAGCCATGTATTAGAGCGGATGACCAAAGGCTTGGTCATAGAGTTAGGTTTTAAGGGGCTTCTTATAGCAGGAAAGGGGTAGAGAGGAGGAGAGGTTTAGGGAGGGAATTCCAGAGCTTAGGACCTTGACAGCTGAAGGCATGGCTACCAATGGTGGAACAATTAAAATTAGGGATGCTGAAGAGGCCAGAATTAAAGGAGCGCAGATATTTCATACGGTTGTGGGGCTGAAGGAGATTACAGAGATAGGGAGCTGCGGAGCCATGGAAGGATTGGAAAAAAAGAAGATTTTAAAAATTGAGGCATTGCTTAACCAGAAGTTAACATAGGTCTGTAAGCACAGGGCTGAAGAGTAAATGGGATTTGGTGCGAGTTAGGACATGTGCAGCAGAGGTTTGGATGACTTCAAGTTTACAGAGGGAAGAACATGGGAGGCTGGCTAGGAGTGTATTAGAATAGTCAAGTCCAGGGGTAACAAAGGCATGGATCAGGAGTCAGCAGCTGATCAGCTGAGGCAGGGCAGAGATGTGTGATGTTACGATGGTGGACAGAGGCAGTCTTCGTGATGGCGCAAATATGTGGTCAGAAACTCATGTTGGGATCAAATATAACACCAAGATTGCAAAACGGTCTGGTTCCGTCTCAGACGGTTTGTCAGGCAGCAGAATGGAGTCAGTGCTAGGGAACAGAGTTTGTGGAGGGGATCAAAGACAATAAGTTTGATTCTCCCAATATTTAGGTGGAGGAAATATCTGCTCATCCAGTACAGGATGTCAGTCAAGCAGTCTGACATTTTAGGGAGAGTGAAGAGAGGTGGTGGCTGAGTGTCGTCAATGTAGATGTGGAAAGTGATGCTGTGTTTTCAGATGATGTCGCCGAGAAGCAGCATGTAGATGCAAAATAGGACACGGCCAAGAACAGATTCTTGGGGAATACTGGAGGTAACAGTGCAAGAGTTAGAAGATAAGCCATTGCAGGTGATTCTCTGACTACGATTAGATAGATAAGAATGGAACTAGATGAGTCTAGTCTTGTCACCTGGAGAAATGTTGGAGTGGAATGGTTCAATAACTGTGTCTAAGGCTGCTGACAAGTTGAGAAGGATGAGGAAGGATAGTTTTTCCTTTGTCACAGTCACATAGGATGTCATTTGTGACTTTAACCAGAACCGTTTTGGTACTGTGGCAGGGGTGGAAACCAGATTGGAGGGATTCAAAAATGGAGTTCTGGGAAAGTGGGTACAAATTTGAGAGGTGACAACATGTTAAAAGACTTTGGAGAGGAAAGGGAGGTTGAAGATGGGCCGGTGGTTAGCAAGTACGGAATGGTTTACTGAGGAGGGGCTGATAACGGGTGATTTGACAGATTGGGTGACCATATGTGAGGAGAGCTGTTTATAATATCTGCTAACATGTGGACCAGGAGGGGAAGTTGGGTTGTAAGTAGTTGAGTGGGAATAGGGTCGAGAGAGCAGAAGGTGGGTCTCATGGACAAGATGAGCTTAGAACGGGCATGAAAGGAGATAAGAGAGAAACTAGAGAGGATATGAGTTCAGGGCTAGGGCAGGGGAGAACCTTAGAGGAAATTTGGCATAGTGGGTTAAGGGAGGGGAGGGAAGTGACTGAAGCAGCTGATCAGATGGTCTCAAACCTAGTGACAAGTATATGAGCTCCTTGGACTTGTTGGAGGTAAGGGTGAAAGAGACAGAAGAGATTGGTTTAAGAAGACGGTTTTCAATAGAGAAAGAAGCCGGGTGTTATCTTTGGGTTCCAGGATGATCCTGGAATAGTGAGCAATTTTGCAGACTAGATCAAGACCTGAAAGTGCTTTATGTCCAGCCACATCTGTCGGTAAATGGCACAACCAGTTGTGTGCCGTATGTGTTGAAGTTTACATCCCTTGGACTTAAGGGAGCGGAGATGAGGGCCTTACCGGGGGGATGGCCAGGGTGCCAGCAAGTAATGGTTTTAAACATTACATAAGCAACAGGAGTAGAAGTAGAACATATGGTCCCTTGAGGCTGCTCTGCTATTCAATATGATCATGGCTGATCTGCCTCAACTCCACTTTCCTGCCCGCTGCCCATATCTCTCAATTCCCCGAGATCTTGACTTCCACAAAAATCTACTGAAGCTTTGCTGTACCTCCTTCAATGCAAGTATATCCTTCCTTAGATATGGAGATCAAACTGTGCTAAATACTCCAGGTGTGGTCTCACCAAAGCCCTATACAATTGTAGTAAAACTTCCTTACCTTGTACTCCAATCCCCTTACAGTAATGACCAACATGCCATTTGCCTTCTTAATTCCTTGCAGTACCTGCATGCCAACTTTCTATGTTTCTTGTACGAGTATACCCTAGTCTCTCGGAACATCAGCATTTAGGATTTTCACATCTTTTAAGAAATATTCTGCTTTTTGATTCTTACTACCGAAGCAATAAAGGAATAACCTCACACTTCCTTACATTATACTTCATCTGCCACCTTGTTGCCCATACACTTAACTTGCCTGTATTTCTTTGCAGCCGCTTTGTGTCCTCCTGATGGTTTATATTCCCACCAAGCTTTATATCGTCAGCAATCATGGCTACATTACGCTGTCTGTGCGTCTAAGTCATTAATAAAGATTGCAAATTGTTGAGGCTCCAGCACTGATCCTTGTGGCGTTTCACTAGTTACAGTCTGTCAACTTTAAAATATCCTGTTTATCCCTACTTTCTGCTTCCTGCCCATTAACCAGTCCTCCATCAATGTTAATATATTACCCCTAGCTACAATGAGTCCTTATCTTGTGTATTAAACCTTTGTGTGGCACCTTATCGAATGCCTTTTGGAAATCCAAGTACACTACATCTACTGGTTCCCCTTTATCCACCCTTCTAGTTACATCCTCAAAAAGCTTTAACAAGTTTGTCAAACATGATTTCCCTTTCGTAAAACCATGTTGATTATCTGATCATTCTGTGATTTTCTAAGTGCATTGTTAATAGATTCCAGCATTTTCCTGACAACTGATGTCAGGCTACCTGTAGTTTCCTGTTTTCTCTTCCCCTCCTTTCTGATTTTACATTTGCAAACTTACAATCTGCTGGGACTGTTTGAAAATCGTGGGAATGTTGGAAAAGCATGACCAGTGCATCCACTATCTCTGCAGCAACCACCTTTTGGACCCTGAGGTAGGCCATCAGATCCAGGAGATTTGCCAGTTTTTAGTTCCTTAAGTTTCTGTAATGCTTTTTCACTGCCAATTGTCACGCACATTGGAAGTGCGCTGAGACAGCATTCACAGACCAACTCTGAAGAGCTTTGAAAAAAACAAATTTTGTCTGTTTAAAAAAAAAATGAACTTTTATTTTAAAAAGTGAACAATAGTCCAAAATGGCTGCTTTTTGTATATCCAGTCTACCCAAGACAAAGGATAACTCTTCAAAGCCAAAGAGTGTTAATGAAATCTATCTTACACCTATCCTAAAAACATCTAAAACAAAGGAGGTGTGAAGTAGCCATGTCCTGGGCCATTGTATGACCAGAGCGTTTCCTAACAGGAGGTGAGAGGTGACACAGTTTTACCTTAAAACAATGTCAGCTCGAGAGAGACTGACCCAGAAGGTGAAGCTACTTGTAACAGCTGGCATTCCAGCAAGCCAGAAAACACATGCCCTGCTGAAAAATCCGGCATCTACAGAGAGAGCTAGAGGTGACCCACCATCTTCAACAGAACCTTAAATCAAGAGAGAAATCTACAATCATCTCAGGCCTGCAACTATCTAGAACTTAAATCTCAGGACAATTCAACCCTCCCCCACCGGTCTAAAATCCACTTACTACCTCTTTCCCTTCTCTACCTGTTTCTTCGTGTGTGTGTGTGTGTGTGTGTGTGCACGTGCTTGTGTGAATGCGTGAGTGAATCAGGTTGCGACAATTTCAGTATAAAGTGTATTGATCAACAAACTTTTTTTAAACCTACAAGAAAACCTGTCGCTGTCTGTTGATTTGAAAAATAAAACACCAAGGGACTAAAATCTTAATACAAATATACTTGCTGCGGTCACGTGGGGAATGTAACAGTGGGAACCAGCCATGCCGCACCATTTGGCCGTATCAAATTGGGAGCTCAAAACCGACATCTGAACTGCCAGACAAATGAGAGATTTGGAAAACGGGAGGAAAACTGATCTCTAAAATTGTGGAAAAATAAACACAGATTTTTGTGTATTCTTCTGTTTTTTTGTTCTCTAAAGTGCTAGAAACAAAAGAGATGGCCACATTTAATGATAAGGGTTGTGTAGAGCAGGGAGAGATATCACATGACAAGTTAAACAAATTAGGTGTTGAAGATTTAAAAGGCTTAGCTACAGAGATGGGAATCACTTTCAGACAAAAAGCAAAGAAACCTGAACTGGTGAAAAGTTTAGCTAACCATTTTAAACTTATCCCTGAGCTATAAGAAGACAGCATAGAATACGAGTCTGAAAGAATAGCTCTAGCTAGAATTCAGTTGAAACCGAAAGAGAAGCAGTTGCAGATGAAAAGGGTAGCGATGCAATTTCAGCAAGAAAGAGGAAAGGGAGATGCAAAGAGAGGAAGAGGTAGGAAGGTTTGAGTTACAGAGACTGCAAACCCAAAATGAAAATGCTACTAGTCACTTAAACCTTATCCCCAATTCAGAGCAAAACTTTGATGTGCTGAGGTACTCAAGACTAGTGCCAAAATTTAATGAGGAGGAGGTTGAGTAATATTTTATTGCATTTGAGAAAATAGCTGCCAGGCTAAAATGGCTGCAAGAATTTTAGACTCTTCCTCTTACAAGGTGATTTGGTGGATAGGGTTCGTGAAGCCTTTTCCCTGTTATCAGAGGAAAGTTCCTCTGATTCTGAACAAACTAAAACTGCAATTCTAAATGCATATGAGTTGGTACCGGAAGCAAATAGGCAGAAATTCCGACACACCCAGAGAAGACCCAGACAGACATATATTGAATTCGAAAGAATCAAACTTAATGGCTTTTGATTGCTGGATACGGTCTCTGAAGCTAGAACTTTCATACGAAAATTTGAGAGAAGTGATGTTGCTGGAAGAGTTTAAAAATCGCATCCCAAGTAGCATAAAAACCCACATAGAAGAACAAAGAGTCACAAGAGTAAGGGAAGCAGCAAAAATGGCCGGTGACTATGAATTAGTACATTAATCCCTAACTCTGAATAAATTTGGGTCTAGTAACTCATATAACCTGGGGAGAGATAGCAGCGATGTAGAGAAAGCAACCACGATATGGTTAGCTGAAACATTTAAAAAAAATCAAATAGGGACGAGGAAAGTTCCCAAGAATGCTGAGTGAGGTAGATGCCTGACCCAGTTGATGTGCCACAGGGGAGTGCAATGGAAGCTGGACAACCGCTTCCGAGTAGTAGTGTCCGAGAGGACATGGGGCAGATTAGGGAAACAATTATCTCTGACGTAAAAGGGAAGGTAACAGACCCTAAAGTGAATCCCACTTGTGAAAATCACAAGAGAACTAAAAGTGAGGTCAGCATGGATCTACACGCTGAAGAATCACCCACTCCGGTTCCAAATCCAAAACTAATCAAATCCAACAATTCGGAGTCAGAACCCAGCCAGGATAAGGGACAGGAAGAAATCCCAGATGCCTTGCAGGGGCTAAAAAAAAGTTAACACCCATTATTACCCTAGGAATAAGAACTATCAATGTTCCACAACCTGAATGGTTAACACCATGTATTGTGGAAGCAGTAGTCAAGGGGGTTAAAGCTTGTGTAAACAGAAAACATTGCCACAAGCAGAAACAGAAATTTTCATACTACAAGTTCACCATCAACCAAATGGCCCTGGAGGTTAACATTCCTAAAGTTCCCACAGATTGGAGGGTAAATAATGTAACCCCACTATTTAAAAAGGGAGGTGGAGAGAAAGCAGGGAATTACAGACCAGTCAGCCTGACGTTGGTAATGGGGAAAATTCTAGAGTCCGTTATCAAAGATTTTATAGCAGAGCACTTGGAGAACAGTGGGAGAATTTGGCAGAGTTAGCATGGATTTACGAAAGGGAAATCATACTTGACAAATCTTCTAGAATTCTTTGAGGATGTAACTAGTAGAGTTGGTGAGGGGGAGCCAGTGGATGTGGTTTATTTGGACTTTCAGAAGGCTTTCTACAAAGTCCCATATAAGAGATTAGCATGTAAAATGAAAGCGTATGGGATTGGGGGTAGTGTATTGCAATGGATAGAAAATAGGAAACAAAGACTAGGGATAAATGGGTCATTTTCCGAATGGCAGGCAGTGACTAGTGGGTTAATACAGGGATCGGTGCTAGGACCCAAGCTATTCACAATATACATTAATGATTTAGATGACAGAACTAAATGTAATATCTCCAAATTTGCAGATGACACAAAACTGGGTGGGAGGGTGAGTTGTGAGGAGGATGCAGAGAGGCTTCAAGGTGATTTGGACAAGTTGAGTGAGTCGGCTAATGCATGGCAGATGCAGTATAATGTGGATAAATGTGAGGTTATCCACTTTGGTAGCAAAAACAGGAAGGCAGATTATTATCTGAACGGCTACAAACTAAGAAAGGGGAATATGCAGCGAGACCTGGGTGTTCTCATACACCAGTTGCTGAAGGTGCAACAGGTGGGAAAAAAGGCAAATGGTATGTTGGCCTTCATAGCGAGAGTATTCGAGTTTAGGACCGGGGATGTCTTGCTGCAATTATACAGGGCCTCGGTGAGGCCACACTTGGAATATTTTGTGCAGTTTTGGTCTCCTTATCTGAGGAAGGATGCTCTTGCTATAGAGGGAAGGTTTACCAGACTGATTCCTGGGATGGTGGGACTAACGTATAAGGAGCGATTGAGTCGGTTCGGATTATATTCGCTGGAGTTCAGAAGAGTGAGGGGGGATCTCACAGAAAAGTATAAAATTCTAACACGACTTGACAGGGTAGATGCAGGAAGGATGTTCCCGATGGTGGGGGAGTCCAGAACCAGGGGTCATAGTCAAAGGATATGGGGTAAACCTTTCAGGACTGAAATGAGGAGAAATTTCTTCACCCAGACAGTTGTGAGCCTGTGGAATTCGCTACCACAGAAAGCAGTTGAGGCCAAAACATTGTATGTTTTCAAGAAGGAGTTAGATATAGCTCTTGGGTCTAAAGGGATCAAAGGGTATGGGGCAAAAGTGGGAACAGGCTACTGAGTTGGATGATCAGCTATGATCATAATGAATGGCGGAGCAGGCTCGAAGGGCCGAATGACCTACTCCTGCTCCTATTTTCTATGTTTAGTGCAAACTGGTGTGAGAGAAACCACAATCCCATTTGACAACACGTAAGCAGAAGAAATGCAATTTTCTGATGGTACCTCATTCAAAGAAAGGATGATGAAAAATGTAGACTGGAAGCTTGAGGAGTGAATGAAATGAATGTGTAATGTTATGTGACGCTAAACTGTTTCTTTTTTCCCTCTTTCTAAGTCCAAAAAATGAGAACAAACAACATAAAAATTAAATCAAAGGAATTTCATTTTTTCCCTTTTGGGGGAAGTATCACACGCACAGAAGTGTATCGATACACAGACTAACTCTGAAGAGCTGCGAAAAAACTAACTTTGTAAAAAAAAACTTTATTTTAAAAATTGAACAATGGTCCAAAATGGCCACAGAAGAAAAAGAGGATTAGCCTTTTGTGCATCCAGTCTTACAAAGAACAACTCTTCAAAGCCAAAAAGTGTTAATGACATCTATCTTACATCTATCCTAAAAACATCCACAATTGAATATCTTCTAAAACAAAGGAGGTGTGAAGTAACCACGTCCTGAGCCATTGTGTGATCACCATGGGTAGAAACCAGAGTGTCTCCTAACAGGAGGTGACACAGTTTTACCTTAAAACAGACACCCAGAGAGAGAGAGAGAGACTGACCCAGAAGGTGAAGCTACTTGTAACAGCTGGCATTCCAGCAAGCCAGAAAGCACATATCCTGTTGAAAAAATCTGACACCTACATCAAACAGCAGAGAGAGCTGGAAGTGACCCACCATCTTCAACAGAACCTTCAAACAGGCGTAAAAGCTATAACCATCTCAGACCTGCAACTATCTAGAACTTGAATCTCAAGAGAATGTAACAGGTTAATCGTAACCCTTCTCTCCCACTAAAACCCACCTGCTACCTCTTTCCCTTCTTTTCCTGCTTCTTCGTGTGTGTGTATGCGCGAATGTGTAGATGAATGAGTTTGCAACAATTTTGGGATAAGCCATATTGAGCAATAAACAATTGACTTTCTGTTTTAAAAGCTGCAAGAAAACCTGTCACTCTCTGTTTATTTGAAAAATAAAACACCAAGGGACTAAACTCTTAATACAAATACACTTGTGATCAGGTGGGAGTTGAACAGTGGAAACCACCCACGTCACACCACGTGGTCGTAACATAATATTAATTACTTTAACTTCTTTACCCTTATTAGCTCATTAATTACTCTTCATTACTGGCATGTAATTTGTGTCTTCTCCTGTCAAAACAGACACAATATATTTGTTTAATGCCTCTGCCATTTTCTCATTTCCCTTATTAATTAATCCTGTCTCTGTCTCTAAGGGGCCAATGCTTACTTTAGCATCTCTTCTTTTTATACACTTGTAAAAGTTGGTACAATCTGTTTTTAGATTCGTGGCTAGTTTATTCTCATGACTAGTTGATTCACATTGTTTTTTTCCCGTTTAATGGGGCCTAAAGCATTAAAGATGGAGTTGAGGATGTGGTTGAGCAGATTGGCAGCTGCAAAAATGTTTTGGTGAACAGAGGGCCAAAGCCTAGACAGCTGGGATTTTTGAAAGAGCAGTTGTAAGTGTATTGGGAGAGAGTTTTCTTTTCCAAGACACGAAAGGAAGTAGGGTTGGAAGGGGGAAGTGGGTGAAGAGCAGTACAAGGAAGTGATAAAAAAAATTTTTTTTTAAAGTGAGCAGAGATGGCCTTATCTGTGATTGCTACGATGGGAGTAGCATTGAGTTGTTATGACCTGGAATGCACTTCTTGAAATGGTAGCAGCCAATCCAGTAGGAACTTTCAATAGGGAATTATACTTGAATAGCGCACATTTGCAGGCAATGGTTGTGGGGAGGTGGGGAGTTGCAGGGAAAAGCAAGGGAGTGGGACTAATTGGTTTGCTCTTTTAAAGAGCCAGCACAGGCACAACAGACTAAATTCTGTCCTCCTGCTCTGCAAATTCCATGATTTTATGATTCTAATACGCCCAGATCTAGTCACCAAGGCGCAAGGGAGACATTCAGTCACCGAAGGCAGTAATGAGAAGAGACATGAAGCTGATCCTAAAGTTAGAGATCTGAGTTGAGGAAAGAGTGGCCTTGTAAGGAGGAGATTGAAAGATAATCTAGAGATAAAAAAGAAAACTATGGGAAGAATAAAATTGGAATATTGGTTCAAATTAATTTGTGCAAATAGACCAAAGAAAAACTAATTCAGTGAGGTTAAATTTTGGACTGCTTCAAGTTCATCAAACATCATTTAGCCACTATTTCCAATTTCAATAAAATGCTTCATCCTGTCTGACCTCCACCCCCCCCACCCCGCTTTTGCTCTTTTTCCTCCCCTTGCCCCGTCAGTCTTCCCTGTCCCTTCTCAATTACTTGTCTTTACCCCTTCCCTCCCCTACATCCGTAATCCCCTCCAGTCACCTAGGGATTCCTCCACCCACTCAACCATATCCATCACCTCTAGCTTTTCCTCGACTCTCGGCTTTCTTCTCCCCACCCAACCTATCTCCTCCCTCTTCCTCTCCCATTTGTTTTCCTCTGCCTTAATCCCATTCTTTCCTTCATTTTTTTTCTTATCCCATCCCTCCCCACTTTCCACCATCATTCTCTGTCCTCCCACCTCCTCAACCTACCTTGTCTGTCAGTGTCTTCACCTGTTTCCCAGCTATAAACTCAAAAGCCAGCCCTTTGTATTTAAAGTTGCATAAAGTATGTTTTCCCTGACTTCCCATTACCACCTCTTTCATTTTTTGTGTTTTTACACTAGATGTGCTACTTGGGTTAAGCTACAATGAGCACTCGCACAAGTGAACTTCATGCAACTTATGAACCAGATTGCCATTTTACATGGTATAGCAAGCACGGAAACAGGCCATTCAGCCTACATGTTGGTGTTTATGCTCCGTGCGAGCCTCCTCCCTCCCTTCTTCATCGACATGACATCAGAAGATGTGATTAGAAATGATGTAAACTGCATTTAAAATAAGAGAAGTATCAAATAAACTAATCATGCTCAAAAGAGGATAAACCCCTAGTATGGACAGATTACATCTGTGGTTTCCTAAAGAATCTAAGGAAGAGATAGTGAGGCATTGTTGTACATATTTAGTAATTCGTTAGAAAAAGTGTAGAGGACGAGCAGAATGCTAACGCCTATATTTAAAAAGGGAAATAGAACATGTCAAGAGAACTAAAGACCCAATCAGCTTACCATCAGGAGGGGAAAAAAATGGAAATCGTAGAATGGTTACAGCACAGAAGGTGGCCATTTGGCCCATTGAGTCTGTGCTGGCTTTCTGCAAGAATAATTTAGCTAGTCCCAGTACCCTGCCCTTTCCCGGTAACCCTGCAATTCTTTTTCCTTCAGGTTCTTATCCAATTCCCCTCTGAAGGCCACAATTGAATCTGTCTCCACCACCCCTCCAGGCAGTGCACCCAGATTGTATCCAATCGCTGTGTAAAAAAGTTCTTCCTCATGTCGCTTTTGGTTCTTTTGACAGTCACTTTAAATCTGTGTTATCTAGCCCTCGACCACTCCACCAACGAGAGAAATTTCTCCCCTACACGCTGTCCAGATCCCTCATGATCTCGAACACCTCCCCTCAGCCCACTCCTCGCCAACCTTCTCCAATCCAACCACCTAATCGAAGACCCTCATCCCTGGAACTGTTCTTGTGAATCTCCTCTGCACTCTCACATCCCTCCCAAAATGTGGCACCCAGAACTGGGCACAATGCTCTAGTTATTGGGAGGTGGTGGTGTAGTAGTAATGTCACTAGACAAGCAATCCAGAGGCCCAGGTTAAAGCTCTGGGGACATGGGTTCGAATCTTACTATGGCAGGTGGTGAAATTTGAATTGAATTCATAAAAATATGGAATTAAAAGCTAGTCTAATGATGGTGAAACAATTGTCTATTGTTTAAAAAAAAAAAACTCATCTGGTTCACTAATGTCCTTTTAGGGAAGGAAATCTGTTTTCCTTACCTGGTCTGGCCTACAAGTGTCTCCAGACCCTCAACAATGTGGTTGACTCTTAGCAAGCCACCCAGCCTAAGGGCAGTTAGGGATGGGCAATAAATGCTGGCCGAGCCAACGATACCCATATTCCACAAATGAATAAAAAAAAAAGTTGAGGCTGAACCAGTATTCTATAAAGTTTTATCATCTGTTTTTGTACTGTATGCCTCTATTTATAAAGCCCAGGATCCCTTAAGCCTTTTTAACCATAATGGCAGAGTATGACTGAGGGGCCATAGGACCAACTCTTGCTCCTGTTACTTATGTTCTTATGACATGTAGAGATGTAAAGCTCAATCCAGTGGCCAAATGTGCTTTGTATTTAAGCAGAAATGAACCCCTTTAAACCCTACTAAAGGAGAAAATAGAAAAACATCAAGAAAACAAAAATACAGTAATGAATAGACATGAATTTCAAAAGGAAAAGTCTTGCTTGATTAACCCCATTGAATTCTTTAAACAGGTAACTGAGAGACTAGACAAGGGCAATGTAGTAGATCTAATATAATTAGATTTCCAACAGGCCCTCAATAAGGTACCTTAGACCAATGAATAACGTCGGAACATGCAGAGTCAGGGGACAAGTAACAGAATGTAGCTAGCTGGCTGCAAATCAGAAAGCAGTGAGTAGGAATAAAAGGTAGCTGTTTAGAGTGACAGAAGGTGGGAAGTGGGGTCCCGCAATGCTGGAGCCACTGTTCACAATTTATATTAACAATTCAAACCAGAATCAAAAGCACAATTTCAAAATTTGCTGACACCACCAACTTGTTTGGGGGTGGGGTGTTGGTGTGGCAGTGGTAATACTGGGGAGAACTGGAACAAATTACAAATCAACATTAATAAACTTGAGTATTGCTGAAAATAGAGACATGTCGTTGAAGTTTTTCGTCTTGCCTGAAAAGTGCCCAGTCTACCTCTAATTACCCTGGAAGGGTAATGTATCCCAAAAGTTTGAACAACAGGTGAAGCTAGCTGTTTCACGCTGTTACTATGTAGTAGAAACACCTGCGGTATTTGCCACTAACAGGATGCTGCCTTCAAGCCTTCTGCTGTTTGCAATGGGCAAGGTACCCAACCAGCCCGTGTTTGCAAAACTCAAAATATAGTGTCCAACATTAGATGTGATTCCGCAATTGGACAACATTTGCGAAATAATCCAGTGTGCTAAGAATTACGCTGACAACCAATTTAAGATTGTCAGTAGGGCTCGCAGTGTGGTGCATTGTGCGTACTGGAAGCTATATATATTAATACACAGGGCACTATTCTTTTTACATATTTCTGTCTGCAAACATTACGCCTGTTTCAGGTAAACAAAATAAGTGACAGTCATTTGCTGGTTCATTCCTCAGGGCAATACCTTGACCGATCAGTGTCAAGTTGCCTGGTTTAAATTTCAAGCAAAGCTTGGCAGTTAACTGTCAGTCACTGTAACCTGGTGCATTCTCCATGGCAATGCCTCTACCAATCAGAGTTCACTTGCCAACCAGTCAGCACTCTCTTCTCATGCAGTAGAAGTTGTTGTTTTCCATTACATTGATTACTCTTACGATTGTCCTGATGCAAGACGAAAAGCTTCAACGACATGTCTCTATTTTCAGCAATAATTCATAAACTTATGGAATGGCAAATTACTTTCAACATAGATAAGTGTGAGGTATTAGATTTTGCTCCCCTCCAAGACTTGGCAACATATCACCGTTTCTTCACTGTCACTGGATCAAAATCCTGGAACTCCCTCCCTAACAGCGCTGTGGGTGTACCCGCACCAGACGGAAGGCAGTGGGTCACGAAGGCAGCTCACCACCACCTTCTCAAGGGCAATTAGGAATGGGCAATAAATGCTGGCCTTGCCAGCAACGCCCACATCCCACAAAAGAATAAAAAATAGTAGTGCCTGTGGAGGCTCCGGTCTTCACAGCAGTTTCATTACTGACATCTGCAGCCTTCTGGAACAAGACCTCCTTCCCTGTGGGCATGCATTGTCAGTAGTCGGCAAGGTGTCTGACACTGGAGAACCAACCGCCCCAGGTCCTCCCTCTCCCCGAAGTTGTGTGCTCTCTTCTGCTGCAAGGAGAGAACGCAGAGAGTTGATTGTCAGCAATAGCTTGTGTGGGTAGCAGGAAAGGACAGCAATTGTGGAGGGTGTCTGTGTCGCATGAGGGCAATAGGATGAGGGTGAATTTGAGTGTTGACTGCTCAGATGGAATGTGAGGTGCCTGTGATGAGGAATGAGTGCAGCTGCAAGATGTGTTGACCTGAGGAGTGCTGCACTGGGAAAATCAGAGTGTCAGGCTTGGCACCTGAAATTGCAATGCCTTTCCTATTCTCCAGAGGTTGTGGATCCTCTTGGTCCACTGCCTCCAGGTTGGAGGGACCATATTTCTGCTGACTTTCTTGGCCACTTCCATCCACGCCTGCTTGGTTGGAGATCTTCTCCCATCCTTGGGACAGCTCACCTCACTGCAGTCCCTCAGATCCTGCAGCAGGACCTCCAGGTAAGAGTGAGAGACCCAGGGAGCAGCTTTCCCAGGTCTCCTGTCCATTCCTGTGGTTGCTGCAGAGTCAAAACTCCATATCCAGTTGATCCATTCAAGCCCATGGCATGGTCCTTTTAATTAGAAATCCTTCCTTTGACAGATCCAGCACATCATTCCACCCTGATTGGTCAGGGAACACAAAGCGGTATGCCAATACTGTGGCTCAGTTAAAAAACCTCAGTAAAGCCAAATGAAGAGTTCCGTGTGTTCCTGACCCGCTAATGGTCCATCATTTCGGCAGGGACTAAGTAGAGAAGATTTTGTCCAATGTTTTCACTTATGGGGAACAGCAAAACAAGAGGCTATCAATGCAAGATAATGACCAAGAGATCAAATAGGGAATTCAGAAGAAACTTCTTCACCCAGAGAGTGGTGAGAATGTGGAAGTTACTACCACAGGGAGTAGTTGAAATGAATAGTATAGATGCATTTCAGGGGAAGCTGGACAAGCATAAGAGGGAGAAGGGAATAGAGGGTTACGATGTAGACTTAAATGAGGAAGAATGGCAGGAGGCTCGAATGGAGCATAAGCACTGGCATGGACTGGTTGGGCTGAATAGCCTCTGAAGTTTAATTTAACTTTTTTGCTTTTCAATTCTGTACCTCTACAAATGAACCCCAAAGGCTTGTTTGCTTTTCTATGGCCTTTTTCTGTGCTGAATATTCTATCTAACCCCATCAACATATCCTTCTATTCCTTTCTTCCTTGTGTTTATCTAGCTTTGCTTTATCTGCATCTATGCTAGACACCTCAACTACTCCTTGTGGTAGCAAGTTGCACATTCTGACTAATCTCTGGGCAGAGAGGTTTCTTTTGAATTCCCTATTGAATTTGTTAGTGTCTATTTTATATTTCAAAGTGATTTCTGACAACGCAGTGGCCCACTGACGTTATCAGAGTGCTCCAAACTGTGCAGGTGCTCAAACAGTCTCCTGCACAGCCTACGCCTTACCTTGCCAGGACTAACTGGTGCAGGTAAAATGCTCTCGCCCCTCGGCCGCTCGCTCCCTGCTCTCTTCCCCTCCGCCCAGTCCCTCCAGATGCTAGCTTGAGGCCAGGGGCCGCTTCCGTCCTCTCGCCCACTTGCTCCGCCCAAAGAAGCAAAGTGGTCTGCGAGGGGCGATGGGGCAACGTAGGAGCGAGTGGCCAAGAGGAGGGAAGCGGCCCATGGCGTAGAGCTAGCATCTGGAGGGGGTGGAGTGGTGGGGGTAGTGAACGGCTGGAGAGTGGTAGGAGGTGGGGGCAGCCGGAGAGTGGGATGGTGCTGAAACCTCAAAGAATTGTGGAGGGTGTGCAGCACTATCAGAGATGCTTTCCTTTAAACAGCGCAATGTTTTCCGAGTATCAAACATGTCCATTGTGTGCTGCCATGGGTTGAAGTTGTTTTTCTGTGATAAATTAAGCAGCGCCATCTTTAATCCTGGCAGCTGCCTGAATGTCGCAGACCGTGACGTTTCAGTGGAACAGGCTGCATTTGCGCATGTGCTAGTAAAGCACCACCTAGTGGTAGCTTTGTCAGCAAACGCAGTCTTTATATTTATAGCCCTTACTTCTGGCCTGCTGCACAAGTGGAAGCAACACCTCTGGGCTGAATTATACGAGTGTGCCGCAGTTCGCGGCGGCACACTCTGATGGCAGCGTGCATCGCACGCAGATGCGCTGTCCCTGAGCCCCTGCGATATTACATTCGGGGGGTGCTCATTTAAACAGAGGGGGCAGAGCGGCTACGCCCTGATGATGATGTTCACCCTCACCCCTCAGAAGGTTCTGCAGCCTCTCAGTGAAATCACTGCCAGGGCGGTAATATGACATCCTGGAATCACATCTGCAGCCTCTGTCAGTTCCCCTAACTAATGAATCTCCTATCAGTATTGCTTTCCTGACCTTCCTGCTTCCTCCCCTCCTTCCCCCCCCCCCCCACCTCACCCCCACCCCCACCAGCCCCTGCACAGCTGAGCCACCCATGGTGTTGTGACCGTAGCTCTGGCTGTATTCCTCAGAGGAAACATTTCCCTTACCAGCATTCAGAACTGAATACTGGTTGTAGAGAGAGATGTGTTTTTTTTCCAAAATTATACTGTATTCATAAAATTTACATAAGTACATTATCTAACAATTCAAACTTGACATTACATAAAGTGCAATACAGATCAGTTTCTTTCTATACAGTATATGTGGTGCCTCACTACACTTGCCATTACAGTTTATATTTACAATGTGAATTTTCATTTAATCTCTGGTGCATATAGCCCAAAGGGTTTTAACATGGGTTCCAGCCGCTTGATAGACTATGGCGGGGTGGTCTTCGACTGTGCCCTTTCCCCATTAAGCTTTTGTGGCGAGTGCCCCAAGATTTAGTGTGTCCCTCAGCACATAGTTCTGGGCCTTGATTGAAATGCGCCAGTCTGTGATATTCAGACATGGACAGCTCTTTGCACTGAAAGACCGGTAAGTTTCGGGCAGAACAAAGAGCGTCTTTCACCGAGTTGATGCTCCTCCAGCAGCAGTTGATGTTTATCTCGGTGTGCATCCCTGGGAACCACCCGTAGAGCACTGAGTCCTGCGTTACAGAGCTACTCGCGATGAACCTCGACAAAATTTTTCGAGGAGGTGACTAGGTGTGTTGATGAGGGTAAAGCAGTCGATTTAGTATACATGGATTTCAGTAAGGCTTTTGATAAAGTCCCGCATGGGAGATTGGTTAAGAAGGTAAGAGCCCATGGGATCCAGGGCAATTTGGCAAATTGGATCCAAAATTGGCTTAGTGGCAGGAGGCAGAGGGTAATGGTCAAGGGCTGTGACCATTGGTGTACCACAGGGATCGGTGCTGGGACCCTTGCTGTTTGTAATGTACATTAATGATTTTAGACATGAATATAGGAGGTATGATCAGTAAGTTCGCAGACACGAAAATTGGTGGTGTCATAAATAGTGAGGAGGAAATCCTTAGATTACAGGGAGATATAGATGGGCTGAGCAGTGGCAATTGGAATTTAATCCTGAAAAGTGTGAGGTAATGGATTTTGGGAGGACTAACAAGGCAAGGGAATTCACAGTGGATGGTAGGACCCTAGGAAGTACAGAAAGTCAGAAGGACCTTGGTGTACTTGTCCATAGATCACTAAAGGCAACAGCAAAGGTAGAGAAGGTGGTTAGGAAGGCATATGGGATACTTTCCTTTATTAGCCGAGGCAAAGAATATAAGAGAAGGGAGGTTATGATGGAGTTATATAAAACGCTAGTTAGGCCACAAGTGGAGTACTGTGTACAGTTCTGGTCACCACGCTATAGGAAGGATGTGATTGCACTGGAGAGGGTACAGAGGGGATTCACCAGGATGTTGCCTGGGCTGGAGCATTTCAGCTATGAAAGGAGACTGAAAAGGCTAGGGTTGTTTTCCTTGGAGCAGCGAAGGCTGAGGGGGAACATGATTGAGGTGTACAAGATTATGAGGGGCATTGATAGGTGAGATAGGAGGAAACGTTTTCCCTTTTGCAGAGGGGTCAAGAACCAGGGGACATAGATTTAGGGGAGATTTGAGGAAACATTTTTTCGCCCAGAGGGTGGTTGGAATCTGGAACGCACTGCCTGAAGAGGTGGTGGAGGCAGGAACCCTCACAACATTTAAGAAGTATTTAGATGACCACTTTTGAAACACCATAGCATACAGGGCTACGGGCCAAGTGTAGGAATATGGGATTAGAATAGTTGGGTGCTGTATGGCCGGCACAGACACGATGGGCCGAAGGGCCTGTTTCTGTGCTGTATAACTCTGACTGTAAAAATCACTGCACCTCTTTCCAGACCTGCTTTGTGAAGGCGCATTCCAGAAAGAGGTGGGAAATGGTCTCTTCCCCACTGCAGCCACCTCGAGGGCAGTGTGTGGAGGCAGTAAGACTCCGGGCGTGCAGGAAGGATCTGATGGGGAGGGCCCTTCTCACCACTAGCCAAGTAATCTCTTGGTGCTTGTTTGAAAGTACAGGCAATAAGGCATTCTGTGAATGAGTTTGACAGTCTGCTGAAGGAACCATCCGACAGGATCCACCATCTCTTTTTCCCCACAGGGTCTGGAGGAAGTTATGGGTGGACCACTGCCATGGGGTTGTGGTCAAAGGTGTTTTTCTGTACAGACTTTTCCACGAGCGACAGGTGGTACAGCACAGTCCAACTGAACGGAGCGTTCCGCGGCAATGTGGCCAGACCCATCCTTCACAATACCGGGGACAGATAGAAACTCAGCAATTAGTGACACTTGGTGTTTGCGTATCAAAGGTCTATGCACAGTTTGATGCAGCTGCACACAAAGGTGGCCATCCGGATGAGAGTGACGTTGGGAATGTTTTCTCCCCTTTATCTAGAGGTTTGAACATGGTGTCCCAGATAAAGCAGACGGTGTCTTATGTGATTGCCATGGCATAACTGCAGTGTATGAGCCAGACCTGCGCCACATAGAGCAGCAACAAAAGTATCTCGTACCTGATGACCAGATTCTTACCCGCAATGGAGAAGGAGCATCGATCCCATATACCCAGTTTCTGTTTCATCGTTTTGGCGTATGCTCCAGCTCCTCCAAACCATCTCTCCAGGACCTTCAGGTGAAGGGGACAAAGGATCGGTTGGCCCAGTTCCCAAAGAACATCGCCTCGCTCTTGCTACAATTCACTTTGGCTCCCGAGGCCAGCTCGAACTGGTTGTCGATGCTCATCAGTCTGTGAACTGACAGTGGATCCAAGCAGAAAACAGCGACGTCGTCCATGTACAGGGAGGCTTTGACCTGAGTGCCTCCGCTGCCTGAAATGTCACCCCTCTTATACCCACATCCTTCCTGTTGGACTCGGCACAAGGTACGATACAGCCCATGAACAAGACGGGGAGAGAGGACAGCCATACCTAACTCCCATATTTGATT
Organism: Heterodontus francisci; assembly: GCF_036365525.1. NCBI lineage: Eukaryota > Metazoa > Chordata > Chondrichthyes > Heterodontiformes > Heterodontidae > Heterodontus > Heterodontus francisci. Next base: position 121,904,317 of record NC_090374.1, read on the forward strand.
GGAAGACTTTCTGATTCCCATCCATTATTGAAATTGCGCTACTGATGTTTTTGTGGAGCAGTCGGATCCAATTTCAAATTCCTTCCCTAATCCCCATTTTGGAGAGCATGTTCCATCATGTAGGTGTGCGACATTCTGACAAATGCCTTCTCCTGATCCAAGCTGATGAGCCAGGTATCCATGCCCCCATCCTGCACATAGACAGTCATATCCTTGAGTAGTCCGAGCCTGTCAGAGATCTTCCTGCCAGATGAATCACCAACTCCAGAACAGACTTGACCCGATTGGTGAGGACATTGGACAGAATTTTGTAGTCCACGTTGAGCAGTGAAATGGGTCACCAAATTCTTATTTTCTCCCTTTCCCTTTCCATGGTTGGAGAGCGAGATACACTCAGGACTCCTGCACTACCTGCTTAGTGCTGCTTGACTGTCTAGCAGTCACCCATTTTGCCTGCCCACCCTTAAGCTGCGGGTGAGTACCTCTAGATATATGCTATCCACATAGCTCTCAGCCTGGCGGATGCACCACAGTGATGCCAGCTGCTGCTGTCCATCTCCAAACCCCAGAGCACGAGCTGCTGCAACTGATGACACTTTCTTCAGAAGTGTCATGGAGTTTCCCACATGTGCATCTGTTGGAACTGAAGTGTCCTTCCATGCCTCTATTTATTAGGCTATTTATTAAAATATCAGAAATAAAACTTAAAACTTTTGAAAAACTTAAAACCTCACTTTTTAAAAAAACCTGACTTAATTATTCTAGTCCATTATCTTAGATCCTTACCTCAGTGCTTACATAGAAAATAGGAGCAGGAGTAGGCCATTCGGCCCTTCGAGCCTGCTGAGCCATTCATTATGATCATGGCTGATCATCCAACTCAGTAACCTGTTCCCGCTTTCGCCCCAGATCCTTTGATCCCTTTAAACCCAAGAGCTATATCTAGCTCCTTCTTGAGGCCAAAACATTGTATGTTTTCAACTGCTTTCTGTGGTAGCGAATTCCATAGGCTCACCACTCTCTGGGTGAAGAAATTTCTCCTCATTTCAGTCCTGAAAGGTTTCCCCCGGATCCTTAGAATTTGACCCCTGGTTCTGGACTCCCCCACCATCGGGAATATCCTTCCTGCATCTACCCGTCAAGCCCTGTTAGAATTTTATATGTTTCTGAGATTCCCCCCCCCCCCCTCACTCTTCAGAACTCCACCGGATATAATCCTAACTGACCCAATCTCTCCTCATACGTCAGTCCCGCCATCCCAGGAATCAGTCTGGTAAACCTTCGCTGCACTCCCTCTATAGCAAGAACATCCTTCCTCAGATAAGGAGACAAAACTGCACACTATATTCCAGGTGTGGCCTCACCAAGGCCCTGTATAATTGCAGCAAGACATCCCTGCTCCTGTACTCGAATCCTCTCGCTATGAAGACCAACATACCATTTGCCTTTTTTACCGCCTGTTGTACCTGCATGCTTACCTTCAGCGACTGGTGTACGAGAACACCCAGGTCTCGCTGCATATTCCCCTCTCTCAGTTTATAGCCGTTCCGATAATCTGCCTTCCTGTTTTTGCTACCAAAGTGGATAACCTCACATTTATCCACATTATACTGCATCTGCCATGCATTTGCCCACTCACTCAACTTGTCCTAATCACCCTGAAACCCTTCTGCATCCTCCTCGCAACTCACTCTCCCACCCAGTTTTGCGTCATCTTCAAATTTGGAGATATTACATTTAGTTCTCTCATCTAAATCATTAATGTATATTGTGACTAGCTGGGGTCCTAGCACCGATTGCTGCGGTACCCCACTAGTCAATGCCTGCCATTTGGAAAAAGACCCATTTATTCCTACTTTTTGTTTCCTGTCTGCCAATCAATTTTCTATCCATCGCAATACACTATCCCCAATCCCATGAGCTTTAATTTTACACGCTAATCTCTTATGTGGGACTTTTTCGAAAGCTTTCTGAAAGTCCAAATAAACCACATCCACTGGCTGTCACTCATCAACTCTACTAGTTACATCCTTGAAGAATTCTAGAAGATTTGTCAAGCATGATTTCCCTTTCGTAAATCCATACTGATTCTGTCCGATTCTACCACTGTTCTCCAAGTGCTCTGCTATAAAATCTTTGATAATGGACTCTAGAATTTTCCCCACTACCGACATCAGGCTGACTCTCTATAATTCCCTGCTTTCTCTCTACCTCCCTTGATGACGATCTTAGTTCTCAGGTTCTGCTGCTCCTTCCTCTGTGCACTGATCTTGACCTCACTCTGATGCCACACTCTCAATTTCTGACCCTGCTGAACTGCTCTCGCTCAGCTGCTGCTCCCTCTGGTCTTGGTCTTGCTCTCGCTCAGCTCCCGCTCCCTCTGGTCTTGGGCCAACTCTACCACTGTGCTGTTTATCTCTTTCCGTGCTCATTCAACTCCTGCTCCTCCTGGTCTTGTGTAACAAATGTTTAACTTCTCTGCTTTTCAATTGCATCTCTCTAGAAATTACCCCAGTGCTTGTTTGCTTTTTATGGTTTTTATTAACCTGCTTTGCTACTTTTAATTGTTTAGGTATCTGTATTCCTACATCCTTCTATCCCATTCTAGACAGTTATTTTCCAAGGGGTATATGGCCTCCTTACCCCTTCTACCAAATTGTATCACCTTGCACTTTGTTATCTTGAAGTTCATTTGCCAATTACATTCCCATTCTGTAAATTTATTAATGTCTTTCTCATCTATTAACTACACCCCTCAATTTAGTGTTTGTGGATATTGAACTCGTATTTATGATTCCTGAGCCCAAATTGTTCATGTAAATGGTGAGCAACAGTGGTCCCAGCACCAATTCTTGTGGAACCCCATCGATCAGTGGCTTTTTAGCCCAGTCACTGCATTTGTATCTGACTTCTGGGTTTCCTGACAAATTAGTTTGAGCGGGCGTGATGACGACCCAAATAAATTGATTTCAACTCCATTAATTAAAGGGACACTATAAAGATGACAGTTGATGGATTCTGGAAGTAGAAGAACAAAAGAAGGAACTGTCAGAATGGAGTCCCAAAGTCTCACATTGTCTACGCAAGGTCTGCACAGTGCTTTGGTGATGCCTTCCTGAATGTACTCCTGGGGGCTGTAAGGGCCTACAGGGAGATACTGTTCCCTAATAATGGGAAGAAGGAATATGCCTGTGCACCCACAGCTAAATCCAGAAAACAATGTTAAAGTTGTTCTTAATGAACTATTAACATATTGAAATTAACAACCTGGCTCTCCCAAGGCTGCAGCTACATGAGGAAGTCAGTGGGTTGGAACTGGTTTCCCAACATGCTGCCAACATCAGCGCTTTTAATGCTCCCTTGCACCTGCTCCCAAACCCACTCGCTCCTACAAGTAAAAGATTCCCCCCTAGGTTTTTTCATTTTCTTGACTAAGGATTCCATTGTCTTTCCCACCACCAACATTAAACTAATTGATCTATAGTTTGCTGGACTTTTAAATTTAGCACTCCTCTGGCTCTAATCTGTTTTCTAATGAATTTTGTTACGACCAAGGCGGGAGTAATGCACTGTTAATTCATTCCCACTACTCCATAGGTCACAGCATATTAGTAAAGATTCCCCAATGATGAAAAATAGCCAAATTAAACACTTTATTTATCCCCCAGAATAAAGCAAACGAAACCAAGTTTCTTTAAACAGCAAAATTATTTATTAAACTAAGTTTTAAACAATGAGATAAATCTATATATATATATATATATATATATAGGAAAAGATTTTATAACTTATTCTTCCGCACGCACACACATTCAAAAATCGGTTAATCGGTTTTAAAAGGATGTTTTGAATTACAACTGTTTCTTTGGAATAATAAAATGATTGGTTGTCACGGTCTGGTAGGATATTTCCGGAACCGAGAGGTGTCCCAGAATCAAATAGTCGGTTGCCACTTGAAGTCTGTCCAGGTGAGATTGATGAACAGTCTGTGATGGGTAGGCGGTCAAGGCAACTCGTCTGCAGCACATGTCACACAAGGTCTTCCATCAGGGGTGCAGCAACAGATCTACTTGGATTTTGAAGTAGCAGTCTAGCAACAGAAGCTTTCTTGAGATTTCAAGATCTTCCAATAACACAGGAGTAACAGGAATCACTCTTGAGGCAGGGATTCCTGAGAGACTGGAGGCAATACCCGAGACTGCCACACCCGAAATACAAGGTTTCCTCTCTCCAAAGCACTGTTCCTCCACAGAGTATAGCAACCCCTCTTTTCCTGGATCTTTCTCTCTAGTCAGGCAGGTCAAAACCACACCTTAAATGTAAAATTTATTTCTAAGCGACGCAAGGCTTCTTTTGCAGAGAGTGGTAACACTTTTCTGGGTCTTACTCTCTTTCCAGGCAAGGCAAAGCAAAGATTTCAAAACCTGCTCCTTGTAGAGTTCACTGGTCTCTTTTAATCCCAAAACAAAACTAAAACTTTCAACAGTCAAGTCACAAGACAGTCATAAATCTTCCGAGTTGCTTGGAAGCATGTCTTGCAGTCTGCACTCTTTAAACACCAAGCCACAGCATTCACTGTTCACAGAAAATCCTTTTTCTCAGCTTTCAAAAACACATAGAATTCCCAACTTTTAATTAAAAAAAACTCTTGTGACCATTTTTATATATATGTAATAGTGCCAATAATATGCATGGAGGCAATCCATTCAGATCAGGGATTTTATCATCGATGAGTTTGATTAGTTTATCAATTTTCTCCCCCTTTTTCAATCTCAAATGTCTTTAATATCTTTTTGGATCTCTTCCTCTAATGTCATGTCCACCATGTTAGTCTCCCTGGAAAATACTGACGCAAAGTAATTTAAAACTTTTGCCATTTTGTTGTCATTACTTGTGACTTCTTTCCCACTATTTAGCTAAACATAGTGATTCCCAGAGAGCTAACAGAAAACACTGGACCCTATTTGTCTTTTTGGAATATATCTGGTACTGCCACAACTGGGATTAAATGGATGTAAAGTAAATTCTTATTTGTCTAGCTTGCAGAAACTATTAACGTTATGCTATGACCAGCAAAAGATAATCCAATAAAGCAGCTCAAACAAAATTGCTTGATTCTTGTCACACCTGTTGGGATTATCTGATTCTTTTTTAGGGTATCAGTTGGGGTACTCTCCCCTCCCTGTGCTCCATTCAGCGATTTCTCTTAATAAAAAGAGCCAGTTTTGCGGCAGTGGATGGGATGGTGAGGGCAGGGGCATTTGAGAAGCATAAAGGGTAAAGGCCATATCATGAGGGACTGACGCATGTGCAGCTTAACATTGTGGGAAAAGGCCTGAGAAAGGGAGGCCTGGAACACTTAGGAAATCTTTGGGAACAGTGGAGGTTGTTGGAACTGATGGCAGCGGGTGCGGGTGGTTGCAGGAATGCCCATAAATCGGTGCAAATTGCAGAAGGGTCATGTAAACCAGTACCGAATAAATAGGAAAAAGAATTAAATCATTAAAGTTTGTCTGAAGTATGTTGCCACAGTGGCACCCAGGCTGAGGCAGACCTGAGAAGTATACAAGATACATCGGCAGCCACAACACCGCATGTGTTGGAGACAAAGTATGTAGGATTTAATCAGAGGTAGGTAAAATCAATAGAAAAATAAGGCAGAAAAGAATTATTGAAATAATATGTAAGTAATGTGATTGCGATAGAAAAATATGACAAACAATACATGTATAGACAGCTATATATTTATTTCATAATCTGGTTTAAACAGTTCAATGTGATCTGGGCTTAAAGGTTGAAAGTACAAGCATACTGTGGAACTTTTTTTGTAAGTTTCATTTTTCTCAAATCTGAATTTGCAAAAAAAAGTCATAATACATTCAAGAGTTTATTTTATACTTTGGTTTTTGACAGTTTTAAAATGCAGTGTAGGGACCTTTCCAAAACAGAAACCATACCAGTGCATTCCTAAAGCTTTAATCAGCAGTGAGTGAAGGGAATGGTACTGAAAACATGTCTGTGTTCTATATCAGATCAAAAACTCTTGAAAGAGTTGTGCAATACAATTTTAATCATACTGAGCATCAAAAGGAAAACATTGACTTGCAGTGCAAGAGTTCAAACATGTCCAGCACTATACTAAATCAGTAATTACACGGACGGTACAGCAAACAGTTGCTAAGTTTAAAAGAAACAGTGTGGTCAAATTCCAAGCAAAAGACAGATTTTTTTTGCAGAGCCAGTGCTTTACAATTTAACTTTTGGCAAACTATATGTTAGTAAGGAGATTACCTCTGTAAAGCTGATGTGTCATTTCTCCTAGGCAATGGGAGTCTACCTCTATGGGGAGTTGATGGTTAACGAAGATGCTAGACAACAGCAGCTGGTTCACAGGTGCTTCACCATGCTTCAAGAAGAGATGGACCCATCCTTGCAGAAGGTGGTAGCTGAAATGATACTCTAGCCAAGTGAGAATCATAGAGGTAATTCTATAAAGACATTCTAAAGATATACCTTGGGTTGGAGAGATTTAAAGGTAAAGGAAATAAACTAGTTGTTCTAGCGTCCTGATTTTGGAATAAATAATTTGTCAATTTTCTGTAATTCATTCTGGACTTGAATTGGTAGGCTTTGTCATTTCAATGTTAATTCTTATCAAACTATAATAATTTAAAATAGCACTATGTTATTTCTACATGTTAATATGAATATGTAATAGATTAGAAGTGAGCAAACTGCACTTAAAAGTTTAAAAAAAACTATTCAGTCAGAAATGTCTTTTCAAAAAAAAAACTTATTTGTTGAATCATGCCATTTCAGTTAGTGTTATCACCTTTTACTGAGCCTAAAACCAGATTGGGTAGCATAGAGGCTGTGCAGGGGACAAGATAATGGCATGATTTCTAATATTTTCTTTGCTGATGAAAATTAATTGAAGACAATAATAACTAATGCCTCCCTGCTGTTAAATACAGATATGTTGGGGGAAACACGTAGCTTAAATATTTCTGGACAGCACACTCCGGGTGACAACCTTCATTTCAGTTGTGTTTGTATAATGCACCTAATGCAGCTTCACAGTTTCATAAACCACTGTCTTAATTTTTGAAGTAATTTCTGAAAAATTAATCGAGCAAATCAGATCCTCCTTTTAATAAAAAGAGACCAGTCAGTGGTAGAATGTTCACTGGGACAAAATGTTGCAGTTAACTTGCCAGCATATAGATGATACCAGTGTTTTATCTTTGCTGTTTTCCTGAAGTCACTGATCACTAAAGTCTACTTTCAACTTTTTCTTTCTCACCACCTAATTGCTCTTCTACACCAAAACTATTATTCTCTTTAAGGTTGTTTTGTTCTATTTAAAAGTCAAATTAGTTTTTGAGGTGAAAAGTTAACAGAGGGGATTAATGCCCTAACTGTTTTGGATTGTGCACCTCCGTACTGTTTTGCTTTGGGAAAATATTAGATCTTTCATATCACTGCTTGTGGTAGACCAGACCAGATTTGATACCACACTCGAACAAATGTTGCTTTGATGTCAAGGGCAATCACTCTCGCCTCCTTTCAAGGGCTTTGGTGAGGTCAAAAAAGGCCATGTACAGCGGTTGGTGCTGCTTGCTGCATTTGCCATGCAGTGAAGAACAAATCTGTAGTGCTTCTCAGTGGGCAAAATCCACACTGCGACTCTGGGAGGAGTTCTTTGGCCACTGGGAGGACCCTGGAAAAGGTGGAGCACTTTCTATATCTCGGGAGCCTCCTCTCAACGAAGGCAGATATAAATGACAAAATCCACCACCGTTTCCAATGTGCCAGTTCAGCCTTTGGCTGAATGAGGAAAAATAGCATTCGAGAACCAGGACGTCAAACCTGGAAATAAGTTCATGGTGTACCGTGCAGCAGTGATTCCTGCGCTCCTATATGCTTCAGAGAATTGGACAATCTACAGCAGGCACCTCAAGGCTTTGCAGAAATACCACCAACGCTGTCTCTGCAGAATCCTTCAAATTCATTGGCAGGATGGGGGGGGGGGGGGGGGTGTCTAATGTCAGCATCCTCTCCCAAAGCAACACTCCCAGCATCGAGACGCTAATCACCCAAAACCAGCTTTGCTGATCAGGCCACATCACCCGCATGCCTTTCAACAGGCTCCTGAAACAAATGCTCTACTCCGAACTTTGTCACAGAGACTCCCAGGAGGACAGAAGAAATGCTTTAGGGTTGTTCAACATATCTACCAATTCATGGGAATCCCTGACCCATGACCACACAAAATGGCGAAGAAGCATTCGGGAAGGCACCGAGCACCTCGAGACTTCAATGGGAGCATATGGAGGCCAAGTCCAGGCAGCGGATGGAACGCACAGCCCCCCAAGCAACTTATCTACTTGATCCTTCAAACACCACCTGCCCACATGTGGTAAAATCTGTGGATTGCACATCAAACTCATTTGCCATCTTAGAATGCACTGAACCAGCTCCACTTAAACTGGGCTGGGATTCGGGTCCTTGCAAATCATATAACTGTGGCTGTGGATATGGCTTTAAACTAAAGGGGCGGGGTGGAGGTGTGTGGGGAGAGCGGTGTCAGATGAAGGGAGATTCAGAAATCTAAAGACAAAAGTCGAGGCAATAGAGCAGTGTAGCGACTTGGGTAAATTCCAGCAGAGTGGGACAGGAAGGGACAGAGAGTTTAATGGTAATAGTGCATCAGTGAATAAAATCCATGGAAAGAACAGTAGTAAAAAAAAATTAAAGACTCTTTATTTGAACACCCGAAGCAGTCACAATAAAATAGGTGAACTAACGGCACAAATAGAGATAAATGGTTTGCATCTAATCATCATTACAGAGACATGAATACAAGGTGACCAAGAATGGAAAGTAAATATTCCAGGGTACACAACATTTTGAAAAGACAGACAGGATGGAAAAGGTGGTGGAGTAGCCCTGATAGAAAAGGATGTCTTAAGGAAGTAGAATCAGTATCGGTGGAGATTAGAAATAAAAAGGGTCAGAAAATGCTGGAGCTGTTGTTTATAGGTCCCCCTAGTAGTAATTATACTGTTGAATAGAGGATTAGTTAACAGACAGGAAGCAGAGAGTAGGGATACACAGGGCATTTTCAGGTTGGCAGGCTGTAACTAGTGGAGTGCCGCAAGGATCAGTGCTGGGGCCATAGCTATTTACAATCCATACTAATGACTTAGACGAAGAGGCCGAGAGTAATGCATCTAAGTTTATTGATACAAAACTACTTCTTTGGCCTCCTTGTCTCGAGAGACAATGGGTAAGCGCCTGGAGGTGGTCAGTGGTTTGTGAAGCAGTGCCCGGAGTGGCTATAAAGGCCAATTCTAGAGTGACAGACTCTTCCACAGGTGCTGCAGATAAAATTGGCTGTCGGGGCTGTTAGACAGTTGACTCTCCTCTTGCGCTTCTGTCCTTTTTCCTGCCAATTGCTAAGTCTCTTTGACTCGCCACACTTTAGTCCCGCCTTTATGGCTGCCCGCCAGCTCTGGCGATCACTGGCAACTGACTCCCCCAACTTGTGATCAATGTCACAGGACTTCATGTCGCGTTTGCAGACGTCTTTAAAGTGGAGGCATGGACGGCCGGTGAGTCTGATACCAGTGATGAGCTTGCTATACAATGAGTCCTTGGGGATCCTGCCAACTTTCATGCGGCTCACATGGCCAAGCCATCTCAAGCGCCGCTGGCTCAGTAGGGTGTATATGCTGGGATGTTGGCCACCTCGAGGACTTCTGTGTTGGAGATACGGTCCTGCCACCTGATGCCAAGGATTCTCCAGAGGCAGCGAAGATGGAATGAATTGAGATATCGCTGTTGGCTGACATACGTTGTCCAGGCCTCGCTGCCATAGAGCAAGGTACTGAGGACACAGGCTTGATACACTTGGACTTTTGTGTTCCATGTCAGTGCGCCATTTTCCCACATTCTCTTGGTCAGTCTGGACATAGCAGTGGAAGCCTTTCCCATGCACTTGTTGTTTTCTGCATTGAGAGACAGGTTACTGGTGATATTTGAGCCTAGGTAGGTGAACTCTTGAACCACTTCCAGAGCGTGGTCGCCGATATTGATAGATGGAGCATTTCTGACGTCCTGTCCCATGATGTTCGTTTTCTTGAGGCTGATGGTTAGGCCAAATTCGTTGCAGGCAGCTTGTTATTGAGTCGATGAGTCTCTGCAGACACTCTTCAGTGTGAGATGTTAATGCAGCATCATCAGCAAAGAGGATTTCCCTGATGAGGACTTTCCGTACTTTGGTCTTCGCTCTAAGACGGGCAAGGTTGCACAACCTGCCACCTGATCTTGTGTGGAGGAAAATTCCTTCATCTGAAGACTTGAACACATGTGACAGCAGCAGGGAGAAGAAAATCCCAAAAACTGTGGGTGCGAGAACACAGCCCTGTTTCATGCCACTCAGGATAGGAAAGGGGTCTGATGAGGCGCCGCTATGCTGAATGGCTACATGTTTACGCACACATTCACATGAGAATCATGCACACACAAATAGACTACAGGAGGGAAAATAGATTTGGTGGTTGGATTAAAGTCCAGAATAAATGAAATTTAAATACAATCTGTAAATCCAGCAGTTCTTGGCTGAAGCTGTATTCTTGATGTCCTCGCTGGTCAAAGTGCCCTTTGGTTAGCCTGCTTTGTTTAGGGTTGCTTGAAGGCAGAATTGTTGTTGGCTCTCTTCCCCTTGTCGCTGGCTGTAGCAGTCAGTAGGCTTGGAGGGTCCCCCAGTCACAGACGGTTTTCACTTGATGTTTCCTGCGGAGGGAGAGAGAGAGACGAGAGAGAGCGATGGGAGCAGCAGCCTTTTTAGCTACTGTCCACTCGGTTACTACCTGTCTGCTTGTCTGTGTAACAAAACTTGTTTCTTCAGAGATGAACAGGTGTTCATATGGTTCTTCTCAATACCCTTTGTTTCGAATGAGGTTTTTCTGGAATCTTCTAATGAAATTCAAGGTTCTACATACCTCAGGATGTCCATTCTCACTTGGAGGGGGTTGGCTCTTTCAAAGTCAGTAGGCGGGAATGACCTTGACGGCCGTGCTAATGAAGCCATTCTAGGTAATTCAATGTAAATAAAAACAAGAAATGCTGGAACCACTCAGCAGGTCTGGCAGCATCTGTAGAAAGTGAAGCAGAGTTAATGTTTCGGGTCAGTGACCCTTCTTCGGAATTCAATCGCAGAGCAAGCTATTCTTATTAGACTTTTTGTCTCCAGTTCAATCTCCTCACATTTCAGATGTAAATGGAAGTGACCATCTTGGCTGCGAGTTTTTTTAAAAGTTACTTGTAGGGTTTTTTTCCATTCAAAGTCAACAGTAAGTTTCCAACCAATGAAATTAATATTTCTCGTTTGGTATGTAGGGTTTTTCCTGACAGAACGAAAAGCAGAATATTTTTTTAAAAGGCATGAAACTTCTAAGTGTTGGTCTGAGAGACTTGGGTGTACTCGTAAAAGGAACACAAAGTCAGCATGCAGGTACAGCAAGCAATTAGGAAGGCAAATGGCATGTAATAACTGGACACTTAGAAAATAATGGTAAGATTGGGCAGAGTCAACATGGATTTATAAAAGGGAAATCATGTTTGACAAACCCGTTAAGAGTTTTATGCGGATGTAACTAGCAGAATAAATAAGGGGGAACCAGTGGATATGCTGTATTCAGATTTTCCAAAGGCTTTCGATAAGGTCCTACATAGGAGGATAGTAAGAAAAATTAGAGTGCTTAGGATTGGGGATAATTTACTGGCATGAATTGAGAATTGGTTAACAGACGGAAAACAGAGAGTAGGAATAAATGGGTCATTCCCAGGTTGGCAGGCTGTGACTAGTGGGGTACTGCAAGGATCTGTGCTTAGGCCTCAGCTATTCACGATCTATGTCAATGAGGTGGATGTGGGGACCAAATGTAATATTTCCAAGTTTGCTGATAACTCAAAACTAGGTGGGAATGTGAGTTGTGAGGAGGATGCAAAGAGGCTTCAAGGGATTTACACAGGCTAAATGAATGGGCAAGAACATGGCAGATGGAATATAATGTGGAAAAATGTGAAGTTATCCACTTTGGTAGGAAAACCTGAAATACAGAGTATTTCTTAAATGGTGAGAGATTGGGAAGTGTTGATTTCCAAAGGGACCTGGGTGTCCTTGTTCATAAGTCACTGAAAGCTAGGATGCAGGTGCAGCAAGCAATTAGGAAGGCCTTTATTGCAAGAGGATTTGAGTACAGGAGTAAAGAAGTCTTGCTGCAATTGTATAGAGCCTTGGTGCGACCACACCTGGAGTATTGTGTGCAGTTTTGGTCTCTATATTTAAGCAAGGCTGTACTTGCATTGGAGGCAGTACAGCGAAGGTTCAGTAGATCGGTTTCTGGAATGAGAGTGTTGTTCTGTGATGAGAGATTGAGTAAATTGGGCCTATATACTCTCTGCTGTTTAGAAGAATGGAAGGTAAAGCATACAAGCTCCTGAAGGGGCTTAACAGGGCAAACACTGAGAGATTGTTTCCCCTGGCTGAGGAACCTAGAACACGGAGGCACAATCTTAGGATAAGGGGTCGATCATTTAGGACTGAGATAGGAGAAACTTCTTCACTCAAAGGGTTGTGAACTTTTGGAATTCTCTTCCCCAGAGGGTTGTGGATGCGTTGAGTATGTTTAAGGCTGAGATGGACAAGATTTGTGGTGTCTCAGGGAATCAAGGGATATGGGGAGTGGGTGGAAAAGTGGAGTTGTGACGGAAGATCAGCCATGATTGTATTGAATAGCAGAGCAGGCTTGAGGGGCCATATAGATTAGATTAGATTAGATTAGATTAGATTAGAGATACAGCACTGAAACAGGCCCTTCGGCCCACCGAGTCTGTGCCGAACATCAACCACCCACCTATACTAATCCTACACTAATCCCATATTCCTACCAAACATCCCCACCTGTCCCTATATTTCCCTACCACCTACCTATACTAGTGACAATTTATAATGGCCAATTTACCTATCAACCTGCAAGTCTTTTGGCTTGTGGGAGGAAACCGGAGCACCCGGAGAAAACCCACGCAGACACAGGGAGAACTTGCAAACTCCACACAGGCAGTACCCAGAATCGAACCCGGGTCCCTGGAGCTGTGAGGCTGCAGTGCTAACCACTGCGCCACTGTGCCGCCCTCCTACTCCTACTCCTATTTCCTATGTTTTTAGGCCGCCTTCCAACCCGCTCCCGCAGGAAAACATCACTCCCCCGATCAAGATCCACGGCAAGACCCTGGGGAGTATCACGTGTTACAGATGGGAAACATCATTCTTTGTAGCTCAGCAGTCAACTGCACTGTATACTGATTAACCTGACATCCATGCTTCATTACCAAATAATGTCACTAGTCTTTGAGAACTCTCCCCATCGTCACTATTTACACAAAAGTAGAAAATAAAGTGAGAACTACAATTTCCTGCATTTTCTTTCCTCGAGTGACACTTGGGGGAATATTTCCTATAATACAGAGTGATCTCTACTTAATAACTTGAAACACATGTACATTACTTTTTAAACTGGAAAGATTAAGACTCAAAAAATTGCTTTCTGCAAAATAAGTAGGCTGTAGAGGGAGGAGGAAAAGACAAAAGAAAGGTAAATTTTTGAAATACTACAAAATAAGCCTAGTGACAGCTTGGTTCAGTTAGTAGCACTTGAAGTTTAGTTACAATTTCTATATAGCTGAACGTGACAGTCATTTTGTGGGTGGTCAGGTCCTACAAACAACAATAAGATTAATGATCAGCTAATATATGTTTAGTGATGATGTTGAGAGAGGAATGTTGACAGGGAACTGTGAGAACAGTGTGTTTCGTCTGGGTAAAAAGATCATTTGAATTTGAAGGGTGGCACTATCTGACAATGCAAACTTCCTTAGTACTGCGCTGAATGTATTGGACTACATTACGTGCTTATATTCTGCTGACTTAGTGGCAAGTACCACCAACTGAACCAAGTTGTCACTAGGCTTATTTGGTAGCAATCCAAAAACAGTCCACCATGAGGACAAATAGAAAAAAAACATTGAGAGAGAGGATTGGAGATACACTAGTCCAGTAAGCTCATGATGTGAAGTTGGGGGAGTCAGACTGACGAGCATGAACCTTGGGAACCTCTGGTTCTTCTGTTAAAATATAGAGACAGTGGCTTGATCAGCCTTTCAGGCAGTTACTATGCTGTAATTTTGACAGGAACTGTCTAAAAGTAGCTTGGTAACAAGTGGCTGGAGAAATTAGGGTAGGGGCAGACACAAAGGAAGTGACGGGGGGAAAAAAATGTCGATCTTATGTCTGGCGGCTCATTAACATATGCATGGCGGCCAACCCCCAATCACGTCGTGGGGGCGGGCTTGGCGGCGCCGTGAATGGCATCACCTGAGACGGGAGCAGGAGCTGGCGCCATTTTTAAAAGGCTGCCAGGCCTGTAGACAGTTCCAAATATGCAGAGTTTTCCCCTCCCACCCCGCCCCCCCCCCGTACAAAAAATGCAGAGTTCACCCCCCCCCGCCCCCTCCCCCGATATATGATTAATGGATGTAGAGTTGCAACTACCCCTTATTTCAAATGTCCAAGCTCACCTCAAAAGCGAGTAAGGGCAGGGTATTACCTACCAACCTTTGCAGGCGCCAGCTTTTCAAGGATGCGAATGTGAAGGCACATGAGTGCCGCACGTCGAGCTGAAGATTGGAAATGGCTGGTAGGATCACGTGAATTCCATTAAACTGTGTGCAAACAGGTAATTACAATATTTAAAGCACGGTCCCGCCACAAAGCAGAAGAGATACCGCCACAGAGCTTCCCTGGCGCCAGGAAGATTGGGCCCGCCAATCCCGACGTCGGACTCCAGGCCAGGCCACTGCCGCTCCGATCTCCCGGCCCCGCCCACCACGGAACCCGACATCGGGCTGGGAACAAAATCCAGCCCTAAGTAATTGGGCCTGAATCAGCTCCAATATCAGGACTTGCTCCCTAAATCATGAAAAGACTTCCTTCAAATTTAGTCAAAGTGGCTAATTGACAGTCTTAAAAATATTATAACGTGGAACAGAAACTGTGATAAAAGTTTAAATAAAACATTGTGATTCAACCACCTCCACAGTCTGCTAAATTTCCCTGAAACCTCCAGCTTAACTTCCCTGCCAGCACATGGTATATTTTGGAAGAAATACTATTCTTCCCTAACAATGTGCTTTAACCCTGTAACACCAGTGAAACTATGTGCCATGTTAGTTTTCTGCTGTACACACGATTAACTTGTCCAAACTCACATAATGTGGCCTCCTTATAGTTAGTTGAGAGAAGAAGCTCATTACAAAAGTCTGGGATAGATCCACATTCCAGTGGTGAAAGCAGCATGTGCAAACACACTGTGTCACCCAGTACTGTAGTCCTTTAATTACTAATTTGGGCAGGTAAAGCAGGCTGAGACAAGTACTCAGTATGTAAAACTTGGGCGCTTAGTGCTTTGTTAAAGGATGAGATCAGTTGTATTTTTTTAATCCCTTTATTGAAAAAAAAATGACGAAAAATTATAATTTACCTATGAATATGAATGTTGCCTTTGGCTAAGTTATAGGGCAAAAAATCCTTTATTTAAAATGTTGATGATTATCCATATGTAGTGAGTGATCTGTGACTCTGCCAAAAATGATCCTTTACCTTTGACCTTCAAAGGCTAGTCTAACTTCCTGTTGCGTGAATACGACCAGTTAATATCTTTGTTCTTCACACTTTCAAGCAGATTTATGCAAAACTGAAAATTGGTGTCAGTTCAGGACTCAGCACTAGGAATTTACGACTGGCAACTACTTCTGCGAGAGCTCCCTTCTATTGCAAGCTTTTACTGCTGCCAATGTGAGAAGATCTTCATTTTATTCGCCTTGTGGGTTGTATTTGAAGATCCAGCTTTTGGACTGCATGGTGATGTACATCATTGTCTTTGTAGATATTTAAAATTAATTTTTAAATGCAGATTACTTACAGTTGTAGCTTTGAAATGTCCAACCACACACTTAAATGTTCCTAATCAATTTTAGTAATAACATTTTGCAGGATGGACAGTATCCATGTATTGCCACTGTTTCATTTATAACCCAGTACTCATTTCTGTAAGACAGGCTACTGGTGAAAATACATCAAATGTTCTGGATTGTTCAGTAATATGCAAAATATACACATCTTATTTGAATGTTTAAGTGTTTTAATATAACTCACCTAATTTGTGCTCTGTAGCTAAAGTATTTCATCCTACACATTTTACAGCACAGCATGTTTTACTTTGGACCTAAATTAGGCATATGACAAATGCATTGTTTTTTTTAAAATCTGATTACATATACAACTTTATTTCAACGTTTTGAATCCACTCTATATATTGATCAGTTTTTGTTTCTTAAAAGATAGATCATAATAAGATGACATTAATAGATTCTGGCAAATCCTGTAGCCGGAAAGTTCAAAGTGATGCTAAATCACCAAATGAATGACCTTCAGCAAGTGGCAGGGACTTTTTTTTGTAGGCAGAAAAAAAATGGATCTTAAGCACTAGCCATCATTCTTTGCTAGGCTTATGAATTACTACAATATAATACAAAAAATCAGGAGGCAGAGAGAGGTAGAAGGAAACACTGATTTTGTTTTAGATAATATGAGTTCCAGACATACAATAGAGTGTTTTTCCATTTTTCTTCTTTATATTTGAGATTTACTGTTCAATACATAGAGGTTCGAATGTTTTACTGAGCCAATAATGAAGTCTAGCATTTAACTATTTGTGCGCCATGGAAAAATTATAGAGGGGAGGGAATGGGGAATAAGAGATGGGGAAGAATAGTGAGCAGAGGTACCAGTGCTGAGTCTATCGGCGAGGGCTGCAACAGTGCACCCTGTGGAGTAGCGAGGTATCTCTGACAGCAGGTTACAGATGCATATGTTTAACTGCGCATGTGTAAATGCTAGAAGTTGCTGTTCAATTTACCCCATTATAATGGTGAATATTGTTAGCCTCAATGTTACTCTGTTCACAAAATCCAGTCCATTACATTTACGATGTTCTGAGTGACTGGAATTCCCAAAGACTTGGTACTCTAGTGCTGCACTTATACTGCATCTGTAGTGTTGATGTGAAGTGGCTTTACTTCACACTAATGCTAAAGGCGTAGAATAAATTAGGAGTCCTGGCTTGACCTGCCTCCGAAGCACAGTGATGCTCTGCCTTGCTCCAGTATCAGGTTGTGTCCTGACTCCAGATTTACACCACAGTTTCTTATCTTTGAAGCAGTGTTACTGTTACAGCATAAATGTTGAAGAGTTTTCATTATATTTGTAATTCTATGTTGAATTGCTGTGAATGGGTAACTTTTTAACATAAAAATAAAAAGGCAGCATAACAACAAAAAGGGCACTGAGTTGAAACTCCGGGCTGAATATTACGGGCTTCCTAGGGACAGGCTGGGAGCCGTGGGGGCCCATAAAGTTGCATGGGCAGGCAGGGGATGGAGTGTCCATCGCCTTCCTGATGCCTTTGCAGTTAGTCCGTGGCAGAGAAGGCCAAGGATGGCCTCTCTTACTACCCGCCCTCTCCCCCCCCTCACCCCCCCTGCCGGGTGGCCAATTAGGAGCCACTTAAGGGCCTGCTCCTGCCGTCACTGGTATTTTACCAGCAGTGGGGTGTGTCTGCACCACGTGAAGAGGTTGCCCAGTAACTCTAGTAGGCCACTCTGTGGGCTTTGGGGATGGGGGGCCCTCCTCCGTGGGCAGTCTGAAGCCCACGGAGGACCCCCAGCGGCAAAGGCTTCCTTTGTACCATTACCCATACCCCTGCCCTCAGTAACACACACACACACCCCTCCCCTCTCACTGGGGCCTGCCTGAATGGCCCTGGTAAATCTGCCCCCACTTAACTGCAGTCCAGGCTCCATTGCTGTTTTTCTTCCAATGACTACTGCAGTTCCAGCAGTGTCCACTGCTCCTTGTGGCGCTGCTGAGCTGCCAGCCCTCTGATTGGCTGGCAGCTCTTGGAGGTGGGACACCTGTCCTTAAAGGGACAAGGATCCTGGTGCTGGGCAGTTAATTGTGTGAGCACCTTAAAATGCAGCTGAGGCCCCCCAAAGGGCCAAGGCGGGGGTCCCCTCGCTTTTTGGGCCTGGTGTCGGGATCCCTGCCGGCTGCTTAAATTCTAGCCCTTCATCTCAGAAAATGCTTGCACATTCCTTAAGCTTGAAGTTGGGAGATTTACTTATGTGTCCTGCTCTTTGCTTCAGTTTATTAGTCTCTAGTTGACAGCCACAGAATTGGAAACCAACATAATTGCACATGCATGACAAGGTTATTTCACTAATCGCACACGTAAGAAGTATTGGCACTGTAATGTCCTTAATGTCTAATGTTATGCCATCAGCCCATGTTGAATCCAACTCAGTGTGTTTATTTGCCAGGATCAGTAAATCTGAGAACTGGTGCCACATAGGAAGATTGAGCAAAAACTGCATCATCACTGCCATCAGACTAACCAAACCAGGTATTTTTACCTTCTTTAGTATCCCTTAGTGGAAGCTGTGTATCAGTGGCACAAATACAATAGGGAAATTAGGTTTGATATTTCCACCATGCTGAGTTTCTGATTTCAGCTGTACAATGGACAGAGAAAGTCATCAGGTGAATTGTTGCTCAGTTGCTCCTGTGCATCTTCTAACAGTGGACCAAAGTACGCAGTTTCTGAGGCCTTTTGAAGCAGGTGATTCAACTCGTCTTGTCTTCCACAATTGCTGCGGCGGACTCTGATCCTGTAAGGGGAGAGAGATAAAACTTTATAAAGAGGTTGTGCACTAATGTAAAGAAATCCAGTAGTAATCCAATAGAAGGCTGGCTATTGTTTGGAAATATTCTAATCTGAATGATCAGAACATTATCACATGACTAATATTTCAAATATTAGTGGACAAGTAATGTTTTAAAAAGCTTTATAATTACAAGTGGATTTGCCATGGTGTTGCTCACAGTCATCTAAATTGGTGCTGTATAGAAATGTGCCTGTCCCTTTAACTCCAAAGAAGACTCATTCCTGTAAATAAATAAGGCCTGAGGTAACTAGGAATTTAATTGATTTTCAGTCAGGGAGCTTTTCCAGTTAGAATGTACACATCTGGTTCAGTCTGAACTTCAGAAGCACCAGGCATTGTAAGATTGTTTTGCATCAGTAAGGTTGACATCTGCTTGCCCAACAGAAAGTCTTGATGAATCACAACTTCCTGAAGCTCAACATTAGAAAGACCAAAGCCATTGTTGTCTTCTCCCACTCCTTTCCCACTGTTCCTTCCCCATCCCAGGGCATGAAGTCAGGCCGAACAAAACCATTTGTGATCTTGGCACCATCTTTGATCCTGAGCTGAACTTCAAATTCCATATCATATCATTGCTGCTAAAATTGTTTCTTTGCACCTTCACAATATTACCTGCTTCCCCATCTACCTCGACTCCAGCCCCTCAGCTGCTGATACATTTTTACATGCTTTTGTTACCTCTCGATTCAACTAATTACAATGGTTTCCTTGTTGGCTTCCCATCCCCATGAATTGCAACTTGTGCAAAACTCTGCTGCACATGTTGTCTCCTGCTAGGCCATTCCTTCCCTTTCCTCCCTCCTGCCTCGCCTTCATTACTAATGGCTCCTTGTCTGTCAAGAACTAAATTAAAAATCCTTATCCACATCTTTAGATCTCTCCATGGCCTTAGGCTATCCTATTTTTGCAATCTCCTGCTATGGTTGTGAATTTTGGTTGGACAAAAGGACACTGGACTAAAGGTGGCAGAATAAATTGATAAAGCTGTTTAAAAACTAACATGATCCTTGGCTTTATAAATAAAGACATAGAGTACAAAATCAAGGAAGTAAGTAATGCTAAACCTAAGGACTTAAGGGTCTCAATTGGCCTTCCCCGCCCTGGACGAAACGGCAGGGGGCCGGGGCAAAATCAGGAACGGTGCCCCCTGCCATTTTGCTTCCACCACCCCCCCACCCCCCACCCTGCCAGTGTGCCCGCCTCCAATCCTCCAATTCTACCCTGGCTGTCAGTGATCCGATTTGGACTCCATAATATTAAACTTACGTTTTTTTTTAAGAAAACTGTTACTCTTTGGTTTGCAATAAAATAAAGTTGCAATTAACTGTTGTTTCTGTTCCTAAATTACTATTTTAAGATTATGAGGGAGGCCTGGATCCTTTGTGCTCAACTTTGCAGAAAGTCATGTCCATTTAAGAGAATGATTCTTTGCCTGAAGAAGTTGGCTGTCAGTTTCTATTGCTGAATCTGATTTTAGATTATTTGAATAGAAGTTAGAAGAGCAATAAATGGAAATTAGTTACACAGTGGCACAGTGGTTAGCACCGCAGCCTCACAGCTCCAGCGCCCCGTGTTCGGCTCTGGGTACTGCCTATGCGGAGTTTGCAAGTTCTCCCTGTGACTGCGTGGGTTTCCGCCGGGTGCTCTGGTTTCCTCCCACAGCCGAAGACTTGCGGGTTGATAGGTAATTTAGCCATTGTAAATTGCCCCTAGTGTAGGTAGGTGATAGGAGAATGGTGGGGATGTGGTAGGGAATATGGGATTAATGTAGGATTAGTATAAGTGGGTGGTTGTTGGTCGGCACAGACTCGGGCCGAAGGGCCTGTTTCAGTGCTGTATCTCTCTATGACTCTATGACTGAAGGTTTTCTGTAATACATTTTTGAGGGTGTATAATTTCTTTTGGATCTGTAAACCTTTGAAACAGAGAAGATGTGAGTTTTAATTCAACTTCAGTTTTGCAAGCTTGAAATGCTTTCTGAACTTCAAATTTGTGCTTTAAATCTTAATGTTTTAAATAATTCAAAAACTGGTTTCTTTTCTACTTTAAAATGTGAGTGTAAGTTGTATTTGCAGTTATAATATGCTTATTTGTACAATTATTCTGATAGTAATACTTTAGCTGAATATTATTTATAAGCATTTGTTTGTGGATGTTTCTTTCCAGAGTTAAATACTTTACAGATTGAATTGCACATTCATTTCCTAAATGTCATTTCCTAACTAATGACGGCTAACTAAAATTTATTCTCTATGAAAATGCAACTAATAATGGGAATTTACATATCTTATGAAATATTATTACAAAATTTATTGTACGTGTAAATATTGATATTTGAGTAAATTTAAGAATAATTAGCTTTATTTCTGTGTTTAAAACTAAGTTCAAGGCAACAAATGCTGTTGGTTTAATTGACATATATGCTTGTTTATGTGTAAGAAGCATACAATCAGAACCATTAGTGCATTATGAGATTGTTTTGTCAACCTTTTCCCAAATCATACAATATACAAGGTTTCCAAAAGCTTGAAACAGTTTTTTTTATAAAGAGAGGTTTCTTTTGTTCGTGCATAACACACTTGAGTGGTTGGGGCTGGTGGGGTGCGCAAGAGAGAATCTCCTTTCACGTTGTGGCTGAGTGGGTTCCTGGCATACTGATTTGTGACATGAGATAAAAATCACATTGCCAGGGATTACCACGTAGTCACTGCCTTGACTACTGTTGTAGAAATCACAGTAAGTGTATGAAACATGAGCTAAAAACTGATGGGGCCTAATGGTGGTTGTTTGCAAACAGAGGAAGTAGTGTATCTTCATCAAAATGTCTGTCTACGGATTAATCCATTCATCGAATTTGACCTTTCTGGCAAGGTGCAGAGCTTAGCTGATTGGTGAACAGTGATCATTTTTGCTTTGTTCACAGTGGCTAAGTTCTGCACCTGAAGAGAGGGAATGATGACCAGGGCTATAGAAATGTATGGAATACTTCAGTGAAATCTGCAATGAATTGTTATGATATTGATCAAACACTCTTTCCTGATGATAATTTCATAAGTATAACTGTTTCAAATTATGTGGACTTAACTTACAAAAAACGAACAGGTTTTTTTTCTTTGCTTTTTTGCATATTTTCTCTCCAGCCTCCCTCTTCTCCCCCCCCCCCCCCACCCCCACCCCAAAAGAGAAAGGGGGAAACCTGTGGAAAGGTGCTGGTCACCAATTTCTATCGCAAACATGGTCATTCTCCATGTGTACTTCAAGCTATTAGCCCATGGTTCAAATGGTGGCAGCGCAACTAAGCCCAGTTCTGTCAAGTCCCCACACATGCTTACCTCCAGGGAGTGCCACTGAATAATGATCTGGAGTGGGATTTCTGGCCACCCTTGATGGAAATTGGATCTAAGTCAGGTGACTTAGAAATCTGTTCCTGGCAGATTTGGTAATCTAGGCAGATATGTAGTACTCCAGATCACTGTTAATGATTGACCTGCGTGGTTCATTCAGAGAAGTTGGAGGAGTTGACCCATTGCTGGGATTGTGTTTTGAGATATGCAGCTCCAAGTAACTGTACAAACCAATACTCAAACTGGTAAGATAGGTCCCAGTTGAGCAAGCATATAAGTGTTCTGTGTGGGTAATCCGCATGGCTTTTGCTAGTTACATTTTAGCAATACCCCGTGCACATTTGGGGTTTCTTGAGCCTTGGCTGTTGTCAAATTGCACTTCTCACTGCAGTGTCCTAGATCCAGTCATCTTCAGCTGCTTCATCAGTGACCGTACTTCCATCGTAAGGTCCGCTGATGATTGCACAGTGTTCAATTCTATTCACAACTCCTCCGATAACGAAGCCGTCCGTGTCCACGTGCAGCAAGCGCTGGACAACATTCAGGCTTGGACAGATAAGTGGGAAGTAACATCTGTGCCACACAAGTGGCAGGCAATGACCATCTCCAATAAGAGAGAATTTAACTACCGCCCCTTAATATGCAGTTACCATCTCTGAATCCCCCACCATCAACATCTTGGGGGTCACAATTGGCCAGAAATTTAACTGAACCAGCCACATAAACACTGTGGCTACAAGAGAAGAACGGAGGCTGAGTAATATGCAACAAGTAACTGATCTAATGAATCCCCAAAGCCCTTCCACCATTCACAAGGCACAAGTCAGGAGTGTGATGGGATACTGTCCACTTGCCTGGTTGAGTAAAACTCCAACAACACTCCAGAAGCACAACACTATCCAGGACAAAGCAGTCTGCTTGATTGGCACCCCATCCGCAACTTTAAATATGCACGCCCTCCACCATCAGCACACCATGGCTGCAGTGTTTATCATATACAAGAGGCACTGCAGCAACTCGCCAAGGCTCTTTTGACAGCACCTTCCAAACTCGTGACCTCTACCACCTAGAAGAGCATGGGCAGCAGGCGCATGAGAGCATCACCACCTGCTAGTTCCCCTCTAGGCCACACACCACCTGACTTGGAACTATATCAGCAGTCCTTCATTGTCACTGAGTCAAAACCTTGGAACTCACAGCACTGTTGGAGTACCTACACCACACATATAGCAGCAGTTCAAGAAGGTGGCTCAGCACCACTTCTCAAGGGCAATTAGGGATGGACAATAAATGCCTGCTTTCCCAGCGACATCCACATCTCGTGAGCGAATAAAAAAACTGCACTTAAACTCTGTGGAATCAGGTAAGTTGGGCATGCTCCTATGGGGAGAAATTGTCAGGCAAACAGGAACTCTAATTGTGTGGATTCAGACTCAATTGTTTGGTTTGAACCATGGGCTAATAGCTTGTAACACAAAACAAGGCCATTTGGCAGTCTTGTCAATATAAGTTAATTGCTGCAGTAATTCAAAGCTAATATCATTGTCTTGTTCTGTCCCCACAATCCTGCTCAAATGTTTGTATACTGCCTCAGCTACTACTCATCACATGATTTCTGAAAATCCACATACACTACATCTTCTGCATTCCTTTTATCTGGACAGTCATGTCTTCAGAAACAACAACTTATATTTGTATATGCCTTTAATGTAATAAAACATCCCAAAGCACTTTACAGGAGCATTATAAAATAAAATATGACACCGAACCACAAAAGGCAATGTTTGGTCAGATGACCAAAAGCTTGGTCAAAGAGGTAGGTTTTGTGGAGTGTCTTAAAGGAGGAATGTGAGATGGAGAGGTGTACGGAGGGTATGCCAGAGCTTGGGGCCTAGACAACTGAAGGCACAGCCATCAATGGTGGAATGATTAAAATCGGGGATGTACAAGGCCAGAATTAGAGGAGCACAGATATCTTGGAGGGTTGTGAGCCTGGAGGAGATTAGAGATAGGGAGGGGTGAGGCCATGGAGGGATTTGAAAACAAGGATGAGAATTTTAAAATCAGGACACTTCAGGAGCCAATGTAGGTCAGTGAGCACAGGGGTGACAGGGGAATGGGACTTGTTGCGAGTTAAGACACAGCAGAGCTTTGGGTGACCTCAAGTTTATGGAGAGTAGAATGTGGGAGACCAGCCGAACTGAGTTTGGAGCGAGGACTGAAAACAATGGCTTCAGTCTTCTCAATATTTAATTAGAGGAAATTTCTGCTCATCCAGTACTGGATGTTGGATAAGCAGTCTGATAATTTCGCAACAGTGGAGGAGTCAAGAGAAGTGGTGAGGTAGAGTTGCATGTCATCAGCGTACATGTGAAAACTAATGCCGTGCTTTTGGATGATGTCACTGAGGGCGGCATGTGGCCGAGAAATTGGAGAGGGCCAAGGATAGATCCTTGGGGGACACCCGAGGTAACGGTGTGGGAGTAGGAAAAGTAACCATTGCCTGTGATTCTCTGGCGATGATTCGATAGATAAGAATGGATCTAAGTGAGAGCAGTTCCACCCAGCTGGAGGACAGTAGAAAGGTTTGGAGGAGGATGGTGTGGTCAAAGGCTGCAGACAGGTCGACAAGGATGAGAAGCAAAAGTTTACCTTCGTCGCGGTCACATAGGATGACATTTGTGACTTTGATAAGAGCTGTTTCAGTACTGTGGTATGGGCGGAAACCTAATTGGAGGGATTCAAACATGGGTTCCGGGAAAAATGGGAACAGATTTAGGAGGCGGCAACACATTCAAGGACTTTGGAGAGGAAAGGGAAGTTGGATATGGGACGCTAGTTTGCAAGGGCAGTGGAGTCAAGGGTTTTCTGAAGAGAGGGGTGATGATGGCACATTTAAAGGAGATCACCTGGAGAGAGAGAACAGTTTAGAATGTCAACTAACATGAGGACCAGCCTTTAGGAAAAGTTAGAACTAGTCATACATTAATTGCCTTTAATAATGTGTGATTAATCATCCCATGCATTTCTAATTTAAGCTAAATTCGGGATTCTAAGATTCCAATAGCAGCTGTTCAACTAACTGGTCTGTAGTTTACTGATTTATCCTTCTCACCCTTTTGGAACAGAGTTTGGAGACATTTAAGCACTGTATGAAGTTCTATGTATGTCAGACACCTAGCTGACTAAAATAAAATTAACGACAAGCAAATTAGAACACAGGTGTCAGCCTTAGCTCAATGTAGCACTTTTGCCTTGGAGTCGCAGCAAACCTTGGATGACAAAAGCACTACAATCAGATCTGGAGGAAATGTGAAAATATGCCTGTAGATAGCATTTAATATAGACAAAGGTAATGTCATTCATGTGAGATCCACCATTGACATGCTGTTCTCCCTTCGCCAGCTACAGGAGAAATGCCGTGAACAACAGATGCCCCTCTACGTTGCTTTCATTGACCTCACCAAAGCTTTTGACCTAGTCAGCAGACGTGGTCTCTTCAGACTACTAGAAAAGATTGGATGTCCACCAAAGCTACTAAGTATCATCACCTCATTCCATGACAATATGAAAAGCACAATTCAGCATAGCGGCGCCTCATCAGACCCCTTTCCTATCCTGAGTGGCGTGAAACAGGGCTGTGTTCTCGCACTTACACTGTTTGGGATCTTCTTCTCCCTGCTGCTCTCACATGCGTTCAAGTCTTCAGAAGAAGGAATTTTCCTCCACACAAGATCAGGTGGCAGGTTGTTCAACCTTGCCCGTCTAAGAGTGAAGACCAAAGTACGGAAAGTCCTCATCAGGGAACTCCTCTTTGCTGACGATGCTGCATTAACATCTCACACTGAGGAGTGTCTGCAGAGACTCATCGACTCAATAACAAGCTGCCTGCAACGAATTTGGCCTAACCATCAGCCTCAAGAAAACGAACATCATGGGTCAGGACGTCAGAAATGCTCCATCCATCAATATTGGCGACCATGCTCTGGAAGGGGTTCAAGAGTTCACCTACCTAGGCTCAACTATCACCAGTAACTTGTCTGTCGATGCAGAAATCAACAAGCGCATGGGAAAGGCTTCCACTGCTATGTCCAGACTGGTCAAGAGAGTGTGGGAAAATGGCGCACTGACACGGAACACAAAAGTCCGAGTGTATCAAGTCTGTGTCCTCAGTACCTTGCTCTACGGCAGCGAGGCCTGGACAACTTATGTCAGCCAAGAGCGACGTCTCAATTCATTCCATCTTCGCTGCCTCCGGAGAATTCTTGACATCAGGTGGCAGGACTGTATCTCCAACACAGAAGTCCTCGAGGTGGCCAACATCCCCAGCATATACACCCTACTGAGCCAACGGCGCTTGAGATGGCTTAGCCATGTGAGCCGCATGAAAGTTGGCAGGATCCCCAAGGACACATTGTACAGCGAGCTCGTCACTGGTATCAGACCCACCGGCCGTCCATGTCGCCATTTAAAAACGTCTGCAAACACGACATGAAGTTCTGTGACATTGATCACAAGTTGTGGGAGTCAGTTGCCAGCAATCGCCAGAGCTGGCGGGCAGCCATAAAGGAAAAAAGACAGAAACGCAAGGGGAGAGCCAACTGTGTAACAGCCCGACAACCAATTTTATCTGCAGCACCTGTGGAAGAGTCTGTCGCTCTAGAATTGGCCTTTATAGCCACTCCAGATGCTGCTTCACAAACCACTGACCACCTCCAGGCGCTTACTCATTGTGTCTTGAGACAAAGAGGCCAAAGAAGAGAAGAATGTCATTCACGTGTATGGGCTAATAACAAGCATGTGTATATCATGCAGGGTTCCAAAATTAAGACTTGAGTGGGAAAAGACCACAGTATTACAGTCCATTTCTAAAGGTTAATGGCCAGTGCTGTGAGGCGATAGCAAAAGCAAATAGAGAATATCTGAACACAACAAAACACTATAATGCTCTTGTACAACACCTTGATTAGGCCTTATCTAGAATATTGTGCCCAATTTTGTACTTTCACAAGGTGGGAGATGTAGAGGCCTTGAAAAAGGTTCAGAAGAGTGGCATTAGCAACTTAACAAGTCCTTAGTTATTACACTAGGCTTCGAGTGTACTACCAAAATGTATGGACTTCAAGGCATTTTGATTCAAGTCTTTATAATAATGAAGCGACTAGACTGTGACTGTGGGTGGACTATTTGAATTAATTTAGGGAGAACTAGGTAGCATGCATATAAAGTACCAAACATCCAACTAGGTTAGATATCGGGAGGTTTTTCTTTTGACCGAGGGTTGTTGAGCTCTAAGCAAGTTGCTGCCTTGTGTAGTTAGTGTGGATTCACTGCAGAAGGAAGCTGGATGAGTTCTTGGCTGAAGTTGATACTGCATAGAAACGGTAGGTGGGTGATGTGCTTGTTTTGATCATCTTTGGGGTTGAAGATAAATGTTTTCCAATTTTTCTTTTTGTTTTCAGGAGATTACCTGTTAGGCAAGAGCATTAATGGTCTTAATGCTTAATTGCAATGTAACAGTGTGGGATGGGATTGACGATCAGCTGGTCTTTTCCTGACCACCATTTTCATATGTTCGCAATGCTATATGTAACAAGTCCACAGTATTACTGAGTAAAATATTTGTGTCTTTCCTTTGTATGTGTACGATACACACACACTGGTTTCTTAAATAAAATATAGAGTGGTTTTTAATTCAAATTATTTATATTCGCCTGGAGAGGTCCTACACTACATATAGGGTGGCGCAGTGGTTAGCACCGCAGCCTCACAGCTCCAGCGACCCGGGTTCAATTCTGGGGACTGCCTGTGTGGAGTTTGCAAGTTCTCCCTGTGTCTGCGTGGGTTTCCTCCGGGTGCTCTGGTTTCCTCCCACATACCAAAGACTTGCTGGTTGATAGGTTAATTGGCCTTTATAAATTGCCCCTAGTATAGGTAGGTGGTAGGGAAATATAGGGACAGGTGGGGACGTGGTAGTAATGTGGAATTAGTGTAGGATTAGTATAAAATGGGTGATTGATGTTCGGCACAGACTTGGTGGGCCGAAGGGCCTGTTTCAGTGCTGTATCTCTAAACATATAGAGTGAAACCAAATTAGTACTGATCATAATAATATAAATAAAAGCAAAATACTGCGGATGCTGGAAATCTGAAACAAAAACAAGAAATGCTGGATTCACTCAGCAGGTCTGGCAGCATCTGTGGAAAGAGAAGCAGAGTTAACGTTTCGGGTCAGTGACCCTTCTTCGAAACTGCTAGTACTGATCTGTGGTTTATTAGGAAATCTTGTTCTGAAAAAAGCAATGCACCAAGACTCCTTAGACAGCATCTTCCTGACCCGCAACCTCTACTACCTAGAAGGACAAGGACAGCAGATGCATGGGAATACCACCATCTGCAAGTTCCCCGCCAAGCCACACACCATCCTGACTTGGAACTATGGTGCTGGTCCTTCACTGTCGCTGGTTCAAAATCCTGGAACTCCCTAACAGCACTGTGGGTGTACCTATCCCACATGGACTGCAGCGGTTCAAGAAGGCATCTCACCACCATCTCATGGGCAATTAGGGATGGGCAATAAATGCTGGCCTGGCCAGTGACGCCCACATCCCCATTAAAAAAAAATTGAAAAAAAAAAGTAAAATGATTAAAAGAATTGCATATGAATCTGCTTCAGTGTTTTGTAGTATGCAGTTTGCAACCAACCAGTCTTGTCCAGTGACAAGAATACAGAGGCAAGGACATAGTTTATATTTAAATGACATAATGTTGTCTTGTAATTTGCAAACATAATCAAGAAATTTTCTAAGATAATTTGAATATCTAATCTGTCTATATAGGGTGATTTCTGCAGTGAGTAGTAAATTTTCCACAAGAAAACGGCATGCCAGCAAAACTTATCTTGTACTTAATCTTACCAATAATATACAATCCCATTGTCTATACTATTTTTAAAAGGGGGTGAGGAAATTTAAATTGCTCTTTTGAGTAATTGTCCCTTGGGCTTCTGTTGTATTGCTACTTTTATATCAATATTAAGTGATTTCTTGTGTATGGAGGATATACTTTGGGATTCAGGTCCAGATTAGACTCTTAAAACAGATTATCTGGTCAATATCGCATTGCTGTTTCTGGGAGCTTGTCTGCAAATTAGCCGCCATGTTTTCCTACATTATATCAGTGACTGCACTTGAAAAAGTAGTTCCTTGGGACATCCAGTGCTTGTGAAAGGTGTGTCAGGAAAAATCCAGTGTGCCAAATGAGAAATGTTTAATTTCATCGGCTGGAAACTTATGTTACACTTTTAATGAAAAAAAACCCTGCAGTAACTTTTTTAAAAACTAGCAGCCAGGATGGCCACTGCAATTTGCATT
Source organism: Heterodontus francisci (assembly GCF_036365525.1). Classification (NCBI taxonomy): domain Eukaryota; kingdom Metazoa; phylum Chordata; class Chondrichthyes; order Heterodontiformes; family Heterodontidae; genus Heterodontus; species Heterodontus francisci. Next base: position 121,933,940 of record NC_090374.1, read on the forward strand.
TGAACTATCAGGAGATTGAACTGGAGACAAAAAGACTAACAAGTAGTCCAGCCAGAGCAATGCTTTGGCTAACTGAGTAGATTAGCCAGATAACGCTAGTTAGTGGGACATTCCAAATCATCTCGAGGCATTCTTAAAAGGAGACATCCTTCCAGGGCGTAAACACTGCCAACCCACCTAAGTGAAGTTTTGGGTTTTAGACTTTGGACCTCATTAAAAACAAAGGGAGTGAGAACCATGTGACTGTCTTCTCATCTCTGAAGAAACTGGAGGTTTTGTAACACAGACAAGCAACATCAAATGAAAACCGTCTGTGATTGGGGGACCCTCCAAACCTACGGCCTGCTACAGAAAGCGACAAGGGGAAGAGAGCCAACTGCAATTCTGTCTTCAAGCAACCCTGGGCAAAGCAGACCAACCAAAATGCTCTTTGACCAGCGAGGACTTCAAGAATACAGCTTCAGCCGAGGACTACTGAATTTACAGACTGTATTTAAGTTCCATTTATTCTGGACTTTAATCCAACCACCAAATCTGTTTCCCTCTAATATACTTGTGTGTGCATGATTCTCGTGTGAAAGCATAGTGCATTTTTAAATTGGGTTAGAGTATTAAGTATAATAAACTTACCTCTTGTTTAAACTCAAAATCTGTCCGATTGGTTCGTTCACAATCACAGTGAAGGAAAAAGGTAAAACACTCACAGAGGTGGTAAACACAACCACTGTTTAAAGGAATAAACCCTGTTGCAGTCAAATAAGAGGAAGGGGCAAGAGGGGAGCCTGAGACCCCTTCCTCACCTGGCCATAACAGGTGCTATATGAAGGTTGAATGCTTTAAAGCTAAGGAGGCTGCTTTGCACCAGTTTGATTCCAGTCAGGTGTGAAACTGAGTTTGAGAAGTGCCCAGGTTTAAAAACTCATTGGGTCTTCTCGGTACTTTACAACCTACTATTGAGTCTTTTTGATATTAGGAGAATATCAATAAATAGGATGCAGACACTCCACTGCTGACTCCACCATCTGCTCTTGGTCACTTGTAAAGTGTGAGTCTCTAAGTGAAAAAACAACTAACTGCCTTATGATCCCACCAAAGTATGTGCATCTGAGCTGGTGCAGGGTCTGCCTGAGTCCTGAGATGGTGCACCCTCATAGCCTTATGCGTTCCTCCCTATTAAAAACAAAATTGCCAGTGGAAGGGAGATCTGTGCATATCTGCAAGCAATTTGTACGTGGAGCTGTCCCTGAAGGGCAGAGTTGTAACTTGAAGTGCCTTTGCACTTTGCAAGTTACAGCTATCTGCTCCAGACCAGTACCACAATATAGATCCAACTTTAGAGTACACACATTGGCATCAACATAAATTTGAAAAGAACTTAGATCAGTTGGTTTGTTCAGTTTCACAGTGTGAGTTGCTACATCAGGTACTGACTGAGGTTGTTGCGGGTGGAAGGAGATGGGTGATAAGTGGGAGCGCATTGAGTGGAGCTTCCACTTCCAGGTTCCCTTTGGCCATTATCCCCCTCATGGCTCAGCTGCGTATCACTGCTACCACTCTGCTGGGGAGCACTTTGGTGGAGATCAGTGTGGCAATGTAAGGCCAAGGCTAAAATATCTCATCCTGTAAAAGGTGGCAGACATTTTGCACAGAGATGCCAAGGTGGGCATGGACTCATTTGATTGCAGCATTTGATGTTCTGTGGAGTTAGTCACTCTATCCATGGAAGAACGCATCATCACAATGCCTTGCGACATCTACCCACTCGCGTTTGATTGGACTCAACCATTCTCTGCAATTATGGTGAGTGTCCTTGGAAGATTTGTTGGTACATGCTATATTCTTTGCTAGGCTCAATGATTCTCCTTTTCATCGATGACCCCTGAGGTACAGCATCTGTGTCCAGTTGAGCAGAGCTTGGAGAGGCTGTGCCCTCCGATGCAGACACTCCACTGCTGACTCCACCTGCACCATCTGCTCTTGGTCACTTGTAAAGTGTGAGTCTCCAAGTGAAAAACCAACTAACTTCCTTATGATCCCACCAAAGTATGTGCATCTGAGCTGGTGCAGGGTCTGCCTGAGTCCTGAGATGGTGCACCCTCAAAGCCCTTCTGCGGAGTCATTATCCGTGACCTCCACTGACGGTTGCTACATGCATGAAGGCCCTATAATAGGTAACATTTTTAATTACTACTGACAAGGTACTGTTACGAAAGTGCGACTATATTTTTTAAGTATATGTTTTTGAGGGCTTAAATTTAAATTGTGGAGCTGGATTCATTGGAAGGCTGAAGATTTCATAGAAGCTGGACTTTGCTTTGTTACTGACAGTTCATTGAAAGGAAACTGAGATGTTGTTTAAAAACAGCCTTGCTGGAAGTCATGTGCTTTAAGCAGTAAACAACAGAAACCTTGGTGACCTGGGGAAGATGTTTACAGAGCGGTGACAGCTCAAGATTTATAGGGGTCAGGAGGCTTGTCACTTGAGATATTGTTTTTGGTTTCACTTTAGACAGTATATTGGAGTGTGAACTGTTTTGAAGACAGTTGAAGAAAACCAGCCAAGAGAGTAGCCACCATCAGCTCACCCTCTTTCATCTCTTTGAGAACTTCCTGAAAATCAAGTGTAAGAAATAGAGAAATTGTTGCTGCATTTCTCCTGAAAAACCTGCCAAAAACTCCTGATGCTGCATTTCTCCAGAAAAGCCTGCCAAACTGATCCTCAATATCGCCTGAAAGAACTTCTCTAGAAAGATTCCAGTGACAGCCATCTACGCGTATTTGGGACCCCAGACCAAAAATGGACAACGGACATCTTTCCATATCTTTTTTTTTCTTGAAGAATTAGCAAGTGTTTGGCCAAAGTATTCTATTTTAGTTTTTTTTTTGTAACAGGCCTCCACAGAGCAAATTTCTGTATTTTTTTCAGTGTGTGAGAGTTTGTGTGTGGGGAATTTAAAAAGGGGAACTTTCATATTTCAATTTGTGTTAATGCTTTGCTTCGTTACTGGTTAAGTCTTGTTTCATAATAAACTGATAATTTTGTTTATTAAAGAAACCTGGCTGGTGTATTTTATTCTGGGAAAAAAAAGAGTATTTGGCTGTATCAGTAATTGGGTAAATATTTAAAAATATGTTGTGACCTTTGGAAAAGTGGAACTAGAAAAGACAGTACACTCCTCCTGCCTCATTCGTAACAGAACGAATGTTGCAACGAAGATCATATTTCACTCATTGTTGAAGTCAAGTCACCATGACTGTGAGCTGCAGGACATGTGGGTCGCCGATATATAATTGTGTCACCAGGTAGCTAGCTGGGAGGTCCCCATCTCCTGACCACCGCCAGCCAGGGTGCCAAAACTCTACCATTTCCAGCATGTCTTCATTTGTACTTGTCAGGTGTGAGATGGCTGAAGTACCATTTCTGGTTCTCTTCTTTCCCCCCCTCCCCCTCCACTGCTCGCTTCTGCAGTGTGCAAAGGAACAGACTGGTGAGTGAATGTAATTGCATTTGTTCAGCCAACGGATGGGGTTCATTTGGAGAGGTTAAGTATCAGGGTGGGGTGTGAAATTGCATAGGTTGAGCGTTGTATATTCTTGTTAACGTAGTTCTCAGATATCTCGGAGTCTTTGGCTAAATAGTAACTCGTTTATATATATATTTACACTCTCATTAAGCATGTATCCAGCACTTCTCATGCTTCGAGCTCCTTCCAAGCCTAATATCCATGTGACTATTACATCATCAGTGCAGTGGGAGGGGTCACTCTTACTGTCTCAAATATTAACCCTTTCAGACCCCGATATGAAGGTGAGTAGCAGTGGTAGATGGATAAATTGGGATGTGAGGAAGTGCATAGAAAGAGATGGGTGCACTTGAAAGGTAAGTGGGTGTGAGGAGTGATGTGATGAAGTAGGCTTGATAAGGCAGAATGAGGGGGTGGGGTGATGCATACAACAGGGTATAGGTGAATGTGCAATTCGCCTTTCCTGACCGAGTTTGGTCATTAAAGCAGTTCCTGCATTGAATCCATAAATGTGGTATTCTCTTGATGCTGCTGACCTCCTCGGCCAGCTCCAGCGATGCCTTCTTGCTGTCAATAGCAGCTTTCTTCCTCCCGTTGCTGAGGAAGAGTATCTCCCTCTGGCTTCTCACTGACCCCAGCAACACATCAAATGCGGTGTCATTGAACAGCAGCTCAGCCTTTGTTTCCCCCCCCCCCCCCAAACTTCTATCTTCAGATTGCCCCTTTAAATATTGGAGTTGAGATTGTATCACGCACGTCCTCATCCTGCCCACTGATGTGCATTGGATGCTAAATCATGAAGTAAAATGCTAATGAGCTGGCTGAGTTTAAAAAGCCACTGACAGATACACTGAACTTCCAGGTTTCCCAGGTGATATCGGACCATCTCAGTGCATCTCCAAGTTAATAACAGGGCCATATGTCCCACATTTTGTGCCACTCTCCTCCTTTCTGGTAATCTGAGTGAGATTGGAAACTCATCATTTGAATCCATGAATCCAAATGATGAGTTTCTGATCCCATTTAGTCCATCAGAAAGATGCAGAACTCAAATGAGGTGCTACTCAGGGAGAGCAAATTAGAATCAAACCAAGCCAAGCACACATCTATATGCACTTTCTCTACCCATTTTCTTGGCTAAGGAATGTGGTCAAGGTGAAGGCAGAGCCAAAGGGATTGAATGAACTTATTAAAAATTGGGAGCTGAATTCCACCCCCCCCCCCCCAAACAATGGTTTGACTGCAATCTTTACAGTACTTTTTTAATGCCTGCTTGCATTTCAGTTGTTCTAATCTTCAATATCCTTTATCTGTTCAACCCTGAGGAGGACCTGATCTGTTGTGCCTACTGAACTGATAGCAGTTACTATATTACGTACTGGCTCAGTTCAGCAGGAACAGGAGTTGGGCCCATAAACTACGCTGTTGAGAAGGATTGAGTGCATTCATGGAAAATCCTAGCCCAAGGAAGAAGAAAGAACATATCAGAAAACCCAGTCTAGTAGGATTCATGCTGAGTCCTGTGGCTAAGCTATCATTTAAGATGGTCCCTGTTTCTGCGGTATTGATGTAATAAACCTCCTCCTTTATTTATTAGGCATGTTCAGTTCAGTTCGGTGGGCCTGTTTCAGTGCTGTATCTCTATGACTCTATGTTCAACTGTGGTGAACAGACAAAATGGCAGTGGGTACAACTGAATAAATCTCATTTTGTCCTTTTTCAAAATCTAAATTCTTGGTATTTGTATTTTGGAATTTTGTGTATTTTATATTACCTTAATGATCTCCGTATCAAACAATAATATACACTTGGAAAGACAATGCTTTAACTCTACACGTACTTGATGGAGCTTTCAAATGGTAAAATACAGATGAATATCTCTGGGTGGTCTCCTGCTTGGTTGCATCTGAGATCTGCTTGTGATTCACAGCTGTAGTTTTACCATTCACTTGTGTTTTGAGGGAAGACAGTAAAACTTTTGTACAGCTATTGAAATATTTGCTCTTTGTGTAACCAGGTGTAAAAAGGAAATGAAGAATTCCTCTCACTGAAGTTGATTAAATATTTAACATGATGTTTAAATGGGTGGAAGGCATTTGTAAGAATTTGGGTTATTTTTCTAATGTACATGTAAAAATTTTGTTTCTTGTGTGTGTCTGTCACATTGTGTCTTTCAAAAGTAGTATCACAGCTGAAAATATCACATTTCAATGTCATGTGCCTGTATATCAAAGTTAGTGATTGGTTGAAATGACAACACATTTATTCACAGAATCACAGAATTGTTACAGCACAGAAGGAGGCCATTTGGCCCATTGTGTCTGCATCGGCTCTCTTAATGAGCATTTCATCTAGTGCCACTCTCCTGCCTTTTCCCCATAACCCTGCACATTCTTCCTTTTCGTATAACTGTCTAATTCGCTTTTGAATGCCTCAATTGAAGCTGCCTCCACCACAGTCTCGGGCAGTGCATTCCAGATCTTGAGCACACGCTGCATGAAAAAGTTTTTCTTCATGTCGCTTTTGCTTCTTTTAGAATTACTTTAAATCCATGCCTTCTCATGAGTGGGAGCAGTTTCTCCCCATCTGCTCTGCCCATACCCTTCATAATTTTGAATACCTCTATCACATCTCCTCTGAGCCTTCTCTTCTCCAAGGAAAACAGTCCCAACCTCTCCAGTTTATCTTCATAACTGAAGTTCCTCATCCCTGGAATAATTCTCATGAATCTTTTCTGCACCCTCTCTAATGCTTTCACATCCTTTCTGAAGCGCGGCACCCAGAATTGGACGCAATACTCCTGTTGAGGCCACACTAATGTCTTCTACAAGTTCAACATTGAATTACCAAATAAATTTCTAATTGATTAATTATGAATTAATCACAATCAGTTTAATTAAAAGAGGAACCATCAATTAGGATTAAGGAGCAGCAATTGACCAGTGAAGCCATTCAAATAATTTTGAGAAGCTAGTTTGAGCCATCATTTTCAGCTAACTGAAAATAATCCTAAGTAAAGTCAAAGAATTCCGAATAAAATGTTTCATGTTACAAGTCCCTGGAAAATAGTGCCAGAGGTCTAATTCTATTTTGGGAGCCTGGGTTTAATATGGAGTACTTGAAGTATTGATATGGGCTTTGATGTCCATTTCTCATACTGAAAATGAGTCCCAATCACACACACAAAACCTCACACACACAAAACCTATCAGTGGTGATTATAAAGGTCCGTGCAAACTTTGACTGCTCTTTGTGCTCAATTCCCTGAAGTTGGTGCAACTTTTCTCTTGGCTTCACTTCCCACTGGAGGCAAAGCATTGGATGTTTAAGTTATAAATGAGGAAAAGACTGAATTAAAAGTATGCAGTAGTTTGGACAAACAAAAATGAGAATAAAACAGTGTATCCTTTGACTGACGGTGAGTAAAAGTATGAGGTGACTGTGGGGTTTCAGCATGTATTGCTAGAGCAGAAAAAGAATACTGCACTTCAGCTCTACAAGGCTTTGAGTGCCTACGCTCAGAGTGTTGTATCCAGTTTTGGTCCCCACATAAATTGAAGGATATTAAAGCTCTGGAGAAGGAGCAGAGTTGGATTACCAGATTAATATTTCCTTTTTTTAGGAGAAATAGGGGCTTTGAGGGAATGTGATATATTTTTTTAAATGATTGGATTCAGCCTATTTAGTAGGTACTTTGAGATAGAGATGTTAAGACTAGAGGACGTGCATCTGAAATTGTAAAGCAGAGTGTTGTTAGATGCTTGAAGTATTTTTTAACAGAAAGCGATTGCCACCTGCTGCAGATTAACCTGCAATGGATATTGACTTGTTCCTGGCTTTTAAAAGAGGACATGACAAGTTTCCTGAGTGAGGAGGACACCTCCAGTTTTTTAAAAACAAATTGTTCAAGATGTGGGCATCGTTGGCAAAGCTAGCATTTATTGTCCATCTCCAATTGCCTGCAAGGTGGTGGTGAGCCGTCATTATCGATATAGAAGGTATGTTAGTTAGCTGGATAATGGTAATGAGTAATGGGAATCAGTCTTCTTAAATGGCTTGGGGTTGTGAAGGAATTTCTGCTCTTTTCCTAAATTGGACACTTTTTTTGGCTCTCGGGAGATTGTATGGTTAAGCTGTGGCTAAATGGTGTAATTGCACATACCTGGATGGAGCAAACTTAGTCTTTTCATGTATGTTTCTAAAGCACAACCAAATGATGTGTTCTGTCTCTGTCTGTCTGTCTATATCTATCTATCTCTCTATCTATCTATATATATCCTAGTCTGATTGATGCCTGGCAGTCAATGTGTTGCTGTATGAAGTTGGTACACAGAAGGTTGGCCCTGTTTGGCACCGTAATTCCCTCCCCAGAGATCAGCAGTGCACCTTGCCTGCCAGGAGACGGTAGTCACACTCAACTGTCTGTACAGTATATGAGTGCCATCTATTCTGCCCTGTACCCATGGGATCGCTGGCACGCAGGAAATGTGGTTTATGCTCCATTGAACTGATGCCTCCTTTCCTCAGGGAAAATAATGCATGTGCTGCATTTTTGATTTTTTTTTTTGATGCTGCTTTGCTGCAATTAAAATGGGACCCAGTCAAATCACTGAAAGTTGGTTGATGGTGTACTGAGTGACATAAAAGTTTAATGCTTGTCCACTGGAAGAGTTGTTGAGATTACACAGTTATGTAGCAGCCCTTGGTGCAACATAGGAAGATAGGAACAGGAGTAGGCCATTCAGCCCCTTGAGCCTGTCCCGCCATTCAATGAGATCATGGCTGATCCGCAGCCTAACTCCATATACCTGCCTTTGGCCCATATCCCTTAATATCTTTGCTTAACAAAAATCTATCTCAGATTTAAAATTAACAACTGTTCCAGTTTCAACTGCTGTTTGTGGGAGAGAGTTCCAAACCTCTACCACCTTTTGCGTGAAGAAGTGCTTCCTAACATCTCTCCTGAACGGTCTGGTCCTAATTTTTAGACTATGCCCCTGAGTTTTAGAATCTCCAACCAGTGGAAATAGTTTATCTTTATCTAGCCTGTCGTTTCCTGTTAATATCTTGAAGACTTCAATCAGATCACCCCTTAACCTTCTAAATTCTAGCGAAAACAGGCCTAATTTGTGTAATCTCTCCTTGTAACTTAACCCCTGTAGTCCAGGTATCATTCTTGTAAACCTATGTTGCACTCCCTCCATGGCCAATATATTCTTCCTAAGGTGTGGTGCCCAAAACTGCTCACAGTACTTCAAGTGGGGTCTAACCAGGGTTTTGTACAGCTGCAGCATAACCTCTGTGTCTTTATACTCCAATCCTCTGGATATAAAAGCTAGCATTCCATTAGTCTTTTTGATTATTTTCTGCACTTGCTCGTGGCATTTTAAAGATCTATGCTCCTGCACCCCCAAGTCTCTTTGGACATCCACTGTACTTAACCTCTAAGTGCCCTGCTCTATCCTTTAGTGGTCCAAAATGGATAATCTCTCACTTGCCCACAGTGAAATCCATCTGCCACAATTTTGCCCACTCACCTAGTCTGTCAATATCTCTTTGCAATTTTATGCTATCATTTAGACTCCCTACAATGCCGCCTAACTTTGTATCATCAGCAAATTTGGATATATGACTTACTATGCCATCATCCAAGTCATTAATGAATAATTGAGGCCCCAACACAGATCCCTGTGGGACACCACTGGTTACATCCTGCCAATTGCAGTACTTACCCGTTATCCCCACTCTCTGTCGCCTACCACTTGCCCAACTTCCTAACCATGTCAATAATTTGCCCTCAACTCCATGGGCTTCTACCTGAGTTAACAGTCTCTTATGTGGGACTTTATCAAATGCCTTCTGGAAGTCCATATAAATAACATCCATAGACACTCCCCTGTCCACTACCTTAGGCACCTCTTCAAAAAATTCAGTGAGATTTGTCAGGCATCCATGTTGGCTATCCCTGTTTAACTGAAATTTTTCTACCCTATCCTTGATTATAGACTCCAGCAACTTGCCCACCACAGATGTCAGGCTAACTGGTCTGTAATTTCCTTGGTTCCCCCTTTCACCCTTCTTAAAAAGTGGAGTGACATGTGAAACTTTCCAATCCAGAGGGACCACTCCTGAATCTAGGGAACTCTGAGTTCCGATGAAGGGTCACTGACCCGAAACGTTAACTCTGCTTCTCTTTCCACAGATGCTGCCAGACCTGCTGAGTGGTTCCAGCATTTCTTGTTTTTATTTCAGATTTCCAGCATCCGCAGTATTTTGCTTTTATATCTGAAAGACTATAGTTAGGGCATCTACAATGTGCTCCCCGACTTCCTTTAACGCTCTCGGATGGAAACCGTCAAGTCCTGGGGATTTCTCACTCTTTAGTTCCATTAATTTTCTTGTTACTGATGATTTACTTACATTAATTGTATTAAGTCCCTGTTCCCTATCGGCTATTAATTTTTTCGGGACTTCTGGCAAGTTATCCTCCTTTTCAACTGTAAATACTGAGGCAAAGTAATTGTTCAACATGTCTGCCATTTCCCCATTATCAATGACATTATCTCCATTTTCAGCTTTTAGTGGGCCTACATTGCTGTTGACCACCCGCTTTCCCTTTATGTAACTAAAATTTCTTATTGATTTTGATGTCCCTTGCAAGTTTCCTTTTGTAATCTCTTTTAGTAGCTCTTATAAGCTGCTTTGTGACCCTTTGCTGGTCTTTGTATCGATCCCATTCGGCCAGATCTGTGCTGCGATTTGCATTTTTGTAAGCCCTTTTTGTTTTATGCGATCCCTAATCTCTTTAGTTGTCTATGGCTATTTTTTCTGTGAAGTGGAGCTTTTTCCTCTCGGGTATATACTCGCTCTGTATTTCATTAAATGTTCCTTTAAATATTCTCCACTGTTTTTCAGTCGTTTGACCCATTAACAGATCTACCCAGTTTACCATGGACAGTCTCTGTCTCATCCTGGTAAAGTCAGCCTTACCCAAGTCTAAAATTCTAGTAGCTGATTCGTGTTTTTCACTTTCAAACGCTACCTTGAATTCGATCATGTGATTACTATTTGATAAATGTTCACGCACAGTTAGGCCACTAATTAAATTTGGCTCATTACTCATAACTAAATCTAATATTGCCTGTCCCCTTGTTACATCTAGGACATATTGCTGTAGGAAACTATCCCGCACACATTCCAGACAGGTGCTAGTCTGCCTATCCCAATCTATGTGTAAGTTAAAATCCCCCATTAATACTACTCTACCTTTGTTACACACTTGCCTAATTTGTGCATTTATACAATCGAACACCTCAGAATTGCTACCAGGGTGTCTATACACAACACCTATTACAGTTTTAGATCCTTTTCTGTTCCTCAATTCCACCCATAAGGTCTCCATTGGATGCTTTCCCGTCATTATATCCTCCCTCACCAATGAGGTGATATTATTTCTAATCAGTAAGGCTACTGCGCCCCCTCTGCCATTCTCCCTGTCCCTCCTGTAAACTTTATAACCAGGAATATTTAGTTCCCAGTCCCGACCATCCTGCAGCCACGTCTCCGCAATGGCCACCACATCATCATCTTCCATTTGAATTTGCGTCTGCAGCTCATCTAGTTTATTCCTTACACTCCGTGCATTTGTATATAGAACTCTGATTTGGGCTATACCCCCTAACCTGTCCCTCAGCACTGATGTTTTATTCGCCTGTTTATTATTTCTCTCTTCTGGTTTTAACCAGTATACTTCTTGCAGTTTGGTAACAATCAGCCTCACCAGTAACCTGCACTCCTACCTTCTCCTTTCACTTCCTGTTTTTCCATGCAACTGAACCCTCTCCCCCACTATTTACAAAGCTACCCGACATATCCAGGATATTGTGGGGTGTGTAAACGTAGGCCCTGGTTAAGGACGGGCCTGGGGAAAAAGCCCCAATTGTTGTTGCATCTCATCTACATTATGCAACTCTGTAACCCGCAAAGGAATTCCCGTCTTCTATACTTTGGTGCTTTTTGAATTGCAGCAGCAACCGAGAATACTATAGCCATAAAAGTGACCAAAAGTGGCATCTCACATTAATGAGGGAGGGAGGGGAGAGCAAAATGCAACCAAGTATCAATGATAAATGAGAGAATAAAATTACTATCTTGTTTTGTAATGGTAATCTCACTTTTATTAGCTAATTTGAACAGGCCAGGTCAAAGGATTAGTCGGTTTGCACCATTTTTGAGCCTGTCTTGTGCTTACCTGCAGCAAAGCCTTTTGTTTAGCGCCAGATTTGTATGATGTGCATTGGGCACAAAAGGCCACTCGCCCAAGTTAACGATCAATCTTGCCCTGAGTCCGTTGCCACCCTGAGAGATATTAAAATTCCATGGCAAATTCAAGGAACCATTAGGATTATTCCTGGTGTCAATATTTCTTTCTCAACCATTATATCAGACAAATGGTTCCATTTCTCTCATGGTCATTTGGTTGATGTGCAGAAAGTGACTTCCCCAATTGCTGACTTAAGCCATTACAGTTTGAAATAATTCATCGCATTTGCCATGTGTTAAGGTGTTAAATAAATGTAAAAAAAAAATGTTGGAAACAACTCAGCGGGTCAGGCAGCATTTGTGGAGAGTGAAAAAGTTAACGTCTCGGGTTTGTGACGGTTCATCATTAGTGTTAAATAAATGTAGTTTTTTAATACTGTTTGCTGTGCTTCAGGGGGGTCATAAAGTACTCCAAATTGATATTTTCTCTATAGATGTTAAATAATAGTGTATGTTACATATATAACAGTGATCCTTTAACTGATGGTGAGCAACACTATTTACGATCTGCTATAATTATTTGTTTTCCTACACCCAAATCATCAGCATCCACCCACCATCAGCCTGTTGCAGGTAAGTCCTAGTCCATTCAACTTTGTCACCAATGCCACACAACATCCACCATTTTATATGCATTGTGTACCACATGATACAGTGTCCCTGTAACGATAAAACATTGTTTTCTCTCCATGAATAATGACACCAGTGAAAAGGTAAAACCTTGGGGAAACACTGGAGAAATACAATAAACTTCATTACACAAGTGCGAGTTTTCTGTTTGCCAGTTGTAGTGAGATTGCAATTTACTCCTTTGTAGAAAATTCATAAATGCATCTATAAAAAGTAACTGGTACAATTTATTTCTCAGAAAATAAATAGAGCTTAAATTATGGTTGGACTAGGGGTTAGAATTATTTGTTGAATATTCAGAAGGTGACTTCATAAACATTGATGCTGAAGTGCAGTTGTTTTTTGAACTAGCTCTACTGGTAGGCATCAAATATAACTTGAATGTATATACCTCTCACATACTGAATTTTGTTTACCCTGTAGTTAAGAGATGTTAATTTTCTACCATTTAACTTGCAGGTTGAAATGATTGATTAATTTCTGACTAGGGGAGGACAAAAGGTTGACTTTCAGCAGTAAAAAATGTTATGATCATTTAGTTCGTGGTTTGTATTAATTTTTTTAGAGGAAATTCTGGAATTCAAAAGGTTGCAGGACCACCTAAGATATTTACACTTCAAAGATCTTTCCATGTGTACTTACTGAGTCAGAGTTAGAGGGGTGAGAGCCATAAAACAGCAGGTGGGCTTGTTTAGTTGGAGAACTGGAGACAATAGGTCTGAAGAGAATGTCCCTGTCTTCGTTAGCAATGTGAATTATTCATGGTTATCCAGGATCAGAGATGTTTTGGAGTTGGAGGTAATTAGCTTAAATTTCTATCTGGGTCCCAGATGTACCATATCACTATGGAGATAGATTGTGCAGGGAGATGCCTTTTAGTCAGGTGTTTTTTAAAATCTCTGTATTCTCACAGAAAGTCAGTTGGTGTTCGGAAACAGTTTGAATCAAGCGGAGAAAGAATCTGCCAGAAGCTGGGAAGGAGCAGAAAGGCCATCAGGAACCAGGGGTGTTTCTGATTTTTCCCATCCTCAGGCTGGGGAATCCAGATTCGTGAGGTGTTGAAGGAGAGCTGGAGGACTTGCCTAGCTGGATGCTGGAGGGAGAATCCCCAAGAAATCTCGTACCTCGGAAGATAGCTGGGAAATTAAGGAAAATAGAAGTGAATTCCTGAGAGCTGTGATATGCTTTGGATTGGTCCCAGAAGTGAACGAACTTTTGAGATCCTGTAAAGAATAGGGGACTCTTGGATAGAAATAAAAGTCAAACAGTGTTCTCTGTTGAGAATTTAAGTTTATAGTATAAGACTTTATGTTAGGTTGAGGTTTTGGCTTTAAAATATGTGATTACAAGTTGTGGTGCTTTTGTTAGTGCTTGCTTTGTTTAACTCGTACAATAAAGTTATTTTGTTTAAAATGTGAAATCTTGTGTACTTTCATTAATAATTGAGCTCGAATTTCTTTTTTTATAAAAAAATGTTACTGGTCTCTAACAGGATTGTAACAAAGATCTTTAGTTAATTCTTCTAATCACTGCATTTTTGTTGTAATAAAGATGACAGATGATTGCCACAGCTGGGAACCAACGCTTTGGGTACTCGGAACCATTTGAATGGTAGAAAAATGGAGGGACTATGCCACTGCTAAAATAATTAAATTACAATGTTAAATTATACATAAGTGAATGTGTGTGTAATAGAGACAATACAAATGAGTCTGCTGCATCACTTGCTACTAGATCTCTGAATCAAAACAATTCATGACCTTTATTTGTAGGAACAATCTCAACTACTGTTATATCTAAAAGTGTACCTCCTGCAGCAATCCATCTTGGTTGGAAACAGGAGGTCAGAGTGCAGAATAAATATACTGAATCTAACTTGTGAAAATGTGCCTTCAAACTCTACTTCTGATTGTAAATTTACAGCAGCCTCCTGATACTTATCATGGACCTTCACTGCCATGTGAACTATAACCACCACGTTCTTTTCCTGCTGAGCTGCTTTGAGTGCACAACCCTCCCTCAGGTTATAACTGTAGCCTGTAAAGGGAACAATATACACTCGAGATCTGAATAAAATACTAAATGATAGTGGGATAGCTGTGAAGTGTTCTGTAGGGAAAGAAAGATTACGTGAATTTAGTTTACTGTTGGTTGGAATGGTTGACAAAATTCACACTGGCAACATATTTTAAGCAAAATACAGTTGTTCTTCATTCACGAGACGTGGGTGTCACTGACAACACCAGCATTTATTGCCCATCCTTCATTGCCGTTGAGGTGGTGATGATGAGCCACCTTCTTGAATTATTGTAGTTTGTGAGGTTAGGTAGGGAGTTCCAGGATTTTGACTAAGCAGCGATGAAGGACTGGCTATATTTCCAAGTCAGGATGGTGGCTGACTTGGAGGGGAACTTGCAGCTGGTGGCAGTGGTCCTATGCATCTGCTGCACTTGTCTTTCTAGGGGATCGAGGTTGTGGGTTTGGGAGATGCTGTTGAAGAAACCTTGGTGAGTTCCTGGAGGTTATCTAGTAGATGGTACACACTGCAGCTAAGGTGCACTTGGTGTTGGTGGGAGTGAATGTTTAACGGCGTTGGTGGGGTGCCGATCAAGTGGACTGTTTTGTCCTGGATGGTGGTGAGCTTCTTGAATGTTGTTGGAGTTGCACCCATCCTGACAAGTGCAGACTAGTCCATCACACAACTGATTTGTGCCACAGAATGCCCAGTCTCTGACCTGCTGTTGTAGCTGCAGTATTTATGTGACTGGCCCAGTTAAGTTTCTGGTGAATAATAACCCCCCAGGATGTTGATGGTGGGGATTTCAGTGCTGGTAATGCCGTTGAATGTCACGTGGAGGTGGTTGGATATGGAGATGGTCATTGCCTGGCATTTGAGTGGTGCAAATGCCACTTGCCACTTATCAGCTCCAGCCTGAATGTATGAGAGCATGCACTGCTTCGTTATCTGAGGAGTTGCAAATGGAACTGAATACTCTCCCCTTCTGCTTTTATGATGGAGGGAAGTTCATTGATGAAGCAGCTGAAAGTGGTTGGGCCCATCATGAACTCCTGAAGCAATACCCTGAGTTTGAGATGATTGGCCTCCAACAACCATAATCGTCTTCCTTAGTGCTAGGCATGACTCCAGGTTGTGGAGAATTTTCCCCCGATTCCAGCTGACTTAATTTTACTAGGGGGTCTTGATGCTCAAATGCTATCTTGATATCAAGGACACCCTCACCACACCGCAGGAATTCAGCTGTCTTGTCCATGCTGTAATGAGTACTGGAGCCGAGTGTTCCTGGTGGAACCCAAACTCATTATTAGTGAGCCCATTATTGGTAAACGCCGCTTGGTAGTACTGCCGCTGCCACTTTCCATTACTTTGCTGATGAGATAATTGGCCAGATTGGATTTGTCCTGTTTTTTGTGGACCGGGCATACCTGGGCAATTTTCCACATGGTTGGGTACATACCAGTGTTGTAGCTGTACTGGAACAACTTGGCTATAGGCACAGCTAGTTCTCAAGCACAAGTCTTCAGCAGTACAGCAAGGATGTTGTTGGAGTCCATAGCCTTTGTTGTATTCAGTGCCATTTCCTGTTATCACATGAAGTGAATCAAATTGGCTGAAGACTGACTTCTGCGATGATGGGGACCTGAGGCGAAGGCTGAGATGGATCACCCACTCATGAGATGATTGCAAATGCTTCAGCTTTGTCTTTTGCGCACTCATGCTGGCCTGTGCCATTACTGAGGATGGGAGTGTTTGTGGAGTCTCCTTTTCCCATTAGTTGTTTAATTGTCTACCACCATACACAGCTGTATGAGGCAAGGCTGCAGCGCTTTGATCTGATCCATTAGTTGTGGGATCACTGAGCTCTGTCCATAGCATGCTGTTTAGCATGCATGAATCCTGTCTTTTAGCTTCACTAGTTTGGCATTTTCAGTTATGCCTGGTGTTTTTCCAAGCATTTTTATCAAAAGACAGTGACATTTTCAATACGATTCTTTTTATATTAGGAACAGCAGTAGGCCATTCAGCCCCTTGAACCTGTTTTACCATTCAATGAGATCATGGTTGTTCTGTATCCTAACTCCATCCACCTACCTTGGCTCCATGTCCCTTGGGTAGCAAAAATCTGTTAATTTCAAGATTAAAATTATTAATTAAGGTAGCATTTACTGGCTTTTGTCAGAGCAAGCTCCACACTTCTATCACTCCTTAACATGAAAGTGTTTCCTAACTCCTCTCCTGAACAAAATAAAAGCAAAATACTGTGGACGCTGGAAATCTGAAATAAAAAAAGTTCTGGAAATACTCAGCAGGTCTGGCAGCATCCGTGGAGAAAGAAACCGCGTTAATGTTTCAGAACCCTGATGAAACATCATCAACTTAAAACACCAAATGTTTGTCTCTCCACAGATGCTTCCAGACCTGCTGAGAATTCTCTCCTGATTTTAAGGTCATGTCCCTTTGCCCTACACTCCCCACCAATGCAAAAGTTTCTATATACCCTGTCAATTCCTTTCAAAAAAACTCAACCAAATCACCTGTTTAACCTTCTATATTCCAGGAAATACAAACCTAATTCATTTAATCTCTCTCAATAATTTAAACCTTGGAGTAGTCCTGGTAACATTCTGATGAATCTGTGTTGCATGCCTTGTAAGGCCAACATATCCTTTCTAAGGTGCAATGCAGTGCCTCGAACTGTACACAGTATTCTGGCTGGTGTCTAACCAGGGTTTTGTAATAGCTGTAGCAAATCTTCCCTTTATATTCTAGCCCTCTATTTATTGTTACGACCGAGGTGGGAGTAATGCACTGTGAACTCAGTCCCTTTACTCCACAGGTGGCAGCATATTATTAAAGTTTCCCGCTGACTGGAAATTAGCCAAATTAAGCTCTTCATTAACCCCCAGAATAAAACACACCAAACCAGGTATCTTTAAACAACAACAAATGAACTATTAATAAAATAAAACAAACACTATTAAGATAAATCTATGTCTAAAAGGACTTTATAACTTCTTATTCCTTCTAACCCTCATGCACACACACACATGCATTCAAAACCCAACAGTTAACCAGTTCTAGCTATTTCTTAGGAATAATAAAATAACTGGGTTGTAAGTCTTGGTGTTATTTTGCCAGAGTGGGGAGGTGTCCGAGTCGAATAATCAAATGCCACTCAAAGTCTCCAGCTGAGTTTGATAAACTGTAATGATAGGCATTCAAGTCACTTCAGCTGCAGCAGGCATCACACAGCTCTTTCAACAAGGAGTATAGCAACAGGTCTATCAGTGGAAACTTTCCTGAGAATTCCAGAACTCCCAGAAACACAAAAGCCAATAAAAAGTCAATCCTGTGGCAGAGACTTCTCAGACTCTGGAAGTAAAAAGGAATTTGCTACCGCCAAAGATTCCTTTCCAGGGGTCTTTTCCTCTGTGGCCTACAGGCTGTGTTTCACCTAATATTTTGCTGCGAGACACACAAATCCTTCCTCTGGGGAGAGCATGCTTTGCTAGTCTGCCAGATCAAACTGGTTCTAGCTAGTCTTTACACACAGTCAAACTGATGCAATATGGCATGTGACCTCTCTCTTTTGCTGTTGCCTAGGAAACAGGCTTGCAGTTCGCACACACTGTTCCCAAAGAATATAAAAACACAGTCTTAAGGGCACACAGACCCCTTAGTTTTTAAACAGAAAACAAAACAGTCCCATGACATTATGAAGACTAATGTTAGCATTTTTGATGAAAATATAGTAGGCAGGTGCAAAATGATATGTGCACAATGATTCCTAAATCTCCTTGGACCACCATTGTTCCTAGCGCTTCATTTAAAAATTACTCAGCATTACCAACTTTTGGTCCAAGGTGAATGACTTCACACTTAACGGCATTGAAATCCAGCTCCCACAGTTTTGCCCACTCATTTAATCTCTAATTTTATGCTCCTGAGTGCACTACTTGCTGTGTCACTAGTCTTTAAGTCATTGGAAAACTTGGATATATGGCTCTTTATTGTGCTGCACAAGTCATTAATAAATATAGTGAATAGGTGAGACCCCATCTTTGTCGGACATCGCTAGTCACTTCCTTCTAATTAGAGTACATCACCATTATCTTTACTCTCTATCTTCGACTGCCTAACCAATCTCCCAACCAGGTCAATAATTTTCCTTCAATTTCATGAGCTTTAATTTTATGTGGAACCTTTTTGACCATATATAAACTACATCCTTAGACATTCCCCTGTATACTATTTGTGTTACTTCCTCTAAAAAAAAAATCATTGAGGTTCATTAGGCATAACCTGTACTTTACAAATCTGTGTTGGTTCTGTAATTGTCTCAATTTTTTCTATTTTGTCCTTAATTATAGATTCCCTAAAACAGATGTTAAACTAACAGTCTATAATTTCTTGGTTTTTTCTCGCTCACCTTTCTTAAATAATGCAATTTTCCAATCCAAAGGGACAATTCCTGAATTGAGTGCACTTTGGGCAATTATGGCTGAACCATCTGCAATTTCTCTACCTACTTCCTTTAAAACCCTGGGGATTGTCAGTTTTTAGTGCCATTACGTTTTCTAATATTTTCCTGCTTAGGTCAACTTTAGTGCATTCTAGTCCTTAATTTATTATTAGTTTCCTGGGATGTGTGCTGTATTATTCTCTTCCTGTACTGTGAAGATTAACATAAAATAATTATTCAAAAAGTTTGTCATTTCCTTATTCTCATTTGCAATATTACCCACATATTTTTAAAGGTTCTGTTACCCTTGACTACTCTTTTTCTTCTAATATAATTGGAAAAACTTTGTATTAATCTTCATAACCCTCGCAAGTTTCTTTTGGTGTTCCATTTTTGCAGCGCTGCTTATTTTTTTATCTTCCTTTGCTGCTCTTTATATCTCTCCCAGTCCCCTCGATCCATACTATTCTTTGCACTTTTCATGTTCTTCCCTTTGTTTTTATGTTATCTCACTTCTTTTGTTGACAATGGCTCTTTCCCCTTTGGGCTCTATACTGGCCCTGTATTAAGCTAAATTCCTTTTTTACACATTGTTGATCTGTATTTTACCCAGTTTATTGTAGTGAGTCTCTGCCTTATTTCATTAAAGTTAGCTATACCAAAATTTTTAGAACATTCAAAACTTTTGTCCTTTTAGTAAAATATTGAAGCCTTCTTTCATTGTTGCTTTCAATAAGACTGGGTAAATTGGAACTGCTGAACCATTGAGTTTCTTTTGCAGTTTCCTTTGAAAGGTCAGTATCTTTGCAACCCATTACATATACTGGCAATTGTAACTTTCAGTAGAAATGTATACTTTTATGCTTTAAAATTTAGAGTTATGGTCACAGTTGGTTCACATCAATGCTAGAGATGTAGGATGTATTCATCTTTTTTGCAACTCAGAAAATCACTAATTTCTAACCATTCAAAAGTGTATGTAAATGCCTAAATGAGGACAGCCTAGCTAATGCTGGATGAAAAACGTTAGTGCGTAGCCCCACGTTGCCTTCAAGCATACGAGGTAAATGTCAAGCAGTGTAAATCGGCAGTAAAAATATCTAGTTTATTCAAGTCGGGCTGCGTCAGACACTAGGAATGTGAAAGCAGATGTCTCCTTTTAAAGAAGCACAGAGTTTTAATGGACCACTTTGACATTACTGCATCGCTAAAAACAAGAAATTGTTAATTTCTCTTTTGTAATCAATTGCACAAAAAATCTAGAGTTTAACTTAATATCTTGTACTGATACCAGGTTTTCTACTTGTTACATTTATTATCTTTCATTCTGAACTGAAGATTTTAAGTCATTTGTGTGTGAACATTATGCTGTCATCTGACTTTGATTTGACATATAATTGCTTGGCTTTGCTACAAACCACTTTCTCTGCCAAACACAATCAAATTCAGAAGTACATGTTTTAAGATCAGAATACGACACTGAAACCAGCACAATATTTGTGGACAGTTTTCCCTAGAATTTATTACAAAGTGATGCAGTAATGTGTGATTTATGCATATGTTTAAAGTAAATGTCTGAAAATCTACAATAAACTAGAAACTAGAATCATGGAATATAGTGCATTGTTCTGCACATTTGATTGCACTGTCGGATTGGGTTTCTAGTAACTGCTGTCGCAGGAGTTCAATAGTGCTATGCACCTTATCTTCTTTCGATCCTTTGTTTTTTAGTCTATGTGCAGTACTAGCCAGTAGTTCTGAAACTCCACCAGTGGCATCTCCAGCTAGCATGGACTGTAACACAGAAGAAATGTAAATAAAAGTATCAAGAAATATGCATAAGTACTGTCCTATATAAATCTCTTTCATTGATAGTTCCTGAATATATAAACAAACATTAAACAAGAGAAATAAATTAAAAAGTGTTTCTTTTTTTTAAAAAAAAAGTCAAATCCGGTAAGGAGCAGGAAGAAAAATTTTCAAGACATGATTTCATTACAAACTAACTTAGACAAAGGCCCTAACCTGTTAGCAGTTGAGAACGGCCAACTGAATAAATTTACTGGATTTTTCTAGTTTGGCATTGTGGAGTTACATTCTTTGTTCCTGCTGGATGCATACCTTTCTAACCAAATTGGATCACAGCAACGGGCTAGTGAGAGGGGTCAATAGTCTGAAAATTTAAAAACCAATACACTTGGAAAAATCAAAATCAATGTATTTTGATTGGATCTTGCACCACTGTAAGTTTATCAGTAACCTCAAAGATATTCAGGACTGCACTTGAGTTTTTCATGGCTTCATATACATCAAAAAGCAATCAGAATTAGTTCTTGATATTCTTTGTATTTGATTCAAAGAACATGATGCAAGGTTAAAAATTGTGTCTGAAGCTTTAAATTGTAAAATGACAAGGAATTATTTAAAATCCACAGGGACATGATAACATGGAGTTTTCTACACCCATGTTGCACTTTACTGACTGTTTTCACTTAAGGTTCAATATGGTACTTTGAAAGAAAACAAAACACTGATTTGTACTCATTTACCACCTCACACTGTAATGAATCTAGAAACAAAGGTAACAGAATGTGTTTCCTTAGAGACAGAATATTAAATTAATACATACTAGCTGCTGTAGAATAAAACAAGTTCTTTGTCCATTTAAGAAAAACAAGGATGAAAATAAATAATTGCAATTGATTTTGATTTAAAAAGGGGCCATAATGGCTTGCTTCCTTTTTTTAAATGATTCAAATACAGTAAACTGAAAAGAGCAGTTTATCAGTAATTGAAGGCTGATAATGCATTAGCATTCACAAACTATAAACAAAACAACTTCAGATACTCACAAGTTGCACCGATTCCTTTGCTATTCTGTGTCCACTAGCTGAAAACAACAAAAAGCTCACAAGGAGGTGATTAATTAGGTCTTTATGGTGACTTTGTTCTGTGTAGAGATTCCCAGTGATTAAAGCAGTCTGCACATCCTCGAGATTTAAGGTTGTCTTGTTGCCGAGTACCTTTATTCGATTGTACACAGACTTCATATCTTCCTGTGAGGAAAATTTAAGCAAATTAAAGATTGGAATTGTTCTAAAACAGAAAAGGTGATTTAATTTTTTTCCTATATGTATGTGTGTGTATATATATATATATATATATATATATATATACATATAGAAAAAATTCCAACAATGATTACATGTTAAAAGTCCTCTTTTGGCTGTATAGTGCAAGGGGATGTTAAGATGGGAAAGGCGCTTTAATAAATGCAAGCCCTTTCCTTTAAGATATACTGGGAAGGCTTCACTGGAACACAGGAAAAATGGAAAACTCTGAACTATTCTGCTCTGCTGCATTAACTACATTGGGCACTGAGCCACAGTCTGTCTTTTCATAATGAATGGAGGTGGAGAAAGTCCCTGAACAGATGTGGTCAGCATTTATACTGTGGGAAGAGAGTGGAAAGCTCCTCCAGCAGTTCACTCAGACATTAAAGTCAATGATAAAATCCCATCACAATGCAATTTGACCTGAACTGATGAGATGTCCGATTATACTTAATGTTTCAGGACATCTTTCTTATTAAGCTGAAAGGTTATTTCTAGAAGGCAGTGGTGGAGGAATCAGATTCAGTCTGAAAGCTGAATTTCTGCCTTTTAATAGCAAAACAAATAAGAATGTGAAGTTCCTCATAACAATATGAGGCATGACCTACAATGAATGATTTATTAGATTTTATACTGAAATAGAGAATAGAGTGAATTGAAGCAGGTCTTGTTTTAATTTGTTGAAATCACCTAGTGTACACGCTGATGGATTATGGCATATTAATTGATGATTTAGGATCAGATGTATTTCCTAAAATAAAACATGCTGTCCTTGATTGCCTCTCCCATATCCAGCTCCATGGGCTTGCTCTTGCACGATTCCACTCCTACACATCCAGATACAGCCAGCATATTTCCAGTAATGGCTTCTCTTTTCCTCCCCACATCACCTCCAGGATCTTTTCGATAATCTATTCGCCCCCACCCCCTTCCCTCATCGAAATGCTACCCTCCCAGTGGTATCACCCAGTCATGGGGCCTGGTTCAATATGCATGCTGGTGATGCCAGTTCTACCTGTCCACCATTACTTTCAACTTCGCAGTTACCTCTGTGCTGTTGGACGCCCCGTCTAACATCAAACCTTAGCTGAATCATAACTTCCTTCAGCCAATAAGCAGAAAATCCAAGCCAATGTTTCTGGTGTTTGTTCCATTCTCCCTTTTGACCTCTCACAGGCTGAATGAGACTATGAAATGTTTGATCCCAAACTTACTTCCCAATATCATTTTATCTCCATTATCAAAACCATTTATTTCTATTTTAGCAACAGTGCCCACCTCAGCCCTCCTCCACTAAAACACATCCATACACCTGTAACTTTCAGACTTTATTATAATGCTCTCTTTGCCGGTGGTTCTTCATTCGCATTCTAAACTCTCAACGTGTACAAAATGCAGCTAATTTTCTGTCCTTCACTAACTGAAGCTGCACAGGCTCACTGTTCCCCAATTCTTTAATTAATTACCACAAAATTATTTGGACAGAAGAGGTAGGAAAAGAGGATAAGGGAATGGTGTTCCTACAATGTATTTTGGGCTCTTTTCCAACTTAGTATGTAAAAAATGCAACAAGGGAAGTTTTACGACTGGATCTTGAAATGGTGAATGAACCAGAGCAGATAAGAGAAATACAATTTGAACATCTCAGAAATAGCGACCATAATATAACTCAGTTTAGGATAATAAATGAAAAGGATGTAACCATGACAAAGACCAGGGCAACAGACAGGGGAAAAGCTGATTTTGATGAGTTGAGGATAGAACTGGGGAAAGTAAAATGGCCAATAGCACTGGCAAACAATGATGTATAACAGAAATGGGAAACAGTTAAACAATGTTCAACAGAGTGTAGGAAAAATAAATTCTGCTAAAAAAAAACAAGCTAACCACTAATGAGTCACCATGGATGAATGAAGACAAAGGAGGAAAGGGAGACTCATTAAGTAAACAGACAGCATGGGATAACCCGATAACGGAGAATATGAATAGATTAGGAGAGAATTTTTTTTTTAAATAGTAAGGCAAAGAAGAACTATGAAATTAACTTATCATGGAAAATAATACCTAATAGTAAGAAAATTCTACAAGTGCATAAATTAAAAAAAATGGAATAGGGTCACGAAGAGACAGGATAAAATCCACAGGCAGAAATATTAAATAACTATTTTGCTTCAATATTTACCAGGCAGACAGATCCCCAGATGACAACGGAAGATGAGATTAGAAATGCTATAACCACATTTAAAATAAAAAGTGGAAAAACATTAAATAAACTAATCAAACACAAAAAGCCCGGGTCCAGATGGATTGCATCCGCACATTTTAAAAGAATCTAAGGAAGCAATAGCAGAGGTACAATTAATATCAAAAAACAGCCAAGCTCACTGGATTCAGCAAAGGCTATGGGCCCTAACAACATCCCAGCTGTAGTACTAAAGACTTGTGGTCCAGAACTAGCCATGCCCCTAACCGAGCTGTTCCACTGGCACTGGCAACAATGTGGAAAATTGCTCAGATATGCCGTGTCCAGAAAAGACAGGACAAACCTAATCCAGCCAATTACAGCCCCATCAAGAGTTCACCTACCTAGGCTCAGCTATCACCTGTCTCTCGATGCAGAAATCAAAAAGCGCATGGGAAAGGCTTCCACTGCTATGTCCAGACTGGCCAAGAGAGAGTGGGAAAATGGCGCACTGACACGGAACACAAAGGTTTGAGTGTATCAAGCTTGTGTCCTCAGTACCTTGCTCGACGGCAGCGAGGCCTGGACAACGTATATCAACCAGGAATGACATCTCAATTCATTCCATCTTCGCTGCCTCCGGAGAATCCTTGGCATCAGGTGGCAGGACCGTATCTCCAACACAGAAGGCTTCGAGGCAGCCAACATCCCCAGCATATACACCCTACTGAGCCAGTGGTGCTTGAGATGGCTTGGCCATGTGAGCCGCATGGAAGATGGCAGGATTCCCAAGGACACATTGTACAGTGAGCTCGTCACTGGTATCAGACCCACCGGCGGTCCATGTGTCCGCTTTAAAGACATCTGCAAACGCAACCTGAAGTCCTGTGACATTGATCACAACTTGTGGGAGTCAGTTGCCACTGATCGCCAGAGCTGGCGGGCAGCCATAAATGCGGGGCTAAAGTATGGTGAGTCTTAAGAGACTTGGCAGTTGGCAGGAAAAAAGACAGAAGCGCAAGGGGAGAGCCAACTGTGTAACAGCCCTGACAACCAATTTTATCTGCAGCACCTGTGGAAGAGTCGGTCAGTCTAGAATTGGCCTTTATAGTCACTCCAGGCACTGCTTCACAAACCACTGACCACCTCCAGGCACTTACCCATTGTCTCTCGAGACAAGGAGGCCAAAGGAGACGACGAATCTACTCCCAATCATCAGCAAAGTAATGGAAGGGGTCGTCAACAGTGTTATCAAGCAGCACTTGCTCAGCAATAACCTGCTCACAGACGCTCAGTTTGGGTTCCGCCAGGGCCACTTAGCTCCGGACCTCATTACAGCCTTGGTCCAAACATGGATAAAAGAGCTGAACTCGAGGTGAGATGAGAGTGACTGCCCTGGACATCAAGGCAGCATTTGACCGAGAATGGCATCAAGGAGCCCTAGCAAAACCGGATTCAATAGGAATCGGGGGAAACCTCTCCACAGATTGGAGTCATATCTAGCACAAAGGAAGATGGTTGTGCTTGTTGGAGCCAATAATCTCAGCCGAGGTTATCACCACAGGACGTCCTCAGGGCAGTGTCCTAGACCCAACTATCTTTAGCTACTTCATCAACGACCTTCCCTCCAGCATAAGGTCAAAAATGGGGATGATTTGCTGATTGTACGCTGTGCAGTATCATTCATAACTCCTCAGATACTGAAGCAGTCCATATCCACATGCAGTAAGACCTGGACAACATTCAGGCTTGAGCTGATAAGTGGCAAGTAACATTCGCATCGCACAAGTGCCAGGCAATGACCATCTCCAACAAGAGAGAATCTAAATATCTCCCCTTGACATTCAATGGCATTACCATCGCTGAATCCCCACCATTAGCATCTTGGGGTTACCACTAACCAGAACCTTAAATGGATAAGCCATATAAATACTGTAGCTACAAGAACAGGTCAGAGGCTGGGCATTTTGTGGCTGGAAACTCACCTCCTGACTCCCCAAAACAAACCATATACAAGGCACCAGTCAGGAGTGTGATGGAATATTCTCCACTTGCCGGGATGAGCGCAACTCCAATGACACTCGAGCAGCTCAACACCATCCAGTGCAAAATAGCCCTCTTGATTGGCACCCCATTCACAACCTTAAACATTCACTTCTTCCACCACCAGTGAACAATGACAGCAGTGTGTATCTAGATGATGCACTGCTGCAGCTTACCAAGGCTCCTTTGACAGCACCTTCCAAACACATGACTTCCACCACCTAGAAGTGCAGCTGAAGTATGAGAACATCACCACCTGCAAGTTCCCCTCCAAGTCACACACAATTCTGATTTGGAACTATCACTGTCACTGGGTCAAAATCCTGGGACTTTCTCCCTAACAGCAGTTCAAGAAGGCATCTCACCACCACCTTCTCAAGGGCAATTAGGGATGGCCCATGATTGAATTTAAAAAATTATACATATTTAATAATTTGTTAGAAAATGGTATGGTGCCAGAGAATTAGGGAATAGCTAATATTATATCTATATTTAAGGAGATAGAGCATGTCCAGGAAACTATTGACAAGTCAGTTTAACGTTAGCAGGATTCTATTATTATTCCTACTACTGAAGGAGAAAATAGAAAAACATCTAGAAACCAAAAATATAATGATGAATGGTCAACATGGATTTCAAAAGGGAAAGTCTTGCTTGACCAACATCATTGAATTATTTGAAAAGGTAACAGAGCATACACAATGGTAATGCAGTAGATGTAATAAAATCTAGATTTCCAAAAGGTCTTTAATAAGGCACCATGTAATATACTAATAAGTCTCCTGACTTTGAATGCTCTGACAAGTAGCAAAATGGATAGCTAGTTGGTTACAAGACAAAAAGCAGAGATTAGGGATAAAAGGTAGATAATCAGAGTGACAGAAAGTGGGAAGTGGAGTCCCACAAGAATCAGCACTGGGACTACTGTGTTAACAATTTTTATTAACTATTTAGACTTTGGCATCAAAAACACCATTTCTAAATTTGCAGGCAACACCAAATTGGGACGGTTAGTCAACACTGAGGAGGACTGCGACACATTACATGAAAACATTAATAAATTTGCAGAATGGGCATATAATTAGAAAATGAATTTCAACATAGATAATTGTGACATTACATTTTGGTAAGAAAAATAAAGAGGTCACATATCACTTGGAATATAAATGGGGTGAAGGAATAAAGGGATGTGGAAGCACAAATACACAAATCACTAAAAGTAGCTATGATACTAAAAGTAGCTATGCAGGCTAATACGATCATTTAAAAAAAACAAGTACCAGGGTTTATTTCTTGAGGGATAAAATTGAAAAGTAGAGAGTTTATGCTTGGCTTTTATCAAACCTTGGTCAGATCACACTTGGAGTACTGTTTACAGTTCTGGTCACCATATTATAAGGAGGATATTGAGGCACTGGAGAGGGTGCAAAAAAGATTTACAAGGATGATACCAGAATTGCGAGGTTATACCCATCAGGAAAGGGTGAAGAGGCTGGGTCCTTTTGAAATGAGAAGGCTAAAGGGTGACCTAATAGAGGTCTTTATGAATGGTTTTGATAGAGACACAGAGTGTTTCCATTTGTGGGGAAAAAGCAGGACTAAAGGCCATCAAGAAAGATAGTCACCAAGAAATCAAATAGGGCATTCAGAAGAAACCTCTTTACCAGAGAGTGATGAGAATGTGAAATTTGCTACCAAGAGAGTAGTAGAGACAAATAGTATAGATCCATTTAAGGGGAAGCTAGAGAAGCATATGAGGGAGAAGGTAATTGTGCTGATAGAGTTAGAGAGGAAGAATGGGAGGAGGCTCAAGTGGAGCATAAAAGCCAGCATGGACTGGTTGTGCGAATGACCCTTTTCTATGTTAATGTAATTCTATGTAATTTTAAAGTCTTCATCCTAATTTTCAAATCCCTCAATAGCCTTTCTCCACCCTACTCCTGTAACCTCCTCCAGCCTTACTTTCCCAACATCCTTCAATCTTCCAACTCTGGCCTACTGCGTAACTATCATTGAAGCAGCCTTCACCACTCTGATTCTATTCTCTGGAATTCCCTTCCTATACCCTCTGTACTTCTTTAAACCCCTAAAAAGGATGAGGATAAACTGGATTGAATGGGAGGGGAGAACAAATAAAGGTCACTGATCAAATATGTGAATCACCTATGAATTACAGCTTCAGTGAGCTGTGGCATTTAAAACTCATCATTTACAAAGAAATAATATCGTGATCACCTCACCATAATCATCAAATTGTATCTCAGAAAGTCTAAGCTTATTGGCTCTGAAATTGCTGAGGGCAGGGAGGCTGTGGCTTTGGTAGTAGGGGAGGGACTAGTGTGGAACTTGGATCAGGCATGGTTCTGCCCCTTTTTCAGCCTGAATGGGAATCCCAGCAGTTTTTGTGGTGGGTCAGGCGGCCCGCTTCAAAGCGCGCCGCCGGCCCTGTACACATAAAGACACCCATTTTGCTTTTCGATGTCCAGTACCTTGTTCACATTTATAATGAATTTCATCACTGTCCATAATGAATTTCATCACCCACAATACTGCCTCTTTGCAGATTTTGCAGGTGCCAGGCTGCTTCCTCCAACTCAACTGCCTCTTCTAGTTTAGCATCAGATGTAAATTTTACTGATTTGCATGGGGTTTCTAAAATTCAAGTTGTTAATGTAGATTAGGAATACTTGGGGCTCCAGTGCCATTCTCTGGGACACTAAATGGAAAACCTCCCCCATCCCAACGTCACCACCCTATAAAGTAACTGCAGCTTTCTTTCCCTCAGTTAATTTATCCAAATCAGATTTTACCTTGAATTTCCACTCCTTTCAATTTCAGTAGCAGCCTTTTATGGAAAAAAAACTTATCAAAAGGCTTCTGGAAATCTAAGTACACTACATCACAATCTTTTCCACTTTTTATTTGGGATATCACTTTCACAAAAATGTCAAGAAGCATAGTCAGGCAGGATCTTTCTTTCAGTTAGCTGTTATTTACTGGATAATACAGATAATGTTATTGGTTACTGCTGCAATGAACCTGCCATTGGTAGAAGCTGCAACCAATCTTCTAAACCCCTGGGAAGGTGCATGGAGATGTGAAAAAGGAAATAAAAACCCAAATTACTAGAAACTATTTATTGATTAAAATTATTGCACGTGACGGAAACCCACCAGTAAATGACTTCCTTGTTGGTTTTCCTCATGTGGCTTATAGTAAAACAGCAAAAGCCAAAGCAGCATTTCTGAGTTATCATCTCCCGTCATTAATTGCTGTAAGGCAACATTCACCCAGTCTCCAAAATGAACTAGCAAAAACCAGTTCTCAAACAGATCTGCAGAGGTTCTGCAACACAAGTCAGAAAAATTGTAAGTTAGCATCAAAATAAACAAAAATGCAGTCAGTTTATTCCAATCTTTTCCCAACATTAAGCCAAATATTGCACTAGTGCCCCACACTTGTGAACCCATCCTTCCTTTTATTGCCCCTTGTGTAACTTTCAGCAGCAGTCCTGTGAATATGAAATGTGCTGGGCAGCTGCGTTCATCTGGTGTTACTGTTGTTACCACATAGGAATCTGGCAGGTCACCATTAATTTTCTTGCATCATCAGATGTTGTCCACAGCTGTTTGCCTAGAACAGTTTGAAGATGACTTATATGTTACATATTGTTTCCACAAGAAAATTCTTGTAAAACTGTAAAGCTGAGCACCTACTAAACAGTGCAGTTATTTACAAAGGTATGAGGCGAGATGCCTGAGGTAGTTTGCGAGGTTAGATTAAAAAATATGACAGTAGATACGTAATGGCAAATATATAACTAATTTATAATTCTCAACAAATATACATTGCCTTGAGGAATAAAAACTTAATTGGAAAAAGTGGTACAGCTATGGCTAACTAGAGAAGTTAAGGATAGTATTAGATTAAAAGAAGAAGCTTACTATGTTGCCAAAAAAGATTAGTAAGCCTGAAGATTGAAAGGATTTTAGAAATAAACAAGAAATTGATAAAGAGGGAGAAAATAGAATATGGAAGTAAACTAGCAAGAAATTAAAAAAAAACTCTTAGTCTGTTTTTATATCATTCACAGGACCTGGGTGTCGCTGGCAATAAGGAATAAGAAATGACAGAGTCATTAAACAAATATTTTGAGTCTGTCTTCACAGTAGAGGACACAAAGAACATACTGGAAACTTTGCGGAACTAAAGGTCTAATGGGAGTGAGTAAAGAAAATGTACTGCAAAAATTAATGGAACTAAAAGCTGAAAAATCTTCCAGACCGGATAGCCCACACCCTAGGATTTTAAAAAGGTGGCTTCAGAGAGTGTGGATGCATTGGTTTTGGTCTTCCTGAATTTCCAATTTCTTGGAAGGTAGCAAACGTAACCCCACTGTTCAACAATGTTCAAGAAGAGTCTGCAAAGACATATATACAGGTTAGTGAGCGGGCAAGAAGGTGGCAGGTGGATCATAGTGTGAGGAAATTTGAGGTTATTCACTTTGGTAGTAAAAATAGAAAAACAGCATATTTTTTTAAATGGTGAGAAACGATTAAATGTTGCTGTTCAGAGGCATTTGGGTATCCTTGTACACGAAACACAAAGTTAACAAAGTTACCCAGGGACCCGGGTTCGATTCTGGGTACTGCCTGTGCAGAGTTTGCAAGATCTCCCTGTGACCGCGTGGGTTTTCGCCGGGTGCTCCGCTTTCCTCCCACCGCCAAAGACTTGAAGGTGATAGGTAAATTGGCTGTTGTAAATTGCCCCTAGTGTAGGTAGGTGGTAGGGAATATGGGATTACTGTAGGGTTAGTATAAAAATGGGTGGTTGTTGGTCGGCACAGACTCGGTGGGCTGAAGGGTCTGTTTCAGTGCTGTATCTCTTAAAAAAAAACATGCAGGTACAGCAAGCAATTATTGAAGGCAAATGGTACGTTGGGCTTTATTGCAAGGGGGTTGGCGTGCAAGAGCAACAAAGTCTTCCTGCAATAGTACAGGGCTTTGGTGAGACCACACCTGGAGTAGTGTGTACAGTTTGGGTCTCTACCTAAGGAAGGATTTACTTGCCTGAGAGGGGGTACAACTAAGGTTCACTACATTGATTCCTGGCATGAGAGGGTTACCCTACAAGGATTAGATTAAGCGTAATGGGTTTATACTCTGGAGTTTAGAAGAATGAGAGGTGATCTCATTCTGTTATAGTCCTGTAGTTCGGGAACATGCGGTTTGCCTTTAAGGATTGCAAAGGATCAGTATTTCTTTAAGAACCAGCAAGCCTCAGGAGTTATAGAAATGTGCATTTTCAGCTGCCGTTGGAAACAGCCATTTGGAGACTGCGATTCAAAGGGTGCATTCTCGTTACCATAGATATTGCCACTGGGAGTGAGTCTCCTGATACATTTGTTACAATTCAGTTTTGAACTGGCTTTTAGTTGAAGACAGTTTGTTCTAACAGAACAGAGAGACAGAGGACACAAATAGCTGGTGTTAGCACCTGGAAAAAGAGCGCTCTACCATTTAAACTGAAGGAATAGGATTTTAGGCTGTTTTATTATCATCTCTCAAAATTCAAAAAAAAGTCAAGCCAAAACAGAGATCTCTGGTAATTTAAATTGAAGAAAGGGAAGTTAGACTGTGACAATCTTTTATCTCTCAAAAAACTCTAAAGTCAGATTGATTCTGCTGAAAGTGTTTGCAAGTCGTTAATTGTTGAAAGTCGCTAGAGAAGGAAAGCAACATTCCGTGAGGACTTCAAGACTGTAAATTTGCAAAGACTCTAATTTTTTCTATTTTAAATGTTGTTTATGTCTTCATAGTATTCAAGAATTTAGTTCTTCTAATTAAAGAGTTAACTTGTTGATTTAAAGACACCTGGTTTGGTTAGCCTCATTCAGGAGTTAATAGATGGTACAATTTGGCTGGGTCTTTCTTTAATTTGGAAATGTTTAAATGATACGTTAGGCGATCTGT
The DNA here is from genome assembly GCF_036365525.1 of Heterodontus francisci. NCBI lineage: Eukaryota > Metazoa > Chordata > Chondrichthyes > Heterodontiformes > Heterodontidae > Heterodontus > Heterodontus francisci. Next base: position 121,966,208 of record NC_090374.1, read on the forward strand.
GGAGCAATGAGATTGAATTATCAGTGGGTTTCTCCCACCACAATCAGAATCATATATTTTGATTGGGGGCTTTGACAGGAGCGGTCGGTCGTAATAATTGAAACATATAAAGATTCTGAGAGGGCTAGACAGGGTAGATGCTGAAAGGCTGTTTCCACTGGTTGGAGAATCTAGATATAGAGGTCACAATCTCATGAGAAAGGGTTGGCCATTTAGGCCGGAGATCAGGATAAAAATATTCACTCAGAGGATTGAGTCTCTTTATAATTCTCTAATCCAGAGGGCTGTGGGTGCTCAGTCATTGAGTTTATTCAGGACTGAGATCAATAGATGTTTGGGCACTAAGGGATATGGAGATAGGGTGGGAAAAGTGAAGTTGAAGTAGAAGTTCAGCCATGATCATACTGAATAGTGGAGCATGCTTGATGAGCCAAATGGCCCACTCCTGTTCCTATTTCTTATATTCTTATCACACACTGAGTGAATCTCAACAGATTGGCAACAAGTACATTTTCCAGAGGTAAATAAAAACTTTAACTTCATAAGACAATGCCATGGTTGAAATCATGGCAAAATACACTGCATGAGCTGAAATGAAGTATGGCCTTTTGAACAAGGCACTGGGAGGAACAGATTGGATAAACCCTTTCTACACTGCCCATCTCCTTTTGTTGTTGAATTATCTCACAGGCACTCGAACTGGTTCGGGCTTTTGAATGCAGTCCAATTTTTGCATCTTGGTTTGACACGATAGCTCAGTGGCAAGATCAGGTCAAATCAGTATTCAATTTCTGGTACCCTAAATACCTGTCTTTGGAACTAGCTTTAGCTATTCAAACTCCATATAAGGTGGAAAGATAGAGACGACGCAGAAAAATAGGTAGAAATCTTATTTAAATAAACATAATTTTATACTGTTTATCTAAATTTACTTCTTTTACCCTGCATTTTAATATTCATCCTTTGTTTGCCCAGCACTTTGGGAAATTCTGAGGCTGTCAATGACATTACATAAAATGCAGATTCGTTTAAAAAGAAAAACACAAAATGAGTCGAGGGGAATCCCAAAGGTAATAATTGTAAGATATGGAGGAGGCGGATAGGGTCTCATCTACTTACCTGAGGATTCTGCTGGGTGCCAACTTTAGCTTGGATGCAGATCTGCTGGATAATGCTGAGAAGGGGTAAAAGGGTGCTTTTGTTTTTCTTCAAAGTCTCAAAGCAGGATAGAAAGCTTGTGGCATACAAGATAAACGAGTTCCAAAAGTTGTCCTTTCCAATTGAAAACACCTGCATATGTAAGGAATCTCTAGTGTGAGATCTATGCACAACTGTGGTGTAGAATTTTGGCAATATGTTAAATTGCTTCAGGAAGAGGACAAAAAGAGAACCTCTCAGTCTCTTGGAGGGAGAATCAACCTCACGGTGAGCTTGTCTCACTCCAAAGCCCCTCACATAAGGATTTGGATTAAGTATTTATCAACGAATAAGTCTGATACACAGCATTGAACAAGGATGTCTAGGACATTAAGATTGCAAGCTGTCCTGCATAAATCTCCACCACACTGAAGACAGATATTCAATGGAAAGTTGATGAGGAAAATCAGCCTTGGAAGCACAGTTACTGGAACAAATTACATGAAGGCCTGGTAAGTAAATGTATCCATCATTTGGTGCCTATGTTTGGTTGCAGAGAGACAACATTCTCAGAGCTCTGCTGCCATAACTGCCGAAGATAAGACAGCAGGGTGGGACCAGCGCCAAGGAAATTCCTGCCATAAAGTCTCCCGGTGGGAATGTCTCAGTAACTTGTTTGAGATTTTTGGACATGGTGCTGGATTTCTGCATGTTAGACCCCTGGGTGATATAAAAAAGAGGAACCGTACACCACCACGAATCATAGAATGTTACAGCAAAGAAGGTGGTGATTCACGCCACCATGTCTACTTAATTCAATTTCCCTTTTTAAAAAAAGGTCAGCAACTTAAGGGGGGGGGGGGGGAAATGTTGGGCAATTTTCTCTTACTGAAAAGCTTTTTGGAAGCTTTATAATAATCCTATAATAAAGTGCAGTGAACACAGGAAAATTGGAAGGTTAGAAATGTCCTGCTTTAGGGAACCCACCCAATTCTCTGTTTGTTTAATTGGTTAGCGGAAGAGAAAATGTGCCCAGTTGTTTCTGTAAGATTAGTTGATTATACTCATCAGGTTTTTGCCTTCAATGGGAACCTTTTATTGTGATTAAAAAAGCTACTGGATTGCAAGTTTCTCCATGCAAAGTAAAGGGTTACAAATAACTATCAGTCAAAAAATGGGATTAACAAGTTTAGTTTTGAAGCCACATGTGCCTGTATGAACCTTAGTTCACCCAAGTTAAACAGAACATATCTATTTTTTCTGACTACTGCTTTTGAAACCTAATTAAATAACACAGTTTCACCAAGACAACAGTCTACAGTTGACACTATAAACAAAGCTTATTTTGTGTCACAAGTTGCATTGATTTGAAATGTAAGAACATTTGAAAAATTATCCTGAGCAATTTGTTAATGCAAGACAGTGACTGCAGCACTGCAATAAAATTAGAGGTGGTTTCGAAAACTGAAAAGCAAAAACTGATGTGTACATTCCTTGCCCCCCCAAAAAACAATAATAGATATAGATGAGAGAGGCAACTTGCACTTCTGCCTGGGAGTTAATGGTGAGGGTGAACTGGGAGGGGTTGGGTTTGTCTTTTATTTGAATGTAAAACTGAAGGATTTTAAGTTGGATCGTGAAACTCACTGAAGAAAGATTTTGAAAATGATCTCTCAGCATTCTATTTGAAATTTATACTCATGCTGTGGCTGGAACTCGCTGGTGTTCAACTCCCACCTATTGCAGTTTGGAATCAGGTTGAATATTGTACTTGTGACTCTGGCAGAGACCTGAGGAGAGGTTGCTTTCTCTCCAACAGTGTGGAAGAAAAGAGAGCATGAACAGGAGTTATTTTGTCAATATCAGTTTTTGCCTTGTAACACAAAATTATAGCTCATAAAAATGTTCAACATATGTTCGAGCCAAAAGTCTGTAATTGCAAACAGTATAACTCTTTTTAAGCTACAATGGTTAACTCAAGACTCTTATTAGTTGTCACTTTGTATTGGAGATCATAAATAATTGAAGTACATCCCAGATGGAAATTCCCTTAAACTATGTGTTATTTCAGGACTTCCTTTACCCTCTTGTATTTTTGCTCCTTTTCTTGGAAAACTGCTGTGAAATGTTATCACATCATAGAATTTGATCCCTTTAACTGTATGCCTTTAGCTATATGCCCTCTCCCAGCCATACCTGCTCTTTGTTTTCTTCATTGAGCACTGAACTTTGCTCAAATTGACATTCAGATTTCTGGACGCCAAGGCTACACTTCTCTACTGGACAAAACTGTAAAATACAGCTGGTGATACTCTGATCTTCTATCTTGTTGTCTACATCGTCCAGAACGTCCGCGGCCACAGCGTGCGGTAACTTCAGTGCAGAGAGAAAGGAGCAGCAGAACGCAAGGGAAATAAGATCAGTACAGAGGGGAAGTATTGAGAAAAAGGTGCCCCCGAACACTAAAAAAAGCCACGACTCGGCCCCAGTTGACTCCATCGTGGAAAAGCTCCTCGGCCACAGCTTCAAAGCGCCCGCAGGAGGTGTACGGCTCGAAGCGCATCTGCAGCGCAATGTCGGCGAATTCCTGCTGGTACTGACGCTTGAAGCTGTCGCCCACCTCCCGGAGGACGTGGTGAGCTTTCTCGGCGGCGATGGTGGGAACTGATGAAATGTATTTTGACTTGCACCCCCTTCCCAGCTCCCCCCCTCCCAGCTCACCCCACACCCCCTCCCCCCCTATTGTACCCCCTTCCCAGCTCCCCCCTCGCACCCCCTCCCCTACCCCCCTGCAGCCCACTTCACAGCTCCCCCTCGCACCCCGTTCCCTCCACCCCTTCCCACGGCACCCCTCCCCCTCACCTCCTCCCAGCGGCTTCCAGCTATCCCTGAGTAGGGGCCCTAACAACCCCACTGCCTTGCGGGCGTCTCGGGAGAGACCAAGGCTAAAGGAGTAAACCCTAACAGAAAATCCGGAGTGGAACCCCGAAGGCGGTCATGTGTCACCTTTGGCATGTTTCCGGTAGTTCCTGCAGCCATACCGGTGCCAAACATCGTGCTCTGCACTCCTTTGCACCCCACCAGGAAGGCCGAGAGGGAGGTTTTGACGCTTGGGCAACTCACAACCTCCATAGATTCGCCCAGGCATGCGCCATGGCGAGGTCACTCCATAGTCGCCTCTTCTTTGGCCTCCTTATATTGAGAGACAATGGGTAAGCGCCTGGAGTGGCTATAAAGGCCAATTCTAGAGTGACAGGCTCTTCCACAGGTGCTGCAGAAAAATTTGTTTGTCGGGGCTGTTACACAGTTGGCTCGCCCCTTGCGCACCTCTGTCTTTTTTCCTGCCAACTACTAAGTCTCTTCGACTCGCCACACTTTAGCCCCGCCTTTATGGCTGCCCGCCAGCTCTGGCGAACGCTGGCAACTGACTCCCACAACTTGTGATCAATGTTGCAGGACTTCATGTCACGTTTGCAGACGTCTTTAAAGTGGAGGTGTGGACGGCCGGTGGGTCTGATACCAGTGGCGAGCTCGCTGTACAATGTGTCTTTGGGGATCCTGCCATCTTCCATGCGGCTCACATGGCCAAGCCATCTCAAGCGCCGCTGACACAGTAGTGTGTATAAGCTGGGGATGTTGGCCGCCTCGAGGACTTCACAGCGACCAAAACAACACAGAAGGCAGCAGTTAAGGGTTATAAGTCCAGCTCAATTGGCGTTGAGATTGGGCGCCACGGGTTGCCTTTGTCGGTGGGAGAGGTCTCTCACTGGACAGCTACCGCCCACCTCAAACCGGGCAGCCCCTGGTCAGTAAGGTTCTGTCCCGCCACAGTCCACCTGCTTCAATGGGTGCTTGGAGCACAGGGTCATTGCTCGAAAACTGGGCTGCAACACCACACCAAACAGCATGACAAAAAAAGGAAAGAAGCTACCAGCCCTTCGTTTTGCAAGCTGGAACGTCAGAACTCGGTGTCCTGGCCTGTCGGAACACCTTACACAAATCAACGATTCTCAGAAGACCGCCATCATTAACAACGAGCTCAGTAGACTCAACGTGGACATTGCAGCACTTCAGGAGACACGCCTCCCTGCGAGCGGATCTCTAAGAGAGCAAGACTACACCTTCTTCTGGCAGGGTAGGGATCCTGAAGAACCAAGAGTGGAGTGGGCTTCACCATCAGAAACTCTTTGCTCAGCATGACAGAGCCACCTTCAAATGGCTCGGAACGCATACTGTCCATCCGACTGCTCACCGCCTCTGGTCCAGTACACCTACTCAGCATCTATGCTCCAACACTCTGCTCCCCACATGAAGCGAAAGACCAGTTCGACGAGGAACTCCATAATATCATTCGTAGCATCCCCAACACCTGTTCCTGCTGGGGGACTTTAATGTCAGGGTTGGGGCCGACCACGACTCATGGCCCTCCTGCCTTGGGTGCTATGGCATTGGAAGGATGAATGAGAATGGACAGAGACTGCTTGAGTTGTGTACCTATCATAACCTCTGCATCACCAACTCGTTCTTTCTTACTAAACCCTGTCACCAGGTTTCTTGGAGGCACTCAAAATCATGTCGTTGGCACCAGCTGGACCTCATCGTCACAAGGCGAGCCTCCCTAAACAGCGTTCAAATCACATGCAGCTTCCACAGTGTGGACTACGTCACCTACCACCAATGCAGCAAGGTTAGACTCAAACCAAAGAAGCTGCATCACTCCAAGCAGAAGGGCCGCTCACACATCAATTCCAGCAGAATTTCTTATCCACAGCTGTTACATAAGTTTTTAAATTCATTTGAAAAAACCCTTCAAAACACTCCCACAGGGGATGCAGAGACCAAGTGGGCCCACATCAGAGACGCCATCTATGACTCAGCTATGACCACCTATGGCAAATGTGTGAAGCAGAATGCAGATTGGTTTCAATCTCACTTTGAAGAGCTGGAACCTGTCACAGCCGCTAAGCGCATTGCACTGTTGAACTACAAGAAAGCCCCCAGCGAGTTAACATCCGTAGCACTTAAAGCAGCCAGAAGCGCTGCACAAAGAACAGCCAGGCGCTGCGCAAATAACTACTGGCAACACCTATGCAGTCATATTCAGCTGGCCTCTGACACCGGAAACATCAGAGGAATGTATGATGGTATTAAGAGAGCTTTTGGGCCAACCATCAAGAAGATCGACCCCCTCAAATCTAAATCAGGGGACACAACGCAAACAAATGGACCGCAGGGTTGAGCACTACCTAGAACTGTACTCCACGGAAAATGTTGTAACTGAGACCGCCCTCAATGCAGCCCAGTCTCTGCCAGTCATAGATGAGCTGGACGTACAGCCAACAAAATCGGAACTCAGTGATGCCATTGATTCTCTAGCCAGCGGAAAAGCCCCTGGGATGGACGGCATTACCCCTGAAATCATCAAGAGTGCCAAGCCTGCTATACTTTCAGCACTCTACGAACTGCTTTGTCTGTGCTGGGACGAGGGAGCGGTACCCCAGGACATGCGTGATGCCAATATCATCACCCTCTATAAGAACAAGGGTGACTGCGGTGACTGCAACAACTACCGTGGAATCTCCCTGCTCAGCATAGTGTGGAAAGTCTTCGCTCGAGTCGCTTTAAACAGGCTCCAGAAGCTGGCTGAGCGTGTCTACCCTGAGGCACAGTGTGGCTTTTGAGCAGAGAGATCGACCATTGACATGCTGTTCTCCCTTCGTCAGCTACAGGAGAAATGCCGCGAACAACAGATGCCCTTCTACATTGCTTTCATTGATACCAAAGCCTTTGACCTCGTCAGCAGACGTGGTCTCCAGACTACTGGAAAAGATCGGATGTCCACCAAAGCTACTAAGTATCAACACCTCATTCCATGACGATATGAAAGGCACAATTCAGCATAGCGGCGCCTCAACAGACCCCTTTCCTATCCTGAGTGGCGTGAAACAGGGCTGTGTTCTCGCACCTACACTGTTTGGGATCTTCTTCTCCCTGCTGCTCTCATGTGCGTTCAAGTCTTCAGAAGAAAGAATTTTCCTCCACACAAGATCAGGTGGCAGGTTGTTCAACCTTGCCCGTCTAAGAGCGAAGACCAAAGTACGGAAAGTCCTCATCAGGGAACTCCTCTTTGCTGACGCTACATTAACATCTCACACTGAAGAGTGTCTGCAGAGATTCAGCGATTGCGGCTGCCTACAATGAATTTGGCCTAACCATCAGCCTCAAGAAAACAATCATCATGGGATAGGACGTCAGAAATGCTCCATCCATCAATATCAGCGACCATGCTCTGGAAGGGGTTCAAGAGTTCACCTACCTTGGCTCAACTATCACCAGTAACCTGTCTCTCGATGCAGAAATCAACAAGCGCATGGGAAAGGCTTCAACTGCTATGTCCAGACTGGCCAAGAGAGCGTGGGAAAATGGCGCACTGACACGGAACACAAAAGTCCGAGTGTATCAAGCCCGTGTCCTCAGTACCTTGCTCTATGGCAGCGAGGCCTGGACAACGTATATCAACCAGGAGTGACGTCTCAATTCATTCCATCTTCGCTGCCTCCGGAGAATCCTTGGCATCAGGTGACAGGACCGTATTTCCAACACAGAAGTCCTCGAGGCGGCCAACATCCCCAGCATATATACCCTACTGAGCCAGCGGTGCTTGAGATGGCTTGGCCATGTGAGCCAAATGGAAGATGGCAGGATTCCCAAGGACACATTGTACAGCGAGATCGTCACTGGTATCAGACCCACCGGCCGTCCATGTGTCCGCTTTAAAGACGTCTGCAAATGCGACATGAAGTCTTGTGACATTGATCACAACATGTGGGAGTCAGTTGCCAGTGACCGCCAGAGCTGGCGGGCAGCCATAAAGGCGGGGCTAAAGTGTGGCGAGTCTAAGAGACTTAGCAGTTGGCAGGAAAAAAGACAGAAGCGCAAGGGGAGAGCCAACTGTGTAACAGCCCCAACAACCAATTTTATCTGCAGCACCTGTGGAAGAGTCTGTCACTCTAGAATTGGCCTTTATAGCCACTCCAGGCACTGCTTCACAAACCACTGACCACCTCCAGACGCTTACCCACTGTCTCTTGAGACAAGGAGGCCAAAGAAGAACTGTATGATTCAGACTGCGTCAGTGAGAGCGCAGCATTGTATTAATACAGGTGTGAAGTTGCAATTACCTACTGTATATTCCTACAGTACTCAGAATATCTAACTTCTCTTTAAGCATTTATGATCTTTAATTCGATGGCTTTCTTTTTTTTTGTATTCATTCCTTGGATGTGAATGTCGCTAGCAAGGTCAGCATTGTTGCCCATCTCTAATTGGCCTTGGGAAGGTGATAGTGAGCTGTCTTCTTGAACCGCTGCAGACCGTGTAGTGTAAGTACAACCACGTTGCTGTTAGGAAGGGAGTTCCAGGATTTTGACCCAGCAGCAGTGAAGCGAACTCACAGGTTTAGCTCCAGAGAGTCACAAGTACTGCATTTAAAGCTACCTACCACTATCCACAATGCACTTCAAGATAACTATGCAATAACATTGTCCAACTGTGAAAATGTTCATTATGAGAAGTTGAATTTCTCCACAACTCAGCAGTATGTTGGCTAGAATACTTCTTGAAGGATTTGGTAAACAAACTGATTAGATTAGATTAGATTAGATTAGAGATACAGCACTGAAACAGGCCCTTCGGCCCACCGAGTCTGTGCCGAACATCAACCACCCATTTATACTAATCCTACACTAATCCCATATTCCTACCAAACATCCCCACCTGTCCCTATATTTCCCTACCACCTACCTATACTAGTGACAATTTATAATGGCCAATTTACCTATCAACCTGCAAGTCTTTTGGCAGGAAACCGCAGCACCCGGAGAAAACCCACGCAGACACAGGGAGAACTTGCAAACTCCACACAGGCAGTACCCGGAATCGAACCCGGGTCCCTGGAGCTGAGAGGCTGCGGTGCTAACCACTGCACCGCCCTATTGAGATTTAGAATTTCTCCTTTAAATGGCTTACGCCAACTACATTGCAAGCATTCAATATCTGCAAGACCCCTTTGGCCGAAGATGAAAACTAATCTCCCTGAATTCCACATTGCCATTTTGGTACCATCTGAAGACCTCAATTGGACATTGTGTCAGAGCTCTCTTTCAGAATCACTAATGTTGATAATGATGTAACACAGAATAATCATAATTGTAAGTCTTCGTCTACCATCTACAAGATGCACTGCAGCAACTCGCCAAGTCTCCTTCGACACAACCTTCCAAACCCGTGACCTCTACCACCTATAAGGACAAGAACAGCAGACGTCTGGGAGTTCCCCTCCAAAACACACACCATCTTGACTTGGAAATAAATCGCCGTTCCTTCACTGTCGCTGGATCAAAATCCTACAACTCCCTTCCGAACATCACTGTGGGTGTAGCTACACCCCAAGGACTGTCGAAGTTTCAGTGGGGGAGCATTTCGGGAGCAGTGACCATAATTCCATAAGTTTTAAGGTACTTGTGGATGAGGATAAGAGTAGTCCTCGGGTGAAGGTGCTAAATTGGAGGAAGGCTAATTATAACAATATTAGGCAGGAACTGAAGAATTTAGATTGGGGGCGGCTGTTTGAGGGTAAATCAACATCTGACATGTGGGAGTCTTTCAAATGTCAGCTGATTAAAATCCAGGACCAGCACGTTCCTGTGAAGAAGAAAGACAAGTTTGGCAAGTTTCGGGAAGCTTGGATAACACGGGATATTGCGAGCCTAGTCAAAAAGAAAAAGGAAGCATTTGTAAGGGCTGGAAGGCTAGGAACAGATGAAGCACTTGAGGAATATAAAGACAGTAGGAGGGAACTTAAGCAAGGAGTTAGGAGGGCTAAAAGGGGTCATGAAAAGTCATTGGCAAACAGGATTAAGGAAAATCCCAAGGCTTTTCATACATATATAAAGAGCAAGAGGGTAACCAGGGAAAGGGTTGGCCCACTCAAGGACAGAGATGGAAATCTATGCGTGGAGCCAGAGGAAATGGGTGAGGTGCTAAATGAGTACTTTGCATCAGTATTCACCAAGGAGAAGGACTTGGTGGATGATGAGCCTAGAGAAGGGAGTGCAGATAGTCTCAGTCATCTCATTATCAAAAAGGAGGAGGTGTTGGGCGTCTTGCAAAGCATTAAGGTAGATAAGTCCCCAGGGCTTGATGGGATCTACCCTAGAATACTGAGGGAGGCAAGGGAAGAAATTGCTGGGGCATTGACAGAAATCTTTGCATCCTCATTGGCTACAGGTGAGGTCCCAGAGGACTGGAGAATAGCCAATGTTGTTCCTTTGTTGAAGAAGGGTGGTAAGGATAATCCAGGAAATTATATGCCGGTGAGCCTTACGTCAGTGGTAGGGAAGCTATTAGAGAGGATTCTTCGGGACAGGATTTACTCCCATTTGGAAACAAACAAACTTATTAGCGAGACACAGCATGGTTTTGTGAAGGGGAGGTCGTGTCTTACTAATTTGATTGAGTTTTTTGAGGAAGTGACGAAGATGATTGAAGAGGGAACGGCGGTGGATGTTGTCTATATGGACTTTAGTAAAGTCTTTGACAAGGTCCCGCATGGCAGACTGGTGCAAAAGGTGAAGTCACACGGGATCAGAGGTGAGCTGGCAAGATGGATACAGAACTGGCTCAGTCACAGAAGACAGAGGGTAACAGTGGATGGGTGTTTTTCTGAATGGAGGGATGTGACTAGTGGTGTTCCGCAGGGATCAGTGCTGGGACCTTTGCTGTTTGTAGTATATATAAATGATTTGGAGGAAAATGTAGCTGGTCTGATTTTGCGGACGACAGAAAGGTTGGTGGAGTTGTGGACTGTGATGAGGATTGTCAGAGGATACAGCAGGATATAGATCGGTTGGAGACTTGGGCGGAGAAATGGCAGATCATTTAATCCGGACAAATGTGAGGTAATGCATTTTGGAAGGTCTAATGCAGGTGGGAGGTGTACAGTAAATGGCAGAACCCTTAGGAGTATTGACAGGCAGAGAGATCTGGGCGTACAGGTCCACAGGTCACAAAGTGACAACACAGGTGGATAAGGTAGTCAAGAAGGCATATGGCATGCTTGCCTTCATCGGTCGGGGCATAGAGTATAAAAATTGGCACGTCATGTTGCAGCTGTACAGAACCTTAGTTCGGCCACACTTAAAATATTGCGTGCAATTCTGGTTGCCACACTACCAGAAGGACGTGGAGGCTTTGGAGAGGGTACAGAGGAGGTTTACCAGGATGTTGCCTGGTCTGGAGGGCATTAGCTATGAGGAGAGGTTGGAAAAACTCGTATTGTTTTCACTGGAACGACGGAGGTGGAGAGGCGACATGATAGAGGTTTACAAAGTTATGAGCGGCATGGACAGAGTGGATAGTCAGAAACCTTTTCCCAGGGTGGAAGAGTCAGTTACTAGGGGACATAGGTTTAAGGTGCGAGGGGCAAAGTTTAGAGGGGATGTGCGAGGCAAGTTTTTTTTTTACACAGAGGGTGGTGAGTATCTGGAACTTGCTGCCAGGGGAGGTGGTGGAAGCAGATACGATAGCGACGTTTAAGAGACATCTTGACAAATACATGAATAGGAAGGGAATAGAGGGATATGGGCCCCAGAAGTGCAGAAGGTTTTAGTTTAGGCAGGCATCAAGATCGGCGCAGGCTTGGAGGGCCGAATGGCCTGTTCCTGTGCTGTACTGTTCTTTGACTGCAGTGGTTCAAGAAGACAGCTCACCACCACATTCTCAAGGGCAATTAGAGATGGGCAACAAATGCTGACCTTACCAGCGATGCCCACATCCTAGGAATGCAAAACAAAAGCCATCTAATTAAAGATCATAAATGCTTAAAGAGAAGTTAGTTATTCTGAGTACTGTAGGAATATACAATAGGTAATTGCAACTTCACACCTGTATTAATACAATGCTGTGCTCTCACTGACACAGTCTGAATCAGACAGTTAATGGGATCAAATTCTGTGATGTGATAATATTTCACAGCAGTTTTCCAAGAAAAGGAGCAAAAATACAAAATGTTGATATTAAGATCTCAAATTACAGTCTGCAGTCGTTCACATGTCACAGGAGATGTGAATGATTGAGAAAGTGACTTTTTAATGAAATAAACAGCCTTTAACCATCAGTGTTTTATTACAGCATAGGTAACTGTTGAAACAGGACAAATGTTCACAGAGAACAAAGATCTCTTGTGCTGACTCAAGGAATAGAAATAAGAGCCTCTTTGAAAATGTTTCAAAATTTCTCATTTGCTGAAAATAATTTGTAGCAAAGCTAAAAGCTCACCGTGTGACTTCTTTATCCTGTACAATCCTCTTCAAAATTTGAATAATACTTATTAGGTGCTGGGACCAGGCAGCTGATGGCATATCTGAAGATTTTTTTGAAACAAAAGGAATGGTTATATGTGACACAAAATAAAAACATGGATGACTACAACTATTCAACCTAAATTAATAATAATTTGCATTTCTTCAGAACCATAAATAGAAGAATATCCCTCAACACTTTAGGGAGTAAGTTATGGAGGACTGATCAGGAAACAGAAAAGATTAGAGATAACTGTCCAGAAAGCACAATTAGAGAGAAAACATTTTGAAGGAAGAGGTTAGGTTTTGAGAGATGTTTCCAAGAAGGACAATAATAACTGAAATAACACCCTCCAAAGGTAGAGTAGTAATTTAGAGTCAGAGAAATGTAGGGTGTGGGTTGAGACAACTTAAAATTCTGTTGCATTTTTAATATAGTTAAATGTCCCAAGGTGCTTCACAGGAGCATTATCAAACAAAATTTGACACAGAGCCACATAAGGAGACATTAGGGTAGATGACCAAAAGCTTTGTCAGGGAGACAAGAGAACTGTGATTCTGAGACTGTGATACTGAGTTTAGATTCACCTTACATCTGTTTCAATGTCAGGCCCTTTGATTATAATTTCTTTGAACTTTTAATTTATTTTTTAAATCGCACTCTCACTATTTTCGTGTTAGCTTAAGAAATAAGCACATTAAAAAGTAAAGAAAGAGTGTAAATACATAGACCCTGAAGGAAGCAGTCTTCCATAAGACACATTAGTATAAGCAATTATATCACTCCCAGAGGTGAAAGGGCAGACTGTTAACTGTAACACTGCTTTCAACCTAACTTTGAGGTGACCAGGTAAACACAGTGATCAACACGGTGTTCTTCTGCCTCGAAGACTGGGCTTGTATCTGATTTTGACCAGTTAAAATTATATCTTTTCTGCCGACTGTAAGGATCCTACATGAAATGGAATTGGGAAGATGGCTTACTGATCTCACCATGGCTGTGTGAAAACACTATCTTTCACACAAATCTCGTTTGACAATTGCTGCTCAGGGTAAAAACATTTCTATAAGTCAACAAGGATAATAGGACAAGAAAACTCAGTCCATGAAGTCTATGCCTTTCATTCATAAAGGAACCTTCTTTACAGAATTGTAAGTAATGGCTAGATCTTTTCTCAGCTTCAAGACATCTTTTCTGTTGCATATACAAAAATAAATGCTGTAAATTGTTTACCTGAACAAAAATACCGAATAATTTCTTTGATGCAAAGAAACCTAGTTTTCAAAGGGATTGATGTCATCTTGTCACTTTTGTTTTATTTCTATGGAACAATGAACGGTTCCAAAGTAGACTGAAACTATATCCTAATCTACTGTGGATTCTGTGTACTCCCAGAGACCTTGTTCAGACCTAGTTATAACCCATCATGCATTCCATTTATATAGTACTACTTTTTTTTTATAGAAGTTGTTTTGTATAGTTTAGTGGCCTATATCCAATTTGTCATGATAATATACCCATCTGGTAGATGAAACTTCACGTGGTTCTCCTGTGCACTTGAAGTAGTAATGAATATACTAGTTAAACTTGGATTACTTGCCAGTAATTTGATAGCCGATCTTCGTAATATGCCTAATACTTTTGCGTGAATTGCTAAATGTTGCTCCAAACGGAAAGAAAGCCATTCAGCCCATCATGCTCTTTGAAAGAGCTATCTAGTTAGTCCCACTCCCATGCTCTTTCTCCACAGACTTACAATGTTTTTCTTCAAGTATATATTGAATTCCTTTTTGAAAGTTACTTTGAAGATATCAAAGACAGTAACAGTCTGTGATGATTTAAACACTAAAATAAATCTTGCCAGAAATCAAACAAAGGGACCAGATGGACACAAAGTAAAACAACACGTTTTAAACAGTGTACATTATCCGGCAACAATAAATAAATTTAATCAGCTATCTAGCTAAAATATGCCATCAAACCATACATCACTGTCAAAATTTCAATGAAATGTAATTTTAAAAAATTTTTGTTAAATGTGACTCTTTCTTCAAGTTTGAGTTCTGTTAATCTGGGCCTCTTTGAGAACTAGACACCATCAAAGTAATTGTGCCACAAATTAACAGACACAGATTGTTCCAGTGAGCCAACAGCTCAATACTGGGGAATGGTGGAGAGACAGAAAGGAGAATGAATGATCTGCACCTTACACAAGGTCAAAGCTGCCACTGGGACCATCTGCCACCATGAAGCACTATACCTCCTTGATATTCAACATCTGAAACGCCGCCATTCTCTGTGATCCATTTCCAAAGGACTACCCACACGCAGTTCATATCTACCACCTATCCCAATAGAACCAGTACATATCCAGTAATATTTTATTCAACTGCCTATTCGTGAATTTTTAAAGCACAGGAGACCATTCAGTCCACTGCACCTGTACCTGTATCAACTACCATTTAGCCTCATTTCCCGGTCCTTTTAATGTGTTTAGACAAATATTTCACTGCTTTCTTTTTAAAAGTGATCATGGATTGTGCTTACATCTAATTTTTCCTTCTTTTGTTTTTCTAATTACCTTAAAATTAAGATTACTGACAGGAATTTCACCTCCCCAGTTACCTTACCAAATCCTCAGATAATTTAGCCCTCTTAACCTTTTTGTTTCAGCAAAGAGCCCCGGTGTCTAACAAAAGTTTCTGATCCCTGGGGGCAGATTTTTGCCCCTAAATGAGAGCAGGAACAGAGGCAGGTGGGTGCAAAAATTAGCATCGCCAGCTATCGTGGCGGTTTGCCGTCGCCATTCTAACCGCTGGTAATTTTGCTCATGAGATGGGAGAAGGCGAGACCCGGGAACCCCTCCAATTCAGATAATAGGCCAATTAATCTTGTTAACGAGCTTGTTGTCAGCTCGTCAAAGGCCAGTTTGGAATTTTTGTGGGAATGCAAAGGTTACCTGATGGATCAGGAACTGTCTAAGTAGAAGGAGGTGGCAACACTGCAGGGAGCTGGGTCTGGCCGTGCCATTCAATAACATGGGCCCATAAAAGGATATATGGCTGAGAGGGACACTGAACCATTGGCACACAGTTGCCATCGGGTGAGAAAAGTGAGCAGAGCAACTGGTCTGTATGCGCTTGAGCAGTGAAGGAGGTCGTTACCCACCAGAGATGGTGAGGCCGTAAGTGGAAGGGCGGGTGGGTTTGTCCAGTAAGCTTTGTCAGTGGAGCTGACTGCAAGAAAGGCAACAGCTGGACTTGGGATTAAGGTACTCAGAGATATGGTTGAGTAGCAAAGAGGATCAACATCCTCAGGAGCAGATGCAGGGGAAGGCAGGGGAGAGGAATGATGGGCAGGAAGGCAACAGAGGCCAACTACCTGAACATGTACTGGTACTCTGCAGTACATCCTGCAAAGGTCTCATGCCTTGCGGTAGTTTGCTGCACTCTCAATAGCATAGCCCTCCAGAGAGAAGTGGACCTTGAAGAGGGCGAGATCAACACAGCTCATCAGAGGAGGAGGAAGATGCAGAGCAGAGAGATAGCCAGGGCCACCTCAGGAGTCCAAGCTCTCTCAGCATGGCGTGAATGCCAGGGAAAATCTGATCCAGGCATGTTTCATCTGAGCACTTCTCATCCAGCTGGACTGCATGCTCTGGAACTCTCTTTGATCTGCCTGTGAGAACACTTCCATTGAAGACACAACCTTGAATAGATCCACTCATTGTCAATGCATGGAGCACATCTGCCCAGCAGGCTCACTGTTCATGTTCAAAGACCAAGGTTTCACTTCACCACTTAATCACTCTTTTCCAGTTTTGCCATTAAAAATGGAAGCTTACACGTCTGGGATCATGTATGAACATTTATAGGGTTAATAATAAATTACGAAGTGCACATTTACAGGTGAAATAAACCCCAGTGAACCTGCACAGCGGCATCTGCTCTTGGCCATTTCTACATGGTGTTTCTCTTGTGGCCTCGGATGAGGTGAAGGCCGCCTGCTCCAGTGTGTGTGCTTGCGGCTGAGATGCACGTGCCCGTTGTCTTAGTCGTGGAGGTGCCAGTGAGGGCAGCTCCAGAGGCTGCTGCACCAGCGTCAATGCAAGGACAGCCTCTGTCACAGGGCAGAGGAGCCAAGGAGGCCAGTGATGATGATGATGATGGCGATGCCCCATGAGAGGTAGCACCCTCATTCTCCTCGATGACTGCCTCAACCTTTGGATGGTGCTCCGGATCGCTGGAGAGTGGGAAAAACTTTACTCTCATTTTTCTTGTTTTTGTTTTCAGACAGCAGCTGTTCATCATTCTGTCATTTGCAACTCCTCGAGGCACATTTTTTGTTTCTTTACTTGTCCCATTATCACTCCCTTTGGCCTGGAAACACTAACTCTTTTGTCACTTAATCTCTCCTGTCGACATTGGTACCAACGACATAGGTAGGAAGAGAGATGAGGTCCTGAAAGCAGAGTTTAGGGAGTTAGGAAAGAAATTAAAAAGCAGGCCCTCAAAAGCAGTATTCTCAGGATTAATCCCAGTGCCACGTGCTAGTGAGCACAGGAATATGAGGATTAAATGATTGAACACGTGGATGGAAATTGGTGCAGGAGGAAGGGCATTGGATTTCTGAGGCATTGGGACTTGTTCTGGGGTAGGTGGAACTTGTACAAGATGGATGGGTGGCACCTTAGCAGCACTGGAACTAACATACTTGCAGGGAGATTTGCTAGTGCTGTTGGGGAGGGTTTAAACTAAATTAGCAGGGGGTTGGGAATCTGAGAGGAGCTCAGATTGGAGGGAAGCAAAACTGCCAACAGGAAGTAGAAAAGTGAAATTAGAAAGAAGACGAGATGAAGGCAAATATCAAATAAGATCAAAATAAGGAATAATGTTAAGACAAAGTTAAGGGCACTCTATCTGAATGTACGCAGCATTCGCAACAAGGTAGATGATTTGAAGGCACAAATAGAGGTAAGTGGGTATGATTTAATTGCCATTACAAATCTGCCTTCGTCAGATACAGGAGAAATGCCGTGAACAACAGATGCCCCTCTACATTGCTTTCATTGATCTCACCAAAGCCTTTGACCTCGTCAGCAGACGTGGTCTCTTCAGACTACTAGAAAAGATTGGATGCCCAACAAAGCTACTAAGTATCATCACCTCATTCCATGACAATATGAATGGCACAACTCAACATGGTGGCTCCTCATCAGACCCCTTTCCTATCCTGAGTGGCGTGAAACAGGGCTGTGTTCTCGCACCCACACTTTTTGGGATTTTCTTCTCCCTGCTGCTTTCACATGCGTTCAAGTCCTCTGAAGAAGGAATTTTCCTCCACACATGATCAGGGGGCAGGTTGTTCAACCTTGCCCGTCTAAGAGCGAAGTCCAAAGTACGGAAAGTCCTCATCAGGGAACTCCTCTTTGCTGACGATGCTGCTTTAACATCTCACACTGAAGAGTGCCTGCAGAGTCTCATCGACAGGTTTGCGGCTGCCTGCAATGAATTTGGCCTAACCATCAGCCTCAAGAAAACGAACATCATGGGACAGGACGTCAGAAATGCTCCATCCATCAATATTGGCGACCACGTTCTGGAAGTGGTTCAAGAGTTCACCTACCTAGGCTCAACGATCACCAGTAACTTGTCTCTCGATGCAGAAATCAACAAGGGCATGGGTAAGGCTTCCACTGCTATGTCCAGACTGGCCAAGAGAGTGTGGGAAAATGGTGCACTGACACGGAACACAAAAGTCCGAGTATATCAGGCCTGTGTCCTCAGTACCTTGCTCTATGGCAGCGAGGCCTGGACAACATATGTCAGCCAAGAGCGACGTCTCAATTCATTCCATCTTCGCTGCCTCCGGAGAATACTTGGCATCAGGTGGCAGGACCGTATCTCCAACACAGAAGTCCTCGAGGCGGCCAACATCCCCAGCTTGTACACACTACTGAGTCAGCAGCGCTTGAGATGGCTTGGCCATGTGAGCCGCATGGAAGATGGCAGGATCCCCAAAGACACATTGTACAGCGAGCTCGCCACTGGTATCAGACCCACTGGCCGTCCATGTCTCCGCTTTAAAGACGTCTGCAAACGTGACATGAAATCCTGTGACATTGATCATAAGTCGTGGGAGTCAGTTGCCAGCGTTCGCCAGAGCTGGCGGGCAGCCATAAAGACAGGGCTAAAATGTGGCGAGTCGAAGAGACTTAGTAGTTGGCAGGAAAAAAGACAGAGACGCAAGGGGAGAGCCAACTGTGCAACAGCCCCGACAAACAAATTTCTCTGCAGCACCTGTGGAAGAGCCTGTCACTGTAGAATTGGCCTTTATAGCCACTCCAGGCGCTGCTTCACAAACCACTGACCACCTCCAGGCGCATATCTATTGTCTCTCGAGATAAGGAGGCCCAAAGATGAAGAAGATGACAAAGACATGATTACAGGGTGACCAGGACTAGAATTATTCGTCATTTAGGAAGGATAGGCGGAGGAGAAAAGGAGGTGGAGTTGCACTGTTAATAAGAGATGAGATCAGTATGTTAGTGAGAGAGGATTTCTGATCGAAGATGTAGAATCAATTTGGGTGGAGCTAAGAAACAGCAAGGGACAGCAAACATTGGTGGGAGTTGTTCATAGGCCACTAAACTGTAGTGGTAATGCTGGGTATGGTATAAATCAGGAAATTAGGGCTCCATGTAGCATGGGCAATACAGTAATAATGGGCAACTTCAATTTACATATAGGCTGGGTAAACCTAATTAGCACTAATGTTATGGAGGATGAATTCCTGGAGTGTATACGAGATGGGTTTCTGTAGCAGTATGTTGAAGAACCAACTAGGGATCGGGCTATTTTAGATTTAGTATTATGCAATGAGAAATGGCTAATTAATAACCATGCTGTAAAGAAGCCATTAGGAAAGAGTGACCACAATATGATAGAATTTTACATTAAGTTTGTAAGTGATATTGTTCATTCTGAAAGTAGGGTCTTAAATCTGAACAAAGGAAACTAAGAAGGTATGAGGGGCAAGTTGACTATAGTGGATTGGGAAAATACATAAAAGATGTTATGGTAGACAGGCAATAGCTCGTATTTTAAAATGTATTACACAGTTTGCAACAAATATGCATCGCTCAAAGACACAAAAACCCAACAGGAAAGGTGAAACAACCGTGGCTAACAAAAGAAGTTAAGGATTGCAGTTAGTCAAAGGAAGTGGCTTATAAGGTCGCCAGAAAAAGTGGTAAGCCTGAGGATTGGGAGGAATTTAGAATCCAGCAAAAGAAAATCAAGAAACTGATAAAGGGAAAAGAGAGTATGACTGCAAGTTAGCTAGAAACATGTAATGTAAAAGCTTCTTTAGGTATGTGAAAAGGAAAAGATTAGAAAGGACAAATGTGGGTTCATTACAGGCGGAGACAGGAGAATTTGTGGTGGAGAATGGAGAAATGGAGGAGAGTCTAAACAATTACTTTGTGTCTGTCTTCACAGAGGAAGACACAGAAAATCTTCCAGAAATACAAAGGAACCAAGCGACTTGTAAAAATGAGGAACTGAAAGAAATTAGTTTCACTAAAGAGGTAGTACTTGAAAAATTAATTGGATTGAATGTTGATAAATCCCTGGATCAGATGAACTACATCCCAGAGTATTGAAGGAGGCAGCGACAGAGATTGTGGATTGCATTGTTGGTTATCTTTCAAAATTCTATAGATTCTGGAAGGGTTCCTGAAAACTGGAAAGTAGCAAATGTATACCCACTATTTAAGAAGGGAGCAAGAGAGAAAACGCAGAACTACAGACCTGTTAGTTTGACGTCAGAATCTATTATAAAGGATGTGATAACTGGACGCTTGAAAAAAAATATGATTGGGCAGAGTCAACATGGATTTATGAAAGGGAAATCATGTTTGACAAACCAGTTAGAGTTTTTTGAGTTTGACTTTGCCATTTCTGATGAAAGGTCACTAACCTGAAACATTAACTCAGCTTCTCTCACCACAGATCCTGCCAGACCTGCTGAGTATTTCCAGCACTTTTTGTTTCTATATTAGAGTTTTTTGAGGATGTTACTCGTAGCACAGTGATATGGTCAAGTTTGACCACAACAGGTTGAATTCTTTCTTAAAGTGGATGTACTGGCCAATTCAGTGGTGTTTGATTACTTACTTGCTATGATCATAACAATAACCAATTGGACAGGTTTTCTTGAGTTAACAAAGAAAGAGGTTAACTTTATTGTACCTGAACTGAACTAATAAGATAACAACATGCCAACTTCACACTAGAGGTTTTACACACACACAAATAGGTTACAGAGTGGGAACAGTAGCTTGATTGAGTTAAAGTCCATAAAAAAAAGGTATAGAGTCTGTGGAGGCTGGTGATTTGGCTGGCTTCTAGCTGAATTCAGTGGTCCTGAGACTTATAGTTTGAAGAAGTAGATGACTGATTCGGTGAGTCTCTTGGAGATAGTGATGCGGATGATTTTCTCCAACGGGGTTTCTAATTGTAGCCGGAGTATGCAAAGGTAGACAAGCAGAAGGCTTTTGATAAGGTCCTACACAGGAGGTTCGTTATGAAAATTAGAGCACATGGGATTCGGGGTAATATATGGCTATGGATTGAGAATTGGTTAACAGACAGAAAGCAGAGAGTAGGATTCTCAAGATGGCAGGCTGCTACCGCAAGGATCAGTGCTGGGGCCACAGCTGTTCACAATATATATATAAATATATAAAAATGATTTGGATGTGGGGACCAAATGTAATATATCCAAGTTTGCTGATGACATAAAACTAGGTGGGAATGTAAGTTGTGAGGAGGATGCAAGAAGGCTTCAAGGGGATTTGGACAGGCTAAGTGAATGGGCAAGAACATGGCAGATGGAATATAATGTGAATAAGTGCGAAGTGATCCACTTTGGTAGAACAAACAGAAAGGCAGAGTATTTTTTAAATGGAGAGAGGTTGGGAAGTGTTGATGTCCAAAGGGACCTGGGCATCCTTGTTCATGAGTCACTAAAAGCTAGCATGCAGGTGCAGCAAGCAATTAGGAACACAAATGGTCTGCTGGCCTTTATAGGAAGGGGATTTGAGTACAGGAGTAAAGAGATCTTGCTGCAATTGTATAGAGCCTTGGTGAGACCACAACTGGAGTATTGTGTACAGTTTTGGTCTCCTTATCGAAGGAAGGATATACTTGCCATAAAAGGTGTGCAACAGAGGTTCAGACTACTCCCTGGGATGGCAGGATTGTCTTATGAGGGGAGATTGCAGAAACTGGGCCTGTATGCTCTCGAGTTTCGAAGAATTAGAGGTGATCTCATTGAAACTTACAAACTTTAGGGGAGGCATTGGTGTAGTGGTAATGTCACTAGACTCGTAATCCAGAGTCCAGGCTAATGCTCTGGAGACATGTGTTCAAATCCCACCATGGCAGATGGTGAAATTTGAATTCAATTAATAAATCTGGAATTAAAAAGCTAGTCTAATGGTAACCATGAAACCACTGTCGATTGGTATCAAAACCTATCTGGTTCACTAATGTCCTTTAAGAAAGGAAATCTGCCGTCCTTACCTGGTCTGGCCTACATGTGACTCCAGACCCACAGCAATGTGGTCTTAAAATGCCCTCTGAAATAGCCTAGCAAGCCACTCAGTTCAAGGGCAATTAGGTATGGGCAATAAATGCTGGCCTAGCATTAAGATTAAGCAACCTGATAACTGTTCAAATCTTCCACTTCTAGAAGTACTTCTAGAAATAAATAGCTGAATATCATATACATGAAGAAATATTTTTCGGCACCAGAGTAAGCACGGACCCCATCCATTCTGAGATGTCCCCTTATAAAGACTGCCAAGGGTCTCAATAAAACAGAAATATGAAAGAAGATTGAGGCATTCATCCAACTGATTTCATTACACTTAATAACACAATAAGAGTATATTTCACCTGTTGTAGTCTACCATTTAAAAATAATCTACTTCACCCCATCACTGTTGGTTATAGATACCAACATCGTGGTAAAGTTAGTTTGTTTCATGGTCAGTTGTGCTTGCCAACATAAGATTATTCCCTCACTGAGGCAAAGTTATGACTAAAGCAAGATAAAGCACCGGTTGAGAGCTATCTGCAATGGAGACATCACAATGTGGATGACACGTTGAAAATGATCAATGACAGTTTTCAATGGAGAAAAGAATTTTCTGTTCATGGTAAGTTGCTAACAATATGAAAATATATGTATGATAACTAATTTAAATTCTTTTCACAGTATACCTTTAAAACCTGACTCCAAAGACCAACTATTTGTATTGACATCTGTTCTGACTACACCTTTATGAGAAGAAAGGCTTGCATTTTTTTAGCATTTCATTAAAATAATGTGTATCTTAAAAATATTGTAAAACATTCCACTACCCTGAATTTCTTTACATTGTGGTGGTATCTGTAAGCAAATGTCCAATTTTGTGCACAGCAAAACCCCAAAAGCCACAATGAGATAAATAAACAGTTAATCTGTTTTTTTTGGAGACTGTTGAGGGGAAGCTAGTGGCACCAAAAGTTGGAGGGATGGGGTGGGGGTTCGTGGCAGTGGTGGGGGGGGGGGGGGGGTGGTGGAAATACATGATGCTCAATTCTTGATCGTAATACTGAGCAAAATGACGATGTGTAAGAAATGCATTCAGGTAAATGTAGCTGCAGGCTGACAAGTCCTCGGGTCCTGATGGGCTTCATCCTAGGGTCCTAAAAGAGGTGGTTAATGAGGTAGATGCGTTGGTGTTAATTTTTCAAAATTCGCTAGATTCTGGAAAGTTCCATCAGACTGGAAAGTAGCAAATATAACCCCTCTATTCAAGGAGGAGGGGTTGGGGGAGGCAGCAAACAGGTAACTATAGGCCAGTTAGCTTGCCGTCGGTCGTAGGGAAGGGGTTAGAATCGATCATTAAGGAGGCTATAGCTATGCACTTCGAAAAACTCAAGATAATCGAGAATAGCATGTTTTGTGAAAGGGAAATCATGTTTAACCAATTTATTGGAGTTCTTTGAAGGAGCAACATGCACTGTGGATAAAGGGGAGCCCGTTGACATACTGTACTAGGATTTCCAGAAGGCATCTGTCAAGGTGCTAGGATTTCCAGAAGGCAACTGACAAGCTGCCCCATAAAAGATTATTGCTTCAAGTAGGGGCTCATGGTGTAGGGGGTAACATATCAGCATGGATAGAAGATTGACTGGCTGGCAGAAAAGACAGTATGCATAAATGGATCCTTCTCTGATTGGTAGGATGTGACAAGTGGAGTCCCGCAGGGGTCTGTGCTGGGGCCTCAACTTTTTACAATTTATATCAATGACTTAGATGAGTGGAGCGAGGGCATGGTAGCTAGATTTGCAGATGACACGAAGATAGGAAAGTATGTTGTGAAAATATAAGGAGGTTGCAGACTGATATAGATAGGTTGAGTGAGTGGGCAAAAATCTGTCAGATGGAGTATAATGTGGGAAAATGTGAAGTTGTTCACTTCGGCATGAAGAATAAAAAAGCAGAGTATTATTTAAATTGAGAATGCCTGCAGAATTCCGAGGTACAGAGGGATCTAGGTGTTCTACTGCATGAGTCACAAAAAATTAGGATGCAGGTACATCAAGTAATAAAGAAGGTTAATGGAATGCTATCCTTTATTACGAGAGGAATTGAAAATAAAAGTAAGGGTGTTATGTTTCAGTTATACATGTCATAGGTGAGCACATCTCGAATACTGTGTGCAGTTTTGGTCTCCTTATTTAAGGAAGGTGTTGGAGGTGGTTCAGAGAAGGTTTACTAGATTGATAGCTGGAATGAGCAGGTTGTCTTATGAAGAAAGGTTGGACAGACTGGGCTTGTTTTCACTGGAGTTTAGATGAGTGAGGGGAGACTTTATTGAAGTATAAAGGATCCTGAACAGTCTTGGCAAAGTGGATGTCGAAAGGATGTTTCCTCTTGTGGGTGAGTCCAGAACAAGGGGGCACTGTTTTAAAATTAGGTGTCACCCTTTTAGAACAGAGACGAGGGGAAATATTTTCTCTCAGAGGGTTGTGCGACTTTGGAACTCTGCCTCAGAAGGTGGTGGAGGCGGGGGTCATTGAATATTTTTTAAGGCGGAGGTAGATAGATTCTTGTTAGGCAAGGGAATCAAAGGTTAACGGGGGTAGATGGGAGTGTGGAAATCAAGACACAAACGGATCAGCCATGATCTTATTGAATGGCAGAGCAGGCTCGAGGGGCCGAATGGCCTACTTCTGCTCCTAATTCGTATGTTCATATGTTCCAGTTCATCAAAGATTATTGGAACTTTTGCCATCTTCCAATGCTTGGGCAACTGGCATCTCCGATTTTACTCTGCAAAAAAATTCCAGGAGCTGGTCACCTTCTCCTGAGTCAGCAGCAGACGTAAGGGATCTAACTCAGCAGACATATTGACCTGGTTTTTGCTGTGAGCGGCAAAGGAATGGCTTTTGCCATTCACCTCGCATACAGTTTGCCACAGACGTCTGGACGGCTTGTCAGCAGAGATTTCTGCTCTTCTGGCATCTGGATGAATTTGGCACAGGGGATCTGTGGCAAGCAGCAGGGAAGCTGCTCAACCTATCAGATTTAATAATTCTCATAGATGGCAAAGCAGGAAATAAAAAATACAGGAAACAAATTACATTTAAATCATTGTATAGGAAGCAAAATCCAAAAGCTATATAAAATATTATTTTAATTTTTTAAAAATCCACAACATTAATTTTCTTCTGAGGGAATGAAACTCCACACTTATAAAATTACTATTTTAGGGTCAGGGAGGTTGTTCAGCAACAATTATGACTTACTATACCATTAAAAATCTGTCACTTTTGATTTAACGAGGCTTAAGATTTTCTTTGGTCTTTAGTGCGATAATATTGGTTAATCGGTTCATGCCTTAACAGTGATAAATGTGCAGATTCCATCAGTGAAGACTGCAACAGCACAGCCTGTGGCAAAGCCCAATATCACTGACAGCAACTTTCAGATTTCTGCGTTTAACTGCACATGTGTGATGCCAGAAGTTGCTGTCAGTTTGTCCTGCAATAATGTTGCACACGGACAGCCTCGTCATTATTAATTAAGCAGAATCTGGGCCAGTATCTCCCCACTGCCCTACAGTTAGGAATGCTTTTATGTACGATACTTCTGTAAGTCAGGTTACAGAAGAGTGGCTTAAGTTGTCACGTCGCTGTGGAGATACTCACCATGTGGACTAGCTTTTGTTTTGAAAGTTCAGCGAATGTATTAATGCATTTCTAACTGACACATTGGTCACTACACATGCATGAAGTAATGATGAAAACCACAGTGGCTTACAGTTTTACAGCCACTCTCCCACACATGACTTTCTGATATGAGAACTTGTCTATACAGTGAGTATCTCCACTGAATCCGTGCCTGTGTTTAAGTTATTCTCTTGTAACTTTGACCACAGGGGAACAAAATTATGAGAACAGATTGCATAAAATTGGCTTTTATACACTTCAGTTTAGAAGGATGAAGGGTGATCTAACTGAGCTTTTTAAAATGATAGAAGAGATCCAATAGGGTAGATAAAGGAAGTATTTCCTTGGGTGGAAGATTGCAGAACGAGGGGTGCAAATCTTAAAATTAGAGCTTGGACATTTAAGAGAGAAATAGCAAGCACTCATTCTCACAAATGGTCGTGGAAATCTGGAAAAGTCTCCTGTAAAAGGCCATGGATGCTGGGTCAATTGAAAGTTTCAAAACTGAGATTGATACATTTTATTTTTAAGTAAGGGTATCAAAGGTTATGGACCAAAGGGGGGGTAAATGGAACAGATCAGTCATGACTTAATTGAACGGCAGAACAGGTTTGAGGGGCTGAATTGTCTACTATTCTTCCTGTGTAAAGATAAAAATGCCTACAGAGTCTCAAGTCAGTGCTCTCGTATGTAACCTAACATTTAGTAAATATTCCTAAAAAGCTTCACAGAAGTTCAGGCAGACAAGTTTATTAATGGCAATGGTAAAGCAAAGAAAAATGGGGCGGCGCAGTGGTTAGCACCGCAGCCTCACAGCTCCAGCGACCCGGGTTCAGTTCTGGGTACTGCCTGTGCGGAGTTTGCAAGTTCTCCCTGTGCCCGCGTGGGTTTCCGCTGGGTGCTCCGGTTTCCTCCCACGGCCAAAGACTTGCAGGTTGATAGGTAAATTGGCCATTGTAAATTGCCCCTAGTGTAGGTAGGTGTAGGAGAATTGAGGGAAGGTGGGGATATGGTAGGGAATATGGGATTAATGTCGGATTAGTATAAATGGGTGGTTGATGGTCAGCACAGACTTGGTGGGCCGAAGGGCCTGTTTCAGTGCTGTATCTCTCTATGACTATGACTCTAAAATACATAGGAGAAGACATGGAGAGAGTAATTAGTCATCTTTTAACTTGTTTTGTTTTGTTTTTTCATGGGATGTGGGCATTGCTGGCAAGGCCAGCATTTGTTTTTCATCCCTCATATATATTCTTCACCAAATTTGACAAATATTGTTTGGTCCAATAAATACTTCTTCGCAAGCATAAAAGCCAACTCAAACACTTTCCAGATTTATACTTTCATACCCCACATACACAACTTCCACTTAAACAGATCTTTGGACATACAAATGATGAATGAATATAAAAAATGTTGCAATGCAATGTATTACTATTCACAAACTACTATGTACTGAATCACCACCGCCTATTTCAGTGCCAACTTGCAAAGTTTAACCTACGAGGAATGGTCACCAGTTCATTACCATTACCCATAAATCATTTTATATGGTGCCTATAGCAACAGTATGCTTATCAGAAATACAAGAGAGATCAAGAGAAATTAACATCCATTCAAAAACATCCAACCATTTCTTTATCAAAGGGCACCTGAACATACAAGAGCATCATGACCTGGAACAATACAGAATTAACTCCTTACACATCAACAAAGAAAGCAAACTAAGAATAAAATGTCGCTGACCGTTAAGGATGGCAGTGTAAAATGGGCACCTCTAAAGAAGAAATGTTTGTGATCAGTTCTTTTAAAAATGTTGAGGGAATAATGAAACCTATTCGAGTGAAATCCTGTAAAATCCAATCCCATATTCACTTTTTTGGAACAAGATAAGACTTGAAAATGATTATAATTCATAATGTGAAAACATAAATGTGCATTTTTTAAGTGGTGGTGATTGTACCTCAAAAGTTATGAATATTATTAAACATTTATAGATTGCTAGGCTGCAGGAAACCCCATGAAATGACCAGAATAGGTTTGTATCAAGCTTACTGGTCATGCCTAATCAAGAAAATATTCAAATTACTCTTAGATTAGCTTCACTGATTGGATCATGAGATATTAATATGCATCACAAAGAACTTGGTGGGATTGAAACATCATTATGAGTGTTTCAAACCCATCAGGAGGAGATGCTAAATGAAGACCAGATGCACTAGCTATAATTAGGGCCCTACTAAATTTACAGCCGTGAAAACAGCATCACTGACCGTGAAATCGCGGGTCCTCTGTGAAATTGGCCATTTTGCGAACTTTGCCTGTTTTATTCATTGACACAAGGCTCACCTTGCTGATTGCTGGGCATGTTGCAAACATCGCGTGATTTAGTGATTGACACAAAGCTCAACTCACTGATTGGTAGATGAGGAGGCCCTCTGGTGCAGTTTTGAGAGAAGCAGTCTCGAGTATTAGCAGAAAAGCGTGAATGCCAGAATGAGTAAATCAAAAACGGCCACAACCATTACTGCAGCACATCGAATGAAAGAATTTGGAAGCCAAATGCTCTTGGTGGAATACTGTTTTGTAAAAGCTGCAGTGTTCTGTTGGATCACACATGGCGGTCAACAATTCAGCATCACTTAGAGTTCCAAAGCCATCACAACAGAAAGACAGCATCCGACACCACAATGCTGGAAAATGAATGCGCACAAAAAGGCAACGATTTCATCTCTTTTTAAGAAGTCGACAGAGAGCTCAGAAAATTATCAGTTGGTTACAATGGAACTTGTGGATGCTTATGCAAGTGCCAACATACCATTAGAAAAACTTGATCACCCAAAGCTGTGGGTATTCATTCAACGTTATGTAAAAAATGATGGGTGCTTGCCAAGCGCAAATAAATTACGACAGGACTACCTACTGATGACTTTTGCTACACAGTTTGAGGACATGAAGTCTCAGATTGACGCATGAGAGTCTTTTGCGATTATTTGTGATGAGGCCACCGACTAAGACGTGCGGCACGTTTTGTTTCATTTTATGTCTGGTAAGGCTGAAGGTGTACAGTCAGGAAAGCCAACAGTGCTCACAGACTGCGTCCACTTAGGAACTGTTAATTACACCATTTTCCCCAAGTGATAATCAAAAACATTTCAAAATACAATGCAGATTTCAACAAAGTGTCTGCTTTCATTCGTGACAATGCAACTTACATGACAAAATCTTTCAAATTTGTGCTCCAAGGTGTAATGCCTAATGCTATCCATATTACATGTGATGCACATATAATGCCTCTAGTCAGTGAGCTATGGAAAAGCAAGTTCGGTAAAGTCGACAAACTGGTCAGCTACATTAAAAAGATCTTCAAACACTGTGCTAGCCGCAAGCTTCAATACAGGCAACACATTGCAAATGCGGTTGAAATTTGGGAACAAAACATCGCCCTTCCTCCAGAGCCAGTATTTATACTTGGAATTCTTGGTTTCGGGCAGTACAGTACCATGCAGCTCATCTGAAATACTACTCGGACTTCATCTCAGAAGAGCGCACACAGACACCAAAAACACAGGTTTTAACAGACATTGTAACCCTTCTAAACAATGCTCAGCTTAATGAGGGGGTTCAGTTTGTTGCCAAGAATGCTATATTTAATCACTTGGCTTGAATCTCGACACGCCACAATACACAAAGCTTATAATAAAGAAATGGATATACTGTTCTGGGCTGAAGCACAGTCAAATGAATAACACTCTGATGACGCTGAATTAAATACCTGTGCTTGCATGGCAAAGAAGCTCAACAATATTATTTCTATGGGGAATAATCAAGAGGTGAAGAAAAAGCAGTTCAGAGGTTTCAACAGCCTTCAGCGGCGTTCCTGAAAACTGCATATTTCTGACCCTGCACACATGCACCTATTGATGGTGGATTTAAACTCATTTAATGCAATTCCTGATTTTGACAAGAACTGTAGGCTGGAGATTCCTGCTTGTAAAAGCATTGCAAAAGAAGCAGATTGTACTTTGCCTGTGCAAGTCTAGCACAGCGCTATCTGACAATTCCAACAAACTCTGTGGAGGCAGAGAGAGTTGTGTCTAAACACGAACTGGTGCTCACAGCGCAGAGACAGGGAATGAAGAAAGAGACAGTTGCAGGTTGCTCCAAGCCACATTCAAACACTGACTTCAGTGAGTAAAGAATGTGACCTGTTTATGGTCAGTTTTTTACAATAGTTTTTGAGTATACAATAAATGGCATTTGAAACCAGAGACCTCCCTTGTCTTTTTTTTTGTTTTAAATATATTATTGTCATTGTTTGTTGTGATAGTGAAATTTACGATTTAAATATGTGAAATCATGAAATTCACAATTCTTAAAATGCTGTGACCATGAAATTTGTAAAATTTGACTGTCAACTTGGTAGGAACCTAGCCATAATTGCTTAGACAGTAGAAATGACAGATACTGGGGAGAAATCCACCATCTCAATCCAAGAAAATAACGTTTGACATAAAGAACCGAAAGCGGTGAAGAAAGAATTGGTTTGCTGGGGGGCAGTGGGAGAAGGGGGAGAATTTAAGAGGAGGAAAAAAAAGATTATGGCATAGACTTTTGTCTTTACTGCCTGGATGGTAATCGGGTGAAGTACATTAAAATCAATGAGATTAAAATTGGAAGAGTTCCATAATGGGCAGGTGATCCACTACACCATACTACTGCCAGGAGTTGAAGGCAAAAACCTACTTCTTTATGTTCAATTTGCAACTCTACAATTCCTTATGTGGCTGCATTGTATTAGCTCACTATATGAAGATCTGTACTATGTAAATGCTAGATCACAATCTATCTGCCTATGGCTATAAAATCTTAATGAAAGAGTTTAGAAACACCATGCTCTTCCATATTGCTCTAGAAAAGCTTTTGCTGTAACAAAAATCGTGAAACAATGATTAATCTTTCATTGAAATAATTTTAAACATTCCAAAGAATACTAAAATTATGAGAAAATATTCAGTTTTTTTTCTAACTAGAGCTTGTGCAGGGACTTAATAGCTGTTCAAAAACCTAATAATCAAAATGTTTGGAAGTTTTTAAAAAACAAAATTTACCTGAAGGATGCACCAGTAGTGCCATCACAAGAGATTGGTGATTATATGGAAAGTAGAGTTTCAATGGCATCTGTGGAGAACGTAAAAAGGATTGAAAAAGAACTGAATGATTACGGACTATATCTATATGCATTAAGTATGAAGACGGAGGCTGTACAAATTAAATTCATATTGCAGTGAATCACTCATTAGATGACCATAATTCCAATGGAAAGAGCAAAGCCAATAGCCAGACAAATAAAATTATTTGTAATGCTCTTTTCTTCCCCAAAAATATACTTTATTCATAAAAATCTGTAAAAAAAAATACATTACAACACAGTTCAAAACAGCACCAAGTTGACATTCCAAAAAGTGCAAAGGAAATCAGTTTTCTTCAATACAGGAGTGAGTTGCCTCACAACCCTTCCATTCCGTTTTACATGCCATGTACATTTTACAGCAAACCCATATTTGGTGTATACAGCCAGAGAGGTTTCCCATGGGTCCAGCCCCTCAGTTCACTTTAGTGGGAAGACCTTACACAGTGCTCTTTCCCCATTGACCCTTTGCAGCGGCTGCCCCGAGCTTTACTGCATCCCTCAGCATGTATTTGGAATGCTGTGAAAGAAAGGCTTTTCTGAAGCTTCATAGCTAACATATCAAGGGTTGTTTACCTCAGGAGCTTGCATTGCAAAAAACAATAT
This sequence comes from Heterodontus francisci, assembly GCF_036365525.1. Classification (NCBI taxonomy): domain Eukaryota; kingdom Metazoa; phylum Chordata; class Chondrichthyes; order Heterodontiformes; family Heterodontidae; genus Heterodontus; species Heterodontus francisci. The sequence continues at coordinate 121,997,792 of NC_090374.1, forward strand.
TTAGGTGCAACTTACACACATGGGGCTGGAACTTGTCCTCCAGTTGCCAGGAGCGGTGGCGGGTGAAGAAAATGGCAGCCATCACCCACGGGCCCCGTGCTGCTGCGATCTTGTGTTTGACGGCTACTTTGCATATGCACAGTAGCAACCCCACCCCACCCCAAACACGTGGCGGGGATGGCCTTGGTGATGCCATTCATGGCGTCACCTGATGAAGGAGCAGATGTTGCCGCTATTTTTAAAAGGCTGCCAGCCTTGCAAACAGCACAACATTGTGCAGGGTTGACCCCTTCCCCCCCAATACACAACAGAATGCAGAGTTAACCCCTCCCCACCCCATACACAACAGAATGCAGAGTTGAACCCTTCCCCAACTCGGTGGCGCCAGCTTTCCCTGGACGGGAAAGTGAAGGCATGTGTGCCACACATGACGCTGAAGATCGGGAATGAAGGTAAGATCACTGCAAATTACATCTTAATTAATGCAAAGATGTAATTTAAATATACAAACTCGGGTCTTGTTGCAGAGCAGCAGAGGGGCTGCCACAGAGCTTCACCGCCACGGGCAAGATCAGGCCTGGCAATTCCGGCGTTGGGTTCCATGGTGGGCCGCTGCTGCTCCGATTCTCCACCCGAACCCCAACCCCACCGCCCCACCACAGAACCCGACGCCAGGCTGGGAACAAAATCTAGCCCATAGTTTCAGCAAATATATAAAAAAAGCTACAAAAGTTCCTAATTGTAAGTTTAAATCTTAGGGACTTAACTGAAAAAAAAACCTAAAATGGCTGATGTAATACAGCAAACTGGTCTTTTTCACTTTTGCGACTGAACACCAAATTAATAGTGGAATTTTACAGCATAGGAGGCCGTAATTGATCCCACTGTGCTTGTCCCAGCTCAGACTGAGCTATTCGGAGTCTCATTCCCCGACCCTTTTATATTTTCTCCCAATTTTCATTCCATTGATTCTTTTTCCTATATATTAATAACCTGGATTTGGGTATAGGCGGCATCATTTCAACTTGGAAATGTAGGTCTGCATTTTACCAGCCCTCTGGAGATAGGCTGGGAGGTTGGAGGGATAGGAAAATGACGGCAGAAGGTGTCAGGAGGGTAGCTTGAGATCTTCCCACTGTCACAGGATATTGGGAATGGCCGTAGCGCAGCTGCCTGCTGACCAAAGGCAGGCATTAAACCAATTAATTGGCCAATTAACGGCCACTTCCTGCCCCAGTTGGCATTTTAACAGCTTCGGGCCTGGCCATCACCACATGAGGTCACTAGATAGACCTTGGCAGCTTCCCAGTGGGTTTGGGGGGTTGGGTGGGGGCAAGGGCCTTCCTTAATATCCATGCCATAACCCACGGAGGAATCCCCCAGCAGCAACGGCAGCCCCTACAGCTCCGACACTAACCCTGGAGGGTTCACCCCTCTCATCACTGGTGCCTGCCCATCTGGCTCTAGCACAGTAAAAAACACTTAGCTGGCTTTCGAGAGCGCCTCAACTTGGAAGTGCCCTCTCCTCCTCCCTGCAGCCTCAGCTGCGGCTACCTCTATCAGTGAAGCTGCCGAGGCACTGGCCCTCTAATTGGGCCAGCAGCTCGGAGGCGGGCTATCATCCTCAGTTGGATGGCAGGCTCGATGGCAGCCTCTTAATTGGCTGCCGCTGGTAAAATCCTACCCAGAGAACCATCATCCGCCCACATGGGGTCGAGACCCGCTTTCGGTTGCCTCGGCGGGACAATCTGGGTTTACATAATATCCAGCCTATTGTAAAGTGTGAGGAAGACAGTAGCAGACTGCGAGAGGATATGGACATTCTGGTAAAAAGGACAGACACACGGCAGATTACATTTAACACAGAAAATTATGAAATTATACATTTTGATAGGAAGAACAAGGAGAGGCAATAGAAGCTGAACAGTACAATTTTAAAGGGGATGATGGCGTAGTGGTAATGTTACTGAAATAACCCAGAGGCCCAGGCTAATGCCCTGGGGACAGGGGTTCAAATCCCACCACAGTAGCTGATGCAATTTAATTCAAGTAATTAATAAATTCAATTAATTAATAAAAATCTGGAATTGAAAGCTAGTCTCAGTAATGGTGTCATGAAACTATCATTGATGGTCATAAAAACTCATCTGGTTCACTAATGTCCTTTAGGGAAGGAAATCTGCCATCCTTACTTGGTCTGTGACTCCAGACCCATAGCAATGTTGACTCTTAACTGCCCTCTGAAAAGGTCCACTCAGTCATCAAGGACAATTAAGGATGGGCAACAAATGCTGGCCTTGCCAGTGACGCCCACATCCTGTGAAAAAAGTCCAAAAAAGAGACACTTGGGTGTTCAATTACTTTGAAGGTGGCAGGACAAGTTGATGGGAGCCCATAAAATAGCGAGGGAAGGCGGGAGTACCCATCGTCTTCCCAACGCCATTCGATTTTGTCCAGGATGGCCCACCCAGAAGCCAAATGAGGTCCTTCAATGGTACAAAAACAAGAAAGTTATGCTAAGCTCATATAGAACGTTATGCTTAATTCTGGGCACCACACTTTAGGAAGAATAGAAAGGTCTGAGAAAGGGTGCAGAGGAGATTTACTAGAATGATACTAGGGTTGAAGAGCTTCAGTTATGTAGAGAGACCTGAGAACTGGGATTGTGCTAATTAGAACAAAGAAAGATGAGGGGAGTTCCTCAAAATTATGAAGCATTTTTAACAGAGTAAATAAGGAAAACCTTTTTCCACTGACAGGAGGATGCAGATTTAAGGTAACTGGCAAAAGAAGCTGAGGGGTGATAAGAATTCTTTTTATGCAGCAAGTTATAATGATCAGGAATACTCTGTCTGAAAGGGTGGTGGAAGCAAATTCAATAGTAACTTTTAAAAGGGAACTGGATATATGCTTCATATGAGGGAAGAGCAGGGGAGTGGGACTAATTGGATAACTCTTTCAAAGAGCCAGCACTTGCATTATGAACTGAATAATCTCCTTCTTTGCTGTATGATTCAAGGAATATTAAGGACACAGGTTCCACTTTTTCTGGTAGGTCATTCTACATCCAACAATGCTCTATACAATCCTCTAACCTCTTTTTCTCTTATGATAATCTTAAATTTATGTTCTCTACTCACCAACCAATGTAAATAATTTTTCCTGATTTGCTTAGATCAAAACACTTCATAATTTTGAGGACTTTTACCTGAGCTCCTCCTTCGTTCTAATTTAAAGAACCCCAGTTTCTCAAGTCTCTCCTCATAACCAAAGCTTCTCATTCCTGGTATCATCTAGGTGAATCTTTTTGGCAACACCTCTATGGCCTCAACCACCTTTTGAATGTAAGATGCCCAAAACTGGGCAGAATGGCCTGTGGTCTAACCAATTGTGTACATGTCTTGTGGTTTCTGTAACAATGAGGATAAATGCAATAACATGTCCACTATAAATAAGTGAAATTCCAGAATTCAATAGATAAATAAAACATTTTAGGACAAACAAAGTCTAAGAAGGAGGGATAAAATAAAATTAAGGTTAGTAATTCAGAAGAAAAACAAGAACAGCACCAAAATCAGAGAACAGATATAAGGGAGATTGCAAGTGCAGCAAAGAAAGTATGAAGGATAATAAAAAAAGCTTTTATAAACACATCAAAAGCAAGAGGATACTCAAAGAAAAGAATGACAAAGATCGTAATCTGATGAATAAAGGAGTAACTGAAATACTTAACAAGCATTCTGTTAATATTTACAAAGGAAGATACTGGACTGATGTGGAAGTATAACTAATGGGTGTTAAAAGGGACAAGATACTAAAAAGAATAAAATTAATTATTTACCAGTCCCAGAAAACGTATATCCCATAATACCAAGAGAAGTTTGTGAACAAACAGCAGAGGTACTCACCATAATCTTCCATGATTCTCTGGAAATGGAAATTGTACCTCAGGACTGGGGAATGACAAATGGCAAAAAGCATCCGTGTTTGGATTTGTCTTGTTCTCCAAGTACATAAATGGTTTGGACATAGATAGAGGGACTATCATAAGAAAATGCTGATAATTTCAAATTAGCAAGATAGAAAGAAATTAGAGGAGTGACTAGCTATGGCCAAAATAACAAAGTAAAGTATTCCAAAAGAATGGAAAATGAAAATATACCACAAATGATAAAGTTCTCAAATAAGGATAGTAAGAAAGAGATGGAGGGGTGCAGATATACAAATTTTTAAAAGCAGAATTGCAAGTGGAAAAAGAACATTAAAAATGCAAATGGAATGCTGGGTTTTAGACACTGAACACTGAAGGAAAGAGGTGGTGATGTATCTTTGGAAGACATTAATTAAAATACTGCATGCAGTTTTGGATACCCCATTGTAGAAATAGCACTGCAGTTACAGAACGGTACAAGAATACGGAATATATTAGCACAGGTAGCTACTGAAAGAAAGCACAAATGCATTTATATAGTGCCTTTCATGACTTGAGGATGTTCCAAAGTGCATCACAGCTAATGGAAGTACTTCTGAAGTGTATTCATTGTTTTAATATAGGGAAGCACGGCAGCTAACTTGCACACAGCTCTGTTTTCAGTCGTATGATTCATGTGTGTTGGTGCACTCTACTTTAACAATTCATAAGATGCAATCAGGGCTTGATATGGGTTAGCAGTTAATGTGAAACAAGTTACATACGAACAAACAAATATACAAATTAGGAGAAGTAGGCCATTCGGCCCCTCGAGCCTGCTCCGCCATTCAATAAGATCATGGCTGATCTGTTTGTGTTTCAAATTCCACACTCTCATCTACCCCTGATAACCTTTGATTCCCTTGCCTAACAAAAATCTATCTACTTCTGCCTTAAAAATATTCAATGACCCCATCTCCATCACCTTCTGAGGCACAGTTCCAAAGTCGCACAACCCTCAGAGAAAAAAATTCTCCTCTACTCTGCCCTAAAAGGGCGACTCCTAATTTTAAAACAGTGCCCCCTAGTTCTGGACTCACCCACAAGATGAAACATCCTTTCCACATCCAATTAATAGGTTAACAAACAATACTTTGTCGAGTGCAATCTTGGGCCATCTGAAACAAATAGCACTGTTGGGTAGTCATTCCATGCCACATCCCTTTAAGTGTGCTGTGATCTTCTGTATCTGTTCCCAGTCCTGCGGGTAGTGCACACCTGCTGCCAGGAGTGGTCTACAGATTCCTGCTTTGGAGGATGTTCTGCAGTGCCAAATAGGGCATCCTACATTGGACCCACTTCACATAGCTGCATGACAATTTGACTATCCATCAAATTGGGGTTGGGTTCAGTAGCACTATCATAGAATCTGTTTTATGTTCCCCTATTCTCAAGCCTTGATCAAATATTTAAAATTGGTTTGGAATCTTCCTGTCAGCTGAAACAAATAGGTATGTTATGCAGCTACTTGCCTTTACTTGTGTAAATTGATGTAAGTTAGAGCTGCTGCCCAAATTTCCACTTCTCCTGGGCTTGGAAGAGAGTGGGCTGAGACAAGCAGGGGGTGTACAAGGAGGTGGGGGAGAAAGAAAACGGTGGGAGAGAGTGTGTGTGGGAGGAAGGAAGGAGTGGGGGGGGGGGGGGGGGGGAGAGTGGGGTAAGGAGAAAGTGAGCGTGGATGGGAGAAGAGGGAGAGCGGCGTATGAGTGTATGTGAGAGAGAGAGAGAGGGTCCTATTCAATCGTGAGCTGAACTTCTGCCACTTATGATCATCCTGCACCATTTACAGCTGTACCTTCAGCCAGCTCAGACCTTTGCTTTGGATAACTCTCCATAAACCCTTCTGCTTCTTCACCTCTGTCACTATCTCTCCCCCTTTAAGACCCTCTTTAAAAGCCACCCCTTTAGTCTCTCCTCCTAATATCTCTGCCTTATCTTGCATTCATATTTCTACTTACACCTCTGAAGTGCCTTGGGATGATTCTCTATGTTAAAGTTGCTGTTTAAAACTGGAGTTAAAAAGCTGGTATCAGTAAAAATGACCTTGAAGCTTTCGGATTATCATAAAACCCAATTAGTTCTTTAATGTTCTTTAGGGAAAAACTCCCGCTGTCCTTTCCCAACCTGGTCTGTAGGTGACTCAAGTACCAAATCAGGTGGTTGTCTCTTAACTGCCCTATGAAGTGGCCTAGCAAAGCCACTAGGCTGTATCAAACCACTCACCTCACTACACAGACTGCAATGGTTCCAGAACGCAGCCCACCACCATTTTCTATGGGCAATAAATTACAGCCTTGCCAGCAACGCCCATATAACAAAGTGCATCAAGAACATTGCTCTAACACAAAATTAGGTTTCTCCAGCAAGTAGGTACCAGGTACAATCCCTGTCTGCTGTTGACTGTTTTCAGCCAGAGTGGAGATTGGAACATATGGCCTCAGTGTTGGGGAAGCAGGAAAAATAAAATGGGAAAAAAATGTTTTAAACTATCCAGAGACCTCGATGGGAAGCATGCAAGGGAAGAGAGGCTTCAGCACAAGTGCAATGCTCTTGCTTTTGATTAACCTATTGTGTAGAAGCCTTGATATCGAGTTACAAGAACAATACCTTGTATTTACACAATGCATTTAATATAGTAAAACATCCCAAGGTGCTTCAAAGGAGCGTTACGAAACAAATTTGACACTGAATTACATAAGGAGAAATCAGGATGAGGACCAAAAGCTTGATCAAACAGGTAGGTTTTAAGGAGCATTTTATAGGAGGAAAGAGAGGAAGCGAGGCAGAGAAGTTTAGGGAGAGAATTCCAGCAGTTGGGATATTGGCAGCTAAAAGCACAACCACCAATGGGGGTGTGATTAAAATTGGGGATGCTCAAGTTACAGCATGGCTACCCGACCCGAACCCGACGACATGTGTAGGGTTGGGTTGCTCTTCCGGGTCCGGCATTCGGGGTCGGGTCGGGTCGGACACAGTGACAGCCAGGACGTCAAGGCGGGAAACGTGCATTTGGACTCTGCACTAGTCTGCAGTGAGCGATTCCATCCAAGGCTCCTATAGAGCACAACTCTCTTCAATAAAGTTGATTATATTCCGGTGGTCGGGTCGGGTCTGGCACGGGAAAAAATGAAAGGACTCGGGCCAGGTCGGGCTGGATGTGGTTCTGTCGGGTTCGGGTCGGGTTTCATTTGCAGACCCAAGCAGGCCTTCAGCTCAAGTCGTCAGAATTAGAAGAGGCCAGATATTTGAGCGTTGTGGAGCTGGAGGGGATTACAGAGATAGGCAAGATAATGGAGGGATTTGAAAACAAGAATGAGAATTTTAAAATTGAGGTGTTGCTTAATGGGGAGCCAATACTGGTCAGTGAGCACTGTGTACAGTTCTGGTCACCACACTATAGGAAGGATGTGATTGCACTGGAGAGGGTGCAGAGGAGATTCACCAGGATGTTGCCTGGGCTGGAACATTTCAACTATGAACAGAGACTGGATAGGCTAGGGTTGTTTTCCTTAGAGCAGAGAAGACTGAGGGGGGGCCTAATTGAGGTATACAAAATTATGAGGAGCATAGATAGGGTAGATAGGAAGAAACTTTTTCCCTTAGCGGAAGGGTCAATAACCAGGGGGCATAAATATAAGGTAAGGGGCAGGAGGTTTAGAGGGGATTTGAGGAAACATTTTTTTACCCAGAGTGTGGTTGGAATCTGGAACGCACTGCCTGAAGAGGTGGTAGAGGCAGGAACCCTCACAACATTTAAGAAGTATTCAGATGACCACTTTTGAAACACCATAGCATACAAGGCTACGGGCCAAGTGTAGGAATATGGGATTAAAATAGATAGGTGCTTGATGGCCAGCACAGACACGGTGGGCCTGTTTCTGTGCTATATAACTCTATGCGAGATGATAGGTGAATGGTACTGGGTTCGAGTTCGGACACAGTATGCAGACCACGTTTATGGAGGATAGAACATGGGAGGCCAGCCAGGAATGTATTGGAAAAATCAAGTCTAGAGGTAACAAAGGCATGAATGAGAGTTTCAGCAGCAAATGAGCTAAGGTTGGGGCCAAGTCAGGCAAGGTTACAGAGGTAGAAGTAGGCAGTCTTAGTTATGGTGCGGTTATGTGGTCGGAGCTTATCTCAAGGTCAAATATGACACCCTGATTGCGAAGAGCCTGGTTTAGCCTCAATTAGTTACCAGGGAGAGGGATGGAGTCAGTTGCTCGGGAATTGTACCTGTGGCAAGGACTGAAAACAATAGCTTCAGTTTTCCTAATATTTAGTTGATAGAAATTTCTGTTCATGCAGTTCTGAAAGTTGATGGTGATGTAGAGCTGGGTGTCGTCAGCATACATGTTGAAAATGACGGCAGTGTTTTCCAATGATGTTGCCAGAGGCAGCATGTAGTTGAAAAATAGGTGGGGCCAAGAATAGGTCCCTGAAGAACGCCAGAGATAACAGGGCAGGAGCAGGAAGAGAAGCCATTGCAAGTGATTCTCTGGCTGGGACTGATAGATAAAAATGGAACCAGGCAAGTCCAGACCCAGACAACTGGATGACAGTGGAGAGATGCTGGAGAAGGATAGAGTGATCAACCTTGTGAAAGGCTGCAGGCAGGTCAAAACAAATGAAGAGGGAAAGTTTACCTTTGTTACAGTTACATAGAATGTCATTTGTAACTTTAAGAGCTTTTTCGGTACTGTGGCAGCGGCAGAAATCTGATTGGAGGAATTCAAACATGGAGATGCTGGAAAGATAGGCACGGATTTGGGCAGCGACAACACATTCAAGGACATGAGAGAAAAGGGAGCTGTAGTTTGGAGCAGTAGTTTGCAAGGAATGAGGGGTCAAATGTTTTTTTTTGAAGAGGGGATGAAAACAGCAGATTTAAAGGTGAGGGGACAGTATCCAAGGAGAAGGAACAGTTAACAATATCAGCAAACATGGGAGCCATGAATGGAAGTTGGGCGGTCAGCAGGTTAGTGGGAATGGGGTTGAGGGAGCAGGAAGTGGATTTCATGGACACGATGAGCTTGGAGAGGGCTGGAGGTGAGATAGAGAGAAACTCGTGGAAGACGCAAGTTCAGCATCCAGTGGCATGAATAATGATCAATGGACTGAAGAGACCATGTAGACGCCTTGAAGCATCGGATTTTAAATTTGAGTGCTGTCTATAACTCAATTTATGAATTGCTTTCAAAAGTAAACTACATTTTTCATTTAGAAACTGTGGAACAACTAACCTGAGTCTGCACCTGTAGAAGCGCTTGAACAAAACACCGTGTAAATGCTTGTATAATGGCAATAATTTTAGGATGCCCATCAGTCTCTAGTAGAATGGCCCTTACAATTTAAAGAGACAAAAATCACACAATTAGCACACATTAATGCCAATCATCCAGTGTTTAATAATGCATTCATGCAAAACAAAATACCTGTTTGTATCCAGAGCTATCTGGTCGTGCTTCACAGAAAGGCAGGAGGAATAATATGTCACCATAAATCGTACAGCTGGCTGCTCTTTAAATTCAGCTGCTTACATCTGGAGACAAGGAATCTTCTCAGTGCCTGCCTTTCTTTAGTCCCAATGAAAAATTAGGTCACAGATAGTTCAAGAGCAACCATAGCTCTTGGTTCAAGTTTTAAAATATAATTGAGAGTGAATTTACACTGTTTGGTAAGTTTCAAATCAAAATTAATTTCCATTTGGCAAAATGAGCACGTTTAACATGTTTTTCTAACCATTTAACTCACTGCTGACTATTTAGCATAAAAAGCACATTGTGCTGCTCTGCATTACACTGCAGGAAAGCAGCAAACAGCTATGCAAATAGAAACTATTCACATTGTTTGTACATCATGGCTAATCATAATGTGCAATTTAGAACCATACTTAGCCTAACATCTGTTCTATCTTGATCCCGATAATTTGGTTGGATCATTCATCTTTTTAATATTACAGGCATGAGAATACACAATAGCATCCAAAGTAAAATGATGGGACTTTCAGAATACCCTTATTTCTTTTGCTAAGGACAAAGTATGTACTGTTGTGAAAAAACATCACCCATTGAAACCAACACCTCCTCCTCCCCATCATCATTTTCAAAAGATTAGCAATACAAAGCTTGTACTGCATCACAACAGATCCATTTAATCATTTCCTTTGTGCTGGTGTGAATAAATCTGCCTTCTACTCTTGCATGAATCATATTTTAAAAAACACCCACATAAGTGGCAGCAGTGATAGCCTTGTCTTGGTGTCCTTCAAAAGCATGAGGTGCTCTGTTTAATTGGCATTTATTTTTGCAAAACTTGCTGCACAATAAAGCTTTGTTTGACAACAAAATAAAGCCAAGCAATGGTGGCTACACCACAGAGGTACATAATTCAAAACCATATTATTTCCAGAAAGGGCACATGACAAAACTCAATACAAGATAAAATGGAAACTGTATTGATTCTAACTTACTAACATTAGAAGTGACCATTGTTCATTGTTTTGGGCACCAGATGGTAGTTTTAGTGCCAGATTGCATTGCAAGTCCAGCTATCCACTGCATACTAAAGAAATAAATGTCTGATATATGCAAATTCTCAGCAGTTAGTGCAAAGACGATACGAATATGCTAAAAACAATAAAAGCATAGCTAGTTATGGCCAGCACTAAAAAACGTATTTTTGTTTATTACCACTGTTCTGTAATATATCTATTCCAATTGAAGATTTTTTTTTTAAAGTGGAAGAATTATTCAGTATTGTTGGTTGAGATTTGCTTATGTTCTTTCTGTACACAGTAAGACGTCTTACTACACTACTTCATTTTATGTCCCAAATATCCCATTTTGTCATTCACCCATTTCTCCCCCCCAAAAATTAGAAATAACGCATTAAAAACTTCTACATTTAGAACAAAGAACAAAGAAAATTACAGCACAGGAACAGGCCCTTCGGCCCTCCAAGCCTACGCCGATCCAAATCCTCTATCTAAACCTGTCGCCTATTTTCTAAGGGTCTGTATCTCTTTACTTCCAGCCCATTCATGTATCTGTCTAGATACATCTTAAAAGACGCTATCGTGCCCGCGTCTACCACCTCCGCTGGTAATGCGTTCCAGGCACCCACCACCCTCTGCGTAAAGAACTTTCCACGCATATCCCCCTTAAACTTTTCCCCTTTCACTTTGAACTCGTGTCCCCTTTTAATTGAATCCCCCACTCTGGGAAAAAGCTTCTTGCTATCCACCCTGTCTATACCTCTCATGATTTTGTACACCTCAATCAGGTCCCCCCTCAACCTCCGTCTTTCTAATGAAAATAATCCTAATCTACTCAACCTCTCTTCATAGCTAGCGCCCTCCGTACCAGGCAACATCCTGGTGAACCTCCTCTGCACCCTCTCCAAAGCATCCACATCCTTTTGGTAATGTGGCGACCAGAACTGCACGCAGTATTCCAAATGTGGCCGAACCAAAGTCCTATACAACTGTAACATGACCTGCCAACTCTTGTACTCAATACCCCGTCCGATGAAGGAAAGCATGCCGTATGCCTTCTTGACCACTCTATTGACCTGCGTTGCCACCTTCAGGGAACAATGGACCTGAACACCCAAATCTCTCTGTACATCAATTTTCCCCAGGACTTTTCCATTTACAGTATAGTTCACTCTTGAATTGGATCTTCCAAAATGCATCACCTCGCATTTGCCCTGATTGAACTCCATCTGCCATTTCTCTGCCCAACTCTCCAGTCTATCTATATTCTGCTGTATTCTCTGACAGTCCCTTTCAGTATCTGCTACTCCACCAATCTTAGTGTCGTCTGCAAACTTGCTAATCAGACCACCTATACTTTCCTCCAAATCATTTATGTATATCACAAACAACAGTGGTCCCAGCACGGATCCCTGTGGAACACCACTGGTCACACGTCTCCATTTTGAGAAACTCCCTTCCACTGCTACTCTCTGTCTCCTGTTGCCCAGCCAGTTCTTTATCCATCTAGCTAGTACACCTTGGACCCCATGCGCCTTCACTTTCTCCATCAGCCTACCATGGGGAACCTTATCAAACGCCTTACTGAAGTCCATGTATATGACATCTACAGCCCTTCCCTCATCAATCAACTTTGTCACTTCCTCAAAGAATTCTATTAAGTTGGTAAGACATGACCTTCCCTGCACAAAACCATGTTGCCTATCACTGATAAGCCCATTTTCTTCCAGATGGGAATAGATCCTATCCCTCAGTATCTTCTCCAGCAGCTTCCCTACCACAGACGTCAAGCTCACCGGTCTATAATTACCTGGATTTTCCCTGCTACCCTTCTTAAACAAGGGGACAACATTAGCAATTCTCCAGTCCTCCGGGACCTCACCCGTGTTTAAGGATGCTGCAAAGATATCTGTTAAGGCCCCAGCTATTTCCCCTCTCGCTTCCCACAGTAACCTGGGATAGATCCCATCCGGACCTGGGGACTTGTCCACCTTAATGCCTTTTAGAATACCCAACACTTCCTCCCTCCTTATGCTGACTTGACCTAGAGTAATCAAACATCTGTCTCTAACCTCAACATCCGTCATGTCCTTCTCCTCGGTGAATACCGATGCAAAGTACTCGTTTAGAATCTCACCCATTTTCTCTGACTCCACGCATAACTTTCCTCCTTTGTCCTTGAGTGGGCCAATCCTTTCTCTAGTTACCCTCTTGCTCCTTATATATGAATAAAAGGCTTTGGGATTTTCCTTAACCCTGTTTGTTAAAGATATTTCATGACCCCTTTTAGCCCTCTTAATTCCTCGTTTCAGATTGCGCCTACAATCCCGATATTCTTTCAAAGCTTCGTCTTTCTTCAGCCGCCTAGACCTTATGTGTGCTTCCTTTTTCCTCTTAGCTAGTCTCACAATTTCACCTGTCATCCATGGTTCCCTAATCTTGCCATTTCTACCCCTCATTTTCACAGGAACATGTCTCTCCTGCATGCTAATCAACCTCTCTTTAAAAGCCTCCCACGTATCAAAAGTGGATTTACCTTCAAACAGCGGCTCCCAATCTACATTCCCCAGCTCCTGCCGAATTTTGGTATAGTTGGCCTTCCCCCAATTTAGCACTCTTCCTTTAGGACCACTCTCGTCTTTGTCCATGAGTATTCTAAAACTTACGGAATTGTGATCACTATTCCCAAAGTAGTCCCCTACTGAAACGTCAACCACCTGGCCCGGCTCATTTCCCAACACCAGGTCCATTATGGCCCCTTCCCGAGTTGGACTATTTACATACTGCTCTAGAAAACCCTCCTGGATGCTCCTTACAAATTCTGCTCCATCTAGACCTCTAACATTAAGTGAATCCCAGTCAATGTTGGGAAAATTAAAATCTCCTATCACCACCACCCTGTTGCTCCTACAGCTTTCCATAATCTGTTTACATATTTGTACCTCTATCTCACGCTCGCTGTTGGGAGGCCTGTAGTACAGCCCCAACATTGTTACCGCACCCTTCCTATTTCTGAGTTCTGCCCATATTGCCTCACAGCTCGAGTCCTCCATAGTGCCTTCCTTCAGCACAGCTGTGATATCCTCTTTGACCAGTAATGCAACTCCTCCACCCTTTTTACCTCCCTCTCTATCCCGCCTGAAGCATCGGTATCCTGGGATATTTAGTTGCCAATCATGCCCTTCCCTTAACCAAGTCTCAGAAATAGCAATAACATCATACTCCCAGGTACTAATCCAAGCCCTAAGTTCATCTGCCTTACCTACTACACTTCTTGCATTAAAACAAATACACCTCAGACCACCAGTCCCTTTTGCTTTCATCATCTGCTCCCTGCCTACTCTTTCCCTTAGTCACGCTGACTAGGGTAGCCTATATTTTATTCAATGCTCTAGTAGCAGATAATGAATTAGTTCTCAGGAGTACTAGCTTCAAATTAGATCAAACTAATCTTAATGATACCAGCCCTGTAACATTTGTTCCTTTACAAAATCATGCCCTGAGTTAAAGGATAATGTCCCCCATTATTTATCAGTTCCGAAGAAGGGTCACTGACCCGAAACGTTAACTCTGCTTCTCTTTCCACAGATGCTGCCAGACCTGCTGAGTGATTCCAGCATTTCTTGTTTTTGTTTCAGATTTCCAGCATCCGCAGTATTTTGCTTTTAAGTTATTTATTATGTTCCATTGTACTCTACCACTAAGCTCCAGATTGCAACCCTGACTTCGATGGCAGCACAATATAATAAAATGGCACTGCTGTCTTTAAGATACCGATCTACCTGGAGTGATTGGTTTCAGTGGTACAACTGAAAGCAGAGGAACCCCAAACTACAATGCAAACATATTTTCTCTGGCATGTGATTCATTGTTAAGAAGGCAATTTCGTAAACAGTCCCTATTCACCCTCGTTTATCTGTCTAAACTGTGGGTACAGAAACAGGTTACTAATCTGGCAGTCACGGTCTCCCTGCATGGACAAATCAAGGTCAGATGGCAAATAATAAAAACAGAAAATGCTGTAATTACTCAACAGGTCTGGCAGCGTCTGTGGGGAGACAAACAGAGTTAACGTTTCAGGTCGATGGTCTTTCATCAGAATTTTTCATTGACCTGAAACGTTAACTCTGTTCCCCTCTTCACAGATGCTGCCAGACCTGCTGAGTATTTCTAGAATTTTTTGTTTCTTTTTCAGATTTTCAGCATCTGCAGTATTTTACTTTTGTATTTGGATTACAAGATTCCTCTTTAATGATCACACATGCAAAGTCTGGGACAGGCTAAATGCGTAGGAAAAGCTACACAGTGATGAAAGACTATGAAGACAGGTGTCCTGAATATCTGCCGCTGAGAAATATCCCATGACAGAGCATAAATTTTGAAAACAAACACATTCATCAACTAAAGGCATATTTGTTTAAAATACAGCCTATACTAGTCAACCTTGAGCATCTGTGATCCATAAATCACATTTCCATGGTCCAGAAACAAAAGAACCAGTGTATGCAATTAATTATTTGATCATCCAAATCTGTAATTATCTTTTCAGCTTTCAATCCTGGTCTTAATTCTGTATTGATCCAGCTCTTGAGGAATTAATCAGCATAGCTTTAACCATTTTTCTTGAAGTCTACTTTATCAAGTCTTCACAAACACTCCAGCTACGTTTATTCAGGAAGTTCTCGCAGGACTTCACGTAAAGAGAGCAAGTACTGTATTACTGTATTTTATTAGAGACCTTATAGGACTCACCAGGAGACAGGGAGTGGTTGGTCATGGCCATCTTACTAGGGTTCTCCTTGGTCGGGAGGAGGCGATGAGGCCAGGGCAGAGCAGCAGCAGCTTCTGTAAGGCAGGGAGAGGCAAAGAGGAGGACGAGGAGGGCTCCAGATTCGTGGTGACCTGCTGTATGCTCCACAATCTGGCAATCATGAGACACAAGCTATTACCACCAGCAATTGTGCCAGAGGATCAAGCTCAGGGGACATAAAAAGAGCAAGACGAGCAAGAAGAGAATGATAAAGTTGAGGAGGAGGCAAACAGGAGGGACCAGGGATATACCAGAGGGCTCCAGGTAGACCACCTGCACTTGGGAGGGATGCTCACCGCCATCAAATTGAAGATTGCTTTTAAAAGCCTTCTGAGCACTGTTGTCACATGCCTTCCCTTTCTCGAGTGAGGATCCATCAGGAAGGCCACTGTCTGCACTCAATCCTTTCAACCTCTTCCTCACAACGAACACAAAAAAAAAAATCTCTAATTCCAGCACTGCATAATTACCAAAATCACTCATGATCTAGAGCAGAAACAAACAATAAAAACATAACACCAACCAATAGCTCTGACAAATGTGAAACTGTTCATCCTGGTGTTTACCCTATAAGTGCCCTTGCCTGCTCTGGTGCTCCTACGAAGTAGAACCCGAGTGGCAGCAGCACACGAGGTGAATCACTGCTGAGGATCTGAAGAGGGCAGTTCAACCGTCCTCCTGTAATGCCCTTGAGAGGCTGTGGCCTCAGACTGCACCGCCTCAGAATGGGCTTCAGTAGTCTGAACCGCCTGGCTGACAGGCAACAGCAAAGGAAATGGTGGAGTGGCAGGGGGGAAGGGAGCAGGAATACTGCCATCCAGAGAAAGGCCAGTAGGTTCCTGCTCCATGATTCCCATGCCACCAGCTCAGAGTATCTGCTCAGCCAGCCTCGTGATCTGCTAGAGGACAGATCTCTGGGCAGCTGAGACACTCTCAAAACCCCTTTCAACCGAGGAGTAAAAAGCCACCAGGACAGCTGCCTGAACTACCATTGCGGCACTTTGTTGTTCCACGAAAGCTGCGATGACTGCAGTGGAAGCTGCAACGTCTATCAGATACTGCATGATATTGAGCTCCGCAGCTTACTGGATGAAATTGCCTGGCTTCTTCACACTGCATCAAGGCACTGGGGCAAACTGAAGGCAGAATTCCCCTAGTCATGACCCAAAAAGCTTTCAGGCAAGCTTTCCATTGCACCAAGGATATTATTTGTCAAACCCATCAGCTTTCTTCTGAAGCTTAGTCTTGCGAGGAACTCATCTGACTCCTCTATAGTGGAATTAGTATTTGACTTTGCCACCCCTTTCTCTTGGGAGCCTGCAATGATAAAGCTAGAAGGGATAGGGTGCAACACGAGTGGCCACTATAGGAGGATGCATGTGGTAAGACCAAATGGAGCTGCGAGGACAAGTTTGGGAATTAGGGATCAGGAATACTTGTGGATATATAAGGAAGCTGAAGTGACTATATAGAGTCATGCGGGGAATTTTATGCAAGCCTGCCTGGAGCGCTGGCCCTCTGGTTTGCTGCCTGGAGCCCGCCTCCAGGCAGCTACATTGTTCCCCAAAGCCTCCAGGGATGTGAAGGCCAACTGGAAAATTTCAGTTGTCCTCCAACAAAAGCCTTAACAAGTCTTTAACAAAGTTAATTGGCTACAGCTGCATGTGTGCAGGTACCCCTGCTGCCCATGCTATAATTCTGAGAATGATTAATAATCATATCCAAATCTTTTACTTTTCTTCTCTTTAATAATAAGTATACATTACATTAATATCCATCTCCCATTCCTACTCAAGTGACGTAATTAATACTCAAGCACTCGGGTTTATTTCTAGAGGGATAGTATTGAAAAGTAAAGAAGTAATGCTAAACTTGTATCAAACCTTGGTTAGACCACAGTTAAAGTGTGTACAGTTCCGGTCAGCATACTAGAAAAAGGATATAAAGGCACTGGAGAGGGTGCAAAAAAGATTTATAAGGATGATACCAGAACAGCAAGGCTATACTTATCAGGAAAGGATGGACAGGTTGAATTTTCTTTCCCTTGAGGGATGACCTAATAGAGGTTTAAAATTATGTAAGGTTTTGTTACAGCAGTTATAATGTTTTCACTTGTGGGGAATGGCAAAACTACAGGCCAATATAAGATAGTAACCAAGAAATCCAACAATGGATTCAGAAAAAAAACTTCTTTATCTGGAAAGTGGTAAGAATGTGGAACTTGCTACTGGGGAAGTAGTTGAGGCAAATAATGTAGATGCATTTGAGGGAGAAGAGAATAGAGGATTACGCTGATATAGTTAGATGAAGAAGGATGGGAGGAGGCTCGAGTGAATCATAAACGACTGGTTGGGCCAAACGGCCTATTTCTGTTCTGTATATTCTATGTAATGTGTCTTAGTTCCTTTGAACTTTAGCAATCTCTCATCACCTAGCTTGATTTCATTAGCAAATTTAGAATATCACCTACCACACAATTCATCAATGAAACAGTAAGGTGCCGAAAACAGATTCCTGGGAATCCCACTGGTCACTGTCCCAAGATAAATCTTTGCCCATTTAACATTCCTTCCAATGTTATTGTCAAACTAATGTTCACGCTAGCTAATTTACCATTAGTTTCACAAGTCCCAACTTTTCTTTAACAGATGTAGATATGGATGTAGAATTTTATTGCCTAGTGCAAATTATCAGAATGCAATGAATAGCCATAGTTTGATTAATAACTCCAAGGACATCATCAATTACTTTGAAAAACCTACAGATTATTCCTTCCAGCCTGTTCATTCGATGAACAATGATACTATACCCTAAAGTTCTCTAGAACATTCTCTCACTACAGTTGTTAGACATACTGCACTTTTTTTGCATTTGAAGAAAGTATACACTATTCTCTGATCCTTGGCTACAGTTTTTGTATTTATGGAACTCAAATTGTTAATCAAAAATATCCAGTCACTGCCTTCTTGCGTTAAAAACAATGGAAGCATCAAGTAATTTCATGTAAGAAATCATATGTTGGCACTAGCTCCTCTTTTTTTTCTCTTTCACATGAATAACCTGCCAACACTGCCTTGGCCTATGCATGCAGAGTGACCACTTGGGTGAGGCACCAGAAGAACCAAGCTTCCAAAAAGGATCTGACAACATTAAAAAGAAAAAAGGGACAAAGTACAGACCACAGATTCTGCCCTGTGATAAAATTTAGCAGAAACCAACATGTTTTTTTGAATTACAATTGTCCTCTACATTAAATAAAGCAATCAAATTCTGAGACTATGAAAAACTTATTGCTGTACAAAATCAATATAAATTCCGCTATGAATTAAATCTTGTTGCCAGTAATATTGATTCTGCTATCAATAGCTTGCACAAAAATATGCATGTCAAAACTTAATCTGACTTAAGGAACTGTGCTCTAGTGCCATCAGAAGTAAAGAGGCAGAGCTGGGTGTCATCCATTGTCACTATAGGCAGGATTTTCCACTCGGACTTAGGAACCCCACTGTCATGGTCAAATAGGGGTTAGAAGCCCACACTACATTTTACACTTAAAATTAAAAAATGGCTTCAACAGCCAGGCCCACCATTGACCGGGGGGGGGGGGGGGGACGGGAATCCCCTCCACAAGACAGCCTATGGCTGCAACTGAAGCCTGGCAGCAAGTTCCCAGCACTCATTCCCATGGCACTCCACTAGTTACAGTTTGCCAACCTGAAAAAGACCCACTTATCCTGACTCTCTGTTTCCTGTTAGTTAGCCAATCTTCTATCCATGCTAATATATTGCCCCAAAACCATCAGCTCTGATTTTGGACAGCAATCTTTTATGTGGCACCTTATCAAATGCCTTTTGGAAATCCAAATACACTGCAACTACTGGTTTCCCCTTTACCCATTCTGCTTGTAAACATCCTCAAAGAACTCCAATAACTAACCGATGGGGGGAATTTTATGGTCCGAATCATACCTTACAATGTCCCAGACACGACCATCACCATCCCTGGGTGTCCTGTCCCACCGGCAGGAAAGACCCAGCAGAGGTGGCGGCACAGTGGTATACAGTCAGGAGGGAGTTGCCCTGGGAGCCCTCAACATTGATTCCAGACCCCATGAAATCTCATGGCATCAGGTCAACTATGGGCAAGGAAACCTCCTGCTGATTACCATCTACAGCCCCCCCTCAGCTGATGAAATAGTACTTCTCCATGTTGACCACCACTTGGAGGAAGCACTGAGGGTGGCAAGGGCACAGAATGTACTCTGGATGGAGGACTTCAATGTCCATCAGCAAAAGTGGCTCAGTAGCACCACTACTGACCGAGCTGGCTAAGTCCTGAAAGACACAGCTGCTAGACTGGGTCTGCAGCAGGTGATGAGGGAACCAACAAGAGGGAAAAATATACTTGACCTCATCCTCAGCAATCTGCAGATGCATCTGTCCATGACAGTATTAGTAGGAGTGACCACCGCACAGTCCTTGTGCAGACGAATTCCCATCTTCACCTTCAGGATACGTTTCATCGTGTTGTGTCCTGCAGAACGGCAGTTCTGATGAAGGGTCACTGACCTGAAAAGTTAACTCTGCTTCTCTCTCCACAGATGCTGCCAGACCTACTGAGGATTTCCAGCATTTCTTATTTTCATTTCGGATTTCCAGCATCTGCAGTATTTTGCTTTTATTAAGCTGGGGGATCAACCCTGGTTCAATGAAGAGTGCAGGAGGGCATGCCAGGAGCAGCAGCAGGCATACTTGCAAATCAGGTATCAACCTGGTGAAGCGACAACCCAGGACAACTTGCGTGCCAAATAGCATAAGCAGCATGCGATAGACAGAGCTATGCGATCCCACAACCATCGGATCAGATCTACGCTCTGCAGTCCTGCCACATCCAGTCGTAAATGGCGGAGGACAATTAAACAACTAACAGGAGGAGGTGGCTCCACATACATCCCCATCCTCAATGATGGGGGGAGCCCAGCACATCAGTGCAAAAGAAAAGGCTGAAGCATTTGCAACAATCTTCAGCCAGAAGTGGCGAGTTGATGATCGATCTTGGCCTCCTCCTGAAGTTCCCAGCATCTCAGATGCCAGTCTTCAGCCAATTCGATTCACTCCACGTGATATCAAGAAACGACTGAAGCCACTGGATACTGCAAACACTATGGGCCCTGACAACATTCCGGCAATAGTACTGAAGACCTGTGCCCCAGAACTTGCTGCGCCCCTAGCCACGCTGTTCCAGTACAGCTACAACACTGGCATCTACCTAGTAATGTGGAAAATTGCCCAGGTATGTCCTGTACACAAAAATCAGGACAAATCCAACCCAGCCAATTACCGCCCCATCAGCCTACTCTCGATCATCAATAAAGCGATAGAAGGTGCATTGACAGTGCTATCAAGCGGCACTTGCTTAGCAATAACCTGCTCAGTGACGATCAGTTTGGGTTCCACCAGGGCCACTCAGCCCCTGACCTCATTAGAGCCTTGGTTCAAACATGGACAAAAGAGCTGAACTCCAGTGGTGAGGTGAGAGTGACAGCCCTTGACATCAAGGCAGCATCTGACTGAATATGGCATCAAGGAGCCCTAGCAAAACTGAGTCAATGGGAAACAGGGGGAAAACTCTCTGCTGGTTGGAATCGTACCTAATGCAAAGGAAGATGGTTGTGGTTGTTAGAGGTCAGTCATCTCAGTTCCAGGACATGACTGCAGCAGTTCCTCATGGTCGTGTCCGAAACCCAACCATCTTCAGCTGCTTCATCAATGACCTTTCTTCAATCATAAGGTCAGAAGTGGGGATGTTTGCTGATGATTGCACAATGTTCAGCACCATTCGCAACTCCTCAGATACCGAAGCAGTCCGTGTAGAAATGCAGCAAGACCTGGACAATATCCAGATTTGGGCTGATAAGTGCCACATAGCATTCGCGCCACACGAGTGCCAGGCAATGACCATCTCCAACAAGAGAGAATCTAACCATCTCCCCTTGACATTCAATGGCATTACGATTGCCGAATCCCCCACTTTCAACATCCTGGGGGTTACCACTGACCAGAAATTGAACTGGAGTAGCTACAAGAGCACGTCAGAGGCTAGGAATCCTGCAGCGAGTAACTCACCTCCTGACTCCCCAGTGCCTGTCCACCATCTATGAGGCACAAGTCAGGAGGGTGATGAAATACTCTCCACTTGCCTGGATGGGTGCAGCTCCAACAACACTCAAGAAGCTCAACACCAGCCAGGACAAAGCAGCCCGCTTGATTGGCATCCCATCCACAAACATTCACTCCCTCCACCACCGACGCATAGTGGTAGCAGTGTGTACCATCGGGATTGTAGGCGCAATGTGAAACAAGGAATTAAGAGGGCTAAAAGGGGTCATGAAATATCTTTAGCAAACAGGGTTAAGGAAAATCCCAAAGCCTTTTATTCATATATAAGGAGCAAGAGGGTAACTAGAGAAAGGATTGGCCCACTCAAGGACAAAGGAGGAAAGTTATGCGTGGAGTCAGAGAAAATGGGTGAGATTCTAAACGAGTACTTTGCATCGGTATTCACCGAGGAGAGGGACATGACGGATGTTGAGGTTAGGGACAGATGTTTGATTACTCTAGGTCAAGTCGGCATAAGGAGGGAGGAAGTGTTGGGTATTCTAAAAGGCATTAAGGTGGACAAGTCCCCAGGTCCGGATGGGATCTATCCGAGGTTACTGTGGGAAGCGAGAGAGGAAATAGCTGGGGCCTTAACAGATATCTTTGCAACATCCTTAAACACGGGTGAGGTCCCAGAGGACTGGAGAATTGCTAATGCTGTCCCCTTGTTTAAGGAGGGTAGCAGGGATAATCTAGGTAATTATAGACCGGTGAGCCTGACGTCAGTGGTAGGGAAGCTGCTGGAGAAGATACTGAGGGATAGGATCTATTCCCATCTGGAAGAAAATGGGCTTATCAGTGATAGGCAACATGGTTTTGTGCAGGGAAGGTCATGTCTTACCAACTTAATAGAATTCTTTGAGGAGGTGACAAAGTTGATTGATGAGGGAAGGGCTGTAGATGTCATATACATGGACTTCAGTAAGGCGTTTGATAAGGTTCCCCATGGTAGGCTGATGGAGAAAGTGAAGGCGCATGGGGTCCAAGGTGTACTAGCTAGATGGATAAAGAACTGGCTGGGCAACAGGAGACAGAGAGTAGCAGTGGAAGGGAGTTTCTCAAAATGGAGACGTGTGACCAGTGGTGTTCCACAGGGATCCGTGCTGGGACCACTGTTGTTTGTGATATACATAAATGATTTGGAGGAAAGTATAGGTGGTCTGATTAGCAAGTTTGCAGACGACACTAAGATTGGTGGAGTAGCAGATACTGAAGGGGACTG
Organism: Heterodontus francisci; assembly: GCF_036365525.1. Classification (NCBI taxonomy): domain Eukaryota; kingdom Metazoa; phylum Chordata; class Chondrichthyes; order Heterodontiformes; family Heterodontidae; genus Heterodontus; species Heterodontus francisci. The sequence continues at coordinate 122,020,449 of NC_090374.1, forward strand.
TCAGAGAATACAGCAGAATATAGATAGACTGGAGAGTTGGGCAGAGAAATGGCAGATGGAGTTCAATCAGGGAAAATGCGAGGTGATGCATTTTGGAAGATCCAATTCAAGAGTGAACTATACAGTAAATGGAAAAGTCCCGGGGAAAATTGATGTACAGAGAGATTTGGGTGTTCAGGTCCATTGTTCCCTGAAGGTGGCAGCGCAGGTCAATAGAGTGGTCAAGAAGGCATACGGCATGCTTTCCTTCATTGGACGGGGTATTGAGTACAAGAGTTCGCAGGTCATGTTACAGTTGTATAGGACTTTGGTTCGGCCACATTTGGAATACTGTGTGCAGTTCTGGTCGCCACATTACCAAAAGGATGTGGATGCTTTGGAGAGGGTGCAGAGGAGGTTCACCAGGATGTTGCCTGGTATGGAGGGCGCTAGCTATGAAGAGAGGTTGAGTAGATTAGGATTATTTTCATTAGAAAGATGGAGGTTGAGGGGGGACCTGATTGAGGTGTACAAAATCATGAGGTATATAGACAGGTTGGATAGCAAGAAGCTTTTTCCCCAGAGTGGGGGATTCAATTACTAGGGGACACGAGTTCAAAGTGAAAGGGGAAAGGTTTAGAGGGGATATGCGTGGAAAGTTCTTTACGCAGAGGGTGGTGGGTGCCTGGAACGCGTTGCCAGCGGAGGTGGTAGACGCGGGCATGATCGCGTCTTTTAAGATGTATCTAGACAGATACATGAATGGGCAGGAAGTAAAGAGATACAGACCCTTAGAAAATAGGCGACAGGTTTAGATAGAGGATCTGGATCAGCGTAGGCTTGGAGGGTCGAAGGGCCTGTTCCTGTGCTGTAATTTTCTTTGTTCTTTACAAGATGCACTGCAGCAATGCTCCAAGACAACTCAGGAGCATCTTCCAAACCCGCGACCTCTACCACCAAGAGGGACAAGGGCAGTAGATGCTTGGGAACACCACCCCACCAAACCACACAACATTCTGACTTGGAACTATATCGCCGTTCCTTCACTGTCTCTGGGTCAAAATCCTGGAACTCCCTTCCTAATAGCACTGTGGGTGTACCTATCCCACATGGACTGCAGCAGTTCAAGACGGCAGCACGCCACCACCTTCTCATGGGCAATAAATGCTGGCCTGGCCAGTGACACCCACATCCAATGAAAGGAATATAAAAAAAAAACTCCCCCACATCAGGTTTGGAGGTTGGGACAGCATGTAATTGGGCAGGATGGTGGAGGGGGAGGGGTGGAGCGACCCCTCCAGCTTCCCGCCTCCGCCAAATTTAAGTCCAGTGCCTATAAACGGCCTTCCCCCACCGCCGCCAATTCAGGCCATTAAGTGGGAAATTAATGCTCAATCAAGGGCATCATCCCGCTGCTATTAGCCCAGCGGCGGGCGGGCCTGTCACACGGGAAGCAAGGCAAGAAAAACTGTGCAGGTTGCTTGTCAGCTCAGGGGTTGCTGGTCCCTCATTCAAAGACACTTATTGCACTGCTCCTCAGCCTCAGGTGGGTGCTCCACCAGAGGCAGTCACTGCTTCCACAGTGGTGCTGCTCATTTAAAGAGCTGCTAGCCTCTGGTTGGCAGTCAGGTTGCAGAGGGCGGGACTTCCGTCGCTGGGTTCCTTGATCCTATGGCACTTGATTCAGCGGGCTTCCCACAGAAGGGGTGACGTGGGGTTCTCAGCTGCGCTTTTGCCAGGGGTCAAGACGTCCGTCGCCCGGATAATATCCCAGCCATAGTTTTCTGCTTTCTGTCTCCCTCTTTTCTTGAATAGAGGTGTTACGTTTGCATTTTTCCAATCCACTGGGAAGTTTCTGGAATCTAGGGAATTTTGGAAGATTAGAGTCAATGCATCCACTATCTATGCAGCCAGTTCTTTTAAGGTCCTAGGATGCAGGCTATCAGATTTTTAAAATTCATTTTTAGAATGTGAACATTGCTGGCAAGGCCAGCATTTATTGCCCACTCCCAATTGCCCTTAAGAAAGTGATGGTGAGCCACCTTCTGGAACCGCTGCAGTCCATGTAGTGGAGGTACACCCACAATCAAGGGGATGTGTCAGTCTTTAGTCCCATTAGTTTAGCCTTGTCCTTTTTCTCTAGTGATAATGATTGTTTCAAGTTCCTCCCTCCCTTTTGCCCCCTGATTTTCAACCATTATTGGAATGTTTTTAATGCCTTCTACCATGAAAACAGATGCAAATAATTTTTCAAAGTCTCTGCCATTTCCTTCTTTCCCATTAATTCCCCAATCGCATCCTTTATAGGACCAAAGTTTACTTTAGCTACTCTCTTCCTTTTTACATACTTGAATATACGAACATATGGATTGGGAGAAGTAGGCCATTCGGCCCCTCTAGCCGGCTCTGCCATTCAATAAGGTCATGGCTGATCTGTTTGTGTCTCGAATTCCACACTCCCATCTAGCCCCGATAACCTTTGATGCCCTTGTCTAACAAGAATCTATCTACCACCGCCTTGAAAATATTCAATGACCCCTCCTCCACCACCTTCTGAGGCAGAGTGTTCCAAAGTTGCACAACCCTCAGGAAAAAAAAATTCTCATCTCTGTCCTAAAAGGGTGACTGCTAATTTTAAAACAGTGGACTCTCCAACAAGAGGAAACATCCTCTCCACATCCACCCTGTCAAGACCGTTCAGGATCTTATAAACTTCAATCAAGTCTCCCCTCACTCTTCTAAACTCTAGGGAAAACAACCCTGTCCAACCTTTCTTCATAAGACAACCCGCTCATTCTGGGTATCAATCTAGTAAACTCCTCTGAACCACCTCCAACACATTTATATCCTTCCTTAAATAAAGAGACCAAAACTGCACACAGTATTTGAGATGTGGTCTCACCAATGCCCTGTATAACTGAAGCATAACATCCTTACTGTTATTTTCAATTCCTCTCGTAATAAAGGATAGCATTCCATTAGCTTTCTTTATTACTTGCAGTACCTGCATTTGTGACTCATGCACTAGAACACCTAGCTCCCTCTGCACCTCGGAATTCTGCAGTCTTCTCCGTTTAAGTAATACTCTGCTTTTTTAATTCTTCCTGCCAAAGTAAGCAACTTCACATTTTCCCACATTATATTCCATCTGCCAGATTTTTGCCCACTCACTCAACCTATCAGTCTGCAACCTCCTTCTGTCATCTTCACAATGTACTTTCCTACTTATATTTGTCATCTGCAAATTTAGCTACCATACCATCGCTCCCTTCATCTAAGTCATTGATATAAATTGTAAAAATCTGAGGCCCCAGCACAAACCCCTGTGGGTCTCCACTCGTCACATACTGCCAATCAGAAAAGGATCAATTTATGTACACTCTCCGTATTCTGCCAGCCAGCCAATCTTCTATCCATGCTAATATGTTAACCCCATACACCAGGAGCTCCTATTTTGCGCAATCACCTTTTACTTGTCAAATGCCTTCTGAAAATCCCAGTACAGTAGGGCAATGGACTCCCCTTTATCCACAGGCATGTTATTCCTTCAAAGAACTCCAATAAATTGGTTAAACATGATTTCCCTTTCACAAAACCATGCTGACTATTCCCAATTACCTTGAGTTTTTCTAAGTGCCCAGCTATAGCCTCCTTAATAATCAATTCTAACATCTTCCCCATGACAGACGTCAAGCTAACTGGCCTATAGTTACCTGCTTTCTGCCTCTCCCCCTTCTTGAATAGAGGGGTTATATGAAGAAGCGTCAAACTGAAGAATAGAGTGAAACAGGGTTCTGTTCTAGCCCCCACTCTGTTTGGCACCTTCTTCTCCATGGTCCTGACCTTTGCCTTCCCTGCAGATATGGAAGAAGTCTACTTGCACACTAAATCAGATGGCAAGCTCTACAATCTATCAGGGCTGAAAGCAAAAGCAAAAACAAAAACACATCACGTCCTGATCAGAGAACTCCTCTACATGATGAAACTGCGCTAGTCGCTCACATGGAAACCCAGCTACAAAGACTCATGGACTGTCTCTCCCAGGCCGGTAGCTTGTTCTCCTTGACTATAAGCATCAAGAAAACCGTGGTCATGGGACAAGGTGTTGCATCGTCGCTCCTGATCTCACTAAGTAACCCCCCACTGTAAGTGGTTAGCTAATTCTGCTACCTTAGGTCCACGGTGACGGACAATCTGCCCCTTAATGCAGAGCTCGATACACACATAGGGAAAGCAGCTACCAACTTTAGCTGACTAGCGAAACGTACATGGAGTAACACCAAGCTGACGGTTTATAAGGCTTGTGTTCTCAGCACCTTGCTGTATGGCTGGGAAACATGGGCACCATACAGCTATCAGGAAAAGAAACTCAATAATTTCCATCTTCGCTGTCTGCAGCGCATTATGGGTATATCCTGGCAAGACAAAATCACAAATGCTGCAGTCCTCTCAAAGACAGCGCTCCCAAGTGTGTTGGCACTAATCAAACAGAGGTGGCTTTAGTGGATTGGGCACGACCGCAGGATGGAAGGCAGTCACATACACAAGGACCTTCTGTATGGCAAGGTAGCCGGGGACAGACGACCAATGGGGTGCCCAAAGCTCCGCTTCAAGGATGCTTGTAAGCTAGACATGAAGGCCCGAAATATCGACTATCGCACCTGAGAGTCATTAGCTGGTGAAAGAGGGAAATCGCATAACCAGTAGCTACAGCAGCTTGGCAACAGGCACCGTCAAAAGCAACAGCTCAGTGTCACTTGGCAGCTTCACATGCGACACCTGTGGCAGAAGCTGCCTTTCAAGGATTGGCCTTCACAGTCTTCAGTAAATATGCACCAAAATAGCTTTCGTAAATGGAAGGATTCCAAACAATCAGAAGCTCTCATTGTCTGTTTTTATATTTCTTGCTCGTTTAATCTCAGCCCAGTTTCTCCCTCTTTTTTAAGTCATCATTTGCTGGTTTCTAAAATGTTTTCAATTCTCTGGCCTACCGCTAATCTTTGCAACATTGTATGCCTTTTCTTTCAATTTGATACCATCCTGAACTTTCTTAACCACAGATGGCTCATCCTTTTTGTAGCGTTTTTCTTTCTTAATGGAATATATCTTTCTTGAGAGTTATGAAGTATCTCCTTAAGTGTCTGTCACTGCTCATCTACCATCTTAACTTTTAACCTATTTTCCCAGTCCACTTTAGCCAACTCTGTTGTCATACTTTTGTAACTGCCTTTATTTAAGTCTAAGACACTAGCTTCAGACCCAAATTTTACACCCTCAAACTGAATATGAAATTCTATCATGTTATGATCACTCTTGACCAGAGGATCCTTTAGAGTCATACTGTGAGATTAATTAATCCTGTTTCATTACACATTTCCAGGTCTAAAATAGCTTCTTCCCTGGTTGGTCCCACAGTGTTTTGTTCTAAGAAACTATCCCAATTACACTCTATGAGCTCGTCTTCAAGGCTTCCTTTGCCAATTTTATTTGTCCAATGTATATGAAGGTTAAGGTCACCCACGATTATTGCTGTACCTTCTATTGCAACCTGTCCTCATAACTTAATCCGACAAACCCCAGTATCATTCTGGTGAATCTGCGTTGTACATCCTTCAAGGCCAATGGATCATTCCTGAGGATGAACGTGAGTGAGAGTATTAGGGGTGCACAGAATGGAGATGTAATCAGAGTGTGAAGGCGGAAATTTGGTTTACGTGGCAAGTTCTGGTAAGTTTTTCTCAGGTTCAATTTAGATTAAGAGTCAGCTTTGACATTGAACTTTCAAGCTTCAAGTTAGTTAAATTGCCTTGTTAAACAGACAGCTGCCTGGCAATCAGCTGAAAGTAGTTGGTTCAATAGGTGTTAATAACTGCAGCAGCTGGCTTGTGACACATCAGAGGCTCTATAAAAGCAGTCAGTGAGACACAGTCAGAGTGTGAAGGTGGGAATTTGGTTCATACGGGAATTCAGTGCAAGGAGGGAAAAAGGAATTGACGTGTGACATTCCAGCATAGCAGATAAGTGATTGGTTGGTGAACATTTTCCCTTTTTTCTCATATCCAAACTAAGGAATTTTAATTGGGGTTAGTGTAACATTAATTGGAATAATAAGAATCTTCTGAGACTGAGGTAATTAAATTGTAATGTATTATTAGTAATTGTAGGGTTTACCAGCAATAGTAAAGCTTATTAGGAGTGGGGCTTAGTAGTTATGGGGTTTATTAACTATAAATTAATTAATCAAATAGTTAAAGCAGAATAAAGATGGCAAGGCTGGAGATGTGCTGCAGCTGTAGCATATGGCAGCTGGTGGATACAAGTGTGATCCACAGCAACCACATCTACAGTAAGTATCTGCAGCTTGAGGAGCTTCAGGTCAGAGTGAATGAGCTGCAGGCCAAGCACCCACAGGATAGTGTCTTCTGATTTGGTCAGGGACAGGAGGGTGTGACTGAATGAGGCAGGTAAGGGGATCCAGAAGGAAGAAGTAGAGGAGCCTCAGCCCTTGCAATTGTCCAACAGATCTGAGGTTCTTGCAGCTTGTATGAATGAGAACAAGGGCTGCAGGGTGGATGAGTGAACTGAGCATAGCACCATGGTACTGGAAGCCATTCAAACAGGGGCAATAAATAGGAATGTAGGGGACAGTACAGTCAGGGGGACAGACACAGTTCTCTGCAGGCAGGAGTGAGAGTCCAGAAGGCTGTGTTGCCTGCCCGGTGCCAGGGCTTGGGACATCTGGTCAAGGCTGGACAGCAACCTGCAGTGGGATGGGGGAGGATCTAGTTGTGGTCCACATGGGTACCAATGACATAGATAGGACTAGGAGAGAGGCTCTGCATGGACAGTATGAGCAGCTAGGCGCTAAATTAAAAAGCAGAACCTCAAAGGTAATAATCTCTGGGTTATTACCTGAGCCATGAGCAAATTGGAGTAGAGTAAATAAGATTAAAGAGTTAAATGCATGGCTCAAAGATTGGTGTAGCAGAAATGGGTTCCGATTCATAGCAGCAGTACTGAGGGGAAATGGAAGCTGTACCGTTGAGACGGTCTTTACCTGAAAAAAAGAGGGAGGGGTTTATAGGCCACCAAACAGTAGTGGTAATGTTGGGCATTGTATAAATCAGGAAATTACAGGTGCAAGTACCATGTGTAACACAGTAATAATGGGCAATTTCAATTTACATATAGACTGGGTAAACCTAATCTGCACCAATGCTGTGGAGGATGAATTCCTAGAGTGTGTACAAGATGGGTTTTTGGAGCAGAACATTAAAGAACCAAGTAGGGATTGTGCTATTTTATATTTTGTATTATGTAATGAGAAAGGGCTAATTAATAACCTTGGGAAATAGTGACCATAATATGATAGTTTTACATTAAGTTTGAAAGTGATGTAGTTCATTCTGAAAGTAGAGTCTTAAATCTTCACAAAGGAAACTATGAAGGTATGAGGAGCATGTTGGCTATGGTGGATTGGGAAAATTCACAAAAATTTGACAGTTGACAGGCAATGGCTAGTGTTTAAAGTAGTATTACATGGTCTACAACAAATATACATTTCTCTAAGACACAAAATCCCAACAGGAAAAATGAATCAACTATGGCTAACTATAAAGAAGTTAAAGATTGCATTAGATCAAAAGAAGTGGCTTATAAGGTTGCGAGAAAAAGTGGTAAGCCAGAGGATTTGGAGCAATTTAGAATCCAGCAAAGGATGACCAAGAAACTAAAGAAAGGGAAAAGAGAATATGAAGGTGGACTGTGAAAACTTGTTTAGGTATGTGAAAAGGAAAAGATTAGCAAGGGCAAATGTGGGTCCATTACAGGCAGAGACAGGAGAATTTATAAACTGAGAACAGGGAAATGGCGGAGAAACTAAACAATTACTTTGTCTGTCTTCAGAGGAAGGTACAGAAAATCTTCCAGAAATACTAGGGAATTAAGGAACATGTGAAAATGAGGAATGGAAAGAAATTAGTATTAATAGAGGTAGTACTTGAAAAATTAACTGGATTGAAAGTTGATAAATCCCTTGGACCAGATGAGCTACATCCCAGAGTGTTGAAGGAGGTGGCTACAGAGATAGTGGATGCGTTGGTGGTTATCTTTCGAAATTGTATAGATTCTGGAAGGGTTCCTGCAGACTGGAAAGTAGCAAATGTAACACCACTAATTAAGAAAGAAGGAAGACCGAAAATGGGGAACTACAGACCTGTTAGTTTGAAGTTAATAGTAGGGAAAATGTTAGAATCTATTATAAAAGATGTGACAACTAGACACTTGGAAAATATGACTGGGCAGACTCAACATGGATTTATGAAAGGGAAATCATGTTTGACAAACCTGTTGGTGTTTTTTGATACTTTTAGCATGGTGCATGTGGTGTATTTTGATAAGGTCCCACATAGAAGGTTAGTAAACAAAATTAGAGCACATGGGATTGGGGGTAATATACTGCTATGGATTGAGAACTGGTTAACAGACAGAAAACAGTTGGAATAAATAGGTCATTCTTAGGTTGACAGGCTGGTACTAGTGGAGTACTGCAAGGATCAGTACTGGGACCACAGCTGTTCACAATCTATATATAAATGATTTGAATGTGGGGACCAAATGTAATATTTCCAAATTTGCCGATGAGACAAAAGTAAGAGGGAATGTAAGTTGTGAGAAGGATGCAAGAATGCTTCAAGGGGACTTGGAGAGGCTAAGTGAATGGGCAAGAACACGGCAGATGGAATATAATGTGAATAAGTGTGAAGTTATCCACTTTGATAGAAAAACAGAAAGGTGGAGTATTTCTTAAATGGTGAGATTGGGAAGTGTTGATGTCCAAAGGGACCTGGTATCCTTTTTCTTAAGTCACTAAAAGCTAGCATGTAGGTGCAGCAAGCAGTTAGGAAGGCAAATGGTATGTTGGCCTTCATCACAAGGGGTTTTCAGTAAAGGAGTAAAGATGTCTTGCTGCAATTATATAAAGCCTTGGTGAGACCATACCTTGAATATTATATACAGATTTGGTCTCCTAATCTAATCTAAGGAAGAATATACTTTCCATAGAGGGAATGCAACGGAGGTTCACCAGACTAATCCCTGGGATGGCGGGAGTATCTTATGAGGAGAGATTGAGGAAACTGGGCCTGTATTTAGAGTTTCTCATTGAAACCTACAAAATTCCTACAGGGCATAACAGGGTGGATGGAGATCAGATGTTTCCTCTGGCTGTTAAGTTTAGAACCAAGGGACATAAGCTGGAATTTTACGTTGGGCGTAAGGCCCACCCACCAGGCAAAAAGTCGGTCTGGGGAGCCACACCAAGAATTTACACTCCCCAGGCCCTTAACTGGACTTGGGCAGGACTTCCACCCCTCTTGGGCAAGAAGTCCTGCCTCCAAGTGCTGCTGGCCAATCAGTGGGCCAGCAGCTCAGACCCAGCAGCACCACTGGGAGGGTTGGCCACTGCTGGGACTGCACCCAGTCAACAGCAGGATCGTGGATGTCGGCCCTGGAAGAGGGATAAGTTGTCCTTGGCGAGGCCCCAAAACTGGCCAGGCTCAGTGAGGCAAGTGGGGGTCAGTTGGAACTTTATTTCAGTAGGGGCAGATAACTGACCACTTAAGGGCCTTGATTGGCCTGGGATGGGCAGGCCATTTCCTGCCACCACCCTTGGTAAAAATTGCAGCTGGGGGTGCAGCCACAGTCCCAGAATCAGGGGTAGGCCATTTAAAAACTGAGGTGGAGGAATCTCTTCACTCAGAGGGTGGTGAAACTTTGGAATTCTCTACACCAGAGGGCTGTAGAAGTGCAATCTTTGAGCATTTTCAAAACAGAAATCGATAGTTATCTGGTTACTAATAACATCAAGGGATATGGGGATAGCGGGGGGAAAAGAGTTGTTGAGGTAGATGATCAGCCATGATCCAACTGAATGGCACAGCAGGCTCGACAGGCTGAATGGCCTACTCCTGCTCCTATGTTCCTAGCTGTTCAGATGGAGATGTGAGGAGGTGCCTGGAGAGATGAATGAGTGGAGCTGCAAAATGTGGTGTTCTGAAGAGTGATATGCAAGAGAATGCTGGGAAAGGCAGAGTGTGGGGCTTGATATCTGAAAATGTTATGCCTTTCCCACTTTCCTGAGGTCTTTGATCCTCTTGATTCCCTGACTCTAGGTTTGAAGATCCACACTTCTGCTACTGACTTCTTCAGCCACTTTCATTCCACACCTGCCTGGTTGGAGGGGCTGTCCTCTTCCTCCTGTCCTTGGGAAACATCACCTCACTGCAGTCCCTCAGATCCCACAGTAGGATCTCCAGGTTGGGGAGTAGGCACGCAGCCTTCCCAGTCTTCAATCCATTCCTGTGGTTGCTGCAGCCTCTGGAATCCATGTCCAGATGAGCCTTTCTGACCACGTTGCGATGCCTTTTAATTAGAAATCCTTCCTTTGACAGATTCAGTACGTCATCCCATGAAGAAGCATTCTGGTTGGTCAGGAAACCTGGAAGCAGGTGCTAACACCATGGCTCGGTTGATGAGCCACAGCAAAACCTACTCCAGCAGCAATCGGATTTCTGACCCCCTACAGGGCCCAACGTTTTATCAGGGACTAAGAGTTGAAAATTCCACCAAAGGGGTCTACCGAAGCTCTAAACAACTGAAGTACAAGTTCCATCTCTTTTGTATTCCAGCCCCCTTAAGATAAAAGAATGACATTCTATTAACTTTTTTCGATTGCTCACTTTTAGTGATATGTGCATGGACACCCAAATCTCTTGGCTCCTCAACAGTTCTTAGTTTCTCACCATTTAGAAAAGATTCTTAATTTCGGTTTTTTTTTGGATCCAAACTGGATGACCTTACACTTCTCTACATTAAACTTTGCCTACTCACTTAATCTGTCCATGTCCTTTTGCAACTTCCTGCACACATCTGCACTACATACTATGCCTTCCAACATTGTGCCATCTGCAAACTTGGATATGTAGAGCTCTTGCCCTCAGGTTGTAGGGCTGGAGAAGGTTATAGAGATATGGAGCGGTAAGGTCCTTTTGATTTACACAAAGTGGCTTATGTTTAAAATAACATAATATTCTTACCTGAAGAAATTATCAAGTACCCTAAATAATGAAGGATGACAGGCTGATGCTTTAGGCTGGAAGAGAAAACAAAATGTCATTTATCATAATCTTGCTTTTGTATAAATCACTGGTTGCTTGAATGATTGCACACTTAGTGCCCCACTATTTGTATTTTTTTTTAATACAGACAGGCTCCTCCGAAGTTACCATTTAGAACATTTTATGCTGAAATAAGTTTGACGTGCTGAAAATAAGCAGGCTGTTCACACAAGACGCATATTGAATTTCCATAAATAATCCATTTTAAAAACACAATATTCTGAGTAACTAAATTCCAGAGACGCTGCTAGAATAGCCAAAATTCTCAATTTCAATGTACACTGAATATTCTTGTGTTTTCTTGCCAGTTAATCCTTAAATCCAAATAATTTAATTCCATGTGAGATATAGTAATTATTTAGGAGATCAGAGCAAATTATTCGTATTTTATTTTTAAATTGTTAAATTATAAAGTAGCTTGCAATATCTCTCCAACATTTAAAAACTACTTTAACTTTGTTTTGCATTTCTGTAATCTGACTTTATTCACTGGAGTTTAGAAGAATGAGAGGTGATCTGATTGAAACATATAAGATTTTAAGGGGGCTTGACAGGGTAAATGTTGAGAATATGTTTGCACTGGTGGGGGAATCTCAAACTAGGGGACATAGTTACAGAATAAGGGGGCACACATTTAAAACTGAGATGCAAAGGAATTCCATCTCTCAGGGGGTAGTGAATCTCTGGAATTCTCTACCTGAGTTGTGGAGGTGAGGTCACTAAGTGTATTTGAGGAGGTAGATAAATTTTTGAAATCTCTCAATCAAGGGGTAAGCAGAGCAGGCCCGAAAGAGGAGTTGAGGCCTGGGACAGATCAGCCATGATTTTATTGAATGGTGGGGCAGGTTTGAGGGGTGGAATGGCCTATTATGTTCTGACATTTCCCAGCTGCCACTTGGCTTACTGCACCAATCTACTCTAACTCCGTTTCCTGTCCTTTCTTCATATCCTTTTATATTCTTCCATTTCAGGTATTTATTTAAATCCATGATGCTATAGTCTTTGCATCAATAACTACTTGTGGTAAAGCAATCCATGTCCAAACAATCCACTAGGAAGTACTTTCTACTCACTATCCCATTGTTCGTCTCGTGATGATACTCTGCCTATGCCACCTAGTTAACAATTCGCCAACCAGTGTAAACTATCTTTGTGTTTACCCTCTCAAAAATATAAAATTTTTTTGAAAACCTCTTTAAGATCCCCCTTAATCATCTATTTCAGTGCGAACAGCCCAAATTTTCAAGCCTTTCCTTATTCTGATTTAATTCTAGTGAATTTTAACTGTATCCTTTCTATGGCTCTAATATTCTTCCTCTAACAGGATGACTACAACTGAAACAAATACACTCAACGGTGGGTGGGACGAATGCACACAGACACATAGAATCCCATGTGTCATTTTATAATCTTTTCTATGTACACTCCAATCCTCAAGAATTATATAACCATTTAGAATATATTTCCTTCCACTGTTCTTTTTCCCAAAATGTACTATTTCATCTTCCTTTGTATTGAACTGAACTGCCACACATCTGTCCACTCCATTAGTCTGTCAATGCAATATCATTCCTCCAGTGCCAGGTCCAAATCATTTCTCTAAATGGAAAGGAAAAAAGGCCACAGCACAGATCCCTGGCACACATCACTACCTCCATTTATCCTTTGCTTTGTTTCCTAGTAGCTGCTTTAATCACATGTTATATTCCTTTCAATGACTTGTACCTTAATTTTATAACATACCTCTTTATTGACTTTATTAAACATATTCAAAGTCCACATTTATGACATTTGTTGCATTTCCTTTACCTACATATGATTTCTTTAAGAAAATAATTAAACATGATTGCCCTTAACACATCCATGCTGAATGTCCCCAATTAGCCTATATTTTTAATTGATCGCTAATTTCATTCTGTATTATGAGCTCTAGAAATGTATCCACAACTGAGCTAAGACTAACTGATCTATAGTTTCCTGGCTTATCCCACAAAGAAATTGATAAACAATAGAGGTCTTATAAGATTTTCATGTGTATTGAGAATTTGGATCTAGGAAAATTCTTCTGTTGGGCAGTGGATTCAAGGACTAGGGAACACTATTTATAGTTATCAGCTTCAAAAAAAGCTAATCACAATCATTTCTGTTTAAATACCTAATATTAATTCTGGCCTGCCTCCATTTCCTGCTGATAGTTAAATATTTTTTTTATTCATAGGATGTGGGCATCGTTGGCCAGGCCAGCATTTATTGCCCATCCCTAATTGCCCTTGAGAAGGTGGTGGTGAGCTGCCTTCTTGAACCACTGCAGTCCATTTGGGGTAGGTATACCCACAGTGCTGTTAGGAAGGGAGTTCCAGGATTTTGACCCAGCGACAGTGAAGGAATGGTGATATAGTTCCAAGTCAGGATGGTGTGTGACATGGAGGGGAACTTGCAGGTGGTGGTGTTCCCATGTATTTGCTGCCCTTGTCCTTCTAGTTGGCAGAGGTCGCGGGTTTGGAAGGTGCTGTCTAAGGAGCCTTGGTGCATTGCTGCAGTGCATCTTGTAGATGGTACACACTGCTGCCACTGTGCGTCGATGGTGGAGGGAGTGAATGTTTGTAGATGGGGTGCCAATCAAGCGGGCTGCTTTGTCCTGGATGGTGTCGAGCTTCTTGAGTGTTGTTGGAGCTGCACCCATCCAGGCAAGTGGAGAGTATTCCATCACACTCCTGACTTGTGCCTTGTAGATGGTGGATAGGCTTTGGGGAGTCAGGAGGTGAGTCACTCGCCTTAGGATTCCTAGCCTCTGACCTGCTCTTGTAGCCACGGTATTTATATGGCTACTCCAGTTCAGTTTCTGGTCAATGGTAATCCCTAGGATGTTGATAGTGGGTGGATTACCATGGGTAGACCAAAGCCCTTATCTACAGCTTCTGCCACAAACTCCATACCCTTACCACTAATTCTATCTCCCTTCCTGGCCATTGTCTCGAGCTGCTCACAACCTCTGCATTCTATCCAACCCAAGGCAAGCTTTCAAACCCATATCCCTTCCATCAAACATCACCTATTTTCAAATCTAAGATTGTCTGCCTTCACCCTTACTTCAGCTGCTGCTGAAACCTTCAATCATGCTTTTGTCACATCAGACTTGACTACTCCAATGTTTCCCTTGTCAGCCTCCCATCCAAAACTCTACTTTTTGTATCCTATTCCAAATTCCTATTCTGGCATTCCCTCCCTAAACCCCTCTGCCTCGGCACCTCCCTCTTTGCCATTAAATCCATTTCAATATCACACCACTTCACTATCAACTTTAAATTAATAATTCTCAAATTATCATGCCCCAAAGCATGAGAAAGATGTACTTTATAATATTGTGAAGTAAAACCTGGTTATAAATTTGGAACAAATAGTTGATGCAGCTGTTCATAGAACCTGAAAGCATGCAAAATTCTAATACAAGAGTAATGCAAAATTTGTCAAATTAATTTTATAAAACACATTTAACTGTCACTACAAATGGATGCAGACAATTTAAAAACTGAATTGTACTGTATCTCAGAGGGATGAACCAATATAACAAATAGACCCAGTGTTTCCAAGAAGTTATAAATCCACATAAGTTGCACCCTGACTGAACAATGCAGTACTGTGTGTGCTCTTTTGTATCTTACTGACAGGCGGCGTGCTTTACAAAACGTTTTATTCTTATTAAAAGTCACATTGACTGCCAATGAACTTTAGACATACTTTCCTCTCTTCTGCTATTATTCCATTTCTCATATTTTTGGTAAGGAATTTTGAATTGAAGTCCCTAGGAATGATACTGCATAATTGGCAGTAATCAGATTGATCATTTCAACCATGTTATAGCTCTATGCGTCTCTTGGTAATGATCTACCAAGGTGATAATATAGCATAAATTTTCTGAACCACTTTACTAGTTAGACATGTTACCCACCTGCCTATGACAATACACATGGTGTTCAATGGCCCAGGAAGTTTTCTAGCTAAGAGTGCTCCCACACAAAAATCTCATTAGTGGGCACAAATTAAATGAAACTATTTAAATGGATGAGGCATGATTTCCTCAGTTTTCAAGAATTGCACTTTTGCTGGTTTTCATTGCTTTCCTTGCAATTAAAAATTTTTTTAAACTATTTTTACTTTTTTCTAGCATAATTGTCACAACAGTAGAAAATGTTGAAGTCTAATCTAACATGGATGAATATTTACCACTAATTCACCAGAAAGCTAACTTTAAATGAAGCAATTACAAGCCTTCAACAGAACAAGAACATATATTTAAAAGAAAACACGTGAAAAAGAAGCCCTTCCTATATAAATTTTCATATGATCTTGGATAATATTTGGAAATGTTAATCTTTTCTGTCACAAGTGCTTGCAAAATGCCTACTGACTTCATACAACAAAACACCAGATTGGTAACATTTAACTGATCTCAGGAATAATAATCACTAGGGCTTAAAAAAAATCATGATGGGTACAAAAGTGTTAAATTTTCTATGAAACAGGATACATACTGCAATAACCTGCAACAATTTATAGAATTACTGGGATACAAGGGTTTGAAGCCTGTATGTTCACTACCAATGTCACACAAACAAAAATCAGCCTATCAGAGTAAATCTACAACAATCACATAGTTCCCACAAATAAATCTGATACAGACCACCAAGACGATGGGGAAATGTACAAGCCAAATTAGTAATCCTTCATATCTTTACTTTCAGATTGTGATCATTTTAGAAGTTTATTGCTATGCAGGGTTTGCATTACAACATGGGAGAACTAGGGCATGCTACTGGATCACAGGCTAGGACTTATATTGCATGAGTGAAGACAATCATAAATCAGCAGCAATCCATTTAAATTAAATCACAACTGTAATATAAATTGTATCCTGCAGTTTATTTTTAAGTGCATAATGTGTTACTATTGAACTGGAAAATCACAGATGTAAGGTGCATGCAGCAATACCAAACAATTTTTTTTCTCAAGGTGGTCAACTAAATGTGATTATAAATAACATGCAGCACAGTACTACAAATAGAGAAAAATCTCCTAACACCAGCGGTACTTCAGGAGTTGACACTTCCACAGAATTAAGACACAAACTATCTTGGCTACTTTTTTGTTGTCAATGCTCCTAGCTGACAATAGCTGGGAAGATGATCATCTTGGGGAGGTGGTGGGGTAGTGGTAATGTCATTGGATTAGTAATCCAGAGCCCAGCTAATCCTCTGGGGATATGGGTTCAAATCCCACCACAGCAGATGGTGAAATCTGAATTCAATTAATAAATCTGGAATTAAAAAAGCTAGTTGATTGTTGTAAAAACCCACCTTTAGGGAAGGAAATTTGCCATCCTTAGCTACTTGTGACTCTTAAATGCATGACTCTTAACTGCCCTCTGAAATATTGAGGGCAATTAGGGATGGGCAATAAATGCCAGGTCTAGCCTGGCGACGCCCACATCCCACAAATGAATGTGAACAATAGTGGGAATAGTGAATAATAAGTAATATAAATTGAACAACTCTAATGCTTATATTTTTTTTTAAATCTGTCAGTTGAGTATCATCTACATCAAACCCATTAGGATTAGTTAAGTGTTTTAAGAGTTTATTTTTCTCTTAACTAAACAGTTATTTTCATTATTCACAAATAATAAAGGCAAAGATTTTCTCCCTAATTACATTCTACCAGATAAAACTGCATATTTCAGCAAAATAAATGGCTTTTCTTCACTCAAAGATAAAACTTACTGCAAAATCAACATAAAAACATTACAAAAAATTCAAAAAACTTGCCCATACATTTAGCTTGAACAGTTTTCTCAGCTGTTTTACAAAAGACACCATGCTATGCCTCTAAATGTTCTGAATCCTTGGCAGCCCCTTCCAATACTTCCTCATCACCTGGCCAACAGATTCCTTACACACTCAGGCCTGATACAAATTTGGAATTTAAAATAGATTAATAGGTAACATTCGGAGACAGTGCAGAGGAGATTTACCAGAATGGTATGAGGAATGGAGGGTTTCATTTATGTGGAGGTACTGCAGAAGCTCCTTCGAACAGAGAAATTAAAGGAAGATTTGATAGAGGTATTCACTATTATGAGAGGCTTTAATAGAATAAGTAAGGTGAAACACTGGCTGGAGGGTCAGTAAGCAGAGGACACCGATTTAAGATAATTGGCAAAAAAACTAAGTTTTTTTTTGTACGCAGAAAATTATTACAATTTGAAATGCATCGTCTGAAAGGATGGTGGAAGCATATTTCATAGTAACTTTCAAAGGGGAATTAAATATATATGTGAAAGGAGAAAAAATTGCAGGGCTTTGGGGAAAGAGCAGGGGACTAAGACTAATTAGATAACACTTTTAAAGTGCCAGAACAGACATGATGGGCCGAATGGCCATATTCTGTGATGTAGTATTCTATGATTTTATAGCACAAAAGGTCATTAGGTCCATCAAGCCTGTACCAGCACTTTGAAAGAGCTATCCAATTACTACCACTGCCCTGCTCTTTCCCCACAGCTCTGCAAATTTTCCTCTTCAAGTATTCTTTATATAAATAAAATATGCTCACTTAGGCTTTGCCACTGTAATTCTTCTTAAAGTCCTTGAACTTGAAACATTTCATAAACATTTAATGTAAATTCACTGGAGAATAAATCAAGTTCTTCATAATTATCCAAAGCTTGTTTCCAATTAAGTGACCTACCAGTAATGATTCTGTGATAACAGCTTCAACTTCCAGTAAAGATGCACTTGGATGAGAAATCAAAGTTTCAGTAAGATAGAAAATAGCTTGCTCCAGACTAGGGAGGTAACGCAACCACAAGCTCATCACTGCAGGCTCAGACAGGAAGATCTGCTTCCTATTAAGATGGGGGAGGAAAGAAAGAAAAATGCAGAAATTAGCATTCCTACTTGTATGAGATATCAAATCTCAAGGTTACCCACAAGTAAACTGTAAATCCAACTTCAAAAGACCCACATCACATCCGACCTATCTATCTCCACCCTTCTGAAAGTGATCACCTCAGGTACAATTCATATTATCTCGTTCTGTTAACAAAAAGCACATCTGTCACTAACTGTAACAAGCATCTTGAAATTGGTGGCTGAGTACAACTGGAGACTAATGCAGACTAGACTAACTTTATTGATATAAAAATTCAGATTTTTAGCACACATTCTAAAAGTCACATTGTTCAGCAAAATTTTGCAGAGATTATAAATTTACAATGGTAACCATTAAGCCACAAAACATCTAAGCTTTTAAACCAAAAGTATCACTCAAATTTTTTGCAATTCAAAAATTAATGCATTTTCAGAAGTATACCTGATATTAAGTTTAGTTTTCAATATATTAACTTTCAAAATAAATCCAGGTGCATGAACAGTATGGATAGAGTTTGTGTGGCATTCTACCACCATAACTTTGGGGGAATGTTGTTGGAAACCCCACAGATAGCAAAAGCAATGTTTATGCTCTTCCTCTAAGGTTTCCACCAATATCCCACTGAAGTTATGGGAGTTTTTTTTATTCGTTTTTATGGGATGAGTGTTACTGGCAAGGCTAACATTTCTAGCAGAGATTACAAATTGTGAGATCTATATGCAGTCATGAAAGTTGTCATTTGGCTTGTTAGCCTGCCAATCTTGAGGTTCTGTTTACAGCATTCCACATTTGAACCTACAAGGGCATCCTAGTATTTGTACGTTTCAGCACACCACTGTTTCTATCTATTTGTTGCCTAACCCTAATGGCCCTTAGAGAAGGTGGTGGTGAGCTACTTTCTTGAACCGCTGCAGTCCATCTGGTGTGGCCACACTCACTAACTGCCAAGATATTGAAGTAGCCGGTGTCCATATGCAGCAAGACCTGGACAACCTTCAGGCTTGGGCTGATAAGTGGCAAGTCGCATTAGCACCACACAAGTGCCAGGAAATGATAATCTCCACAGAGAATTTAACCATCTCCCCTTGACATTCAATGGCATTGCCATCACTGTTAGGAAGGGAGTTCCAGGATTTTGATCCAGCGAGAGTGAAGGAGCAGTGATATAGTTCCAAGTCAGGATGGTGTGTGTGGCTTGGAGGGGAACTTGCAGGTGGTGGTGTTTCCATGCTGCCCTTGACCACCTAGGTGGTTGAGGTTGTGGGTTTGGAAAGTGTTGTCGAAGAAGGCATGGTGAGTTGTTGCAGTGCATCTTGTATATGGTACACACTGCTGCCACAGTGCATCGGCAGTGGAGGGAGTGAATGTTTAAGATGGTGGATGGGGTGCCAATCAAGCAGGCCGCTTTGTCCTGGATGGTGTCAAACTTCGAGTGCTATTAGAGTTGCACTGATCCAGGCAAGTAGAGTATTCCATCACACTCCTGACTTGTGCTTTGTAGATGGTGGGCAGGCTTTGTGGAGTCAGGAACTGGGTTACTCGCCACAGAATTCCCAGCCTTTGACCTGCTCTTGTGGCTGCTCCAGTTCCGTTTCTAGTCAATGGTAACCCCCAGGATGTTGATTTGTGGGGGATTCAGCGATGGCAATGCCACTGAATATCACAAGGAGATGGTTAGATTCTCTGTCTCAGTGGAAATCATCATTTCTTGGCACTTGTGTGGTGCTAATGTAACTTTCCACTTATCAGCCCAAGCCTGAATGTTGTCCAGGTCCTGCTGCATATGGACATGGCTACTTCAATACCTCAGCAGTTACAAATGGTAATAAGCAGGAGCCTTGTGGAAATTCCAGGTGACAGTTTTCTGCATGCAACAGCTAGCTTAGTGCTGCCTCAGAATGAAAGACCTCACCCCACCCACTGGCCAAATTCAAAGCCAGAGAAGGGTTGGGGTTTGGTAATGTCAGTCTATTCCACTCCCTACCAATTCAAACTTGAAGCTTCCTCATCTGAAAATCCTCTTCATTTGAATAGCAAACTGCAGATGTTTCAATAAGCGAAACTCCAAAAAAAAGCGTCCTATCCTCAATTTAACATTATCCAGCAGAGCAATCCAGAGTATTTTCAGAAATAGCACAATATTTTCCCCTCTATTCACACATGATTGGTGTTGGTTAAAAGTACCATTCAGCGCAAATGCACAGAGGCTGACTGAATTACATAATTCAAAATTGCATAGTGTCAAAAATGATAACTTCCATCTTATTACATACTTTAGCACTGATCCAAGTACTGTTCCACAACCATCTGCAACTACAACACAATCCTGGGTCAAACAGTACCTGGTATCACAGCCAGAAGGTGTTCTTTGCAATTATTTTGTTTCTGTTATCCATTTTTTAAAAATTAGAGATAAATCAATAGTCTGTAATCATGCAGTGCTCTATACAACATGCTAGATTGAATTTTATAAATCTAATAAATGATTTGCTTCAATTTTCACCAATTTTGAAAGCTAACAGTCTGAATTTGCGAGAGAAACTGTGAATTGATAATACATTGCAGCATCATACAAAGTGGTCCAAAAACAGTAAAAAAAAATGAAAATTTTTTTTCAAAAATCAGTTGCAGAAACCTATTAAGACATGCCGGGCACAGATTGAGCGTGGAGTGTATTTGCAGAAAATTAAATTACTCCTGCCACAATGGGCGTAAGAAAAAATGCAATTGGGGGCAGAGTGAAAGCAAAAATCAACAAATGTAATACAATATACACTTTGAGAAAGGATAGAAGGTGGAGGAATCTGTTTTAACAAAGTTATCATTTTGGGACAAGAAACTATAAGATTTTTCAGGAAGTGGGTGGAACAGTAGTCTCCTGTCTTTCACATCTGGAGTCTAGATTAAAATCCAATCCTAATGGATGAGATGAAAGTCTCCCGTTTGCTGGTACAAGGGTTCTATCTGAAATATGTTTCAATTCAGTTCCTAGTGGGCAAGGTCCTGCAACACAAAACAAGCCTCCAATTTGCCACTAAATTGGCAAACTCAGATTTCATATGACTGGTGAAGAAATGGGAAACATGTCACATTGATCTTCTTCTGAAGTGGGTTGCTAAAGTACGTTATTGGGGACAGGTAGAGGAAGCTTTACTCTACATATGACTACATTATATATAACTAGAAAGTGCTTGATGCTGAGACTGGATGCCTCTGCTTCCCTCACCTTGATGAAAACCTAAAAACTGAAAGATTTCTCTCCCTTAAGAACTAAAATGTTACCTCCTCCAATAGCTTAATGCATCAGCATCTGGTAGTTAAATATTTAGCTACACAGACCAGAAACTCTAGATGCAATTCAAGCTTTATGCCAGATTGGCTGATCTCAACTGCATCAGCAGCAGGTCACAATAAGTGACATTACCCAAGTTGGATTGGCTGGAGGGGGGTGGGGGCTGTGCTGGAAATAATCAATTAGAATGACTCAATGCTGTCCATGGTTAAATAGCCCAAGCACAGTCAAGTCTGAAGAAGGGGCACTTAAGCAATCGTCACATTGCTGCTTGTGGGAGCTTGCTGTGCGCAAATTGGCTCCTGCATTTCCTACATTACAGCAGTGCCTACACTTGAAAAAAAGTACTTCATTGACTGTAAAGCACCTTGGGACATCCTGTGGCCGTGAAAGGCACGATATAAACCCAAGTCTGTCTTTCCCTTTCAAGGTACCCACAGGGCTGTGGAACAATTGAGAATGAACATCTTAAGATGTTTGGGAGGTGGGAGTTAGAGAGTATAGAAAACTAAAAGACATTTTTTTCAACCCTAAAAAGGCCCTTATAAAAATGTTTCTCTGGTTAACAAGCTAAAATTTATAGTTAAAACACTCACCATACTGTGCATTCAAGTAATATGATGACTGCTAAATTACCCTCATGGAGGCTAATTTACCAGTCATCACATTACTAGCGAACAGTGTGGTGCATGAAATTAGCCCATCCTCATTATTTCCATTAATGCCTTCAATAATTAATAGTTTGACTTCTAACATGGTCTGCTGCCAGCTTTTATTGCTGCTTTCCATTTAAGGAACATTTTGTAGTAGATGTATCTGTTCCCTTCAATAACTGCTGCTGTATATTAGCTCTGAACTCTTTATATATTTAAAAAAAAGCACAACAGCAGCTCGTCACCAATCTACCACAGCTGCATAAATTAATATGAAAATTATTTTCTCAGTCTGCAGCCCAGTCTCCACAATAGTAAATAAATGATTGGAAGACATTTTTTTATAAATTAAAAATAAGGTAATTTTTAAAATAGCATGCATAAGAGTTCAACAGTTTTACACCATTTACATGTTTTGATACACAAATTTTCATTTTCAAGCAGCAAACATCTCCATCTCTAAGTGGTCAATACTGCCAAATGTTGCCAAAATTTACCTCAAAACACTGAACTCAGAAAAGTGTGCGCGCGCTTTCGGGGAATAAAAACCCGAACAACAAATTGGTTACATTACTTGTAGGATTTACCTTTTTTTAAAAAAAAGATTGAAACGCCTCACACACTTCCAGGTTTTCCCACTCAACTGCTAAACGTGGGGCTAATAAAAACTCAGGAAAGATCCTTAACTACAAAACGAAGAAACACTTGGCATAATTGACATACACAGTTAGCACAGTACAAGCGTACTGAACATTTTCAACAACTAACACTAAACACCTGGTCCTGGTTCAACGTGGAGAAACAGCTACTGCAAAACTTTTGGGCATTGGGAATTCATAAAAGCTCACATCCTTCATTATTCCACACCCAATAAGCCAAAAATACACAAATCCTATTATCCCACCACCCCTCTCCCCAACATTCTAACACCCTTCCAATAGTTGAGACCACATCTGCTCAATGCTTCTGGATTCCAAAATCACATTTCCCTAATCCTCATGCTCTCTCTCCCCATTATCATCCACCCCTGCTCTTAGATTTCAGGATTCCACTAATGATCCCAGACCCCATCCCTCTACTCCCGCCACTCCCTCCCAGTAGTTCCTCATTCAGGCAGGACAGGTTGAGGGAGTGGGTAATGAAGCCCAGAATACTGTGCTTTATTAATACAGGCATACAGTACAAGAGCAAGGAACTTGTATAAGACACTAGCACGGCCTCAGCTGGAGTACTGTGGCCAGTTCTGGGCACCACACTTTAGGAAAGATGTGAGGGCATTGGAGAGAGTACAGAAAAGATTCACAAGAATGGTTCCAGGGATGAGGAATTTCACTTATGAAGATAGATTGGAGAAGTTAGGACTGTTTTCCTTGGAGAAGAGGAGACTGAGAGGTGATTTGATAGAGATATTCAACATCATGAGGGGACTGGATAGAGTAGACAGTAGAAACTTTTCCCACTCGTGAAAGGATCGAGAACAAGAGGGCACAGATTAAAACTACTTGGTAAAAGAAGCAAAAGTGACAGGAGGAAAACCTTTTTCATGCTGTGAGGGGTTAAGGTCTGGAATGTGCTGCCTGAGAACGTGATGGAGGCAGGTTCAATTGAAGCATTCAAAAGTGAATTAGTTATATGAAAAGGTACAATGTGCAGAGTTATGGGGAGAAGGCAGGGGAATGCAACTGAGCAAGTTGCTCTTTCAGACAGCCAGTGTGGACACAATGGGCTCCATTTTCTGAGAGCAAGTGTTCCCTCTCTCTCCCTTGAGGCTGCCACCACTGGTTGTCTTCCTGTCTTACAGTCGTCTGAAGCTGCCACTGCTGGTCTTGATTTTAATTCATGGGATGTGGGTATCGCTGGCAAGGCCAGCATTTATTGCCCTTGAGAAGGTGGTGAGCTGCTTTCTTGAATTGCTGCAGTCCATGTGAGGTAGGTACACCCACAGTGCTGTTAGGAAGGGAGTTCCAGGATTTTGACCCAGTGACAGTGAAGGAACGGCAATATAGTTCCAAGTCAGGATGGTGTGTGACTTGGAGAGGAACTTGCAGCTAGTGGTGTTCCCATGCATTTGCTGCCCTTGTCCTTCTAGCTGGTAGAGGTCGCGGGTTTGGAAGGTGCTGTCGAAGGAGACTCGCTGAGAAACTGTAGTTCATCTTGTAGATGGTACACACTGCTGCCACTGTGTCAGTGGTGGAGGGAGTGAATGGCACCCCATACACAAACGATCAAGTGGGCTGCTTTGTCCTGGATAATGTCGAGCTTCTTGAGTGTTGTTGGAGCTGCACCCATCCAGGCAAGTGGAGAGTATTCCATCACACTCCTGACTTCCACCTTGTAGATGGTGGACAGGCTTTGGGAGTCAGGAGATGAGTTACTCGCCACAGGATTCCGAACTTCTGACCTGCTCTTGTAGCCACGGTATTTATATGGCTACTCCAATTCAGTTTCTGGTCAATGGTAGCCCCTAGGATGTTGATAGTGGGGGATTCAGCGATGGTAATGCTGTTGAATGTCAAGGGGAGATGGTTAGATTCTCTCTTGTTGGAGATGGTCATTGCCTGGCACTTGTGTGGTGCGAATGTTACTTGCCACTTATCATTCCAAGCCTGGTTATTGTCCAGGTCTTGCTGCATTTCTACTCAGACTGCTTCAGCATCTGAGGTGTTGCGAATGGTGCTAAACATTGTGCAAACATCCCCACTTCTGACCTTTATGATTGAAAGAAGGCCATTGACGAAGTAGCTGAAGATAATTGGGCCTAGGACACTACCCTGAGGAACTCCTGCAGTGATACTGGAGCTCAGATGATTGACCGCAAACAACCACAACCATCTTCCTTTGTGCTAGGTATGACTCCAACCAACGGAGAGTTTTCCCCGATTCCCATTGACTCCAGTTTTGCTAGGGTTCCTTGATGCCATACTCGGTCAAATGCTGCCTTGATGTCAAGGGCAGTCAGACTCTCCTCACCTCGAATTCTTTTATCCATGTTTGAACCAAAACTGAGGTCAGGAGCTGAGTGGCCCTGGCGGAACGCAAACTGAGCAGGTTATTGTTAAGCAAGTGCCACTTGGAAGGTGTCATCAACAATGCTATCATCACTTTACTGATTGAGAGTAGACTGGGGTGGTAATTGGCCAGGTCGAACTTGTCTTGCTTTTTGTGGACAGGACATACCTGGGCAATTTTCCACATTGCAGGGTAGATGCCAGTGTTGTAGCTGTACTGGAACAGCTTGGCTAGGGGTGCGGCAAGTTCTGGAGCACAGGTCTTCAGTACTATTGCCGGAATATTGTCAGGGCTCATAGCCTTTGCAATATCCAGTGCCTTCAGCCTTTTCTTGATACCACGTGAAATGAATCGAATGAAGACAGGCATCTGTCTAGGAACTTCAGGAGGAGGCAGAGATGAATCATCAACTCGGCACTTCTGGCTGAAGATTGTTGCAAATGCTTCAGACTTCTCTTTCACACTGATGTTCTGGGCTTCCCCATCATTAAGGATTGGGATATTTGTGGAGCCACCTCCTCCAGTTAGTTGTTTAATTGTCCACCACCATTCACTGCTGGATGAGGCAGGACTGCAGAGCTTAGATCTGATCCGTTGGTTAAGGGATCGCTTAGCTCTGTCTATTGCATGCTGCTTACGCAGTTTGGCATGCAAGTCGTCCTGTGTTGTAGCTTCACCAGGTTGACACCTCATTTTGAGGTTTGCCTGCTGCTGCTCCTGGCATGCCCTCCTGCACCCTTCATTGAACCAGGACTGGTCTCCTGGCTTAATGGTAATGGTAGAGTGGGGGATATGCCAGGCCATGAGGTTAGATTGTGGTTGAGTACAATTCTGCTGCTGTTGGCCCAAAGCGCCTCATGGATGCCCAGTTTTGCATTGCTTGATCTGTTCAAAATATATCCCATTTAACACGGTGGTAGTGCCACACTACACAATGGAGGGTATCCTCAATGTGAAGGTGGGACTTTGTCCCTACAAGGACTGTGCAGTGGTCATTCCTACCAATACTGTTATGGACAGATGCATCTGCAGCAGGCAGATTGGTGAGGACGAGGTCAAGTATGTTTTTCCCTCTTGTTCAGTCCTTCACCACCTGCTGCATACCCAGTCTAGCAGCTATATCCTTCAGGGCTCGGTCAGTAGTGGTGCTACCGAGCCACTCTTGGTGATGGACACTGAAGTTCCTCACCCAAAGTGGTGTTCAACATGGAGGAGTACTGACTCATCATCTGAAGGAGGGCGGTAGGTGGTAATCAGCAGGAGGTTTCCTTGCCCATGTTTGACCTGATTCCATGAGATTTCATGTGCCACATGTCTATGTTGAGGACTCCAAAGGCAACTCCCTCCCGACTGTACCACTGTGTTGCCACCTCTACTGGGCCTGTCCTGCCAGTGGGACAGGACATACCCGGGGATGGTGATGGTAGTGTCTGGGACATTGTACGGTATGATTCCATGAGTATGACTGTCAGGCTGTTGCTTGACTAGTCTGTGGGACAGCTCTCCCAACTTTGGCACAAGCCCCCAGATGTTAGTAAGGAGGACTTTGCAGGGCTGTATTTGCTGTTGTCATTTCCAGTGCCTAGGTCGATGCCAGGTGGTCGGTCCGGTTTCACTTTTTTATTGACTTTGTAGTGGTTAGATACAACTGAGTGGCTTGCTCAGCCATTTCAGAGGGCAGTTAAGAGTCAACTACATTGCTGTGGGTCTGGAGTCACATGTAGGCCAGACCAAGTAATTACAGCAGATTTCCTTCCCTAAAGGACATTAGTGAACCAAACAGATTTTTACAGCAATCGACAATGGTTTCATGGCCATCCTTAGACTAACTTTTTCACTCCAGATTTTTTAATTGAATTCAAATTCCACTTTCTGCTGTGGTGGGATTTGAACCCATGTCCCCAGAGCAATATCCTGGGTCTCTGGGTTACTAGTTACTATGAGAAGTAGGAGCAGGAGTAGGCCATTCAGCCCCCGCCATTCAATAAGATCATGGCTGATCTGCCCCAGACCTCAACTCCTCTTTCGTGCCAGCTCCTCATAGCCCTCAATTCCCCGATATTTAAAAAATCTATCTACCTCCTCTTTAAATACATTCAGTTATCTAGCCTCCACAACTCTCTGGGGTAGAGAATTCCAGACATTCACTCTTCTCTGACAGAAGAAATTCCTTTGCCTTTCAGTTTTAAATGAGAGTTACAGAATAAGGGGACAATGTCCCCTAGTTTGAGATTCCCCCACTGGTGGAAACATCTTAACATTTACCCTGTCAATCCCCCTCAGAATCTTGTACGTTTCAATAAGATCAACCCTCATTTTTCTAAACTCTAATAAAGGCCTAACCTGTTTAGCCATTCTTGATAAGTCAATCCCAGGAATCAGCCGAGTGAATCTCTCTTGAACTGCCTCCAATGCCAGTATATCCTTTCTTAAATACAGGGACCAAAACTGTACACAGTACTCCAGCCTGAACAATACCCTGTACAGTTGTAACAAGACTTCCCTATTTTTAAACTCCAACCCCATAGCAATAAAGGCCAAAATTCCATTTGCCTTCTTAACTACTTGCTACACCTGCATGCTAACTTATTTTTGTGTTTCATGCACAAGAATACCCAGATCCCTCTGCTGCACTTTTTTGGAGTCTCTCTCCATTTAAATAATAGTCTGCCTTTTGATTCTTCCTACCAAAGTGCATGACCTGACACTTGCCTGCATTAAACTCCATCTGCCAAGTTTTTTCCCACTCACTCATCTATATCCCCTTGCAGCTTCCTTACAACATGCCCTCCCACCTATTGTTGTATCAGCAAATTTGGATATATTACACTCTGCCCCCTCCTCCAAGTCATGAATATAGATAGTAAATAATTGAGGCCCTAGGACTGATCCTTGTGGCACTCCACTAGTTACGTCTTTCCAAACTGAAAAAGACCCATTAATCCCAACTCTCTGTCTTATGTGTGTTAACCAATCCTCTATCCATGTTAATACATTAGCCCGAATACCATGAGCTCCTATCTTGTGCAATAATCTTTTATGTGGCACCTTATTGGATTTCCAGAAGGCATTCAAATACACAACATCTACCGGTTCCCCTGCATCAACTCTGCTTGTTATATCCTCAAAGAACTCGAGCAAATTTGTCAAACATGATTTCCCTTTCACAAAACCATGTTGACTGTTTGTTTGATTTGCGTTCAGCTTTTCTAAATGTCCTGCTATTTCTTCCTTAATAATAGACTCTAGCATTTTCCCAGCAACTGATAGTAGGCTGACTGGCCTACAGTTTCCTGCTTTTTGTCTCCCTCCTTTCTTGAGCAGAGGCGTCACATTAGCAGTTTTCCAATGCCTCCACTATCTCTGCAGCCACTTCCTTTAAAACCCCTTGGATGTAGGCCATCAGGTCCTGGCAACTTGCCTGCCTTTAGTCCCATTAGTTTGTCGAATACTTTGTCCCTGGTGATAGACAGTTACAAGATCTTTCCTCCCATTAGCTCCTTGCTTATCTGATATCTGTGGGATGTTAAGAGTGTCCTCCACTGTAAAGACCAATGAAAATATTGGTTTAAATTATCTGCCATTTCCCTGTTCCCAGTTATCAATTCTCCAGTCGCATCCTCCAAGAGCCCCATGCTTGCTTTAGCTACTCTTTTTATATACCCGTAGAAGCTCTTGCTGTTTTTATATTTCTTGCCAATTCACTTTCATTATCAATTTTCTCCCTCTATTAGCGTTTTAGTCATCCGCTGCTGGTTCCAAAAAAAAATTCCCAATCCTTTGGCCTACCACTAGTTTTCGGCGCTTTGTTTGCCTTAGATTTTGTTTGGATACTCTTCCTGACTGCCTTTTGTTAACCATGGGTGGTTCATCCTTCTCATAGAGTCCTTTTTGACGGGGATAAATTTTTGCTGAGCGTTATGAAATATCTGCTTAAATGTCTGCCACTGCTCATCCACTGACCTTCCCCTTTAATCTATCTTCTCAGCCCGCTTTAGACAACTCTTTCTTCGTGCCTCTCTAATTGCCCTGGTTTAAGTTGAGGACACTGGTTTGAGACCCGAGTTACCCGCCTTCCAACTGAATTTGAAATTCTACCATGTTGTGATCGCTACCCCCTAGAGGATCCTTAACTATAATATCTCTTATTAATCCTGCCTCATTACACATTTAGATCTAAAATAGCCTGTTCCCGGGTTATGTGATGTATTGCTCTAAGTAACAATCCCTGATGCACTCTACAAATTCCTCTTCTATATTACCTCTGCCAATCAGATTTGTCCAGTCAATATTAAAAATTAAAAATCACCATGGCAATTGTTGCACCCTTACACACCTCCATTATTTCCCGATTTTTATACTTTGTCGTACAGTGAGGCAACTCTTCGGGGGGCCTATAGACGACTCCCGCCCATGTCGCCTTCCCCTTGCTATTCCTTATTTCCACCCATACTGATTCCACATCATGAGCTGAACTCAAGAGGTGAGGTGAGAGTGACTGCCCTTGACATCAAGGCAGCATTTGACTGAGTATGGCATCAAGGAACCCTAGCAAAACTGAGGTCAATGGGAATCAGGGGGAAAACCCTCCGCTGGTTGGAGTCATACCTAGCACAAAGGAAGATGGTTATGGTTGTTGGAGGTCAATCATCTGAGCTCCAGGACATCACTGCAGGAGTTCCTCAGGATAGTGTCCTAGGCCCAACCATCTTCAGCTGCTTCATCAATGACCTTCCTTCAATCATAAGGTCAGAAGTGGGGATGTTCGCTGATGATTGCACAATGCTCAGCACCATTCGTGACTCCTCAGATACTGAAGCAGTCTGTGTAGAAATGCAGCAAGACCTGGACAATATCCAGGCTTGGGCTGATAAGTGGCAAGTAACATTCGCGCCACACAAGCGCCGGGCAATGACCATCTCCAACGAGAGAGAATCCAACCATCTCCCCTTGACATTCAACAGCATTACCATCGCTGAATCCCCCACTATCAACATCCTAGGGGCTACCATTGACCAGAAACTGAATTGGAGTAGCCATATAAATACCGTGGCTACAAGAGCAGGTCAGAGGCTAGGAATCCTGAGGCGAATAACTCACCACCTGACTCCCCAAAGCCTGTCCGCCATCTACAAGGCACAAGCCAGGAGTGTGATGGAATACTCTCCACTTGCCTGGATGGGTGCAGCTCCAACACTACTCAAGAAGCTCGACACTATCCAGGACAAAGCAGCCCACTTGATTGGCACCCCATCTACAAACATTCACTCCCTCCACCACCGACGCACAGTGGCAGCAGTGTGTACCATCTACAAGATGCACTGCAGCAATGCACCAAGGCTCCTTAGACAGCACCTTCCAAACCCGCGACCTCTATCAACTAGAAGGACAAGGGCAGCAAATACATGGGAACACCACCACCTGCAAGTTCCCATCCAAGTCACACACCATCCTGACTTGGAACTATATTGCCGTTCCTTCACTGTCGCTGGGTCAAAATCTTGGAACTCCCTTCCTAACAGCACTGTGGGTATACCTACCCCAAATGGACTGCAGCGGTTCAAGAAGGCAGCTCACCACCACTTTCTCAAGGGCAATTAGGGATGGGCAATAAATGCTGGCCTGGCCAGCGTCGCCCACATCCCATGAATGAATAATAAAAAAAATCTATAACACCTATATTACTACCCACCACACTGATATCTTCCTTTATTAACAAAGCTACCCTTCTTCCTTTTTGCCTATTTTTCCGGAACGTCAAATACCTTTGAAAATTGTGTTCCCAGTCTTGGTCACCCTGCAACCACGTCTCTGTAATAGCTAGCAAGTCATATTCATTCATTTGTATTTGTGCCGTCAACTCATCTATCTTGTTACAAATGTTGCGTGCATTCAGATAAAGAGCCTTAAGCTTTGACTTTTTGCCATTACTCATTTTGGTTCTAATTTCTGCTGCACTCTTCTGTTTATTTTCTGCCCCTTCCTGTAACACTTTGATTACTGTTCACCTCTTCACTACCCTGCACCTCTGCTCTTTCATTTCTCTTTGAATTTTTTTAACCTTCCCTTCAACTGAACCCTACCTACAGCCCTAGGATGCGGCATTTAAAGGTCCGCTCAGTGAACGAAGCTGTACATAGTGGACAGCCAATAAGAGGAATGGAGTCAGTGGTAAGGGAGGCAAGTTTGCAGTGAGATGCATCATAATCTGGAGTATAGAGACATGATATTACACTAGCCATTAGTACTGACTGGCAGCAATTGAACTAAAATGAAAAACAGCCCTGGAGCATAGGCCTATGCTGCTCATTAGGTACTGATATCAACTACCAATATACTGACTGAATCCTCACTTCAAATTACAGCATTCTTCTATGAACCTGTGCAAAAATATAAGGTAGGCCCTCAATTTTTTTTGTTTTCTGTTTTGTGTAATAATGAAAAACATACACATTACATATTTCAAATGTAACAAGTAAATGAGGCTGCCAATCTGTACTGAATTAAAGGAAGTTTTGTTGTGAATACCTGTGTCCACTAATAATTGGGTTGAAATTCCAAAACTAATTCCACTTTAGGACGTTGAATTACCAGTGATTAGACTTTCATCCCTTAGCTTGTGGTGATGTCACTGGTTCTCCTAACAAATGGATAATCTTAAATTCATTGCATCATCTCAATATAGTTGTTACAGTTCTGAATACTTGTGTTAAGTAAACAATCACAGAACTGTTAAAGCGCAGAAGGAGGCCATTCAGCCCATCGTGTTCACACCGACTCTCCAAATGAGCAATTCATCTAGTGCCACTTACCCTGCCTTCTCCCCATAACCCTGCACATTCTTCCTTTTCATATAACTGTAATTCCCTTTTGAATGCTTCAATTGAACCTGCCTCCACTACACTCTCAGGCAGTGCATTCCAGACCTTAACCACTCGCTGCGTGAAAATATTTTCCTCATGTCACTTTTGCTTTTAATACTTTAAATCTGTGCCCCCTCATTCTCGACCCTTTCAGGAGTGAGAACAGTTTCTCTATCTACTCTGTCCAGACCCCTCATGATTTTTTAATACCTCTATCAAATCTCCTCTCAGCCTCCTCTTTTCCAAGGAAAACAGTCCCAACTTCTCCAATCTATCTTCATAACTGGTTCCAGGGGTTAGGAACTTCATTCTTGTGAATCTTTTCTGCATCCTCTCTAATGCCTTCACATCCTTCCTAAAGTGCAGTGCCCAGAACTGGATGCAATACTCCAGCTGAGACCGAATTAATGTTTTTTTATACAGGTTCAACATCATCTCCTTGCTCTTGTACTCTATGCCCCTATTTAATAAAGCCCAGGATACTGTATGCTTTATTAACCGCTCTCAACCTGTCCTGCCACCTTCAATGACTTATGTACATATACACCCAGATCCCTCTACTCCTGCACCCCATTTAGAATTGTACTCATTATTTTATATTGTGTCTCCATGTTCTTCCTATGTTTATGACCAGGTGAGAAAGAGGTTTAGGGTTCCCATTCAGCCTTCACCTGTAACAGGGTTTAATTTTAAACACACTGTTTTAGCTCCCCCTTGATGAATCCTTATTCACCGCTTTCCAATTATAAGGCAAAGAAACCATCATAAACAGGCTTTCCTAGGTTTAATGAAGAAAAGTTGAAATTTATTAAACTTAAACTCAAATTCAGTTAACGCCTACAGATACACGATGTGTCCACGCTAGCATTCACACGTGATACAAACATGCAGATAGAGACAAAAGAGAAGAAAATAAAGTGGAAAAGTTTGAGGCAATATCTGAAGAGGTTTTGTTACGGTTCTTCGAGCTCACTGTAGAGTCCTTGATTGTAGGTAGATCTTGCTTTTCGTTGGGGCCCAGTATTATTCTTAAACCTTGTTCACTGTAGGAGACTTTTCTCTCTTGGGGTTCATGTGTCTTCAGTGGATTCAGAGGCTTGAGAGAAAGAGATGGAAGCAGGCAGAAAGGAGAGAGATCTTCTCAGTCCAGGAGCAAAAAGACTTTCTGCCCAAACTGTTTGTACAAATTCAAAAAAACTCAGGTTGCCCAACAGCTTAGTCATGTGACTAACTGGTCTGACCACGTCCGTTTGTGTATTTCGCCATCTTCGCAGTCAACCTGGAATGTGAGCTCCCTCGCCTTCAATGTCTGGTGATCAAATATCCATTGTGGGTTGAATGTCAGGGAATGGCTGCTTTGTCCTTCCAAACACTGTTACTATGCAAATGTCTTTTCCAGCCATGGCTGATCTGTTTTAACAAGTCCTTTCTTAACTCCAGTAACAGTTTAAAATCAATGTTCATGACAAAATTAATGTGCCTCATTCTTGGCAGGTGGGGGCCTAGCATACCACCCTACCAAAATGGATCAGTTCACATTTCTCTGCATTGAACTTCATCTGCCACTTGTCTGCCCATTCCACCAACTTGTCTATGTCCTTTTGCAGTTCTAACTATCTTCCTCAGTTCACAATGCTTCCAAGTTTTGTATCATCTACAAACTTTTAAATTGTGCCCTATACACCAAGGTCTAGGTCATTAATATATATCAGGAAAACCAAGGGTCCCAACACGGACTCCCGGGAACCTCCACTACAAACCTTCTTACAGCCCAAAAAACATCAATTAACACTACTCTTTGTTTTTTGTCGTTCAGCCAATTCTGTATCCATTTATTCCACAAGCTGTAACTTTGCTCAAGTCTGTTATGTGGCACTGTATCAAACACCTTATAGAAGTCCACATACACTACATTAACTGCATTACCCTCAACAACCCTCTCTGTTACATCTTCAAAAAACTCCAAGTTTGTTAAACATAATTTTCTGTTACAAAATCCATGCTGGCTTTCTTTAACCTTTATTTGTCCATGTGACAATTAATTTTGTCCCAAATTACTCTTTAGAAGCTTCCCACCACCCAAGTTAAACTGACTAGCCTGTAGTTGCTGGGCTTACCTTTACACCCTTTGTAACGTTTGCAATTCTCCAGTTCTTTGGCACCACCCCCAAGTCAAAGGAAGACTTCACATTCTGTCTGTCTGTCTCTCTCTCTCTTCAGTATTCTTGGATGTTTCTCATCCAGTCCTGGTGCCTAATCCACTTTAAGTACAGACAGCCTATCTAATACTTATCAATTTTAAACCCTTCTACTGTCTGAATTACCTCCTCTTTCAACATTGCCTGGGTTGTATCCTCTTCCTTGGTATTCATTTAATACCTCAGCTATGCCCTCTGCCTCCATATGCAAATCCCCTTGTTGGTCCCTAATCGGCCCCACTCCTCCTTTTACCACCCTTCTCTATTAATATGTCTATAGAAAACTTTGGGATAAACATAACTAAATAACAGGGCTATTTACAACAACTGTGTTCACTCCTATTCACTGATTATTTTCTTTGCCCAGTTTATATACAGCACCATGTTTAAAGCTCAATACTGCATATCATTTTTTGCATCTTATTTTCATATTTTACAGTAAGTTTAAAATTTTACATTTGTCAGTATAATTCAAAACATGCAATACATTTGCAACAAAAAATACTTGTCTTACTGTGAAGTAATTGTGAATATTCCCAATAAGTGAGCAAAATATGAGAAAATAAACCATTGTTTAACAGGAAAACTCAAAACGTGGCAGGGGCATGTATTGCAAGGTGAGGGATTATGTCATATATAGGTTATGGTCCAATTAGTTCCCTTCAGATTCTTTTTTTTTTGTCAATAT
Source organism: Heterodontus francisci (assembly GCF_036365525.1). NCBI lineage: Eukaryota > Metazoa > Chordata > Chondrichthyes > Heterodontiformes > Heterodontidae > Heterodontus > Heterodontus francisci. The sequence goes on from NC_090374.1 coordinate 122,055,235, forward strand.
TTTGGTTTGGCACACACTGGCATAAGGTATGGTAATTCGTTCTATAATGCTGTCTTTGGAAGCCATACAAAGCAGTACTTTATATGGAGTTTACTTTACATGATTTTCCTGTGGACAAGGAAACTATAAATGATGCATGCTTTATCACGGGACACAATTTATTGTTCTAGTAAGAGGCACTGAGCTTCCACAAACAGAGAAAAGGTATAATTTACCACTAACTTTTCATAGGTTACCGTAAATCATATTTAAAGTGTTGATGCGGTTTTTCCCTTGCACCCCAATTTGTATATCCCTTACGTTGCACATCATTGCCTGACCTACTTGGAGGTAGCATAATTTATTGGAGGTAAACAAAAGCTTCAAGTGACTTCTCTTTCCCTCTTTTTTTTCTGCCAATTTTCACGTCTCTTGGGGATACTTGGTATGGGCATAGTTGCTTAAATGTCAACCACTACCCAATACCTTAGTCAAGACTCAGACACGATTTAATTATTACTTGAATATGAGTACTGGACCATGGCATTTTGGTCAAACTCAACCCAGTCCCTGCATACGCGCACATCCAGCAGGATTCTAGAAAGAGTAGGAATCCTGACTGATTTTCACTTGCCTAACTTCGAGATACCGAAGTCAACTTAGCTTCTACGCACAGGGGATGATGATGATGATAACAGTGCCTGGGAACTCTATATTTGGAGAGGTGGCGGCAGGGGGGAAAGTGGGAGGAAGCCTTTTAATCTGGATTCACTAGGTAATGTCGAAAGAGTAGCTTGGGTGTTAGGAAGCGGCAGCAGTACGTTACTGGCAAGAGATCCACTAACTATTGTATTCCTTCACCTTTTGAGCTCAATTTTTTTTTTGGCCCTTGCCTATTGTTTCAAAAAAAAAAACTACACAACAAATGCACCAGGACGGAGCTAGGTAACTGGCATTTAGCAGTAGTGGGAAGTGATCCTGAAATTTAGCAAGATTGCAGTGGGGTTCCTGGAGTTTTTCAGCATGGCATCTGGATCTTGCATTTTGACTGTACTCAGTGCATGCTTCAGAGGTTTGACAATGTTAGTGAGTTTCTGGATTTGCAGTATGGTAAAGATCAAAGTTCACTGCCCCTTTTGCCATTTTCTCCACTTGATTTTTCTGTCCCTCTTCCATTCTATTTTTCTCTCCTGTAGTTCTTTCCCTATTGCATTCTTTTATAGTTTTCTCTGTGCCGTATTACTTCCCTGCAGTGATATGATCTTTCCTAAGTTTTACTCAGCATTTCTTGCTCTGCTGCAACTTATTTTTCACCAGTGCTTTTATATTGTGTACCTTTTTTACTTATGCCAGGAATTATGTTGCTTTGTGGTGGGAAGCAGAGCTAACTTCAAGTGCGGGAAGGTGGCTGAAAGGAGACAATAGGCCATTGGAGGACCTGAGCCTCAGGTGCACACGTATATCCAGCTGAAATTATTTATATATTTTTGGAAGAATTTTGGTTCCCGGAGGCTGCAGAGTTTGATGCAGCAGAAGCTTTGGAAGTGAAGAAAAAGAAAAGTGGGCCCATCAGACATGTCTAGATCTTAGAATTCGCAACTATGCATACAAAATAACAGATGATGAAAGAAACAGGCTACAAAGGCGAAGGCTACAGCACTGCAGAGGAACAACAACCAGCTTCTCAACCTAAATGGACCTCCAATGAAAAGCATTATTTTCAAGGAGTATAATGTGGGAAAACGTGAAGTTGTTCACTTTGGCAGGAAGAATAATAAAGCAGAGCATTACTTAGATGGAGAATGACTGCAAAATTCCGAGGTGCAGAGGGATCTAGGTGTTCCAGTGCATGAGTCACAAAGTTAGTATGCAGGTACAGCAAGTCATAAAAAAAAAAGGCTAATGGAATGCTGTCCTTTATTCTGAGAGGAATTGAAAATAAAAGTAAGGATGTTATTATTCATATACAGGGCATTGGTGAGACTACATCTCAAATACTGTGTGCAGTTTTGGTCTTATTTAAGGAAGGATGCAAATGCATTGGAGGAAGTTCAGAGGAGGTATACTAGATTTGATACCTGGAATGAGCAGGTTGTCTTATGAGGAAAGGTTGGACAGACTGGGCTTGTTTTCACTGAAGTTTAGAAGAGTGAGGGGAGACTTGATTGAAGTTTTTATAAGATCCTGAACGCTCTTGACCAGGTGGATGTGGAGAGGATGTTTCCTCTTGTGGGTGAGTCCAGAACTAGGGGTTGCCCTTCTGGACAAAGATGAGGAGAAATTTTTTCTGACGGTTGTGCGACTTTGGAACACTCAGACTTAGAAGATGGTGGAGGCGGGGTCATTGAATATTTTTAAGGGAGGTAGAAAAAGATTCTTGTTGGCAAAGGGAATCAAAGGTTATCAGGAGTCGATGGGAGTGTGGAATTTGCGACACAAACAGATCAGCCATGATCTTACTGAATGGCGGAGCAGGCTTGAGGGGCCGAATGGCCTACTCCTCCTAATTCGTATCTTCGTATTATTCAAAGTGCTCCAAGGCCTAAAGGACAATTTTATGTGTACGTTCTAGCATGTGAAATTTAGTTTTTTAAAAATTATTATAAATAAGCCTTTTGATGGCAGACTGGAGGGTTTGGTGGTGGAAATTTGCAGATTTAAAAAAAAATCCAGACTTGATGGGTTGGTTTCCAGGTCTGAAATTTTCATGAGACTGCATAGCCACAGAGATGTGGTTTGTTAGTTTTTAATAGGCTGAAATAAAACAAACAATAAGGTGTTTATTCTGGTGCATTTAACGTACTGTAGACAGATACTGGTGAATCGCCAATGGCATTGATCACATGAAGTTAGAGGATTTAAGGGCCGATAATGAGACTTTTGTTGCCAATGACACTGATGTGCCCTACCCACATTATGCGTCACTGAGGCCTGCTCTGAGCCATTGGCATGGGGCACTATAATGTCACGAAGCATGCTAGGCTCATCATGCCTATTTCTTAAATAAATGACTGATTCTCTGTTACGGACTGGTGGAACATGACAGGGATGTTTTCCCTTTTTCGCCTCTCAACTGACCGAAGACAGCATTTTTATTAGAAATGTGTTTCATCCCCGAGCATTTTTAATGGTAAACAAACAAATTACAGGTTTTCTCATAGGTTTAAAGAAAGATAAATGTTTATTAAACAATACCTGAAAATATTCACAACTTCACCCACTCACACATGCACACATACAACAAAAGATTGAGATTAAAAGATAGCATGCATTTCGGGCTGATGGTTTTATTAAAAAAAAAGAGTTCATTCTGAAACCTTGTTTGTTTCCCCCGAGAGGAAGATTTAAAAACCATGCAGGCCACTTTTTTGCTTTTTCCTGGTTCACTGACATCAAACTTCGGAAAGTTTCATGTGGACGGATGCTTTGCTGCAGACATCTTTGGTTAAATCTCCGTCACAGTTCAATGGCAAAAATCCTGTTGCAATTGCTCAAGTAGGAAGTTTCAAGGTCACCTTTCGTCTCTGCCTCTAGGTATTTTAAAGATGGTATTCTGGCAGGGTCCTTCTGGCTGGGATGGGTCTCTCTTCCTTATGACTTCTGGTTTTCTGCACTGAAAAAGTCTCCTATTAAAACTCCTTATCAGAGACTTGGTTTCTGTCAGATGACCATTGTGTTTTCATAAATGGTGTTTGGTGTGCCATTGTTGGGTTTGGATGTTGCTCATCTCCATGTCAGCTTGATTAAACTGGTGTTTTTCACACCCTTTATCCTGAGTTTGAGTCTTCCATGTCTGCAAAGTCATTGTTAGCCTAACTTGGAGAGGTAGCCATTAATGCTGAATGGGCCATTTACATTTCTAATGCTTTCTTCAACACTTGACCAGACATGACAATTGGTTCAGGGTCCAGCAGCTACCATGTGTATTCCCAGTACAGCAGAGGTCACCTGACCTCTTACTCCATTTTGTTTTGCAGCAAAATGTCTGTTTTGAGTTCAATTCGTCCGTTCATTTTATAGTTCATAACTTCTCCTTGCATGAGTGTGGCACCTCCCAAAATGCATCTGGAGCCCCTGAGTAGTACTGCAGATGTATAGTTTCTATTTGGCAAGAGTGTTTTAGGAAAGACACTAGGAAATGGAACTATTTGCTGACAGGTTACCCTTTCCTTCCAATATGACCATGCGGGTCAATGAAAAGAGATGTTGTATCCTGGTTCATCTATAGGTTTTAAAAAAATGGCATTGTATAGGCTGCCAGCAACCCTTCTACTGTCAGTACTGCCTGACATTCTAGCTGCCCAACCCCATGCCATTCGCAGTTCATTTGGGGGCAGGTACATGCAGCATGAAGCAGCATTCCCTGTATCTTTATGCTGGACCCTATATTAGCTCCACAGTGTTTGATAACAACTCTAATATTATACCATTTAACTTGCAACATATTATTTCTTTGCTAAGGTGGAGTCATGTCAATTGGTGTGCACTATTAAGGTAACAAGATCTAATTACTGTCAGTAGACCTTTCGGAAAGGTCATCGATCTGAAACGTAAAGTCTGTTTCCCTCTCCATAGATGGTGCTAGTCCTGAACGTTTCCTAAATGTTATGTTTTTATTTCAGATTTCCAGCATCCACAGAATTTTGCTTTCGTAATCTATTTTAGTAATGTTTCTTGAGATCAATGTTGGCCAGGACACCTGCGAGAACTCCCCTGTTCCTTTTCAAGTAGCAACGCAGAATCTTTTATGCTAAGCTGAAAGGGCAGACAGCTCATAGTTTAACATGAAAGTCAGCACCTCAAACAATGCAGCACACCCTGAGTACTGCACTGAAGTGTCAGCCTAGATTATGTCTCTAGAGTGGGTTTGAACCCACAACATTCAGAGACTCAGGTGAGTGTTACCACCGAGCCAAGAAGGACACCTATATATTAAGTGTTTTGCACGCAAGAAGCAGCCAAAAAAATGTTGAGCACTGTTTTGCTGCTATTTTCACAGGGCATTTACATTCTGATCATATCTCCAAACTTTCAAAATCATATTAAATGCCCACAATTTAAAAACTGAATATTCGGTCAAGAAATTGAAGAGTTCTATCAGATTTGCACTGCAAGAAAAGCAACAATAAATATAGTCACAAGCTGGCTTTATATCTCAAGATCATTTATTATTAATGGAAAGCAACTTTTAGTAAAGCAATTTAACTGGGTAGCACTATAACAAAACCATCAAGATCATTAGTGGAAATTAAACATCCTCTATAGCCTGGGGAAACAGGTGTACTTTCAGACTGTTTTTTAATTGGGTGAGGGAGTTTTAACCATGGGGTGTATTACTATACATTTAGTGGTCAGTATTCATGCTCTAGAACCCACTTGTGAACAAAAAAATTAAAGGGTGGAATGTTTTCCAGACATCACTAAAACCTTTTTCAATTTTCGACCAAAAGAAAAATCGAAGTATGGAAAAAGAGGCTTCAGCAAAATTTATATTGTGCAACATTGCTTATTTGTTCAGAAATTACATAATAATGCAGACTTTGAGCTTCACCTTCAGAGCCTTCAATTTAGGCACTAATTAAAAGCAGACTCAAACAAGGCAATGTCACTTGCACTATCCACCACAATTCTATCAACTGCAGAATTTAGATCTACATGGAGTAAATGTAAAAACTGCACCACTTACAAAGTGGAATAAAAAAGTAAATTCCATAAAATACACGAATATAAAGCCAACTTTTATTTAAACAAGGTCAGTTCAATATTAAATGGAAATAATGTTAATATGCACCAAATATTTTCCAACACATCTTGCATGTTTACTATAGGTTTAGAGTCTACAACATAGAAACACGCCATTTGGCCCAACTGGTCTAGGACAGTGTTATTGCTCCACACAAGCCTCCTCCTACCTCTCCTCTTCTAATCCTATCAACATATCCTTCTATTCTTTTCTCCCTCATGTGTTTATCCAACTTCCCCTTGAATGCATCTATGCATTCTTCATGCGTTAACCTAGGCAGCGTGTGTCTGCAGGACATTTGACCATGGTGGGCATAAGAGGGAAGCCTGCCCATCTTCTCATCTGAACTTTACAGCAGGAAAACTGCCATACAATAGCTATAAACAAATCACCATTACCCCAGCGCCTCTGAATTTGATAGCCTTATCCTTGCATTGCCTCATCCCTCCCTACCTCTCTAACCCTACAACTCCCTGCATCCTAACTCACCATGTCTTTGACTCTGGCTCAATACATCACCCCCTCTCTTCACCCTACCACACACAAATTCACACCCTAAACTACTCTACCTATCCCTCCTGCTTTAAGACTCTCCTTCAAATCCATGTCTTTGACCAAGGTTCTTGTCACTCTTCCTAGTCTCCCTTTCCATCAATTTTTTTTCCTCCTATAAATGGCACTATATAAATGCAAGGTTTTATTACATACAATGTACAGCAAGAAACAGACCATGCCAGCATTTACACTTCACACAAGCCTCTCCCACCCCTCTATCAGCATAACCTTCTATTTCCTTTTTCACTTCACTAGCTTCCCCTTAAATACATTTATACTACTTCCCTCAGCCACTCTATATGAAAGCAAGTTCCATTCTAATCATTCTCTGGGTAAAATGGTTTTTCCTGAATTCCCTATTGGATTTAGTAGTGAATCTCTGCTATTTGTGGCCCCTAGTTTTTAGACTCCCCACAAGCGGAAACATCTTATCCACATCTACCCAATTGAACCCTTTTATAATTTTTAAACACCTCTATCAGGTCATCCCTCAACCATCTCTTTTCTAGAGAAAAGAACTCCAGCCTGTTCAATCTATTGCTGTTGTATCACCACTTCAATTGTAGATTTGACAGCATGCCTGAATTGCCTGCCGTGGCTATGAAGGCATATTTTCACAATCTAAGTCTACTTACTGCAAAAGGCCATTGCTGACAGACTCTAGAAACTCTGTGATTAGAGTTTCGTCCAAACCATCTTCATGACAAGTCAGAAGAGCTTCCAGCAATGGAACAACCTCCGGTAAAGTGACAATAGGTAAGCAGAGAACAGAGATGCTCCTCCGTTGTTCTGGTGGTAACCTACAAAAAAAAAAGTCTCAAATGAAAAAAGCAATCTTCCTAATAATTCATAACATGAATAGAAAATGCTGGAAATACACATCTGTCTGCTTCTGAAAATAGTTAACGTTTTGAGTAAACTTCATTAGAACACAGATGTACTTGCTCTAATCTTCTCTTTTCAGATGCTGATGGACCTTTGTACTTGCATCACAATTGTCTTTATTTCAGATTTAACCATCTAACAAGTACTTGTCAGACTTTAGGCTTGCACTAAATGCTCCTTGCGAGCAGAGATGGAAACAAAGTCCATGGAGGAAAAGGATGAGTCAGAAATTGAACTGTACAGAGATGATATTTCAGATTCCACCATTGAGAAAGAAATTAGGGCAAAATATTTACAATAACCATATTTGCAACTATTGTATATACTGGGAATACAAGGAAACTCAGTTAGCATCTGTCCCAGGTTTCAAAATGCACCTGTTTCTGAATTTCAATGTTGTCTTCCACCAAAATAATGCTTCTATTGCAAAAGTGCTGACAAAGTATAAGTCGTGCTCTAAATGATAGGAATTGGACTTGTAAATCAGACCCAGCTGTATTGAAGGCATCAAAATCGCTTTCAATACATCGCAGATTCAATTGACTTGATGGGCTGGCTTTTATAGAGGCCGCAATGTCAGGATCCGTGGTGGGGTGGGGGGCGGATGAGGCCCGCCACGGGCCTCAACGCCGGCAGAGCCTGTCCAAATATTGCCGGAGGCGGCAAGGCCTCGGGGCAGCTCCCCCGCTGCTCAACGATGGGACTGTCATTTAAATATTCAAATAAATTTACTTACTTGTGTTATGACCAGGTGAGGAAGGGGTCTCAGGCTCTCCTTTCGCCCCTTTTCTGGTTTGACCGCAACAAAGTTTATCTTTTTAATAGCGATTTAACTAAACAATTCAGTGAGCACTTGCTCCTATTACTCAAATACATACTTGCATATGAACTAATCAGACAGTTTTTCTTGAGTTTAAATAAGAAAGATGTAAGTTTATTAATCATATCACTCAACTGGTTAAAATTATTAAAATACGTGATGCATCCACACTCACATTCTCACACAAATAGATTACAGAGAGGCAAAACAGGGTTGGGAAGTTGGAGTAGTGTTCTTCATGAAAATGGAATTTAAATACTGAGTCTGTGTCTTTAATTGAAATTAAATTCTTGAAGTCCGTGCTAAGCCACATGCAGAATCTGGGCTTGCTTCTCTGGTTTCAGAAGGTCAAAGAGGGCTTTATCCGTGTCCTCTTTGTAGCTGACTGTGAGGATCTGTGGATTTGAGGTGTAGCTGCAGCCAAGGCTTCCCTGGGACTTTGCTGGAGAAGGAGACGCTGTTTTCTTCCTGGGTCTCAGTTACTCACTGCTTTCTGAGGCACAATTCACAAACTCCCAGAGTTACACAGGTAGTCATGTGATGTGACCACCTCTTTGTGTTTGAAACAGAAGTTTCCAGAAGGTTTTTTTTTTAAATTCAAAGTTCTCCTCTCAAGCTGTGCAAACATACATGTCGGGCAGGTTTGGCTCTTTTAAAGTCAATTGGGTGTCAATGCTTTTGACAATCAACATTGACAAAACCATTCTAAGTAATTTAATCAGAGAGCCCCCCCCCCCATTGTTCTGGCTAGACTGGGTAATTACCTCTGTCTCCAGTCAGCCTTTGGCTTTTCATGGGCAAATTCATATGAGGCCATCTTTAGCTGCTATGTTCTGATTTTCAAAAGTTATTTGTAATAATGTCCAGTAAAAGTCTCAGGCAAAGTTCCATACGACGAGATTAATATTTCCAGTTGGCATATGGGGTTTGTTATACCTGCATTAATGGCTTTCCCACTGCCTCCTGAAGTGCCGCCGCAATCTTCATCTCGGTGGCCGGCACTGTCGCATTTTCAGATCACCGTCCGGGGAAACGAGATGCAACACTGGTAGGGAGGAGGTAGGTTTATCAGTTTGGGGGGGGTGTGGGGGGTGGTGGTGAGCCAAATGAACGTCAAGGGTGTAGGGAATGGTGGGAAGGGTTAGAGTTGAAAGTTTGTACAGTTTGGGGGTGGGGGTGGGTTAGGTCAGATTATGAAAGTAGTGCTTTTTTTTGGGAGGGGGGAATGGCAAATAATTAATTCAACTGATATTGAGGTGTGGGAGAGGGACAAAAGAAATGTATTTATTTTCATTCGTTCAATGTTTCTTTAAATATTTAAATTTACCGGTAGGGCTAACAGCCCTTTAAAAATAGCACCCGGCCTGCATATAGGCAGCTGCCGCCATTGCCAGGTATGGACAGCCTGCTCCTCCACGTGATTGGGGGGAGGGCGGCCCACCCCAGCTATTTAAATGAGCCACCACGCTTGGAATCGCAGTGGCTGACGTGCAGCCCGCATGAGCGGGCCGCCATTGTTTTTGCCCGCCACCAATTTTGGCGGTGGGCTTATAAAATTCAGCTCGATATATTTCACTCTACAAAAGGCACAAACAATTAATTCCATTCCACAGAAATATTGATTAATAGCCAGAGTAAAATAGTCAATAAACTCTGTTCCATTCAGCCACAGAATCTGCTACAGTTCTCTATCAGTGTGACCACTGTGCTAAGTTAAGAATAACAGATGAGAAAGGAACAAAGTAAAAGATATAATAAAAAGAAAAAAAATCCAAATAAAATAGTCAGAAATCAGGTGATGCCTGTTTAAGTCTTACTTCCACTTTAAAGAATGTATGTATTTTATGTGGGTAATAATGAATTGACAACTGTACTGTACTGGGCTATACACATCAACAGGAGACCCAATACTGTTAGCACTACTGAAAGCTAGTCTGCACCTCTTAAAGGGAAGATGCATTGTGGCTGCTGCAGGTGCTGACATCATTCAGCATAGTATTGTGCAACAACGAACAATGAATGACCATGACCATATGCACCACACTGCATTGGAGGTCTTGGTGAAGGAGGTGGAAAGAAGGAGAGATGTCCTGTATCCACAGAGGGGCAGGAGGCCCTCCAGACACACAATGAGAAGGCAGTGGGAACAGATAGCTGCAGAGGTAAGTGGTAGGACTTTCACCCTGTGGGTCCGAATGCAGTACTGCAAGAAGTTCAATGACCTCACGTGTAGTCAAGGTCAGTGAACGCATCTTCAAACCCTATATCCTTACAACTGAACTACTAGCCTTAGCCACTGCTCAAATCACCAACAATCTTTTTTGTCCGTTCGTGGGATGAGCACATTTCTGGCAAGGCCAGGATGAATCTATTGAAGCTGACTGTATCCTCATACGTAATCCTTTCTCACATCCCGCTTCCCTCTCATCCCACAATCTCTTCTAACTTATTAGCAAGCTGCAGATAGTGTAACTATGCAATTCTTACTTGCTCTCCCACACCACACCTTATCCTTGTCCCTTTTTCCTTTCAGATACCCAAGTGCAACCTGCCCAGGAAGTGGAGGAAGAGCAAGAAGGTGTGAAGAAGACATGATGTTGCATGATTTCACACTCTCAGCCATTAGCTCAGAAAATGACACTGCACATATCTTAGAGGACAGATTGGAGTGTGCTGCAGCAGCAAGGACAGCATCGATGCCAGCTTGCCAAAGAGTGAAGCTGCCCATGAATTCTGCTACAGAAAGCTCAGATTAGCAATTCGATTGGCGGTCAGACTGTTGTCATCATGGCTGTGAATATCAGTATTCAAAGGGGCTTCTAGGGTGTTGCAACAGCCCAGCAATCTGCCCTCCAATAGATTATTAAACTTGCAGAGGTGCTACCCCAGGAAAGTGGCAGTGGCTCCATGAAGCATGAACCTGTAGTCCTCTCTCAGGAAGACAGCTTTCATCCTCTCACCCCTGACACTCTGCTCACGCCCAAGCTGCTGCCTTCCATGCCAAATTGGTGCAGCCATCAGGGTAGCAATGTGTAAGAGCAGTAGGGCAGGCAAAGGCAACAGAAAAAAGGCACTAAGTGAATGCACAAGGGTGACTAGTTTAAGTTTGCATGCAATATGGTGTAATTTAATTTCTAAATTTGGCTTTAAATGTGTATTTTGTGTTGGCTTTTATTTTTTCACTGGGGCCAAGAGAACTGATGGTCAGCAACTGAGGAAAGGAAAGGACTGTAGACTGTTGATGAATCAGGATTAAGGTCTGTATCGCACTTGAATTAGTTCTACATGTACAGTCCAGGCAGAAATGGGCCGTCTAGGTTGGAGCCTCTCCTCCTCCACTTCCTCCGCCCCAACTTCTCACCTGATAGATGGTGGCAAGAGCTGTTCCCTCATGATGGCAAGATTGAGCAGCCTATCGCCATGAACCTTGAGAACCTTGGCGGCACAGTGGCGCAGTGGTTAGCACCGCAGCCTCACAGGTCCAGCGACCCGGGTTCAATTCTGGGTACTGCCTGTGTGGAATTTGCAAGTTCTCCCTGTGTCTGCGTGGGTTTTCTCCGGGTGCTCCGGTTTCCTCCCACAGCCAAAAGACTTGCAGGTTGGTAGGTAAATTGGCCATTATAAAAAATTGCTCCTAGTATGGGTAGGTGGTAGGGAAATATAGGGACAGTTGGGGATGTAGTAGGAATATGGGATTAGTGTAGGATTAGTATAAATGGGTGGTTGATGGTCGGCACAGACTCGGTGGGCCGAAGGGCCTGTTTCAGTGCTGGATCTCTAAACTAAACTAAGCTAAAACCTTCAACTGCATGCCGAACTGAAGAAAATGCTCACTAAAAGTTAAGCAATAAAGTAATAAATGTGACAGAGAATCTAACTGGGAAAAAAAATCAAAATAGAAGTCATGTACAAAATTGTAATTGGGGTGTTCACTTAAATATTTTATATGTAACAGAGGAAACTGTTAACATTTATCTCAAGTATATTGGCCAAAAATATTGAAACTTTCTTTGCTCAGTTCTTCAGTCTCTTCAGCAACACCCCTGCTGCTGATCATACGGTATAGAGAAAGCTTAATCACCATTTTTATGAAGAAGACTGGGGCTGGGGAGGGGCATGGGGGAAGGAGTGGAGGGGTAAAAGCAGCGCTACACAGACTACGTCAATTCCCGGGGTGGTGCGCAGGCAACACCGCAGGCCACTACCTTGCACGGCCTGCGGCACTGCCTGCACTGGGGAATTGAAGCAAGTCTAGCGGCACTACAGGAACTGATTTTTCCCCCAAGGAACTGTTTGACAAGTGTTAAGATGTGTTAATAACATTTCTTAGGAGTTGGGAGAAATTTAGGTGTCCTCAATGGAGGTCAGGTATCCAATCAAGTTCAAAACTAACACTCAGCAATTCAAAGGGGCGCATGCTCAAAGTCTGATCAAGTAAATCATGAGTTTTTGATTTGCGATTGGTTTTTATTGTAGTGAGCTGATTCAGATTAGTTTCACACATGCAAGCATAATGCTTCAGTTATATTTTAACCTTTTATATGTACTGCAAAAAATATATATGCAGTTACAAAAATGGAGGGCTACTAGGAAGAAATAAGTACATACCAAAGCCCCAAAATTTCACATGTTTCTACTGGTCTCCTACTGTCACGCCAATGGAACACAACAGAAAATGGCATGCACCCAGTTGCAAGGTTTCTAAAATTTTCTGACATGCATAGTAATAGACAAACTTCCATCTGGTCCTTACAAGAGAAATGTCATCAAGGGATGTTGTCTCTATATGGAAGGGGTCTCAGGGAGACATAACCAACCTCCAAACCCCAATGGTGTACGGGCCCACACAATAACTGTGCCCATAGTGACTCTTGAGCCAAACTATCCTATGCAAATTAGGTGCCCTCCCACTAATTCCTCCAGCTCCAGCACTGAAAAGCACCAGAAGATGCAATCCCAGTGTAACTGACAGAATTGTATCTCAAGGATTTTCAGGGTCCAGACCTGGTCACTTTTCTCCCATGGACATCTCTTCTAGCCCATAGCATTAAAAAGTTACTTTGCCATTCCAAGACATCTGTGGATTTCACCAAAACAAAACACGAATCATGATCCCAGAAGCTACATGCACGAAACCCTTCTTAACTGAAAAATCTTAACATTTATGCTGTTCTGCACAGTGCATATGTGGCATAAATCAAACTCTGTTAAGCTATTAAAACTACTTGTTTGGCAAAGAGAAGTTTTTGAAAAACACCGCTAAATGATTAATGTCTCCTAGCATTGAGTCACTGGAAATACTAAGATTACAGTCATTTTTGTTTCTAACTGAGTAGTTTTAAAAACAGCCAGTTGTTCCATTACCATAACTTAAAAAAAATAGTGTAGGAGGGGTACAACTTGATCTTGCTCTTCATTAACACTCGTGAAATACTGGAAGGGAGCATTTGCTAGAGTGCCAAGCCTCCAGCTAGGCACAGTGTGTGTTACTGGCTTTGTTGTTGCAGACGCTGTGTCCTAAGAAACTATAGAAATTAATCCTGATGAGATCCTTTCTCCTTAAAATGAGACAGAATTTCTATAGACACAACACCACAAACTAGTTGGAATTATTGCATTGCAAAAAAAAACTTGTGACGGAACCTATAACTATACCTGGGTATAATGATAATAGTGTTTTTTAATTATAAACGGAGTTTTATGTCCCCAGTTATCCCTTATTAAATAAAATTTAAAAATCTTTGGTATATGAAGTCCTTTGCCACAGACGTGATAAGGCACCAGAAAAATGCAAATTCCTTCTTTGAATTATTCAGAATTATTAGTAATTATTATAGAGAACATTGCTTCAGGAAAAATGCATAGCAAGCATCTTGATTTATAAACAACTTAAAAAATCAAAATAATTGTTATGGATTTTGTTCTAAACCAATTTTCTGTAGTTTATACAGTTTTAAATACAATGGCAATTACAAAATAAGGAATAACAGGTTAGTGCATTGTATGACCAGATTTAATAATATCCAATAAATGCCCTATTAACAAGCTCCTTTTTTGCCGGGGGCATCAACAAACTGCACCATGTAATGACAAAATGCTGGTTCACACTCGAAGATCTGCATCGCAAGTTCCAACTGAAGCCAAGGTGCTACAGGAAGATACAAAATGGCAACGTTCGTGGAGCGAGGGGGAAGCTTCACTGTTCTTCAGGCACTTCCTAATATTCAACCACAGAGCGGTATGAATGGAGGTTTTAAGAGTAGCTAACCTGTCCACCCCTTCATCTATAGCGGAATATACTAATCTAAGGAATAGTGGGAGCAATATGTATACTTCTGTATTAAAATAAAAGCATTGTTTAGGATAAACTGAAGCCATGTTTTCTGAACATAGAAATGATTGGTTCTATTCATGATAATGCTGGGGAGGCGGAGGCGTTGTGGTATTGTCACTGGACTAGTAACCCAGAGACCCAGGGTATTGCTCTGGGGACATGGGTTCGAATCCCACCATGGCAGAAGGTGAAATTTGAATTCAATTAATAAATCTGAAATGAAAAGCTAGTTTAATGATGGCCATGAAACCATTGTCGATTGTTGTAAAAACCCATCTGGTTCACTAATGTCCTTTAGGGAAGGAAATCTGCTGTCCTTATCTGGTCTGGCCTACATGTGACTCCAGACACACAGCAATGTGGTTGACCCAACCTCTCTCTATTGTATCAAACCGCTACGACATCAATAAGGAATGAAACTGGACCGCCCGGCATCGACCTAGGCACTGGAAACCCAGCCCTGTCAACCCTTACTACCATCTGGGGACATGTGCCAAAGTTGGGAGAACTGTCCCACAGACTAGTCAAGCAACAGCCTGACAGTCATACTCACCAAATCGGACCTGACAGACAATGTCCCAGACACCATCATCACTGGGTATGTCCTGTCCCACCAGCAGGACAGACCCAGCAGAGGTGGTGGCACAGTGCTATACAGTCAGGAGGGAGTTGCTCTGGGAATCCTCAACATTGACTCTGGACCTCATGGTCTCATGGCATCAGGTCAAACATGGGCAAGAAAACCTCCTGCTGATTACCACCTACTGCCACCAACCACCCCCCCCCCCCCCCCCCAGCTGATGAATCAGTACTCCTCCATATTGAACACCACTTGGAGGAAGCACTGAGGGTGGCAGAGCACAGAATGTACTCTGGGTGGGGGATTTCAATGTCTATCACCAAGAGTGGCTCAATAGCACCACGACTGACCGAGCTGGCAAGTCCTAAAGGACATATCTGCTAGACTGGGTCTGTGGCAGCTGGTGAGAGAACCAACAAGAGGTAAAAACATACTTGACCTTGGCCTCACCAATCCACCTGCCGCAGATGCATCTGTCCATGACAGTATTGGTAGCAGTGACCACCGCACAGTCGTTGTGGAAACAAAGTCCCGTCTTCACATTGAGGATACCCTCCATCATGTTGTGTGGCACGACCACTGTGCTAAATGGGATAGATTTCGAACAGATCTAGCAATGCAAAACTGGGCATTCATGAGGCGCAGTAGGCGATCAGCCGCAGCAGAATTGTACTCGACTACAATCTGTAACCTCATGGCCCAGCATATTCGCCACTCTACCATTACCATCAAGCCGGGGGACCAACCCTGGTTCAATGAAGAGTGCAGGAGGGCATACCAGGAGCAGCACCAGGCATACCTCAAAACGAGGTGTCAACCTGGTGAAGCTACAAGCCAAGACTACTTGCATGCCAAACTGCATAAGCAGCATGCGATAGACAGAGCTAAGCGATCCCATAACCAACGGATCAGATCGAAGCTCCGCTGTCCTGCCACATCCAGGTGTGAATGGTGGTGGACAATTAAGCAACTAACTGGAGGAGGTGGCTCCACAAATATTCTCATCCTCAATGATGGGGGAGCCCAGCACATCAGTGCTAAATATAAGGCTGAAGCATTTGCAACAATCTTCAGCCAGAAGTGCCGAATGGATGATCCATCTGGGCCGCCACCTGAACTCCCCAGCATCGCAGATGCCAGTCTTTAGCCAACTCGATTCACTCCACGTGACATCAAGAAACGACTGAAGGCACTGGATACTGCAAAGGCTATGGGCCCTGACAATATTCCAGGAAGAGTACTGAAGACGTGTGCTCCAGAACTTGCTGCACCCCTAACCAAGCTGTTCCAGTGCAGCTACAACACTGGCATCTACAATGTGGAAAATTGTCCAGGTATGTCCTGTACACCAAAAGCAAGACAGGTCCAACCCGGCCAATTACCGCCCCATCAGTCTACTCTCAATCATCAGCAAAGTGATGAAGGTGGCATCAACAGTGTTATCAAGCGGCACTTGCTTAGCAATAACCTGCTCAGTGACGCTCAGTTTGGGTTCCACCAGGGCCACTCAGCTCCTGACCTCATTACAGCCTTTGTTCAAACATAGACAAGATAGCTAAATTCAAGAGGTGAGGTGAGAGTCACTGCCCTCAACATCAAGGCAGCATTTGATCGAGTATGGCATCAAAGAGCCCTAGCAAAACTGGAGTCAATGGAAATCAGGGAAAACTCTCCACTGGTTGGAGTCTTACCTAGCGCAAAGGAAGATGGTTGTGGTTGTTGGAGGACAACCATCTCATCTCCAGGATATCACTGCAGGAGTTCCTCAGGGTAGTGTCCTAGGCCCAAACAGGGGCCTAGGGGCGGCACAGTGGCGCAGTGGTTAGCACTGCAGCCTCACAGGTCCAGCGACCCGGGTTCAATTCTGGGTACTGCCTGTGTGGAATTTGCAAGTTCTCCCTGTGTCTGCGTGAGTTTCCTCCGGGTGCTCCTGTTTCCTCCCACAGCCAAAAGACTTGCAGGTTGATAGGTAAATTGGCCATTATAAATTGCCCCTAGTATAGGTAGGTGATAGGGTAGTATAGGGACAGGTGAGGATGTGGTAGGAATATGGGATTAGTGTAGGATTAGTATAAATGGGTGGTTAATGGTCGGCACAGACTCGGTGGGCCGAAGGGCCTGTTTCAGTGCTGTATCTCTAAATCAAATCAAAAATCAAATCTTCAGCTACTCCTTCACCTTCCTTCAATCATAAGATCAGAAATGGGGATGTTCGCAGATGATTGCACAATGTTCAGCACCATTCGCAACACCTCAGATGCTGAAGCAGTCCATGTAGAAATGCAGCAAGACCTGGAAAATATCCAGGCTTGGGCTGGATAAGTGGCAAGTAACATTCACGCCACTTAAGTGCCAGGCAATGGCCATCTCCAACAAGAAAGAATCTAACCATTTCCCCTTGATGCTCAATGCTATTATGATCACTGAATCCCCCACTATCAACACCCTGGGAGTTACCATTGACCAGAAACTGAACTGCAGCAGCCACATAAATAACGTGACTACAGGAGCAGGTCAGAGGCTAGGAATCCAACGGTGAGTAACTCACCTCCTGACTCCCCAAAGCCTCCTACAAGGCACAAGTTAGGAGTATGATGGAATACTCTCCAATTGCCTGGATGGCTGCAGCTCCAACCACACATAAGAAGCTTGACACCATCCAGGACAAAGCAGCCCACTTGATTGGCACTCCCTCCACCACCGATGCAGTGTGTACCATCTACAAGATGTACAGCAGAAACACAGCACGGCTCCTTCAACAGCACCTTTCAAACCTGTGGCCTCTACCACCTAGAAGGACAAGGGCAGCAGATGCATGGGAACACCACCATCCCCTCCAAGCCACACACCATTCTGACTTGGAACTATATTGCCGTTTCTTCACTGTGCTGGGTCAAAATCCCAGAACTCCTTTCTTAACTGCACTGTTGGTGTACCTACCACCCTACATGGACTGCAGCGGTTCAAAGCAGCGACTCACCGCCACCTTCTCGTGCAATTCGGGATGGGCAATAAATGCTGCCCTAACCAGCAACGCTCACGTCCCACGAACGAATAAAACTCTGTTACAGTTCAAATCTTTAGAGAACAGGGATTCTCCCCACTGCACCCAGTAAAGACATTTAAACCAATGTCAAGTAGGTTTAAATAGTGCCTCTAGGCACTCAGTGTACAAGATTTAACATAACAGTGGGGTTATATACCATGCAGTGTCACCTCTCCAGGGTGCTTCATCGCACATCTCTCCAAAATCAGGTTTACACTGAAGCTAAACTAGCAATATGAACACATCCTATTACATTATCAGTACATGAATTTCTCCCTCTATTAAGAGGGCTGAAAGATTTAGCATGGTGAAACTTGGCCTAGATTTTAAATTGTAATCTTTAGTAAATATAAAAGTGATCACTGTTTATTGAGATGTGCATTTAAATAATTTCACATTATGTCTCAAACCTACCTTAGAAACATGGAACTTCCATCACACTGATAGCCTTGAAGTTCCTTAACCAAAGAGACGACCATCTGGAAGAAAAAAATGGTAATCAAAAACAATAAAAAAACATATCCTGAGCTATCAAACTTCCTTAACCACAAAGTGGATTTCACTCAGACTCTCCAGTGTTAAATAGTTTTCCATCGTGGCATAATAAATACTGCAAGTTACATATAAAAAGGAAGAAACAATCAGAAAGCGTAGCCAATAAAAAAAAAAATCAGCCTCCACTAATCTTCTCATCTTTCGGGCACTGCATTCCAGATCCTAACCACTCACTGCACGAGAAAATTTTTCCTCATTTTGC
Source organism: Heterodontus francisci (assembly GCF_036365525.1). Taxonomy (NCBI): domain Eukaryota; kingdom Metazoa; phylum Chordata; class Chondrichthyes; order Heterodontiformes; family Heterodontidae; genus Heterodontus; species Heterodontus francisci. The sequence continues at coordinate 122,073,934 of NC_090374.1, forward strand.
CAATCAGTTTAAATCTGTGGCCATTGGTTCTCAACCCTTCCACCAATGGAAACAGTTTCCGTCTATCTACTCTTGTCTGGACCCTTCATGATTTTGAACACCTCTATCAAATCTCGTCTCAACCTTATTTTTTTAAAATTTATTTAGAGATACAGCACTGAAACAGGCCCTTCGGCCCACCGAATCTGTGCCGACCAAGAACCACCCACTTATACTAACCCTACAGCAATCCCATATTCCCTACCACCTACCTACACTAGGGGCAATTTACAACGGCCAATTTACCTATCACCTGCAAGTCTTTGGCTGTGGGAGGAAACCGGAGCACCCGGCGAAAACCCACGCGGTCACAGGGAGAACTTGCAAACTCCACACAGGCAGTACCAGAATCGAACCCGGGTCCCTGGAGCTGTGAGGCTGCGGTGCTAACTACTGCGCCGCTTCTCTTAGCTAAGGAGAATAACCCCAGCTTCTCCAATATATCCATGCAAGTGAAGTCCCTTCTCTCTGGAATAATTCTCGTAAATTTTTTCTGCACCCTGTCATGCTAGGCCCCCACCTGCCAAGAATGAGGCACATTCATTTTGTCATGAACATTGATTTTAAACTGTTACTGGAGCAAGGAAATGACTTGTTAAACAGATCAGCCGTGGCTGGAAAAGACATTTTCATATTAACAGACGGTGCTCGTGTAGACAAAGGACCATTCCCTGACACATTCAACCCACAATGGATGTTGATCACCAGACAATGAGGGGGTAGGGAAGCGCATCCACAGGGGCCAGGACTGGTTGGACCAGCTGGTCACATGACTAACTGGCTGTTCCAGGGGTCTTTTGAACCAGCCCCAGAGAGTTTGAACTGAGAAAGACTGTTTGCTCCTAGACTGAGAAGATCTTTCCCATCTGCTCCCATCTCTTTCATGCAAGCCTCTGAATCCACTAAAGACACATGCACCTCAGGAGAGAAAAGCCTCCTACAGCGAACAAGGTTTAAGAAGAATACTGGGCCCCAACAAAAAGATCTACCTACAATAAAGGACTCTACAGTAAACTCGAAGAACCGTAACAAAAACTCTTCAGATATTGCCTCAAACTTTTCCACTTTATTTTCCTTCTGCTCTTTTCTGTCTCTATTTGCATGTGTGTATCGCGTAAGCATGCCAGCGTGGGTGCGTCGTGTATCCGTAGGTGTCAACCAAATTAGAGTTTAAGTTCAAGTTTAATGGGTTTAAACAAGAAAAGTTGAAATTTAAGAAAACCTGTCTGCGCTTTTTTGATGAAGGCAACCCAGATCTGTTTCGGTTTTACATTATCCCATAATTGCTGGAGCTTCTGAAGGGTGGGGAGAGGCAGAGGTGGGTCTATGCCTGCAATAGGCACCAATTCATCACAGCCACATTCATGAGGCAGGAGTCAGTGTGCACAGCCTCTGGCCTCACTTTCCAAGGAGAACACATTAGGCAACTCAGTTTAAAATTCCTGCTTCTTCTGCAGGTACTAGGCCCAGCCAGGAAACAGGCCTGTGCCAAGGGTGCTCTGGGCCACATTAATGGTATAGAAGTTAAATACATGGCTCATGAATCTGGACAAGAGTAACACACTTTGGAAGTGGAGGCAACAACAGGAACATGGGAACAAGAGTAGGCCATTCAGCCTCTTGAGCCTGTTCCATTATTCAATTATATCATGACTGATCTGAATCTTAACTCCATCTACCTACCTGGTTTTCATATCCCTCAATAGCCTTGCCCAACAAAAGAAAAATCAATGTCAGTTTTGACATTTTCAAATGACCTCGTCTCAACAACTTTGTGGAGGAGAATGTGACAGATTTCTACTACCCTTTGTGAAGAATTGTAACCCAACATCGCCCTGAACAGCCTAGTTCTTACTTAAAGGTTATGGCCCCTCGCTTTAGACTTCTCCACCACAGGAAATAGTTTCTCTCTACCCCCTATCAAATCTTTTAATCAACTTAAACACCTCAATTGTATCACTCCATAATCTTCTACACTCAAGGAAATACAAGCCTACTCTGTGCAACCCATCCTCATAATTAAATCCTTTTGGCTCCAATATCATTCTGGTGAATTCTCCAAGGCCAATACATCCTTGCTGAAGTGCAGTTAACTGAATGAATCCTCCTGATGCAGTCTGACCAGAACTTTGTATAACCGTAAAATACATTAGAGGAAAATGCGCCTTATAAGTACCACGTCTCAAAGCAAGTAATCTAGCTGTGCTCTTCATTACACCAATTTCAGAGTTTACTATTCCAGAACAGTGCTCAACATTTGGGTTGGAATGGAAAACTTCTCTACCAAATTGTACACTTTTCTTAGCAAAAAAAGTTACAGCGATAATGCTTGGTGAAGGAGTCCAAGTGGCTACCTTACAGATATCCCCAGGGAAATCAGTTATAGTACGCACGGCTCTTGGAGAATGACTGCTGACCTTGCCACGGCGCAGTTAATCATCAAATGTGTTGTTTGAAGACAAGAAACCTCAGACTAGCCCCCATGGAAAGGGAAAAAATACAGAAACTATTTTCTAAAATCATTTTTCATGTGAAATTTAATTGAAAAAGACCCTTTTCTGTCCCCATAGTAAAATTAATATTTGTTTCCAGAATGGCAAAGGTAGAATAAAGAAAAGTTGAAGTAAATTAAATGGAATTTGAACAACTTGGAACAGAAATCCAAGATGAAAGGATGAATTGAGCGAGTGCTGAGAGGGTATGCCTATCCACTTGGTGTTTTTGTCTCAAAGCAGCCAGTGGAATCCTGCCAAAGTGAAAGTGCTGTATGCTGAAAGGTAATAAATTAGCCATAGTTAACTAAGCTAATGCTTTTTTTAAAAATTACTTTTGGTTTTTCACCAACTTCAGGTAGTCTTCAACAAGGCATGAAGAATTTAGTTAAGTGGCTAAGGTGTGTGAGGCTGCTGTGGATTATGTTAATAGAAGGTAATTTTTAAAAAGTGGAAGGCTAGGTAGGCAAGAAAACCAGAAAAGTAGTAAGGGACAACAAAGGGCAGAAATAATGGATAAAATGGATGAGGTATTAATTAATTCCTCACACCTGGATTAACATGTAAGCTATGGTTCCCCCATTTGTACAGTTCTATGTTTTTCCAACACTCAGTCTAAAATACATTTCAAAAAGATTTTTAAAATGTCTTTCTTTCCTTTGAGCCTTTGCCACAGCATAGATAAGTTAGTTGTGCTGGCCAAAGATTTTGAAAGAATTCCAAAAGTTGCAAATTTTTGACTTTCGAACAATTGCCTTAATACAAAAGGAACATCTTACAGAAACTTAACATTTGAAATATAACCCCAACCCCATGGTCCTTGGCAACGCCAACAACAGTGACATACAAGAGTCCAGCATTGCTAAGGACTATATGTGGTCAGGCTTATTATGCAACTGTCCCCACTTTTGGCAGAATTTTACGCCAGTGGATAAAAGGTGCAAGAGCGCAGTGTAATGGTTTCCTAGCCCATTTCACATCTTCTTCTTTGGCCTCCTTGTCTCGGGAGACAATGGGTAAGCGCCTGGAGGTGGTCAGTGATTTGTGGAGCAGCGCCTGGAGTGGCTATAAAGGTCAATTCTAGAGTGACAGGCTCTTCCACAGGTGCTGCAGAAAAATTTGTTTGTCGGGGCTGTTACACAGTTGGCTCTCCCCTTGCGCCTCTGTCTTTTTTCCTGCCAACTGCTAAGTCTCTTCGACTCGCCACACTTTAGCCCCGCCTTTATGGCTGCCCGCCAGCTCTGGCGATCGCTGGCAACTGACTCCCACGACTTGTGATCAATGTCACAGGACTTCATGTCGCATTTGCAGACGTCTTTAAAGCGGAGACATGGACAGCCAGTGAATCTGATACCAGTGGCGAGCTCGCTGTACAATGTGTCTTTTTCACATCTACAACAACCCAAATTATGCTATTTTCACAACAAAAACAAAAAGGCAATTTGGGGCTACATATAAACAGTACCTGAAAAGGTACTATTATTTTACTTACATTTTTCAACAATTTAGAATGGTATTCCTCTGGGTAATGTAAACTCTGAATAACACTTCTTGCTCCATGATCTACACCAGTCAGACTCTGCAGCAAACTCTTTTTGTTAAAAAGAAAAATTAAGTTAATAGCAAGCATGCAATTCAATATTAATGTATACACAAAAATGATACTAAACCAATCCAAATTCATTGAGATTATACAGAATGTAGGAACTGGCTCAATAACATGATGAAATCAAAAAGTAAATCTTAATTCGCTAAAACTTAAAAACAAATTGATACTTTAATCTCTGCTCAAACACTCTGTGACCAGACCTTATAAGAAATTGCTACGTCGAGAACTGACCATGCTATGTGAGAAGTGGCTGGAAGCAAGCATTTGAAAACAAATTTACAAAGTATATGGGTCTGGAGGTTGAAATGCATAATTAGGGCTGGTATTGTCAGTGATATCACTGAAGGTGGACTGTAGGGAATTTCTGGAAAATCATTTGGATTTTAGTATTATCTGTAGGTAAGCAACAGATCACAATTAAAGCAGGATGTGCTGCACAAGTGGGATGTTTATAGGATTTGAGATCAAATTAGAACAGAAATGTCATAAACCAAACCTTCACGATGTGACCGGGCTGTTGCAGAACCACTATTCTGAAATCTTCCAGATTTATGATTGATATTTCTGTGATAAATAGTATCCGAGTGATGATTGTGAATATAGTGAGATATTGAAATGAAAAATTGAGAACCGCCTAGAGATGTTTTACTGTGTTAAAGAGGCTATATAAATGCAAGTTGTTGATGAGAAAATTCAAACATGGATTTTACTGAAAAACTCAAGAGTATATCTTCACCTAATATAACAAATGACACCATGGGCTGAATTTTATACAGCCCTCGACATCAGGATCCGTGGCGGGGGGCTGGTTGGGGGGGGTGCTGGAAGAAGTGAACCTCAGCGCCGGCAGGGCCCAGCCCGATGTTGCCGGCAGCGGCAAGGCCTCGTGGCACCCCCCCCCAACCCACCCAACCTCCAACCCCCACAGCTCGGTGACGGGACCGCCATTTAAATATTGAAATAAATTAAACTACCTGCATAATTACTATCCTGTCCCCTCTTGAAGTCCCACCGCAGTCTTCACACTGGCGGCTGGCACTGCCATGCCTTCAGATCCCTGTCCAAGGAAACAAGGTGGAACACTGGTGCGCGGGGTATGGGGCGGCTTGGGGGGGGGGGGGGGGGGAGAGAGGTAGTAAGTAGATAAGTTTCTCAGTGCGGGAGGGAGGGGCAAGGGGAGACGGGAGACGGGGTCAAATTAACGTCATGGGTGTAGGGGATGGTGGAAAGGGTTATAGTTTAAAGTTTGTGCTTTGTGTTGGGGGGAGCGGGAAGAACAGATGGTAAAGTGTTTTGGAGCTGGAAGGGCAAATAATTAATTTGTTATTGGGAGGTGTGAGAAGGGCAAAAGAGATGTATTTATTTAATTTCATTTAATCTCCCTTTAAATATTTTAATTTACCGGTAGGGCTAACGGCCCTTTAAAAATGGCATCAACGCCTGCACATAGGCAGCTGATGACATTGCCAGGGACAGACAGCCCACGCCTCCACATGATCAAGGGGGTGGGGGGGGTGCAGCCTGCCCGGCTATTTAAATGAGGAATCGTGGCGGCTCTTTGGCGTGTGGCCCGCAAAGGCGGGCTGCCATTGTTTTCACCCGCTGTAGAATTCAGCCCCATTAGTGAACAATAGAGGCAGCTGAACTGCAATTGATGTAAAGCTAATTTAAAAATCTAAAATTTGAAATAACCGAGGCAGTTCACTAAACCACCTTCTAGAAGGAGAAAACAATGATTATTCTCAGTCTTCCCTAGCATTAGAAATTTTACCAGCAGTCAGATACCAGTGAACATGACAGCATGCATGCATTTAAATGTCAATTAGCAGAGCGGAGATTTCCCAATTCAAGAACAATATAACCATAACTCTATGGGTTGAACCATAGAGCCAAAAAGCAGTACTATCCATTCCAGGCATTTCTGAAAGAATTTCTGCCACCCATACGGAACTTCTGGTACCTGCCGTCTGCCTAGCAAGGATGCAAATCTGCACTTGTCAGTTATCTAATGACTATGGTGATTATATTCTCCTCTTCCCGAAAGAGGAAACAGACACAAGCAGGGGTTCACTGGCACCAAAGTGGCTCAAAATTGACATACCACGCAATGGAAATTCAGGACCAAATCAACCCTCTGTGGCAGACTTAGTAATCCGATACATGAGCCAGGTTTGGAGACTCAAATAATGGACGACTTCATATGTCACACATGACTGATGAAAAAAAGGTGGTAACACTAACAGCATAACTAAAGCTTTAGACTTTATTTACAATACTTCTGTGGAGGTCATTACCATTGAGAGTCATCTGAAGATTGATGCCCAAGACTGCTGAGGTAACTCCACTGGTCACAGCTGCTCAATTAGAACCATTATTAATAACAAGCTTCTATTTATTTATTTCTTTGCCCACCCCATGCTTGAATAGTCTGCTGACACCCACTATCTAGGCTTATACATTAAAAACTTGCCAATTATGTAAAATACCAGAGGGCTAAGGAAACAATGTTATTGCCTTCAGGAGAGAAGTGGGAGAAATCCAAGTTGCAGATTTATCATAAATCCTATTAGCTTTGGCTTAGAACATTATTCATCTGCCAATGCTGATATACAAGGTATAATTCTTCAAACGAACAGATGGAAAATTATGGGAAGCATGCGCCCAAATTCCAAATAGGAGTTCCCAAAGGGCAAATTGAGTAGAAGTTCAAATTTGTAAAATTAACCTTATAGTGTTAAGACCGAGGCAGGAGGAGTGCACTGTTTATTCTAGTTCCACTTCTCCACGGGTCACAACATATATTTAATTTTTTTCCCACTTACCGATACGGCCAATCGTAGACTTTATTTTGATCCCAGAATAAAACACACCAACCAGGTTTCTTTAATAAACAATAAATTTATCAGTTTATTATATAAGGGCGGCACAGTGGCGCAGTGGTTAGCACCGCAACCTCACAGCTCCAGCGACCCGGGTTCAATTCTGGGTACTGCCTGTGCGGAGTTCCCTGTATCTGCGTCGGTTTTCGCCGGGTGCTCCGGTTTCCTCCCACAGCCAAAGACTTGCAAGTTGATAGGTAAATTGGCCATTATAAATTGCCCCTAGTATAGGTAGGTGGTAGGGGAATGTAGGGACAGGTGGGGATGTGGTATGAATATGGGATTAGTGTAGAATTAGTATAAATGGGTGGTTGATGGTCGGCACAGACTCGGTGGGCCGAAGAGCCTGTTTCAGTGCTGTATCTCTATTAAACAAAAGTCTAAACCAGTAATGAAGAAAAGCATAAACACACAGATTGCGGCCACAAAGCATAAACACACAGACTGGACACAGTTCCCTTTTTTTACCTTAGCCCCTCACATTCTCTCACATTCACACACACAGAAGTTAACCAGAAAAATAAAAGGGATTTTGGTTTTAGAGCTCTGTACAAAAAAAAGACAAAAAAAAACACTTAGGCTGAATACTTGCTCATTCTCAAAGAAAAAAAAATGGAAAGACGTCCTTTGTTTTTTGGCATCCCAAATGCATATAGACAGCTGTCACTGGGATCTTCCTAGAACAGTTCTTTCCAAGCAATGTTGAAGATCAGTTTGGATAGGCTTTCCAAGAAATACAGCAACACAGATTTCAGATAGGCCTTACAGCAGAAGTATGGCAACAGGGGATTCTGTTCCCGCATATTCGATACGCAGGGTTGCTTCAAATACAGAAGGAAAGAGGAGACTGGACACGCAGGGCTTCTTTCAAAGGGAGGAAAAGAGATGAGCTGGGTTCCCTTGGCAGGAAAAAAACAACTGTCTTCCAAGCCGATTACACTCCAAATCACTGTCCAAAGCAAAGCCAAAACAATGTCACAAGAATCAAGCCTCCTGACCCCTACAAATCTTGACCTGTCACTTCTCTGTAAACATCTTCTCCAAGACAAAACAGCAAGCTGGGTAGTAATTATCTGCAAACAGGTGCCTTCCAGTAAGGGCTTGTTTACAAGCCAAGTCCAGACCACCTACTGGTGACCTCCTTAAAAAAAAATACAAAGTTCAGCATCTCTTCAAGCTTCCAGATGAATGAATGTCCATAATTCAACTATAAGACCTTAAAAACATATTTTACAAAAAAATAGAAGCACTCTCATAACAATAGTAACCAACTTACTAGCGGCATCCTCAAAATTTCCCCAACAATTGGCATGCATAACTGAAGTTGCACTGGATATATATCCTTTACTCAATGGCTAGAAACTTTCCATGCATCATATTTGTCTCAGATAAAATCATGCACTGCTTTGTGAGGTTATAATACAGCATCTTCTAGCTATAGTTGTCTTGTTTGCTTTCTTAAACAGACTCCAGTACATTGTGATCAGAAACGATACTTCTGACCTTTACTTAAAAATATCCACATAACTTTGCATCCAATGAACTTTACACATAGGTAATCATGCTCTCCTTACTTCGAACTAGAAATTAGAGACTTAAGGACTAAGACCAAGTTGAACAGAAATGTGGGGGTCAATTTTATCCGTGAGCTGGATAGGCGAGTGGGGGCGGGGGCACAAGGACAGACAGGAAACAGCATGAGGCCCGAGAGAATTTGCTCGTTAGCTTTCTAAAAAGGGCAGACTAATATTGAAACCCACAGGAAGGCAGTGGAACTTGAGGAGATTTAGCTCCTGGACCTCATCTACATCATGAGCATCAGTCTCTTGCCCAAAACTGGTGGCAGGAGCTAACTGACTGGCGGCAGTGAGATTTCAATCACAGATGGCCACTGCTGGGGACATGATGCAACAGCCTGAAGCACTAAGGCAAGTGTGAGGAGGGCGGGTTGGCTGAGGGGGTCCAGGACATGGAAGATTCAAGATTTGCTGGTGGGTCCAGAGGAGCGTCCTGCTTCTCCTGGCCCACGAGGCAACAAAAAAGTAAACTTGCCTTTGAAGGAGTCTCCTGGGCCAGATCCTCTTCATGGCAACTTTGGCCTGGTGGAAAAGCCACAAGGGCCTCCTTGTGCAGACCTGGTGTTAAGATTCCAGTTGAGCCCCGAAGACATCATCGGAGCCGATCTGCATATTTAAAGCAGGACCTGGCTACATTCCAGTGGATGTCCTGCTCACCTGCTAAAACGAATAGGTTAATATCAGGATGCATGGGAAGGCAACAGGATCGGAGGGGGTAAGTTTCAAAAGGCATTTTAACTGCCCACCCACCTGGTTGCTGCTGGGTGGACGGATTAAAATTCCACCCACAGTGCCAGAGTTGGAATCAGTGTAAATGATTTTAATAGCAGTCCCTGAAACCAGCATTAAAGCAGAAACAGGCTTCCTACCATCCTTGCTGTTTGCTCGCTCCTGGCATACTGGCTCCAAAGCATTAATATGGAACCTATCCAACTACCTATAAAAATGTCTGGAAGAGATGTGGGTGGGAGAATGAAAAACAGTGCAATAATCAAATTAGAACTGTCTAGCTTTTGTTATGTAGAGTCAACTCTCCCAGGCAGGGGACCATACATCGGGCAAAGTCTGGGCATTCACTAACAAGAACATAAATCTCCCACATTAAGGGCTACTTTTCTGCTATAGGAAGATAATAATTTAAAGGAGTTAAGTTTTACAAACTGTTTGCTTTTGCCCAATTAAAACATTCCAAAATTGAGCTGTACCTTAGTTATTTTTTTTTAAGCAGAGATGCACATTGCCTATGGACAATTACAATCTGAATGCTGTCAACTCTAATCACTCATGGAAAATCTAGGACCTCCCACTTCAGGAAAGTGCAGGGATGATGTTTAGCTTCGATTCACTATTTCCTACAATTTAAGGGAGAATTCTTTATCAAGCAAAGGTTACTGGATTCTGAAGCTACAATGAACAAAGATGAAGAATGCAATCAAGGATGCACCCCGATGTTTTGAAAAAAATCAGGATTTGTACAGCTAGATGTGTTAACCTTCTGCGTCATACCAAGACGAGAAAGGCAGATGGACGGTAACCCACATATTGTAAATGAGTAACACTGGAAAGTCACAGCTGACTGATCAGTCAACCAAGAATAAAGACAGGCTAATAATTCCACCATTTTCTACTAGATACTTAATGGACTGTTATGTGATTTTATGATGCAATTGGACTGATGCATCAATATGGACTTTGAAAAGGGGGATAAATGCTGGATTACAACTTGCTTTCATTACTCTTTCACCAACACCAATCACCTTGAAACCAATCTCAGTGAACCAGCTAAAAAACATGCTGCCAGCTATGCATTACTGTATTGTTTTACAATTGAAATGTATAAATACACTGCATGCCACAGGTAGGCAAAACTGACATAGATGAATTGGGCAACAAGGCTGATAGGAAGTTTTATCCAAAAATATACTGCATCCGACCATGCTTAAGTTTCTGGTCAATGATGACCTTCAAGATATTGACGGTGTGGGACTTTGTGATGGTGGCGACATTGAAGATTGGTTGATGGTGGCTGGGGTTTCTCTTGTTGAAGATGGTCATTACCTGGCATTTGTGTGACATGAATGTTACCTGCCACTTGTCAGCCCAAGCTTGGCTTTGGCAGACTGACATGGACTGATTCATTATCTGGGTAATTGTAAATGGAGCTGGACACTGGAATCATGAGTGAACAACCCCACTCCTGACCTTATGATTGCTGGGTAAGTCTTTGATGAACCAGATGAAAATGGTTGAGCTGAAGGTAGTTCCCTTAAGAACTCTTGCAGCAAAGACCTGGGGTTGTAATAATAGTACTTCAACTTCTTCCATTTCTTACATAACTCAATGTCTTTGTTGGCTGCCATCCCACATTAACTTCATAGAGACAGGAGGTGTCCTCTCGCCTCACTTGCCCCAGACTCTGCACTGACTGACTTCTCAGCTTTCTGGTTTCCACTTCCACCTCATTTCCCTGGCCTAACCCCTTCGCTATCTCCATCCTTCTGTATTCCCTCAATATCATCCTTCATTTAAACTTCCTTTCCCATATCCTTGAGTATCCCATCGACCGCGTCATCGGCATCTAAAGTCTCAATCACAGACGAGGTAGTCTTCGACCACTTCCCCATCTCCCTTACCACGCACGTCCCTCAATCCTCCTTCAATCCCATTACTCTCATGGAATGAAACATTCCCCAGCTCTGTCACAAATTCTCAATTTCACCATCTTTGGCCCATCACCCATCACAACACATCTGCTATCAACCTATTTAGTTGCTCCCCACCTCAGTATTCAAAATTCTTATCCCCAGCAAATTAATCACAACCTTCTATCTGTAATTCCTGCAGTAAAGCCCCCAACTGACTCCTTCATGTCAAAGGGGCATCAATCTGAACCTAATTTGCACACAACAGGCCCAATTAACAATTCTGACTTCACCACATCAAGCACAACAGTGTTCCACACTTTTTAGCCAAAAATAATTACTTCAGAATCATCTTTGAGTACTCTAAAACCCTCTCCCACAACCCACGTGCATGAAGCCAATCGACTCCATCTTCCAAGATCGAGGCCAGCCATGCAGTTCTCTCCCTACCCCACACTGTTACCTCACCTGGTTTCCCTTCCTCTTCCTTATCTACATGCTTCTCCTCAGCTACACCACCCATACATGTTTTCACATATACAGAAAATGCTGGTCAGGCAGCATCTGTGGAGAGAAAAGCAGGTAACGTTTCAGGTCTGTGTGACCTTTCATCAGAATGCTCCTGTGAAATACCTTGGGATGCTTTATTACATTAAAGGCACTATATAAATATAATTTGTTGTCAGAGTACAATCCATTACTACAATTATGTCCATTGAGCTGGGCAAACTAACAGAAATAAATTCCCTCTCCAAGCAAAAGTACATACAACATGATAAAAGCACACTAGCACCTTCTACAGTTTGGTTAAGGTAATGTCTTGTCTAATTGGCTCCAAGTAGAGCGAGGGAGAGATGAAAGAGAATAAAGTTGCCACATATAAAACGGCAGTTTTATGTCAAATTATTTTTTCTGCAATAAATGTCAGTATTAAGCGATATCCCACAATTTTCTTTTTGATCACATAGCTTTACTAAAGTTAAAATGCATACTAACATAAAAAACTGACAGGAAAGGATTAGCAAGAACCATTTTCCAGGCCCTTGCCTAAGGGAATACTCAGTAAAAAAGGGCAGGTGCCTGACTGCCAGATCTTTACCCTTTCAACATTGCACAGACATTTCTGGGACCTTCCTGGGGGCACAGAAACTGACCTTAGCATACACTAGGCAGAGGCCAGATGAAATTATTCTAATGAAGCAGGAGCAGGCACTCCAGCTTTCCTGCCTCAATCTCCGAGTCTCCTGCTTGCTGCACGACCCAGCAGACAGACTAGAGCATGGCTACCTGACCCAAATCCGATGAGACAGGACATGTGTCGGGTTCGGGTCGGGTCGCTCTTCGGGGTCCAGCATTCGGGCTCGGGTCAGGTCGGGCCGGGTCGGACACAGTGACAGCCAGGACATCAAGGCGGGAAACACTCTGCACTTGTCAGCAGTGAACGATTCCATCCAAGGTACAGCACAACCTCTTCAATAAAGTCGGGTTCGGTCGGGTGCGGGAAAAAATGAAAGGACTCAGGCCGGGCCGGGCTCAGGTCGGATCGGGCTCAGGTCGGATATGGTTCTGTTGGGCTCGGGTCGGGTTTCATTTGCAGACCCGAGCAGGCCTTTAAGACAAACAACTAAAAAAGATGGCATTGTGGTTGGCCTCCTACCTTTAAAACCCTCACTGAGTGGAGGGTGTCTGGAGGACAGACTGAAAAACAGCAGTGGGCACGTTTTTCAATTCTTTGCCCCTCTTCCTGCCCCAACAGCCAGAAGATCATTGCAACCATGTTCATCGCAGCAACGCCAAGTTGGCCTGCAGTTGCCTCCAATTTCCCTGTCCCTACTGCTAGCAAAGGACAGGCCTGTGCCAGGACTGCCCTTGGGCCATGGACAGGAAATATCAGACTTGGGGTATGAGGCTCCTTTCTAGCGTTGGGTTGGGGGATATAGGCTGAAAATCTATTTATGCTCTCTCTTTAGTTATACAGACTAAAAAAAACATGTTTTCGCTGATTGAGGAAAAGTAAAAGACTGAGAAAAAGAAACTTATAATAAAACTATCCCTGATGACTGTAGAGATGCTAGAGACACTTATTATGCGATACAAACAAAACAAAATTTCCATAAATTAGATTATTTGTTATTCTATCGATGGGAGATTATGAAAAGGTTCCTGTCCAAAAATAGAAATTGCTGTCGGCTTTGCGAGATGTCAACTTCCAACAATAGTGGCCCAGCTGTGTGACTTATCCTCCATTGACTTGAAACTTTCCCTAGTACCTTTCAGCATAGAGTCCAAACAAGTAACACCTTGCATTTATGTCGCAACTTAAATATAGAAAATATCCCATGCCATTTGACAGAGCACAATCAGACAAAACTCAACACCAAACCAAAGGAAACTTATTAGAACAGGTGCCTAAAAGCTTCAAAAAAAGAGATTTTTTAAAAAAAAATGTCAGAAAGGATGAGTGGAGAGACAGAGGTGTAGGGAGGGTTAGATCTTAACCAGCAGAAGGCTCTGCCACCAACGGTGGAACGAATGGATTTTGGAATGCACAAGATGCCAAAGTTGGAGAAATGCATAGTTTCCGAGGGTTGTAGGGCTGGAGATGGTTACAGGGATTGGAAAAGGCAAGGCCATGAAGGAATTTGAACACGAGGATGAGAAGTTTAAATTTGAGATATCGGAGGAACCAGGAGCCAACGTGGGTTATCAAGCACAGGGATAATGGGTGATTGGAACTTGGTGTGAGCTTGGATAAAAGCAGCAGAGATTTAGATGATGTAAAGAATGGGAAACCAACCAGAGGAGTATTGTAATAGTCAAGTCTGGAAGTCATAAAGCCATGGATGACAGTGTAAGATTGGGCAGTTGCTTTAATTTAATTGTAAGACTTAGGTCAACTATAATTACAGATTAAGTTGGAAGAGCAGATCTAAAAGGGACTTCCAGCTCAGACTAGCTACAAAACCACACTGCTACGAGGGTGCTTTCACAAGCTTCACAGACTTTATTAAGTTTTCCACAACAAGCACAAAATTGTGATGCTTAGCAAAGGACAGTGGTCAGCAGTTGTGTTCACAATGGAACACCAGTCTTCAACCTCTGGTTAACTGAGCGCCTTGTCTCTTGATTGAGGTCTTTGTCATCTCTTCTTCTTGATGATGATGCGCACTTAGTATTTTACAAATGCTTATTTTATACACTGTTCCCAGCTTGGCTCTGTGCCATATTAGGTAAAACCCCGTTTCTGTCCATCTGATTGGTCAGTCATTACCTAATTGCCCTTCCATGATGATTCCTTAAGCCTAGTTTAGGTCAATGTCATTCAGTGGGGACTCCCGATTCTTGTTTCCTTGCTGTTCATTCATCAACAATGACCACTTAACGAAACTGAACTGATATGCGCTAGTCCCATTTCACAGCTATTCGGCTTGACATGTTTACAGTGTTTTACCTGTTAAAAAGCTAACAGTCTCCCTGGGGTAATTCACAATCTAATGACTTTTAAATAAAGGGTCTTTACATAGTCTGAATTAACCTTTTCCATCATTGTTCGACACGTATACAAAACTTTAGCTAACATCATGCTTTGTGGATAAGCTACATACGGAATACAATTTAACCGTTATACTTAAGGATATGACAACTAAGTTCCAACAGTCCTATAATAAAATAAACTCAATCCTACAACAGTTTCTGCACCAGATGGCGAAGGCAGGGTTGGAGACAGGCAACGTTACTAAGATGGAAGGAGCAGTTTTTGAGATAAAGAGCATAGGGGGTCAGAAATGCAGCTCAGGATCAAGGTTGCAAACAGTTTGGTTCAACCCAAGATAATAGCTGAGAGGGGAGATCAAATCAGTGGCAAGGGTATGAGGTTTGTGCAGTGGGAGAAATGATGACTTTGATTTCCCCAATGTTTAACTGGAAGAAACTGTAGCTCATCCAGGACTAGATGTCAGGGAAGCAGTCAAAAGAAAAAGGAGGCAGTGGAGTTGTCAAGAAAGGGGGTGGATAGGTAGGGCTGGATGTCATCAGCCTACGTCGGAACCCAAATCCATGTTTTCAGATGCCACTGCCAAGGGCAGCATGTAGATGAGCAGGTCAAGGATAGATCCTTGGTGAACTCCAAAGGTTGCGCAGAGGGGATTGAAGCAGCCCATGTCCAGATGCAGCAAGACCTGGACAACATCCAGATGTGGGCTAATAAGTGGCAAGTAACATTTGCGCCACACAAGTGCCGGGCAATGACCATCTCAAACAGGAGAGAATCAAACCATCTCTCCTTGATGTTCAACGGCATTACCATTGCTGAATCCCCCACTATCAACATCCTGGGGGTTATCATTGACCAGAAACTAACTGGACCAGCCACATAAATACTGTGGCTACAAGAGCAGGTTAGACGCTAGGAACTCTGAGGCGAGTAACTCACCTCCCGTCTCCAAGTGCTTGTCCACCATCTAAAGGCACAAGTCAGCAGTGTGATGGAATACTCTCCACTTGCCTGGATGGGTGCAGCTCCAACAACACTCAAGAAGCTCAACACCATCCAGGACAAAGCAGCCCGCTTGATTGGCACCCCATCCACCATCTTCAACATTCATCCTCTTCACCACCGACGCACAGTGGCAGCAGTGTGTACCATCTACAAGATGCACTGCAGCAACTCATCAAGGCTCCTTTGGCAGCAGCTTTCAAACCTGCGACCTCTACCACCTAGAAGGACAAGGGCAGCAAATGCATGGGAACACCACCACCTGCAAGTTCCCATCCAAGTCACACACCATCCTGACTTGGAACAATATCTCTGTTCCTTCACTCTCGCTGGGTCAAAATCCTGGAACTCCCTTCCTAACAGCACTGTTGGTGTACCTACACCCAAAGGACTGCAGTAGTTCAAGGAGGCAACTCACCACCACCTTCTCAAGGGCAATTAGGGATGGGCAACAAATACTAGCCCAGTCAGTGACACCCACATCCCACAAATGAATAAAACAAGATTGGAAGAGAAGCTATTGCTGGAGATACTCTGGCTATGATTGGAAAGGTAAGAACGGAACCAAATAATGCAACCCCACTGAGATGAACAACAGAGTAGAGACTTTGGAGGAGGATGCTGTGGTTGACAACGCCAAAAGGTGTAGTGGGTTTGAGAAGTGATAGCACACCATGATCGCATTCACAGCTGATGTTATTTGTGACATCAGTTGTTTAGGGCAGTTTCAGTGCTTCTACAAAAGGTAGGAATCTAATTGGAGAGATTCAATATAGAGCTGTTTTGAAGGATTGGGGCTGATGATGTCGGTTTAATAAAGGTAGGCAAATATTTACAAATGTCAGCTAGCATGGATGTGGCAGGAAAATTTCTGGTTAGCAGTTTCATAGGATTTGGGGTCAAGGGAGCAGAAAGTGGGTCTCATCAATAAAAAGACTTGCATTTAAATAGTACCTCCCATAGCTATAGGATGCCCCTAAGCGCTTTACAGCCAATGAAGTATTTTTGAAGTGTAGAAAATATGGCAGGTGAGCTCAGAGACTTCATGGACTGGAGACAATAGAAGCCTAGTCAAGGTCCCTGGAGTCAGGTCTGGCTTTGTGGGGAAGGGAAGGAAGCTGATGTACCCAGAGCCTAAGTAGTCCTATACATCCAATTACTGACACTTTCTACTGTACCAATTAAAAACTATCTGAAGAAATATATGATAATTACAAGGCAGCTTTCATTTTCATACCTTGAACATACTGATTTTCTCATATATTCAGACTTCCATGTTCTGTTTTTCTACAATACAAGCTTGAGCTACAAAGCTCATCCAACTACTTATTTTTATGTCGAGATGTTAGTAAGCCAGCATTGTTCTCAAGTGGTCAGCTTTTTGGAGTAGTGTTGTCTATTTTGAAGTTGCACATTAATTACTGATAATTTTCTTGGGAAGGGAAGGGAAAGTTGCCTTTATATTAATGCCTTTCATAGGTTTCCCCAAGCACTTTACAGTCAATGAAGTACTTCTGAAGTGTGCTCACTGATGCAATTGAGGAAAACATAGCAGCCAATTTGTGCACAGCCAGGCCCCAAAAAAGCAATGAGATGAATGATCAGATAATATATTTCTGATGTTAGTTGAGAGATAAATATTGGCCAGGACACTGGCAGAACTTCCCTGCTGGTCTTCAGTGTCAAGGGATCTTTTACATTCACTTGGGAGAGCAGACAGGGCCTCAGTTTAACATCTCATCCATAAGATATTCACTCAGTACTGCACTAAAGTGTCATCCTAGATCATGCGCTCAAGTCTCTGGAATGGAGTTTGAACCTATGACCTTCCAACTCAAGAGGTGAAAGTGCTATCATTGAGCATTTATATTTCAAGTGATCGTGCAAACTCACACATTTGTAATTCTACAATGCCAGTAGTTAGTTACCTATAAATTTCTCAGTGCTTTGTATGCTTCAGCAACTTTCTAAGGAGCAAAGGGCGGCACAGTGGCGCAGTGGTTAGCACCGCAGCCTCACAGCTCCAGTGACCCGGGTTCAATTCTGGGTACTGCCTGTGTGGAGTTTGCAAGTTCTCTCTGTGTCTGCATGGGTTTCCTCCGGGTGCTCCGGTTTCCTCCTACATGCCAAAGACTTGCAGGTTGATAGGTAAATTGGCCATTATAAATTGCCCCTAGTATAGGTAGGTGGTAGGGAAATATAGGGACAGATGGGGATGTGGTAGGAACATAGAATTAATGTAGGATTAGTATAGATGGGTGTTTGATGGTCGGCACAGACTCGGTGGGCTGAAGGGCCTGTTTCAGTGCTGTAACTCTAAACTAAACTAAAAACTAAACAAAGGAAGTTTTAAGCAAGTGTCAAGACCTGACTGTAACCCAAAACAAGTTTAAATGCTGTCTTACTGCAGTCTTCATCATTTCCCAGCGACATTAATGTTGAATTCAACATATTTGTTCTGTTTTTCTGAGCGACTGCCTCTGGGATAAAAATGTTATGCTACATCAATATAACAGCATAACTGGCAAAGATCATTAACAAAATATTTGTAAATGATTGTATGTACAGTGAAGGTATTGATGAGAATTCCATACAAAACACAAAATCCTTGAAACCACAGCACCCTCTAGTGCAACATTTTGCTCTTTCAAATTCATCAGACTAAAGGATCCCTGATAAAAAAAATCATACTTGAAGCTCCAATTTGCAAGTCTCCTGTCCAAGGCTCATCAAACCTTTAAAATTTGTTTACGATTGCCCCATGTTGCATTTTTGCCACCTACTTGCAGATAATATTGCTTGCCTATTTGAATAAGGTGCAGTAGTATGTGGATTGCCTGGCCTGTAGGAATAGGCTTTAAAAAGGTGTTGGTTGGAAAGTTGGATTGTTCTTATGCTCTTTTATTCATTTTCATTGCCGATTAGGCCTTTTTTTGCACTGCAAAAAACTTTTCTATCCAACTTAATTTCTTACAACGGTTATGCTTCTAACTGCAATTTCACTTGCAAAAATTAAAGTAAGCAGGATGAGGAATCTTTTGGGTGTTCACAACAGCATTCTTCCATTTGGAAGAGAGAGAAAGCAGTTTTTGAAAGGACAATAGCAACTAGAGTGACCGCACACATTGTGTATAAAACTGGAATCACATTTAATGGCCAAGACAGTCCATGCAAAGCACGTCAGACGGAGCTTGTCATTTGACACCTCTACTTCACAAAGATGTAGTTATGTCAGCTCCTGGAGGCCAACCTACACGCGATAGATATCTCAGGAATGGTTTTTGCAGTGAGTGTGAAGGTCAGTACTGGGTAACACCTTTACATCACTGAATCCTTCCAAACCACCACTGATAACATGTGCCGAAACATTCATTCAGCTGTTCATAGATGCATCATGCGACAGAAGTTTTGCTTACAAGGGACATGTTCATCATTTTCCCTGTGAAAAGACACAGAACTTTTCCCAGGTGGCAGGATTCCCAAGGATGTAGAGCATTGTAGGAGACAGATGTTTGCTCCACCAATCAATATTCCTCACACTCACCTCCACTTTCTCAGCCATCAATTAGGGATCACATACTGGGCGGCACAGTGGCGCAGTGGTTAGCACTGCAGCCTCACAGCTCCAGCGACCCGGGTTCAATTCTGGGTACTGCCTGTGTGGAGTTTGCAAGTTCTCCCTGTGTCTGCATGGGTTTCCACCGGGTGCTCCGGTTTCCTCCCACAAGCCAAAAGACTTGCAGGTTGATAAGTAAATTGGCCATTATATAAATTGCCCCTAGTATAGGTAGGTGGTAGGGAAATATAGGGACAGGTGGGGATGTGGGAGGAATATGGAATTAGTGTAGGATTAGTATAAATGGGTGGTTGATGGTCGGCACAGACTCGGTGGGCCGAAGGGCCTGTTTCAGTGCTGTATTTCTAAACTAAACTAAACTGTGCCATCTTGTCACTTTCCCAGTCTCTATTCCATGCTTTCACATTGGGTTTTAGCTTAGTTTAGAGATACAGCACTGAAACAGGCCCTTCGGCCCACCGAGTCTGTGCCGACCATCAACCACCCATTTATACTAATCCGACACTAATCCCATATTCCTACCACATCCCCACCTGTCCCTATATATTTCCCTACCACCTACCTATACTAGGGGCAATTTATAATGGCCAATTAACCTATCAACCTGCAAGTCTTTGGCATGTGGGAGGAAACCGGAGCACCCGGAGGAAACCCACGCAGACACAGGGAGAACTTGCAAACTCCGCACAGGCAGTACCCAGAATCGAACCCGGGTCCCTGGAGCTGTGAGGCTGCAGTGCTAACCACTGCGCCACTTTCTTGCAGTTAAATATTTTCTGACATTTCTTAACTTTTCCCATCTCCCTCACCCATCTGCAGCACATCTTAAGTTGTGCTGGAAGTTTACTCTGATTATTCAAGTGACCCGATCCAGCAAAATTGCACAGGCAGAATCAGTTTGCTGGTGAACTAATTTTTTTTTTTAATTAGTTCTCAGAATGTAGGGGTCATTAGCTGGCATTTATTGCCCATTCCTAATTGCCCTCGAGAAGGTGGTGATGGCGTTTCTTCATCAACCATTTAGTTCATGCGTTGATAGTACTCCTACAATGCTGTAAAGTAGGGATTTCCAGGAGTTTGATCCAACGACAATGAAGAAACAGTGACACATGTCTAAGTCAGGATGGCATATGACTTGGAGAGGAAGATATTCCCATGCACCTACTGTCCTTGTCCTTCTAGGTGATGGAGATCGCAGGTTTGGGAGGTGCTGGCGGAGTAGCCTTGGCAACCTGAAGTGCATCCTCTGAATAGTGCACACTGCAACACAGTACAATGATGTCGGAAGGAGTGAACGCTTAAGCTGGTGGTTGGGGTGCTGATCAAATAGACTGTTTTGTCCTAGATGGTGTCGAGATTCTTGAGCATTGCTGTAGCTGCACTATCCAGACAAAGGAAGAATATTCCCTCACACTCCTGTTCCTAAATTGTGGAGAGGTTTTGGGAGTCAGGAAATGAACCATTCGCCATAGAATACGTAACTTCGAACCTGTTCTTGCAACTATGACATTTTTATTTTTATTCGTATGTGGGTGTTGCTGGCTAGGCTAGCATTTATTGCCCATCCCTAATTGCCCTTGAACTGAGTGGCTTGCTAGGCCATTTCAGAGGGCATTTTAAGAGTCAACCACATTGCTGTGGGTCTGGTGTCAAATGTAGGCCAGACCAGGTAAGGACGGCAGATTTCCTTCCCAAAAGGACATTAGTGAACCAGATGGATTTTTGCAACAATTGATATGTTTTTGTGGTCACCATTAGACTAGCTTAATTGAATTCAAATTCACCACATGCCGTGGTGGGATTTGAACCCATGTCCCCAGAGCATTAGCCTGGGCTCTGGATTACTAGTCTAGTGGCATTACCATTACGTCACCGCCTCCCTGTGATGTGGCTGGTCCTGTTGAGCTTTTGGTCAATGGCGACCTCTAGGATGTTAATGGTGGAGGTTTCAGTGATGGCAATACCATTGAATATCAACAGAAACTGGTTAGCCTCTCGTTGTAGATTGTCATTGCCTGGCACCTGTGTGGCACAAATGGTGCTCACCAAGCCTTGCTGCAGGTGACATGGATTACTTCATTGTCTGAGGAATTGCAAATGGATTTGAACACTGTGCAACCACCAGCAAACAGCCCCATTGTGGCCTGATCTGGAGGGAAGGTTGTTAATGAAACAGCTGACAGTACGGTCTAGGGTGCTGGTCTAAGGACTTCCTCCAGCAAGTCTTGGGGCTGAGAATTAGCCTCTAACAACCAAAACCATCCTCCTTTGTGCCAGGAATCTCCCATCATCGATTTCAGTTTTACTAGAACTTCTTGGTACCACAGTAAGTGGACTGCAGCCTTGATGTCAAACATATCAATATATCAAATATCATACATCAATTGCTTTAGTCCAATTTTTTTTTAAAAGTCAAACAGCAGTGATGTAGACTACGTTGCAACACTGACACTCACAGGCTCAAGCTCGACTCTACTGAATTCTTGTTCTTAATGGTTTTACTTTGTGGGGATGCCATGTACTCTTCATGAGTGAATTATCAGTGGAACCTTCAAAACAAAGTGAACTAAGAAACATATCTGACAGGTTACAAAATAGTTTAAGTATTATCAGAGAATTTCAATATAATTAAATAGTTCCACAATAAGTACTTCTTTCATTAACAAATTTAAAAGTTTTCCAGGTGAACAGGGTTTAACTCGAACAGGAAAGTCTGCATACAGTCATGTCCAATTGGCTAATTAAATAGTAAGCACGTTAAGAGGGATCTGAGTACTAGATTTGTAATTACAATATGTAGAGTAACAAGACACATTCAGCCTAGTTTTCCAGGTTGTTCCAGAATGTAATTAATCATTTTTCAATTATTTTGCTACCTTCGACTCCTATTTCTTTGCTTACTACTGAATCAGAAACTGATTTCCCTTCTGAATTTAGCCGAGTTAGTCTTTACTGGATTGGATTAGATGAAAGCCTATTAACAAACAATAAGCCTGAGAAACATTTAAATTTTAGCTTCTTTAGCTTATAATTTTGCCCTCAATATCTTCATGTCTAAACTATTAACTTAGTTAATTAAAATTTGTATTACTTGCAACTTAATCTTTTCTTTCCTCCCTCCATCCAAAATCGGATTTAGTTTTCTCAATCTGTATTCCTAGCTCATTATCCAAACCTGGAATCGTCTTTGTTGGCCTTCTCTGTACCTAATCCACTGCCCACATTAACTGAATATAGTACTGTATTCGGTGTTTGATTGCGTCATGTCACTTCCTTGAACTTACACATCCACCACTACATTTGCCTTTCCAGATTCATAGTGTGATGGTGTTATCATTTAGCCACATATTATAAACAAAACTTTACCTGGCTCAGTTTAATATACAATCTTTTTCAAAGTCAAATATGCACTTTAACTGATAAGATGTACTGCTTCATATCTTTACGTATTAAATAAAACACCATTTCAGCAATAAAAGCACTCCGCTACTAATATTTATTACTATGTTAACTCTACAGAACTAAATCATAAAATAAAAACAATTTCATAAACACTTTAAAACATTTTAATTCTGCTTACGTTGTTGTTCCTCTTTCTCCCATTCTATTTTTATTTTATGAATTTAAATTTTCCTTTTTCTAAGCTTTTTCCCCGAAAGTAAAACATTTTCCTTGGGCCGAAACTTGCTGGAGCAGAGCATTTCTCAGCATGTCTAGTTAGTTAGACTTTTTGCGATACCCTTCAGCTCAAAGTATTTTTGCCTTAAATGTTGCTGAAGGTTGAAGTTAATAACAGACAAGGGCAACTAGGAATTTGGTGAGTGATGGAACCAATGAGATTTAAATTAACAGATGAAGGACTGAGAAGGAGGGTTAATTAGGTATTTAAAAATAAAGAGGGAAAGAAAATTGGATTAGGAGAGGGGAAAAAAGGATGCAAAAGAAAAGTAAGAAAAAATAATGTGAGCATTTTTAAAATCTCCAACAACAATTCAATACCTGAAGAAATTAAACTCCACACTCTTGATTGTTCACCTTCTGGGCCAGAGAGGTAATTGTCAATAATTAACAATTATCATGCTGTTAATAGGGTACTTACACTATTAATTACTTTCCATGGTGTGTATAATTGGGCAATTAACATACAAATTCAGCAACTTCATGAAACTCACAGGCATGTTCAGGGTGAGATACTGCTTTCGCAAAGCTAACAGCGAATCAGTGAAAACTGTCAGCAACTTGTAGTGATTTGCGATTCACCTCTTCCTTACCAAAAGTTGCTACCTGATTTGCATGTTAATAATGGTGTGCATCATTCACAGGTTATTATTTTTTAGAAAATTCTAATCCCTTGGTTCTTCCTTTTTCAGGTTTGCTGCATCCATTTTGGGTTTAAAACTTGGTTTTCATTGACAAAATAAATACAGCTTTTAAGGCAATTTTGGATTCCAACCTAAAAATGAGACATCTTCCAAATCAGAAAAGAGTTGTCAAAAAAAGTAAATGAACTCGTGGTACCTGAAGCCCAGCAATACCTGGACAAGTACATTCATGGTAGTGGAAGAGTTAAATTAAATTGTGAATCACTTGTACTGTTAATAAATCACTGCAATTTTTTTGTGACACATACTTATTAACTTAGCAAAATAAAAACAAGGAGAGGTTTTGTTAAATAGTAAAGCACAGCAGAGGATAACACAGAAATCTGGAAGTTGCTGTCGGAGTTGTCCTGCTCCTCCAGGAGCTGCGCCCCAATACCTCACCGAGAGACGCACCATTCAAACACATGAAGGGCATGAGCTTGTGGTATTTACCCACTAGATACCAACTAAACACAGCAGAAAAGTTACTGCTAGTGCATTCAGATGCAAGTGAATTTTTTAATGGCATGAGTGTCCGGAACTTGGTGACTGAAAAAGGTGGTAGAGGCAGATCGCATTTTAAAAAGTACTTGGAAACATACCTTAAGTGCCATAACCTATAAGGCTACTGTCCAAGAGCTGGAAAGTGGGATTAGGTTGGATAGCTTTTGTTTGGTCAGCACAGACACAATGGGCTGAATTTTATAAGGCCTCTGGTTTGTTTTTTTAAGTTTAGTTTAGTTTAGAGATACAGCACTGAAACAGGCCCTTCGGCCCACCGGTGCCAACCATCAACCACCCATTTATACTAATCCTACACTAATCCCATATTCCTACCACATCCCCACCTGTCCCTATACTACCCTACCACCTACCTAGACTAGGGGCAATTTATCTACCAATCTGCAAGTCATTTGGCTTGTGGGAGGAAACCAGAGCACCCGGAGAAAACCCACGCAGGCACAGGGAGAACTTGCAAACTCCACACAGGCAGTACCCAGAATTGAACCCGGGTCGCCGGAGCTGTGAGGCTGCGGTGCTAATCACTGCGCCACTGTGTTTTTTTTAATTTCCAAAATATACTTTATTCATAAAAATCTGTAAAAAATACATTGCCAAACAGTTTCAAACAGCACCAAAAAATACAAACATTGCAAAGGAGATCAGTTTCCTTCGATACAATCATGAGTTGCCTCACAACCCTTCCATTTCACATTTGTTGTGCCAGATACATTTTTACATTTTACAGGAGACAACATTTCCCCGATACAGTTCAAGGGGTTTCCCATGGATCCAGACCCTCAGTTCAGCTTGGTGGGGGGACCTTACACAGTGGTCTTTCCCCATTGAGCCTTTGCTGCGGTTGCCCCAAGCTTTAGTGCGTCCCTCAGCACGTAGTCCTGGACTTTGGAATGTGCCAGTCTGCAACATTCGGTCGTGGACAACTCTTTGCGCTGGAAGACCAGCAAGTTTCGGGCAGACCAAAGGGCGTCTTTCACCGAATGATAGTCCTCCAGCAGCAGTTGATGTTTGTCTCGGTGTGCGTCCCTGGGAACAGCCCGTAGAGCACAGACTCCTGCGTTACAGAGCTGCTTGGGATGACCCTCGACAAAAACGACTGCATCTCTTTCCACACCTGCTTTGCAAAGACACATTCCAGAAGGAGGTGGCAACCGTCTCTTCCCCACCACAGCCACCGCGGGGGCACTGTGCAGAGGGGTCGAGACTTCGGGCATGCAGGAAGGATCTGACGGGGAGGGCTCTTCTCACCACCAGCCAAGGTACATCTTGGTGCTTGTTTGAAAGTTCTGGTGATGAGGCATTCCGCCAAATGACTTTGGCGGTCTGCTCGGGGAATCATCCGACAGGATCCACCGTCTCCTTTTCCCATAGGGCCTTGAGGACATTCCGTGCAGCCCACTGCCTGATGGATCGGTAGTCAAAGGTGTTTTCCCGCAGAAACTGCTCCACGAAGGATAGGTGGTACGGCACGGTCCAACTGCATGGAGCGTTCCGCGGCAATGTGACCAGGCTCATCCTTCGCAACACCGGGGACAGATAGAACCTCAGCACGTAGTGACACTTGGAGTTTGCATACTGGAGGTCTACACACAGCTTGATGCAGCCGCACACGAAGGTGGTCATCAGGATGAGGGCCACGTTGGATACATTTTTCCAGAGGTTTGAACATCGTGTCCCTCCGGACCCGGTCCATTTTAGATCCCCAGATGAAGCGGAAAATGGCTCGGGTGACCGCCACAGCGCAGGAGTGGGGTATGGGCCAGACCTGCGCCACATACAGCAACAACATGAGCGCCTCGCACCTGATGACCAGGTTCTTACGCACAATGGAGAGAGATCGCTGCCCCCACATGCTCACTTTTTGTTGTACCTTGGCTACTCGCTCCTCCCAGGTTTTGGTGCATGCCCCGGCCCTTCCGAACCATATTACCAGCACCTTCAGGTAGTCTGATCTGACGGTGAAGGGGACAAAGGATCGGTCATCCCAGTTCCCAAAGAACATGGCCTCGCTCTTGCCATGGTTAACTTTGGCTCCCGAGGCCAGTTCGAACTGGTCGCAGATGCTCATCAGTCTGCGCACGGACAGCGGATCCGAGCAGAAGATGGCGGCGTCATCCATGTACAGGGAGGTTTTCACCGGAGTGCCTCTTTATAAGGCCTCTGGTGTCGGGGGGCATGGCAGGGGGGCCCTGAAGATTCTTCCGGGACGGCGCCATGAGCCCCGACGCCAAGCAGGCCCCACCACATTTTACCGGCGGTGGCAAGGCCTCGGTGCATACCCACCACCCCCGCTCAGCGGTGAGGCCTTCATTTAAATATGTTAATAAAGGTTAATGCATGCAAATAAATGTACCTGGTCCCGACGGCCATCCCACGCTGATATTCTGGCTGCCAGCCGCAACTCGCGTGCCTTTGTAACTATGTTCGGTGTTCCGAGGTGTGGCACTGGAGGAGAGGGGGCAGGAGCAGTGAAAACAGCTCCGATTGGTTGTGAGGATGGTAGGAGCGGGTTTAGGGTCACAGGGAATAAAGTTCGGGGAGGAGGTCGTAAGTGAAACTCACTTTTTGTGGGGGGGGGGGGGGGTGGAAATAGGACAAAAAAACCAACTACTTATTCATGGGGCGGGGGTGGGAGAGGGGATTGGAAATGTCCATAAAATTTTATTTTACTTTTTCCACAACCCTGTCTCTTTAAACATTTAAATAGCACTGAAGGGCTTGAAGCCCTTTAAAAATGGCACCGACGCCTGCGTGGTTGCGCTGGGCGCCGGTGCTGTTGACGGAATGGCCGCCCCCTCCACGTCATCAGGGGCGGATGCTCTGCCCCCTCCATTTAAATGAGTCCCCGCACAAAACATCACGGGGACTCAGCGACGGCGGCATCCGCACCTGAAAGCCGACGACTTCAAAGCGCGCCGCCACAATGTGCGGCACTCTAATAAAATTCAGCCAATGGGTCGAATGGTCTCCCTCTGTGCCATAAATTTCTATGATTCTATGAAGTCCTAATTACTGTCAAACCACCTTTCTGACATAGAAAATTTACTTTAAAAACTGGGGAGTCCTATTCCTTTAGATTCTAATTATTGTTGTTGATTTTTAAAAATTAAAAACTCCAACTTCTGTCTCTTTTATCTCTCTCTTCTCACACAATCGCATCTTTCTTTCTCTCTCGATTTCAATTTTGGTACATGATTTTGCATCGAATTAAATATTCAAATTTACTCTTCCTGGTTTAGACTTCATACCTTGGTAAGGATTTTTCAATGTGATTAGTTGAGGACACACACCGTTGCTTGCCCCATTCACACAGGTCCCAGATCCCCTGAAGAGAGCGCCAGTTTTGACTGTCTGATAACAGCAAATCACAGTGTAAAAGCCCACAGAAATTCAGTGCAAGTGTAATAAGTGACCAGAGCCATTCGTTCATTACTGACGTCAAAACCTGGGCCAATGTTAATGTTTGCCCATGAACAACTTCTCATGATTAATCATCATTCTATGGTGCATTTCATTTGTATTCGATTATCTTAAGGAGCTAATAAAGCAATGCCGGGTATCTCATAGTTTTAGATGCTGTCACCTGGGCTTCATTATCCTTCCTAAAATATTGGATGATTGCATGTTTAAAAACAAAAAAAAGAGTAAAATGGGGCACTGCTGCTTATTGCCCCAATCCATCCCAAATCTGGGATTTCTGCAGTGTTCCAGTGAACATCAACACAAGCTCAAGAAACAGCACCTCATTTACCGATTAGGCACGCTACAGCCTGCCGGACTGAACATTGAGTTCAATAATTTCAGAGCATGAAGGCCCCCCCCGCCCCTTTTTATTTTTAGGTATTTTTTCTTTTTTCTTTATTTTATTTAACTCTGTTTAGTTTGGTTCTGCTGTGCCTACCCTCTGTTTTTTTCATGTTTGTGCTTGGGGCCAGGCTGCTCAGTTTTCTGTCCATTAACATCCTCTCTGTACTAATGCTTTGTCTTTCAGCACACCATTAACATACCGTTTGCCTTTGCTCCATGACCTTCTGGTCAGTTATCCTCTGTGACCTTGTCCTATCAACACCTTCTCTTTTGTTACCTCTTGCCCCACCCCCGCTTTACTTGCTTAAAACCTTTCACATTTCTAATATCTGCCAGTTCTGATGAAGGGTCACTGACCTGAAACGTTAACTCTGCTTCTCTCTCCACAGATGCTGCCAGACCTGCTGAGTATTTCCAGCATTTCCTGTTTGTGTCACCGGACTTCTACTTGATAAAAGCTGTTCATCACCATTACCGCCGGCACTAAGCATATAAACTATGTTCTTTTGGGTCGCCAGCATTGCCTTTCATTCTAAAATAGCAATTCTCACATCAAGACATCCCAATGTGCTTCACAGCCAATGAATTACGTTTGAAGTACAGTCATTGTTTTGTAGGCAATCACAGCAGCCAATTTATACACAGGTCCCAGAAACAGCAAATGAAATAATGGATCAATTGATCTGATTTTGTATGGCATTGGCTGAGGGATAAATGTTTGTCAGAACACTGGAAGTACTTCCCCACTCTTCAAATTGTGCCATAGAATCTTCCTATCCACCTGAGCAGGCAGTGAAAGCCTCAGTTTAATATCTCCTCTGCAAGACGGCATCTCCAAAAATGCATTTTCTCGCTATTGCACTGAAATGGCAGCTAGATTATGTCAAAATCAGCAACATTTATAGTGACAGCTCCTTAATCTTAAAAACAATTTCCCAGTTACATAGCTTTCACAGCTAGATGAAAATCTGATTATCTTGGGGATCGACAAAGCGCATATACTCATTGCAGGACATGGACTGTTGCGGGGCTAGGGTAGTTTTTGTACATCTTTTATTTGAGAAAGTTCAAAAATTAACCCCACAAACACAACGGCTGGGAACACTCATACCAAGAATAATGAAAATACTTATTCTAAAAAAGATGATCAATATACTAATTTTTTGCCCTCATTGTGTAACAAATAGTTCAGACTTGGCTGTCAAACAAGTTTTTCCAGGAGATTTTTTTTTTTAAAAAACACATCACGTAACAATATTGAAATTAAAATCATTTTTACCAGCTTCATTTATATAAATTTGTCGCCCAGAGATTTTGAATCTGGTTTATGGAAAGCTTTAGGCAGTGCAGGTTGATGTGCAATAACTCTCAGGTTCAGTATAATTGTGAATATGTAGTGATTAGTGTAACTAATTAATGGAACAGCCAACAGTACAAGCAGATATTGCTTATGCAGAAAGGAACAAATGTTTCCATACTGCCACCCAGTGGTAAACACTGCAAACGTTCCACAACATGCAAATGTAAGTCAGCTAAGAAATGAGGGGAAAAAACTGCAATATAATAAATTTAACTGTACAATAAAATTATTTTTCTTTCAATGGGTTGAACCTATTTAAATTAACACACAAATGCATAAACTCTTCATGGTTGTAAAGCGAAAATAAAACAGTGAATTTGGTGAGCAAGGCTTTGAAATAGTACTGGGGATGGGTGACACAATGATTGACATGTCACCAGCTGAAACAGTTTTTGAGCACTTACAATTTGAAATGATTGATTTTTTTCTACACCAATACATATCTGAAAATTAACCAAAAAAAACTGTAAATGCTATAACTATACAACCTCAGTGCATAGTAGGATTTAAACAACAAGCAGTACTCCTACCACTGTAGACTAAAAGGAGCAGCCTACCAATGCTATGCTGTTACAGAAGCCAAAAACATCCACCATGTCTGGATGTAAATTCTCTGGCAGGAACAGTCACTTCACAAAGAGATCCCCCAGTTTTATAGTAGGAAAGTGAGATTAATCATTGCTCTAGCAGATAGATATACGAACATATGAATTAGGAGCAGGAGTAGGCCACTTGGCCCCTCGAGTCTGCTCTGCCATTCAATAAGATCATGGCTGATCTGATTGCTACCTCAACTCCACATTTCTGCCTACCCCTAATAACCTTTCACTGCCCTATCAAGAATCTATCTACCTTTACCTTAAAAATATTTAAAGAGTCTGCTTCCACCGCCTTTTGGGGAAGAGAGTTCCAAAGACTCACGACCCTCTCAGAGAAAAAAATTCTCATCTGTCTTAAATGGGCGACCCCTTATTTTTAAACAGTGACCCCTAGTTCTAGATTCTCCCACAAGAGGAAGCATCCTTTCCACATCCACCCTGTCAAGACCCCTCAGAATCTTTTGTGTTTCAATCAAGTTGCCTCTTACATTTCTAAACTCCAGCGGATACAAACCTAGCCTGACTAACCTTTCCTCATAAGATGACCTGCCCATTCCAGGTATCAGCCTAGTAAACCTTCTTTGAACTGCTTCCAATGCATTTACATCTGTCCTTAAATAAGGAGACCAATACTGTACACAGTACTCCAGATGTGGTCTCACAAATGACCTGTATAGCTGAAGCATAACCTCACTACTTTTGTATTCAATTCCCCTTGCAATAAACGATAACATTCTAAGAACTTTCCAAATTGCTTGCTGAACCTGCATACTAACGTTTTGCAATTCATGCACTAAGACACCCAGATCCCTCTGCATCTCAGAGCTCTGCAATCTCTCACCATTCAGATAATTCTTTTTTATTCTTCCTGCCAAAATGGTCAATTTCACATTTTCCCACATTATACTCCATTTTCCAGATCTTTGCCCACTCACTAAACCTATCTATATCCCCGTGTCCTCTTCACAACTTACTTTCCTACCTATCTGTGTCAAAAGCAAATTTAACAACCATACCTTTAGTCCCTTCATCCAAGTCATTTATATAAATTGTGTAAAGTTGAGGCCCCAGTACAGATTCCCAAGGCACACCACTCGTTATATCTTGCCAACCAGAAAATGACCCATTTATGCCTACTCTCGGTTTCCTGTTAGCTAGCCAATCTTCTATCCATGCCAAAATGTTACCCCCTACACCATGAGCTTTTATTTTCTGCAATAAACCTTGATGTGGCACCTTATCAAATGCCTTCTCGAAATCCAAGTACAGTACATCCACTTTTATCCACAACACGCTACTTCTTCAAAGAACTCCAATAAATTGGTTAAAAACGATTTCCTTTTCACATCAGTGTGAAAGATAAAGCAGAAGGCGGCACAGTGGCACAGTGGTTAGCACCGCAGCCTCACAGCTCCAGCGACCTGGGTTCAATTCTGGGTACTGCCTGTGTGGAGTTTGCAAGTTCTCCCTGTGTCTGCGTGGGTTTCCTCCGAGTGCTCCGGTTTCCTCCCACAAGCCAAAGACTTGCAGGTTGATAGGTAAATTGGCCATTAGCAATTGTCCCTAGTATAGGTAGGTGGTAGGGAAATATAGGGACAGGTGGGGATGTGGTAGGAATATGGAATTAGTGTAGGATTAGTATAAATGGGTGGTTGATGGTCGGCACAGACTCGATGGGCCGAAGGGCCTGTTTCAGTGCTGTATCTCTAAAACTAAAACTGAAGCATTTGCAACAATCTTCAGCCAGAAGTGCCGAGTTGATGATCCATCTCAGCCTCCTCCTGAAGTCCCCAGCATTACAGATGCCAGAATTCAGCCAATTCGATTCACTCCGCGTGATATCAAGAAACGACTGAAGGCACTGATTACTGCAAAGGCTATGAGCCCTGACAATATTCCGGCAATAATACTGAGGACCTGTGCTCCAGAACCTGCCACACCCCTAGCCAAGCTGTTCCAACATAGCTACAACACTGGCATCTACCCGGCAATGTGGAAAATTGCCCAGGTATGTCCTGTACACAACAAGCAGGACAAGTCCAACTCAGCCAATTACTGCCCCATCAGTCTACTCTCAATCATCAGCAAAGTGATGGAAGGTGTCATCAACAGTGCCATCAAGTGGCACTTGCTCAGCAATAACCTACTCAGTGATGCTCGGTTCGGGTTCTGCCAGGGGCACTCAGCTCCTGACCTCATTACGGCCTTGGTCCAAACATGGAGAAAAGAGCTGAACTCAAGAGGTGAGGTGAGAGTGACTGCCCCTTGACATCAAGGCATCATTTGACCCAGTATGGCATCAAGGAGCCCTAGCAAAACTGGAGTCAATGGGAATCAGGGGGAAAACTCTCCGCTGGTTGGAGTCATACCTAGCGCAAAGGAAGATGGCTGTGGTTGTTGGAGATCAATCATCTGAGCTCCAGGACATCACTGCAGGAGTTCCTCAGGGTAATGTCCTAGGCCCAACCATCTTCAGCTGCTTCATTAATGACCTTCCTTCAATCATAAGGTCAGAAGTGGGGATGTTCGCTGATGATTGCACAATGTTCAGCAACATTCGTGACTCCTCAAATACCGAAGCAGTCCGTGTAGAAATGCAGCAAGACCTGGACAATATCCAGGCTTGGGCTGATAAGTGGCAACATTTGCACCACACAAGTGCCTGGCAACGACCATCTCCAACAAGAGAGAATCTAACCATCGCTGAATCCCCCACTATCAACATCCTAGGGGCTACCATTGACCAGAAACGTAACTGGCGTAGCCATATAAATACTGTGGCTACAAGAGCAGGTCAGAGGCTAGGAATCCTGCGGCGAGTAACTCACCTCCTGACTCCCCAAAGCCTGTCCACCATCTACAAGGCACAAGTCAGGAGTGTGATGGAATACTCTCCACTTGCCTAGATGGGTGCAGCTCCAACACTCAAGAAGCTCGACACCATCCAGAACAAAGCCGCCTGATTGGCACACCATCCACAAACATTCACTCCCTCCACCACCGATGCACAGTGGCAGCAGTGTGCATCATCTACAAGATGCATTGCAGCAACGCACCAAGGCTCCTCAGACAGCACCTTCCAAACCCGCGACCTCTACCACCTAGAAGGACAAGAGCAACAGATGCATGGGATCACCACCTGCAAGTTCCCCTCCAAGTCACACACCATCCTGACTTGGAACTATATCACCGTTCCTTCACTGTCACTGGGTCAAAATCCTGGAACTCCCTTCCGAACAGCACTGTGGGTGTATCTACCTCACATGGACTGCAGCAGTTCAAGAAGGCAGCTCACCACCACCTTCCCAAGGGCAATTAGGGATGGGCAATAAATGTTGGCATAGCCAGTGACGCCCACATTCCATGAATGAATAAAAAAAAACATGTTGAGTCTGCCTGATTACCTTGACTTTTTCTAAGTGCCCTGCTATAACATCTTTAATAATAGCTTCTAACATTTTCCCTATGACAGGTGTTAAGCTAACTGGCCTGTAGTTTCCTGCTTTCTGTCTCCCTCCCTTTTTGAATAAAGGAGTTACATTGTCTATTTTCCAATCTCATGGAACCTTCCCCGAATCTAGGGAATTTTGGAAAATTAAAACTAACGCTTCAACTATCTCACAAGTCACTTCGTTGAAGACCCTAGGTTGAAGTCCATCTGGACCCAGGGACTTGTCAGCCCGCAGCTCCAACAATCTGCTCAGTACTACCTCCCCAGTGATTGTAATTTTCACGAGTTCCTCCCTCCCTTCCATTTCCTGATTTACAGCTATTTCTGGGATGTTACTTGTATCCTCTATTGTGAAGACTGCTGCAAAATACCTGTTCAATTCATCTGCCATCTCCTTATTTTCCCTTATTAACTCCCCAGATTCACTTTCTAAAGGACCAACGCTCACTGTTAACTTTTCTTTTTTAAATAGATGCACCACATAAGCCACACAAGTCAAGAAAAAACACAAGTTTGATCCCCAGTTTGTGCTGCCATGAAAGCAGTTGGTTATTTATAACTGGCAACCAGCAATCCTGTTCCTGATTATCATGTGACCTTGCAGAAAAATATGCATGTGATGCACTTGACAGTCAAATAGCTTGTTGAGAAGTACAGGCGGGCCTTGCACATAAAGAACACTCATTTCAGAGAGGTACTGAAGGATTGCCAGGACTCTTGGAAAAATACAACCATCAGAATTTGTTTCTGGGAGTTACAGTGATAAAAAGTTGAGGGGAAATATTGATTTTTTTCACTTTAAAAATAAGTTAGATCATTCGTAATTGTTTTTAAAAAATGTTTGGATCAGTAACAATAAGCAATATTTTCATCATGAGGGGAAGAAAATGAAATTTCACTTTTCAAATACTGTACTTCAGTCTGGGACATCCTATTGACAGTATGCAACATTATTAAACAAATTACACTCATCCAATGGTAAAAATACTGATGTTTGATCAAGCCATAATGATTAAAGCAATGGTATTAAGTAAAATGCTCAGATTATCTTCCCGTTTATAGTGCGCTGCTTTTAAATTAAGATATTGTTTTTTTAAAAAGTGCTATGGAATGTGGGGAAATATGGCCACAGAATATATGCCAGCATTTTTATATTTCAATTGGTTATCCTACACGTTGGCAGTTGGCTGGATTGGACTGGTTTTGACAACTTTCTTACCCACTTTAAATTCTGACCATGTAACAGTCCAACTGAAATACTGAACGTTATCCACTGACAAAAATCTGATTTAAATATCAAATTAAAGCTATAATTCAAGCTCAGGGCTCCCAAGAATGAGAGTGCATCATGAGAGGTATAGACAGGGTGGATAGCAAGAAGCTTTTCCCCAGAGTGGGGGATTTAATTACTAGGGGTCACGAGTTCAAAGTGAGAGGGGAAAAGTTTAGGGGGGATACGCGTGGAAAGTTCTTTACGCAGAGGGTGGTGGGTGCCTGGAACGTGTTGCCAGCGGAGGTGGTAGACGCGAGCACGATAGCGTCTTTTAAGATGTATCTAGACAGATACATGAATGGGCAGGAAACAAAGAGATACAGACCCTTAGAAAATAGGCGACATGTTTAGATAGAGGATCTGGATTGGCGCAGGCTTGGAGGGCCGAAGGGCCTGTTCCTGTGCTGTAATTTTCTTTGTTCTTTGATACTGAACAATTCACCTCGCACTGAGGCTGTTGGCCATTCAGTAATCCTGCAGTCTCATCAGGCCAGAATGAAATTATGAAACTGATTACACTCTAAAACTGAATCTTCTGCAAAGTTGAATGTTTCATTCTCACTACCACACACCCAAAGCAGAGCCCTTGCATGAAATGCTTAAACAACAAAACTAAATAAAACAGAATAAACCTCTCACTATTTCAGCACTTGATCTCAAGCAATACAAATTACACATATTTGTATTTGTTGCTTCCAGCACTGCTGAATGAAGATTCAGAAACAAATTAAATCAAACTGAATGAAGCTAGAATTCTGGTATTAGGCATCATAGAAAATGTATCCATATCAGCATTAGCATGGAACCTACCCAAGGAGATAGGTCCACTTTGTAATTCAGAGAATTTGTAATGGTAAATGGAAGTTGGACTTCAAGTTGTGTCTGACCTCTTTTTGATAAAATAAACAGATAAGTTGCATGACAGCTGTAATAGCAGGTGTGCAAAGTGTATTGCACATAACTAACCCGGCAAGCAGAGAGCTATTAAAATGCTTTTCATTAGTAAATTTTGTTCCTTAAATAATAAACCAGCATTAATGACAGAGGTAATAACAACATTTGGAGTGACTTCATTCTAAAGTGACGATAAAAAGGTGAATATGTAAAAAAAAGCAGAAAGACGTGATCTAATAGAGGTCTTATAAAGGGGCTTTGATAGGGCAAAGATAGAGATGTTTCCATTTGTGGGGGAGTCCAAAACTATGAGTCATAAATATAAGATACTCACCAGTAAATTCAATAAGGAATTCGGAACTTCTTTACCCAGGATGGTGAGAATGGAATAAAAACAGAAAATGCTGGAAATACTCAGCAGGTCTGGAAGCATCTGTGGAGAAATAAACAGTTAATATTTCAGGTCTGTGGCCTTTCATCAAAGCTGCTTTTGTATTAGTGGTGAGAATGTGAAACTTGCAACCACATGGAGTGGTTGAGGTAAGAAGCACAGATGAATTTAAGGGAAAGCTAGATAAGTTATGAGGGAGAAAGAAATGGAACAATATGCTGATAAGGTTAGATGAAGCAGGTTGGGAGGAGGCTTGTGCGGAGCATAAACACGGTCATAGACTAGCTGGGGCAAATGGCCTGTTGCTGTGCCGTAAATTCTATGTATGCTGTGAAACTAAGGGTATTTGGCAGAAATTTACAACGAAAAAAAGTAATCTTGGTCAAAAAAAATACTGGCAGTTTATTAAAAACAGCCAGTAGTTTTGGGAGGTAGAGTGAAAGGCAAGGAGTGTTGAGTAGAACAGTGATTTGTTTTTTGCTTTTTTTTCCCCACAATAGCAACAAATTAACCTTGTTGCTTGGTGGAACAGTAGGTGAGCAATGTGAAAATGCACACATCAAGACAGGCTTATTTTATTGCTGGACTCCCCGACTCCAAATTGCCTAAGCAGTGGGGAACATCGCCAGAGACTAAACACAGGAGAAGTTAGTTGGCTTCTGGCTTCTAAGGAAACAGCCCCATGTCAGTTTT
The DNA here is from genome assembly GCF_036365525.1 of Heterodontus francisci. Taxonomy (NCBI): domain Eukaryota; kingdom Metazoa; phylum Chordata; class Chondrichthyes; order Heterodontiformes; family Heterodontidae; genus Heterodontus; species Heterodontus francisci. The sequence continues at coordinate 122,110,595 of NC_090374.1, forward strand.
ACTGAACAAACCCACACTGATTGTAGTTCAATAAGTTCCATCAATCACTGCACAAAGGTTCTTTCATAGAATTAAACAGAGCTGCCTACTGCTATACATACTGTATACAAAAAAGGAACACTATTCTGAAACACAGTTTTGACTGTCATTTAAAATGTATTTGCACTCAATCAAGTTTAGCCAGTTCCTCAGAATGACTGCTGCATCGGCAACCACAGGGCAGCCCACCTTGTGTGGAAAGGGGGAGGCAATAGAAAGAAAAGAGCAAATAGCAAGGCCAGCTTCATGCTGCAAAACATATGTGTCGAGGAACCAAGTAGTGGCATTGATGGGAACCATGCAAAATTAAATGATCCAGATCATTACACGGTTAAGGTGCCACGTTTGACCTGAAGGATAACCAAAGTTTGTGGCATTTTTGGAAACAGGAACAATCTACTTGCTCATGTTACTATTTAGTAGACTCTTTAATAATACTTGTGATTAAATTTGAGGTTTTGTAAAGTAACATTCCTAACAGTACCCCAATCAGGAACATAATTGGGCGGCACAGTGGCACAGTGGTTAGCACCGCAGCCTCACAGCTCCAGCGACCCGGGTTCAATTCTGGGTACTGCCTGTGTGGAGTTTGCAAGTTCTCCCCGTGTCTGCGTGGGTTTCCTCCGGGTGCTCCGGTTTCCTCCCACATGCCAAAGACTTGCAGGTTGATAGGTAAATTGGCCATTATAAATTGCCCCTAGTGTAGGTAGGTGGTAGGGAAATATAGGGACAGGTGGGGATGTGGTAGGAATATGGAATTAATGTAGGATTAGTATAAATGGGTGGTTGATGGTCGGCACAGACTCGGTGGGCTGAAGGGCCTGTTTCAGTGCTGTATCTCTAAATAAATAAATAAATAAATGCTATATTTACACTACAAACCTGGAATCAACCCAGACACTGGAAACAAATGCACACCGAGCCCAGTCTGTCCTGCAAAGTCCTTCTCACTAACAGCTAGTCAAGCAACAGCCTGACATAGTCATACTTACTGAATGATACCTGATAGTCAATGTCCCAGACTCCTCCATCACCATCCCTGGTTACGTCCTATCCCTCTGTCCTGCTCTTGTAGCCGCAGCATTTATGTGGCTGGTCCAGTTCAGTTTCTGGTCAATGGTGACCCCCAGGATGCTGATAGTGGGGGATTCAGCAATGGGATAATGCCATTGAACGTCAAAGGGAGATGGTTAGATTCTCTCTTGTTTGAGATGGTCATTGCCTGGCACTTGTGTGGCGCGAATGTTACTTGCCACTTACCAGCCCAAGCCTGAATGTTGTCTAGGTCTTGCTGCATATGGACATGGGCTGCTTCAGTATCTGAGGAGTCGTAAATGGTGAACATTGTGCAATGATCAGCGAACATTCCCATGTCTGACCTTATGATGGAGGGAAGGTCATTGATGAAGCAGCTGAAGATGGTTGAGTCCAGGACACTACCCTGAGGAACTCCTGCAGTGATGTCCTAGGACTGAGATAATTGACTTCCAACAACCACAACCATCTTCCTTTGTGCGAGGTATGACTCCAACCAGCAGAGAGTCTTCCCCGATTCCCATTGACTCTAGTTTTGCTAGGCCTCCTTGATGCCATACTCTGTCAAATGCTGCCTTCATGTCAAGGGCAGTCACTGTCACCTCACCTCTGAAGTTCAGCTCTTTTGTCCATGTTTGGACCAAGCCTGTAATGAGGTCAGGAGCTGACCGGCCCTGGCAGAACCCAAACTGAGTGTCAGTGAGCAGGTTATTGCTGAGCAAGTGCTGCTTGATATAACTACTGACAACCCCTTCCATCACTTTACTGATGATCAGGAGTAGACTGAGAGAGCAGTAATTGGTCGGGTTGAATTTGTCCTGGTTTTTGTGCACAGGACATACCTGGGCAATTTTCCACATTGCCGGGCAGACGCCAGTATTGTAGCTGTACTGGAACAGCTTGGCTAGGGGCACAGCTAGTTCTGGAGCACAAGTCTTCAGTCCTTTTGCTGGAATATTGTCAGAGCCCATAGCCTTTGCAGTATCCAGTGCCTTCAGTTGTTTCTTGATATCACATGAAGTGAATCGGATTGGCTGAAGACTGGCATCTGTGATGCTGGGAGCCTGAGGAGGAGGTCGAGATGGATCATCGACTCGGCACTTCTGGCTGAAGATGGATGCAAATGCTTCAGCGTTGTCTTTTGTACTGATGTGCTGGGCTGCCCCATTGTTAAAGATGGGGATATTTTATTTTATTTAGAGATACAGCACTGAAACAGGCCCTTCGGCCCACCGAGTCTGTGCCGACCAACAACCACCCATTTATACTAATTCTACATTAATCCCATATTCCCTACCACCTACCTACACTAGGGGCAATTTACAACGGCCAATTTACCTATTAACCTGCAAGTCTTTGGCTGTGGGAGGAAACCAGAGCACCCGGCAGAAACCCACGCAGTCACAGGGAGAACTTGCAAACTCCGCACAGGCAGTACCCAGAACTGAACCCGGGTCGCTGGAGCTGTGAGGCTGCGGTGCTAACCACTGCGTCACTGTGGAGCCACCTCCTTCTGTCAGTTGTTTAATTGTCCATCGCCATTCACGACTAGATGTGGCAGGACTGCAGAGCTTAGATCTGATCTGTTGGCTGTGGGATCGCCTATAGCATGTTGCTTACGCTGATTGCGTGCCTGCTCCGCCAATTGGTAAGATAATGGCTGCTCTGAATGTAGCCTCAATTCCATTTTCCTGTTTGCCCCCCATAACATTGGACTCCCTTGTCTATCAAGAATCTATCTACCACCAGTAGAGTTTGATATTTCTTTGAAAACCATCCTACATATTTGCTTGGAGTGTCAGCTGTGGCTCTGTGGGTTGCAATCTCACTTTTGAGTCACAAGGTTGTGGGTTCAAGTCCCACTCCAGGGCTTGAGTCCAAAAATTTAGGTTGACACTCCAGTACGGTACTGAGACTGCTGCACTGTTGAAGATGCTGTCTTTCAGATGAGATGTTAAACTGAGGCCCCATCTGTCTGCTCAGCTAGATGTAAAAGATCCCATGGCACTACTTCAAAGAAGAGCAGGGGAGTTATCCCCAGTATCGTGGCCAATAATTATCCCTCAATTAACAAAACAAAAACAGATTATCTGGTCATCATCATTTTGCTGTTGGCGGGAGCTTGCTGTGTTGAAAATTGGCTGCTGTGTTTCCTACATTACAACAGTGACTACACTTCATGAAGTACTTCATTAGCTGTAAAGTGCTTTGGTCATGAAAAGCACAAAATAAATGTAAGTTTTTTTTTACTTTTCTTATAAATAAGAAAAATGTAACGACGTTGAAATAAATCAGTCCATTATTAAGCTAAATAATTACCCATTTTTTAAAGTGTGCTGCTACAATTTTATTTCCACACCCCATGTAAAAGGAACAAAAATATTTGCTCGTGACTTGTGCAATGAGAAAATGCAAAGAACACATTTCAAATTATCCAATAACGAAATATTTTGCTTTACAGTAGCTGAATTTATAATCAGAATCATCCAAAATGTTTAATGTTTTCCAAGATATTGGAGAGTGAAATGGTTAGGTTGCTGCTTACATATACCAGTACATCATCTGGGATATTTTATGTTCAGGTCCTCCTACCTATGCTATATGCATGTCTCGGTTCACTGATAAAGAATGAAAGAAATTGCATTTATATAACACCTTTTCACAACTTCAGGACATTCAATAGCGCACTCAAACCAATTATTACATTAAATAATTTAATGAATACATTTTTAAAATGTAACCGCTATTGTAATGTAGGAAATGTGGCAACTGATTTGTGCTCACAAACAATGAGATAATAACCAGATAACCTGTTTGAGTGATGTTGGTTGAAGGATAAATATTGGGCAGGACACTGGCGAAAGCTCCCCTGCTCTTCTTCGAAATAGTGCCATGGAATCTTTTATGTCCATCCAAGAGGGCAGACATCTCAGTTTAACGTCTCATCCTTAAGCCAGCACCCGAGTGTAGCACTCCCTCAGTTTTTACTGAAGTGCCAGCATAGATTTTGTGCTCCAGTCTCTGAAATGGGACTTGAATCAGGGCATGCAAAGGCTCACCCTGCTTTAACGGACACTTTCTTTGATATGCCGCTGAGGTCTGTGAGGACCCAAAGGGACATACTGGGTGCAATTTTATGCTCACCCCCGGGGCGTGTTTGGAGGCAGGGAGAGCATTTAAATCAGGTGGGATGGTGGCGGGGGCATCCACCACCATCCTGCCTCCGAAGTTTAGTCTGAGCGTGAAAGTCTGTCAACGGCCTTCCCGCCCTACCTTCAACTGAGGTCCTTAACTGGGCAATTAACACCCAATTAAGGGCCTCTTCCCACCGCAGCCACAATTACCTGTGCTGCGGGCAGCCCTGCCGCTGCATGGCACGAAAAACCGTGAGGGCTGCTTCCCGGCTCTGGGGGTGGGGATGGGGGACCCCTCGTTCAAAGGCATTTAGTCTCTGAACGTGGGACCCGGCATTGGGAAGGGGGGCCACCCCCGCCCTTGCTGTCGACCCCACTATACCCCAACTCCCACCCCACAAGATCCCTCCGGCCCCGAGCTACCTTAAGCCTGGTTCTAGCACCACTCCTCGGTGTCCGGTCGTTGCAGCTATAGCAGCAGCCACCAGCTCCACTCTAGCGCTGCAGCGACGGGGTCCTAAATCCTATGGAAGGCCTGCCACTGTCCAGTTAAGTGCCTGACTGTCAATAAATTCGGCTGGACTTTCCTAGAAGCGGGCTCAGGGATCTCAGCATCGGTTTCCCCCGACGTCGAGACCCCCAACGCAAGCATAAAATACCCCCCCACCGTAGTTTCCCAGCAAGGGAGGAAGAAGCCTGCTGCTGGCACTAAGGCAGTATAACTGGAGATGGCACAGGAGGTCAGCAGTAGGAGCACTGTGCTGTACTCCTGGATGCAGTGCAGGAAGCGCTCTAATAACCTAACCAAGTCAGGAAAGGTGAACACAGTGGCGCATTCACCTACATTCTGCTTTGCGCATTACCAAAGTCCCTCACTCTGCCTTCTCAAGCCAACTCCATCACATCACTCCTCACACTCATTTACTTTGCACGCACCCATCCTTCTCGGTCTATGCACTTCCTCACAGTCCATCTATCATCCACCACTGCTACACATCCTCATACAATTTCATGCCTCTCCTTCAAAGTCACCCTCACCAAATGCACTGTATCCATTAGGTAAACACATACCATTACACTCACTGATTGTTGTGAAAGAACAGAACTTTCAAGAGAATAAAGAACAGAACACAAGGGTGTGGGAGAGAACTGGAGGTGATCCTCCAAACATCTCAACTGATTAGCACAGAGGAGGCGGCACTGGAAATCAGCGGAGGCTCAATGTGCCTGGCCACCGGAGATGGGGAACTCCCAGCTACCTGGTGACACAATTAAATATCAGCCACCCATGCCAGACTGCATTCAGTCATGTTGACTTGATTTCAAACAGCAAGTAGAATATCATCTTCATAATGAAAACTTGCAATATATTCTTACCTTGCCAGAACTAACAAATATTTTATCTGACAGGGCCTTTCCACATGCAACAGACACAGACGATGATTCCTCAGAGAAGCCCAGTTCATCCATAGCCACAGCACTCAGTTATACCATGCACCAGCTCAGATATTTGCACTTCAGTGGGACCGTAAGGTAGCTAGTTGGGTTTTCAGATGGTGACTCACACTTCACAAGTGAGTAAGAGCAGGTGGTGGTGACAGTGATAGCAGAGGACAGTTCATGTCGGAGGGTGCAGCCCTCTCCAAGCTCTGCTCAGCTGGACACAGATTTTTTTTAAATGTTCATGTCAGCATCACTGGCAATGCCAGCATTTATTGCCCATCCCTAATTGTCCTTGAGAAGATGGTGGTGAGATGCCTTCTTGAATCGCTGTAGTCCTTGGGATGTAGGTACACCAACATTGCTGTTAGGAAGGGAGTTCCAGGATTTTGATCCAGCGACAGTGAAAGAACGGCAAATTAGTTCCAAGTCAGGATGATGTGTGACTTGGAAGGGAGTTTGCAGGGGACGACGTTCCCATGCGTCTACTGCCCTTGTGCTTCTGGGTGGTAGAGGTCGCAGGTTTGAAAGGCGTTGTTGAAGGAGCCTTTGCAAGTTGCTGCAGCGCATCTTGTAGATGGTACACACCGCATACATGGTGCGCCAGTGGTGGAGGTAGTGAATGTTTAAAGTGGTGGATGGGCGCTGATCAAGCTGGACGCTTTATCTTAGATAGTGTCGAGCTTCTTGAGTGTTGTTGGGAGCTGTACTCATATAGGCAAGTGAAGAGTATTCCATCACATTCCTGACTTGTGCCTTATAGATGGTGGACAGGCACTGGGGAGTCAGGAGGAGAGTTCCTCACTGCAGAATTCTTTAGCCTGCTCTTGTAGTCACAGTATTTATATGTCTGGTCCAGTTAAGTTTCTGGTCAATAGTGACCCGCAGGATGTTGATGGTGGGGGATTCAGCGATGGTATTACTGTTGAACATCAAGGAGAGATGATTAGATTCACTTTTGTTGGGAGTTGATTTTTGCCTGGCCCTTGTGTTGCTTGAATGTTACTAGGCACTGGGTGTACCCTTGGTGCTGTTGATAAAACAGAAAATCACTGAGCAGCAGCAGAGAATGAGAGATACACTGACAAGCCTTCCAAGCACACTGACAATTGCAGAGAGAGTGGAAGAGTCTGCCTCAAACATGAGTGGGTTGATATCACAGGGCATTGTGATGATGGCTTGCATAGATAGGATGGCCCACTCAGAGGAACATTAAACCCAGCTATCAACTGAGTCCTACATGCCTTGACCATGCCCATGCACATGCACACTCTGGATGCCAACACATCTGCCATCTTAAATAGGATGACAGGTTCCTCAGCCTTGGCCTTAGAGCCACATTGATCTACACCAAAGCGTTCTCCAGCAGAATGGCAGCAATCAGGTGCAGCTGAACCATAAGAGGGATAATGACAAAAAGAGGACATGGAAGTGGGAACTCCACTCAAATTGCATCCAATTCTCATCTGTTGCCACCCTACCAGCAGCCCGCATGCTGCCTTGTCTCCTGATGGCAGAGTCCACTCCTGTAGAGGTGCAGGTGGAACAGTCTTCGTTGGGGCCCTCACAGGCTCCAAAACTTAGAGGGCATCGCCAAGAATATCTCAACAGTCAGAGCAAGGATCAGAGTGGTTGCCCCTACCTCTGCTCAAACCAGGTGTTGCATCATGTAGGAGTAGTAGGAAACAGAAGGGTAAGGCTTTGTATTTGCACAAGGGTATGCACATAAGTGTATGAAAAAATGTGGTGTTCTTAAGTTTCTGATACTTAGTTACATCACAAATATTGTTATTTTGCATCACTTTCCTGTCACATCCATTCTATAGTGCTGGATGGCAAGTCACCTTTTAACTTGTTTGATAATGAATGGGAAGACATGAATTTATAAGGCCCAATTTTGGAGGTAGGGGATGTTCAAGGGGTGGTTGTGGGATGGGAAGGAAGAATAGCTGTTGCACGTGCTTGTGACATGGTCCACTGGTGCATCCTAAGTGATCCTCGCCTTAATAAGGGCATCCCTAGCAGCAATGTGCATTGTCCTGATCACCTTCCTTCTGCTCCTCCACCTCCAAATTATCCAAAGCCATTCTGTGCTCTTCACCTTGTTCCTCCTACAAGTCCAAACTGCACTGCTGCACAACACTGCAGAGCACAGAAAACCATGACCACTCGAAGACCATAATGAACCATACCATCCGGATCTGTCTAGGCGTCTGAAGCGCATCTTCAACAAGCCAATGACTTGGTCAATCACACATCTGGTGGTTATATGGCTTTCATTGTAGCGCTATTGGACTTCATTCTTCGGGTTCCTGAAGGGTGGCACCAGCAAAGTATGACTCCTAGCAGCCACCCTGCAAGTGTGCTTGCGGGTCCAAAGACATCGGGGAGCTTCGACTGCCGCTGGACAAAAGCATCAAGGCAGCTCCCTGGGAGTCTGATGCACAGTCATATCTTTGTGGTTGCACACCAGCTGCACAGTGATGGAGTAAAAGCCCTTGCAGTTGAGGAATATTTCTAGATAATCTAGGTGTGCCCACATTGCCACGCTTGTACAGTCAATGACACCCGGCAACTGTGGGAAACCAGCCAGAGTTGCAAACCCAAGCATCACCATTCTGGCTGATGTCATCAGGGAAAAAGCTATCATAATGGTAGGTCTCCGGTACAGCCTTGGAAGGATTCAGTGGCAAAAAAAGTCAAGGTCAGTGGTAACTTTAACAGCCACGGGTAGTACATAGTCACCACATACAGCAGGGAGAAAGTCTTCTAGGAGGCTGCAGATGTCTGCCACCACCCGACGTGACAACCTGAGCCTCCTGAGACACGGCTGGTCAGAGATGTCAAGGAAACTCAGTTTCTGCCTTTCACCCTGTGTCGTAGGTAGTGCTTCCTGCAAGCTGCTTCCCACTTTGCTGTCCAGCTACAGGTCTCTGAACACCAGGCTGGTGCTGGTCATACTGATCCATGTCTGAGATCCAATCTAATGCAGCCAAAGTGCTACCCATCTTGATATGACTTGATTAATTTCTGCACTTTGAAAGTTTTCTCAATCATTCAGCAAAACTACTGTAAACATGCTCTTGCTCACAAGCAGGCAAGAAAGCATAATACTGAGTGCGCATTGCAGTATTTCCTAGAGTTTGATTCATCCCCATCAATTGCCACTCTGGCCTTGCCATCAGATAATTTTCAGGAAGCCTGGGAAACCTATCGATGCACCGCTAAATTTAAAAGTGAGTTGAAGTATAATTGAACATTAGCATATGTTAATAGACAATCTGCCTCTCCCGAGGGGGTTGCATGCAAGCAGCCTATGCTCGAGTTAATCTCAGAAGTCAAAGGGTTGGAGCTGGCTTTCCGACACGCTGACAGTTTTAGCCAGCCAACCGCACCCAAACCCACACGCTTCTCCAGATTAAAATTCCCATCATTGTCAGCCTAGGGCAAGTTATTATCGATCGCTTGTATCGATGCTTTAGCAGTGCGGGTTTAGTTATCTTTTATTTGCTGTTCCATCAGGCATGCACACTAAGTTCACTGATTTCTGCATTCATATTCTGGACAGTTACTAGAAAGCTTTCAGTGAGCTTTTTCATTGCAATGTTAGTCAGATATGGTCTGCCTGCATTTGGGACCTGGAGTGGTCTTGGACACCTTGCAGTGGTTCATGTAGGTCTTTACATCAATAGGCCAAAAGAAACTGTGAAAGGCGCAGAAGTGAATGTGTGTGTTGGGATGGGGGGGGGGGGGGGGGGGGGGGGGAGGTGGGGTGTTGTGACAGAGGGGCAATAGGGATTTGTGCAAAGATTTCTTAATGGTGGGACTGAGCTAACTGGTCATTTGGAAGATAAACTTAGAGTGATCGTAGAGGTGGGTCACCGTTTGCGGTGCCAAGCCTGATGGTACTCATGTCTTCTACATTGAAAGTAGTGTAACTGTTGGCAGAGAATAATGTTTTTTATTTTTTTATTTATTTTTTATTTAGAGATACAGCACTGAAACAGGCCCTTCGGCCCACCGAGTCTGTGCCGACCATCAACCACCCATTTATACTAATCTACCACATCCCCACCTGTCCCCATCACCTACCTATACTAGGGGCAATTTATAATGGCCAATTTACCTATCAACCTGCAAGTCTTTGGCATGTGGGAGGAAACCGGAGCACCCGGAGGAAACCCACGCAGACACAGGGAGAACTTGCAAACTCCACACAGGCAGTACCCAGAATTGAACCTGGGTCACTGGAGCTGTGAGGCTGCGGTGCTAACCACTGCGCCGCCCATTGTGCTGTCTCTCTTTTCCTACAGTAACTCACCAACCCACCACCCCTGCCACAATGTTTTTACTTTGTTTACCATTTCTTCAGGAGACTGTGCCATCTCCTGCTTATGTTTATTTTCCTCACCTCATAAAAGTGCTTGGTCATGGGGAAAATTCAAGGGTCTCAGTGCAAATGTGAACGTTACATGACAGAAATCCTGGGACACCTGAATGATCAGAGCCTCAGCCATGGAGTTCCACAAAACTCCAACAGTAAACACACCCCACCTCCCACCATCCCCATCCCTCAGGAAATCTGAGTTGCAGACAGTGGAAAATGGGGTGGGAGCAGGAAAGTTGATGGTGTGCTGAACAGCAGAGCTGGAAGTTCAATGAACAGCTCTTAGAAGTAAATTGCCACTCTATTTCTCCAGAGCACCAACAGGACTGGGAAAGTAAAGTGAAGAGCAAAGTGCTCACAATAAAGAAAAGGGGAGGATGCCCAGGAATTTACAAAGAATTAAAAGAGGATGCAAAGGAAGACATTAAGGACCCTTTAAAAGTTGTATTCATTCGTGCAATGATAAAATTCATTAAATATTTTGGCCAAAAAGGGAACATGAGCTAGTGCAGAAACAGACAAACCTAGACACAAAATATTTCACTATCCAACTAAATCGTCATTATGAGCTGTTTATAACTAAATCTAATCATTTTTTTTTTAAATACAGTGTCCAGACAATGTGATGGAAGAACTGTACCTCAATCCTTATTTAATTATGTTTCACTTGTTCATTAAACCTTCAACACACATGATGAAAAAACCACATATGTTTAAAATTTATAGCCCTCCACCACAAATGTCTTGTAGTCAAGTAATAACTTGTTTTTATGTGCTGCCACATCCTGCCATCCTTCTGTGTCTTAAAGCATGAATGTCCAGAGCTCATTTATAACATGAGGTCATCTCCTGAAACTGGGTCTGGACTGCTTTTTCTTTGTCCCACATGTCATGTGGCATGTCAGGTTTCTTTTCTCTCTTTGATTTGTAAAATTATATTTTGCTGTAAATGTTCACAAACATTATACCAGCCTCCACTTTATAAGCTGCATATTTTTTAATAACCCATGTTTTTTCCAAAAGTGTTAATATTGCCATGACTCTGCCTGATGCAAAAAAATTACATCAGATACCCAGTTGCATTTGATAACATATTTAAACTAACAAAACTACAGACAGTAGCAGAAGAATAGCAAGCAACAGCTAAGCTTAGAGGGAAAGCAGTTAAACTGTAATCATTTATAACAGGAGATTTACAAGATTAGAGCTACAGCACAGTGAACAGGTCTTCAACTGTTGTACCACCAGTGTGCACTTAGAGTATTACAGAAATTAAGTTGGTTAAAGTTTGGAACTGGACATTAAACATTGCCAAATATGCTTTCCATAGATTTTAATTTTCCCTTCGCAACAGAAAGACATTGTAAATAGCCACGAGGCTTCTCACTGCATGAAGTATTGGACTGTAATTCTAAGCATTCTAACAAACTAAAACTGGTAGAAACACTACTTTGGGAAAAATAATTACCACCATATCTACTATGGCAATGGTTTATAGGAGGTTCCCTCTCTGGCCTCCTAATATGGCCTTGACTCGTTCTCTCTCCATTTATTTATCTTTATCCAATTCTCCACTTTTTTCTCTATCGCTACCCTTTCTCTCCATATATTTCATAAGCTCTATTTACAAAAGACTACCAAAGATTGTGATAATCAGATGCACACCAGCCCAAGGATTAAAGCTAAATCCATACCTGAGGCTTTTCAGACCAACAGTCCTTTGGTTTGCATGATTCACATTGGAACATTCGCAACTCAAGAGGCTTAGGGAGAAAAGGATCAAACCTGAATTATGTTGGCACAGTCAAAACATTTTTTTCCCCAAAAGCTTTATGCATGCATTGTGCCAGAAGGTATCCCATGTGCTGTGTCATTAGCATTGTTTCGCACAATATCTGGGTATTTTTATCGCTACAGGACTTCCTCAGGGTCGTGTCCTAGGCCCAACCATCTTCAGCTACTTCATCAATGACCTTCACTCCATAAGGTCAGAAGTGGGGATGTTCGCTGATGATTGCAGTGTTCAGTACCAGTCGTGACTCCTCAGAAACTGAAGCAGTCTGTGTCCACATGCAGCAAGACCTGGACAACATTCAGGCTTGGCCTAAGAGGCAAGTAACAGTCATGCCACACAAATGCCAGGCCATCACCAACAAGCGAGAATCTAACCATTCTGCTTGACATTCAATGGCATTACCATCACTGAATCCCCCACCAGCAAACTCCTGGGTGTTACCGTTGATCAGAAACTTAACTGGGCCAGCCATATAAATACTGTGACTACAAAAGCAGGTCAGAGGCTGGGAATTCTGTGGCGAATAACTCACCTCCTGACTCCCCAAAGCCTGTCCACCATCGACAAGGCAGAAGTCAGGAGTGTGATAAAATGCTCTCCATTTGCCTGGATGAATGCAGCTCCAACACTCAAGAAGCTCAACACTATACAAGACAAAGCAGCCTGCTTGACTGGCACACCATCCACTGCCTTAAACATTCACTTCCTCCACCACCGGCGCACAGTGGCAGCGGTGTGTACCATATACAAGATGCAGTTTGAGGGATCAGAAGGTGGAATTGGTAAATCAATGTGGAATTCTGTTTAATGATTTGCTGTATATTTTATGTTTTCATAAAAATATGGTCACTCAAAAAGGCTTTTATTGGATTAGTAAACTGATATAAAAGTGATAGTGATTTTGATAAGATTTTTTAATTGGTTGTATTTTTTTGTGAATGAAGCATTTAAGCCAACTGGCATACCTGACAAGCTTACTGACACTTTCCCATGCCAGACATACAACCTTTAGTTATCTAGATAGATATGACAATTAATAATTTTTCATAGTCCCATAGAAAAAAAAACGGAGGTCATAGAGAAAAGTTATTCATCTTTTAATCTCCATAATCCCAGCGTATGCATTGAGCTTGATGTCAATCACTGCACAAAAAAAAACTAAATGAGTGTAGTACCCACAGAATAGATAGAAAATTCTAATGTGATAACCAATGCAGTCACTACACAATGGGCTTGAGTGTAAATAACAAATTTCAGATATGATTTAAAATCTCAAATTTCATACAAGAGGGAACATATGCAGATCCGGAATTGTGCGGGGTTTCGGTTATTTAATAGCATTTTAGCAGTCTGCATCGTTGCAAGCACCACAGGAAAAAATGATACTCCACACAGTAAACACTAATCTTTTGATATGATTGCATAAAGCACATAGATTGAAACTATGTTTTAAAACCTTCTCACATAGAAAATCCCTCTAACTTTTCTATTAGTATCAAATTGTTTGAGTTTATAGTCATCACAGGATCCAAAACATGTGACCCGAGGAGATTATTATTTACAAACGCATTTGAATAAAAGCAAATAATTGGCAAAATATATAACTAATGCAGCATAGATGAGATTTCACAATCTAGGTCAGTTCATTTATAACCTCAAACTATCATATGTATTTAACCTTCAAGTAAGAAAAGTAATAAAGTATCTAATGATACCATTCACATCCGCCCTGCATTATATCCACTGCTATATGGGAAACAGATTAGTCAGATTACTTTGAAATTTATATAGACACTTGACCACCCACTAATGGGAAGCTGGTGATTAAAGAGAAGTTGAACACTAATATTTACCAGTAGTAGTCTCCAATCCACAGTGTAATTACTGTATTAACTATCTCTTCAGAGTGGTCTGTGTGTTGTGGCTACTGCATATACTTCAGCATCATATTCGCCTAGTAACTTAAGAATATTATTTTGTGTTGCATATGCTTCAAAGATCATGTTATGCATCGCAATAGTCTCCATCAAAGTGATCAGCAAGAACATTTCTCTTTACCCACGACAGAATAGACGCTTTTTTTTAAAAAAAAAGTATTTTGACTGTGGAAACCTATTACCCAGTATTAACAGAAATGGAGAGAGGAGGGAAAACGTTCTCTGGTTGGAATCTGAAAGCTAAAACCAAAGCCGACATTTTTTATGCTTAAGATTTGATTGATGGAATAGCATATCAAAGATAGGTACCTTGAGTTTAATGACAAATACATGGTGAATAAATAAATTGTTATACAAAAAAGCCCAGTATTATTTAAATCAAGATCATAACAAGCAGTAAATACCAAGGTGTACTATACTTACTTGGATTTTATTTTTGACTACTTCATAAATTCCTATATTGTTTGAAACCACTGCATTTTAATTTCACAAAATGAAAATGTTTTAGGGTGCAATAAAAAAGAGTGGGTGAAATATCATTTTATAATTAGCTTTAAGTGGCAACAATAGTAAAAACACCAGCTTTCATTTCATAATATTTGGAATAGCAATCAACAATGAGACAAAGAAACCAACAGAAAGTGAAATAATTACAAGTAGGGTCAAGAGTATAACCCAACTCTAAACAATAAACATAATGCAAACACCACTCATGAAAATTCAAAACTGAGGTACTGCACATCACAACATGATGTCTGCAATAAAGACCACACAAGAGGACATCCAATACATCAAAACAAATTATGCCTTGTAAATTTTCAACTTTTGATTTATGACTAGGAAGTTAATAGGCCTTTCTGATTATTAAATAACATTGGGGTAGGTTCATTTCATAAAAATGCAGGTTAACGAGGCCATAAATGCTCTAAGGTCAGCAAGTGACAAGGAGAATGAGCAGTTGCCTTTATTAATATCAGAATGTTTGATGTTGCTCCACAAGTGCCAATTCACTTTTTTGTTATGTAAATAAAAAGTCTCCTTCCTCAGTTTATTTGAAGTTGGGGTGTGGGCTACAGAAGCCAAAATGTTATTCTATAAGCATAAGATGTTACATATTAATTAAAATTACAACATAATATAACCAATCCATAGATGTTGTAGGAATGTATCTTCACTTTAATACCAAGATAGCAGCCACTACATTATAAATTTTATGTTAGCTGAGGACAAATGGACTTTTAAGCACATTCCCTGACGTTAGCTGGATACCTAACTTTGGCCCAGATTTTGTGGCAAAAACAATGGAGAGGCTATCAGCACACACAGTAATTAAAAAGTGTAAATTGGACAGCAACTTCCAGCAATCACACATATGCAGTTAAACACAAAAATCAGGAAGCTATTGTCCAGGTGTCCCTACGCCTCCAGAAGCTTTGTTACACCTGTAACTAGACGAGAGACTTAGGCATTCAAACACATGGAACAGCATGAAGCTGTGGTATTTATATAATAGGTAGACACTAAACACAACAGAAAGGTTGCTAGTCCATTCCAGTAAAAGTGAATTTTTGATGCTGTGACATGCCTTAATTACTGCCAAACCACCATTCTGGCATTGAAATTTAAAAGTTGCAGTTTCATTCCTTCAGATTTTAATTACCATTAGAAATTTAAGAAAATAAAAAGAATTAAATAAACCTCCTTTGTACTTTTCTTTCTCTCTTTTACCTCTCACTCTTAACCCCATTGTTCTTTCCCTCTCTTTATTTCACTTTCTCCACTTGAGTTGACATTGAATTAACTATTCCAACTTACACTTCCTGATTCAGATTCCGAGCTATTCAGTAACAATTCTTTAATCTGATTAGTTGAGATACACAGGTGTTTACCCTGTTCGTACAGGCCCCAGATCCCCTGTGGAGAGTGCTGTGCCAAAATGACTTTCTAATCACAGCATGTTCCAGTGTAAAACCTTGCGATAAGTCTGTCGGCAAGTGTAAGTGTACTGAACAGCTGGTGCAATTTGTTCAAGACTGATGGCAAAATCCTGCCCAATAGATTTAATTAAAGCACAATGCTGTCAATTATAAAACTCTTTTTAAACCATATCAGATTTTTTTAAAATCTAAACCGTTATCAGTTTTTTCCTAAACTAAATGAAAGATTTGCTTGTGTTTTATATGAAATAAATTTTTCCAGTAAAGATGAAAATTATCACAAATGAATTAAAAAGAGAGCGCAGTGGGCTGTTTTCTTTAATCCAAAACAAGCAGAGGCCCATTGACCAGTTGATTTAAGAGCCTATTAAAATTACTGTGCAGGTCATTTTGCATGATAATATTTTATATTCACAAGCAATGCTTGCAAAATACAATGTCCCCTTTTAAAAAAAAGTCAGTGGGACATTTTCAAAACTGAATTAGAAAAATAAGCATTCAACCATTTTTACATCAGCTTATACTATAGAGATAGTTTATTCTTGTTATAATAAATATTACAAATTACTGATTGCATATAGAACTACCTCCACTATGGTTTCTAAATCTCAATGAGAAACAGCTTACTTTTGCAGAGTGAGAGGAGTGAAATGTAATTAAATGCTTATGGCACATTTTAAAACAAATACGGGGTAAAATTTCCAGCAGTGGTTCCCTGATCTCCTGCCGTTATTTCGGCAGAAATCCCGTAAATGGTCATTTTCTGGGATTGCCACTGATTTCCCACTGAAGTTATAGTGTAAGATCGACAGAACCCCATATAAGTTACTGGTGAAAATTTAAACATCGTTGCAACCACAACCCTACATTAGTTGAAACAGTCAGATAATCTTACCCATATCCACTCATTGGCCTTCTGTTCCACAGCATTCTCAGGTTCTGCACTATACAGACACCACAAACACTGCAACAGGTTCTGCTGGCTCTCATCTGTATTAACAAACAGCAATAAGGATCTCAGTTTAAATATAAAGTTGACTGTACTTTGTAAATCACTTACTGCAAAATATCTTCACTGGACTTTCATGGTACACTGAAACTTCCTTACATTTCATATATCACTTTAACAATATGAATTCGAATAGTTTAACATAAATCACAAGCAGCAATGATATAAAGAAATATAAATTCTGGTTGTCTAGAAAAATTACATATTCACTGAAAAGAAAATGACATTATAGGTTTATTATTTGCACTGCAACTTACAGAAGATCTAAATACTGGCTGCACTAAAGTCTTCATTGTAATTATCTAACAATTATTTCTAATTTCAACACAAGTATGAATCAATAATAAAAATGCATATCCACATCAGTTATAGGCTTAAAGTTCAAATGATGAGTAGAATCTTAAACAGCTACTTGGTTTGTTCATTCACATCAAAATGACAACTCCTGAGCCTCCAAGTTTTAAAAGCTTTGCTCTTTTGTCATTAACAAGTTATACGTATGAATTATTCCAATTCAGATTACAGCACGAGAACTCTGAGTGGACAGGATTATGTCCCTTGATTCCGATATTGATGAGGGGAATTAACAATTAAACAGGACTTTAGCTAATGCTGTCCTGGTGACAGAATGGTGGCTAAATGTTACTTAACTAGATTTATGTGGGACAATTCAAACAGACTCAATTAGGTATGACAAAATAAAACAAATCTAAAAATGCTAAGTCAAAAGCAAAATACTACAGATGCTGGAGACCTGAAATAAAAACAGAAAATGCTGGAAATACTCAGCAGCTCCGGCAGCATCTGTGGAGCGAGAAACAGAGTTAACGTTTCAGGTCAATGACCTTTCATCAAGGCTGTGAAAAGTTAGAGACGTAATAGGTTTTAAACAAGTGAAAGGAGGGAGGATGTGAAAAAGAACAAAAGGGAAGGTCTGATAGGGTGGAAGACAAGAGATAAAATGACAAAAGGATTCATGACAAAAGGCCAAAGGGAGTAGTTATGGGACAAGTATAGAAACAAAAAGGTGTGTATAGGAGATGTGAACGGCAGAATCATGAACAGCTGCCGTCCAATAGGGAAAAAGGGAAAAAAGAGAAACAAGAGAGAAAAATCAAAACCAGCAAAGATAAAGGAAACAAAATTCGGGCAGAGGTTACAATCTGAAATTGTTGAAATCAGTGTTGAGTCCAGAAAACTATAAAGTTCCCAAAAAGATGAGCTGCTGCTTCTCAAGCTTGTGTTGAGCTTCACTGGAACACTGCAAGAGGCAGAGGACAGAAAGGTCAGAGTGGGAGCAAGGTGGAGAATCAACAGGTGACTGGAAGCTCAGGACCATGCTTATGGACTGAATGGAGGTGTTCCACAAAGCGGTCACCCAATCTGTGTTTGGTCTCCCCAGTGTAATGGAGACCACAATGTGAACAGCGAATACAGTATACTTAATTAAAAGTAGCATAAGTAAATCACTGTTTCACCTGGAACGAGTGTTTGAGGCCTTGGACGGTGAGGAGAGAGGAGGTAAAAGGGTAGGTGTTGTTATCTCCTGTACTTGCATGGAAAGGTGCTGTTGGAAGGAGAGGGGGTAACTGAGGAGTGAACAAGGGTATCGCAAAGTGAACAGTCCCTTCGGAACGCTGCAAGGGAAGGGGAAGATGAATTTGGTGGTGGCATTACACAGGAGGTGGAGGAACTGGCAGAGGATGATCCATTGAACATGGAGGCTGGTAGGATGAAAGCTGAGGACAAGACGAACTCTATCATGGTTCTGAGAGGAAGAGGAAGGAGTGAGAGAAGTGTGTGAAATGAAACGAACACAGTTGAGGGTTCCATCAATCACAGTGTGGGGGAATCCTCCATTGAGGGAAAAGAAAGACATATCAGAAGCACTAGAATGGAAGGTTGCATCATCAAAACAGAAGCAATGGAGAAGCTGGGAAAATGGAATAGAGTCCTTACAGGAAATGGGGTGTGAGGAAGTATAGTCAAGGTAGCTATGGGAGTCAGTGAACACAAAGAATATTGGTTGATAGCCCATTCCAGAAAAGATGACAAAGATGTCAAGGAAGGGAAGGGAAGAGTCGGAGATGAACTATGTGAAGGCAAGAGAAGGGTGTAAACTGGAAGCAACTTTGTTAAAGTTTTCCAGTTCCGGGTGAGAGCAGGAAATGGCACTGATGCAGTCATGTTGGAAAAAGAGGTGAGCGAGGGGGTCAGAGTAGGCCTGGAACAAAGAATGTTCCATATATCCCACAAAAAGGTAGGCATAACTCGGACCCATGCAGGTAACCATAGCAACACCTTTTATTTGGAGGAAGTGAGTGGAGTTAAAGGAGAAGTTTCACAATGTGAGAACAAGTTCAGCAAGTGGAGAAGAGTTGTGATGGTTGGGGTCTGGTTAAGCTTCCGTTCAAGGAAGAAGCGGAGAGCTCTCAGTCTGTCTTAGTGGGGGACGGAAGTGTAGAGAGATTGGACGCCCATGGTGAAAAGGAGATGGTTGGGGCCAGGAAACTGAAATTGTTAAATTGACAGAGAGCATGAGAAAAGTCACGGATTAGGTGGGAAGAGACTGATGTTACAATCCCGTTAGGGACCATTAAGTTTTAAGAGAAAGTCGAATTCCTAGTTATTACTGAAAGAATTATGCTACAAGATTTCACGTTTTAAATAAAAAGCTTTACAAGAGCTAAACAAAGCAAAATATTACTAACTTAACACTATAATTTTGAAACACATACTTTAAGTTTAAAAACTTAACAGGACGTGAAGATGGATACTTTAAACTCTAAATCTCAACAGAACACTCCTGTTTGACTTAAAAGCAAAATACTGCGGATGCTGGAAATCTGAAATAAAAACAAGAAATGCTGGAAAAACTCAGCAGGTCTGGCAGCATCTGTGGAGAGAGAAGCAGAGTTAACATTTCAGGTCAGTGACCCTTCTTCAGAACTGATATTGCTAACAATGACAAAACAATCTCTTTCAGACTTTCTGGCTCCAACTTCTAACAAAACAAGCCCAAGTGCTGGCTTATGGCTCTCATCCCTCTAACTCTGTCTCTCATGGAGACATATCTGACCTTTAAATATTAAGTGGTCTGCAACCTGTTGAAATTCTTACAGCTACACATTTAATTCCACAAAACTAAAAGTGACCTCTAAAATATGAATCCAAACCATAAGAACATAAGAACTAGGAGCAGGAGTAGGCAATTCAGCCACTCGAGCCTGCTCCGCCATTCAATACAATCATGGCTGATCTCATCGCGGCCTCAACTCCACTTTCCTGCCTGTTCTCCATAACCCTTCAACCCATTACTAGTTAAAAATCTGTCTATCTCCTCTTTAAATTTACCCAATGTCCCGGCATCCACCACATTCTGGGGTACTGAATTCCACAGACTCACAACCCTTTAAGAGAAGTAATTTCTCCTCACCTCTGTTTTAAATCTGCTACCCCTTATCCTAAAACTATGATCTCATGTTCCAGATTGCCCCGCCAAAGGAAACATTCTCTCTACCTGCTGCACTAGCATACTAGTTTTCTGCGATTCATGCACGAGGACACCCAGATCCCTCTGCACCAAAGCACTCTGAAGTTTCTCTCCAATTAAATAATAATTTGCCTTTCTATTCTTATCAAATGTCTTCTGGAAGTCCAGATATACTACATCTATAGGATCCCCATTATTCACTTTACTTGTTACATCTTCGAAGAACTCTAGCAAATTAGTCAAACATGATTTACCCTTCATAAAACCATGCTGACTCTGATGGATTGCGTTTTGACTTTCTAAATGTCCTGTTATTACTTCATTAATAAATGGATTCTAACAATTTCCCAACAACCGGTGTTAAACTAACTAGTCTATAGTTTCCTGCTTTCTGCCTCCCTCCCTTTTTGAATAAGGGCATATTAGCATTTTTCCAATCCACTGGAACCTTTCCCGCATCCTGGGAATTTTGGAATATTATAACCAATGGATTCACCATCTCCGCTGCCACTTCCTTTAAGACCCTAGGATTGTTTGCCTTCAATCCCAATAGTTTGCTCAGTACTTTTTCCCTAGTGATGATGATTGCTCTAAGTTCCTCCCTTTCTATAACCTCTGCATTACCTGTTACTATTGGGATGGCACTAGTGTCCTCCACCGTGAAAACTGAGGCAAAATACTGATTTAGTGTCTCCGCCATTTCTGTGTTCCCCACAATTAACTCCCCAGTCACATCCTCCAAAGGGTCCACATTCACTTTAGCTACCCTCTTCCCTTTTATTTACTTATAGAAGCTTTTGGTACACCAGGCAATCACAACACTGGACAAGGAGAGAAGAAATAGAGTCGAGATAGGAAGAAATCAGTTCAGTGGGGCAGGAACAGGCTAAAATGATGGGTCTGCCAGGGAGTCCTGTTTGTGATCTTGGGAAGGAGATAGAAGCGGGCTGTTCAGGTTGGGGGAATATAAGGTTGGAGGCTGATCCTTTTTTCTATAATTGAAAGGTTATCAGGGTTGCAAAAACTGAGTTCACCACGTAGAATGTTAAATGTCCCAGGCAAGTTATCCAAGTGCCATCTTGGCAAAGTAGTGGTCTTCCTTCAGTCATAAAGTACAAGCCCCACTCCAGGACTTGAGCACATAACCTAGGCTGACACTTCAATACAGTATAGAGGGAATGCTGCATTATCAGAGGTGCGGTGTGCAGATTGCAAGCTGAGTGTGGAGATTTGAGTTGGGGATTTTAAGCGTGGTTATCTTTATAAGTCTGGTCTGCAGTTGGCATTTAATTGGGATTTACCCTCTAGGTAAAGTAGGGTTAAGAAAGTAAAGTAGGGTTAAGAAAGCAAAGTAAGTTTCTTAAAGTCTTAGGCAGAGATTAACAGGCCCTACTGCAGAGTAGCTGATTGGTTAAGTAGCTGACCAGTCAAATCTGGTTGCTGCAGTTTCAGCTTCAAAAGATATAAATACAGAGGTCTGGGTGCAGCCTGCAAATGGTGTGCAGATTACGAGCTGAGTGTAGAGATTCGAATTTGGTGAAGGGGGAGGAGATGCTCCATTTTTCTACTTCTTTAACACTCCAGTATTTGGTTCCTGCTTCGGCGCAGTGGAAGGAGCTGTTTGGCGAGTACCTGGTAAGCTATTCTACTCATAATAGTTAAGGTATGGCAGGGCAGCTCTGCCGAGTGCAATGTACAGCCTGTGGCATGTGGGAAGTCATGGACACACCATGTCCTAGACAAACACATATGTAGGAAGTGTCACCAGCTGCAGAAGCTTGAGCTCTGGGTTTCAGAGGCGGAGGACTACACGTATAGTACATTTAGGGAGGTGAACACACCACAGGTTAGGAGCACGCAAGCAGATAGGGAATGGGTGACTGCCAGGCAGTCGAAGAGAACCAGGCAGGTAGTGCAGGAGTCCCCTGATATGATCTCATTTGTTAATGGGTTCTCCATTTTGGATACCGATGAGGGTGATGGTTCCTCAGAGGAGTGCAGTCACAGCCAAGTTTGTGGCACCACAGCTGGCTCAGCTGAACAGGATAGGAGGAAGAGGAGTGGAAGAGCAGTAGCGATAGGGGATTCGTTAGTTAGGGGAACAGACAGGCATTTCTGCGGCAGTAAACATGACTCCAGGATGGTGTGTTGCCTCCCTGGTACCAGAATCAAGGATTCCATTGAGAGGCTGCAGGAAATTCTTCTGGGGGAGGGTGAACAGCCAGAGGTCATGGTCCACATTGGTACCAATGACATAGGTAAGAAGGGGGATGAGGTCTTGAAAGCAGATTTTAGGGAAGATAGGAAGGGGATTAAAAAGCAGTAATCTCAGGATTACTCCCAGTCCCACGTGCAAGTGAGCATAGTAATAGGAGAATTGAGCAATTCAACATGTTGTTGCAGAACTAGTGTAGGAGGGAGGGCATCAGATTTCTGAGACATTGGGACCAGTTCTGAGGCAGGTGGGACCTGTACAAGATGGACGGGTTGCATCTTAGTAGGACTGGAACAAATATCCTTGCAGGGGGATCTGCTAGTGCAGTTGGGGAGGGTTTAAACTAAATTGTCAGGGGGATGGAAACCAGAGAGGGAGTTCAGATTGGAGGGAAGCAAAACTGGTAACTTGCTCCTGGTTTCCACAACCCTGACAAGTATTAGACAGGAATACCAAGGTGTACAGAATACTGGGGGAGATAAATAGCACAAGACCACGGTATAGTACATTCTTAGGGAGTCAGAGTAAGGGAGAAAGTAATAAAGTCTGAATCAGGGTTAATGTGCATGGAGTGTGGTTAATAAGACTGGTGAGGTACAGGCACAGATTGCCATGTGGAAATATGATGTTGTGGCTATAACATAGACCTGGCTCAAAGGGGGGCAGGACTGGGTGTTAAATATTCCTGCATACAGGCTGTTCAGGAAAGATAGGAAAGAGAAAAAAGGGGGAGGGGAGGCAGTATTGATTAAGGAGAGCATTGCAGTGTTGGAGAAAGATGATGTCCCAGGAGGGGTCAAGCACAGAATCAATTTGGCTACAGCTAAGGAACAAAAAGGTGCAGTTACATTGCTTGTTGTTGTATATGGGCCACCAGTTAGTGGGAAGGACGTGAAGGAACAAATTTGCAAGGAAATTGCAGAGATGTGCAAAAATTATAGGCTGGTTCTAATGAGAGACTTTAATTATCCAAAGATAGACTGGGATAACAGTAGTGTAAAGGGCAGTGAGGGGTAAGAGTTCCTACAGTGTGTTCAGGAAAATTTTCTACAACAGTATGTTGCTAGTCCAATGAGAAAGGAAGCACTGCTAGATCTGATTCTTGGGAATGAGGTGGGCCAAGTGGATCAAGTATCAGTAGGACAGCATATAGGGGATAGTGATCATTGTATCATAAGGTATAGGCTGACTATGGAAAAGGACGAACAGCAATCCAGGGTAAGAATAATTAATTGGAGGAAGGCCAACTTCAATGGGGTAAGAATGGAGCTGGGGTGAATAAATTAGAGTCAAAAAGCTGGCAGATAAACCGGAGAGCGCAGTGAATAAAGCATACAGTATCCTGGGCTTTATTAATAGGGGCATAGAGTACAAGAGCATGGAAGTTATGCTGAACTTGTATAAGACACTAGTTCGGCCTCAGCTGGAGTACTGCATTCAATTCTGGGCGCCACACTTGAGGAAAGACTTGAGGGCATTGGAGTACAGAAAAGATTCACGAAAATGGTTCCAGGGATGAGGAATTTCAGTTATGAAGATAGATTGGAGAAGTTAGGACTGTTTTCCTTGGAGAAGAGAAGGCTGAGAGGTGATTTGATAGAGATATTCAACATCATGAAGGGTCTGGTCAGAGTAGATAGAGAGAAACTGTTCCCACTCGTGAAAGGATCGAGAACGGTTAAGGTCTAGAATGCGCTGCCTGAAAACATGGTGGAGGCAGGTTCAATTGAAGTATTTTAAAGGGAATTAGACAGTTATATGAAAAGGAAGAATGTGCAGGGTTACGGGGAGAAGGAAGGGGAATGGAACTGAGGGAGTTGTTCTTTCAAAGAGCCAGTGTGGACATGATGGGCTGTAACAATTCTGTGATTCTGTCTTTTGGGCAAGACATTAAACTGAGACCCCAACTGCCAGTTCAGTCGGGTGTAAAAGATCCCATTGCACTTCACAAAGAAAAGCAGGAAGTTCGGCTAGTGCAACTGATAGAGAAGAAAACTGATTAACTGGTCATTTATCCCATTTGCTGTTTGTAGCACCTTGCCAAGCACAAATTGGAAGCCAAGTTTTCCCATAACAATTACAACCACAATTCAGAAAGTCTTAAGTTGGTAAAAGAGGTGAAAATCAACATTGTTCCTTCTTTTAAACTCTGACCATTGCCACTATACTAAGTCCCTGTTTGAAGAATGCATCACGTAAATCACAATTTAGTTTTTGTGATGAGAAAAAGCCAAGCCAAATGGTGGAGAACCATCCTGTATTCACCAGGCATCAAGCTAAGGAAAATGGCACTGACATTTATTTAGAAAATAACACACTAATTTTCCATCTCCTATTGACTGAACAGTCTGTTTACAACATGGACATTTATCCAACTATCATGGTAGATTTTTTCTTCATCATTTGGGATATTAAACACTTAGCAAAATAGTTGATGTTTTAGTTCTAAAACTGTATGGTGAGCTTACCTCAGCTAAAGATATACCCAGAGTTTTTCACTTTGTATTTCATCTATCCTTCTTACTTCCTTCATTTTTAATTCAAGAGCTTTAAAAAAAAACACCAGTTCCTAAATCCTAAGTGAAGCCAATCAATAAGGCTTAGAATGCAATTTCCTTTGCTAAAAAGTATGTCTAAAAATTGATGCTATTCACACTTAACAACTAAATTCAGACTAGACCCATTGCCAGGACAGCTACAACACTGTTCCAGGACAGCTACAACACTAGTATCTACCCAGCAAGGTGGAAAATTGCTCAGGTATGTCCTGTACACAAAAGGCAGGATAAATCCAACCTGGCCAATTACCACCCCATCAGTCTACGCCCAATCATCAGTAAAGTGATGGAAGGAATCACTGACAGTGCTATCAAGCAGCACTTGCTCAGCAATAACCTGCTCACTAATGCTCAGTTTGGGTTCCGCGAGGGCCACTCAGATCCTGACCACATTACAGCCTTGGTCCAAACATGGACAAAAGAGCTGAACTTCAGAGGTGAGGTGACAGTGACTGCCCTTGACATCAAGGCAGCATTTGACAGAGTATGGCATCAAGGAGCCCCAGCAAAACTGCAGTCAATGGGAATCAGGGGGAAAACTCTCCGTTGGTTGGAGTCATATCTAGTACAAAGGAAGATGTTTGTGGTTGTTGGAGATTAATCATCTCGGTCTCAGGACATCACTGCAGCAGTATCCAAAGCGGTATATCTGTTTGAGAGGGGGATGGCCACAGGGGACTCCTGCACTACCTGCCTGCGCCTACTACTCTGTCTGGTGGTCACCCGTCTCTTTTCTGCCTGACAATGGACCCCATTCAACAGTAATGAGTTCAGTAAATTTGCGTACTTAGGTTTCACTCATCGAAACATCACACCTCATTGGCCAAGAGCTAATGGAGAAGTTGAGAGATTTATGCGTGCCTTGAATAAAGTGGTATGTACAGCTACAGCTGACAGCAAGTCATGGAAGCAAGAAATGTATTGCTTTCTTCCTAATTACAGGGTGACTCCTCACTAAACTACTAGAAAACCTCCAGCCACACTCATCTTTGCACATCCTTTGTGCTACCCTGCGCAGCTAATGATCAATATGTACGCAAAAGTGATCAAGAACAAAAGGATCAAATGAAAGTCAACGCAGAGCGAAACATGAAATTTACAGCTTCACCGCTAAAGCCAGAAGATAAAGTACTTGAGAAATACGATGGTCATGTTGGAAAGCAAACAACCCCTTATGACATCCAACCATTTGTTGTGACCAACACAAAAGGATCAATGATCACTGCTAAGCGAGGTTCGCAAATCATCACACGAAAGGCGTCATTCTTCAAAGCAACACCACTCGTAAGCATTGAATCAGATTCTGACATCAACATCTCAGGTGAAGAACATGTGTCAAACAAGACTACACCTGATGTCAGACGATATCCTACTTGTGAAAGAAAACATCCGCCATACTTAAATAACTACATTACGAAGTGAACGATTTAAGTTTAGGTTTATTGTTTACACCTTTGGGAACAAACCATTGATTATGCTTTGTCTTTCATTTACTAAAAAGGGGAGGGATGTAGTGTTTTGAGAATCCTTCTTCTTTGGCCTCCTTATCTCAAGAGACAATGGGTAAGCGACTGGAGGTGGTCAGTGGTGTGTGGAGCAGCGCCTGGAATGGCTATAAAAGGCCAATTCTAGAGTGACAGGCTCTTCCACAGGTGCTGCAGAAAAATTTGTTTGTCGGGGCTGTTACCCAGTTGGCTCTCCCCTTGCACTTCTGTCTTTTTTCCTGCCAACTGCTAAGTCTCTTCGACTCGCCACACTTTAGCCCCGCCTTTATGGCTGCCGCCAGCTCTGGCGAACGCTGGCAACTGACTCCCACGACTTGTGATCAATGTCACAGGACTTCATGTCGCGTTTGCAGACGTCTTTAAAGCGGAGACATGGACGGCCAGTGGGTCTGATACCAGCGGCGAGCTCGCTGTAGAAAGTGTCTTTGGGGATCCTGCCATCTTCCATGTGGCTCACATGGCCAAGCCATCTCAAGAGCCGCTGACTCAGTAGTGTGTATAAGCTGGGGATGTTGGCTGCCTCGAAGCCTTCTGTGTTGGAGATACGGTCCTGCCACCTGATGCCAAGTATTCTCCGGAGGCAGCGAAGATGGAATGAATTGAGACGTCGCTCTTGGCTGACATACGTTGTCCAGGCCTCGCTGCCATAGAGCAAGATACTGAGGACACAGGCTTGATACACTCGGACCTTTGTGTTCCGCGTCAGTGCGCCATTTTCCCACACTCTCTTGGCCAGTCTGGACATAGCAGTGGAAGCCTTTCCCATGCACTTGTTGATTTCTGCATCTAGAGACAGCTTACTGGTGATAGTTGAGCCTAGGTAGGTGAACTCTTGCACCA
The DNA here is from genome assembly GCF_036365525.1 of Heterodontus francisci. Classification (NCBI taxonomy): domain Eukaryota; kingdom Metazoa; phylum Chordata; class Chondrichthyes; order Heterodontiformes; family Heterodontidae; genus Heterodontus; species Heterodontus francisci. The sequence continues at coordinate 122,137,919 of NC_090374.1, forward strand.
CTTCCAGAGCGTGGTCGCCAATATTGATGGATGGAGCATTTATGACGTCCTGCCCCATGATGTTCGTTTTCTTGAGGCTGATGGTTAGGCCAAATTCTTTGCATGCAGCCGCAAACCTGTCGATGAGACTCTGCAGGCACTCTTCAGTGTGAGATGTTAAAGCAGCATTGTCAGCAAAAAGAGGAGTTCCCTGATGAGGACTTTCCGTACTTTGGACTTCGCTCTTAGACAGGCAAGGTTGAACAACCTGCCCCCTGATCTTGTGTGGAGGAAAATACCTTCTTCAGAGGACTTTGAGAATCACATTGTGCATTTTGTCTACTTGAGGCTACCATACACATCGATACCAGCAGAGGAAGTTGGGAAAAGAAAGCATAATAAAGGATTCCACATTTCCAACAGCATGCAGAAGTTCCATGTCTCTTACTAACTCTGGGTGAATCTTAGTCCCAAGAACATCACAGCTGAGGTCCCAAATGAGTACCTTGCATTGTTGTTTATCAAGGAAGAGGACATTGCTAAAGCCATGGTAAATGAGGAGGCTGTTGGGGTACTCTGAGATAAAAATAAAGAGGTATTAAAAAGGCTGGCAGTACTAAAATGGATAAGTCACCCAGTCCAGATGGGATGAACCCTAGGTTGCTGAAGGAAGTAGGGGTAGAAATTGCAGAGCTGCTGGCCACAATCTTCCAATTCTCCTTAAATACAGGGATGGTGCCAAAGGACTGGAAGATTGCAAATGTTACACTCTTGTTGGGGAGAGGGATAAACCTGGCAATTACAGGCTGGTCAGTTTAATGTCAGTGAGGAAGCTTTTGAAAAACAATAATCTGGGAGAAAATTAAGTCACTTGGACAAGCATGGACTAATAATGGTGAACCAGCATGGATTTGTTAAAGGAAAATAGTGTTTGACTAACTTGATTGAGCTTTTTGATGAGATAACTGAAAGGTAGATAAGGGCACGGCTGTTGATGTTACCTACATGGACTTTCAGAAGGCGTTAGATAAAGTACAACATATTACACTGGTTAGCAAAATTGAAACTCTTGGGATAAAAGAACTAAGGGATAGAAAAAGAGAGCTGTAGTGAAAGGCTGTTTTTTGGACTAGAGGGAGGCACACAGTGGCGTTCTGCAAGGTTCAGTAACAGGACCACTGCTTTTTCTGCTAAACATTAATGACTTGGAATTGATGGGTGGGGTGGGGTGGGGAGTACAGGGCACAATTTCAAAACTTGAAGCTGATATGAAGTTTGGAAGTGCAGTAAACAATGAGGAAGGAAGTAATAGGCTTCAAGAGAACATAGTCAAGCTGGTGGAATGGACACATGGCAGATGAAATTCAGCGCAGAAAAGTGTGAGGTGATACATTTTGGTAGGAAGAATGAGGAGAGACAATACATGCTAAATGGTACAATTTCAAAGGAGGTGCAAGGAGAAAGACACACCTGGGGGTGCTTGTGCACAAATCTTTGAAGGTGTCAGGACAAGTCAACAAAATAGTTCACAAAGCATATGGGATTCTGGGCTTTATAAATAGATATTCTTTTCTTTTCTTTTGGGCCTCCTTATCTCGAGAGACAATGGATACGCGCCTGGAGGTGGTCAGTGGTTTGTGAAGCAGCGCCTGATATATAGAATACAAAAGGAAGGAAGTTATGCTAAACATTTATAAAACACTAGTTCGGTCCCAGAAGGCTTTGAAGATGGTACAGAAGAGACTTACTTGAATAGTTCCAGAGATGAGGAATTATAGTTACCTGGATATACTGCAGAAGCTGGGGTGTTTTCCTTAGGGTAAAATAGGCTAACAGGAGATTTGATAGGGGTGGTTAGTAGGGAAAGTATATATGGCATTAGGATGTATAGCCAGAACAGTTAATTGCAAAAGATACAATAGTTTCCTCAAACAAGGCCTTAGTTCAGCTGCATCTAGAATAATATGTTCAGTTTTGGTTCCTTTATGCAGTGGACATGGAGACCCTAGAAAAATCCAGAGGAGGGATACCGAAAGGATACTTAGGCTTGAGGCTGTGAACTATCAGGGGAGGCTCAGGGAACAGGAGCTTTCACTGGGGAAGCATTGATTTTGAGATGATATGATTGAGGTCTTTAAAATGTTGAAGTGAACAGATTCTGTTTGGGTGGATAGGTTATCTGAGTAGATACAAAAGGGAGGTCCGGGGACAGTAGTGCAAAATCTGAAAATATAGCATTAGGTCACAGACCCAAGGTTTTTTCCTCTCCTTTTTGCCTTTGTCAAGACATTGCATAAATGGAAGGTTGGTTTGATGGTGCTTGTAGGCTGCACATTGTGTAGGTCAAACTAAATGAAGTGGTTGGTCTTTTCCACCTCTGTCATATATAATGTGCAACAGAATAAAAAAATTCACCTATTATTATAAGCTTATAACTGGATAGTATGCAAGATTTCCCTATATCTCAGGTCACGTCAGAAGAGTGGCCCCTGCAACATAACAGGTTAACCGGTTACAAAAAGTAAAGAATAACTTGAATTTATAGAGTTCCTCTTCACATCCTCAGGACATCCCAAAACACTCTGCAGCCAATGAATTACTTTTAGAAGTCCAATCATTGTCATTACATAAGCAAACATGACAGACAATTTGCATGCAGCAAGGTCCCACAACAGCACTAAGATAAATGACCAGTTAATCTGTTTTGGTTGTGTTTGTTCAGGGATCATTTATTGAACACATTTATTCATCAATTTACAGAAGCAAACAGGATAGAGGACATATTAAACAGTTCAATAGAAAACTAGATGGGGCTAATTAAACAAACCAGACAAATAACTTTGAGTTCTTCTAACAGCACTTGAAAATAAGCAGTCTTGTTCTTCACACAAACAGTATCTTTATAGTAATTATGTAAATGCAAAATTACAAAGCACAATTCACCCCCATGCTCACAGCAAGATAAAATAAAATGTTCACACAAAATGTGATTTTTTTTTTAATATATACTCATAATGCCACTGAAGGACTACTACAGGTTTTGAAGGCCTGTCAGCTACAGGTGATTTACTGATCAATATTTACAATCTATAGGTATGAAAGCATAAGGATGACCATGATGAGTGTTAATAAGAATTACAAATAAATATCCTCGCGGTCAGGTAATTTGACACATTGTTTTTAACCATATTTAATTCACACATTCCAGTTCAAAGCATCTTTAACTTAACTGATTTTTCTGATCAAAAGCAAGCAGCCTCCCCACAGCTCATCTCAGTAAAATTACAGGAAGTATACTTGTGGTGCATCAACCCCAAAGAACTTGGCAAGCCTGATATTAGCATGTCAAAATGCTTAGTCTCCTTCAAAGGGGCATTCTAGCAGTAAACTAGACATATTGTCTCCAAGCATACACATTGACTTTAATGAAGGCGTAATTACCATTTTGAGCATGGTGCTTAAAACTGCTATTTAAAATTAAGCAAAGACAAGAGAAACCATGGACAAAAATTATTTTCTTTAATTATAACTTCTCAATCATAATACTAAATCTTTGGCAAAAAAGATTCTATTTCCTTCTAAACTGGTTGCTTCCAGTTCACGAAAGTGTTTGAAGATGAAATTAATATTGTCAAAAGATCTTTGTAAACTTACCATGTGCTACAACAAATGGATTCCAACAAAGTCTGCCCAACAACTGACCAATCAGTGGAAATAATTTTAATGCTGGAATAGTGTTCTGTAACAAGAGAGAAGCATTGGTCAGAATTTATACAAATCAGACATTGGTCATTGGAAAGAATTATTCCATATTAATGTATCACTATCATGAAACTGCCTACTGTTGAATTTTATTTAACCATACAGTCTTAAAAAAAAAATTGTTGGTAATTCTACACTATTGGATAATGGGCATTGAACTCGATGCATCTATGCTGGTATCAGCATTTACAAGTTGAAATTATCTTTAATATATTTCTTGCAACGTAGCTACGAAGTCCAAACAATCTTTATCAGACACAACTACAACCAAAGTACAACTTCAACCACCAGAACAAGGTAGGACTGGTAACTATCAAAGAAAAATGTTATGAGATCATAGAAAGGAGTGATTTTATTCAACTTGAACATTACAAAGCCAGTTAAAGTAATATTGTATTTTCTTATGTATGTGCTGTTGTATTAGCTGGCCGAGCGCGTCTACCCTGAGGCACAGTGTGGCTTTCGTGCAGAGAGATCGACTATTGACATGCTGTTCTCCCTTCGTCAGATACAGGAGAAATGCCGTGAACAACAGATGCCCCTCTACATTGCTTTCATTGATCTCACCAAAGCCTTTGACCTCGTCAGCAGACGTGGTCTCTTCAGACTACTAGAAAAGATCGGATGTCCACCAAAGCTACTAAGTATCATCACCTCATTCCATGACAATATGAAAGGCACAATTCAACATGGTGGCTCCTCATCAGAGCCCTTTCCTATCCTGAGTGGTGTGAAACAGGGCTGTGTTCTCGCACCCACACTTTTTGGGATTTTCTTCTCCCTGCTGCTTTCACATGCGTTCAAATCCTCTGAAGAAGGAATTTTCCTCCACACAAGATCAGGGGGCAGGTTGTTCAACCTTGCCCGTCTAAGAGCGAAGTCCAAAGTACGGAAAGTCCTCATCAGAGAACTCCTCTTTGCTGACGATGCTGCTTTAACATCTCACACTGAAGAATGCCTGCAGAGTCTCATCGACAGGTTTGCGTCTGCCTGCAATGAATTTGGCCTAACCATCAGCCTCAAGAAAACGAACATCATGGGGCAGGATGTCAGAAATGCTCCATCCATCAATATTGGCGACCACGCTCTGGAAGTGGTTCAAGAGTTCACCTACCTAGGCTCAACTATCACCAGTAACCTGTCTCTAGATGCAGAAATCAACAAGCGCATGGGTAAGGCTTCCACTGCTATGTTCAGACTGGCCAAGAGAGTGTGGGAAAATGGCGCACTGACACGGAACACAAAAGTCCGAGTGTATCAGGCCTGTGTCCTCAGTACCTTGCTCTACGGCAGCGAGGCCTGGACAACGTATGCCAGCCAAGAGCGACGTCTCAATTCATTCCATCTTCGCTGCCTTCGGAGAATACTTGGCATCAGGTGGCAGGACTATATCTCCAACACAGAAGTCCTTGAAGCGGCCAACATCCCCAGCTTATACACACTACTGAGTCAGCGGCGCTTGAGATGGCTTGGCCATGTGAGCCGCATGGAAGATGGCAGGATCCCCAAAGACACATTGTACAGCGAGCTCGCCACTGGTATCAGACCCACCGGCCGTCCATGTCTCCGTTATAAAGACGTCTGCAAACGCGACATGAAATCGTGTGACATTGATCACAAGTCGTGGGAGTCAGTTGCCAGCATTCGCCAGAGCTGGCGGGCAGCCATAAAGACAGGGCTAAATTGTGGCGAGTCGAAGAGACTTAGTAGTTGGCAGGAAAAAAGACAGAGGCGCAAGGGGAGAGCCAACTGTGCAACAGCCCCAACAAACAAATTTCTCTGCAGCACCTGTGGAAGAGCCTGTCACTCCAGAATTGGCCTTTATAGCCACTCCAGGCGCTGCTTCACAAACCACTGACCACCTCCAGGCGCGTATCCATTGTCTCTCGAGATAAGGAGGCCCAAAAGAAAGAAAAAAAAGAAAAAAAAAAGATTACTGATATATGTGTGACGTGCACCAGCACATCCAAGTTGCATTGATGGCTGCAGTCTGCCCAATAACAGTTGAGCTCTGTGCTTATGTGCAGGCACCTACATCTAGTGCTTTCCTCACCCACTGTTACATTTTAATGTTAGAAGTGACACAGCAGGAACAACCACACTGTCCCAACATTAAAAATCAAAGTTAAGAAGTTCACAGTAATCCATTGGATTACATGGGCACTTTTTGAAACCTGTTGTAACACCTAGCTGGTGTTTCACTGGACCCAGAGACTACCTTACGGAAAAGCAAATTACTGCTGATGCTGGGAATCTGAAATAAACACAGAAAATGCTGGAAATACTCAACAGATCAGGAAGCATCTGTAGGGAAAGAGAGAAAGCTAATGTTTCAGGTCAATGATCTTTCATCAGAACTGTAAACGTTACAGATGTAACAGGTTTTAAGTACAGAGGCAGTGAAAGGAGAGGGGGGTGGGGAGGGGAAGAGAAAACATAGGGAAGTACTGTGATAGGGTGGAAGGCAGGAGAGATTAAATAAGAAAAGGAATGATGGCACAAGGTATAAGGGGATGGCTCCAAAGTTCCACTTCATCATTCGTGCTTTAACAAAAAAAACCTTTTTTCTTCTTTTCAGGTGTCAGGGATTGCAAGTTTCAACAATTCTTGGATATCAACGTCCCTCCAGATCCTTCTTTCTCTTCACTTTCCTCTGACCTCATCTATCCTTCCAATCTCACCCTTTGCTATGTTTTCATTATCCCCTGTCTGGCCCGGAAATGATCAGTTCCAGTAAAAGCCTCAGCTTCATTCCCTTCTGCCCCCACCTCAATTAATTCAAGCTCATTATAATGCTGAGCACTTCTTTCTTACGTTATATGTTATTCCTCAACTGAGGATTCCCTCCACTGAGGTTGGCAAGGTCCTTGACCATGTCTGTTCCATTTCCAATACTTCTGCTCTCACCCCTTCCCCTCTGTCCCAGAACCATGATACGGTTTACCTTGTTCACCTTCCACTATATCCGTCTCCACATTCAACATATCATCCTCCACCATTTCTGCCACCTATGGTGTGATGCCACCACCAAACACATCTCCTCCTCCCCTTTCAGCACTCCAAAGGAACCATTCCCTCCGTGACACCTAGCCCACTCCTCAATTACCCTCAATAACCCCTCCGCATGGCACCTTCTGTGTAAGTGCAGGAGTTGCAACGCCTGCCCTTTTACCCCCTCCGATGTTAAATCGCAAAGGATGAAATGGAACTGCAAAGCCATCCCCTTGTACCTTTTACCTTGTGCCATCATCCCTCTTGTCTTTAAATCTCTCCTGCTTTCCATTCTATCACAGTCCTTCCCTTTGGGTCGCTCCTCCTCTCCCCTTTCTCTGCTTCTGTAGCTGCTTAAAACCTGTTACATCTCTAACTTTTTCAAGTTCTGATGAAAGATCATCACTGTCTGAAGACCCAAACACTCCTTCCAGATGAATAAGCGATTTACTTGTACTTTCAATTTAGCGTACTGTATTTGCTGCTCACAATGCGGTTTGCTCTACACTGGGGAGACCAAAGGCAAATTGGTTGTTCATTTTGCAGAACACCTTTGTTCAGTCTGCAAGCATAACCCTGAGCTTCCAGTCAGCCGCCAATTTAATTCTCCATTCCACTCCCATTCTGACCTCTGTCCTCAGACTCGTACACTATTCCAATGAAGTTCAACATAAGCTCAAGGATCATGACCTCATCTTTTGATTAGACACTTTACAGTTTTCCACACTCAACATTGAGTTCAACAGCTTCAGATCATAACCATTGCCCCCAGCTTTTTTCCGGGCAGCAGCTGTTGGTAATGATTCTGCTTTCCTATGTACACCAGCTATTGACCCACGTTCTGTTTTTTTAAACTTCTCCCCTTTTGCCTTGCCTTTTATCATTTAATCTCTCTTGTCTTCCACCCCATCACAGACTTTACCTTTAGTTCATCTCCCCTCTCCCTGCCTAGTTAGTTGCTTAAAACCTGTTAAATCTCTAACTTTTCCAGTTCTGATGAAAGAACCTTAAACCTGAAATTTTAACTTTATTTCTGTCCCTATAGATGCTGCCTGACCAGCTGAGTATTTCCAGCATTCTCTGCTTTTTTGCCCACAGAAAAGGTCCTAACGTTAGCCTCACCACCGTGCCCACAGCCATTCACCAATTCAAAATGCCCATGGTGGGTACATTGGCTTTAAATTGTTGGACTTGCATTAATTAGTACAGTTATTGGTAATTATTACTTCAACTTAATCAAGAAGGTGATTTAGTGCACAAAAACTGCAATTGCAATGCTCTGTTCGTGTTTTAATTAATCATAAATTGGCAAGCCATAAGCTTATAGCCATTTTTGCATGAGTTGGAAGCTGGGGTGTGGGAGGCGGGGGCGGGTCTGTGTCCGCCAGTGCCCACCCTAGCCTCAACTGGAGGATAGTATCCAATTCAGGGCACTACACTTTAAGGTGGATGTGAAGGCATCAGTGAGGTTGCAGAAAAGATTTACAAGAATGGTTCCAGGATGAGGGACTTCAGTTACGTGAATAGTCTGGACAAGCTGGGGCTGTTATCCTTAGAGAAGGTTGAGAGGAGATTTGAAAGTGGTGTTCAAAATCACGAGGGGCCAGGACAGAGTAGATAGGGAGAATCTGGTCTCATTGGCGGAAGGATTGAGAACCAAAGGCAACATGAGGAAAAAAATTTTAAACACACGAGTGGTTAGGATCTGCAATGCACTGCCTGAGACTTTGGTGCAGGTAGATTCAATGGTGGCTTTCAAAAGGGAATTGAATAAAAAATTTGCAGGGCTGTGGGGAAAAGGCAGGGAGTGGGACTAGCTATGTTGCTCTTGCAGGCAGCCAGTATGGACATGACAGGCCGAATAGCCTCCTTCTGTACTTTAACCATTCTATGATTCTGTAACCTGCTCACTGGTGCTCCGTTTGGGTCCCACCAGGGGTGTTCGGCTTCAGACCTTAAAAGAATTGAATTCCAGAAGTGAGGTGAGAGTGACCACCCTTTACATCAAGGCAGCATTTGACCGTGTGACATCAAGGTGCCCTAGCCAAACTGAAGTCAATAGGAATCAGGGGGAAAACTCTCCACTGGTTGGAGTCATACCTAGCATGAAGGACAATTGTTGTGGTTGTTGGAGGCCAATCTCAGTCCCAGGACATCACTGCAGGAGTTCCTCAGGGTAGTGCCCTAGGTCCAACCATCTTCAGCTGCTTCATCAACAAACTTCCCTCTGACATAAGGTCAGATGTTCACTGATGACAGCAGTGTTCAGTACTATTCACAACTCCTCAGATACTGAGACAGTCCATGCCTGCATGCAGCAAAACCTGGACAAAATCCAGGCTTCTGCTTTAAGTGGCAAGTAATATTCGCGCCACACAAGTGGCGAGCAATAGCCATCTCAAACAAGAGAGAATCTAACCATCTCCCCTTCATGTCCAACGACATTACTATTGCTGAATCCCCCACCTTTAACATCCTGGGGTCACCATTGAGCAGAAACTTAACTGAGCCAGCCATATAAATACTGTGGCTACAAGAGCAGAGGCTGGGAATTCTCTGGTGAGTAGCTCACCTAATGAGTCCTCAAACCCTATCCACCATCAATAAGGCACAAGTCAGGAGTGTGATGGAATACTCTCCACTTGCCTGGATGAGCGCAGCTCCAACACTCAAGAAGCTCGACACCATCCAGGACAAAGCAGCCCGCTTGACTGGCACCCCATTTACCACCTTCAACATTCACTCCCTCCAACGCAGTGGCAGCAGTGTGTACCATCTACAAGATTCACTGCAGCAATTTTCCAAGCCTCCTTCGACAGTACTTTCCAAACCCATGACCTCTACCACCTAGAATGACAAGGGCAGCAGATGCATGGGAACACCGCCACCTGCAATTTCCCCTCCAAGCCACACACAATCCTAATTTGGAACTGAAGCACCATTCCTTCACAGTCGCTGGGTCAAAAACCTGGAACTCCCTTCATAACAGTACTGTGGGTGTACCTACCTCACATGGACTGCAGCAGTTCAGGAAGGCGGCTCACCACCACCCTCTCAAGGACAATTAGGGATGGGCAACAAATGCTGGCCTTGTCAGCAACGCTTACATCCCATGAATGAATTAAATAAAACATTACCACCATCCTGGAAAAGGTTAATCAAAAGGCTCTGTATCATACCCCAAAACAAATATCACTATTACTGATTCCATACATGAACCACTTCAGTTACTAACGGGTGATTTATTTCAATATATTTGTTGTAAATGTAACTCCATTACACTATATTGGCTTCAGATAGTTCAAAAACTATTGTTCAAGATTTTAAGGAGATGCAGGGATCTTTTTTATAAACGGAATCCTTCAACTTTACAATGTATTTCTTAACCTTGCAAGGTTTCCTCTAATGTTAATATTAGTGAGGAAAAATATCAGAAATGGAAAGTTCTAATTTGCAATGTATAAAAATTAAAAAGAGTTTAGTTTTCCTGAAAAGGATTTGAAAAAGTACTGGGCATTTTGGTAAAGCACTCAAATGCAGAATCTACAGTAAGATTTGTACTAAAATTTAAAGCAATATTACTCCTAGAGGCAGTTTGAATAACTTGGTTCAAACACAACTTACTTTTTCCTTTGCTTGGCCTTTCATTATTGCACGACAACCCAATTCCTTATTTAACTTTTCCATAAGCAATTATACTAGGGATATATGGTGATCAAACTCTGGCCTGGATTCCCCATCCAATACCATCTGATTTTCAGATAGGCAGAGATCTATAACGCTAGATCTCGCTAACTTTTGAACCTGCCCAATCTGTCAGAATTTTTGGGCAGGTCGTGCAAGTTAATTAGTAATTATGTAATTTATATCTCAGTTATGCTTATTCATATTAAAGCCAAATTAAGAAGTGTCTTTAATAGAGATGAACTTATTCAGTTCCAGCTGTTGTAAAACCTTCATTCATTGCTTTATTCCTGTTGCCACCGATGTGCCATTTGTCAAAGGGCTGCCATTCTCCCTGCCCCCACCACTTCAGACAAAGTACAATGGGTTACTCATTAGCAATGCCCTCTATGTTTACTTCTGGAAGAGCAACAATGGGAAAGAGGATAAAAAGAAAGCGGCCAAGTTGACGAAGCTACAACGAAAGCACACAGTATCTACGAGCAGTACTCCCACAGCAGAGTATACAAGCAGAGACCCTTCAACTTGCATTTGACTGAGGAACAATTGGGCCACATGCTGCAAAAGGGTCTGCAGCCACCACCAGCATATGCACCACTTTGTCAGTGGCCGTGAAGATCACAATTAGCCTTAATTTTTATGCTATGGGATCAATCCAGACTGCATTGGGAACAATCTGTAACAAAACCAAACAGCTGTGCACAAGTGCATTAAGCAAGTCACTAAGAAAAGAACACCACTACAATATTGAAGATTTTGACTTCTCCCATCCCTGTAATTCATACATTGTTCCATTGTGAGCAAGGAAGACTTGGTAGCATTACTGCTACCAACTCTCGCCTTTTCCTTAAATTACAAGAATCGCAGCACATTTGACCTATCCAGGGATTCTTAAGTTTGGTATTTTCCTGTCATCTGTAAAAAAAAACAGCCTCACAGTTCTTATTTAACTGAGATGTGAAAAAATGTTAAAAGTGCCCATCAAAAGTAACTGAAGTGTGGAACTAAATGTATTAGCCAGAAAACTGACCTACTAATCTTGACTCAGTCACGCTCCTTTAAAGTACCACCCCTTTCTTAAGTGATTAGATGCTTCAACCCCTACTGCACTCTGTGAACAGCACTCAAATGGCTAGGAGTAAATCATAAATAGGAACATAAGAGCAGGAGTAGGCCATTCAGCCCATCAAGCCTGCTCCGTCATTTAATACAATCATGGCAGATCATCCACTTCAATGCCTTTTCTCCCCCCACACTATCCACATATTCCTTTATGTCATTTGTATTTAGAAATCTGTCAATCTCTGCTTTAAACATACTCAATGGGCTGAATTTTACCCTTGTTGGATGGGAGCTGTCCACTGACTGAAAAGTCAGTGGCGACCCCGCCTCCGCCTGGCCTGGGGATCTGGACTACATTTAACAGTCCCCAGGCCTTTACTTGGTCTGAGAGGGGACTTCCACCTTATTGAGGCAGGAAGTACTGCCTAATGGAGCTGCCGGGAGCGGTGGCTACTGCTGGGACTGCAACCCAGCTTCGAGAAGAACAGGAAGGATGGCCCCGGGAAAAGATAAGTTTTTGGGGCCTTGCCGGGGTGATCGGTCGGGCCCCGATGAGGCAAGGGTGGTCGAGTGGGGGGATGGGGGCGTGTTGGGTGTGGTTGAGCATCAGAGGCGGCCCTCCGTTGAGCACAGGGTGCCTGATCATGAGGACCATCTGCCCAGAAAGCCGCCCGCTTTTATCAGACAGCTTTTCTCAGGCCTGGGCCACCCGACCGGCCAAGGGTAAAATTCTTGGGGTGACGGGCAGAGACCCTTAAAGGGCCTTGATTGGCCTGGGACGGGTGGGTGGGCCAGTTTTCATCGCCGCTGCATGTAAAATGGTGGCGGAGGCCAGTCGAGAAGAGCCCCTCAAGCCTCCCATTGCATTTTACGTCCCCCCCCCCACACCAACCCGCTCTGTGTGGGGTGGGGCGGGCGTAAAATTCCGGCCAATGACTGAGCTTCCACAGCCCTCTGGGGGAACAGAATTCCAAAGATTCACAACCCTCTGAGTAAAGAAATGTCTCCTCATCACTGTCCTAAGTGGCTTCCCCCTCATTTTGAAATTGTGTCCCCTGGTTCTAGACTACCCAACCAGGGCAAACATCTTAGCTGCATCTACCTTGTCTATCCTTTTTTAGTATGTTGTAGGTTTCAATGAGATCACCTGTCATTCTTCGAAACTCTGGAGAATACTGGCCCAGTTTCCCCAATCTCTCTTCATAGGACAGTCCTGCCATCTCGAGAACAAGTCTGGTGAACCTTTGTTGCACTCCCTCTATGGCAATTGTATCCTTCCTCAGGTAAAGGGACCAAAACTGCACACAGTACTCCAGGTGTGGTCTAACTAAGGTTCTATACAATTGAAGCAAGACTTCACTACTCCTGTACGCAAATCCTCTTCCGATAAAGACCAACATACCATTAGCCTTCCTGATTGTTTGCTGCACCTGCATGTTAGCTTTCAGTGGCTTATTGAAGAGGACACCCATGTCCCTTTGTACATCTGCATTTTCTAATCTTTTATCATTTAAGAATTACTCTCCACATCCAAAACTTTGATATATATTGTGAACAGCTGGGGCCCAAATGAAAGTATTTTGGATTTTTATAAGGTATTTGAATCAGGTGCCACATAAATAACCTGAGATACCAGCTCCCTGTAACCCTCCTTCACATATTTTGTCTCAACTAAAGCACAGTGAACGATTCTCGTTCCTAAATACAAATCTTCCCTTGCATAGAATTGCTCCCCAAACTAATGAAACTTTATATTTGCTCAGGATCCTACCAACTCTATCCCACAAACAAAACCCATCCATAATATGCCTTCCTTCTAACAACTCAAATTTCCAGAACGCCTTTAATGTAGAGAATTTTTAAAAATCACAAAGCGTTTCACAGAAAAGTAATCAGACAAAAATTAACATAAAAGCAAAATACTGCGGATGCTGGAAGTCTGAAATAAAAACAAGAAATGCTGGAAATACTCAGCAGGTCTGGCAGAATCTGTGGAGAGAGAAGCAGAGTTAACATTTCAGGTCAGTGATCCTTCTTCAGAACTGAATTATTATCTTAACAAATTATTATTAACACCTAGCTAAAAAGGAAGGTGTGACTAAACACTTGGACAAAGAGGTGGATTTTCAAAAGATCTTGAAAAAGATTGGCTAAGTTATCCAGCAAAGCTCAAAATGAAACATGCCAGCCCAGGGTAATGATTTTGTTTAACAGTTCGCATAGACTCATGAGAAGGAACTAGGTCAATAATTGGCCGGCCATAGCCGTTTGATGAATAGGTGCTGAATATGGATATATCTGGAGTAATCAGTCTACAGCCAGCAGAGGGCCAGGTAGCGTTTTGCTACACAAGAAATCAGCAACTCTTTAAGGATCTAGTTATGTTAAAAGATGGTTCAAAGGAAACATTTTTTGTAGTTTTGATGTATTGTGAAAGATAGCAATTACTGGAAATATACTGTGTTGCTCCAAGTACTGCTTATTTGCCTGTTCTTCTTTCATAAATTGACTCTTTGTTTAGAGTTCTGACTGGTTCACTCTATATTCAATCCACCCATCAAAGAGGGAAGAAGCACAGAGCAGCACATGGGTCTTGCTATCTTTCACCAAGATTGGTGTCATGGTCCTGTAGATTTTTTTCTCTCCGGGAAATATGTGATGTGTCTTTAAGGCTTGCAAAGGATCAGTACTGCTTTAAGAATGAACAAGCCTCAGGAGTTAGAGAAAATGCATTTTTGGTTGCTGTTGTATACAACCATTCGGAGACTGCGATTCAAAGGGTGCATTCTCGTTACCTTGGATATAGCCACTTGGACTGAGTATCAAGTGATACATTTGTTACAATTTAATTTTGAACTGGCATTTTAGTTGAAGACAGTCTGTTCTAACAGAACACAGACAGACAGCTGGTGTTAGCACCTGAAAGAAGAGTTCTCAGCCATTTAAACTGAAGAGAATTTTGTCTGTTTAATTATTATCTGTCAAAAGTTTTTTAAAAGTCAAGCCAAAACAGAGATCTCTGGTAATTTAAACTGAAGGAAGGGAAGTTAGACTGTGACAATCTTTTATCCCTCAAAAACTCCAAAGCCAGATTGATTCTATTGAAAGTGTTTGCAAGTTGTTAATTGTTGAAATCTATCGCTGAAGGAAGGAAAGCATCACTTACTGTTGGAATTAGACTACGGACTGTTCCACTGTTGAAGAACCTTTTTGTCCCCCGTAGGATGGCTGTGAGGACTCTAAGCAACATTGGACTGTAAATTTGCAAGGACTCTAATTTTTTCCATTTTAAATGTTGTTTATATATTCATAGTGTTTAAGAATTTAGTTTTTCTAATTAAACAGTTAATTTGTTGATTTAAAGGCACCTGGTTTGGTTAGCCTCATTCGGGGGTTAATACATCTTACAATTTGACTGGGTCTTTCTTTCAATCGGAAAGTTTAAAATGATATGTTAGGCGATCTGTGGAGGGACAGGATTGAATTAACAGCGCGTTTCTCCCACCACAATCAGAATTGTATATTTTGATTGGGGGCTTTGACGGGACCAGTCGGTCTTAACATTGGTCAGGCAAAAACACACATTCCTGTTCATAGGGGCTCAAGGTCCAATTACAGGAGTGGTCAGTGATGCTGAATTCCAATAGAATACCTAGCCTAAAACCCAAAATTATAACAGTGGTCAAAGGGCAGCATGTAAACAAGGGTTAGAAAGACACCAAAGATAGACCTTAGAAGAGGGGACGGAATGCAAAGCCATTACAGATGACGCGCCAGCAACATACCCTCATAATTGTTTTTGTACTGTGCGGCCAATTTGTTTAAATGCACTCGCTGTATTAAAGGGGCCAACTTGTGCATGGCTTGCATAGGAACCTTCATATTGCTGTGCAGCTTAGAGGGTACATTGTGTGCCCACTGTCTTGGGACAGGTACAAGTGGAGCCGAGCTAGGGCAGTATCACAAGGGTAGATCAGAAAGAAACGACAGCAGAGAAGAATAGAGAGGTCAGGCAGGACAAAGAGCAACAGTAGATCGCTGACATAGGCACAATGTAGGTGATCAGACAAGTTCAGACTCAGTGCTGTGGGTAGGGTGGAAATCAGATTGAAGGGATTCAAAAGAGGTGACGGGAGAGGTTTAAAGAGAATGGATGGTAACAACACGGTAAAGGACTTGAAAGGCAGGAGGGTTAGAGTTAGGGCGATAGTTGGAGTAGCATAAAACAAAAATTAGAAGCACAACGTGAGCTTAAAGAGTACAATGTAGCAGCCATTACGAGTCCTAGCTACAAGGGCATAGAGTTAGAGAGTCATTTACAGCATAGGAGGCGGCTATTTGGCCCATCGAGACCATGCCAGCTCTCCACAGAGTTATCTAGTCAGCCCCACTTCCCCACTCAATCCCCATAGCCCTGCAAGTTTATTTCCTTCAAGTGTCCATTCAATTTCCATATTCAGTCAGTATGGCAGCAAACTGAGACAGTTCTTCCAAATAATCTGTCTGGAAACTGGCAAGAGTAGCCATGATGCCTTGGTAAGGTTGCATTTGTAATATCTCTTGACCTGTGCAAATTAACATGTATATAAAACCCAAGACACTGCAATGTGAGTTAGTTTACATAATGGCCTTGAATGAGGTTAAGAAGATATTGGTAAAGGAATATCAGTGCCACCTCAAGATAGGTATGAAAGCAAGTTGTGAAGAGGACACAAAGTGTCTGCAAAGTAATATAAATAGGTTAAGTGAGTGGGCAAAAATTTGGCAGATGGAGTATAATTTGGGAAAATGTGAGGTTGGCAGAAAGAATAGAAAAGCAGATTATTTAAATGGAAAGAGACTGCAGAATGCTGCAGTACAGAGGGATCTAGGTGTCCTTGTATATGAATCATAAAAAGTTAGTATGCAGGTACAGCAAGTAATTAGGAAGGCAAATGGAACGTTGACCTTTATTGCAAGGGGGATAGAGTATAAAAGTAGGGAAGTCTTGCTACAACTGTACAGGGCATTAATGAGACCACACCTGGAGTATTGTATACAGTTTTAGTATCCTTATTTAAGGAGGGATATACTTGACAAAATCACAAATGTGGCAGTCCTCTCAAAGGCAGAGCTCCCAAGTGCGATGGCACTAATCAAAACAGAGGTGGCTTCGGTGGATCGGACTCATCCGCAGGATGGAAGACTGTCACATACCCCAGGACCTCCTGTGTGGTAAGGTAGCTGGGCCAGACAACCAGTGGGGCACCCAAAGCTCCACTTCAAGCATGGTTACAAGCCTGACAGGAAGGCCCTACATGTCAACTATCGCACCTGGGAGTCACTAGCTGGCAAAAGAGGGAAATGGCGACACATCCTGTGGACTGGTGTGCATTACCACAAAGACCAGTTGCAACAGCAGCTTGGCAACAGGTGCCAACATCAAAAACAACAAATCACAGCATCACTTTACCGCTTCACTTGCACCACTTCTGGCAGAACCTGCCTCTCAAGGATTGGCCTTCACAGCTATTGGTAAAGGTGCACCAAGTGGGGAGACACCACCTAAATGGATTGTTTGCTGCGTGTTCATCATCTTTCGTTGATGGAAGAATGCCAACCACTTACATTGGAAGCACTTCAGGGAAGGTTTACTAGGCTGATTCCTAGGATAAAGTGTTTTTGTCTTATGAGGAATGGTTGAGCCTATGCTCATTGGAGTTTAGAAGAATGAGAGGTGATCTTACTGAATCACATAAGATTCTGAGGGGGTTAGACAGGGTAGATGCAGAAACTATGTTTCCCCTCGTGGGGGAATCTAGAACTAGGGAGCCCAATTTCAAAATAAGGGGTGTCCCTTTTCAGACGGAGATGAGAAGGAATTTCTTCTCTCAAAAGGTCATTAATCTTTGGAATTCTCTTCCCCAGAGACAGTGGAGGCTGAGTCATTGAATATATTCAAGTCTGAGTTAGATTTTTGATCTACAAAGGAGTCAAGGGTTATGGGAGGCAGGCAGGAAAGTGGAGTTAAGGTCACAATCAGATCAGCCATATTACTGAATGGCAAAGCAGGCTCAAGGAGCCAAATGGCCTACTCCTGCTCCTATTTTTTTTATAGACAGCAGAAATTCAGACCATTCAGCTGCAAACAATATGTGGTATGGAGAGGCTCTTAAAAGAAAAAGCAGCTACCACTGCAATACAATCATACCACAACTGTTCTTCAAGTTGGGGTAAGCTCTTTTGAAGTGACAGAATAAATTGTAGAAGCATTGGTTATCATTTCCATCCAGAAAATTGTATTCCAGTGGAACATCATAGCCCAGAGACACAGGCGAGACCTGGCCCCTAGTTTTGTAAGACAATATGGTGTGATTTTCTTGAAAAGGGAAGGGGAATAAAATAGATGTTTAAAGTCAATAAGACAGAAACTTTATCTTAAAAGGACTGGTTCTTCCACAAACTTCGTTAGGGGATTTGTTCCTTGCTGGACAAGTTTTCATAGCTTGCAAATTATCTTAAAACTTAAAGCTTTCCTCCATTCTCTTTCCAAATAGCTGTATAACAACAAATGGTAAATGTGCTACTAACATCTGGAGGTTATTTGGCAATCCACACACAGTTACAGTCAAATATCATGTTGGCACAGGGAAACTGCCTAGAGATTGATAGAGAGAAATAGCCCATGGATTAAATTGAGTTATACATCAACATTCAGTCTGACGAATCAGACGATATTTCTTGCGTGGGCAATAGTTGCTTCACCATCCTAAGTAGGTGGCGCTGGCTGTAAAGACAAAATTTGGTGCAATCTTCCCAGCACTTCAGGAACTTCATGATGCAAACATACCAGTATGGTAGTTACCAGCCACACCCATCCCCATCAAGTGTCCATTTAGCAGATTTTCTCTCCCCATCTGGCTAGGTGCCAGACAAGCTCATCAACCCTGAAATGCGCAGCACCTACAAAGGACTAGGTGCATCCAAGCTTCATGCTCATGATCCAGGTGCAGTCCTGTCGCACGACTGCTTCATAGGAGGGCCTCACACTGGGAAAGAAACAAAATCATAGCTGCAGGTCTTAAAGGAGCATTATTCAGAGCTGCTGCCATCCTTCGACTGCCAGGAGTCCCTCAGACACAAAGATCATGTTGAAGGAGAAACAGAAGTTTGCTTATTGCCAATCTTCAGTTCTAAGCAAATTTCAAACACAAACCTCACTATCAGTTTTTTGGGGTACCACTGCATTTGGACATTCCATGGACAGAAAAAGCAGGAAGGATGGGACCACCCTTTCCAGCTTGATTAACCTACAGCATCTACCTCAATTTTAAAATGTTCATCCTCAAATCCATCTATGTCCTCAGACCTCCCTACTTCTGCAACAGTATCCAGCCCCATGGCTCTCCAAGAACTCAGTATTCCTCCAACTTGTGCATCCCTACTTGCTTTGCAACACCATTGGTAGCCAAGCCTTTAGCCAACAGAGCCCTAAAACTTTGGAATCCACTCCAAACACCTCGCTGTCTCTCCAATTCTTTCCCTCCTCCTTTAAGATGCTGCTTAAAACCTACCTCTTTGACCAAGTGTTTGGTCACCTGTCCTAAAGACTCCCTCTTTGGCTGGTATGAACTTTTATCCAATAACACTCGTGAAGCAGCTTGGGACAATTTTACTGCATTAAAAGGAGCTATATAAATGCAAGTTATTGTTGCAAAGTAAGCACAGGAAATCTAAGGGCAGCATAGCAAGAACAGGGGTCCAACAGGTATCTACACCCTTTTCACTGCACCGAGGAGATAAATATTCACGAGGCATAGCGAAGAGGAAAACTAGGCTTATGAGTTTAGACTTTTATGGGTTGAATTTTTGGGCTCGGCCGATGTTGGGAATAGAGGCGCACAGGACCCAAAAAGTACGAAGTCAGCTGGCATGCCGGCTTCCCAATCTGTTCCCGACATCGGCATAGGTTCAGGGGCCAGAAAGGCCACCTACCCCCATGAGGCAGGCAGCAGGCAGGCAATTAAGCTCATTAACAGCCTTGTTAAATCCCAGTCAGCCTCCATTACCCACCTTTTCTAGTTGGCCTCCAGTTTCCCAATGCAACGAGGGACAGATCAACTGCCTGGAGGCAAGCACCCAGTTGCAGACTGAGGTCCCAGCAATCCTGGCTGACCAACTGGTCCGCCCTGCCAACTTGGATGAAGGTAGAGCCAAAGGTCACTCTAGAAAGAGACTCCCTCCATCCCCCACACTGGCTGCCGTTTGTACTATACTATAAAAAAATGGCTGAGAGGGCACCTTCTTGTTGAAGCACCCTCCCAGTTACTTGCCTTGTACTGCAACCAAGTGCTTCCCTGAAGCTGAAAGGCCTCTGATGGGCGGGTTCTCGAAGCTGGAGAGCCAACCACCCTAATTGGACAGAAAACCTATCTCCATGCCAATTAAGGGCTCACCCACGTGAACAGTTTGACTTTAATCAGCTTCCCACCAAAGGCGAGTTCAGGACCCGAAAACCGTCCCAACTCCTGTTTCCACCTCTGAGCAGAAAATTCAGCCCCATATATCTGAGAATATCTGGTTACTAGTATCCCCTCAGGTCCAATACAGGACTGTACCTTGTACATTCTAAAGTTCTGAAAGGGGAAAGTCTGCTTAAAATATTGGAGAAAAAAAACCTATACAAATTAAAATTCTTGCTTTTAGCATGCATCATATTTTTATTTTTTTTATTTAGAGATACAGCTCTGAAACAGGCCCTTCGGCCCACCGAGTCTGTGCCGAACAACAACCACCCACATTTATACTAATCCTACATTAATCCCATATTCCCTACCACATCCCCACCATTCTTCTACCACCTACCTACGCTAGGGGCAATTTACAATGGCCAATTTACCTATCAATCTGCAAGTCTTTGGCTGTGGGAGGAAACTGGAGCACCAGGCGGAAACGCACGCGGTCACAGGGAGAACTTGCAAACTCCACACAGGCAGTACCCAGAACTGAACCCGGGTCGTTGGAGCTGTGAGGCTGCAGTGCTAATCACTGCGCCGCCCACTGGAACCCTACTGCAAAATTTGTCACACTTTTCAGATTGGCCAAATGACTCATGTAATTCACTCATATATACAATTAGCAAGAGTACCTTTGCCAATACAGCTTCCTGACGAACATTTATGGCAAAATAAACAAACACTACTCAAGAATTCAGAACAGTTATCTATTACACCCTGAACATACATTCAACAACTTTATTCTCACACACCACCCTTTTCTCAGTAGCCTTGGTCTTTCCATGTCGTTATACTGGCAGCTCCTATCCTTATCCTCATCCATTGGTATCGTACTAACTCTGTGTCCCTCACTGCTACTGTTATAATTGCCCAAATCCTTCATTTTCCCCTCCAGGCCTTGCCTACCAGGCACCCATAGGAAAATATGAACATACGAATTAGGAGGAGTAGGCCACTCAGTCCTTTGAGCCTGCTCCACCATTCAATAACACGGCTGAACTGCTTACGCCACATTTCCACCTACCCCCTTGCTTATCAAGAATCTATCTACCTCTGACTTAAAAATATTCAAAGACTCTGCTTCCACTGCCTTTTGAGGAAGAAATTCCAAAGACTCACGACCCAGAGAGAAAATATTTCTCCTCATCTCTGTCTTAAATGGGCGACCCCTTATTTTTAAACAGTGACCCCTAGTTCTAGATTCTCCCACAAGAAGAAACATCCTTTCCACATCCATCCCGTCAAGACCCCTCAGGATCTTATATGTTGACCACTCTGCATGCCAGCAACCCAAAGAGCTGACGTCCCAATGTCTCCACTGCATATCCGTAATGGCATGGGATGTCAGCTAGTAGTAAGAAAAATAGTGCAATTTATAAAATTTCCTTGTTTATTTCAACTTTCATGTTCATCTGCCAATTAGGGTCACTGCCTCTCGAATCTCTGATATGATAACAACACTGATCAGGGTGGCGCAGCCCATGTCTGGGAGTGATGCTATTAATTTCAACTGGATGTTGCCCCAGACACATTTGACACTAAAGAAATATGCTACTAGCTAGGTTCTGCGACATATTCCTCCACTTTTCATACTATTTATACAATGGTCCCTATCTGGAACAATCTTGAAGAATTCCATACCATAGTACATTAAAGTTCCAATATACTATGCCACCATGCTGCCTACTGCTATCCTTACAAGACTTCACTAAATTCATGTTCAGATTTTATGATTGCAAAGTTATGTATGCTCTCAGAAATGGAGTCTGTTTTCAGTATTCACAGGCTAATTTATCAAAAATACACAAGCCTATGATGTAGGCTGTTCAAAACAAAAAGATGATGTTCATTGGAAACTGATATACCATCTAAAAGGTAGCACTGGCACTCTCCAAAACCATTAACAGAATCACTCTTCAAAAAGCAGCATTCAGTTATAATTTTGATCTTATAGGTCCTAATGACTAAACCAGTCACAAAAAAAGGTACAACAGCATGATAGTTCTGGTACTGGACTAGCAACCCAAAAGCCGTGAACTCAAAATTCCCAATGAATTTAAGAAATATGGTAGTTTGTGGGCTGGCACCAGAAAAAAATTACCATGAAAGTTCACTAATGTCTTTCTGGCAAGCGAAAATGCTATCCCAACTTGGTTTGATCTACACGTGACTCCTGGCCAACACGACGCAATGGATTTTTAATGCTCTCTGAAGTGATTGAGTCAGTCACACAAGGCACTGCATTCACAATCCATAAAGATTCAAAATTAGAAGCAAACACAAAGCATTGCTGGTTATGCAAGCGAACTTAACAACCTGCAGGACCCTTATCTATACTTCAAAAAATTGTTCTTAACTTTTGAAACAACTCTCCTAACATGCTCCCTTTAACACATTGTACAAGATTTATTGGGTTTATGACAAAAAACAAGAGAAACATCAGGAGTACAAGCCAAGCGAAAGAATGCAACAGAAAGTAAGAAAGAGAAACTGAGAAAGAGGGAGGGAAAAGGGGCAACAAAAAAAAAGAGGGAAAAAGAGAAAGTTAGAGAAAAAGACAGGAAGGTAAGGAAAGACAGAGGACACAAAAGAGAAAAAAAAAGGTTTTAGCCTTACACCCAGACGGGGAGGCAATGATTTAAAATGAAAATTTTCTATAGATTACCTACGAAAACACAAAGATCCTATTACTCTGGTATTTAGAATACAACTTTTTTTTCAAACCATTATGTCTTAATTTCAAAATGAAGAGTCAGTTTTCATAAGTAATAAATTCTGGATGCATTTATAGGCTTCTGCTTTGAAATGTTTATGATGTCACCAGGTCAGTGTCTGTAATCAATGCAACAATCCGAAGGCAAGGTACAACTTGCAAGTGAAAAAAACTGCTAATTACCCAATTCAAAATCTTACAACTTATTTCAAAGAGTCAGGAAATTAGGCTACTTGATTGGCTAGGAAGTCTCATGTGACATGTCTACCAAGCCAGAGAAAGCCTCCTTTCATAATAAATCAAAATTACAGGAAATACATTCCTGTTAGCATTAAGTATTGCCTGGTTTCCAACTAGCTACACTGAGGTCCAGCAAAACAAATAGGAACAGTCTCTTGGCTACTATTAACTTACTATTTGTCCCAATCTGTGTAACAGATTGTCTCTGGCTATGGCTTCAATGATTCCTTCCTTCCGTGAGTTGCTTACCATATGCTGTATGGCTCCATAAATCTGCTTCAGGAACTCCTGTAATTTAGGCAGGTGTAGGCAGACATCTTGCTGCGATTCAAAAGTGGTGGTCTGGCCCCACTCAACAGCCTTATTCAACCAGTATTCAAAGCCAAAGCTGGAAGCTGAAATGGAAGTTCCTTTGGCCATACCACAAGCCACAAAACTCAAAATCAAGTTTTAATGGTCATTTAAAAGGAAAGGATTCTTCCGCTAACACTGTGGAATCTGCAAAAGAATGAAGGGAATTTTCAATATTTTTTCAATGAGGCTTCTGAGCAGTTTTTTTGAAAATCAGAAAGGTATAAATATAATGAATCTATTGTGCCAAAATGGCAGCAAGTGAGTTCTAAT
This sequence comes from Heterodontus francisci, assembly GCF_036365525.1. NCBI lineage: Eukaryota > Metazoa > Chordata > Chondrichthyes > Heterodontiformes > Heterodontidae > Heterodontus > Heterodontus francisci. The sequence goes on from NC_090374.1 coordinate 122,161,469, forward strand.
AAGTAAATTACTTTAAAGTCCGTTGCCCAGCTGGGGCTCAAATTTTTACCATTTGTATTTGTCATCACCAGCATTTCATTACAACAGCAATAAAATACTACTCTGTACAAAGTAACAATTCAACCACAATCCTGAAACATGTATACACACAAGCATTTTAACCCTTGGTGTTTGTAGTATAACAGGGCCTTTAATTTGTACACAAAACATTTTTTTGAAAAGTAAATGAGACAACCATTGTTGAAATAGTTACCTTTATTGACATTGGTGGAGACACATCCTATAAATGTAAACAGCGAGGGAGGGGAGAAATTACAGAAAAGATTTCAAAAGGAAAAAAAAAAATCTATACTTCTGGCATTTCACAAACCTATAAAGAGAGAAAACAAATGTGGTACTAAACTGTAATAAAATCAAGATGTAGATGAGAACATAAACCACACAAGCATTGCTTGAACAGTTCATTCAATCCCAGTTCTGTAGCCAGTTATGAAAGTATTTGTACTTTGTTGAAGTAAAAATTTCAAAACACCATTAACATATTGTTTGCCTTTGCTCCGTGACCTTTTGGTCAGCTATGTGGCCTGGTCCAATCTGCACCTTCTCCTTTGTTATCTCTTGCCCAACCCCCACCTCACTTGTTTATAATCTGTGACTTTTCTAATATTTGTCAGTTCCGAAGAAGGGTCACTGACCCGAAACGTTAACTCTGCTTCTCTTTCCACAGATGCTGCCAGACCTGCTGAGTGAATCCAGCATTTCTTGTTTTTGTGTAAAAAGAAAACTGACCAGTTATGGATCGAACACAGTAGAGGCATATAAAGGACCTGGTCCCTGGGTCACGAGGGATAATATAGCCTTTTCTTATTCCTACCCGAGTTATGCCCTTCCCCCAGCCTGTCAACTCTTTTTTTTATTTTCTCTGTGTAGAAACCCGGCCTCCCCAGTTTCTATTTAGCTTGCCCAGTGGACAATGAAGCTTTGAGATTTCACTAGATCACAGCACAAACTATTCAAGCTAAAACAGCTAACAGCTGCAACATGTCAGCAAGCCTCCAATGTCTCGTGTAAATATAAAAATACATTTTTTTTTAATTCATTCTGACTGAAGTAACTGCCCTTGACACCAAGCAGCATTTGACTGAGTATGGCATCAAGGAGCCCTGGCAAAACTGGAGTCAATGGGAATCAGGGGGAAAACTCTCCGCTGGTTGGAGTCATACCTAGCACAAAGGAAGATGACTGTGGTTGTTGGAGGTCAATCATCTCAGCTCCAGGACATCACTGCAGGAGTTCCTCAGAGCAGTGTCATGGGCCCAATCATCTTCAGCTGCTTTATTAATGACCTTCCTTCAATCATTAAGGTCAGTAGTGGGGATGTTTGCACCATTCACGAATCCTCAGATACTGAAGCGGTCTGTGTAGAAATGCAGTAAGACCTGGACAATATCCAGGCTTGGGCTGACAAGTGGCAAGTAACATTTGCGCCACCCAAGTGCCAGGCAATGACTATCTCAAACAAGAGAGAATCTAACTATCTCCCCTTGACATTCAATGGCATTACCATCGCTGAATCCCCCACTATCAACAGTTTGGGGGTTACCATTGACCAGAAACTGAACTGGAGTAGCTACATAAATATGAGCGGCACAGTGGTTAGCACCGCAGCCTCACACCTCCAGCGACCCGGGTTCAATTCTGGGTACTGCCTGTGTGGAGTTTGCAAATTCTCCCTGTGTCTGCGTGGGTTTCCTCCGGGTGCTCCGTTTTCCTCCCACATGCCAAAGACTTGCAGGTTGATAGGTAAATTGGCCGTTATAGATTGCCCCTAGTAAAGGTAGGTGGTAGGGATATATAGGGACAGGTGGGGATGTGGTAGGAATATGGAATTAGTGTAGGATTAGTATAAATGGGTGGTTGATGGTCGGCACAGACTCGGTGGGCCGAAGGGCCTGTTTCAATGCTGTATCTCTAAACTAAACTAAACCATGGCGACCAAAGCAGGGCCAGTGGCTAGGAATCCTGCGGCGAGTATCTCATCTCCTGACTCCCCAAAACCTGTCCACCATCTTCAAGGCACAAGTCAGGAGTGTGATGGAATACTCTCCACTTGCCTGGATGGGTGCAGCTCCAACAACACTCAAGACGCTCAACACTATCCAGGACAAAGCAGCCCGCTTGATTGGCATCCCATCCACAAACATTCACTCCCTCCACCCACAGCGACAGCAGTGTGTACCATCTACAAGATGTACTGCAGCAACACACCAAGGTTCCTTAGACAACACCTTCCAAACCCACAACCTCTACCACCTAGAAGGACAAGGGCAGCAGATGCGTGGGAACACCACCTCCTGCAAGTTCCCCTCCAAGCCACACACCATCCTGACTTGGAACTATATCACCGTTCCTTCACTGTCACTGGGTCAAAATCCTGGAACTCCCTTCCTAACAGCACTGTGGGTGTACCTATCTCACATGGACTGCAGTGGCTCAAGAAGGTGGCTCAGCATCACCTTCTCAAGGGCAATATGGATGGGCAACAAATGCTAGCATAGCCAGTGATGTCCACATCCCATGAAAGAATAAAAAAAAAAATCATGGGATGTGGCCACTGACAAAGTCAGCATTTATTGACTGTCCTAATTGCCATTGAGAAGGTGGCGGTGAGCACAGTGCTGTTAGGGAGGGAGTTCCAAGATTTTAACCCAGCGACAGTAAAGCAATGGCAACATATTTCCAAGTCAGGATGGTGTGGCGACTTACAGGTGGTAGTATTCCCAGACACCTGCTGCCCTCATCTTCTAGTTGGTAGAGGTCCCTAGTTTGGAAGGATATAGAATATAAAGAAGGCAACTGAGCCATCCAAGGCGAACTATATTTTAAAAATTATACTGTCAAGTCCAGGGTATATAAACTATTGTGCATAGGAAATTTCTAGCCCAAAATCCCCGGTAATGTGCCACACAAAACCTCAATAAAGCATTACTATTTGTACTTATATTTCTCATTTACTGGTTCCTCTTTATATTTCATGGGTTGGAAGTACGAAACTTGTTGCTTAATGATAAATAATTCCTATTTCAGAGCACCTAGAGTTGTTCATACTCATAGCCTGGATTAGATTAGAGATACAGCACTGAAACAGGCCCTTCAGCCCACCGAGTCTGTGCCGACCATCAACCACCCATTTATACTAATCCTACACTAATTCCATATCCCTACCACATCCCCACCTGTCCCTATATTTCCCTACCACCTACCTATACTAGGGGCAATTTATAATGGCCAATTAACCTATCAACCTGCAAGTCTTTGGCATGTGGGAGGAAACTGGAGCACCCAGGGGAAACCCACGCAGACACAGGGAGGACTTGCAAACTCCACACAGGCAGTGCCAAGAATTGAACCGGGGTCGCTGGAGCTATGAGGCTGCGGTGCTAACCACTGTGCCACCTGATGAGATTTAAATTATATAGGTGATTCAGATGGTTCCATAGCATGTGTTGAGCAGTCTACAAAGACAAAAGCCTCGACAGTCCTGGTATGTCAATGATCTGAATCAATGCCACTGAATAGCTCTAAGTTCCCAAACAACAGTACACCCATTAGCAGTGTTGTCAATAAGCATCTTTAGGACATTACTATGAAAATACTAGGAAGGGGGCATAAAAAGCACTTAAGGCAAAACACTTTAATGTCATACCAATAGCATTCTTGTGTGATCCTCTCAATTCATCTCAAATTATTCGCATCACTATACAATGATTGACCTCTAGTCATTTGTACTAGTACAAAACATGGAAGGTCGACAAGATAGCTTTTTAGATTAGTATGTCAAGGAAACAACCAGGGAACAGGATATTTTAGATCTAGCATTGTGCAATGAGTAAAAGGAGCCTCTAGAGAAGAGTGATCATAATATGAAGAATTTTATATTGAGTTTGAGAGTGATTTAGTTAAGTGACAAACTAAAGTCTTAAGTCTGAACAAAGCAAACTTTATAGGGTAAGGAGGGATAACTTGGCTAAGGTAGGTTGGGAAACTAAAAGATAAATAGTTAAAAGGTATGATGTCAGATAAGCAGTGGCAAACATTTAAAGAATTAATGCATAATTTTCAAAAAATTATACATTCCCTTAAGGAATAAAACCCCCACAGGAAAAGTGGTCCAACTGTGATTAACAAGAAAATTTAAAGATAGTACTAGATTAATGCAAGAGGCTTGTAATGTTGCCAAAAAGAGTAGAATGCCTGAGAATTGGGAAGATTTTAGACTTCAGCAAAGGACAACCAAGAAACTGATAAAGAGAAAAGGGAGTATGAAAGTAAACAAGCAACAGAGATTAAAACACATTGTTAAAGCTTAAGATTAGAGAAAGTAAACACGAGCCCTTTGGAGGCAGAGACAGGAGAAATTATAATGTGGATAAGGAAACGGCAGAAACATTTTAAAAACACTTTGTACATATATTCACAATAAAAGACCCAAAAACTATTCCGGAAATAGTGGGAACCAAGGGTCCACTGAAAATGAGGAACTTTAAGAAATTAGTAGTATTTAAAAAAAACAAGAGAAATTAATGGGCCAAAAAGTCAACAAATCCCCTGGACTTATGGCCTGCATCCAAGGTAGCTACAGGGATAGTGAATGCAGTGTTTTTTTTAATTCCAGAATATCCCAGATTCTAGAATTGTCCATGTGGATTGGAAGATAGCAAAAGTAACCCAAATATTCAAGAAAGGAGGAAGAGATGAAACAGGGAACTGTAGGACAGTTAGCCTGTCATCAATAGTTAGGAAAATACTAGAATCTATTATTAGGGATGTGGCAACAGAGCATTTAGAAAATCATATGACTTGGCAGAGTCAACATGATGCGGAATTTGCGTTTGACAAATCTGTTAGAGTCTTTTGAGGTTGTAACCAGTGGCATAGATAAGGGGAAACCAATGGATATAGTACTTTTGGATTTTCAAAAAGCATTCGATAAAGGTGCCAAGCAAGATGTTATTACACAAAATTAGGGCTCGTGGGATTGGGGGGTCAGAGTCATTGGGCTGAATTTTACCAGCTCCTGGGTGGGAGAGCCAGGGGAAGGGGGTGGGAGGCAGGTGGTGAGGTCGGTGAAATAGCAGAGAGCCATGTCAGATGGCTCCCCCATCACTATCTCATTGCCGGGAATTTTCCAGCGGCAGGCTGTGAGGCAGATTGGCTGCCCTATCCATGGAGGTGAGCAGCTGATTTGCATAATTAAAGTCCCAATTAGGGGCCATTTTTACGGGGCCACCAGCATTTTGCCAATGATGGGGCAGTCACCCCACTTGGAAAGGCCACCAGCTTCATGAGGGCAGCTTCCCCGCAGCAACCCAGGGGCCATCAGAGCCAGAGGCTCCACAGTCCAAAGAGGGGACCACGGGCAGGGAAGACCATCCCTACAGCCCCAATGGACCATCTGAAGGAGTTTCCACTCTGTCCCGCTGGGTCTACCGCCCTCAGCCCCCTAAATTTTAATTTTTACATACCTGCCCAAGGGTACCTCAACATAGAGGCGCACTCAAGGTCTCCTGCCTGCCTCAGCAGTGCCCACCTCTCCCAGTGGTGCTGCTGAGGCTCTCTAATTGCTGCCAGCTACATTAGTGGACCCGCAGGTGGCCAATTAAGATGCCATCTGCAGTAAAATCGCCAAGCCGGTCCCACTAATGAGAGGGGAATATGGAATCAAAAATAAAATTTGTTTTAAATTCTTTCATGGGATGTGAGCATCACTGACAAAGCCAGCATTTGTTGCCCATCCCTAAACTAAGAATACAAGTGGACACCAGAATTAACAACATACCCATCATTCACAAAATATCTATTTAAAAACATCTTCACCGGGTTAAAGCACAAAGAGAAACCAAGATGTTTCAGTGAGAGAATCTCACAGAAACCACTTTAATCTTTTCTTGGTACTCACAATAAGGAGAATAGTATCCAACTTTGAGAAAGATGAGGGAAAGATAAAGGTTGAGCTTCCATGTCCTGAGTCAGCTTATCTAAGCTTTGGCAATAGGGATGCAAACAAGGGTTTTCAGGACATGTTGGATGGGAAAGTGATGGCAAAACAGCCAGGATTGTGCTCCAGGTTGTTTCCAACAACTCTTACTGGAACTAGGCTCTGTTTATAATGTCTCTCATGATCAAATAATCTATTGACAATCACAGTCTAGGTTCACACATGAAGAACAGGCATTTCAGTGAGGTATTAGAATACAAGTAGTGCCCATGGGTCCATATCCCAGCCCAAATCAGCAACTGCAGGAAAAGAGGGCAGGAGAAAAACTTGAATGATAAAAAAAAGATGTTGGCGGGCGGGGGAAGAGAAAGAGACTGAAAGTCCAGCAAAATCCATAGCCCAGACACATTTATCCAGAAGTAGGCATTTTCAATCCTACTTTTGAGAAGAAACTTTACCTATGGGACAGTGTCACCTCAGGACCCTTTAACAGTTACCATGGAGATGACTGCAACACATGCCCCCTCAACTGGAGCAAAGCAAAAAAAAAAACTTTCTCAAATACTGTAGTCAATAGGAAAAGTTTCATCTTAAGTACTAGCCAATCTTAAGCTGCTTTACTAAAGAAGAGATCTGCTTTATTCTATTTAGCAGTTTACTGTTATCACAACTGAACAGGGAGTCAAAAGATATTTATCAATTGTCATGCAGGCCCCCACCTGCCAAGAATGAGGCCAAGTTATTTCGCCACATGAACATTAAAACTTAAAATTGCTGCTGGGGAAAAAAAAAAAAGAGTGCCTAGCACAAGGAATTGCCAAGCCCCTGACTCAAAAAACATTTGCATAGTAACAGACAGTACTTGGAACGGACAAAGGCACCACTCCCTGTTCCAATTTAGTCCACGATGGACTTTTGATTACCAGATGTTGAAGGTGGAGAGGCTAGCCTTCCAGGTTAACTGCTAAGATGGCCAAATACACAAACAGACATGGTCAGACCAGTTTAGTCACATGGTTAACTTACTGTTGGAGTTTTTTGAATTTGAACTTGCCACAGAGAATTTGAATTCAGAAAGCTGTTTGCTCCTAGACTGAGAACATCTCTCTCCTGTCTGCTTTCATCTCTTTCTCACGGAACAGAAAACTCAATGAATACACATGAACCCCAAGAGAGAAAAATCTCCTACAGTGAACACAGTTGAAGAAGAATACTGGGCCCCAACGAAAAGACTACCTACAATCAAGGACTACAGTGAGCTCGAAGCACAGTAAACAAGAAACTCTTCTGATATTGCCTCAAACCTCTATTTTTCTTCTGCTCTTTTCTGGCCCTATTTGCATGTGTGTATCACGTGTGCATGTTAGCGTGGGCGCGTCGTATATCCGTAGGCGTTAATCGTATCAGAGTTTAAATTTAAGTTTTAATAAATTTCACTTTCCTTCTTTAAACCTAAGAAAACCTGGTGTGCTCATTTCTTTGACTTATAATTGGAAAGCAGTGAACAAGGATTCACCAAGGGGGAGCTCAAAACACAGTGAGTTTAAAAATTATAACCCTGTTACAATAAGACCAGGTGAAGGCTTAAAGGGATCCCTAGACACCTTTCTCACCTGGTCGTCACACAATAAACAGGGTTTTATTTCATGATATCCTCTTAGGTACTTGTAAGCACAGCAGGAACTTGGGTATGTACGATGTTGGAATCAATCATCCTTACCAAACTTTTTTTTTTGGTTCCCATCCCACCAAATAGTCACTTTTCAATAATTTTAACAAAATCACACTGAAAACATACAAATATTAACATTAAATAAATGATGGATAGGTTGGAGAAGCTGGGTCTGTTCTCCTTGGATGAGGAGATTTGACAGGTGGTACAAATCATGAGGGGGTCTAAACAAAGTAGATGTGGAGAAACTGTTGCCATTGGCCAAAGGATCCAGAACCAGACACCGAGTTAGTGTGATTGACAAAAGAAGCAACAGTGACATAAGGAAAAACATTTTTACCCAGCAAGTCGTTAGGATCTGGATTATCTGAAGGGAACAAAATTGTAGGGCTATGGGGAAAAGGCAGGGAGTGGGACTAGGCGAATTCCTCTTGCAGACAGCCAACATGAACATGATGAGCCGAATGGCCTCCTTCTGTGATGTAATCATTCTATGATTCTAAAACAAGTGGCAACAACACAACACTTCCTAGTGACTGTTACACCACAAATTTAGCTTCAGCTCTGCTTCACATTGATGCCAAATTTATGATATGAATCAGGAGTTAAGAGTCCAACCTGGCCCTAAAGCAAAGTAGGGCTGGACTAATTTTGCCAAGAGGACCACTCCACTTCAGTCCAGTATTAAGGCAGCCCTCGTCTCTGGAACTTTGTGCTCCTGACATCCTGCTTTGTCCAGCAAGACATATCAGGAATTCAGGCGCACAACACCCCATAATTTTCAATCTAATAATGAACAAGAAATTGCAGGAGGGCCCAACCAAATTACTGATACACAATTCCTGTAGATAAAACTCTGCATTAATAGTAAAAATAAAGTCACCCCCTCTACTTGTAGTGCATGTGCAAAGCAACAGCACAATTGTAAATCAAATGCACCTTAAAATATTCCAATCAGAAAAAAAAAGCGAAAATGTATTGTACATTTATCTGCACAAACATTTTCATGTCTGAGAACTGGGCGGCTCAGCAGGTTGAAAGCTGACCTTTCCCTTCTAGGCCCTGGCTTCAAACCCATTCCAGACTGTGATGAAAGTCTTCCCTATCTGATGGTGACTGGATCCTTTGTGAAATAGGTTATTGGGAATAGGTCTACAGCAACAAACACTCCCCAATTTGACAATAATTGGCCATCTTCTCAGAGAGACCAAACATTGGTGTGAGAAATGGAGGACAAGATGACACAGTGGTGTAATAGTAATGGCAGAGAAGAGGGAGCTTCACTTTGTATCTGGCTGTATGACACCTGACCCGGGAGTCTGATGCTGATAATGAAGTCCTGAAATGAGAAGGGTTCTATTACCTAGCACGAACATCTCTTATGTTAATGAGCATAATTTTCTTTCTAGTTTTTAAAAAAAGGCTTTTAATGTCGTAATCTACCTTTCTCTAACAATTCTGTAGTTTGTGCAATAAGATTGCACTGTGCTAGATGGGATGTGATGTGGGTGACCTCCACTTTTCACTTCTCAACTGACTGCAGATAGTGTTTTAAAAAGTGCCTGAGCCCCCTAGTGTTTTAAGGGTCAAAATAAATAGACAAACCACAGGTTTTCTTGAGGGTTTAAAAAATATATACTTTTTTTTTTACATAATAACCAAAAAATGTTCACAACTTCATCCACTCATGCATTCATTCACACACACAAAAACACACACACACACAAGATAGAGTACAGGGTAGCTTGCAATTAGCGTCCAATTGTTCTAAAATAGCTCATTGTTTTTAAAAAAAACCTTTTTGGATGGAAATCGTTCAACAGTGCAGGCCTTAACATTGGTTGCCTTGCAAAGGATGAAGTGTCACAGGCTCCTTCTGGTTAAGCCTCAGTCTGAAGTTGATGGTGGGAAATCTTCATTCACTTTCACAGACGGAAGAGTTCCAAAGTTACCGTGCAATTTCTCTGCTGCAGTAGTTAAAAGATGTGATCAGCAGGGCTCCTTCTTAGCTGGAACTATCTCACAGCTGTTCTGGCTAGAAAAGGTCTTCTCCGGCTGTTCTGCCTCTCTCTCTCTCCAGACAGAGATACCTTTTAAAGGTAGAAACCTGTCGGGTTGGCGAGTCAGTCAGGTGACTAAGGGCTCTCTCCCCTGGTGTGATTCATACAATGTTCAAAGAAATGGGAATCATTGTTACATGATGGCTCTGAATATGGTCCATTCTGCGAAAGTGGTGCTATTTGACACCTATTATCTTAGGCCTGGCTGCAGAGTCATTTGGTCTGTAAAAGTCTTTGTTACCTCTATTCCTGCAGATAGGAGTTGTTAGCATGGAATAGGCTGTTTTCCATTTCAAGTGTTTTCCCCAAATTCTGACGTGGATAATGGGTTTCATCTTCAACAGACAAACATGTTCATTGACAGTACAGATAGGGTCACCTGACTTCTACTCCACCTTGTCTGTGGCACAAATGTGTCCTTTTTTTGTAGTTCAGTTCAATAGTTGACTTTTACTTCATAATTCCTCCAGTTCATTTCATATTTCAGCACTGTTCCCTTTATGAGCATAACAACTGTGACAATATATTTTGTATTCACACTGTAAATGTCATACTCAGATTTAAACAAATCACCATCATAGAAAATGATCAACTTTTCACTTTTTTTGTATGCAACATCAATAACTTTATTGAAAAATGAAATTCTGTCAATAATTTAGCAGAGTGGAAGTAGGGAGAAAAAAATTCATACTTCCAATTTTGTAGTCGCATGGACCTTTTCATTAAAGCTATCCATAGTAAAGATTTCACGCCATTGGCATTGTGACAAAAATTAAGTAAAAGTCTTGTGGTTCTTCCCTCCGCAAAATATTTCGTGGCTTTAAAATGTCAAGAGAATCAAAAATACACCATACTGTAGCAAATAAATCTGTAAATTCACCTTAGCTAATGGCCTGGGAACCTATTTGCCAGCTCCTTATTGTTAGATCAGTAACGAGATTTGTCAAGGAGAAGAACGACAAATCGTTTTGCGTGGGCAACAGTCACTGGTGCAGTGTTACAGAAATTATTAGGGATGTTGTAGTTTACCACCTTTATCAATCATCTGGATGAAGATGCTGGGGAACCATACACAAGTGTGTGGATGATGCAAAAGTTTTGAATTTCCTCAATGCGACTTGCACCAGTGCTGCATCTTTAAAAAAAATACTGCGTCCGCCAGTGGTCTCAAGAGGTTGACACACACAAGATACTCAGGTTTGCTTATTTGCATATCCATTAGTACAGGCATTGGTGTAATACCATTGTAAGCAGCTACACTACCAGAAAACTACTGGACAGGTTTTCTAAAGACAGTTCAGCCTGTGTTTTCCAGCAGCAGATTGGGAGACAAGTGGATAAGAGGGAAACAGTGCTCGGCTCTTTAACTTCATTCTCTAATAACTTCACTGCAAAACTTAGCAATATTTTGATAGTATTTGGATGAAATCAAGAACATTCAAGCCTATCCTTAATTGCCCGAGAGAAAGTAGTGGTGAGTTGCCTTCTTGAATCACTGCAGTCCATGTGATGTAGGTATATCCCCACAGTGCTGTTAGGAAGAGATTTCCAGGATTTTAATCCATGCAGGCACAGACTGCTTCATTATCTCAGAAGTTGAGAACGGAATTGAACACTCTGACTTTATGACGGAGGGAAGGTCATTGATGAAGCAGTTGAAGATGGTTGGGCCTAGGACACTGCCGTAAGGAACCCCTGCAGCAATGTCCTGGGCCTGAGATGAATGACCTCCAACAAGCACAACCATCTCCCTTTTTAATAGGTATGATTCCAGCCAGCGAAAAGTTTGCCCCCAGGTTCCCATTAACTTCTCTTACTTCACTTCTTTCATGCCAGTTGGTACACATTCTAGCCTTACCCTTATTCAATAGCACATCTTGCAGAACAAATTGCTGCACAATACTTACCACAAGCAGGCCACAGGAGGGAGGTCCCCAACCTTTAGTAGCTCACCCACTTCGAGAAGGCCATGAAACTCATGGAGACACATGGCTCTCACTGTGGGAAATGGTGAGGTCAGAAGTACCTTGCTAGCACCAGGTTATTGACTGTGCTTGCATGGTTAGCCTGAAAAGCTCCGAGGGTGCAACTTTCAATTCCTATTGTCTCCTAATTCCATGGGGATGATGTGCACCCATTCTTGGTTTCTACCCTCCTGCAGATCCATCACAGCAACAGGGGGTACAGGAGGAGGAAACTGATGAGGATCAAGCCACCCAGGAGTAGCAGCCAGTAGATACGGACGTCTCCCAGGACACCAGTACATTCCAAGCCCGCAGCTATTCCCTTCATAACCCTATACCAATGGAACATGGGAGGAGACAGCAAGCTACCAAGCAGCAAGATGCAATGAGACAAGGGCCCCCTCAATCCCATGAGCAGCAAAATAAGCTCTCACAATCCTGGCACTCGGGTGTCACCTAGAAGATGAATAAAATAAGTTTTTTTTTCAAAAAGGCAATTGTAGGGACCCAGGGGAGAATAATGCGAAAAAGGTTTAGGCTGATTTTCTACACTTAGGAATTTATTGTAATAAAATAGAACATGTTTTTTTTCCTAATGGAGGTTAGCTTCACATTGGAAAGGGGACACTGATGTCCGCAGGTGCTGATGTCCTCGCTGATGTAATGATTTCAACATGAGGGGGTAAAAAGGGCTGCTGTGTTCTCATGTAGTAGGATGAGTAGTGGAGTCAGAATGACCATTTATTAGTAAACTGGGGTGGGTAAAAACGGGCAAGATAAGCCCATCCATATGGCAAACAAGAGGAATTGGAGAGGTGCTAAAATCTGCCTGGTCTAGAAGGGAATAAAGTGCAAATTATACCAGGGCTTTAAGTGTTAAATTAGGAGGAAAAGTTGCATAACCTTGCCTTGTATTTCCTTGAGTCCAGAAGATGGAGAGGTGATCTAATCAGGGGCTTTAAAATGCTAAAAGAATTCAACAGGGTAGGTACAAAAAAGCTATTGCCTTTGGTGAGTGAAATCCAGAGCTAAGGGGAATAATTTTAAAATTAGAGCTAGCCATTCAAGAGTGAAAATCAAAATTTTTCAAAGGATGGTGGAAATCTGGAACTCACTCCCCAAAAGGCTGTATTGTGCTCGGCATAACATATCCGAGTGTAGTGGTGTGTATAATAGGCACTTCAATCTCAAGAGTCATTAGCTGACTGGTGACTGTATGGAAACAGGACAGTGGGGTCTTGGCAGCTCCAGAAGCACAAGGAAACTTGACGAAAGCCTTTTAAAAGGTGCAAAAGCAGCAGAAATGGCTTCCACACAAATTTCCTCGCTGGAAAATTTAACTGTGATTCTAGCACCGCTAGTGTGCCAAAAACAAACAGCAAAAAAAATTACTCCCCTCTCTCCCCCCACAAAGATGTGTCAGTGTTAGGACGAGAAAAACAGAATACAAGCAGGTCTAGATGCGATGGGGGAAACCGGCACGCATCTGGCAGATGTCATTCAATATAGGCTCAGCAGATCAGGCAGCATCTATGGAGAGAAAACCAGAGTTAGCGTTTCAGGTGGATGACCCTTCCTCAGAACATTCTGGCCAAAAGTCGACTTGAAACGTTCACTCTTTCTCGCCACAAACACTGCCCGACTTGCTGAGTATTTCCAACATTTTCAGCTTTTATTTCAGATTTTAAACATTCACAGCATTTTACTTTTGTACAGCACCAGAATGTATTGTCAGAATATTTAAATACAAAACAAACCAAAAAAACGTACTGTACAACAAACTTAGAGAGATGGGGCTTTATGCTCTTGAAAGCATACTGTTCAAAGAGATTTCATTGAAGTCTTTGAAATAATAAAAACGTCAAATCTGGGCCATGTAGGCAGGCTATTCGATATGGTTGGGAAGGGGAGGGCACAGGACGTTATGTTTATGTTACAGAAGCACAGGACTAGGTTAATGGCAGATGATATTTGCTTTCACAGAAATATCGACTTATAGAAGTTGTTTCCATTTCACACAATGATTTGCTTCAAAGAGGAGTTGGACGACACGGCCTCTCCCAGAACATGACTGATCGTCTTCAGGGCCCCGCAATGAAATTCCCAGTGCCTGCCCCACTAAACTGGCCTAGCGTTGTGGTTTTGTCCGGTTGTGGCGTTAGCTGATTGGGGGATGTACTTGATGGAGCAGCTGCCCTTTTCCTGACTTTCGTTTTCACATGTTCGTGAGTAGTTTGTAAATAAAACTTGAAAGTAGTGAATTTGGACAGGACCCTTCACCCCCTAAAAAAAAACTTACAAGTATGTTTATACAAAATAGTACTTATTGTCTGTCAGACTGAAGAGGCTTTATAAGAATAACGTTTAATTGCCCACAAAGCCCCTTTCGGATCTTGCGTCGTGTCTCTCAGAAGACTCCGGTTGTGTGGAAACACCACGGGCCTGAGTAGTTCACTTGTAATTTCAGAGGAAACACAACTTTAACTTCTTTCAGTACATATCTGGACAACATTGTGTAGAATGATTAATGTTACTGACCTGCAGATCGGTCACCCTGTCTGTCTGCACCCGGAACCGGCGCTCGAGCTTCCCGCCCAGCTCTGATTGACAGCAGCCGCAAAAAACCCACCCCTTCCAGCTGATCCTTCAGCATTTCTTTACTGGTATTAAAGCCCTCCGTTTCATTCAAAGTCTTGAGATTGCAATTTTAAAGAAAGCACTGCAAATGCCGAGAGCCATGAATCGTAAGCTGCAAACGAGCACAATGAATCACTTTAAACTAGCACAGCAATCACGGCTACTTGTTTTGATGAGTGGGTTTTTCAGGTTGGATTATATTTGCAATGTCTGGTTCCGGCACTGCCAGCTGCTCCGAGCTTTATAAAATTGCTGTTTTGGAGAAGGAGTCTGCTGAAAGGAGAAAGGGTGAAAATTAAGTGCAGACCTGAATATGAAAGGTGCCCGCCTGATTTGTCACCCGTCAGAATTTCTGTAGCATTTGGGGACAGATGTATTATGTCACCACATAAATATGAGAAAGTCTTTTGCGTTCCTGGTGGTACAGCAACATTATGAGCCTCAGGAGTGATTTTAAACAAGTCTATTTTAAAAAAGCACTTTTTAAAATTTTGTAACATTGATCGTGTGGCACAACCAGCCCACTTATACTGTGGTGAGATGCTGCTGTGAGTTTTGATCCTGTCTTGAGGCACGAGTTTCAGTTACACCTATCACATAAGGTTAAGTTAGTGACCTTGAGGAAGGTCTACTTCACATGGAAGTTTCGCACAGCAGATGCAGCTGTTATTTTCTACCTCCCGAAGAAGGTTGGTTAAGCATGAAACTGTTTTAAATCTAAAGTATATAATTGCTTCTATTCACTTAATAATTTATTGTTTGGTATGTCTATACCTGGAACCATGGTCTTAAGGAACATTTATTCTCCAACCTTCCAAAATCAAGGAAGATCATTTGAGGGCATATAATATAAGCAATCAGTTGAAATAAAAGTGACGAGAGTTTTCCATTTGATCCCTAGGCTTATTTTCAAATTATCTAGGTATTGAACTGATAAAGGCAAATGCCAGATTGTAGGGAGTGAGGGTTTACCTACAAGAATGGTCTGAACACTGAACCCAAGAAAATTGTCTGGAGTGAAACCTAGAAATTTAAGAGACTCTGGAGTTGAACTACTTGTAAGTAACCAGGAAAGAGGGCTGTGTAATCTCACCTAAGAGCATATTTATTTATTTTGGCTATTTGTCCTTGAATTTTGAATGACTTGATTGTGTTGCAATGAGTGGGTTTTTAAACAAGATATTTGAACGCAAAGTATTCAAGCAGTGTCAAAGCTAGAAACTTAAATCATTGATCTGATATTAATAGCCCGTTCCACTGATGGTAAAATGAAACCTGAATGCAATGATTTGTGGCTCTAACTGTTCACAAAGAAAAAAGGATTTTCTGTTAGGGACGTTGCAAGAGGATAGCAAGTGGGTTGCGGTTTAGAAATTTCTGTTGGACCTCTGATCGTCTCTTTGTACTATGCATAGACCTAAGCTTTATTTTTGTCCATTGGTTTGTCTCTAGTTTCTGTTTTGGCTTGCCCCTCTTCACAGCACTGTGGATTAAATTCTGCTTTTAGGTAAATTTCAATTTGTAAGACTCCGTGGTTCCTCTCACACCAATTGTAAAACGTAGAATTACATTTGATTAAGGACATTATGATTCCAAATTGCTTAACTTCATATTCATCATAGAATTGGCATGCATTACCTTGATAAGCACCAGAAAAGTCTCTGTTCTATTTTTAAAATGTTTTCTAAATGACAGAGCTCCAGTTTTAACTCAGGACTTCAAATGGGATAGGGGAGGTGGTTGTGGGGACAGGATAGGTGAGAAGCCCCCATGATGTTGTCAATGTGAGGCTCAACAATTTTAACTCTTGGATCCCATTTTAATGATTTGCAGACTGCCCTCCCAATTGCATCATGAATTTGGCAGCCTGCCTACATAACTCACGCAATTTCCAGCGCAATACCCAAGACCTGCTTAAAGTAGAAATGCGCCTCTTAAAGCAAGAGGGTACCCATGCATGCATTTTCACTGTACAACTCTGGAAGGCTTTTTAGCAAAACAGATTAGTTGAAGGGTTGCCCCTCCCCGCTGCCCCCACCACCAATTTCAGATGCCTCTCTGAAGATCCTAGTCGAGAAAGTGAGGGCAAGGAAGGAGCAATTGTTTCCCAGAGGCTGCAAGAGTTTCCACTGACCACAATGAAACTGGCCCAAACAGTGGGGGCTGAAAGGGAAGGTGAAGTCCTTTCCCAGCTCTATTGAGGAGAACAGAGGTGAGGACATCATGGGCTCAGCCCTGGAAAGAAAACTGCAGCTATACAGATGTTGGAAGGCCTGATAAGGAGTTTCAGCACTATGGCTGAGAGAGTGAAGGAGTTCACTTTCAGCATGTGTGGTATCATCTCGCATGGCATCAATACTCTGCAATCTATTCTGTAGTGTGTGGTCATCCCCAGCGATGCTGCAACCAGGTCCTCACAACAGGAATCCATGCTTGCAAGTTTTGGTGGAAAATCAGATGACAGCTATGTAATCTCTGAGCTTCACCTTGCAGCGACAGGTGTCCACCTTGGACAGATTATGGACCAAGTTAGTAGGGACTTTGAAGAAGTCATTTATCTTCTGCAGTCTGCTCTCCTAATGTGAATGATGAGCCCCAGGAGTGACCGTGGCATGATGAGAACTGTACACATTGGCCTCTGTCAGGATGTCGGCATATGTGCTCCTTCGCTACCCCCTCAACCAATACCCGACATAGTGCCAGCAGGTCAGCTGAGATAGAATGCGCTATGCGGCTGTCTACAGCTGAATCATCACAAGCTCAATCAACAAAAGTTACCAGTCATAGGCATCTCGAGGGTCCCAAAGTGAGGAATAGCAGAATTTCAACAGCTTTGCTGAGGCCACTAGGGGAGTACCTCATAGGAGTTCTAGAATTAATAAACCTTCAAAGAAAAGCACTACAGGTTGATCACTGGTGTGGGAAATGAAAGGAAGGCAATTGGTATGTTTGCCATTAAATTAATCACCCTCATCACAATTGGCACTTTGTTCTGCTGTGTGGTTTAGTAGCAGCTTCTGATTTTGCATTGTCAATATGCAATTGAAATGCAAGTTGTCTGAATGGTTTGTGTTCTTTAATATATGATGAAGGGAATAGTGAAGAGTATAACCAAACAGTTAATGCAGAGGGATTCTGAGTATTTCTATAAGGGAAATGATCAGGTCAGAGAAATCGCTGATCTATATGAGCTGATCCCTCCTTTACATAATTTACTGTAAGGTGTTGATGTGACCCTCCTTCCTCTACTGTTTCCTTCCCATTGTTCTTCGCCATCCAATGAGAACTGCTGCTGCTCTGCCTCCTCCGAATGCATGCATCTCTGTAATGTGAGGTTGTGCAGTATGCAACACACTACATCAATACAACAATATGGGATAATCTATCAAGGTATATTGTAGGGAGCCTCTGACCAGTTGAGATACCTGAATCTCTGCTTCAACATCCCTATGGCATGTTTAATAATGATCCTGGTGGCTTTCTGACTTTAATTATCATAGAACCATAGAATAATACAACACAGAAGGAAGTCGTGTCTGCTGACTCTTTGGTAGAACTGCTCAATTAATCCCACTGTAGGAATAGTGGGTTGGTACAGGGCTGTCATTAGTCATATCTGTAGGGGGTATCCTTTGCCTTCCCCAGTAGCTATCCTGTCACATTCCACACAGGGTCAGATATTGGAGGGATGATAGACTATCAGGATAAATACATCATGGCAGCACCCTGGGTACTTTGTACAAACCTACGTGATGTTGTTCCTGTTATCAGCTGCTATCTGGGCATTGATGAAGTGGTGGCCTTTTCTGTTGACAGCTGTTGCTGGCTCATGCTCCAATGTCCTGATAGCAATATGTCAATGATACCCTGCATACGAAGGAAGACAGCCACTGCTACAAATCCCTGAGGTCTCTCCTATTGTCAAAGTGAACTGCTCAGCCCTTGAAAACAAAGCTTTGGTAACCTGCTTAATGCAGCTGGGCACTGCAGACTGCAATATATAACTGACTTCCCCAGTAAAAGACTGAAAGGAACCAATGATGAAGCATATAAGGCTGCAGTTACTGGCAAAGCATGTGCCCCAGGTCCAGAAGGCAGCAAGTCCTGATGCAGGAAACTGCAGAAACCTGCTACAGCCTGTTGAAGAAGTGCAGCTTCCTCCTGCACTGCTCCTTAGATTGATCCACAAAAATGACTCTTGACTTGTACACCCTGTGTTCTGGGTATAGCCACCTTTGATCAGCCCTCTTCATCTGCTGCCTTCTGATTGCCGAGGCGGTTCCTGCTGCTAGGCATATAAATAATAAAATAGTGGTGAAAAGGCATTTGAATAGTAAAAGGGTTGTGAAAGGAGGAGTGGGGCCGATTAGGGACTAAAAAGGGAATTTACACTTGGAGGCAGGGGGCATAGCTGAGGTATTAAATTAATCCTTAGCATCTGTCTTTACCAAGGAAGAAGATGCTGTGCAGGTTGTGGTGAAAGAGGAGGTTATTCAGACATTTGAAGGGTTTAAAATTGATAGGAGGCATTGGATCGGCTGACTGTACTTAAGATTGATAAGGCACCAGGACCAGATGAGATGCATCCAAGGATATTGAGGGATGTGAGAGTGGAAATTGAGGAAGCACTGGTCATAATTTTCCAGTCTTCCCGAGATTCAGGGGTGGTGCCAGAGGACTGGAGAATTGCAAATGTTACACCCTTGTTCAAAAAAGAGTGTAAAGATAAGCTCAGCAACTACAGGCCAGTCAGTTTGTGGCCATTAATTGGCCACTTAAGAACCTCAATTGTCCTAAGGGTGGGCAGGCTGACTGCCATCTCCCGCCACTGGTAAGATAGCAGTGGAGGTGGATAGACAATGGGCACAGCACCCTGCCAAACTACACCATTTTACGCCCCTCCCACTGCCTCCTAGCCCATTCCTGGAGGGGTGGGGAGGGTGTAAAATTCTGGCCAGCTTCTGAGCATCTTCGGAACCACTCCTGCCAGGTTTTTTTGGTGGGTCTGGCACTGGGCAGGGCTTCCACAATTTTGAGTTAAAATCCTGTTGAAGTTATAACTATATCATAGGAACTTGATTTAACTATATTCATGAGGACCCTGCCTATCTGTGGCTGGTGTCTTTCCCAGAAGCAAAATCTCTGAGGCCAAAATGACGGTGGGAGGGAATGTTTCATGAGTGGAATGGCTGGTACCCAAACAGAAATTTAATCCTGCTCCGTTCCCACCAGGTGATGATTCAGCTTCAGCCAGGCTTAGTTAACTATTCTGCTTAATGTGCCTTTCAGTGGTCTGACACATGGGGTACAGACTGGTCATCTCATTAACTATCCCTGTCCTGTGATGTAAAAGGGGGAAAAGTCTACTTCGTATTGAATTTTGTTCTCTTAGAGGTATGTTATGAATGTATTTAGTTTCCAGTTGTATAGAATATAGAGGAAGTCATTAAATAAGGCCATGTTATTTTTATTTATATAGTCGCAGCACTGTGGAGTAGTTGTTCCATTTCCTGGTTACTATGAATATGTACCTTTTTAACTTTTGTTGTTGTAGTCATTTTATTGGCAGGCACATGAACACATTGGCTTAGATAAATTTTCCTATTTTTGAAAAATATTTTATGGGATAATCTCTTCTTCTGTGAGCTCTGCGGTGAACTCATTTAATAATATATCAGGATCCAAGTCAAACATAATGTCCTAGAGCTCCATCCTTTCATTTTATAATGTTAGTTATGTAGCCATGCTTTAATGTGTATGTGTGTGGGAGTAACTGTGGATATGTATGTGTGTGGGTTTATGTGTTCAGATATTTATAGATTTGTGTGGTTGTGTGTGAGGTGGGTAGGAGGGAGGGAGGGGAGGAAGGAAGGATTCTATTGACTGAAGTGTGTTTTTTCATTAAATCTGTCTGGATATTGAAACTTAGGTACCTTTCAGGACAAGTAGTGATCACAGAGAAGCTATGAAAGTACAACTGAGAGGAATTATATTGAATATCACATTAATTTTATCAGGAACTATATGGGCCAACAATGCAATCTTTGGTGCCCATGGTACTGAGGTGTGAGGCCTGTGAAGTACCTCATGGACACCACCTAAAAAAGAAAACCAGTAAGGCCTCAAGTGATTGGAGAAAGATGCTCCTTTAGATCCTGGCAACAGTTTGAAGGGATGGCTGGGAGCATTCCCAGACTACTCCTTTGATAAACCCAGCAGTACGCTTGTTTGCTGAGAACAGGTGTAGATGTCCCTCTGGGCTGTAAGTAGGCCTCACAGAGATTGCTGTTAGATTCTGGAACCAATGTTCCCATAAATTTCCCTTCGCTGTGCACGGCCCATTTCTTGCACTACGTGTCCCTTTAAGATTGCCATGCCAATGCGCATCTTAAAAGGACCGCTGCACATTCCCAATTGCTGTGCAACTTAGAGGGAATGCAAATATTTTCTGTGATAAGAGGAGATTTTTTATTTATTTATTCACTGGATGTGGGCATCGCTGACAAGGCCAGCATTTATTGCCCATCCCTAATCGCCCTTGGGAAGGTGTTGGTGAGCTGAAATCTTGAATCACTGCAATTTTCGTGCTGAAGGTACTCCCAAAGTGCTGTTAGTTAGGGAGTTCCAGAATTTTGACCCAGCAGCGATGAAGGAACAGCAATATACTTTCAACTCAGGATGTTGTGTGACTTGGAGGGGGACTCTGAAGTGACGGTGTTCTCATGCACTTGCTGTCCTTGTTCTTCTAGTTGGTAGAAGTCATGGGTTTGGGAAGTGCTGTCAAAGAAGCTTTAACAAGTGTATGTTTGAGGTGGTAATTGGAGTGCCAATCAAGCGGCTGCTTTGTCCTGGATGATGTCGCGCTTCTTGAATGTTGTTGGAGCTGCACCCATCCAAGGAAGTGAAGAGTTTTCCATCATACCCCTGAGATGTGCCTTGTAGATAGTTAAAAGGCTTTAGGAAGTCAAGAGGTGAGTTACTCATGACAGGATATCCAGCCTCTGACCTGCTCCTGTAGCCGCACTATTTATGTGGCTGGTTCAGTTAGGTTTCTGGTCAGTGGTGATCCCGGGTTGTTTATGGTGGTGAAATTCAACAGTGATAATGTCGTTGAATGTCAAGGAAGGTGTTTAGACTCTCTCGCTTTGGAGATGGTCATTGCCTGACACTTGTGTGGCGCACGTGTTACTTGCCTCAGCATCGGCAAACATCCCCACTTCTGATTCTGTGATGGAGAGGAAGTCATTAATGGAACAGCTGAAGATGTTTGAGCCTAGGACATTGCCCTGAGGAATTCTTGCAGCAATGCCTGGGGCTGCGCTTATTGACCTCCAACAATCGCAACCATCTTCCTTTGTGCTAGGTATGACTCCAGCCATTGGAAAGTTTTCCCCTTGATTCCCATTGACTGCAATTTTACAAGAACTCCTTGATGCCCCCCTCGGTCAAAGGCTGCCTCGATGTCAAGTAGTCACTCTCACCTCACCTCTGAAATTCAGCTCTTTTGTCCCTGTTTGGACTAAGGCTGTAATGAGGTCAGGAGCCTGAACTGAGCATCAGCGAGCAGCTTACTGATGTATATGTGCTGTTTGATAGCACTGTTGATGACACCTTCCATCACTTTGCTAATTGAGAGTAGACTGATGGGGCAGATTGGATTCATCCTGAGTTTTGTGGATAGGACATATCTGGGCAATTTCCCACTTTGTTGGGTAGATACCAGAAGTATAGCTTTACTGGAACAGCTTGGCTAAAGGCGCAGCTAGCTCTAGAGCACAAATCATCAGCATTAGAGCTGGGATGTTGTCAGGGCCCATAGCCTTAGGTGTATCCAGTGCCTTCAGCCATTCCTTGATATTGTGGAGTGAATCAAATTGGTTGAAGACTGGCATCTATGATGGTGGGGACCTGAGGAGGAGACTGAGATGGGTCATCCACTAGGCACATCTGGATGATGATGGTAGCAAGCGCTTCAATCCTGTCTTTTTTATTCACATGCTGGGCTGTGCCATCGTTGAGGATGGGGATATTCATGGAGCCTGCTCCTCCCATTAGCTGTTTAATTGTCCAACATGTGAAAATTATCATATGTGTTTGCCTACAAAACATCGCTGTCAGTCCTGATGAGCATGTGTAAATTGTTCCACAGACATTTATCTGCTTTCTTGAACCTATGCACTGTCATTGAATAAAAATAATGGAATGCGCGTCATAATAAATCAAATTTCACTTAAATCAGGGTTGATGCAAATTAAATTTATCATGTCGGCTGCAATTTCTAGTTGAGGAAAAATAAGTTTTTTTTCAACTTTGATGATATGCTCATAATCAGTTACAATCAGATCACTAAACTGAGCAGCAGCAAAGATATTGTTCCAAGTAAATGCAGGAGGGAACTCTAATCACAAACAGAAAGCAAGTCCAATTTGAGTCCCTGTACTGCTGCACTTCAGCAACTGAGAAGTTACTTTACCTGATAAAGGATAAGTGTTGAAGAACCATGTGAAACAACATAATTATTATTCACCAAGTATACAGAGGAACACAGTAGGAGGGCTGTCATTTTCAAAGAAGATATGGTTGGTAATGACCATTAAACCAGTTCACAATTCCCATGAAAATTCACACATAAACTGTGATGAAAAGCTGTATCAGACTGTAATTTGTTGGAACATGGCACCTACTTTCTTCCTGCAGTGGGAGTACTGAATAGGATGTTGATGTAAACATAGGTATTATCATTTTTTTCCTTTCTAGTTACCATAATTTGATGTGCAAGGCTGATTATTTCCACCTTGTGAACAACAATAACAACAACTTATATTTATATAGTGCCTTTAATATAATGAAACATCTCAAGGCACTTTACAGGAGCATTATAAAACAAAGCATGACATTGAGCCACAAAAGGAGATATTAGGTCGGATGACCAAAAGCTTGGTCAAAGAGGTAGGTTTCAAGGAATGTCTTAAAGGAGGAAAGCGAGGTGGAGAGGTGTAGGGAAGGATTTCCAAAACTTGGGGCCTAGGCAACTGAAGACCTGGTAACCAATGGTGGAGCGATTAAAGTCAGGGATGCATAAGAGGTCAGAATTAGAGGTCAGATATACTGGAGGGTTGTGGGGCTGGAGGAGATTACAGAGATAGGGAGGGGTGAGGCCATGGAGGGATTTGAAAACAAGGATGAGAATTTTAAAATCAAAGCGTTACTTGACCGGGAGCCAATGTAGGTCAGTGAGCACAGGGGTGATAGGGGAACCAGACTTGGTGCAAGTTAAAACACAGGCCTCGAGTTTACAGAGAGTAGAATGTGGGAGGCCAGCCAGGAGTGTATTGGAATAGTCAAGTCTAGAGGTAATGAAGGCATGAATGAAGGTTTCAGTAGCAGGCGCACTGAGACAGGGGCGAAGTCAGGCGATGTTAAGAAGGTGGAAATTGACATCTTAGTAATGGCACGAATGTAAGGTCGGAAGCTCATCTATGGGTGAAATGTGACACCAAGGAACACTGCACTGGAGACAAATATATTTTTGCCACTGGCGCCTTGTAACCTCTTTTACCAACAAATGCATAAGCTAAAAGCAATTCTTCTGTAACTTACATTCTCTGCCTTACACTCCAAGAGCAGTTGTATCCTCTAAATGCTTTTCAGTTGTTAGTTAACAAATTTTACTTTTCAGAAAGTTTACCCTTTTCTTTCTTTCCTACACTTCCATCACTTTCTCCATGAAAACAACGCAACAGCAAAATCGTTCCTTAAATTGTTCCTCCTCCCTTGCCTCTTGTGTCCATGAGAGTTCCATCCTTGGCCCAGTCCTCTTTATCATCTACATGATACAGGTTATGATGATATCCAGTTAGTCACTGCTCTTTTCAGTGGAACCTGCTTTGGCCAAGGTCCTAAGCTGAACCATAAGTTCCTTTACAAATGCTATGATTGGAACTCTTGAGCCCTTTGATCCCAATCGACGACAGTCTATCTTGTCTGAATTCACCATGTTGAGAGAATCAGATTGGGACAGACATAATGCAGGGCTTCAGTAACCTCGGTGTTGTCCAGTGGTCTGTTATCTTACTGTGCTGAGGGAGTGCCCAACAGCAAAAAATTGGGAAGAGTGGGGAATGTTTCTCAGGGAAATCCCATTTCCAATGTATCCAGACAATTTACTCAATGATGACTGATAGAGTCATAGAGTCGTACAGCATTGAAACAGGCCCTTCGGCCCACCCCGTCCATGCCGACCATAATGCCTATCTGTACTAATCCCACCTGCCTGCATTAATTCCATATCCCTCTATGCCTTGCTCATTCAAGTACCTGTCCAGATGCCTCTTAAATGTTGCTACTGTTCCTGCCTCCACCACCTCCTCAGGCAGCTCATTCCAGATACCCACTATTCTTTGTGTGAAAAATTTACCCCTTTGATCCCCTTTAAACCTCCTCCCTCTCACCTTAAATCTATGCCCTCTAGTTTTAGTCACCCCTACCATGGGAAACAGACTCTGGCTATCTACCCTATCTCTGCCTCATAATTTTATATACCTCTATCATGTCCCCTCTCAGCCTCCTTCGCTCCAGGGAAAACAGACCCAGCCTATCCAATCTCTCTTTATAACTCAAGCCCTCCAAACCAGGCAACATCCTTGTGAATCTTTTCTGCACCCTCTCTAGCTTAATCACATCTTTCCTGTAGTGCGACGACCAGAACTGCACACAGTACTCCAAGTGTGGCCTAACCAACGTTATGTACAACTGTAACATGACGTCCCAACTCTTGTACTCAATGCCTCAGCCAATGTAGGCAAGCATGTCATATGTCTTCTTCACCACCCTGTCTACCTATGTTGCCACTTTCAGGGAACTATGTACTTGCATCCCGAGGTCTCTCTGCTCAACAACACTCCCCAGGGCCCTGCCATTCACTGTATATGTCCTGCCCTGGTTTAACTTCCCAAAATGCATCACTTCGCACTTGTCTGTGTTAAATTCCATTTGCCAATCCCTTGCCCACTTTCCCAGTTGATCTATATCCTGTTATAACCTTAGACAACCTTCTTCACTGTCCACTATACCACCAATTTTGGTGTCATCTGCAAACTTACTAATCATGCCCCCTACATTTTCACCCAAGTCATTAATATATATGACAAACAACAGAGGGCCCAGCGCAGATCCCTGTGGCACACTACTGGTCACTGGCCTCCAATCTGAAAAACAACCCTCCACTACCACCCTCTGCCTCCTATCACCAAGCCAATTTTGTATCCAATTGGCTAGCTCACCCTGGATCCCATGTGTTTGAACCTTATGGACCAGCCTACCATGCAGATATGTGGTCATAGAATTATTTACCTCACAGAAGGAGGCCATTTGGCCCTTCAAATCCATGCCTGCTGTCTGCTGAGAAATCCAGTCAGTCGCACTCCTCGCCCGATCCCTGTAGCCCTGCAAGTTTATTTCCCTCAAGTGCTCATCCAATTTCCTTTTGAAATCATTGATTGTCTCCGCTTCCACCACCCTTGTGGACAGCAAGTCCCAGGTCATTACCACTCACTGCGTAAAATAGTTCTTCCTCACATTTCCCCTGCATCACTTACCCAAAACCTTCAATCTGTCTCCTCTAATCCTTGTACCATCAGTTATTTTGAACAGTTTTTTCTCTTCTACCTTACCTAAGCCTGTCATAGTTCTGCACCTCGATCAAATCTCCCCTCAATCTCCTTTTCTCCAAGGAGAACAACCCCAGCAATGACAACAACCTAACCTTTTAACTAAAATCCTCCATTCCTGAAACCACTCTGGTAATTCTGTACCCTCTCAGGAACCCTTACATCCTTATCCAATTGGACACTGACCCTCTTATTCAATGAGCCTCAATTTAGTTACCCAGACTTTTATGTGGTACTTTGTCAAACACTTCTTAAAATCCACATATGCAACATTTACTGCATTCCCTTCATCAACCTTCTCTGTAACTTCATCAAAATATTCAATTAGATTAGTCAAGCATTTTTTTTATTCATTTGTGGGATGTGGGCATCACTGGCTAGGCCAACATTTATTGCCCATCCCTACTTGCCCTTGAGAAGGTGGTGGTGGGCTGCCTTCTTGAACTACTGCAGCCATTGGGATGTAGATATACCAACAGTGCTATTAGGAAGGGAGTTCCAGGATTTTGACCCAGCGACAGTGAAGGAACGGCAATATAGTTCCAAGTCAGGATGATGTGTGGCTTGGAGGGGAACTTGCAGGTGGTGGTGTTCCCACGCATCTGCTGCTCTTGTTCTTCTAGGTGGTAGAGGTTGCGGGTTCGGAAGGTGCTGTCTAAGGAGCCTTGGTGCATTGCTGTAATGCATCTTGTGCGTCGATGATGGAGGGAGTGAATGTTGAAGGTGGTGGATGGGGTGCCCATCAAGCGGGCTGCTTTGTCCTGGATGGTGCCGAGCTTCTTGAGATTTGTTGGAGCTACATCCATCCAGGCACGTGGAAAGTATTCCATCACACTTCTGACTTGTGCCTTATAAATGGTTGACAGGCATTGGGGAGACAAGAGGTGAGTTCCTCGCTGCAGAATTGCAAGCCTCTGCCCTGTTCTTGTAGCCACAGCATTTATGTGGCTGGTCCAGTTCAATTTCTGGTCAATAGTGACCCCCAGGATGTTGATAGTGGGGGATTCAGCAATGGTAATACCATTAAATGTCAAGGGGAGATGGTTAGATTCTCTCTTGTTTGAGGTGGTCATTGCCTAGCACTTGTGTGGCGCGAATGTTACTTGCCACTTATCAGCCCAGGCCTGGATGTTGTCCAGGTCTTGCTGCAAATGGAAATGGGTTGCTTCAGTATCTGAGGAGTCGCGAATGGTGCTGAACATTGTGCAATCATCAGCGAACATCCCCACTTCTGACCTTATGATGGAGGGAAGGTCATTGATAAAGCAGCTGAAGATGGTTGAGCCTAGGACACTACCCTGAGGAACCCCTGCAGTGATTTCCTGGAGCTGAGATGATTGACCATGACAACCACAACCATCTTCCTTTGAGCTCAGTATGACTGCAACCAGCGGAGAGTATCCCCCTTGATTCCTATTGACTTCAGTTTTGCTAGGGCTCCTTGATGCCATACCCGGTCAAATGCTGCCTTAATGTCAAGGGCATTCACTCTCACCTCACCTCTTGATTTCAGCTCTTTTGTCCATGTTTGGACAAAGGCTGTAATGAAGTCAGGATCTGAGTGGCCCTGACGAAACCCAAATTGAGCATTAGTGAGCAGGTTATTGCTGAGCAAGTGCCGATTGATAGCACTATTAACAACACCTTCCATCACTTTACTGTTGATCGGGAGTAGATGGGGCGATAATTGGCCAGGTTGAATTTGTCCTGCTTTGTGTGCGCAGGACATACCTGGGCAATTTTCCACATTGCCGGGTAGATGCCAGTGTTGTAGCTGTACTGGAACTTGGCTAGGGGCTCGGCTAGTTCTGGAGCACAAGACTTCAGTACTATAGCCGGAATGTTGTTAGGGCCCATAGCCTTTGCACTATCCTGTGCCTTCAGCCATTTCTTGATATCACATGGAGTGAATCGGATTGGCTGAAGACTGGCATCTGTGATTCTGGGGACCTCAGGAAGAGGCCTTGTTGGATCA
This sequence comes from Heterodontus francisci, assembly GCF_036365525.1. Classification (NCBI taxonomy): domain Eukaryota; kingdom Metazoa; phylum Chordata; class Chondrichthyes; order Heterodontiformes; family Heterodontidae; genus Heterodontus; species Heterodontus francisci. The sequence goes on from NC_090374.1 coordinate 122,189,444, forward strand.
TCCACTCGGCACTTCTGGCTGAAGATGGATGCCAATGTTTCAGCCTTGTGTTACAACCAGGTGAGAAAGGGGTCTAGGGATCTTTTATTGTCTTCACCTGGTCTTATTGTAACAGGGTTTAATTTTAAACACTGTGTTTTGAGCTCCCCTCGTTGTGAATCCTTGTTCACACCTTTCCAATTGTAAGGCAAAGAAATTAGCATAAACAGGTTTTCTTTGGTTTAAAGGAGAAAAGTGAAATTTATTAAACCTTAAACTTAAACTCTGATACAGTTTAGTTTAGAGATACAGCACTGAAACAGGCCCTTGGCCCACCGAGTCTGTGCCAACCATCAACCACCCATTTATACTAATCCTACACTAATTCCATATCCCTACCACATCCCCACCTGTCCCTATATTTCCCTACCACCTACCTATACTAGGGGCAATTGCTAATGGCCAATTTACCTATCAACCTGCAAGTCTTTGGCATGTGGGAGGAAACCGGAGCACCCGGAGGAAACCCACGCAGAGACAGGGAGAACTTGCAAACTCCACACAGGCAGTACCCAGAATTGAACCCGGGTCGCTGGAGCTGTGAGGCTGCGGTGCTAACCACTGCGCCACTGTGCCACCTACAGATATGCAACGCACCCACGCTAGCATGTACAAGCGATACACCCATGCAAATAGGGAGAGAAAAGAGGAGAGGAAAATATAAGGTGAAAGGTTTGAGGAGTCTCTGAAGGGGGTTTCTGGTTACTGTTTCATTGGTTCCAGCTCACTGTAGAGTCTTTGATTGTAGGCAGCTCTAACTTTTCATTGGGGCCCAGTATTCATCTTAAACCTTATTCAACCTAGGAGACTATTCTCTCTTTGAGGTTCACATGTCTTCAATGGTTTCCGAAGCTGGTGAGAGCAAGATGAGAGCAGACAGGAGAGAGATGTTCTCAGTCCAGGAGAAAAGTACTTTCTGATTCTTTCCCTGTTGGAAGTTCAAATTCAAAAAACTCCAACAGTCAGTCAGTCATATGACTAAAACTGGTCTGACCACTTCTTCTGTGTATGTGGATTCTGCTATCTTACCAGTCAACCTGGAATGCTAGCTCCCCCACCTTCAACGTCTGGTAATCAAAAGTCCATTGTTGGTTGAATGTGTCAGGGCATGGTTCTTGGTCCCTTGTTGCAACACTGTCTGTTACTATGCAATTGTCTTTCCAGTCGGGCTTGCAATTTTAAGTTTAATGTTCATATGGCGAAATAATGTGTGCCTCAGTCTTGGCAGGTTGGGGGCTTGCCTGACACTTTGCTTTTGCACTGATGTGCTGGGCTCCCCCATTGCTGAGGATATTTGTGGAACCTCCTCCTCCTGTCAATTGTTTAATTGTCCAGCACCATTCACGACTGGTTGTGGCAGGAGTGCACAGCTTAGATCTGATCTGTTGGTTGTGGGATTGCGTCGCCCTGTCTATTGCATGCTGCTTCCGTTGTTTGGCATGCAAGTAGTCCTGTGTTGTAGCTTCACCAGGCTGACACCTTATTTTTAGGTAGGCCTGGTGCTGCTCCTGGCATTCCCTCCTGCACTCCTCATTGAACCAGGGTTGGTCCCCCACCTTGATTATAATGGTAGAGTGTGGTATATGCCAGGCCATGAGATTGCAGACTGTGGTTGAATACAATTCTGCTGCTGCTGATGGCCCACAGTGCCTCATGGATGCCCAGTTTTAAGTTGCTAGGTCTGTTTGAAATCTATCACATTTAGCACGTTGGTAGTGCCACACGACACAATGGTGGGTACCCTCAGTCTGAAGATGGGACGTCATCTCCTCAAGGTCTTTGCGGTGGTCACTCCTACCAATACTGTCTTCAACAGATGTATCTGCAACAGGTAGATTGGTGAGGTAGTTGGTTTTTCCTTCTTGTTGGTTCCCTCACCACTTGCTGCAGACCCAGTCTAGCAGCTATGTCCTTTCAGACTCGGCCAGCTCCGTCAGTAGTGGTGCTACCAAGCCACTGTTGGTGATGGACATTGAAGTTCCCCACCCAGAGTACATTTTGTGCTCTTGCTACCCTCAATGCTTCTTCCAATTGGTGTTCAACATGGAGAAGCACTGATTTATCAGCCGAGGGGGGGAGGTGGGAAGTGGTAATCAGCAGGAGGTTTCTTTGCCCATGCTTGACCTGATGCCATGAGACTTCATGGGGTCTGGAGTGAGTGTTGCGGACTCCCAGGGAACTTCCTCCCTACTGTATACCACTGTGCCACCATCTCTGTTTTGTCTGTCCTGCTGGTGGGAGAGGACATATCCAGGTATGGTGATGGTGATGTCTGGGACATTGTCTGGAAGGTATGATTCTTTGAGTATAACTATGTCAGGCTGTTGTTTGACTAGTATGTGGGACAGTTCTCCCAACTTTGGCACAAGCCCCCAGATATTAGTAAGGAGGTCTTTGCAGGGTCAACATGGCTAAGTTTGCCGTTGTCGTTTCCAGTGCCTAGGTCGATGCCGGGTGGTCCGACCGGTGTCATTCCTCTTCTTAGACTTGGTAGCAGTTTGATACAACTGAGTGGCTTGCTAGGCCGTTTCAGATGGCAGTTAAGAGTCAACCATATTGCAGGATCTGCCTTTTACAAAATCTGTGCTGGCTATTGTTGCGGAACAACTCAGTCACCACAAGAGCAGACTCAGGAACAGGTTTTGATCATTTATTCAAGTGTACACAGGAAGAGACTATCTTGGACAATCTGAGCTAATACTCTGATTTTACATTCAAAGTTGCAAGTTTATATACATTTCTTGTCACGCAATATAGTCATACAGTGGGTAGTTTATCATGTAGCCCCCTGATTAGTCAGTTTTGACCTTGTCAGTGCTCAACACATGTCTCCAGTCTTAGCTCTTGATCACATTAACTAGACCTTCCACGACTTGTTGATTGTGCAGTCTGGGCTGCATCCCGGTTTCAACATTCGCTCCCTAACCTTGCCCTTTGCCCGAGCAGCTTATTTGTTTATTTCTCATCCTAACGGGTGGCACGGTGGCGCAGTGGTTAGCACCATAGCCTCACCGCTCCAGCGACCCGGGTTCAATTCTGGGTACTGCCTGTGTGGAGTTTGCAAGTTCTCCCTGTGTCTGTGTGGGTTTTCGCCAGGTGCTCCAGTTTCCTCCCACAGCCAAAGACTTGCAGGTTGATAGGTAAATTGGCCATTATAAATTGCCCCTAGTATAGGTAGGTGGTAGGGGAATATAGGGACAGGTGGGGATGTCGTAGGAATATGGGATTAGTGTAGGATTAGTATAAATGGGTGGTTGATGGTCGGCACAGACTCGGTGGGCCGAAGGGCCTGTTTCAGTGCTGTATCTCTAAATAAAAAAAAAAAATCCGTAGTACATTCTGCTGAATTGTCTTTCTAATTCTCATGTTATTTCTCCTTAACCCCCTTTTAGCCTTTGGCCAGCGTCTGGCCCCAGGTAGCCATTACCCTAGAATTCTCTGCCCGTCAAATAATCCGGGGATCCTACTGGTTTCAATGAGCTTCGGATCCTTCCTTAGCATCCTCTTATGACCTCACCTGTGTCCTAGTGACCAGGCTTCGTCCGGGATTTATACTTTGTATTATTCTACATAAATTACAGCAATTTTGGTCAAGCCTGCAGTACTCCTGGGGTACACCACTTCAGTCCCCTCTTTTGGCCCTTGGCTATTAGCAAGATTGCCAATAAACGCCAAGTGCTCCATCACTGTTGGCTAGACAGCTGGTTAGACTTGCACGGTTATATTTTCTAAATTATGTCTAACATCTCGATTTAGGTGCCAGAGTACAACATTCAACCATAAGTCCAATAGCAGTTAGCAGCTGCACCGGTACAAGGGAATCAATTCTAATCCAGTGGTGAACGCCACCCTAATCCCCCATTCTCAAACCATCTCCAGTTCGGTTTCCCCATCCTCTCCCAGTTGTTTGACCTCCTGTTGGATTCGGTGATACTGCTTCATTGCTGTCCGTGCTTCTTCCCTCACCTTCAGTAGATGTTCCAGCAGTTTAGGGATTCGCTTCCCCTCAGGAAGCAGGTATCTCAACAAGTCCTCCGTTAGATCATCAGTTATGCTCATCCACTTCCTATGGGGATGCTGGATGTAAGTTATTGCCAAATGCCCGATTGTCGTTGGGGCCCAGAGGTGGAAGCAGAAACTCGAGTTGATCACTGGGCAGTGGATGTTATTGAGGTCCGCTGGTGATCATGCAGTATTCCCTTTCTCCACGTTGCGCCACCTGTGTCAGTTCACGGCAGACGCTGGAAATTTCAAGGGTACAGTTTAGGGTAGTATTAAAACCATGCACGGCTCTCATCCCTATCTCTATGGGATGTGGACAGACAACATTATTCCCTACACCCAGCCGGCGAGATCCCGCAAGATCTCTGGATCGTGTATCTGGTTGCGAGGTAGTACTTTAGCCAATTGCTATTTCCCATGATCCCTGTATTCTCTACCCCGAGAAGGGTTTGGATGCCCCTGGTTCTTTAGTGTTTTGCTAGCATGTTGGTTAAATTCAAATCTAACTTAAAATTTCATTTAAACATTGCTTTGCTCAATCCTGACTTGGAATTATATTGCCGTTCTTCACTGTCGCTGGGTCAAAATCCCAGAACTCCCTTCCTAACAGCACTGTGGGTGTACCTACTTCACATGGACTGCAGCAGTTCAAGAAGGCAGCTCACCACCAACATCTCAAGGGCAATTAGGGATGGGCAATAAATGCTGGCCTAGCCAGTGACACCCACATCCCATGAATGAATTTTAAAAAATGATTTAGAAGTCAGCAAGCTCATTATAGCTAACAGCTGTAATTCATTAATAAATACTGACTGACTGTGCACAATTATTCAAGCAATTCAATTTTTTTTAAATTAAGAGTTATAATTGAATCAGTGAATCTGGCTATGCAGTTCAGCCATGAAGCTAGCCGATGTGCTCATGTACACTTAATGATGTCTAACAACCACTCTAGTTCAGGATACAAATAATGAACAGATTACCCAAAATGGAACCCTGCAGTCAACATTCACATTGGTTAGACAATTTAATAACAAATAACTTGAAAAGAACTTAAACCAACAAGTAACTGCATACAGATAGAATAGGGGTTATAAAGTTAGAACTACTAGTGGATGATACTGACGCTAGATTTATGCATGACTGCTTTGCAACTTCAGGCACTGCTGTTCCCCATTCCCAACTGCCCTGAGCTTCTCCTTAGGCATGCTAGTTTGTTAATCATGACATTTAACGTTCCACGCACCCCATCGCAATTGGCATTGCTCGGGTTCTTATAGAAGAGGCCTTGTTGGGTCCCTTGGTCAACCAACTTGGTTCCTTCTGTGATCGTGGTTGCCGGGCATATCAGCAGTACTGCGGTTTTCATGGTCCTGTAAAGAGAGAACATAGTGGACGCCAGTTGTCACAGGTTAGTCCTTATTATTCTTTGCGTTTCCAAACTCCTTGATCTGTGTCCAGTGTTTCCACCGGCTTTTCCCTTCCACACCACACGTACAAGTGTTGCTGGTCATCAGGACCTCGTAAGGTCCTTGCCAGCGAGATGCTAAGCCTGGTTTTGCAAGTAGGACCCTAACCATCACTTGGTCCCCTACTCCTGGCAACTTTTCCCTGTCCTTTAAAATAACTTCCAAGTTCTAATGTTCCCTACTTTACCACATTTGAATTGCGTCTTCTTTAACTTGCTGCAAAAGTTTGAAAGGCTATAACTGTGTTTCTGCCGGACATCCACAAGGCTCCGGACTTATCTTTATATTGGAAACAGACTGGAGCTTCATTCCCAGAAAGCAATGCTTTCTAATAACGTAAACACTCATCTTTATTGTAGCTTCTTTTAGCTTCTTCTTTTAATTTACACTAATTTAATACAACTTCGCTCAGAGATGCTTTACACACATTGACATTTACCATTCAGCAACCTCCGAACACACAAAGAGACCAAATACCAACATAGACTTACACACACAGCCACACAAACACAAGTTGTCCTTCTTTTGTCCTTTCAACAGCATTCTAGACTACTGTGGTTCTTCCAATGTAATTTCTACCAATCATTTTCTGAAACTTGTTTCTATCTCTGGACTTGTTTCTGGACTTGCTGTTAACGTGTTTCTGCTTTTGGGAATGTTTGTGGACTTGTCGGCAGAGTCCCATATAAGAATTGATTATGATCATAATTGCTTTATCTTTCTGACTTTCTTCTCTCCCATTTTTACCTCTCGTTCTCACTTCTTCCAGTTGCTCCGCGCGGTTCTGCAACCAGCGCAGCTTCGTGTCTAAACTGTAAGGGGTCTGACCTCTCTGCACAGCTTCGGCTTCACCATCCCGCCAGCGCTGTTCTGCCTCCTTACCCGGCAGCGGTGCCTGCTATCCTGAGTCCTCCTTTAGGTTCTCTGGGTACTCGACCAGACCGTTACTCCAGAAAGAATGCGAAGAAAGAGAGTTGAAGCGGCTTGAGTTAACTAGGGGGCGACAGAGTAACCCTTGTCAAAGCATGGCCAATATGGAGGAGCTCAATTCAGGACTGGGTACAAGATTGCTAAAACACGCCCAACTAATTCCAAAATTCAATGAGGAAGATGTGGAAGCATTTTTCGTGTCTTTCAATAAACTGGCAAGGCAGCTAAAATGGCCAGCTGAAACTTGGTCTCTTTTACTGCAAAGCAAACTAACTGGAAAAGCCCATGAGGTTTATTCCCTGCTGCCAGATGAGAGTTCATCAAATTATGAACTGATCAAAAATGCTATCCTCGGGGCATATGAATTAATACCCGAAGCCTACCACCAGAAGTTAGAATCCTCAAAAAGGAAGCCAATCAAACTTATCTGGAGTTTGAAAGAAGCAAGCAGCTGGCTTTTGACCAGTGGCTGAGGGCTCAGCTATGAGACTCTCAGAGAAGTAATCCTGTTGGAGGAATTTAAAAACTATCTCTCATTCTCAATAAAAAAACCATGTTGAGGAGCAGCGGGTTCAAGGAGCCCAGCAAGCAGCCTTTCTGGATGATGAATTTTCTTTAATTTATAAGTCAGTTTCCCAGGGAAATGCAAGTTGTTGGTGTGCTGCTGGTGGCTGTGTTGAAAGAGAATGAGAAAAGAGAGGGTTTGAGAACCTTTCCTGATCACCCCCACAAATCTGAAAAGGACAAAGGGTGGGAAGGTGATATCTGCCCAGGCTGTCCTGGAAGAGAAAGGAAAGCAGGAGACACAGGGGGCCCTCCTCCAGTCAAAAAGGAAGGTGCTGTGAGCAAGAGTGAGACCCGGAGACCTGTGCGCTTCCACTGTAATAAGGCAGGGCATTTAAAAGCTGACTGCTGGAAACTAAAGGGGAAACTGGTAGGGTTAACCCGCTCAGTGAAGACGGGACCCTGTTGGAAAACACAGAACAAGCTGTGGCTTTAACTGCAGTAAGAGTGCAACCCAGGAAGCTTACTACGGCCACTGCAGGAAAAGTAAATAGGATTCCTGAAGGTTATCAAGGTTTTTTAGATTTAGATTTAGAGATACAGCACTGAAACAGGCCCTTCGGCCCACCGAGTCTGTGCCGACCATTAACCACCCATTTATACTAATCCTACACTAATCCCATATTCCTACCACGTCCTCACCTGTCCCTATATTCCCCTACCACCTACCTATACTAGAGGCAATTTATAATGGACAATTTACCAATCAACCTGCAAGTCTTTTGGCTGTGGGAGGAAACCGGAGCACCCAGCGAAAACCCACACAGACACAGGGAGAACTTGCAAACTCCACACAGGCAGTACCCAGAATTGAACCCGGGTCGCTGGAACTGTGAGGCTGCGGTGCTAGCCACTGTGCCGCCCTTTGAAGGGAAAGTAACTTCATATCCCTCGAGTGGGGCAAGCAAGCCCATAGTAATTCTTGGGGACACAGGGTTCACTAGATCCCTTTTACTGGGAAACGGCCTGACCTTTCTCTCAAACTCTGTAATGAAATGTGCCATTTTTCTTCAAATCGCATTTCATTCCCCTGGGTGTGGAGGTATCAGGCAAACCCCCCACCTATCAAGACTGAGCACCCATTATTTTGCCAGATGAGCATTAAAACTTAAAATTGCAAGCCGCTGACTAGAAAGACATTTTTGTATAGTAACTAGCAGTGTTGGAACAAGAGTGCAGAGAACACCAAATGGTGGTGAATAGTGTTGGAGGGCAGTGTATGCCTGTACCTGTACACCGGCTGCATCTGGAGTGCGACCTAGTTTTGGGACTGGTGACTGTAGGGATTGTCCTTAGTTTGCCTGTGGACAGGGTTGACATGCTGCTAGGTAATGATCTGGTAGGGGTGAAGGTGGTGGCCCCTCCTGTAGTGAAAAAAAGACCACAGGAGATCAGAGAAACAGGGCGGGGGTAGGAGACGGTCCCCTGCAGAGTCCCTGAATGTATAGTAGGTCAGGCCCTGATCAAACCAGCTTCCCCAGAGAAGGCTGCATTGACACTGCAGGCAGATGACCATAAGGTATACCTGGCCGAGACTTTCTTTGGAAAGTTAGGAGACCCAGGAAATGAATTAAATGGATTTTCCCTAGCTAAGGCTCAGCGAGTCGACCCAGTATTGTGAAGGTTAGCACAGGCTGCCCAGTCTGAAACTGAAGCAGAGGGAGTCCCTGACTGCTACTATTTAAAGAATGAGCTACTGATGAGGAAATGGAGTTCTCCTCTCAGACCTGAAAGCAAGGAGTGGACAGTAGTTCACCAGTTAGTGGTGCCGCAGAGGTACCGGAGAGAAATGTTAAGAAGGGCTCACGAGACCACAGTAGCTGTACATACCGGTATACGAAAGACCAAAGTCCGCATAAGACAGCAGTTTGACTGACCAAAACTCCACAAGGATGTGGTGGAGTACTGCAGAAGTTGCCACATGTGCCAGGTTGTGGGGAAATCCCAACCTACAGTGAAACCTGCACCCCTAAGTCCTGTACCAGTGTTAGGAGAACCCTCCGACCCAGGGCAAGTAAACTGTAAGGGACCCCCCGCCAAGAGCAAAAGTTGACAGGCAGGCACATGGCTGGCAAAAGCATAGAAAGAAAAGGGGAAAAAGTAACCAAGAGGGCAGGTTAAAGGAAGTCCAGGAAGAATCCCAGATGAAAACCCCTACTGTCTGGTCAAACAACCCCGAAAAATGTGAAAGGTTAGACTCCACATCCTCCTATGTGAATGCAGACTCTAGAAGCGCCCCACCAGAGTTGCTAACAGCATTTACAGGAGTTTGCAGAGACAAAGAGAGACCTCCAGGGGGCACAGAAACCTTGCGGGCGATGCCTCACCTAGTCAAAGTGCCACAGGAGAATGCAGTTTCGTCTGCACAAATACCTGCAGTAAGAGTGTCCCAGAGAACAAGGGGGAAGAGTAACAAAGACTCCTCCCCAACAGTGAGATGAAAAGGGAACCATCCATCCCCTGAAGCTGAAAGTCTTTGCATGACTCAGAGTTCAGGATAGACTGCCCCCTACTAACTCTCCTGAGGAAAAGAAAAGGGGGAAATTAAAGCAGCCCTGGCACCCAGAACAGACCATTTTTATTGAGCTTTAAGATTGGTGAATGAATGGAAATGAATGAGCGAAATACATGGTTTTTCTTTCTGTATCTTATATTTCTCTCAAACTCTGTAATGAAATGCGTCGTTTTTCTTCAAATCACATTTCATTCCCCTGGGTGTGGTGGTGTCAGGCAAACCCCCTACCAACCAAGACTGAGCCACCCATTATTTCGATAGATTAAAACTTAAAATTACAAGTCCCTGACTGGAAAGACATTTTTGTATAGTAACTAGCATTGTTGGAACAAAAGGGACTCAGTCATTGCTTCCCCAATACACAGAAGTGGTCAACCCAATTTTATTCACATGACTAGCTGGCTGGAGCTTTTTGAATTTGAACTTCCAACAAAGGCTTTGAACTCCGACAAAACCGTGTGCTCATGAAATGAAGATCTCTCCTGGAACTGAAGCGAGAATTACCTCCTCTCCTGTCTGCCCTCATCTTGCTTTCACCAGCTTCGGAAACCATTGAAGACACATAAACTCAAAGAGAGAAAAAGTCTGCTACGTGAACAAGGTTTAAAAAGAATACTGGGCCCCAACGAAACGCAAGACCAGATCTTCAATCGAGAACTACAGCGAGCTCAAAGCACAGTAACAAGATATTGCCTCAAATTGTCCCACTGTATTTTTTCTTCTCTTTTCTGTCCCTCTTTGCATGTGTGTATCGCGTTTGCATGCTAGCCTGGGCACGTTGTATATCCGTAGGCGTTAACCATATTAGAGTTTAAGTTTAAGGTTTAATAAATTTCATTTTTCTTCTTTAAACCAAAGAAAGCGTAGTCATTGGTCATTGGATAGACATATGGATGAAAATGGAATAGTGTAGGTCAGATGGTTTCACAGGTTGGCGCAACATCGAGGGCCGAAGGGCCTGTACTGCGCTGTAATGTTCTAAAAAAAAAAGCCTGTTTGTGCTCATTTCTTTGCGTTATAATTGGAAAGTTATGAACAAGGATTCACAAAGGGGGAGCTCAAAACACGTTATCGTTTATCGTGAGGGGAATTGAATACAAAAGTAGGGAGGTTATGCTTCAGCTCTATAGGGCATTGGTGAGACCACATCTGGAGTACTGTGTACCGTATTGGTCTCCTTATTTAAGGAAGGATATTCATGCATTGGTAGCAGTACAAAGAAGGTTTACTAGACTAATACCTGGAATGGGTGTGCTCTCTTATGACGGAAGATTGGACAGGCTTGGCATGTATCTTCTAGAATTTAGAAAAGTAAGAGGCGACTTGATTGAAACATGTAAGCTCCTGAGGGGTCTTGACAGGGTGGATGTGGAAAGGATGTTTCCCCTTGTGGGAGAATGTCGAACTAGGGATCACTGTTTAAAAATAAGGGGTCACCCATTTAAGACCGAGATGAAGAGAAATTTTTTCTCAGAGGGTCGTGTGTCTTTGGAATTCTCTTCCTCAAAAGGCAGTGGAAGCAGAGTGTTTGAATATTTTTAAGGCAGAGGTAGATAGATTCTTGATAAGCAAGGGGGTGGAAGGTTATTGGGGGTAGGTGAAAATGTGGACTAATCAGTTCAGCCATGAACTTATTGAATGGCGGAGCAGGCTCGAGGGGTCGAGTGGCCTACTCCTGCTCCTAATTCGTATGTTCTTATGTGTTTAAAATTAAACCCTGTTACAGTAAGAACAGGCGAAGATAGTAACAGACCCCTAGACACATTTCTCACCTGGTCGTAACAAGTGTTTAAGATTTAGTTTTAATAATTTATTAAATTTGTTGTTGTTTAAAGATGCCTGGTTTTTTCTGTCTTATTCTAGGAGTTGCTTGTGTTTAATTTGGCTGTTTTCCAGTTGGGTGGGAAAACTTTAATAATATGCTGTGACCTGTGGAGTGATGGGACTGAATTGACAGTGTGTTGCTCCTGCCTCGGTCGTAACACGGCAACATGTTGCTAATATCTCCAGTAGCAGCCTGGAAGCTGCCAGATGTATAAAATTTAACAGCCACAATCATCTTCACAGTGACTGGAAAGAATCTATCTGCCTCTCCCCAAACCCCATTTTGGAAAGCACGTCCATCATGTAGGTGTGCGATATCCTGTCAAAAGCCTTCTCCTGGTCCAGGCTGATGTTGTTGCACACTGATTATCCTCGTGATCTACCTCATGCTCTGCATACTACTGGCGGACGGTAGGTGTGTGTGCGCTAACCCCTTTACCAATATGGCGTCTGGCGCACTTCGCATCAGAAGTGCGTGCGTGTGTTGCAGACACCATTTTCGAACCTTAAGGGGCCTTGTAGAACCTAACAATGAGCGCTACTAAGCCCAATTTTGCCCCCACTGTCTTTTAAGTGTTTTGCTAGCCTGGCCATAAAAACTTCCAGAACTCACACATTGCTCTATGCCTCACTCAGACTTTGGGCTGGATTTTGTTTGTGCTGGAGGCGGGGCTCTTGGCGCTGGGCCGAAAAGGCAGGGAGAACCTTGCCTCTGCCTTTTCGTGCCCCCCACCCCCAAAGTGATCCTCCAGTCTTTTTGAGTCAACATTTTAGGAGGTGGGGTCTCTGTCGCATTAAAGACGTTAAAAGGAGGGGGTTCACACCTCTAAGCGCTGCCGGCCAATCAGAGGGTTGGCAGCTCAGCAGTATCGGCAGCACCACTAGGAGCGATGGCCACTGCCAGTACTGCAGAGGGCTTAGACCCAGGCAGAGCAGTGGAACCCTGGAACAGAGGTAGGTGAGGCGGGGTCACCGGGTCCAGTCCAGAAGGCTCTGGCAAGGCGGGGAGAGGGGTCCCGGGGGGGGGGGAGTGAATTGGTTCCTGGTGGGAGTCCTCCATGGGCCACAAATTGCCCACGAAGGAGTGACACCCACCCCCAAGCCTGCAGGGAGGGTGTCTCGTACTGCAAGGCATCCTCCCGTGCGGTGGGAAATGGCCCTTAATTGACCCTCAGTAGACCACTTATTGGCCTCCGGGCTGAGCAACAGGGAGGTGATGGGCACTCTGCCCCAGCACCCCCCGCCACCCGTTGTGATTCTCCATACCACACTCGCCTCGGGGAGCCCGTAAAATCCTGTCCTATGTCTTGTTTACAAAATCATATGTCAAAAAGGAAATTCTACACCTTTTGTTTATTAGTTTCTGAACAATGTGTCTTTGTTCTTGAGAATAAATATTTGACATCATAATTTTTTTTAGTTGGCACACTTGCGATTTGCCTCTTAGATCTAAGATCTTGGTTAATAGGCTCTTGTTTACTTGTATACATGCAGCACTCCAACTTCTCTGAGAGAGCATCAGTGAGCTGGATCACTTGGATCCACATTGCTGTATGTCCTGGTGATGTGCTCAGCCTGGCTTATCCATACTGAATTATATGAATGATCCATATGTCTTCTAGAATAAATTTACAGAGCCACACAACTTCTTTGTTTCCTTTTCTTTGTATTTTTAGAATAAAATGAAAAGTGTTAATATATTTTATATTGGTTGTCTTGATGCTGTCTTCAGAGGGAGCTATTTCCCAGAGATCAGCAATGCAGAAGCAGAGTTTTAACACGCATTGTGCTGACTTCTCCTCCAGGCATTAAATAAGTGAGAATGGAGGAGATTATATGACTGATGGCTTTGATATTAGTGTTAGATAAAGAACTCCATGGAGTATGCCAAATGTTATGATACCTGTGACTGCTGCAACCACTATATTCAAATACTTTACATAACTTTAGTTGCTATGTAGCCTGTCACTTGAAAATTAATTGAATAAAACAGATATTCCCTCCTCAAGTTTTATATATCTTCCCCTTTTCAGTGGTCATATGCCATTTCCAAAACAAATGTCATGCTGACAAGACTGTTCTCTTGGTCTGGATGCTGAGGATTCTGTGAGATTGTTCCACAGAAATGCAGGTTTCTCTTGTCGTTCCGTGGTACAGCACATTGGAATATCACACACTGCAGTTGGTTAGATATTGGTTAGGGTAGTAGTAATTCAACACTGTATTACTGGTTTATTAATGATTAAATCACAATTCAATTTGATGAATAGAAACCCATACTCTGTTCTTGATTTTAACTCTGGGCAAGAATCAGGCTGGGGGAGGTTGTGGGCGGGGGGGTGGTGGCGGGGTGGGGGGGACAGCGTGAGGCAGGCAGCAAGCCCCATGACGTTGATGTGAAGCCAGGGCCATTTCAACTCCCAGAGCTCATTAATAGTTGAAGGCACTCCTGATTGCCTGCAGAATTTAACCCATATGACCAGTGTAATTTCTGCCTCGTTTCCCAACTGCACTCTTAATGTGAGGTTGCATCCACTGCTTGTATTTCTTATTAAACAACTATGGAAGACTGGTGAGCTACAGAAATAAGTTGAAGTGCTCATTTCCCCCACCACCACCCACAGACTTTTCTAATGCCCCTTGGATGCCCTAATGAAGGAAGTGATAGCCAGGAGGGAGTTAGTCTTCCCCTGCACGCATGGGTGCATCCCCAATGCATAGGATGCCAACTCTGGTTGGACATATTCCTGGAGATCTCATCATATGAATTCTTGCCTCCACCCTCTCTGTCCAGTCAAACTGCCTTCTTTCCCTTGCTCAATATTTTTAGAACTAATAAACTAAAGTCTTCAAAAAAAATGAAAAAACCACAACTATTTTCTTATTGGCCCTATGACTTTTCTTTTGGGTTGCTCACAGCATGGTCTCTGAGGTTAATCTTTAATTCATGGATACTCCAAGACAATCCTGGAGTGTTGGCAATGTCACTGTCAAGCAGCCCTGGACAAAAAGTGGTTGATAGGGTCAGTACCAACAGCATCACTCCCGGGATCTGGGTTCACCTTACAAAGAGGTTTAACCACCTCACAAACGTACCATGAATGAATACACATTTTCACCTCTCATAACACTGCGTGACCATATTCCTCTCACCCCTTCCTCACCATTCTCAACTATGACCTCCCCTTCATCACATCCTTCAGCATAGTCACAACCACATACTAAAATATTTCTCTTGCTTATTCCAAACACATTTTTATTCTTATTTTTCTCTCCGCACCACACACCAACACCATTCCCTTCTCACATACAACCACTTGCACAACTAACTACCCCATCACTCTTACCTCACTTCACAACACACACACTTCCCTTTATATTCAGCACCTCTCCATCCACAGTCCATCTTACTTCTTCTACATCTTTTACCGCCAGTACTGTATGTACAAGCCCCACACATTTTCACACAATTACTAACTCTCACCCTCTCTTTCTGCAGGACAAGACAGGTGAAGGAGTCTCCAACATTATCACTCTCACACAGGACATCGCTAGCCCAGGCAGGATCATGAGCATCGGGGGATGGAAAGCTTAGCAACTTCAACCTGCATTCACAAGGCAAACACTTGTTCATGTATAGCCTACATCTTCCATCCTAGCTCTTCTCATTTTCCTCTTTCTTCTAGGGTGTTCTCAAGAGGTTCCTGCAGAAGAACAGACCCCAGAGAATACATTATCAGGTGCTCCATCCCTCCCAAGAACCAACTTACACATTAACACTCTGCATGGGCTAGACGGTGAGCTAGAGTAATCTGCATAAAGTGAAACAGCCAGCACCAGTTGTGAACAGCAGCAGCTACTGGTGGTAGGAAACCCCAGGAGAGACTTTGTTGGAGGGGCTTTATCCCAGGTTTACTAAGGACAGTGGAAATGAGGACTTTAAGGGCTCAGCCATGAGATTAGTGGATCAAGTAGATAGAGGCTTTGAAAAAGCCAGTCATCAGCAATCTGGTCTCCTACATATCAGTTGAAACAATGTACCCCAACCCCAAGTGGTGCAATAGGAGCACTACTTATTGGCCTCTCTTAGGATGTCAGCACATTCGCAAATTCACCTCCCCCCCCCACCCCCCCACCCTCCACAAACCAATACTCATCATGGTGTCAGCAATTCTGCTGGACCAGACTGCCCCAGTAGCAGCCAAGTTGCAGCAGTCTGTGTCTGAGCCCTCACTGGTTCAAGCAGCTCAAAGTCACTGAGTATGAGCATGTCCCCATCAACCTCTCACCAACTACGCTCAGGCCTCTAGTGGAGCATTTTGTAAGAATTCCAGAGTTATCAAACCTTCTTTAAAGAAAAGCGCATGGGCTGATCACCTGGGTGAGAAATGAATTGAAGGCATTTATTATGTTTGCAATTAAATAAATCACCTTTATTACATTTGGCACTTTAGATTGAAATGTGGTTTCATAGCAGCATTGTCGGAGTATCATTGATATACAAGTTGTTTGAACGGTTTTGAATGTTTTTCAATGCAGAATGAAGGGAATGGGAAGAATGTAACAAGGACTGTTATGAGGAGGGGCTCTGTCTATGTTCCTGAGGCAGGAATGTGTAAAGCTCAGCAGAACCACTGAGCAATGAACTCTTCACTGACACCTCTGGTTACAAGGTCCTGATGTGGCCCCCTCCTTCAGCTTTCCCCAGGACTTCTCTTCTGGTGACGTGGCTGCTGCTCTTCCTCCTCCAAGTGGCGGCCTCCATGCAATGCAGTGTTGCACAATATTCAGCGCACAACAGTGATGTGTGACATTCTACCTGGGGCATATTGCAGAAACCATCCTCCACTAGCACCCCCTCCCCACCCCACATCCATCTCCACTCAGTCCAGAAACCTAAATGTCTACTTGAGCATTCCTATTGTGTACTGTATCAAGATCATGATAGTGCCATGGCTCTGATTGTATCTGTGCTGCTGAGGCATGGTGGTGTTGTGCAGGGACAGAACTGCAGGGATATCTCTTGTCCCCAAGGAGACATCCTGTCACGTTCTTTACAGAGTTGATTGGGCCTCTGAGAATAAAAGCATTGTGGCAGCTCCCTGGGTGCCTTGCACAGACCTGCATAATGTTGTTTCTGTGATCAGCTGCTAGCTGTACTTTGATAGAGTGGTATCATTTTCTATTAATGAAAGTTACTGGCTCGTGTTCTAGTTCCTTGATGGCCACGTGTGTACAGTTAATCACTGTATCACCATGTATGAGAGGGAAGCCAGCCACCGTTGCAAAGCCACAAACTCCTACTTGTGACTACTGAGGTCAATGGGGAAGATGATTTTCTGCTTAGCCCTGGCAAAGATAGTGTCAGTCGCCTGCTTAGTGCAACTGTGTTAAGAGGGGTGAGTAAGATGTGGGTTTTAAGGAAAATCTTAAAGGAAGTGAGGTGGAGGGATTAAGGGAATTCAACAGTGTAAGGCCTGGACAACTAAATTCATGACTTCCAATGGTGCAGCTAAGGGAGGAGGGTATACACAAGAGGTGAGTCAGAGGAACATAGAGTTTTGGGGAAGGAGGCTTGTAAGGCTGGAGAAGGTTACAAACATAGGGTGTGATTTAAACACAAAGATGAGAATTATAAATTGGAGATATGTGAGTCCTTGTCACTAGATAGAACTGAGAAGACTTGATGTGGGAGAGGCTATAGGCAGCAGAGGTTTGGACAAATTAAAGTCTACAGGGATTAGGCAGTAGAGAATGGAGAACATTGGAATAGTTGAGTCAAAGGCATGGATGAGGGTTGAGGTAAGGTCAAAAGCGAATGATGTTACAAAGATGGAAATAGGTAGTCTTAGGGATGAAGAAGATATGGAATTGGAACCTCAACCTGAAGTGGAATAGCTTGCTGAGGTTCTAAACAGTCTAGCTCAGCCTGAGACGGTGGCCGGGAAGGGAGATGGAGTGCCGGCCTTGTGTGTGATGCAGAAGTCTTCTCAATGTTTAGCTGGATGAAATTGCAGCCATCAGACAGAATGCAAAGAAGCAGTCTGTCAGTACAGTGGAGAGGTTGAGAGAGGTGGTAGTGAGTAAAGTTAGGTATCATTAGCATATATGTGCAATCTGACACATGTCTGCAGAGGATGTCCCCAAAGGACAGTATGCAGATGAGGAAGAAAAGAAGGCTAAAAATAGATCCTTGTAGGACTCCAGACGTAATGTTATGACAGTGCTGGAGATGCTCTGTCTATGATCAGATAGGTAACAGTGGAACTAAGTGAGAGTAGTTCTATCAAGCTGGCCAATAGAGGAGGATATGTGGTCAGCTGTGCTAAAGGTTAAGAGAGCTTGGGAAGGACAAGTAAGTGATAATGCAAAATGGTCGCAGTCACAAAAAATCTTGTTCATGACTCTGGTTAAGGCCGTTTCAATGCTGTGGGAAGGGGTGGAAGAATTCGAACGGGGTAAGAGAAATGGGTATGGATTTGGGAGGTGACATTTCCAAGGAGTTTGGAGAAGACTGGAGGTTGGAAAGGGAGCAGTAGGGACCAGAGGTGTTAAGAGTGGATTTTATGAGGGGGTGGCAATGACTGGTTTTGCAATTCAGTGGAAGTAGAGTCAAGGGTTCAGGAAGTGGTTCTCATGGACGAAATAAGCTTAGGGAGGGCAAGGGGGAATATGGTAGAGAAAATCGAGAGATCCGACGGTTCAGTGCAAGGATAGGGAGGCACCTATGGGGAGGTTTGGCTTGGTGAATAAGGAGAAGGAAGGAAGCAGCAGATGAAACTCAATGAATGGTATTTATCTTTTTGACAAAGAAGTCCATAATTTAGCACAATTCTTGTTATAGATGAACATGGAGGGTGCAAAGAGGCAGTGTATATTAGGTATACTAATCAAGGCTTACATAGTGAAATATGCATTTTCAAATAACCTTATTAGAAAATTAGACTATGATACATTTGTTTAACATTAATAGAAAATAAAAGTTGTTTTGGCTTAGTTTAAGTCAAGATCTCTCCTAATAATTATCTTAATTGGTATTTATGTCCTAGTTCACTAATCCATGACAGTTAAAGGTTGAGTTTACCATGGAAAAATGCAAACTATCATTACTGTCAATGGAGCCATGTCACAAGAAGCATGTATGTGCAGTAATATTACTGCTCACAGTATAATTTCTGACCCATTTCAGTTGTATGTTAATCCATCACCTTTTCTCAGCCACTTGTGCTCCCAATAGTAGAAAAATGTCCTTTGTGAAAGATGGCTTCATCCTAGAACTAGATCGGACCAGTGGTGTACACATTATCAGTAACTCTAGTCAGTAATTTGACACTCGTACTTGCAAAGCCAATAGAGATCCAATGCTTGGAATCAAACAATCTGTAACTTTTTATTATTTCAGGAAGTTTGCTCATTAATTGGCTGAGAAAGTAGGTGAAAGAATTTTGATGAAATATGACTTAAAGAGTGGGAGAAAAGAGGATACAGTGGAGGGTATTGTGAAGTGTAAAATGGATACTCAAAGGATGCTGTTTGTGCACATGAATGATTTGAAAATCATCATTCAGGCTTGCTGCAGCCTTTTGTCCTTCAGAGCAATCACTTTACAATGCTGAGTCCCCAAGTAGCTGTCAGCTTGTAAAAGCAAGAGTCTTGTTTCAGTCATGTGACTTTTCATTTCTCAAGCCTGCCCTGTGAAAAGAAGTTGAAAGAAAATCGCCATAAAATTAAACTGATTGTATTTTGGCATAAAATAGATGTTTCTGTGACCTTCTGGAATATTTTGAGAGATGAAAAATGTTCTCCCAAAATTCAGTTCCTCATGGAAAAAGAAGCTGTAGATTATTTGTTGGTGCTAAAAAAAAATTTGACCGAAATTACAAAACTAAATAAAAATAAAATACAATACAAATTATTTGTTGGGAGATTTGGGAGAATACATTAATGAAATGAAATTGTTCTCGATGATATTTGTAAGAGATACATTATATGGCAGTCTTGGTTCAATGGTAGCAAATGTTTCTAAGTCAGAAGTCATGGGTTCAACACCGACCACAGAGACATGAGTACATCAGTGGCACTGACGGGGTGCTACAGGGTCGGAGGTGCTGTTTTTCAGATAAGATGTTAAACTGCCGCCTTGACCGCCCTCTCAGGTGGACATAAAGGGCTAGAAATTAGATAGCTCAGTTTTTGGGCGTGGGGTTGTGATTTGCGACCTGCCTGCGTGGTTCCAAACAAGGTGGGTGGCATGTAAAATTAGTGCACTCACCTCATTTTCCTGATTGTAGTGAGGCCTCAAATGGCTCCCGCACTGAACTGCTGTCTGTAGCGTTGCCGGTGCAGTATTACGTATAACTACATAGAATTACTTAGAGTTACAACATAGACACAGGCCATTCAGCCCAACCAGTCCATGTTGAGGTTTTTATCCTCCACATGAGCAGTCATCCTAATCCAAAATGCCTGCTATCTTATATAATAATATATGGTTTCTGTCTATCTGCACTTTTCTGATTGGTCGGTGGGTTGAATTGGTGGGCGCAACCAGCACTTAGCACACAACATGAAGTTTATTGGCCACATTTTACATTGCAAGGCAGGTAAGTTGTGCAAATGACAACTTGTTTTGGCATTTAGATTTGGCTCCAAATGAGAGATCGGGTCTACAGTGGATATGTTCAAGGTTTTCACATGTACAGTGAGAGGTGAGTTTAGTATGAACTCACAAGACTAATATTAAATTGAGACATTGATTATACTTTACCTTAGTGTCTCTATGTAATATAGTGATCACAGAGGGAGAGCCATATAAGAATAAGACAGCTTCTGTTGGGTTTGTAGGTCTTGGTTTGTGGAGTGTTATGTTAGGTCCAGTGAAGGTTTGCACGTGTGGGTGACAGTGCTTGATTAGATATTGTAACATTTTGTTGTTACATTAAAGTACAGCATGTGTTGAGTTTCAGTTTTTTGATTCATTCAATACAAGGCACCTGGTGAATGGGGAAGGCATATCTTTGGTGGGCGGTGCCCGGCATATGGAGGCGCATGGGGAGGAGACTATGGTGATTGGTTCTGGAAAGATTTAGAGTCAGTTTGGGATAAAAGAGGTTTGACATCGCAAAATTTAAAGAAAACATAGAGAGATACTAAGGTAAAGTAGTATCTCAGAAAGTTGTGAGAGACTGAAGTAAAAATTAATCAGTGTAATATTAAATAGACAGAGACTGAGGTGACTTTTTGATACTTTGGCAGAAGAAGCCAAAGGCAGTCTTGATAAAGAAAAACTTAACCAACATCTAAAAGCAATTGCTGATGAGGTCTGCAAAGGAGAAAGCAAGAGTTCATTTTTTATGGTTCCGCAGGAGCAGGGAAAACCTTTGCTTACAACACTCTTATGCGTCTTATAGGAGGCAAAAGACATGTAGTTTTGTGTGTGCTTCAACTGGCATAGCCTCTACTCTTCTCCTTGGAGGTCGAATAGCAGATTGGCTTTTTAAAAATCCAATATCAATTCACGAGTCTTCAACATGCAAATTGAAAGCAAATTCTAGCGAAGGAAAACCTGTTAGAAAGTCAAAGCTTATTATATGGGATGAAGCTCCAATGATGTCAACCTTGCTTCCTGGGAGTAGATCATTTACTTAAAGATTTAATGAAAACAATATTATATTCAGAGGAAAAATTATTCTGCCGGGAGGTGATTTTTGACAGCTCCTACCAGTTATTCCTAAAGTGTCAAGAGGATATATTGTTGGAAATATCTAGCCACAATTGAGGAAATTCAAACTTAAAGAAAACATGAGAGTAACACCCAATGAAAAAGTATTTGCAGATTGAATTCTTAAACTAGAGGATGGAAATTTGGGAGATTCAACTGAAATACTAGAGAATTGTTTTTCAAGGAGTCAAACTATGCTGATTTTCTATTTGGTGAAAGTATTGATGCATTTGATACAAATTATTCCAAAGCTCTTCTTTGCGCAAAGAATGAAGATGCACTAGATTTAGGAAAGCTATCCAGGTGAATTAAAAGAATACATCAGCATTGATTCTGTAGATGAAGAAGGTGATAGCAGTTTATACCCTCCAGAGTTTTTACACAGTATAACTCCAATGGGCATGCCACCACACAAACTTACGCTCAAGGACGAAGCACTTGAAACTTGCTATGGAACTTGAATCCCGAACAAGGACTTTATGAAGGAATAAAAGCAAAATACTGCAGATGCTGGAAATCTGAAACACAAACACGAAATGCTGGAAATACTCAGCAGATTTGGCAGCATCTGTGGAGAGAGAAGTAGAGTTAACATTTCAGGTCAGTGACCCTTCATCAGAACTGGCAGATCTTAGAAATGTAAAAGGCTTTAAGCATGTAAATGGGGGTGGGGCAAGAGATAACAAAAGCGAAGGTGTTGATAGGACAAGGTCACGGAGAATAACTGACCAGAAGGTGATGAAGCAAAGGCAAACGGTGTGTTAATGGCATGCTGAAAGACAAAGCATTAGTACAGAGAGGGTGTTAATGGGCAGAAAACTGAGCAGCTTGGCCCCAAGCATAAGTATGAAAAAAAAAACAGTGGGTAGGCACAGTAGTAACAAACTAAAATAAAATAAACACATAAAAAAGAAAAAAGAAAAAAATAACTAAAAATAAAAAGTGGGGGGGGCCCGTTGTGCTCTGAAATTATTGAACTCAGTGTTCAGTCCGGCAGGCTGTAGTGTGCCTAATCGGTAAATGAGATGCTGTTCCTCGAGCTTGCATTGATGTTCACTGGAACACTGCAGCAATCTCAGGACAGAGATTTGTGCATGAGAGCAGAGGGGAGTGTTGAAATGGCCAGCGACCGGAAGTTTGGGGTCATGCTTTCAGACTGATCGGAGGTGTTCTGCAAAGCGGTCACCCAGCCTGCGTTTGGTCTCACCAATGTAGAGGAGACCACATTGTGAGCAGCAAATGCAGTATACTAAATTGAAAGAAGTAAAAGAAAATCGCTGCTTCACCTGAAAGGAGTGTTTGGGGCCTTGGATAGTGAGGAGAGAGGACATAACTGGGCAGGTATTACACCTCCTGCGATTGCAGGGGAAAGTGCCATGGGAAGGGGACGAGGTGGTGGGGGTAATGGAGGAGTGGACTAGGTTGTCGCGGAGGGAATGATCCCTTTGGAATGCTGATAGGGGAAGGGAGGGGAAGATGCGTTTGGTAGTGGCATCACGCTGGAGGTGGCGGAAATGGCAGAGGATGATCCTTTGTATGTAGAGGCTGGTGGGGTGGAAAGTGAAGACAGCGCTTCTGATATGTCTTCCTTTTTCCTCAATCAAGGATTCCCTCCTACTGTGGTTGACAGGGCCCTCAACCATGTCCGGCCCATTTCCCGCACCTCTACCCTCAGCCCTTCCCCTCCCTCCCAGAACCACGACAGGATTCCCCTTGTCCTCACTTTCCAGCAATTCTTGTTTTTATTTCAGACTTTATAAAGAAGCAAGATTGGTACTTAGGAAGCTTTTTCTTCGAGGATAGATGCTGAAATTATAACAAGCAGATTTGAAGGAAATAGAGTTTTTATTCTTCGAATTATGTTGATGCTATCAGGTGTAAACCTGCTTTTTCAACTCAGGAGAAAACAGTTCCCAATTCAACTTTCATATTCTATGACTATAAACATGTCATGAGGCCAAACTTTTGACAAAATTTATATTTATATTCCTAGGCCTGTTTTTACACATGGAGCTTTTTCCAGAGTGAGAAGTTTGATTCTGTTAAAGTCTTTGGTGAAAGAATATCCAGAAATCCTGTATGTAAAGAAGTTAGTCATTGAGTCGTATAGAGTTTTACAGCACAGAAACAGGCCCTTCGGCCCAACGCGCCTGCGCCGACCATCAAGCACCCGTCCTAACTAATCCCATTTCCCTGCACTTGGCCCGTAGCCTTGTATGTTATGGCGTTTCAAGTGCTCATCTAAATATTTCTTGAATGTCGTGAATGTTCCTGCCTCTACCACCCCTTCAGGCAGTGTGTTCCAGATTCTAACCACCCTCTGAGTGAAAAAATTCCTCCTCAACTCCCCTCTAAACCTCCTGCCCCTTACCTTAAATCTATGCCCCCTTGTTATTGACCTCTCCGCTAAGGGAAAAAGTTTCTTCCTATCTATCCTATCAATGCCCCTCATAATTTTGTATACCTCTATCAGGTCCCCTCTCAGCCTTCTCCGCTCCAAGGAAAACAACCCCCACCTATCTAGTCTGTCTTCATAACTGAAATGCTCCAGCCCAGGCAACATCCTGGTGAATCTCCTCTGCACCCTCTCCATTGCAATCACATCCTTCCTATAGTGTGGCGACCAGATCTGTACACAGTACTCCAACTGTGGCCTAACCAGCGTTTTATACAGCTCCATCATAACCTCCCTGCTCTTATATTCTATGCCTCGGCTAATAAAGGCAAGTATCCCGTATGTCTTCCTAACCACTTTATCTACATGTGCTGTTGCCTTCAGTAATCTATGGACAAGCACCCCAAGGTCCCTCTGACCCTCTGTACTCCCTAGGGTCCTACCATCCATTTTATATTCCATTGCCTTGTTAGACCTCCCAAAATGCATCACCTCACACTTCTCAGGAGTAAACTCCATTTGCCACTGCTCCGCCCATCTTACCAGCCCATCTATATCATCCTGTAATCTAAGGCTTTCCTCCTCACTATTTACGACACCATCAATTTTCATGTTGTCTGCAAACTTACCAATCATACCTCCTATATTCATATTTGATTGTACATCACCCTCTATTGTGCTTCCACTCTGTATCCCATCCCCCTGCCAAATTAGTTTAAACCCCCCCAACAGCACTAGCAAACCTCCCAGCAAGGATTCTGGTTCAGGTGCAACCCATCCATCGTATACAGATCCCACCTTCGCCAGAAACAGGCCTAGTGATCCAAGAATCTAAAGCCCTCCCTCCTGCACCATCTTCCCAACCATGCATTCATCTGCTCTAACCTCCTATTTATATACTCACTAGCCCGTGGCACAGGAAGAAACCCAGAGATTACAACCTTTGAGGTCCTACTTTTTAATCTACTGCCTAGCTCCCTAAATTCTTTTTGCAGGACCTCATCCCTCTTTCTACCGATGTCATTGGTACCAACGTGGATCACGACCTCCGGCTGTGCATCCTCACCCTCCAGAATATTTTGTAGCCACTCAGTGATATCCAAGACCCTTGCACCAGGGAGACAACATACCATCCTGGAATCACGTTTGCGACCACAGAAACGCCTATCTGTTCCTCTAACCATAGAATCTCCTACCACTATTGCCGTCTTGTCCCTTTTTCTCCATCCCAGCACAGCTGAGTCAGCCATGACATTCCGGTAATGATTCTCGGTGCATTCTCCAGAGGAACCCTCTCCCCCAACGGTACTCAGAACTGAATACCGGTTAGAAAGTGAGATGTCCTCTGGGGACTCCTGCACTACCTGCCCTGACTTCTTTGTCCATCCGGCATCCACCAAGTCACCCCCCGACTGAGCTCACCTAGGCACCGGCTTGACTACCTCCTGAAACATGCCATCCACGTAGTCCTCCACCTCGTGGATGCGCCACAGTGACTCCAGCCACCGCACGATCTCCGAAACCCGAAGCTCAAGCTTCTGCAACCGGAGACACTTTCTGCAGACATGTTCACCAAGGTCCCATGGCACTTCCACAACTTCCCACATTGCACAGGAGGTACATTCTGCTTGGCCAAGCTGCCCTGCCATTACTTACTTTTACAATGAGAAAAAAGTTCCGTTGCAATGAAGACCTAATTTCACCTCTAATGTTTTGTGGGTCTCTGCTAGTATTCCCATATACCTTAATTTCAATCACCTTTCTAACCTATTCCTAAATGTTGACATTGTCTCTGGTTCAAGTACTAATTCTGATTCCGCACCCACATAATCCTCTGTAAAAACAGTGGTATGGAAGTTGAGCATGCTGCGGCAATTTATTCCCTGGCTATCAGCATGCGCTAAGGGCGCCTGAAATACATCCCACTCTATTTTGGGTCAGGTGATATTCAGCTGTCCCTTATGGCCACTTAAAAGAGGTGTTAAGCCCCTTGCTATGCTAATGAGGAGCCTAACACCTGTTTCAGAATTCCTCCTGGAGATTCGTTGGTGCTGAGCAGAACAAGCACTGGGCCTGCTCCTCTCAGGTTTTTGGTTTTTAACATCTCATTTACAGCTCCCCACCTTTTCCGGTTGGATTGCATTAACATGAAAAAAGCCTAAAAATAAAAGTCAAGAAAAGTAAAAGCCGTGTTTTTTATTGTGGGGAATCAAAGCTAATCATTATGCTGCACTTTATGGTTTCAAATGATTATTTTAACGACAAACATCATCATGCTCTAAATTAACCTGTTTGAGTGATATAGCTACAGCATAGTCATAGATACTGCCTTTGGTTCAAGGAACAGGTTTAATGGTTACAACCATTATTGTTTCTAATATAACTGAGATGATAAATTGTTCTGAATGTGCTTTAAGAAGCTTTTTTTTACTCACGAGAACCAATAGCCAGAAAAATTGTCTTAATTCCACGCATCTTAGCCATAGAGTCATTTACGGCACAAAAGGAGGCTATAATGGCCCATCGAGCCCATACCTGCTCTCTGCAGAGCAATCCAGTCAGTCCCACTCCCCCACTCAATCCCTGTAGCCCTGCAAGTTTATTTCCTTCAAATGTCTATCCAATTTCCTTTTGAAACCATTGATTGTCTCCACTTCCACCACCCTTGTGGGCAGTGAGCTCCAAGTCATAACCACACTTTGCATAAAAACGTTCTTTCTCACATTCTGCTTGCATCTCTTGCCCAAACGTGGCTGAAGAGATGGTGTGAGGGGGAGGGTTTTAGATTCCTGGGACACTGGGACCGGTTCTGGGGGAGGTGGGATCAGTACAAACTGGAAGGGTTACACCTGGGCAGCACCAGGACTGATATCCTAGATGGATTATTTGCTAGAGTGGTTGGGGAGGGTTTAAACTAAAATGACAGGGGGATGGGAATCTTTGCAAGGAGTCAGAGGAGGGGGGATCAAAGACAAGAACAAAAGACAGTAAGGGGAATAAGAAAAGTGATAGGCAGAGAAATCAAGGGCCAGAATCAAACAGGGCCACAGTGAAAAATAGTGGGAAGGGGACAAGTAATGTTAAAAAGACAAGACTTAAGGCTTTGTGCCTTAACACGCGGAGCATTCGCAATAAAGTGGAGGAATTAACGTGCGGAGCATTTGCAATAAAGTGGATGAATTAATCGCGCGAATAGATGTAAACGGGTATGTTATAGTCGGGATTACGGAGACATGGCTGCAGGGTGACCGGGGATGGAAAATGAACATCCAGGGGTATTCAGTATTTAGGAAGGACGGACAAAAAGTAAAAGGCGGTGGAGTTGCCTTGCTGGTTAAAGAGGAAATTAACGCAATAGTGAGGAAGGATATTAGCTCTGATGATGTGGAATCTGTATGGGTGGAGCTGAGAAACACTAAGGGGCAAAAAACGTTAGTGGGGGTTGTATATAGACCCCCAAACTGGAGTGGTGATGTTGGGAATGGCATTAAACAGGAAATTAGAGACGCATGCGATAAAGGAACATCTGTAATTATGGGTGATTTTAATCTGCATATAGATTGGGCAAATCAAATTAGTCACAATACCTTAGAGGAGGAATTCAAGGACTGTATATGGGATGGTTTTCTGGACCAATACGTTGAGGAACCAACTAGAGAATAGGCCATCCTAGACTGGGTATTGTGTAATGAGAAAGGAATAATTGACAATCTAGTTGTGCGAGACCCCTTGGGGATGAGCGACCATAACGTGATAGAATTCTTCATCAAGATGGAGAGTGACGTAGTTGATTCTGAGACTAGGCTCCTGAATCTTAATAAAGGAAGCTACAAAGGTATGAGGTGCGAGTTGGCTATGATGGATTGGGAGATGTTACTTAACGGTGGATAGGCGATGGCAAACATTCAAACAGCGCATGGATGAACTGCAACAATTGTTTATTCCTGTCTGGCACAAAAGTAAAATGGGAAAGGTAGCCAAACCATGGCTTACAAGGGAAATTAGAGATAGCATTAGATCCAAGGAAGAGGCATATAAAGAGGCCAGAAAAAGCAACAGACCTGAGGATTTGGAGCAGTTTAGAATTCAGCAAAGGAGGACCAAGGGATTGATTAAGAAGGGTAAAATAGATTATGTGAGCAAGCTTGCGGGGAACATAAAAACTGACTGTAAAAGTTTCTATAGGTATGTGAAGAAAAAAAGATTGGTGGAGACAAATGTAGGTCCTTACAGTCAGAAACAGGGGAATTTATTATGGGGAACAAAGAAATGACTGACCAACTAAATGCATACTTTGGTTCTGTCTTCACAAAGGAGGACACAAATATCATACTAGAAATGTTGGGGAACACAGGGCTTCGTGAGAGAGAGGAACTGAAGGAAATCAATATTAGTAGAGAAATGGTGTTGGGGAAATTGATGGGATTGAAGGCCGATAAATCCCCAGGGCCTGGTAATCTACATCCCAGAGTACATAAGGAAGTGACCCTGGAAATAGTGGATGCATTGGTGGTCATTTTCCAAGATTCTATAGACTCTGGAACTGTTCCTATAGATTCTGTCTTTGGCCTCCTTATCTCGAGAGACAATGGGTAAGCGCCTGGAGGTGGTTAGTAGTGTGTGGAGCAGCGCCTGGAGTGGCTATAAAAGCCAATTCTAGAGTGACAGGCTCTTCCACAGGTGCTGCAGAAAAAGTTGATTGTCGGGGCTGTTACACAGTTGGCTCTTCCCTTGCACCTCTGTCTTTTTTCCTGCCAACTGCTAAGTCTCTTCGACTCCTACAGATTGGAACTAATGTAACCCCACTATTTAAAAAGGGAGGTAGAGAGAAAACAGGGAAATATAGACCAGTCAACCTGCATTGGTAGTGGAGAAAATTCTAGAGTCCATTATCAAAGATTTTATAGCAGAGCACTTTGAGAACAGTGGTAGAATTGGGCAGAGTCAGTATGGATTTACAAAAGGGAAATCATGCTCGACAGATCTACTAGAATTCTTCAAGAATGTAACTAGTAGAGTTGATGAGGGACAGCCAGTGGATGTGGTTTATTTGGACTTTCAGAAGGCTTTCGACAAAGTCCCACATAAGAGATTAGCATGTAAAATTAAAGCGCATGGGATTGGGAGTAATGTATTGCGATGGGTAGAAAATTGGTTGGCAGACAGGAAACAGAGTAGGATTAAATGGGTCTTTTTCCGAATGGCAGGCAGTGACTAGTGGGGTACCGCAGGGATCGGTGCTAGGACCCCAGCTATTCACAATATATATTAATGATTTAGATGAGGGAACTAAATGTAATATCTCCAGATTTGCAGATGACACAAAACTGGGTGGGAGGGTGAGTTGCGAGGAGGATGCAGAGAGGCTTCAGGGTGATTTGGACAAGTTGAGTGAGTGGGCAAATGCATGGCAGATCCAGTATAATATGGATAAATGTGAGGTTATCCACTTTGGTAGCAAAAACGGGAAGGCAGATGATTATCTGAACGGCTATAAGCTGAGAGAGGGGAATATGCAACGAATATGGGTGTTCTCGTACACAAGTCACTGAAGGTAAGCATGCAGGTACAACAGGTGGTAAAAAAGGCAAATGGCATGTTGGCCTTTTTAGCGAGAGGATTTGAGTACAGGAGCAGGGATGTCTTGCTGCAATTATACAGGGCCCTGGTGAGGCCACACCTGGAATATTACCAGACTGATTCCTGGGATGGCAGGACTGACGTATGAGGAGAGATTGAGTCGGTTAGGATTATATTCGCTGGAGTTCAGAAGAGTGAGGAGGGATCTCATAGAAACCTATAAAATTCTAACAGGACTTGACAGGGTAGATGCAGGAAGGATGTTCCTGATGGTGGAAGAGTCCAGAACCAGGGGTCATAGTCTAAGAATATGGGGTAAACCTTTCAGGATTGAGATGAGGAGAAATTACTTCACCTAGGGAGTGGTGAACCTGTGGAATTCGCTACCACAGAAAGCAGTTGAGGCCAAACCATTGTATGTTTTCAAGAAGGAGGTAGATATAGCTGTTGGGGCAAAAGGGATCAAAGGATATGGGGGAAAAGCGGGAACAGGTTACTGAGTTGGATGATCAGCTATGATCATAATGAATGGCGGAGCAGGCTCGAAGGGCCGAATGGTCTACTCCTGCTCCTATTTTCTATGTTTCTATGTAAACCTTCAATTTGTGTCCTCTAGTCCTCGTACCATCAGTTAATGGGAACAGTTTTTCCTTGTCTAACTTATCAAAGCATGTCATAATCTCTCAAATCTCCCCTCAATCTGCTTTGTTCCAAGGAGAACAACCCCAGCTTTTCCAACCTATCCTTGTAACTAAAATCCCTCATCCTTGAAACTGTTCTGGTAAATTTCCTCTGCACCCTCTCAAGGATTCTCAGGGCGGCGCAGTGGTTAGCACCACAGTCTCACAGCTCCGGCAACCCGGGTTCAGTTCTGGGTAAGCGGAGTTTGCAAGTTCTCCCTGTGACCGTGTGGGTTTCCGCTGGGTGCTCCGGTTTCCTCCCACAGCCAAAGACTTGCAGTTTGATCGTTAAATTGGCCATTGTAAATTGCTCCTTGTATAGGTAGGTGTTAGGAGAATTGAGGGAAGGTGGGGATGTGGTAGGGAATATGGGATTAATGTAGGATTAGTATAAATGGGTGGTTCATGGTCGGCACAGACTCGGTGGGCCAAAGGGCCTATTTCAGTACTGTATCTCTCTATGACTCTCACATCCTTCCTAAGGTGAGGTGACCAGAACTGGGCAATACTCTAATACTCTTGGGGCCTAACCAGAGCTTTATCAAGGTTTAGCATAACTTCCCTGCTTTCAACCTCATTCCAAACCCCACACAGTACTCCAACTGTGGTCTTATGCATTATGTAGATTTACCATGATATCTGCACTTTTATATTCTATGCATCTTGCCTTACAACAAGAAAGTGAGCATAGGAATAGGAGAATTGAGCAATTGAACATGTGGCTGGAGAACTGGTGTAATAAGACTTCTGAGACATTGGGACCAGTTCTGGGGCAAGTGGGACCTGTACAAGATGGACAGGTTGCATCTTAGCAGGATTGGAACAAATATCCTCACAGGGAGATTTGCTAGTGCTGTTGGGGAGAGTTTAAACTAAATTGTCAGGGGAATGGGAACCTGAGAGGGAGCTCAGATTGGAGGGAAGCAAAACTGGTAACTTGTCAGGGGTTTGGGAACCAGGAACAAGTTTCAGAGAGGTGCACAGAATACTGGGGCAGATAGATAGCACTAGAGTAGGGAATAGTATGTTATTAGGTGGGGTCAGAGTAAGGAAGAAAGTAATAAAGTCTGAATCAGGATTAATGTGCATGTATGTGAATGAATGGAATGTGTTTACTAAGACTGGTGAGGTACAGGCGCAGATTGCCATGTGGTAATATGATGTTGTGGCTATAAAAGAGACCTGGTTCAAAGAAGGGCAGGACTGGGTGTTAAATATTCCTTGATATAAGGTGTTCAGGAAAGATAGGAAAGGGAAAAAAAAGGGGAGGGATGGCAGTATTGATTAAGGACAGCATTGCAGTGCTGTAAAAAAGGATGTCCCCCCCAGAGGGGTCGAGGACAGAATCAATTTGGCTCGAGCAAAGGAACAAAAAAGGTGCGGTTACATTGCTCGGTATTGTTTATAGGCCACCAGCTAATGAGAAGGACATGGAGGAACAAATGTGCAAGGAAATTACAGAGAGGTACAAAAATTATAGGGTAGTTATAATGGGGGCTTTACTTATCCAAACATAGACTGGGATAATAGTATTGTCAAGGGCAGTGAGGGTCAGGAGTTCCTAAAGTGTGTTCAGGAAAATTTTCTATGACAGTATGTTGCTAGTCCAATGAGAAAGGCGGCACTGCTACACCTGGTTCTTGGGGATGAGGTGGGCCAAGTGGATCAAGTATCAGTCGGAGAACATTTAGGGGATAGTGATCATTGTATCATAAGCTATAGGCTGACTATGGAAAAGGACAAAGAGCAATCCAGGGTGATAATAATTAACTGGGGGAAGGCCAACTTCAACGGGGTAAGAATGAAGCTGGCTGCGAATAAACTGGAGTCAAAAGCTGGCAGGAAAACCGGTAGATGAACAAAGGGGTACCTTCAAAGAAGGGATAGTTCGGGCACAGTCAAGGTATGTTCCCTCAAAGGGGAAAAGTAGAGGAAACAAATCCAGAGCTCCCTGGATGACAAAAGAGGTAGAGATTAAGATAAAGAAGAAAAAGTGTGCTTATGACAGGTGCCAGGTAGAAAATACTATTGAGAACTAGGCTGAATATAGAAGGTCCAGAGGGGAAGTGAAAAAGCAAATAAGAGAAGCAAAGATAGAGCATGAAAAGAGACTGGCACCTAGCATTAAGGGAAATCCCAAAGTTTTCTTTCGGCATATAAATAGTAAAAAGGTGGGAAAAGGAGGAGTGGGGCCGATTAGGGACCAGAAAGGGGATTTACACATGGAGGCAGAGGGCATAGCTGAGGTATTCAATGAAAACTCTGCATCTTTCTTTACCAAGGAAGATGATGCAACCCAGGCTATGTTGAAAGAGAAGGTAAGTCAGACTCTAAAGGGGTTTAAAATTGCTAAAGAAGAAGTATTAGATAGGCTGTCTGTACTTAAAGTGGATAAAGCACCAGGACCAGATGAAACGCATCCAAGGATACTGAGGGAAGTGAGGGTGGAAATTGCGGAGACACTGTCCATAATTTTTCAGTCTTCCTTAGACCTGGGGGTGGTGCCAGAGGACTGGAGAATTGCAGACGTTACACCCTTGTTTAAAAAAGGGTGTAGAGATAAGCTCAGCAACTACAGGCCAGTCAGTTTAACTTCGGTGGTGGGAAAACTTAGAGTCATAGAGTTATGCAGCACAGAAACAGGCCCTTTGGCCCATCGTGTCCATGCCAGCCATCAAGCACCTATTTATTCTAATCCCATTTTCCAGCACTTGGCCCATAGCCTTGTATGCGATGGCATTTTAAGTGCTAATCTAAATACTTCTTAAATGTTGTGAGGGTTCCTGCCTCTACCACCCCTTCAGGCAACATGTTGCAGATTCCAACCACCCTCTGGGTGAACATTGTTTTCCTCAAATCCCCTCTAAACCTCCTGCCCCTTACCTTAAATCTATGCCCCCTGGTTATTGACACCTTCGCTAAGGGAAAACATTTCTTCCTATCTATCTTATCAATGCCCCTCATAATTTTGTATACCTCAATCAGCTCCCCCCTCAGCCTTCTCTGCTCTAAGGAAAACAACCCAAGCTTATCCAGTCTCTGTTCATAGCTGAAATGCTCCAACCCAGGCAACATCCTGGTGAATCTCCTCTGCACCCTCTCCAGTGCAATCACATCCTTCTTATAATGTGGTGACCAGAACTGTACACAGTACTCCAGCTGTGGCCTAACTAGCGTTTTATACAGCTCCATCATAACCTCCCTGCTCTTATTTTCTATGCCTTGGCTATGCAAGTATCCCATATGCCTTCCTAACCACCTTATCTACCTGTGCTGCTGCCTTCAGTGATCTATGGACAAGTACATCAAGGTCCCTCTGACCCTCTGTACTTCCTAGGGCGCTACAATCTGTTGTATATTCCCTTGCCTTGTTAGTCCTCCCAAAATGCATCACCTCACACTTCTCAGGATTAAATTCCATTTGCCACTGCTCTGCCCATCTTACCAGCCCATCTATATCATCCTGTAATCTAAGGTTTTCCTCCTCACTATTTACAACACCACCAATTTTCGTGTCATCTGCGAATTTACTGATCATACCTCCTATATTCACTTCTAGAAAAAATCATTTGGGACAAAATCAATAATCGCATGGACAAATGCGAGTTAATTAAGGAAAGCCAGCATAGAGTTCTTAAGGAAAAATCATGTTTAACTAACTTGATGGAGTTTTTTTGAGGCGATAACCGAGAGTGTTGATGAGGGCAATTCTGTTGATGTGGTGTACATGGACTTTCAAAAGGCATTTGATACAGTGCCATACAACAGACTTGGGAGCAAACTTGTAGCTCATGGAATAAAAGAGATGGTAGCAACATGGATACGAAATTGGCTAAGTGATAGGAAACAAAGAGTAGTAGGTAATGGATGTTTTTTGGGCTGGAGGAAGGTTTGTAGTGGAGTTCCCCAGGGATCAGTGTTGGGACCCTTGCTTTTCCTGATATATATTAATATCCTGGACCTTGGTGTACAGGGCACAATTTCAAAGTTTGCAGATGATACGAAACTTGGAAGCATTGTGACCTGTGAGGAGGATAGTGTAAAACTTCAAAAGGACATAGACAAATTGGTGGAATGGGCAGACAGGTGGCAGATGAAATTAAATGCAGAGAAATGTGAAGTGATTCATTTTGGTAGGAAGAACATGGAGAGACAATATAAAATAAAGAGTACAATTCTAAAGTGGGTGCAGGAGCAGAGGGACCAAGTGTATACGTTGTTACGACCAGGTGAGCAATGTGTCTAGGGGTCAGTTACTATCTTCACCTGGTCTTATTGTAACAAGGTTTAATTTTAAACACACTGTGTTTTCAGCTCCCCCTTTGTGAATCCTTGTTCACAGCTTTCCAATTATAAGGCAAAGAAATGAGCACAAACAGGCTTCCTTTGGTTTAAAGAAGAAAGATGAAATTTATTAAACTTTAAACTTAAACTCTAATATAGTTAATGCCTACGGATATATGATGCGAGCACGCACACGCGATACACACTTGCAAATAGGGACAGAAAAGAGCAGAAGAAAAGATAAGTAGAACAGTTTGAGGCAATATCTTGTTACCGTTTCTCCAGCTCACTGTAGTCCTTGATTGAAGATATGGTCTTGCTTTTCATTGGGTCCCAGTAGTCATCTTAAAACCTTGTTCACATCGCAACTTTTTCTCTCTTTGAGTTTCATGTGTTTTCACAAGATTCAGTTGCGTGGGAAGGAGATGGAAGCAGGCAGGAGAGAGGTCTTCTTGATTCAGTTTCAGGAGAGATTTTTACTCCATGAGCACATGGCTTTGTCTCAGTTCAAATCCTGTTTTCTTCAATTTAAAACTCAGTTCAAAACTCTGCAACAGCCAGTTAGTCATGTGACTAAATCTGGTCTGACCACTTCTATGTATTGGGGAAACAAATACTGGGTCCCCATTGTTTCAACATTGTCTGGTTCTATGCAAATGTCCTTCCAGTCAGGGCTTGCAATTTTAGGTGTTTGTTCATGTTTTGAAATAATGTGTGCCTCAGTCTTGGCAGGTGGGGGGTTTGCCTGACAATATGCATTGTCATTGAAAGTGGCAGGACGGGTTGAGAGAGCGGTTAATAAAGCATACAGTATCCTGGGCTTTGTTAATAGGGGCATAGAGTACAAGAACAAGGAAGTTATGTTGAACCTGAATAAGACACTAGTTCGGCCTTAGCTGGAGTATTGTGTCCAGTTCTGGGCGCCGCACTTGAGGAAAGACGTGAGGGCATTGGAGAGAGTACAGAAAAGGTTCACAAGAATGGTTCCAGGGATGAGAAATTTCAGTTTTGAAGATAGTTTGGCGAAGTATCAACTGTTTTCCTTGGAAAAGAGAAGGCTGAGAGGTGATTTAATAGGGGAATTCAAAATCATGAGGGGTCTGGACAGAGTAGATAGAGAGAAACTGTTTCCATTCATGAAAAGGTCAAAAATGAGAGGGCACAGATTTAAAGTATTTGGTAAGAGAAGCAAAAGTGACATGAGGAAAAACTTTTTCACGCAGCAAGTGGTTAAGGTCTGGAATGCACTGCCTGAGAACATGGTGGAGGCAGGTTCAATTGAAGCAGTCAAAAGGGAATTTGTTACATGAAAAGGAAGAATGTGCAGGGTTACGGGGAGAAGACAGGGAATGGAACTGAGGGAATTGCTCTTTCAGAGAGCCAGCGCGGACACGATGGGCCAAATGGCCTCCTTCTGCACTGTAACGATTCTGTGAAACCTTATTATTCCATTAGTCTTATTAATAAGCTTATCCACTTGTGGAGACTGCTTTTAACTTCTTCAGAACCTGAACCCCTAAATCTCTCTGCTTTTGCACATCACTCTACTCAAAGTACAATTATTACATTTTGGTTAAAAGAAATAAAAGTAAAACCTCTCATTTTCAGACATTTAATTCCATCTGCCACTTTTTTTGCCTTGGCAAAATTTGATATAAATTTATTTGTCTTATTGTTATTGCTGTTCAGATTCCTTTGAGTTTCAGAATTATTTACTGTGCCTCCTACTGCAATATTATCTGCACATTTGAACACAACACCCTTTATCCCTATGATTCTATCAGGAATGGGACTGCTTATGCCTGCTCTCTGCAGAGCAATCCAGACTTGATGGGCTGAATGGCCTCCTTCTGTGCTGTTTCGGCTGTATATCCAAATCATGGATGTACACAATGACCTCAGGGCAGAATTTTGTAGGACACAGCTACTCTTTTCCAACTACTCTGAGTAACTGCCCATAACTCTTACTCTCTGTTGCATTCCTTCTAAGCAGTTTTTAATCCAGTTTGTTACCTTCCTAATTCCACACGCCTGAATCTTTCTCCAATATTCTCCTGTGTGGTACCTTGTCAAAGGCTTTCTGAAAATCCATATACCTCCTCAAAGAATTCTGTTAGGTTTCTCAAACTTGATGTTTCTTCCTGAAATCTGTGTTGGTTGCTTCTAATTATTTTCTCTTGATACAAGATTCTTGGTGCCAGATTCTATAAAAGTACTGGTCTTTCCTGAAGATGCAACCTAACCATGCTAATGGCCTGGATCACCAAATTTGGGCACATGACAGTTTGGACAAGGAAAGCACACTTCCAATGAGGCCTGTTTTTGCTGTGTCTGGGTAAGGTGGGGACCAATATCTGGACCATTATTTAAATATCCTGGATGGATGGGCTGGATTCTATAGGCTTGCCACCGAAATTGACAGCGGGTGAGAAAAATGGCGGCTTGCACATGTTGGCCGCACATCGCGGAGCGGCCGCGATCCTAAGCATGGCGGCTCATTAGAATTCCCGGGTCAGGCCACCCACCCACCCCTCGCCCTCCCCTCCAATGGCGTGGAGAGGGTGGGCTGACCGATGCCGTAAACGGCGTCAGCAGATGCTGGCACCATATTTAAGTGGCAGCCAGCCCTGCAGTCATTCACAATCCATTTAAAAACCTTGGTGCTGGAGCTGACCAGGCAGCACAGCTGTTTATCTGCATCTGGAAACCAATACCTGTTCACCCTATTATCTTGAACTACCAGGTATTTATCATCCATTAACAGAACTTCAGACCCGAACACAAGGCACAGGAGATGGCCGAGGTGCAAGGAAGGGTGGTCCCATGGTTCAGCAATGCCTCCCTGCTCACTCTCCTCCAGGCTGCAGGGGAATGGCGGGAGGCCCTTTTCCCCAGCGATGGTAAAAAGAGGCCCTGCCGCCTGAGCAAGCCTGGATGGAGATTGCAGAGGAGGTAAGCTGCCGTGGGGTGACCCGCCGAGACTGAGTCAAGTGCCACAAAAGGATGAACATGGCAAAAGTAAGTGGCACTATTTTTTGATGCTCCATCTGACCTGGGTTTGCCCACACAGAGTAGCACATGGGTGCCACTGCCATGTCAAAGACAGGGAGGTCAGGCAGGGAGGATTGATGGGTGGCAGCATGTGTGAAAGAACTCACCCTCATTTGCACCCCAGAGCATGGCACCTACATGACATGCTGAGTCCGTATTACACACTGATTGTCCACCACCTTTTGTTGTAGTGCTCCGGTTGTGGAAAGCGTCATATTGTTGTTTGGCAATGTTCTCCATCTGCATCTTTACTCTTCCAGGCAAAGAGGGCGCACAATGCGAAGGGGTGCCAGACATCCGACCAGTATCCCAGGCTGAGGAGGAGGCTGTTGAGCTACGTGGCGGTCAGGGCGAACGTGCTGTTTCAGACGTGGAGCTTGGGTTCCCAGGTGAACATACATCTCTCTGACAAATGCAATGATTAGTCGAAACATTCCATTTGTGGACACAATGCTGTCATATTAGTGATATGTACACCAGTGAACCTAAAACTGTGCTCTTCACATTGTATCTTGCAGGGTGACACTCCAAGGTGGCTTTGGAGGCCCTGGAGAGTGCCAGCACCTCTGAGGAAGAGACAATCTTAGAGGACGCAGCATCCCATGACACTCCTGCACCTTCCACTAGTGCAGAGACACTCACTTTGGTGGGAATCCACAAGGCTTTAGTGTCTGGGTCATAAGCCAGTGAGAGCACCACACAAGTGCCCGAACAGCTGCCTGAGGCTGAGACAGCCGTGGCCTCTGACATGCTGAGCTCCAGGTTGATAATGACCCTCTGGTGTCGACAGCACAGGGCATGCTGCAGTTGCAGGGAGAGGTAAGACAACATCTGGTGGAGATGCACAGCCATGAGCGGACGATGGAGGAGTCCATCGAGGCCAAGACAGCTGCCATGTCCTAGGCAAATGAGCGCATGGCTTCCTCCATGGAGAGAATGACTACCCTCATGGAGAGCCACATTCCACAGATGCGCGCTGACCTCCAAACCCTCGCCTCGGCCATGAGCTGGATGCAGTAGTGGGTAGGCAAGAGAGGGACCAGGGGCCTGGAGAGTGTCTCTACTCCTGGTCCTTCTCAGGAGAGCAGCAAGGATCCTACGAGTCTTGAAAGGGAGGAGGCGAGCAAGTGCTCCATATCTGGGGTCTCCCCTCGGGGTGACTCCAATGTGGACACCGGCACCTCAGCCCCTCCGCCAGTGAGTCAAGCTCCAAAAGCCACAACGTCTGAGGAGAGCCCTGCACTGGTGCAGGAAGCCCTCAGGCAGCCGGGACCCTCCAGGCCTCGTGTGCCCAGAGAACGACTGTCCAAGTCATCCAAAGCCAAAGGGCGTCCTGATCAGCAGCCTGCCTCCAGTCAAGCTGCTGGTGCAGAGCTTGCACTGCGAAGGAGCACCCACAAATGTTTTAAAAAGACACCATGACACATGGGCGGCACAGTGGTGCAGTGGTTAGCACCGCAGCCTCACAGCTCCCGGGACCCGGATTCAATTCTGGGTACTGCCTGTGCGGAGTTTGCAAGTTCTCCCTGTGACTGCGTGGGTTTTCGCCGGGTGCTCCGGGGTCCTCCCACAGCCAAAGACTTGCCGGTGATAGGTAAATTGGCCATTGTAAATTGCCCCTAGTGTAGGTAGGTGGTAGGGAATATGGGATTACTGTAGGGTTAGTATAAATGGGTGGTTGTTGGTCGGCACAGACTCGGTGGGCCGAAGGGCCTGTTTCAGTGCTGTTTCTATAAATAAATAAAATAAATAAATAAATATGGGTTATCATGGGTGACACGCACCAGCATGTGCCGACTATGTCTCCTCCCATTGCATCATTGACCTGAGAGAAATGCCAATGTATGGACAAACATGATCATGCCAGTATGCATGATGTGGCACTGCACAATGGCTCAGTCATTTGCTGCCAGTAATGGTGGAGACACAGATGTCACAGATGCAGAAGATTGCCAACCAGATGACGGATCGTGGTGTGTGACATGGGGAGCATGTGGTGTACTTCAGGGATTGTGGAAGCGCTCATCAATAAGGCGTTGCTGCACATCCCTTGGCTCTTTGCTTTCCCTGTTTGCGTGGATCGATGATCTTCGTCTTCCCATGCACATATGCTGCTGCACCTCCCCTGTGCCCTCATCGTCTGAGGATGTCTTCCGTCTCTCATCATCCTGCAAGGCTTCCGCCTCTGTACTGCAAAGTTGTGAAGAGCACAGCATGCAGCAACAATGCGTGCAACCCTTTCTGGTGAGTACTGCAGGGCCCCATCTGATCTATCCAGGCAGCGGAAGCGCATCTTCAGCATGCCGATGGCCTGCTCGATGGTAGCTTGTGTCGAGCTGTGGCAGGCATTGTATCTCTCCTCTGCATTGCTAGTGGGCTTTCAGGAACCATGTCTGCAAGGGGTAGCCCTTGTCCCCAAGAATCCACCCCTGGATCAAAGCCGGTGCAGTGAAGAGCATTGGCACCTGGGACTGACGCAGGATGAATGAGTCATGGCAGCTGCCTGGAAAGCAGTCACACACTTGCATCAAGCATTTCTTATGGTCACAGACTAGCTGCACGTTGAGTGAATAGAAGCCCTTTCTATTGAGGTATGCGGCTGGTTGTCCGGCTGGAGCCTTGATGGCCACATGCGTGCAGTCAATGACCCCTTGGACCTGTGGGAATCCTGCGATGTCCCCAAATCCGAGGGCCCTCTGGTGCTGACTATCAGGATCTGTTCCGAAGCGCACATAGTCACCGGTCCTCCTGTACAAGGCATCAGTGACCTCCCTGATACAGTGGTGCACTGCTGACAGTGAAACGCCACACCGGTCACCAGTGGGTCCCTGGAATGATGCGGAGGCGCAGAAGGTAAGAGCCGCGGTCACTTTGAGGGCCATGGGCATAGGGTGTTCAGAAAAGCCCATTGGCTGCAGGTCATCATTCAGCAGTGCACAGAGATGCATCGCCGCATCTGGACATCCTCAGTCGCCTCTGACACTGGCGATCCTACATCTGCAGGTATGTCATGCGGGGCCTGTAGACCCGCTGTCTTCTCAGGCGTTGAATGCGCCTTGGTGGCTGCTGTTGCTCACTTCCATGAGCTTCCACTTGGGCTGTGTCTGCCTCTAGGTTCTGCCTCTGGTGGATATGGCTCCTCACGTCACTTAGATCAAGAAAGACAGGGTGGACCAGCCCCATCTGTACACTGCAAGTGAGCTTCAGTAGGTCAATGGCACCTATCAGGGCAGAGAGTGATGTAAATTGGTGCTTCAGCTGCATTAGTCATCACCTATATGGCATGGCAGGACATTGCCAGACTTAGCTTTGCATAAGAGCAGGGCAGCATGAGCATGGTCATATTATTGACGTTGCGTGGATGGGACCATCAGCAACATGACCTTAAACCCGCTACCATTTTTGGCCCCTACCCTACACAAAGGGGTCATGGAGTGCTATTGCTCCCCCTCCCCCAAACAGCATTGGCCTATTGCAGGGTCAGTCCACTTCACCGCCCCCCAAATGTTAGCAGGCACAGAATGGCCCCCTTTACAGAAAAAGAGCACGGGGTACCTCCCTTCTTACATTCAGCGTTTAAACCCACACGTTGCAGCCCCCCACCCACCTCCCTCCTTACATGCAGAGTTTAAACCCACACATTGCAGTCCCACACCCATCCTCATTTGCTTCGGTGCTGCCAGCTTTTCACAGACATGAAAGTGAAGGCACATGAGTGCCGCACGCCTAGATGAAGATCGCAACCTGCCGCCTGAATTGCAGCGGCCTGCATATTAATGAATGGTAAGTGCCCATATGCATATTCAAATCCGGGTCCTGTCGCCGAGCGGTGGGCGGTGCTGACACGAGGCCTCGCCGTCGCTGGCAAGATCGGGCTGGGCCCAGTCAGCATCGAGGTCTGTGGTGGGCCTCATCCAGGGCAATCCTCATGTCCTCCCCCACCCCCGCATCCCGCCACGGATCCCGACGTCGAACCCCTATAAAATCCAGCCCAATGTGTCTGGACGTTTGCTGGTGTCATGAGGAATACTTGCTGTGAAATGCTAGCAAATGGAGCTGCCAGTGTTTAGACCCTGGAAAGAAAAGAGGAATTTAAATTATAGTGCTAACTGCATGACACTCTTACTTGCTTAAATCTACTATGTTAAATAGTATTGTGCTGGAATGTATGCCTGTGATAAGCATGTCAGTACATGAGTGAGTGATTAGGATGAGAAGAATATTATAAGGGCTATTATGTTTTCCCCAAGCTTGGACAGGCTAAACTTCAATTTTTCTTTTTGCTTTCTGTACCTTTAAATTGCTGCTGCAGGTCTTGAAATCTTTGCAGCAATTTGGATGCCCTCTTCCCGGAAACAGTGAGTTCTCCATGACTAGCAGATATAGGGTCTTGATGTATATTCAATTAGGTCTGACACTGGAAGATCCAGAAGGCTGTGAAAGGATCCCATTGTTTTTTTCTGTGATACTTCTGAAGTGTTTTTCCCATTACTATTTTGCCTCGGTGGTATATTCATCCATGAATGCTAATGTCCCTCTGAGATGTTGCCTAAGAAATCGTTTTCATATGTGGCCCCCACAATAGTGAATGTCAGTGTGATTTTTTTAAAATTCATTCATGGGTTGTTGATGTTGCTGGCAAGTCCTGTGTTGTTTGATTCTGGAGGGGGTTACAGTCGTATTTGATTCTGAAGCCCACACATGCACACACTTTGCAGCAAAGGTCACCGGATAGCAATCAGGAGCAGGGACACTGGCTGGATCTTCTCCATGCTAGCAGGTGAATGCTGATGCTAATCATAACTTCCCTATTCAGTAAAGCAGTTAGCATGTCATAAAACCCATTAAGCCTCTCTCTGCGAGTTGCATTCATTTCCCCTTTTCTTTCTTTTTTGAACCCGGCTAAGAACTTTGCTCATCTTTTAGTTTTCAGTTCTGATAAAAGATAACACCGAAAACATTAACTTTTTTTTCTTTACGTATGCTGATGGACCTTGTATATTTTCCAGCATTTATGACAACCCTACTGCTGTCCCAGGTGACATTGGCTAACTCAGGAGAGATCAGGAATCAAACCTTGGATCCTCCTTCCCTGTACGGCTTAGTACTACATTGAGAACTTCATGATTGTTCATTTCTAAATGGAGCCATTATGATTTATATTCATCACAACTGAGACAGAAGCAATTGGTGGATATTTTTTGATAACACGATTAGTCTGTATGCTTCACCAAGTTGTTGATTTAAATATTTGTTTTTGTATGATAGTGAATTGTGGTTTATGCTGCTGGATAAGTCATTTCACACATTATGGAAACATTGTTCTATGTTCACACTGTGCCATAAATACGATGGGGAAATTTTAACCCCCAAGAAGTGGTTCATGCAGGTGTGCACTAGATTTCCTGCGAGCTCTCATGGTGCCTTTGAATGCAGCAATCCAATATTCCAGACCTTTTCATTCCAGGAAGCAGACTTAAGGACTGACTTGTAGGAGAGAAAGGATATCCCTTCAAACTTGGGTCATGACACCTTTGAAGAATCCCCCCAATGAAGCATAGCAGCTCTACAATGAGAGCCATATGACCACCAGGTGTGCTATAGAGCAAGCCATTGGAATGTTGAAGGTACGTTTCAGGTAGGTCTGGAGGCGTCCTTTGCTACTCACCAGCTGTTGTAAAAACCCATCTGGTTCACTAATGTCCTTTAGGGAAGGAAATCTGCTGTCCTTACCTGGTCTGGCCTACATGTGACTCCAGACCCACAGCAATGTGGTTAACTCTTACATGCCCTCTGAAATGGCCTAGCAAGCCACTCATTTGTACCTAACTGCTACAAAGTCAATAAAAATGAATGAAACCGGACGAACCACCCGGCATCGACCTAGGCACCGGAAACGACAATGGCAAACCCAGCCCTGTCGACCCTGCAAATTCCTCCTTACTAACATCTGGAGGCTTGTGCCAAAGTTGGGAGAGCTGTCCCACAGACTAGTCAAGCAACAGCCTGACATAGTCATACTCACAAAATCATACCTGACAGACAATATCCCAGACACTGCCATCACCATCCCTGGGTATGTCCTGTCCCACCGGCAAGATAGACCCACCAGAGGTGGCGGGACAGTGGTATACAGTAGGGAGGGAGTTGCCCTGGGAGTCCTCAACATCGACTGCGGACCCAATGAAGTCTCATGGCATCAGGTCAAACATGGGCAAGGGTAACCTCCTACTGATTACCACCTACCGCCCTCCCTCAGCTGATGACTCAGTACTCCACCATGTTGAACACCACTTGGAGGAAGCACTGAGGGTGGCAAGGGCACAGAATGTACTCTGGGTGGGGGACTTCAATGTCCATCACCAAGAGTGGCTCGGTAGCACCACTACTGACCGAGCTGGCCGAGTCCTAAAGGACATAGCTGCTAGACTGGGTCTGCGGCAGGTGGTGGGGGAACCAACACGAGGGAAAAATATACTTGACCTCATCCTCACCAATCTGCCTGCTGCAGATGCTTCTGTCCATGACTGTATTGGTAGGAGTGACCACCGCACAGTCCTTGTGGAGACAAAGTCCCGCCTTCACATTGAGGATGCCGTCCGTCGTGTTGTGTGGCACTATCACCATGCTAAATGGGATAGATTTCAAACAGATCTAGCAATGCAAAACTGGGCATCCATGAGGCGCTGTGGGCCATCAGCAGCAGCAGAATTGTACTCAACCACAATCTGTAACCTCA
This sequence comes from Heterodontus francisci, assembly GCF_036365525.1. Taxonomy (NCBI): domain Eukaryota; kingdom Metazoa; phylum Chordata; class Chondrichthyes; order Heterodontiformes; family Heterodontidae; genus Heterodontus; species Heterodontus francisci. The sequence goes on from NC_090374.1 coordinate 122,233,237, forward strand.
TGGCCCGGCATATCCCCCACTCTACCATTACCATCAAGCCAGGAGACCAACTCTGATTCAATGAAGAGTGCAGGAGGGCATGCCAGGAGCAGCACCAGGCATACCTCAAAATGAGGTGTCAACCTGGTGAAGCTACAACACAGGACTATCTGCGTGCCAAACTGCGTAAGCAGCATGCGATAGACAGAGCTAAGCGATCCCATAACCAACGGATCAGATCGAAGCTCTGCAGTCCTGCCACATCCAGCCGTGAATGGTGGTGGACAATTAAACAACTAACTGGAGGAGGTGGCTCCACAAATATCCCCATCCTCAATGATGGGGGAGCCCAGCACATCAGTGCGAAAGATGAGGCTGAAGCATTTGCAACAATCTTCAGCCAGAAGTGCCGAGTTGATGATCCATCCTGGCCTCCTCCTGAAGTCCCCAGCATCACAGATGCCAGACTTCAGCCAATTCGATTCACTCCGCGTGATATCAAGAAACGACTGAAGGCATTGGATACTGAAAAAGCTATGGGCCCTGACAATATTCCGGCAATAGTACTGAAGACCTGTGCTCCAGTACTTGCCGCACCCCAAGCCAAGCTGTTCCAGTACAGCTACAACACTGGCATCTACCCTGCAATGTGGAAAATTGCCCAGGTATGTCCTGTACACAAAAAGCAGGACAAGTCCAACCCGGCCAGTTACCGCCCCATCAGCCTACTCTCAATCATCAGTAAAGTGATGGAAGGTGTCATCAACAGTGCCATCAAGCGGCACTTGCTTAGCAATAACTTGCTCAGTGACGCTCAGTTTGGGTTCCGCCAGGGTCACTCAGCTCCTGACCTCATTACAGCCTTGGTTCAAACATGGACAAAAGAGCTGAACTCAAGAGGTGAGGTGAGAGTGACTGCCCTTGACATCAAGACAGCATTTGACCCAGTATGGCATCAAGGAGCCCGAGCAAAACTGAGCTCAATGGGATTCAGGGGGAAAACCCTCCGCTGGCTGGAGTCATACCTAGCGCAAAGGAAGATGGTTGTGGTTGTTGGAGGTCAATCATCTCAGCTCCAGGACATCACTGCAGGAGTTCCTCAGGGTAGTGTCCTGGGCCAACCATCTTCAGCTACCTTCAATCATAAGGTCAGAAGTGGGGATGTTCGCTGATGATTGCACAATGTTCAGCACCATTCGTGACTCCTCAAATACTGAAGCAGTGTAGAAATGCAGCAAGACCTGGACAACATCCAGGCTTGGGCTGATAGGTGGCAAGTAACATTCGCGCCACACAAGTGCCAGGCAATGACCATCTCCAACAAGAGAGAATCTAACCATCTCCCTTTGACATTCAACAGCATTACCATCACTGAATCCCCCACTATCAACATCCTAGGGGCTACCATTGACCAGAAACTGAACTGGAGTAGCCATATAAATACTGTGGCTACAAGAGCAGGTCAGAAGCGAGGAATCCTGAGGCGAGTAACTCACCTCCTGACTCCCCAAAGCCTGTCCACCATCTACAAGGCACAAGTCAGGAGCGTGATGGAATACTCTCCACTTGCCTGGATGGGTGCAGCTCCAACAACACTCAAGAAGCTCGACACCATCCAGGACAAAGCAACCCGCTTCATTGGCACCCCATCTACAAACATTCACTCCCTCCACCACCGACGCACAGTGGCAGCATTGTGTACCATCTGCAAGGTGCACTGCAGCAATACACCAAGGCTCCTCAAACAGCACCTTCCAAACCCGCGACCTCTATCGACTAGAAGGACAAGGGCAGCAAATACATGGGAACACCACCACCTGTAAGTCCCCTCCAAGTCACACACCATCCTGACTTGGAACTATATCGCCGTTCCTCCACTGTTGCTGGGTCAAAATCCTGGAACTCGCTTCCTAACAGCACTGTGGGTATACATACCCCAAATGGACTGCAGCAGTTCAAGAAGGAAGCTCACCACCACCTTCTCAAGGGCAATTAGGGATGGGCAATAAATGCTGGCCTGGCCAGCGTCGCCCACATCCCATGAATGAATAAAAAAAAACCCATGTTCATAATTTTGGTGTATTACAATAAATTTCTCTAAAGCCTTCTACTGCTTCTACGTTGTGCATCCCATGTGGCTTAAGCAGTGGGAGAGACAGACTGTTCAGATCCAACCCCTGACTGCTGAATTGCTTTTCATTTATGCCAGGCCATTGGGAATTGTGGTTGCATGTTGGGGGTAAAGGCGGGGCGGGGTGGGGAGGACAATAGGGGAAAAGTGGGAAAATTTGGGCTGGATTTTACCAGCCCTCCAGGGAGGGCTGGAAGTGGGATGTGGCCATAAAATGGAGAGGGAAGGTTGGTGGGGGGGGTGGAGTGCCCATAATCTTCCAGCCGCCATGCTATTTTACCAGTGGCAGGAAAGGTGGAGGATGGCCCTCCCACCCAGAGGCCAATTGAGCCACTTAAGTGATCAATCAAGGGCCTTTTTCTGCCTCCGGTGGGCCCCCTGCTGCATGTGGAGATCGTCTGGTGAACCCTGGTGGCCTCCATGCAGGCTTGGAAATGGGTCTTCCTATTAGGGTACTCTGTAGCCCACAAAGGGGCCACTGTGGCAATGGCAACAACCATGGTAACCCACCCCGTACCTCATCAGGACCTGCCTGACTGGCCCCAGTGCCCCCACACCCCATTTATTGGTTGAGAGGACAGCCTGCTCTCCTGACGTCCTCTCTTCCAGGTGCAGTGCCACTAGTGGCCACCACTTCCAGTGGCACTGTTGAGTTGCCAGCCTCTAGTTGGCCGGCAGCGCCTGGGGTTGGCGCCTGTCATTTAAAAGGACGGGAGCCCCCTTGGCAAGAAACATGTGGCTGAGCGTCTCACAAATGGCTGAGGTGGGGTTGCCCGAGCTTTCGGGCCCATCCTCGGAGCCCCCACTGTGCTGATAAGATTCCGTCCTTTGAGTGGAGTTCTCACTTCCATGTTCCTTTTCAACATCAGTCCCTCTTATGGGCTAGCATCACATCACTCCTACTTCTCTGCCAGAGAATAGCTTGGTGGAGATCACATTAGTTCGTAAGAATGTAAGAAATAGGAGCAGGAGTGGACCATTTGGCCCTTCAAGCTTGTTCCACCATTCAATAAAGTGATGGCTGATCTGATTGTGGCCTTAACTCCACTTTCCTGCCTTCTCCCATAATCCATGATTCTCTTGTATATCAAAAAATCTGTCTAACTCAGCCTTGAATATATTCAATGACCCAACCTCCACTGCTTTCTGGGGAAGAGAATTCCAAAGATTAACGACCCTTTGAGAGAAGAATTTCCTCATCTCTGTCTTAAATGGGAGATACCTTATTTCAAAACTGTGCCCCCATTTCTAGATTTCCCCACGAGGGAAACATCCATTCAGTATCTACCCTGTCAAGCCCCCTCAGAATCTTATATGTTTCAATAAAGTCACCTCTCATTCTTCTAAACTCCAATGGTTATTGAGGCCCAACCTGCTCAGCTTTGCCTCATAAGGCAACCCCTTCATCCCAGGAATCAGCCAAATGAACCGTCTCTGAACTGCCTCCAATGCATGTATGTCCCTCCTTAAATAAGGTCACCAAAACTCTGCGCAGTACTAATTATTTGTTGTACCTGCATGCTACCTTTTTGTGATTCATGTGCAAGGACACTGTTACAATCAGGTAGGAGGGGTCTAGAGGTTCCCTCTCAGCCTTTGCCTGGTTTAACCGTAACAGGGTTTAATTTTAAGACACCATGTTTCTAGCTCCCCCTTAGTGAATCCTTGTTCACTGCTCCAATTGTAAGGCAAAGAAATCAAACAGGTTTCCTTAGATTTAAACAAGAAAGGTGGAAGTTTATTAATCTTAAACTCTGATCCGGTTAACGACTACAAATATGCGACATGACCATGCTAGCATGCATACGCGATAGACACACACACAGATAGAGACAGAAAAAAGTAGAAGGATTAAAGGGGAAAGGTTTGAGGCAATATCTGGTAGTTACAGTCCTTTAAGTTCAATGTGGAGTCTTTAGTTGCCGGTAAGTCTTGCAATTCACTGGGGCCCAGTTCACACTTCAACTTGTTCCGATTTAGGAGTCTTTTCTCTCTTGAAGTTTATGTGGCTTCCGTAGATCCGCTGGCTTGGGAGAAAGGGGGAGAGAGAGAGATAGTCAGGCGAGAGACTTGCTTGTTTCCGCTTCAGTTGCACACTGCCTTCTGAATTCAAACTGTCCTGGGGCTAGTTCAAAAAGCCTGGACCAGCCAGTTAGTCATGTGACCAGCTGGTTTAACCAGTCCTGGCTCTGGATTGTATCATCTTAGGGCCTGGAATGCGCTTGCTTACACCTTCAATGTCTGGTGATCAAAATCCATTTGGGTTAATTGGAGCAGGGAATAGCCACAAGCAGCGTCGCTTAGTATGCAAATGTACTTCCGGCCCAGTGTCTGATGATCTTCAAACACGTAATTTCTTCACTCCAGCAACAATTTAAAATCAATGCTCATTTGACAAAATTAATATGCCTCATCCTTGGCAGGTGGAGGTCTGCATGACAACAGTTAGGTCCCTCTGTACTGCAGCATTCTGCAATTCCTCTTCATTTAAAATAATATTCAGCTTTTCCATTCTTCCCACCAAGTTGCACAACCTCACATTTTCCCACATTATACTCCATCTGCCTCCAGGGAGAATGTTATCACTGAGACTGCCCTCAATGCAACCCAGCCTCTACCAGTCATGGATGAGCTGGACGTACAGCCAACCAAATCAGAACTCAGTGATGCCATTGATTCTCTAGCCAGCGGAAAAGCCCCTGGGAAGGACAGCATTACCCCTGAAATAATCAAGAGTGCCAAGCCTGCTATACTCTCAGCACTACATGAACTGCTTTGCCTGTGCTGGGACGAGGGAGCAGTACCCCAGGACATGCGCGATGCCAATATCATCACCCTTTATAAAAACAAAGGTGACCACGGTGACTGCAACAACTACCGTGGAATCTCCCTGCTCAGCATAGTGGGGAAAGTCTTTGCTCGAGTCGCTTTAAACAGGCTCCAGAAGCTGGCCGAGCGCGTCTACCCTGAGGCACAGTGTGGCTTTCGTGCAGAGAGATCGACCATTGACATGCTGTTCTTCCTTCGTCAGATACAGGAGAAATGCCGCGAACAACAGATGCCCCTCTACATTGCTTTCATTGATCTCACCAAAGCCTTTGACCTCGTCAGCAGACGTGGTCTCTTCAGACTACTAGAAAAGATTGGATGTCCACCAAAGCTACTAAGTATCATCACCTCATTCCATGACAATATGAAAGGCACAATTCAACATAGCGGCACCTCATAAGACCCCTTTCCTATCCTGAGTGGCGTGAAACAGGGCTGTGTTCTCGCACCCACACTTTATGAGATTTGTTTCTCCCTGCTGCTCTCACATGCGTTCAAGTCTTCAGAAGAAGGAATTTTCCTCCACACAAGATCAGGGGGCAGGTTGTTCAACCTTGCCCGTCTAAGAGCGAAGTCCAAAGTACGGAAAGTCCTCATCAGGGAACTCCTCTTTTCTGACGATGCTGCTTTAACATCTCACACTGAAGAGTGTCTGCCGTCTCATCGACAGGTTTGCGGCTGCCTGCAACGAATTTGGCCTAACCATCAGCCTCAAGAAAACGAACGTCATGGGGCAGGACGTCAGAAATGCTCCATCCATCAATATTGGCGACCACGCTCTGGAAGTGGTTCAAGAGTTCACCTACCTAGGCTCAACTATCACCAGTAACCTGTCTCTAGATGCAGAAATCAACAAGCGCATGGGAAAGGCTTCCACTGCTATGTCCAGACTGGCCAACAGAGTGTGGGAAAATGGCGCACTGACACGGAACACAAAAGTACGAGTGTATCAAGACTGTGTCCTCAGTACCTTTCTCTATGGCAGCGAGGCCTGGACAACGTATGTCAGCCAAGAGCGACGTCTCAATTCATTCCATCTTCGCTGCCTCCGGAGAATACTTGGCATCAGGTGGCAGGACCGTATCTCCAACACAGAAGTCCTCAAGGCGGCCAACATCCCCAGCTTATACACACTACTGAGTCAGCGGCGCTTCAGATGGCTTGGCCATGTGAGCCGCATGGAAGATGGCAGGATCCCCAAAGACACATTGTACAGCAAGCTCACCACTGGTATCAGACCCACCGGCCGTCCATGTCTCCACTTTAAAGACGTCTGCAAACGCGACGTGAAGCCCTGTGACATTGATTACAAGTCATGGGAGTCAGTTGCCAGCGTTCGCCAGAGCTGGCGGGCAGCCATAAAGGCGGGGCTAAAGTGTGGCGAGTCGAAGAGACTTAGCAGTTGGCAGGAAAAAAGACAGTAACGCAAGGGGAGAGCCAACTGTGTAACAGCCCCGACAAACAAATTTTTCTGCAGCACCTGTGGAAGAGCCTGTCACTCTAGAATTGGCCTTTATAACTACTCCAGGCGCTGCTCCACACACCACTGACCACCTCCAGGCGCTTACCCATTGTCTCTTGAGATAAGGAGGCCAAAGACAAAGACAAGACTCCATCTGTCAAATTTTTGCCCACTCACTTAACCTATCTATGTCCCTTTGCTGATCCTTTGTGTTCTCTTCACAACTTGCTTTCCTACCTATCTTCATTTCGTCAGCAAATTTGGCTACAATACAGTTGGTCTCTTCATCCAAGTCATTAATATAGATTGTAAATAGTTGAGGTTCAGCTCAGATCTGTGTGGCACCCAACTAGATAGTTTGCCATCCTGAAAATTACCTATTTATCCTGACTTCCTGTTTCCTGTCAGTTAGCCAATCCTCTAACCATGCTAATATATCATCCCCAACACCATGAGCTCTTATCTTGTACAGTAGCGGTTTATATGGCGCCTTAAATTTGTCAAACATGGTTTTCCTTTCACAAAACCATGTTGACTCTGCCTGATTGTATTATGCTTTTCTAAATGACCTGCTAATACTTCATTAATAATGTCTTTCAACATTTTCCCAACGACAGATGATAGACTAACTGACTCATAGTTTCCTGCTTTCTGTCTCCCTCCATTCTTCAATAGAAGTGTTACAGTTTTCCAGTCCGCTGAGACCTTTCCAGAATCTAGGGAATTTTGGAAGATTGCAACCAATGCATCCACTATCTCTGCAACTACTTATTTTGAGACTCTAGGATGCAGGCCATCAGGTCCAGGAGATTTGTCAGCCTTTCGTCCCATTAGTTCCCCTAGTATTTTATTCTCTAGTGATAGTGATTGTTTTAAGTTCCTCCCTCCCTTTTGCCCTTTGATGTTCAACTATTCTTGAGTTATTTTTTGTGTCTTCTTCAGTGAAGACAGATACAAAATGCTTGTTCAACATTTCTGCCGTTTCCTTGTTTCTCATTATTAATTCCCCAGTCTCATCCTCTGAAGGACCAATGTTTACTTTAGCTACTCTCTTCCTTTTATATACTTGTAGAAGCTCTTACTGTCTGTAGTGGTGATACACTGTAAGGCCACAGGTATGGTTTCTGTCATCCTGTTTAAGGTGGAAGACAAAATCTGCATGGCTGTGGCCCGCATGGACACATTTGAGGGCCAGACTTGAAGCTCCATAAAGGTCCCTCTTTCCTTGGCAGACATCTCTGAATTCCTTGTGTCACCAATCCCTGTGTGATTGAATTGGACTCCTCCATCCTCTTCACTATTGTGGAAAGTGTATAAAGCATTTCTGTCATTACCTGCCGAAGTTGCTGATGCGCCTCTAGCATTCTCAACAATAACCCCCGGGGTTCAGCATCTGTCTCCTGCTGAACAGAACTTGGAGAGGATTGTGACCCCCAATGCAGACTCTCCACAGCTGCCCCTGCTACCAGTTTCGGCATGTGCTCACGGCTGAGGTGCGAATCCAACTATCGCAACTATCCAACTATCTGTTTAAGTGGACCTACAGAACTATGAATATCTGCGCTGGTGCATGGCTGTACATCATGTGATGGTGCACTCTCAGAAGGAATGAGGGCCTCTGAGAATTTTTTATCATGCATGTCCAGCCACCCTTGCTGTATGCATGAAGGCCCTGGAAGACAAAAGAAAGGAATATGAATCAGTTGTGGTAAAGTAACAATCTTGGCAAACATCATAAGCAGTCTTCTCACCCTTCAGTCAATACTGAAATAAAGTCAGCATAGGTGTGCCAAAGATATTTGTAGTTCTGTGTCCAGCTACCTGTGAGATTCTTTTCTCTTCCTGTCCATGTCAGAAGGATGCCAATGTGCCACTGATCTCCAGGTCCTTCTTCACTGCTTCTGGAAACTGGACTATTTGTGACAGCCCATCTCCAATCCTCTCCTTCTCCCTTGTGTTTTGTGCTCTCTTTTCCTACAAGGAGTGAAAAGACAAACCAGTGAGTGAGTGAAGGTCAGCTATTCAGCTGACTGATGCAGTGCATTCGGTGAGTGTGATTATGAGACAGATGCATCACATTGCATAAGGATTGGGGTGAGTGGCAACGGATGGAAAAATGGGGAAGTAATGAAGTGCATAGAAAGTGAGAGTTGGATGCTGCTAAATGTTGAGTGGGAGTGAGGAGTGATGGAGCAGGCTTAGCAAGACAGAGTGAAAGTGGGCAGGGCCTTAAAATTTAGGTTAATAAGCAATACTTACTTTTTTTGACGGCATAGGTCATTAAACCTGCACTGTATCCAACACCTGGGTACAATGCTCTTGCTGCTCACTGCCTCAGCTACCTCCAACCACACGTTCTTGGTGAGAACCACAGGTTTCTTCTTCCCATTGCTGGGGAAAAGTATGTCTCTCCTCCTCCTGACTGCACCCAGCAGTAATTCCAACGTGTAATCTGGGTGCTGCCCTTGCTCTCTGTACACCATCCATCCTGAATACCTCCAATATCCATTTGTGCATTGCCCCTTTACTTACAGCTGAGATGTGCCATGCGGTTGCGCCTCACGTCCACTTGCGCAGTTTAGATAAACGAAACCCAGAAGTCCAAATTAATTAGTACAATTAAGTTGAGATCGCCGATTCTGACCAGCTCAATTTGACTTCCAAATTTTGCCCATGCAATTCATGCTCCCACCACTCTGAAGCTACCTTCAGATTAATGTCAGAGCCCATAGTCTCAATTTCAGTAATTCAGATAATTGGAGATTTCTTGTGGCCTTTGTAGTATTCTACCTTTTATATGGTACAACTTTTAATAAAATATTTCCATGATTTATTCAAAAGCTCAGGATAAATACACAAATAGGTCCTTCTAAAATTGATTGAATTATTAATTAACTGAACCCATCCATTTATGTCCTGTACACAAAAAGCAGGACAAGTCCAACCCGACCAATTACCACCCCATCAGTCTACTCTTGATTATCAGTAAAGTGATGGAAGATGTCATCAACAGTGCTAACAAGTGGCATTTGCTTAGCAATAACCTGCTCAGTGACGCTCAGTTTGGGTTCCGCCAGGGTCACTCAGCTCCTGACCTCATTACAGCCTTGGTTCAAACATGGACAAAAGAGCTGAACGCAAGAGGTGAAGTGAGAGTGACTGCCCTTGACATCAAGGCTGCATTTGACCGAGTATGGCATCAAGGAGCCTAGCAAAACTGGAGTCAATGGGAATTGGGGAAAACTCTCTGCTGGTTGGAGTCATACCTAGCGCAAAGGAAGATGGTTCTGGTTGTTGGAGGTCAATCATCTGAGCTCCAGGACATCACTGCATGAGTTCCTCAGGGTAGTGTCCTAGGCCCAACCATCTTCAGGTGCTTCATCAATGATCTTCGTTCAATCATAAGGTCAGAAGTGGGGATGTTCGCTGATAATTGCACAATATTCAGCACCATTCGTGACTCCTCAGATACTGAAGCATTCTGTGTAGAAATGCAGCAAGACCTGGACAATATCCAGTCTTGGGCTGATAAGTGGCAAGTAACATTTGTGCCACACAAGTGCCAGGCAATGACCATCTCCAACAAGAGAGAATCTAACCATCTCCCCATGACATTCAATGGCATTACGATCGCTGAATCCCCCTCTATCAACATCCTAGGGGTTACCACTGACCAGAAACTGAACTGAAGTAGCCATAAAAATACTGTGGCTACAAGAGCAGGTCAGAAGCTAGGAATCCTGCGGCGACTAACTCACCTCCTGAGTCCCCAAATCCTGTCCACCATCTGCAAGGCACAAGTCAGGAGTGTGATGGAATACTGTCCACTTACCTGGATGGGTGCAGCTCCAACAACACTCCAGAAGCTCGACACCATCCAGGACAAAGCAATCCGCTTGATTGGCACCCCATCGACAAACACCCCCTCCACCACCGATGCACAGTGGCAGCAGAGTGTACCATCTACAAGATGCACTGCAGCAAGGCACCAAGGCTCCTTAGACAGCACCTTCCAAACCCGCGACCTCTACCAACTAGAAGAACAAGAGCAGCAGATGCATGGGAACATCACCACCTGCAAGTTCCCGTCCAAGTCACACACCATCCTGACTTGGAATTATATTGCTGTCCCTTGACTGTCACTGGGTCAAAATCCTGGAACTCCCTTCCTAACAGCACTGTGGGTGTACCAATTACATGAACATTGTATAAACTGTGAAATCAACATGTCAACAGGAATATCTTTATATTATTCAGATAATTTAAACAGCTCTTGTTCAGGCAATTTTCTATACTTAGCACTCCTGTGACTCAAACTACTTGCTAAGAAGATCAGTGTTATATCTAAATGCAAAAGAGTTGTATTTAAAGCTGTCAGAGATTTCAAGGCTGACAGCAGTACCTTTGCAGCAGTCAGGACTTTTACAAGAATTCCAAGAATTTTTTTGTTTCTCAGTGTGTGATGTTATTATTTAGAGAGTCTGTTCCTGCTAGCATTGATTTATATTGGCTTGTAAAGACAATCTGGATCCTGTGACCAATTGAAAACAGTAGGACTTCACCAGTAAGTCTTTGAGCATTTTTTGATGCCTGCTATGATTACCTACCATATAAGGTATAAATGTAACTGTATCACTATCAGTTTCTTCAGATTCTCAAATCTGCTTTGAGATTGCGATTAAAAGGGGAGATTTTTCATTTGCTGCATTCCCAGAAGTTCACAGGCACATTTCCAATTGCTGGCATGTGAAGGGGATCTCCTGCTATTTTTCAACGTTCCCCCCACACACTGGTCTTTCCAGGGTAGATTGGCCCATGAGCAGTGAATGGGGAGGTTGTGCTGGAGGGTGGTGGGATGGGTGCAGAATATCTGGCGCAGAAGGAGAAAAGAACTGCAATAATGCCTGAAAGGCGCAGTGACATGTTCTGTTGCTTGGAAGTGCAATGCTTTCAAATTGTTTTTGCTAGTATTTGAAAGATAGTGGAAGAGAATGCAAAAGCCCAAGGAGCAAGAGGCCTGCTCCTTTTACAGATAGAACCCTGCAGTTAATATTACAAGATGTGACATAAGTAAGCCATTTTCAGTTTGAAGGGCATCTTTCTCTGAAGGCAGTTGTCTAAGCTGCTTGAGAAAAGTTGTCAGAGCTGGTGTTTGCAAACTCTGTGACTCAAATGTAGGAAAGGTTACCACATTGACGAAGTTTGCCGAGTGAAGTGTCTGCTGCATGTACCTGCTTCTAGTGTTATGATATGGCGTTACAGCAACATGCTATCCCCTCAGAAAACTGAATAGTCACAGTGGCAACAGGAAATGGAGGAGCTGGAATACATCTGTGCATCTCAGTCGCCCCTGTCGTCGACTACCCCCTTCCTGAAAGTGAGACCCCTATGGGACGGCCCCCAAAACTGATCCTGATATCTACCGGCTGTTGGTGTGTAGCCTCTGGGCTGTGCAATTTTCCATCATTTCCCACTGACTTCCTGCCTATTTCCAGTGGGAAGTCAGCCGGTGGGATTTAAATGAGGGTCAGGAATTAAACTAACCCAGGCCTCATTTCTGGAGCAGTAGGTGTGCTTCTCCTGATGTGATCTTTACTCAGTTTAAAGAGATAATATAGAAATGGAATTTGGAGAAGCCAGGAGGTGTTTCGGATGGATGCACGTAGAGCAAGGCAGCACCCGGATTCAATAATGCATCCCTGCAATTACTGCTGGGTGCAGTCAGGAGCAAGATGGATTACCTTTCCCCAGCATTGGGAGGAAGAAACATGCAGCTTTCACGAAGTTGGTGTGCAGGAGGTAGCTGAGGTGCTGAGCAGCTTTGTGCCCCTGTCTTGGAGTGCAGAAAGTGATTTAATCACCTAGCCAAGTCAGGAAAGGTGAGTACATTTGCTGATTTACCTACATCCTGTAGTTTAAGCCTCTCCACTTCATGCTGTCTTGCCCAGCATACTCCCATCACATCACTCCTCACATCGACTCAAAGTTCAGCAGCACCCAACCCTACTTTCGATGGACTTCATCACCTCCCTATTTATCCATCAATCATTGCCACTCACCCCAATCCTTATGCAATGTGGTGCATCTGTATCACAGCCACTCTCGCCAATTGTACTGCATCCATCAGGTGAATAGCTGACTTTCACTCACTCACAGGTCAGTTTTCTCACCCCTTGTAGGTGAAGGGAGTGCAAAATGCAAAGGAGAGGGAGAGAACTGGACGTGGGCTGCCACAAATAGTCCAGCTACCAGAGACAAGAGAGGATGTCATGGTGATAAGTGGCACATCAACATCCCTCTCAGTTAGAAATGAAGAGAAAGGGAGCTTGTACATAGCTGGTGACAGAATTACAAATATTTCTGGCACACATATGCTAACTTTAGTTCATCAATGGCTGACCTTTGAGAAAACTGATTGTGGTGATTGGCAAGATTGTTACTTTATCATGACTAATTCATTTCCCTTTTTTTTAATCTTCCAGGGCCTTCATGGATACAGAAAATATTGCTGGACTTGTATGAGGAGGATTCCTCAGAGGACCTCTTTCCTTCTGAGGGTGCATGTATAACAGTCCACCAATGCAAATACACTTTTGTGGGTCCATTGACACAGTTAGTTGGGTTTTCGCCTCATGATTCAAACCTCACAAGTGAGCACGAGCAGACACTGGTGTTGTATAATTGCCTTAAGAGTGATGTCCCTTTGAGAACTTAATATGCTAATGAGCAAAGTACCAGGATGTAGTCATATGACCAGAACCCATAGTCACTCTGCAACTGTAACACCCTAGACAAAAGGTTCTGCATATAGTTTGCTTTATATTGTACATACTAGTTTAGCTGTTAATAACCCTTTTAGAGATCTTCAAGGAACTGGAATCCATGTACCTCATTGTATTGCTTAAGATGGCTGAGAATAATAGAACGGAAGCATAGCTGAGGGGCAAGCGATTGGGTGAGTCATTGTGCCAACGATTAAGAAATCCCTGTAAAAAACAAAAAGCCTTTGAAGAGTTTAACAAAAAATTCATTTTTTAGAGGCTCCATGTGAGCCAGAGAAAAAAAGAAACCCTGAAAAGTGCGCAAACTAAAAAAAAGTATGATTATTAAAAAAGTGTGGAAAACCCAGAACACTGCAGAGTCTCTATTAAAGCAGTCAAGCTGAAAAAAATCATTAAACCAGTCAAGCGTGAATAACATAAATAAACTCTAGCAAAAAAGAAGCAAAGGGGAAAACCCTTGAACTGCCTATTGAACAGCTGTGTAACATACAAGCTGAAGTGCTAAAAGCAAAAGAAACAGAGACCACGATCAAGCACCTGTTACTCTCCATCAAAGGAGCTAGTCCAAATAAAAGAGAATTTCTTAAAAGGGGAACAGCGCAGAGTTAATAGAACAAGTTTTAAAACCAGTTTCAAACCACAAATAGAACAGTCATAATAAGTATAGTGCTGAAGGCACACACACAGCTGAACAAAGTTAAATATGGAGCAGAAAGTAAAAGTTCTCATGCATTAGTAGTTCATCATTCTTGTCAGTCTCTGCACATGCATTTCACCCAGTCATTAAATCGTGCTGGTCTCTAAATGGTGTGTGTGCGCTTTGTCATTGGTTGCTCATCTGGTTGATTTTCCTTCTCCGGCACGTATTGTTCCCTTGTCATTTGTTGTTCCATTTCCGTTGTTGGGTTGCTGTGGACCTCTGGGCTGATGGTTGTTCTGTGGTCTGTGCAGTTGGTGAGTTCTCATCTTCCTGATCGGTAGCCTGCCCTGGAAGAACATCTTCTCCAGTTAGGTGTGTATGCCTGCGTTTGTGATGGTATCTCTGGACCTTCACTGCCACCGCATACGATCGAGGTGACAACTGCTCTATACAGGTCCCAAGTAGCCACTTGGGCTGACTCTTGTTTAGCGCATTGAAGGTTTGTATTATGCCTGCTCTCCATTGCTCAATTCTGGCAATGGTTCGTCAGATTTGTCAAAATGAAATTTGGCTTTCTGCCATTTCACCTTGATTTCTTCTGCCCGCTCTGTGGAATCTGAGTGCTCCTTTCTCACTGCCTCCACCTCGCCTGAGTAGACGACTGCCAGATCTTCCTGAGCACCTGAGCAGACGACTGCCAGATCTTCCTCGCCACCTGTATGACTCGTGTCACCTTATGATTGGCAAATGCGTTCGTGTTCCAGCGCCAGCACCCGCTCCTGTAGGCCATCTCCTGGGTTTTCTCTTTTTGCACATAGAGGGTTACCAGTCCATGCTTTAGACTTGCTTCTGCTGAGATTAGTGGCTTTTGCTTGTCGTCTATGATTTGGAACTCCAGATCTTTGTTCTTGTCATTGCACTGGGCTCTCAGAGTAACTTGTCCACTTGGCACTTGTATGGTGCCATCATATAGCATCAACCTTACTTTTGAGGGTTTCATTATTGGATCACCATGTTGGGCCACTTCACACTGGTCTGTGAAGGTCATGATGTTGCATGATGTGTCTATCTGGCACTTTATGTTGACTTGATATTCTCCTTCTGCTGTCATCATTCCAACAGTCACAAACCATTTATCGCCAATCGACCTGTCTGAAGCGACCCATTGTATGGTGTATAGTGATTCATCAGAATCTTTGGCCGATGTCTCTCCAGTGGCCATCTGTACCTGCTTGTTGCGCTTGCTTCTAGCCAAGCACTTGTGTGCAAAATGATTCAGCTTCTTGCAGTGAGAACACTGTTCTCCCCACACAGGACATGCCTTCTTTTCCTGTGCATGATGTCCTTCACAGTATTTGCATTCTGCCCTTTGTCTGTGATCTTTCTTCCCGCTCGGCCTGGAATGTCTATCAGCATAATGCAAGGCCTGGTCTGTTCTGCCATGAATATGCTCTAGCTGCTGATTTACAACTTCTGCACACGTTGATTGCTTTCCTGAGAGTCAGTTTCTCCTCTCTCAGGAGTTGTGCTCTCACTGCGGGATCTTATGCCTAATACAATCCTATCTTTAATTAGATCATCTTTTAGTTGTGCAAATTCACAGGATTCTGCGAGCTGTGTTAATGCAGTCACATATTGATCAATGGATTCATTTTCAGCTTGGGCCCCAATATTGAACACATATCGTTCATAGGTTACATTTACTTGGAGTTCAAAGTGTGCCTTCAAGGCTTTCAACATTTCTGCTGTCCATTTTTTTGTTCTTCAGAGAGATTTAGGGTGAAATACACTTTGTAACAGTCTCTCCCCAACCGTGATAGAAGTGTAGCTACTTGCAGCTGCTCTAGTTTGTTAATTTAAATCTGTTGCAATTTTGTAATTTTGCCATTGCGAGCGGAAAAACTGCCAGCTCTGTTTCATATCACCTTTCATTTCGACCGGGGCAGGCAGAGGAAAATTTGCAGCCATTATCTTGTCCTGTGCTTTCAGCTGTTTCTTTGTTCTTTTTCTATGGCCTCCTGTGGCTTTTAGCAGCTTTTATTGGTTGTGACCATTCCTGTGACCTTTGTTCTACAGCTGTGCTTCTTCATCACTCAATCTCAGCTCCACTCTGACACCATGTTACGAGCTCACAAGACACTAGTCTGGTATGTACTCTTTCTTTAATGAAACTGACTTTAATGGCTGCCTACAGTCAGAGTGTCTCATGGTAGAGGTCACATGACTACAGCAAGCCAGGAGGCACATTGGTACAGTATTGTATTTCTATCACAAACACTATCTTTGTATTGTCAACAAATCTGGCTACAATACAGTCGGTCCCTTCATCCAAGTCAACAATCTAGATTGTAAATAGTTGAGGTCTCAGTACTGATCCCTGTGGCACTCCACTAGTTACAGCTTACTAACCCAAAAAAAGACTAATTTATCCCTACACTCTGCTTCCTGTTAGTTAGCCAATCCTCTATCCATGCTAATATATCATCCCCAACACCATGAGCTCTTATCTTGTGTAGTAACCTTTTATGTGGCACCTTATCGAATGCCTTTTGAAAATCCAAATATACTACATCTACTGGTTCCCCTTTATCCACCCTGCCAGTTACTTCCTCAAAGAACCCTAATAAATTTGTCAAACACGATTTCCCCTTCACTAAACCATGCTGACTCTGCTTAATTGCATTATGATTTTCTATATGTCCTGCTACTATTTCCTAAATGATGGATTGCAGCATTTTCCCAATGACAGACATTAGGCTAACTGGCCTATAGTTTCCCGCTTTCTGTCTCCCTCCTTTCTGGAACAGAGGTGTTACATTTGTGGTTTTCCAATCTGCTGGGACCATTCCAGAATCTAGGGAATTTTGGAAGATTACAACCAATGCATCCACTATCTCTACAGCCACTTCTTTTAAGACCCTCGGATGCAGGCCATCAAGTCCAGGGGACATGTCAGCCTTTAGTCCCATTAGTCCCATTACTTTTTCTCTAGTAATAGTGATTGTTTTCAGTTCCTCCCTCCCTTTTGCCTCTTGATTTTCTTTCTTTTTCCACCAGAACCAATTGGCTCCACGCCTCATCGCAGTCTTGGTCCAAGCATAGACATAAAACTTAAATTCCAGAGGTGAGGTGAGAGAGATTGGCCTCGACATCAAGGCAACATTTGACTGAGAATGGCATCAAGGAGCCCCAGTAAAACTGAAGTCAATGGGAATTGGGGGAAAACTGTCCACTGGTTAGAGTCATACCTAGTACAAAGGAAGAGGGTGTGGTTGTTGGTGGTCAATAATCTCATCCCCAGAACATCATTGCAGGAGTTCCTCAGGGTAGTGTCCTAGGCCCAACCATCTTCAGGTGTTTCATCAATGATCTTCCCTCAATCATAAGCTCAGAATTGGGGATGTTTGCTGATGCTTGCACCTTGTTCAGTTCCAGTTGCAACTCCTCAGATAATGAAGCAGTGCATGTCCGCATGCAGCAAAACCTTGAGAACTTTCAGGCTTGGACTGATAGGTGGCAAGTAACATTTGCACCACTCAAGTGCCAGGCAATGACCATCTTCTACAAGAGAAAATCTAACCACCTCCCCTTGACATTCACTGGCATTGCCATCATCAAATCCCCCACCATCAACTTCCTTAAGGTTACCATTGACCAGAAACTTAACTGGACCAGCCACATAAATACTGTGGCTACAAGGGCAAGTCAGAGGTTGAGAATTCTGTGGTGAGTGACTCACCTCCTGACTCTCCAAAGCCTTTTCCCCCATCTACAATGAGCAAGCCCTGAGTGTGATGGAATACTCTGCACTTGCTAGGATGAGTGCAGATCCAACAACGCGAAAGAGGCTCAACATCAGCCAAGACAAAGCAGATTGGCACTCCATTCACAACCTTAAACATTCACTCCCTCCACCTGTGGATCAGTTGGTAGCACGCTCGCCCGAGTCAAAAGGTTGTTGATTCAAATCCCACTCCAGGTCTTGAATACAAAAATCTAGGCGGACACTCCAGTGCAGTACTGAGGGAATGCTGCAGAACTGGGAGGTTAGTCTTTCAGATGAGATGACAAACAGAGGTCCCATCTGGTCTTGCAAGTGGGCGTAAAAGATCCCATGGCATTATTTCGAAGAAGATCAGCAGGGTTATCCCCAGTGTCCTGGCTAATATTTATCCTTCAATCAATATCACAAAAACAGATTGTCTGGTCATTATCCATTGCTGTTTGAGGGAGCTTGCTGTGTGCAGTTTGGCTGCCACGTTTCCTACATTACAACAGTGACGACACTTCATAAGTCCTTTCTTGGCTGTAAAGTGCTTGGGGACAGCCTGAGGTTGTGAAAGGCACTATATAAATAGAAGTCCTCTTCTTTCAAGTGTACATGATGCACTGCAGCAAATATGCAAGGGTCCTTTGATAGTACCTTCTAAATCTACGACCTCTACCACCTAGAAGGACAAGGTCAGCAGGTGCATGGGAACATTACCACCTGCATATTCCCTTCCAAATTACACATCAACCTGTCTGTACATCCTGTTATGTGGATGGTGCCTCTTGCGACTTCATCTCTCTCCTGTCCACCTCCCTCCTGTCCACCTCCATTTTGTGCACCTCCCACCTGTGCATCTCTCTCCTGTGGCTGCTGATCCCACCACACCATGTCATTGCTGCCGTGGATGGTGATTGTCTTCCTCTTCTGATGTACTTTGAAAATCATCCAGAGCACCTCCCATCAGCTTGTGTCTGTTTGAAAGTCTCCAAACTTCTCCAACAACTGTATGTCACAAAAACTCTCTGCCAACATTTTCCAGAAGGAACTGACAAAGCAGCTGTAAACACTGAACCTTTATTGAGTCCTGAATATCTGAAGTTGATAGGCTCCCATGAAATGCACCTGAAACTCACCTCCATTTTACTGGTCAGTTTCCCAAGCCCCCGGAAACCCATGCTGGAGGCATTAAAACCAAAGGAAAATTAAATTCATGTGAAAAGGCACTCATTTGCCTCCAATTATCACCTTAAATGCCTTCAAAGCCCACCAGCTTGCAGTAATGATCACACTGATTCTGGCAAGCATGTTACCCACACACAGCCAAATGCATCCCAGTGAAACCTGGAATTCTGTGCTTTGGAGCGAGGTTGCAGTCCCTTTTTTTTTGCTAAATTTGACTACCCACTGCTCCCAGCCTACCCATTCTTGCTGGTTAAACATCCCCCCCCTTTGTGTCCATTCTGCTTAGATTCACCATGCTATTGGAAAAGTGATGAGACATTAATCTGCTGAAAAATTTGAAGTGGCAATATTAGCAGAAGAACAGGAGTTTTCTCAGTATCATACTCAATATTCCTCCCTTAAATAACATCAAAACAAGAAAAAAACATGAACTTGTCATTGGTCTCATCTGTTGAATGTGGGGCTGCAAAATTGGGCAGTGTACCTCCCCACCCCCCTGGGTTTAGGAGCTTTAGGTGCCATTTTTGTACTAAAATGCTATCTGCACCATGTGTGTACACTTTTGATGTGACCCATGTCAAACTTCATCTTGGTGAGGGTGATAGCGCAGGCATCAGGAATGTGTGCCAGAAGTATGCAGAGTAGGCAGATTGTGACGTCAGTCAGCCTGTAACACTTATTTGATGCCAACACTGCCATATTTGACCTTGCCGCTGCAGCTAATGCTCTCCATTAAGCACGCACAGCTGAACATGGGTTCAGCACTGGGAAGGATCCCCCACCCATGCTATTTAAAGTGATCATCAACAACTTGCAGTTTAGATGTTGATTAATCTCTACTGGCTCTGTTTGAGTTTGTGGAAGTTCTTGGTTATCTGCAGAGTTGTTTAAAGTTGGTGAAGCCTGCAAGGAGTGGTGCTGCATGTGGGGAAGGCCTTAGTTGTGACTGCAAGGGTTCTGGTTAGACCACTTGCTCCCAGTCATGGGTGCTGTAGTTGCCACACCACCCCCATCCCAACCTTAGCTCGCAGCATGAGAGGGAAATTCAGCAGAAGCAGCAAAGAGGACAAGCTACTTGCAGAGGAAGCAGGAGGAGGAGGAGGGGGAGAAGGGCTCTCAGCAGGAGGCCTTATCCAGCAAGGGTTTTCCAGAAGCATTTCTCTTACCTCTACCTAAGCCAGGAACAGTGTGTGCATCGTCTGCGCTTTACAAAGGAGGTGGTCACAGAACTCTGCCATCTCTCGCAACCAACCTGCAACTTCAAAGCAGGGCAAGGACAGAGCTGCCAGTGGCTATGAAGGTGATTGTGGCCCTGAATTTCTTCACATCGGGATCCTTCCAGGTTGGAACAGGCGAAATGTGTATCATCTCCCAGTTTTCCACCCATTGCTGCATCAGGGAGGTGACAGATGCTCTTTTTGTCAGGAGAGGAGAGATCATTGTGTTCTCTCTGACCAGAGAGAAGCAGGTGGAGTGCTTTACCAGGATAGCGGGCTTCCCCATGTTGCAGGATGCCATCAAAAGCACACGTCACTTTGGATGTGTCACATCTAAATACTGATGTACCGCAAATGCAAAGGGTTCAACTCACTGAATATGCAGACCACGCTCAGTGCATCATGCTGATGAATGCCCGCTATCCTGGACGCAGTCATGATACTTTCATTCTGCACCAGTCTGCTGTTTGTTCGGTATTTGAGCCACAACGTCAAACCAATGAGTGGCTGATGGGCAACAAAAGCTACCTGCTTTACATCTGACTCTTGACTCTGCTCCGCAACCCAATTACACTTGGCCATTATGCGTATAATGAAGAGCCATGCTGCCACATGAAACATCAGAGAGCAGACCACTGGTGTGCTGAAGCAATGGTTCCGCTGCCTGGACACTTTGGAGAAGCCCTCCAGAACTCGCAGGAGTTTGTGTCCAGAATCATGGTGGTCTGTTGTGTCCTCCAAAACCTGGCTTTCATGAGGGCACAGCCCTTGCCACCAGGGAGCAGTTCAGGAACAGGAGGAAGAGAAGGATCAGGAGGAGAAGGTGAAGGAAAAGGAGGAGAGGAGGCAACTAGCTCATTTACTTTCCAACCGGAAAGTAGATGATCGCTTCAGTCGAGTGCAGTTCCATTGAGCACAGCCCCAAATCCCCATTGTACAATCATCCCACACCTTATCATCCCTCTGTCAAGGGCCATCACAGTGTCTTCTTGGCCATAATGCTGAAATAAAAGCCATGACAAAACTGCCATCCAAACCAACTTTATCCAACAAACTATTCGATATTCCATACAAAATTCAACTAATCACACTTGTGCATTCCCTTAGTGCCTGTTTTGCAGGTGCCTTTTCCTAACCTAGTGCTCCTACTCTTTGTTACCCGAGTGGCTGCAGCATGGTTGGTGGTCGGCTGCTGATTTTCACTGGGGGAGACTCGTGGTGGTCTTGCAGGACACCCTCAAGCAGCTCTGGACCTAGAAGGCCCAACCTTGGGCTGCACCACCTTGGCATGTGTGCCAGCAATCTGGGCTGGCTGCTGATAGAGCAGAATGCTATTATTGCAGAAAAATAGAGCATTTCAGTAAGATGTGCCAAAATAAAATCTCGACTACCTCAAGCTCTAAAGGGAAAGCATTTAAGAACAGAGAGGTTAACAAAGTTAAGCAGCATTCTGTAGAAGACCTTCCAAACATTTTCTTGGTGAGACCAATGATCCGTATAAGGCATTTTGGTCTGCAGACATATATGTCAATGGACATATCACTAATTTCAAACTTAACACTGGAGCAAGTGTAACAGTCCTATCAGACAAAGAGCTATGTCTATCCACACACTTTCTGCAACCAAAGGACACTCAGTTACATGGCCCAGGAGGGGTTGAACTTGAAGTAAAGGGGAAGTTACAAGCAACGTTTCAGTACAAGGAAAAGCAGATTTAGAAACACTGTATGTTCGAAGAAATCAGGAGTTCTCACTCTTAAGTAGATGAGCTTGTATTGACCTTCATCTTATAGAGAAAATAGAAAAGGTTAAACACCAAGAATCCAGGAGCCGGGACAGAGGGAGAGCCCCACACCCTGACCTGAGCACTGCAGAGAGTCTGGACTCCACTAGAGAGCCTGCCCAATGGAGAGAAAACCTGCACAACACAGCACAGCCCACTCAAAGACTACAAGAGCGAGAAAGAGAAATGCAGCAAGTTCCTGTACAAAGAACAAAGAACAGTACAGCACAGGAACAGGCCATTTTGCCATCCAAGCCTGCGCCGATCTTGATGCCTGTCTAAACTAAAACCTTCTGCACTTCCGGGGTCCATATCCCTGTATTCCCATCCTATTCATGTATTTGTCAAGATGCCTCTTAAACGTCGCTATCGTACCTGCTTCCACCACCTCCCCCAGCAGCAAGTTCCAGGCACTCATCACCCTCTGTGTAAAAAACGTGCCTTTAACATCCCCTCTCAGCTTTGCCCCTTGCACCTTAAACCTATGTCCCCTAGTAACTGACTCTTCCACCCTGGGAAAAAGCTTCTGACTATCCACTCTGTCCATGCCACTCATAACATTTTACACCTCTATCATGTTGCCCCTCCACCTCCGTCGTTCCAGTGAAAACAATCCAGGTTTATCCAACCTCTCCTCATAGCTAATACCCGCCAGACCAGGCAACATCCTGGTAAACCTCTTCTGTACCCTCTCCAAAGCCTCCACATCCTTCTGGTAGTGTGGTGACCAGAATTGCATGCAATATTCCAAGTGTGGCCTAACTAAGGTTCTGTACAGCTGCAGCATGACTTGCCAATTTTTATACTCTATGCCCCGACCGATGGAGGCAAGCATGCCGTATGCCTTCTTGTAGGAGTTCTACATGGACAGAGAACTCAAGAAGAAGCAAGTCCAACAAATTCGTCAGGCGCAGAGGCAAGATGAAAAATGCCTCTATGTCCAGCATTATTGTGAGTAAAGTTGGCCACAATAAAGTCCCAAGGATGAGAGGATGAATATCTTCTTCGAACACAGAAGATACTGAAGTTGTCAGAGGGCAAAAGGTATGGGCACAAAACCAAAATGGAGAAGGAGTAATTCTCCATAAAGAGGAGAGTCAACATTGATCTTATATACTACGAACTCAAGAAGGTACTATACAGAGAAATAGAAGGAATCTAATTTATTTACAACAAAGTCGTCAAAGACGTACATTTAAACGAATCACATGTTGAACCGGAAATTCAGAAAGTACCGAGTACTACAGACCTCAATGAAGGCCATATAAGTCAAGATACAACAGATCAGAGAAAGATCTGACGATAACAAGATCAGGGAGAGTTGTGAAGCCTCCTGCCAGATTGAATCTACGAAGTCAGAGACTCGGGGGAGATGGGGTAGTATGTAAATAAAAAGTGAATGTATGTAAATATATATTTGATAAAGACTTGGTGGGAGATGTAGTATAAGAGTCTGAAAGGGTTAATCTTGAGTGAGTGTAAAGAATACTGCCCACCATGATGATGTAAGAGAGCATGTGGGAGCAACTCGAGAGCAGATACAGCGTGGCTTTTGAAGAAGTCACACAGGCTAGTGTGGAGTGTATATAGTTGTTATGAAATAAATATTAATGTTTAAATACTACAGTCTAATGATCTCTTATATATAACAGATAACACTTGGCATACTGGAAGTCCTGTGACAGCTGGTCCAGTTGTGTCCACAAGATAAAACATTTGTGGTAGCCATTCAGAGCTCCCATTGCTGCACTGCAAAGTTATTGTTCCAATGCACTTGATTGGAGAACCATTGTGAGCAGTCAGCCTAGCTGTGGTGGGTCGTACCACAGATTCCCATTTCTTTAAATACATGTCCTTCAGTATACGGATGGGCAGAATATTTGCACTTGCTCCGGTATTGATTTTTACTCTCAGCTTATGCCTGCCATTCTTCTGCAGATATGTAATCCGGATCATGGCAAATGCTCACATTGTATAATAGCATTGACATGTTGATCCAAACTGACGATGTGAAATGCTTGCTTGCTGTTCGCATGGGAGCACTCTTCATCCACATACTCCTGGCAATCTGTCTCACTGCTGACCTGATGTACCTGCTTGGACTTTTGTTGTGTGTTGGCATACCTTTAGTTGCGTTTGCTATCATGTCTCTGCATGTGACGTGCCACCATTCCTGTTTGCAGTATCTGAACTCAGCCTTCTGCACTGCCTTGCGCAATGCCACAAGCTTTGCACTGGTCTTGGTACGCCGACAACTGTGAATTGGGTGAGTCAGGCCACATTTGCCACAAGACTTAGCAGACTTCTGAGCCTTGGTTACTATTGTCGTAGCTGCCCCCAATGTTTTTAAATGTTGGCGCCCAGCCATGACGGCTTCAAATTTCCTTCCATCATTAAGTAGTGCATCTATGGTGAGCCCTTTCTTCTTTTCTAGCAGGTCTTTTTGAAGGCCTCTATTGGGGTAGATGTGATTACTAGCTCTATAATCTGTTCCGACAACTCGCTAACTGTGAAGTCGCATTCTTGAGCCTTGTCTTGGAACCTTGCAACAAACTGGCAAATGGACTCATCTTGCCTTTGCCAGTAAGTCGTAACCTCAAGCCTATGTACTCGGAAATTTACCTTCACCTTCAGTTGCTGCTCTAGGAATGTCCATAACCTGCTACGGTCCTTCTGATCTTCAACTGACAATCCTGATGTATTGCAGGCCTTCATTGCCCAGTGCAATCTGAATCTTGATACCTTGTTTCTCTGGTTCGCTCACTTCTTGATCCAGGAAACGCAGTTCCATTCATTGTCGAAACAGTTTTAATTCAGATGCTTTGTCCAATCCTTCCAATCTATAACTGGATATCTGAAAGCCATTGTCTTAATGATCCTGGAAATACTCAGCAGGTCTGGCAATATCTGTGGAGAGAGAGCAGAGTTAATGTTTCGGCTCAATGACCCTTCTTCGGAACTGGCAAATATTAGAAATGTCAAAGGTTATAAGCAAGTAAAGCGGGGGTGGGGCAAGAGATAACAAAGGAGAAGGTATGGATTGGACAAGGCCACAGAATAGCTGACCAGAAGGTCATGGAGCAAAGGCAAACAATATGTTAATGGTGTGTTGAAAGACAAAGCATTAGTACAGATAGGGTGTTAACGGACTGAAAATTGAACAGGAGCAAGTACAAACATGAAAAAAAACAGTGGGTAAGCAAACTGAACAAACTAAGATGTAATAAAATAAACATACAAAAAAAATGTAAAAAAGAAAAAAATAACTAAAAATGAAAGTAAAATGGGGGGCCCGTCATGCTCTGAAATTATTGAACTCAGTGTTCAGTCCAGCAGGCTGTAGTGTGCCTAATCGATAAATGAGATGCTGTTCCTCGAGCTTGCATTGATGTTCACTGGAACACTGCAGCAAGCCCAGGATAGAGATGTGAGCATGAGAGCAGGGGTGTGTGTTGAAATGGCAAGCAACCGGAAGCTCAGGGTCCTGCTTGCAGACTGAGCGGAGGTGTTCCGCAAAGCGGTCACCCAGTCTGTGTTTGGTCTCCCCAATGTAGGGGAGACCACATTGTGAGCAGCGAATACAGTATACTACATTGAAAGAAGTACAAGTAAATTGCTGCTTCACCTGAAAGGAGTGTTTGGGGCCTGGGATAGAGAGGAGAGAGGAGGTAAATGGGCAGGTATTACACCTCCTGCGATTTCAGGGGAAGGTGCCATGGGAAGGGGACGAGGTGGTGGGGGTAATGGAGGAGTGGACCAGGGTGTTGCGGAGGAAACAATCCCTTTGGAATGCTGACAGGGAAAGGGAGGGGAAGATACGTTTGGTAGTAGCATCAGGCTAGAGGTGGCGGAAATGGCGGAGGATGATCCTTTGGATATGGAGGCTGATGGGGTGGAAAGTGAGGACAAGGGGAACCCTGTCACGGTTCTGGGAGGGGGGGAAGGGGTAAGGGTAGAGGTGCGGGAAATGGGCCATACACGGTTGAGGGCTCTGTCAAAAACAGTGGGGGGGAAGCCTCAGTTGAGGAAAAAGGAAGACATATCAGAAGCGCTGACATGGAAGGTAGCATCATCAGAGCAGATGCATCGGAGATGCAGAAACTGGGAGAATGGAATGGAGTCTTTACAGGGGGCAGGGTGTGAAGAAGTGTAGTAGAGGTAGCTGTGGGAGTTGGGGGGCTTATAATGGATATTAGTAGACAACCTATCCCCAGAGATGGAGACAGAGAAGTCGAGGAAGGGAAGGGAAGTTTCGGAGATGGACCATGTGAAGGTGAGAGAAGGGTGGAAATTGGAAGCAAAGTTGATAAAGTTTTCCAGTTCGGGGCGGGAGCAGGAAACGGCACCGATACAGTCATCAATGTACTGGAAAAAGAGTTGGGGGAGGGGGCCTGAGTAGGACTGAAACAAAGAATGCTCGACATATCCCACAAAAAGATAGGCATAACTAGGACCCATGTGGGTACCCATAGCAACACCTTTTACTTGAAGGAAGTGAGTGGAGTTGAAGGAGAAGTTGTTCAATGTGAGAACAAGTTCAGCCAGGCGGAGGAGGGTGGTGATGGATGGGGACTGGTTGGGCCTCTGTTCAAGGAAGAAGCGGAGAGCCCTCAAACCGTCCTGGTGGGGGATGGAGGATTTAGTTATTTTTTTCTTTTTTACATTTTTTTAAGAGTGTGGCTACTTTTAAAAAACATAGAGAGCAGTTCTTTGTTTGTAGCCAGCTGCAGCTTGCAGTACCAGCAGCTGCCACAAGCAGCCTTTCTCACTGTGCTTTGGACCTCCATTAGCGCTGTTGAATTCTTCCCTCTCTTTTCAGCCCATGAAGCAAAAAAAGGGCAAACTAAAACAGTACTGACTTCAGCTCCTGCTTTTCAAATTTTTTGAGCCACTGCCAGATTAGTTGAAAGCTCTGATCCCCTGGCAAATTGCCTACTGTACTCACAGAGTTTCAATACCTCCCAGGGTCCTGTTTCTGGTCCTAGATCACTGCACTGTTGTGGGGTCTCCTGCCAGTTGCTCTCCAGGATCTTCAGCCACTCCAGGTAAGCAACTGGCTGTTCTTTGCTCTCTCTTCATGTGTTCTTCAGAAAAAAATCAAACATTGCCATGATGTAAGATTTGGTGGTTTTCAGAAAAATATATCCCACACATTGCCACCATGTAATATTACTTGTTCCTTTGATATGTGAACTATTGTAAGACTCACAGGACTACAAGCAATATTCAAACAAAATGTGGAATTTTATTATAATTTAACTAAAACATATATATATATATATATATATATATACACACACAAACAGTTACTGCACAAGCCACAACTAAAAACGTCTCACTCTGTCAGGTTACTCCCACAACTCCCTGGTCATGTATGACATGACATCAATTCCTCAGGTGACCTTCTTCAGGTGGTCTGCTCTTAAGGTCATTCCACAACATCCTCCTGTCCACCTTCTGCACCAAAGACTCCAGTACTGCATCAGAGAAACTTGGGGCACACGTTCTGGCTTTTTGCACCATTTCCATTCATCCTTCTGCTCAGAATCTCTGTTTGAACCAGGTCCAGCGCCTGCCAGAATGCACCTTGCCTTTAAGAGGTGTAGATTGGATTTAAGTAGTGCAGGCTAGTTTTAAGTGTTTCTAGCCTTGTACAGGCTTGAGCACTTGCTAAGGCATGCAACCACTCAGCAGCACACTGAGTGCAGGGCTGCACGCCACTATCATTATGATTCACAGGCAGCACCAAGTTTGTGTACTACCTGCATAGCTATGAACAGGAGTGGGTTAATCACGCCTCACAATCTTAGATTTTATTGTGCACAAATGATTTGCCATATATAGTCACACAGCAAAAGTAACTGTATGCCCAAAGATTAATTTATATACTAGACACTGGGACATCAATAGCTGTATGATAATTCACTACATGAATAAAAATTCTTCCTCTTCCTTTCTTAATCTTCTGCTGATTAAGAATGATTAAAGCAAGTTTATGGTTAGATTCCAAAAATAAACATACTGGGAAACATTGATAATTGTAGTGAAATCATTAATGTATTTTTTAATAATCACATTTACAATGTTGCTGCAAAAGAAAAGAATGTTTTCCTAACTTTAGAGCTGCAAATTACTCTTGGTGATGCACATAAATGTATAAAAACTTTATATGCTTGTACCAAATTCTTCTGTCTGCCATTTTAATGGAAGCTTTGAACTATCCTAAATAAAACATGGAAATGTTCATATGTTTGCATTGGCAATAGTAATTTCTAGCCTTATACCTGCCGCTTAACCTGTGCAACTGAACTGCAATGAAATCTCGATTTGCTGCACTCCCATTATCTGCAATAATTTTGATGACTGTTGGAGCTAGATTTGCAGAAGTCAGTTAAAATAGAATTTGGTTCCAATTATTTTTTCACAACCTCTGGCATCAGTAGGATAAGTAGTTGTCTTAATGTCCAATACCTGGTAAAATTCATTACCTATGAAGACTTTTTGCATCAGGCATGAGAGTCATAGCTGCAGGTTACATTGCTAGCATTTTTTTTTCAAGAATATCTGATCTTTAAGTGGGAAAAGGTGAGTCTTGTGTGTACATAATGGAAATTTGATTATATTGTTTAAATAAACCAATCAGAAGTTTCACAGGTTGTGAAATTATAAAGTTATGCCATGGGATGCTAGGATACAAATACTAAACAAATCTACCTGAAATACCTATTTTAGTGGAGGTGTTACTTGTTACAAAGATTGGTTAGTACTTTCAGTATAATAGCGAAGAGAGGAATTTCAGAAAAGCTCATCAAGCATTTTTCTGCTGGTATCCCATTGCACAATTTCAAGTCTACTGTATCGCAATAAGGAGACTCGATTATCTGCCAGTTTCCATTATCCCCCAATGGATCCTCCACTTCACTTTTTCTTCTTTATTTGCTAGACAAACCTCAATTTTAGTGATTTCACCCAGCAAGAACTAAGACCCAGCAAGTTTAAGGGAATTACTTGTTCTTTTTATCAAGAAGAAGAAATACTGCTAACTGCTCTGTTTGAATCACTGGGTGACTGTCATGTGACAAACCCCTCTCCATCTGTGGTTTTAAACTTGTGTTTCTCTGCAGCAGAGGAGAAGCTTCTGGACTCTGACACGTGCAGACCCTAAGTGGGGGTTTCTCTCTGTCTCTCTCCATTTCAGCTGATAAGCTTCAAACTCTGCCAGTTGACTGATCACTTTTGCATACTCCGGCGACAATCAGAAACCTTGTTGGAGGAAATCATCCGTATCACTGTCTCCAAGAGACCCACTGAACGAGTCATCTACCTCTTCAATCTAAAAGCTTCAAGACCACCAAATTTAGCTAGAAGGCAGCTGACTCACCAAACCTCACAGACTGTATACCCCTTTTTTCTATGGACTCTAACTCAACCAATCTACCTTTCCCCACTCTCTAACCTATTTGCGTGTGTGTAAACCTCCAGTGTGTGTGTGTGAGTGAAAGTTGGTGCATAGTTTATTATTTTCATTAGTTCGATTTAGGTACAATGAAGTAAACCTCTTTCTTTGTTAAACTCAAGAAACTGTCCTATTGGTTCTTGTTATGATCATAGCAAGTAAGTAATCAAACACCTACTGAATTGGCCAGTACATCCACTTTAAGAAAGAATTAAACCTGTTCTGGTCAAACAAGGAGAGGAAAAAGAAGGAAACCTTTTGACCCTTCCTCATTTGACCATAACAAATGCCTTTTCAGATATTGGATCAAAATTAGTCTCTTAACAAACTCATCATATTTAAAAGCCATGCTCGATGGTGCAGCAGAGCTCTGTTATGAATCACCAGATGTCCTGCCCTTTTACTACTTTTTCTGATACCAGGTGATGATTGAGTCTGTGTTGTGTTTTATTTAAAGAGAGAACCTGAGGAATAGCTCTTAATATATAAACCTATGCAGACACTGTAGAACTGTCTTGTTCGTTGTGTTTATTCTCAATAGGGAAACTCCACTAGTGTAATTTTTTAAAAACATACCTGCATAATTTTTCCACTTAAATTTAAAAGGTTGTCCAGAGTGGACAGAAGGGAGAATAAATAATAATGTGAGGTTGAATTTAGTAACCATTCTATCTCCAGTTTACACAGAAAGATGTCCTAATTGACAACAGTATAAAACTTTATATGCTGTCACCTAATCTGACACTGGAGCTGACCTCTGATATACACAGTGGCAGCAACAGTTTAAACTGTTGAATGTCTGTAGGCTGTAGCCAACTAAAATTTCTTAATGACAAATATTAACAAACCTTAAAAGACTTCAAAGCAATTACTTCTATTTTTTAAACTTTAAAAATAACATGTTATAGGATCATGCATTCTTGAATAATCAATCGCCATTTGTTGCCACTTGGCGACTGCATTGTGCATTTATCCAGTGTCTTCTCAGCATCAATCTACATGTCATCACTAAACCGATCAGATATAATTGATAGGCACTGGAGCAGTCAAACAAAAAGCAAAATATTGTGGACGCTGAAGATCTGAAATAAAAACAGAATATACTGGAAACTCCCAGCAGCTCAGGAAGCATCTATGGAGAGAAAAACAAGTTAATGGGAGTGAAATTGGTCTTGGGCAGTCGTATATACTAGGTGACAGTGAATCAGCTGATAGTTTACTGATTTCATTTTCTATTGACTTTGGGTGGATTGTAAAACGGGGCTGCTGATTTGCTATCACCCGATTTGCACTTTAACCCAGGAACAATTTCACCCCCAACATTTCAGCTCTTGTGATAATTTAATAGAGGGATTCAGATAATGTCATAAACTATGACCATGAAGCTTGATGCGTTTCAGATATCTGGACCATTGGGCTCTCTTCAGGGACAGATGGGACCTGTACAAGAAGGACGGGTTGCATCTAAAAGGGAAGGGTACTAATATCTTGACTGCAAGGTTTGCTAGCGTCACTCGAGAGGGTTTAAACTAGTGTGGCAGGGGGGCAGGAACCAGAGCAGTAGGACAGCTAGTGAAGTAAATGAGGAGGACATAGTAAATAAGGCCAGTAGGACTAAGAGGAAGATCAGGCAGGGAGATGTTGTTGAGCACAGCGGGACTGGTGGTCTGAAGTGCATTTGTTTCAATGCGAGAAGTATAACAGGTAAGGCAGATAAACTTAGAGCTTGGATTAGTACTTGGAACTATGATGTTGTTGCTATTACAGAGACTTGGTTGAGGGAAGGGCAGGATTGGCAGCTAAATGTTCCAGGCTTCAGAAGCTTCAGGCAGAATAGAGGGGGATGTAAAAGGGGTGGGGGAGTTGCATTACTGGTTAAGGAGAATATCACAGCTGTACTGCGGGAGGACACTTCAGAGGGGTCATGCAGCAAGGCAATATGGGTGGAGCTCAGGAATAGGAAGGGTGCAGTCACGATGTTGGGGGTTTAGTACAGGCCTCCCAACAGCCAGCGGGAGGTAGAGGAGCAGATATGTAGACAGACTTTGGAAAGATGTAAAGGTAACAGGGTTGAAGTGGTGGGTGATTTTAACTTCCCCAATATTGACTGGGACTCACTTAGTGCTAGGGGCTTGGATCGGGCAGAATTTGTGAGGAGCATCCAGGAGGGCTTCTTGAAACAATATGTAGATAGTCCAACTAGGGATGGGGCCATTCTAGACCTCGTATTGGGGAATGAGCCCGGCCAGGTGGTCGAAGTTTCAGTGGGGGAGCATTTCGGGAGCAGTGACCATAATTCCATAAGTTTTAAGGTACTTGTGGATAAGGATAAGAGTAGTCCTCGGGTGAAGGTGCTAAATTGGGGGAAGGATAATTATAACAATATTAGGCAGGAACTGAAGAATTTAAATTGGGGGCGGATGTTTGAGGGTAAATCAACATCTGACATGTGGGAGTCTTTCAAACGTCAGCTGATTAGAATCCAGGACCAGCATGTTCCTGTGAGGAAGAAAGACAAGTTTGGCAAGGTTCGGGAAGCTTGGATAACACGGGGTATTGTGAGCCTAGTCAAAAAGAAAAAAGAAGCATTTGTAAGGGCTGGAAGGCTAGGAACAGATGAAGCACTTGAGGAATATAAAGACAGTAGGAAGGAACTTAAGCAAGGAGTTAGGAGGGCTAAAAGGGGTCATGAAAAGTCATTGGCAAACAGGATTAAGGAAAATCCCAAGGCTTTTTATCCATATATAAAGAGCAAGAGGGTAACCAGGGAAAGGGTTGGTCCACTCAAGGACAGAGATGGGAATCAATGCATGGAGCCAGAGGAAATGGGTGAGGTGCTAAATGAGTACTTTGCATCCGTATTCACCAAGGAGAAGGACATGGTGGATGATGATCCTAGGGAAGGGAGTGCAGATAGTCTCAGTCATCTCATTATCAAAAAGGAGGAGGTGTTGGGTGTCTTGCAAAGCATTAAGGTAGATAAGTCCCCAGGGCCTGATGGGATCTACCCCAGAATACTGAGGGAGGCAAGGGAAGAAATTGCTGGGGCCTTGACAGAAATCTTTGCATCCTCATTGGCTACAGGTGAGGTCCCAGAGGACTGGAGAATAGCCAATGTTGTTCCTTTGTTTAAGAAGGGTGGTAAGGATAATCAAGGAAATTATATGCCGGTGAGCCTTACGTCAGTGGTAGGGAAACTATTAGAGAGGATTCTTCGGGACAGGGTTTACTCCCATTTGGAAACGAACAAACTTATTAGCGAGAGACAGCATGGTTTTGTGAAGGGGAGGTCGTGTCTTACTAATTTGATTGAGTTTTTTGAGGAAGTGACGAAGATGATTGATGAGGGAAGGGCGGTGGATGTTGTCTATATGGACTTTAGTAAAGTCTTTGACACGGTCCCGCATGGCAGACTGGTGCAAAAGGTGAAGTCACACGGGATCAGAGGTGAGCTGGCAAGATGGATACAGAACTGGCTCAGTCACAGAAGACAGAGGGTAACAGTGGATGGGTGTTTTTCTGAATGGAGGGATGTGACTAGTGGTGTTCCGCAGGGATCAGTGCTGGGACCTTTGCTGTTTGTAGTATATATAAATGATTTCGAGGAAAATGTAGCTGGTCTGATTAGTAAGTTTGCGGACGACACAAAGGTTGGTTGAGTTGCGGATTATGATGAGGATTGTCAGAGGATACAGCAGGATATAGATCGGTTGGAGACTTGGGCGGAGAAATGGCAGATGGAGTTTAATCCGGACAAATGTGTGGTAATGCATTTTGGAAGATCTAATGCAGGTGGGAGGTATACAGTAAATGGCAGAACCCTTAGGAGAATTGACAGGCAGAGAGATCTGGACGTACAGGTCCACAGGTCACTGAAAGTGGCAACGCAGGTGGATAAGGTAGTCAAGAAGGAATATGGCATGCTTGCCTTCATCGGTCGGGGCATAGAGTATAAAAATTGGCAAGTCATGTTGCAGCTGTACAGAACCTTAGTTAGACCACACTTAGAATATTGCGGCAATTCTGGTCGCCACACTATCAGAAGGACGTGGAGGCTTTGGAGAGGGTACAGAGCAGGTTTACCAGGATGTTGCCTGGTCTGGAGGGCATTAGCTATGAGGAGAGGTTGGAAAAACTCAGATTGTTTTCACTGGAACGACGGAGGTGGAGGGGCGACATGATAGAGGTTTACAAAGTTATGAGTGGCATGGACAGAGTGGATAGTCAGAAGCTTTTTCCCAGGGTGGAAGAGTCAGTTACTCGGGGACATAGGTTGAAGGTGCGAGGGGCAAAGCTTAGAGGGGATGTGCGAGGCAAGTTTTCTACACAGAGGGTGGTGAGTGCCGGGGGAGGTTGTGGAAGCAGATACGATAGCGACGTTTAAGAGACATCTTGACAAATATATGAATAGGAAGGGAATAGAGGGATATGGGCCCTGGAATTGCAGGAGGTGTTAGTTTCGGCAGGCATCAAGATCGGCGCAGGCTTGGAGGGCCGAATGGCCTGTTCCTGTGCTGTACTGTTCTTTGTTCTTGTTTATAATCATTATCTGAATTTGAGATTAAACCATGGGCTTAAACTAATTCGATGCTGTCAAATATTTATTTTATTGAGTATAAGTATTCTTGGTTGATTTTGTGTGCTTATTAAGTTGAGGAATATCAATGAAGCACATGAACTGTTGCATCCAGTATCACCAGTAATCAGGTAGGTGGCATGGTAGTCTGGTGCAAAACAAATGTATTGAGGCTTCTACCAGACCATACCACATTCACTTGTATCATTCTATCCCTAACTATATATTATTGGAATTAATACATTTTCTATTGTTACATGCAATGAGGTTGCTACTAGATACCATGATGACCAATTGTGCCATGAAAAGGCTCAGTAATTTTGGAAAGGCTGTCATCTGGTAATGATCCTGTGCTCTCTATTGCTGTTGCTTCGTTTCCATGGGAAAAGTAAATAAAGTATTTTCCTTGCAAAAGATAACTTTGGCCACTTCTTTCATGTATTTGTGGATCAGAGGTAACTCGGAAGGTAAAATTTGGTTATGCAAAATTTCAATATTGTGTTGATCTTTACAGCTGCAGGGCTCATCCTGTGGTAGATCTTGTTTTCAGGATGGGTCAAGGAGATGGCAGAACTCCATAACAGCCTCCCTCATGCAGCATAGATGGTGAAGGCATTTAGCTTCAGACATTCCCAAGTCGGTGTGCTCAAATCTAAAGACTTGGCATTGGGACAAGTTCACAGAAGCACCAGATAACTGACGTCCAATGGCATCTACCTTTATTCCCTTTGGATAAACTATTCTCATTCGCCCAAATCCATTACTGTCATTGGAATGTCCATTGCAGTTCCCATGCTGAACGTTGTAATTCCTGCAAATGAAGCAGTTGCTGTTGGCAACAGTGACATAAGAAAGTGCAAAAGGGGTCCTGTAATTATTAAAAACCAGCATCAAGTAATACACCAAAGATTCAGCAATGTGAAAAGCAAAACAAAATCTTAAAATTTGGTACTATACTGTCAATCTCACCTTTGAGAGCCAAACTCCCAAGGGCCAGAACATGAAATCCCAACAGTACCTATTTTAAAAGACAAGTAGGACGAAAGAGCAAACAGATGAAAAAGAAAGCTGATTTTAGCATGGGACCAATATACATATAACTGACTAAGGTGAAAGGTATAATGAGGCTCTCAAATGCTCTGTGCAAGACCTCATTATATTGCAAAA
Organism: Heterodontus francisci; assembly: GCF_036365525.1. Classification (NCBI taxonomy): domain Eukaryota; kingdom Metazoa; phylum Chordata; class Chondrichthyes; order Heterodontiformes; family Heterodontidae; genus Heterodontus; species Heterodontus francisci. The sequence continues at coordinate 122,268,213 of NC_090374.1, forward strand.
GGATGCAGATCATTGAATTTGATCACTTCAAATCGAGCATGTGGGACTGGATGTGCAATTCAGTGTGGCACGTTCCTGGGATCTAAAGATGTGCTCTATGAGTACATCATTGCTGAATCAGTGCTTACGTGATTGACCAACCAATGTTCATCTCGAAGTTTGCACAAACACACAATAATATGGGGTTATACACCTGAAACGTTAACCCTACCGTCTTCTCACCACGGATGCTGCATGACTTGCTGGGCATTATCTACTTTTATTTCCAAGGACTGGAGAATCTTTTTGTGATTTTCTTTTTAGACAGAATATATACACCCTTCCATAAGTCTTCTCTTATTCATTCATGGGATGTGGGTGTCACTGGTAAGGCCAGCATTTATTACACGACACTAGTTGCCCTTGAGAAGGTGGTGGTGAGCTGCCTTATTGAACTGTTGCAGTCTATGTGGTGTAGGTACACCCACAGTTCTGTTACATAGGGAGTTCCAGAATTTTGAACCAGCAACGAGGAGGGAACAGCAATATTCTTCCAAGTCAGGATAATGTGGAACTAGGGGCTGAATTTAGTGACCTCGTCGCAGGTCCTGGTAGCAGACCCGGAAGTGGGCACCGTCTCCGCTCATCATGTGTGTGGCGAGCCCACTGCAATCACGCAGTGGGCAGCCAATTACAGTAATGGAGGTGCCAGGTGCATCCAATTGTGCAGCGGGGGCAGACTTCAAGGCACAGAATACGTAATCAGCTGACTCCACAGCAGTAGCTGGTACCTTACTGGTCACCCTTGCACAACAACTGAGATCCTGCTCATCCGTAACTGCCACCTGAGACCCTGCTCATGCTTGCACAACACCCGAAACACAGCACTCCCTTGCACAACCCGAGATCCTGCTCACCCCATACTGCCACCTGAGACCAAGCCCATCCATGCAGAGTTCACAGCACTGTAGGCTGATAATGGCCTCTGCTGCCCCCTCTTCTCCAGTGCTGGTCATGGCTGCCTACCTTTCGCGGGACTGAGTCCTCACCTAGTTTCCATCAGCTTTCAAAGGCAGGGTTCCTGCCCATCGTCCACTTAATTCCAAACCCCCATTGAATCGCTTACAATTACATGCAAATGCATTAAAACTAACTGTTCTACAATTTAAATTACACTCCCATCATGTTCGGGCAGCGAGGCTGCCTTGGTGCTTTCCTGCCACTGACTAAATCAGCAACTGACATCACAATGTCGGATTTCAGGGCGGACTTGTCCGATGCTATTCTTTGGCCTCCCCACACCTCCATTCCTACTTCAAACAGCCGCACTAAAGTCAGCACGCTGAGGGGAACTTACAAGTGGCCTGCTGCCCTTGTCCTTCTTGAAAGAAAAAAGAAAAACTTGCATTTATCGAGTGCTTTTCAAGATCGCAGGACATCCCAAAGTGCTTTACAGCCAATGAAGTACTTTTGAAGTGTAGTCACTGCTGTAATTTAGGGAATGTGGCAGCCAATTTGCGCACAGCAAACACCCCAAATTGTAATGTGATAATGACCAGATAATCTGTTTTTGTGATGCTGATTTGGCGGTAGAGGTTTGGAATGTGCTGTTGAAGAAGCCTTGGTGAGTTGCTGCACTGCATCTTGTAGATGGTACACAGTGCAGCCACAGTGTGCCAATGATGACAGGGGTGAACGTTTAAGGCGTCGAGCTTCTTGAGCGTTGTTGGAGCTGCACTCATCCAGGCAAATGAAGACTATTCCATCACACTCTTGACATGCCTTGTAGATTGAGGGAAGACTTTGGGGAAGCAGGAGGTGAGTCATTTGTCACAGAATTCCCAGTCTCTGACTTCTCCTTGTGACCATAGTATTTATATAGCTGGTCCAGTTAAGTTACTGGTCAATGGTGATCCCCAGGTTGTTGATGATAGGGAATTTGGTGATGAATGTCAAGGGGAGAGATGGTTAGATTTTCTCTGGTTGGAGGTGGTCATTGCTTGGCACTTATGTGGCATGAGTGTTACTTGCCACTTATCAGCCCAAACCTGAATGTTGTCCAGATCTTGCTGTGTGCAGGCACAGACAGCTTCATTATCTGATGAGTTGCAAATGAAAATACACACTGTGCGATCATAAGTGAACGTCCCCACTTCTGACCTTATGATGGAGGGGAGGTAATTGAGGGTGAGCAACACGGGTCTCAAACCAGTGTCTTCAACTTAAACAAGGGCAATTACAGAGGCATGAAGAAAGAATTGTCTAAAACAGGCTGGGAAAATAGACTACAGAGGAAGTCAGTAGATGAGCAGTGCAGACTTTTAAGCAGCTATTTCATAACACTCAGCAAATGTTTATTCCGGTCAGAAGGAAGGACTCGAAGGAAATGATGAACCACCCGTGGATAACAAAGGAAGTTAAGGAGAGTATCAAATCAAAAACAAGGGCGTACAATGCGGCGAAAGCTCGTGGTAGGCCAGAGGATTGGGAATGTTTTAGAAAGCAGCAGTGGATGACTAAAAAGCTAATAAAGAGGGAGAAAATTGATTATGAGAGTAAATTGGCAAGAAATATAAAAACAAACAGTAAGAGCTTCTATGATCATATTAAAAGGAAGAGAGTAGCTAAAGTAAGTGTGGGACCCTTAGAGGATGAGACTGGGGAATTAATAACAGGGAACAGGGAAATGGCAGATATTTTAAACCAATATTTTGCATCGGTCTTCACAGTGGAGGACACTATAAGCATCCCAACAATAATAGATGAGCAAGATGTAAATGGGAGGGAGAAACTTGTAACAATCTCTATCACGAGGGAAAAGGTGCTGGACAAACTAATGCGACTAAAGATAGACAAGTCGCCAGGAACTGATGACCTACATCCAAGAGTTTTAAAAGAAGTGGCTGCAGAGATAGTAGAGGCATTGGTCATAATATACCAAAACTCACTGGATTCCGGTCGGGTACCAGTGGATTGGAAAACCGCTAATGTGACGCCCTTATTCAAGAAAGGGGGGAGACAGAAAGCAGGAAACTATAGACCAGTTAGCTTAACATCTATCGTTGGGAAAATGCTAGAGTCCATTATTAAGGAAGAAATAGCAGGACATTTAGAAAAACATAATACAATCAAACAGAGTCAACATGGTTTTATGAAAGGGAAATCATGTTTGACAAATTTGTTAGAGTTCTTTGAGGATATAACAAACAGAGTGGATAAAGGGGAACCGGTAGATGTAGTGTATTTGGATTGTCAGAAGGCGTTTGATAAGGTGCCACATAAAAGGTTATTACACAAAATAGGAGCTCAGGGTATTGGGGGTAATGTGTTGGCATGGATTGAGGATTGGCTAACACACAGAAGGCAATGAGTTGGGATCAATGGGTCTTTTTCAGGTTGGAAAGCCGTAACTAGTGGAGTGCCACAAGGATCGGTCCTAGGACCTCAACTATTTACTATCTATATTAATGACTTGGAGGAAGGGACAGAGTGTGGCGTATCCAAATTTGCTGATGATACAAAAATAGGTGGGAAGGCATGTTGTGATGAGGACACAAAGAATCTGCAAAGGGATATAGATAGGTTAAGTGAGTGGGCAAGAACTTGGCAGATGATGTTCAATGTGGGAAAGTGTGAGGTAATCCACTTTGGTAGGAAGAATAAAAAGGCAGATTATTATTTAGATGGAGAAAGACTACAAAATACTGCAGTACAGAGGGATCTGGGTGTTCTTGTACAGGAAACACAAAAAGTTAGCATGCAGGTGCCGCAGGTAATTAGGAAGGCAAATGGAATTTTGGTCTTTATTGCTAGGGGGTTGGAGTTTAAAAATAAGGAAGTCTTATTACAACTGTACAGGCCACACATGGAGTACTGCATATAGTTTTGGTCCCCGTATTTAAGGAAGGATATACTAGCATTGGAGGCAGTTCAGGAAAGGTTCACTAAGCTTATTCCTGGGATGAAGGGGTTGTCTTATCAAGAATGCCTAAACAGGTTAGGCCTTTATTCATTGGCGTTTAGAAGAATGAGAGGTGATCTTATTGAAACATATAAGATTCTAAGGGGGTTTGACAGGGTAGATGTTGAGAAGATGTTTCCACTGGTGGGGGAATCTCAAACTAGGGGACATAGTTACAGAATAAGGGAGCACACATTTAAAACTGAGATGCGAAGGAATTTCTTCTCTCAGAGGGTGGTGAATCTCTGGAATTCTCTACCTCAGACAGTTGTGGAGGCCAGCTCACTAATTGTATTTAAGAGGAGGTAGATAGATTTTTGAAATATCGGGGAGCCGAGGGTTATGCGGAGCAGGCCCGAAAGAGGAGTTGAGGCCTGGAACAGATCATCCATGATCTTATTGAATGGCGGGGCAGGCTCGAGGGGCTGAATGACCTACTCCTGCTCCTATTTCTTGTGTCCTTGTGTTCTTGTAAAGGTGATTGAACCTAGGACACTATCCTGAGGAACTCCTGCAGTGATATCCTGGAGCTGAGATGATTGACCTCCAACAACCTTAACTATCTTCCTTTGTGCTAGGTATGACTCCAGCCGATGGTGAGTTTTCCCTCTGATTCCCATCGACTTCAGTTTTATTAGGATTGCTAGGTTCCTTTGTTCTTATTATTCAAATTTACTAAATACATTATGCAAAGGAACATTCTAGCAGATTCGATGAAGAATATCATTGATGAATTAAAAAATAAAGTGAAATAAATAGCATTTCTTCAATACCTCTTCTAAAGTTAGTTCTTAGGGTGTTTTGATTTTTGAATGTGAATGTAATTATATTCAGTTATGCCAGTAAGCTGGGAATGTAGCTTTGACTTATTTATTAGTCAAAGCATTTGTAATAGATGTCAAAGGTTACAAGATGATTCTTATTTGCATTCAGTATGTTTTGTTTATTTGTTCTGGTGAATTTAAGAGTATCATCTCTGAATAGTCACTGATCTTCTAGCAGTGTCTTGATGAGGTAAAGAAATGAAGGGGAGATTTCCTGGGGATGTTTTCCTGCCCGTCCGTTGTAATTTTAGGCAGAATTTAGACAGCACTGCTAAGAGGAAGTGGGCTCAGGTGCAGGCACGGGATTAAATCCCCAAAAATTGCTGTCGGGGTGGGAACATGACCCTGTCCTCTTCCAGGTTTGACCCGGGTTGGTTTGCAGGTAAGTTGGGAACCCCCTTGTAGCTGTTGGGAAAGTCATTATAATATGCAAACAGATAATCATCTTTGAATTTAACCCTGCATTCTAGCCTTAACAGCCAGTGCATGGGTTTCCTGCGCACTGTGCATCTCGCCAGGGTCATCGACACGAGTGCTCATCGGGGAGTGACTGTGTACTGAAATTGACATGCTGGAAATGCTTTAAAAACTGAAATCACAAAGCTTGTGGTCCACCACAGTGAAAGGCTTGTGCTTGTAGGATTAATTCTGAGAACCTGGAATCACGACCTTGGGGGTCAATTCAAAATTTATGTAAGTACTTTCAACTGCCTTGGAGTATACTCATCTTCATCTCAATCTCCTTGCTGTCAGCCTTCACTGCAGCATGAGTGCAACTTATGCAGCAGTAGCCTGTACCTCTGATGAACAACAGCAGGAGCAGCCACACCATCTGCAGAAGCGCTAGAAGTAGCAACAACAGCAAGAGCACCAACTGCAGCAACAAACTCACAGCAGTTGCCTTTTCCGCTGCCACATGTTGCTCCACAGGACAGCAGGGATGAACAGGGAGCTGCAGCCCAAACAAAGCAATACTCCAGCATAGGTGTGAGCTTCCTCAACATGACAGAGCAACAGTGCCTCAGGTATTCCCGGCAGGTTGTTGTTGACATCTGCAGCCTCCTGGAAGAAAACCTCTTTCCAAGAAGACCAGGTGGGCGCACAATGCCAGTGGCCATCAAGATCAACACAGTCCCGAATTCCTTCGCCTCCAGCTTCTTCCAGGGTAACATCTCCAAGATCTCACAATTTTCTGCCCATAATTGCATCTCTCAGGTGACAGCTGCTTTGTTTGCCAAGGCCGCCAATTATGTTCACTTGACCACAGACGAGGCGAGTCAAACACAAAGGACTGTCGGCTTCACTGCAGTGGCTGGTGTAGGGAGTCATTGACTGCACACATGTGGTGATCAAGGCACCCTCAGTTCAGCCTGGGGTCTTCATTAATCACAAAGAATTCTACTTCCTCGGTGTTCAGATAGTCTGTGACCACCGGCAGGTGATCATGTATGTCAGTGTAAGATATCCTGGAGCTGCCATGATTCATTCATTCTGCGGTAGTCACATCTCTCTCAGGTTTACGCTCCTCCACACAGCCTCAGCAGCTGGCTCCTTGGAGACAAAGGCTACAAAGACCTGGCTGATAGCTCCTGTATGAAACCCTATCAGTGAACCAGGGGAGAGATACAACAGGAGCCACATAACACCAGGGCAATAATAGAATAAGCTGAAGGTTGCTGAAGATGCGTTTCAGATCTGGAGCTGCCTTGCAGTACATTCCACCAAGGGTCTTCAGAATGGTTGTGATCTTCTGTGCTCTTCACAACATCGCACTGCAGAGAGGAGTGGGGCTGCAGTCAGAGGGTGGTGCAGACTGCCTGGCAACCTCCTCCTCTGAGGAAGAGGAGGGGGGCGGAGAGGAGAAGGATACTGATGTGGCCATGGTACCCGCAGCTGCACACGTGTCTGCCAGAGAAGCCTGCAATGGAGTCATCCAGGCACACTTCATTTAATATGTGTGCGTGAGGTCATCTGAGAGTTCCATTAGAAACCCTATGCCCTCACCCTCCCCCAACCAACACACACTTCATTATAACAGTAAACCAGCCAACCATCACATTCACACCCACTCTTCCTCTTAAAGGCTGATCAGACCATTCACCTGAAAGCAACTGTCCGTGGCGAGTGGGAATGCAACAAAGTAGAGGCCGTGAGAATGAGGAGTTCAGATAAAGTCTTTCATTCAGTACCACTCCATTAACTTTGGTATAAGCACCCTTATGCAACTAATTAAGTATTTCCTATCATACACCTTCCCTTTTGTTCTTCTTCCCCGCTCCCCTTTTTCACTTGCTCAAAACCTATTACATTTCTAACCTTTGCCAGTTCTGATGAAAGGTCTCAGACCTGAAACGTTAATCCTGTTTCTGTCTCCACAGATGCTGCCAGACCTGCTGAGTATTTCCAGCACTTTCTGTTTTTATTTCAGATTTCCAGCACCCGCAGTATTTTGCTTTTATTTTAATGCTTAATTCATTGCTATTTCTCTTCCAGAATTGCCTATCTTGAAGAAGTTTTGCTCTTCTCTCCAACAGGATTTCCATTTGTCCCTTTTACCTTGTTCACCTTCGTTGCTTTCTATTTCCCTCCTGGTGTCTGCCAAACCTCATCTTCTCAGCCACATCTCCTTCCTCAGTGACTGTCTGCAGCTCCAACTTATTCCACGTGGATTCCAACTGAAGTTCCATCCTTCGTGTTTCAAATCCACCCAGGATTACATGTATCTCCGAGACATGCAACATCCCACGGACTGCTGTTCCCACCGCATCCTGAGATCCAACTCAGTGCCATGTGTCGGCACATGTACACACACGATCTCTCTTTCCAGAAGCATCGACTCACACTATCTCAAAGTTGTCCTGCTCCGCAGTTTCATTTTATCCTTCGTCTTATCTGACACATTAACAAAAAACTTGTTCTTTTCCTTTCAGGTGTTAAGGAACGCAAGCTTCAGCAGCTTATGGGAACCAACGCCCCTCAGATCTTTCTTCCCCTTAACTTCCCTCTGACCCCATCCCTTCTTCTAATCTCACCCCTTGCCGTGTATTCACCATACTCTCAGACCTTTCTGACACTGAACAAACTGTACTTAACAAATGATTCAGTTTTATCCCTTACACCCCCACCTTGGCATGATGTTAAACTCTTCTTCTGTCACCTTCATCTCCGGGCTCACCTCTTTGGCCAGGAGTCCTCCCCACAACTAGCAGATTCCTTCACCCGCCTCCAGTATTCTCCCTCCACATGGACTCCTCCATCTGGCCTTTTACCCGCTCTTGATCTTTTCATTGAGAACTGTCAGTGTTACATCAGCCATCTTAATTTCTCTGCTCCCCTCATTCACTCTAACCTGTCTGCCTCAGAGCTTGCTGCACTCCGTTCTCTCAGGCCTAACCCTGAAGTTGTGATCAAACCTACTGACAAGGGTGGTGCTGTTGTTGTCTGGCATACCGATCTCTACCTTGCAGAAGCTGAGCGCCAACTCTCAGACACTTCTTCCTCCCTCCCCCTGGACCATGACCCCACCACTGAACATCAAGCCACTATCTCCAGGGCAATCACTGACCTCATCTCCTCTGGAGATCTTCCCTCTACAGCTACCCACTTCATGGTCCCGGAACACCGGACAGCTTGCTTTTACCTCCTTCCCAAAATCCACAAACATGACTATCCCGGTAGACCCATCATTTCAGCCTGTTCCTGTCCTACGGAACTTATTTCTTCCTATCTTGACTCTATTTTTTCTCCCCTGGTCCAGTCTCTTCCCACCTATATCCGTGACTCATTTGACACCCTATGTCATTGCGACAATTTCCAATTTCCTGGCTCTAACCGCCTCCTCTTCACTATGGACGTCCAATCTCTGTACACCTCCATCCCCTACCAGGATGGTCTGAGGGTCTCCACTACTTCCTTGAACCGAGGCCCAACCAGTCCCCATCTACTACCACCACCCTCTTCCGCCTGGCTGAACTTGTTCTCACTTTGAACAACTTCTCCTATAACTCCACTCACTTCCTCCAAATAAAAGGTGTTGCTTTGGGTACCCTCATGGGTCCTAGTTATATCTGTTGTTATGACCAGGTGAGAAAGGGGTCTAGGGGATCCCTCTCAGCCTTTTCCTGGTTTGACCGGAACAGAGTTTAATTTTTAAAACCCTGTGTTTCTAGCTTCCCCTTCAGTGAATCCTTGTTCACTGCTCTCCGATTGTAATGGCAAAGAAATCATCCAGACAGGTTTTCTTAAATTTAAACAAGAAAGGTGTAAGCTTATTTACCTTAAAACTGTAATTTGGTTAAAACTACTAAAAATACGTGACGCGACCACGCTAGCATGCATACGTAATCAACATACATGAGGATAGAGACAGAAAAGGAGAAAGAATCAAGGGGAAAGGTTGGAAGCAGTAGCTGGAGTTCATTTACTGTCTTTTGAGCTCGGTGTAAAACCTTTGATTGCTGTTAAATCTTGCCATCTCGTTGGAGCCCAAAGCACTCTTTCAAACTTGTTTTGATGGTTTTCTACCTTGGCTTAGTTTCTTCCGTGGGTCCCCGTCTTTGCATGAGATGGAGAGACAGCGAGATGGGGAGATGCTGTCTTCCTTCAAGTTCAGTTGCAGTCTGACCCAAACTGCTCTGTGAACACAATTCAAACCAAACCTGGGCCAGCAGGCCAGTCATGTGACTAGCTTCTTTTCCTGAAACAACCTGCCCAGTGAGTTTTGTGGATTCTTTCTATCTTAGTAGACATCCTCAGTAGGGGGCTGGAATGCTGGCTTTCACACAGTCAATGTCTTATGATCAAAATCCATTTGGTTAATTAAATCAGGGAGCAGTTCCATTGTGTTCTGTAGGCAACTGTCTCTTAGAATCCAAATGTTTCCAGCCACTGTCCTGTTAGAATGCAGGTGCAGCCATGTTTTCAGTCCAATATGAGTTTAAAAATTAATGTTCCATCTGACAAAATTAACATGCCTCCTTCTTGGTAAGTGGGGTTTTCATCACATCTCCACATCCAGTGGAATGAAATGCGATTTTAGAAGAGCATTTCTTTAAAAAGAATAGAGAGAAGAATAAGTACAGCATTCAGAAATCCTAAAAATTGTTACAGCCTGTCAGTCGTTTGTAGCAGTGCTGCTTTAAACTGCCCTTTTTGGCATCCCAGTTAACATGTGATTTTTGGGGAAATTTTTCAGTTTGCACATTTCTATGAGTACCCAGGGTGTCTTTGTTCCTGTTGAGATCTGCAGGGGGAGGGGAAGATTTAATTAGCCCTAAATTGGGTTCTGTTCAGGAGAGTCAGTAGCGGATGGATCCATTCTGAACTCTCTTTCAGTGCTTTGATGAGTCATGCTAGGGCTTTTCACCTTAGGGGATGGTTGAAACATTGAAACATAGAAAAATAGGAGCAGGGGTAGGCCATTCGGCCCTTCGAGCCTGCTCCACCATTCAATACGATCATGGCTGATCATCCAAACTCAGCAACCTATTCCTGCTTTCTCCCTGTATCCCTTGAGTCCATTAACCCTAAGAACTATATCTAACTCTTTCTTGAATATATTTAATGATTTGGCCTCAACTGCCTTCCCTGGTAAAGAATTCCAAAGGTTCACCACTCTCTGGGTGAAGAAACCTCTCCTCATCTCAGTCCTAAATGGCTTACACCTTATCCTTAGACTGTGACCCCTGGTCCCGGACTCCCCCACCATCGGGAACATCCTTCCTGCATCTAGTCTGTCCAGTCCTGTTAGAATTTTGTAGGTTTCTATGAGATCCCCTCTCATTCTTCTAAACTCTAGTGAATACAAGCCTAATTGACCCAATCTCTCTTCATACATCAGTCCTGCCATCTCAGGAATCAGTCTGGTGAACCTTCGCTACACTCCCTCCATAGCAAGAACATCCTTCCTCAGATAAGGAGACCAAAAATGCACACAATACTCCAGATGTGGTCTCACCAAGGCCTTGTATAATTGCAGCAACACATCCTTGCTCCTGTACTCGAATCCTCTCGCTATGAAGGCCAACATACCATTTGCCTTCTTAACTGCCTGGTGCATTTGCATGCTTACTTTCAGCGACTGGTGCACAAGGACACCCAGGTCTTGCTGCACCTCCCCCTTTCCCAATCTATTGCCATTCAGATAATAATCTGCCTTTCTGTTTTTGCCACCAAAGTGGATAACCTCATATTTATTCACATTATACTGCATCTGCCATGTATTTGCCCACTCACTCAACCTGTCCAAATCACATTGGAGCTTCTCTGCACCCTCCTCACAGCTCACACACCCACCCAGCTTTGTTTCATCTGCCAACTTGGATATATTACATTTAATTATCTCATCTACATCATTAATATATATTGTGAATAGTTGGGGTCCTAGCACTGATTCCTGCTGTACCCCGCTAGTCCTTGCCTGCCACTCGGAAAAAAACCTGTTTATTCCTGCTCTTTGTTTCTTGTCTGCCAACCAGTTCTCTATCCATGTCAGTACCTTACCCCAATCCCATGTGTTTTAATTTTGCACGCTAATCTCTTACGTGGGACCTTACTGAAAGCCTTCTGAAAGTCCAAATAAACCACATCCACTGGTTCTCCCTTATCTATTCTATCAGTTACATCCTCAAAAAGTTCCAGTAGATTTGTCAAGCATGATTTCCCTTTCGTAAATCCATGTTGACTTTATCCAATCCTGTCATTGTTTTCCAAGTGCTCTGCTATTTCATCTTTTATAATGGGCTCTAGCATTTTCCACACCACTGACGACAGGCTAACCGGTCTATAATTCCCTCTACCTCCTTTTTTAAATAGTTACATTAGCTACCCTCCAATCCATTGGAACTGTTCCAGAGTCCATAGAATTTTGAAAAATGACCAGCAATGCATCTACTATTTCTCAGAGCTGCTGAGTATTTCCAGCATTTCTTGTTTTTATTTCAGATTTCCAGCATCCGCAGTATTTTGCTTTTATTATAGATGAGAGCAAACTCATTGGCCAGAACTGCGGCTTGCCCGGCTCTATAAACTTTTTGTTCCTCTACATTTGTCTTTATGGAGAGTGGGAGAGAGTTTTTAAATTCCTTGAGCAAAATGACCTCTCTGAGATTTTCTTAGCTGGGCTGCATTTTAAGGGCCCTCAGCGCTGGTCAAAAGCCAGCTGCTTACTTCTCTCAAACTCAAAGTAAGTTTGATCAGCTTGCTTCTTGAAGGTTCTACATTTTTGGGGATAGGCTTCGGGTACGAGCTTATATGCCCGAGGATAGCATTTTTTGTCAATTCATAATTTAATGAACTCTCATCTGGCAACAGGGAATAAACCTCATGGGCTTTTCCTGTTAACTTGCTTTATAACTGCAGAGTCCAAGCCTCAGCTGGCCACTTTAACTGCCTTGCATGTTTTTCAAAAGATACAAAAAATGCTTCCACGTCTCCCTCATTGAATTTTGGGATCAGTTGAGTAAATTTTAACAGTTCTGTACCCAGCCCTGAAATACAATTCTCCATATTGGCCATGCTTTCACTGGGGTTACTCTGTTGCCCCCTAGTTAACTCAAGCTGCCTCAGCTCACTCTCCTCGCATTCCTTCTGGAAGGTTCTTTCTCTTTCTCTCTCCTCTCTCTCTCCCTCTCCTCTCTTGCTTTATCTCTCTCCTGTCTCTCTCTTTCTCTTGCCTCACTTTCCTTCTGGAAAGTTCTTTCTTTCTCTTCTCTCTCTCTCTTTCTCTTTCCCTGCCTTCTAATTCAAGTTTCCTCTGTTCCAATTGTACCTTTGCCAGCAATACCCTGTCGGAGTCTATTTCTAACCCTGTTTTTGCTTCTTCAGATTTGAGGGAAAAATGGTTGGCCACTAGTCTTAGGAGTTCAGAATTTCTAGCCTTGGCACAGACAGTGATCCCACACTGCTCAGCCATTTTTCTCAACTCTTCCATAGACAGTGCTTTTAACTTATCCCAAGTTACTTCACCCTGGCTTGGGGAGTTATTGGCTTCAGTTGCTGACATGTTGGTATTCAAGCACACACAACCACAAGAAAACCTGTATTGAAATCTTTTCTCTTTTTGATTGGGATTTGACTTCCCACTTCAATTTCTCTTTTGTCTATGGGTTGAATCCGGACGCTAGCCCCCAAATTTCTGTTATGACTAGGTGAGAAAGGGACTAGGAGTTCCCTCTTAGCCTTTTCCTGGTTTGACTGTAACAGGGTTTAATTTTTAAAACCCCGTGTTTTTAGCTTTCCCTCAGTGAATCATTGTTCACTGCTCTCCGATTGTAATGGCAAAGAAATCAACCAGACAGGTTTTCTTAGATTTAAACAAGAAAGGTGTAAGTTTATTTACCTTAAAACTGTAATTTGGTTAAAACCACTAAAAATACTTAATGCAACCATGCTAGCATGCATACACGAAAAACACACACGCAGATAGAGACAGAAAAGGAGAAATAATCAAGGGGGTGGTTGGAAGCAGTAGCTGGAGTTCATTTACTTTTGAGTTCGATGCAAAATCTTTGATTGCAGTTTGATCTTGCCATCTCATTGGAGCCCAATGCACTCTTTCAAACTTGTTTTGATGGTTTTCTGTCTTGGCTTAGTTTCTTCCGTGGGTCCCCATCTTTGCATGAGAGGGAGAGACAGTGAGATGGGGAGATGCTGTCTTCCTTCAAGTTCAGTTGCAGTCTGACCCAAACTGCTCTGTGAACACAATTCAAACCAAACCTGGGCCAGCAGGCCAGTCATGTGACTGGCTTTTTTTCCTGAAACAACCTGCCCAGTGAGTTTTGTGGATTCTTTCAATCTTAGTAGACATCCTCAGTAGGGGGCTGGAATGCTGGCTTTCACACAGTCAATGTCTTATGATCAAAATCCATTTGGTTAATTAAATCAGGGAGCAGTTCCATTGTGTTCTGTAGGCAACTGTCTCTTAGAATCCAAATGTTTCCAGCCACTGTCCTGTTAGAATGCAGGTGCAGCCATGTTTTCAGTCCAATATGAGTTTAAAAATTAATGTTCCATATGACGAAATTAACATGCCTCATTCTTGGCAGGTGGGCTTTTCATTACACTCTCTGTTTGTGGGGTATGTCGAACATTCCTTGTTCCAGTCCTACCCAGGCCCCCTCCCCCAACTCTTTTTCCAGTACATTGATGACAGTATCTCTCCCATTTCCTGTTCCCGCCCCGAACTGGAAAACTTCATCAACTTTGCTTCCAATTTCCACCCTTCTCTCACCTTCACATGGTCCATCTTTGACATTTCCCTTCCCTTCCTCGACTTCTCTGTCTCCATCTCTGGGGTTTGGCTGTCTGCTAATATTCATTATAAGCCCACCGACACCCACAGCTACCTTGACTACACTTTCTCACACCCTGCCCCCTGTAAGAACTCCATTCCATTCTCCCAGTTTCACCAGCTCTGACGCATCTGTTCAGATGATGCAGCCTGCCTCAATAGCGCTTCTGACATGTCTTTCCACCCCACCAGCCTTCACATCCAAAGGATCATCCTCCGCCATTCCTGCCACCTCCAGCATGATGCCACACCAAACACATCTTCCCCTCGCCTGTCAGTATTCCAAAGGGATCATTCCCTCTGCAACACCCTGGTCCACTCCTCCATCACTGCCAACACCTCGTCCCCTTCCCATGGTACCTTCCCATGCAATTGTAGGAGGTGTAATACCTGCCCTTTTATCTCTTCTATCCTCACCATCAAAGGCCCCAAATACTCCTTCCAGGTGAAGCAGTGATTTGCTTGTACCTCTTTCAATTTAGTATACTGTATTCGCTGCTCACAATGCAGTTGCCTCTACATTGGGGAGACCAAACTCAGATTGGGTGACCGCTTTGTGGAACACCTCCTCTCAGTCCGCAGGCATGACCCCGAGCTTCCGGCTGCTTGTCATTTTAATGCACCACCCTGCTCCCATGCTAACATTTCTATCACTGGCCTGCTGCAGTGTTCCAGTGAATCTCAACGCAGATTTGAGGAACAGCACCTCATTTTCTGATTAGGCACCCCACAGTTCACTGGGAAACAGCGAGGTCAGAGCGGGATATAAAGAGCTCAGGAGAGAGAGAGAGAGAGAGAGAGAGAGAACGAGCAAGAGTTCACTGGGAAACAGTGAAATCAGAGCGGGACATAAAGAGCCTGGGAGAGAGAGAGAGAATGAGCAAGAGTTCACCGGGAAACAGCGAGATCAGAGCGGGACATAAAGAGCCCGGGAGAGAGAGAGAGAATGAGCAAGAGTTCACCGGGAAACAGCGAGATCAGAGCGGGACATAAAGAGCCGGGGAGAGAGAGAGAGAATGAGCAAGAGTTCACGGGGAAACAGCGAGATCAGAGCGGGACTAGCTGCTGCTGCTGCTGCTGCCAGTCAGCTGGCATTCAGAAATAAAAATCGAGGCATGTTGTGACATCACAGGGAAGCAGATAAGTGATTGGCCTGGTGTGACTTAGGAGTGACAAACAGCGCGAGAGGGGAGAGAGAACGGCGAGGCACAGGGAGCTAGTCGGTGCGTATCTGGTGGGTATTTTCTTACTTTCTTATTTTCAATTTTCTGCTGATTTTTATTTTTTCTCCAATATTTAAGTCTATCTACTAAGTAGTCGATAGGTGGTTACTCGTTGTTCATTCTATTTATAACCATTTTGTTATGTTTATTTAACTTCCAATTTTAGTGCAGTAAATAAATATACGAGACATGGCAGGGCTGCTCACGCCCATCAAATGCACATCTTGTGCCATATGGAGACTCCAGGACCCTGCCCATGTCCTGA
This sequence comes from Heterodontus francisci, assembly GCF_036365525.1. NCBI lineage: Eukaryota > Metazoa > Chordata > Chondrichthyes > Heterodontiformes > Heterodontidae > Heterodontus > Heterodontus francisci. Next base: position 122,283,754 of record NC_090374.1, read on the forward strand.
AAAGCTACATGTGCAGAAAGTGCCACCAAATGCAAAAACTCGAGCGCCAAATCTCAGAACTTGAGGAGCGATTGGTGTCACTGAGGTGCATTGGTGAGGATGAGAGATACGTGGATAGCAGGTTTCAGGAGGTGGTCACCCACAGCTTAAGAGAGCGCAGGCAGAGAGGGACTAGGTGGCTGCCAAACAGACAAGAAGGACAAGACAGGTAGTGCAGGAGTCCCCGGACGGCATCTCAGTTTCTAATCGGTATTCAGAGTGCAGCAAGCTTCATGACCAGAAAACCATGGGTGGCTCAGTTGTGCAGAGAGGGAGGAGAAAAGACAGGAGAGCAATAGTGGTAAAGGATTCTATAGTTGGGGGAACAGACACGCAATTCCGTGGTCGCAGACGGGATTCCAAGATGGTATGTTGCCTCCCTGGTGCAAGGGTCATGGATATCACTGAGCGGCTACAGAACATTCAGCAGGGCAAGGGTGCACAGCCAGAGGTCGTGGTCCACATTGGTACCAACGATACAGGCAGATAAAAGGGATGAGGTCCTGCAGGCTGTGTTTAGGGAGTTTGGAAAGAGATTAGCAAGCAGGACCTCAAAGGTAGTAATCTCCGGATTATTCCCAAGGCCACATACTAGTGAGTATAAACATAGGAGAATACACCAGATGAATGTGTGGCTGGAGAGATGGTGCAGGAGGGAGGGCTTCAGATTTCTGGGATATTGGGATCGGTTCTGGGGGAGGTGGGACCTGTACAAGCCGGACAGTCTACATCTGAACAGGACCTTGACAAATATCCTCGCAGGAATAAACTAGATTGGCAGGGGGATGGGAACCTGAGGGCAGTTTCAGATAGGACAAATTCAGAGCAGGGAATGGGAGGCAGAAAATTAGCAAGTGAGTCTGAAAGGCAGAAGAAGCAAAGGTTAAAAAGTGTACAGCACAGAAATTTGGCAGTGCTAAAAGATATTTAATTAAATGCAAGGAGCATAGCAAATAAAGCCGATGAGCTGAGGGCACAGAGAGACACATGGCAGCATTGCTATATCATTGCTATAATGGAAACTTGGCTTAAAGAGGGGCAAAAATTGCAGCTCAACATCCCTGGATATAGAGTTTTCAGGCAGGATCGAGAGGGGGATAGAAAAGGAGGGGGTCGAGCATTATTGGTTAAAGAAACAATTACAGCTGTGAGGAGGGATGATATGGTAAATGAATCATCAAAAGAAGCCATATGGGTTGAGCTCTGAAATAAAAAAAGGGGCAGCCACACTACTAGGAGTGTACTGTAGATGCCCTAATATTAAGAGAGAGATAAAAGAACAAATATGTAGCCAGATTTCTGAGTGCAAAAACAATAGGGCAATAATAGTTGGGGATTTCAACTACCCTAATATTAACTGGGATACAAATAGTGTGAAGGGCACAGAGGGCACAAAATTCTTGAACTGCATTCAAGAGAACTTTTTTAGCCAGCACGTAACAAGCCCAACTAGAGGGGATGTAATTCTAGATTTAGTCTCAGGAAATGAAGCTGGGCGAGTGGATGAAGTAGCAGTGGGTGATCATTTTGGAGATAGATACCAAAATACAGTTAGATTTAGCATTATTATGGAAAAGGACAAATATAGAACAGGAGTAAGAGTTCTAAATCGGGGGAAGACAAATTTTACAAAGCTGAGAGGTGATCTGGCGAAAATGGACTGGATACAGTTACTTGAAGGAAAATGCGTGGCAAACCAGTGGGAGGCATTCAAAAGCAAAATACTACGGGCACAATGTAGACATGTCCCCACAAAGAAAAAGGGTGATACTGCCAAATCTAGAGCCCCCTGGTTATCTAGAAGCATACAGGGTAAGATAAAGCAGAAATAGAACGCTTATGACAGTCACAAAATACTTAATACTTTAGAAAGCCGAGAGGCGTGCAGAAAGTTCAGGGCTGAAGTAGAAAACGAAATTAGGAAAGCAAAGAGGGGACATGAAAAAGTATTGGCAGGTAAAATCAAAGAAAACCCAAAGATGTTTTATCAGTACATTAAGAGCAAGAGGATAACTAAGTAAAGGGTAGGACCAATCAGAATGTACAAGGTAACTTATGCAGAAGATGTGGGCAGAGTTCTTAATGAGTACTTTGTCTCTGTCTTCACAAAGGAGAGGGTTGGTGCAGACATTATAGTTAAAGAGGAGTGTGAAATATTAGATACGATAAGCATAATGAGAAAATACTCGAGGGTCTGACATCCTTGAAAGTGGATAAATCACCAGGGCCAGATGGATTGTATCCCAGGCTGTTAAAGGAAGCCAGGGAGGAAATAGCGGATGCTCTGAGTACCATTTTCAAATCCTCAGTGGATACGGGCGAGGTGCCAGAGGATTGGAGATCTGCGAACATTGTACCATTGTTTAAAAAGGGTGCGAGGGATAGGCCAAATAATTATAGGCCGGTCAGTCTGACCTCAGTGGTGGGCAAATTATTAGAATCAATTCTGAGAGATAGAATAAACTGTCACTGAGAAAGGCAAGGATTAATCAGGATGGTCAGCATGGATTTGTTAAGGGAAGGTCGTGTCTTACTAACTCAATTGAATTTTATGAGGAAATAACAAGGAGGATTGATAAGGGTAGTGCAGTGGTAGTGCAGTGGATATTGCCTACATGGATGTTAGTAAGGAATTTGACAAGGTCCCACATGGCAGCCTGGTCAGAAAAGTAAAAGTCCATGGGATACAAGGGAATGTGGCAAGTTGGATCCAAAATTGTCTCAGTGACAAGAAACAAAGGGTAATGGTCGACGGATGTTTTTGTAAATGGAAAGTCGTTTCTAGTGGGGCTGCCAGGGCTCAGTGTTGGCTCCCTTGCTGTTTGTGGTATATATTAATGATAGCCACTGGATACTGCAAAGGCTATGGGCCCGGACAACATCCGGCAATAGTACTGAAGACCTGTGCTCCAGAACTTGCCACGCCCCTAGCCAAGCTATTCCAGTACAGCTACAACACTGGCATCTACCCAGCAATGTGGAAAATTGCCCAGGTATGTCCTGTACACAAAAAGCAGGACAAGTCCAACCTGGCCAATTACCGCCCCATCAGCCTACTCTCAATCATCAGTAAAGTGATGGAAGGTGTCGTCAACAGTGCTATCAAGTGGCACTTGCTTAGCAATAACTTGCTCAGTGACGCTCAGTTTGGGTTCTGCCAGGACCAGTCAGCTCCTGACCTTATTACAGCCTTGGTTCAAACATGGTCAAAAGAGCTGAACTCAAGAGGTGAGGTGAGAGTGACTGCCCTTGATATCAAGGCAGCATTTGACCGAGTATGGCATCAAGGAGCCCTAGCAAAACAGGAGTCAATGGGAATCAAGGGGAAAACTCTCCGCTGGTTGCAGTCATACTGAGCTGAAAGGAAGATGGTTGTGGTTGTCATGGTCAATCATCTCAGCTCCAGGACATCACTGCAGGAGTTCTTCAGGGTAGTGTCCTAGGCCCAACCATCTTCAGCTGCTTCTTCAATGATCTTTGTTCAATCATAAGGTCAGAAGTGGGGATGTTCGCTGATGATTGCACAATGCTCAGCACGTTTCGCGAATCCTCAGATACTGAAGCAGCCTGTGTAGAAATGCAGCAAGACCTGGACAATATCCAGGCTTGGGCTGATATGTGGCAAGTAACATTAGCGCCACACAAGTGCCAAGCAATGACCATCTCCAACTAGAGAGAATCTAACCATCTCCCCTTGACATTCAATGGCATTACGATCACTGAATCTCCCACTATCAACATCCTAGGGGTTACCATTGACCAGAAACTGAACTGGAGTAGCCATATAAATACTGTGGCTACAAGAGCAGGTTAGAGACCAGGAATCCTGTGGCGAGTAAATCACCTCCTGACTTCCCAAAGCCTGTCCACCATCTACAAGGCACAAGTCAGGAGTATGATGGAATACTCTCCACTTGTCTGAATGGGTGCAGCTCCAACAACACTCGAGAAGCACGACATCATCCAGAACAAAGCAGCCCACTTGATTGGCACCCCATCCACAAACATTCACTCCCTCCACCACCGACGCACAGTGACAGCGGTATGTACTGTCTACAAGATGCACTGCAGCACCTTCCAAACCCACGACCTCTACCACCTAGAAGAACAAGGGCAGCAAATGCATAGGACCACCACCTGCAAGTTCCCCTCCAAGTCCCACACCATCCTGACTTGGAACTATATTGCTGTTCCTTCACTGTTGCTGGGTCAAAATCCTGGAACTCCCTTCCTAACAGCACTGTGGGTGTACCTACCCCACATGGACAGCTCACCACCACCATCTCAAGGGCAATTAGGGATGGGCAATAAATGCTGTCCCAGCCAGCGATGCCAACATCCCATGAACGAATAAATAAAAAATAAATAAAATTGGACTTAAATGTGGGAAGCATGATTGGGAAACTTGCAGATGACTCAAAAATTGGCCATGTAGTTGATAGTAAAGAGGATAGCTGTAGACTCCAGAATGATATCAATGGTTTGGTTGACTGGGCAGAAAAGTGGCAAATGGAATTCAATCCAGAGAAAAGCGAGGTAAGTGTGAGACCGAAGTGGCAGCAGGCAGACCTGGGAGGAGGCTGATCCAGTCCGGGACCTGAAAAGGAGAGGGCGGGGCTCGAGGCCCTTACATACCTGGAGACAGGAGTGGCGGCAGGCTCTCTTGCTCTGTCTGTGCCTCTGCGCACTGAGGTTCAAAACAGGAAAAAAAGACTAACAGTGACATCACGGGAAATCTGTAAGCTGATTGGTTGGGTAAGTAACAGCTGTTAGTGGATTTAAATAGCTTAAAAAATAAGGGGAAAGTTCTTTTTTTTGGAAAAAAAAACCTCAACACCTACTGTATAAGTGATAAGGTGAGTACTACTAATGTGGAGTTGCGGATAAAGATGAGGATTGTCAGAGGATACAGCAGGATATAGATCGGTTGGAGACTTTGGCGGAGAAATGGCAGATGGACAAATGTGAGGTAATGCATTTTGGAAGGTCTAATGCAGGTGGGAGGTATACAGTAAATGGCAGAACCCTTAGGAGTATTGACAGGCAGAAAGATCTGGGCGTACAGGTCCACAGGTCACTGAAAGTGACAACACAGGTGGATAAGGTAGTCAAGAAGGCATACGGCATGCTTGCCTTCATCGGTCGGGGCATAGAGTATAAAAATTGGCAAGTCATGTTGCAGCTGTACAGAACCTTAGTTAGGCCACGCTTAGAATATTGCGTGCAATTCTGGTCGTCACACTACTAGAAGGACGTGGAGGCTTTGGAGAGGGTACAGAAGAGGTTTACCAGGATGTTGCCTGGTCTGGAGGGCATTAACTATGAGGAGAGGTTGGAAAAACTCTGATTGTTTTCACTGGAACGATGGAGGTGGAGGGGCGACATGATAGGGGTTTACAAAGTTATGAGCGGCATGGACAGAGTGGATAGTCAGAAGCTTTTTCCCAGGGTGGAAGAGTCAGTTACTAGGGGACATAGGTTTAAGGTGCAAGGGGCAAAGTTTAGAGGGGATGTGCGAGGCAAGTTTTTTACACAGAGGGTAGTGAGTGCCTGGAACTTGCTGCCGGGGGAGGTGGTGGAAGCAGATACGATAGCGACATTTAAGAGGCATCTTGACAATTACATGAATAGGATGGGAATAGATGGATACAGTCCCCAGAAGTGCAGAAGGTTTTAGTTTAGGCAGGCATCAAGATCAGCGCAGGCTTGGAGGGCCGAATGGCCTGTTCCTGTGCTGTACTGTTCTTTGTTCTTTGTGTGTTTTTTAAAATTAGTGTAATTTATGGAGGACTTTAGATTGTCGTGAGTAATGTTTGAAGTCGAACAAGGCCCTGCTGTAATTAGTATTTTCTATAGGAAGTAACTAAGTAATCTAAAGGTAAGTCATGGCAGGAGAGCTCGCACCCGTGATATGCTCCTCCTGCGCTTTGTCGGAAATCAGGGACACTTCCAGTGTCCGTGACGACCATGTGTGCAGTAAGTGTACCCATCGGCAGCTACTGGCTACCTAAATTACGGAGCTGGAGCTGCAGGTGGATTCACTGTGGAGCATCTGTGATGCTGAGAGCATCGTGGATAGCATGTTTAGCGAGGTGGTCACACCGCAACTAATGACTGCACAGGCAGAAAAGGGATGGGTGACCACCAGGTGGAGTAGTAGGCACAGGCCAGTAATGCAGGAGTTCCCTGTGGCCATCCCCCTCTCAAACAGATATATCACTTTGACCACTGTTGGGGGGGGATGGCCTCCCAGGGGAAAGCAGCATCAGCCAAGTTCATGGCACCACAGATGGCTTTGCTGCACAGGAGGGGAGGAAAAAGACTGGGAGAGTCATAATGATAGGAGATTCAATTGTAAGGGGAACAGACAGGCGTTTCTGTGGCCGCAAACGAGACTCCAGGATGGTATGTTGCCTCCCTGGTTCTAGGGTCAAGGCTGTCTTGGAGCAGCTGCAGAATATTCTGAAGGGGGAGGGTGAACAGCCAGTGGTCGTGGTACATGTCGGTACCAATGACATATGTAGAAAAAGGGATGAGGTCCTGCAAGATGAATTTAAGGAGGTAGGAGCTAAATTAAAAAGCAGGACCTCATAGGTAGTAATCTCAGGATTACTTCCTGTGCCACGTGTTAGTGAGTATAGGAACAGGAGAGTAGACCAGATGAATGCATGGCTGGAGAAATGGTGCAGGAGGGAGGGATTTAGATTCCTGGGACATCGGGACCGGTCCTGGGGAAGGTGGGACCTGTACAAGTGGGATGGGTTACACCCAGGCAGGACTGGAACCGATGTCCTCGCCGGGGCGTTTGCTGGTGCTGTTGGGGAAGATTTAACCTAGAATGGCAGGGGGATGAGAACCTGAGCGGGGAGATTGAGGAGGAGGAAACAAGGATAGAAACGAAAGACAGGAAATAAAAAGGCAAAAGTGGAAGGCATAGAAATCAAGGGCAAGAAACAAATAGGGCCATAGTGCGAAATAATGCTAAGATGACTAAGAATGTTAAAAAGACAAGCCTAAAGGCATTGTGTCTCAATGCACGTAGTATTCGCAATAAGGTAGGTGAATTAACCGTACAAATAGACGTAAATGGATACATGTAGTTGCGATTACGGAGACATGGCTGCAGGGTGACCAAGGATAGGAACTGAACATCCAAGGGTATTCAATATTTAGGAAGGACAGGCAAAAAGGGAAAGGAGGTGGAGTAGCGTTTTTAGTAAAAGAAGAAATCAATACAATAGTGAGGAAGAATATTAGATCAGAGAATCCTGATGTGAAATCTGTATAGGTGGCACTAAGAAGCACCAAGGGGCAAAAAACATTGGTGGGGGTTGTATATAGACCCCCAAACAGCACTGGTGATGTAGAGGATGGCATTAAACAGGAAATTAGAGACACATGCAATAAGGGTGCAACTGTAATTATGGGTGACTACATATAGATTGGCAATAATACTGTAGAGAAGGAATTCCTGGAGTGCGTACGTGATGGACCACTACATTGAGGAACCAACTAGAGAACAGGCCATCCTAGATTGGGTATTGTGTAATGAGAAAAGATTAGTTAACAATCTTGTTGTGTGGGGTCCCTTGGGGAAGAGCGACCATAACATGATAGAATTCTTCATTGAGATGGAGAGTGAGAGAGTTGATTCTGATACTAGAGCCCTGAATCTAAATAAAGGAAACTATGAAGGTATCAGGCGCGAGTTGCTTATGATAGGTTGGGGAACGTTACTTAAAGGGTTGGCAGTGAATAGGCAATGGCTAGCATTTAAAGAGTGCATGGATGAATTACAACAATTGTTCATTCCTGTCTAGCACAAAAATAAAACAGGAAGGGTGGCTCAACTGTGGCTTACAAAAGAAATTAGGGATAGTATTAGATCCAAGGAGGAGAAATATAAAATGGCCAGAACAAGCAGCAAACCTGTGGATTGGGAGCAGTTTAGAATTCAGCAAAGGAGAACAAAGCGATTGATTAAGAAGGGGAAAATAGAGTATGAGAGTAAGCTTGCAGAGAGCATAAAAACTGACTGTAAAAGCTTCGATAGATATGTGAACAGAAAAAGATTAGTGAAGACAAACGTGGGTCCCTTACAGTCAGAAACGGGGGAATTTATAATGGGGAACAAAGAAATGGCAGACAATTAAATACATACTTTGGTTCTGTCTTCATAAAGGAGGACACAAATTACCTCCCAGAAATGTTGGGGAACATAGGGTCTAGTGAGAAGGAGGAACTGTATGAAATTAGTATTAGTAGGGAAATGGTGTTAGGGAAACCGATGGGATTGAAGGCCGATAAATCCCCAGGGCCTGATAATCTACATCCCAGAGTACTTAAAGAAGTGGCCTTAGAAATAGTAGATGCATTACTCTTTTTTTATTCATTCATGGGATGTGGGCATCACTGGCCAGGCCTGCATTTATTGCCCATCCCTAATTGCCCTTGAGAAGGTGGTGGTGAGCTGCCTTCTTGAACCGCTGCAGTCCATTTGGGGTAGGTAGACCCACAGTGCTGTTAGGAAGGGAGTTCCAGAAATTTGACCCAGCGACAGTGAAGGAACGGCGATATAGTTCCAAGTCAGGATGTTGTGTGACTTGGAGGGGAACTTGCAGGTGGTGGTGTTCCCATGTATTTGCTGCCCTTGTCCTTCTAGTTGGTAGAGGTCGCGGGTTTGGAAGGTGCTGTCTAAGGAGCCTTGGTGCATTGCTGCAGTGTATCTTGCAGATGGTACACACTGCTGCTACTGTGCGTCGGTGGTGGAGGGAGTGAATGTTTGTAGCTGGGGTGCCAATCAAGTGGGCTGCTTTGTCCTGGATGGCGTCGAGCTTCTTGAGTGTTGTTGGAGCTGCACCCATCCAGGCAAGTGGAGAGTATTCCATCACACTCCTGACTTGTGCCTTGTAGATGGTGGACAGGCTTTGGGGAGTCAGGAGGTGAGTTACTCGCCTCAGGATTCCTCGCCTCTGACCTGCTCTTGTGGCCACGGTATTTATGTGGCTACTCCAGTTCAGTTTCTGGTCAATGGTAGCCCCTAGGATGTTGATCGTGGGGGATTCAGCGATGGTAATGCCGTTGAATGTCAAGGGGTGATGGTTAGATTCTCTGTTTTTGGAGATGGTCATTGCCTGGCACTTGTGTGGTGCGAATGTTACTTGCCACTTATCAGCCCAAGCCTGGATATTGTCCAGGTCTTACTGCATTTCTACACAGACTGCTTCAGTATCTGAGGAGTCACGAATGGTGCTGAACATTGTGCAATCATCAGCGAACATCCCCACTTCTGACCTTATGATTTAAGGAAGGTCATTGATGAAGCAGCTGAAGATGGTCATTTTTCAAAATTCTATGGACTCTGGAACAGTTCCAATGGATTGGAGGGTAGCTAATGTAACCCCACTATTTAAAAAAGGAGGTAGAGAGAAAACAGGGAATTATAGACCAGTTAGCCTGACATCAGTAGTGGGGAATATGCTAGAGCTCATTATAAGAGATGTAATAGCATGTAATGGAAAACAATGACAGGATCGGACAAAGTCAACATGGATTTACGAAAGGGAAATCATGCTTGACAAATCTACTGGAATTTTTTGAGGATGTAACTGATAGAATAGATAAGGGAGAACAAGTGGATGTGGTTTATTTGGACTTTCAGAAGGCTTTCGATAAGGTCCCACATAAGAGATTAGCGTGCAAAATTAAAGCACATGGGATTGGGGTAAGGTACTGACATGGATAGGGAACTGGTTGGCAGACAGGAAACAAAGAGTAGGGAAAACGGGTCTTTTTCCGAGTGGCAGGCAATGACTAGTGGGGTACCGCAGGGATCAGTGCTAGGACCCCCAACTATTCACAATATATATTAATGATATAGATGAGGGAATTAAATGTAATATATCCAAGTTTGCAGATGGCACAAAGCTGGGTGGGAGTGTGAGCTGTGAGGAGGGTGCGGAGAAGCTCCAGTGTGATTTGGACAGGTTGAGTGAGTGGGCAAATACATGGCAGATGCAGTATAATGTGGATAAAGGTTATCCACTTTGGTGGCAAAAACAGAAAGGCAGATTATTATCTGAGCGGCGATAGATTGGGAAAGGGGGAGGTGCAGCAAGACCTGGGTGTCCTTGTGCACCAGTCGCTGAAAGTAAGCATGCAGGTGCAGCAGGCAGTTAAGATGGCAAAAGGTATGTTGGCCTTCATAGCGAGAGGATTCGAGTACAGGAACAATGATGTGTTGCTGCAATTATATAAGGCCTTGGTGAGACCACATTTGGAGTATCGTGTGCTGTTTTGGTCTCCTTATTTGAGGAAGGATGTTCTTGCTATGGAGGGAGTGCAGCGAAGGTTCACCAGACTGATTCCTGGGATGGCAGGACTGACTTATGAAGAGAGATTGGGTCGATTAGGCTTGTATTCGCTAGAGTTTAGAAGAATAAGAAGGAATCTCATAGAAACCTACAAAATTCTAACAGGACTGGACAGACTAGATGCAGGAAGGATGTTCCTGATGGCGGGGGAGTCCAGGACCAGGGATCACAGTCTAAAGATAAAGGGTAAGCCATTTAGGACTGAAATGAGGAGAGATTTCTTCACCCAGAGAGTGGTGAACCTGTGGAATTTTCTACCACGGAAAGCAGTAGAGGCCAGATCATTAAATATATTCAAGAAAGAAGTTAGATATAGTTCTTAGGGCTAATGGGATCAAGGGACATGGGGAGAAAGCGGGAACTGGGTATTGAGTTTGGATGATCAGCCATGATCGTATTGAATGGCAGAGCAGGCTCGAAGGGCCAAATAGCCTACTCCTGCTCCTATTTTTCTATGTTTCTAATGCATTTGGGGAGGGCAAACAAAGCAAAAGGAATACACAATAAACGGGAGGATATTGAGAGCGGTAGAGGAAGTGAGAGACCTTGGAGTGTATGTCCACATGTCCACAGGTCCCTGGAAGTGGCAGGACAGATAGATAAAGTTGTGAAGAAGGCTGATGGAATGCTTTCCTTTATTGGCCGAGGTATAGAATACAAAAGGGGGGTGTAATGCTGGAACTGTATAAAATGCTAGTTAGGCCACAGTTGGACTATTGCATACAGTTCTGGTCACCACATTACAGGAAGGACATAATTGCTCTGGAGAGCTTACAGAGGAGATTTACAAGAATGTTGCCAGGACTGGAAAATTGCAGTTATGAGGAAAGATTGGATAGATTAAGGTTGTTTTCCTTAGAACAGAGGACAGGTGACAGGTGACTTAATTGAGGTGTACAAAATTATGAGGGGCCTAGGTAGAGTAGACAGGAAGGACCTGTTTGCCCTAGCGGAGAGGTTAATTACCAGGGGGTACAGATTTAAGGTGATTGGTAGAAAGATTAGAGGGGACATGAGGAAAAACTTTTTCAACAGAGGGTGGTGGGTGTCTGGAATTCGGTGCCCGGACTGGTGGTGGAGGCAGAAACCATCAACCCATTTAAAAGGTTCCTGGACATGCACATGAAGTGCTGTAACCTGCAAGGCTATGGACCAGGTGCTGGAAGGTGGGATTAAAATTGGCAGCTTGTTTTTGTAGCTGGCGCAGGCACGATGGGCTGAATGGCCTCTTTCTGTGCCGTAATTTTTCTATGGTTCTATGGGTGATTGATGAGTAGACCAGGAGCAAGGTGGGGTGAGGCAAGGGATGAGAAATGGGAGTGCCTTCAGAAGAATCCACCCTGCCATGTGCGCTTTCTCCATCCTCCTTCACAGGGACCACCTGCATTTCCCTGCTAGTCAAGAGCTGGAGAGCATTATGCTGCATTTCAGTGAGGTGTTGAGCCACAAAGGTGAGGCTTTGCTCCATCCTGTATAAAGTGGCAGCCAGAGTGTGCAGAACATGGGTCTGGCCCAGCATGCACTGGGGGACCTGTGTCGTCTGATGCAAATGCCACTCTTTCTAACTACAGGCCTCTTCATTTAACATCAATGGTTGGTAAGGTTTTAGAAACAATAATCAGGGTAAAAATCAACACACACTTGGAGAGATTCCAGTTAATTAAGGATAGCCAGCATGGATTTGTAAAAGGCAGATCATGCTTGACTAATCTAATTGAATTTTTTGAAGAAGTAACAGAGAACATTAATGAAGAGAAAGCGATGGATGTTGTCAATGTGGATTTAAGAAAGTGTTCGACAAAGTACCACATAAAAGGATAGTTAACAAAATTGAGTCTCATGGAATAGGAAGGTCAGTGTACAATTGGATAAAAAATTTGCTCAAGGTCAGAAAACAGCAGGTCATGGTAAATGGTTGTTTTTCAAATTGGTGGATGGTAGACACTGGTGTTCCCCAAGGGTTAGTGCTAGGACCATGCTTTTTTTGCTATATATAAATGACTTGGATCTTGGAATACAGAGTAAAATTTCAAAATTTGCCCATGATACCAAACTTGGAGGTGTGGCAAACAGTGAGGATGATACAATCGCCTGCAACAGGACATCGATAGGCTAGCAGAATGGACAGACAAGTGGCAGATGAAATTTAATACAGACAAGTGTGAGGTGTGCATTTTGGCAGAAGGGATATGGTGAGGCAATATAGACTTAATGGCACAGTTCTAAAGAGAGTGCAGGAACAGAGGGACCCGGGGCTGCATGTGCATCGATCTTTGAAGATGGCAGGACATACTGAGAAAGTGGTTAGTAAAGCATATGGGATCTTGGGGTTCATAAATAGAGGCATCGAGTACAAAAGCAGGGAAGTTATACTGAACTTTTATAATGCTCTGGTTAGGGCCTAGCTAGAGTATTGGGTCAAGTTCTATTCACCACACTTTAAGAAGGATGTGAGTGTTCTTATGAGGGTGCAGAGGAGATTTACCAGAATAGTTCCAGGGATGGGGAATTTTAGTTACAAGGTTAGGTTGGAAAAGCTGGGGTTGTTCTCCCTGGAGCAAAGGAAATTGAGGGGAGATTTGATAGAGATGCATAAAATTATGACAGGCAAGTTAGACAAGAAAAAACTGTTCCCATTAACTGATGGTACAAGGACTAGGGGACACAGATTGACGCTTTTGGGCAAGAGATGCAAGGGGGAATGTGAGGGAAATCTGTTTACGCAGCGAGTGGTATTGACCTGGAACTCGCTGCCCATGAGGGTGGAGGAAGCAGAGACAACCAATGATTTCAAAAGGAAATTGGATGGGCACTGGTGGAAAATAGACTTGCAGGGCTACGGGGATCAAGTGGGAGAGTGGGACTGACTGGATTTCTCCGTGGAGAACCGGCATGAACTCAACGGGCTGAATGGCCTCCTTCTGTGCCACAAATGACTCTATGGGTCTGAATGCCTGAGACATCAGCGCACATGTGCAACAGATGGATTCCTCCAATCGCTTTCCATGGTGCGCACTGCCTCTGGAAATCCTGACAGCAGCACACAGATTTCCTTTGCTGCTCCACAAGTTCCCTTTTCATTGATAACCCCCAAGACTCAACATCTACATCCAGCTGAGCGGAGCTTGGAATGTCCTGTAACCTCCAATGGGGGATTTCCATTGCTGTCCCTCTCTCCAGCACCTGCTCCTGCTCACATGTGATGTGCGCCTCATCATATGACAACTTAGCTATCTCTCCTCCAATACTCACTGAGTTGAATGTATCTACACTGGTGGAGGGTGTGCATGAGTCATGTGACAGTGCATCCTCAGAGTCCTCACCTTCCTCTGAGGAGTCCTTGGCCTGGCCACTCATCAGCTACACCATCACCCATGAAGGACCTGTGGGAGATAAAAGATGTGAGTTAGAGCTGACAGATCATGACATTTCAGGTAGTGGTCAGTCAATCAACATGAGAGACTAATTGCCAAGTGACAGTGCATCATCTAATGCTGTCACCAAGCCACTGGGCCACTTCCATCTCTCCATTGTGTGCATGCTACCCTGCCCATCTCCAGAGAGTCCTCCTCTATTTCGATCAGGGTAGCCATGGCTGCAGATCCACCCCCCAGTTCTCTATCTCTCTCTCGAGTTGTGGGCTTCTTCTGCTGCAATGAGCGAAGGCAGAGAGTTCTGAGTGTGAGAAGTGGAGTGAGTGTTGAGGATGGAATGAGAACATTTGAGGAGGGTGACTGTGACGGATGGGTGCGAGTGGACAATAAGGTGAGGTTGAGTCTGATTGTTAGCTATTGAAATGAAGATTTGAGGAGGTGCCTGGAGAGAAAGGAATGTGTGTCACAGCAAAGTGTGTCAGTCAGAGGAGTGCTGTGCAGGAGAATGGCAAGGAGATGAGAGAATGATGGCTGCCACCTGAAAGTTGGTATGACACTCACCTTTCTGGACCTAATGAGGTAATTAAACCTTTTATGGCACAGAATCCAGGTCCTGGGCAGCACACTCCTGCTGCTCACAGCCTCTGCTACTTCCAGCCATGTCTGCTTTGTTTGGGTGGCTTGTCTTTTCCTCCCGTCCACAGAGGACTTCTCTTCTGGCCCTGACTGCCTCCATTATGGAGTCAGAGAACCGGGGGTTGGGTGGGGGGGGGGAGTTTGGGGGGGGCGGGGATTGCGTTGGAGGCAGTCTTCCCATGTCATCCTTCCGCCCTCTTACGTTCAGATTGCTTTAGCAACAAGCTTTCCTGTAGCCATTCTGCCATGGTCCCACTAAATACAGAACCTTTATTCACTGAGTGTGCGTCATTATCATGCCCACACTCTGTGATCGGCCAGGCAACCCGGAAGTGGGATGTTAATGCCGTGGCTGAGTTAAAAACCATGGCAAAGCCTGCTTCAATTACAACAGGTTCCTGACACGCTACTGCCCTCCTCGCTCGGTTTCTGCAACTTTTTCACTGAACTTATGGTAGACGAGTAGGACAAACCCCATGTAAATCCATTCCCTTCATCATTAGAACTTTGATTTTATGCATGCCGTATCCCAAAAAGTAAAATAGGCACCCCTAAACTTGAGTACAAGATTTATCTCAAAAATTATGGGCATGTTTGATAACAAAACAAAGATAAGGTTGAGTAGACGATTTTACACCATTTGAATTTGCTCTGAAAAGAGCATTTGTTTCCTTGAGAAAAGGGGGTAGTTTCAGAAGAACTGGCAGGCCTTGACGTTTTGGACAGCGTACTCCGCCCATCGTCTGGAGGAATAACTGGAACAGATGGAAACAGTACGTTTATACGTGGTGGAGAAAGGGAATGTGGGTGGGATATTACTGCTGATAAGTCATTACATGTTCTTGTTCTTGCTGCTATTGGTCAGCTAATTGTGTTCTGTGATAAGTCGATACATACTATTGTTCTTGTCGGGGTATGTTGGCTGCAGAGCAGGTGGTGATGTGTTTCTTGAGTAGGGTAACCAGATATCCCTAATGAGCAGGCCACTGTCTTGGGGGACGGTGTGGTGTTGATAGATCACCATAGCCTCCCTGACATGTCCTTGTATGCCAGTGCGTAATGGATGAGATGAGTTTGGAATTGGATCATTCGATGCGGTGATTATGGAGTTCAGTGTGCTTCACAATGGTTGACTTGTCCCATTCACTATGTGTGAAGCAGGCTTGGTGTTCCTTGAGTCTAGCATGTAGGCTATGGCCTGTTTCTCCAATGTAGACAAGTCCGCAGTCGCATGGTGTGCTATAAATATCTGGTTTGTTGTGAGATGGTTTCTTGTATTTGTGGATATGGGTGATGGAGTGGAGTGTTTTCGATGGCTTATGTCAGACTTCTGTGTCCACTTGCATGAGTATGCATTGTAGTCTGTGAGGTGGAGCTGATGTATGGGAGGCTAACTCATGTCTTGATTGAGGTGGTTGTTGCAGTGCGAATAGCAGGTGGCTGTGTGTTGATTTTATGTGAAGGAAATCCATTGAGCTGAAGTGTAAAAATAATATGGCGCAGTTCTTGTTTTAGATGTTTCTGATCACTGATGGAATAGGCTGTTCTGATGAGAGTGTTGGAGACTGATTGAAGAGTGGAGGGATGATGAAAAGAATGGTAGTTCAGGTATCTATCAGTATTGAGTGGGCTTGTGGTAGATTTAGTATGCTGGTATGCTGTTATGAGACTTGGTAATGAGAACATCAAGGATTGGTATGAAAAGTGGTTGTTCTGTCTCTGTGGTGAAATTGATGTTCGGATGTTGGTAATTAAAATGTTGTAGAAGGGGATCTCTCCTATCATGTTCCCATATGATGAAAGTGTCATCAACATATCAGAGCCAGAGTTTAGGTTGAAAACTAGCTGATTTATCTACTGATGTGCCTCAACCCAACATCATTTCAATGGCAAGGTTCCTATTTCAAACAAACGAATGGAGCTGCTATGGACTCCACTGTCACCAACATTTTCATGCAAGAGTTCAAACAAGTAGCACATCAGTCAACTACTTTCAGTCACTGACAGCTAACATGCAGGTGCAGCAAGCAATTAGGAAGTGCAATAGTATAGAGCCTTGCTGAGACCATACCTGGAGTATTATGTAGAGTTTTGGTCGCCCTACCTAAGGAAGGATGTGCTTTCCACAGAAGGCGTGCAACAAAGGTATAGCAGACTGATTCCTGGGATGGCGGATTGTCCTATGAGGAGAGATTGAGGAGACTGGGCCTGTATTCTCCAGAGTTTAGAAGAATGAGAGGTGATCTCGTAGAAGCATACAAAATTCTTACAGGGCTTGACAGGGTAGATGCAGGAAGGATGTTTCCCCTGGCTGGGGGATCTAGAACCAGAGGACACAGTCTCAGAATAAAAGGTAGGCTATTTAGGATTGAGATGAGGAGGAATTTCTTCACTCAGAGGGTGGTGAATCTTTGGAATTCTCTACCCCAGAGGGCTGTGGAGGCTGAGTCATTGAGTATGTTCAAGACAGAGATTAATAGATTTCTAGATATTAAAGATATCAAGGGATATGGGGATAGTATGGGAAAATGGCTTTGAGGTAGAAGATCAGCCATGGCGGAGCAGGCTCGAGAGGCTGGATGGTCTACTCCTGCTCTTACTTCCTATGTTCCCATGTTCCACTCATACTGATGGATTCCTGGATTATTGATCTTTTTCATCATCCCTCCACTCTTCAATTGGTCTCCAATACCCTCATCAGAAGAGCCTACTCCATTAGTGATAAGAAACATCTAAAACAAGAACTGTGCCATATCAATTTTACACTTCAATTCAATGGATTTCCTTCATATAAGATCAACACACATCCACCTGTTGCTTGCACTGCAACAACTACTTCGAACAAGAGTTTGCCTCCCATACATCAGCTCCACCTCGCACAGACTACAATGTATACTCAGGTCAGCGGACATAGAAGTCCATAGAACCATAGAAAAATTACAGCACAGAAGGAGGCCATTCAGCCCATCGTGTCTGCGCAGTCAAAAACAAAAACTAGCCGCCCAATCTAATCTCACCTTCCAGCACCTGGTCCATAGCCTTGCAGGTTACAGCACTTCAAGCATGTCCAGGTACATTTAAAATGAGTTGAGGGTTTCTGCCTCCACCACCATTCCTGGCAGTGAAATTCCAGACACCCACCACCCTCTGGGTGAAAACACTTTTCCTCATGTCCCCTCTAATCCTTCTACCCATCATCTTAAATCTGTGCACCCTGGTAATTGACCTCTCCACAAGGTGAAACAGGTCCTTCCTGTCTACTCTATCTAGGCCCCTCATAATTTTGTACACCTCAATTAAGTCACCCCTCAGCCTCCTCTGTACTAAGGAAAACAACCCTAACCAATTCAATCTTTCCTCATAGCTGCAACTTTCAAGCCCTGGCAACATTCTTGTAAACCTCCTCTGTACTCTCTCCAAACCAATTATGTCCTTCCTGTAATGTGGTGACCAGAACTGTACACAATACTCCAGCTGTGGCCTAACCAGCATTTTATACATTTCCAGCATTACATCCCTGCTTTTGTATTCTATATCTTGGCCAATAAAGGAAAGCATTCCATATGCCTTCTTCACCACTCTTATCTACCTGTCCTGCCAGCTTCAGGGACCTGTGGACAACCACTCCAAGGGCTCTCACTTCTTCTATCCCTCTCAATATCCTCCCGTTTATTGTGTATTTCCTTGCTTTGTTTGCCCTCCCCAAATGCATTACCTCACACTTCTCTGGATTGAATTCCATTTTCCACTTTTCCGCCCACTCAATCAAACCTTTGATATTTTTATTTATTTATTTTTTATTTTATTTTTTATTTTATTTTTATCATTCTGGATTCTACAGCTATCCTCTTCACTATCAACTACACGGCTAATTTTTGTGTCATCAGCAAATTTCCCAATCATGCCTCCCACATTTAAGTCCAAATTATTAACATATACCACAAACAGCAAGGGAGCTAACACTGAGCCCTGTGGAATGCCACTGGAAATAGCTTTCCATTCATAAGCACCTACACTTTGTTTCCTCTCACTGCACCAATTTGTAATGTGTAGGCTGCAGCCTTTTTCTCCGATGTAGATCAGTCCACAGTCACATGCCACATTCCCCTGTATCCCATGAGCTTTCATTTTCTGACCAGACTGCCATGTGGGACCTTGTCAAATGCCTGACTAAAATCCATGTAGACAACATCCACTGCACTACCCTCATCAATCTTCATTACTTCCTCAAAAACCTCAATCAAGTTAGTAAGACATGACCTTCCCTTAACAAATCCATGTTGACTATCACTGATTAATCTTTGCCTTTCTAAGTGACAGTTTATCCTGTCCCTCAGAATTTATTCTAATAATTTACCCACCACAGAGGTCAGACTGACCAGCCTATAATTATTAGGCCTATCCCTCGCACTCTTTTTAAACAATGGTATTACGTTCACAGACCTCCAATCCTCTGGCACCTCACCCGTATCCACTGAGGATTTGAAGATGATCCTCAGCGAATCTGCTATTTCCTCCCTGACTTCCTTTAACAACCTGGGATGCAATCCATCTGGCCCTGGCGATTTATCCACTTTCAAAGATATCAGACCCTCTAGGACTTCCTCTCTCATTATGCTTATCGTATCTAACATTTCATACTCCTCTTCTTTTACTACAATATCTGCATCATCCCTCTCCTTTGTGAAAACAGAGACAAAAAACTCATTATGAACCCTGCCCACATCTTCTGCATCCACGCACAAGTTCCCTTGTACATCTCTGATGGGCTCTACCCTTTCCTTAGTTATCCTCTTGCTCTTAATGTGCTGATAAAACATCTCTGGGTTTTCCTTGATTTTACCTGCCCATAATTTTTCATGTCCTCTCTTTGCTTCTCCTATTTCCTTTTTTACTTCACCCCTGCACTTTCTATACTCCTCTAGGCTTTCTAAAGTAATAAGTTTTTTGTGATAGTCATAAGCTTTCTTTTTCTGCTTTAAATTACCCTGTATGCTTCTAGATAACCAGGGGGCTCAAGATTTGGCCATACCACCCTTTTTCTTTGTGGGGAGATGTCTGCCCATAGAACCTCGCTTTTGAACGCCTCCCACTGGTTTGCCACTGATTTTCCTTCAAGTAGCTGTATCCAGTCCACCTTCACCAGATCACCTCTCAGTTTCGTAAAATTTGCCTTCCCCCGTTTAGAACTTTTACTCCTGTTTTATCGTTATCCTTTTCCATGATTATGCTAAAACTAACTGTATTATGGTCACTATCTCCAAAATGATCACCCACTGCTAGTCCGACATAAGTAATTCAAGGAATTCCACTCCATCCTTCATACCCCCAAATACAAGAAACTATTTCACCACAAACCACGTATTTACAGTATACCATGTGACTGTGGACTGATCTACATCAGAGAAAAAGGCTGCAGCCTACACATTACACTCAAGGAACACCAAGCCTGCTTCACACATAGTGAATGGGACAAGTCAGCTATCGTCAAGCATGTTCAACTCAAGAATCACTACATCGAATGATCCAAATCCAAACTCATCTCATCCATTACGCATTGGCATACAAGACGTGTCAGGGAGGGTATGGAAATCTATCAACACCACACCGTCCCGCAAGACAGTGGCCTGCTCATCAGTGATATCTGGTTACCCCTACTCAATAAACACGTCACCACCTGCTCTGCAGCCAACATACCTCTACAAGAATAATAGCATGTATCGACTTCCCGCAAGACAAAATAGCTGACCAATCAGGAGCAACAACATGCAAGGATCTATCAACAGTGTCACGCTCATGCAAGGAGCAATTAAGAACTACATAAAAAATGAACTGATGAATTAACATTCCAAAAAAAATTGACACACTTTTGCTACCAGACAAAATGGAGTAAGAATTTAAGAGATTATTTAATTTAAGAAAGTATTTAAGAAAGGATATACTAGCATTGGAGGCAGTTCAAAAGAGATTCACTTGGCTGATTCCTGGAATGAAAGGGTTGACTTATCAAGAATGGCTAAACAGGTTAGGCCTTTATTCATTAGAGTTTAGAAGAATTAGGGGTGATCTTATTGAAATGTACAAGATTCTGAGGGTACTTGACAGGGTAGATGTTGAGAAGATGTTTCCACTAGTGGGGGAATCTTGAACTAGGGGACATAGTTACAGAATAAGGGGACACTCATTTAAAACTGAGATGTGAAGGAATTTCTTCTCTCAGAGGGTTAATGTCTGGAATTCACTAGCCTCCACACAAGGCTAGATCACTGAAAGTATTTAAAGAGGAGGTAGATAGATTTTGAAATATCAGGGAGTTGAGGGCTATGAGGAGCTGGCACGAAAAAGGAGTTGAGGTCTGGGGAAGATCAGCCATGATCTTATTGAATGGAGGGGCAAGCTTGAGGGGCCGAATGTCCTACTCCTGCTCCTATTTCTTACGTTCTTATGAGATCAGGTGGCCCACCTACACTACAAATATACATAATGACTGCTGGAGATTGAAATCATCATCATATCTGGACCAGCCTTGAAGAAAGCATTAGAAATGTTAACAGCCCATGTCAATTGCTACCTTTTCAATCAGTTGGACTAACAACAACCTTTGCAGACATAGCATCTCCAGACCCAAACTCTTGATAATAGGTGTGTCAAAACACCACTTTAACAAGATGAGCAACATTCAAAACAACATTTTCTAACAATGGCCACACATTCAGAGACATTGGATGAAAACACCAAGGGAGAGCAACTTTGGCCACCTGACAGGAACCAAGCCTGAGAAGGTGTATTTTTTAAAAAACTTTTTCTGTGCAGAAAGCCAGAGCAGAGCAGAAGACAGAAAGCCAGCCAGCCAGGAGGCTGAGAGAGATCTATTCCAGCCAAGAAGGAGACTGCCGCATACCATCTTAAAAACTACCATGGGACAGAGACGAAAAGGTGACCTTTGAAAACTTCCCATCTGAGAGATTGAAACAGGATCTTCATCTTCGGGCTGCAACAGAGATTTAACCAAAAACATCTGCAGCCAAGCATCTGTCCACCTGAAACTCTCCAAAGCTTGACTCCAGGGAACCAGAAGAAATGGAAGAACACGCCTGTACCTTTTAAATTTTCCTCCCGGGAAAACAAACAAGTTTTCACAATGAACTCTTTTAAAAAACACCAGACATAATTGCATGCTATCCTTTCATCTCTATCTTTTCTCATGTGTGTGCGTGTGTGGGAGAAGTTGCGAATTTTCAGGTTTTTGTTTAATAAACATTTATCTTTCTTTAAACCCATGAGAAAACCTGTCACTTATGATTATTGAGCATTAAAACGCTCAAGGGTTTAAAACATAATTCTAATAAAGACACTGTCTGCGGTCAGTTGAGAGGTGAAAAGGAAAACCACCTGTAACAGCAGTAATATCCAGCCCACATTCCCATTCTCCACCTTATATCAACCCATTGTTTCCACCTGTTCCAGTTATTTCTCCAGATGATGGGCAGAGTACACTGCTAAGAACTCTTCTAAGAAATCCCCCCTTTTTTTCAAGGAAACAATGCTCTTTTCAGAGCAAATTCATATGGTGTAAAGCGGTAAAATCGTTTTGCTCCATGTTACCCCTCTCACCATGAAGACCTTCAATTTTTAAAACAAATTTAGTCTAGACCTGTATAATTTCCTTTTTCACTCACACCACAGTATACATATATATTACATCAGCTATAAATTTTCAGACATGTAGTCATCAAAAACCTGCAATCCCATTCCACCACATTCATACTGCAGTAGAGCTTCTGTAGCATCTGAAAGGGAAGTGACTGACCCCATCAGATTTCTTGGGAGCAAGCAATTTGCATGTTGTTAGTGGCACCTGTGCTAGTATCAGTGCAGCGAGAGCTCTTGTTAAGTGGGGGCAGGACTAAGCCAAATGCGAAGGTGGTTAGGTGCTTTGGAGCAGAGCCAGTAGGTCTGGCTGAAGATAATGCCAATGACTAAAATCAGTCCATTTCCAAGAAGACTGATTTCCTAGTGCAACATCGCTTTTTAGTCAGTGAAACTTCTGAAGCATCTGAAAGGGAAGTCAATGACCCCATCAGATTTCTTGGGCGTCACAGATTTCCTAGTGCAACATCTCTTTTTATTCAATGTTCCAGGTCATAAAGCCAGGCTAATACACCCTTGTGGGCCCCACTTCCATCGATGGAGGTATTGTACACCTGGGAACACCAGAGGTGAGACTAGCAGGATTGCTGGTGGCTAATGCCATTCTGGTGGTCCCACCTCTATCTATGATATAAGTCTGCAAGGCAGGATTGGTACAATTGCCTGCCTCCAGTGAAAAGTTCAATTGGGTAGAGATCTGTGTAACTCATTTCTGATGCTGAATAACTCTGACAGTCCTGAATACACAATATAGTTTGTCCATTTTTGGGGCTATAAATTCAAAACCATTTAGTAAAGTAATAAGGAAAATCATACCACAGTTAAGTTATATTATTTTTATTTGTTAGAAATTCTATCAGTGTTTGAACATTAATATTTAGAGAACTTGCACAATTTCCATGTCCCATGATGCAAATGGATAAAACACACAAGGCACGTATTCCATGGAAATTGAAACCAAATTATGTAACATTTAGAATAGTTGCTTTCTTTTTAACACTGTAAAACATCTTCTCCAAGTGTAAGTTACAATGAAAGTGTGCACTGTAACTGTCTCAGTTTTGATCCAACATACTGGTATCATTACATATAAACTCTTTAAAAATATACTTCTGTCAAAAGACTTGATGACTACTATGTACACTACAAAAATAAATTTTCATATAAATAAATTATATGGCATACATTTATCTTTGTAACTGAAATGACACAAACCCATCTCCACCAAAACAGGCAGGTGATGAGACCCAGTTTGAATATTTTTCCTTTTGCATCCTCATACTAAAATCTACGAGTTCTTAATGTAACTGTTATATATCTTTCCTATTTAGTTATTAACATTAGTAAGCACTTTATACAGATTAAAAATCCATTACAAAGTAAAACATAGCTGTAACAGAAGAAAAAAAATCCCTGCATTTTTTGTTATAAACTGGCATACAACAAATACTGTAAGAAAACATTCTCATGATACAAAAATATAAATATCACAAAAATACATTTTTTTTCTTAAAAACATAGTTGCCAGCCACTGAGAAGTTCTCCCTTTGCCAATGTGACTATAGGAGAAAATGTCTACGTTGTGCAGAAGCAGCAGACGGTGGGGGAACGAAGGGAGAAAGTACACATACCTATATCTGCGTTTGATAGAATCTGTGCTGTTAAACAAGAGGGGAAAATAACTGGTGAGAAGTGACAGACAGATGCCAAGTCAGTAGCAGTGGGAAGCTACTCTGAACTTTTGACACAATCTAATATACACTATGGCAGCTGAAGTTAGCTTCAATTAACACCATACAGTTTTTGTTGTGGATTCTGGATGATCTCAGGTCAATCCACCACAAGTGCCACATTGAAGTCTGTTGCTGAATGTCACACATATTTCAATGCCAGAAAGTAAACTGTTTTTTATAAAAGAAAGTTGGCAATTAGGGTTAACCCTTAGTGTGCTAATGGCAGTAGCTTATTTTAACATTTAAAACAGAAAACATAACTTAACCTATTTTCTACATGACACAATTTGGCATCATCTGTAACTTCAACAGCACTAAAACTGTGGCAGAGTAGCAAAATAAATCACAAGATTCAATGGCCATAATTTAACTTTTGGCGATAGTTTAAAATGGGTGATATCAGATCAGCCACCTTTTATATTCCTCTCCTGATTTTCCTTTCGGGAGAGGTGTATAAGGGGCGGCGAATCCAATATCGCTCTTTTTACATAATCAGCCAAAGTCAAAATTACCCCCAATCCTTCAATATTGAACATCAAAAGAAACATTTAAAAATGGCTCTCTGAAATATTTGTAATCAACATGTTATTGTATTTGTATGGAGTTTCTCTGCGTTATTTTAATGCACTTAATTACACATTTATTTTAGATGGGTTAACAAATGCATTAAAATTATGCATAGATGAATTTCATGTGAATGTCTGTTTGTTACAAATATCACCGAAAGCAATTTCATCCTATTAATGGCGAACCCATTCACTACCAGAACAAAAACAAAAGCTTAGTAAGGCATCAAGATAGTCATTAACAGAAAACTGTGGTTCAATCACAGATGTCATTTGGGTTTTGGACCATCCAATAGGAAGAAAGAACTTATATACCTTTCACGACCACAGGATGTCCAAACTGCTTTACAGCCAATGAAGTACTTTTGAAGTGTAGTTACTGTTGTGATGTAGGAACTCATCATGTAAAAAGCATATACTTAAGGCTGCTCCTGAAAGATTCAGATCTTGCCTGCCTACCTGATTTGATTACAATGATGCCAAACATGTGTAGTAGTAGATAAGTTTAACATTAACGTAAACCAGTGTAACAGTTTTTTCCCCCTACATATTTACAGATAAAGTTGGGATAGGATTTATGCCTCCCTATCACAAGTTTCCTTTGCTGAATGTATGTTATTACAAATATTAAAATCTATGCTAAAGAGAACAGTGTCTGAGCTTAATGGTGGGTCATTTTCAAAAATGTATTCTATTTAAACTGACAATAAATAAAGAAAAATATAAAAGGACTGTCTCTTTGTTAGTCTGACAGTTAGAAATTGCAGATACATTTTATCATTCAAAGAATCTGGAGGGGATCAATAAATATACACACACTAAGGGTTAAATTAAAACACAGACCTGTATAATACGCAGTAAAAGAGTCAAACAACTAAAACTAACAAGGTCATAAAGATTAACGTGCTTTTCTTCATATCTGATCATTTTAGGAGCCACGCATAGCGTGTTTGAAAGTTAACAGTAACATTTTATACTACCACAGGGTTGTGATATGCAAAATTAAAATATTTTAACAAAATGTGTATCTGTACAAAAAGTCCTACCACATGAGCAATATTTGCATAGAATAATTATACAAGTAAATTATACAATATTTCAAGCAGCAACATATGCTGACATTTATGACTAGATTAAGCGTAAATGTGGCACAGATACACAGATCAAGGTACATAACACATGGATCACACAAGATTGTTCCCAACCCATTCACAGGAGGTTTACAACTCCTAAAATTATACTACTTTACATTGTACATCTGTATAATACATATGTGTACATCCTTTAAATATTTTAGAGAAGAAATATTTAACAAATAATACAATAGATTAACAGTTGCAGTAAACTGTTTTCCCAGTTCAGGATCACCTGTATTTACAGCCTGGAGCTTCAAGGATCAGACTATGCAAATGAAGAGTTTTCCCATCTTTGGCCATCTATGCATCATAAATTCCATACTGGAAAGGGTAAAAGAAAGCAAAACTATGAGGAATAGGTATTCAGAAACTTTTCCATAACTCATTTCAAGTTTTTAAAAAAACATTCGTATAAGGATGATGAAATTATTTTCATATTAAATAAAACATACTAATTACAGTCTCCATAGTTGTCATTTTTCTAAATCCATATATGACTTATTAGCAAAATTGTAACTTGTGAAGTAACATAATATCAATGTTATTTTTTGCCTGTTAGAAGAAACAGTGGCAAATTCTTCCTCTTCTACTTGGAATTAGACAGATTAATGATTCATAATAATTTTAAACAGCATTGCATCTTTCATTGAATTTCCCTAGGAAACTTACCTAATGTGTTCTGTTCCCATTGTTCTGCGTTTCACATTCAACGTCCTGCAACTCTAAAACTTCCACCTTTGAGTCCCTTCTTTCATAACGTGCATCAAAAGGCACATGAGGATCAACAAATGCTCCTTCATCAGTTTCACTGTACCCCTCATAATGTGGGTACCCTCCAAATACATTTTGGCTGGGTATAGGAGGATGCACAGCGACAGTAACTGAGGCTGTGGCAGTCACAGTAGTGATAGGCTGGCAGTATGTTGGTGCTGAAGCACCAGTGGCAGTGAATGTTGGGTTCTTAGTCTTATGAGAACGGGATCTATGACTTGTATGATCCCTATTGCCGAGTCTGGAATGCCCTTCATGAGCAGTTTCAAAAGCATCCATGCGTGGTCTGTAAGGAGGTGGTCGAAACCCTTCCTTTGCCTCCAAAGTGTGGTTCCTACAATTCCTCCAGGATTGTTGGTGCTTAATATCTTGTTGAGGTGGTGGCCTTGGTCTTGGTCGATGGAATCTGCAATCTGGGTGAACAACCTGTAAATAAGATGAACTATCATTACTGTATGTACATATTCACTTTATTTACGATTACACTGTAGTAAACAAAGTACAATAAGGCTTATTTAATTTAAAATGTTTTTATTGGCTAAAAGCCTTAGTACGGACAAAAGTCATGCAGCATGCTTTTACCCTAAAAGATTTTTAGTAGAGTAACTGCGAAGGTTATTAAAGTAGCAGTATAAATAGGTTCAAGAAACAATTCAATGCATTTCTGGAGAGAGAAAAAGGATTATGGTGAGAAAGTAGGTTGAGCATACCAAAAAGGAAGATTCTTCTACTGTTATGTTAAAATTCATATCATCACAGAAGCTACCCCGGATCACTATGGAATTTGGTTTCTGGAATCACGCAGTTGCCTTAGGCAAAACACATGTCCAGAAACCACATCAAGCAGTGAATAGACATCAACTTTAAATGTGGTTACTAGGCCTTGTTCAACTCTTTTTTAGAAGAGCAATATGAAGGGAATGGATGTAATATATAATCATTAGGAAGCTTAATACTGTGCAATTATTGTTTAATGATGTTGGAAGTTAGTTCTGCTGTGGAATTCACTGAATATGTATTTGTAGCTGAAACATATCCACATTAAGTGACAATATTGGCGTCACTAACAAATAATGATCTTATGTCAAACATTTCTAGCAACAACGCATGACCATAGAAGTCATTTTGGATTAAATTAAAGCAATGACAGCTAAAAGAAAATGTTGACGTTTTAAATATTGACAAAAAGTTTTGTTTTTAAAGTTGGCTTCGCTTACTGTGGATCTGGGAAAGACAGGATTCTCAGTTGCTTCCACCATGATCTGATGGGTTGGTGCAGTAGAGCTAGGATTGGATTCATAATGTTGATGTTCTTCACTGATCCCGGAAACGGTAGTCTGTGAGCTGTATTCGGAATCTGAAGAATCGGATCCATTATTCCCTTGCTCAGGGTGAACTGCAAACCTCACAACCCGAGGTGGTGGCTCTGGTGATGGAGTAGGCAACCGGGTTCTCCCATCAAAAGGTGAAACCTATGGACCAAACGTGTGAAGATTAATTAGTCTCACTGAGAGTTCATCGCACTATTGTAGTCAGATCTAGTCAGTTGGAGTGACATCATTTCTTTCTCAATGGGTACAGAAGTAGTTTGGTCAGAGCTCTTTCAGTTACATGGCTCTTTGCAGAACATCAGCTCTGTCCAAACATAATACTAGGCACAAGTACCGTGTTCATCACGGTCATAGTATTATAGGATGTCTTTTATGACTTTCAGCACCATGAGGTGACTGGAAACTGGGCAGGAGGGTTTCATAAAGGGAGTTACATGAGAGATGAGTATAAAAATGAGGCAACAACATGCTTGAAGACCTTAATAGAGAGGAAATAGAGTTTATAGATGAAGTAGTAGCTAAAGTCAGATGAAGCCAGAGCGCTTTCTTCTTAAGTGAGGGTGATGACGGCAGTTTTATAGGGGAGCGGGACGGTGCTAGTGGACAGGGAACTGTTAACAATGTTGGCTGCCAAAGGAGCCAGTAAGGGTAGCTGAGTGAGCTGGAATAGAGCAGGGAGGGGATCAAAGAAGCAGCAAGTGAGTCTTGTGGAAGAAATTATTTTGGAGAGGGAAAGGGGACGGATGGGGGAAGAAACTGCAAAGTGATGAAGGATCAGGTGGAGTAGCTGGGAGATGCTGTGGGCAGAGAGGGAGAGGAAGGGGAAATATTAGCAGAGGCAGCTGCATGGATAGCCACATCTTAGAGACAAAGAAATGTATGAGCTCTTCTTATTTGGAATTTAAAGAGTGCAGGCACAGGGGGGAGATGTAAAAGAGATTTCAGGGTTGCCCTTGTTCCCAACCCATCTCCAGGATGATCTTTGGAGGTTTTGTCTAAAGAAAGCAAGACACAATGAAGTTTGACATGATGAAGCCAAGCCTGGCAATTAATCGCAAGACCAGTTATGTGCCAAGTATGCTTGACTTTGCGCCCCTCTGATTTTTAGGCTAAGCTCAACTTATTATTCATAGGTTTTTATTTTCTTCCCTTCTTGGTAGTCTTAGCTACTTCTGACCCCTGATTATTTTGGATTCACCTGGTTCTGGAGTTATGCAAGCACCTGCCAAATCAAAGCCTACCCTTCAGCAACACCTGTAATCTTCCATTCCTTTGTAACTCAAAGAATAGAGTGAGGGGCACAGACATTCTAATCTGTCCAACATTATCCCCATCAATAATGCTGACTTTTCACTGGTTGTACAGGGCTATGGATTTAGGTATGGGGTCAAAAAGGCATTCAGTGCTGTATGAATCTGTTAAACTCTGGCACTTTAAATCCTTACTTTTCCATGAAGAATGTGGGCTCGATTTTAAAAAAAAACTTTTTCTGTGATTTTCAAATCCATCATTTATTTATGATTGCACCTATCTGGTTTCCTGGTAACCCATGTTTTTATAGGATAAGTTCACCAATTCTATTCTTCAAGGATACGTGGGTCAGAGATAGAGCTACATCACTGTTATGCTGGTTCTCTGACTCTGCTTCCTTCAAGCCTGGCTCCGTTAAATATAGAAAATTAGTGAATTAATCCTCATTTCCCACTAAGAACTTGCTGAAGTCTAAGTATCGTAGAATCACCATGAAAAGAAATACCTCAGGATATGGTCCAAAGTAAGAAAGAAGAACCGGAAGTAGCACTAATCCATTGAGAACGCCCAGAACAGTTAAAATAGCCAGGACTGCAAAGAAGTACCTGTAACAGTTGCAAAGAGTAATGCAATGAATTTTAAGGAGCTCCTTATTTATGCCAAACTAATTACATTTTAGAAGTCATTTACAACTCAAACCTTAGTGTAAATAGTCATAGAAAATACCACAGCAATTCTTTACCTTTTACATGAGTGAGGCTACATCCCACAACAAGTGTTAGTTGACCAAAAAAAAGAAGAGTATGTTAGTTTGTTAATTTATTGACAAACACATAGTATGGACTGTTATTCATGAATAGTTTGTTACACACACAGAAAAATATGGAACGTGAACTGAATGACTGAACAAGCCCATACAACATGCACAATGAAAGGGGCCCCATTACCTTAACCCCAGCAGAAGCAAACAAATGAAGTAAAGGGTGCAGAATTTAAACAATTTAGTCTAGAGGCAGGAGAAGCAGAGTCTCAGGCAACTAATCCACTGTGAAATGCTGCTGCATCTCACAACAGAATCACTAATTAAATCTCAAGTGTATCAAGTAGGTTTCCTCTCGCAACACTAATCAAAACTTTCTGCCTACAGTCCGCAGAGATGCTGGGTTTTAGTTTTACTAAATAGCTCAAATTGCAATCTTTTAGAAAGCATGAACCAGTATTCTGCTATAAAATGCTGCCAGTTCTATAGCAGATTTTAGCATTGTATTTGATAAGAGCACTTCACAATAGCATCACTACACTGCAAACTAAATCTTTTGTAGTACAACTTAGCATTATGAATACTCTTGTTTTGCATCAACCATTTCAAACATAAAAGCTAGAATGCTGGTGAAAAAGGAAAAGCGTCCAAGTGGCTGTCCATTCCCACCATTCAAGGCTATGAGCCAGGAGTCTTCATGAATACCAAGGTAAGCTTTTAACCACAAGAGAAAATCTTACTAGTTGGTATGCAACACAGCCATGACTCAAACTAAATGTATGGACACATTTATGAGTAATGACTTCAAGGCCATAACCTTTGGTAAGATTTTAATTAACTTGCACAAATAAAGGATCAATCTATTATCTTATTGTGTAGCAGTACAGCACACTGTTAACTTCACTATGTCCAAATGCTTTTTTTATATATAGAATGCATTACATTGAGCAGTGACAAACATCTGCTTTTTAAAAAATTCACAATAATGTTCAGAGATGATTTTGTTAGCAAAATACAGACATAGTTTATACTGGGTAGTAGTGACAATCAAAATTTCATATCATGCAGCATATCAAAAATATGTTATGGAGTCATTTGTAAGTATCTGTCTCAAATTAGATCAAACAGAAAGGCATTTTAAGGCTGATCACTTCAAATATATTGCATCTGTTAAGTTGGCTTAGTCAGTTGGCTTACTGACTCCCTCCCCTCTCTATTTTGCCAGTTATATATGGCTATTCTAAGGTCCCACCCCAAGGCAGTGCTGCCAGAGTAAGCCCCCCCACTGCTGGCCCGCCATCCTCAATTGGACGGCAGTCCTGCCAGCGGCCTGTTAATTGGCCGCTGACAGCAATATGCTGCCCCAGGATCCTGCCACCCACTGGAGTGGGGTCAGCTCCTGCTTTTGGTCCCAGCGGCGGGAGTTGATCTCCTTCTGGAAAATTCAGCTCTGTGTCACCAGTGTGAGCATCTTTCAGGGATGCTCACACTGGAGCTGTGCAGGGTCTGGACTCCTCTTGGACAGGCTGAGAAACTGAATAGATAAGGGATTCATTCAAATTATTGATCTCCCAGAGCCTACTCTCCTGTGGATGAGTAGGATTGCCACAGCCTGGTAGCAGGAATAGAACATGATCCCATCTCTCATGCTGACACGTCAGAGGGAATTTTAAACCCCCCAGAACGGGTGGGTTTGGGTCAGGTAGGATGTTAAAATGATAAAAATTTGAATCCCAATCCCAAACTGCTTCCAAAATGACCACTCCAGTTTTAACGGAGGCGGGACAGAGGACAGGAAACTAACCTGCTTCTTGGAG